>NC_063176.1:34900785-37608285 GCF_023159225.1 Perognathus longimembris pacificus
TAAGCCCACCCACTTTTTCCGAGTCCCGCTTTATCCGCACCTACACCCCTTCTCCTCTGCGCTGGGTTTCTAGCATTTGGGCAAGGTCAAGGTTTTTCCTTTGCTCAGAGCTCAAAGCTGATGATGACTCTCTTGGATTTGGGCATGGAGGACAAAGTTTCACCGTGTGGCCTGCAGATGCAGACCGCCAGGACCCCCTTCCGCCCGGCTTCTAGCCAGTCTGGGGAAAATGTGGCAGGAAGGGTTGTGGATATGGGGGGGAGGAGGGTCCCACGCGGCCTGTCCTAGCTGGCTTTAGTTTCAAGGTGCTTTTCCATAAAGCGGTGACAGGTGATAAGTGACGGAAGGCGCACACTGCTGCACACAGGGCCCCGAAGGGGCCTCCAGCTTTAGGCCAAGCACTCTGTCATCAGACCAGAGCTTTGGGGGCAAGAATGGTCTGCAGTCCCCCTGGTCGATGGTCCCTCCCCAAAACCCCACAGTTGGTGAAGGACAGTCGGAGACCTGGGTGGCAATAGGAAAAAGTCTCAACACCCGGATTCATGGGGAAGGAAGGGAGAGAGAATTCTCTCCGGGGAGTACCTGCCCTCGCCCTCTCCCTCTCCCTCACCAAGCGGCTGCCCTGAGAAGCAAACTGGGAAGCTAGAACTAGATGGAACAAGGAGCGAATGATGTCGGCATCCCGAAAAAATTATTTAGGGGAGGAAAAAAACCGGTTCGTAGTTCACGAACCTCAAAATTGATGACTGTGGGAACTCTCCGTTCCAGAAGGAAAAACCTACTCCTGACAGAAAAAAGGCAAGGTTTGTCAAGCATGAGGGTTCATGGCAATAGGCTGAAAGGAAATAATCGGGGTGCAGAAGGCCATATCTCTTGCTCTGGACTTTAGGGGTCCCCGTGCTTCAGGTCGGTGTGCAAGCAAGGACAAACCCCTGCCTTTTGTTCGCGGGGTGAGGGATGCGCATTGTGGCAGCAGCCGAGCAAAGGGGGGAAATTAATTGCAGCCAATTAATAATTAATCCCTTTTAAACAGCTTTATTATCTCTCCCCAACACAGGGATTTGTCTGATAACCCCCCGAAGACCAAATGTCAAGTTTAACCAAATAGTTATTGCTTTATCAACCCGAGTCTGCAAATAAATTAATCAAAAGCAAATCTGTCCTTTGTGCAGCTCGTTTGCTGGTAATGGATGGATATGAAGATTTGCCGATATTATTGTCTGTCATTCAATCTAACAAAGTGAACATTTATTGCATATATATTAAAAATTATCCGGAATCGAGTGGCGCTGGGTTGCATTTATTGGAGTCTTCCCAGGGGTGAGGTCCCCTCGGATGCGGGCGCGTGGGGAAGAGAGAAAGTGCAAGAAGGGGAGTCCCAAATCTCTTTAAATCTCCGCGCCTGCCTCTGCCCTCCCGGGGGGGGGGGAGGGGGGCGTCACGCCCCGCAGCAGCCGGAGCCTGGGAGCCGCCCGCCAGGCGCGCGCGCGGGGGAGCCCCGCCACTGTCCAAACAAGGAGCGACGAGCCTCGGGCACTCGCAAGGGGACTGACTCTAGGAAATTTAGGGCGGGCGTGTGATTGAAGAGAGAGAAACGGGAGGGGACAGCTCCTCTTTGTCATCTCTCGGGTTACATCATTTTCTAATTAGGCATAAAATTGTCTTTCATACACTGGTATTGCGGCCTTCATAAACATCGCCATTATGGTTCATAAAGATGGCATTGTGGAGAGGCCATCCCCAAAATAGAAAGCGCTGGGGAGTGGGAGGCCTGAAGTCCGGGGAGGGCGCGCTTTGTCCTCCCCTGGGAGAAGATGGATGGCTAGTGTCACACAGATGATGACTTGAGACCATTAAGTTGTCAGTGGCGCACGAGAATCTTTACCAGCCCCCAGCACTGGTGGAAAATTCTAGAGACTGAAGCCAGTGGGGCTTGGGTGGGAAGGGGAAAGGCCGAGTAACTAGATGAGCCCAGCAGGTTGGAGCCGGTTGGCACAGGAGGTGGGGTAGAGGCTGGCAGGGGCAGCCTGAGCTGTGGGGTTCTCCCCGGACACCCAGACGTTCGCTGCTCCCTGAACTGAGGGCTCACTGAGGCTCTGGAGCTCACCTCCTATGGCCAAAGCCGGTGGACCGCTGAGGGTGGAGAAACAAGATGGGCATCTAAGCCAGCACAAACGAGGGCCCTGCCAGCCAGGGGGAGACAATTGTTTCCATTATTCAGAGCCAGGCCCAAACCCATCCTCTTGGGCGGGGGTCGGGGGTGGGGTGGGGGCGTACCGCTAACTGGATGGAGATGGATGGAGGCGCCCTGAGCCCCCGGGCATGGTGTCAGACCCAGGGCAATTACTGTCCCGCCAGGGTGGACTCACTGCCCACCACCCTGACCCCTGCCGACAGGCCGGCGGGCGCGTGGGGGGCCCCCTGGCTGCCGGCCGCCTGGGCGATCCCCTCTCGCCTTCACCATAACGCGGCTTGACATAAATAACTCCCAGGAGCTCGTCTCCATCTGCTTGACCTCCTGAACCTGCGGGGGAAATCTTCGGCTGGTATTTAGTTAAGTAACATTTTTTTTCTTTAGAAAAAAATAATTCGCACTAAAGATTTTTGAAACTGTACTTTCCAGTCCCTCTCCGTTTCCACCTCTAGTTTGGGTGCATTTGTGACACAAACCAATTCCCTTCTTGTAAAAACATTTCTTCCCACTTCTGTTACCTCAGTACTGTATTGTTTCCAAGTATCCTGAGTGCTACAAGGTGATGCCAAGGGACTCTTGTCTCCAGGCTCAACCATCCCTTCCACAGGAGAGGAGACAGTTAGAAAGGTCCTTCTGCGGATTCTTGAAGGGTTCAGAGATGTCTGAGGGACCAGGACAGTGGGCAGGAAAAATCTTGGGTGGGGGGCCGCGTGGGAGGGCATGGAGAGGGCTCTCCCTGACCTGCCCAGACCTGGCCAAGTGCCTTGAAAGTGCTAAGGCTCTACACACTGTGAAGCCGGTACCAAGCCCAGAGCCCCCAGATGGTGAGGAAAGTGTAATGGTTCCCAAGATTCTGACCCCAGGTGACTCCAGCTGGAGGAAACAGGAGATGTCAGAACCATCTTCTTGTTCGTGACATCTTCTGGATGGGGACAGATAGTATTTTCTTTCCATTGTCTCTTTGTCAGTTACCTCCTGCCTAGTGGGAAGGGGAGAAAAATCACAGTTTAGAGATGATAGGGCTCTGCCAGGTCAGATGTCTGGGTGACCTCCCAGTGCAAAGGTACAGCATGTTTCCTCCACCCCAAGGCAGATTCGATTCACTAAAAGTTCCTGACTTCCTCACCAGCAGGGGAGAATGGGGAGCAAAGAGTGAGCTCTGTGGGTCTGAGGCCACCCCCCATCCCCACTCCCCTCTACTCCTTGGCTCTCCTTGGTCTAGAGTGATAAGAAGCCTAGAGTTGCCATTGATTCCACAATTGTAACAAAACAACACAGTAATCGGCAAATTCCAAAAGTCTGAGATCCATTTTCCTAAGGCTATTTCCATCAAAGAAATGATCTTTTCAGCATCCAGATATCTGGAGCAGTGTCTTCACACTGTCACTGTGTACGTTGTTGAAGGTGGGTGTGGGCTGGTGATGGCTTTAGGTCCATCCATTCATTTCCTGGGCTTTAGCCATTCTTTAATCTCAAGGAGGTAGTCTCATACAAAAGAAGGAGAGAATTTTGCATTCAAGACACTGGATTTTCTTGGAGAAAAATCAGATGTAGAGGATTTTCAGTGTAACCCTGTTGTAGAATCACAGGAATCAAGTGCAGCCTAGATTTTACAGGTCTGGACCAGATAATGAAAGACTCTGAGACCTCAATTTTCTTCTTTGAAGTGAGCATGTTGGAGAGATCCCCTAAGTTTTCTTGGTGCTTTAAGCAATGGGATACTCACAGGTTAGGTCAAAATGAGCATTGAAATGCCTGGATGGGCTTGAGGGAGATGCTCATTTCTGACTGCCTCTGGGCTCTACTCTGCAGAGAGTGGAGAACAGAGTAGAGAAAACATACTAGAAACATACTAGTAGGTCACATACTAGATTACGAATGTGTCTTTGTATAAAATTAGTTTACTTATTTATTTTTTAATTGAATCTTAGCTCTTTTCTATTCTGAGAATAAAGCAATCTGCACTACTCACTCTACCAAGCGGCTACGAAGATCATAATAACATATGCAAGTATGCTTTTAAAACTAACAAACATGGAAATTACAACTATGGATAAAGAGGCATGACTGTTCTGTAGGGATAGATTTCCAATTTCCTTGCTGTATAGACATTAGAGGATTCTCTAAGGTAGTTTATTACCTTCTGGGCTGCTGTCAGAAGAGAATATTCTGTCTTCGACTTTCAGCAACTACCTGTGGATACTAAAGAGGAGTTTTTTGTTTTGTTTTGTTTTGATTTTGTAATATGGATAAAGTCCATGAGAAGAAGCATATAGCAGATAAAGTGTTTCAATAAGCCTCACAGCATTTTTAAGGAGTTGTTACTTGGAAATTTCCTTCAAATGAAGTTTATTATTGATGGCAAGGAAAGGGAGGGAAGTGAAAAACTTTTGAAGCTCTTTAGTTGGTTGTCCCTATTGAAAAAGAATGTTTTTATTCTTAGCAGGAAAAAAATTAAAATAAAACCAGACTGTCCTTTTGATTATATATTCCTTCTAGGAACTTGGTACCTTGCTTAAATTTGGAAGGTGAAGTGCATTTAAAAAGAAACTTTCATACTCTGGTTTTTCTTCAGATCGTATAAATCTTTCACCTTTTACTAAAAGAAACTTTCTCTCCTTGCTGAAATGGGGGGAGGAAAACTCACAATGGATTCCCAGAAGTATGAGTCTGTGAAAGGGGGGTGTGTGGGGGGGTGGGTAGGACACAGGATACAGACCCAGGAAGGAGCAACCTATCTTTCTCCCAGTAGTCAGAATGCTGATAAAGCCACTAGCCTGATGGGTATTCATCCCTTGTGGCCTATGGACATTGTCCAGCAGATTCTCAATTAAGCAAGCTGCCTTTCCTTTCATTCTCTTAACTATTGTGTTCAGTGTTATGGTACTATTATCAAAGAATGTTGACTAAACTGGTTCTTTTATCTTCATTAAAGAACTGCCTTCCTTGCAGATTTATGCATTTTTGATATTAAATTCTTTTTCTCATTAAACCTATGCTCTCGTTGACTTTCATTGACCTTTCTGCCCTAGTCCCTAATACTTTTCCATATTTAATATTGAAACATTTTTCTCAGTGGTCCTCTTGGTTTTGTTACTGACCATTTGACGGCTGTCCCTAATGGGCTGTGCTGTTTGCTCTGTTCTTGAACTTGGGGGAGGGGGGTCACACATTCTTAAACAGTGATGTTCTCTGAATGTCCACCCTTGCTGTCCTGCTAAATTGCCCTGTGTCACAGGCTCTGCCCTTTTCTCTATCCCTAACTACCAACTGCTCCTAATCACTTAAACAAACACCTTTCCTAGTGGTGCCCCAGGCCTTCTGAGCCTTTAGGGGTTTTGTGTTAGCTAAGCTGCTAATGCTCAGACTGGCCTCACTGGTGGCTTGGCCTCCCTGACCTGATACATCGCAGCTCTTCTCCTTGGAGCGCTGCCTTGTCCAGCGGCCCTGGGCCAAAGGCCAGGGTCCGGGCAGGATTGACCAGCTGCTTGCGGAGACCACAAAAGACACCCAAAACTAACTTTCAGTTTGGATCTGACAAATGAATATGTTCATTTATCTCCCCCCACCCCTAGCTTCCCCATTCCTATCCAACACACAAACTCAATCTACAGCCTGGCTTGAGACAAGACAAAGGGAAAATATTGAAGGGGTTGGGGTGGGGGAGGTAGAGGAAGCCTATCTCACACCAGAAATCTTAGCTCCCTTCTTGGGGGCCGTCTGTTCAGTTTCACAACACTTACAAGACCAATTTCCAGAATTGAAGTTGCCTGGTGTTTTGATTCTTCCTCTGCCTGTGCATTTGTGCCCTGAAGGTCCCTTCCAAATGGATACTAATTGTGGGGGGCTGCACACTGCTGGCTGCTCCAATGCCCCAGGGCCCTGGAAGACCTGCTTCTCAAAGCCTTAATTGACAAGGACCTGTCTGTATTTAGGAGCAGCTGGTCCAGAGCGTTGGCACATCAGTGCAATCTTAACACAGCATCCCTTGCCTGGAGGAGGATGAGGGTAAATGTGGTTAAAATGAAGGAAGATTTATAGCCAGCCCCCTTGGGTAATAGGACAGAAGACAGCTCCCAAGATTTTCCTCTATGAGGGGGTTCATTCATCAATTCCTGGGCCTGGTACCTCAGTAGGAGGGTCGCCAGGCTATTATGTGGGGGGAGGGGGGAGATGGCTCTCTTGGAACAATTAGGCAGGTGACAATATTCCACTATACTACCCCCCCCCCAAACAAAACAAAACAAAACAAAACCTGGACCACTGTTTTTCAGTCCAGGATGGCTGTCTCTTCCTTCCGCAGGCCTCGGCGCCTCGCCTCTGCCTGGGTCTGGCACTGCGCTATAATGGTGGCGCCACGGGCAGGCGGGGCAGGGAAAGAAGAGGGCGCTCAGGCTGCCCTGCCTGGGGGACAAGGATGCGTTTCAAAGTCCCCAAACTGCCGGGAAGGGGGGAGGGGAGGGAATGGGGTGATCGCTTAGGCTAGCTTCTTCTTCCTGTGCCCCAGCGGGGTGCACACCGCTCCCCAACTCCCGACTCCCTGTGGCGAGCGTCTTTCTGAAACCTGCTCGCTCCGTGGACGCGGCCATTCAGCGGGCTACAAAGGTTTGGTGGTTCAAGAGGAACCCGGTTTTGTTGTGCTGTGTGGGAAATACTTTGATGTCGGCCCAGTTCGCACGTGTGAACAGGGATAATGGCATTGGGCATCTTCATTGAAATTTGAAGTTTTTAGAAGCAGAAATTCTCTAACTTTTGCCTGTTTTTCTCAACTTTTTTTTCTTTTCCTTTTCTTTCTTTCTTTTTTTTTTTTTTTAATTCCTTCAGGAACAATGCCAACATTGAAGCCCTCGGTTGGAGTCTGCACAGTTGGAGATCTTTGGTGCCATTTTAGCATTTTAGACATCTTTGGATTTCATCAATCAAACTGACTGCAATTTTCCATAAAAACCCTGAATTTGGGTCAGAAAGTGGGCAAAGTAGATAAAGATCATTCGAGCTGTCTTATAAGATGATAAATAGAGATCCTTTCAGGCCAACAATGCCAAAGTGAGTCTTGTGATTCACTTCCATGGGTCCTAAATGCAGTGAGTAGAAACAATTTATACACGTTTTCCCATGGTTGGGGATGGGGGTGGGGAGTCTTTACATACTTGTCAATAGTAGCCTGAGCTTCTTTTCCCTACCATGTTGCTGTGTGAGTTGCTCTGGCTGTTCCCCTCCCCCACCTACATGTGTTTCCTCCCCCTAAACACACACAAACACACACACACACACACACACACCACGCACATGAAAAGATAGCTTTAATGTTTTTGCTCAGATTAATTAGGATATGAAACTGATCTAGAGAATTCGTTGTGAATAGACTGGTTGTAGAAGCCCATGAGTTGATGTGGAAATGACATTTGTTTTGTGGCTCCTCCTAAGGCACTTTGGACACCATTTTGGACATCATGCTGAGATGTAAACTCATTTCTTAACAACAACAACACAACAACACCCACTGACACAGTGTCCCTATTCTTGAACTTGAAGAATGGACTTTTGTGTAAGGTGCACAAAAGGGAACAAGAAAAGAAAAAGCAGAAGGAAACTGGGAGTATATTAACCCACTCATGCCAGAGATCGTTCAAAATGTGAGCTGAAATGATTTTTTAGTGAATAAGAGCATTTCTCACCAATAGCATTTTTTATCCTAGATTACATATCACTTTTTTTTACTCATTGTCTCAACCTACCTCTCCTTTTTGACCTCGAAATGTCTTCCCCTACCTCCTGTACTAGAGCTTGAACTCAGGGTCTAATGCTCTCATTTGACTTTTTTTGTTTGTTTTTAAAATTGTTATTCTAAAGGTGATGTACAGAGGAGTTAGAGTTTCATAAATTAGGTAATGAGTGTCTGGGAATGTGGCCTAGTGGTAGAGTGCTTGCCTAGCATGCATGAAGACCTGGGTTTGATTCCTCAGCACCACATATACAAAAAAAGCTGCAAGTGGTGCTGTGGCTCAAGTGGTAGAGTGCTAGCCTTGAGCAAAAAGTAAGCCAGGGACAGTGCTCAGGCCCTGAGTTCAAGTCCCAGGACTGGCAAAAAAAAAAAAAAGGAATAAGTAAGGTAATGAGTACATTTTTTTGGACAGTGTTACCCCCTTCCTTCCCTCTCTTCCAGTTTTATCCCTTTTGTCCCGACCCACAAGTTGAATAGTTCATTTTCAACATAGTGTCTAGTGAGTATTGCTGCTGTATTTGTTCACCCTTTGTCCCTCCATTTTTCTGCCACCACCCTTACTCACTTCATTTTTTTTTCACTTGGTTAATTAGAGATAAGAGTCTCTTGGCCGTTTCTGCACAGGCTGGCTTTGAACTATGATAAACCTTAGACCTCAGCTTCCTGAGCTAGGATTTTAGGCATGAGCACTGGCACCTGGCAAAATGGTTTCATTTGGATAATCCCTTCTCTCCATATTTCTGGTTAGGTAGACATTAACATAGACATTAAATAGACATATCGTGATTCTTTGTAGAGAAGCTAGGGTTGGCATTCTTGCTTTTTTTATGAACTCTTAGGTCTCGTGGGAGCATTTACAATTACATTTACAATATTTCTTATAATAGCTCCTCCCACGTCCATCACTTAAACATCATATTTCTGTTCCTTGCTTTTTCAAATTTACTAGATATTGAATGTATGTTTTGAAGCATCTATAAAGAAGAGTATGGAACATTGGAGTTAATTACTATTATTAACTTACTGGCTTTATTAGTCTTGAATAAAGCACATGACTATGATTACAGCCATTTAAGCACTGTTTATTAGCTAAAATAATTGGCAACTTTTGCACACACTTTCACCATGTAAGATTCCAAAGGCAATTGGAGATTTAGAAAAGATCTCTTCCTTGCTTTGTCTTCAATAAATCTTGCTATTTAGTATTGAACATTTTGACTTACCACATAGTATCTGACCCTTTCATTCTTTCAGTGCTATTTTATATATTTTACATTTTATATGATATATGTATACCAAGTGATATTTTAATTTAAAAAGCATAATTCGTGAAGGGGACAACATAATTACCACACTTACTTATCTAAATCAAAACAGGCTTAAATATTTCCCCTATTGCTTTCTCTGTCTTTTAGGCCAATATTTAGCTTACACATACGTATAGAACCCTTGAAATCTATTTAGTGAGCAAGAGAAGGAAGTAGGAGAGAAAAACTGAAAGCAACTACAAAGTCATTATATAAGTAAATGGTAGGGTTTTGGTCACTATTGAAGTGTGCTTCATATAACCTCTTTTAGAAATCCATCTACCACACTAAATGGCCACTTATGACTTTTATTTCAGAATTCTATCATGTTTTGTACATAGGTAAATGTTATTTGAGCACTGTCATTGTTGGTGAGGGTAGAGGCCTTATTGATCATTTTGCAAAAGTCAAGCAGTCATGTGACATAAAGTCATGGATAAAGTATAATATGGAGAATAAATGGTTATGTATACACTTAAGCCTCGGGTTTGAAGTTAGTTCTAGAAATATGTATTCCATTCTGTGGCCAGGGATGAGATAAATTTTTTTTGGGGTCAACTGCTTGTTATCCTAAGCATTGGAATTATAGATCAAAGGATGAATCACTGGATTACTTTGATTTCCCATGTCTTCTTTCTAGTCTATTGGAGCAGAGTCTTACTGCACAGTGCTGGTTTGAACTTACTTCATAGACCAGGGTCGCCTAGAACTCACAGTCCTCTTACATCAGCCTCCCTAGTGCTTGCATTTCTCATGTTTATCTAATTTGCCCTGTCATAGACTAGGACAGTAAGGCAGAGTAGATAAAATGGTGGCCACCCATGGCAGCATTTCAAGTGCAACTCTCTCTTTCCTGCCCACTTTTGCCCCTTACTAAATCAGGAATATGGCTCTTGAATTTTCTTTGCCATATTTGAAAAAAAAGGAAAAAAAGCAATGAGAAAGAAAGAGAAAGAGAATGAAGCAAAGGAGGAAGAAAGGGAGGAAGGAAAAAGAAAGGAAAGAAAATAAACAGAATGGAAGGAAGAAAAAGGGATGGCAGAAGGAAGGTAGGGAAGGGAAGAGAAAGAGAAAAAGAAAAAGGAACTTAAAGTTCTTTCCATCTAGTTCTTTTGAGAGCCTCTTCCCATGGATAGCATACCTTCAATAAGCTAATGCACAGGCCAAAGGAAGCACAAGGTCAATCAAATCAATGCCAACAGCCCATTTGGAGAGTTAGCTGCAAGAGTTCTTTTTCATGGAAGATTTTTGTTCTTGAGAATTACCTGGATAGTTTCCATAATAGTTCTATTTCTTTTTTCCCTGCTGACAGTAAAATGAAGGAAATGGAAATGCTCCAAATTGGGGCTATATGCTTATATACAGAAAGCAAACAACAACAACAACAAAAAGCAACAACTGAGGTGAGAGGAAAAGAAGATGTTGAGTTCTAGTTGTCTTGTCTAAAGTCTAGATAATATATATATATTTTATATAATATAGTATTATGTTACACATTCTATTAAATAAAATAAAATTCTAGATAAATACTGAATTTATTATATATTCCTTTCCTTTCTCAAGGACGTGTGTTTGTGTGTATATGTGTGTGCTGGGGATTGAACCCAAGGCCTTGCTCATGCTAAGCATGTGCTCTACCACTGATCTATACCCTCAGTGCTACATAATTCATTCTAGCCCTGTATTTCTCTCAGTATCTACACATATAACCTAAGTAGTTCATGTACATTCATATCATTATACCATATTGTTTTAAATCCATCATTAGACACAGATCCATAATTTTGCAATGATTAATTATGCTCTCCACAGATCTTTTAGGGCTTATAATGCCTGTACAATAGTAAGTTACATTTTTTCAATAATTACATTCTTTCACTTATTGTCATTACTTTCTCTGTGAGGGTAACTATCATAGTAGTTATTGTCAGATCTTATTATTTTAAAAAAATGATGTGGTTTACTAATAATTTGGATGTGGGGTAAGGCCACACTAAGTGAATAATTTAAACCAAACTTATCTCCTGGTCTCATTTAGCTGGATAATTTAAAGTGAAGTCATCTAGGTAGGGATCATACATTTTCTGAGTGATTTGACCTTTTAGTCCTAAATCTTACCATGTCTATAATTTTTTAAATTGCATGCTAAAAATAGCATGTTACCATCTCTTTGCAAGGATGCGATGCCATTTTACTTTAGACAATTTTCAAGTTTTAATAAGAATTTAATAACCTTTAATTTAGAGGCAGCCAGAGCAAGGTTGTTGAATTTAATAGAAGCTAACATATGGGCAGAGTTTTAAAGATCCATTCCATCCAAGCCCTAAAATGGCTTCAATCAGCAGGTATCCCAATGTTTATTTAATGAAGAAATGTATGAGCAGCTGCTGTTTCCCAATTTCGGATGTAGTTATCTTTCATTGCTCTGCAACAAACCAGGAAGAATAGAATTTAGCTGTAATTTGTGATCATTCTATTAAATATTCAGGGCTACATCAGTAGATTCATAAACAAGAACAACGAGGTTGGTTTAAGGAAGGAAATCAAATAATGTACCTCTTGGGATGAAATCTGTGGGTTGAGATTTTTGGTTCTAGGTTATACAAGTTTTCAAGTTTAGATTAACTCTTAAAAGTTTTTGTACAGATGGATAAAACTCTAATCCTATGCTGAATTTTGGCTAACCTTATGGTATTATTACATATGGACACATGAAGGTAAGTTTTGTTACTCAGTGCATGGCAGATAGTGCCAACATTGTAAATGTCACTGTACCAGGGAAAAAAGTGATAGACAACTGTGGCTAGGATATAGCCCAAAGGTTATGGTATACTTGCTCTTATCCCAGACATTCCTACAGCTGAGATATCTAATTGTGAATAGGTTGTTTCATTTTATTCCGACTTAAAGCCAGGTCACCTTGGGCTACTTATTATATCTATCTATCTATCTATCTATCTATATCTATATATCTATATATATGCCTTTTAAGCCAGTATAAATTAGAGGGACATATATTGATTGCTTTCTCCCATATCCAATACCTATGACAGACCTCTTAAAAAAGGAAAAGAGTTGATATATGGCAATCTTAACTCCTTACTCCTTGCCAGTCATTGGGCTTGAACTTGGGGCTTGGGTGCTGTCCCTGAAGTTTTGTTCTCAAAGCTAGCACTGTACCACTTTGAGCCACAGCTCCACTTCTGGTTTGGGGGTGGATAATTGGAAATAAGAGTCTCATAGACTTTTCTGCCTGGGCTGGCTTTGAAATCGATCCTCAGATCTCAGCCTCCTGAGTAGCTAGGATGACAGGTGTGAGCTACCAGCACCAGGCAGTTTCCAAGTTTTGTGGAATGAATTATTTAAGAAAAGTAGCGGAGGCTGGGAATATGGCCTAGAGGCAAGAGTGCTTGCCTTGTATACATGAAGCCCTGGGTTCAATTCCCCAACACCACATATATAGAAAATGGCCAGAAGGGGTGCTGTGGCTCAGGTGAGCAAAAAGAAGCCAGGGACAGTGCTCAAGCCCTGAGTCCAAGGCCCAGGACTGGCAAAAAAAAGAAAGAAAGAAAGAAAGAAAGAAAGAAAGAAAGAAAGAAAGAAAGAAAGAAAGAAAGAAAGAGAGAGAGAGAGAAAGAAAGAAAGAAAGGAAAGAAAAGTAGCCCTGGGCTGGGGATATGGCCTAGTGGCAAGAGTGCTTGCCTTGTATACATGAAGCCCTGGGTTCAATTCCCCAGCGCCACATATACAGAAAATGGCCAGAAGTGGCACTGTGGCTCAAGTGGCAGAGTGCTAGCCTTGAGCAAAAAGCCAGGGACAGTGCTCAGGCCTTGAGTTCAAGGCCCAGGACTGGCAAAAAAAAAAAAAAAGGAAAAAAAAAAAAAGAAAAGAAAAGTAACCCTGAGTCTACTACAAAGTGGCCTACTCTAATATGTATGAATATATATATATATATACATATATATGCACATATAGCTAAACACACACATATATATCTGTCTTAAAGTATGTGCACACATTCATACATATGCACATATACACAGTACTGGGATTTGAACTGAGGGTCTGGACACTGTCCTTGAGCTTTTTTGCTCAAGACTAGTGCTCTACCATTTGAGCCACAGCTCTGCTTCTGGCTTTTTGGTGGTTAATTGGAGATAAGAATTTCATGGGCTTTGCTTCCTGGGCTGGCTGAGAACCACAACCCTCAGATCTCAGCCGCCTGAATAGCTAGGATTACAGGCAGGAGCTACTGGTGCCCAACTAGAGATATATTTTTTAAAATTGTTTATCCAAGCCTAATAAAAATGATGAGTTGAAAAGTTCTTGGCTTTGAACTCAGGGTCTGAGCACTATCCCTAGCTTTTTTTTGCTCAAGGCTAGCACTCTACCACTTGAACCACAGGGCCACTTCAGGCTTTTTCTGTATATGTAGTGTCCAGGGCTTCATGTATAGGAGGCAAGCACTCTACCACTAGGCCATGTTCCCAGCCCGAGAAGTTCTTTTAGAATATAAGTTATCTTTATTTCTTTTCTTTTTAATTTCACTGAGGTACACATTTTTTTCATACGTTTATTGGTGACTAAAGTGAAGTATTTGAAGTATTTCGACTGTTAGAGGCCCTTAGTGTTTTATGCAATTCCTACTGTGAGATTGATAGTGGAGGAAGGAAAAGGGAACTAATTTGAGCTATTTCCCAGAAGTAGTGATCTCTAAAGAGATGAGGACCCAGAGTTTCAATTAACTGGTATCTGAGCTGTATGAAGTGCCTGTTACAGATCTAGCAAGTGGACAAATGGGTATAACTCAGCAACTATCATCAAGGTAGCCATTCCCTCAGTTGAAAAGTAAGGGATCTTAAAACAACTGGCCTAAGTTGGGCCCTTCCTCTTACTAGCTCGGCGGTCTTGGGCAAATTACTGTCTGTGATCGTCTGTTCTTCTTCAGAGAGTTGGTCCATGACTAAAGGATTCCTCCTTGCTCTGTGCTTAGGACAAAATGCGACACCTCATTTAGCACAATCCCCGCTTTCGTGGTGAAGCCCTGGCACACACGTCCTTTTGCTTTTGGGCCCCTGGGAACACAGCTTCCCTCCGGCCCAAAAGCTTGTTTAGCCTGTGTTGTTCTACGGATTTCACTCACATTGGAACACTTTGACCTTCCCTAAGGCCTGGCTGGCCAAGAGTAGGCTGGGGCAGGGGCAGATCGGAATCTGAGCCAGGGCAAAAGCAGGGACCTCGTGCCCCAGGCATCCACCCGGGGCGCATGGCAGAGACCCGGAGGGGCGCAGAGAGGCTGGAAACGGGGCGGAAGCACTGGGTTGCATGCAAATGAGCCGCGCGGGCCGCACCCGCAGCCTCCCCGCGCGCTCGCTGCGCCGGAGCCGCGCCCGGCTGGGGCACGCGGTGCCACTCAGGCCCGCGGGGGGCGCGCAGCTCGCCGCAGCCGCGCGCCCAGCCTCTCAAAGCCCCTTTCAGCATCTCTGCGGGCTCCTCACCAGAGGAGTCTGGAGCGACATAAAAGCGCATTATGAAAATTATAATATCAGCCACAGAGCATGTTCACGCAGGCAGCTCTGCACCTTTGAGGCATTGAGCCTCGTTCAGCTGGGCGGGGGGAGAAATATCCATTTGAATTCGGCCCCTGAATGGGGGCAGCGCGACGGCGGCGGCCACAACAGTGCCTCCTTTATCCATTCTCCGGCCGCTTCTCCTGCTTGCTCATTCCCGGCCGGTAGCACCTTGTCTCCTTATGGGCAGGGGTGTGGAGCGGGAGGGGCGCAAGGAGGCGGGGGGGGGGGGGTTGGCAGAAATGGGAGCCCCTCGATTCACAGCCAGGCTGGGACAAGAAGCGATGTCATTTAGATCCCCAGGAGAATGATAAATGAAGCTTTCTAGGACCAGAGGACATTTTTTGTTGTTGTTGTTGTGTGTGGGACTGGAGGAGCTGAGGGAGGGGGGGCTGTGTCAAGGGTTGAGTGCATTTGTTGGAGGCTGGAAAAGTGGAGTGGGGGTCGTGCCCCATTTTCTTGTCTTTGTGCCAACTGAGAGATGCCAGTATTAGGGCGTTTTCCCATCAGAGCCCAGATTCCAGCATCCGGAGATACAGGGTGGGGTGTGTGTGTGTGTGTGTGTGTGTGTGTGTGTGTGTGTGTGTGTCCACATTGAGAATTATGAGACCAATCCTTAATCCCCGGGCAGGGGATTACCAGGTTCTCCAGTGAGAGAACAAACAACCAGCCAGCGCACCACAGATGCAGTCGGGATCCGAGTGGACCTCGCACGTGGGGGTCTCCTCGCAGCCAGCCGGGGCGCAGTTTCTGCTGTGTGACTCGCAGTACGGCCTCCACACCCGCGGGGCAGAGACTCCAGAGGGCAGAATGGGCCTGCTGGGGCCCCGCGGCGTCCAGTCTGCAGTAGCCGACCAGTTGCCCAACCATTCAAAGTCCTGTCCATTGTCTTGTTAATCACCTTTCATTACAGACTGCTCAACATTAATAAAGCCCAACGCGCTGGGCCTCGACACCTCGGTCTTGACCTACCCAGCAGACAGCGCAGGTGTGGCCTTGTAACCTGTGCACTGGGGCCGGGGCAGTGGTGTCCTAGGGTTAGCGCACGGCGCTGGGGATGGAGAAGGCAGGTGGCCCAGGCTTCCAAAATAAGACCTGGAAGGAAAACAAAACAAAAACTCAGGTCCAGACAAAGAGATTTGTTTGGCCCGATTGTTGTTTTACTCTGGACGAGAGAGGAGGTGAGAGCTTGGGGCGGGGTGGGGGTGGGGTAGGCGACCGGGTCTGACTGGGCAGGGACGTGCCATTTCCTGTGGTGAAGCCCACATTGGCTGCTAATAGAGATCTAATTGATGGGCGAAGTCCCATTTCCGCGCGCTCTCCTTTATTGCTCCATCCAGCCTGTTGCAAAATATAACCTTAATCTGATTTAGCAATTCCTCCAGGATTCGGTGCGAGTTTCCAGCCCCGGAAAAAAAAATCGTTATTAAAAAAGTTTAAGTTACAGACTTGAATTTGGTGTGTTGCCTTTTTAAAAACCTTGCCCCAGCTCCTGACATTTAGAGCTCTCTTTCTCTCTCTTTTACATCGTCCCGGTGTATTATGATTATTAACAATAATAAAGTCTGGCTATCAGTGCTGTGCGCATTTGTCGGGGACGCAAATCGGTGAGGTGGTGAAAAATACCCTGGGGTGTATGGGCAGCGGAGTGGATTCGCACAGAGCAGGATCGGTTTCGGGTTTCCTAACGCCCTCCGTAACCCCAGGATACCCACAGAGCCCGAGCTGCGTGGTCCCAGGTGGTGCCGAGCTGGTGGGAGTGGTCAGGCTGAGGCTGAGCAAGTCTCTTCATTCTCTAGTTTCCCAGTTAAAGTTCACTGCCCTGCAAGTGCCTGGCTTATATATATATAGTGTGTGTGTGTGTGTGTGTGTGTGTGTGTGTGTGTGTGTGTGTGTGTGTGTGATGAGCCCTGGGATTGACATTTTGGGTGAGTTGCTACTGGAGATGAAGCTTGGCTGTTTAAAGTATAGGTATTCCCAGGCCATTTTAATGTTTGGGTTGTCTTCCCCACTAGTCTCTCTCTACTGATCACCCCATTTCCCCTCCTCTAAGTATGACTAATAGGCTGAGAGAGTCCCATAGGGAAATATATTTATATCTGGCATTATTTTTTAAAAATGCAGCACACAGAGAGTCATTTTCAATATCTCTTCAAAGTTCTCTAAAGAAAAGGATGGAGATTTAGACCATCAGTGACTAGCTGTTGATCTTTGTTAGATTATATCCTTGTTAATCTTGGCTCCTTTTCTTTTTCTTTCACCTTTAAAAGGTTAAAAAAAAAAAGGCACCATGTGAGAAAGTGCCTTGGAATGTGGTCAAATGTAAAAACAAAATAATCATCCTGAAAGCCTAAAAACAGAAGCCTGAGTCATTAGTTAGTAGATGAGCAGTTTGGAAAGTTAAGAATGTCTTTCATCTAAACAAAGAATTAAGAGAATTGAGTTTTGTATAAGTCATCTGGTTGGTACTTAAATGATTCATTTTTTGCCTTAGAAGCCTCTTCATTCAGTGTCAGACTGGTTTCTTGTCCTCTGTACTTCTGATTTTAAAACAACCTGCATTTGCATTTTAGTGCTGACAGGGTTCCAGGAAGTTCTTTAGGAAGTTAAGACTTAGGAGCACAGGTGTCAGCCTGGAACGACTACTTCATTTTCCAAGTTCCCCTCTCAGAAATGTCCTGAGCAAACTGCTGGCCTGCAAAAAGAGCAAAGCCTTGGTGGCAGCCATGTAACTCCCCCCTCCCCCCCCCCCCCCAGCATCCCGGGCCCAGGTTACTGTGGCCTTTTCCTGGTCTGTGCTGACCGGCAGTGGGAAGGAGTGCTTAGGCATCCTCAGCCCTATTGCTCTCTGCAGCGCCCTTGATGAGTTTAATGAGGCGGAACACCGTGAAGGAGAAGTGAACTGGTCCAAATGATTGATGAAGCCAGGGGCAAAGCCCAGGCTTTTCCAGATAAAGCCCCATACAGCCGGTGATAAAGGCGGGATAGTGGCAGGGCTGGGCTCCTTCAAAAGCTGTGGCCCAAAGGCATTGAGAGGAAACAGGGAGGGAAGGTGCTCTGTTGTTACCTAATCAGTTCATGCACTAAGCCACCAGCAGCAGAGAACAGGGGAGGGCTGCTGGGGAAGTGGGGAGGGTAAAAGGGGAACCTACACACACACACAGTCCCACACAGCTGCCTCTCTCCCTCCCTTCTGGTGGAGCAATGGCTGGATCCCCTTTAGCTCATATGCATAACAGGCACAGCATGGGCACAGAACATTCCCTTCCATGGTTGAACCCCAAGAGAGGTAGCAAAAGCCCAGGAACAGAAAAAGGAAACCTCCTTGACCTGCAGGTCTTCCTCAGTATTAAGAGAACCTAGGGGCTACCTTCCTAGGTGTCATAAGGCAGTGCTCAAAATACCAAGTTCGAGTCATTGAAAGTGGAAGAGGAGAAACCTGTTACAAACAACTGAAACAAGTACCCTTGGCTGAGAGGAAAACTAAAACCAAATACTTCCCCCCTCTCTATATATGGTGTATTATTTTATAAAGGCTAATGTGAAATAGTTCTTACAACAAATAAAGAAGTAAGGTAGCAGTCATTTGGCCAGAAGCAATTAGAGAGAGGGTACAGGAAGCAATAGCTGTAAAGTGAACACAAATACAGCAATTGGGATTGTAGTTTAATGGTTGAGTGTGTATTAAGCCCTGAGTTCACTCTCCAGCACCAACCCCCTCCCCACCAAAACTAACAAACTTATTGCAGGTGTCACATTCTAGTTATGCTAAGAAATAGCTGGAAGCAGGGTCCCCTCTTGAGTCTCAGGTGCTGATCAGCCCTGGCCTTTCCATAAACCCATGTCAATCATAAGCACTGTAGCTGGGAATGGATAAGGAACATCTTTACTCAAATGGTGGAATTAATTTGTTTGTCTTGGGTTTAAGATAGAGTCTTTTTATGTAGCCTAGGATGGCTTGGCACTTCTGAATCATCTGCCTCAAGTATACTACCATAGGGAAACCATGAGGTTTTAGTAGTGGCTTAATTTTGAGATATCTGTTCACATGTGGGTTTTAATCACTACTCAGAACTTGTCTTCACTTTCTCTCTTATGGTTGTAACTATATTTTATATTGTATGTTTCAAAGATGGTTGACAGAGATGTTGGTGCTCATGAATTATGTAAGGTGGTCAGGTGTTTTTCTGGAGGGAGGAGTTGGAGATAGAATCCAGGTCTTGTACATGCTAGGCAAGCACACTACTACTGAGCTACATCCCTAGCCCCTGGTTGGTTTCAATATGTAGCCTGTGTTGGTCATAATGCACAGTCCTCTCGCCTCATCCTCCCAACTCAGTATCTTGAGTGCTGGGATTACAGGTGTGAACCACCAGCCCCACTTGAGTAAAGCTATTTTAAAATTAAATCTGCTTTGCATGTAAATTAATATGTAGTTTAAAATATATTGTTTTATGATACTTTAGAAAAGAATATATGCTGGGGTTGAACTCAGAGCCTGGGCACTGGCCCTGAGGCTTTTTGCTCAAGGTTAATGCTTTGACACTTGAGCCACAACTCCACTTCTGGTGTTCTCGTGGTTAAGTAGAGATAAGAGTATTACAGACTTTCCTGCCCGGTTTGGCTTTGAACTGCAACCCTCAGATCTCAGCCTCCTGAATAGCTAGGATTATAGGTTTGAGCCACCAGTACCCAGCTGAAAAGAATATTTTTATGACAGAGAGAGAGAGAGAGAGAGAGAGAGAGAGAGAGAGAGAGAGAGAGAGAGAGAGAACACACCAATACTGGGACTTAAACTTGGGGATCGGGTACAACCCTTAGGGTTTTTGCCCAAGAATAGCAATGTACCACTTGAGCCACAACTTCATTTTTGGCTTTTTGGTGATTAGTTGGACATGAGTCTTATATACTTACCTGCCTGGGCTGGCTTTGAACTGTGATTCTCAGATCTCAATCTCTTTGAGTAGCTAGGACTACAGGCATGAATCACCAATGCATGGCTATGACCACTGACTTCCCTTGTAGAAAAAGAAATCTTTTTCTTTTCTTCTTGAGTTTCCAAATGCCACACGCTCTTAAAAGTCTGTAGGGGAAAAGGATGAGGCCAGGCTTCAAAAATGTAATCTTGAGCCCATTTAAGGCTTGCTTGAGGAAAATCACTGTGTTTTAAGAACTAGTATTAGTTGCAATTAATGTCATCTACATAAAATCTTTGTGGCCACATCATTTGTCAAATTGGATTGTAGAATTAGACTAATTATCCATATAATTTTCCATAATATAACGTATTTTTCCTAAAAGTGTTTTTACAATGATGAAATATAACAAAGAATATATATTAAGTACATGAGTTTTTGTTTTGTTTTGTTTTGTTTTGCCAGTCCTGGGGCTTGGACTCAGGGCCTGAACACTGTCCCTGGCTTCTTCTTGCTCAAGGCTAGCACTCTGCCACTTGAGCCACAGTGCCATTTTTGGCCATTTTCTGTATATGTGGTGCTGGGGAATCGAACCCAGGGCCTCGTGTATACGAGGCAAGCACTCTTGCCACTAGGCCATATCCCCAGCCCCAGTACATGAGTTTTTAAAAGAAAAAAAAAGGCATTCCAATCTCAGACTATCTAATTTATTTGACTACATTGATTTTGTTGATTGAATAACTCTGATCCTGTCTGTGAACAAAGTATAAAGGTAATAATAAGAATAAAATAAAGAGTTTGTGGGTCTCTGGGTCCTTTCTATCGAGTAGAATATTTACTATTATTCTAAAAACAGATCAACTATTTCCCCCAAAGTTGGCCTATATTTCTGAATAAGAGTAAGAAATTGCCCCAACTTTAGTGGGAATATTGTAGAAAGTATGCTTACAGAAATTACTCAGAACAAAACACAGTTAACTTTTCATGTAATTATATTCTAATACCTGTTGGAAATAGATGCATCTACAAGGTAGGCTGTAATGAGCTGCTGTATAGGAAAAACTCTTTTCCTTTTTATGTTTTCAGGTTCCTACCATTGAACTGGCTCTTAAGAGAAATTATGAAGTAAGTCTATGCGGATTAATGAATAAGTAATTTGTACCTTAAATATTAAAAAGTAAAATGATTTTGAATAGAGAGAATATATGGAAAATATTCTATAATTAACTTAAGTCTATGTGATTACTTGTACTTAGGCCATGTTTTGTTGTAAGCATAATAAATATGTTAAATATGAGAAAATTTTCCTGGAAATGAGTTTTTTTTTATTTTAAAAACCTACTTTTACTAGACATAAAATATTCTTTACCTCCTTTCCCCTCCCCCTTTAATGGAAAGTTTGCTTTTTCATTAAAAAAAGAAAATAGTTGATTATTACCTCCTCATTTACTTTGTTTTAAGGATGGCCAAGGGAATGAGACTAAGAGTGTATTTAAATATTTCAGAGGTTGCATTTTTACTTAATTTTCCTCTCATGATAAATCATGTTATCTTATTAACTTATTCAAATATCATTACTAAGCCTATACCTGTATTTGCAAAGCTATTTCTTTACACATATTTCCCCAGAAAAAATTTATTTGTTTAAAAAATACACAGTGAAAAAAAATTCTTCTCTTCTGGAAACTCACTGGCTGTGGAATAAAAATGATGAAACTTTTTATGTGCTTAGTTCTCCTTGGATCTCTAGGGAAATCTGGAAAGAAATGACAAAATAACTAGCTATAGTGACTGAGAAATTGCATTTGTTCAAGTGCAGGATGGAATTTCATAAACATTGGGATTTATATAACTATTTATATGACTATAGAGTTTCATAAACAAGAAGTATTGATGTTTGATATTTACATGGCTATAGTTTTAGTATATTTGTTTCATAGTGATGCAGGTGGGTTTTGTTTGTATGTTTAAATAAACCTGTAGATAGTTGCATTCATATTCTTTTATTTTTTTAATTTTTTATCTCCTTGGCAAAAATAAATCAAAACAAAGAAATCTCAACTCATGGCCTTAAGTACAAATTTCTTAGACTCCTTGACAAGGCCTTGATGTTACTAAGTGAAATTCACAAGCAAGATATATAAGTTTAGCTCCTAGAGTCAAACGTATTTATCCATATAAAGAACAATATTTCTTCCTAGCTTTTAAAACGTAGTCTCAAATTAATTTATAAGAGAAGTTGGTCATTAGTAGGGTTTTATGAAGACCTTAGCTATGTGCTGGTTTAAACACAGACTTCTTATTTAAGTTGGAAGTTTAATAGTTACATGATTCATTTTTTCTTTACACATATCAAATGTGCCTTTTGTTTTCAAACACTGTCTCTCAATGTTGCTTGGGAAAATAAATGTCACTCACAGTCTAACTTTCAAGTATTCTAAACACACTTTTGCAAGACTCTTACATAACTTTCCCCCAGGTCTTTATGAGAACTAACACTTACTTCATTTCTCCATAAATTATGTCCTCCGTAAATCCTACACTATCATGAAAAGCATTTTGTTATGTATTTCTAGTCTTAGTTGTGGTTTTCGTTCTATATTCTGGTTTAGAGGCATGTCTTTAAAATTTTAAAGTTAATTTAAGGGGAAAAAAGAGTCCCCTGGAAGCGAGTAAAATTCACAACAAAGATCAGCTAGAAGTGTTCCTTGTGCCTTGTTTGCCTTGCTTTCTTCAGAAGCCACTCCTGTCAGTGGCCAGTCATAATAAAGAACAAAGTTCCTTGATGTTGACTGAAAAAAAAAGCTGCCTGCCGATCCTTTCAATGGCTCCGTTGCCCAGGCAGACCGGCCTCCAGCCAGAAGCCAGCAGGCAAAATTTAACAGCCACGCTTCAAAATGTTAGTAGCAGCTATCAATGCATCCATAACTCTTAGCCCTCTAGATATGGGGTCATCTTTCAATACTACCCCACTGTCATACACAACATTTGTCTTGTCCCACATTCAACTGATTGTGTCAAACTATGGAGTGACTATATAATACACATATACAAGAGCACAATGAAAGCAATAATCTCCAACCTAGATTCTTTCTTTATTTGAGGGCTATTACATAGTTTCCTGCCGTAAGGAGAAACTGGGGAGGTTGTGGCGTGTTTTCAGTCCCGCCGTGTATCCAGAGGGTTCAGGCTCTAAGGGCTGACGCTTACAATGCATTCACTTTGGAGTTATTTTGTTGTTTTTTTTTCCCTAAGAATACAACTTTTCCATTCTTTTGATAACTGGATTTACTTCCCTAAATTCTATTCATCCCTACTTACATGATGTAGAACCAAATTTTTTAGCCTAAAAGAAGTATAATATGCTAATTGTATACTAGGGCTAGAAAAATAATAGGTTATCTAAAAAACCATTTAACTCACCTTGATTATTAAGTGGTACAGATTCTTCGACCAAAACAAATCCAATTTGTAAAAGCATATCTTATTTTGTTGTAACAAGATCTGCTTTACAAAAGCATAGTGAGATATTAAAGATACGTTTTCCTTACAATTTTTCCAGTTGTTTTGATGTATGAATAAAAGCTTTTAGAAAAAAAATTGTTGACTTCGGAGAATGATGGTATTTTTCTTTTGAATCTACATGTGCCATAAGTTGTGAAATGTCAACAAATCAATAAAGAACATTTAATTATTTAGTCATTGGAAAGGTTGACAAGACATTTAGATTCAAGCCCGAATGACTAGGTAAAATAATATTGAGAAAGACTGCATTCAATTTAACACTATCACATAGAGCAAAGATTTATTATGCTCAACAACAGGAAACATTTAAAAGCCACAGTACAAATACTCCTATAATTAAGATTTGTATGAAGCTAGTAGTTAAATATCATTATTAATGTTTGAGACCATTATTTTATTTCATGATTATTTTGCAGTGTTTCGGAGCCAGAAGAAGCTAACTTTGCCATGCCAACCTTATGAGAAAAGAAAAAAAATTAGAAAGAGAAGACTGAGTTTTAGGAGAGTAATATTTTTTGTGGCTTTCAGGAAACAGGCCTTGCTTGAGAATGGATGCCCATCTATGACGAATATGAAGATCATTAAAAATAAACACCAAATTGCACAGCCCATAGAAGAAAATCAGGTGGAGCAGATTATTGGTAATTATACACCTTGAGGCAGGGGAGAATCACTCAAAGCCCAGTCAGTCTCCTCCGAAGTTGGTTCAAAAAGCAAATGAATCTTGCAAATATCCTTGCCAAATTCTCTTTCAGCAGTCAAACAATGCGCTTTGTAACAGAGCAGCAAAGTACGTAGGTTTTCAGCCACACTGTAATATTTTTATAGCCCCCACCGTCACCGTCTACTCCATACACACAAACATCCGCGTATCCAGAAAATAATTGTGGATAATTCAATGTTCAGATTCGATAATGGATGCTCAAATAAATATGAGAATTCCAAGCAAATTTGTGCAAATGAAAAAAGATTTCCTCTGACATAATGGCATGGTGCAAGGCTGTGTGTAATGAGCTGTAATTTGTCTGGAAGAGCATTTTAAAGGGGTTGATCTCTCCACTGGAAGGCCCGCAGCCGCTCAAAGGCTTAGAGCAGTGAGCCGGCCTGCCTCGTCTCAGAGGAAATTACACCACAAGCAGGCCAAATTTCTGACAACTTCCATAAATTATTTCAGATTTTCATATTTCAAATTTCATCTGCATTCATCATGTGAGTTTGACTGGGGAGAAATGTCTAGGAGGAGCTCTGGTAGCATTCAATGCAGCAGTCCCAGGAGCCTGCCCTGGGACGAGATAATTTAATTTCATTTTGATTAGATTATTCTTGCTGCAGTCTACTGCCAATCTGAAGTATTGTGCCTTCTTCTCTACTTAACCTTCCTGCCCCATGCCTGCTCCAGCCTGCATGCAGCTCTCTGTATTGCAGAATATATTTGAACAATCAAAGTTAGGAGTTATTATTTTGCTTTCTATTGTCCATCCTTATAAAAGCACACATCTTTCACTGGGCTCCTTCTTCCCAGAAATCAGATTACTTCTTTTTTTTTTTTCTTTTTTAAAGTTTGTAATATTGTTTACCATTTTCAGTGGAAAGTGCCCTGTAATTTAGGTGGAAAATCTAAAATCATTACTAAATCTCAGGATGATGCAATAGACCATAAATAAGGATCATCTTTAAAACAACTATAATCATCACTAGGCGATACACAAGAGACTGAAAACAGGTAAATAATGAATACACCCATCCATTAAACTAAAAGTCTATTGTAAACCAAAGTTATTTTTCAGCCCTTTACCTAATGGTCCAATGAAGAAAGCCCTATGCATTCAGTCTTCAAAGGCAGGACATTAGAAATTCAGAATGCAAAGTCTTTGTAAACAATGCAAAGCATAAACACGATTAACTTATGAAAAATACTGGCACAATAGCAAAATAATCTGGGAAGCAGACTCAGTGAGGTTTTAAAAATTCTCTTAAATTAAATTTGAATGCAGGAAATGACAATTAACAGTAAATACAGTTCATGAGCATCTTGCAATGCATAATCACAATTTTTTCCCTATTTTTAGAAAATGACTACATTTATGTGAGATTCAATAACCCGGGAACACCAAAAATGCTTGTCGCTGACTAAGTTAGAAGCAGGATTATTAGAAACAGAGATAAATAAACAAAGCTAATGTTGTTCTTTAAGTAATATCTATCACTTCCTTGTTATTGAGTTATTTCTTTAAACAATATAAGTTTTTCTGATGCCATGTGTCTGAACTGGGGACTTTAGCTTCTTTATTGTTCTCCATTTTGATGAAAAAAATTGAATTGGGGTCTGCTATATTGAATTTTGTTCAGTAAATATACTGAAATCATATTTTTGTTAGAAACTATCAATAAATCCAGTATAAGAAAAGTAATAAGATACAAATATGAACAGGACCTTTGCAAAGGAAATATTACAAAGAGAGTGCACCCAGAAAATATATTAGGGAATGTGTTTTTTCCCTTGTGCAAGGAGAAAATACAGAGAGAAGGACATGAAAACTGTATTGTTTTTAATACAGGTTCCGTGCTTGAAATAAAAACAATCCTAGCTGCTATATCACATGGTTCCATAAAATAATTTTTCCAGCATTATAGTTAAAAAATACAATAAGAGCACACCTAAATCTTGTTTTCCCTTCCTTGGGTTACTAAAAGGCATCATACTTAATAAATAGTTATGATTTTCATATTATGAAAATTTTGGAATTTTGATGCCCACATTCTAATGGAGTGTATATAATAGACCCAATTCTTCCTTAAAATCAATTTAACTGAATTATCAAATTTAAAATTCCATTGTATCCTGTCAGTAACATCCTAGGAAAAAGGTTATAAGGGTTTAACAAAATCTGATTTATTATGGATATATCTTTTGATGCAATAGATGACATTTCTTTGTGCAAGTTTTGGGAGACATCAAAAAGTAAAAGAAAAAATAAGCATGTTGAATTTTATTTTATTTTGTCAGTTTAATCAAATCAACATTGTGGGAAAGGTATGACATTGTCAACAAAGCTGACTTGAGCAACTCCATTTGGCAAAGAATCCTAACTTACTTATTATTGCTTGCTTAGGACAGTAGACACCGGGTACTGGTCATGTGGGGGGTTAGTTGGTAAGCTCCCCGGGGTCTTTACTCTTGTACATCCTCATGGAAACAAGCACTTGCACCCAGGACACTTTAACAACACTTCTTACTAATTTAGACTTTTGAACAATTGTGCTTCTGCTTGGACACTAGTGGCAATTGTCAAATAACTTTCCAAGAAGTAAAATACCAAAAGAAAAAGATGTAATTTGGTATTTGCAGCTTGTCTTAAGCTTCTAAAGCCTATTCTAATAAAATTACATGTGTGCACTTTTAAAGTCCTATCAAATCACTCTCTTGAAAATCTCTGGGACTTAATGTTGGAGCCACTGTGCAGTTTGGCAAGGACCACTGGCAATTAAGCTTTTTGTACCCAGTATTCAAATTTGAGAATGCCACTTTATTACTTTGATTTTTAATTATGGACCATGTCAGCAGAAAGACTTCCACTGAGTCCAGTAAAAGAGAAAAAAAAATCTTCCTTTCCTGGAAATGGCAGTCAATGAAGAGAAAAGCTGCATTCCTAGAAATGTATAATTTATGATTGAAGCTAGAGGCTTCTGTGGAGCATCATAAAGATAGTTTTAAGCAAGGATGGAGACTTGTGGGAGAGCCTGGGTGCTTTGGCAGTAGAGTTTTGGCTTCTGATGTTGGGAATTAAGTAGCCTGACCACTTCAAATTTTGTAGGCCAAGCTATGCAAGAAAAGCAATTAATTACATGTCTACACTGCTGATGGGATGTAGATGTGGTAGAACTCATTGATTCCCCCTTGTTCCAGTACTGGGACTGGACACAGGGCCTGGACACTGTCCCTTAGCTTTTCACTCAAGGCTGGCTCTCTTCCATTTGAGCCACAGCTTCACCTGTGGCTTTTGGGAGGTTAAGTGGAAATAAGAGTCTCATGGGCTTTCTGACTAGAGATCTTAATAATGGAGATCCTGAGATCTCAGTTGCTTTGAGTAGCCAGGGTTACAGGTGCCATCCACTAGTTCTTGGGAAACTCATTCTTTTGCTTGAGCAAGAATTAAATTGTTGCTAAGAAGAAACATGAAACCTTGCTGTGGTAAGCCATTATCTCAAGCCAGACACGTTCTATCTTTCATTTAAAAAGCCTGCCTGGGGCTGGCCGCTCACACCTGTAATCCTAGCTACTCAGGAGGCTGAGACCTGAGGGTTGTGGTTTGAAGCCAAGCTCAGGCAGAAAAGCCCTCAAGACTCTTACCTCCAATAAGCTACTCAGAAAAAGCTAGATGTGGTACTGTGGCTCAGGTGGTAGAGTGCTAGCTTTAAGCACAGACAGGCTTAGGAACAGTGCCCAGACCTTGAGTTCAAGCCCCAGGATGGAAAAAAAAATTCTACCCACTCAAGTAATTTAGAGGCTACTACATTATGTACCTCCAAGGACCATATATGCTATGGAATTGAGTGCTTGGGAACCATTTTCATAAAATGCCATGAGAATCATGATCCCTGGTGTTGTGGAATTTAGGGGCTCCCGAATATGTCTCTCATGAATGTCTGTCATGTTTCTTGATGACAAGGGAAAAAGTCAGTAGCCAAAAGGAAGTGAGGGGAAAAGAACTACTGGGCTCCATTTCTTTTCTTTCCCACACCTGTAGTACCTTCCTTTCCCTTCTACCTTTATATCTCCTCTCCTAAGCCACTGTGGAGAAAGATTTTTACAAGTGTGAGAGTGCCCAAATAAAGGAGTTGTTGAATAGGAAGAGTAGCCTGGCTTCCTACATTTTTGAGACATTCTCTATTTTGGCCTCTTTCATCTAACCAGACAGGTGTGTCTCTGTATGTTAAAGTAGCAACCCTGTGTTAAAGATGAGACCCAAAAGCTGAATGGACCTATGTGTCATCCATCCAGGTAAATTTCTTCAGTCAAATGAAGGCTTTCTTATTCTCAGAGTGACAATTTAAGTCAGAAAAATCAAGTTTCTGTAATGGAGGTTTGGACTATAGGACAACTTCACTCATTATTTTATTTTATTTTATTTATTTATTTATTTCTGGCCAGTCCTGGGCCTTGGACTCAGGGCCTGAGCACTGTCCCTGGCTTCTTCCCGCTCAAGGCTAGCACTCTGCCACTTGAGCCACAGCGCCGCTTCTGGCCGTTTTCTGTATATGTGGTGCTGGGGAATCGAACCTAGGGCCTCGTGTATCCGAGGCAGGCACTCTTGCCACTAGGCTATATCCCCAGCCCATCACTCATTATTTTAAAAAGATGGTTACTGAAGGAAGTATAACTCCTGGCTTTGAAACCAAATGCATTCTGTTTAAGCCAGTGGTTAAGAGGGCATGGGGCTGGCCCTATGACAGGAAGCATGGAGAAAGATTACAGGGTCTGATCTTCCTGACCTTTACCTTGCTCATCTGTTAAATGGATCACAGGGTAGATTGTGTCCTGACATCTGAAATGTATTAAAGGTCATTTGAAATGTATGATAAAGTATGGATGTTTATGCGATTACCTTTTTAATCTTAAATTGGAAAAAAATCTCATTTGTGCGCTCTGGAATAATGAGAGTCTCAGCTACTGTAGTGTTCCCTACTAACCGTAGGGCAGTGTGATGATGGATAGTGCCAGATAATGAATACCTTAATGGATAATGGCTGAATCAGGAACACATGCACCTGTCATTGGACAGATGGTCAGGGGCACAGTGAAGTTCTGAGACACATCTGTAAATGAGTTAGGTTCATTTTTGGTATTTTCCTGCTCTTTGCTTTTAGGGCAAATACCAATTTTATCTTCCCTCTTCCCACATGTAACCACACTATCCTTTCTGCTCTCTCCTAGACCTTTATTTTGTCTTTGGTGGGTTCTTGTCCCTCAAATGAAATTTGTTTATCCCCATGTGGTCCCCTGGCCCAAGCCAGTTTTGCGAGATGCAATCCATGTAGCACTGGTATTGCTCAAAATCGTTTTGTATAGTGACTGGACAAATACTTGAAATGCTAATATTTATTTGAAATTGCATTAGAAATGTAATTTATAGGTCAGTCATGATTCTGAGATATTTCTTAGGACTAGAATTAGGATATTTGCTTAAGAGTAAGCCAATTTAAATAAAATACTGAGTAAATAATAGCTAAGGGACAGTGCCTGGGCCCTGAGTTCAATCCCTAGTCCCAGCACAAGCCCCTTTAAAAAAACAAATGCACATACAGTGGTGTTGTGATCCTCTTGGAGAATAGTTTTATCTCCAGTCCATGCTTGCTTTTCTCATTCTCCGTGTTCCTTAAAGTCATGAAATTCCAATCCCAAATCACGTGGTCTCAGCAAAAGCTTCTTCTTCATGACCTAATGTGACTTTTGAATTTCTGCTTTCCCTAATTCCTTTTTGGTCTCAAAAGATAACCTATTTGTGTTACTCATTGGTACATTTAGAAACGTAAAAAAATTAATATTATTATAAAAAATCATCCATAGATAGTTGCAGGGACTGTACATTGGTACAACCATTTTGGAAAACTTTTTGACAGTGTATGTGTTAAAGCTAACCCTTGGGGTTGGAAATATGGCCTAGTGGTAAAGTGCTTGCCTCACATACATGAAGCCTTGGGTTTGGTTCCTCAGCACTACATATACAGAAAAGCCTGAAGTGGCGCTGTGGCTCAAGTGGCAGAGTGCTAGCCTTGAGCAAAAAGAAGCCAGGGACAGTGCTCAGGCCCTGAGTTCAAGCCCCAGGACTGGCCAAAATAAATAAATAAAAGCTAACCCTTTGCATGTTTTGTGTCAACAGTTGCATTTCGTGGATAGCCAATAAAAATATAAATCCCAATTCTCCAAAAGACCCTTATAAGAATGTTCACATCAGCCATATTCAAGCCAGCTGTGACTAAAGCTACACAAATGCCATCAACAAGAGAATGGCTGAGGATACTATGTATAGTATGTGCAGTCTTGGCCCTGCAGTAACTGAATATATCACATAAACCTAACAGAAAGCGACACAAGAGAACATATACCCTGCAATTCATTTGTGTAAAATTCAAGGTCTAGGCTAAAAGAAGTTGGGTTGGAGCTTTGTAACAAGGGAACTCAAAGGAAGAGTGTGCACATTGATAATTTATTACTTCTTATTCAGTGTGCTGTTCCTGCAGGTCTGTTCTTTGTTTTGTTTTGTTTTGTTTTGTTTGTTTGTTTGTTTTTGGCCAGTCCTGGGCCATCAACTCAGGGCCTGAGCACTGTCCCTGGCTTCCTTTTTGCTCAAGGCTAGCACTGTGCCACTTGAGCCACAGCGCCATTTCTGGCTATTTTCTGTATATGTGGTGCTGAGGAATCGAACCCAGGGCCTCATGTATACGAGGCAAGCACTCTTGCCACTAGGCCATATTCCCAGCCCCAGGTGTGTTCATTTGAAGGAATTCATCAAGTTGAATGATTAAAATATATTTGTTTTTTCTTTTTGCTTTTCCTTCCTCCTTCTTCTCCTTGCCTGTCCTCATCACTTCCCTTCCCCCATTTCCTCTTCCTGTCCTCATTCCAGGGTCATGCTGTTCCACCGAGTTAAAGCCTTATCCACAAATACATGCATTTTAAAAATGAATGCATACACTTTTCTAGGAAGAAAAATTGCTTAATATCCATTAAAAATTCTTTTTTGTGAGAAGCATGGTTTGCTATAGTGCAAGTCATGTTTGACATGACAATATATCTCTACTACATCTCTTCTTGGCTATGGTAAGTGCTTAATAAATATTTGCAGAAGTTACATATTTGAAATTTAACTTTCTAAAGCATAATATTTTCAGTTGGCTAGTTTTTTTTTAATTTAAAGAACATGGGCAAATAATATATAGGAATACAATTTGTCTTCTAGAGAATGTGAGCTGAAAAATGTGAGCTTTATTCACTCAGCAAGCCACGAGTTCTAACTATCCCCTAACTTAGAAGGAAGCAGGCAACTACTTAAAGATAACAATAAAAGGAAAATAAGGGCTGGGAATGCGGCTTAGCGGTAGAGTGCTTGCCTAGCATGTATGAAGCCCTGGGTTCGATTCCTCAGAACCACATAAACAGAAAAAGCCAGAAGTGGCACTGTGGCTCACATGGTAGATTGCTAGCCTTGAGCAAAAGAAGGCAGGGACTGTGCTCAGGCCCTGATTCAAGCCCCAGGCCTGAAAAAAAAAAAAAAAAAAGGAAAATAAAAAGACAACAAAAGAAAAGTGAGCAGAGTGCTCCTAGGATTTAGGTATGGATGGAAGGATCTTAAGTATGTTCTTTTCTTTTTATTTTGGATGTTCTGCCCTTTAAGATGTCAATTTTGTGAAGGAAGAGTAAAAGTAATTTCCCTAATGGGAAGGAATGGGGGTTAAAAAAAAAGAGTCTTTAGAAAAGTTCAAATTCTATTTGGACATGAAGGACATTTTACTCAAGGAAGTTAAAGCTTATAACTGAAAAGCAGTATAGCTTTACAGGTGAAGGGGCAGGCAGCGAGTGGCTGTGTAACCTTGGCCAGCTCCCATCTTCTCTGCTTCCTGTGGGTTTGTTTTTTTTTATTTGCACAATGAGAAACAAGTTTCATCAAAGAAAAATCAAAGTAATGTCATTGTGTGATTTTATCTAAGTGTAGGAAAAAGTGATTTGAATTACTTTAAAAATATGAAACATATGTCATTAGAAAGGGAATACAAGACTGGCTTACCTCGCAAATGTGAAGTGCTGAATGCAATCCTCAGTACTGCCAGAACAAACAAGCAAGCAGACAAAAGAAATAAAAGTGTTTTTTGTTTGTTTTACCTTCAGAAGAAGGTTGGTTCTGCCAACATTGGTGATAGGAAGACACCATTGTGTGGCTGAAAGGATCCAGACTAAGATCTGGTTAGATTGAACTCAAGTCCCGGTTTTACCACTTCAGGATTTCAGTGCCTCCTTTCCCATGTATAAAGTGAAGTTAATAATATCCACTCTTAGCAAAACATGGTGGCTACATGCATGAAGTCAGGATTAAACTGTCTGGAGCTGGATGCTGTCTTTGCTATGTATTGCCTTGGGTATATTGGGTGAGATACTTTTTGTTGTTGTTGTTTGCACTTTAGTTACTTCATCTGTAAAACTGAAGAGTAACATATACCTCATAGAGTTAAGTGTGAATTTAATGAGGTATATGGCCCACCATCAATAGCCATGGGTTTCATATCTATGGGTTTGACTAACCATGACCTGAAAATATTGGAAAGAAAATCACATCTATACTAGGCATGTACAGATTTTTCTCTTGTCATTATTCCCTGACCAGTACAGTACAACAACTATTTGCATAGCATGCACTTTACATTGTGTATTATATAGTATTTGTATTGTATTATATAGTATTATAGAGATGATATAAAATATAGGAGAGGATGTACATGTGTGGATTTTGCTAACTGTAGGAGGACTGGAACCAACTCTCCTCAGATACTAAAGGACACTAATTGTACATGCAAAAATGCTTCAAACAGTGCCTGCCACAAGATGTACATATTTATTTTAATATTGTTGCAACGATTAACTGGAACATGAACAATATCACAGGACACTCATTAAATGGCAATAATGCACGATTCAAAGATGTTTAGCAACCCTTGTTTGCACCAGAATCTTACTTTGACACTTTCCACATGTACAATACCCTATCATCCAGAAATTTCATTTTAACCCATTTCAGTTTATCTAATATGTGTGGGTCTGACGCGAAATAATTTGATTCCATGATTTAACAGGTTATTGCATTGAGGAAAAAAAATACAGCATATAGGAAGAAATCTGTCTTCCCAGAGATCAAAACTTGAGGCTTATGTGTGATGTTTCCTGTTCACATTCCACTGAATAGAAAGCTCTGCAACCCAACTTTTATGAGCAAGGCTAAATGTGCATGGCTCCCTAGCTGGGAAAATTGCTAGGATTATCTTTAAAATAGAGCAGAATATCATATTTGTTATTGTGTCCTTTATTCAGTAAAATAGTTTTAAGTTAGCATTCTCAAAAGTAAGTATTTATTCATCATATGAACCTAATATTCAGTTATATGTATATGTATATACTTATATACTATACAATAAGTTTTTTGGTGGTAGTGGTGGTGCTGAAGTTTGAACTCAGGGACCCATGCTTGCTAGTCAGGTGCTCTGCCATGCACTCAGCCCTTTTTCCTTTAGCCTTTTGGGGACAGGGTCTCATGTTTTTGCCTGGATGGTCAGCTGCCTAGCTATTGATTGAGATGGGATCTTTGTTGGCCTGGCACTGTAACCCTCTTTATTTCTGCCCATTGAACAGAGATAAGGCATTGTTGTACTACTATTCTTATATGGTGTTATAATAAATACATAAAATAATATTTTAGCAAGATGAATTAAAGGAAATTACTCAGTATAAAATGTATTTCTAAATGTCATGGTTTTATATTGACATTAGTTAATACCTCAGACTCAATATATTCCTAAGGGGAAGTACATAATTACAAAGAATATGTATTGATAGGTTAATTAAGATAATTTCTTGATAACTTCAAAATATTTGACTGCTATGTTGTATGTTGTATCTTATTAGATAGCCTTCTTTCCTTTTCTCTTTTACCTTCTTTCTTCCCTTCTTTCCTTTTTCTTTCTTTCTTTCTTTTTTTGATAGTTTTTTTTTTTTTAATGAAAGTTGTATGTAAGATTACCTCATTCCTGCATCTTTTCAATTGTTTCTTCCTTATATTTGCCCTTTTCCTTTCCTACTTGGCGGGACTTGGCGTTCCGTTCCAGGATCTTTTTGTGGTCTTTGTCCAGTTTCAGCCTGGTGATATCCACCTTGCTGGGTGAATGCCCACATGGACAGTGGTGCCATTGGCCTTTTCCCGCTGTACCCGTTCAATGTAGATGACATATTTCTTCCTGTAAAGCTGGACCACTTTGCCAATCTGCTGACCTTTATCGTGTCCCCGTACAACCTGCACCTCATCATCCTTTCAGATGGGCATAGACCGCACATTGTACTTCTGTCTCAGCTCTTTGGAAAGAGGAGAAGACATAATCTTCCTGTGAATGTGGGAAGGTGCATTGAAATGCCTTTTCTGGTTCTTACTTCGGTCAGAAGTGACAAAGGGACTGAACTTCATTTTGGCCTGTCCCTGCTTCAGCGATGGCCGAAAAAGGCCCTTCCTTCCTTTCTTTTTCTTTTTTGGTGACACTAAATATCTCTTTTGTTTTTTGTTTTTGTTTTTGTTTCCAGTCCTGGGGCTTGAACTCAGGGCCTGAGCACTGTCCTTGGCTTCTTTTTGCTCAAGGCTAGCACTCAGCTACTTGAGCCATAGCGCCGCTTCTGGCCGTTTTCTATATATGTGGTGCTGGGGAATCGAACCCAGGGCTTCATGTATACGAGATGAGCACTTTACCAGCCCCAACAATAAATATCTGTATGTAGCTGATGGAGGCCTCTGACTCATGATTTTCCTGCCACAACCTCCGGAGTTCTGGGATTACAGGCATACTCATGTCAATCCCTTCTTTTTTAAACATCATCTTGTAGTAAATGGAAAGTCTTTCAAGGAGTAGAAGGGAAATTTCATCACTACGAAATTGAGTCCATGGTTTCTGTTCTTAAGCTACATTGCTACTTTTCTAGCTTAGTTATAACTAGGAAACATAATTTTTAAATTAATTAAACTGAACATCTAAATATGTTTCACTATGCTTCCAGCAAGCAATCTTGTGAAAGAATTCTACGGATGTTTTTGACCCTTGTTTTGGAGAGACCAATTAGATGCATAACTCTGACCAAGGAGCTAAATGCCACTATTTGGTCCATATCTTACAGGTTACTTGAATTTTATAACATTTAAAGCAAAATATGCCAACACAAACAGTTCTAGTATTTTCTTCTTATATAATCCAAAGGATCATTTAGAGACCTCCCCTTACTTTTGTTTTTTATGATTTGGAAGTTGTTCAAATCCCCTGACTTGAAAGTTATTCAGATCACCTTAGTCATATGGCTCACTTGAATTGTAAACATGGAAAATAGGAACATGGAAAATGTAGTTTTTGCAAGTATTCAGATGTTTGACTCCTGCTACTAAGGGAAGATAGAATGGTTATTGGGGCATAGCCCCTCTAGATGCCTGGCTCTTAGTATAGTTGTAGGGTTCAAAGGACACTATTGAGCACTGAACTGGGCCCATGATTCAAGAACAAGCTCAAGGATCATTGTTATTAGTAATAATAATCTCTGTTTTTTGTTTTGTTTTGTTTTCTCCCAAGCAAAATGAACACTGGCTGATTGCCCCATTCTCTAAGCAGATGTTGAGTACTGATATAGTGGGGAAAATACCATCTATAGTTAGTAATCAAACAATGCTGGCATTGACAGATTCTGAAAAGTATATATATCATTGTTCATTTGCAAGGGGAAATTCTTACTCCTTTCATGTTGGGATCTTGTGAGATTTGTTGATAACTGGAAGAGAAGACAAAAAGAAAACTTTCATTGTTTTTACTGAAAGTGTAAGAAACAAGAGCCAGAAAAATAGAGGCTAATGTGGCTATCTTCTTATGGGATCAGATTAAAATGAAAGGCACTTGGGCTATGGTGGCAGACAGATCTAGTACATTAGTTAGTTTTGTTATAATAGTTCATACCATCAGTGGTTTTAAACAGTATTTCTTACTCCCAGTTCTATGGATTGGCTGAGCTTCGCTTGGCTCTGATAGGTTCTTTTAACTTTCACCTCACATGTCTTTTTGTTCTGGTACCTCTGTTGAGGTCATGTTCTTGGACCAGAGGCCAAAGAACATTACACAAATGCACTCACAATGCACTATTTGAATAGCACCTGTGGCATAGCTACTCACATTCCATTAGCTAAAGCAAGTCATATGGATAGGCCTGAAATCAATGGCTTGGGACAGTATTTCTCCTTTAACTGGTGAGCATTGTAATGGTGAGAAAGTAATAGATAATTATGAGAATATAATTTCATTAATAGCAGTGTTTGAATTCCTAGCTAGCTTTGCAATCAGGGGCAAGGTGCTTAGTCTTTTGGAGACTCATCTATAAATAGGGTCATATATATAACCCACACATTTTTTGCATTATTAAATAAGGTAATCACTGCCATAAAGGCATTTTCTCACGACATATCATAGATTGATTGTAAATACATATATTAGTGTCTTTCAGATACTCAACCAGTGGCTTCCTTCTGCAAGATACCCTACCTTGTCTTAACTGCATAAATTATATTATTTTCTATGAGCATTAATGTAAAAAATGTGCCAAGCCAGGGATGTGGCCAAAAGGGAACCCTATTACACTGTTGGCAGGAGTGTAAACTTGTTCAACCACTCTGGAAAGCACTGTGGAGGTTCCTCAAAAGGCTAAACCCCTATGACCCAGCAACCCCACTTTTGGGCATTTACCCAAAGAATTTCAAGCAAGACCACACTAAAGCTACCAGCACAACTATGTTCATTGCAACACAATTTACCATTGCTAAAATATGGAACCAATCCAGATGCCCCTCAGTAGCTGAATGGGTCAAGAAAATGTGGTACATGTACACAATGAAATTCTATCAGAAAGAATGACATTGCCCCATTCATAAGGAAATAGAAAGACTTGGAAAAAATAATACAAAGTGAAGTGAGCCAGACTCAAAGAAACATAGACTCTATGGTTTCCCTCATTGGGAATAATTAGTACATGTCTAGGATAATCCTAGCAGAAGATCACAATAGCTCAACAGCTATGTACATATGAACACATAAGATGATGCTAAGTGACATGAACTCCAAGTTATGGAAATAAGTGGTTTATCATTGGTGGTATTTTCAACATACCATGTGAAATTATGCTTTTTTCTTTTGTCTTTCTTCCCATGGTTTTACCCCAGATGTCACTGTAACTGACTTTGGTATCTGGGTATTGTATATACATTTATCAGAACTAGGGAAGGGAAGAGGAACATTAAAATGAAGAGAGAAAGGGTAAAGGGAGAACCAGTACAACCTCAATACTTACAAGACAATATGCTGTAAACCAACTGTACAACTTGGGAGTGGGGGAGGAGATGAGGAGGGGGCAGGGGGAGAAAAATGTGGGAGGAGGTAAGAAGTTTGATAAGAAATGTACTCACTGCCTTACATACAAAACTGTAACCCATCTATACATCACTCTGATAATAAATAAATAAAACTTTAATAATGTGCCAAGAAACCATGGAAAGTAAAGTTTTTTGTTAGTGTCTAGCCCTGGGTAGTTTAATCCCAGAAGTAGCTGTCCTAGGAGAGAGATGGAGGGGCCGCTGGAGAGGCAGTTTTAATGGTAATGAAGGCCTCGGCAGAAGACAATTTCCTTGTCAGAGCAGCTCCAAGAAAACTCTACTTGATGCTCTGTTTTCCTTTCTATGACCCTAGTAAGGTCATGACCTCCTGCTTCTGCAATTTGAGAAATCCTAGAGGACAGTGTCCAGAGCCCAGGCTGTGTGTGACCAGAGTTGGGGTTGAATCTAAAAATATGTCTTCCTATAGTACACCAATTGTGACTGCTTCCACAGTCATTCCAGAGCTTATTACAAATCTAGCCACAAAGAAATTCTTGGGACTGTTCTTGTCTGTGAGCTGCTGGATCCATAGGGCCATTCCTGATTGGGCATGTGGTTGAAATAAACTTGCAAGGGTTGGACATTGGCATTTTTCACTGTCACTGGAGCAATCTGAAAGCTTGAAGCCAATTCATTGGGTCTCTTCATTGGCATCTGTTCTGGCTGATGAGATGAGCTTTTCTTGCTGTCACTACCATGAACACTAAGACCCCAAATCCAAGGGCAACAGCCCAGCCACTGGGAAACATTTTCAGCCCATTGGCTAATTATATTATTAATTGGACAGAAAAATATTTTGTCATTTGATCTATGGTTCCTTTCTATTCCCATATAAGCACAATCAGGGTCTATTACCCTTAATCAAATAGAGTAGTTGATAAGGCTAACATGGGAAACTGAACTTTCTAGAGTAAACATGTTGGATCCAGTTTTTGTATTTTGGAAGTAGCATTAATGTAAATGATTTCCATATCATAACCATTTGTCTACTAAGTGTGGATTCTGTATTCTGATGTTAATTATTTCGACAGACATTTCTAGAAAGATCCTGGAGATTCAGTGTGAAGAAAGGCAAGGTCTCTAGTTTCAGGGAGTTTCCACAGTAAGAATACACTATTAAAGAAACATGATTTTGAAACTCACAAAGATATCCACTACTCTCATATCTTGTACTGAATAGAAAAACTGACAAAGTTTTGGTAATCAAATAGTACTTAAATATACCTTAAAAGAAACAGTTCTTGGGCTGGAATATGGCCTAGTGGCAAGAGTGCTTGCCTCGTATACAAGAAGCTCTGGGTTTGATTCCCCAGCACCACACATATAGAAAACAGCCAAAAGTAGTGCTGTGGCTCAAGTGTCAGACTGCTAGCCTTGAGCAAAAAGAAGCCAGGAACAGTGCTCAGGCCCTGAGTCCAAGGCCCAAGGCTAGAAAAAAAAAAGAAAAGAAAAAGAAAAAAAGAAACAGTTTTAGGATTTGAATTTGTGACTTTACGTTTGCTAGGCAGTTGCCTACCACTAGAACCATGGCCAATAGCCCTGCTTTGCTTTTTTTCTAAATAAATTTACTTTATTGTTATTATAGAGGTGATGTATAGAGGGATTACAGTTACATGAGTCAGGTAATGAGTACATTCCCTTTTGTATGGTGTCTTCTGTTTCCTCATCCTCTCCCAGTCTCTCTCTCTCTCTCTCTCTCTCTCTCTCTCTCTCTCTCTCTCTCCATTTTTCTTTTTAAGAAAAAATGATTTATTGACATGGCAAAGCTGAAGACACAGGCTTGGTTGGTTGGCGAGATTTCTAGCAAAATTTTCCAGCTAGACCTATTGAAGAGGCACTGTCCATATTTTATTTTGCAAGCAACAAAACAAATGGAGCTATACACTTGCAGAGAGATGAACTCTGATAAGCAAATAGCACTATCTTTGGGGATTTGTTATTTGAACTTTAGACAACAGGCATCTGGCAGAATTGTCCACTGGACTTCAGCTTGGTCAAACAGTGGTAGAGCTAGTGTTGGAGTGAGCTCTTTGCTTCTTAACACTGGGTTTTTGAAGTAACAGAGTTGGAGAGAAATAATCTTTAATCATTCCTTGTATTTCTAAATAAAAGTTGATTATGTTAATCATTGTGTAAATATGCTGCTATTGATCTGCCCATTCTTTTATCAAGGGACATTAAAATCATCTCTAACTTTGCTTTAGTTTTGCTACTTCTAACAATGCTGAGATGAACATTCCTGAACTCATCCATATTAAGGGTAGGTGCCTTACTCACACAGTGAGTGATCTCCAGCCTAACTAGGTAGAGGCAAGAGGTTGTATCGGTTTACAGACCCAGCTGAAGTATGCAGGGCATTGCATTAATTTTTGGAATTCTCATCTTTTAAAATTTGCCAACCAGAAGGGTATCGGTTTTTCAGTTTACTTTTCCTTTCCTAATTAACTTTGCTACTAAACACCTTTTTATATGCCTATTTATAATTGGGTATTCATATTTCTTTTCTTGCTAGTGACTTTTTACAGCCTTTGTTTACCTTTAAAATTGGTTGTTAAACATTTACTTCTTGGCCTATTCTGAGCTTTAAAAAAAATAAGAGTGAACGAATACCACTATGCTACTCAGTGGAAAATGACCTCTGAAACTTGTGGGTAGGATTGGGAGGGGGGAACTTGGAGACAGAGAAGGAAGGGGTGACATTTTCCAAAGAGAGAGAGAGAAATACATTCATTTCTGACTTATGAAATGTTAACCCTTCTGTACAACACCTTAATAATAACAATAAAATTATATTCAGAGAAAGAAGAAAAGGAAACTCATCCATTCAACATACTTTCTCTTGAGTGGAAATTGAGTGTGAGATGTTAAAGAAAGAAAATGGAAAGAAAATTACATAGTCCCTTCCAAACAAATACTCAATTTATGTCCTTTTGATAGCAAGAAGAAAAAAAAATTAATGCTGTCTCAGTGTTTCAGGAGGATGAAGTTTGCTTCATTTTCATATTTTTGTTCTTAAATTTAATACCCAGCCTGTTTCTAATGAAAATACAAAATGATCTGGCTGGTTATAATTATTGCTCTATTGCTCTTAATTAACCAAACAAAGCTCCTATTTTGAAGTCTAGCACAGAGAGGAGGAGAGGCCCGCGCTCCCCCAGGCTTCCTTGCCCCCAGTCTTCTGCAGTACATGTGGGTTAGGCAGGGGCACAGGGAGAATGACTAATGCATTAGGGAGGCCTCCATGTACCGCCTACTCCTCTGTAATTGCATTCCTTTCATTAGTTTTTACCCAGCTGGCCTGAGTTGCACAAACAAAATATTGTGTAAGATCAGCCCATGGATGGTAAATTTGGGACAATTTTTGTAAAACTCTTGCCAAGTTACATACTGACCTCAGGGTCTTTAAACCAGCCCCAAATGTGAAGTAAAAACGGACTTAAATCTATTATCACAAATTTGTGTCCCATAATCTGATGAGTCTTCCAGATGTCCAGCCCAAGACCATCTGCTGAGTGTCTGTGGGCACACTCTCTCCCGGAACATGTGCAAGGCTAAGGGCAGCACGGTGACAGCTTGGAACTGGAAACTTGGAGCAGTTCCTGTTCAGATATAAAACAGACAAGGAAAAGAAAGGAACAGCTCCCCCTCCCCCGACTTCCTTTTTACCCTCCCCCCTTTTGTTGGCTATAGGGCTTGAACTCAGGGCCTATGTGCTGTCCCTGAGCTTTTTCACTCAAGATTAGTGCTCCATCACTTTGAGCCTCAGCACCACTTCTGGTTTTCTGGCGGTTAATTGGAGAAAAGAGTCTCCTGAACTTTCCTGACTGGCCTTTGAACAACTGACTGGAAGCCTCAGATCTCAGCCTCCTGAATAGCTATGATTTTAGGTGTGAGCACCTGGCTCACACACTGGCCCAGCTTCAAATCATTTTTTGCTGGTGTTCTTATTGTTTGTTTCATTAATCAGTTACCTTATTCTTGGAATCAAACAGCTTTTCCAACATATAACAATGAGATAGGTCCATTTCTCTTAAAGACAATAGATTGATTTCAGATATTGGGAAAGGCAACAACAAAATCTTTGAGTTAGTTTCTAACTTAGACGTGGCAATGTCTCTGCATTATGTGTTTCATTTATTTCGATGGCTCTGTCTAATGTCAGAATTCCTAGAAACAGATGCTCAGAAGATCGATGGGTAGGAGGCTAATTGGGAAGTAATCTCAGGAAAAATGAGTGGGATAAGAGGGGTGTGACTGAGCAGGGAAAAGTTGGACTGAAAGATGGTGGCAGCAGGAGGCCTCTACCAGGCTTTGCTCCTTGCACAATGCGATGATTGATTCTGTGTGTCATCTTGGCTAGGCTATTGGGGTCCTGCTCTTTGGTCAAATCCTAGGATCTCTGTTGCTGTAAAGGCTTTGTAAGATAGGATTTATACCTCTATCAGTAAACATTTGGTTCTAAAATATGAATGCAAATAGGGACAAAGTATAACTACATATGCTGCAGGTTGCATTGCAGTAGAAGAATTCTGAATTTAGAGAACCCACTCTTGTTTTCCTTCAGCTACTCTCAGAATTGATACCTTTACGATTTAGCATGCTAGAGCTGAAGGGCTAGAAGATAAGAAAGCAGAGAGAAAAAGGGATAACTCCTTTAAATGGCACCAGTTACCATTCAGAAGCCCGGAGGCCTCACAATTCTGCTTATCATCTAAAATGTCATCATATAACCTATGACTTGCTACAGTTGGATGCCATAAATTAGGTGATTATTCAAAGCTTACACACAGGTATGTCTGGGCAATAGATTTGGAAGCTAGAAATCCCAGGTCAAGGTGCCAGCATGTGGTGATGAACTTCATATGAGGATATAGCAGAGGGCGTCATACAATGAGACCAAATAAACATGCCAAATGAACCTCTCCCTCCTCCTTCTCTTCCTCCACTTCCTCCCTTCCTCCCCTTGTTATCTCTCAAATGCCCCATCTCCAAATACTATGAACCCATGACTTTGAGGAGTATAATTCTACCACATGGATTCTGAAGAATACACCCAAATGAGAGCATCTTGCCATAGAGGCTTGTAAAGGAAAAAGAATTGACTCCTTCACTCTCCTGGACATAGGGTAGAAGAAGAGAAGTCGAATGAGTCCTTAATCATAAATGCCAAGTTTATTGAAGAATAACACAGTGTTGCTATGTGTCAGGCTCATGTCTGTAATCCTAGCCTCTCAAAAGGGCCAGATCTGAGGACTGGAGTTTGAAACCAGCCCAGGCAGCAAAGTCCTTGAGACTCTTATGTCCAAATAACCACCTAAAAGCCAGAGGAGCTATGGCTTAAGTGTTAGAGCACTGACATTGAGCACAAAAGCTCAGGGGCAGCACACAGGCCTCAGGCCTGGCACACACACACACACACACACACACACACACACACACACACACACAATCTGACTTTCAATGAACTTAGCAGAACAATTTGACATGAAAGTTAAAGAGCAAATTCTTAAGACTTTCACAAAAAATCCACATCATGTGCATATATGTACGAGTGTGTGCATATGTGTGTGACATAGACAGAGGGGGAGGGAGAGAGGGAGGAGAGTTGGAGAGAGAGAAAAGAGAGAGAGAGAGAGAGAGAGAGAGAGAGAGAGAGAGAAAGAGAGAGAGAGAGAGAGAGAGAGAGAGAGAGAGAGAGAGAGAGAGAGAGAGCTGGTACTTCGGCTTGAACTCAAGGCTTGGGCACTGTCTCTTACCTTTTTTCACTCCAGGCTGATACTCTACCACTTGCACTACACTTCCACTTCCATTCTGATGAATAACTGTACCCATTAATTAACTGACTGATGACTTTTTAATTTAAATACTGAGGCCCCGCTTAGAGGTAGGCTCTGAAGAGTTTAAGCAATCCTTTGGAATATTTTCTTTTGCAGGTCACAGGGTCTCATAAAGATAAACAAATGGAAAGTTATTTTGTCTGTTTTCAAGCATGGTCCTGCTTTTGAATATGGACCCGTTTAATTATTTACAACTCACACAATCGAGAGTGAATAATCCAGCTTCAAGGAAAGACCTCTGGGTTGGGGAGAGTTCTGGGAATTTATTTTCATTTTCTTTCTTGCTTCTTGGCTCCACATTTTCTCCTGCCTTCTGTCTTTTGTTGGAAATGACATCACCCCTCAGTGTCACCATCCTAAAAGGAGTTGTCCTTTATCTTTTCAACTATGGCGGTTCCTGTAAGGTCTTCTGTCTCCAAGATGCAGGGGAGGCTGAAGCAAACATATACATGGGAATTATAATAACAATGGTCACATACTGTTCACTTTTAAAGTAAGAACCTATGGACAGTCATATAGACATATGAAGCCTTTGGTTATTACTTGCATATATATATATACACACATACACACATACATACATACATACATACATACATATTTAGGCTAGGTCTACTTGTGCAAATGGAATGGAACACTGAACTTAAGGAAACTTCAGTCATTCATTCATGTAAGCAGGCCTCAACTACACACTTGGTATGGGATCCAAAAGAGAAAAGGCATCAAAACCAGCTTGCTCCTTGCTTTGCATTGCTAAGAGTCGAGGATAATGTTCTTCTCTGACAAAAATTACTCAACCTTTCAATCCATCTTTATTCAAGTATGTGTAGGTATAGTTTGAAGCTAGATCCTTATAGTGGGAATTATGTATGTTTTCTGATCCATGTTATTTCATTTAAAAGAAAGATGTACTTTTCAAAAAAAAAAAACCCAACCCACCTGTCTTTTAGTTTTACATAAACCAAATTTTATGTATTCTCATAGCAATAAGACCGAAAGAATATGTGAACACACTTTGGAAAGTTCTACATTATTAACATATACCTACTTGTCCAGGAAAACGCTATTCTCCCATATAAATTAATTCTAACATGCAACATCACTGGGGCAGATACATAGAAATCCTCCTCCCTTTCAGAGCATCCTCCATATTCAATAGAAATCATATTTATAAGGCAAGCTTTGTTGTTGATTATTTTGTTTTCTTTCAATATCTGAAGCATAATTGAGATAAAATATGGGTCACTGAATAAAAGGCCTGAGTCTTGTATTTTTCCTTCAACAAGCAGCCCTTTGCTCTATTTCAATTTATCAATAATAGATTAAGCACATTATCATTTGATCTATTTTCTACTACCTCACATCAGTTGGAAATGTAAAAACCAAACTCATACAACCATATTTGTGTGTTTGCATTTCTTTTCATAGTATGAACTGGATGGGTTAGCTTTTCTTTAGAGTTCTAAGATGGGGGAAATTATATTTAATTGATCTGATAAAACAAAGAGAAGAGTGGACTAGCTGAATAAAATGGGCTTGCTTTTCTTCTTTGAGCAAGAAGACTGGAAGTTATATCAACAGTTGTATTTTTCAGTTCATTTGGTTGCTCTTTCTCCCTGCCTGACCCCAATCTAATTTATTTTTGCATTAAATAATTCAGCCCTTCTCCCTTTGTAATGGGTTGTATTTGGGGAGATGAAGACAAACTGCTTAGACCTTGAAAAACACATGGGCTCCTCGCTTAGATGGCATCTGTGAGGACTCAGAACTCCCTCCACATTCTATAGGGAAAAAACAGAGCCAGGTGCATTTCTTCCCAAATCGAATTAGCTGCAAGATGCCACATCCAATTGTGGCAAATTGATGTGAGAGTTTGTGATGTCTGTAGCCGCTCTTACAGCAAAGGTCACCACGCAGAGACACAGACACCAGGCAGGGTGCAGCTACTTGTGGTCCAGCCACTCTGACAATAGCAGGGAAGATGCAAAACGCAATCAGCTTTTGGAAAATTGCAAGAGAATCCAGTTGTAAGTATGTATTCTAATTAGATTTACTGTGCCATCATTTACTTCTTTAAGGATGTTAACATAACATTACGTTTAATTGAAAAAATGGGTAGTTAACTATTCAGAAGAGCTGTTCAAGCCCCCCCCCCCATGTAAGCCACAGTCTAATCAGGCACAAAATATAGGACCCTCCCCCCTTCTAATTACATCATCAGACAGTTTTTGGATTTCTTAAATAAAATTTGCTTAGTTACTACTGAAAATTAACTAAAAATGTTGACATGTGACAAATTTGTTCATGTTGAGAGTTGTTTTAAAAGATTTCTCCTGACATTAATAGGTTTACATCATGTATTATGACATTTAATTAGTCATAGTTTATTTAATTAGCATGGTGGGACATCTAAGTTAATCCAAAGGTTTTCTATCAGACTCAAACAAGAGGCAATAGTTCTACACATCGTGAAACCAGGCAAATGTGTATTCAGAGGCTCTTGCAGTTCTGTTGATACCTAGCAGGCTACTCCAGTAAGAAATGATGATATCTGAAGATTTTTTTTTTCAGCAAATGATTTCAGGACCCTTGTCTAAATTTGTGTATAACCAACGTATGTGCTGCAAAGCTCACTTAACCCAATACAGCTGTCTCTACTCACAGGTTAAAAATACAGTTATCTGCTCTTCCAGACAGGTTTGGAATCTGTGGTTATTCAATCGGCATGTTATCATGGAAGAGACTATTAGATGTGATTGAAATCCTTCCTTCTCACAGCTTTTCTCATACTTTCTTTTCACAAGGACTGAGAATTTTCAGGGCACTTGAGCTTTACCATCATTCAAACCCTGAATATATTGAGCACCAGTGAACAGTGTAAGTGAAGCATCATGCCGACCGCTGTCATTAGAAAACTCTCTGTCATGCAGAAGATAGATCTGAGAACTAAAACTTGGTGTGGTAGTTCATGCCTATAAAACCAGTACTTGGGAGATAGAGGTAGGAGGAGTGATACCTTGTTACTAACACAAAAAAGAAGAAAGAAATTATCTCTAAGCAATTCAAAACACAAAGGGGCATCCAATAAAAAGCTTCAAAGGGAAAAATAAGCTAGTATAAAATTATTTCAAATGCTATGATATAAATTTTGTTCCCTTATATTATAGCCTGGTTATAAAACAGTTACCTGACTTGCCCTATTGCTCCTAGTTAAGATTTTTGTTTTAAATGCTGCTGTAAACTTCAGTGGTATCTCCACACTTAACTTATTGACTTTATTTTATATAGACACCAGTTAATTCAACATTATTCTATTTATTATTTTATTGTTGTTGTTATTGGTTGTGGGGCTTGAACTCTGGGCCTAGGCACTACTATCCCTGAGCTCTTTTGCTCAAGGCTAGTGCTGTACCACTTTGAGCCACAGTACCACTCCCCAACCTTATACTATATTGATGTAAGTTAATTCACTTCAGCAAGGAAAATAATTACCTTTGTTTTATGCAGGCGAATAAACTATGATATCCAAAAACAGATAAATACAAGCTAGGAATCAGAAATCTATCTTCTAGCAGGGCTCCAGTAGCTCTTGCCTGTAATCCTAGCTACTCAGGAGGCTGAGATCTGAGGACTGCGGTTCAAAGCCAGCCCAGGAAGGAAAGTCTTTGAGACTCTTCTCTCCACTAAACTACCAAAAAAAAAAAAAAAAAAAGAAAGCTAGAAGTGGAGCTGTGGCTCAAGAGGTAGTGTGCTAGCTTTGAGCAAAAGGAAAGGAAAATCAGGGACAGAGCCAGGGCCCTGGATTCAAATAACCAATAACAACAAAAAGAAATTTACAGCCTGCCTCCATCTTGACCATTGAAGATGGGGGTGGGGGGTGGGGAAGAAAGAACTTTAAAAACACCCACAGAGTCTGTTGCATATTCTGACTGCTTATACTTGAGAGTGAGATTAATGTAAGTTTAAAGCATTTACTTCAATATTCCAGGGCTAAGAACCCCACATATCTGTGGTTAGTTCAACTACTTCTAACCCGTTTGGCCCACAAATAGAGAATGCAGATGGAAGTTAAAGCTCTGCTAAAACAGCAGAGCTTTAAGTGCATTAAGAAAATCATTTCAATATAGCTTTTACTAATGCAGACTATTTTTTAAATGAAACAAGACAGATACAATAGCAGAGGCGCCACAGATTGAATAAATATCACTTAACCAATTACCAATTATCCATGCTAATGAAGGATGAGGCAGAGCCCTGATAAATTAAAACCCCAAATAAACCCAATGTTGGTTTAACCAATGATTCGTCTCCTTTTCTCAAGAATGTCTAAGAAACAGCCATCAAATGACTGATCTGAGTTTTACTTTCTCCCCCTGCCTCCACCTGCCCACCCCCTGATTGCTTCTGATGGGCAGGAAAACGGTCAAAGGGCAGACAGCTGGAAGGAACTCAAAGGAGACCCACAGATTGGAGAATCTGCCCCTGGATAATTGAGAGTTGATTGGTTACACAATGGCCCCCTATTGTCCATTTCTCATTTTGGAGAAGAGGCCAAAGCCAAGCCTGTCATAGTAGCACTAGCCTAGCCTGGCCCTTCTTCTCCTGGCTAGCCATGAGCATTTATGAGTGACAGCCATGTTCAGCACATTCTTGGCTTTGCTTCTGTCTTGTGAGAAATAAAGGATGGAGCTAGAACACTATGGCCATCCCAGAAGATTGGTTCTTGCTATTTTGCACAATCTTAGCCTGGATCAAGGACTGATAGGACTGAAAGGGGGCTCAGGGAAACATTTTCAAATGATTTGATGCCAGGAACTTCTGGTTACAGGAGTTCATGGCTCTATCTGTCCCTTGACTTCAATGATGTCTTCCTTTCTTTTGTGACTACATTTCCTCCCCCCACTGCATACGTACTTTAGAGTTTCATCTTGTCACCCATATATTGCGCCTTATCTCTCATTTCTGCATTGCTGTGACATCCTGTGTGTGACCAGGGTAATTGCTGGTCAGTTGGTGCTATATGGTGGCATTGTCTTGGGCTGGCCCAAAGCTGACATGTGGATGTAGGGCCTTACCATTTTCCAAAACGTCTCTTCCCCCAGAATGCATTCCTGCCAACCTGGCCTCCTCAGTCTAACCATTCATTAGGGTCATGCCTACACAGCTCTGGACTTTCTTATGCTTTAGGAACTAAACAGCTCAAGTTAGACACTTGGCAGAATATCTCAAGGCTCCTGTTCTTGTTGGCATGCAGTTGACAGCTGTGCCTTGGCTATGCCCCATCAGAAAGACATGCTGCATCTTCACCCCAAAGCTAGGGTAGGCTCAGAAGTCCTGCTCTGTATCAGGTAGCTTTTCATCACTGTGTCCAAATACTTGACATAAACAACTTAAGGGAGAGAAGGTTTAATTTCAGCCAGTGTTGCAGAGTTCAGACCATGGTGGATGGGCTCATGTGATTGGCAGAACATCATGGGAGTGTATGATGGAGATGTTGCTCTGCCTTACCATCACAGTGGGGATGTAGAGAGCAGGAGGGATGGCAGCCAGGGACAAAGATACCTCCCCCAAATCCGTCTCTTAGATGGAGGTCCTACCTCCCCGAGATAGGTCCCAGATCTTCAGGTTTCTAGACAGTGTTACCAGCTGAGGACCAAGCATTCAACACATGAACCAGTGGAGCACATTTCATCTTCAAGCAACACCACTCAGGAAGCCTCAAAGGTAATTGTGTGCAAGCAATGCATATAAAATCTTATACACAGTCTCCAGCACCAGGGACAAAGTTGAATACTTAAATCTTTTAGGGATTGGAAGGTGCTCTCAAGTACTATGAACTGGACTGTCTTCTACAGCCAGGTACAACTAGAGGGAATAATTTTGATTTCTTTAAAAATTCTAAAAATGGCTCATGTCTCTGTGCATGCTCCCATCTCCACTGGAACACCCTTCCCAACCATGTTCATCTGGGAAACTACCACTGGTTTAAGACTCTGCCTGGGTGTCACCTCTTTTGTGCAAGCTGCCTTGGTGACCTTTGTCTATTCAGGGAGTCACATGCTTCCTTGTGTTCCATGGAGGAGTGCACATTTCTCTATCAGGTCCTCATTGTCTTGGGTTGGAGCTATTCATTAACCCACTACTCTCTTCTGCTAAACCAGTCATGGAACACCAGCTGCACACTGGAAGGATCTGGGGAAGTTAGAAGACATATCAATAACTGGGTCTCACCCTTGGAGACTCTGATGTCATTGGCAAGAGATAAGACCTGAGCAGTGAAATATTTAAGACTTCTCAGTGTGACTATAGCTTGGAGCCAACTTTGAGTGTCACTGCACTGGACAGTGCAACTGGAGAGTAGTGGTTGTATCTCTTCTGTCTTTATAACTGCTGTACCTGGCATAACACATAGAATGAATAGATGTTCATTGAATGACTGCATATCTGTATTAATCAAGTCAGTCCTAGCAGATCACTAAAGGCTGTCCAACAGAGACTGCCAACTATAGTCTTCCTTCTATAGTCTATATAATCCCTCTATATTCATTTTTTTTTTTTTTTTTTTTGGCCAGTCCTGGGCCTTGGACTCAGGGCCTGAGCACTGTCCCTGGCTTCTTCCCGCTCAAGGCTAGCACTCTGCCACTTGAGCCACAGCGCCGCTTCTGGCCGTTTTCTGTATATGTGGTGCTGGGGAATCGAACCTAGGGCCTCGTGTATCCGAGGCAGGCACTCTTGCCACTAGGCTATATCCCCAGCCCCAATCCCTCTATATTCATTTTCTTTTTCCGTGAGAGGAAAGGAAGACTTTCTTGGCTTCAGGTACAAAGGCTGCTTAGGAAAAAGACAAGTTCCCAGCTTCCCTTGTAAGTACAAGAGGCAAAAAAAGTAATTCTGGTCAACTGAATGCAATCAGGAATAGTATGTGCAGTTTTTAAGTTATGCTCTTAAAATGGAAGGTTATGCACTTCTTTGCCCCCCTTTCTCCTTCCTGCTGGCTGAAAGGCCAACCCACAGTTGTTGGCGATGACCATCTTGACCCATGAACATGCTGAGCATACCAGTGTTTTCATGTGTGATGCTATCATGATCACTTTTGAGAAACATGTGAACTGAAGTAACCATTGTTTTATGTCTCCATTACAATATCTAAGTGTTACAGATTCTAGTTAATTTAGAACCATATTTAAAACGGAAAAGTTACTACCACAAAGCCCGATACCAAAAATTTTCCACCACTAGCAAGACCTATTCTAGCTTCGTCCAATCTGGTGGAATCACAGGAACAATCACTCATCCAGCTCACTGATACCTTTCTATTATTCTTCATCAAAAGGTCCAAACTCCTGATGTGGACCACTTAAGGCCTCGCCTTGTCAGGCCATGTCTGCCCCTCCAACCTCCATCTCTGCTCTCAGCCTCTCTGCTCCCTTTTCATGGATCTTCTCTTAATTCCTAGGTGAGTCACTTTCTCTGCCGCAAGCTCATTGGATGAACTTGTCTCTTTCTGGAATGATCTGCTCTCATCTTTTTACCTGGTTAACTCTAGTCCTGATATCCTTCAGATTTCAGCTCTAGTGTCACTTTTTAGGTCTTCCCTTACCTCTCGGAATAAGTAATACCACACTATACAACTTAAAATTCGGCATTGTCACTAGCATAAAGTAGATGCTCAATGAATACTTGTTGAATAAATAGATGAATAAATGAGGAAACCCAGAAGGATAATCTCTCCATTCCTCTGCAGACCAGGCAGAGATTGAGGAGATGGAAAATACAGGGTCAATATATTAAGAGAGGCGGGGGAAGGGAACTTTATTTCTTAATACCTTTCTAGAGAGCATCCTCCTACTGGGATCTGGCTATAGGAAAATTAGCCAAGCATGATGTCACTCGCCTAAGCCCCAAATTAAGTTGTTTTTGGCATGGTAGCCACTAGATTACTAGAGTTGGGGTGGTTCTGTTCTAGATAGCAGCATTTCTCCCTCAAGCTGTGATGAATGGGGTAGCATTATTACTTTTTCCTCTTTTGATTTGCAGGCTCATTCACTAAAAAGCCTCTGGCCTGAATTCCCCTGAAGGAATCAAGTGCACTCATCCAATATGACTCTTCTTTCCTGGAATTGTCTTCCTCTTTTAAAATAGTTATAGCCTACATCCCTCTTCGAGGCTTGAGCTTATCCTCGCACTTCCAGGAAGATTTGATGAGCTTGCTATCACTCCTACCCTTGAGTTTTGATGGGAGCATTGGATAGGTCTTCATGATAAATTGCCTACCAACATCATTTATTTTTATGACACTATGCCATCTCCCCAAATAGAATGTAAATGGAGAGATGGAGGATGGAGCTGAGTGGTGCAACATTTGCTTAGCATGAATAAAGATCTAGGTTTGATCCTCAGCACTAAAAAGAAAAAGAGAATATACATTGATTGGGGTAGGAATGCTCATTGTTTTTTAAAAATTTGAGAGCCCAATTCAGGAAGCGCTGCCAAGTAAGTATCTAGTGAATAATGAAGTGTTTATTTGATATAGTGAGGATGATGATGATGATGATGATGATGATGAAGAAGAAGATGACAGGTGGAAGGATACATTCATTCCCTTTCAAAAGACTTGTCATCTTGCTAACCTGTGATCCTGTTCTCCAGAATTAGGGCAAGAGCAGAGTGCACAGGTCTTAAGAAAATAGTTTACCCTAGGATTTGAAAGTTATAAGTTGCTTTGAGCACAAGACACCATGAGGACTCTAATTTACTAACAGTCAGACAACAGTAACTGAAATCTGAATTTTGAAATTGCCCATGGCAACAGAAACTCTTAAGTTAATTGGAATCTCTTTTAACTTTGGTTGTAATAGGAAAAGAAATCAATCAGTTAGGTTAAAAGAACATTCATCTTAGAAACTAGACCTGCATTTTATTGTAATCTTCGAAAGCATCATATCTCCCATGACCACCTGATTTATTAGTCAGGGATAAAATCATGATTCTTTTCAAAAAAAATTTTTTTTTTAGTATTTTTGGATCCTGGAATGGTGTGGTAGTCTGCTTTTGTCTGTCTACTCACCCATCCACCTATGCATTCACTTATCTGTCCACCTACTCATCCTATTGTTCTATCTATCTAGGCTTCCTTTGCCTATGGATTCAGCCTGCCAGCTAGCAAATATCTATGTTGCCCACGTGTTGGGTGCTCACCATGTTTGACATGTGGTAAAGGATAGATTTAGTAATAATGAAACAATAATTTATTGAAAGCAAAAACCCTTCACACTGCTGGATTTTATTCTGATAATAAGCTTATAATGTATAGGACCATCTTCCTTCCTTCCTTCCTTCCTTCCTTCCTTCCTTCCTTCCTTTCTTTCTTTCTTTCTTTCTTTCTTTCTTTCTTTCTTTCTTTCTTTCTTTCTTTCTTTCTTTCTTTCTTTCTTTCTTTCTTTCTTTCTTTCTTTCTTTTCTGGTTATGGGGCTAGAACTCAGGGCCTGGCCACTGATCCTGAGCCTCTTTCTACTCAAGGCTCGTGCTCTACTACTTGAGCCACAGGGCCACTTCTGTTTTTTGAGTGGTTATTTGGAGATAAGAGTCTGGTGGGGACTTTTCTGCCCAGGCTGACCTCTAACTGGGATGGATCCTTGATCTCAGCCTCCGAGTAACTAGGATTACAAGTGTGAGATACCAGCATCCAGCTCTTTACTCATCTTTTTAGTCTAGCTGTTGCTATGACAACCAGTCTCCTCCAGGTAACCCAGTAATACACTGACTGGGTTTCAACTGCTGGGCTCCTCCACCACTTTTGTCAACATCTTCCATTTATGGGACACGGCTCAACCCTTCTGATATGGATGCAGACTTGAAAGTGCCAGGGAGCTGAATTGCTTGCAGGATCAGTGGAAGATAGATGATGGTAATAAATGTTCTCTCCTCTGAAATCCTTCTACATAGCTCTTTGGAAGGTCCTAGCAAGATATATGCTCAGCTGCCATCAGTGGCAGCTCAGTAATCTATATTGATAGGGACTTTGCCTCCTCTGATGCATTCTTTCTAGTCACCTCCTGCTATCCCCTGGGTCACTTCCCCCAACCCACACATACATGCAGGTCCTTGGGTTAGGTCTGCTTAGAAACACGGAAAAATTCAATCCGAAGCTATTAATACCTTATATTGAACAGTTGAAGAATGCAGTGAGTTCAGTGGTGACCCCAAAAATATCAGGTCCTTTCCCTTAGAACCCATATATATTACTGGTTTTCACAGGAGATCTTTGTAGATGTGATTAAGCTAAAGATTGAGATGGGGAGATTATCTTGGATTATCTGGATGAGCCATAAATGCCATCATGTATACCTCTTGTATAATTCATGTGAAAAGGCAAAGGGGGATTTGATACACGTAGACCAGGTAACAAGCATGTGACTGCAGAGGAAGTGACTGGAGAAATGTAGTAAAAATAAATAAATAAATAAATACATACATACATACATACATACATAAAAGGAAAAAAAAAAACCAAGGAGTTCTGTAGCTGCCAGAGGCTAGGAAAGAATTCTCCCAGAGAGTCTGCAGAGGAAGCAATGCTCTTCTGAAGACTTAGCTTTTGTTTACTGACACTGGTTTCCAACATCTGACCATCAGAAATGCAAAAGGATTTGTTTTTCCTTGTTTTAGGCCACCATCTTTGTGATCTTTGTTATGGCAGGCATGGAAAGCCAATACAAGGAAACTAAGGTGTACAGAGATCAAATAATTTGCCTCAAGTCTTTCAATTAGTAGCCCACAGGGCCAGGAATCCAACTTAGGTCTGTTTGACTCTATTTGTCTAAATGCTTAATAATTTTCCTCCTTACAGACAGAGTAGCAAGAGTCCCTCTCTGGAGAAGAGCTAGTCAACCAAGGAATCCTCATGTATATTGGTAAGGGCTGTAGAAGTAGGTAGAAGTAGGTGGGAGGAGAAGCTAGGAAAGATGAAGGCTTCCCTGGGGGAGATACTACCGTCTGGTAGTATCTGGGAAACCCTTGTATGAGGTGAGTACTTGCACCAAGGAGTATACATGTTACACGGTGGGTGTTGGGGTTCACGACCCCTCTCCCCACTTCTCCAGAGGAGATGCCCAAATCCCAAACTATGAAAGAGCACCCGGCTTTATCGCTCCCACCCGTGGAAGGAACAAAGCATGTTCTTATGGACTACGCTAAGCTGAGGAGAAATGCCGAGACCCCCTCCCCTGTCCCCTCACGTGTCAGGAACGGAGGCGGAGAGAGACATCGGGGAGACCATTTGATGGTCCATCAGTCTCCTCTCCCAGAGGGAGGGCAGAAGAATTTATTACGGTGATAAAGGCAGGAAGGAGAAGGACTTAGGGTGACTAGCTGATTGGCTGAGCCGGGCTGTTCCACAAGAATGGCATCCTGGGACTCCCCCCACAGGCTGACGTCATACCCCAATAGAACCGCCCCTGGGCTTTGGCGGCGCCATCTTGGAGGCATCCACGTGGACCCGAGATCGAGAGGGAGGCAGGCCGAGCCAGAACTACTCCTTCTGGTTCCGGACCTGGAAGGCGTAGGAGTGGCTTCTAGCCATGCGGCCCCAGGGCAGGAGGAGGGGAGGGTCAGTCGGGGACCGCCCATATAGCCAGCATCCCCACAATACAGAGTCTTGTGAACCAATTGGAGCCCACTTATTTCCTTCTTTAACCCTGTTGCCATCTTAAAGATGAATTCCTATCAGTCCAAATACTTGTCTGATTCTCCTACTTGTTGTCCAGTCTAGACTGAGGTGATTCTCTACAGAATGTCCTTCTTCAGCTCTGGATTTCTCTGGAACCCACTAAAGTAAGACCTTCTGTGTCTGAAGCCCTGGGGATGAGGTTTATTGTGCTGTTGAGGGTTCCTTGAAGGTGGGCCTTCCATCAACATTCAAGGTCCAGCAAACAGGTCTGGGAGTCACCCAGTGGAAAAGGGTGGTGGTGAGAGAAGGTGTAAAGAGAAGGCAGAGGGAAATGTGTGCAGAGACCTGAGAGTGAGAGCAACAACATGAGAGCAAGAAAGCAAGAAGAACTAGAGCTCCAGATGCATGTGTGTGCATGCAGCGAGAGAGGTCTGACAGGAAGCCTCAATGCCATGTTGAAGTTAAACTCTATTATGAATGTAATGGTGAGTCATTGAAGGATTTTAAGTCAGAGGAGTGACATGATGAGATTTACCTTTTAAATGATCACCGTGACATCAGTGTGCAGAATGCATTGGAGCAAGTCCTGACTGGAGACAAGAGCAGCCAGTTACAGAATTATGGCAGTGATCCAGGTGAGAGATGATGAAATGGGGATGACAATAGGGGACAGATGCAAGAGCAATTTAGGATATAGAATCAGCAGCAGTTGGCCACAGCTGTGCACTGGGAGCTGAGGGAAATGGAGTTGAGGACAACTTCTAGACTTCTAACTTCTGCCAGTTGGTAAATGAAAAAGGGACATTGTAGGGAGGAGAGGTGGGAGGAACTAATGAACTTAGTTGGGAATATTATGAGTTTGAGACTTTTCCCTATCACTTAAACAGACATGGCCAAAAGCAGCTTATTTGGATTTCAGGAATTGGCCCTCTTCCTGTTCAATCAACACTTTCTTCTTGAGTGGTCTCGCATACTCACACACATCAGTTATCACCTAATTGCTGATGACCTTAAATGATGTCCCTTCTAAGCTTTACCTTGCTGGATCCAACCTTCAGGATATTCAACCTTTTGGATATTCCATCTTAGAGGTCAAATAAATGCATCCTGTTGCTAAGGCAATCTGTCAAAAGCTGTGGTGTCTAACACACTAGCCCTCCAGCACATTTTGCTACTGGATACTTGAATGTGCCTAACCCATCAGGGAAATGAGAAGACTAGCCACAGAAAATACTTGTACAAGAAATACCTACTGCAGATCTGCTATCCAAAATATTCAAAGAACTCTTAAAACTCAACCATCCAAAACCAAAAAAAGGCAACTAGATTTCAAGATGGGGTTGAAGATCCTAACAGCCACCAACAAAGATCCACAGATGGAAATAAATGGATGCAAAAATACTCCCCAACATATGTTACCAGAGAAGTTCAAATTAAGAAAGTTGTTACTACTTAACATACCCCAGAATGCTGACAAAACCAATGCAGGTGAGTATGGAGCACTGGGAACTTCCTGCCTTGACTGATGGGAATGGAACATGGAGCAGCCATCTGGGGAGGGAGTTTACATGGTTTTCCACATAACAAACCTCCTCCTATCCTGATCTACCAATTACATTCCTTGACATTCACTCAAATGAATACTACACCCATACAAACACCTGCACATGTGTGGTGGTAGCTGTTTGACTTGTTGTTGCCCTGAGTGGCTGGGCCACTCCTGGGAACCCCAAGGGAATAAGACGCTCTTCTGGTCCAGGAGCATTTCCTGGGGAGGAGTTCTGGCCTTGTTGGCAGAGTTGCTTCCACAGCTGACACACCTCAAAGGGTTTGTTTCAAAAGTACATCATACTAGTTAGAAAACCAATTCCCAAAAAATTGTCTGAACTTCTCTGTGCAGTTCTGAAAAATAGGATGCTAGATGAAATAATGTTGCGAGAACATTTGGTACTTAAAAAAAAAAAAGACAAAGAGAATAAAGGAACCACCTGCCTTCAGTGGGTATAAATTTCTGTCCTTTGCTGATTTTTCTCCCATTTCAAGTACATGTCCCATACAAATGTCAGATCTGATTACTGAAAACTCCAAGAAATTGAAATACATTTCTTACACTAAAGGCTGTACAGTACTTGTACAGTACTTGTACAGCCTTGAACAGTACTTGAAAAAAAGTCATTACTGGATCTGGATAATAAACATTGTTTTCACTTATTCAATAAATATTTCCTGGCCAGAGACTATGTGTCAGGCACAGTTCAGGGCCCTGTGGAATCACTAATAAGAAGGACAAAACGTCCTACTTGGGAGCATCTTCTAGGTTAAGTAAATAAGCTCAGAGTGGGGCAGCAGGTGGTGCACTGACAGCAGAACAAGGGGCTGGAGTATGACAGGGTGAGGGTTTGGGGAAGGCTGTTGGAAGGATAGATAGGAAGGACACTTTGAGGAGAGATGTTTGAGGTGATGAAGTTCACAAATAGGGTGAGGAGTGAAGAGGTGACCCACGAAAATATCTAGGAAGGAGTGATAGGATTCATGGACCTGAACTTTGTCCCTGTGAGCATGTGCTGTCTACATAATCCTTAAAGAATTTGCTGCACAATAAAAGTAGAAATTGAGTGAATGGTTAGAGCTGGGGAGAAAAGAGTATGGGTCGATGGCATGATATCTTTAAATGGCTCTATACCTCAGTGGTCCCAATGGTCTTTAAGGGCATGTGTATATCAGAGTTTTGTAATCTTGGAATTGCTGACATTTCTTAGAAGACAAGTCATTGTTTGGGGTGAGAAGAAGCAGTTGTGAACATTGTAAGATGTTTAGTGAAACCCCTGGTCTCTACCTACTTGGACCAGTAGCATTTTTCTCTTTTGCAATAATCTCAAGATGTCTGTTATTCACTGTCACAATCCTCTGGGGTGGGGGTGGGGGGCTAGGAAGGTAGAGTCATCTGTGATTCAAAACCACTGGTGGACAAACCATTTGGAATTTCATTATTGTAGAAATGTTATCAAGGTAGAAAAGTGGAATCAACATTTTTTTAAAATTTGGCTGGAAGGATGCTAGAATTATTGAATCGCAATGTAGTAAAGTGCTTTTTTCTTCTTTTGGGGGTGAAGGGGGCAGTATTATGGCCTCAAGATTACAAAGCAAATGTTCTACCACTTGTGCTATATGCCCAATCTTTTTGCTTTCATTTGTTTTATGAGTAGGGTCTTGAGTTTTTATGGGTGCTGGTCTTGGACTTCAGTTCTCCTACTTCCGCCTCCTGAATTACTGGAATTACAGTCATGCACTATCATATTTAGCTTATTGGTGGTGAGGGTCGGTGTTGCCCGAGGCTGCACGGGCCCCAGTGCACGCTGCCGCTTGTGAACCCGAGCGGAGCCCCCCCACCCGTGGCGGCGCAGAGCCCAAAGGCTCTCCGTGCGCCTCACCACCCGTTCCCAGATCGGGACCTGGAAACGCCAGGTGTGCGAGGGCTCCCGCCGCCATTCCCAGTGCTCCACTGCCACATCTCCGCGGGACGTGTGCCCTGCTCCACTCCGCCTGGCGCCAGGCCGCCATGGTGGGACAACCCTTTTTAGCGCCACATCCCAGGACTCGAGAAGCCCCGCGAGCCCATCCCTGTTTTCTCGCTATGTGTTTGCCCCCCCCTCTGGGCAGGCACTTTCTCCTCTGAAAACCCACTTACTCCGCGAGTCTGTGGGGTCACTGGACCCTGAAATTTCAGGCCGTGCGTTCCCGCCCCACATTGGGCACCATATGTTGGGGGGGCTCTGGACCCCCTTTTCCCCTATCTCCCGGGGGAAATGCCTGAACCCAAACTATGAAAGACACTCAGCCCTACCCCTCCCACTGGCAGAAGGAATAAGGCGTATCTTTGTGGACTTTGCTGAGTTGAGGAGAAATGCCAAAATCCCCTTCCCCGTCATCCCTCCTCACATGTCCAACGCAGGAAGGAAATTCTGGGGAGACAGCCTGATGGTTGAACGGGTCTCGCCAGAAAAAATTATTACGGTGACAAAGGCGGAAGGGGAGGGACTTGGGGATGACTAGCTAATTGGCTGAACGGGGCTACCCATCAGGTGATATCATAAAACTTCCTCTGTGGGCGGGGACTACAGTCCCCCAAGGGCCGGGCCTCTGTAGAAGTCCCCGCCATGATGGCACGCATGTAAGGCCGGAAGGTGGGAGGGTCTCCCTCCCACACTGCCCCAAGGCTAGGGAAAGGGCAGCATGAATCCCCAACAGGTGCTGGTCTTGGACTTCAGTTCTCCTACTTCTGCCTCCTGAATTACTGGAATTACAGTCATGCACTATCATATTTAGCTTATTGGTGGTGAGGGTCAGTCATGCCAGTCCTGGGGCTTGAACTCAGGGCCTGGTACTGTCCTTGATTTTTGTGCTTAAGGCTAGTGTTCTATCACTTTGAGCCACAGTGCCATTTGCAGTTTTTTGGTAGTTAACTGGAGATAAGAATCTTATAGATTTTCCTCCCTGGCTAGCTTTTGGACTATGGTTCTCAGATCTCAGCCTCCTGAGTAGCTAGGATTACAGCTGTGAACCACCAATTCCAGGCTTCTGGCATTTTGTTGTTGTTGTTGTTGTTGTTGTTTTGAGACAAATCTCACTATCTTTTCCCAGCCTGCCAAGTGTTTTAAGTAGGAAATTCTGAAGTAAATAATAATTGTGCACCATTCTAGTAGCATCAATCTTACAACGACCTGCCCTGTTCCTCCTGGGAGCAGAATCATCATTTTGCTCACTGGATCCAAGTATATTTGTTGCCTGCCTGTTAGTTAGCTAGACGCCATCTCAATGATCAGATAATTGCCAGGGCTCTTATATTTATAACAACCCCAGGTCATAAGAGTAGTGGTGCAGAGATAACACGCCAAAGAGAAACTGCAAATGCTTCCTTCAAGTGAACAAGTAAAAATACTGACTCAGTAAGGAAGGGGAAAAAATACATCATCTCCCATGCTGAGGTAAGAACTGAATCTTCTCACTGTGAGAGCTGCAGGAAATGCAAAAGTCACCGCAGTGGTATCTGGGAAGTGCTTCGTCATTCACCACAGCTCCCCTCACCTCCTCTCATTATGTGGATGGTGTATTATTTTTGAGAATCACATTCACTGAAGTTGGACTACAGCATATCGTTATAATTCAGTTTTTATTGTTCTATGTGGTTGTGAATCTCTTTCTGTGCCTAGTTTATAGATTGAATTATTATAGGCGTATATAGGTAGGAAAAAGCTCAGTACTATCCATGGGCTCAGGCATCCACTTTAAGAAGGGATGAATCATCCTAGGAGGTTTTTGGCCATGCAAGACTGCTCTGGATCAATAAATCAGCCCCAGGAGGAGGCCTAAAATGAGCAAGTGGACACAGCCTTACAACCTTCATCTCCAGGACTAGAGTTCCCTCATCCTTCCTCCCTGCCCCCACCACCCGCCCCCAGCTCATTCTTGGAAAGTCCCTGCTTAGCACTTCCTGTATTCTGAAGCCTCCCCAGAGAAGGCAGTTGCCACTGGTACCTTTCTGTGATGGCGTTCTCTCTGGTCTGATCACCTCTACAGCCAGCTTGTCTCTGGAAGTGCTTTGGAGAATAGGAACAACCCCCTGTGTTGTGAGTTTTGCTTTTGTTTGAAAAAAAAAAAAGGCTCTTAGAGGGAGGAACAGGCCTGGCTTGGAGTCACCGGGAAGTCTATTTTTAGTCATCTGTGGGGAGATGATGGCACCAAGGGCTTCTTGCTCTTGGGAGCATGAAAAAGGCAGGAAGGAAAGACACGGCCTTATCCAGTCCCAACAGAAAATTGATGTCAGAATTATTTAGTTTTTCTATTACATTATGGGGGAAAAAGCAGGCCATCTTCCCAAATGTGTCTATATGAGTGGTCCCCACAGCTTGTAAGATGTGAGCTCTCGGGGTAGCATGGTACAGCAGCAGAGATGAATTCTAGAGGCTAACCGTCTGTCAAAGACATTACTTATCTCAGCACAACTGAGGCCTAAATGACAGAGACAGAATGCCAGTGCCAGTGACTCATACCTAGAATCCTAGCTACTCAGGAGGCTAGGATCTGAAGGTAAAGGTTCAAAGGTAGCCTTTGGAAGACAAATTGGAAAGATTCTTTGTTGTTGTTATTGGTTATGGGGCCTGAACTCAGGGTGGTATGTCACTTTGAGCCACAGTGCCACTTCCAGTTTTCTGGTGGTTGATAGGAGATGAGTCTTTCTTGTCTGGGCTGGTTTTGAACCACAAATCCTCAGGTCTCAGCCTCCTACTGAGTAATTAGGATCACAGTCATGAGCCACCAGCAACTGGCCTGAAAGATTCTTATCTTCGATTAACCAGCAACAAGCTGGAACTGGAAGCACTGGCTCAAGAGGTAGAGTGCCTTCAATGAGCTCCTGAGTTAAAAGACAGAGAAGGATAGTGAAGCCACAGACTGGCATTTAATTTTATGTGTGTGTGCCAATACTGGGGCTTGGACTCAGGCCCTCAAACTCTTACTCAGCTTTTTTTTTTTTTTTTTTCTGCTCTGGCTGGTACTCTACCACTTCAGTCATATCTGCATTCTGGCTTTTTCATAGTTAGTTGGAGGTAAGAATTTCACAGCAGCACTTTGCTTTTGTTCTTATTTTTGTGCCAGTCCTGGGGCTTGAACTCAGGGCCTGTGCACTGTCCCTGAGCTTTTTTTTTTTTCCTCCTCAAGACTAGTGCTCTACCACTTGAGCCACAGCTCCACTTCTGACATCTTGAAAGTTCATTGGAGATAAAAGTCTCACCAAGTTTCCTGCCTGGGCTGACTCAGATCTGTAATTCTCATATCTCAGCCTTCTGAGTAGCTAGAACTATAAGAGTGAGCTGCAGAACTATAAGAGTGAGTGCTTGGCTATACTTCACTTTAGATTGCATTGCTGCACACCTGTCTAGAGCTCCTATTGTGATTCCCCCCTCCCCTTCAAAGGTAGATTTTAGTGTTTTCGAAGAAAAGAGGGGTTCTTGGAAAAGCCAGCTGCCCGTTCCAGATTGTCATTTTAATAGAGTACAGCCTGGCCCTTACAGAAACTGCTCTGGTACTGGTGGCAGATGACATTGGTGTGGCTTGGAGCAAGAGATTGCCACTTGGGAAACTATTTTGATGTAATGGTGACCTCCAAGTATCCTAGATTGATGAGACCATGGCATGGTCATGGAGTGGATAAGGGCACCTGGACATGCTCAAGTCACATGGTTTGTTGAATCAACTTAAAGTGCACAAAAAGGTGGTGTGGTAGCATATTTAGGATAGGATACAAGGGAGATGGAGAAGCCAGACTAGTCTGTTAATGTAAATGGCGGGCTAGTGGAGGAAAGGACAAACAGGAGGAGGAAGTGATAAAGGAGAAGGTTACTAGGGTTGAATATGCCCAAAGATACACAGACATATGTGTTTGTGTGTGTGTATGTGTGTGTGTATTACAATGAAACCTCTTGATACAATTAATAAACATACATACACATACACAAATTTAAAAAGTCTCTGACCTGTGTCTGTTGGAGATGTGAGTGGCAGGCATTGCTCTCCCATCAGCTACTGGGCTACTTTGGCTCTCAATTGCATCTTAGAACAAATGTGAAGCTAGAGCCAGTGCACCACCAACATTCAGTGTGCCATTACTCAATGTGACTGAGTCTTGGATGATCTAGAAACTATGTATTTCTACCAATTCATTGTGTTGGTAAGGAAAAACAAAGCCAATAGGGCATAGCATCTTATGCTTGTAATCCCAGCTACTCAGGAGTCAGAGATTTGGAGGACTGTGGCCTGAAGCCAGCTCAGAAAAAAAGCTAGGAAGACTTCATCTCAACAAAAAAATCTTGAAACAGTGGTACACACCCACAATCCCAGAAGAGTAAGAGGCCAGAGGTCAGATGATCTTGTTTCAAGGCCCAACCCAAGCAGAAAAAAGTGCAAGACTCTATTTGAAAAATCAATAGAATAGAAATGGCCAAGAGAATAATAATAAATAAATATTCTGATTTTTAAAGTGATCAACAGGTCTAAACAGATTATTTCTCATAAGATAACCAATAGGAATATAAAAAATGCTTAATATCACTAGATCACTGGTTTTTAGGGCATACCTCTAACCCTACCTTTCCACTGGTTATTTTGGAGATGAAGTCTCAGATTTTTCTGCCTAGGCTGGCTTTGAACCTTGATCCTCTAGGTCTCAGTGGGAGAGTCATCAAGTGGAATTCACCCCAGGAATGCAAGGACGGTTTGACAAACACAAATCAATAAACACAATAAACATTAACAGAATGAAGAACAAAAGCCATATGATTATCTTCCATAGGTACAGAAAGACACTTGCTCAGTCACAGTAACTATCATTGCAGCCTAGAAAAATCTACCTCACACACCCACAGACAGTGAACTTGTTATGATAATTGATGTGTATCATAATTCAAAATTTTTATTTCTAAAGTAGATCACAACCCTCAACAAGTGGCTAAAGACCTAAAAAGAGACTTCTCTGAAGAGGAAATGAGAATGGCCAAGAGACAGATGAAGAAGTGCTCTACATCACTGGCCATAAAAGAAATGCAAATCAAAACAACATTGAGATTTCACCTCACCCCAGTAAGAATGTCCATTATCAGGAAAACTAACAATAACAAATGCTGGAGGAGATGTGGCCAAAAGGGAACCGTACTACATTGTTGGTGGGAATGTAAACTTGTTCAACCACTCTGGAAAGTAGTATGGAGATTCATCAGAAGGCTAAACATAGAGGTCCCCTATGACCCACTCTTGGGCATCTACCCAAAAGATTACAAGCAAGATCAAACTAAAGCCATCAGCCCAACAATGTTCATCGCAGCACAATTTGTGATTGCTAAAGTATGGAAACAACCCAGATGCCCCTCAGTAGATGAGTGCATCAGGAAAATGTGGTACATATACACAATGCCTCTATCAGAAAGAATGACATTGCCCCATTCATAAAGAAATGGAAAGACTTGGAAAAAATTATACTAAGTGAAGTGAGCCAGACCCAAAGAAACATGGACTCTATGGTTTCCCTCATAAAGAATAAGTAGTACAGGTTTATGCTAGTCATAGCAGAAGATCACAAGAGCCCAATAGCTATACCCTTATGAACACATAAGAGGATGTTAAGTGAAATGAACTACATGTTATGGAAATGAGTGTTATATCACTGTTGTAAGTATTTTCAACATGCCATTTTTTTTGATGTTCCTCTTGTATGCCTTTCCTGTGGTTGTACCCCCACTATCACTGTATCTCATCTGCATACCCTGGATACTGTATGTACTTGTATTAGAACTAGGGAAAGGAAAGGGAGTATCAAAACTGAGAGACAAAGGATAAAAAGACAAATGACTCCAATAGCAATACTTGCAAAACCATTTGGTGTAAACCAACTGAACAGCTCATGGGGAGAGAGGGAAAGGGGGAGGGGGGAGGAAGTGAGGGAGGAAGTAACAAGTTTAACAAGAAATGCACCCACTGCCTTACGTATGAAACTGTAACCCCTCTGTACATCACTTTGACAATAAATAAATAATTATTCAGATAAAAATAAAGTGGATCACAAGTTTCTCTTTCTAGTATACAGAATACAGTTGGTCCTTCCTATCATTCTAACTATATTGTTTGGCAACAGTAATATTTCAAGAGCCAATTAAATGTGGAGACCTGCTTGCCCCATACAAATCACTACTGTATGTTGAATTCCTATTACTTCTATCAAATCCTATTTCCTCCTTCCATCCCTGCTGACTGTTCTCTCATATTGGAATCTAATGTTACTTTGAGATTGAATCTGCAGAGCTAAGAGAACTGAGAATTCTAGTTTTCCTGAATTGGATTCAAATAAAGTGACAAAATAAGAGGGTGAATGCATGGCTGTGAGAATCTTGATGTTTTGATGCTGCTTTGGCTGCTTTGGCTGCTTAACCCTCTTGCTTCCATGCTGAGCTGCAGGGTGCTAAGATTGACTTTCACACATGAGCCCAAATCATGTCTGATATTTGGTTCAAATTTTACCATTTTGTAGGAAGGCACACACTTCAGGGCTGGGTAGGGAATAGCTCAGAGGTAGAACAGACACTTTAAGCATGTGACAGGCCTTGAATTCTATTTCCAGCCTAAAATGGATTACAAGTTTCTTTCTATTGTTATTGTACAGAGCACTGTTGAACTCGTATCACTCTGACTCTATTATTTGGCAACATAAAATATATGAGCCAATGAAATTGAATTGTATGTCTTATGCAAAATGGAATGGCCTAGAACTAGCCTGGAGAAGGAGGGCTGGAGGGGGAGGCCCTGTGTTCAAATAAAGGGGTTTTGTGAATTAGAAAACTCAAGAGCAGCTTGCCTTCAATTTTCAAGAGGGCCTGAAGTCCAGGCAGAATGGATTTTACCTTCTCCAAGTAAATGGTAATAAATAACTGTGGCATCGACTTAGGGAAAACACAAGTAGTTGAACTAGTAAATGGATCTGTAGTTGACTATAAAAACCTAATTTATGGATTATCCAGTGCCTAGTCAAAATGACAAATAATTCTCGGGCTGTAATTACCCACCTGTAGGCTTTCTTCCTTTTTTTTCCTTCTAACTTACTACTTTTCTGTTTTTTGCAAATGTTTAATAATGAGTATGTACTCCTTTTATAATAAAAAATCCAATTAACTTAATTAGAAAAAAATTAACCCACCAGGTGATGGGAGGTTTCTCATTAATTCATCATCAGGTGTCATATTCTGGTCCACTTTGGAGCAGCTATTTCTCTGCTCTGGGTGGCTGAGGCCTGGTAAGGTATTGCAGGGGGGAGAAGAAGGGAAGGGAAATAGTGGTGGGGGATGGCTGTTTATTAGAGCACCTATTATGAAGGGAAACTCAGGCAATTCCCTACAGGAGCAAATGCGCTGTGTACAAAAGCAATGGACTTTTGGTGATTCCAAGAGGAGAGGGGAAGGAAAGGAGCCCAGGCTCTCGGGAGGATCTGAGTGTTTAGGTTTTTGTTGTTGTTTGTTTTTGCTTTCTATTACTCTGTATTCACTGTCACCAATAAACCTACCATCTGAGTTTAATCCAGATGACAGTCTGGAAGAGAAGTCTAGAAATATGCTGGGCCTCTATGTTGCATAGTTCTTGCCAGGGTCCTGCATGGAATAGCCAGCCCAGCCCCCCTCCTGTCCCAAGTCCTGTTCTTTCTTCCTCTCATAGGAGACTGCTGGGAACTCTTGGTGGGTGGATCAGCTTTCACACTGACTGAAAGTTTACTTAGCTACCACCTCTTCTCTAGTGATGTTTTGATGTTTGGGTGATTTGGGTAGAAACTTGGAAAGTTCTGGAAGGACTTCCTCAAAGTAAATGTAATTGTTTTTGGTTGAAATTTCCTTCACTTCTTCGTTCCTTCGTTCGTTTGTTTGTTCGTTCGTTCGTTCCTTCCTCCCTCCCTTCTTCTCTGCCTTCTTCCTTCTCCCCTCCCTTCTTTCTTCTCCCCTCCCTCTCTCCCTCCTTTCCTTCCCTCTCTCCCTCCCTCCCTCCCTCCCTCCCTCCCTTCCTTCCTTCCTTCCTTTCCTCTTTCCTTCCTTCCTTCCTTCTTCCCTTCCTCCTTCCTCTTCTCTCTCTTTCTCTCTCATTCTTGGCATTATTGGGGATTGAACTCTGAATCTTGTACTTGCTAGGCAATTGCTCTACAACTTTTCTGCAGTCCTTTTGCTTCTATTTTTTAAATTTTATCAGATATGCTTTGGACTAGCCTCTCAAAATGTAATCTTCTCAGCTCTGACTCCTGAATGCCTAGGACCACACAGATATGGGCCACCATGTCCACTCTGTTAAATGTAATTGTTAATTTGATTCACATTTAAGGGAATCCATTTGGTGCAACAAGTGGCTACTATGTACTCAATTTAAAAATTATGAATGTCTTCTTTGCCAACCTGGGCTCTTGGGCGCTGAGTGCAGTGTAGTTGTAGGTTCCTAACCTCACAGTGCACACAGAGGAAAGGAAACGTTACTCTCAGTTTGGACATGGATATTCAAAGGGCTACAGATGAGACTTCTGTAGACAATGGAAAATTAAAATGCCATATTACAAGGGAAATAAAAGTATATGGAATCCAAAGGAATGTTTGGGCTGGGAAAAAGAGCATTCAGGCTGTAGGTATAGTTAATGTATGACATCGTCTTGTTATGTATTCCATTATTGATTAACTTTGTCTTGTGTTTCAGTTCATTGTAGCATTTTCCTGTCTCTGGTGTTTGAAGGCAAAATAGGCCCTTTGTTATGCTCTCAGAAGGACTATTTACACATTTTGATTTAGCAAAGAACATTTCATTTTTCTGGACCCTCCTGGGTTTTAATTCCATATGAAATATGCAAGCAACACCAGCAGAACTTTCAAATGTCAACTAAAGCCAATAATCACCAGTGTATTGTTTACCTTGTAGCTATGTTTATTATAAACTCAATCACTGTTCTGTGACAGAAGAGCCACTGTGAAAACTGTAAAAGGGTCACTGCCTGCTGTACCAGTGTCCCAGAACCACGTTAACCCCTGGCATAGGTAACTCAGCTTTGCCAGCATCCTCATTTGGAATGTGATCTCTTCCCCACTGCCTGCTCCCCATGGTAGTGGAGGAGGGGAGTTTCAAGTAAAGTCATTGGGCCCCTTGGAAAGCATCCTGACCTCCCTGGGACTGAACTTTCAACCTCTTGAGCTGACAGTTAGTTGTGGATGCACAAATTTTGTTTGCAACTAATTGCAGCTTGTAAATGGGGCATTGTGGCCCCAGATAAGAGCCAGTAGTCTCTCTCCCCGAGGTCACCCAAGTGGAATCTGGACACAAGAAAGCCTGTCCCCTAATGGGCCTCCACTTGGGGCCCTAGCCCTGGGCTTGTCTCCTCCATCAAGTGGGTAGCTAGAGGGCACAGCAGGAGGTCCTCCTTCCAATCTCCTGGAAAGCCAGGCTATTCATAGCAACTTGCAGCCCCCTCAGGAATTCCCACAGACTGACTTCCCAGAGCCAGCCTTTGTCTCCCGACCCAGCAGCAGTGGCCTTTCACAGACCCAGAACACACAGCACCTCACAGCACAAAATACGACGCAAGCCATCCATGGGGTGTTCTCCAGGGAAACTCTTGGAAAGAGAGAGGAAGAAAAGCAGAGGCAAGTTGTTCTAACTTGTAAGAACAAGTTAGAACAAAATATTTCAGCCAATGAATTACATATTCTTTTTTTTCTTTTGTATTTCACAAAATAGATGTACTTTGAAATAAACCCATAGGCAATTAAGTGTCATCAAATTTCAAAGTCCTATTTCCATTTCTTGGAGTTGGAATTAGGTATGTTCTGGGTATCATCAACTCTATGGCACATGTGTGAATCACCACCATTAAACTGTAAGACAAAAGAGATCGTGTAGGGTGACTTGTCTGTTTTCTCAGAGTTTCATGGGACAAGATGGTAGCTAATATTTTGCATCCTGAATTGGTGCAAAGAACATATGGAACCCTGTGACATCATAGAGGGAGCACTCCCAGCCAGCATTATATTGCTCTCAGTGAATCAAATTTATCAGATCATTCCCAGTGCCTTAGAGCTAAATGATGATACTTGGAACCACAGTCTACAAATCTCCAGCCATCTGCTCTGACAGCTGTTGGACCTTAAGCAAGAACTTGTACCCATGGAGTTTTATGCCCACAGGCACAGAGTAGAACAGACCAGTTCACCCACCAAAGTGGCCAAAGGCTAAGACTACGAATAGGCCTGAGATAGAAAGGGATGTGGGTGGCATCAGATACAGATACAATGAGTAAAGTTCCCCCTTTGCCCATCAGCCCCCAGATGCCCTAGTTTCCTCTAGATATTGTCTCGGTATCTTCAGCCTTACAAAAATCAATGTAGTTAGTGAACGACTCAGTTGAAACTGAGTGCATCTATTGATGCTGTAACAAGAGCCGCACACTTCCAGGCAATTCAAAGCTATCTGCTCCATAGAATCTGTTTGATCCTTTTCAAGTACACGGGCTCAGTGGATTTGTCTGTAGTTGCAGGAAATTCTTTCTGTGGAAGTTGTTCACCTCTGACACATTTGTTTCTGTGGGTCACTTTAATGAAGGTCAGTGGGTTTCATAAAGGACGTTAGATTAGAACGACCCTCCTTCCCAGTTCTCATGATGCTGTTGTGGTTTTAAGACAGATATCTCCACATTCTGTGAAACCTCTCATTCCTAGAATAACACAGATGGTTACAATACCAGGCTGTTTGTTTTTCATGTTAGTCCATTTCCTGAATCTGTAACAAAATACTCAGGATTGAGTCATGTGAACAAAAAAGAGGTATATTTAGTTCACAGTTCGAGATGCTTAAAGTCCAAGGCCCATTGACTCAGCTCTGATATGTTGTTCCCCCATCCTCCCTGCCCTTGCATTGTATCACAGCTAATGGCATCATGGTAGTAATATGTGCCAGAGAGTGAGATTTCATGCTAACAGAAAGCCAAAGTTGGGGGAGGGGCCAATCTTGCTCTTATAATGACACCTCTCTCAAGGTACATCAATCCTTTCCAAGGACAGAGCCCACCCAATACCCAATTACCTCCCATTAGGTCCCACTTGTGAAAGATTTCACCACCTCCTGATATTGCCACACTGGGGACCAAATTTCCAAGTTTGGGGGGGACAAACCACATTCAACCCTAATACCTTAAAGTGAAGGTATTCTACTGAACTTCAGAGTATGGCACTAAAAGGAATTCTTGAGTTTCAAATCTTACAGCAGACAGTGAAAAGAAGTCTTCTGACAGTGCTAAGGGGAAATCTATTTGTGTTGGAACAGTCCAAGAGTACCCAAGTCCTTTGTGACATGGGGTGAATGAATGGAGAGGCTCAGCATTGGAGATGCACATTCCATTACCATGATGAACTTTTTATGGCAAATGTGTGAATCTTTCTTCATGGACTCAGTTTCTGACACAGGAAAAAATAATAATAAAGCCAGGCAGATTTTTATAACTATTTTCTTGGGACATTTTGTGTTTTGACTGTTAAGCCCTTGGGACACATGTGTACAGGAAATGAGATATGAAGAGATAGTTAAATGTGTAAGCCTCTCTAATTGCATCCTTTGTGTTATTGTCCATTCTGAGCTACCCTTTTCTGTTTGGCTTTATTTAATATGATCCCAAGCAGTAATTCATTTTGTTTGATTTATTTATTTTGCAGTACTGGGGATTGAACCATGGTCTTATAGTTGAGCCACACCCATAGATCTGTTTGCTTTTCAAGCATTTTTTTAATTGAGTTTCAATAACTTTGTCTGGACTGGCCTCCAGCTGATCCTCTCCATTTCCACCTCCTGAGTAGCTAGGATTACAGATGTGCATCACCACATCTAGCCCCTCAGAGGTCATATTTTAAAATTTAAATATATCAGCAAATCATCTGGGTATTAAATGATGATTGTGATTCAGTGGGTCTGAGGCGGACCCTGAGTCTCTACATTTCTAACAACCTCTCTGATGATGTTAGTACAGCTTACCCAAGGGCCATACTTTGAGAAGCAAGGTTCCAGGTGTCTATATCTGAATTTTCTTTACCATCAGTAAATTTCTAAAAATAAGAAAAAAATTGTTGAAGGAGAAAATTGTGCCTATATCCTTGAAATTGATGCCTGTTGAAATGAAGAATAAGGTGAGCTTTACTGCACTGCATAAATATAATTAGAATTGATCTAAAACATCAGCCTACCTAGGAAAGGAAGTCAGAAGAATAAGAGGAAGCGAGTGAGTTGGGATGTGCCCATTACAGTGTCTACGTATTGACTCTTCTACTCGTCTCTTTCTCCGACCTTCCCAGCCAAGTTTTCCCTTCCAGTGTTGGTTGGAAATTGAGTACTTTTCGGTAGAAAGCAAGAAAAATGTTTGCATTCTCTTTCTACTGGTTGTGAGAACCCTAAAAAACGACATATTACAGATGAAAGATGAAATATGTTCTGAAGAGCATACTAATATTTTCATGTTGGTTATTGTTTATGTGTTTAAGAAGACACAAAAACATATAATGAAATGCATAAGTAGAAGAGAAAGTATCAGTAAGTCAAATGCCTGACAGAAAATATATTGTACTAAGTCACACATCCTTCTGATGGTGTTTTACAATATAAATGGTTAATGCAATTCTAGAAACTTCTATTGGTCACATGACCTTGGCTAACGAGATGATACAATAAGGTGCAAAAAAAGAATTCTAGGATTAAATGTTTTAATTATTTAAGAACAAAATAAAAAGAAAAGGAGCAAGCTTCACCAGAGACAGAGTTGTGTCCCATCCCGCCTGCTCCCTGCCTGCATGTGTGGTCATCGGTGCTGACCTCTGGTTAAATTTTAAATGTGCCTCCAAATTTATAGTCTGTTTTGAAGTGAGCAACCATAAATCTGAATATTGGAACTCACTAAATAATTCATTTCTCTATGATTTCTTCTACTTTGAGAATAGCAAGTCTCATGAATATATAAATATGAACTTAGAGCTTGGAAATTGATGAGGACAGGTAACAACAGCAAAAAAAGAACAAAATGTATGCATCTCAGCAATGAGTAAGATGTTGTTCTCCAAACTACATTAGTCACAATGTTGGAGGAGTTTATATATGTTGATATATATATGTATATATATATAAGTTTAAATATGTTTATATATGATTTCATATATGTTCATATATTTGTCTATATATATCAAATGTTGATTACATGGCCACTAAATGCCCCCCCACACCCTCAATCCAATGTATATGCTTTGTGGGAAATGTGTAGCCAGGGCTCTAACCAATATGGCCAGTACTTACTACTTACAGCAGTTTTAGGCTAAAATAGAAAACTCCTTTTTGTTACAGGTTATCAAAGTGAGAGTGGTCCAAATTATACTCCATGTTTCTTTGTGTTTCCTCTGCAAAGGAGTACGTAATTGGAATAAATCGGTTTCAATATTCCCCTTCCCTTGGAGCTTGCTTTGGTTTAATTGGCCCCTTTTTTCTGTTTGATCATCTGTCTGGTCCTAAGTTCTCCTGTGTTTTGCTACACATTCTCAAGGAACACATGCTGCAGACCTACTGTGTGGACCTGCTTCGTTCCTCTCTACCGGCACAGGTGCTCTGGACAAAAATCCAAGACTGCACCCAAAAAACAAAACAAAAGACTGGGGACATGGCTCAAGAGGTAGACTGCGGGCTGGGGATATGGCCTAGTGGCAAGAGTGCTTGCCTCGTATACTGAGGCCCTGGGTTCGATTCCCCAGCACCACATATACAGAAAATGGCCAGAAGTGGCGCTGTGGCTCAAGTGGCAGAGTGCTAGCCTTGAGCAAAAAGAAGCCAGGGACAGTGCTCAGGCCCTGAGTCCAAGCCCCAGGACTGGCCAAAAAACAAAACAAAACAAAACAAAAGAGGTAGACTGCCTGACAACCAAGTGTAAGATCCTAATTTCAAACTCCAGTTCTGCCAAAAAGTAAAGATATACTAAATATATATGTATGCACACACACACGTGCGCGTGCACACATACACATACACACACACACATACATAAAATGACCACACTCAAAAGTAACCCAAACACATTGTCTTGGTTTCATAGTGCCTTTTAAGCAGAGAGGAAGAAGGAAAACCAAAATTTGCAATTGCTATTGACTGGCACCCCCAAGTTTTCAAGGAAGTGATCCTTTAGAACCAGGAAGTACTCCCTTAGAACAGGAAGTGCTCCCATAAAACAGGTAGAGCCTGTTTCAGAGGAACAAAAAAGGTAAGCAAAAAGTGCTTCCCTGATACCCAGCCATCAGCTTAAAATTTGTTTGAACTGGTTATTTGGCAGCAGGTAGATTTCTTAAAAATATTTTTTCTGATTTTAAAATAAACAATATTTCCTATTGTAGAAACATGGGAAAGTTTATAATAACTAAAAAAAAAAAAAAAGGAAGCCAGTTATTTCTACTTCCCAGAGGTTGCTTCATGCAAAGTTTTCTATACACTTTTCTAGGTGACTGGGCATCAAAAGCCAGGGTTGTGTTGGCTAAAACCCTATCTGGAGATCTATTTCCTTAGAACAGGAAATGCTCAATGAGAAGTCAGTTGAATGGGAGAAGTATAATCAGGTCCATTGATATATTTCTGCCATCACTGGGGATCATAATTCCTTGGTAGGCTTTTTTTCTCCAATATTGTTTCACTTAACTGGACTCCAGTATTATATTACCCTCCTTCAAAAATTCCATATTCTTCAAATATAATTTTTTTTTTTTTTTTGGCCAGTCCTGGGCCTTGGACTCAGGGCCTGAGCACTGTCCCTGGCTTCTTCCCGCTCAAGGCTAGCACTCTGCCACTTGAGCCACAGCGCCACTTCTGGCCGTTTTCTGTATATGTGGTGCTGGGGAATCGAACCTAGGGCCTCGTGTATCCGAGGCAGGCACTCTTGCCACTAGGCTATATCCCTAGCCCCATCAAATATAAATTTTTTGAAGGAGGGGAAATAAGGCTTTCTTGAAAGTGAGATATAGTACTGGAATTTGAATTCACAGCCTTATGCTTTCTAGGCAGGCACTCTGCCTCTTGAACCATGCCTCCAGATACTTTAGCTTTATGTTTTAGATAGAATCTTGCTTTTCTCCTGGAGTTTGCCTTGGACTTCAATCTTTCTTATGTGTAGTTGGGATGACAGGTGTGAGCCAGTGTGCCCAGCGAAGCGTTCTTTCAGGTGTAGAAGTGGAGGCTGAGGAAGATGTGCCCGACCACCCGAAGTCTTGTAAGGCAGAGGCTAGGCCAGGTTTATCTGCCTCTGGATTCCACTTTGCATTCCATTTGGATATGCTGCAGTCAGAATTTATGTTCAGTTTTGAATATTGTTCTTGGTGTTTGAACATTTACCCAAATTGCTACATATTACTGTCAGGATCTGAAATGTCAAAATAATATTTGGATTAGATGTTCTATAACTTACTCCACTTTCTTACATGTCCTTGTGTACACCAGAGTTATAAAGAACTGTAGAGGAGACATTCTCAGTATTGAAATTCAGAGTTAAAGCTGGATGCTGGTAGCTCACGATTGTAATCCTAACTACTAAGGAAACTGAGATCTGAGGATCATGGGTCAAAGCCAGTCTGGGAGGCAAAGTCTATGAGACTCTTATCTCCAATTAACCAACAAAAAGCTGGAAGTGGAGCTGCGGTTTTGTAATTGGGTGCTAGCCTTGAGCAAAAGAGCCCAGGGACAATGCCTAGGTCCTGAGTTCAAGCCCAGGACCAGAACACGTACACACACACACACACACACACACACACACACACACACACACAACTGAAATCAGGAAGAGCCTACTATGAGTGTGGAGCCCCAGTGGAGAAGTGGGGGGGCATAGTGAAATCTATGACCATACAAGTGAGGAAAGGCAGGTGCAAGTTAGGTTCTAGAGCCTTTCAGCTGTCTTGAATCCAGCATTCCAACTCCTCAGAAATTACAGAACAAAGCAAGACTGAAAAAGAGGGAAAGGGGGAAGATCTGTGGTTTTCATATTCCTATATTTGCTTATTGCCATTTAAAAAAAATGACCCAGGTTGTATTTATTTTCTAAATCATAGGACACATTACAAGGATCCAACCATCAGAAAGCTTTCAGACATTAAAGGGAGATAAAATCACATCTTAATTCTCTGTGATGATCTCTCTCTTTCTCTCTTGTTCTTTCCTCCTTTCCCTTGCTCTGTCATCTGAAGAATCTGGAGCATTAACAAGGGGGTAACCCAGACTCTTCCTTCTCTCTCTCTACCCCCGCAGAGGTTGGATTTTTCTGCCCTTAGAAACCCTTAGCCACTGACTGGGGTAGTTGGGAGGCTGTGGTGGCCCCATAGGCAGGCTGCTGGACCCCCAGCCTGAGCCCTGCTGCACAAACAATGAGAACCCTTCAGCTTCTCCCCCAAGCTGTGTCAGGGCCACCCTAGGTGGGGTGAGGGTGGGCCAGATGGACCCCAGCTCGGAGAGCAAAAGGAGGAAGGTAGAAAGACACAGTTAAAATTAGAATTGTTTTGAACTCTGAGTTAAGATTTCAGCCTTGCCTTTCATCTGTGTAAGTTGGATGGAATTACTAGGTAGAATTCTTTTTCCTACCTAGAAAATGGTGATGGTAATCCCTGGTTTCTAGAATTGCTGAGAGGATTAAAGCATGTGCAGGCCAATCAATACACACGCCCCCCAAGTGTTAGCCTCAGTGCCTCTCTTGTTTCAAAAACATTCCAGACTGTTTGGGAGATCTTCTGCTTTGGTAAAATGGTTCATTTGTGCTGGGTGGGTAACTTGCTACCCTTTCTCCTTCCTTCAAAGGTTTTATTCATCCATGTTCCTTTGTCTTAAGCCTATTTTGTTTATTTGAAAGATACTGAGGCCTATGGAGATCCTTCGGTGACCTGCTCCAGCCAGTGTTTAGCTGAAGAAAGGGGTGCAGGAGGTATTTATGATGTTTTTGTTTGCGAGGGGTGTGTATGTGCGTGTGCACTAGTACCGGGGCTTGAACTCAAGGCCTGGGCACTGTCCGTGCTAGCTTATTCACTCAAGGCTGGTGCTCTACCAATTAAGCCACAGCTATACTTCCAGATTTTTTTTTCTGGCTAATTGGAGATAAGTGTCTCATAGATATTCCTGCCTGGACTTGCTTTGAACTGTGATCCTTAATGTGGCACCAGTGTGGTACACCTTTAATCCTAGTTACTCAGGAGGATGAGACTTGAGGATTATGTTCATTCCAAGGATTATGCATGTGTACAGCAGCTGTTTTGACATTTGCAGGGGAGCTAATGGCATACTCTTTACTCAGGACAATAAGTTCCATTGACACTCTCCTTTTCAAACTGTGAGCCCAGAAGAGCGAAGAGCACTTCTGGGAGTTTTCCAGAGGCACCCACACAACTCTGTGATCTGGGGCAGTTATTTCCAGTACTGTACGGTAGAAGGGCAGCCCAGAGAATGTAGTGGGGTGAGGATGGAAAGACTGCAAAATAGGAATATAACCTGGGATGGGATAATAGTCAATTCTTTTAAGAATAATAAACAAAAATACCTCTTTTCTGAAACTAGCCTGAGATGGCTAATTGCAGTCTTTAGGAACCACCACTGATGAGGTCTCAAAGACAATTACTCCACTTGACAGGTCCCAGACTGTCCACTACTGACCTCAGTTCAATAAAATATGACACTGAGATTGGGAAAACTTGTATCTCAATAGTAGGAGATGATCTTAGGATCAAATTCCTGTTTATTAAGTGTTTGTTTCATTAAAAAAATTTTACTTGAGAAATGCTTTAACTTTCAGACATCACACTAGTTTTACTTTAAAAGATTAGCTTGGTGCTGGTGGCTCACACCTATAATCCTAGCTACTCAGGAGGCTGAGGTCTGAGGATTGTGGTAAAAGGCCAGCCTGGGCAGGAAAGTCCATGAGACTCTTATCTCTAATTAACTACCAGAAAACCAGAAGGGGTGCTGTGGCTCAAAGTGGTAGAGTGCTAGTCTTGAGTGCAAAAGCTCAAGGATAGCACCGAGGCTCTGAGTTCAAGCCCCAGGACAAAAAATAAAAATCAAACACTGTCGTTTTTCCTATGATGGGAGTAATTTCTCTAGAATGGGGTTCTGAAAACTCTAATTGCTAATTTTAGCATAGACTCTCAGGAAGAATAACAACAAAACTTAAAGTGATGTAGTATTTCTAGAAATTATTTGACTTGGAGGATTTTCCATCACTAACACTACTCATAGCTAATCATCCTAGATTTGATTTACCCAAATCTTGAAATCATTGGTATATACAGTTCTGTTTGATTGACTATTGACAATGTTTACTACAAATAATCTCTCAAAGCTCATTTCTTCTCCCTTGCCCTGCAAAAATTAGAATTTAGCCTTTGAATAAATTTTATGTACAGTTATTTTAAATGCCATGTAAATATATAAACTCCCATTCAGCCTCATTTCATTTCTCTGCCATTTTATAGGCAATTTTTGCATGAAACTTATGTCACCCTTAACAACACAGCCTTATTTTCTAATTTCCCTTTAATGGTTTTGTGTTCCAAGTTTAATTTAAGAATGGATTGCTTACATATCACTTACAAATCTCCCTTCTAATCATTGTTATTAATATCACAATTTGGTTGTAATATCTGTAAGAGCACAGAATGTGTCCTCTTAAAGATTCATTTGCCAGCCATGGAACTGCATACATTTCAATTACAACTCTGCCTCATAATTATGATTATTAATATCACAATTACTATTGTAATATCCATAAGACTGCAGAAGGTGTCCTGTCAAGGGTGCAGTTACAAACAGATTTTTCGTTTTTCCTCTTAAGAAAAATGTGCCAGACTTTATCTAAATTCAACTTCCCCTGCTATTTACATGAGACATCACACTCCATCAATAAAACCATCAGAATGATCTACTGCATAGGAGACAAAAGTTATTGTGTCAAGTTGACACTAACACGTTAATTCCAGTAAACCTTCAGATAAACAAAAGCTTGTTGTCTATTAGTGATGTGTGTGATGGAGCTTTGCAGATCCTATGGAGCTACCCATCCTTAGAGATGTATCTGGCAGACACTCGCCTCGAGGCGTCTATATGGAAACTAAGACAAGATCTATAGCTAATGATGTTGACCCTGTCTCCCCCAACAGAGATTGAATTCAAATCCTCATAATATCTCAACAGCTGATATGTATACTGTGCTAATAATATTAACAATTACTATGCCACTGTGATTCCCCAAGCCCTGGCTAAAAAAAGAAGCGATTTTAAAATGTGTGCTCTCATAGGGGCTAATTTCTTAGTTAATCCCTATCATTTCACTCTCTCCATTAAGATAATACTGTTTCTGAATTTTTTTAAGTCTTTCTTAAAAATATGGAGGTGTTTACATTAATTTGGAACATAAGCAACTTCCAAGAAAGCTGAGGATGCCAATAGGGGCCTAAGGAAATGTTTGTAGGTACTTTTTCCCTGGAAGGCTGGGTGGGAACTGAGAAGAGAGTTGGCATTAATTGGTGTTGTTGGGGTAGATCAGGAGGAGGCAGTTGGGATGCACCAGGCCTTTTCTGATGTGGCCCTCCTTTGGACCCAGAGAACAGGCCACCAGACCCTGCCTGGCATCAGAAGGAGCCCTTAGGGCTCCTGAGCTAGATGCCTAGTTTAAGGAAAGTAGACATGTGGTCCCAGCCTTCCTCTCCCTGCTTCTCTTTCTATTGTAAATAAATGGGAAAGGCCAGGGCAGGCTCACAGGCCACAGAGAAGCTCAGATGAAATGTTGACAGGGGGCACTGTTAAAAATTAAATTCTGCCCTATTTTGTGTACCATTCTTGTGAGTCACATTTGTGAATAGTAGTGAGAGATTTAATGATCGCATATTTTTTATCTTATTTCCCTTCGGTCGATGGCAATTTTTTTCTGTTAATGTCAACTTAGAGCTCAAAGTAATTTAGTAATTGATTCTAAGCACAGCAGTTCGCCAATGGCAGCTCTCCATTTGTGGGGAATATCTTTGCTAATTTTATCCATCAGAATGAGATTACCATGCTAATCTCTCCCAGCCTTGTCTCTTGGTCATTCGGGACATGCTGATGTAAATGACTGATTAGACACAAGGGCTTCGACCATCCCCAGGATCAGGGGGGAAAATGAAAGGAGGCCAAGACAGGGCTATCACAATGCCCTCACATACAAGGATGGTATGCATGCCTAATATGCAAATAAAAAGAAAAACAACGCTCAACTGGAAGCCCAAACAAGTAGTTACAACAAATGGAAAAATACAATGGATTAAAATATATTAAGTACAATGATTGAAAAGAACAAAAAGAATTAAGGCAGAACAAACGTTCTTGGGACATGTAATGGAAAACTGAGCATTCATTGGTCAGGAAAACCTAGAAAGTCAGATGTCAGGTGGAGACAGGGGGATGCCTTAATGAGATTAAGTGGAGAAAATTAAAATGGCTGTGCTAACAAAAAGATCCAAGCTAAGTCCACAGACAATCTGTCTGACTGCATTCATTGAATGGTTACCAATCAAGTTAGCAATTGGTTGGTTGCCTGATTTAATTAAAATGTTCAAACCAGTGTGAGTGAGTATAGCTTGGAACTAGTTTGGGTTACACAAACACAATAGGGTATTATTATGTGATACAATGGGCTGATGATCCTCCAGAGTCATTGCTAGTAAATGGATATATGCTAAAACAATTTGCTCTGAAAATGGCAAAATATGTAGCGTTCAGAAAAAAAATCAGTTTAAATAATTCAGGTAAGAGGATTGAAATAAAGAAAAATTAGCTAATGTAGTAGCTGGGTGAGTGTTTATACAGTTAGAAAGAGAGAGAGAAGATACTTAGCATTTATGATGCTAGATTTAAGATATCAGATGGAAAAAAAGGGGGAAATCTTGGTAATAAGAAAATAAATAAATCCTTTCCTTATTTTCCTCAGTGGAAGGAAGAGGGAAATTGATAATACGGCCATTTTACTTTCTAAAGGTAAAAACCCTATTACCAAAATAGCCAAAACATATGTGATATCTAAAACAAAACTATTTCCAATTTTGAATCAAAAGTCTAATTTTTTTCAAATGTGTACTCTAAATCCATTATGTAATGACACATACCCCTGTCATGACCTCATTCCTCCCCAATCAGGATTTTCCTCTGACTTTCCAGGTCCCTTTAAAGTGACTCTGTTCTGGAATTCAGAGGAATCTATCTTTTCAAAGTCTTGGAGTTCCTGTCTTCATCCTTCAGCATGTGGTCCACCCCCAAGTCATGTAGGCTGATTCTAAGATCCAAGGTTTCCATCTCCCTGGAAATCTGTCCATTTAGATTAAGATCCATCCATTTCTGTATTCTTTTTTTCTAAATTAATTTATTTATTGTCAAAGTGATGCACAGGGGTTACAGTTTCAAACATAAGGCAGTGAGTACATTTATCAAATTTGTTATCTCCTCCCTCATTTTTCTCCCACCTTCCCCCCTCCTCAATTCCCTCGAGTTGTACAGTTGGCTTACAGCATATTGTCTTGTAAGTATTGCTATTGCATTGGTTCACCATTTACCCTTTGTCTCTCCGTTTTGATGTTCCTCTTCCCTTCCCTAGTTCTGATAAACATATATACAATACCCAGGGTACTAAAATCAGTTACAGTGACATCAGGGTAAAATCATGGGGAAAAAGACAAAATAAAAGGGCATAATTTCACATGGTATGTTGAAAATAACAACAAAAAATGATAAACCACTTATTTCCATAACTTGGAGTTCATTTTGCTTAGCATCATCTTATGTATTCATATGTACATAGCTATTGAGCTATTGTGATCTTTTACTAGGACTATCTTAGACATATACTAATTATTACCAATGAAGGAAACCATACAGTCTATGTTTTTTGGGGAGGTCTGGCTCAAAGAAACAACTTCCCCCTTAATAAATGGGCTAAAGATTTGACAAGACTTCTCTGAAGAGAAAATGGAATGATCAAGAGGCACATGAAGAAGTGCTCAATGTCACTGACCATAAAAGAAACGCAAATAAAAACAACATTGAGATTCCATCTCACCCCAGTAAGAATGTTCATAATCAAGAGAATTAATAACAACAGATTCTGGCAAGGATGTGGCCAAAAGGGAACTCTGCTACATTATTGGTGGGAGTGTAAACTTGTTCAACCACTCTGGAAAGTAGTTTGGAGGTTCCTCAAAAGGCTAAACATAGAGCTCCCCTAAGACCCAGCAACCCTGCTTTTGGGCATTTACCCAAAGGATTACAACCAAGACCACACTAAAGTTACCAGCATAACTATGTTCATTGTGGTACAATTTGCTATCGCTAAAATATGGAAGCAACCCAGATGCTCCATTTCTGTATTCTTATCCAGGCCTACTCGTTGTTAGCCCCCCCACCCTCCTTTTTTTTTTTTTTTTTTTTTTTTTTTGCCAGTCCTGGGCTTTGGACTCAGGGCCTGAGCACTGTCCTAGCTTCTTTTTGCTCAAGGCTAGCACTCTGCCACTTAAGCCACAGCACCACTTCTGGCTGTTTTCTATATATGTGGTACTGAGGAATTGAACTTCATGTATGTGAGGGCAAGCACTCTTGCCACTAGGCCATATGCCCAGCCCCAGTTTTCCCCTTTGAACCATCCCAAATATTACTTACTGTCAAGTCACTCTTTTTGAAAGAGAACACACACACACACACACACACACACACACACACACACACACACACCACTTCCCACAGCAAGATTATTTTTCTGTGGCTGCTGTAATGTATTGTCTTGCAACAACAAAGATTTTTTTTCCTCTGACAATTCCAGACACAAGAAATTGGAAACCAGTATCACTTATGTATCAAGCACCTGTGTCATTCTGTGGCTCCTTGTCTCTTCCTGCTTCCTGTAGCTGCCACCATTTTTGCTGACGTGTGTGGTAGTATCACTCTGATGTCTGCCTCCATGATGATGCCTCCTCTTCTCTCTAATGTCTCCAGCCTTTCTTTCATACTGATCATGGTTGCATTAGGCTTATCTGGGTAGAAGTAATCTCTCATCTCAAGATCTTTACCTTAAACACATCTAGAAAGATGCTTTTCTCTCCAAATTCACATTTATTCATTGTAGAGAGTGAGACTTGCTATCTTTGGGGGACATTATTTTCACCTGCCACAAGACATAATGTTATGTAAACTTATTAAATTACCTAGTATGATTAAAATTAAATTATAAGTGAATCAAATTTTTTAGAAGATCAGAATTAGAAATCTGATGGAAATAAATATTAGGAGCACAATACTAAAATATACTGAAAGCTTCTCTCATCTGTCAGAGAGATAGCACATAGTTTAATTTGCCATGTATAGTAAGTGACATAGGAAAGTATGAGATTACTAAGTGTTTCCCCTCCTTCTGCCACCTCACACATATGCCATCTTTGGGCCTCAGTTTCTTCTTTTGTCCTCTGAGGTCAAGCACAATCATAAGGTTAGCATGAGGATTGCATGAAGTCATGAATGAAAGCTCTGGCACACAGGAAGCCTTCTCCAGAGGGTAGGGCCAGCTGGCCAAGTCTTTCCCCCAGGTATCACTACAAATGTGCATTAGAAGTCACAAATGTCAATTGCCTGAGAAATGAGTTTCATTTTATTGAGCACATTTTTACCTCAGTTGAGCTGAATTTCTTCTAGAACTTAAATTCAGGGTCTTCTTTTCATTTGCTGGAGGACTGCTAAGCTTTCAAGAAGTATAGCTTCTTTTTGTTAGAATAGTTTTGGCCTAAAACCTTCTTGTAGGGGGTCTTGAGCATAATCTCAGTTCTAATGGCAAAGTGGGCAGTGGTTGAACCAGGGACTCTGCAGCTGACTTCTACATAACACAATGATGAAGTAAACTAGTCAGTTAAGAAGTTAGCTTGCTCTGTACTACAAAAAAGAAATCTGTGATGTTAACATGTGTGTGCATGCATGCATGTTGTATGTTTTCCATTGACAGAAGGTGGCCTGGACTTATGGATGCCATATAAATGACTTGCCCAGGATGTGTAGCAGTTCAGCAGCTCATTTAGGGGAAAGCATTTATTATTCCAGGGAGGGTGTATGTACAATACATCAATGGGGATAAACTCCAGAAACTCTTAGATAAGATTCCCGAGAATATTACAGCAGTGACATATAGCAGTAGCGTAATCTGTAATATTATACATATTCGTGCATACATACATGTGCATACATTACTTTAAACTACAAGCTTTAATTCAACTTATGATTTTTCCAACTAACATGCTAAAGCTGGACTTAAAATCAAACCAACAATGCCAGCAATAGGTATTGTTCACTAAGAACATTGACTAGCATCTCCCTTACCCTCACAGTTATCTAAGAGTTCACCATCATTTTTCACCTTAATTTCACAAGTGAAGCCATTGAGACTTGGAAAGATGAAGTAGCTACCAAAACTCCTGGTGAAGCTGGGATTGGAACTTACATGCATGTGGATTCAAAATCATGGGGTTGACAGCATTCTCCAGAGTATAATTGTCCTGTGGCTCTTCTGCTCATTGTTCTCTGATTGCCAAACCCAAGTCATTCCATATACAGTGATGCCCTAATTCTAAGGTGTGATGAATGTACAGCATACCTTTGGAGACCACATGCAGTGGTATCATTTTACACGTGAGGGGTGATGTGGTGAATCCATACAGCAGCTGTCTTGTGGTCAGGTGACCACCCAAACCTTCTCCATTTCTGATTGGCCAGGCCACAATCACTATCACTAACTTGCCACCTTGAAGAGTTCTTTCATGAAGTCTTAAAAGAGCTAAGAAGTCAGTGAAATTACAGTAAATATATGAGGGCAAGAGGACATTTTTATTGTTTTTTTTTGTTTTTGTTTTTGTTTTTTTTTGCCACTCCTGGGCCTTGGACTCAGGGGCTGAGCACTGTCCCTGGCTTCCTTTTGCTCAAGGCTAGCACTCTGCCACTTCAGAGCCACAGCGCCACTTCTGGCCATTTTCTGTATATGTGGTGCTGGGGAATCGAACCCAGGACTTCTTGTATACGAGGTGAGCACTCTTGCCACTAGGCCATATCCCAGCCCCGACATTTTTATTGTTATCTTAAAAATGTTTTATTGAGTTCACACAAATAAAGCAATATTTTATTTATGAATTTAATATAAATGCCATGAAATATATACAGAAATACAGGAAGCCTATGAACAAAACATTAACACTACTCAAGTGCCTCATATTTTAATTTTACCAATATCCACTGGGTTCCATAGGAAGAATTTCAGCATAATTATTTTTAGTTAAATGTGAGAAAATATTAACTGAGCTTCTACTATGTGATGGCACTGACTTCACAGTAGTGCCTAAGACATTTGCTGACACTCTCTCACACTATGCATAGTTTAGTCTAACTAATATGTGTGGCAATCTATGTTAAATATTTTAAGAACTCAGCAACCTAAAGTTAAACAAAAAGACTAAGTACTTTTGTGTGTCAAGTATTTTTCTAACATAGAGATTGAAGTGTGGAACTTGATGGTCTAGGTCCATCCCCTCCCCTACCTTCCCTCCTTTCTCCTTTCCTCTCCTTTCCTTTTTATTGTGACAGTTCTGTAACTTGAACTCAGGACCTCATACTCTTATTCACCTTTTTCACTCATAGCTAGTCTCAACCACTTGAGCCATACTTTCACTTCCAACTTCTTGTGACTATTTAGAGAGAAGATTCTTGCAGATTTGTCTGCTCAGGCTGGCTCAGAACTGGGATTCTCAGGCTTCTATTTCCTGAGTAGTTAAAATTCTAAGGGTAAGCCCTGAGTGTGTGCCAGCCTTGGGGCTTGAACTCAGGGCTTGGGCTTCTTTTGCTCAAGGCTAGTGCTCTACTACTTGATCCACAATGCCAGTTTTCTGAGTAGGTTTTCTGGCCTTTTCTGAGTAGGTTGTTGGAGGTAAGAGTATCACAGACTTTCCTACTGGGGCTGGCTTTGAACTGTGATTCTCAGGTCTCAGCCTCCTGAGTTGCTAGGATTACAAGCATGAGTCACCACCACCTGGCTTCAGGAGGCTTTCTTAACTGAGCCTGGCACTACTTCCTGATGGGCAGAGAAGTAGCTTGAGAATCCTTCTCGACCTAGCCCTCTCTGCGGTCATTATGGGACTGGGTATGTGAATGAGTTGCCATCCATCCTTTAAGGTTTTTCACTAAATGCATGAAATGCCAACCACATTGAATGGGTGCTCTTGAGACTTTACATTCCTTCTACAAAGACTAAGGGATATAATAGCTAACGCGGAATGCTTGTAATGTGCCAGGCTTGTACAGACCATTCTGCACACATTATCATTTAATCTCATAAAACCCCTCTGAAGTAAAAGGAGATGATATTAGCCCCTGTGCAGATAGTTGAGGTGTTTTGTTTTTGTTCTTGCCCAGCACTCATTCAAGCTTCAAGGATGGCATGAGTCCTTGTCGTTAGGGGGATGGGTCCCCTCCTAGCTCCAGCAGCAGGCACATGACCCAAGCTTGGCCAAAGACAATATGCATCTTCCTGGCCACAGTGATGGGGCTAAGATTGGCCTCAAATCCAAGCTAGGTCAATCAATGACTCCAGAGGCATTGTAGGGCTGAATCTGGGACCTTTGGCAAACAGGTACACTTTCCCACAGGGTTTGTCAGAGCTGGATTGATAGGAGTCTAAAGCAACAGTCTCCATCTTGTTTTCATTTTGTACAAGAAAACTCTTAATCTTACAGAACTTAACTAATTTTTCCAAAATTACACATTCAGTGAGTAATGGAGAAGGCTTAGAATCATGCTTCAAGGTTGGTAACTTTAACCACAGTGCTATTTATTTATTTATTGCATTTGGGCATGATGGTAGAGTCCTCTTTCAGTAAGCAAGACTAAAAGTGGAGTGTGAAACCTAGCATGGTGGCATATGGTTGTAGTCTCTACACTTGGGAAGCAGAGGCAGGAGAATTGGTCTACACAGCCCAATTGGGCTACAGCCTGGGCTACACAGCAAAAACCTGACTCAGAGCCTGCCTCATATACATGAGGCCCTGGGTTCGATTCCCCAGCACCACATATACAGAAAACGGCCAGAAGTGGCGCTGTGGCTCAAGTGGCAGAGTGCTAGCCTTGAGCGGGAAGAAGCCAGGGACAGTGCTCAGGCCCTGAGTCCAAGGCCCAGGACTGACCAAAAAAAAAAAAAAAAAAACCTGACTCAGAAAATAGCAGCAGCAACAACAACAATAAAAGTGGAGACTTGGTATTAAATGTGTCAGATTTAGCACAGAGCATAAGGACTAATTGTCACAGAGCTGAGGGAGACATTTCAGATCTAACTTTCAAAAATAACCATAGTAGGATAACATATTTTTTATTTTTATGGGCACATGGTAATTGTATACTGGGTACTGCATGGCCAATGTATAATGATGTTATCTGTGTAGCTAGCATATCTACCACCATAGACATTGTCATTTCATGTATTAAAATACTATAGTTTTTTTTGTTTTGTTTTGTTTTTGTTTTGCCAGTCCTGGGCCTTGGACTCAGGGCCTGAGCACTGTCCCTGGCTTCTTTTTGCTCAAGGCTAGCACTCTGCCACTTGAGCCACAGCGCCACTTCTGGCCATTTTCTATATATGTGGTACTGGGGAATCGAACCCAGGGCTTCATGTATACGAGGCAAGCACTCTTGCCACTAGGCCATATTCCCAGCCCTAAAATACTATAGTTTTAAGTTACTCTAACAGGCACAAAAATACCTCACTATGTTCTTTCTCTCCTTCCTTCCTTCCATTCCTCCCTCCCTCCCTTCATCCATCCTTTCCTCCCTCTCTCCCTCCCATCCTCCCCCACTCTTTGAGCTAAAATCTTGATAATAGCCCAGGCTGGCTTCAAACTCCTGCCTCAGCTTCCTGAGTGCTGGGATTTCACCACACTTGGCTTTCAGTATAGTTTCCATTGGAATTTCCTAGATGGCTAACAATGTTAATATTTTAAAATATGTTTATTTGCCTTGTGCATCTCCTCTTTAATGGAATGTCTTTTCTCACCTCTAATTGACTTTTTGTTTTAAATATCATTGAGTTTTGAGAGAGGTCCTTATTCAAGACATAGGACTTTCATTAGTTATATGGATTTCAATTACTTTCTTCCCATCTGTATATTGTCTTACAGATTCTCCATTTTGATGGAGTACAGCTTTTTTGTTTTTTATCAGTCATAGGGCTTGAATTCATGGCCTGGGCACTGGCCCTGAGCTCTTCTGCTTAAGGCTAGTGCTCTGCTACTTTGAGCCACAGCTCTACTTGCAATTTTCTGGTACTTAGTTGGAGATAAGAGTCTCAAGGACTCCCCTGCCCAGGATGGCTTTGTACTATGATCCTCAGATCTCAGCCTCCAGAGTAGCTAGGGTCACAGGCATGAGCCACCAGTGCCCATCAGAGTGCAAAATTTTTATGGTCAGGCTTTTGGTGTCATGATTAAGAACTCTTATTGCCTAGAACTCTACCTGCCATGTTCCCAACCAGTATTGTCACCAGTCCTAGGACCTTTTGTCTAGGTATCTGTCTCAACTAGATACTCACAAAAGACTAAGGAGCTGCTGCTCTTCTTCACATCCAGTCGGAGGGAACCTTTGTCCAAACAAAAGCCCCACATACTGGAAAAGATATTGAGACTGGGGATGGAGACAGTCTTCCATGACCAGCTCACATCATAACTCCCAAGTGAGATAGCTCAGAAATGAGATTGGAGTTGGCTGTGTATTAGATTAGCTTTAATGTCAGGCCTAACTGGACCTGCTATAAATACCTGTGCAATACACAGAACTTGGGAGGGAACAAATCCTGCCTTGCCCCAATAAATGTCCCAGGGAGGAAGTTCAGCTCATCTCTCCACATGCCCCATGAGCTAGAGAGTAATCCATCTTGAACATTCTGTCTAAGCTCTGATCCAAAGACAAACATTTAAACAAATGGTTTCTATTGTCCAAACTGGAGTTCCCAAGAAGACTGGTTTATTACGTTGGGAATTCTTGAGAAAAACACAAGAATTGCCTTTAAAAAAAAAAAGACAACTCCAAAAGCAATACTTGCAAAACTGTTTGGTGTAAATGAACTGAACAACTCATGGGGGGAAAGAGAAAGCGGGAGGAGGGAGGGGGGAATGAGGAAGGAGGTAAAAACAGTACAAGAAATGTATCCAATGCCTAACATATGAAACTGTAACCTCTCTGTACATCAGTTTGACAATAAAAATTAAAACAAAAGAAAATTCCATAAAGCCAAATTAAAGGCAGTCCTCTAACTGCACACAAACCATAGTCCTAAAGGTAGCAAAATGGATACTTGGTGCTTTAGTAAATCTAATAGCTCCCAAGATATGTATCAGCCAGCTTTTTTAGTCTATATATCTTTTCAAATCCTAATACTTTTAAATTCCTCAAAACATATTTAGCTTCCAATGGAACATGCTAAAAATGTTCAATAAGTAATTTTTAAAAATTTGTTTGTTAACAACTTTTAAAAATAAATACTGAGTGGCTGGGAATGTGGCTTAGCGGTAGAGTGCTTGCCTTGCAGGCATGAAGCCCTGGGCTCGATTCCTCAGCACCCACATACACAGGGAAAAAAAAATAGAAGTGGTGCTGTGGCTCGAGTGGTAGAGTGCTAGCCTTGAGCAAAAAGGAGCCAGGGACAGTAGGACTCAGGCCCTGAGTCCAAGCCCCAGGATTGGCAATAAATAAATACACAAACCAATCACTCAATCAATCTTGAGCCAGGCATGATGGTATAGAGTGGTAATCACAGAAGTTGGGAGCTGAGGCAAAAGAATCAGGAGTCTAAGACCAGCCTGGGCTACATAGCAAGACTCTGGTTAAAAATCAAACAGGTAAGTTTTTTTTAATCCTCTAGCTCAGCCATCAAGTATCTGGAATCAACCAGGTGCCTTTGGCCTATGCCTGTAATCACAGCTACTCAGGAGACTGAGATCTGAGGATCACAGTCTGAGCCCAGTCCAGGCAGGAAAATCAGTGAGACTCTTATCTCCAATTAACCACCAGAAAATCACAAGTGGCACTGTAGCTCAACATGGTACAGCCCTAGCCTAGAGCAAAAAGAGCTCAGGGACAGTACCCAAACCTTGAGATCAAGCCCAAGACTGAACAAAGGGATCTGCAATCATATTCAATGTTTATAGATTTAGTAGGTTTACACATATTTGATCAAATATCTTTTTCTCCCTCATTTCCAGAGATAATTGGATTTCTTTTGTTAGGTTAAATCTTCTTTCAAATTTCACAATACTCAGTCTTTTTTTTACTGTTTTGTAGAATAACTTAAACTCTTTGCCAGTTTTTGGTGAGGATAGGAGGAGTTTAAGGATGCTCCAAAAGGGGAAAAAATGAGTGACCAGTAGCGGACAGATTTTGTGATATTATTTGTGTCAAGAGCTGTTTGGGAGAGAATCAGCCAGAGACAGAGGAATGGATCCGACGACTTCTCCCGGGTCCTTAGCAATGGGCTGTGTCTAGGATTATGCCCATGATTAGGTTTGTTTATTAACATTTCTACTAGGCCATTTTAGTTGATTAGCACAATGCAATTACAAAAAAAACATGCAGCTACAAGTTTCTGGGAAATCTCTATATTCCTAGGGAAGGCTAGATATGATATCATTTCTGATTTTCAATAACTTAATTAAAGTAAACAAGCATACAGTAGTCTCAGTATAGTTTACGATAGGAGAAGAATTCCATCTAATTGCTGAAAGCTGGAGGCACTGAGAGTTGTCTCAAGTCTTTTACTAATTACTCATTGGACCCTTCTTTGTCTATGAAACAAGAAGGACATATTCTCTCAAGGTGAAGGAGCTACACTGGGGTGTAGATTGATGGGTAAACGTGTGTGCTAGATGTGTTCAAGGCCCTGAGTCCACACCCAGCACCATCAAGATACAAGTAAACCACAACTGCATAAAGAAACTATGGACATCCTGAATATGTTTGCAGGCTTTGACATCCATCTTGTGGCCACCACCTCTGACCAGCCAGGGCCAGCCTTCAATGGAGCTCTAAGACATGTCTCCCCATCTGTGAGTTGAGTGGCACAGGGTCTCGGATAAAAGACTTTTGTGAGAAACACTAATAGATGAAGCACATCGAATCCTTGCTGAAATCATGTATCCCTAGTTACAAAGGAATACATGTAGATGACTTTTCCATGGTATTTTTGAAGGGCAGTACTAGAGACTCAGCTCAGGGCCTCACGTTTGTTAGGAAGGCATTCTCCTGCTTGAGCCATGCCCCTAGCTGTTCTTTTGCTTTGGCCTTTAATAGTGCTTCTCCTACCATGTCCTGAAAGTAGCTGGGATTACAGGTGTGTATCACCACACCTGGCTTCCACAACATTTCTTTGAAGCACTAGTTCTCAAAGTATGGTCTTGGGACCCCTGGGAAGTCCTTAACATTTGGGGAGGGGGCGTATTTGAGGTTAAAACCATTTTCATAAAATATGTTCTTTCCCCAAAATATTTATTATTTTTGTTATGTTAGCCTCAAATAATTATACAGGGATTTTAGTTTAACACATACATTTGTCTTTACAATGCATCTTGATCAGAGGCATCTTCTAAGAATATGTTTTTATTTTTGTTTAGACCCCCTTCTTGTTGAAATCTTCTAGACTTTACATGTTATGATATTGTAATGATTTAAATATATAGAAGCATGCACGGTCCAAAAAGAAATGTGCTCATTACCTTAAATATGTAACTGTAACCCCTCTGTACAATAAAATAAAAAAGAACCATATATAAAATCTAAAGTTTGACAGAGCCCGATATTAAAGAAATGTGCAAAAAAGAGAGAAAATAATGGCACTCCTAATTTTTTGTCTGGAAATCTTTTGATTGAAGTATGTTGACTCTGTTAGTATCTTAGTGGATTTTATTGTTATTTTAAAATAAAGTATTAAGTAAACACTTTATTTTTTCTGTTTTGATTTTCAATATGGCAAATAGAAACCTCTTAAATAAAAGTTCTTTGGGGTCCTCAATAATGTCAGAGACTGTGAAGGACTTCGGTGACTACAGTGTTGTCTGTGGAGAATATCAGAAGGAAAGGGGACTTTACTCTTTACCTCATTTACAAGGTGAAAAGGAGGATCCCTAAAGAAGTAGGAGATCTCACCTGATACTCTGTGCTATAAATTAGTGACTGAAAAGACAACATTCTTTTTGCTCTCAAATATGAAGTTTGCACAAAGCTATATCTGCTCTCTATGATGTCTGCGGTTTCAGCTAGGGCTGGAAGGACAGGAGCTTGCCCAGCATTTCTGTCTGTTCCCCCCCCCTCTTACTTTCTCTCTCTCTCTCTCTGTTCTTTCTGTCTCCATTTTTCTTCTCACCTTCTCTCCTCCATGTTCTCCCTAGTGGCTCTGAGCCTTCCTCAGAATGAGCATCCTGGAAGGCAGGAGTGAAAACAGAAAGGCACCAGTGACTCTGGTAAGGAAACCCCTTTGATTCCACCATGCTTTATTGCTTAAGTCATTGAACCCAGCCCAAAGTCAAGAGGAGGGAAGACAGACTCTCATTTCTCAGTGGGAGGAACATCAAATTATCTGTGACTGTATTAATCCACCACAGCCGTGGTGCTAGAATTAGCATTATAAGAACCAAGATCGGAGCTCAGATCTCCTGTTCTACACGTGCCAGACACGTGTCTTAACAGTGGCATGTAAGAGGAGAATGAAGAGATGGGACCAGAGTGGGGTCTGGGGGAAGCAGGAGAGTTTCAGATGGGCCCTGAGTAGCTCATGGGGGATATGAGCATTTCAAAGCCAGAAAAATAGGGCTGCTACAATCAAAGCCAGGGCTAGGGCCTCTCGGGATACAGAGCAGTTCAGCTTTTCCTCAGCAAACTCACTAGCTATCTCTGTCACTATAGGGCTGTTCCATCTGTCCTGTGACTTCCCAGAAATCCCTCTTCCTCTGACTTCAACTCACAACTTCCTGGCTGTGCTTTCCCTGCCCAAGGATGATACTTCAGGAGGCATGGCGTTGCCTCATGCAGAGGAGTTCTATGGCTCTTGTCATGTAGTCTCTGGGAGCGCTTGGATTCCAGATATGTGACTCTTCACTGGAGCTTTGTAAATTCCTCTACGCTACAGACCATTCTATAAATCACCCCAGCTTTCCAATTGTTCTATCAAAATATGCTCCATGGTTGATCTGAGCAGCCCATTACTGACTGCCACTCCAACTATATATTCTGTGCATTTTGATACTTAACTTGCATGTTACTAATACTATATGCAGATCTATGCTCTCGGATCTTTTCCACATATAGTCTGTTAACATTCTTCTTGCATGTAGTTTGTGTGCCTGTGAATACTGTTGGCTCAGCTATGGAAGTTTACATTCATTCTTAGGAATTTTTATCTCCCTAAATCCAATCTAACAATATCTTTAAAAATCATTATCCCACTTGCTACATAACATAGATCTTTGTTAAGTATTGGGTCTATATTTTTACCTAGACTGTTGATAAAAACGTTGAACTGGACAGAGCCTTGTGTTGCTCCACTGGAAACCATCGTTTATGCTAACATTAATCTGCTAATCAGCATCTTTTGGGTTCATTTATTCACCTAAGGGTTGTTAATTCATCTAATGGTACTATTGTTTAGTCCATATTTCTCCATCTTGTCCACAGTGATATTGTGATAGGCCTGGAAAAATGCCCCATTGAAGTCCAGATACATTATGTCTCCTGCATTTGGCCGCTCTCTAAATCCACTAACCCTGTCAAAGGAAATGAAGCAAATCAGGCTCTTCTTCAAACACACCATGCCCCTTGCCGATCCTGAGACTTTGCTCATGTTCTTCCCTCTACCCAGAATCTTCTTCCACTCTACCTTGCCTGCCTGACACTTCTTATTGCTCAGGTCAGATCCATCAACACAGCATCCCAATTGTTGTTTGTTGTTGTTGTTGTTGTTGTTGTTGTTGTGCTTGTTTTTGTTAGTCCTGGGGCTTGAGCTCAGGACCTAGACACTGTTCCTGAGCTTCTTTTGCTTAACGCTAGTGCTCTACCACTTAAGCTACAACACTATTTCTGGCCTTTTCTGTTTATATGGTACTGAGCAATCAAACTCAGGGCTTCATACATGCTAGACAAGCACTCTGCCACTAAGACACATTCCCAGCCCCACAATTGTTTGTTTATGTTTGGTCTCCTCTGCCTCTGTGGAATGAGCTGCATGTTATTAAAAATATGCTTGATGGCCCCAGTTCAAGTGGACCCAGTGCCTCCTGACAGTTGCTTGCTCTCCAAGATGCCTAGAAATGACTCATTTCATTTCACAATCCAATCCAGCATCCACAAGTGTTTTAAATTCTGGGTTTGTTTTTTGTTTGTTTTTGGTTTTGGCCAGTCCTGGGGCTTGAATTCAAGGCCTGAGCACAGTCCCTACTTCTTTTTGCTCAAGGCTAGCACTCTGCCAACTTGAGCCACAGCGCCACTTCTGGCCTTTTCTATATAGGTGGTGCTGAGGAATCAAACCTAGGGCTTCATGTATATGAGGCAAGCACTCTTGCCACTAGACCATATTCCCAGCCCCAAGTGTTTTAAATTCTGACTCTCAAGAAAAGGGACCAAGGATTTTTGAGAAGTGGCTGGTACCGGATGTACGCAAACTGCAAAAAAAAAAAAAAAAAAGAACCTGGAAACCTGATTCCAGTCAGCAAGAAAACAGTCAGAGACCTAAATTAGGCACTGTCAAAGGAACTGAGACCCCATGGGAGGGATTCACACTGACCAAAGCTCAGATAATTTTAAATATTAACAAGAACTTTACCAAAATGAAAGAAAATACATAAGACATGTCTAAATCAGGAGTGCAAAAGGCTTTAAACAGAGAAAAACATACTTCACTGCTCAATCATCTTTGAAGGATGTCAGAAAAAGACTCAAGTGTTCTGGACAAAAATGGGAGACATTTGAGGATACAGATACCCATGGTCTTCTAAGATAAACTGTGAGGGATGGGGAGGTTCCTCAGTGGGAGAGAGCTTGCTTCAGCTGCAGAGGACCTGGGGTACTTCAGCACTGTAAAACACTATTGCTACTGCTACTAGTAATGGGCTAGGGTGGAGGAGAAAAATCTGCAGATCAAAGATATTTAATAGCCATAAAAACGAACTCCAGGAAATGGAAACGAGTAGGTTTTTTTCCCCTTTGTTGATATTTTTGTTTTCTTTTGTTTGTTCATTAATCTGTCTTTGGGAAGATAAAGGAAGGCACAGAAATGAAGGGATAAACAGTGAGCAAACATAACAGCGGTACTCACTAGACACTATTGAAAATTAACTATACAACTTGTAGGTGGGGGATGGGAGGGAGAAACACTGAGAGAGAGCACGGGAAGGGGTGACATTGTCCAAAAAAAATGTACACTTTTTTTTTTAATTGTGAGGTTTGAACTCAGTGCCTGAGTGCTGTCCCTGAGCTCCTTTACTCAAGGCTAGAGCTCTACCACTTTGAGCAATAGCGCCACTTCTGATTTTCTGGTGGTTAATTGGAGATAAAAGTCTAATGGACTTTTCTGCCTGGACTGGCTTTGAACCGTGATCCTCAGATCTCAGACTTCTAAGTAGCTAGGATTATAAGCATGAGCCACTAGTGCCCAGCTAAGAAATGTACTCTTTATCTGAATAAACTGTAACCCTTCTGTTCATCACCTTTATAATGTCAGTAAACAAAAAAGTTTAAGTGCAAAATCTGGTAGATGTAGCTCAGTGGTAGAGCACTTGGCCTAGCATGCACAAAGGCCAGCATTGAATCCCCAACCCTACAAGAAAACAAAATGAAATGAACCAAGCACAATGCACACAGAGATCGTGCTCAGATTCAGACAAATCCATGAAAAAAATAAGCTTTTATGACACAACTAGGAAAAAGTAGAGCACTGGAAAACTGGGGGTACTAAATCGTTACTGTTTTGGGGTATGATAATGATACTTTGATTGTATATTTTCAGGATAAAAGTTTTTAGATACAATATTGAATATATAAACATATGGGAGGAATTACAAGCTGGGTGCTAGTAGCTCATACCTGTAATCCTAGCTGTTCAGGGGGCTGAGAATTGAGGATTGCAGTTCAAAGCCAGCCCAGACAGGAAAGTACATGAGACTCTTATCTCAAATTCACCACCTGAAAATTGGAAGTGGAGCTATGGCTCAAAGTGGTAGAGCACTAGCCTTGAGCAAAAAAGCTCAGGGACAGCACCCAGGCCCTGAGTTCAAGCCTTTCGACTTTCCCTGGAATTGTCACCACCAGTCAGGGATGTTGTCAAATCCTACTTTCTGAAAAATAAAGAGAGGTCTTTTCATTTCTTCTTCCTTGTGGACTTTTCGGCAGAAAGTACCACCAGTTCAATGCCTCAGTACCATTCACTCTCCAGCCTCTAGGACAGAATTTTTGAAGAACTGGACAAAGTGCTCAGTGTCTTCCTGGTCACGTGCCAAGTATAGGGCTCCATCCTTTCCCTGATGTTCACGCTAATTCTTCCCATTCTGAAGCTCATTCTCCTTGACAGAATCAAAACAGGGGTTTTATTCAGTTTTCTTTATCATTCCTCAATGTTGTGGGGGGGGGAAAATCAATCCCAGGGGATAAATTTATCCCTTTTGTCATATGGCTCAGAACTTACAGAAGCCCCTTTGTAATCCAGAGACTTCCATTTGTTAAATAAGCCGGGCCTTGGCCACTTTTCTTATAAGTTCCTGTTAAGATTTTAAAATTACTTGTTCTTGCCTTCTTTCTTTGCATAGTGTCTTCAGTTTCTATCTTCTTAAGAGCTCTTACTCCCTTAAAGCAGCACAGCAGAAAGAAGATAGCCAAACATTTGTTGAGGCAGCATAATAGGTCTGAACATCCAAATACCAACACTGTTAAACTCAGATGTGCAAATAGACTATAGAATGCCTTCCTGGAAGGTGATGGTGCAGTGTGTGTCACATTTGTCTGGGGTGTGGGAAGACTTGGGATTGATCCCAGCACCACAAAATCAAATAAGTAAAGTATGTGTACTCTTACAACCAAGAATTCTCACTTTTAGGAAGTCACCCTATGCACATGAATATGCAGAGAAATTTAGTTAATAGGGTGTCCAGGATATTATCTTCAATATATTTTAAAAAATAGAAGGTGGCTCATACCTCTAATCCTAGCTACTCAGGAGGCTAAGATCTGAGGATTGTGGTTCAAAGTCAGCCTGGGCAAAAAAGTCTATGAGACTCTTATCTCCAATTAACCACCTGAAAACCAGAAGTGGAGCTGTGGCTCCAACTGGTAGAGTGCTATCCTTGAGCAAAAAAGCTTAGGGACAGAGCCCAGGCTCTGAGATCAAGCCCCACAACTGACAAAAAAAAATTAGAATCAACCTAGATATCCAATTCTGAATCTATAAAAAACAAAATTAGAAGGATATTTTTTATCTGGGTATGGTATACAGTCCTAGAATCCCAGATATTTGAGAGATAGAGGTAGGAGAACCTCTAGTCTGAGGCCTGGCCAGAAGAAGTTATCAAGATCCTGTATCAGGAACAAAATATATAACAAATAGTAATGGGCTTAAGTATAATGCTCTGGGTTCAATATCCAGTATACACACACACACACACACACACACACACACACACACACACACACACACACACACAGAGAGAGAGAGAGAGAGAGAGAGAGAGACAACTTCTTGAGAAAATGTTCATGATATGTTATTTAAGAGACAGTCCATACAGAATCTTGCCCCATTTTGTAAAAATTTGTATTTATACCTAGAAAAAACACTGAAAAGTTTTACTAGAAAGTTATCTCTTTTGGGCTGGGAATATGGTCTAGTGGTAGAGTGCTCACCTTATATACATGAAGCCCTGGGTTCGACTCCTCAGTACCACATATACAAAAAAAGCCAGATGTGGGGCTGTGGCTCAAGTGGTAGAGTGCTAGCCTTGAGCAAAAAGAAGCCAGGGACAGTGCTCAGGCCCTGAGTTCAAGCCCAGGAATGGCAAAAAAAACCAACACAACAACAATGAAAGTTATCTCTTTTTATTCTATTATTTTTGTCCCACACAAGCTGTAACATTTGCAATGAAGGATTTTTATTATTTTGAAACAGGAAAAAGGAATAAGTAGTAACAACAGGAAGAGAGCAGCAGGGACCAGCCCTGGCCATGTCCCTTTGTTAGGTGTGGCCTGCTGACCACCCCTCACTGAGCTCCCTGTGGTATCCTGGCCACTGGGCTCCATGCACAGCCCAGGGGCCCCAGAAGATGGCAGGAAGAATATTGCCCAACAGATAGTAAAGAAGAAACTTGTGCTGAGAAACTGATCCTGGCCAAAGCAAGCCAAGAGACTCAGGCTACCCTCATGCCTGTCTCTGGAAGGGCAGGTTTGGGCCTACAGGAGCCCTTCTGGCTCAGTTCACTACAGTTAATGCTATACAATCAAGAAGTTTCCCTGGGATTTAGGTGAAAGCTGATAGCTGTGCTCTGTGGTCTCCTACAACTTGCTGTGCTGTTTTGTCTGTGATGATGTTCCATTTGCCTCTAGCAGCCAACCTCTCTCTTCTTACAAAATTCTTTCTCTTTCTGGTCTTCAATCTCAAATGGTGAGAGCTTATGATAAGAAAGAGGGTTTGTGACTGGAAATTTCTGCCACATAATTCTCCAGGCTATTTGTTCAACTTACCATGATAAACAATTGAGGGAGGCGGGGAGAAGACTTGTATTTAACAATAAAACGAATATTCTCTATTCTGTCTAACATGGGACATACTCCCAATGGACATCACTGTAACCATTTTATTGTCTCTGGCTCCTGAGGTCTGGGACACATGGTGTCTGAGGACTCTATTGCATTTGCTCTAAATTCTGAATCAGCTAAAATTCATATTAAAATGCATGATGCTGCAGCACATTACCGGCAAACCCCACAAACTTCTTAAATAAAACAAAGTGATAGGAACAACAAAAACAATGAGACCTTTGGGAAACCCAGGAAGAAAAATATTTATAGACACTTTCAAAGTTTCATCTGATTTTTGCCTTGTTTTCCAAGCTGAGCAGTTTAAGCCAGTAAATGGCTCCAGTGTTCTTTCTTCCAATGCCTTTCAATGGGCCCCCTGGAACTGACTGAAAATTCAAGGTTCTATTACTAGGACTAATTCTAGGTCTGAGGGAAGCCACACAGAGCCTGTGAGGACCAGGGACAAGGCAAGCTCTCCTGGTGGGTGGAATGAATGGATGGCTACTGCTACAGCTCTCCCACTTCTAGAAAACTCCTCTGTCACTATCTGGGCTTCCTTCCTCTGAGACAACAGAGCTCTTGGCATCCTTACATGAAAATACACCCAGGAGAATGAAAATACAAAGCCTTCAGAGTAACCTGAAGTGTGGAAGGACAGAAAACCATTCTCCGATCTCCTTCTCCATGTGGCCCTCTTCTATTCTTGGCACCTCCTCTGATTTCCCATCATCCTCACCATCCCTATTCTTTCACTGGGGAAATATACATAGAGGAGCCTCCCAGAGCTGGTCTCCCATCATGTTAATACACGGAATGTTAGGACTGAAAAGGACCTTATGAAACTCTTCTTCTAAACAGTGAGACAACAAAGGGCCTTCTTGAGATTGAGCAGTGAAAGGATCAGTGTAGTCTGTCGTGGATCCTGGCCCTTGCACGTTCTTATGCTGTGCTGTTAGAGAGCCCTTCTTCAGTCTAGTGTCTCCCCCTTTCACCTCTAGACCCCTAGAGCTTTAGTGTTTGTTTCATTTCCAGATCATTTGAGACAATATCTGAATCACTTCCCCACTGGAGTAGTTTTTAGCATCAAGTAGCTGTTTCATAAATATGGGTTGTGTGAATGAATGAATGCTATCATCAAGGACTAACAAGATCAGAGAATGTAGGAACACTGGACCGACATTGCAGAAACAAAGATCCAGCCAATAGCTATAGGGGAGGAGGTTTGCTTTGGGTTCCCTGAACTCTCAGCATTGGGCAGAACTATAGAATTGACTTGCTCTGAGACCCTATTTCTCTAGCATCATTTGAATTCCCTCACTTCTCCTTACCCTATGTTTCTGTTTCCTAGGCATTGGAAGTTCATCATTTCTTAACCAACATTGTGCCACAGTCTCCTGATTGTCTCATTCTCTTCCCTTTAAATCAGCCTGCCCTCCTTGTCCAGCCTCTCCCTCCTCTCTGTGTCTCCTCACACTCTTGTTGCACACCCCTCCCCATCTTTCCTATTCTATTTATCCTAAGCTGAACACTTAAAGATTCATGAATATTTCATATTGTGCCTGGTTTTAGAATCTTTAATTATCACTGATTCTTTTTAAATTTGATTTTATTGTCAAGGTGATGTACAGAGGGGTTACAGTTACATATGTAAGGTAGTGAGTACATTTCTTGTTAAACTTGTTCCTCCCTCATTTTTCTCCCACTTTTGCTCCCCCCAACTCCCCCATACAATTTGTACAGTTAATTTCCAACTTACTGTCTTGTGAGTATAGCTGTTGCATTGGTTTGCCCTTTGTTCTTTGTCTCATCATTTTGATGTTTCCCATCCCTTCCCTAATTCAGATAAATGTATATACAATACTCAATACCAATATACCAATGCCAAAATAAAATAGTGACAACAGGGGATAAATTATCGGAAAGAAAATTGAAAGAAAAAAGAAATAATTTCACATAGTACATTAAAAATAACAACAACAATGAAAAACCTCTTGTTTCCATATCTTGAAGTTCACTTAGCATCATCTTATATGATCACATGTACATAGCTATTGAGCTATCCTAGATATATACTAATTGTTATCAATGAGGGAATCTATGTTTCTTTGGGTCTGGCTCACTTCACTTACTATGGTTTGTTCCAAGTCTTTCCATTTCCTTAAGAAGGGGGCAATGTCATTCTTTCTGATGAAAGCTTTGTGAATATTACCTGGAACCTTCTTTTCCATTCCCACACCATTTTATTGGCTCATTATAGTGGTACTCAGTGTAGAGATGACCTCTTTTAAGAGCCTTCCTTGACATACCCTAAGGAACCACAAGCCCACTGTGGGTCTGCAGGAACCTAATCTCTGTGGAATCCTTGTTCTGGAATTCAGGGTGACAAAGCAGCTACCATCTGGATCACAGAACAGAAAGAGAGAGAGAGGGAGTAGATCAGGATGCCATCTCTCCCTTCCTGGAGTCACACTTTACACTTCCAATCCAATTTGAATTGTCAAAATAAGTCTTGTGGTTTCTAGAAGATAGAGAAGTAAACTCCTAGCATGAGCCTAGAAGTGAGCAGAACCAGAAACATTGGCTAAACAGCCCTAGTGATATACACCTTCAAGTAAGTCAGGCCTGGAAAGTCCCCATTGTAGTTGATGGCAAGGCCATAATGAAAATCATTTAATTTGCATAAAGACAAGAAGCCATATAGAAGGGAGCTAGGAGTGACTACTAAGGCATAAAGAAATAATATGGAGAAGAAGCCACTCCTTCCAGATACTTGACTGTGATGTGGGAAAGAGCGATAAATCGTGGTGGTGGAGTAAGGCCAAGGGAGAATATACTGTGGATTGGCTGTGAGTGTGAGCATGGCATAAGTGTGAGTGTGACTTTGGCATGTTTAGATGGTCACAGGATACACCTGGGTGAGTCAAAGTATCAAGGTTGGTACGAGTTGGGTAGGATTGCTCAGCCAGTAAAAGAGACAAGACTCCAAAGCATGAAGAAAGAATCAGCTTTAGATCAGAACAGCAGCCCAGATGATGGAGAAGTGAATAGATGTAGAAAAAGGTTGGTTCATAGACTAGGTGGAAAGTTGAGACAAATCTTCGGATAGCATTATGAAATTAACTTACAGAAAACTATCTTCATGTGTTGTACTTGAAGAATGTTAGGAAAACATTGTAATGGAGAGATTTGAGATAGATAGATGATCGATAGATACAGATACATAGGGAGGGAGAGAGAAAAAATTGTTAGTCCATTGCCACAGTATGCCACCACAGGCAAGTGGATCCCTATTTCAGGCTCGAATTTCCAAATGCAATCTTCTAGGCATGTATATAAGCCCAGGGAAGAAATGCTCATCCTTAGTAGTAGGCAGGATGACTTTTGATCTAGCTGTTGAGTGAAAGTGTTTTTGCCCAAACTCATCTAAAACTACACTGAGGTATTAGTAACTACCAAGGGCTTTATCCTTCTTTAATTCCTCTCTCCAGCCTACAAATGATTTCTCTGTCTATACCATATTCATGCAGGCCAGGTATTGCTTAACTGAGAATAATTTTGCCTGACCATTTTTTTTTGGAGTCCTCAAGGTCTCAGGACATTGCCAGCTTGGGATATTGCTGTGCTGGTTCTTCTGGCAGCAGCTGGCCCAGAAAATCACGATTCTTTACTAGTTCTCCGCTGCATTCTGCAAGCTTGAGGGGCTCATGATTACTTTTTTCCTCTTTCTTCAAATAGGCTATTTTTTCCCCTTTGGTTCAGATGGAGAGGGCTCCCTGCCTAATTTAATTTTGTTTCTTCTTTCTTTGTTACAAGCAGATGTCACTTTTACATCTGTGACTCTGATCAAATGCCCTGTGTCTCCCTAGCCAACAGCCCAGCAGATGTTGCTGCTATTAGCCAAGGTAACAGGCAGACCTTTCTGCTAATTATTGCATGATGGGTGGTGGTGGTGAGGGGAAGGGAAAATTTTAGGATGAAAAATATAACTGGACTTTCCATGGGAACATCCTTAAAAGTGTGAATACTGATGACCTATACCCCATCACCTATTAAAGAGCATAGTACTTACATTGATGGTACTAACCCAGACATAAAACATCATTTACGAGTTATGCAAAAAGTTCTCACACTGTAAAACCCATACTGTAAACCTCAGGCAAATGCCTTTCATGGTGACATCACCTTGAACACATGCCATTCATGTGCAGAAATAAGGCACTATATGACTCCTATGTAAATGCCACACCTAATGTAAGAAAAAAAATAGGATGAACTTACCTTCCATGTATGCTTCTAGTAAATTCCTAAAAAGTGGAGTATTTCTGCCTGCTTGCTTCTTTTCTCCGATTGATTTGTTATAAACACACAAGAAGAAAGAGAATGTGCATATATACCATTCGATCTCAAAGTCAAGTGTTCAATATACAATCCAGTATAGGAGACTATGCCAGTTTCATTATTGTCACCACCAGCAACATCCTCATCCTGGTGGTTAATAGCCACTGCATTCTTTCCAGGTGCCAAGCATCATATTCATTGCTTTGCCTTGCATATACTCTTGTCAATCAGCTAATAATTCTCAGTCTTACAGTGCCAGGACATGGGTTAGCAAAACCTCAAAAAAATTGTATTATGAAATGTGTATATGATGACTGCTATGCCAACTAATATGGGAAGAAGAATTTAAAATGAATACAGGTTTGAGAATCTGTGGCTGGTTTGTTCTGTGTTCTCCCAAAATGGCAAAACAACCAATTCGGTCGTGATTATTTTCTTCAGTGCAGGTGAGTGAACAAGATCAGCCGCCCACTGCAATCTTCCTGGAGAAAGCCCAGGATGAATCGTGCCCTTTTAATTCTCTGGTGAAGAGAATTCTGGCTCTGAGTTAAGACTTCACCAAGCAGCGGGCTGATTGTGTTGGGATAATTTGGATGCAGCATGAAATAAAGCAATCAAAAAGAAAATTCCTCTGAAACTCTCACTGGTATTTAATATTTTATTCATTTTCATGTTATTGTGCCTCACCTCCGGTAAAACAGCCTCCTAGGAGTGAGGCATTACGAGGATGGCAAATATTTTCCCAGGGATTGCTACTTCAACACAATGGCATTTTGTTTGCTGTTTTGTGCCCTTGTCTTCTAGCATTCTTTTTGACTTTCAAGGGGAAAAAAAGAAGAAAAAGAAACTCTCCTATGAATGGCAAAGAAAAGGAACTAAAAGTTCCTTTTAAACTTTCAACCTTTTTTCTTTTAGTACTGGGTAGCATGTAAACATTTCTTTTTTCATCACGGCAATGTGCTCGTAGTCTCTTCCCTTTTTGTGTGTGTGCTTTAAATAGCCTTTATTCCCTTTCCCTCTCTTTTCTATACCACATAGCACTGCTTTTCCTTGATTGATCCAGAAAATCAGCAGAGGGGGAAAAAAATCAACCGTGTATACATATTAAGAAAAGAAAGTCAGAAGAAGATGGATCAAACCATCCATCTATCCATGTGGCCATTTATCTACCATCCATCTCGCTACCCACCCGCCTCTATTAAAATAAATAGCGGGCACTGTACACACTGTTGGTTGGCTGTAGTTGTGATCTGGACAAAAGGTCTGTTTGGGAAAAGGATACTGAACCTCTAATTCTATTTGTGCCGGTTGAAAATCAGGAGGGGTTTTTCTACACTTCACTTTTATTAGATTATTTCTTATAGATGGTTTCTTTTTTCCTCCCAGACGCGTGGTGGAGGCTGCCGAAGCAGTTGGTCTATAGTTGGAATAATTAAATTAACCATTTGGTACAACTTTTAGGGGCGAGATCGCGTGTAGAAAGCACAACTAGAACAAAACAGGGCGTTGGGGCTGGGGCTGGGGGCTGTGGCCTGGCCCAGCCCCGCAAGCCTTTCATCTCAGAGCAGAAGGAGGGCCCCGGGCCACAAAAGACCGGCCAAGGAAGGATGGTCCAGGGCTTGGGGGTGGGGTGGGGTAGGGTGGGGGGACGATGACACTGAACAAAATAAACCTACAAGGCCTACAAAGGGGAAAAAGAAGTCAAGAGCATTTGCTCATTCGACCGTGCGGTCCCTGCGCGGAAAATCTGCCCTACAAAGGCGAGGTTCACTGCTCCCAGCCGACGCTGGGCACCAGGGGGCGCCTGGAGAGAGGCCGGGGGAGTCGAGGGGGTGGCACGGGTGGGGTGGCCGTTCCGGTGCCCGGGAGCCGGCTGGCGAGACTAGGTGGAGTCTGCGAAAGCCCTGGCAGACGAGAGTCTCCAACCGCAAGGAGCGGAGGATCGGAGCCCCGGGCCGGCGCCGGGCTCTGGCTTGGCTGGGCGGATCCCCCACCCGCCCTCCTGATCACCGCTCCCCCCGGCCCCCCCCCCCCCGCCACCACACACACGCACAGCGGCTGGCATTTCCCGGGTTTGGGTCCCTTGGCAGAGTCCTAGCTATTCTCTTGGCTCCTCCCCGCACCCACCTCACGGAGCTGACACGCCCCACGACAACTCAGATCTTCCTCCTCCCTTTGGCGCGGGGATTGCTCGGTTCACTAAGTTGCAAAGTTTCACCCTTCCACCCCACAGTTAGCTTCTAAATCTGCCACCCAGACCGTTCACCCCGTGCTCTCTGCACACCCCTGGTCTCCAAAAGTCCTAGGGAATCCAGCATAACTAACTTCCCTGCGTTCCGATCGCGCCCAGCTGGGCTGCCTCTGGGACAAGGGAGGGACACTTGTTCGGAGCCCGGCGGGCACGCACAAACCGCGTGCACCCCGCAAGAGGGGAACGCGCCAAGCAGGAGGAGTCCATCCTGCTTATAGTCGAACTAGGGCTTGGGAATCGAAGCGCACCTCTTTCCCTGCCGCCCCAAGCCATTCTTTCTGGCCCAAAAATGTGCTTAAACCAAGACTCTGCGATGGAGGGAGGCCCGGCGGGGTGTTACCCAGGCCTCGGCTCCCCGCATCCACTCCTCCAGATTGTGCCCGGGCGGCTGATTCCCCTTAGGATAACGAAAAATCTATCTTGACCAGTGATCAAGGCGCATTGTAATCATAATTTGTTAAAGGGCAAGTCCTTTATACAACTACTTAAAGATAAGAATAAATAAATGAATATGGGAAGAAAAAGGAAAACACCCTCTCCTCGTTCCTAACACCCCTTTCCCCTAAATCCAAGGGAAGCTTGGACAATCACAGCCTGTCCTCCAACCCCCGTATGTGGGGTGGAGGGAGAATAATAAAGATGGAGAAAATTCCGTGTGCGCAGTCCAAAGCGATACAGGCGCCTCCTGGCCCAAGCGCAGATTCATATTCATGAGTGTGAGATAAATAAAGACAAATTCCTCGCTGTAATAACACTTGGATTCGCATCCGTCTTTGCTGGCCTTTAGGTTTAGGGGACTGAAGACAGATGTTTGCATCTCTTTTCTCCTCTTGTCTAGTGTCCATAAAGAAACCCCATTTAGAGTGCTGCCATTTGTTTCCCGACGCAGTAAAACCTTGTACAGATTTATTTTCATTTCACCCCTGTGCACAAAAAAGTGTACACTGGTCACCAAGGGTCCTTCTTTATCAAATACGCATTGCACAGCATACATGCGCAATAAAACTATCATTCCTCCCTCTAAAAGAACGACCATCAGGTTTCTTGGTACAGCTCTCTCCCCTGGGCTGCTCCCGGAGGACGAGAGAACACCTGTGGACCAGCCTGAAACTCACCCCACAGAGAAGCACAAAGCTGGGGGGCCGCTGTCCCCGTTTAATCCATTACCACGGTGTCCGCTGCAGTTTCGTGAGCAATAAAACAGGGTGGCAGTGGAGAGCGCGCGCCCATCCGCTCCCCGGCACTAGCATCGAATTAAACCACTTAGTTTGGCAAACACTGAACGCCTAAATGCCCCTATAAAGACTTTATGAGTTTGTTACTTTAATTACTGACTTGTTACAGAGCACATAAAGGGGTAATGAATGCAATAAAACTAATTATCTACACATTTAATTCATATAAAATATCCAGGGTTTGTTTACACCACACGGCGATTCAACTAAGCATTCCCACTCTTGTCCACCGAGAGGGAGGATTTAATGAAATAGTTTCCCTTATTCTGCTAGAGTCTAACGAACCAAATGAAAATTACCCTCCGCTTAAATCATGGGGCCCCAGAGGTCCACACATCACCTGCGCACTTCTTTGTCTGTGCCTCGGTGCCTGTCCCCAAGAGCCCGAGGAATGGGACAAGAAAGGTGCCGGGCCTGGAGCCTTCTGCGGAGGCATTTAAATGATCGGGAAGGTTATTGAGGCTCGGTACCATCCAGAAATCTTAAAAGGCAGACAGTAATCCTCTTTGGACAGCCCCGGTGTGGGGTTATGAGCACCTGTAAAAAGTGGAGGCGAGCAGGAGACCGGGTGAGCGAGAGATGATGGAAGAGGAACGCATTGGGGTACCCTTCATGCCCGTTTGGTAGTTACAATGGCGTAATTAAAAGGAACAACCACGAGCAAAACCTCCAAACCAACCAAATGCAAACCTGCGCTAATGCATACAGACGGTGCCGAGCCCACGGTTTGAGTCTCTCGTCGAGAATCCAGATGTTTTACATTCAAGAGCTTCATCGCGATGTGTATTTTAATTTTATTACTTTTACTTTTTAACCGGCCTCATACACGAGTCTCCCGAAAGCATATTAAAGTGCAAGGAAAAAGGCAATTGATAAGATGCACTGCCTTTCTTCATCCCTTCTATCAGGTGTATTTAAAGAAATCCGCTTATGGTTCACATAAACCTCCCTGGCTATCTTACTCTATGTTACAGGGCGCCTGAGTCTTGCCAATGTCCCAGTCCTTTATAAATTTCATGCGCTTCAGGGGGTAGGCTTGTTGTTAAATTGAGCGTGTAACACTCTTACAAAACAGGTTTTCTATGACATCAAGATTTCTTCTCCCTAACCCAGGGAGAGAGAGAGGGGGGAAAAAAGAGGACAAAGAAAGGGGAAGCACACACACATAACTATCTCAATTTATGCCTAAGGTATATGATCAGTTAAAAAGGCTTAAAAGCTCGGGGAAATTGGATCAGGGAGAATCGTCACCCAACTTTCATTATTTCCAAGTAGTGTGATTGAATTAAAGGGCAGGGAGCTGGTTAGAAGGGAGGATCAGGGGCTCAGTGCGTAATGGTGTGGTATTAAATTCTAATTAGAGATGCAGGAATCAATGATAGGGAGGTTGGACAGCTCAGTTCCCCAGTGCCAGCCCAATAGACGGATGAGTTATTGTCATGTAAAAAGCGCCAGCAATAAGACCAACCGCTTTGCTATTGTCCAAGTGGAAAGAGCCAAGTTTATTATGAGACTATATGCTCTAGAGACCTCAGACAAGGCATCTCATAGGAGGCTTTTTCATAAAACTAGGCTCTGCTGGTAGTAAGGAGGCCAGTTTGGAGGCAGGCGTTGAGCTGTGCACATCTCCCCACTCCAGCCACCTTCTCCATATCCATCTTTGATTTCATTTTTCCACTTGGCTGAGCCATCCAGAACCTTTTCAATGTATAAAATGGAATATTCTTACCTCAATTCCTCTGCCTACGAGTCCTGTATGGCTGGGATGGACACCTCGAGCCTGGCTTCAGCCTATGCTGACTTCAGTTCCTGCAGCCAGGCCAGTGGCTTCCAGTATAACCCGATCAGGACCACTTTTGGGGCCACGTCCGGCTGCCCGTCCCTCACGCCGGGATCCTGCAGCCTGGGCACCCTCAGGGACCACCAGAGCAGTCCCTACGCCGCAGGTAAGGACCGCCAGCTCTCTCCGCGGAGGAAGCCGCCTTTCTGCTCTGTATATAGGAAGCCTTGATTGCATTTGAAAATGGAAATGTGTTTAGTATTTACCAAACGAAATTTGCTTACACAAATGAAAGAATTTATCACGTTAGAAGCGATTGCAGGGAGGGGTAATTCACTTACAGGGTTACACTATCCTAAGTCACACCCGAACCGCCAACAAAATTATCTTAAGCTGCCAAAATGATAGGCATAATTTATTTACTTTGCGATGAGACGTAAAGCTTAGAAAATAATTAAATAACAAAGAGTAAAGCTCATTACTGGCAGTGTCTCTCTCGCTCTCTTTTTTAAGAATCGACAGCGGCTCACACCTCTTTGGCTGGTCATTTTTATGATCGTTTATGGCATTTATTATTATTGTTGTTGTTTTGCAGCACTTTTTCCTCCTCCTAATTTTTGGGCCGCGTCAACTTTATGAATTGAAAAGTTGCAATACGGGGAGTGTTTGGTAACTTCTTCCCGGGTTCCTCAGAACCGCAGTTGATGTTTTTGGACTCTTTTGTTGCTAAAAAAACAAAACAAAACAAAACAAACAACAAAAAAAAGTCTCTCTACTGCGTGTTTCTCAACTCGCCCCCAAAGCGCTTGTGCCTGCACAGCCCTGCCAAAGCCCAAAGTTTGCGAGCCCCGTTTCTGTCTTAACGAATTGGCTTGGTTTTCCCCGCGCTCTGCTCACTACCCTCCCTCCTCGCCTCGCCGGTGTTGGGGTCTAGCGGCTCCCGGGCGACCTGATCTTGGTCCCCAAAGTTGAGCTACGGCGGCCCAAGCGCTCCAGGCTATTTTGCTCATTCTGTCTCCTGGTGTCATCCTTTAGTTCCTTACAAACTCTTCACCGACCACGGCGGCCTCAACGAGAAGCGCAAGCAGAGGCGCATTCGCACCACGTTCACGAGCGCGCAGCTCAAGGAGCTGGAGAGGGTCTTCGCCGAGACCCACTACCCGGACATCTACACTCGGGAGGAGCTGGCCCTGAAGATCGACCTCACCGAGGCCAGAGTCCAGGTACCCGCGCCCGGAGGGACTCGGGCCCGGCTCGGCAGGGATGGGGGTGAGGGGCTGGCTAGTGTAGCCGAAGTGTGAAATTCTGAGGTCTTGCGTGAAAAGGGCCTGGCGGGAGGGCGCAGACTTCCAGCAGAGGGGTCGGAAGTGGAGAGGCCACGCGTGCACGCGAGGAAAGCTTAGGGCGCAAGTCCTGTCAACTGATTCGCAGCTGCGTGGGGGCAGACCTTCTAGGGTCCCGGGCGTGTAGGACTAGGCACACTAGGCGGGCAGGAGGTGCTCAGTGGGGGGCTTGTAGACTTTGCCCCTTCGCCTCAGGTGTCCTGCGACTCGAAGGCTTGTAACGCGGCGTGGGTCTTAGAGGTATTTTATAGCTTGCATCCGATTTGCAAAGGGGCTGTCAGTCCTTGGAGGCCAGGAACTGCAGCTTTCCTTAAAGGAAGGTGCGCGCCTCCGCAGCCCCGAGACTCTACAGGTGCGCCCCCCGCCCCCAGTGCAAGGGCCGGGCGCAGGCCGAGGACAAAGGCGCTAAGCTGTCTGCCCTAAACCTAGAGGCCCCTCTTCCTCCTAACGATTCAGAGTTTAACTTTAGACCTATGACCTTAAGAGTAGATCGTGAGCTTGAGGTTGTTCAAGAGGCCGACTGAAAAAAACGCAGATCAAAATGTAGTATTGTATATAAGGCATTGTATCTACTTAAAAGCATATACATGTATGATCTTTAAGTGGTTGGACAAAGGCGTTGCCATTCAACAAAGCAGATTAGAATACAATGCATCTTGATCAATGTCATCCCATTCAACGTTCTCACCCACACCTAAGATACTTCACGTGAAGGAACCCGTGGTGTTTGGGCCTCGAAAAATGTTCCTTGCTACGCTCCCTCCGCAGAGAACGCTGCACGGGCAGCGTGGAAGGGTGGACTGGGGGGGCTGGGTGTTCGCTCTGGCACCTGCACTCGCAGGTGGCGTGGGGTGTGCGTGTGTGTGTGCGTGTGTGTGTGTGTGTGTGTGAAATAGGAACTGGAAATGGGGCTTCACCGCTGCCTTTCTTTTCTTCCCATCTCTCTGGCTGCGTCTCCTGGGCCGTGTCGGGCCAGGTGTGGTTCCAGAATCGCCGCGCCAAGTTTCGCAAGCAGGAGCGCGCCGCCGCCGCCGCCGCCGCCGCGGCCAAGAACGGCTCCTCGGGCAAGAAGTCCGACTCGTCTCGGGACGACGAGAGCAAAGAAGCCAAAAGCACCGACCCAGATAGCACGGGGGGCCCGGGTCCCAATCCCAACCCGGCGCCCAGCTGCGGGGCGAGCGGCGGCGGCGGCGGGGGGCCCAGCCCCGCGGGAGCTCCGGGGGCTGCGGGGCCCGGGGGCCCGGGAGGCGAACCCGGCAAGGGCGGTGCGGCGGCCGCGGCGGCGGCGGCGGCGGCCGCGGCGGCGGCGGCGGCGGCGGCTGCAGCCGGAGGTCTAGCTGCGGCTGGGGGTCCTGGACAAGGCTGGGCTCCCGGCCCCGGCCCCATCACCTCCATCCCCGACTCTCTCGGGGGCCCTTTCGCCAGCGTGCTATCTTCGCTCCAAAGACCCAACGGTGCCAAAGCCGCCTTAGTGAAGAGCAGTATGTTCTGAACTGCGGTCCTGCGGCGGCGGCGGCGGCGCGCGAGCCGGGCCGGGCGGGCGAGTGGGCGAGCGGGTGGACCCAAGGCTATTGTCGTCGCTGCTGCTTGGGCTTCTTCATCGAGGGCCTGAAAAGGATCGTGATACGAATAACGGGAAAATAACGTCGCCCCCATTTCAACCCCACTCCTACCCTTTTCTTCACCCACCCAACAAAACAAAACAAAACAAACAAAAACTTCTTCCCTGGTTTCGAACCTGCCTGGGGCCCTGTGGCCCGGACTTCACCTGCTGCCGGGGGACGGGGTGAGCAGCTCGGCCTGAACTCGGGGCCACTCTCAGGGGGCTGTGTCTGCGTGCCGGGTGTGTGTTTGTCTCGGGGAATGTGTGTGGCTCTAGCAGGTGACAAAGAGATCTGGGCGGGCCACGACTAACTCAGTGACTTGCTTACAAAGAAAAAAGTAAGAAAGAAAAAGACCTAAAACTTAAAAAAAAAAATTGAAAGGCAGCAACTCTTATAAAGAGAGGAAAAACAACAACAAAAAAAAGAGAACACGACAAAGTAAAAGAGGGCAAGGGAGGAAAAAAAAAACAAAACTGCACCTTGCGCCCACCGAGGGCTTGATCTTCCGGGCCCCTAAATTCGCGCTCATGACAGCACGAACTTATTTGGGGGCTCCTCTTCAGGAGAGAGTAGAGACGGCTTTCCAGCCCCCTGCTCCCCTTGTGCCCTTGGGTTCGGGCTCCTGCAGCCATGACGCGCTCAGACTCTCCGCGGCCCAAGTGACTTTCTCGCGCCCGCTTGCTCGTGGCCACCGTGCCGGACCTCATCCCGCCATTAGCGCACCTGAATCCCACACCGTTGCTACTCCCAACCCCGAATCTTGGCAGCCTCTTGGCCCTGAAAGATGCCCTATCCATGAGATGCCTTTTCATCCACAGATTCTGCGAACTGTGTCTCATAGTTCTCAACTCCCCGCCTTTTCCCCTCTCCTGCCTCCCTCACCGGCATTGTCTTCTTCCACCAGCTTTTACTGAACTTTTTTGGTACTGCTTTGGATTGGAGTCAATTGCAGTCCACGAAGCTGGCTGCAGAGAAACCTACCCAGCGAGGGAAAGGCGCGCACACACGTTTGCAGAAGTGTCTCGGTTTGCATTTCTGTCTGAGTGATCCGAAGTGGACTCATCCTGTAGGGTGGATGGACTGTATATTGATGATTCCATTCTTTACGCAGTTTAGACATCTCTGTTGGGATTTTTGTTGTTGTTTTTATTTTAAAAGGCACAAACTATAGATATTAGTTGGATGTTGAGGCTTTAACTTTTTCGGTGTCTTTCTACAACTGTGTTCTGTGACTCAATTGTAGCGTGTTAATATCAGTACAGACCGTCTTCTGTATGTGAATGTATGTTTTTCTCTTCTTGTAGTCTCTATGGCGTGTCTTTATGGCGTAATAAGGTTCTCACGGGTTCGATTCCTTTGTGTTTAGAGAGACCACAGTTCAGACAATGGTATATATTTTTGTTATCAGGTGCATGTTTGTCTGATTTCTTTTTTTCTCCTCTCGTTGGACTATGTTTGTGAACATAATCGTCCTAAGTTATGTTTCAGATTTCCAAATTTATTTATACGTGTTATAATGAATGCTTCTATTTAAAAGGGAAATATTTCTACATGTGCATATAGTTTTCCAAGAGTGTACCATTAACTTGATTGTTGATAATAAAAGCAAAAAGCAAGTCTAAGCAATCAACTCTCAGACTCATTTCTTCACTTGTGTTTTTGCTCAGTGTTTTCTTTTTCTAATGCATTTTAAGATGCTCTGGGAGAACAGAGGCAAGTATACCAAGTAGCAAGAAGTCAGCTGGCTCTGTTCTTCTACATGTACTACCATTTAAGCCTAACCATACAAAAGAAGCCAAATATAAATTTTAGTGTCTGGGAGAGCAAAGTAAATGGAGTGAGAGAACACTTGGCAATGATAGGTGTTTGTATGAGGATTTGGTGCACAGGTGCCAGGTTGAGGTGGTCTAGCCTCTCTAAACCCTTTAGAAAGCTACCACCAGGAGGGTCTCTGGGCAGGCAGGTAGATTAGCAGCTCTGCACAATTGGAGTACTGGGAGAAATAATGTTCACAATTGAAGCTTAAGCAACATACCATGTAAGAGGTATGTTTCTATTCATTATCCCATCTACCTTCCCAAATACAACCACAAAGTAGGTACAGTTCCAGCCCCACTTTTTTTTTTTAATGCCACTCTTGGGGCTTGAATTCAGAGCCTGGACACTGTACTTGCTCAAGGCGAATGCTCTTCCATTTGAGCCATAGCTCCATTTCTGGCTTTTTTGGTAGTTAATTGGAGATAAGAATTGCACAGACTTTCCTACCCAGATTGATTTCAAACGGGGATCCTCAGATTTTAGCATCTTGAGTAGCTAGGATTATATGCATTTGATCCTCATTTTTATGTAAACTGGGGAGGAAACTTGGTATCAACACAGAAGTTTACCTGCTCAGGACCTCCCTCCCTTCACTGGTTCACCAGTGAGGGGCCAGCCTTTGAATCTAGGAAATCTGACTCCAGAACCTACACTTTAATGATACCAGTGCTTCCCAAAATGTGGTTCTCCGTCAGGCAGCAACAATGCATTCTAGAACTTGTGACACACAAAGTCATAGCTCCCATTCTAGATCTATTGAACCAGAAATTCTGGGGGCTGGAGCCCAGCAATGTGTGTTTAACAAGCTTGCCCAAGGATAGGAAAACCTGAGTACTAACTGTAAAAACCCCACAGGGAAAGCTCCAGAATTGAGCCTAGATCTGGTATCTGTAATGATTTTTTTTTTTAAATAAAGGGATCTTCCCCATTGCCCCAAGATGCTATCCTACCTCTGCCTTGGCTGTCTTGCTCACCTCTCCCCCCCCCCCCGCCCCCGCCTTTTCAAACAGGAGCCTTGTGTGAGCTTTTTTCACTCCCCTCAATACCTCTCTCATTGGAGCTTTTCAATCAATACTTCAGTCCCCTCGATTGAGGGATGGTAGTCTCCTATGTCCTATGTCCTGAACATTAGCAATTCATCTAGTTTGAATTTATCAGAGCATCTTACAAGCATCTGAACGTGGCTTGTATTTGATCAGAGCTTATTCACAAATCTCTAATCTTTGGGTCATTTCAGGCCCCTAATCATCTTTCTACAAGGCTTTGAAATAGTCATTCAAAAGTTCCACCTCAAAAATGCCCTGCAGTAAACTCTCCCAAACAATATTGTCTATAAATCATGCCATTAATTATGCTGATCTAAAATGCCAGTGATTGCCAGATTCTTTTGGCCTTAATCTTTGCTTGTAAATATAACTTAGAAGGTCAGGGAGGGACAAAGAGAAGAGCAGAAATTTGTTAAAAGAGCATTGGAAGTTCAGGTAACCCTGCCATAGGCTTGACTAGAGGAAAAGTTGCTTTTCCTTAGGCCTGGAGGCCTATGAGCTGATGAGATCAGTAAGACAGACTCATTGGGGAAGGCAAGATCAGCAGAGAAAAAGAAAACAAGAAGCAAAGCCAGGCGCTGGTGACTCATGCCTGTAATCCTAGCTACTCAGGAGGTTGAGATCTGAGGATCATGGTTTGAAGCCAGCTCAAGGAGGAAAGTCTGTGAGACTCTTATCTCCAATTAGCCACCGGAAAATCGAAAGTGGCAATGTGCCTCAAAGTTGAGCGCTAGCTTTGAGTGAAAAAACCCAGGGACAGCACTCAGACCCTGAGTTCAAGTCACATGACCAACAAAAGAAAACAAACAGCAGAGGCAGGGGCTGAGGAGAAGAGGAATGAGAAGAAGGATGAGGAAGAGGAGAAGGTGGAGGAGAAAGAGGAGTGTGTGAGGGAGTGTAATCAACACAGTTGGGAAGCTATAGCAAATGCCTTAGAATGTCTCTCCCTTGTGAATAAAATGAACAGGTCTCCCAAATTCTCTTCTCTTGGCTTTGAGCTTCTTTGAGTGTCTTGTCTTCAGGACAAGAGAAACTTTAGAGGTTAGTGAGGAAGCCATATTTCCTAGTGACCTCCCTGTCAGAACCTCCATTTTCCAGAGGTTAGTATAACAAACCTCTGAGGCACCTAGCTTAAGTAGATCAGATATTATTTTCTTTTTAATTTGAGTCACCTCGGCTTTTCTTATTGACTTAAGGAGACAATTGTTTTGGAGGCAAGTTTATGATCAAATGCAAAATCAGATGGAACCCAATGGGGAGGACGCTGTGTCTCTTGAATTGTGTCATTTCCTTGGAGCCCTGCACAGTGTGAACAAGCTCACTTTCACTTTTCTTCTCCTAAGGAATTTGCATTTTGGCTCATCAAGGCATCCCTTTTCCTGGCAACTCTCAGACCACATGTGACTTCACAAAAGCTACATGAGCCCGTGCCAGATGGCTGCCTTGCAGCCAAGTCTCTTTAAAAGAGGCCCAGCACAGAGAACCCCAGCAGTTCCAGAGGGGAACATGTAACCCAGCATTTAGTAGCTGTCCATAACTCATCCAGATGCCACTCTGTGGCCAACTCCTGACCTTAGGAAGACAGTCTATGGCTGGATGGAGAGATCCTCAGTTCACCAAAGGGTTCTGCATGACCTTGGAAGGCAAATAACTTAATTCCTGCGAGCTTGATTCATCAGCCACAAATATGAATAATAATAATACAGACTGTGAGCTGGTGGACTAACTAAAATATTATGCAATAAATATCTGATATGTTTTCTATAAGTGTAAGATTATTATGCCAATGTTGTTCATGATAAGGATAAAGACGCTCCTAGATATTTTCTTTTCTATTTTTTTGTAGCTCAAGCCTCAGGAGATTAAAGAAAGACCCTAATATTCTCTTTCTCTGTGTGTGTTTCTCTCTCTCTGTCTCTCTCTGTCTCTCTGTCTTTGTGGGCCTCAGGCTTCTAAGGTAGCCATTCTACTACTTGAGTTGTACCTGTAGCTCCTTTTGTTCATCAAATATTTTTTAGGTAAGGTCTGACTATATACCTGGAACAGTGTGGGCTACAATCCTTCCACTTGTGTTTCCCCCATATCTGGGATAAAGGTGCATATCACCACACGCAGCCATTGGTTGAGATGGACTCTGTCAAGGTTTTATGCCCAAACTGGCCTTAAACCTCAATCCCTAGATCTTTACCTCCCAAGAAGCTAAAATTACAGGCATGAGCCACTACACCCAGCTATGTCTCTTAAGTCAATGGCCCAGGTACAAAGTATATGAGTGACCAGACAAAGGTTAAGGTGAGGGAATGTTGCTAAGAGTGGACATTAGCAGACTAGAATCAACTAGGGACTAACAAGTCAGACCTACTAATATTGTTTGGATGTTCACCATGAGTCTGGCACTGTTTTAAGCTTCCAAACTTTAATACCTTTAGTTCTCATGATTATTCAGTAGGAAAAGTACTATTACCATTTTTTTTCTTATGAGAGAATTGAAGCATTGAGGGACCATGCAGTTCAATGCTATTGAAACAGGAATCTAGCCTTAGCCAGCTTCTCCAGACCCAGGACCTTTCAGTATTCTTTACAGCCTCAAGACCTTACCTTAGCTACCACCCAAGATCACACATTCTCAGGCACTGGGAGAGATCTTAAAAGACTGATGAATGTTAGAAAGGGAAATAGGAGGAGAAGGAATGAGATGAGAATTCATAACAAAATCCAAAGCCTGGAAGGGTGCAGACTATATGGCTCCCAGAGGAGGGAGATGGGTTGTAAGAGACAGCATATAGCTCACAAAGTCTGGGTGGTAAGTGAGCAAGACAAACAGTAGCCAGGGGCATGGTACATGATAGGGAAAGAAGTTACATTTATGAAGTGAAGAACATGGGTGGGGTTGATGGAAATGGATGTCAGCCTCTAGGCTCATTTATTACCACCATGACAGATACAGGCACAAAGGACCAACACCCAACTGAATCCTTCATTTTCCAGCCTTGATTCCAGGGTGACTGTTCATAAGTGCTGGTGGATATACAATGACTGGAAGTCTCCACCCAACCGTGTTTCTAGGTGGGAAAGTAAGTGAAAGGGCTAGGACTTGTGATCTCATCAGGCAGATAGGCATGGTTGTTGGAAATCATGTTCCTCTCACCTCCACACACACTCTGGATCAGGTTGGGCTGGACTTAATTAGAAGGTATACTTGCCAGGCTGCCAAGAGGCTTACAGCACACACATGAACACACACACACACACACACACACACACACACACACACACACACAGAACAAAGAGCCCCTGATTAGTTGATAAAAGCAGCATGTTCTGTCTTGTCTCTCTGCAAGACCTTTTCTTTTTCTTTGTGGCACTGGAGTTGGAATCTAGGACCTCAAGCTTACTAGGTAGGCATTCTACCACTTGAGTCATGCCCCCAGTCCTTTTTACTTTCTATATGTTTAGATTAATGTCTTGAATTCTTGTCTGGGCTTGCATAGAATGCTATTCTATTTAGACTTCCTGAATAGCTGGCATGACAGGTGTGCTCCACTACTCCTAATTTCAATTGGTCGAGATGGGCCCTTGTGAGTATCTTGCCCAGCTGATTTCCAACTTTGATCCTCCTAATTTCTACCTCCTGACTAGCTAGGATTAAAGTTCTGAGCCACCATGCCTAGCCAAGCTCTGACTTTCCACTGGGAACTGAACATGCAATGATTTCATTTTACCAGCAGAAGCAACCCTAGAGAATCTGAAACATGTCACATGTTCCTTCACTAAAGCAACCCTTCAAAATGAAACATAGAAAGCTCTGGGGTTTAAACAGCCCCCTCAACAAGTGGGCTAAAGACCTAAAGAATGACTTCTCTGAAGAGGAAATGAGAATGGCCAAAAGACATATGAAGAAGTGCTCAACATCACTGGCCATAAAAGAAATGCAAATCAAGGGGCTGGGAATATGGCCTAGAGGCAAGAGTGCTTGTCTCATATACGTGTTCGATTCCTCAGCACCACATATGTAGAAAATGGCTATAAGTGGCGCTGTGGCTCAAGTGGTAGAGTGCGAGCCTTGAGCAAAAGAAATAAATAAGCCAGGGACAGTGCTCAGGCCCTGAGTTCAAGCCCCAGGACTGCCAAAAAGAAAGAAAGAAGGAAAGAAATGCAAATCAAAACAACACTGAGATTCCACCTCACCCTAGTAAGAATGTCCATTATCAGGAAAACTAACAATAACAAATGCTGGAGGGGATGTGGCCAAAAGGGAACCCTATTACATTGCTGGTGAGAATGTAAAACTTGTTCAGCCACTCTGGAAAGTGGTATGGAGATTCCTCAGAAGGCTAAACATAGCGCTCCCCTATGACTCAGCAGCCCCACTCTTGAGAATCTACCCAAAAGACTACAAACAAGACCACACTAAAGCCACCAGCACAACAATGTTCATCGCAGCACAATTTGTGATTGCTAAAATATGGAACCAACCCAGATGCCCCTCAGTAGACAAATGGATCAGGAAAATGTGGTACATATACACCATGAAATTTTATGTCTCTATCAGAAAGAATGACATTGCCCCATTCATAAGGAAATGGAAAGACTTGGAAAAAGTTATACTAAGTGAAGTGAGCCAGACCCAAAGAAATATGGACTCTATGGTTTCCCCCATAAGGAATAAGTAGTACAGGTTTAGGCTAGTCATAGCAGAGGATCACAAGAGCCCAAGAGCTATGCCCTTATGAACACATAAGAGGATGTTAAGTGAAATGAATTCCATGTTATGAAAACGAGTGTTATATCACGGTTGTAATTACTTCGAACATGCCATGTGAAATCGTAGCTTTTTTTTGTTGATGATCCTCTTGTATCCCTTGCCTGTGATTGTCCCCGTACTATCACTGTATCTTATCTGAGTACCCTGGATATTGTATATACTGGTATTAGAACTAGGGAAGTGAAAGGGAAATCAAAATCGAGAGACAAAGGATAAAAAGACAAATAACTCTAAAAGCAATATTTGCAAAACCATTTGGTGAGAGGGATAGGGAGAGGGGGAGGGGGAATGAAGGAGGAGGTAACAAATTGTGCAAGAAATGTACCCACTGCCTTACATATGAAACTGTAACCCCTCTGTACATCACTTTGACAATAAAAAGTAATTATTCAGAAAAAAAAGAAAGCTCTGGGGTTTAAAGACCCCTGACAAGGTGAAGGTTCATTAGAGAAGAGCAAGGTGACTAGAATTTTCCCCCAGCATTTGAGCATCCTCAGCCTGTATACAGGGTTTCCAGGAGCCTGGCACTGTGCTCAGGCAAGAGAGAGACCCCTTCCCGCCCCCCCCAGATGAGGGCGGAACTTTCCTTCTTTGACATCACTGAAATTTTAGGTATCAAAAGTTTTGCTCAAGGTCATGTCATTAACAATGTCCAAGCAAGGATCTAATCTCAAAGCCTAACATGTATGCTAAGCATTTTTTTTAAAAAAGGAAAAGAAACAGCTGGGCACTGATGGCTCATGCCTGTAATCCTAGCTACTCTGGAAGCTGAGATTTGAGGATACTCATTTGAAGCCAGCCTAGGCAGGAAAGTCTGTGAGACCCTTAGCTCCAATTAACCACTAGAAAATCAGACATGGTGCTGTGGCTCAAAGTGGTAGAGGACTAGCCTTGAGTGAAAATTTTCAGGGACAGCATCCAGGCCTTGAGTTCAAGGCCAACAACTGACAAAAACAAAAAAAAAGGGAAAGAAATTCTTCATTTGCTTAGCTGCCTACTCCCTTTTATTTTGTCTGAATCTAAAGCTATTTGGTTTGTTAAAACATCCCACAGCCAAGGGATGGAGCCATGTTGTTGCTTTAGCCATGTGTTTGATGTCAAAGTCCTCCCTCTGGGGAAAGTCAGACGTCAGGGGAAAATCAAGGCCTCTTACCTGCACCTAACTTCATTAGAGACCCAAGTGGATGACTGTTAGATGGCTTTTCAGATGATTTATTGGTGATTTCCAGAACAGGAAGAGCCTGGGTGTAAAACTTAATTTCTTTAAGGCCCAGGAGCAGGGCTATCTTGGGCAGAAATGGACCAGAAGCTCGCTTTGTTGGGGACATAAGCTATTGTTCTTCCTGGAGTATTTGCTTTGGGTTAGCTACTCTGCTAGCTGTTTTGCTTTTCTTCTGTTACAGTCTTTCAGGACTTCTGGGGAAGCTATTATTGTTCTCATGTAACAAGCCATTTGCTTGAGGTCTAAAGCTGGCAAATGTCAGAACTGAGTTCCAGATCCCTGTCCCTTTGAGCCCAAAGCCCTGTCCTATTCTCCAGGGCTCCAAGGTCCAGAGGGGGTCACTACCATAGCCTGGAACTAAGCACTGCTCTGGCTTTCCTGCTCATGTCCAGGTAAAGGTTAACATAAGCAGGGGGAGAATGGAAAGGTTCTGGAATTGCACAGAGGTGATGACTGCACAATGCTGTCAATATGCTAAACCCCCTTGATTTATGCACTTTTATAAAGGATAGTTTTTTTTAATAGCATATAAATAGCATCTCAGTTTATAACAATAAAGGCCAATTGCGGTGGCACATACCTGTAATCACAGCTACTTGGAAAGCAGAGGCCCAGCCCCCTTAAAGTTAATGAGACTGTCTTAAAAAACAAAATATAAACAAAAGCATTTGGGGTTTTGTAAGGAAATGGAAAGAGATGGAAAAAAATATATTAAATGAAGCAAGTCAGGCCTGAAGAAATGTAGGTTCTATGGTTTTCCTCATTTGTAATAACTAGAATGTATCTATGATATTCTTAGCAGGGGATCACAGTACCCAATTGCTAAGTGCATAGGACTATATATAATGAAGCATAACAAAGTTAACTCCCAGAATTGGAAACAAGAAGTTCTTATTATGTTCTGTTTGCACTTACCTCTATTTTTTATTTTAGTTTTCTGTACCCTTTTCCTTGCTGTAAATTAACTTTACAACTGGGTTAGGGAGGGGTGTGGGGAGGGGAAAGTGGGAGAAAATGAGAGAGGGAGTGTTCAAAAAGAAATGTACTCATTTACCTTACATAACAATAACCCCCATGTTCATCACCTTTACTATATATACATATATGTATATATATACATATATATTTTAAAGGATTGGGGGTGATGGAATACTTGTCTAATATGCCTATGATTTGGGGCTCAATCCCCAGTACCATAAAGGGAAGAGGAGAGAAGACAAGAGGAAAGGGGAAGGGAGGGAAGGGGAGGGAGAAGAGAGAGATAAGAACTTCATTGCTTCTTCAATTTCTCTATAATGTCATTGGTTTCCAACAGATACAATTCATACACATTAATCTTGAGTCAGAGCATCATAAATTAATGAGAGAAGATAGTTTTAAATTTTTTTTCAACTAATTATCTTTTTTTTTTTTTTGCTAGTCCTGGGGCTTGAACTCAGGGCCTGAGCACTGTCCCTAGCTTCTTTTTGCTCAAGGTTAGCACTCTACCTCCTGAGCCACAGCACTACTTCCAGATTTTTCTGTTTATGTGGTGCTGAGGAATTGAACCCAGGGCTCCCTGCATGCTAGGCAAGCACCCTACCAGGAAACCATATTCCCAGCTCTAGTCATCTCTTTTTTGAGGCTAGAGGGAATGTGTATTATGCAACATTGAATTAAAATAAAGTGGTAGACAATTTTTAAACTCTGTAGCCTTTAGCTGATATAGTAGTAACTTTTTCCAACCTTGTCATTGAAAGCCTGGTGGCAATTAAAGTGCTCACATATTTATTGGGGCAGATGTTGGAAGAGTCATTAATGCAAATTCCCCAGAGCCATCTTGTTTTGGACTGAAGGAAAAGAAATCAGATTCAAAGAGCATTTGAAAATGTCACAGGTCACTTGTCTGGTTATATTGGGATTTTTGTTTTCAATTTTATTAAAGAAAACACAGGTCATTTTTTTTAAGAAAATCATTAAGTTTTTTTAAAGCACACATTTATTAGCAGTAACCAAAATAACTCACTTAAAAAATGTTTCATCATGATTGTTATATCACAGTTGTAACTACTTTCAACGTACCATGTGTATCTGTAGCTTCTATTATTGATGATGTTCTTGTATCACCTTCCTGTGGTTGTACCTACACTATCTCTGTAACATTATCTGAGTATATTGGAAACCATGTATACTGGTATTAGAACTAGGAAATTGAAAGGGAATACCAAAATTGAGAGACTCGGGGTTAAAAAAAGAAAAACAACTACAAAAGCAATACTTGCAAAACTGCTTGGTCTAAGTGAATGGAACACCTCATGGGGGGAAAGGGAAAGGGGGAGGGGGGAGGGGGGTATGAAGAGGTAACAAACAGTACAAGTAATGTATCCAATGCCTAATGTATGAAACTGTAACCTCTCTGTACATCAGTTTGATAATAAAAATTTGAAAAAAAAATGTTTCATCACAAGGTGTTGGACGTGGGAAGCCCCCTCAGCTGTGAGTTATATATCAAGCAATTGATTTTTCTGGCCATAAAAACACTTGGGTGTTTTTGTTGACCCTGGCATCTGCTGCTCAGAAAATTTCTTTGCATGGGAGAGCCACATCTGGATGTTAGCCCTGCAGTGGTTTGCTGTTATATTCTTCAGGCTAGAATTGTACAAGACTTAATTCCACGCCTTTCACACTCACCTGCAGGAGAGAAGCTTGCAAAAAATAATAAAAAAAAATAACTGAATAATTCAGTGTTTCCAAAGTTTAAAAAATTGCATACATAATACCCACCCAGGGTAGAAATTCAAATGAGTGAATAGGTCTTTACGGTGAAAAGTGTATATCTTTCTCTTATCTCTGTTTAACCAAAGAAACCAGCATTAGGAGCCTTTGTATCTTTCTGAAAAACTCTTACCCTCTCTCCATTGATATGTGTATGTGTGTACAGTGTGCAAAGAAGGAGAGGTTCAAACCAGTTTAAACAAGTCAGTAAATGGCAGCTGGATTGGATAATTCAGGTTTGCTGTCAACAAAGACTATAATAATTTTTTGCAACACCTTAGTAAAGTGTTGATTTACATTTTTATATCCCGGGGAAGATAGATACAGATGCATACACAGACACATACAGACACACACACACACACACACACACACATATACATGCATGCATTTGTATGCACACATGTAACTATGGCTTGAATGTCCCAATTAAAGCTCATGTTGGAGTATAATCTTTGATGTGGGGTACTAAAAGTTTAGACACATAATCTGATATTTGGAGGTGAGACTCTGAGAGAAGCTAAGGCTAAATAAGTTGGTAAGGGTGGGACTCTAACTCATGAGATGTAGGCTCCATAAGAATAGGAGTTGGACTGGGTGCTGGTAATCCTAGCTACTACGGGCTGAAATCTAAGGATCGTGGTTCAAAGCCAGCCCAGGCAGAAAAGTCCATGAGAGCTTTAACTCCAATTAACAATCAGAAAACCATAAGTGGCTCTGTGGATCAAGTAGCAGAGAGCTAGCCTTGAGCGGAAGAATTCAGGGACAGCACCCAGGCCCAGAGTTCAAGCCCCACAACTGACAAAAAAAGAAGAGGAGTTGGGACCTGTGATAACTGGCCTTGTCTCATTATGTGGTGCCCTGTGCCACAGTACACTGCAGAGTATACCAAGACTCAGCAAGAAGGTCTTTACTAGGCACAGCTGACTAAACTTCAACTTCCCAGACTTCATCCAAACAGACCCCTCCCTCCCTCCCTCCCTCCCTCCCTCCCTCCCTCCCTCCCTCCCTCCCTCCCTTCCTTCCTTCCTTCCTTCTGTGCAGATTCTGCGGCTTGAACTCAGGGCCCAAGTGCTATCCTTGAGCTTTGTCGGCTCAAGACTAGTGCTCTACCACTTGAGCTACAGCTCTATTTCTATATTTTTGGTGGTTAATTGGAGAGGACTTTATTTTTTCCAAGCCTTGCCCATGCTTTCTCTTTCAGGCAGCCGTGCCAAGAGCCAGATTCACAGCAGATGTAGCCAAGGTTGAGTTCAGGAGAAAGGTGGCCTCAAGTGACAGCAAGGACTTCATAGGTGCTTCCTCCTTGTGGGCTAGCAATTTCTCTTTGGAGAAGAGGTGTTTCTTCTCTGGTATGTTGCCCATGTTGTCAGCCCATTTTGGTAAGTATTGCATGAAGTAGGTGGATTCAGAGATGCTGATATATATTTTTTTAATTTTTAAGATTTAAAAAATTCATTGCCAGTCCTGGGGCTTGAACTCAGGGCCTGGGCACTATCCTTTAGCTTCTTTTGCTTAAGGCTAGCACTCTGCCACTTGGGCCACTGTTCCACTTCCACCTTTTTCTGTTTATGTGGTACTGAGGAATTGAATCCTGGGCTTCATGCATGCTAGACAAGCACTCTACCACTAAGCCATATTCCCAGCCCTGATGCCAATACTTTTTAGACCATGGGCCTGGGGATGTACGTTTATTGCAGGCAACAAAAGAGGTGCACTTCATCAAGGCCCACTAATATTCCCAAAAGGAATTCATGGGTCCAGATTCTGTTCTGCTGTCTGGCAGAGATGGTGAGTTCAATAGCATCAGAGCCTAAGTCATTAGAGCAACTCATGGGTAGGCCTGATTATCATCTCCAGTTTCCAGGTGATAAAGTGAGGGGGGAATCAGTGACTTACTTTTGAGGTTGTTCATTTGAAACAAGAGTTCAAGTCTCATGTGCTTCATCTAGTACATCTGCTGCCTTCGTTGAATATATGTTTGAAATTATAGAGCTTCCTTGATTATTCTGGAAGATTCTGGTATTTTTGTTTGTTTGTTTTTTTGCTTGTCTCCCTCTGGATATTTTAACAAGAAAAATAAACATGAACATTCCTATGGCCTCCAGCCGGCCCCAAGTACTGCTAAGAACCCAAACCTTCTTCTGAGATTGCTGATGCTGTTTTTAAATAAGAAAACCCTGCAGGTTTTTGTTTTTCAGCTCTGTAGCTGGCTCAGACCTGGAGGAGCCAGAGCAGACCTGAGAATGTCAGAATGATCCAGTCTTTTCCCTGCAGCAGGATCATTTCCAACCACAGCCCACAGCCAGGGATGGCAGAGGCATTAGCAAGACTGCAACATCGAAGCAGCCAGATCAATTCGCAGAAGCACTTCAGAGGGAAACAAATCAATAAATTCCTTCCCCCTAAAGATTTATAACATCATCAGGAAGCAACAGATGCATTTTCGGGCCCCGGGTATACACAGGGAGAAGGATGCAGGGGAGGTGACTCATTGAGCTACCATTCTGGCTGTAGGAAAGTGATTGTAAATCAGGATCTGAACAAGCAAGCACCTGTCCTGACAGTAAGAGCTGACATGGTCATGCACTTGGCAGGTTTGAAGATGCCATCACATACTTTGTGTCTTTAGATTAACATTCCTACGAGGTGGATGTGGTTGGCCATAGCCCATCCCCAGTTCACAGATGAGATTCAACAACACAAAACTACCTGATTTGCTTCGGACACCGCTAGCTTAAAGCCAAGGTGGAACTTGGATGTTGATTTTAAACCTCATGTTCTGCCTTTTCACCTAGAGTTCCTCAGATTTCTTGGACCATTTCACTGTTTTCTGACATATTAGAGAGATGTGTGTGTACTTAGGTTTGAATTCAGGGCCAGGACTCTGAACTTAAGCATCTTCACTCAAAGCTGGTGCTCTACCATTTGAGCCATAGCTCCAGTTCTGACTTTTTGGTGGCTAATTGGAGATAAGAGTGTCTTGGACTTTTTCTGACAGGGTTGGCTTCAAACCTCAATCTTCAGATCTCAGCTTCCTGAGTTGCTAAGATTACAGGTATGAGCCACTAGCACCTGGCTTGCTTTTTATATTTTTGACAGCTCTGGGGTTTGAACTCAGGTTCTTGTGTTTGCTAGGCTATTTTTCAGGTAGAGTCTCCTGTTTTCTGACAGGGACTTGCCTCAGATGGTAGTTAGGAATGATCAGTATATGTCATCACACCTATCCTGTTTGTTGAGATGGGCCTTACTAACTTTTTTTGGCGGGGGGCAGATGGGGTCCAAGATGGCCTTGAATTATATTCCTCTGGATCTATGCCTTCTCTAGATCTATGCAGGGATTTCAGGTAGGCCTCTCCAGCAACATAAATTTATTTTAAAAGGAAACTTCCTAGTCATTATGATAAATGAAAACAACATGACTTACTATAAATAGAATAGCACTATAAAGAATTACATTATTAGGGGTAGGCTGAAGGGAGCATGAGAATGTTGAAAGGGGTGACACTGATCAAGATGCATTGTTTTCATAAGCTACTTTGTTAAATGGCAATACCTTTGTACAACTATTCAAATAATAATAACAACAATAATAAATAATTACACTATGTAACTTCAAAAAAGATCAAACCCTCATTTTTTTATGTATTCTTTTAACCAGTGGTATCTAGATTATACTTTGAGAACAGGATACTTTATTGTGAGCCTTTGTGAGGGACTCTATTTTCCTTTCTTAAGCATGAAATAATTTCAAGTCCTAAAACATGAGCTCCATTTTAGTAAACTATAGTATTTTTAGTTTTGTCCAAATTGATAGAAGGAAATTCATTTCATCTGTAGATTGATAAACAGATTAAATTTTTCGGGCAATTCAAGAGGGTGTCTCTTCTCTTGCACTGAGAGGCCCCATCTCTGCACCCCTGATGTGTCTGCTCCGGGGAAACAGAACCTGGAAAGGAAACCCAAGACAGCTTTCCTGAGGAGATGAGAAATTCCAAACAACACCATCTTATAAACAGGTAAAAGTCAGGCCAGTGTTTCATGTACCCCAAACAGAAATGAACTAACCTTGCAGTTAATATACCATGTGAAGCAAGGATTAAATGGAAAACTGTCTCACTTCACCCCTGAAATGAATCTATCATTTAAATTCATTTAAGACTCATTTAAGTCTTATTGTCAGTTCTGACCCATGAGTGCTCTTCCTTGCCTGTCTGCAGATACTTATTGATTCCTCCCCCCTTAGCACTCCTTGGGCGCCCCTTTAATTGAAGCCCTCACTGAAATGGCCTGAGGTCAGCCCCCTGTACTTATTACTGTGGCTCTCAGCATTGCTTCCTTGATTAGCTTTTGCTTCCAGCCTTCACCCAATTCATCCTTCAATAGTTGCCAGCATCGCTCTGCTCATGGAGAGATCCAGTTAGATTCTCCATCACCCTTAGACAGGCCATTGACTATCCTTAATGGTTCCCTATTGCTCTAGAAGAAAGTTTAAACTCTTACCAAGGAGATACCTGTATGGTCATGTTTATTGTGGCACTGCCTAGGAGTTCATCAGTAGATAAATGGACAAAGAAAATGTGTTGTTTTGAGGCAACGGAGTATCATGTAGCCATAAAAAAGAATGAGATCCTATAATTTGCAGTCAAATGGATGGAACTTAGAGCACAATATGTTAAGTAAAATATGTTAGATCCAGAAAGGTGAGTTCTTCAGGTTCAAGCTAAAAGTGGCAGGCTTGACAGAAGGACTACTACAGATTGGGAAGGGGGGATGGATGGAGAGTAGTTGGATAGATGGATGTGATGAGTGCACTATATGTATGTATGGAACAGCACACTGAACCCATTAATGTGTGCAATTAATATCTGCTAATAAAAATCAGAGAAATTCTTCATTGGCCCCTGGGCCCCTTCATGAAGCAATAGACACATACCCTCTTTTTCTAACTTCCAAAGCTTTACCCTCCTCCAAACCAGATAGAATTTGAAGGACTTTTTTCTTAACTTTAGATATTTTCTTGATTTCATCCCTCTTTTTTTCCTAATGATTTCTTGTTGCCATCTTGAGCTTTTCTGTCACAGGGCCTAAAATACCCTTGGTAAACATTTTTTGATGGATATGAAGAGAGGAGGGGTATTTTGTACCTCTTGGTCATATTTTTTAGGTGAGCAATGCTAAGGAAACCCAGGAAAATCGTTTGCCAGTTCATGAATTATGCATACACCTCTTCTACCTCTCTTTCTAAAAGTAATTCTTTCTTTTTTTTTAAAGTTTGTTGGGGATTACTTCCTCCTAGTAAGTGGGAATGTTGACTGAAATATGGTAGTTGGTTTGAAATGCAAGATTTTAGAAATTCAGATACCCGTTTAGAAAAGCATACATATTCATCTATTAGCTGTCAATGACTAAGGTAGAAGGCTCTTTTAAAGCAATTACCAGTTAGAAGAGAAGTGTAAACTTCAGCATAATTCATGAGCTAGTTCATTTTTCTTTCTTCAAATGTTAGTCAGGGATTGGTGGGAAATAAGCCCACATATGTACATATCTTAAACACATTCTGCTTGATGTTGCCTTTGCCTTTCACATACTATCAATTCATCTCTAATCCGTTCTTCTACTTAACAGCTACTAGTTGAGTGTCTACTCTGAAACAGGCACATTCTGCAAGACAAGATCATCCAATGCGATGACTGGCATATCCAAGATTCCACATGCTTGCTTTATCCCAAAGGTAAATGGAAATGTTTAATGTAGATGGTTTTACAAATTATGCTGTAGAAACTATGGACCTATGCCTGGAAAATATCACTTCTTTTTGTTGACCATAACAGCCGGTTATTCACATCTCAATTTTGCTTTGCATTTATAATCTCATTCACTGCTTGGTAAGTCTTACATTACCCTTGCTTTTTTATGGTAAAAACTGGGACAGAAATACATTAAATGGCCCCATTTCATGTGGTCCCACTTGTAAATCCCATTGCTAGTGCGTGGGAATGTGTGTATGTGTGTGTGTGTGTGTATGTGCATGTGTGTGTATGAAAGGTGCTCCTATCTGAGTAGTGGTGGGATACAGGACAGTGAAAGTGAAGTGTAAACAAGAGAGGGGAATGAAAACAAAAGAAGCAAGGTATTGGTGGCTGTAATTCTAGTTACTCAGGAGGCTGAGATCTGAGGATTGTGGTTCAAAGCTAGTCCAGGCAGAAAAGTTCATGAAACTCTTTGCTCCAATTAACCACTAGAAAACTGGAAGTGGTGCTGTGGCTCAAAGTAGTAGAGACCAGGGCTGGGACTATGGCCTAGTGATAGAGTGCTTGCCTTGTATACATGAAGCCCTGGGTTCGATTCCTCAGCACCACATATATAGGAAAGGCCAGAAATGGTGCTGTGGCTCAAGTGGTAGAGTGCTAGCCTTGAGCAAAAAGAAGCCAGAGACAGTGCTTAGGCCCTGAGTTCAAACTCATTACTGGCAAAAAGAAAATAAAAGTAGAAGAGCTCAAGCCTCGAGGGAAAAAGCAAAAAGCTCAAGGATATCCCCTAGGCTTTGAGTCTAAGTTCCATGCCCCCCTCCCAAATGTGGTTGATTTTTCCTGTCTATTCAGGGTATTCAGACCTCTTAATGTTCTCATTTATTTGCCTAAAAGCATAGTGGGGTAAACATTACTATTTTCCATTTTACAGATGTAGAGACTAGCTGAACCAGACTATGAACTCAATCTATCCACTATTCCAGGGTAGTGTACCTGAGACTTCTGGTGCAAATCATAGATCTTTCTACTCCATCATGCCTCTCTATATTGTCTGAGAAGATTCTGTGGTGTAGAGATGCTCTTGGAGAGCAATTGGATTAACTTTGGCTTTCCTACATTTTGATTTCTTAATGGTTTTGTTTGCAATGTTTTAGACATAGTGTCTGATGTGCTCATGAGCTCATGAGCTGAGCCTTTTCTTTTCTGTCAATATAAACCTTACCTGCAAGGGTCATAGACATTATGAGTCATGGGAAATTGGGGGGAACTTTAGGGTTTTTTTTTAATCTATAGTAAGATTTCTAATGGAAAACAAGATAAGGTTCAGTAGCCTCTGTCTATTGTACTTTTGTCTTTGTTTTAGAGTGGATTTGGTGGCTGGGCCAGGGCACTGGGTAGACTTCTGATCATGGACAATATCCAAACTATCAAGAGTCAACACTGGCCAGTCACTGGAATGGAGTATCCATTTGAGGGTCTGATTCCAGGGCTATCTCTGTGTCAGCCATGAATCCTTCAGCTACAGGATCAGGGAAAGAAGGCCCAGGGTCCAATCCAATCCAGAAGAATTCCTGGGGGGAGGACAGGGTTGAAGGTGGGAATTCCAGAGAACTTAGGGAATCAAACAATGGCTCTATTTTAATATTCTAGTTGCTAGTGCAGCCAGTTCAGTGCTTTAGTGACTGAGCACTGGCCCCACTTCTGGTTCTATTTCCCAACCTTAGAGTTCTTGCTTTCACTTTCCCAGTCATTGACTTTCCTGTACAGGGTTGGCAGCTGAAAGTGATTCCATGTCACCTCAGGGAAGTCTTGTTGAGTCTTTGGCCTTTCAGCTCATCTGCAAGCTTGGGGGAATAATGTTCAATAGCAGAAACTACTGACACTAATATCCATTCTTTTCTCCTTAGATAATCCACATCATCTGGAGTTTCAACTTCATACATGTGCATGTCAGGAGCTTATTTTTAGTGAGTTTTCTTCCAGGCCCTGGACCTCCCACATGGGTTTCCCATGTTTCTGGTCTTCCTTCAACTCCACTGCAGCGAGACCTGGGTAGGTTATTTAGCAAGGAATTCACCACTAAATAGTAATTGCCACCAATACTACCACACTTCAGGGAAGGACAGATTTGCAACTAATTACTTCCCATGAAAATACCCACACATAATTTTCTTCATTATTAAAAATTTCCAACAATAAATTTATCTTCTCCATTAAGTAATACATTATTCTCTCACATAACACACAGCAAACTAGAATTATTGGGCATTGCTTATATTAAATTGTTGCTTAATAAATTAAAACTCCTATGGTTATGAATAAACTAGGTCATCTGCATATTTTGTAAATTAGTAGTTTCTTGTAGTTATTCTCTCTTGGTCAAAGCCTAAAAGAGTGGGAGAGGAAAAATGATTATCTTTATTATTTTATTGTTTTCAAGCAAAGTACTGCGCTCTGCAGGGTAGTTTAAAATAAACTACTCAATCTGAAACAGCTGCTTCAATATTGTTCAGTATCGATCAGTAAGGGTAAAATTTTAAGGCCTGTTGTCCATAAGCTTTTAAGTCACATTAGAAGTTGCATTTACTTGGATATAAAAATGAGATGATTAACCAAGCTGAGGTAGGATTTGAAGATTCCTGATACACTAAGCCTTGTTCAAAACTACTGTAATTATTGTCAAATATTTTTCCCAATTTCAACTTTCAGATAGCCTAAAAGGCTTCTTTTATTTATTTCAGGATATGTAAACTTGTCTCTTATGTTATCTTTTCTATTTGAGATGATTAATAAAAATTTTGTAGTCCTGCCCGAAATGCTTAAAACTATTCAAGAATGCAAATGGATGCTACATTCTACCAATCAAAGGTCATGGGCAGCAACCAAGCCACACTAAGACACTTCCTGCACTTTCTGGAAAAGCCATGGGTGTGTTCAGACCCATGTACCATCCAACTACCTTCTTCTGACTATGAAAGAGTAAACTTATGGGGTTCACTCTGCTCCCCTCTATCCTTGTTTCTCAGTAGCTGTGTATATGTAGGAATCCTTTCAGTACTTTCTTCTTGTAGTCTGTCTTAAAGTATCATGCAATGTCTCAGGGTTCTCTTCCTCTCCTGAGCATTTCTTCTCTCTTTTTCTGACCATGTGACCAAAACAAAACAACCAACCACTATCAACAACACTATCTATCTATCTATCTATCTATCTATCTATCTATCTATCTATCATCTATAATCTATCTATACATTTGGAGAGAGGAAAATAAATACATATCTCTATTTATTGATCTATCTAGGAATTGTTTTCATCTGTCCCTTATGGGCATGCTTTGGTGCATAGACACAACTTAGATTCTAAAATTTTTCTGTCTATTGGATTCTTTATAGTTTCCAGTAAAATAGGAGGGATAAATAAATATGCTGGTCCATCTGAGATCAGAATGCTGGGAGTAGATGTAAGAAAATAGTGATTGGCTTTGTGGGAAAGAACTCCTCACTTGTCCGTAGTATTAAGGAAAAGAAAAGAAAACAAAGTCAAGCACTGGAGGCTCAAGCTTGTAATCCCAGCTACTCAGGAAACTGAGATCTGAGGGTTGTGGTTCAGAGACAACCCAGGGAAGGAAGGCTCAAGTGGTAGAGCGTTAACCTTGGCAAAAAGCTCAGGGACAGTGGCAAGTTCCAGGACTGGCACAAAAACCAAACAAACAGCAAACAAAAAGAAACAGAGGAAATTACTTTTCCTTGTGGTTTAAAGAACACTGAAAAGTGGGAAGACAAGTTTTGTTAAACTTTAAACGAATACTATCTTCTTTTTCAAAAGTAGTATCTTTGCTTTTTTAGAATACAGTCCACTATGATCATAAAATGAGTAATCCATGTGTACTGTAGTTCATCCTTATACATTTTACAAACTCACATACTTTTACCTCTTTACCATAAATATTCCCTTACTCCTGGAACAAATTAGAGTAAAAGGTAGCCATGCTGTCTTTTTCTCTCTCTCTCTCTTTTTTTCTTATTGAGTGAGTGACAAAGGACAAATATCTTCCTTAGACCTCAATTAGAAGCCAAGCATCAGAATGTTAAAGGAAATGACCCAGCCATGGCTGAATTCATTCTCCTGGGCTGACAGAGCTGCGGAGTGACAGCTTGACCTTTTGTTGTGCTCCTAGTTATCTACCTAGACATGGGAACTGGTGATCTTAAGGTGGTTTTATTAGTCAGAAGGGATTCAAACCGTCACAATCCACTGTATTGCTTCCTCAGCCAGGGAATTTATAGATTTCTCTTATGTTAACCAATGTCCCTCCTCAGATACTGGCTAATTTCTTATCTAAGAGAAAATGCCTTTTCTTCATGAGTTGATCTTTGTTATATCACTTTTTCATTGTCCTGGTAAGCACAGATTACTGTATGCTTATAGTGCTGGCTGACAACTACCACATGATTGTCTTAGTTCATTTTGGGTTGCTATCACAAAGTATCTGAGGCTGAGTAACTTTCTAAAGAAAAGAAGTGCATTTAGCTCACAGTTCTGGAGTTTCAACTGCTGGTGCCAACATCTCCTCATCTCTAGTAAGAGCATGATGGTGGATGGTATAACAATAATGAGAATGCATTTGATCCAGGCAAGTGCCATATGTTCAATAAGCATTCAGGAGAGATACCAGCATCCCTTTTAACACTCTCTTCTGGGATAACTCATCTAGTTCCCCTAGGAGATAGTATTAATCCATTCATAGGGATGATTTCCCTTTAAAGGTTCTACTATCTCCCAGGTCTACTGCACTGGGGGACCAGGTCTGCAATATGAACCTTTGGGGAAACAAACCATACCAAACCATAGCAAGAACCAATGGTAAGTCCCTATTATGGAAACAAAAGTCAGATTCATCAGCTTCTGATAAATGGCTTTACAAATGGTATGGCCCAGACCCTCCTGATGCCTCTTTCTCCACAGACCAAGATGATCAAACACTTTTACGGCGTGGACATACATATTTTTGTCCTAAATCAGATCCCTGTGTCAGAAAAGTCATTCATGGAACCCACTGTCTTGGGAAACTTATTATAGGGTACAAAAAATCAGAATTGTAAGCTTTCCTTCCATTGAGGCATCATGGAGAAAGTAGGAAACATTGTCTTATTAGTGGACAGAAGTCTTAGTTGCAATGATGAAGAAGTGGTCCTGTAAGAAGTGTCTCTGGATTATGCACTTCTATGTCTTGTGTCTTCTTATTTTTATAACTTAAATTGATGTGTGTGTATGTGTGTGTGTGTGTGAGAGAGAGAGAGAGAGAGAGGAGGGGGAAGAGAGATTGATAGGGAGGCAGGAGAGAGAATGAACAGGACTATGATTTGAACACATCTTTTATTCTTTTTATTAATTTTTAAAATGACTGATTCCTTCCTGTCATAAGGAAAATGATGCCTATAAGACATGATTTGTATTCACTACCCACTAATACTTCCTTAGGCTGTTTTTCCCCAGGCCTTTTCTCTGCATTTACTGGAGACTGAACTCTGAACTTCCTCTCTGGTGAAAGGACTAGTCTCACCCTCTCATAGGTACTGAGGGGTCATTTCTCTTTGCTGACAGAACACTATTCTTTCATATTCAACACTATCAGGTCTTTAATTTTATATTTTTTATTAATTTCTTTTAAAATTTTTGTTAGTCTTGGGGCTTGAACTCAGGGTCTGAACACTGTCCTTGAGCTCACTCAAGGCTAGGGCTCTACTACTTTGAGCCACAGCACCATTTTAGGTTTTTGAGTGTTACTTGGAGATAATAGTCTCATTGGGATTTTCTGCCTGGGCTGGCTTTGAACTGCAGTCTTCAGATCTCAGCCTCGTGAGTAGTTAGGATTACAGGCATGAGCCACCAGGGCCTGGCTTTCATTTTATGTTTTTCACACATATTCATTTTTATGTTTTTCATTTATGTAGTTATGAGGAATGGAGCTGATTTTGAAAGGTGCTGCTTTTGACTGTGATATCCCTGCATCTAACTCCAAGGCCAGCCCCTGAAAACCTCACACATGGGGTCCTTGTGAAACTTTTAGTCCTACCTTACCTATTCATTATGACTAAAACTGACCTTGGAAGCTGGCAAATTGCTCATTGGGTACCTTCTCCAGCAGTCAGTGCATTAAAAAACAAAAACAAAACACAAAAAAACACCAAACCTTGCAGTGCCAAGAAGCTAGTGAATGCTAAAGGGAAATAATCATCTTGTAATTCAGACTGGTAGGAAACAGTCATCTCTAATTACTTGTCATAAGAGAAGACAATGCAATTAAAGATTCTGGCTTAGACTGGAGACTCCACACAGCCACTGCCTCTGTTGATTCATGTTTCTGACTGTTTCTAAAGACAAGAATCAGCCATGTTGACTCTACATGCATCCAGACCGTCTCTTGCCATCCATAAGACAACTTATGGTTGTCTTATGCTTCTGGAGGGTATAAGATAGACTTGGAGTCTATTCAAAGTCAAATTGCCTAGACCTAGAAGAAATATTATGGATCATTTCATAATCAGGTTTTGGGATATTCTTTAGCATGTGGTAGGTACATAAGCTCTCAATAAACATAATTTCTTTTTCCTGACAGTTCACTAGTGTGAGCTGATGAAACCACAATGAAAAATTTGGTATTCTATTCATAAATAAATTATTGCCCTTCACCTTTCTTGATTTTGAAGTGGAGAATGTATTTTGTGTTGTGTCGTATTTTCCTCTCTATATGTGTATAGGAGGACTGCATTTTTTAAATCTACCCTTGTATTTAGTTTGAAACATACTTCTGGCCATAACTTTTGAGGCAAATGAATATATATTAATTTTTTTTCTTTTATTGTCAAAGTGAAGTACAGAGGGGTTACAGTTTCATATGTAAGGCAGTGAGTACATTTCTTTTCTTTTTTTTTTTTTTTTTGACAGTCCTGGGCCTTGGACTCAGGGCCTGAGCACTGTCCCTGGCTTCTTTTTGCTCAAGGCTAGCACTCTGCCACTTGAGCCACAGCACCACTTCTGGCCATTTTCTGTATATGTGGTGCTGGGGAATCGAACCCAGGGCTTCATGTATACGAGACAAGCGCTCTTGCCACTAGGCTATATCCCCAGCCCCGTGAGTACATTTCTTGTTCAACTTGTTACCTCTTCCCTCATTTTTCCCCCACCTCCCCCTCCCTTTTTCCCTCCTGCCCCCTCCCCCCCAGCAGCCCCATGAGTTGTTTTACACCAAATGTTTTTGTAAGGATTGCTTTTGGGATCGTTTGTCTTTTTATCCTTTGTCTCTCGATTTTGATATTCCCTTTCCCTTCCCTAGTTCTAATACACGTATATATAGTTTCCATGGTACTCAGATGAGATACAGTGATAGCAGGGGTACAACCACAGGAAGGGAATACAATAGAAAAAAAAAAGGTATGGTTTCACATGGCATGTTGAAAATACAACAATGATATACCATTTGTTTCCATAACATGGAGTTCATTTCACTTAACATCCTCTTATGTGTTCATAAGGGCATAGCTCTTGGGCTCTTGTGATCCTCTGTTGTGACTAGCCTAAACCTATACTACTAATTCGTTATGAGGGAAACCATAGAGTCCATGTTTCTTTGGGTCTGGCTCACTTCTCTTAGTGTAATTTTTTCCCAGTCCTTCCATTTTCTGATAGAGACATGTAATTCCCTTGTGTATATGTACCACATTTTCCTGATCCACTCATCTACTGAGGGGCATCCGGGTTGGTCCCATACTTTAGCAATGACAAATTGTGCTGCGATGAACATGATATGTATTATTTCTGTGCTAACACAGAACAGCATTCATGAGATGTCACACTTTCTCTCACCCTGTCCTGGTGATGAGATATAATCTTAACATGGCAAAGTCATGGGATAGGATCAACCTGAAATCACTACTGAGAGATGAAGTTCCTTAGTGTTCTTCAGCACACTGAATTCAAGGGAAGAAGGCACTTCTGTTATAAAACCACTGTGATTTGGGGTTATTTTGTTATTGCAGTGCCATCTAGAATATTCTGACTCTCAGCCTTTTTGGAGGCATCTTACTCTGCCAGTCTTCCTCCGGGACTGAAATCAAAGCATGTCTGGTTTTCTTGCTACTTAAAAAAAAAATCCTTTTTAGTTTCCATTTCCAGTTTTTAAACACTGGAATTTTTTGTTCCCTACTTTGGATTGTCTTCCTTCCTTCTATAACATCTATCTTCCTGTTTCAATGGCCACAAGGTGAGGACTATCCATTCTCTAGCTCCAGTCTATTCTTCCTTCAAACTTACAGACCTCTGCATAAGTATCTACTTGCTTATTGGAAGTCTCATATGGATTACAAGTTCAGTCCATCCAAAATTCAACTTAGAAGCTCTCCCTTCCTTTCCTTGTTCTTCATTTTTTCTCTCCTCAGTGAATGATATCACCAGATTGAAGCTGGTTTCCCAAGATATCATCCAAGACTCGCAATTATACTCTTATTTAGACCAAGAACAGTCCTATATTCAAGTGAGGATACATTCTTAGGTACTAGGGATTAGGATTAAGCAATATGGATTTGAGAGGACATAGTTCAAATCATCCTATAGCCATTAGTATCCCCAAACAGGAGAATGTCATATTGTTAAATGAACTGCAAAAACTCTTAGTAGCTGAAATACCAAGGGATCACGTATGGCTCAAACAAATATGAAAAATTTGGGTGTGGTTCTCAGGAGATTTGGGGGTCAGTTGCTCTTAGGAAAAATCTGACCTCTGGGCCTGTGTCTGGGCCAGAGCTACCTGGGATATTATATATTTATTAGAGCACTCCGGTTGATACAGGGAAACAATTGTTGTTGGAGCTAGAATGATGAGCTAGGTTTTTGCTAACTGGGCATGCCTATGCCATCTAGAAAATTTAAAAAGTAAAATAACCCAGCACCGTGGCTCACACCTGAAATCCTAGATACCCAGGAGACTGAGATCTGAAGATCACAGTTTGAAGCAAGGAAAATTTATGAGACTCTTAGCTCCAATTTACCACCAAAAAGTTGGAGGTGGAGCTATGGCTCAAGTTGTAGAGTGCCAGTTTTGAGTGAAAAAGCTAAGAGACAGTGCCTTGGCCTTGAGTTCGAGTCTTAGTACCAGCAGAGGGAGCGAGAGAGTAAGAAAGAGAGACAGAGACAGAGGCAGAGACACAGAGAGAGAGAAGAGGAAGAAGAAGAATTAAAATGGCCATTATGCCCAACGTAAAAACTCCAAATAGCAAGAAAAGAATAACCCACCATTTTTCTGACCATTCATATGTCTAGTGAATGGGTCAAAATCCAAGGCAATGGATTTAAAACTGTTTATGATAAGGAGAAAAAAATTAAGTTATATTTTACTTCAAGTTTTTTAAGCCAAAAAGCTTAGGAAGTGGGTGAATAATAAGACATAAATAAATGTCTTTAAAAATGTTAAAATGTTTTAATGGCTATATTTTAAATCAGAGTCATCTTTAGTGGCTGATGGATACTTTTCAGTTGGGATTTCTTCTTCAAGCCAGATGGTTTATTCCAGCTCCCAGCACTAGCTTGGAGAAAATTGTGATTCCAAGCACCAAACAAGAATTTGTGATGCCCACATCTTGCCTGATGTAAGAGACTTAGCAGAAACTCATCTTGGTGTGCCTTCCTAGGAGGAAGCTAAGCAGACAGTCTTGTTAATTTAGCATATAGACTTGGAATACAGAACAACATCCATCATCTCATCAAAATTCAATTAAAATATGGGTTTCTGGCCAAAGAAAAAGAGCCAATTTTTTCTTCTCCCCCTCCCCCTCTCTTTTCCTTTGCTAAGATGACTTCTTGGAACATCACTAAATCCTTAATGGTTCTTTCATGATTACAGCCAATTTGAAAGGCTGGTATTTGAATGACCCCATATATTAAAAGTTAGAACTTATGTAGTCACATAACTGCTATTAATTTAAAACATTGCTGGTGTTACTAATAGGGTCCAGGTAAGAAGGTGATTTTAAGGTCTTCCTTTCTATAGAGACTTTTAAATTTAATTTGAAAATCTGCACCTTATATGGTACAGAACATGGAATAGGGTCATCCACTTAGCTCAGATCCATTCTCTGAATTTTAAAAATGTTATTTGCTAACGCATACCAGACTTCTCACAAGGAAAAGGCAAGCCCACAGGTCTGATAACAAGATTTGCAGTGTTCAATGCAATTGGGTTTCAAATTTTAAGCAGTTAAATGTCTTAATTTGTTCTTTTCTTCCTACCATAATATAATGACGATAAACTTTGACACACAGCCGCTCGGTGGAGGAAGATTTCTCCTTGTTCATTGTTTCTCAAACTAATCTTCTTTCCTGAAATTTGATTTCTGAAGTGCCTTACAGTCCGTAAGCCAGGTGGCTGCAAGGAACCCACTTGGAGCATTCATAATCATCTGAAAAAAAAAAAGACTGCATTGGAGAAGCCAGGCACACGGAAGGACAATCAAATGCGGGTTAGGCACCAAGTAGAAATAATTCTTTTAACCTCACTAACTGTGCCCTTTAGCCTACCGACTCCACCACTAGTTGCTGAAGGCAATCATGGGGGCTCTGACATGATAGCATGAATAGTCTTGTGTTAAATACTTTATGTGTGCTCTTATGCACAACAATTCATTCTTCTGATGTGCTAGCTGAAATACTGTCAATCAGAGGCTGCCTTCTGCCTTAGAGAAGGAAAATGGTCATGTGCTTTGCCAAAGAGCTCAAGAGAAGCCTGCCAGGAGAGGCCTCCTAATTCTGGGTTTAATATTAGACTATGAAATATTGTAATATTTTTCTATAGCAGCCAGTCCTTCATCTCTAGGAAAGGTCAACTAAAGAACTTAATGGGTTTTAGAAGATCAGAGCAATTCAATATTTGATTTGTGAAGGGGGAAAAAATAAAACCACATTGATTTGGGTTTTACTATAACTGATCATCTTTTTTTAAATATGTGTATTTATTTTGCATTTTTTCCCCACAAAGTTGTCCCAGGACATAACCTCCTATTGTATAGATACCTTGAGAAATAACTGGGCTTCGTTGTGTAGGCTATTTTTAATGAGAGAAGTTGCCTCGTGCATGTGTGACCAAAGACAACTTTCTACAGATTTTTATGGGTGAATGGTAGTTAGTGTGTTGGTGTAGAAGGATATAAAACTTTGGATTTTTTTTGTATGTGTGCTGATACTGAGGCTTGAACTCATACCTTGTTTTTTGGTTTTTGTTTTTTTGTTGTTGTTGTTTTCTCCAAGGCTGGCACTTTACCACTTGAGTCACATTTCCACTTCCAACTTTTTGATAGTTAATTGGAAATAAAAGTCTCTCCAATCTCTGTTCCCTCTGGATTTGGATGGTAAATCCCAGATCTCAACCTCCTGAGTAGCTAGGATTACATATGTGACCCACAAGAGCCCAGCAAAAAGTTATTTATTGTTCTTTTGTGCTGATCCTAGGGCTGGAACTCAGGGGTTGGGCACTGTCCTTGAGCTTTTGTGCTTAGGGTTAGTGCTCTACCACTTTGAATAATAGCAATATTTCCAACTTTTCAGTCTTTAATTGGAGGTGGAGTTACATGGATTTTCCTGCCTGGGTTGGCTTTGAACCATGATCCTCAGATCTCCTGAGTAGCTCGAATTACAAGGTTGAACCACAGAAGCCTGGCTCCTTCTTACTGTTTTTATTGCCCTCCTAAATAGGAACCTTGGAAGGCTGGTGCTAAGGAAGGATAAATAAGAAGGAATAAATTCACGAATGGTGTTAAGGGAGAGGGGGTTCTGCTTCTAAGAAGACACTGCAGAACCTATTAAAATTCAAATTTAAGACAAATCTTAATTAAAAAGAGACATCCACATCAAAGTACCAAGGATAGAACTATTTAAGTGGTAGCTATGCCTATTTTAATGTGATTTTTATGGCTGTGTCATAACCTAATATTTCCAACTCATTTTAGAAAACTCTCCCTTTCAAGAAACAAACCAAACAATATCGGAATAGATACTATAGGACTTTATAGACTTTATGAAACTGCAGTGGTGTAACTTTAGAGCTGAGGCCTAGTCATGGCCTCTGCGCAATCTACCTCTGCCACCTACAGGGTGATCTTGTCCTAAATCTAGACTCCTTGAGATCAGAGGCCATCTGTCAGTACAGTTAGCCCACAGGCCTTCTTTTCCTAATCCAGAAAAAACTAAAAAGCTTTCTTCAACTGTAGCAAAAGTTCTGAGATACACTGATTGAATCTTTGGCCTAAACCCAAGTTAGTTGAACCCATACTATGGTGTGTGTGTGTGTGTGTGTGTGTGTGTGTGTGTGTGTGTGTGTGTGTGAGAGAGAGAGAGAGAGAGAGAGAGATTATGGTGAATAGTGATGTAATTATAACTGGATCCCAGCCCTGGAGCTGATGGTGGGGTAATCCCACTTCACAGCATGACTTCTGGAGAATGAATGTTTGAAAGGCTCTTTCTTGATGGCCCACCACAGACACCCAGGGAAACAGCGAATTCAATACTCCCCATCCTTGTATTTTAAACAATAGGCAATGAATGACACAATACTAATTTTAAAGTGATTAGACATCTCAGTGGTTCTATGGAGGCCTGACAGATACTGGAGAAATGAGATGGTGTGATTGCTCAACACAGCTTTCTCATTGAAATCACCCAGACATTTCTTCTATGAATTGCAAAGGAAGTATACTGAATCATATACTGATTCAACTTAAGAATTTAAAATACTCTTTAACTCTACATCAGAGGGCAAAAGGCAATGACTTTGAAGCTGGGAACTACCAAAAACTTTTTACTCAGATTATAAAATGTGCTATTGAATCGTTTGATAGCTCAGGTCCTTGTAGTCTCAGTGGATTTTTTTTTCTTTTCTTTCTTAGTGGTGGGGCTTGAACTCGGGTCTTGGGTACTGTCCCTGAATTTTCCTGCTCAAGGGTAGCACTCTACCACTTTGAGCTACAGCTCTACTTCCTGTTTTGGGGGTAAGAGTCTCAATGGACTTTTCTGCCCAGGCTGGCTTTGAACCATGATCTCAGCTTCCTGAGTAGCTAGGATGATAGACGTGAGCCACCAGCACCCAGCTCAGTGGTCATTTTCTGCTTATAGTTGATGCTCTTCCACTTGACCCACACCTCCAGTTCCTCTCATCTAACAATTAAGTTCATGCAGAATTGACATTATTGTAAAGAGGTGAAAGGAATCAATTGTTCCTGCTTTAGACACTAATTCACAATGCCATCATTATTATTATACTCTAGAATTTTTTATGTTTATTTGGTTCCATTTCCAGCATGTATTCTTGGCTGGGTTCATTATAACTAGTGTAACAATGTTTGCTCCAGATATATATTTCATCTGTTATTATTTTTGTAGTAAATTTTACTGTTCAGTAAAACAAATCCCTTTATTTTTTTTCCTTTCAAATTTTCTTGGATCCTCTCTGAGAAGGCATTCTCCATTTATCTAATCAAATATTCTACTGGTTTTCCAGACTGTGTCATATCACCACGACAAAGTTTCTTACTTTTCAAAGAATTATAAAACATGAAACACTCTTAACCATCACAACCTCTCTCGGATGTAGGAGTAAATGTTGGCTGCTGTGAGATCTGTAATTAACTCTGCCCCAGGAGAATCCTGAGAGCCTACTGGTAGTGCGTGGTACAATGCTTCTGTTTTGCTTACAGGACGGTCTTAACTGCCAGGGCTCAAGAGCCCTTCCCACCTCAGCCTCCCGAGTAAGATGGCAGGCACACACCACCAATGCTCAACTTTGATACAGTGTGTGCTAGAGGCTTCTTATGTGTATATTTTAGTCACACTGGGTCAAGATGTCATCTAAATCCACAGGGTCTGCTGAAATCTTCTCTTCTTGGTATACAATAAAGAAAACTAGGGAGAGTGCAAATAGTAGAATTCTCTAGAAAGACTTAGTCAAAGCCCAACAAAGTGCCAGGGAACAGGTACTTGCAGGGGTGCGAGGGGAACAAGGGGAGAAGGGTAGAAGAATGAATAGGGGAAATGAGTAAAATATAGGCCAAAATGCACTGTATATGTCATAGAAATGAGAAAAATAAGGGAAGGGGTGGGTGGAAGAGGGTGAAAATGTTGAAGGGATGGCACAGATCCAGATGTATTGTACACACAGATTACTTTGTTAAATGGCAAACATTTCAATACGTAACCTAAAAATTAAGAAAAATGAAGGAAAGAGTGGGTTGAGGGGTAAGAATGTTAAAAGGGGTGACATTGATCTAGAGGCACCATATTCATAAACTGCTGGGTCAAATAAAACTCCTTTGTATGACTACTTAAAGAAAATAAAAATATATTTTAGAGGGCTGGGGATATGGCCTAGTGGCTAGAGTGCCTGCCTCGTATTCATGAGGCCCTGGGTTCAATTCCCCAGCACCACATATACAGAAAATGGCCAGAAGTGGCGCTGTGGCTCAAGTGGCAGAGTGTTAGCCTTGAGCAAAAAGAAGCCAGGGACAGTGCTCAGGCCCTGAGTCCAAGTCCCAGGACTGGCCAAAAAAAAAAAAAAAAAGAAAAAATTATATATTTTAGAAAAGAACACAGACTTCAGAAGATCATACCATTACTTCTGTTTTCCTTCCCCCAAAGAAAACACATCGATTCAGGTATCAGTGGATCTGTTTGCAGTGAAGTAACAATATGAATGGGAATCCATATGGGGTACTCTTTGAGTCTTTTCTCCATTAGGGGCCTTTGAAGGAAGTCTTTCTTTGGTTCAGGTCGTGTCTATTGGTTTGGCAAGGCTGAGTTCCAGCAGTGATGCTTAAATTATGCTATATCCAGGGTGGACCTGGGAGAAAGGCTTGGAGGTGGTGTGTGTCAGGGAGAGCGTGGCAGCCTGGTCTGTGGCTGGCACATAGGATCTCCGTTTCCACCCCCCTTATACACAGACGAAGCCAAAGCCACACAGCAAGGGAAAGTCTCTAGTCTCAACTCAGAGGAGGAAAGTCGAAAATTAAGGGAATAGAATTGGAATGTCAAGTCTATTTGAGTCCTTGTAATTGTAAGCTTACAGGGTGAAAAGAGGGCAGTGGCTCAAGTCCGTAATCTCAGCACTCACTAGTGGGTAGAGGCAGGGGAATCCAGAGTTCAAGGGCAACCTTCACTACGTAGTAAGACTGTGTTAAAAAGACCCCATCTTGGAGTTGGGGGGAGGGGGAAAAAGTGGGAGAAAAATAAGGGGAGGGGTAACAAGTTTGACAAGAAATGTAATCACTACCTTACATATGTAACTAACTGCAATCCCTCTGTACATCACCATGACAATAAAATTAAACAAAAAATGATCTCATCTTTACCTGGAGAAAAGTGTGCTTTTGTGTGTAGATGAATTTCTACCAAAGTTCAGCTGTGCTCAAGGGTCTTCCTATGGTCTCTTATGAGATCCCAGACACAAGAGTCAGGAAGACATGAATATGAGATTCTGTTGATCATCCTTGATTAGGGATAGCTGGTGAAGCAATTCTCGCTGGGCTCCTGCAGCACAAGTTGGTAATCTTAGCTACTCAATAGGAGGCTGAGATCTAAGGATCATGGCCAGCCTGGGCAGGGAAGTTCATTGAGATTCTTATCTCAGATTAACTACCAGAAAACTGAAAGTGGTGCTATAGCTCAAAGTGGTAGAGTACTAGCCTTGAGTAAAAAAAATTCAAGGACAGAGCTCAGGCCCTGAGTTCAAGCCCCATGACTGGCCAAAAAAGAAATATATAATTCTGTAAAAACTGATACTTGTCCAAGCTAAGTCACTTATTCCTCTTATCTCAATATAGCTATAATATATAATATCTCTCTATATAGCTATAATATCTATAATAGGTCTATAATACATCTGTGTATTAATATAGACATATCACTACAAAATTAGATTTGTATATATGCATTTATTCTCCATAGTATCAATGACAGTATATTGGAAAATGTTTTAAATCAACAACATTTAAAAACTGGGAATCTCACCATAAAATATGTGGAAGTAGTCAACTAGCTCTCTCCTCTCCAGACACAACTGTCCTTTTCTTCCTTTATCACAGTGCATGCTTATTGCTCTCTTTTGGTTTCACTGTTAACGCAGAACAGTTTGAGTTTCAAACCCATCTAGACATCCTTTTCATAGCCCAGGTCTCAGATGACAACAAAGATTGGGGTACCAAGTCTGTACTTAGTTTATGATTCAAAAGAGTTCTTAGGTCTTGAAGAATGGGAATGGAAAGTAACTAGTTCCATATAGCAGAGACAAAATGTGTTCCTTTTAATGGAGGTATGCTTTCTAAACCCCAGAGAGTAACAGTTCTTTGGAATTATGCCCTACTTGGGTGGATGTTCATTTAAATAGTAACAGTGGTACTATATTACTCTGAGAACCCATTAAAACTCTCACTAAACAACAGCAACAACAACACAGCCCACTTTTCCTTAATAGCAGCAAGACTAACATAAGCACATGTTGCAAAAGGGAGAATACACTGTGTGGTAGCAATTGTAATGTTATCTCTTAAAGCCATTGACAATTGCCAGAGATTTGCCTGTCATTACCCTCTCCTACAGAGGTGGGACAGAGCACAAGGCACTCGTGTGCTCTTCAGAGTTGACAGAAAATCTCTGTGCCAGTATAGTCTTGGTCCCTGTACAGCTGAGCAAAAGGCCATTAATGGAGCCGATCACATGGCACAGAGACAGAACGCTGAGGACTGCACTTTGAAGTGTTTCCCCTGTTTCTCCCCAGCCACTGATGAAAGTTGGCCAGCACTTGGTTGTTTCTCACCAAGTAAGAGGCAACTTACAAGCTGCACGCTTGAATTCGTGAAACGTTTGACAGCCCTCATGTTGCATCGGTGCTTTTTGATCTGAGCCACTCCCTGTGGCAGTCACTTTGTAATCACTGGTGGGCTCCAGGAAGAATAGAATTCACTGAGAGACACCATATGACAAAAGGCAAAGTGGCCCTCAAACAGGCCATGTTCTTAGTATGTGGAAGAAAACAGCCAAAAGTTCCTGACGCCCTGCCAGGCCTCCCAACTTCAGGACTGAGCTGACAGCCAGGCCATAACCTGTGACTTGAGACTGTTTTAATGGAGCATACTGTTTTCCCATTTCCTATTCCTAACTTCCCCTATTTAACTTGAAGCCCATGTCTGCATCCCTGAAGAGGGCTGAAGATACTTTGAAATGCCATCTCCCCACAGCTGCCATATAATAAATCTCCTTGCTTTGTCCTCCATGTCTCAGGGGAGAGTGCCTACACCTAATGAAGGACTCCTGGACTTTGGGTTGAACACTGTTTCAACAACTTTCATAGGCACTTCCAGGATTCTGTGGTTACTGACTGTCTCCTTTAAAGGTGTTTCAATCCTTCCCTGCAAGGCAGTTCCTAGCAACCAGCTAGAAGTCTGATTCACCTTAGATGACCTAATGTTCACATCCCTGTATAGTCATCTGACTATACAACCTTGAGCTAACAGCAGTTACCCAAACATCTGGGCTTGCTGGTCTCCAAGTCAGAAAACAGACCCCTCCCACCCACCCCCAAATAATGCATGGAATACAAAGTTGATTTGAGTATTTTATTTATAAATGTACATTGACTATAAAAGCTGTTGCATTTTAGACAACTTTTTATTTTTAATTTTTTTTTACTATTTCTGAGGAATTTTAGAATAAATATTGTAAATGAACGTTAGTTTAATTGATATAGAACATTAGCCCACCCAGAATCATTACATCTTTTTGGACGGACTCACACAGGAAGTGGAAGTAGGTCTTTCAGTTCGTTAACTCTTAAACTGTATATAGATAACTAGCATAAGTATCGCATTAATAACACTAGAAAGAAGGATGAAATGTCATGAAAACTGGCTAGTGAGAAACAGAATCACCCATTCCCCCCGCCCCACCCCCTTTAGGAAAGAGATAGGACAAGCTTTTGGAGTCTGAGAAAAACAAAATCAGATATACTTCCTCAGGAACAATAAATCACTCACTCGCCTTGTCTTTTTTTAAACAAACACATTTACATTAGAGCTCAACAGAGATGAGGGTTTCGCCCCCCCCCCTCAGGACCTCAAAGATTATTTGAAAAGAAATAGATCATACTCATTATGCTGCAATGGAAACACAAGATCCAGTCTGCTGAAACTGCCACATAACTGGCTCCAAATGAAATAGAAATCGAATAGAAATAGAAAGAGTTGGCAATTAGAATTTAGAAAATGTCAGAGGATGATTCTGTGCTGGTGAGTAGCGTCCTGATGGGAAAGCATGTTCTGCAGTTGGAGATGGGGTTTTTAATCTCTCCTGACTTCACTCTTGCTTCCATATATGCACAGTGAGTCTACGCTTAAGAAATGCATACAAATGGCTTTGTGAGACCAGAAGAGACATGAACTATTCATAGCTTTCTTCCACAATGGAGTTCCACATGTAAAAAGGATTCTAGAAAAATCCATTATGAATGAGCACATGGTTACATGTCTTTGTGCATCATTTCTGGTGAAAGTACTCTGCTAATCATCATGCCACGTGTAAACATCACATTATCAAAATAGTTAATAAAACATGCAGGTGGTTCATCAAAATATTGGACCTATTTTAATCTGTACAGTTTTCAAAACTTTGTTCTTTTTCTTTTTAATTTTTCCTTTTTTTTTGTCTTTTCAATTTTTTTCCTGTAAAACAGCAAACACCTCCATGAAGAAGGGGTGAGAAGGTGACTGTGTCCTTCTACAATGTACTGCATCCATAAATTCACCAGGATGTGCAACAGCTTTGCATTTTCTAAGGCACAATTTTTTAATGAAATGGTGTATAAATTTCAGTCCAATAACAGTTCATCCAAATGAACAAAGTTGTTGTGTAAAATACCTCCAATAGCTGAGGAAAATTCTGCACCTATATGGAACCCACATGCAGAGAACTGTCTAGCATAGAAATAAATAATCGCTAGCCATACTCCATAAGACACAGAAAAAAATTATTGCTTACATAACAGAAACACATCTACTCAATCTCCTCTTATGCCTATATTAGTCTGTTAGGAGTATATCCATAGTCTACATTCACAAAATGTCTTCTTCACTTATTTGCCATCATTTTAAGGCAGAATAAATAGTTCCCCTTTCCCCAGTCTTAAAAACAAACAAACAAAAAACAGCCTGGAGATGGAAATTATGATGGTTTGTAGTCACTCAATTCCTTTCTTGTCCAATTGACATTTATCACACCAGGTCTCCACCAGACTTTCTCAACTCCAAGAGCAAGGTCCAGAATTCTGGAGCGTAAAGACAGGGCCCAACCTAAGCAGTAGGCTCTTGTTGAGTGCATGTTGGATCCGGGGCCTTCTACATCCTGCCATTTGGATCCTGTTAGGATAGACTGTGTTCTTGTCTCTGGATACCCAGGCTTCAGGTCTTCAAGGAGAACTTGTAGACAATGGTCACTCCTCCTGATGGTCTTATCTCCACGTCTCATATTCCATACGTCTCGTATTAAGCCCTTTGCTGGAGTCCTAATTTAGTGCTTGGAGAGAAACAAGCAACCTGGGCCTCATGCCTCTCACTGACCCATCGCTCTTGGAGATTAAACTTCCTCCTAGATTTGTTAATGAATTTGGAAATAATGATTGAAATATTTCCTGCTGGTTTCTTTCTACCCTTGAGCAATGTCCCAGAGCATAAGTCTATGACATTACAAGGGTTCTTCTCAATTTGCTAGACCAGCCTCTGTTAATGACATGATTTCCCAGGTTCACAAAATCTAATATGAACAGTGCAATAATTTATTGGTATACCTTGTGCCTCAAAAGGTAAGGAACACAAATGTTTTCAGGATGATTACAGTATGTATTATAAGACTAATGCCTTTGTATTAAAAATAAAGTTATAGCTCAGAGACAAGAGCTTAGTGTGATGTTTAATTTTTTTCTGAAATGCATTCATTTTATGCCCCTGTCTGAAAAGACCACACGTGTCAAATTGGCATGCTTGCACTTTTTGCAGCTCAATTCTGTAAACATAACGTCTTTATTTTCTACAAGTACTAAAACGTAATAGTTTTTATTGCATCCTTTTGCTATTTCCCAAAGAAGAGAATAACATTTGAAATCATAGCCTGTTTGACTATCCTAACACCTTTCAGCTATTCAACAATTCCATGTTCTTTTGTATAAACTGTGCAAATGCAAAAAAAATCAACAAAAACAAAACAAAAAAAAAAACCTAGGAAAAGCACACTGTCCTACATAGAACAGATAGCATCTTGTAGAGGAGCCTTTCAGAAGTTAGATAAATGCTGAGGTGCCCCTGAACTTGGGCCTTTCTTAAGCAGTTGGCGGGGGCCATCCCTAATAAAGAAATGGCCAGTGACTTGAAGCCTGAAAACCACGTCACAATGTTGTAGGTTGGCCAGCACCTGTAAATAAAGAGAACATAAATGACTTTAGATCATCAATATTTTTTGCTTCAGATGTTTTAAAACTTTCCAAGTTAGCAATGACCTTTGCCAAAATTTCTTCCTTTGGGGAGCGGAACTTTGTCCCATTCTGTTCTTTAAAGTATCCCCTCAGGACACACAGTAGAGGGAATTTGTTAGCAATGTGGACCCCTGTGCGCCATCTCAGACCCACTTACCAAGGGTCCCCAGGCTCCCCTAAAGCAAAGGATGTCCATCAAGCTTTCTACTGCCCTCTGAGCTGCAGAAGCAAGCACATAATTTGTTTTCTCTGTTTCATTAGGTTTTAGTTTTTCTCAGAATAAATCCATTGAAATCAGAGGATTAGAAGTACTAGATTTAACAATCGAAACTACAGAACCCTGAGTAAAATTTGCATTTCAGATACACAACACACACACACACACACACACACACACACTCAGCACAAGTATATCCCAGGTGACATTTGTGACATATCAGTGTTAAATTCAGTACATGTAATATTTGGAACATACACACACACACACACACACACACACACACACACACATATGATTACATAACAAACTCACTGTTTATCTGAAAATCCAATTTTTTAAAAAGTTAACTGGGCATTTTATATTTTACTTGGCAATTACTCAAGTTTTCTCTTCCACTGGATTCCTCTCATTTGAGGCGCTAGAGTTGGGATGAGGCGATCACAGCACTGGAAAAGCCCCTGGGAGAGTGCTGTGAGTGCATTCCAAGCTGGAACACGCGTACAAAGGCCCAGGCATTCCACACCCAAGCACGGAGGCAGGAGCTCACAAGATAGCCTGCCTCCTGACAGGTGATTTGTTTTCACTTCCACTTCTATTTACATGCCAACTTAAAAATGGTTTGCATGGCTTTTAGAAATTGCATTTTAATGTGCTGTAATGCTATTTTTCTCTCCCAGAGAAAATTTTCATTTAAATGTGACTAGTTACTTGGAGGAAACAGGATTATATATTCAGGCTTTATTATTCCACAACAATGAAATTGTTTCGTTTCACGTACAATGCCTATGATGTAAACCACCCTTTACATCAATCCGTCTCCTTTCTCCTCAGCTTGGATCAATGTAAAATGAAAAACTAAGAAGAAAGAAAAATGATTTCATGTTATTTCTCTTCCATTCTGGTACTTTTATTGCATTGGATATCTATATATCTATATATAGATATATATATCCAACTTAAGGGTATTAATACTATTCTAGCCAAATTATTACCTTCTCTAGTCATTTTTGGAATACACACATACACACATACACACACACACACACACACACACACACACATATTCTTTCTTGATTTCCAAGAAAGAAAAACAAATTTGAAAAAAATGGAGAAAATATGGCATTTTATTATCTAATATTAAAATATATTATGAAGGTACAAAAATTAAAGCCATTAAGTAACAGGGAGTAAATAGGTTAATAAAACATAATAAAATATCCAGAAACAGACTCTCTCTCTCGCTATATATATATATATATATATATATATATATATACATATATATGTATATGTACATATGTTTCACTTATGAAAAAAAAGTTAGCATTTTAAATTAGCAAGTATCAAGGGATTATTCATTAATTTATGTTTACATAATTGGCTAACTGGAAAAAATAAGGCTGGACATGAACTTAATTTTTATTCCTAAATACATTTCTGATGATGACAAATTTACATATAAATAAGAAAAATAACCCTAGGAGAAATTTTAGTTAAGTTTGTTTATACTTTTGGAATAGAGTTTTTCTTGGTGAGCTACAGAACCTAGGCTTCAAAAAGCCAAAATAAGATATATTTACCTCAAATGCAAACTTTTGTATGAGAATAGCTCACAAAAGGGAAAACTAATAGTAACTGCAGCACACAACAAGTAAAACAAAGGGAAACTTCCCTAATTTGTAAAAAAAAAAAAAAAAAAAAAAAGCAAATGCCAACAGGATCAAGTGTCCAGTTCTCAGACAAATGGTAATGTAATAAAAATGCATGGGAAAAGGCTCAAACTGGTCATTAAAAATTATACATCAAAACAATGAGGTTTCTCCCTACCTAGTGGAGTGGATTTTTTTTTTTTCTCAGTTCTGGGGATGGAACTACAGTGTAGGTAAGTGGTCCACCCTGGAGAAATCAGTATATACTGATTTAAAAAAAAACACCCAAAACATCAGTATATATATATATATATATATATATATATACATATACACATACATACATATATATGTATATATTTTTGGTCAGTCCTGGGACTGGAAACTCAGGGCCTGTCCCTGAGCTTATTTGTCCTCAAGGCTAGCGCTCTACCACTTGAACCACAGCATCATTTCTGGCTTTTTCTGAGTAGTTTATTGGAGGTAAGAGTCTCATGGATTTTCCTGCCCAGGCTGGCTTTGAACAATGCTTCTGAGATCTCAGCCTCCTGAGAAGCTAGGATTATAGGCATAAGCCAGCAAGGCCCAGTTTTTATAAAAACATATACTGATACCCAGAGCCACCACATCAAAGAGAAATAAAGGGGCTTTCTCACACATTTTTGCAGGGAGAATATATTTTTCTTCTGACTAATAACAACTGAAAATTTAAAAAGCATATATATATATATATATATATATATATATATGCCCCTTAATTCAGCTTTGCTACGGGCAGGGGATGCTTTTACATATTCATCAAAATGTATCTAAGGCTATTCACTGGAACATTTAAAAAATAATACTGAAAAACAGGAAACAATCAAAATATCCATGGAGGAGAGAGATTGTGGCAAAATGGAAAATTTCTAAGATATTAAGCTATTAAGATATATTAAATGGAAAGCAGCAAATGAAGTACAGAGCACTACCATGCCTAGGATAGGCACCTCTGTGAACTAAAACCCAGTCCTTCTCCAGGTATGTGCACAATGCACACATGTGTCTGTGTGCCCACAGCCAGAGGTGCCATCCCCAAGAAATTATTAACAAGAGATAACATTAGAGATTTCACTTTTAATTTGGCCTGTTGTTGAATCTTATATCATTTATACTTATTTGTTTTGTTTGTTTATTCTTTCCTTGGGGGAGGACTGGTATGAATTTTTAAATGATAATTTTATTTCCTTTAAGTAGTAAAAACAGGCTACCATTTAACAAATGAGTTTATAAAGACAATGTATCTTAATCAATATCACCCCTTTCATCATTCTCCTCCATCCTTCTCAACCTAAACCCTCCACTCACAATTTTCCCTTTTTCATAGAATATTCATTGAATGTTATGACTGCATTTCCCCTCTATCCCTGCCTTGTTTATTTATTTTGAATCTCTTCAGAGATATTTAGTCAGAAAGATATTCAGGGACTTTTTTTTGTTTGCCTTTTAGTATTCTAAAACTATCACAGTTAACTATTGTATTTAAAACATAAACTAAACAAAAAATCTGTTGTCTACTTCTAAATGACTTCCTTATGTTCCATTTTGTTAGGGAAATTCTACACTTCTTGTCCTTAGATTTGTAATTAGAAACAGTTATTGCTCTTTATAGTGTAAGATGTATGTAAGTGGCAGATGTAAGAGAAAAATTCTTATCCTAGATTCAAAATAGCTAATTTCTGAAAAAAAAAAAACAAAACAAAAAATACAACAGCAAACTACCCAATTTCTCAATTAAAAAGATATCTGGATAAAAACAGGTCTTTGTCACTCAGAGGCAGGTTCAAGTCTGTTCTATGTCTCTATCCTTCCTGTACTTTATAAAAGAAGCTCCAATCTCTAGCGCTTCTCAAATCTTTGGCCTAACAATGCCCTCTTCTGGCTCCTTGGTTTACATTGAGTCAGCTTACCCAGATTGAGCAAAAGGCATAATTTATATACCATATCAGGAAAAAATAATCACCTTGAAACCTGAGAGAAAAGGGTCTACTTTTAAAACAAAGCCATACACACACACACACACACACACACACACACACACACACACACACACACACACACACAGTTGCATATATGCATGGGTATACGTATTTGCATAAGTATGGGCATGTATACTTACCATTTACACAATATAAGGTTTATACTGCATTATAGATATATGTAAGATACATGATAGGTTGGGCTGGTGGCTCATGCCTGTCATCCTAACTACTTGGCAGGTAGAGATCATGAGGGTTGAAGTTCAAGGTCAGCTTAGGCAGAAAACTTTGCAAGACTTTATCTCAACCACTATCTGGGTGCAGTGGCTCATTCTGGTCATTCCAGCTTTGAGGGAGGCTGAGATAGAAAGGATGGTGGTTCTAGACCAACCTGAGCAAAAAATGCTTGCACACCTAATCCAACAGGAAAGGCTGGGTGAAGCAAGCATGCCACCCCAGCTGTGTTGGGAAGCATAAATTAGGAGGATCATGGTCCTGGGGAAAAAGCAAGACACCATCTAAAATACAATCATCACAGCAAAAAAAAAAAAAGTCTGGAAGTATGGCTAAGCAGTAGAGCGCCTGCCTAGCAAGTGCAAAGTTCTGATTTAAAACTCCAATGCCACCAAAAAGAAAAAACATACCCATGGTATAAAAATTAATATCATGGTAGGTGTTAGTGTTCATGTCTGTAATTCTAGCTACTCAAGAAAGTCCAAGAGATTCTTATCTCCAGCAAACTACCAAAAAAAGCCAGAAGTGAAACTGTGGCTAAATGATGGAGTGCCAAGCCTGAGTAAAACAAGCTCAGACAAAAGCTCCGAACCAGAACCAAAAACAAAAAACAAAACCATATATAATATAGGATACACATAGCTCTAAGTTGTAAGTATTCTGACTTTAAGTCAAATGTATACCATAGATCAAAATTACCTAGGTTTCATTTACTTTTTATGTCCTATAATTTCATTAATAGGCATATATTTCCTCAAATTTATGAAAATTATAGCAGCAAAAACTACTTAATTTCAATTTTTCTTCTTAGATTTTAGCCATGGAGATTTAGAAACCATGTAACATGGCAGTAAAATATTACATCACCAAGTATATAGAGAAATAATTTTAAAAGTCTTGAATTTCAGTTTTCACCTCCACTAGTTTATATACATACATACATACATACATACATACATACATACATACATACATACATACATGTTTCTCCCTATTTTTTGAGACAAGATCTGGAACCTAAGCTGACCTCAAATTTAAGATGCTCCTTCCTCAGCCTCTTGAGTTTTGAGATTACAGGCAGGCACCATCATGCCCAACTCTAATTTATAAGTATTTTCAACTGACAAATTTTCAATAAAAGGACTTCTGATGTCCAAGATACCTACCAGAAGAACTCTTAAAAATCTGAGGAAGGACGCTGAAGCAAGAACTGTAGTCTAGTTTCAGATGCTAAACAGCATTTGGGCAATAGCACCCTCTGGTGGCCCTAAAAGGAACATGTCCTTTCTACCTTTAGGAGCTTTTGAAGCAGGATTTAATTAATCCCCAGGACAACAAGTATTTGTTAAAATCTTATCACGTACTAAGATATTGGAGGCCGGGTATCCTAGGGAAGTAGACTCCATTATTTTGTCATTCAAGGAGCTTTCAACTTCATTGTGAGACAAACAATTGCATTATGCAATGAAACTCCTGAATGTGGGCCTGGAGACACTGAGGGGTTGGTGCTACATTCAATACACAGCAGAAAGCCAGTCCTCATATTTAATTATCTCCCAAAGGTGCTGGTCCTCTGAAGACAGGCCTGCACAGAGCAACAGTGTTTCAGACCTTAAACCTCCCTCTGTATCACCAAGATTTTTGTGGTTATTCAGGTTATGTCTCAAAATTGGCCAAAGGTATTTTTTGTTTGTTTGTTTTCCTTTTCATTCATGCTGATACTAAGGCTTGAACTCAGGTTCTGGGCACTGTACTTGAGCTCTTTCACTTCAGGCTGGTGCTAGGCTACTTGAGCAATAGCTCTGCTTTTGGAGCTAAGTGTCTCACAGACTTTCCTGCCTGGGCTGGCTTCAAAATTTGCTCCTCATATTTGAGCCTCCTGGGTATCTACGATTACAGACATGAGCCACTGGTGCCTGCCTTTATCCAACCATTTTTACCTACAGGTGTTTCTACTCTTCTGGATACAGAGACTTTTTACACACTAGCAGTAACTTCCAGTATGAAACAAATGACAAATAATGAGGTTATTTCTTAGGTTTGTTTTTATTTTTCACCTCCATCCTGAAAATCCTTTCTGGAAGAGGGAATATCTGAATCCCTGGCTGGGCCCTCGGAAGGCACATGAGCGCACCCCCTCCTCTCGTGGCCTGCATCCCATACTCACTTCTGGATCGCAGGTAGCAGTCATTGCAGTTTAGAAGGCCATTTCGAATCCTCACATCCGTGCCACTCATGGCGTCACCAAGCTGTCCTTTACAAATTCCACACTGCAGGGGAAAGAAAAGAACACATGCTTAAGGTGTATCGGGATTTGTTTCTCATGAGCACGGAGGATAGGAATAACACAACAATCACTCCTCCAGTATCCGCATTTGTTATGGTGGATACCACCTCAAGATCCAACTTACAACCAAAAGAAAATGGATGTTGAGAATTTTATTCCTAACTTTGCATTTTGCAGAGGACATATTGGTTCAGAGAAGTTAGCGAATCTGTCCAGAGTGTGAGAGGCTGGCAGCGATTTCAAATGGATTCCAGAGTCTATCAATTTAACTTTTATAATACACTATTTCTCAACCAAAAATCATTTAAAACAGATTACACCCTAGCAGGCATTATGGATGATCAACTGGAACTTGACTTTCAGTAATTTTTCTAAGCTGGATTTCCATCACTGTTTCGAAGTTCTTCCCGATGAAAATTACTTAGGAATAAGTGCTTCTACTTTTGTATTTCCACATTAAAGGCAGATACATGGACGAACAAGTCCCCTGGGAACAGAAACCCCCTTAGTCAAGTTGGTCTGCGTGCAGAGGGGACTATGGGAGACACTCTGCTGCTTGTATCAGAGGAGGCAGCACAGGGCATGGGTCCGGGCACTAGCCTTGGTGTTGGAATTGGAGCCGGCCCTTGGATCAGGTTCTAAAGCCATCTGGGACTTCATCTAAGTTATACTACCAGCTTTGCGCACTGTGCTCTATCTATCATGAGTCTTGCTTTTGTGTGATTCCTGGTAGAGAATAGGATTAAGTCTGAGGGTAACTTCAATGACTAATGCCTTAGTTTATGGACAAAGTAGATTTTACTTTAAGCCCCTGTAAGCTTACTTTATAGCCAAGGAGGCCACCAACAAGTAGGACAAAATTCAAGAAGGAAAAAGAAAGGAACTCAGCATTATGCAGAGGAGGAATAACATAGAGATAGAAAGTTTGGCTTTAATTGATATGTCGAATTGAAACCCCTTTCTACAACTACTTAAAGAGCATTAAATTTTTTTTAAGAAAGAGAAAGCTTGGCTTCAACATCTATGTATGTTACTTTGAAAAGTATCTCTGAGTGAAACAAGGAGAAAATATGCTGACAAAACGCAGTTTATCTATTTTATAACAGATTAAGTAAAACTGGTTAGCTCACCTACTTAGCAGATCCGGTACTAGAATTCAAGCCTCCTTGTTGTCAGTGTATTCAGTATTTCATGCATCTAAAAGTATTATTGATGGCTACTCTGCTAAGTACAGAGGAAACTGGCAAGCAAGAGGAGTAAGCATGGCTCCTCCCTGATGGATTTTGCTGTTTATGAGAGGAACTGGGAACTACACAATTCAAGAATGAGCTGTAAGGGCCATGGCAGGTTCTAAAGGCACCTGAGAACCAAGGCAGGGTCAGAGAGAAAGCAGCCTCATAGAGGGAGTGACACAACCTGAGATGCCAGACAGATTCATTCCAGAAGCTACATTTTGCAAATAGCTAGAACCACTCACTTATCAATGGGAGATTTTTTTTTTCCTTTCATAGGCCAATGAATAAAACCCCATTGATGTGACATCCCAGAAGTTCAAGAAACAGCAGATGTTACACAGTGGTACTAAAGCTTTGCAGGCATCATCGACCACCCTGCATCCCTTTCTCGGCTTCCTGGGGGAGTGTGCACTCTTTAGTAATGGAAGGCCTCGGTAAGGATGAACCACAGGCATCTGCTTTGCTTCTTCTGACCTGATTCTGGGTGGGAGAATTTGACTGAAGGATGGCCACCTACCCATCTCCCTCATCGCAAAGAAAGGCCTTCAAATGCCAGGTGTTTCTCCATTCCAGAGGAGCCAACACACACACACACACACACACACACACACACACACACACACACACGCACGCACGCAGGAGATGATCCTTGGAGAGAAGCAGGATGTATGTGTACATACCCTGAAACACTGGATGTGAAAGTAGAGATTGAGGGTCTCGATGATCATTGCTGCGCCTTTGCCTAAAGCAAGCCCACAGGAAGAGCACAACTTCTTCCCGCTTATCGACCTGCATTTCAAAACACATGGAGTAGCACCATTTTACTCCCGAAGAATTGGTTGTACACACAAACATGCAGTGAAAAGAAGGGATTTTTACAATGCTTCACCCATGAGTGAAATGAGAATAAGCTGACAATGAAGAGGAAATGAGGCATTAGATATATAAATTGCAGTCAACTGCTAGACTAAATACAATTGGCTTCCACTGTGGTACAGGGTCTGGTGTGTTATTGTGTGTATGTGTGCATGTACACACACGTATGTGCGTGTGTGAGCATGTGTATGTGACATTCCAAGAAGTCTCAAAATGATTCGCTGTATTGATCATGCATTTTATTTTATTTTTGTCAGTTGTGGAGCTTGAACTCAGGGCTTGGGTACTGTCCCTGAGCTCTTGTGTCCAAGGCTAGTGCTCTGCTACTTTGAGCTATAGCTCCACTTTCAGTTTTATGGTATTTAATTGGAGATAAGTCTCATGGACTTTCCTGCCCAGGCTGGTTTTGAACCATGATACTCAGATCTCAACCTCCTGAATAGCTAGGATTACAGATGTGAGCCACCAGCACTGGCTTGATTATGCCAGTCCTAAAGACACTCATGTTTAGCTTTACTAAAGTTCTCAAATTGCTTTAACATATTAGGGCATCTACTTTCATTTATCAAGGGAAAATAAAACATTTTGCTTTACGAGTAGAGAGTCAATTGTGGTTGAACAGAATGGGCAGCAGGCAGAGGCAGCAGGAAGAGACCAACGTGAGGAACACATCAGGGACTAGATGGCTATGCTCTTCAGGCAGCCTTCCTAGACCCAAGACGACATGGCAATCGTGCCCCATTGTCTGAAAAGCTCTGGGAATGACAGGGTTTAAACATGCAATACCATTTGAAAGCCAAGAGGGTACAGAGGTACAGAGAAAACTGAAAGGAGGCCATAAAAAAGTGGGGGAGAGGGAGAAGAGTTGTCCTAAGCAAACCCAATTTATGAGGATTTCCCTCTTATCTAGTAGTAAGTAAAATTCTTTCACTGATGCAAATGACTGAGTACTCAATCATTTGAGTCTGCAGTGGATGGAAATTTGGTCAGTTTTTAAGGCCCAATGAATGACCAGAAGTGATTGTGAGAGCTCCAATAGGTTCAGCCTCTGTATTCTCTCAAGCAGCCACAGAGTCGCTGCTTAGAAGGGCCCCATAGCCTTGGAGGAAAGGTACCCAAAGGCACCCATGGAGAAGCCCAGCAATTGTCTGGTGGCTTTATTATTAGATTGCAGTTTCAAACAATGTAATTAAAGTCCAATGGCCACATCTGCACCTATGTCACCCACGTGGCTTTTTTCTACTGCAGGCTAAGGGGTGTTTTCTTTAATCTTGCTTTGGGGAGCAGGGAGGAAATGTGGATGGATGGATCTCTCAAAATGGCTGATGACTGGCCTATGTCGTTAGGCCAAGACATTATGCTTGGCGAGCTACAGACGGAAGAAATCAGCCCCAGGAAGGTGTGCTGACCTCTTGTACCTGTTTGGTGACTGGCCAGGAGGGGTAGGACAACAGGGGGAAAAGGGCCCAGCTTTGAAGTGTTCTCGAGGGCTTTTCCTGTAACATGGTAAAGGAGCCTTAAATTATGACAAGTTAAGAGAAGTTCAACACCATCAAGAATGTTACTTTAGATTATAAAAGAAAAGACCCCAAACTTCCTTGGCAAACCAATCAGAGACCACCAGAGTCTGCTAGTAATATTTTGTTCTTAAAAGAAACTATTTGGAGACACAGTCTCATAGGCAGCATAGACTAGCCTGAAACTCATGACCTTCTTCCTGCTTTAGGAGTTTAAACGCAGGGCCTCATGTTCTTGTTCAGATTTCTTGCTCATGGCTGGCACTCTGCCACCTGAGCAATGATTTGAGTCTAGTATTTTGCTAGTTCATTGGAGATGGAGTCTCTTGTACTTTTCTGCCTGGGCTGGCTTCAAACCACAATCCTCAGATCTCTGCCTCCTGAGTAGCTAGGATTACGAGTCTGAGCCATGGGCAAGCTAGTATTTTTTTTTTTAAGAAGAAGAAGAAGAAAAAAATAGTAATTCTGCCCAGTACTAACAATATAAAATCAAAACCAAGCAGGCAAGCTGGCATTGCTGAGTATAAAAAAGAAAATATTTTTCTAAATTTTATTTCTTGTTACGTTCTTGTTTACTTAAAACAACCTTTTTTTAAGGTGTTCACAGAGCTGCTTTTGTATGCTTTTTGTATGTAGATATAAATTATGCACTTGGTTACCTTAGGAGGAAAGGCAGGCAGGGTCACAGGGAAGACAGAAAGCCAGAAACACAGGGCTCATGTTAAAGAAGGTATTTTTCAGTCAGACGGTTTCCTGGATTCACATGATAAAGGGTGATGTTCAAAATTGTTTTTCTTTCCTTTTTTCTTTTTTGAGTGTCTAGTTACATAGCCCAGCTGGCTTCATACTTAAGATCCTCTGCCTCCACCTCCTGAATGCTAGAGTTATATGTGTGTGCTACCACAGGTAGCTGAACAGGTTTAAATTATGCCACAGGCAGCCACAAATCAGAATGGTTCCCAGGCAGAAGTGGGGGGGGGGGGGTCTGCTGTGCAGATGTAGGGGGTGGCAGACAGGTTGTCACTTAGGGGCTCTGGCTTTGACAGGTAGATTTCACTTGGAAAGAAAGTGGTAGAAGAGAAAAACACAGAAAAGAACAGGAGACAAAAGGTGCCAATGCAGATGTAAAGAGAGCACAAATCTCTCTCTCCTGACTGCTTTCAGCCATGCCGGTCCCACACCCCCAGCCCCAGGCAGGGCTTGACCTTTCCAAAACCTTCTCTCTCCTGCAGCGCCCCCAAGTGTCAGCATCGTTGCTTAAAAAGGGTTAAAAAGTGTCATAACATAACATCGAAGTGATTTCAACTCCTATTGTTCTGGGACCCTAGACACCTAGAAACAAAACTAAGAAAAGGAGAGAGGTCCTAACACATTGTACTGAGGAAAAAGCAAATCGAACAAGAAAAATAAGATGAAAATGGAATCTTCTCCCCCATCACAAGGTTTTCATCATCATCATCATCATCACCTAAACTATGCTTCACAGTCCTTGCTGTTTGCCAGGCCGGAACCCCGGCGAGGAAGGCACTGTTACCACGCCTGTCTGACGAAGGAAGCTGCTCACAGGTCTGCTTGGGCAAGTGGCAACGCAGGAATTTGAATCTCAGCATCGGGCTTGAGGTAGAAGGATGGGAAAAGCATAATGGATGCACATTTTTGAAACTGTGATTACTATATACCTCTGGCTTAAATAGGATCTTCTGGCAAATTGATGAGGCATTCCTCCACCATTTAGCCAGCCACTTGCTTTGGGCAAATTATTTAATGTTTCAGTGTCTAAATTTCCTCACCATAAAATGGAAAAGAATCTCACAAAGTGATTGGGAGGGTTCAGTGAGTGAATATATGCTAATTAAATACTAGTAAACATCAAACTAATATTTAATAATATCTGTTTTATTTCACTAGCAATATAATTCTTATTTTTACAATATCTAATATTAAAAATTAAATTAAACATTAATAAGTATTTCATACTTGAAATATTTGTGAGCTCATTAACACAGTGCCTATTATGCTGAAATGCTTCAGAGCTGGAATGACTAGGATTGTAAGAATATAGATCTCACAGAATTAAAATGTAGCCTAGGGTAGTTATCTTAATAAGAGATGGTAACACTAGAAGAGACTAAGAATATCTTTTCTTGAAAGAACGTGTGTCCACAAGCTCTGAGACAATTTAACACAAATAAGTTACAAACATAAGAGATTCATTTTTCAATACTTAGATTTGTAGGTTAGGAATATAACTGCCTTTGATACATGGATAAATTCAGAGTGAATATGTACTTTCCAGGAAGGCTGTTCCAAACCTTTCTAAATATTTGCTGCCTTGGCAGTAAGATTAAGTGTACACAAAACATAAATGCCACTGACATGTGGCCATTCACACAAGTTCATATTAGCCCCTTCTATGTCAACTTTTTTAAAGGCTCCCATGTGCATCTTATTTGGCTACTCACTTCCGCCTTTCACCAGGAGATTCAATCTGATGGTTCACGCTTTTATCCAGTGGAAGGGTTTTTGGTTTCATCTCTTCTGACATGCATATTGGTGGGTTTGATATCTGCTGATGCTGGGGTGGGCCTGAGGTCAAGAAAAGAACATTAGTGAAGTCACCTTTCTTTATAGTGCTAAAGCCTGCTGGGTTACAGCAACTCCCCATGGACCGTGGGGACAGGGGGGTTGGAGAAGCCCAGAGTGAATTAGTGCTGGAAGCCAAGAAGATCTGAAGCCAGAATCTTTCACCTCCCTGAAATAGCTGATGTAACACTAACAGTACTTAAGATACTGACTTCATACGCATTAAAGAGTGCAAACGTAATGGATATAATCGTAATGTGGGCAGATCCAATTGTAACTTGGAACATAATTTCTAACCACAGAAATATACATGATGTTCATGTTCATTAACTCATGGATCACAGCAATTATGATATGGTTTAAACTCACAGGGCAACTGAGTGATGCTCAGCTTTCAGGATGTCTACACACACACACACACACACACACACACACACACACACACATCTAGGCTCTTATGTGATCATCAATTCACATAAATACACAGACAATAGGCCCAAATATTCAAAACCATGTTTGTTAACTCTACCACTAAAAACTAAAACTTTATTTGCTCAGTGAAATTTCCCTTGGCTAGGTACACATTGATCATGGCCACTTCTTTGTTCTTTCAGTTGATCCTTGCTCTTCCTATAATCTCTCTACCTCCAGACTCAGTTAAGAAGTATCTGCCAGACACCAGTGCTCGCAAAGGCCCCTTAGTAGTAGGGAAACAAACAAAATTACACAAATCAATGAAATAGTGAAATTGCTAACAACCCCGGTTAGTGTGAACTTCAAAAATCAAAGAGGAACCAGCATGCAAGGGCCTTGAACAGTGGATGTGACATGGGAACATTCCATTATCTAGGAATGATCGGATCCGTGGCATGTAGCCTTTGGTTGTTCAATAAGGAATTCATTTGAATTTTACTGTGGCGAGCCTCGCATGTGGGAGGCATGGGTGCGAAGCAGGGTGGCATGGGGAACTGAGCTCCCAGCACCTTCCTGACCATCCAGCTCCCAGGACTCAAGTCACCAGTACAGAGTCTACTTCTCCACAGTCATGTGAGGGGATGATTAGAACAATATCCAATGGTTGAAAGGGGAAATTTGTGGAAGTCTTCAACTGCACTGTTTATGAAGATCAATGATTTTCTATACAGTTATATTTTTTTAAAGTGCCAATATCTGCTCAGGCCTCATGGGGACCTCAGTGCTATGCAGAGTGTGTGCCTAGCAGAGGTGCGTGCGTGCGTGCGTGCGTGTGTGTGTGTGTGTGTGTGTGTGTGTGTGTGTGTGTGTGTCTGTGTTGGGGGCAATCTTATAATCTTATAATTTAAATATTGTGGATTACACTAGGTAAGACCCTCTTCTCACTCTTACCCTGAGCTATCTGTGGGTTCACCCCACAGTGTGGGCCTCCAGCCTCTGCATCCAGGTCGTCATGGACTCCTTTTGATGTGGGGTTCGCAGAGTGGGCCACAGTCCCTGGAGTCAGGCTGTTAAAGAAACATCGTTCAGCATAAAGAGAAAAGAAGCTGGATGAAACTCACGGGTCAAGTCCCTCGGGACATGGACGTGCCAGATGCAATCTGACCAATGACAATCTGACTTGTTCTTTATTCTGTTTTCTTTTATTTTAAACTAGATTTAAAAGATTAAAAAGTACTACACATTTTTAATAATTCACTTAACAAGCTAATTTTCTTTTAAAGATCCCTTATGTTCTTGCTGCCCACAAAGCTCTTAATTCTAATCATTTAAGGGATGTCAGAGCAAATGGGAAGCTGTCAAATTCTCACAAGATCAATGGTGGAAATCACTTGGGGCTACATGGAGCCTTTGCTGTCTGTGGTAATTCCTGGGCTTTTCAGTGGCTTCTGTGTTCTGAGAAAGGAGAGTGGAAGTTGATGAGGAAAGTTTCTGGTGATGAAGGCAGAAGGAGTCTAGCAAGTATTCATATTATATCCTTGTCTGAAGAACTAGCAAAAATGCACATAGAATGTCTTTAGGCATCCTTCACATCTTCTTGAGTAGTAGTTGTCATTTCACAACACTAGAAAGTCTTCTACACGGCATTGGCTGGAAGCAAATGTGCTCTTCCAAAGACAACACCAGCTCTAGCTAGCCACAGGACCTTTGCTCCTAAAACATACAGTTCACCCTTTCTTGTAATTGACAACAAGCCCAGGAGAAATCTAGGAGCAAAACTCCACCAGAAGAACTCAGCCCCTGGCCAGCATTTCACATGGGCCAGCATTTCAAATGATATTTGCATCGCCTCTTATGTCTTCAGCTTTCTCTAGGATACCATACATGTGCATGGATTCATGCGTACTTGCTGATATCAATCTGCTACCTCAGACCTGAGGGTTAAACATGTATCTCATAAATAAGACTGGATGCTTCCTGGTTTTTTTTTGCAGGTCCTTTCTAGGTTAAGTATGAGTGGATACCAATAAATCCATCACTTCCCATAGCTACATACTAAGGGGGAATACTAGCAGCCAAATTCCAGAGCACAGCAGAACCACAATAGGTGGGGCCAGGGCATCTTTTTAATCAGTCTCTCTCCCTACAGATGCCTTTGTCATTTCCAGTGACTGATATTTAGGCACGGGGCTTGGAATTGACAATAACCTCCTTTGATGATCTATACTGCTCCTCCTTACTTAAAAAAAAGTGTTGCCTATTTCAAAATAAGGCTATTTATATTCAAGAGCATAACGACACTGACTTTGAGAGCTATTACAATATGTTCAAGCAATATGTAATGTATTACTGGAACTATCCTTTCAAAGCTGAATATGATTTGCATTCACAATGCATCTGCTTCTTGAGAGAGAATGGGCAGAACCAGGCTTGGAGAATTCTCTCAGACAGCCTTGTATAGCTCCTACCTGCCCTCCTCCTCCAGGGCACCGCACTCCCCGGTCTTGAGCAATATGTCATTGTCATCCTCATGGAAAGCGTTCTTCTGACTTCTCTCTTTTTCTTCTTCTTGACAATTTTCCAAGTCCATCTTATTCTAATGGGAGAAACGCAAGGGTAGCATTGAATGCAAGTTTTAAACATGGTGGACATATATTTACCTCTCCACAGGGGGATGCCTGAAGCATCTTTTCCTTTTCTTAAATTTATTTTTGAATCACAAATCTTTTATATGTCTCCAAAATTTTAAATTATTACTAACATGTATTAAAGACACAAAAAATGCAACTCACTGTTATATTTCTATACAGGCATCCCTAGTGTATTTATCATATTCATCCATCCTTCTACCCACCCCTTCACCCCCAGCCCCATGAGGTATTTTTCAATCACACTTCCTACCATGTATAAATAAGTCACCCAAATGAACTGTTTCCAGTAACTTCTAACTATTTTGAATCCATGTGGTGTCTGGAGCTCTCTCAAGTATTATCATACAAGAAAATTGTTTAGAAAACCCCCTTTAAAAATAAAACAAAGCCACAGGACTGCTTATTTCAGGATAAGTGACTTTGTAGTGTCAGAGTGTTTTATTATGGACAATTGTCCATTATATCACCGTGACCTTCTTAGAGGATATGGAGGTATACTAGGCTTTCTAAGCTCCCTCCGGCCCTCAGAGACACCTGTGGATTTCTTGTGAAGTCTTTGAGCTGAGAAGACACAGTTATGGAGGTTGGTGGAGGACATATTTTTGTGATCTCTGTTTCTGCCAAAGAAGGCAAAGCAAATTCACAGCATTGTCTGATGAAAGAATGAGAGATCTGGGAGCTGGGCAGGGAGAGGACATTCCAGAATATGTTGCTACTTGAGATCTTGCTAGCCTGATTGAGGAGGTCTGACAGTATGATGACTTTACTGCTCCTCAGATAGGGAGTCTCTCTATGATTTGGTCCCAGCTGTGACAATACTAATGGGTGCAAGAGCCATGTAGAATGGGACTGGATTCAGAGGAAAAGCCAGTTGTGGATTAAGCTGTTGGAGTTTTATGGGGAACACTGGCATTGTGGTTTTTATACTTCTATTTAGGTTTGATTGTGTCACAGCTTGCTTTGAGCCAGTGGTCTCACCATTGTCCCACCGCCTTCAGTTACAGAGGAGGATGTAGACAGTTGGTCTGCAGAACTCGAAGACATAGTAAACGGAACCACAGTGTCTTCAATTATCTTACGCTCCTAAGGGGAAGAGATGGAATCCATGAAAGGTAAGAAGTTGTATTTGTTAAGAAAAACATTTCAGGAAGGAAGTTCAGAAAAAAAAGCAAAATATGTCACGTGTAAACAAGCAGAGTATTTTCAAGCCCTTATGTTCTCCAAGAACACAAATCATGTAATACTTATAGGAAACAAGTTATCAGTTAGTATTGATTTTAGAAAAATAAAGCCTGGATTAGTTCAATCCAAGAAACCCAACTGAAAATGCTATTGGGGACCTAACAATGCACAAAATTATTTTTGAAGATGAAATTCACAACACTGATCATAAGCAAAGTTTAGATAGTACACATAAAATGTAGTTCACTCCAAATTTTCTAATGTGGTTGGCTTATTCATGTAAAAAAACATGAAGAAGCAAAATAATATCGCCTTCTACAAATCTCTTTAATACTACATAATGAATGCAGTCTATTAGGAAGGATATATCCATTTATCCTTGATATCAAATTTATCCTATAAAATTTGCTCATTATCAAATGGACTTGCTACAAACAAATCCACACACAAACAGATGAATTAATTCTTTGATGCCTTCTCTCCTAGGAAGATCAAGAACCAGACCATGACTGGAGAATAGATATAATTGCATTGTCTTTTGGACCATGGCTCAACACACTTTACCCTAATGGAGGCTACTGTGGTCTTTTAGAGCCTATAAGGTATGCATCTTTTAAAGCAAGTGTGTGGGGAGGTATGACTCTGCTGTGTGCACACCAACACAGCCACATGCACACACATGGCACAGACAGAAAAGGTGCTGACAGATTGATGAACTGGGATGATGAGGTGACAGTAGTGGGGTTTGCCTACCTCCTCATAGTATCTGCGCTCTTCCTCTTCCACCTCCTTTTGGGCCTTTTCCCACTCTTCCTTCAGCTTGTCCTGTTCCTTCTGGTATCTCTCCTGTAATAGCACAGTGGCCACAGAGTATTTGGAACTGATTATAGCATAATATCATTCGGATTGTTTTTTCTTATTTGTCTAAACTACCAAAAGATTGTCATCTTGTAACATTCAGAATCTAGTCAATCTTTACTATGAGAGTACTGTTTTGTGCTGCTCAAACATTTTAGGCACATAAAAATCCGGTGGAGAGCAGTTATTTCTTGCTGTCGTATTTTTAAAAAACTTCTCTTCAGATAGAAAAGTAGAAGTTTGCTTGTGGAAAGGGGAAAGAAAAATGAAACTCTTTAATGAATGTCATGTCCAAGGTAGGCTAAGCCTAGGTTGAGTTTTGGCACATCATTAACAGAAAGCCATGGCTGGGCTGAGGATGTCGCTGAGAGGTAAAGCACTTGCTTAGTATATGTAAGGCTCTGGGTTTCATCCTCAGCACTGATAATGGCAACAACAAAAGCCACAGATGCCAGCTGAATCCTATAAACTACTATAGACATTATAGCTTATAAGACAGACAACACAGAAAAGGTCAACAGTGGACAAGAAGATAATCAGCTGATTTACTCCATTTATCACTATCACAGCAAAATGAGATCTACCTAGCTTAAGGTAACTTGGAATTAAGAGCAGCTTTTCAAGAGCCTCATTGCAATGCTTCTGCATCGGAGCTGTCATGCTTGTGTTCACATTCAGTGTGACACTCAGCTCTTCTGGGGGAAGAAAGAAAAACATTTTCAATAAGGCTGTGTGAAAAGTGTGACTGGAGCTCTGGAGGAGCTGACTGGAAGGAATGAATAATAGAGATTAAAATCAAAGCTGAACCGGGTGCCAGTGTCTCATTCCTGTAATCCTGTCTACTCATTGATCTGAGGATCAATGTTTGAAGCCAGCTGGGGCAGGAAAGTCAGTGAGACTCTAATCTCAAAGTACTTACTTAAAAAAAGCAGAAGTAGAGCACAAAAGCTTAGGGACAGTGCCCAGGCTCTGAGGTTAAGCCCTAGGACTGGCACAAAAAACAAATAAACAAAACTGAAAGCTTGAGCTAAGGGCTTATATCTCTAATCCTAGCTATTCAGGAGGCTGAGATATAAGGATCATGATTCAAGACCAGCCCAGACAGACAAATGCAAGGGACTCTTACCTCCAATACACTGACAAAAAGCAGGAAGTGGTAGAACACCACAGTGAGCAGAAAAAGCTGAGTGAGAGTGTTAGGGTCTTAGGTTAAAACTCTAATATGAGTACAAGAAATAAACAAAAATAAAGCTTGAAATGAGAACTGACACCCTAGATGCCTTGGAAATGGCATCCTGAGGAAATGGAGTCACAGAATCATGAGTACCATACACACTCTCTTGGCAATCCTTCCTTTGAGGCCTAGACATGTTTGCGTGTTTCTCTGCGTGGGGAAGGTAGGGAGATTCCCCAGGAATGACCTGTTATGTCATGATCTCAGGAAAAAAAGGATTTCCTTCAGTGGATGTCTGCAGACTGGTATTCTTCCAAATATTCTAACAAAACCACAACTGGTCAACCCATGTCAAAACTAATTTCCCCATCTGAACATTGTGAAGTTTTAGAGTGGACTTCAGGGGCTTTTCAGAATAAAGGAAACAGAAGTAAAAATTACACGGAGGCTGACAAACAATTGAAGCTGACAAGCTACTCTTCTGGGTCCAAAAGTTCTTGGCACTGGACATCAAGAGTGATGCAGGGGTTGGGGGTATGGCCTAGTGGCAAGAGTGCTTGTCTCATATACATGAGGCCCTGGGTTCAATTCCCCAGCAACACATATACAGAAAAAATGGCCAGAAGTGGTGCTGTGGCTCAAGTGGCAGAGTGCTAGCCTTGAGCAAAAAGAAGCCAGGGACAGTGCTCAGGCCCTGAGTCCAAGTCCAAGCCCCAGGACTGGCCAAAAAAAAAAAAAAAAGAGTGATGCAGTTCCTCTCTGTCTCTGTGTTTCTTTCTCTTTCTCTGTCTGTCTCTGTCTTTCTGTCTCCCTCTCTGTCTTTCTCTCTCTCTGTCTTCCTCTCTCTCTTTCTCTGTCTCTCACACACTCACTTACTCCTTCTTTCCCTCACACCACAGCCCACAAATCATGATGTCACCATATAAGGAAACCATTCAAGGCAGGCGTGACACGCAGGCCATGTGCCTGTGTCTGCAAGCAAGCATGGCCACCTTGGGAAGAGAGAATGTACATGGAGGGCCCATCTTCTTTCCTCTGGAAATCGCATATGCGATTTCTAGCTGTTCATCACTTAGCCAGGGAACAAGTGCTTCATTTCCAAGACCACAGCAGAGGGCCAAGACTCCCAATGAACCCAAAGTCCCAACAGCCCTGGAAATTGGCTTTGCGTGGACTATTTGAAAGGTGCCAGCCTTAACGTCAGAGTCAATGCTACACTACACTGTAAATGGCTTCTCTACACCTTGGATTTAAGCCAAAAGGACAAAACAATAAAACTAAGAAACAGTAAGTAAAATAAACTTGTATTAAGCATCACTTTCCACACAGTAGAAAGTCAACAAGGCAAATGAGGTTTGATGTCTCCTTTAGAATTTTTTTTTTTTGGCTGCTTCAATGCTTTGGAAGAACAGTGAAATGAGCACTGGTTTTAGAGTTCTGCAGACTTGGATCTGGCTCAATGTCTTTAGCTGTGTGAGTTTGGGAGACTTAATGCAACTTTTATGAGTCTTGGTTTCTATAATTGTAAATGTGAACCAATCAGACTACTTTGAGGGGTTGTATGAGGATTAAATTAGATAAATGATGTAAAGTGCCAAGGGCAGTTCCTGCCACATCTGGAGTACTCAATGTGGATGAGTTTTTAAGTTACTTCGGGAAGAAGCCCTGTTAATCCAGGAAACAGATGTGAATTAAAAGCAAGATACATTTCCTCCCAGGATTCCCCGAGAATTGATCATTCAGCTGCTTTGACTCAAAGATGAAACACATATTTCTACTTGAGGAACTAGATGAAGGTCAAAATTTTATTCTACCTGTATGCACTTAGATCTCTTTTGTGTAATTCACTGTTGCAGTTACTTTGTCACTGAAAATTGGTGACTAAGGGGAGGACAAATGGGTAGACTGATTCTTCATGCTTGGAGGTATTCCACGTGTCCATGTAAAGACTTTTTTCTTCTCTTCACCATGGAACGTTTTGGCAGGAAGAATTAGTTATGGGACACAGTTGGATCTCTAGGCTCCAGAACTTCTGCAAAGCATCAGATTCCATCTGTTTCCTGTCCTAGAAAATCTATTTACTGCGACAGAAATGAAGAGAGAATTGTCAAGAGGAAAGGGCAATGAGGTAAACCTGCTCCTACCTGGAGCAGACGTTCTTGCTCCTGCTGCCATTTTTCTTGTCGTCTGCGCTCTTCTTCTGGGTCCCATGCCCAGAATTTAAACTGCTCCAAACAAAAACAAAGCAAAACAGAAAGCATTTAGGATCAGAATGGAGCAAATCCTCACAGAAGGAGAGGAGAAGGAAATTAGCTTCCAGCCTGGTCCATGAGGGCCACAGAAATAGAAGGCTTTGCATAGCTGTCTTCTTTCATGGCAGAAATGATTTGCTTATTCTAGCTTATTCTTTAGTTCCAGAATGTTGGTATGAATTGGGGACACTACTTGGTGCCTACATGCTGTACTGAGGGCCTAAACTCAGAGCCTAGGTGTTAACCCTTAGTTTTTCCTCTTTTTGGGGGGCCCAGTCTTGGTACTTAAACTCAGGGCCTGAACACTGTCCCTGGCTTCTTTTTGCTCAAGGCTAGCACTCTACCACATGAGCCACAGTGCTACTTTGGCTTTTTCTGTATATGTGGTGCTGAGGAATCAAACCCAGGGCTTCATGCATGGTAGGCAAGCACTCTACCACTAGACCACATTCCCAGCCAGTTTTTCCTCTTAAGGCTGCTGCTCTACCACTTGAGCCACAGCTCCAGGAGTTAAGAGACTCACAACTTCCCTAGCTAGGCTGGCTTCAAACTATGATCTACCAATCTCATTTTTAAGAAATACCTGCAGAAGTTTTCTATTTTAGTACTAAATTCTATCATCATATCCATTTTAAATGACTTTCCATTTTGTTTGTAGGTAGGATAGCAATCTTGTAGAATCACAGCCCCCTCTCCACAATTGGCCTGGCAGCATGAAATTATTCTCTTAAGACCAATTGTCTTTTAAATCTCTTCTTTGGTTGAATCCTCTTTAAGATAACTAACTAAATTATAAATTAAAGTCCCATGAAATGTACCATCTTTCTTCTTAAAATGAGATACTGCAGGGCACTGGCAACTCACACCTGTAATCCTAGCTACTCAGGAGGCTGAGATTTGAGGAACTCAGTTCAAAGCCAGCTCAAGCAGGAAAGTCCATGAGACTCTTATCTCCAGTTAACCACCTGAAAACCAGAAGTAGAGCTGTGGCTCAAAGTGGTAGAGTACTAGCCTTGAGCAAAAGAGCTCAGGGACAGCACCCAGGCCCTGAGTTCAAGCCCTATGATTGGGGGGGGGGAACCCCAACAAAACCCAAAAGGAGATACTTACAGGTGTAGTTACAGGTGACTTTTCACTGCTCGGAGAATCCACTACACAGAATAAAGGAAAGAAAAATAGATCAACATGAGTAGCTTCTAATTTTTCTTTTACTGTTATCCTCTTAGTGGAATTCTTACATCAGTTTTAGACTTTTTGTTTTTGGAAAATCAAGAATATTGGGAAAGCATAATAAAGCAGACCATTGCAGCAGGCTGTATCCGTCACCCAAAGCCAGGAGCAGTGTACCGCTGACCACATCAGCACCAGGCACTAGATTCAGGAAGCAACTCCTATGGCTACTGTGCTGGCTCTTAATGCACCTTGCATTCTGGCATGACTGGGCAGTCCCCTCATGTCTGACCTGTAAGTGCGTCATTCAGAGGCCATATGTCATCGGGGAGGGACAGAAAGTGACATAGTTAACAAAAGAGACAGAACCACTTTCTGCTAAGTGTTTCCAGCCTTTGTTTAAAAATGGAGGGGTTAGCTAGGCACCAGTGGGCTCATGCCTATAATCCTAGCTGCAAAGGAGGTTGAAATGGGAGGATCATGGTTTGAAGCCAGCTCCTGGGCCTCTTATCTCCCCTAAATCAGCAAATCAGACAGAAGGGAGGTGAGGCTCAAGGAGTAGAGTGCCAGCCTTGTGTAAGGGAGATTGCTTTGGCCCTGAGTTCAAGCTCCAGTACTGACACAGATACACACAAATATTGTGCCTTTGCAATATTATAATCGACACAGAATTCTATGGATCTTCTCCAAATTTGAGTATAATTGGTGTTGACATTTTGCTAACTATGTCAGAAATAAGCACTCTTTTTTTCTCCCAAGTCAGAAATGAGGACAAATGCCAGAAATCACTGGTTGCCCCAACAAGAATTTTCATACAAAAGAACCGCAGCTACCTAGAATGGCGTTTACCTGACTGCGAGAAAAACTGGGACCGTCGCCAAGAGTTCTGAACTCTGAGCGGAACACTGGCAGTGCCAGGCAGCTCTAGATCAGATACAGAACAGAACAAACAGAAAACCATGAAACCAGGCCGAGAATTGCACCAAACCACATCTCAGGTGCCAAAGAATGTTTAGTCCTGGTCACTCATGAATTGAGAGTGAGCGACGCTCACGTACAAAACATCTCTCTAAATAAAACACATATAAGACTTGAAATTCAAAGGTCAATGAAACCCCAGACAGCTTGTGTACCTGCTGTCTGACTGCATGTTAGGTGAATGTATTGACTCAAGGGGGATACTGTTTAATTGTGGAATCTGAAAATACAGAGTTTTTTTGGTTTGTGGGGGATGTTAGAAACGTCTAAGGGATCACAGAGATGCATGGCTTAATTATAACTTTTTGTGTGTGTGTATGTGCGAGGAGGGTGTTAGTGGGAATTGAACTCTGAGCCTGGGTACTATCCCTTAGCTTTTTCCCCCATTCAAGGTTGGCAACTCCACTCCTGTTTGTGTGCATGTGTGCATGTGTGAATGTGTGGTTAATTGAACATAAGAGTCCTCACAGATTTTTCTGCCTGGACTGGCTTCGAATCATGATCATGTCAATCTTCCTTTTATATGTAGAGAAGAAATGTGCCTGTGTGCATACATGGTGCATCTAACACACACAGAACTCCTACCAAGCATTAGCATCCTTCAGCTCTGGGTTATGCTAGCCTGGCTCTGACACAGTATTATCTGTAATCTTTCCACTGCTTTGAGAGAGTTGAAAAGAGATTTGTCACCTTTAATGCATTTTATGTTTGTGTTCAGAGTTTGTAAAAAACCATATTGATGTGTGTGTGTGTGTGCACGCACGTGTGTGTCCAAGGGAACATCATTCAAATTGACAGGTACATCTTCAGTAGACTGTAGGAACAATCTATAAACAGGTGAATTTAAAGAAATAAGAGAGATGCTAGTTGCAGTGGCTCACCCCTGTAATTCTGGCTACTGGAGAGGTGGAAGTTGGGAGAATCACAGTTCAAGGCCAGAAAAAGCAAAAAGTTAGGAAAACCAATCTCAGTAAACCATATGCTATGATTCATGTCTGTATCCCCAGGTACACTGGAGGACTAGCCAGGAGGCCGAGTACTTGAGGCTAGGCCCAGGCAAAAATGCAATACTCTACTTTTGAAAGGGCTGGAGGGGTAACTCGGGTCTTTCATTAAGTGACTGTCTAGCAAGCAGGAGGTCCTGAGTTCAAATCCTACTAATCATCTTCACCCCAAATGGGGGAGAAAAAAATTTCTAGATATGGCTCCAGGATTCTTTTCCTGACCATATAGTTCCCTAGGATTTGAGGCTAGGCTTCAAGGTCGTTTAGATGTATACTGACTTCTTATATCTGGACAAAGACTCATACATGACTTGCAATCATCCTTTCCTCAAAGACAAATCATGTCTTTTTTGGGGTATGTGGGTGTGTGTGCCAGTCCTGGGGTTAGAACTCTGGGCCTGAGTGTTGTCCCTGAGCTTTTTTGCCCAAGGCTAGCACTCTACCACTTGAGTCACAGCTCTACTTTCAGCTTTTTTGGTGCTTAATTGGAGATGAGAGTCTCAGTGGACTTTTCTGCCTGGGCTGGCTTTGAACAATGATCTTCAGATCTCAGCCTCTTGAGTAGCTTGGATTACAGGTGTGAGCCACAGGTGCCCAGCCAAATCATGTCTTCTAAGGTTACCTCTTGCTTCTGGAAATACAGGAGCTTTATACACTCCAAACAAGTATTATTGTTATTTTATATAGCTATTTACTATGTCTTTGAGCCACCATTTAAATAAATCAGTTCTTAAAGTCAGCAGTTTGCACAGTTATGTTCCCTGAGTCTACCACACCAGCTTCCAGATCTATAGAAGCAAACCTGGTCTGGCAGGTCCCAAACCCAGAGCTTGGGCACATTCATGGGGTCATGGAAACGACAAACATGAATATTTTATGAAAACTCAAATCGACAATAGAGTTGGCATACTATTGATTATAAACTTTAAAAAGTCTTACTGATTTCTTAAAAATTAAATTATCTTTTTATGCTTTGGAGTGAATACAAAAATATTTTAAGGTCTCAAATCCTTATACAGACCCTCTTGTGTCTCCATAGTCCATGGCAGACCCAGAGGCCTTAGCGGTAGGAACTTGCTTGTCCACATACAGAATTCACCCTCATCTTTCCATTCTGAAATTCCTAATTCAACCATCATGGACTCTGCAAATACCATGGCTAAGAAAGCATTAACTTAAGGGGTGTAGCCATCCTTTAAAACAGAATACTTACACCAATGGGCCCAGACAAATACATAGAGCTAAAGCATTTCCTTCTGCTCACCTTGAGAATTAAGATTTGGCAAGTGTAGTTGGTTGGTTTCAGGCATCTTATCCAGATACGGAAACGTCAAGGTTGCTTCTGGTTCTGGAGATTTTGGCTTTGCCACCTGGACCACAGACACCAGACATAAATGTTATTATGTATTGTTCATGAACAAATGCAACCGAAGGTAGACTTTAAGAAGTCAACAAATGCAAACACCTAATGTTCCCATGAACTTTTTCTTGTTGTTCTTTCCCTAAAACTCTTTCATGCTTGTTTATATTCACAGAAAGGTAAGTTTTTCAGAGAAATAAAACAAGACCATAAAAAAACCCACATGATCCCTTTCTTCAAAATTCAGAAGATAGGATTTCATCTTTGGAATTCTTTGTCACTCTCTCTTCTGTTTATTAGCCAACCACATATTCTGTTTCTGGCCCCATACAATACTAAATTATCATGTCAGGAAATGAGATGTTCCAGATAAGATAATGTTAAAAAACAAAACCCACCTTAGTCTGTAAGTAATAAGCGTTACAGTGATACCATCATGTAACGGACACAATGCTCAGGGTCCTACGCCACCCTCATAAACTTATGAAAAGCGTGTTGTTTTACAAAGGTAATCATTTCAAGTGAAATCAGCAAATCAGTTGTACCCACCTTGATGACTCTTATGTAAGAACTAACAGTGACTCTGCCTGTTGTCAAAGCAGCACTAGCACAAATAGCTATCATTAAACAGTGCTAAGCACAGATGGCCTTAGGGAAGTATGCTAGACAACTTGTCCTTGTGGCAAATGATTCCCTAATTGCTAGCTTTAAAAATTCTTATGTTTGCTTTATAAAAAATTATATTTCTTTCTTCTTTTTAAATGGATGTTTCTTGTCTGGCTATGGAATGATATTTGTTTTTCCCTCCTCCAATGGTCTTCAGTGGAAGCACCCTCCTGATGATGTTTAATCAACTGCCTAAATTTACTGAAACAACATATAAAGTAAGAATAATCTCCGAGCCTGAGTCTGAATGAGAAGCATTTTGTTTTTGCTCATGTCCTGAGCTGCTTGCAGGACTTCATTCTGATTTCATCCTGGGTGATGGCTGTGTTCCCAATAGATTAATATGAAAATTCATGACCTACATATGTATGAGGATTGTGGAGCATTTATTTCATCCGAATATGAGATATTATTTGGTTCTGAGGATAGATTAATGATAGGATTTCTGTAGGATTTCATTTTCACTTATCAATAATATATTCAATCCTAAAAGAATCCTGAAGAAAAGATAGTCAACCACCTCATTCTGCATCACTGAGGTCAACCAGATGTCCGAAGGAACTTCAACCTGAGACATGTAGAAAAGCTAAGGTCTGGTCTTCCTAAGTTGACAACTCTCACCTTATGGATATTATTTCTTCCATGGTGGAGGCTGACAAAAATATATTTCAGATAAATGAAAAATGAATGGTCAGCAAAATGCTCAGAATGCTATAAGGAAAAGTCAGCTTGCTGGCCTGGAAGATTGTTTTACGAGAGTAATAGCTTCAAGTGAAATCAGAAAATAAAAGTTATTGTATCCACTGTGAGCACTGTGATGTAAGAATTAACTACTGGAGGGCGGGGCGGAAGAGGAGAAAGTCATATGGTGCCGGTGGAGATGCTGGGCTCCATCTGCTAATCAACTAACAGGGCTTCTGAATCTGCAGTCCAAGAATGGAGTTTGGGACTACGTATGATAGCAGGGATAACTCCGCAACTCCTGTATATTTCATTTTATGCTTTAAAAATATTCATCTGTGGGTAATGTTTGCTAGATAGCCAAAGGGTCCATAGCAAGAAATTTTTAAATAATGTACCCACCCACTCACCGAACCAATCAATCAAGCAATTAAAAAAAAAAAAGTAAACTTGAGTGCGCCTAAAACCACGTTTTCCCATAGTGGTATAGATGGAGCTGTCTGAAGGCAGCTGTGACACAGAGAAGGGTGGACAGATCAGGAACACCAACTATACTTTCTAGGATGGTAGTCAACTTCTTTGATAAAAGTATTATTCCTGTAAGATAGGAATACTAAGGCATTTTCCTTTCATTTTGGATATAAGTGAAAAAATTCATTTGTAAGGATATTAAAGGTAGCAAATATATTTTGGATAAGGCAAACCTGGAGAAGGTGGGAAATTGCCCCTAACCTACTGTGTGATGTATGCTTTAATTCGCCTTTATACCTCTAGACCATTCTCCAATTCTTTGTGTAAACAGCCAGAGTCTGAAACACCCACCACGCATCAAGGCATCAGGCATTTTACAGGTGCTGCCAATGACCTATCATTCTTAGCTCTGCAAGGCTGGGGGCTACGTGGTATTCAGGGGTGAATGTCTCCGGTGCCTGGCACAGAAAAAATTGCTCAGGAACTTACAGATGAATTTCAACTAACTGGTACAATTTTTACTTCAAAGTCAAGTCCAAATGTAGGACTGATTATTTTATTTTATTTTATTGTTGGTCATGGGGCTTGACCTGGGGATCCTGGGAGCTGTCCCTGAGCTCTTTAGTTGGGAATTTTACCACCTATCATTTGCCACAGTTTTTGACAGACTGTGGTTTTCCATCTTGGTGGCCTCTTATGTGGGAGCTTTAAAAATTACAGATTCTTGGGGCCTGTCTCCAAGGATTCAAATTTATTGCTCTGAAAGGTTCTTGGTATTATAATTGTTTTCCAGTTTTCTTCTCTAGTGTTTTCTTTTGAATTTATTTATTTAATCCTTAAGTAGTTGTACAAACAGGTTTCAATTCAACATGTCAGTGTGTGAGTACAATGAATCTTAATAAATATCACCTCTTTCACCCAGTCCCTCAATTTACCTAGTTCCATTTTCACATACACACACACACACACACACACACACGAAAGAAAAAAAGCTAAAAAGACTTTAGACACCCTCTCTGTCTGTCTGTCTGTCTGTCTCTCTCTCTCTCTCTCCCTTTTTGTCAGTTGTGGTGCTTGAACTCAGGGCTATCCCTGAGCTCTTCAGCCAAGGCTAATGCTCCACCACTTGAGCCACGGCACCACTTCCTAAAAAGACCTTAAAATCCATTATATCAGAAGAACTACTTCTAAGTATTCTGTTATTCATATCCAGTGACATCAGAAGTACCATTGCTAAAAGCTGGTTAACAATGAAAAGAGAATATTAGTAACCTGGCAGGTCAAAAATAAGAAAGCAAGATTACACACAGTAGACTGAAGCCTAATTTCGAGGCTTTTAAATTTATACTTAAGTTACATTTTAATTTTAATGGCATTACATTCTTACAAAATGGATACATTTTATAGTATATACTTGATATATTTATGACATGTCATGACATGTATGTATTTCTTTCTACATTTAAGTGTGTGTGTGCGTGTGTGTGTGTGTGTGTGTGCGCCAGTTCTGGGACTTGAACTCATGACCTGGGAACTCTTTCTTTCTTTATTGTAAAGGCTATGAATGGAGGGTGGGGGTGGGGGAGGGAAGGTTTAGTTACAAAAGTAACTAGTAAATTTATTTATTTATTTTTGCCAGTCCTGGGGCTTGGACTCAGGGCTTGAACACTGTCCTTGGCTTCTTTTTGCTCAAGGCTAGCATTCTACTACTTGAACCACAGCACCATTTCCGACTTTTTCTGTTAATGTGGTGCTTAGGAATTGAACCCACAGCTTAGTGCATGTTAGGCAAGCACTCTACCACTAAAGCCACATTCTAAGCCCAGTACATTCCTTGTTTTTTTTATATTTATATATTTCTTTATTGTCAAAGTGATGTACAGAGGGGTTACAGTGTCATACGTAAGGCAGTGAGTATATTTCTTATCAAACTTGTTACCTCCTCCCTCATTTCCCCCCTCCCTGCCTTCCCCCTCCCCATTTCCCTCTCCCTATGAGTTGTACAGTTGGTTGACAGTTTTGTGTGTATTGCTGTTGCATTTGTTTGTCTTTTATCCTTTGTCTCTCCATTTTGATATTCCCCTTCCTTTCCCTAGTTCCAATACACATATATACAATATCCAGGGCACCAAAATCAGTTACAGTGATATCAGAGGTAAAACCATGGGGAAGAAAGAGAAAAGAAAAAGGTATAATTTCACATGGTATGTTGAAAATAATAACAACAATGATAAACCATTTCTTTCCATAACTTGGAGTTCATTTCACTTAGCATCATCTTATGTGTTCATATGTATATAGCTATTGAGCTATTGTGATCTTCTGCTAGGATTATCCTAGACGTGTACTAATTATTCCTGATGAGGGAAACCATAGTCTATGTTTCTTTGGGTCTGGCTCACTTCACTTAGTATGTTTTTTTCCAAGTCCTTCCATTTCCTTACAAATAGGCCAATGTCATTCTTTCTGATAGAGGCATAGAATTCTATTGTGTATATGCACCATATTGTCTTGATCCACTCATCTACTGAGGGGCATCTGGGTTGGTTTCAAGGCAAGCACTCTACCACTAGGCCATATTCCCAGCCCACTGGGTTGGTTTCATATAATACATTTGTTTTTAAGCATTGTTACCCCCTCGCTCATTTTCTCCTGCTTACCACTCCCCACTCTCCTCCCTCCAAAGTTGTAAAGTTCATTTCCAACATAGTGTCTACTGAAGATCATTGTTGCATTAGTTCATTCTTTGTCCTGCTGTTTCTGATTCCCTTTCCCTTCCCATTTTCTCAAAGCTAGTGCTCTATCACTTGACACAGAGTTCTACCTCCAACTTTTTTTTTTGCGGGGGGGGGGATTAACTTACTGGATTTAAGAATTTCATAGATTTTCCTGTCCAGTCTGACTTTGAAATGCTATCCTCAGATCTCAGCCTCTGGAGTAGCTGGAAATACAGGTGGGTATGAGCCACTGATGCCTCACTATATTTAACTTTTCTTCTTCTTTTTTTTTTACAATGAAAATATAATTTATTTGTCTCATAGAGAGAGCATAGACTAGAGGTGAGGGAAAAGATGAGGGAAAAAGAAACCTCAATTGTTAGTCACTGTCACAGCAGCTGCAGTATGAGACCATAAAAACCAAGGCATTTAACTTACCTTGTGTGACAGCACCAGCTCCACTTTTCCACCCATTTCATTTTCTGGCTTTTTCTGGTCTTTTTCTTCTTCTGGCACATCATTTTTCAGCTGAGGGTTGGAGGAAAACTCCACAAAGGCCACTGTTGGGCTACATCGAGTCACAGTTGTAGTAAAATGCTGTGGCTCTGAAAGCACGTTGCATGCAGTCAGAAAGATAGGAAAGCAAATCATAGAAAGAACCAGTGTTTTTTTGTTTGTTTGTTTGTTTTTGGTATGGTCACAAAGACATTGAGCCCATGTGTCCCTTCCCCCATCAGAAGCTCGATTACTGTGTGGGGCTGGGTAGCAATGAGCCTAAGTTGCTGGAATCCTCCAGACTCTTTCTGGATATTTTAATAAGCACTGAAATAAATCCCATCAAAGAACCCCCCTTACTGGGGCAAGGTCTTCAGCAGAGACATCTGAATCACAGTTAAGGCAACTAGGGTAGATTAGAGATCATGTCTGCCGCCATGACTGAATGGCAGCCTAGTTTAGCCTTTTTAACATGACATTTTCTTCACTGGAATGTGCTAAAGATTGTGGGCCTGGGATGTTGAGCCCACTGAAAGCCAGCTCTTCTGACATAAAAAGAACTAGGCATGCTTTAGGGGATGGACAAGTCACCAGGGATGGGGTATACTGAAATGTTGGGGGCTAGCTTGGGAACACATATGCTGTTATTTTTGCTAATCGCACACACACACACACACACACACACACACACGATGTATGTCTTATCTATTGTTACAGTGTGTCAAGACCTTTTAGAATCATTTCTGGAAGAAAATACCTTTTTATTATGAGGATAGAGACACGTTTTAAAGAGATAACACATTTATGGAAGACAGTACCTTTTTTATGGAGATGAAGACAGTTTTTCAAGAGATAATATAGAACAGAATAGAAAGGGGCGGGGGGGTCGGTGCTGGGCTGATTTTACAGCATTAATGCTTTGGCAGGAATTTCCTCATAAAGCCTCTAGGTGGCAGCACAGCCCCATCACTTACAGAGCCAAACCTCTATCCTCTGGTTGGTTGAGTAGGAAAAATGTCCCTTTGCTTTAAAAGAAGTGTGCAATGAAACAAACCTGATGCACCAAGCTCTGTGTTCTCTTTTCCTGGGTTTCCCCCATCATTCTTGTCCTCTTGGCTGTTCAGTTTGGTTTCCTCCACCATCTCCTGAAAAAAGATTTTCCCCTTATAATTAAGTATTCCTTTGAAGGTTCTAAAAAGGAAAAGGAATTTTTTTTCTTAATAGTAATCTTTCAGGGTAACATGGCATTGTAATTTCTGGGCAGCTCCATAGAAGGAGCCTGTGTGTGTTAGCATCCCCACTCTTTCTTTGGCCACCAAAGGTTCTAAACCAGCTGCCATCCACTCCCTCCTCAATGCCTTTCACGCTGATGTAGGGACACACCACTAGTGAATTGGTCTTGTTCTTTTTGTGACACTGGATTTAGGGTCTCCTGTTTGTTAGGCAGGTGCCCTAGAATTCTATTTTGCACTGGTTATTTTTGTCAGGTCTTGGTTCTTGCTTGGGCACACACCTAAGCTTGGGTCTCCTATTTTAAGGTTCCTAGTGGCTGGGATAAGAGGCACATGCCATCACACCCACTTTCCTTCCGTTAAGATGCTTTTCTACCTGGAATTGAAATCCTCCCAATCTCAACCTCCCGAGTGCCTAGGATTACAGGTATGAATCACTGTGGTTTTTTGTTCTGAAGGCTACAATTCACTTTTCAGTGGCTTGTCCTGGGCATGGTTGCCTGTTGTTCTTAATAGTGTGGATTTTATTCTTGAAGCTCTCTTCCTTCCTGAGCTCCCAACAATCTCTCGGTGTGTCTCTTCTCTCACTGATTCTCATTCCCTTTCTTTTCTACCACTTGAGCCGTGTTACCAGTCCTGCTTTTTGCTGGTTAATTGGAGATGGATTCTCGAACTATTTTGCCTGGGCTGGCCTCCAATTGTGATCCTTCAAGTGTCCCTCTTCTAGTATTATAGGCTGGAGCCACCAGCACCCAGTTTCTGGTAAGTTGTGTGTGTGTGTGTTTTTTTTTTTTTTTGCCAGTCCTGGGTCTTGGACTCGGGGCCTGAGCACTGTCCCTGGCTTCTTTTTGCTCAAGGCTAGCACTCTGCCATTTGAGCCACAGCGCCACTTCTGGCCATTTTCTATATATGTGCTGCTGGGGAATCAAACCTAGGGCTTCATTTATACAAGGCAAGTACTCTTGCCACTAGGCCATATTCCCAGCCCTGTGTGTTTGTGTTTAACACAATAGTTTTCAATCATGGCTTCCTTTATCGTCTGACAACAGGACTGGAGCCTTTCTCCTTGTTCTACTCAGGAGCGCCTCTGTCTCAGATCTTACTCTCTAATCTATTTGACACCTCACAGTCTTGTTCTTCTTCACAGTACCTCAACCGTGTTAGTTCTATGCTTTAGAGCTACCTAAATACCCAACACTTGGGGAATGACTGAATGAATAACTTAGGTTCCCAAAGGAATCTATTACACAACCATTGAAAATTAAGAGGTTGAACATGCTAGAATAGAGTGGTACACCAGACCCTGGGTTCAATTATGTATACACAAAACATTTAAACCATACACCGTATAATGTCTACATATATAAGATTGCATATGTGCTTAAGCTTACATAAATGTAGCTGTTAATATAGCTATTGAAAGTATATTAAAAGATAGAAAATGTAAAATGCAAACAGAGATTTCTCATTTTTTGTTAAGACAGGGTGTCCCTATGCAGCTCAGGCGAGACTTGAACTTAATGTGCATCTCAAGCATGCGTGAAACCAGTTCTCTTCCTATCTCAAATTCCCACATGCCAGGATTGCAGGCATGTACCACCATACCTGGCAATATTAATAGTCATTATTGTGTGTGTGTGTGTGTGTGTGTATGTGTGTGTGTGTGCGCACAAGTACTGAGGCTTGAAATTAGGGCCTGTGTACTGTCCCTTCACTTTTTTCACTCAAGGCTGGTGCTCTACCACTTGAGCCACTGCTCTACTTTTTGGCTTTTTGGTGGTTAATTGGAGACAAGAGTCTCATGGACTTCCCTGTTTGGGCTGGCTTCAAGCTGAGCCACTGGCATCTGGCTCAGTAGTGATTAGTTTTCACATTCTTAATCTTTGGATGCTACTGCCTTCTCATACTGCTCTTTTCACATTCCATCATTTGGGTGTGGCGAGACCTCCACCTCCAGGACCCTCAACTACTTACAGCTTTTCATCCATACAAACAATGAAGTGCTTGACGAGACAAGCCTAGAACACAGAAAACAACGGGGGCATGATCTCCCTGATATATGACTGTTAAGATGGGGTGACGGGGAGACAGTAGAGACCAGGTCTGTGAAACCAAAAACTTCTTGTCAAATTGTATTTCCCACAGGTTTGGGTCAGCGACCCAACATTATGTAACTAAAATCAAACAACTACTCAACATATAAAGGTCAAAAATTGACCTCTCAGTGGAATACAATAGCTCAAAAGCTATGTATGTACATTCATATAAGACTATTGTCGACATATTGTCTAATGTCCACATTACATTTAAAGCCCTAGGCGAATTTTCTTTGGCTTAGGCCATGTGGCTACTGTATATGTTTTTGGTACATTGTGCAATGTATATATGTCTACCTGACCTAGGGAAGGGAAAGAAAAACAGGGTGTAAGATATCACAAGAAATGTACACAGTGCCCTACTATGTAACTGTACCCTTTTTGCACAACACCTTGTCAAAAAAATTGTTTAATTAATAAATAAATTACAAAAAAAACCAAAAAACAAAAAACAATGAAGTGCTTGAGAGTTTCAAGTGTATTGCTGAAATGAAACCTTCCTTCTTCACCCTCCCCTTCATTAATTCTGCAATAAATGAAGACTTAGAGTCCTTCAGAATAGAGGCAAGATCAATCAGATATTCAAGGCTCCAGCTACTAACCCACCCCAGGTTCTAAAGGGGTATGGGCCAGGTGTGTAATCGATGTTGGGAAAAACATCTTTTCCTCATAGGAAATTCATTCTCTTGAACTCAGGTTAAGTGTTCCCTGGTCACCTGAATCCAGCCATTGCTGGCAAAACAGCCTGAATAAGAGAAAAGGCAAGCTGTAACTTCAGTTCAATAAGACAGGCCCATTTTAAACAACTTTTTATGTACACTGGAAAATGTCTAAAAAGAAAACAACATTAACCATATTAATTTCCATGTGGCTGGAATAATAGTATTTCTATGTTCTCTATGGTTTCCTGTATTCTGTGATGGACACAGAATACCTGGAATCAAAGGAAAGCTCAAAGCCATCGTAATTAACTTCTGTCTGGCTTTCTCCCTCCCGAAGGCTTGCTGTTTTTGTACTCACATCATTACTTCCAAGGAAATGAATTCAAAGTTGGCAGTTTTAACCAGAACTGATAGAATCAAAGGTTTGTTTCCATAAAAGAAAAAAGAAAAAGATCAGTCTTGCTGGAAAATGTGCTTCCTGGCCCAAACTTTCCTTTAGTCACAGCTCAAATTTGAGAGGAGAGGCCCCCTCCTCCAGTGGGGAACACTTCCTCAAGATTACAAACAAGTAAATAAAAACAAATCCCTGGACGCACATGAATGAGAGCCCTGAAAGGCTGAGTGACTCAAAGCCAGGAGTTAGCTTCTGCTTGACTGGGAGTGGTGGCAGCTTCTTGGCCGCCAAGGAATGAGACCCCAGCCACAAAATCTACCTGGCTACTGAATGCACCTTCTGACCAGAGCCTTCCGGGCAGGCTGGCCTGAGAGTGAGCCTGCAAGGTGGGCTGGCACTTGAAAGGAGGAAGGTAAGAAGTATGGGAGAGGAGAGCTTGGATGCTAGCCTTGTTTGGAGCCATAGGTGCATGGACCAATCATTGCACCTCTAATGAGCTGAGACAGCAAAGGCCAAGGTCCTTCCTGAATGGCTATTCTGGGATTCTGAGCAAGTTCCTGGCAATCCTGTACAACTTATCTGGACTTGAGCCTAGGAAAGCAATCTGTTTGTGTCCTGGCACCCCATTCCAGGTGCCTAACACACTTGCCTGTGTTTCTCCCTCCACTTTCAGACCTCTGAATACTGGAAAGAAGAGGAGCGAGTTGGAGGGCCAGGTTCTCCGTGCTGCAGATTAGAAATGTGAAGTTTGGTACCACACTTTCAAACTCACAGGCTGAGGCTCTGTTTCCAAGGGAAACAGGCCAAGATGCACTTTTTAAAATTTGCCTGACATCTGTAAATGCTTCTGTATCTAAATATCTTTAACTACGTTTATCGAATCTTATCTGACTATTCTTCTGACTACTTCTACTTGGGGAGAAGTTGTTTCTGAAGACATTTGACATCTAGGAGGAATTTGCAGTTGGTTTCAGCTTGGGAGAAAAACAGCGCCTACTCACACGCCTTTAGCCTGTTCTCCCTGCAAGTGAAAAACTTCAAGAAAGGTCTGATTGTCTGCGTTCCTGGATCAGAACACAGAAGGAAAGTGCTGAATTATCAAGAGGAAGGCCAGGAGCTTTTAATTTTATGTATTTATTTTCGTGCTGGTAGTGGAGTTCAAACTTGGGGAGTTATGCTCTCTCTGGGGTTTTTCACTAAAGGCTGGCTCTTTACTACTTTAACCATACTTCTTTTTCAGTGTTTTGTTGGTTACTTGGAGACAAGAGTCACACAAATTTTATTCCCTCAAAGCACGATCCTCAGATCTCAGCTTCTCCAGTAGCTAGGATTATAGGCTTAAGCCACTGGTGCCTGGCCAGAGCTTTTGTAAGATCAACCTGTCTCCTTTTCAAACAGGAGGTGATAGGGTTTAGGTACCACTGAGTAGAGTTTGCCTCAGTCAATGAGAATTGCCACTAACCTGGCTGGAAGGTATTGGCTAGCAGGAGAGCGAGGGCGCTGTCATTTGGGATGAGTGGATAAGAGGAAGCATGGAATGGAGTAACAGAGGGGTCACTGTGGGGGAGGGGGGTGAAGGGAGAAGAGTCTTGGAATCCAGGTGGCAGGAGAAAATCAGAATCAGAGAAGAGTGAACAGGAGAAGAAAAGAGAGCTGGAAGAAGAATTATGAGACTGTCCCCAAGGGCGACAGTCTTCTGGAAAAAGCTGTTCACACGTGTATATTTTGAAAGAGGACAACTGGAATAATTGACACACAAAGCTGGAAAACATCAAGGAATTCAGGTCATGCATATAAAATTCACATCTGTTCAAGAGAGTAATCTGATGATCTTATATCATTCCAAAAGAGCTTTATATCTATCCCCATTTGGGGCTTCTAAAAATGCATTCTAACCTTCTTTTGTTTGTTTGTTGTATGACAATATTAAAAATGGCTGGGTACCAATGGCTCAATAGCACCTGGCTATTCAGGAGGCTGAGATCTGAGAATAGTTTGAAGCTAGCCTCTGGGCAAGAAAGTCTGTGAAATTCTCATCTCCAATTAACCATCAAAAAGCCAGAAGTGGGGCTGTGATTCAAGTGGTAGAGCATTTGCCTTCAGAAAAACAGCTCAGGAACAACACACAGGCTCTGCATTCAAGCCCTAGGACTGGCACCAAAACCAAAACAAAACAAAACCACCTTTGGGCAGCTGTGGTCTATGGTCACCCTTGCATTGTATTATGTACTTTCAATATAAATTCTTATTATTTTATTTTATTTATTTATTTATTTATTTATTTATTTATTTATTTATTTATTTGCCAGTCTGGGAGCTTGAATTGAAGGCCTGAGCACTGTCCCTGGCTTCTTTTTGCTCAAGGCTAGCATTCTGCCACTTGAGCCACAGTGCCGCCTCTGGCCTTTTCTATATATGTGGTGCAGAGGAATTGAACCCAGGGCTTCATGTATATGAAGCAAGCACTCTTGCCACTAGGCCATATTCCCAGCCCTAAATTCTAAAAGACAAGATATAAATTCATCTTTAGACACAAATTCTCACAGTGACTACTTGACAGTTATTTTAGGAGTGGATTCTTTTGGAACCACTGAGGAAATAAGGGATCTTAATATAAATATAGTGATAATGGACCAAGGAAAAGTCTATTGCTTTAAGAGGAATAATAAATATTACAGTTAGCTATGAAACAAAGGATGAGTTTTGGGATGAGACGATCTCTCAGATTCTTTCCCAGTCTTGCATTTGTGCCATGACCTGATTTTTTTTAATACAGGCCAATATTTTATAATGCAGAGTGTTAGATTGCCACTGGGATTTTAACAAACATGTGGTAATGCATACAACCTGAAATGTCTCATGGGTAATTGGGAGGGAGGAGAATCTGTCATTCTGTTTGGAGCCTAGAATATCTACTCATGTTCATCACCTCTCATCTCTTTTTTTTGTGGGTCCATTATGGCTCCTCACCACTGCCCAGGCCTTTGATCTCATCATTCTCAACATGTGGAGCAGCTGTATCTATCTACGCCCCCATGCAAATCCACACTTAGGGTCAACTGTGAAAACCTACACTTTACACAAACTCTTCCCAGATTTCACCCAACCTTCGGTGATCTCACCTGTTCTCTGAACTATCTTATCCCACTGGTCTCCTTCCTTTACAGTCTGTTTAATTAGATGTTGTTTTTACATACTTTCCTAGTTGCTTTATGAAAACATTTTCCCTTGGCAAGTTTCTTTTCTTTTTCTCTTTTCCTTCCTTCCTTCCTTCCTTCCTTCCTTCCTTCCTTCCTCCCTCCCTCCCTCCCTCCCTCCCTCCCTCCCTCCCTTCCTTCCTTCCTTCCTTCCGCTCTCCCTCTCTCCCTCCCTCCCTCTTTCCTTTTCTTTCCTTTTGTGTCCTGGCTTGAACTCAGGGCCTGGGCACTGTTCCTGAGCTTTTTCATCTCAAAACTAGTACTCTATCATTAGAGTCACAGCTCTGCTTCCAGCTTTTTCTTCTTCTTTTTTTGGTGAGTACTTGGAAATAAGAGCCTCGTGGACTTCTGTCAGGGCTAGCTTTGAACTTCGATCCTCAGATCTCAGCCTCCTGAGTAGCTAGGATTACATGTGTGAGCAACAGGCAGCCAGCTACAAGTTTTCTTTTCAGAGTTAAAAAATTGGGCCTCGAGGGCTGGGAATATGGCCTAGTGGTAGAGTGCTTGGCTTGCATACATGAAGCCCTGGGTTTGATTCCCTGGTACCACATGTATGGAAAACGCCAGAAGTGGTGCTGTGGCTCAAGTGGTACGGTGCTAGCCTTGAGCAAAAAGAAGCCAGGGACAGTGTTCAGGCCCTGAGTTCAAGCCCCAGGACTGGAAAAAAAAATGGGCCTCATCCTTATCAGTGGGCAGGTACTTATCCACAAGGCCGTGGCCATCCCAACCTCATTACCATAGAGATGAGGCAGTGAGGAAGAACTAGAAAGTGCTGATCTGGGTGGGCACAGAAGCCTAACTTGTTTCAATCTATTTCTAAAGGAAGAGAGCAGCATCCAAGGAGAAGGATGAAGGAGAAAACCAAAGAGGTGACATGACATCATTGCACAACTCCTGTGCCACAGGCTAAGGCTGATGCTCTAACTCCAACTCCCTTAGGAGTGGCCCTGCCTTCCTGTTCTGTCCCTCCTGCCTACTGCTGCTGTTGCGTTCTTTGAGCAGTTCCAGCTTACCCTAAAGGAATTGTGACATTTTAGTGGTGGGTGAGGCCACTCCTCTGTAGAGTGTCTTGGTTGGGAATGCAGTTTTTGGAAGAAAGACACTATTTAACTATAACACTATTCCTTTGATGGACTCATGGAATTGAGCAAAGGAGTTAAAAAAAACAAAAACATCAAGTCAGAACGAGTACCAGTTTTAAAATATAGCCTCTCATTCCAAGCTGGCCACCATATTGTTCCAGGTCATTCCACTTCCCAATGGGAAGATATCGGTGACATACATCAAGAGATACTTTTCTTGATATAATGAAGAAGGAAGTAAAATGAGGAATAGGTTTCCGGAAGAAAGGATTCTTTGCAATGGTATAGGATTATACTTATTGAGGACACACACACACACACACACACACACACATTTTTTAAAAAGGGGAGTGATGCTGTCACTCAAAATGGTAGAGTGCTTGCTTGCCTTGACAGCACCCAGGCCCTGAGTTCAAGCCCCACAACCGACGGGGAAAAAAAAAGTTAAGCTAAAAAGAGGTTAGTTGAATTTTTGGTATTTTTTAAACAAATGAGAAAAAGGTCTTTTTTATACATAGCATCAAAGATGAATAGCCAGGTTCTAAAAGCACCAATTAAATTATATGAACAATCCAGATTCAAATTATATTCACAAGTCTAACCAGATCCTAAGCATACAGAGGAAAAAGACATTTTTTTCCCCTGTGACACTGAGCACCAATCATATGAAGACAACAGCAATGATTTGTTTTCAAATTAGGTTAACTTTTAATTCCAGCCCATTGGCATGAGTGGAATTGTGTCTCCCCAAACTCCTGCATTGTTCTAACCCTCAGAAGGTGGCTTTTTTTGGACGTGGAGTTGTTGTTGATGTAATTAATTAAGATGAGATCGTACTGGACTCCCTAGTCTATCTGTCTCCTGTTATTTCTAGTCACCCCCACTCCATTATAGCTGGTGTTCTTGTAAGCAGAGGGAATGTTTACAAAGATAGGCGAGGCACACAGGGAGAGAGCCCTGTGGGGAATGAGGACGGGGATGAAGACAGATGCCACAAGCCAAGGAACATAAAGAGTTCTAGCCACTGGCAGGAGGTGGAAAAGAGACCTGGAAGAGATTCTCCCCCACAGCAGAGAGAAGGAACCAACCCTTACTAATGCCTTCATTTTGTATTTCTCACAATGTCTGTGGTTTAAACCACCCAGTTTATGGTCCTTTGTTATGTAGTCCTCACAATTAATACATTCAAGGAAAACAAAAATGAGCACAGTGATGACCTATGGGATTTTAAAACCAGAGTCTTTAAGGTAGAAGGGGACAAACACTTACTGTGATTTCCTGTGGAGCATTTGGCTTCTTGATGTTGATCTCGATGCTGTAGTTGTCTTGTTTCACCTCCAGAGGGCAGCTGAGCATGGTGGCCACCCCTTCAAACACTGGGGACTTGGTTAAGGAGGGGGCAGGCGCCATTGTGAGATCCTCTTTGTCCTTGTCCTCCTCTTCTCTATGGACCGTCTCTCCATTCATGCTGACTCTTGCATCGACCTATACCAGCCAGGATGAACAAAGAACATGCGATTTTCTGGCCAAAGATACTCACAAAATACACTCTACAATTTACCTTCAATAATTGCCACTGAACAGTCAGAGCTAAATAAGAATAAGGTCTCACAAATGTTTATATCCATTCTAAAGCGCAAGGCTTCCATAAATGCCATGTGTTTAAGGGTCTCTTTAAAAGGCTACTTCACTATTAGATTTTATATCATGTTCATTGATTTATGGCATGCTTTTTCTTTTTAAAATTAATTTGTTTATTGTCAAAGTGATGTACAGAGGGGTTAGTTTCATATGTAAGGCAGTGAGTACATTTCTTATCAAACTTGTTACCTCCTCCCTCATTTTTCTCCCACTTTCCCCCTTCCCCAATTCCCTGTACTCCTGAGTTGTACAGTTGGTTTACAGCATAGTTTTGTAAGTATTGCTGTTGCATTGGTTCACCCTTTACCTTTTGTCTCTCCATTTACCAAGGGACCTTAAGTACAAAAATGTATTTAGGTTCCAGTAATATTTACATTCTGACTGCTGTTTCACGTTTCTTTTTCTTTTTTTTTTCTTCTTTGTGCAAGTCCTGGGGCTTGAACTCAGGGCCTAGGTGTCATCTTTGCTTTTTCTCTCAAGGCAAGCACTCTATCCCTTGAGGTATAGCTCCAACCTCCAGCGATTAATTGGAGATAAGAATCTGATGAATTTCCTGCCCAGGCTGGCTTTGAGCTTTGATCCTCAGATCTCAACCTCTTGAGTAGTAGCTACTATTATTGGCACGAGCCACTGGTGCCCTGCTAACATTACGCTACCTTACAAAAAATTGTGCTTTTTTTCTAAGTAATTTTCAGCCCCCCTCCTTTTTTTTTTTCAAGACAAAGATCATACACATTAAGATGCTTTGTGCTTCACACTCCTGTCTAGGGAAAGCATTTAGAAAAGGAAAACAGGCAGAGAGGATGGTTAGTTTGGCTTCTAGAAAGGCATCTAGAGATCTTTCTTGAAGTTTGAGGGAAAACATAAGGGGTTATGAGAACGAGTTCTGCCACTAGAGGGCTTAAGAGCAAAGTCGATCTCTAAATGACAGACATAATTTGTTTCTTATCTTCTATGTACAACTGAACAATTAAATATAATAGTATTTCCTTAATCGTACTTTCACAGAGATTTTATGTATGTAGGGCATACTTGACACATTTCAAGTATTTAAAATCACTAATATTTAATAGTGATTCAATGACTAAGATTTTAGAAGGCATACAATAAAAACAATGCCTTCTAAAATCTTTAGAAAGAACTACTGGAAGGTCAGTTAGTAGGTGTAGTTTATTTATCGTGCACTGTCAGCTTTCATACAGTTAACTTCTGACATGAAATCTTGCCATGTTGCTTTAACTGGTGTTGAACCCCAGAGTTCTAGTGATTCTTTTAACCTCAGCTTCCTCAGAGCTCAGACTACAGGAGGTACCAACAACCCCAGATCTATTTTTACTTTCAATTCTGTTGTCCTTGTGGAGACAATGAACCTATATTTCCTGCCTCCCACCTGGTAAGAGGCGCATGCACGTGCGCGCACGCACACGCACGCACACACGCACGTGTGAGTTTCTCCTTCCTGCTACTTTCTGGTAAGGGTTGTGCTGTTTACATATTACCTGTCATCACCATTGCCCATCCCCCCACTCAGTGAATGAATCCTAGGCTCTAAAGCCACCAAGGCCAACGAGAAAGCAAATTATTAGTCAACAGTGACCCCCAGTTTAAGAAGATTTCTACCCCAATTCCCAACACATCCCTTCCACGGATGTTCTCCCTGGGAGTCTGAACCACCTTGCCCCAGTGAGAAGCAAGGAGTTCTGTCAGAGTCCAAGTTTTGCTATGAAGTCATCTATCCTAATTCTTTTGTTTCCACTATTACATCGTACTGTTTACATAAAGACATTGAAATGACATGATCCAATGCTTTAGATGACTTTGTTAAATCAGTGTATTCCCTACTCCTGTTTTGGACCAGCTGCTGATAGCACCTTTCTTCATGCAGTGTTATAGGCCATCCATCCTCGTGGGCCACAGAGAGGAATGTACTAAACGGACCATTGATCATGGGATGGGCATGTGGTTACATGTGTGGGATCAGGAAAAGCAAAAATAATGTATTTACTCACTAACGACTTATTGAGCATCCACCATGTGCTAGAAGCCTATGCCAGGTTTTCTGGATGAGGTTGTGAATTACAGATTTATAATCTCTGCCCTAAAAGGATCAACCATCTCAGCTCAATCCAGATGAAACAGCAGGACATTTTCCTTCTGCTCAAGCAAAGCTTATGGCAAGCTTCATGCTTGTTAGGTGAGTGTTGCTCCCAGGCCTTTTGGTTTGCTTTTCAGATAGAGTTGCATATTTTTGCCCAGGCTGGCCTCAGGGTAGCTAGATTAGAGGTATGCACAGCCATACCCAAGCCATGGCATAGATTTTCACGATACATTCAGAGTTATTTGAGCTGAAGTCAGAAAGTCTGGTTTGGTTCTTCTGGAAATTCAGTAAGGAAGATACATGGCATTGCACTGCTCAGTTCATTGAGTTACACAAACTTCTCACACTAAGTCTTAATGGAATTCCTCCTTTGTCCTCTGTTATGAACTCATTACGATGTACAAGGGCACTAGTGTTGCTTTTCCTTCAAAGCCAAAAGAGCTTACAACAATGGATGAGTGCATCCTCATGATAGCAGAGAAAATATTGGAATTTGAGAATATGAAAGGATGTCTCATGGCCATAGGGTTTTGTTTGTTTTGCATTGTTGTTTTGGGAAGATAATGATATATAATCTCACTGGTAAAACCAAGTTTCTTTCCACTTAAGGAAACTCGTATCTCATCTCAGGATCAAGTACATCCTGTGTTGTCATGTGTTCCTTGTGTGTTTTTCCAATTATAGCACTTATCAACTTCTTTCTAAAAGATACATAGCTAAAGCCAGGCGGTGGTGGCTCATGCCCCTAATCCTAGATACTCAGGAGCTGAGATCTGAGGATCACAGTTTGAGGCCAGTCCAGGCAGAAAAGTCCATGAGACTCTTATCTCTAATTCACTACAAAACAAAAAAAAAAGTCAGAAGTGGCACTGTGGCCCAAATTGTAGAGTGCTACCCTTGAGCACAAAAGCTTAGGAACAGTGCCCAGGATCTGAGTTCAAGCCCCAGGACCAGCACCAAAAAAAAAAAAAAAAAAAAAAGAAAAGAAAAGAAAAAAGACACATAGTTATATATATTTCTATTTAAATCCAAAACCATTAAAATTTTTCTTCAGAGGTTTGACATATCTACAGATAGTGGGAGATGTTAGGCTGTCACTAAATTTGGATTTTTTTCCACTCCCCTAGAGACCCTGGCATTTTATTTTATTTCATTGTTCTTTTTTATTGTCAAAGTGATGTACAGAGGGGTTACAGTTTCATATGTAAGGCAGTGGGTACATTTCTTGTATAACATGTTACCTCCTCCCTCATTTCTTCCCCTGGCATTTTATACTAGTAAAGAGACCTAATCTCTGAAGGTGACCTGCCAATCTCTCTGTCCACTAGTGTTAATGACAGCAACTAAGAGGAATATCTGGCCCTTCAGTATTTGTAGACCAAATCTCCTAAGACCTACAAATAAACAAATGCAAATGTTAACATACTTGGCTTTTGGGCAGTTAACAATGCATTGGAGCCGGGCACTGGTGACTCACACCTAGAATCCTAAGCTACTCAGAAGGCTAAGATCTGAGGATCACTGTTCAAAGCCATCCCGGGCAGGAAAGGAAGGCCTTGAAACTATTATCTCCAATTAATCACCAGAAAACACAGTGGCACTGTGGCTCAAAGTGGCAGAACACTAGTCTTGAGCAAAAGAGCTCAAGGACAGTGCCTAGGCCCTGAGTTCAAGCCCCACCATCACTAAAAAAAGAAAATGTACCGGTGGTGAGTTTGAGTTCCAGTCTTTCCACAGCCCTCCTACCTTGAAGGTCTTCAGAACCTCTTGCGAATTCCTGGGCTGGGAGTAAGGCTTGGGCGTCAGCATGGGCACTGCTTTGGGCGTGACCGCTTTGCTTGGAGATCCACTGCCTGCTGCCGTGTTGGTGTCAGGAACACTGGCACGTGCAATGGTGGTTTCTACCGTGGCAGTGAACTTGGGGGGAGGCAGTGACTGTTGCCGCAGGTATTTCATGGGGCTGGGGTCGTTCAGGAAGGAGGATAGGTTTGGCTCTGTTGAATGGCTTCTTTCCAGAATTTTTGGCATTTCCAAGCGTTCAAGAACAGCCTCGCTGATGGTGAACCTCTCGATGTACTGCTGAAGGATCCCCTGCGCCTCCTCCTGGGACCTCGCGTTCTTATACGCCTCGTGCAGCTCCCGCTCCCTCCGCTCTCTAGAGAATTGGGGGGTGGGGGGAGGAGGGGAGAACAAAGTCAATAGTCATGAACGTGTCAAGGTGGCCCCAGCTCGAGGTAGCACAGGACACATCGAGGCAGTCATGGTGTTAGAGCCTTTGTGGCGTCTACACAATAGCATACATTAAAAACAAGACCAGAGAGCACCCACTTTTCCTGAACAATTTCTTTGTAGGTCTTGATGCTTTTCCTCCGTTCACTCGTTCCATACTCTCCAGCCAATAACTTCTCCATCTTTTTTCTTTCTTCCTCTTTCTTGATTAAGTCTTGGGAAGCACTTCTTCTACGGCTCTTCCAACGAGCCAGGTCCTGGAGTGGGGGGGGGGGGGGGTGGAGAGAAAGAGAGACAGGGAGAGACAGAGTCAGAGAGACACACAGAGAAAGACAGACAGAGAGAGAGAGAGAGAGAGAGAGAATATTCTTCCTTAGCTTGTACATGACTCCATTCTCCCTTTTCAGTGGAAGAGTTTAATGAACACAAGGACAGACCCAGGTACTCCGCAGGCCATTCCCAGCCCAGCCCGGCGTGAGGCCGCTGGGGTGGAGGATGCCTTGAAGGCAGGACATGCGCAGGTGGCATCCACCAGCCACACATGGCAGCACGCTGACTTAAGCACTGCGATGTGACAAATGCCATTGTATTTCATGCCACTTGCCAACTCGTAGAGACTTATTTCTCAAAGTAATTGTAGGAAGCCCTCCCTCACCTCCACCCCTATTTGTGTCTTCTGTGCTGGAAACACATGTGCCAATGACAGAAACGTAGGGATTCGTTTACTGTTTTCTTGTGGAATGAAAGAAAAGGCAGAAAACAAACAGCTCTGGAGTCTCACAGGTCTGATGACTCTATGTATATGAATTCACTTGACCCTAACAGCCTCCTCATTGTAGTTCTATAGGAACTTGTAGAGAAAGGATAAAAAATGTAAATTTGGGGGACAGGGGACAGGATGCAGGTGTGGGAAATGGCCCAGTTCTGTCTCCCATGATTTCGAACCTCTGGCATATTTCTTAACCATTCTGAACCTCAGCTACCTAAAATGGGGGTGATTATGACACTTTCCTTATAAGTCTGGAAGGTTAACTATGATAATACATGTAGACTATTAGGCATATAGTAAATGCTCAACATATTATAGACATATTTGCTACTGTATTTTATTGCCTTTGGAGGAGTTAATTGTTTTTTGTTTTGTACATTGTGGGGCTTAAACTCGGGGCCTGGGTGCTTCCCTAAGCTTTTTCGCTCAAGGTTAGTGCTCTACCACTTTGTACCACAGTGCAACTTCCAGTTTTCTGGTGGTTAATTGGAGATAAAAGTCTAATGGGCTTTTCTGCCCATGCTGGCTTTGAACCATGACCCTCAGATCTCAGTCTCCTAAGTAACTAACTAGGTTTACAGGCATGAGCCACTGGCACCTGGCAGAAGTTAGTTCTTGTTGAGTAACAGTAGAGTTGGGTTCTCAAAATGGCCATCTCAGAGCCTCTGTGAGAACAAGAGATGTCCATTGTCCTTTCTCACATTCACTAACTTTACACTTCTTCTCAGTGAGCTCTTGGCTAACACAATCTCACATCCCTCACCAGTTCATTTGTCTTCTTTCTCTAGTTCCAGTCCTGGCTTTCTTACTCATTGGCTGATGGCTTTGGGGAAGTGACTTTCCTGGGCTTGGCCTTCTCTGCAGAATGGGGATGGGTAGGTAATAGATGCTAGCACAGTAAAGACATGAGGGGAGAAATGGGGGACAGCAAAGGAAAGGGTGACATTGACCAAGAAGTATTGTACTCTTAACCTGACTTATGGAATTATAACCCTTTGTAAAGCTACATAATAATAATTAATTATTAATAATTATAATAATAACTATTATTATTACAAAAAAGTTGCTATCATAGTTGGTTACTAAGGGGACTGAATGCCACTTAGGAGAGTGCCTGGTTACTGGGACCCTTTCAGTGGGAGCCATAATGGCTGTGGCCACTGCCACCACCATCAGCATCAAGCACAGGCAGTTCTTCACCCCATTCCTGCTTCGCACCCCAATCCTGTCTCCTTTGGGGCCAAGCTTTTGGCCAGGGTACCTGCTCCTGACATGACCCTGCATTCACCCTGCGTGTTCTTCCTAATGCTTGTTCTCACCCTCCCATCTCCTGTGTTTGCAAGCCTCTGGGGGCTCCCTTCCCCTGCAGGGCTTGCAAGTCCAAATCTATCCAGCCCCTGGGATTTAGGACTTTTCTGCAGGGAGTAGCCAGCCCCCTGCCCCCACTGGCTCCCCGCCTGCATGGCCTTGGCTGGAACTCACATCTTGCCATTTGTCATCTTCCTCTCTCAGCTGGGTGTTAATCAGCTGCAGCTGCTCCTGGCGAGCCCTGCTGTGCGGTAGCACCGCTGCCTCTTCCTCACACCGCACATCAAACATACTGGTGCTCCTAGAGGAATGGACAGGAAAAAAAAAAACAAACAGGAAAAGCCAGCGGGATCAGCAATTCTGGACTCTACCTCACGAGGGCGCTAGGGAGCCTGGAAGCCACCCCAATTCCTCTGCAGCCTAAATAGTCAAGGGAGGCAGGGCAGCCAAAATGGGACTGTCTTAGTCTTTAGTGATGTATAGAGAAAAAAACAAACCACCTACAAAAAGCGTATCTGAAGGCGTGGCCTCCTATCCTTTGGGAATGTATTTCAAAATAAAATGAGAATTCAAAGGTCTGTAATTTGGGGAGACCGTGAGGGCAGGAAGGAAGGTGTTCCATGATGTGGAACTATATTGCACCAAATGCTTCTTTGAAAAGAGCTGGCTTAAGAACTTCCTATACAGAGGAAGACCAGTTTTACATTCACCAATAGTATTTTATTGAGTTTTAGATGCAGCTGACAACTAACTACCAGTTGGTGTGTCTCTTTGATGTGTTTTTTTTCCTGATTTCCTGTACATCTGAAGGCAATTGATAGTGCTCTTCATGGCATCTTGGATGGAGAAAATAAGGTATTTTCTACAAAGAGGATGGAGTGAAAGATAAGTCAGCATACACTTTGTGTCTTTTGTAACTGGCTCACCATCATTTCAATGTATTTTAACATGTCAGGATATCTCTGAATTTGCCCTTATAAAAATAAAAGGAATAGGGCTGGGAATATGGCCCACTGATAAAGTGCTCGCCTTGTATACATGAAGCCCTGGGTTTGATTCCTCAGCACCACATATATAGAAAAAGTCAGAAATGGCGCTGTGGCTCAAGTGGTAGAGTGTGAGCCTTGAGCAAAAGAGCTCAGGGATAGTGCCCAGGCCCTGAGTTCGATTCCCACAACTGGCCAAAAATAAATAAATAAATAAAGGAATGGGAGAATAATGTAAAAAAAAAATCCTTAGTCTATGCCTATGATTAACGTATTTTTAGAAGCATATTCAATGTTAGGCAGGGCCACAGGCTTTTCTGTGATGCTTAATGTTGACCTTGGTTACAACAAAAGCTAAAGCAGAAAGCTGAACACTGAACCAGAGAGCAAAGTAAACATTACTCCTTTTTTTTTTTTTTTTTGATGGAAATGACTACCTCTGGTACCAAGTGAGTGACAGAGTCTAAAAACCAAGCAATGGAGGGCTCTGGGAACAAAAGACATGGTTGACACATAGCAAAAGAAAAGCCATGCACTCAGACACCAGCGGCTTCCAGACATCAGCTGCGATGTCAGAAGTCATCCTCTTTCCCCACCCCTGTGGCCAGATGTTGAGCAGCAGCAGCAGCACCCATGGATGCAATGGGGCCCTCTAGCAGGCTGGTGTCGAGAAGGAGATGTCCCCAAGACACCCACTCTTCAAGTCCATCCACTCACAATGAACCTGTGTGGATGGCCGTGTCCCTCCCTCTTCTATCCAGGAGTTGGTCAGGCCAAATCTGACCTAAGAGGAACTGAATGAAGACCGTCCTTGTTATCTGTCTTACCTCAGGGTAGTCTAATGATCTAACTGCATAGATGGGATTTTATCTGTGATAAAGCACCAGGAGAAACTGCCACCAACACAGTCCATGGGCAGTGCTGACTCAGCGGGTGGGCCTTCCAAAACCAAGAAGACAAATGGCAGTCCTTACATTGGGAGAAAGGCTGGGAATCCTCCCCTCCTTGTTTTATATATCGGCTTATTAATGTTCACTAAGAGAGATTTAGGAGGCCACATGAAGCCCTGGGTTTGAGTCCTTGGTACCATATACACAGAAAAGGCCGGCACTGTGGCCCAAGTGGTAGAGTGCCAGCTTTGAGTGAAAAAGAAAAAGAAAGATTTAGGATCAGGCTTGGCCTCACATGCCTATAATCCAGCACTTGGGAGTCTGAGGCTGGAAGCAAGATACTGTCTCAATAAACCATTAAAAAATAAAGATAAAGAAAAAAAGGAAGAAAGTTAGGTATGTAAAGGGTTAGCCAGAATCCTAATGCATGCATATTTTTTTAAAACTTCATGATCAAAAGAAGGCCTCTTAGAAACTGACTGAAATTCATCCCCTTCCTCTTCTGACACTGAAAAGAAAGAAAAAAAATCTTACCTGTAAAATATCCAATCCAATCAGTAATCTTTGAAGGCAATTTACAATGTCTGCTAAAATCATTTAAGACATAAACTTCCAGGAACTAGGGCTCTCTTGTAATTTACCAAGTGGCTCTCAGACTAAGGAGCGGAAAAGAGTTCCTTTCCTATGACTTTGCCGTCTATAATGGAATGGGCAGAACTTTGGTTTAGAGTCAGGGACTCTTAAGAAGCCCTGGGAAGGAAAGCAGCCATCCCCAGGGTGTGGGACGCAGCGAGCCCCACTATTACCTTCCTCAGGCCTGGGTTTCCATGTCTGCTTTCTCTGGAAAGCTCGGTGTACCTCAGCCAGAAAGTGGCTAGAGGCTGCTTAGGGAGATAAAAAGAGAAACCTTTGCTTACCCTGTTCTAAACTGGCAGTGCAATCCCCCGCCGCCCCCCCCCCCCCGAAAGTTTTGGCTCATTTTAAGAAACATCAGCAAAGGGCAATATCTTCATGTCATCTCAAAAAAAGGGAACTGAGAAAGTAGAGAGCAGACAATATGAGATAGAAAATGGGCTGTCATTATTTAGAGACTGTTCCCTCAGTTCTGGTTGGACTTGACCTTCCAAATGAAGAAGTATGGGGCTGGGGCTGAGATGAGGCAGGGGTGGGGGAATCCTGGGGAAGCTTCCAGAATATGAATGTGACTTGGGCTAACCCTATCCTTCTGGGCACGGATGCCTATGCCCCTGGGCTATTGGGACAAGGCTTGCCAGCTTTGAGCCTAGGACTCTTCCTTGGGGTTTTTCTTTTCTTATGTTACTGTGGTTCCAACTCAGGCTTTGTGCTTACTAGGCAGGTGCTGTACTGAGCGGTCACACCTCTAGACCTTCATGTACCAGTTATTTTGGATATAGGGTCTTGCTTGCTGCCCCAGGGATCTGCCTAGGGACAGTTTCCTGCAGTAGCTAGGATGACAGGAATGCGCCACCACGCCCAGCTTCTTTCCATTCAGAATCTCATGCACCCTTTAACCCTAGGTGGCCTGGACTCATGAGCTGCCTGATCTCAGCCTCCCCAGTACCTAAGATTACTGGTGTGAGCCACTGGCATCCAGGTGGTTGGCCATTTGGCAAAAATGGGATGACGTTTCCTGAAGGAGAGCTTAGAAATGGTTTCTAGGCCAGGTATAAGGTAAGGAACTTCAGAATCCCCCACAATGAAGTCTCCTTTGGTGGGGTAAATGTTGGAAAGGGAATGTGTGAGGAAAGGGGGAGCAGGCGGGTCTAAATTGACAGACAGTCTTGGCTGGCGGGAGTAGGTAATTTCTCCATTTGCCTGTGTGGTAGGTTTGCCCTGACCCACAGTCTTTTTCAAGGACACAGCTTTAGTATTATTATTTTAACTGAGCTGTATTTAAAGGACGTTATCAATTATTCATCAATGTAGCCTATGTCAATAATTGTCTTTAAAGACTTAGGGAAAGGGAAGAGAATGGAGAGAAGATTAAAAATAGCATACATTTCTATTTAAGAAAATGAATCCCTAATATTATCTTTTCATCTTTCTCCACATGTCATCATGTAAGCAGTGCTTATTCTAAGCAGGAAAGTTTCTGATAGGACCTTCAGGAAAGAATCTTGGTTATAGGGCTGTATTAAAAAAATAAATTCAGCGAAGGAGGGAAGTGACTCCATCCTTCCCTACCCCTTTAAGAGTCATTAAGTAACTAGGTGCTGGTAGCTCTCACGTAATCCGAGCTACTCAGGAGGCTGAAATCGGAGGATTCAAAGCCAGCCTGGGTAGGAAAGTCCATGGGACACTTATCTCCAATAAACTACTCAAAAAAGCCAGAAGTGGAGCTGTGTGTGACTCCAGTGGTAAAGCACTAGCCTTGAGCAAAGAAGCTCAGGGACAGTGCCTAGCCCTGAGTTTAAGCCCCAGGACTAATAAAAAAAAGTCACAAACTTTTTCTGTGCTTCTTCCTTGCACCTTTTAGCATTTCCCAGAGATCTAATTTATATAAATTGCATTGCAGTTTTGCATCAATGAAGAAAAAAAATAGATTCTTTCAAAATGTTTTTGCTTACTCAATCAAAGTAAAGTTTGGTCTATCAATTTCATGTAGTCTTCCTTTCAAAGAATGTTAAATATTGCCCCTGGAGGTTTTAAGAATATCAACCAGTGTCCAGAGGACTTATTTCCATCAGGCAAACTCAGGAGGAGTTTGGTTTTGAGACATGAATGGTCTGTGTGTCTGATGACCTGACAGCCATAGATCACAGTAGAGTCTGACTCCTTGGAATACAGTCTACTAGCTAAGCTGACATCTTGAACACAAACATACAAAGGCACAGTGTGGAGATAGTTTCCTATCTTCCATCAGTGGAAGTGATTATCTGTGGGCCTACGCCCTTACTTCAAGTTCATTCATTCCATGACAGAGCTGAGATGCAGTCCGGGCTGACATTTACACTGAGTAGACTGTTGCAAATTAGCTATCATTCACATTTCTCAAGACATAAATTACTCCACATAGGAAGACCATAGTCTGAGGTTGGTCTCAGGAAGAAAAACAAGACCCTGTCTGAAAAAGAAAAAGAAAAAAAAAAAAGGAATAGGGACATGACTCAAACAGTAGCCCGTCTGCATCACAAGTCGAAAACTCTGGGTTTGAACCTCAGTATTGTACCTCACCTCTCCAAATGATTCAAATACGAGGCAGCTAGTATTCTGCAGGAAAACCTTTGCATTATATGTCGGGAAAAAATAATCTGCAAGTGGGCACTGAGTTTCTAAAACAGTTCATGCGGTCAGGAATGGGGACTGACTCTCGCATGGGAGTGAAAAGCAAGTATTAGAGAGAGGAAGTTCAGGTCGTGTTTTTCCATCCTTGACCCCTTGCTATGCCACGGAACTTGAACAAAACTCCAATGTTTTTTGTCTCCAGCAGTCCTCAGCTCATAGCACTCCAACTTAAGAGCAATTTGGTCTTCTAACTCTATCATTACTGTTGGAGCATTTATTTTTCTTAGTTTGAAAAAGAAAACTAACAGTGACTGTAGGACTATTGTCACAACACATCCAGAATGAAATGAAAACTCGGAATACCCTCTTAATAATTCCGTGGGTTAGAAGGGGGGCCAAGGGCCAAACCACGACAAGAATGACTTCCACATGCCCCAACCTATGAAAAGCAAATGTTAACTTGTAAGCTCCAGCTGCACACTTAGCATCATGCTTGAGTTGGTTTTTTCATTCATCTTTTCTGCACAGAACATATGTTCTGCATTCCAACTTCAAGTGCCTTGCTGTGCGAGGCCCTTCGCCATTCAGTTTATGTGGCATCCGTTGCATTTCAATTAGTGGTGAGTCCTGGAAGCATGCAGTTTAGGCAGTGTAATTAATATAATCCTATGAATACAAGAGCACTTACTCTGCGTCATCTGACACAGGAGTTCTCGGACCGTATCTACAAGATTAAATACAAAGTTAGAAGATGGGCAAGGCAGAAAGGTAATTCTATAACCAAGCTGGAAATGAAAAATCTGCCAGGGAGATACATGGGCACCAAAATCTTGTCTGTTGATCATACTGGAAAAGAATTGTCATAATACAACAAGCAATATTTATTATCTGCTGAAAATCAAGGTGGAGTATTGAGTTTCCTAAAGAACATAAAAAATTCATATGAAAACTTAAAGGAAGATGGGAGTCAGTGGCTCACAATTATAATCCTAGCTACTCAGCAGGCTGAGATCTAAGGATCACAGTTCAAAGCCAGCCCAGGCAGGAAAGTCCATGAGACTCATTGCCACTAACCAACAAAAAGCCAGAAGTGAAGCTGTGATAGAATGCTAGTTTTAAACAAAAAACAACAACAAAACAAAACAAAACAAAAACAGCCAAGCAACAGTACCCAGACCCTGTATTGGCACAAAAAAATAAAACCTCAGAAGAGAAGTGAAAATGATTCCATGTTACCTGCAAAGAAAGAATCTGCTCAACAGAAACACAAAGAAACTTAGGTGTAATGTACAGTGTTTAAAGAAGTGTAAGTAGTTTAAGACACAAGCACACAGGTAGCACGGTCATTCACAATGAAATTGTTCCTGTCTTTATGCTGGGCAGGAATGGGCTACAGTGGACACCAGCACACAAGCACACCCTTCCTGGCCTGTCCTTGAACTGTCACTTGCTGCTCAATTTACATCCACCAGTATTTCTACAGTTTTCTGAAAACAAACCAGACCCTCAACCAGAACCTTCCTCTGTGCCTTCCACACATGCAATTTGACCAAAACCACAGTTCCTAGAAAACTGGTAGCCTTAATTAAAGCCAGACTTGGAGGATATCCTGTAACTTGAAAAAAAAATAAAGTATTTTTCTAATCTTTTATGTCCTTCTGAAAATTTAGGTCTCTAACACTGTACCATCTGTGGTACAGTCATTTTTTGATGTCTAAAAGTTTCAGAGTAAAGAAAAAGATTACATTAGAGAAAGATTCAAAGAGCATGTTTTGAGCTCAGTTTTCACAGAGCAGGACCTAGTCCCTTTGGCCAAGGTGAATGTAGAAAACACTCCCTACCTATGCCTTGAAATGTTTCCATTTTGCCATCCTGGACAAAGAACTATTGCTGTAAGGGTAATACATCTTGTTCCTAATAAATTACATTTTGGGGATTATCAGCAAAAAATAAAAATAAAAACAACCACAACAAAAATTATCTACTCTCATGGTCACTATCCTAACAGTTAATAGGAAAAAGAATAATTTCTAAAGATCTTTTCCTACAATCTTAGAAAAAAAAAACCTTGGAATACATGGATGTCCATATAACGTTCCCTTCCCCCTCCCCCTGCATGACTACACACACACAGACACACACACACAGACACACACACACACACACGATTAATCATTTCACATTCTTGAATAGTTTGCATCATTAATCATTATTTCATTCACAGTGGTGGCAACCATGAGTGCAAAACTTCCTATATGCTGGAATGTCCACAAACAAGGAAAGGGTAGGGTTTGTGCAGGTTTGCTTCCAGCGGTGGATCACATCCTCTTGCTCCAGGAGGCAGCATCAGAAGATGCCAGAGTCTAGCCTGACACTCTCAATGTTCCCCAGATACCACCACAGTGAAGCAGATTCATCCACACCAAGAAACCATGCTTGGGTATTAGTCAGTCTCAAAACCAGACGTTTCCAAGTTAATAAAGAGGCCTATGGGCGTATATTTGTTCAAATACAGTGTTTTCTAAATTCTCTTTCATAGGGAGAATTTGGTAATCATGCTTACTGCAAAAACAACCTGTTAATAGATATGGATTCATGTCTCTGGGCATTTTAGTAGCATTTTACTGCAGTAAAACTTCAATACAGAAAATGCAAGCCTTCCACATCCACTTTGATGAATTTTTGCAAAGTGAACACATCCACGAGGTAGTTCCTTTTGTTCTATCTGAAAGGACTCCCATGCCCTTGGGTTTTGGCGTGTTTAATACAACATTTTGTTTGTAAGGTTCAACTATGTTGTTGCATGTAGGATGTATTTGAATTTAAATTGTTTTATCACAATATAGCATTTGACAGACAAGGCTATATTTGAAATATAGCATTTCAAGGACATCTCTGCCAATAAATACAGATTTACACTAAAATCCAAATCTTGGGGCAGTGGGAGGAGAAGGAAGTTTTGTTTGGATTCCTGGAGCAGTGGCTACAGGAGCTTTCAGTAGGTATTTACTGAATACTTACTTGATCCTGTGAAACAGGAGCAGAAGATAACATGAACACCTTCTCAGAAGATAGCCTTTCATCTCCTGGCTATGTGCTTGTAGATTTAAGGCATTTCTCTCGGAATAGTTTATTAGTTTTCTGAGGGCATTAACTTATTAAGTAGAACTGCCTTTGCTGGTGAGGAGGGGAGGGGAGGCATGATCAGAGCTTGGCTACAAGAAGACTTCTCTGTCATCCTATAGGTAAACCTAGTTACCAAAAAGAAATCACTAGGAAGGAGATAGTTTAAATGCAAGGTTGTTAGCCCATAGGCTGCAAGGATAAAGAGTTGGCAGTTGTGACAGGTCACCAAAAAATAAACAAAAAGAAGAAATTAGTTAAAATTTAAAGATGAGGGCAGGGATATTTATAAAGAGGAAGGCCATGTCCCTATTGGTTACATTTACGTAATGTTTAGCACCAATGGTGCATTGCAGAATCAAGAATTAGCTGGTGATAAAATGTCTATATGATGAATTAGGATTGCCTTATTTTTAAAAGGAAGGGAGAAAAATGGCTTTATTGTTCATCTAATATTATCTCCTAGTACCCAACCTGGTGGACAAAGATCTGATGTTTTACACATAGTAATGACTAAATAAATATCTGTTGAAAGGAAAAATGTTGATTCAAGCACAAAAGTATTTATAGGGTTAATCTGTTTTAAGCTCCTTGTACTCTTACTACTCCTCCTCATTTAATAAGAGGACATTCTAGGTGTTAGGACATGGAGATGATGAGTGGTTATGGAAGATGAGGTGGGCCACTCAGTCCCTGGTCCCTAAGGAGCACTAAGCAGCCTGGTAACCACATGTGATCCATTCACTTAACTTTTCTCTGCATGAGGTTTCCTATGTATGACATGGAACGAACATGCATCCAGCCTACATGTGAAGACCCTGGAGGATCTGAAATGCTTTGAAAAGGCGCCAAACCCCTCTATGATGCCATCCATGAGTGTTCCCCCTGCCCCTGGGAACTCCTAGCATAAACCCTATGGTGATTATATAGGAGAATGTGAAATATAGATAATGGTATCTAGGGTGTTGATTTAGGAAAATTAGCAATTACTTCACATTCTCTGACCCCTCTGCCATTATGGTCCTTTGACAAGCAGAACTCTATCAGCTTCCTGTTTCCCCATGCACCTATATTATACAAAATACTCCTGACTCCTTCCCCCTACATTGAGTAGGCAGATGACACTGCCTTGTGTCCACTGCCTTACAATTATTTCTCTTGGTAAATAGCAATAGAATCTTCAATATACTGGCCCTTGAAGCCCAGGGTTGTTATTTTCCCTACTCTTCATCTTAAATCATGAGCATGGAACAGAAATCTCTATAGGCATCAATGAAGTTGCTAATGCTGAAAAATTAAATTACAAACTTTATAGATGGTTTTCATCTTCTCTAGCCTGGTATCAGGGAAACCAAGTAGGTCAGAAAGAAGTTTAAACTTTTGCCGAAGGCTCTTCTGTGAAGCAGAAAGAAACAAAAAGAGTTGCTCCTATATTTGTCCACAAAATGAAGGTTGGAATAAATATGTAACAGGTAAGTTCCCTCATGAACTATTCTTTCCATACTTGCTCACATGCAAAAGTAAAAAAAAAAATTCTTGGTCCACCAGGCCCATTTTAATCTTTCCATTTCTGCCATCAGTAGCAGGTAAGTGGCTTGAATGCATACTACCGTGTTAATAATGACACTCTGAAAGCATGTACCATGGCTCAGGCTGGCGCAACACAGTCAAAGCATAGGATGACCTGCTGATGGCTGACTAGCAATGGGTGAAGCTTTGGCAGATTCCTTCACATCGTACTGCTGGGCAAATGCACCCGGTTTGGTTTGGATCCAGTCTACCCAGGGGACAGCCCAGCTCTCTTGGTCCTCGCCTCATCCTTTTGTGCCTTTGACCATTCAGTCTACTGACACTCCAGGCAGGAGTTGTCATCTTCTTTGGCTTTTCTTCCATTCCTGAAGTCTCCCATGGAGAGGCTGTAAGATAAACTCTGGGGTAGCATTCAGGCCAGCCATTCAAAGGCCACTTATGGTTATTGGTATTCTGCGGCATCACTCTGCTGGTATTAATCAAGACACAAGCAACGTCCACAGAGGCAGAAGCGCACAGAGTAGCGGGGTAGGAGAACCCATATGTAGTTCCATGAGTCTCTATGGTGCAGCTGGTACACACACAAGGACTGTTTCCTCTATGTTTTCAATTGCTGAGAATGATGCTTGGCCAAACCCCAGGTGCATGCAAAAGGCTAAGATGTCTACTTAGAGCAGGCGGCAGAAGTAGAACTCTGACCCTGGGATGGGCACATTCCTTTAAGTGGCTTTATTCCCCACCTGTCAGCCACTGAGTGCACACTGGTATGCTGTTGTTTGGGGTTTTTTTTGGGGGGGGGGAACACACTTGGTACACACAGCTGAAACAGCACACCATGGAATGCAGGCAGGAGGCTCACAGTGGCTGGCTGTGCTCCTCTGCTGATCTTTCTACTTGTGATGCCATCTCAGGATCTTTTTGAGAAACTCCTTCATTCTCTTCTTTGTCGTCTTGTGGCAGCTGTCTGGGTGTGACTAGAGCCAGAGAGGACATCTTTACTACAAGAAAGAGCTCACCAGAGGCCTGCCCCACCTGTCAACCATCACTTCCTGGGGAAGGCTGAACATGCCGCTTCTTCTCACCTTCCTCGGTCCTCTTTGGGTTTTCACCCCAAGTGGAGACCTGCTCATCCCGAGACTCTGGCACAGGAGCCAGCCACAAGACTCTTTTGCCATTGTCATCGGAGCCAGAATTCACTATTCTGCTGTGAATCAGGTAGCCCAGGTAGCAAGAGATAAGAGGAAAACAGATGATGAGAGGAGACAATGCCAAGAGGAATAGTTCCCTGCTCTCCTTCCACAAGCTGGGTTAGTAGGGGTGACAAAATCAGATGGAGATAATGCAATGGGAACTGTGGCAGGGGCCTGAGCTAAATCAAGGAGCCTGGAACAACCTGGTCCCTGTGGGATTGAGTAGAGGCTCTCATAGCCCTAAAGGATTGCATTTCTCAGAAATTTCCAATCCCACCTTACCTCAGATCCTTAACAGTTCTCTAAAACCTTGTCTATGTTTCTAGGACCTCTCTATTGCCTGTTTTCCTCTGTGGGGCCTACCACCATCTAAATCCAGACTACGTTCTCCATGTCCTGGGCTGCTCACTACCTCCTTTGGATTTCAGGGACAAAGCATGAAAAACAATGTCCTCAGCAATTTCTTCCATTGTGGAGAGAAAATTGGCTTATCCAGGGCAGGTGGGATGGAGGTTCAAAGTCTTACAAATGTTTTATTCCTGCTTAAGACAGATCAGTCCCATAGATGGAACCCCCAAATGAGGGCTTAGAAATTCACAGCTGGACAGCTCCTAGCAAGATTTGGTGGCATGCCTACAGACTGAATGTTTCCATATTCCCCTTAAAGAGGAGTCTTTTTTTGCTCCAGAATTATTATACAATTTTAAAACTTAGGCATGGAAAGAGAACTTTACTTTTTTCTGGGGTTTGAACTCAGGGAATGGGTGATCTCCTTGAGTGCTTTTTGCTCAAAGCCAGTACTCTACCACTTGAGCCACAGCTTCACTTCTGGCTTTTTTTTTTTTTTTTAAATAAGAGTCTTACAGACCTTCCTGCCTGGGCTGGCTTTGAACAGTGATCCTCAGATCTCAGCCTCTTGCATAGCTAGGATTATGCATGTAAGTAACCAGTGCCTGGTGACTTTTACTTTTTTAATGTGTGTGCTTAGATGTCCAAAATATGGACTATCTCATAACTGTGGGATAGGAAAGAGGAAAGTTATAGGCAAGCTGGGTTTTTATAGATATGTCTTTAGGAGAAACATTAAAACATTCCATCTAGCTCATTCAATACTTTCTACTAATAAAATAGCACTTAATGTAGTAAAGGCTAGAAGGGTCGCTGGTGGAGATTACTGGCATTCCCAGGCAGCGACTCCCACAGCAACAGAGAAGAAATGGATGCCTGCCACATAGCCTCACACGCATGCTTCTCCCAGGGCGACTCTTAGTGTGACTTCTTTGCTGTTTTGCACAAGAGTCTGTTAAACTATCTCTAGGCATCTAATGGGATTTAGCAAACTCTCGGTTGTTTTATTGTTTTCATGCTGGGGACTGGACCTGAGGTCTCCCATGATCTGCCACTGAACAACCTCCAGAAGCAGCTGTGAATCCCACACATATCTTCCTGCAGAGAGGTGGCAGAAAATACCTGCAGTTATTTTGCGAGCTAAGCACTTGCTCTTCCTTTATTCTAGAAGGAGCCGCTGAGTCAGGGGACCCCGAAGAAGAAGCTGGCGTCTCGCTGTCATGCCCGACAGCTTCTACATCCTCCCTAGGTCCGGCCTTGCCAATGCTGAGTCGCTTCCATTTCTGCTGATCTATCTCTGTTACTGGCCCAAAGTGCACAAACTTCTGCTTAGGGCTGGATGCTTTCTTATAGGCCCTGGCTTTGCGGCTGGCAAAATCGTCTCGGATGGCAGTTTCTGCATTGATTTCTGGGGATGGCTCGGGGCCTGTACAGGTATGCTGCACGTCTCCTTCCCTGGTCAGAACCAGAAATAAAGTTCCAAAGATTTCTAAGGCAAGTACACATCAATCAGAGATCTAAAACACAAAGCAAGCTGTATGAAAAAAATATTCCCATGATTAGAGTAGAATTGCTTTTCCATTAACAAATCAAAGAAATGATTCTTGTGTTGCCTAGGTGTGATTAGTGCTTTAATTTCCCATCCTTTTCAAAATATCACTGCTAATATCATCATGAAGGATCGTAGAAGGAAATCACAGGCAGAGTTAAATCGTGAAAATTATTGAAAGGTCAAGTTTAAGCTCTATATGGTAAACAAGTCTAGCACAAGTAAGAACTATTCGTAGTAAGAGTTTAAGCTCTATGTGGTAAACAAGTCTAGCACAAGTAAGAACTATTCGTGGTAAGGCAACTGGTTAAATAGGATATTTTCAGAAAAAAGTAGCTTGTGGCTTTTAGTATTAATGGTTTGCTTCATGCAGAACAGATAGATTTCCAGGAGCTGTGTGTTTTGGGGAGGCACATTTTCCAGCCATCAAAGTTAAAAGTTGAATAGAGATAAGCATTGGAGTCCTTCAACATAAAACACAACCACCAACATGGAAGAAACAGGACACACCTTGTGCCTCCCGACACCTGCAATCTCTCCCAAGTCTGCAAATCAGCTTCCGTGATGGTGGAGAGGGTGATGAAGCTCGGAGCCTCACGGTGAGGGCCCAGGTTGCTCTTAATTCTCCGCTGGGCCAGGTCATCCTTATGGAGGTCTGGCATCCTCCTGGTCCCCTCTGCCACGGCTTCACCCTCCCGAGCTCGAATCACACAAGTCACCGTAGCCTTCACCTCTTCCGTGTGGCCCTGGTTTCTATCCATTTGATCCAGCCCCCACCCCCCAACATTAGAAACATCAGGTTCAAGAAAACAGACATTCAAAAAGTCAAGCATGGAAAATTCAGAGTCTGGGGACAGAATGGAAGGGCAGAAGCAACTTTTCCTACCTTTCTCATAATTATCAACTCAAATGTAGATGTAATTGTTTTCATTTATGCTGTGTGTGTGTGTGTGTGTGTGTGTGTGTGTGTGTGTGTGTGTTCATGCAAGTGTGCCCATACTGGGGCTTGAATGACTCAGTGTTGGGTACTGTTTCTAAGCTTATTTGCTCAAGACTGGCTCTCTATCACTTGAGCTACATCTCCACTTCTGGCTTTTTTGCTGGTTAATTGGAGATAAGATTCTCAAGTAATTTTCTGCTGGGCTGGCTTTGAACTGCAGATCCTCAAATCATAGCTTTCTGAGGAGCAAGGATTACAGGCATGAACCACCAGCACCTGGCTAGCTGCCCTTTTGACATTGTAATGAGAGAATTGTTTTCCCCAACAGATGACAGTGTCTACTTCAGTCTGGGAAGAGAAACCAGTGTTCTCTGAAAGATGATTAAGAAGGGTAACGAGATTTCAGTTTGACAATAATGATGCCCAGTTCCCACACTATTCGAGTTACTGTGATGAATTCAAGTTTTCTGATTGATTTCCTTCGTAATCTTGAAATTTTTTTCTGCATCAGTAAAATGTCAGCAATGAGCTCAGCACAATCCAAATTCAAGGATTTGTTTGGAGAGAGCTAGAATGTTGTGCACATTTGAAACATCTCAGATGAAACTGGCAACTCTCTGGGAGGACCTTTAAGTCAATTCCTAACAGAGTGTCAACATTCTAACCAGATTGCTTCATATAACTACCCAGGTGAAGAGCGGAGGGGCCGGTGTTCTTTACCTGGATCCCAAAATCAATAGCCTCACTTTTCTTGTTTCACTAACCATTCACCTCTCTTGGAACTGAAATGATCTTTTTTATTGCTCTCCCAAGAAGTGAGCATTAGCTGGAAAATGTAATTTAACCCAAAGCTGTGGCATCTATATGTATAAACATTCTAGTACAGTCAATGGAAATCGATTTCTTAGCTGGGTACTGATACCTTACATCTGTTATCCTAGCTACTTGGGAAGCTGAGACCTAAGGATCGCAGTTCAAAGCCAGCGCAAGGACTTCTTCTTTCACAAGAACATCTGTGAAAATATGATGCCAGATCCACTCTGCCTTAATCCCTGCTCTGATTCAGGATCGTTTGAATTTAGCGCTTCCTTAGAGAAACAAACGCTATAACTCTAACTGATTTTGCTAGGAGGAAAATTCGGGAGGAGATTGAGCAAGCAGAGATATTCAATGATAATAGCTCTTTCTTAAAATAAAAAGATCACTGGTCAAATCCCACAGGACCGTAATTTTCCTTTTCCCAATCCACTTCAATACATACAAAGTGAGCATAGGACCTCTTACCTAAAATGCTGGCGGGGAGGGGCAGAAGCATTTGGAGCTCAGGTTTTATTTATTTATTTATTTTGATTTTGGAATATTTTGCACATTAATGAGATATTTTGGAGATCGGACTCTAGACACAAAATGCATTTTTGTTTTCTATACACAGTATAGACATACTCCAAAGGTCAATTTTTATACCTTATTTTGAGTTTCATTTGCATTTTCCTTTGATCTATCCTACAAGGAAGATTCCATTTGTGGTGTCATGTTAAGACCACAAAATATTTTAGATTCTGGAGTATGCTGAATTTTGTAATTACAGATTGGGGATGCTCAATCTGTACTAAGATGCTGGGAGAAAAGTTGGGAGTAGGAATCTTCCTTAAAAACAACTTCTATGACAGAACATCCACTGAAAAGTTATTTTCTCACAGGATATACTCATCATTTGTCCAGTGATCTTGCCAGTGTAAGAGAAGAAAGAACAAGCCTCATTCTCCTTCCTACAACAGATAAACATTACTAGTAGGAGAAAAGAGCTTAGAGCAAGACAGTAACTATGTTTCCTGCCTCCTTTGAATGGATGGGAGGCAGCCTTAGGTATTGGTTGCTCTCTGAAGGTAACAGAACATGTATACCCAGCCAAAGAGCCAACCTATGACATCATCACTATCACAGCACATCCACACACCAGAGAGTAACATTTAACTGGTGAATTCAGCCGTGCTTTAGACACAGCCATTCTACTCCGGGTCATCTGCATTTAGATGCCCAAAGGCCAATCATTGGGCTGAAAAGCCACTTAAATAAATCACCATGTTAAGGTACATGTAATGGAGGCAGAAAAGGGGAATAGTGGCTGGGTAGGGATCACCTTTGCTTAATTCTGTTCTTTCTCTCTTATAGACACACATATACACACAGTGCACACCTTTTATATTCTAGACTTTGCTTGTCTGAGATTCCCTTTGACAAGTTTTTGCTGCCACCTGATTTCTCAACATCTTTTTTTCGATAAGGCCCATAGAGGAGTTGGTGTAAAGGCACCATTGGCTTGGTTTGGTTCATCCTTGCTCTCCTTGCAGCAAAGTCATCCTTTTCAAGGTCAGGCAGTCGGCACACAGCTTCATCTTCTGACTCTGAGCCAGCTTGGTGGGTCAGAAAAGGATTTTCCTTGCGAAGGATAATATCACAAACAGCTTCTTTCTCTTCACTTGAATTGTTTTGACTGATAGAGTAAAATTAAATGGGACTCCATATTTGATGAGACCATTTTTTTTACATTCCCATCTTCATCCACACAACTGTATTGTTAGTACAAAGTTCTCTCCATATTGTTAGTTCAAATGATACTGCTTTATTATTTTTAGTGTTCAGTTGTAGCACAGTTAGGGTAGGTTTAAAAACCTTGAATTTAGTCAAGTACTAGAAATACTAATCAGTTCTTTAGTTTGCAGGGTTTTAACACTGCCAGAAAAGCAGGGTCCTAAATGGCTCTGAAATTGACAATGTACATTCTTTTGAAGAATTTTTTAAATGGTTTTGTTTTGCAGTACTGGAGTTTGAACTCAGGGCCTCATGCTTGCTAGGCAGGTGCTGTACCACTTGAGCACACTTTTGCCTCTTTCCATGAAGCTGAGAGAAAGCAGGAAGCTCTTTTCTGATTTTTTTCTTTTTCTTTTTGTATATTAGGAATACATCCAGTATAGTTATCAGCTGTCAGAGCAAAACACTGAGGCACCAAATAAGGGATCTATGGGAAAACAAATGCAGCTATGTGATGGCATACCTACAATACAGAATGTGTACCAGACTTCAGAGTGTAAGGAAAGTCTATCTGCCCAATTAAGCTCACATGAAACACCTGGAATAGTTTATCACTAAGAGGACAAACACCTAAGTTTGAAAAGCTTATGTTGCCCCATCAGTGACCCTTTCTTCCTCCTACTTACCCCATCACTGTTCACCTCCCAGTGTTGCTATTATGTGCTAAATGTGCATTGTAGAAAGACCTTTTGTTAAAACAGTTTTTATATTAGGATGCACAATTTCCATTTTGAAAGGAGCTCCTTTGGAACAAAAATTTTAAATTGCTAAAGACAGGCAGTTTAGTGGTTAGAACATGGGGCTGTGAGCCTTGGGTCTTTTGCCACTTTCTTTTGTGTAGAGCAGGTGTGGCTATGAGACATTTAAAGGACTCCCTCTACCTAAGACCAGTCTTGTTTCTAAGTAGTAACAAAGGTTTAACACCTTTTCGCATAATTCCTTCATAAGCCTTATGAACTTCCCAGTTCATAAAGATGATAAATCAGTGAAATACTAATTCTAAAGAAAGTTTACCTAGTTTTTATAGGCTTTATGAGAACATTAAGAGTAAATTATCTTTCCTCAAAAAACAAACTCATCACAGAATTGAAGACAAGAAGAGGAGAAGGTAGCCTGATTGAGAGCAGAACCAGCAATGAGACTGTGGGCTATGGTTGACCAGTTGGCCCAGCAACCTTTGCTTTGCATTTCATTGTTCCAGAGAAGATCACTGCTTTAAAGCAACTGCAAACACTCTTTTCTTCCAGCTTTAAAAAAATTAAAGCATCATTAGCAATGATGCTTCAGACCATTCATCACTATTCTCAGTAGAAATTAAAAACGTGGAAAATGTGTGTGATGGCTATAGTTTGCTCTCAAGTCAATTTATTTTTTAGAACATGAAATCCTGACCACTCAGTTGCTAATGGAACTCCTGGCTCCTCCTTGAAACTTGTTCACAAGACCAACTTGAATTAGCTGACTATGGCCTGGAAGAATGTTGACTGGAAAATGACAAGTTATTGAATTAATCTCCTCAAAGGTATTTTGTAAAAAGCACCTTGATAATAATGAAGGTGACTTCATCATTGAGTGCAAATAATGTGCTAGAATTCTTCCCTTGGTGCTAATTTGTTCAGCTCTAACAGTAATCCTGCAAGGCCTGAGTTATTTTCAGTCTCCTTTTATCAAGTGGAAAGTGAGATTAGGTTAAGAAATTTGCCGGAGGTCAAAGAGTTTTGTTCAATGAAAATGCAAACCCAGGCATCCTGGCTCCAAGGTCTTGTTCCATGACCATGAATAGAGGACTGTACTATTCACTGAGCAAACAACCCTGCCAGGAACAGTTTTGAAAGCAGAGCATCATACAAAAAAAAAGACAGAATAAAGAATAATAAAAAAAAGCATTATCATTACTATGAGAACCAGAGAAAAGGAAGTAATTTGGTTACTAAATAGAAGGATCTTGTGAGCTGTACTTATAATGAAGTCGTGATTTGCCTTGCTGGTGATAGAAACATTCATTCAGGACTGATGATAGCACAAGATGAACAAATCATACTTTAAATTTTGCCAACACTATAATTTACAAAGCCCTTTCAGATTTATATGCTATAGTGGGGAAGCCCCCGAGGCAGACAAGGTAGGGGTACATTGCCAGTGCCTATCTACTCTTTCCACTTTTTACCAGGAGGCCTGGGCCTCGTCTCTGACAGAATTCTTTGGAATAAGATGTACACATTTATGCAAATGGCCCTGCCAATTTGTGATGCCAATTTGAGCAGGCGGCATCTGGTGTACCTCAAGTATCATGTGAGCCCCACCAGGCTACAAATTCCCCTTGGTGTTTTGTTTTTTAGTCTAGGGGGGGTGGGGAGAGAGGGGGCAGGGGGGAGGGGGGAGCTGCTAGATTGGTTTCAAGTGATCCCAATTTAGATATGTGGACTTTTAACAAGGGGGTGGAAGAAAGTTTCTGTATGATTGCTTAAAGGTACAAATTGGCACAATGAGTGATTTTTTTTTACTAACTGTGTGAATTATATACATTTAGAGAATCAAAGAAGACTCACAGAGAGAAAACAAAAATGATACAAATTCTGGGCTGGCACTGTTGGCCATGAAAATAACAAATAATAGGTCTAAAGAAAATAAATAAGTAAAACAGTAGTCATGAGTGTTCACTTACTAAAGTCTTTCAATTACTTTTGTAATGTTCTCATATCTAAGGATACTAAGGGCCATCTACTGTGAAATGTGGGTATAATTTAGTCTATTTTTCAATAACTACAACTTTCCAAACAATTAGTCTTTTCCAGAAGCCTGATGTTGTCATTGCTACAAGCTAGGGGCTATGATGTAAATTTTATAGAGGAAAATATTAAGATCTCTAGTTAGAGTCATATGAACTTAGGCAAATGCAGAAGATCCAGGATAACTGGCTTCCTATTCACAGGAAGGTTTGGTATTTTTTTTGTTTTGTTCCTTTTTTCCTTTCTCTAGGATGACAGGCAAGTTTCTTTGGAAAGCAAGAATTGTTTTGGTATACAGCACTTGCCAGAAGTACAGTCCATATTACAATGAGAAACAGAGTTTGCAATCTACTAGCCCACTGTCTTCATGGAAAACCACCATGACAGGACTTGCGGTCCCAAAGCAGGGGACAGGGCAGAAAACCTCTTGTCTCAGAGTTTCTAAGACTTAGACATTTCAAAGCAAATGAGATAATGATTTAAACTAGGGAAGAGCTGACATTTTCTTTCACCCCTTTATAGTTGGCAAGGCACAAGCAAGACACTCAGCTTGGCAGTCAGTATGTTCTATTCAAAGAAACTAGGCTCTCCAGAAAAGCCTGTGAGCCCTCTTGGGAATGTCAGGGAATCCCAGAAAGCTCCCCACACACCCCACCTCCAGGCAGAGTAGTAACAAAGGTGGATGCAAGGCACTGTACAGCAAGTATCAGAGAGCCAGCAACTGCAAAGGGGAGAGGAAGAATATGTGTCTGGCACTTGGCTACGTATGCTCTTCCTCCAAAGATTTCTAGAACGGTGTATTGTTCCATGGAGATTTTTTCCCCCCTCTGTAATTAATTACTATGTGATTGAGAAGATTCACAGACTAGCTCAGAAAATACTGAGTGCTGAAACATATGCAAACAATTAGAAAAGAAGTACAATCACGTGAAGCCTATAATTCAGTCTTTTTTTTTTTTTAATTTACTTCTCCAATGGGAAACACCAAATAAGAGAACTCAGATCTCCAAGGCATTTTAACTCACAGGAAGTGAATCTTGGTTTTTATTTTATCCTCTTTAAAAAAAAAACCCAAATCTGGCTCCTTTGGCAGAGTTCTATGTTGGAGGAAGGGTATGTAAGTTAACACGACAAGAAAATAAAATAGAAGAAAAAGTAGTTTGTATACTTTTTTACTTCGATTGAAACTCTAATAAATATCAAATGCCACACATGTATTAAGTTCTATGTGCTGTCCCTTGATGCTAAGATATTTCTAATAGATTGTTTTACAAGACTCATGAGACTTTTGGATGTCAGTGTCATGTGAAATGGAACGACAGGTACATTTGCTCCTTAAATTAATGCAACAAGGTGTTTGAGAGTCCTTGCGAAGGCAACAGAAAAACAGTCTATAAAAGTAGCGTTTCTTTTAGTGCTAATGCTTCTGACCCTGCAAGTCACATACACAGCACTTGTCTCTGCAAACCTAGACTTTCCCATCTGAGAAATGGCCTCCAAGAAGTATCTCGGGAACCAGGTGTTAGTGGCTCATGCATGTAATCCCAACTTTTCAGAAGGTTGGGTTCTAAGGATCACAGCTCAAAACCAGCCTAACTAGACTAATCCATGAGGCTCTTATCTCCAATTAACCAGGGAAAAAAAGCTGTCAGTGGAACTGTGGCTCAAGAAGTAAAGTGCCAGTCTTGAGTGAAAAAACTAAGGTAGAACTAAGAGTGTGAGGCCCTGAGTTCAAGCCCAATACAGGCAGGGAGTAGAGAGAAAAAGAAGGGGAGAGGGGAAGAGAAAGGGAGGGAGAGAAAGGGAGGGAGAGAAAGGGAGGGAGGAAAGCAGGGAGGGGGGAAGAGAGAGAGAGAGAGACAGAGACAGAGACAGAGACAGAGACAGAAAGAAACTATTTTGGACCTCTCATTAGATTCATTGTTGGATTCAAAAATGTCCTGGCCAGGATCCAGCTGGATGTCAAAACAGGAGGCCAAGGTTAAAATGCTTTGAGAGACACTGGCATATTTTAGTGATTTATATTCTTATTTTCCAGACAGCAAGAATCCTTTTCTTCTTCATGCTATGCATTGCATTCCAGTTAAGCAACTTTCTGCCACATTAAAAGCAGGATTCCAAATGTGGATAAACTTAGAATGTCTCTTAACTCTACTGTGGCTTGCAGAAAGTTAAGTGACAAAAACACAGACACACCAGGCTGGTGGCATGGTATGAATAAAACTTCCAGGAGTGAACTAGCAGCTAAAAAAAAAATAATCTGTCTCTGGACAGTTGAAAAAAAATCTAGATTGAAATCACTATATTGTTTCATGATTGAAAATATTCTCTGGACTCGAACAAATAATGTTGAGTGAGACAGCCTAGAACACAGAAAACAAAGGGGCATGATCTCCCTGATATATGACTGTTAACAAAGGGAGACGGAGAGACAGTAGAGACCAAGTCTGTGAACACTGTATATGTTCTTGATACATTGTATATTGCATATGTGTCTACCTGACCTAGACAAGGAATGGAAAAACAGGTTGTAAGATATCACAAGAAATGTACACACTGCCCTACTATGTAACTGCACCCTCTTTGCACAACACCTTGTAAAAAAACTTATGTTCAATTAATAAAAAAAACGAAAATATTCTCTGGGAAGATGCATCACTGACCCAAACTCAAACCCAGTCCTAAAAGCTGAGTTAGAAAGCCTGCCGAGGGATGGCACCCCCTGACTTGCAAGGATGTCTTCCTTGAGTTATTTTGGATGAAATAGGTCCAGATTAAGAGAGAGAACAAGAAACGTGAATGGGAGCAAAAAAGACAACAGAAATAGTATACCCATCCGTCAGAATTATATTTTCAACTATATTTGCTTAGTGAATGGGATTTGTCATAGAAGAGCTCAATGTGTTATTGGGAAATATGCCTCCCAGTTAAGTATCAGAGGATATTTGAAAAACATTTTCCACCCTCTAATACTTCATTTTTTTTACATCTGTTTTCCTGTGTTAGCCTAATAAGCTTCAAGAAACCCTCTGCTCATCATTCCTTGCTCTGCTAAAGATGACAGTGTCAATAGGAAACTTTAGCTTAACAACTTCACAGATGTGATTTTTAAAAAAAAGTATGGATTTACAAAAATATATAGATTAAAATTTTCTAAATAAATCCCCAGTCTTATCTATATAACTTAGTAATACTCTTACTATATCTGGATCTTTAAGAGAGAAAAAAGAGAAGGCTAAAACATGGTTCAGTGAGGAATATTATTCATTTTTGTTCGGTTCCCAACAACTTGCTTGGTTTCTGGTACAAGAAAATCTTCTAGATGCAGATCAAGGAATCTTTGACAAGGTCTTTGAATTAAATTTCCAGAATATCAGTGTTTTTCTTTTAAGATTCTCCAATATTACTCATCATTATTTCAAATAGCTGCCTGTAACACAAGCATGATTTTTTGGTGAGAATTTCTAGAAGCACATACATGTTTAGAACAGGACAGTTATCTGTGAGGTACCACAAGACAAGAAAGAATATAGTCTTGGGTTGGTTTTTTTTAAAAAAAAAAAAACACAATACAAAGCTATTCTAGCATGAATCCATTTAAGTCAACCCAGATACAGAGTTAAGACCTAGACCACAGAAATGACTGCATGAAGTATAGACACATGGACAATGTTCTGTGTAGGTGCATGGAAGGCAGATATGGTTCCATAGTCAAAACATCTGCATGTCACCTGGAAATCACTGACAATCACTGATCCTGTTTCCTGTTCTAAAAAATGAGTGTATCACCTGCCTTTTAGAATTAAATGGAATAGCAAGAAGTAAAGGAATTTGAAGTGTCAAATTGAAATGCACACTTACTGTCCTATAAATGCTGGCTGCCACTGTTAGAACGATCCTTGTGGTTATTACAGAAGAAAAGTTAACCAGTCTTTCAGAACACTACTTAAAAGGGAGAACTCTGGTTTCCTTTGATTGTTGATGGTCTTCCTCTCACAGGCATAGATGGGCACCACAATTTTGGACTAGTGCCTTGGTTACAAGGAGAAGGAATCATTACTCCATTCTTTGTTTTTGAATCAACATGCTTTAGCAAAGAAGACACATCAATTCAATTTACTTACAAAGCCCTAAGACAAAGAGAGTAAGTAGGATTTTGAATTCTTTCTGAAGTGGTGTTCTCTTTTCAAACCAGTATGTTTCTACTCATGTGTGAGGTGGGATAATGAGCCATTTAGGAAGAGTACGAAAACCAACAAGCCACAAACAACAGAAAGATAAACAGTGATTGCCAGGTAAATCCCACAGCTCACAAACGATGATAACAGTACCAGCCTGGCCTAATCCAGTAGCCAGGAGGTCACTCTACCTCCATTTACAAAAGCTCTCTGCAAAGGCCAGCATATAGCTGTGTCACTAGGAGGCAACCAGGTGTGACATGATGGGCAAGCAGAAAGCAGGAGGACGAGATAAGCCCCACTGGCTAGGCAGATTCCAGACCTGCGCACATGCAGAAGGCTGGCCAGGCCAGCCATCAGCCAGCACAGCTAACCTGGCAAAGCGCTGGGCAGCAGGCATGACCTTGATTCCAGCTTGCTCCAGTCGCCTGCGCTTCTGGATTTCCATTGGGTCTTTGTCATCCAGCTTGGGAACTGGAGCCACCACAGTGGCCTTGGAGGGAGGCTGCTCCTCCCCGCTGACTTGGGCTGGTTCTAACCCACCAGCGGGGCCCAGCGAGCCCACCGGGTCTTCTTCAGCAGGAGACCCCACTTCGCTTCCCTCCTCCTCTATGGTTTCAGGATAGCTAGTAGGGAGGAGACTATGGTTTACCAAGGTAACAGTCCCAGGGCGGGGCGCACATGCGCATTCCCCAGCCACGCTGATACAGCCTGCAATTAAGACACATCAAAGCCTAGGATGTGATCCTGCCAATGTGAAGACTATTAGAGGATGCCATTTCTTCATTAACACCATACCTCATACTGTAAATTTTAAGAGCTATTCTGAACTTGGTCTCGAAATGAAGACTTCCTTTATCCTATCGGAAAGGTGAAATGTGTAAGTTTTGGTCAATAATTAAAACTTTAAAAAAACAAATGGTGCCATTCCTTGAACTCAAGGATGCTGGGTGCTGCCCCTGAGCTTCTGTGCTCAGGGCTATCACTCTATCACTTGAACCACAGCTCCACTTCCAGCTTATTTTTTTATTTTCTATTTTTGCTGGTGAATTGGGGGTTAAGAGTCTCACAAACTTTCTTTCTCTGGCTGGCTTTGAACTGCAATTATCAGATCTCAGTCTCCCGAGTAGCTAGGATTATAGGTGTGAGCCACCCACAGCAGCAATAATGAAAACTTTTAACAAAACACATATGGGATGGAAAATCAGCTACAGTACAAGTAGGTAATGTTATCTTGTTCACCAATGGATCTCTAAATCCTAAAAGAAGAAGCCAGTACATAGTAGATGCTCAATAAACATTTGCTGAATGAAGAAATACATACATACACAGAGAGATTGAGCGAGATAAACCATTAATTCACTTTATACCTGTGCTCTAGAAACCTTCTGGAAGCTGCTATTTATCATGACAAGTTCTGCAAGACTCTGTCCTTCCCACCTCCATTGGCACTTGTATATGTAAGTCCTGACTCATTCACACCCATCTTCTCCAAGAAGGGAGCAACAGGCTCAGGCTGGGGGCTTACCTGAAGGGCCTCTCCCCACCGAGGGGGGAGGTGGCTGTGCTCCAGCTCTTCCGGTACTCCTCTCGCTCAGCCTTCTTTTTTCTCAGAGGAGCAGGGACATAGGCGGTCTGATTGCTCTTGTTTGGGAGGTACTGGTTGAAAGGCACTGCTGATTTAGGCTCACCGTGGGATGTCCTTCGTGCAGACATATCATCCTTCCTCACATCCGGCAGCTTCCGATGAGGCAAGTCAGATTCTGAGTCGCTTCCTCTCCCTAGGGAGAGAGGATGGATGCAGGCAAAGGGTACAGGGCGAGCAAGAAAGTGTCTATTGGCCGCACCATGGTTATATCTACAGGTTCCAGGGATTCGTTCCTTAAATTAGTCGCTGGAAACTCAAGTAGCAGCCTAAGAGCCAAGCATGGTGATGCATGTCTGTAGTCCCAGCTATTGATGAGGTGGAGATCCAGAGAATCATGGTTTCAGGCCATGCTGGGTAAAAGTTAGAAAGACCTTACCTCAACCAACAACATGAGTGTGCATGAAATTCAACATGGTCTGTGCATGAAATTCAAGCTACACAGAAAGCATGGGTAGGAAGATCATGCCTTTAGGCTGACCTTGGGACAAACATATATGACCCTATCTGAAAATTAACCCAAAGCAAAAAGAGCTGGCTCAAGTGATAGAGCATCTGCCTAGCAAGCACAAAGCCTGGGTTCAAGCCAACATAAAGAAATGACTTAAAACAACAACAACAAAATGAGTATCATTCTAAATTAGTTTACTCTGGCAACAGCTCTCAATTCTAATCAGGATAAACAAAACACAAACCTAATTTTTTTTCAAACAGAGGTAAGGTAAGCCCAATTACGTTTGCAATTATGAAGGACAATCCATTTGCTGTAGAACTAGATGCCTGCTGAGAATTGCAACTCTCAAAAGAATAAAGCTATCAGTTCCCAGTGGGGGGGTCTTCAGTGAGCAGCTACCATATGTTGGTTCTGACAAGTCAGAATCAGCAGGGATTTGGTCTTTATGGTGTCTTTAACCCAACCACAAAATATCTTGAGGATCTAAGGTGCAATCAAGGAGCACAGACATAGAAGAGCAACAGGACTTCGGAGAAGGGACCAATTAGATGATACCAAATCTTTGCCCTCCAAAAGTGATAGCATATTTTCCTACCATCATCCCCATGGCTGGATGCAAGCTTTTATCCTTATGATCCCTCGTCTTACTATCTGCCTTCTCTTTGCATGCATTATATTTCTATCTTATGTTGTAAGAACAAGTGCTACATCGTTTTTTTACAGTGTGGAGCACATTTGTTTCCAGAGGGCATCCTTAAATCTTCTTAGAATGAGTAACTGCATTGGTTTGGCTTCAAGAGCCTTTTGGAGAATGCCTACAGCAGCCTTCGGTTGGGCAACAGCACTGATAATTCTATGATGCTCTTGTTGCCCAGTCTTATCTCATTCAATGTCTAAGATCCATTAGAACGAAGCTGTTATCAAGTCAATTAGGAATATATAAATAGCCACCATTTTAATGTTGATCGGAAACTCTTAATCCAGGAGAGTATTCACATGTCATTTAACTCTGATGATAACACAAACAACTCTACTTACACTCAAGGAAAGGGTGAAGGCATGGGGTAGCATGGCAGATGGTATAGGGTAAGAGGTAATGTCGGAATTTGTTTCATTTTGAGTTCTGCTACTCATTAGTCTCCTTAGCAACAAGACTTTGCCTGTTACCACTCTAAGCCTTCATTTTCTAATGTGTAAAAGAAAGACATAGTGTCACCTGATTCATAGGACTACAGGGAGGACAGGCATTGTGTAAAATGATTAATTCTGCACTTGGCAATGGGGGTTTAACAAACGTGGCCTGCTTCTCATGTCTTCATACTTGTGGTTCTATCAAAAATGAGCTGTGGGTTTCTAGGCTTGTCTAACACATTTGACTGTCCTTTTCTGAAAAGTAGAAATGAAATGATTTTCCCTGGACATGAAATGATAGATTGGCTCTTAAAAGATTATAAAAGTTTAAAAGAAGGACTGGCCATAAACAAGTTGTTCATTGTTGCACATGAAATATTCATGAAATAAATTATTCATGCCACTTGCTTTCAGTCTTCCTACTGAAATTTAGACTATTTCATGACTTTGTATCTGATTCATTATTCAGTCCCCATTCCACAAGTCTTTTTTCTTTCTTTCTTTTTTTTTTTTTTAATGCTGGCCTTGGGGCTTGAACTCAGGGCCTAGGCACTGTTCTTGTACTTTTTGCTCAAGGCTAAGCACTCTACCACATGAGCCACAGCTCCATCTCCTACTTTTTGGCAGTTCATTGGAGATAAGAATCTCACAAACTTTCCTGTATGGTCTGGCTTTGAACCAGGATCCTCAGATCTCAGCCTCCTGAGTAGCTAGGATTACAGGTATGAGCCACCACTTAGGGCTTCTATAAGTCTTCACTAATGTATCTGTGTCAAAGTCAAAGTAAAATATTTAGCACTTCCTATGACTTGCCAACAGCACCATGCCTGGTGAAGTTTTAAGATTTATTTCCCCACCAGACAGTAGCCTGTGTCATAAATGTAGAAGCAATTCTGAGAAGCCAAAGGGCTGCTCTCCTCTCCTCTCCCCATGGTTGATTGGAGACAGTCTTGGAAATCCAGGGTCTGTCCTCCAGACTCCAAAGGCCTTCCCTTCATAGCACATTTAGAAAAAGGTCCTCTGCTTAGGGTGTTCTGGCTAGAGGAAGCATGATATGTGGTTGAATAAATGAATGAAACAAAATGATTCTTCCATCAAGTGAAAAAGTGCAGTCATGAATTTGAGTTGCTTCGGCTTCCTCAGTTCTAAAATGTTATAATCTATCAGCCTTGGTTGGTGTATATATCTAGAACATATGATCATATATCCTTAATCAAAGTCTCAAAATATGCTTTTTAACATAGAAATGCACAGCTTCCCACACCTCCATTAGTTTCTCTGAAAAATGTCTTAAACAGAGATTTTTAAAGAAATATTCACTTGCAAAAATCCCAGAATAGAGTGGCTCAGTTGAAATAAGGTGTAGTTTTGTGGACTTAGAGTCCTGGGTCTCATTTCAGTTCTACCTCCTGCTAGCTGTGTGGCTGTGGGAACTCACAACTCTTTCATCTCAGGTCCACCCAGGCTACACTGAGATGACGGCAATGCTCTCCTGGGGGGTGTCATGGAGCTTGAATGAGATGAAACAAAGCACCCAGGGAGAAGGTGGCACACAGGCCTTCAGTAAAGAGTAGAATTTGCCTTATCGGAAGCCAGGATTTGGGTTTTACTTCATCCTGTGAACAAGGAAACTTACTAGTGTAGTTTTTTATGTATCATCGAAGTCAGGAAAATGAAATGATGATAATGTTGCTTTCTTAGACACTAACCCTTGTATCCTATGTGGCTGATATTCTCTCCTTTCCAGTTCCTTCCTTTCTTCCTCCCTCCCTTCCTTTCTTTCTTCCTCCCTCCTTCCTTCTCTCCCTCCCTTCTTCATTCCTCTCCTCCCTCCCTCCCTCCCTCCTTTTCTTCCATGCTAGCTATCTTCCTTCTTTCTTTTCTTTCATTTCCTCCTTCTGTTCCCCTCTCTTTCTTTCCATATCTGTGCTACACACATTCCAACACATTATTTAATCTTCCTCAAGCCCTTTCACTTTACTCATTCCTTCTTTCTCTTAAACAAGTCATCTTTTATATAAAATTTAAGAATAGTCACTGAATATGGTAACCCATGCCTATAATCCCAACCCTTGGGAGGGAAAAGCAGTAGGATCACAATTAGAGGCCAGCTTTGGGAATGTACCTAGGTCCTTGCTAGCTTGAACTACGTAGTGAGACCCTGTCTCACCCCCACCCCAACAAAGAACACAAAAAACATATTTATGAAGTATGTTATTAATATTCAAAGGACCTGAACAGAAAGGTTTGTATTTCTTCTTCAGTGTGGTTCACTAGCATCGCTAATGGTGAGGAAGGATGTGGGTGTGTATATGAAACAAGACAGGTTGGCCGAATCAACCCAGGGGGTTCTGGCATTTCTACGCAGAAGCTTGTGCATCCTTCCCACAACATCATGAGCCTTCTGTGAGTGTGGCTTACGCTGACTTTTTGGAATGGGTTAGTGAGTGCCAATAATAATGAAGTGAAAGCTGCCCATACTGGCCCTACAGAGTTGAAGAATATGAAGGAAAGACCTCTCCTAATAGGTGTGATCTGGAAGTGTTTATTAGGACTAGCCATCTTCTTGATTAGCATTATTTAAAAAATTTCTGTAAACTCTTGTGAATTGCAACATAAATTTGACTAAGATTATTTTGCATGTTTTAAAAGGCAGATTAAAAGTGTTTTTCTTTTTCTTTTTTTCACTTACTAGGTCTTGATTAGTTTAGAGGAACACAAGCCCTAAGGTATGAAGCTGATTGGTAAAATCTGTATAAGATACTTTCTCATAATAGTGTTTTGTAAAGCCCAATCCCATGTAATTCTTTAAATGGAGAAAACATGTATAAACAGAATCTAGCTTATCAGTCTTAATTGCTGAAAACTAAATGATGCCTTGGTACATATTAGTATAATATTAATAATCACCATCTCAAATCCCGTCAAGATGTCCTTCATTATCAACTCTGAACCCCTCAAAGCTAGCGACAGACTAAGCCATCTGGTAATAAACTGCTAATGTAGATATATTGCCAGTTATCAAAAAAAGAACAGGGTGAAACAAAAAAGCATTTTTTGTAAAAAAAAATGAAAACAATATGGAGGAAATAGTTTGGTTAAGATGCATTTAATAAAAGCAAATCTATATTTGGCTATATGAGAAAGCTTAATTAGATCATGGAATTGGTGTTTAACTTATAATACTGAGGGTGGTGCTTAAGATGTCAAATAAAGTTTTAGAAATGTTTTTCAAGCAGCTCACAATGTACCATGGAATTCTTTAGGCATCACATAACACGTGGGCCTCAGGCTAATCCATGAACTAAGCAAGTACAAGTCCTAAACAAAAGTATTAGTTTGAGCCATTCTACAACAAAACATCTATTAGGTTAAGACAAAGAAGTGTGAGTGAATTAGGCTTAATAGCTTAAGAATTAAATTTAAGAGCTCCCTTCTAGAGGCTGACAGTGGTATGCTAATTCTTGTTCCTTAAAAATCTTGGGGCAGTTGCTTAAACTTTGAACCAAGAGACAAAACTAACACAGGAATAAGAAGAAGTGTTTCTTAGCTCCAAAGAAGGACAAGGTGACCTGCTGTGCATGTCCCATGATTTGTGAATAATGAGATGCTCTGTGCTAAGTTGGAACCTGCACACAAGAAATACCCAAGTATTTAGCGACACAGAATTTTACACCTGCAAGAGATATTTTAGCTACTAAAGCTAATTTTGATCTCAGAGTGTTGGAGTCAGTAAATGCATACATATTACCATCCACCAAGCAATAGTTACTCAAAAATAGAAACAACAACAAAGAAATTTTCCACCGGCCTTGGTGTCTTTCCACAAGTTTATATGTGTAGATCCAAGGTACTTTCTAAAAGTACAAAGGCCAACAGCTCCTAAAAAGCAGGTGTTAAATTTATATCACATTACATGGCTACTTTTATTTTTTAAAAAAAGATCATTCCATACAGGTGATATGAAATGCACAGGATTTAAATCAAATCCAGCAGCCATGGAACAGCAGGCAGGCCTGGGTTGTGCTTTTTTTATGTATTAACGGCCACCTGCACTGTGCTAGCAATTGCTCAGGTATCCTGATCATCAAACCCATTGCCAAAAAAAAGTGCTTATGAAGTTACACAATCTCAGGCTTCAGAACTTTCCGAAATGTGTGTAGCGCATTTCCAGTTCACTGGAAGTTGATCCGTTTTCACTTGCCCAGCATGGCACTCACTAAACATTTCCCTTCCTCGTAGCCTGAGTATATAAACTTGAGCTCACTTTATGAGCTCATGGTCTGCACAGTGTCCCGATTCACGGAGACCAAGGGAGGAATGATGTAACACGTTTTCCACCAGAAGATATGCTCACTGAGGCGGTGCTCAAATAAACTTACTGGCAAAGCCAACCAAAATTCTGAGTACGATGAGACACATCAATCAAAGAGGGTTTTTTTTTTTTCTCCCCTCCCCTACTAGTGTATGGACTTACCAGACTCCAGCTAGGTGAAGATGGTGTTCTGCCTTGCCAGCACCCACTCTCTGCCTGCAACCAAGCCCCCCGCCGCCCCCCGCTTAATGATTCATTGCAAGGCGTGTCCTTTATGAGGGCCCCAACGTACCATCGCTGCTTCCCCTGAGCACTACATCTGGAGAAGGGGTCTGCCGAGAGCGGGAGCCGAAGGAGTCCAGGCTGTCGAAGGAGTCATCCCTGCCGTGGCGAGGCGGGGACAGGGAGTCGCTGCGCTCTGAATCCCAGCAGTCGATGTAGCCACTGTCTCGGATGCTGCGTTTGGGACTCTCAATGTCATCCGTCTCCTGTCCGAAAAGTAAACAATTACAGACTTTTGTGCAATCGACACAAACAAAAATCCTGCATACCAAATCAATCTGGAAAGCAACAGCAAGAGGATTAACACAGGCAGGGCATCCCATTCAATTTTGTTCTGCTCCGTTTTCCCAATCAGAAAATTATGTGCATTGTACATTAACAACAACAGCAACGCCCCAAGTAATTCATACTCCATAATGTTGAAAAGGAGGGGAAAAATAAGCAAAGGAACTAAGAATAAAGGAACACAAAATTTGAATTCCTAAGAATACAATGACCAACAAAGACAGAAATGGAAAAAACAAAAACCAAAACACCTTAACCTTGACCTGTTTTTCAGAATCCATAACGGCATATCTGTCCGGATGGCGCAAGTCTCTTGTGTAGCCTTGCAAAGTGCTCCTGCGTTCGCTAGCTACCCGGCAAAGGCAGGCAACATTTGTTTTTGCAGCCCAATCAATGCTGGAAAATCCTGGAGCAGCGAGCATCCATCTCCTGTTACCTTGGAGGGAAATTCCTACTCTGAAAGGGGGCTGTCTTTCAGAGGCAAAAAAAAAAAGCAATGAAAAATATGCAAAATGCTTTTCCTGATGCCTCAGAAAAATCCAGGCATGCTGTCGCTCTCCGCCAGCTCTTGGCGCTGGGCGAGCTGAGAACACTTGTAGCTGACCCACATGTTCGTGTTCAGAGAAGGGAGAACAATGGCTGTCTTTGACCGCCTGTGATTATAAATTCTTTCCAGCACAAGCGGCACATACTAAAACACTGAAACTCCATCAGGAGAAAGGTCAGGCAAAGCCATCCTCACCCTCGTATTAGAATAAAAGCCTTGTTCCCGCCAGCGTCTTAGCATTCATTACAATAGTCCCGGCTGACGAAAACAAAAATAACTCCAGTCACTCAAAGATAAACCTCAATTTAATATCCTCCGGACTGTTGCTTAAAATCATGTCTGTGAATATCCTGGGCAGAGGGACATGCGCTCACAGGCTTAGACTCCAGTGTCATCCTGAGAGTTTCTTCAGATTCACGGTGGAGGTTCCCTTGGCATTCCCCATAGAAATAAAACAAATAAATGAATGAAAACTCTTCATATTAGCAATTTGGGGAACTGGTCTAGACTGCCTGAGAGGACCACAGGAGGCAATGCCTTTGCAGGCAGTGCCCTTGCTGGCAGCTTCGAGCACTGTAGCCTGATTCTCCCGTGGGAGGCAGGAGGGGGCTGGGGGGGGCGGCTACAATTCATAGGCACATACTCATTTTGAATCTCACGAGGGGAGTGGGAGACAGTACAAGGGCAGAGTGGAGAAGAGATCTCTGCCCCCGAGGAGGACCTGATTAATGCCCCCTGAATCATAGGTTGTTAAATGGCCTAGCCGAAGACAACCCCACGTGACCTTCTCCAGGGGGAAGGCAGACATTCCAGTTATGGAAATTAAGGTCATTTACTAGCAGGTCAAAAGTTAACCCAGACTTGGAATGAAAGCCAGGCCCAAAGAGTTGGAAAAAGGAAGAACTTATGACTCACTGAAATATATAGACCATAATTAGATATGGTTTTAAATTTAATTTATTTGGAAATGCAAGTTATTATTATGAATTATTTATCTACTGAGACTAGGCCAAACGGGTAAGAAATGTTGTTCATTTTATTGAACACTTACTATGTATTTAAGGTTAGATGTGGTGTTTTTTTTTTATGTATTCCAGGTTAAATGTGGGGTTTTTGTTGTTGTTTCACTCCATGCTATTTATCCCTCCCACTCAATGAATGATGTGGTTAGCACTATCCCTAGTTTATAGAAGAGGAAAAACAAAAAAAAGAATCAGAGAGATAAAGTGACTTAAGGTCACACAGTAAGGGACATACAATTCAATCTCCAAATTCCAGATGGTAAAATCTGAAAAATATTCAATCATTTTTGCTGCAGTTACAGCCTCACCACCCAAATCTTCTCCTTCATTATGAGATGTGTAATGCCTCCTTAGCGTGGATGATACAAACCTAGGCTATGTCCTCTGCTGAATTGTTCGTCATGACTGGATCCCTGAGCTATACATATGACAAAAAATAAAACAGAGGGAGAATAGAGTAAGGGTTCAAAGCATGGTTCCAGAAGCCAGATTGAATGGGTTCAAATCCTTCCTGGCTCCATCCATGCCATGCCAGCTGTGTGACCTTCAGCCAATGATTTCACCTCAGAGGCCCTCATCCGCAAAACGGGACAAGTAGCCCCGGCCTGTCTCACTGGCCTTCTGGGAGCACTGAACATGTTCATACATGGAAAACATTCAGAAAAATGCATGATGCAGAAACCCTACTCCAAAAGTATCAGCTGTGCTTCTAATTGAGACTCTTGATTCACACAGGTATAAAACTTCAAAATAGAAACAATACAACGTTTATAAATTAAGAACACAACTGCACACCCTCATCTTCCTTCTCTGTCCTTCTCTGCTTATGTCCCGTATGTAGGTGCCTTAGGCCCAGCTTCCCACTAGGGAGGGCGGTCACTCACATTGGGAAGTGATATGCCTAAACTACCTGGTGCTACATTACAACACTGGCTTTTTAAGGAAATGGCATGAAAGAGGCTTGACCAAGGGCTTTACAACCTCCAAGCCTACAGACCACAGAAGTGACAGGGAGGAAGGGAAAGGCAACATGCTTCTTGGAGCGTCAGCTGCTTTCTCACAGCTAGTGATAGGAAAGAAGAGCAGACCAGCAGCTGTATCCATGATGGTGTAGCAAGCCAAGGACCAAACTCTGACCAAGGACATGCCATGGGAGCTGAATGGCACAGCCAGTTTGGAGGGTGAAAACCATGCCACTGTGGGTGTTCTCAGAGATAGGAAAGAAGAGCAGACCAGCAGCTGTATCCATGATGGTGTAGCAAGCCAAGGACCAAACTCTGACCAAGGACATGCCATGGGAGCTGAATGGCACAGCCAGTTTGGAGGGTGAAAACCATGCCACTGTGGGTGTTCTCAGAGAAGCTGGAGCTCAAGGGAAAAGCAGCCAGAATGAACATATGGATATCCTCATCAGCTTTGGGTTCTGGTCACTGAAAGTGAAGTTTTTGTGGGAAGGTTAAGAGATACCAAAGGCCAACATAGTTTACAGCCATCCTTTGCGGGGTCTAATTTCCTTGTCTGTGCCTTTCACCTTGGGAGTCAGTAGCTTTCTGGCTTTGGCCCAGATCACTCCAGGAAGGGAGAAAAGACTGAACATAAGCTCATTGTGCCACCTTCTGGGTTCTCAGGTAAAAGTGGGTTCATAAGAAAGGTGGGCACTACTAGAACCCAGAATTTTCATTCCACTGTCTTCTTCCTATCACCCATGCTGAGAGATGAGAATTAGGGAGGACTGGTAGGTGACTTAGGGTGTTTGAGAAAAATCCATAAACCTTCACTGCACCCTTCAACATTTTCTGCTTGCATTGTGATGGGTTATAATACACTTTTTATACTCTAACGTGTCTGAACATCCTACTTTTCCATCATGATCACCCATTCTCTACCTACCACACTGTGGTTGTTGAGGCCACTCACTCTAGCAGTAAAAATTGAGCATGCTTTAAAGTGTGGTCATTGCTCTAGCCTTGGGGACACAGTGTTACACAAAAATCAACAAACACCTGTCCATAGGGGCCTCTTGTTCTAGTAGTAAAGACAAAAATAAACAGACACTCATAAATGGGTGATAAATATCATGATGGATGGATGTTAAATATCATGAGAAAAAAAATCCCAAAGCAGGTGAAAGGAATAGAAACAGGTTACACTGGCAGAGGTCTGGCATTTCATTGACTGTCATGTCCTCTCTCCTCTGTGTCTTTCTTCTCTTAATACCCTCAACCTCCTGAAACAGGAGGAGAGCAGGACAATCAGAGTCCCCTTTGCCCCTGGTTATTGTGACAGGTACAGGAAGGGGACAGCCCCTTCCTGGGAGCCATATACCTAGGGCCAAAGTAATGCAATCCTTTGGCTCTTTGGGAAGAAGCTAGAAGCAGGGAGGCCCACAGAAGCGATTGTACACATTGTGTCTTCTTATGAAAGGGAGAATAAATTCAAGAAGAGATAGAAAAGGACATAGAGGAAGAAGCTACTCTCCCGACTTTCTGGTTCTGGCCCCTGAGATCTGCTTGACTCTCCTTCAGTCTCAGCAATGCAGTTAAATCCTCTTGGGTTTTTACTTAATCCCCTTCTTTGTAAGGCTTCCCTGACCTGTTAAGTGGCAGGCCACTGTCGCCATGCCTGTGGAGATTTTTTTCAATATACAGCAGCACCAACCTTCTGTGACTACCTTTTCCATATGTGTAAGATTCTATGATAAGGGCTGTACATGCATTAAATACATTATAGAATGTAGAAGGTTGCCTATGGTCAATGATACAATACACATTCCTACCCCTCCAATAGAATAATGAAGATTAAAAATTCTGAATAGTCTCCTTTGTGAAAGAAAAAATAATTTTAAATTAATTTCAACCTGGGAATACACAGAATGAAGAAATCCAGTAAACAACAAAGCCTTTAAAAAATGTATACTGGAGCTGGGTGTCAGTAATCCTAGCCACTCAGGAAGCTGAGATGTGCAGAACCAGGTTCAAATCCAGCACTTGGGGAGAAATGTCTGTGGGACTCTTATGTCTAAGATACCAGCAAAGAGCCAGAAATGGAGCTGTGGCCCAAGTGGTAGAGCACCAGCCTTGAAGGGAAAAGGTAATGGAGGCCCTGAGTTCAAGCCTCGGTACCAGTGTGCCCACACGTACACACACACACACACACACACACACACACACACACACACACACACACTATGTCTAGCTTTGCAGATCATCCAAATACAATATCCACCCAATGCACAACTCAGAAGAGAATACTTCCAGTTTCTCAGAGCCTGTCCAGAGTGGGTGTCAGGGTGGGTACCACAGCAAGAACTTGGCTGGCATTACCTCACCCACACCAGAGCTCTGACCAGCAAGCAAGATGACCTTTAGGCAGAAAGTGCAGAGCCAGTGTTCATTCGTTTGGATAATACTGCATTGTTGAATTCAAACCCAGAGCTCCTTGGCATACCAAACTATATACTGTCAGATCACATTTGTACTTTTTAGATTTAAAGTGGGATGGAGCTCAGATCTTCCATTCTCCAAATGGTATCAAAGTTCCGGGAGATGAGAGACACAGGAGACAAATACATCATTCATAGACAAATGGTCATTTCCTTGGGTATATGAAATCTTTGGTTGATACAACCCCAACCACAAAGAACTGTGACAACCCTGAAACCAGGAAATGAGTTGCTCTCCCACCTTGTCTAATCCCCTGGGGTAAAGAAGAAAAGCCAAGTTACCTTTCGCATCTGAGCCAACAATCCTTCAAACTCCTTTAGCTTCAATGTGGTTCCATTATAGGAAGTACAGCTGTTTGCAGCTTTTCCCAGCCAGTAAATGGTAACTAAAACCTGCAACAACAACACAAGGCACATTAACAGGAGAAATTGTTCTCAAGCATGATGTTTAAACTCTTTGTGGGAATGTAAACTAGGACAAACTTAGGACAGCAGTCTAGAGGTTCCTCAAAAAACTAAACATAGACCTTCCCTATGACCCAGCCATACCACTCCTGGGCATCTATCCTGAACATCATGAGCCAGGATATGATAAAGACACCTGCACATCCATGTTCCTTGCCACACTGGTCACAATAGCCAAGGTATGGAAACAGCTCAGATGCCCCACAATAAATGAGTGGATCCAAATAAAAATGTGGTACCTATACAAAATGGAATTTTACACAGCCATTAGAAAGAACAAAATAATGTCATTTGCAGGAAAATGGATGGAACAAATCATGTTAAGTGAGGTAAGCCAGGCTCAGAGAAACAAATGGCTCATGTTCTCTCCGGTATGCAGAAATTAGATCTAAAATACACTGGGATATGATAAATTATGCAAGATTCTAGATATTCACAAACGAGGAGATAAAAGATAACTCTTAGGAGAGAGAGAATACAAAGGTGCAATGCTTAAGTGCATTTTCATATTTATATAAAATAATATACAGACTGAAACTTCAAGATATGGAAACAAAAGACTTCTTTTTTCGTTTTCCTTTCTTTTTTTTAGTTTTTAGTTTTTGATGATTCTGTCTTCTTTACCTTGTGTATGGTATATTCAGAAGGGTTGGGGGAGGGTACTTAAGGGAAATAAACAGTGAAGAAGTGCAGCAGTGGAGCTCACTGGACACAAGTGGAAGTGAACTATACAACTCATGGGTGGAGATGGGAGGGAGGAACTGGGAGAGAATGAAGAAACAGAAGACACTGTATGAAAGAAAATGTATTCATTCCCTGACTCATGTAATTGTAGTCCTTTTGTATATCACCTCTATAATAGCAATAAAGTAAATTAATAATAATTTTTAAAAATGATGTTTAACTTGGGCAACCGTGCCTCATGCCTGTAATACTAGCTATTCAGGAGGCTGAGATCTGAGTTCAAAGCTAGTCAGACAGAAAACTCCTTGAAACTCTTATCTCCAATTAATCACCCCTGCCCCCTCAAAAAAAAAAAAAGCCAAGAAAAAAGGTTTTTGAGCAGGACCTCCTAAAAAAGAAAAGAAAGGAGTGAGTGAGGGAAGGAGGGAGGGAGAGATCTTAAACTTGGGAATCAATAATGCTCCAGGAACAGGAAAGCTGAAAGGCAAGAACTTCTTTGCAAAACCATTGTGCATGAGGTATCCATTAAATGTAAAATCATTTTTAATAAGAACCCAATGCTGTCTCAGGCAACACAACACAAATATGATTCAGTGAAGTAAGACTCGTTTTAGGAAAAGCAAGCTTGTGACAAAGTAATCTCTAAGACAGCAGGAAGCAAAAGTAAATCCTCCAAGATTCTTTTCATACTGTACAGGTTCTGTGATTAAGCTGCAACATTTTCCTGAAACATTTTGGAATCATTACCCAGATAAGCAAATGAGAGAGACTGTCAATGCCTTTTGAGAAAGGTGCTTTTGAAGGCCCCCAAATTGTTCTTGTCAGCACAGAGGTTTGGCTAAAACCACATGGCAAAAATCCCAAAGGAATGACAAAGGTTAATTAGTGCTTCCTAGTACAGGATCAACACACCATATCTCATTAAAGTCAGAAGAAAGCAACACAATGAACAATGCGGTCTGTAGTGCTCTCCCTTTGGACTAGCGTGTGATTTCCATTCATCTGAGCTGGGAATTTCTTTTAACCTAGACACAGCAGTCACCAATTAAGCGATGTTGGATGTTTCAGAATGTCTATGAATATTCAGGGTCTGACGCTACAGTCCTAAATTAATTTTGTTCTTTCTTTCTAAATAAGCATCCACAAAAGCAAATGCTCATAACTTTGACTCCCCAGTAAATTCTACCAGGAGTTGGACAAAGGTCAACTAACTCCACGGAGCTGAATTATAGGGACCTGCAAGCCATGCAGAAGCTCAGACAATTATTTTCTCTTTACATTCTGTCTTACTGCATCAACCAAGCTGGAAAGCTCTTATTGCATCCGCTTCCACTTGGTAGGCCAGAAAATGCTTTGGACAACACGATACAGGTACGTAGTTCCAGCTGGCCACTGGCCCAAAATATGGTTATGAGCATTCATGCTAGGATATGATTCCATTTCCTACCTCAGCGGGAAGTTTTTACACCATGAATACTTTAAAATGTTCAGAAGGCCTTCTCTTAACTGATTGCCTACAAATAAATTCCTAGAGAAGAGACAATCCCAAATGTCAGGACATCAGGTAGGACCATAAAATAACTAGTATGTGCAGAGTATGAGGCTGTCCTGAAAGCTATTAGAGCAAGATGGAAGATCCACTGTGCTGTGTTTTAGATTATGGGTTTCCTGCTAAAAAGTTCATGATGAGGCAAGCATCAGTGATTCAGACCTGTAATCCTAGCTACTCAAGGGGCTGAATTATGAGGATCATGGTTTTAAGCCAGCCCGGGGAAGGAAAGTCCGTAAGACTCTTATCTCCAATTAGCCACCAAAAAGTCAGGAATGGACTGTGGCTCAAGTGGCATAAAAATAACTGAGTTGACTATATAAAATTTATATGGTGAAAACAGCACATGCCCCTAGTTGAATAGAAGAAAATGAAGGTAGGAATGAGAATGTTACTCAAATGTAATAGCAACTGGGAAGTTCCAAAAAAAAAAAAATAGAGATTACAGCCAAATTTTCTATTTTCTGAAGGAAGATACTTCTCACGTGCCTCAATTTAAATTCAAAATAAAGAAGTACTACTGTACATATCTTTTTTTTTTGGCCAGTCCTGGGCCTTGGACTCAGGGCCTGAGCACTGTCCCTGGCTTCTTCCCGCTCAAGGCTAGCACTCTGCCACTTGAGCCACAGCGCCGCTTCTGGCCGTTTTCTGTATATGTGGTACTGGGGAATTGAACCTAGGGCCTCGTGTATCCGAGGCAGGCACTCTTGCCACTAGGCTATATCCCCAGCCCCTACTGTACATATCTTTTGAAAATAAGATTTAGCTACAAAAAGCTGATGCAAGAAAGTATTAGTAACTCAAAAATTAATAAGAATGTAAAATTAAAAAATGCATTCCCATGGTAGTCATATCTCCTATCATAAATTGCCCAACTGCTCAGTCTCATCATCCATCCAGGCTATGAACAAAAAGAGAGAAAGGCTTAGCATTGCCATTGGTCACTGTGGGCTTCAAGACCATGGATCACAAAAGGAACACAAGCCTGCATGCATTTCTACATGGAGCACTTCACTCACTTCAGAGAAATGCCCCCTCTAATTGACAGATTTTAATTCAACAACACAGTTATTAATTATTCTATCAGAGATACACATGCACTTTTAAAAAGGACACTTGCCAGCAAAGCATGTATGTGAGATGCTGAAATAGCTATAGTTTATACTTGAGCTACCAAAGTCAGAAGAATGCACATGTGGAAAGGGAAGTTCAAGTACTCACATTTTTCAGCTTCCTACTATAATCAAGGCTCCTAGGTTAAAAAGAAAAGAAAAGATTATCAGGATAGCAATAGCATTTTTTTTTTTACTGTGATCCATTGCTTAATCAACTATAAGAAACACTTGCAGTGAACACAAATAACAAAATCAGAAAAACATTTCATTTTTTAAGGCCTATGATTGGCAAACACAGTGTAGAAGGTCAGGTAGGACTTTGCAGTGTATCATAAGAAGATATTTTGTAACATCTGGAAAATGAAGAACTGGTGTAAAGTTGGGACTGTTTGTATTTCAATTCTCCAAGTGTGTTGAAAGTTCAAATATATACCATATTTTAACCTGAAGCACATATTAATAAATAGTGAGTAATTCTAAGTTATTTGAGAGAAGGAATTAGGTGGGTATGGCTGTAGTCCCAGCTGTACAGGAGGAATAGGGAAAAGGATAGACGTGTCTGAAAGGTTGAAGAGTCTGCCTTGAATGAAGTCTACTGAGCTTCTAAAAAGCTTCCTGCATTATTCTGTTGTTGTTGTTGTTCAGTAATGCTGTTTGAATTCAGGGCCTCCTGCTTGCTCAGCTTGCCCAAATGATGCTCTAGCACTTGAGCCACGTGGTTAGTCTAGCATTTTTGTTGGTTATTTTGGAGATGGAGTCTGTTGGACTTTTCTGCCATGGCTAGCTTCAAGCTGGCTCTCCACCTCCAGCTAGGGTTACAGGTGTGAGCCACTCACATCTGGTTATGTAAGTACTTCTAATAAAAGTCTAAAGCCTTGTTTAATTAAACAGACCTGGAAATATATGTTCTAAGAAGTTGTACTATCCAAATATTTGCTCTTTTCTGCTCTAAATATACAGTTGGAAATTGATCATAAACTGGAAACTATTCATGTTATGTTCACATGTGTACTCAAATGTACATAAATGTTTATTCTAAAACTGTACACAACAAAAGCTACTTGATAGTTGCTTGTAAACAGTCATCCAGTGGGATATAAATTTTTCTCTAACATTTATTTCAAAGTTTCACTAATAAATGCTAGGCCAAGCATATGCTGGATTTCTTTTCTCCACCCAGAGTGGGGGAGGAATGTAGAAAACCAGTCAGAAACTTCTGGAAGTATTTAGCTCTGGTCACTTTATTGTGGCATATTCTAACCCAAGGTACATGTAAATAAGTAGGTGAGTCATTTTAAGTCAGTCAAGTGTTGGAGGGCCACACAAACATGGTGGTACATGCCTGTAATCCTAGCTGTGCAGAAAGCACAGTAGGAGGATATAGGTCTGAAGCTGGTCTAGGCAGAAAATGCAAGATCCTATCTGAAAAATAACCTAAAACAAAAAGGGCCAGTGGTTTTGAAGGTTTCTATAAAAGACAATGTATTATACTATGAAGATCAATCAGTCATCAGGGAATTAGACTGAAAGATGCCTCAATTCACTTTAGATTTGATTAACAGTACGCTTTCCTGTTTCCAGTTTTAATAGAAAAAAAAAGGTATGTCTTTATCTGCTTAGATATCTGCTAGTTTTTTTTCATTCAGCCCCAAACCAGAAATAACAACTCTATAAATGTTGTTAAATTTTTATGAAAAGCAAGAATTGACAATAAAAAAGTTCACCAACTAACAGCTCATTAAGCTACAAGTTCATTGACTAAATCATGCCTGACACTTCGTAGCAGCTTACAACGTGTTTGTGGGATGGTTTCCTTTTTTTTTTTTTGCCAGTCCTGGGCCTTGGACTCAGGGCCTGAGCACCCTCCCTGGCTTCTTCCCACTCAAGGCTAGCACTCTGCCACCTGACCCACAGCGCCCCTTCTGGCCGTTTCCCATATATGTGGTGCTGGGGAATGGAGCTTCATGTGTAGGAGGCAAGCACTCTTGCCACTAGGCCATATTCCCAGCCCCTGTGGGATGGTTTCCATGTAACAGCCAATCATGTGCAAATATTTGTGAATTTTTAGAAGACTCCACAGCCTTTACATGTTTTGTTTTTCTTTTTGTGTGGGTCCTGGGGCTTGAACTCAGGATCTGGGCACTGTTCCTAAGCTTTTTGTGCTCAAGACTACTCTACCACTTTGAGCCACAAAACCATTTCTGGCTTTTTTTAAAAAGTAGTTAATTGGAGATAAGAGTCTCCCACACTTTCCTTCCTGGGATGGCTTAGAACCCTGATCCTCAGATCTCAGCCCCTCGAGTAGCTAGGATTACAGGTGTGAGACACTGACACCCCCCTTCCTCTTTTCATTCAGCTGCACTGATTCCTAGGAATGGGTCCAAGCTGTGTTTCTGCAAGCTTTCATTTCCCATCAAAGCTGCACCCATTCCTGGCAGACTTCTCTAAATTACACATACAGTAACCATTTGCAGCGTTTTCCTCTTGTTAAAAAGAAAATGTTCATGTTACTTCTTGAGGAAAAGGTAAGAAAAATTACCTATGAGAAAAGCTAAATTGGAGTCTGTTTTAAAGATGGAGTTTCAGAAAACACACCCAAGGCTCCTGTGTGCAATCCACCCTTATACCTTCCAGCTCAACAGCCATTCACTGATGCCAGTCAGAGTCTCTCTGTGGCTGTCCCTGTCAGCTCTCAAAGGGAAAACCAAGCTACACTGGTGGCACTCTGACCTACCTTAGCCAGAAAACTTACACATGTTAAAAAACAAAACAAAACACTCTCCCCCAGTGCCAAATTAAAACACCATCACCTATTTAAAAAAATTGCCAAGCAGATGCTCATTGCATGCCTCCTTTTGACGATCACCAGACACAACTTTCTAAGTACCATAAATCAAGCCATGGCAGGATTAAAAAATTATTAGCATATATTAACTATACACAAAGGGGTTTATTGTCATTTTAATCTAAAATTCTAATGCATTTCTAAATAAAACGATGCAGTGACATAACTGCTCTGCATACGGAGAACATTGAGAAGCCCTCCCCCTCCCTACACTGGCACATGGCCCTTTAAGTTCACAAGCTTCTTTCAGACATCAACTATTTCTTCTCCCAAGCCTTCAAGCAGTGCTTGCTCCACTCTGATCGCTGGCAGATCTTCCCATGGCTGGCTCCTGCTCCCTGTTCCTGTCTTAGTCCTCAGTGGCTCAGTTGCTACTTTGAGATGTCACCATTGATGACTATTCGTGGATAGCTTGCTATCTTCCAAATCTTTTCTCTCTTTTCATTTCAATGCCTTCACTTTTTGCTGTCAGTTTTCTTTATTTACTTTGTCTCTTAGTACTTGGCTCCAGAGTGAAAAATCACACATAGCAGTGCTATCTTGCTTATTTTGTTCTCTAGTGAAAAAAGTGTCAGACACATTGGAGTTGCTCAGTAAATATTAACTAAGTAGATGCATACCGAATACCTGAGCTCTAGAGGGATGTAATGGACCAGTAGTGCCTGAAAAAATAACAGTGCATAAGTGAAGGAGAAATTAGAAGGGAAGAAAAGGAGAAGAAATGCCAAAAGAGAGCTAGACAGCAAGAGAGGATATGAAGGGGAGGCTGGAGATGGAGGAAAAAAGATAGAAATATGAAAGGTGAAAAGAACAAGAGGAATATTGCACCTTCAGAAATGACTGCAGTATTTGTTGACATGATTTCCCTTTTATGTTTCTTTCTGTGCATTGTTTTGTGCTGGTACAGTGTCTTGAACTCAGAACTTCATGCTCTTGTTTAGCTTTTTCATTCAAGCCTGGCACTCTACCATTGAACTCCACTTACAGCTTTTTGCTGGTTAATTGGAAAGAAAAAGCTCAACTTTTCTGACCAGGCTAGCTTTGAATCTTGATCCTTAGATCTCAACCTCCTGAGTAGCTAGGATTACAAACATGAGCCACCAGTGCCTGGCCTGGCTGGATGAATGTCTTTCTTCTGAAGTTTTGTATATTTTTTGTCTTTCTTCTGAAGTTTTGTATATTTTTGTTCAGTTCTGCACTTAACAAGCTTTACTTAGAATCTTCCCTGGTAGAAAACTCTGTCCAGTTCCATTTCACAGATGAGGACACCAGTTCCACTGAAGCAAAGATACTTAGCTGAGATCACAGCTAGACACAATTCTCCCAATGCCTAGATTTTTACAGATTCATGAGAAAAGTTATACAAGTCCTGAACTTTATAACCAATCACCATCAGAATTCTCCTGCTTTAATGATTGTGTAAAGTGGTTTCAAAAAAGGTGAGTGAACTGTAACCTCTCTGTACATCAGTTTGATAATAAAAATTTGAAGAAAAAAAAAGGTGAGTGAAACTTCTGATACAGTCAGAGTGAACTTTCCCTCATCCTTGTGTGTGGGTGGGGGGTGGGGGGGTATGTGACTAATTACTATCTACGACCTTGCACTGTTGCTAGTATTTCTGGTCACTTGCCACCCAAGTGAAGCTACAAATATGAGATGAGGCAGAACCTGAAACAACGTCCTAAAATGATTGATTAGAGGCCAGATTCAAGTGATAAATGGACCGTGTGATGATTAAAATGTGGGGTATGCTGGTTCCTTTAGTCAAATTTCCGATGTTTCATTCTGTTGTGTATATATACATTTTTTTTTTCACTGAACTCAAAATTTTTGCATGAGGATAATTCAGGAATAGCATGTTGAAAACTGAAAATTTTAAATAATCAGGCACAGCTGACTCTCCTTTATATCATAAATCAATTATAAACCAAATTTTATTTCATTCACTGCTTTCCATTTGCATTATCATCCTCCTCCTCATTATTATTACTATTATTACTATTATTAAAATCAAGGTCAGCAAATTGAACAATGGAACAATTTTGGCTTCTCTCCTTTTTCTATTCATCTATGATGAAATGACTCCAAAAGTTACTAACTCATAGACTGTCCATGAAATTTAGTTTTAATATGAAATCCTATTCATGCTGAATATTGTTTGACTATGGTGGAACATGTTTTATATGACATTAGTAAGGTCTGAAGAACATTTAAACATCAGGAAGGTTATCTTTGCCATGGAATAAGGACAAGTCTGCTTTTTACCCTGGTCACAAGCTATTCCTCTACACAGTAATAGATTCTGTTCCAAGAATTTCTTTGGCCTCAAACAAGGCTCAGAGCGGATACAGTCAATAATGGCCAAGGGGCCAATATCCTTCTCCAAAGAGCTCGATTACTGACACAGATGAGAAAACAATTACAAATGCAAATGCAAGAGATACTTCCCCATAATCAAATGCCTTCCCTGTATAATGAACAAAGTTCAAATCTGTTTACCTAGTTTGTGATCTTCCAAGAACCTGTACAAATACCCGGATGAAGTCAATAAAAGATTTTTTGTCTGAGACCCACAGATTCTGAGCATACTTCTTTCTTTTTTTTTTTTTTTTTTACAAGTTTTATTTAAATATCTCTAGGGTTCAAAAAACAAATCAGTGTCAAATATGAACATGAGTCAACAGCTTAAAATAAAATTGCCAGTAATCACTAAGGAACATGGTTGATCAATATTTTTCAGGAGGCAAGTTAGCCACCAGATGCAGGAAAATGCAGGAAAATGAAGGTTCAAAGCCTCAGATGGCTCAAGAGATGACTGGAATGGCCCAAACATGTCTCTTCTCAGGTCATGCCCATGACAATTTACATCACATGCTGTACCACAGACTTCACCCAACAAATCCAAGGCTACAGCAGCATACTTCTTTCTTGTAATGGATTATTTAACATTCTTTTCTCTTCCTCAAAATTCTACTTCTGTTTTCGTGACTATTGCATTTGAAAAAAAATCATATTAGATCACACTCAAAACTATATATAGAGAGCAGGATAATGTGAATGTTTAGAAAACTTTATCTTAAAAATAAAACTTGATCTTTACCTAACCATTTTAATTTTATAAGGCATCCTTGTTACAAAACTGTGAATCAAACCATAAAGGGCTTTCCCTTAAACATAAATGATGTGTTACTCACTTGACTGGGCCTCTGTTGGAGGCGTCCTGGAGGTCGCTTGGGTCGAAGAGCTGAGATTCTTTAAGGCCGAGTTCTTTGCAACCTCTCAAGAATAAGATGATATTGTCCTGGAGAAAAGAAAGGAAATACTTTTATGAAGAAAAAAGGGATATTTTTTATGAACAAGACTATTGCCCTGCAATACTCCAAATTTCTATAGGAATGGTTATTGAATCAGGTCTGAATTATGGCTTGTCCCGTAACAAAATTATACTTTGTTGAGAAATGCCCAAGTAAACTGACAACTCAAACCACCAAGTCCACAAACTGTCAAGTTCTCTTTCTCTCCTTAGCTTGACACTTTTGTACAAAGCTGCAAGGAAAATGCCATTGTAAAGAACTTAGTATCTTTTTAAGTAGTAGTATTTTAAAAACCAGGTATTCTCCATTGCTTCCACACTCTTTGTCCATAACTTATTGTCTAGTCTATCTATTATGAGTCATGGAAATAAATGGATTATTCCAAAAGGGATTGCAAGTTGTAGGTTATTCTTTTGGAATGCTGTGGTATTCATCAACAGTTTTATGAATTACAGGTCCCTAACTGTCTTTCTTTCCTTCCTTCCTTCCTTTTGTCCTTCCTTCCTTCCTTCCTTCCTTCCTTCCTTCCTTCCTTCCTTCCTTCCTTCCTTCCTTCCTTCCTTCTTTCCTTCCTTCCTTCCTTCCTTCCTTCTTTCCCTGCCTCCCCCCCTTCCTTTTTGGGGCCTTCAGCCTGCTGGACAGATGCTCTACCATTTGAACCATCCCCCTACTTCCCTGAAAGATTTTCAAAAGTATTGATGAAGTCTATCATGTAGTAGTAGAAACTACAGCTAAGGGAATGTGAGCTCCAAGAGTCATATTAATAAGAATCCCCTCTAGATGCCTAAAAAAAGCCATTGAAGAAATTTGAAAGGTAATCTCCTCTCCTTGAGGAAAATATAACAGGTTACCCTCTATGGTTAGGTCACATCAGTTAGCTCTGAGTTAATCAAAAGAAAGATGATCTGATTGTGCACTACCTAATAAAGGGACCTTTATAACCAAAGGTAAAGTCAGAGTCCCTGCCACTTGGGAGTTTAAGAGCTGCAAAGATTTGAATTCTGCTAGCTGTGACTGGAGCTTGGGAAAGGTTTCAAAGATGCTTAGGCTCTTAGCCCCCATGCACATGTTGATTTCAGCTCGGTGAGACTGTCAGCAAAAATCCCATGTCCACATTATTGACCCACAGAACAATAAATGAGTGAAATGATATATGAGTGGTGTTTTAAGATGCTAAGTTCATGGTAATTCTTAATGCAGTAGTAAAAAAAAATTCACCATAAGTTCTAAGCAATAAGAGCATTAGCAATGAATTGATAGCCTATTTATAGTCTTTATTATCTGCCAGGAATTCTTCCAAGAGCTGTACATATATGAACTCATGTAATCTCTGCATAACCCAATGAAGGAGGTACTAAAATGTCCTATCATCTGATGGATGAACAACCTGGTACTCAGGACAATGAATCAAATTCTTTTGAGAAAATGGTGAAAACGAACATGGCATGGAGGAGAAACTCAAGCAGGAAATGTGAGACCAAAGGACCATGGACAATGAGGCTGTGGGGGCAGAGCTGATGGTAGAGGGCCCTTGAACTCATGGAAGGCAGACTGCAGGAAGCCCCTGGTAGAGGTTGTATCTGAGAAATGATGCCTGAATCTAAGTGGGAGTGGGAAGTAGGGGGAAGAAGGAGTGAAGAGACAAGAGTTAGGAATCTAGAGACCAGTGCAGATGCAAATATGAGCCCTTGTTCACCTTTCGGAGTGAGGCCATGGACTTTTTCAGTGGGTAAGTTGTGCCATGGGTCACAGGGCATGTGTCAGCTCTACGATCTCTTGGTGACTGACTGTGAGCTGGTTTTAGTACATCTGAAGCCATCCAGGCTCTAATTACTTTCCATATTATTTTTAGTTATCATATTTAATAGTTCCCACCACCCTCTAAGTCTCACACTTTTCCACTTTGTTTATCAGATATATCTCATTCATTAATTTTATCCCAGTGAGCACAGAAAGAGAAAGCAAGGGAAGGAAAAAAGGGTGGGGAGGTATTGAGTCCTTTTCAAAAGATCCTGATTTTCTACTTACTTGTATATTGTCCCTTCTGTTATTAAGTTTATGTAACTTCTTTCCTTTCTCTAAAGGTTTTTATCTTAATCTTTCAGTTACTATCTGTGGAATAATTGTAATCCTTAAAATGTTCACCCTTTTTCTCAGTTTCCCCAACGATTTCCATTCATCAGTGAACCTGGATATGTCAACATAACATTCTATCCACATATAGACCTATTCAGTCTCAAAAACCTTCTTTACTCAATAGCCAGGCCTCCTTGTTCATTATCCCGGCCTCCAAATGGGCCCGCTGGCTTCCTAGACAGCTAGAGACTCCTCCCAGGAATTTGGCTGTTCTCATTGTATTAGCAGTCAGAAGATTCTGAATACTTGTCATTTAGCAATTTGAATATAAATGAATGGTTAGAGAAATGAGGAGCAGTTGTGATAGCGCACATCTGTAATGCCTGCAACACAGGAGGCAGAGATAGAAGGATCACAGCAGGCAAAAGCAAACAAACAAAACGCAAAGGACCAGGATATGGCTCAAACAATAGACAACTTGTCATTTTTTTTTTGCCAGTCCTGGGGCTTGGACTCAGGGCCTGAGCACTGTCCCTGGCTTCTTTTTGCTCAAGGCTAGCACTCTGCCACTTGAGCCACAGCGCCACTTCTGGCCTTTTTCTGTATATGTGGTGCTGGGGAATTGAACCCAGGGCCTCATGTATACAAGGCAAGCACTCTTGCCACTAGGCCGTATCCCCAGCCCCGACAACTTGTCTTGAAAGCATGTGAACAAAGGCATCACTGGCTTGAACAATTTTGAGGATACCATGTTCAAAAAGGGATGCACCCTTCCCTTTGTCAGTGTACATCTCATCAATGGAAGAAGTTTTTATGTCAACTCCAAACCAAGACAGTGACCAGTGCAAATGTTTAGGTGAGTCTTTTGGATACATGGAAGTGTTTTTTCGGTTGGCCTGGGAGCTCTGTGCCTTTTCCTCTCTAAGAATCACCTGAAACTACACTAAAGGACCAAGTCCATGACCTCCATGGAGTTCCATAGGACGCGCATGCCTGTGGCACTCAGATCCTCAGGATAAGCAGAGAAATGTTTTTCCCATACACATTCTCAGTCACACAAACTGACCCAGGAACACCACGCACATCCAGCCTGCAAACACGCAGGCTTTGTGCTGCAGCCAGCCTGAACAACGTGGACTGGAAGATTTAAATAACTGCAGGTTTGTTTGCAGCTCCTTGCTGCAACCTAATGATGCTGGAGGGGAGCCAGGCCCTAGTCAGGAACAACGCCAGTAGGAAGAGCCACCCAGCCAAGAGCTAACAAGGGCATCCGCTGAAGCAAGGGAGGACTGTGCCTTTAATTACACAAATTGCCTCTCGTATATTCTCATCTGCCTTGCTCTGCACACTGAGATTTTACCACATTTACAATTTCACATAAAACCCACATCCTACTGTTTGAAAGGAGATGAACTGGAGAAACTGCTTTATTACAATGGTGGTTACTTTAGCTTTTACTGACATAGAGCTAGCAAAAATCCATTGAGACCTTAGTAATCTTTTTTTTTTTTTTTTTTTTTTGCCAGTCCTGAGGTTTGAACTCAGGGCCTGAGCACTGTCTCTGGCTTCTTTATTGCTCGAGGCTAGCACTCTACTACTTGAGCCACAGTGCCACTTCTGGCCTTTTCTATATATTGGTGCTGAGGAATCGAACCCAGGGCTTCACGTATACAAGGCAAGCATTCTACCACTAGGCCATATTACCAGCCCCTTAGTAATCTTTACACAAAAAATTTAAAGGACTCTTCAGAAAAAAAATATCAGAAAAAAGAACCCAAAAATGGAGATTAAGAGATATGCTGACCAAATGCAATGTCTGGCCTTAATTGGATCCCAGGTCCAAGAAGAAAAAAGTAAGTAAGACTAAAGTTAAATTTGCATGCGGACTGTATGTTGGAGGATATTGTTGGAAAGTGCTAATTTTCTTAGGTGTAATGGTACTAATGCAGCTATGTGAGAAAAATGCCTTCATTCTTAAGCACACACACAAAAACTACATAATGACCCAAAAAAAACTCTCCTAGCTCAATGTCCAGCATCTTCTGGGTCCTCCTTATGAAGCTTCCTCATTGTCTGTAACTTTCTGTCTGTGAAACAGGCATCCAGCTCTTGGTATTCTCCATGGAAACCAGACAAGGGATGGCAAGCTCCTGATGTGCCTACTCTCTGGGGATTTGTTTGTTCTTTTGCCACCCATAGGGGAAATGCAGCATCATCACAAATGTGGAGTTCACAAAAAATAAAGATAATGTGCATTTGCATTTCAAATGAACCCTCACACCTCCACTATTCGACATTTTAAAAAAAAACACCCATATAATTTTCTTTCCAGTTTCTATAAATGAAAAGACAAAGTGGAGAATATAGAAATGTAAATTAAAACCTCTGGTGAAATGATCATTTTACTACATTTCCTGCAATAAGTACTGACTATATTCTTAATAAGGTTTAGAATAGTCCAGAAAGATTTACAAGTATATCAGAGAAGACCCAGATCTTGTCAGAAAATCAATAACTAACAATATCACTTTTACACTCCACCAGTAAGTCTTAAAAAACAAACAAACATGGTTTTGTGAGGTTTTTCTCCAATGGAAGCAAATTCCCTTTAACAGAAATTCAATTACAAAATTCAGAACTTAAGGAATATGTTACCAAAAAAAATAGCTGCAGGAATTTACCCAGTAATTAATAGAACTTGGGGATTTCCTGAACCAGTGTGCTCACGGTCGTGGCTCCAGCCTGCGTGGGTTCCAGTCAAACCCCAGGAACTGGCCCACTTCCAACTACAACCAGTGCTCGCCAGACTGTCAATGCATTTTTATTTGCCAGGAGCAACTTAATGAGGATACCAGCTCTTCCACTGAGAGGAAAGAGCAATTCACTGGGCCTGGAGGAATTATGGAGTGAGTTCACCCAGAAGGTGGCAGCTGGTGGCTGCTTGAAGAAAAAGAAAACATTTATGGATGGGAAATGAGCAAATGCCTGGTGGGTTGCAGAAGAAATGATGGAAGGTAGAAAGGCAAAGAAAACTGTAAAGGTAGGATTGAGTGACCCCTGAAATCTGGACCATTCTCTAAGCCATAGGAATCTAAGCTAGTTCATGCAGAGGGGCCGAGTCCTGCCTGGGATGCTACCTTTGCCTTAGGATGATATGTCAAAAAGACACTGGATGGGAGAGGGGGTCCATGGAAGAGGCTCTCCCAAGATCAGAAGCAATGACAGAAACTATGGGGCTGTGAACACCTCTCTTTGGCTTGACCATTGAGTGTATCTGAGATTCATAAGGACATGGAGAGAGGTTTGAGTGATGCTGAGGGGTTTACCTCTTCAGGTCATCTTCAGGGACAAAAAGAACAGGAGAGCAATGAGAAAAAGAACTAGTTTAAACCTGGAGCGCTCCACTCAGAGCCACAGCTCCCTGGAAACTGCAATAGGGTCTAAAGTTGAGAAGGGAGGCCTCTGTATATACATGGCAGCAGTGGAAGACAGCAAGGGCTTTTCTAGAAGAGCTCAGAGAACAGGAGAGATGATGATAGAACTATCCAGAAATCACATTTGAGGCGCTGGTCCTTGTGCCAGAAAAGGAAAAGCAACCAGGAAGTCAGTACCAGGGGACTAGCCTGGAGCATTTTTTAGGGAGCATCATGTTTCTATCATCAAATACCAATCCTCCTAATGAGGTTCCAGCCCAGCCACTGAGTGGCCATATGACCTTAAGTAGGGTGCTTGATGACTCCCTGCCTCAGTTTCTTTCCTTAGAGTGGGCTCATACATCCTCCTCTCGCTACACCATTCTAGTCAGGTACAAGTCCTCATAGGTCCCCCAAACATGCCAGGTAGGTCTCTAGGTCTCTGTCAGGGTCTTCACCCTGCTTTATTTATCTATTTCTTTTTCTTTTTCAACCCAGATATTAACTGGAGCACTATCTAGAGTATAATTAGTGAGAACCTCATATAAATGTATGGAATGAGTGAATGTAAAAAAAATGGAGGTAGTTATGGTGTCATAAGATTGCTATGTGGAATTAAATAAGAGAATATACATAAAGGACTTAAAACAGAGGTGTCTGGCACAGAGTAGTAATCCAGTAAGTGTTTTCCATTATTATACTTACTTCCATTGCTAGGATGGAAGCTGGTAAGTGAATGCATTTTCTAATTAGAAGGACATTCGTAGTTTTGTTCAGGGGTAAAACTCAGGTTTCAGAAAGTCAAAAAGTCAGGGAAGAATAAAAGCAAAGAAAACATATAAAGACATTCAAAGATTATGTGTGAGGGGGAAGAATCAAAGGAAGACTGCTAAAAGAAGGAGAAACATGGCTCCCTTCTTCCTGAGTTCCTTTGGTACCCCAGGCCTACTGATGGCATGGCCTCTGAACTTACTTTTCATTTATGTCTGGTACTAGACTCATCAATGTGTGCAGTCTACATGCTCAGTGTTTACATTCTACTTGGACAGCCTATCTTTACAATTCTTGGACTTTCTTCATTTTTAAATTTTATTTTATTGAATAATAGTACTGGGGTTTGAACTCAGGGTCTTCAGCTTATAGGACAGGCACTGTGCTACCTAATCCATGCCTTAATCCCTTTTGCATTATTTGTTTTTTAGGTAAAGTCTCACTTTTTTTTTGCCCAGTCTTACCTGGATTATGATTTTCCTACTTACATCAACTATGCAGCTGGGGTTATAAGTACATGCCACTGCATCCAGCATTTTTCTTGACACTGACTTTTTGTTTGGGCTGGCCTTGAACCATGGTCCTCTTGCTATTTTAATAATTTCTATTTACATATTCTCTTTTTGGCTTATCATTACCCAGACCCATTCAAGGGAGCTCAAATTCCTACATCCTACTCCTTGACCTTAGCCCCTCTCCTAGATCTCTCATTGCTTCTCTCCTACAACACCAATGTTCTCTCTCTATTCTGTCCCCTCTCCCCAGTTTGCCTTATTTCCTTCAGGATCTAGTCCTGGCCAGTGTGACTGTTCCACTATTCCATTGTCTATGTCTTCAGTGTTTTCATCTCTTCATTGTGCTTTAAGGAAACAAGATATAGGGAACATAAAGAGTGCAGGTGAAACAATTAGGGTCAGAAGCTAACCCAACCCTCTCTCATCTCTTCCTGAAGAGGGAGCCCCCATGTGTGTATATGGAGTGACATCGAAGACAACAACCTGTCCTGGCACACATCTCTCTTCCCTTTGTGTTTTGAGAGAAGGGGAATCGTCTAGCTCATCTAGTTCTAGATTTCCCTTCCTAAAGACAGCCTGTCTGTAGGGCATATGTATCCTGTCTGACTCTGCCATGTGGTAAGGGGCCTTTCTCAGCAGGGGAGGCCTGTGGCTGTCCAGATGTGCTAGCAATGGGGGGCGGGGGGGATGCATTTATTTAATTTAGGAGTAAGGATTAGAGAACTGTTTGGCTGAAGCTCTAAAAGCCACATGCTCTAATTTGTTTCATGGGAAGTAAAGCTGTTATTCTGATCTCTTCCTAACTCCTGTGCATATATATCAACTGGGTGAGAAAGAGATGAATTATATATTGACCACCCTCAATCCCCAACTTGGCTCCCAGGACTTCTGGAAATAATGGTGCTGTAATCACTGGACCAACTATATGAGCCTAGAATAGTCTTCTAGGCATCTCTGGCTAGTTCCCTCTGCTCCTCAACATCCCTCTGCATTCTTTAGTCTCTGCCTTCTCCCAGAAAACCCCAACCCTCCTCCCTCTTTCTCAAGGCTTAAATTCCCTTCCTCACTCAACCGAAATTCTACAACTAGTAACCCATTTTTTTTAAATAAAAGAATATAAAGTTGAATATTCTAATGCATTTTTCAACAATTTGTTAGTATTCTTTCCAACAACTAGAAGAAGATGTGAAACTTGGTCAGGGGAAAGATCAGAGAGTCAAAGTATACATATTTGTTCTTATTTTATTGCAAATGCTCGTTCAAAGCTCTTTATCACATGCTTACTATATGAAAGGTAATAAGAGAAGTGTCCTAGGCAAGAAGGGGATCATCATTAGAATTAGGACTCTTATTTCTATATGAGAGAAATAAGGACATGTTGGATTACAGAATCTGGTATAAGTCAGCCTCAGGTAGGGTGGGGATGTAGGTGACCCTCTGAAATAACTGGAGACCAGTGTCTCATGAATTTGGAGCTTAGACTTGCTTATCTCTTGTCTGCCTGTTCTGATGATTTCACCAGATTTTTTCCACATAGTTCCTCTAGTTTCCAACTTTTAGACATAAAAATTGTCACTCTCTGAGAGGTCCAACTCTTTTTCTCACTTGTATTGAAAAAAAATCCCATGGGGGAACACTTCAAACAAACAGACAAACAAAACTCTACTTTGCTACCCAGAGTCAAGTTTCATCCCACAGTGGAAAATGGGGTAGAATTAAAGAGGCTATAAAATTTCAAGAAATGGTAGAGATGGAGAAATGGAGAGCTGGAGAATCATTTCTACAAGAAGGAAGATGTGAATCTTTAGAAGGAGACATGAGCCCAGGCTATATTCACAAAAGTGGACCCAAAGTGGATTTTTCCTTCAAAATTCTTTTAGAGCAAAGCATGGAAAGGTGAAACACACCTGGAATCCCAGCAATTGGGCAAGAGGACTACAAGTTTGAGGTCAACCTGGGCTGTGTAGCCAGTAATAGACCATGCTAGATTAAATAGCAAGAGGTAGACTCGGGAAAAAAAAGTCCTTCAAGAGTAGAATATTGGGGCTGGGGATATGGCCTAGTGGCAAGAGTGCCTGCCTCGGATACACGAGGCCCTGGGTTCGATTCCCCAGCACCACATATACAGAAAACGGCCAGAAGTGGCGCTGTAGCTCAAGTGGCAGAGTGCTAGCCTTGAGCGGGAAGAAGCCAGGGACAGTGCTCAGGCCCTGAGTCCAAGGCCCAGGACTGGCCAAAAAAAAAAAAAAAAGAGTAGAATATTAATTTAACTGCTACAATATTAAATATTATGCTCTTTTTTTTTTTTTTTTGCAAGTTCTAAGGCTTGAACTCAGGGCCTGGGTGCTGTGCCTTAGCTTTTTGGTAGTTAATTGGAGATAAGAGTCTCAAGGACTTAGCCTCCATAGCAGCTAGTATTACAGGTATGAGGCACTGGTGCCTGGCTAAATGCTTAAATTTAATTTTACTTTAGAGTCATTTTTTCACTGCCTCCGTTTCACTGCCTCCATTTCGCTGCCTCCAAGAAGTTAATGGTTTACAAATGAAGCAAGTGAAAGTTAATTAATCCTGCTCCAAAGAGCTTTTTCAATCATAATTTCTCCATCAATATAGCAGTTAGGATCTAAATTTTCTTCTCCCATGGGATATTTAGGGACAAAGACTATCCAACCTCAAAGACCCAATTGGCCTCCTCATCTTGATTTTGATTTCTCTTCTGCATTACAGACTCATAGCCATTCGTGAAGTTCCCATTTCTTTTCTCAGGGAGTTGACATTTAAGCTCACTTGAAGGTCAGAACCACTGTGCTATCTAAGGAAGATTGGAAGTCCAGATGATCAGGAAAACTGTTGGGACTTCAAGCAATTTACTCTTCTGAAAAAATTATTGAGTCACTCCCCAAACTACATAACATTAAAACTCAACAGAAGCTTTAGGATGTTTGCTACCAGATTGGGTTCCAGTAGAATTTACTAATTGTGCTTTGAGAGGCAAATGAAAAATAGCTTTCATTTACACTAGAATAAAACTGCTTCAACTATCATAGGCCCATCATTCTATAATGCCCATAACTTGACATAGATGACCAAGAATGTTGACAAAATGTGGTCCATGAGTCACAATATGTTTGGTACTCGCCCATAATTAAACAAATAGAGATTTGTAAAACAGGCATTTAGAAGCTTTTAAAACAATTGGGTATCGCAATCACATCTAATTGTGTGAACAACAGAGTCATCTCATAGAATATGGAAGATTCTATTTAGAATATTTTCCAAACTTCATGAGTCACATATTGTGCTGAACTGTATAATTAATGGCAATAGAATTACATATTAGTGTAAATTGAATTAAATAGCAATTGCAAAGTAAAAGTAAAATACAATTGAATGCCATTTCATCCTCTTTAGATGGCTACTATGAAAAATAAGTGCTGTTAAGAATGAACAGAAGGGCTGGGGATATGGCCTAGTGGCTAGAGTGCCTGCCTCATATTCATGAGGCCCTGGGTTGGATTCCCCAGCACCACATATACAGAAGTGGCGCTGTGGCTCAAGTGGCAGAGTGCTAGCCTTGAGCAAAAAGAAGCCAGGGACAGTGCTCAGGCCCTGAGTCCAAGGCCCAGGACTGGCCAAAAAAAAAAGAATGGACAGAAATTGGAACCACTGTACAGTGTTAGTTGACTGTAAGATAGTATAACTGCTGTGGAAAAGAATTTGGTGGTTCCTCGAAAAGTTGAACACAGAATTACAACAGGTTCTAGTAATTCTACTTCTAAACATATAGAGCAATGACGCTTATACTCACAATAGCCACAAAGGAAACAGTCCAAACGTCCATCAAGAGGTGGAGGGATAGAGAATATGCACTATGTACTTAGAAGAAAACATTATTCATGATTAAAATGGAGTAAAATTCTTCTGTGTCCCATAACAATAGACATTATGCTAAATGAAGTAAGCCAGACACCAAAGGACAACTATTGCATGATTCCACTTATATGAGGTTCCTAGATCAGTCAAGTATCAGCATCTGGGAGCCAGGGAACAATGGAAAGTTACTGATTAATGGACACAGGAGTTAAAAAAAAAACACCCCCCTCCCCCGCAGGATTTAAAAAAACACAAATGGCACTACAGATGGAAAGCTTGTGCCTTAGAATCCATATCCCATTTCTGGGCCTTAGCCCAAATGACCACAAACATGGCCACACCAAAGCTACTAGCACAGCGATGTTCCCGGCAGCATTATTTACTGTAGTCATGATATGGAATCAACCCAGATGCCTCTCAGTGGATGAATGGATAAAGAAAATGTGGTAGATATAAACAATGTAATTCTATGCTTCCATCAGAAAGAACGACATCACTCCATTTATAAGGAAATGGAAAGACTTGGAAAAAATAATATTAAGTGAAGTAAGCCAGACCCAAAGAAACATAATCTGCTTGTTTTCCTCATTTATATTAATTAGTATAATGTATATTAATTAGTATATAGTTCTAGCAGAGGATCACAATAGCTCAATAGCTATATACATGTGGCTTTATAAAATGATGTCAATTGAACTGAAATACGATATGGAAACAAGAAGTTTTTTTCTTAGTGTACTGTATGCTGTTATTTCTTTTGTCCTCTCCCCCCCCCTTTGGCTTACCCCCTGTTGTCACTTTTTTTTTTCTCAAATTTTTATTATCAAACTGATGTACAGAGAGGTTACAGTATCATACGTTGGGCATTGGATACATTTCTTGTACTCTTTGTTGTCACTTTTTAAAAACATGGTACCCTTTGTTTTGTACATAAGCTTATCTGACTTGGGGATGGAAAGGGGGAATCACAGAAATGATGAGACAAAGGACAAAGGGTGAACCAATGCAACAGTGATATTCAAAAGACACTGTTGGAAATGAGCTTTACAACTTGGGGGGGTGGGGGTGGGTAGAGGGAAATGGAAGGGGAGGGATAGCAGGAGAAAACAAGGGAAGGGGTAACAATGTTCTACAAAAATTGTGCTAATTTCCTTATTTATATAACTATAAACCCCTGTACATCATCTTTACAATAAAAAATAAATAAATAAAACTTATCGTTAATGTGAAGGTACTTGGAGGTGGGGCCTTTAGAGGCGGAGCCATTGGAAGACAGGGCCTTTGTGAGGCAAGGACACTCATGAATGGGATCCCATATGAAAGAGATTCCAGAATGCATCCCTGCCCTTCTAGCAGATAATAGCCAGATGATGCCATCTATGTAGCAAGGTTCTCAAGACACCAAGTCTACTACTGCCTGTATCCTGGAATTCTTACCACTAGAACGATAAAAAAATAAACATCTGTGTTAGAAGCCACAACGTTTATGATATTTCATGGTGTCTGCCTTAATGAACTAGACATAGAAGGGGGTGATGGCGGCACAGCATCATGAATATACTTAATGTTATTGGGTTGTGCACCTAGAAATGACTGAAATAATACTTCTACTGGTTAAAAAAGTAACAGCAATAAAACAGTTCTTCATCATGTCTCAGTCCTGAAGTGTATACCCTAGGGGATTCTGAATCAAATAAAGTAGAAGAGATGTGACATACAATGTTCCCCAACCGGAGGTCGTAATACTTAAACTCACAATTCTGTGAAACCTTAAGAAACTCTCTCAACTTAGCATTTCCTAAATGTATTAGACTTCAGAATCCTTTGCTTCATAGCCTACTGTTTTATTAGCAAATATCAAATTGTACATAGTAAAGGGTCCCATCGTGACACTTACATACATGCAGATGATATACTTCCATACATGCAGATAAATTACTGAGACAAGGCTCAGACTTTCAAATGATATTCAAAGCAGAGTGAAGCAGACCTCACTGTTCCACTGTGGCCCATAATCTAAAACTATCAACTTTCCATCAGTTCCTACGGCATTAATAATGCCTGTCCCAAGGAATGCAAGGCCAACAGAAGTCAAGCAGCAAGGGCCCAGTTCATCTCTGCACCCTTCAAGCTTCATAAGAAAGGATACCTTTCATACTTGTCTCTCTAGTGCTGCAAGTTAAGACAACGATTTACTAGTTAGAAGTGACCCCAGGAACAAATTCCTTCATCGTCTGGGTCAGGCATGTGGATGACATTAGAAAAAGAAACAGACTTTGAGAGGCCAAATGGGTTGTGAAATGCAGGAGCCATATTGATAGGTCCAAATACCATCACCTCAATCACACTTCAAGGTCATAACCTTTCTACTGAGAAGGCTAAAAAGCCAGCAAGAAAGGAAATGCCACAAGTAAAAAGCCATAAGCAACCTCTGCACTCATTCACATTACCATGACCTGGAGAAATTTGAATACTTAATTCCATCTGGAGGAAAGTTTACCTAAAAACATTCTGCTGCTTTTAACATGCATATGAAAAGGAAGCAGGAATTCAAAGCCAAAGATAATTAAGTAAAAAGAATCTGGTAGAAATATCACAGCATTCCTTTTTATTCTTTCAAGTTTATCAGGTTCTTAGCTGAGGGGCCATCTTCAGTATTCCAATTTCTTCCTATCTAATTCAAAAAAGGTGTAGGGAAGAAATTGTCTTCAAATAACTTTAGATTCTTGGCTTTGTAAACATGTACATGGAAACCACATTTCATCTTCAAGGAATGTTTTTTTAAATAGTATATTCAAAATAATAAATTTCCCATGATACTGGCTTCCTCTTTCCAAGCTAGTGTTTGGCCTAATTTATACAGTAAATCTAACAGGCAAGTTATTTCTCTCAAATAGCACCTAGCACATTCTTGGCATCCAAAAGGAGTTAACACATTGCATATGCTGTTTGTATTCACAAACCAACCTGTCTGAGGGGGAAAAATGTAATTTGGGAAGGGGAGGAAGAAGAAGACAGAAGGAGTCCATAGGAGTGGAGAAAGCCACCAACATGGCTGCCAGGACCTTCCCCTAAGCAATGGAGTTTTTGAAGATGAATGCTATGGCACCCAGGTGTTTGGAACTTTGTAACTTCTACCACATTCGATACTAGCAACTAAGACCCAACTGTGCCTATGTTACAGATGGAGAGAAATAGAATGTTTAAAATAAATTCTGCAAAATTCTCATTTGCAAAGTGCAAGTTTGTTCAGAATGATTGAAAAATTCTGGAGACAGATGGTGATGAATGCTGTACAACAATGCAAGTGGATGTAAGGCCACTGAACTGTGCACTTAAAAATGGATACAGTGATCGATCTTACGTTATTTATTTTACCATAAAAGTGTGTGTGTGTGTGTGTGTGTGTGTGTGTGTGTGTGTGTGTGTGTGTGTACACATTCTGGAGCTTAAATTCAAGGGCCAGGGCACTATCCCTTAGCTGTTTTGCTCAAGCCTCTACCACTTAAGCCACATTGCAATTCTGGCCTTTTGGTGATTAACAGGAGACAAAAGTCGTACTGACTTTTCTGCTCAGGCTGGCTTTGAGCCTCCATTCTTAGATCTTGGCCTCCTGAGTAGCTAGGATTATATGCATGAACCACTGATGCCTGGCTTCATAATTGTTTTAAAAGTCAGCTTCATTATACTGCAAGGTCACATGGTATATCTAGGGAGAAACTAATAAATGTTGCCAGTTTGACTGAAAAAAAAATCACAATCTTTCATTGCCTAAAAATAATGATAACATAGATGAGGATGATTTCTTAAGTACTATTTCTGAGCTGACACTATTACCAGCAATTGATGCACAGTCACAGATTTATATCTCTAGTATCTAAGGAGGGACTTTATTCCCATTTTCCAGATGGGAAAGTCAAGTACACAAGCTAAGCAATGGTGGAACCAGGAGTTGGCTCCAAAGGGTATTATTCCCCAGTTCCTGCTCTTCATCACATTCATGCATTGCCTCTTGTCATATAAATTTTGACACACAGAATACAGAGACAGTAGCCTCAAGATGATGCACTAACCAAGAATGTCAATAGGCTACAAATAATGAAATAGGCGAAAAGAAATCTGTTCATACTCGGTCACTGAGAAAGAAGACCTGCTCCCATACCACATTACCACATTCCAAGAATGTTTTCATGGTATCTGTGACTCAGGCTCCCTTACTGCATGAACCACAGACAGACAGACAGACAGACAGACAGACAGACAGACAGACAGACACACACACACACACACACACACACACACACACACACACCACAGCTCTGAGGATTAGGGCCTAGATATATTCCTTACTATACCCTGGCTTATCATGGATGGATTCATACACTATTTTAGCACTAGAATTATGGCTAGCATACCACATGTTTTTAGTAAAATTTAAACTTGGAATAGTTTACATAACATGTTCATTGCCAATACTATTCACAATAGCTATGACATTGGAAAAAGCCAGTGTCCTTCAGTGGATAATCAGATATAGAAAGTATTTGCAATGAAATATTATTTAGTCTTATAAAGGAAAGAAATCCTATCATTTGTTACAATATATGGACCTTATATTAAATTAAATAAGCCAGGCACAGAAAGATAAAAATGATATGATTTCATTTATTTGTGGAATCTTAAATTCTAGAACTCAAATGAAGCATAAAGTAGGAGGTAAGATAGCAGTTGCCAAGGGTTAGATAAAATGGGATGTTGGTTACATGTTATCAATCTTCAGTTATAAGATAAATTCCAGGTGTACAGCATAGTGAATATAGTTAATAATACTGGATTGTTTACTTGAAATTTGCTAGACTAGATCTTAGGTATTTTCAGCAGACAAACAAAACAAAACAAAAAGATAACTGAGTGGTGTATATGTCAATTAGTTTGATTGTGGCCATAGCCGAGCCACATGTCAAATAATCATGTTATATACCTTTAAATAGATATATAAGTTTTACATGTCTATTATACCTCAATCAAACTAGAAGATAAAGAAATAATATTGTCATCTGTTCCTTAAAGGTTAGCTTTCTACCATCTGGTGCCATCTTTGTAGCATCTGATCCTTGTCAATGCTAACTCTTATTACTTTTTCCAGTCTCTTCTACTGACTGGAAAAGTCAGCGTTTCCCCTTCTGAGGTTAATTTTAATCATTTGTATTTTGTTAAGAAATTATTCTTTTTTGCTGGTTATCAAACTCCTTGCCATGGGTTGGTTTATAAAAATCTCTTAAAAAAACAAAAACCCTTATCATTCCTCTTGCATCTATTAGTTTGCCATGTCTTTTTATCTTTGTTTTATGTTTTATCTCTTTTTTTTTCCTTAGTTGGCTTCCAAGGGATTTATATTTTTTATTAGTCTTCCCAAAGAAAGACCAGCTTTGGGATTGATTTATCCATTCTCTATCCCTTTAAATTTCAGGTTTTATCTTTATTAATTCTCTCTTGCTAGTTTTATGTTTTTAATTTATGTATTTTAATTTTATATATTTAATTTTTTAAGTAATTAATCTTTAAGTAACTGTACAAAGGAGTTTCAGCTCAACATAATTTATGAGTATAATGCATGTTGACCAATGTCATCCCTTACATTGTTCACCCTCCTCCTCCCATCTTGCCCACCCTATCTATCTTGGTAGTCTTAAAGCCTATTTTGTTCCTCTTTATTTCCTAAACTGAGTTAAAAAGTTGCCCCATTTTTCTTCCTTTAAAAACATAAGCAAAAGAAAACTTCCTCTGAGTCTGATATTAACTGTTTTAGAAGTTTTGATAACAAAATATTCTTTTTCATTTCTTACCTGGTAGCTTTTGCTTCCTCCTGATTCTCTTTTGGATCCCAGGATTACCAGTGAGTGTTTGTGGATAAAGTATGCAGATATGGTTTGCAAATGGAAAGGGTTCTTTATTGCCTTCCAGCTTTTTATTTCCGTCTCATTGCATCAAGGATGGGATTGTGTGACCTGTGAAGTGTCTCCCTTTTCTCTGGACTATGGAAGGGTTTCTTTGTGTTCACAAAACATGATTAGAGTGGGCAGGGTGACAGCGAATGCTCAATGGAGATTTAACCATCCATTTTTAATATTGACCTATGATCTTTAGACAGTTGACATGAAACTTACTCACTTTTCCATGAGATGTAGGATGTAAAAATGGTTTCTCTGTTGCTAGGCCTGGGTATCAGTAATTTCATGTGGCAAATGCAAATCGTGCTTCTCTGCCTCACAATGTTGCTGCTGGTAAATTAAAGGCGCCTGCTGTTCTCTCCCTCCCCTACATTGTGCCTTCCTGGAAGTCCCAGGTAGCTACTGAAATAATATCCCTAAGAAGCAGACCCTCTGCGCCCTTGGTAGACATCAGAAAAACCTTCCAATGGAGCCTGGGTCTTATCAGGCACCACGGACCACACAGAGTGGGGAAATGGGACACTCTGTCATGCACGTGACACATGCCTGAGAGCAGCGGGGAGAAAGGCAGGCATCCCAGATCAAGTGTCTTTTGAAGCCGCTAAGTGTTTTAATGGATTTAAATCCCTTAAAACACTGCTTGAGTGTGCAACAGGGGGAGGGGAGGGCAGACTTGGGTGATGGTGCTGTTATATGCAGCACTGCAGAAAATGTTTTGAAACTAAAGACTGATTGAGAGAGACATCAAAAGAGTTTGATTTGTTTGATGTTTAGACATACATACATGATGCACATTGCTCTCATACTAATGATGACCGTCTGTAAGCCAGATGGACTGGTGATCATGTCAAGAGACATCTGATTCGGGTGCCACTGAAAATACAGCTTAAGGTAAAACCATCCCCACAGAAATGATTCTCTTGTTGTGTGCTTAAGGGTACAATGACACACAACTGGGAGTTTAAATAATTAAGCTAATTACAACTAACTTTTAAGATGTTTTCTGCCTGAACCAATACCATTCTATTGGTGATGTATTGAATCAGAAGTGGTAGTGGTAGGCTTGGTCAATTTGGGTGAGCGAATAAATCTCTTTCAGAGCAGAAAATAGGATGTGGTTAAACAGTCCTGATTTTCAGGGGTACAAATTGGGTATAATAAGTATAGCAGCTGGCCTGGAGACTTGCATAATCATTTTATTTTATTTTATTATCTTTTGGTAGTTGCACAAAGCAGTTTCAATTTAACATATCAGTTTATGAGTACAACATGCCTTGATCAATGTCACCCCTAGCACAATTCTCCCCTATCTCTCCCACCTCCCCAGATCCCAGTTTCCTACTTCCAACATAATCATTTTAAATTTGACATTTCAAAAAGCAGCTCTTGACCTGAGTATCTTGACAAGCAAAAAAGATATACATCAAAATAAATATATATAAGCCCACCCTCCCAGAACTTGCTTTTAAAGCTATCACTTTGTTTATTTTTCTTTTGTTAGTTTTTGCCCATAAGAAATACAAATATTGGGCTACAAGGAGGGGAATTTAGCCAACTACAAATTTAAATAAAAATTTAAACTACAATATAAAAACAGTTTTACTCAACAGATTGGCCAAGATGAGTAAGAATTCTAAGCTCTCATGTTGGGAAGGTATGAGGAAGTTGCTAGTTTTGTATTCTAGTAGCAAGAAGTAAATTGGTTCTGATATCTCTTAAGAAAATGATTTAAGGGCTTAAGTGCCTTAAGCCTTTAGAATTTTGCATTTCTTGGACTCATCAATTTGCCTTTTAGAAGTCCCACCTGAAGATATACTTAAAAAATATATATATCCATTGTTGGGGCTGGGAATGTGGCTTAGTGGTAGAGTGCTTGCCTAGCATGCATGAAGCCCTAGGTTCAATTCCTCAGCACCACATACACAGAAAAAGCCAGAAGTGGTGCTGGGGCTCAAGTGGTAGAGTGCTAGCCTTGAGCAAAAAGAAGCCAGGGACAGTGCTCAGGCCTTAAGTCCAAACTCCAGGACTGGCAAAAAAAAAATAAATCCATTGTTAACATTGTTTAATAACTAGAAATAACATAAATTTCCAACAAGGGATTGCTTAAGCAGTATATGTATGTTAGAAACTATTGCCATATATTTCTGTTAATAAATACTAATATTAGTATTAAGATAATCTGAACTTTAATCTGAAATCCAAATTATATATTTAAAAAGGTGACTATGAAAATCACTTTCAAACAAATTATTCAGAACAGAATTGCTAATATTATAATGGCTACTTTTATAAAGTTGTTTTCTGGAGCTTGGTATGGTGGTGCATACCGCTAATCCCAGATATTAAGAAAGCAGAAATAAGAGAATGCAGTCTAAGGTTATTCCTGGGGGGAAGAGGGAACATGAAAAATAAACTAAAGCAAGATATATGTGGCTTCTGTGGCACAGAGCTGACCTGGTAAGTGAAAGGCTCTGAGTTCAAATCCAGAACTGCCTCCCCCCTAAATTATTTTCATATGTAAATTATATATAAGCATATGTATTATATATCATATTATATGATATATATGTAATTCTTTCCCTTTCTAATTTTTTTTAAAGTTTTTGAATACACATAGTTGAGGAAAACACAGAAACAGGCCTCTCCTACTTTTGTTCTCCAACCACCCAAATTTTTACTCTCAGTACACATAATATTTCTGTTTCTTGTTTATATTTCCAGAAATATGTGTATGTAAGTTGGTTTACACACATTCCACATTACTTCTAACCTTTTTAAAAGCCACACTAGTTACGCCATTTTTAAAAACATACAAGATAAAGAGTCTTGCCTTTTCTTATTTAAAATGGCTATCTGGTCACCCACAATCATATTTATTGCAGCTAAGCCATGGTATTGAATCAGCCCACATACTCCTCATAGACAAATGGATCAAGAAAATGTGATATATATACACAATGAAATTTTAACTCATTAGAAAGAATGATATTGTACTATTTGTAAACAAATGGAAAGACCTGGAAAAAAATATGTTAAGTGAAGTAAGTCAGGCCCAGAGTGACAAAGGATGAATGATTTCCCTTATATGTAGAAGCTAGATTTAGCTTAAAAAGTCATAATAGAATACATTTGAGTGGTATGCATTTGTATACAAATGTATTAGCTGAAATATGGTAGCTTGAAGGGAGAATTAAAATAGTGTAATTCCGGGGATGGGGATATAGCCTAGTGGCAAGAGTGCCTGCCTCGGATACACGAGGCCCTAGGTTCGATTCCCCAGCACCACATATACAGAAAACGGCCAGAAGCGGCGCTGTGGCTCAAGTGGCAGAGTGCTAGCCTTGAGCGGGAAGAAGCCAGGGACAGTGCTCAGGCCCTGAGTCCAAGGCCCAGGACTGGCCAAAAAAAATAGTGTAATTCCTACAGAGGCAAAGTCAAAATTCAATAAAATAAAGCATCAGGAAGGAAGCACTTGAAAGGAAAGGAAAGGAAAGAGGTAGACAAATGAAGAAAAGGGAAAAATGCAGTCAGGAATCCAATTATATCCTACAAAACTAAGAAGATTGAAGGAAGGAGTGGGTAGAAGAGGAATGGGTAAAAATGTTGAAAGGGGTTACATAGATCAAGATATATTGTATTCATAAACTGCTTTGTTAAATGGCAACCCTTTTACATAACTACTTAAAGGTAAATGGCTATCTGTTATTCTGTGGAAAGACAGGACCAAAATTAGAATAAACATATAACAAATTGTCCAAATTGAGATACTTTAGCAAGAGAAAGGTATGCTTTTACTAAGTGAATAAGAGATAAACTAACCCACAAGAACCTGGACAAATGGTTATCCTAACCATAAACAACTACAGCTTATCTCAGTTGATGGACACACAGGTAATTTCTAATTGTTTGCTGTTGCAGAAAAACATGCTGAAATGTACAACTTCATAAACTTATTTCACAGCTGTGTAGGATGCAATAATTAGAAGTGATGTCCAAGGGCAACTGCAATGTTTTTATTTCTGGATTCTTCTAAAAAAGAGTTGTCAGTATTTTCATTTTTCTGAAATATGTAAGTATTGATTTTATGGTAAGATTAAAAATATTAAATTCTTCAAAAATTCAAAGTGTTTGAAAAAGAATCGACTGGGCAAGTTTAACATCTTCTAAATCATAAACACATATAGATACACAGACTGGAAACAATTAAAGTCGAGAGTGTTTAGACTATCTAGAAGTTTCAAAAGCAAACAATTCCCACAAGAAATGTGTGCAAATGAATAGATGATGCACATGGTAAACTAACCTAACCAGCTCTTAGTCACTATGTTGCTTTATAATGTACCATCTATATCAGACATCTTGCTGGTTCCCTCCCTCCCTCCCTCCCTCCCTTCCTTACTTACTTTCATCCTTCCTTCTTCCCTTTCTCCCTTATTTCATTCATTCACTCATTTTTGGTGCCAGTACTGGGGCTTGAACTCAGGGCCTGGGAACTGTCTCTTAGCTTTTTCACTCAAGGAAAAACAACTTGAACCAAACCTCCACTGCCTGCCTTTTGCTACTGAACTGGAGAAAAAAAGTCTCATATACTTTCCTGTCTAGGATGGCTATGAACCATGATCCTCAACTATCAGCCTCCTGAGTGGCTAGGATTCTAAGTGTTAGCCACTGTGCTCAGCATTATTATTATTACTACTATTATTGGCCGGTTCTGGGGCTTGAACTCAGGGCCTGGGCTCTATCCCTGAGTCTCTCTGTGCTCAAGGCTAGCATTCTCCCACTTGAGCCACAGTGCCACCTCTGGCTTTATCTGTTTTATGTGGTGCTGAGGAATTTAACCCAGAGCCTCATCCATGCTAGACAAGCACTCTACCAGTAAAGCCACATTCCCAGCCCTCAGCTGTATTTTGTATCTTACAACATCCTTCTTTTTTGTCCACCTAGGCAGATGAGTTTTCACTTAAGTCAACAACTGACAACAAATAGTTGGCTGGAGCCTGTCTTTTTCTTCTCTAAGAACAAAGAGCTCCAAAGAGGTTGTTCTCCAATTAGAGGCAACCATTGTTAAGACCAAAGGTATCCCCTGTAGCTGCTGGTCCCCAAGGCAGTGTGATAGGGAATTCTCTTGTGAGGCCACCAAGCTGAGAATGTTCATGAAAACAGTGTGACTTCCACACTGCTGAGTGAAACACCTACACCAGCAGGACAGGCTCACTCCTGCTCTGGGTATTTGAGCTCTGGGAAAAAAGCCACAGCTCCTTTCATTTACAAAATGGAATGCACACTTGCTAAAATATTTTTGTTTGTGTGGGTCCTGGAGCTTGAACTGAGGGCCTGGGCACTGTCCCTGAGCTTTGTGCTCAAAGCTAGGGCTCTACCACTTGAGGCACAGCTCCACTTTGAGCTTTTCTGGTAGTTAATTGGAGTTGAGTCTTACAGGATTACCTGCCTGGGCTTTGAACCGTGATCCTCAAACCTCAGCCTCCTGAGTAGCTAGGATTACAGGTATGAGGCATCAGTGCCAAACTTTAGAATATATTTAGTAGCCTCACAGATTCAGGTCCAAACCTTAAACATCTCCCTACCATTTCCTGAGATGAGCTTTCTATTTGTGCACTGAGAAATGACTGGGCCAAGTGTCTTGCAAACGAGAGTGGGGTCCTACATGTGACTTGGTAAGAATTGCATTGTCACACAAGGAAGGCTGTGCACCAAAATTAATCATTTTTAAGTTTGGACTTATAATGAGTATTTTAAAGGCCAATACATAATAAATGCTTACAGAATAATTACATTCAGGGTAAGACAAACATTGCTTATGAAAACTACACCTGATGACATAATAGATAAAGAACTAGCAGATCAGAATGCACTTCCCTCAATCAAGATGCATTGGGATACAAATAGATTAGGATACTGGACTAAATCTCTGTACAATTACTTAATGAAAATTAATTAATTAAATAATTAAATTTAAGTTAAAAAGTCAAAGATATTAGAGAAATGCTATCCCAGAAGGTCCATGCCTACAATTCCAATCCTTAGGAGGCTAAGGCCTAAATGTTTTGGGTTCAAGACCAGCCTGGGCTATATAACAACAAGACCCTGTTTAAAACGAATGGAGAGAGAGAAAGAGGGAGAGAGAATTAAAAAGGAATGCTACTCTATCAGTGTCATTACAGTTAAGCAGTAAAAATATTTCGCGTTTGCACATTAGTTGTATTTGTCTTCTATCAATAGACATTCAGATTGTTTCTTTAAAGTGGTGTGTTTGTGTGTGTGTGTTTGTGTGTGTGTGTGAGAGAGAGAGAGAGAGAGAGAGGTAGAGAGAGAGATTTTATATAAATAGAAGTATTTCCCCTAAGTGAGGTTGAAGGGGGAAGTACAGGCAAGAATGCATTGCATATACCACAGAATTGAGAATAAGGAAAGGGATGGGTGGGGGGGGTGAAGATATTGAAGGGATGACACAGATCAAGATGCATTATTTACATAAACTGCATTGTTAAGTGGCAAGTTTTTCTATATATAACCTAAAAATTAAAGAGAAGTGAGAGGGAAGAGGTGAGTTGGGAGGGGTAAGAATGTTGAAAGGGGTGATCTTGATCAAGATGCACTATATTCACAAACTACTTTGTGGAAGGGCAGCTCCTTGGTACAACTACTTAAAGGTAATAAGAGTATTTTTTTTAAACTTTCAGGAAGTGAACTTGTCCTAAATACTATATTTTATTCTTTCCTTCTCACAACCAAGTCTACAAAGTAGGCTTAGTGGCTCCTGACTCATAGGCAAGAAAATTACACCAAGGTGTCGAGTGGGGAAATGGTTTTCCCAAGGTCATATAGGCAGCAAACAGAAGAGCTGAGGCTTTTTTTACCCAGCTGCCCCAATGCCCCACCCACCTCACTTCCTTCCCCTGTGTCACAGATGACTTCCTGTCAAGGCAGAAGCCACGGTGAAGCCATCCTTAAAGTCTTGATAGCTTAAGCCCAACACACTAAACAAGAACAGCAGTGAGGTTAATCAGATGGTTTGTAGCCTAGCTTAGCCTCCCACAACATGAAAAGGGACCCGTAGACATGCTGAACACATTTTGTCCTTCTGAAATTTTACTCACTGGCCCTGTCAGGTCCTACCTATTTTGGAACTGAAATTTTGCCTAGAACAAAAACTAGTGCAACAACAACAGCAACAACAACAACAACAAAACCCCATGGTGTTTCCTGCCTCCTAAGATTTGTCTTAATACAAAGACTGTGCATTGGGTAATTTAAAATACATTTTTTTCCACAGATGGCAGAGAAGAGAAATTCATCTCCCTCACTGACATGACAGATGGGAGCTTGGGGCGAAAGTCTAGACTTCCATGCTTAAAAGTAGTTCTGCAAGGTAACGACCTACTAGCCATCAGCCTTCATAGTTGGGAATGCCCCCTCTGGGTGCTTTAGCACTTCACATGTGTGAGTTGTAGCCATTTTGGAGGAAGACTTGACAATATATCTCCAGAAGTTTAAATATGTGAATTTTCTTTGATCTAGCAATTTTACTCCTGAGAATGAGTCCTTAAAAATGGACAGGAAAAAAAGAGTCAAGCACACCAACACTCATCACAAGTTAATTTATAATAGCCTAAAAATAGAAGCAAACTAAATGTTCAATAAAAGGAAAACTACACTTAAAGTAATTGACTGTAGATTCTTATGAGGGAGGAGGAGTTATATAACCATCAAAATCATGTTTTGAAGAATAATTAAGAATCACATAAGGAAAATTAAAAGGAAAAATCAAGGGCTGGGGATATGGCCTAGTGGCAAGAGTGCCTGCCTCGGATACACGAGGCCCTAGGTTCGATTCCCCAGCACCACATATACAGAAAACGGCCAGAAGCGGCGCTGTGGCTCAAGTGGCAGAGTGCCCCCCTAGCCTTGAGTGGGAAGAAGCCAGGGACAGTGCTCAGGCCCTGAGTCCAAGGCCCAGGACTGGCAAAAAAAAAAAAAAAAAAGGAAAAATCAAGATAAAAATCCATGTATATGTTAACCTGGACTGGGTCAGTTATGTACAAATACACACATAGAGAAAATGAGGCTTCACACCTCAGTGCTAAGTGTTTCAGGACAGACTTTAACAAATGATTTCATTTTTTCTGTTAGACATATATGTGTACATATATACATTTTTTCATACAATGACTATGTAGTACTGTTCATTCCCCCCAAGTATGACACTATACTTCAATACTTCAAAATGATTTGGCCAAGGATTGAGGCTCATGCCTGTAATCTTAGCATTTGGGGGGTCAGAGGCAGAAGGACTAAGTTCAAGGTCACCCTGGGCTACATAGCAAATTGGAGGCTACTGAGGCGACACAGCAAGATTCTATCAACAAATAAGTAAAACATCCCCAGACCCAGCCAAAATTAATTGTTGGTCTTCTCTTTTTACATCCAGGTCCCTTAGATAGGGGCTATTTTTCTTCTGTTTATTGACCTCACTGCTGGGGTAGAAGAAATATTGGTCTGGCAGTAAAACTCAAGACCATCTTTTTGATAGGAGAGATTGGTTCCCATGTATTTTGTTTGGAGAAGAGTTTGAAGTCCTACACTGGCAAAGAATAGTGGACATTCTTCCCCCTCTGTGTAACCCTTGGAGAGAAATTATCCCATTACTATGGTCAAGCATAACTTGGTCGAGAATAACAGAATTTCTAACCTAAAAGTTGCCATGCCATCACTGAGGGGCAGTGCGGCCTTCTTACTATGAGATGAGGGCCTGTCTCTTTCTTCAGTCTTCATTCCCTATGCTTTATGTCTAGAAACTTCTTTAATAACCTCAAATTTACTAGCTAGCTCCTTTCTTACTCCTAAACCAAAGTCCTATTTAAATAAATACTGAAACTAAAGCATAAACTCTGTATGTGGCTATATTCTGGTTACACAGAAATTCATACAAATTTGAATCTGGTTCACTTGAGCCTGACTGCAGTATTCCTTTCTGTATTCTCTGTGTAATGAAAAGAGCCAGCTTCATGTCACTTCTCCTAGCCATAGTCGCGTAACGTTTGCCACTAAGAGCCCTGCTTTCTTCTACCAGAAAGTCTTATCTTGGAGGTCCAGTTCACTGGCCTCCCTGTCAAATTCTGTATGACTCAGGATGCACTGTTAACTTGTATCTGAAAAGAGGATGTTTCAGATTTTCTTTCCTTCTGTTGAATAAACTAGGATTGTAATAAATTGTGGAAGATGCCATCGTAGGCACTGTGCTGTAGCAGACAATTCTAACAGTAATTTACTTAAATCCAATAAATTACTAGTTGTCAAAAATAGTTTCTCTGTGGCTATAAACTCCAAAACTGTGTATATCTCCATACAATTTATAATGATTTGAGTAGGGCACTTGCAGGATCATTATCATATATCTGTGAAGATATCATTGGGTTACATTTGCAAATGGAGTTGCTTAGGAAAAATTGGATCAAGCCGAATTCATTCCAGCAGCTAGTCTCTTCCCCCTACCTTGTATTCTCAGCACACCCACATTCAATCTTTCCTGTTGGCCCCACCCCTATCAGCAATCCAACCAATAGATACTACTGAGAACAGCACCTTTAATCTTCCATTCATGCTTAAGGGGCAGTCATTAAAGATTAAAATATTTCCTATCTCAGGTCTATGTCTAGAAACTTCTTAATGGCCAGAACAGCACATCTCTCAAGGAATTTCAAACTCCTCTACACACTTATATAGGGGTGGGCTGAATATTTGTGATGCTATTGCTTTTCAACATCAACATCAAGCCACCTAGAAGACACCTACTTCATCTATGTGGCCAGGCACCATTTTGGAAACCCACTCTGATCCTATCCATTGCTAGTAGTGATAACTTGCAAAGTCCGCCCCATATACCATGGTTAAACGCACCCCACCACTCAGCTGTCTCTCACCCTCAACATACAGTGGTGTTTGGATCTCTTAACAAATTTCCAACCTGTTGGTCAACCAATGGAACACGCTGGCTTTCTTCCACATTCATAGCTTCCAACCTCAACTGAGTCGTCATGGAGACACATCTGTTCCCATTCCCCTCAACAATGAACCCAACTCCATTTCTTTCTTCATGATTCCTGTACAACACTGCACCCAGTTATCTCTCATACTGCTACCTGCCATGACACAGAGCAACTGTAGGTGCTCAGTAATGACACTGGCGATGCTCTAGTCCTGATTTCCATACTGTGTTTACCTCCTTTCCCTACTCTGAAGACATAGGAGTCTCTTATTCCTTGTCAAGGTCACCTTCCTAACTTCAAAGATGTCCTTTACCTGTTTTAGTCTCTCTCCAGCAGTCTTCCCCTTGTCCTACAAACCCTAAAGAACAGTCCTCAGGTTAACACCCACTAGCTCCTTTTTCAGCTTTCATGCTCGCAAGAATTTCCCCAGTTACACTTCTTTACTTCTCTCCTCCTATTTTATACTCTCACAGAATGATTTCAATTCGCACCATCTTCTTTAAATGCTCATAAATTGATGGTCATCCCCTACTTGCTCAGCCAAGGGACACTTTCCTGATCTGGTCATGAGCTAGCTCTCTACCCACACTTGATCCAGCTCACGACCTTCAGACATTCTCCATTCTATTGGCACTATAATACTCTAATTCTCTGCTCCTTTCTCTCAGCTTTCCTCTTGAGTTCGTTCTTTCTCATGCCTTAAATGAAACTTTCAAATGACCACTCTCCCATCCCACAGCTAATTGCACTATCCTCTGGAGATCTGTGTGTATGTGTACATGCACATGTACATGCACCAGTACTGGGGCTTGAACTCAGGGCCTGCTTGCTATCCCTTTGCTATTTCACTCAAGGCTGGTGTTCCACCAGTTGAGCCACATCACCATTTCTGGATTTTTACTGGTAAACTAGAGATAAGAGTTTCACAGACTTTCCTGTCCAGGCTGGCTTTGAACCTCAATCCTAAGATCTCACCCTCCTGAGTAAGAGTAAGCCATCGGGGCCACAAAGAGAAAGGCCACTGTTTGAGATGAAATGGAATGACATTTTCCTCCTTTCCTTGGTACAGCGTGATACTTCATTTCTCCAAAAACAATACTTCTATCTAAAAGCATAGCCATGTAACACAAAATAAACAAAGGGCCATAAATTCTCCATATTGACTAAGGCAAAATATATTACTTAAGACAGTTGAACAGAACAAAACTCCCACTGAGGAATAAGACTTAGAGCTAGTCAACTGGTCGTTCTCAATAGGAAATTGGAGGCACAGTCAGTACTGAGAATTTGTTGCTGGTGGCTGTGTTTCTGAGTCTTTATACCATTATTTCTGAAACTATCCTCAGCATTGAATATAGTTTTTGGACTTAACCTTGACATTTATGTCTAGTAATCCTGTTATACACAATATAGTGATGATTGTACTTGCTAAGTACCATGTATTGTGACTAATGTGTTCAGAGGGTTTTTGTTCTTGCTGATTTTTTTTTTTTTTTTTTTTTGCCAGTCCTGGGGCTTGGACTCAGGGCCTGAGCACTGTCCCTGGCTTCTTTTTGCTCAAGGCTAGCACTCTGCCACTTGAGCCACAGCGCCACTTCTGGCCATTTTCTGCATATGTGGTGCTGGGGAATCGAACCCAGGGCCTCATGTATATGAGGCAGGCACTCTTGCTGCTAGGCCATATCCCCAGCCCCTGTTCTGGCTGTTTTTGAACTCTGTTATAGCTTGTTTTAGCATTTGTTGTTGGAGACAGATCTTCCCATTCTTTTGCTTTTTGTATCCAGGTAGACAAAGCTCAGCTAGAAAAATAACCCTGGGCATTTTTTTGCCACCTTGCTACTAACTAATTAGTAATTCCTAGAGAAGGGAGTGAGCATGCTCAGCCAGGCCCCTTTCTCAAGCTCTGGCCAGAAGCACCTTTTCTTTCACATTGCAATTGCTGTTACAGGCACAGCCCTGCATGGAGATTCACACTGGATAGTACTTCCTGACACTGAGTGGCCAAGTCTACTGCAGTCACAGGTGAAAGAGCAGGAGGAACAAGCCACTGCTTTCAATCTCCCTCTTATCATCAGGAAAATGGGCACTTTGGTCTATGTATGTAGAACTCCTGCAGTTCTCGGTAGGGGTAGTTTATGATGATGGCTTTATTAATCACGAGAAACAAAGCCAATTGTTAAACAGTATCTATTCTGATTTCGGTCCACACACTTCAAGTCTCAATTTCCCTTACTTGATAATCTATATTTAACATAACGTTAGGAAGAATACAATTATGTTCCTTTAGTTACACAAAATGTTTCTCTATCACATCCTCTGTATATTTTCATCACACCATATCTAAAAGGTCAACAGGATGAAAACTTGGAGACACAAACAAAAATAGACACAAAGAGAATAAAAATGTAATGAGATCACCATAGAGCAAAGATGGTTGGTGTAACCTAAATAGAAGTAACTAACATGGCTGAAAAACCTAGAATTTGAGAAAATTCTTTTAAGTGTTTACTCTTGCAATCCATTTCAAAGTCAAGCAACCGCTTTCAACAGGTACTTACTATTCATAGGAACTGCCAACAGCTAGACTTGTTGCCTTGATTTATTTTATGACAAAGACAACAATTTATATTTGATTATATCCTACAACTATTCACAGACATTTCATCAACATTTTGGCTCATTTTCCCAGCATCATATTTTTCTTATTCAGTCTTTCTGAAGGAAAGCCAGAAGAAATAATCTATTTTAGTATGTTTTCTCCTATTGGTGTTTGAAAAAAAATTTAGACCCCAAAATAAGTAGAACATTGTGTCACCACAATTCTGAATACACTAACTCATTGTTCATGTGGGTCAAATTCATGACACCCCATCCCATGAAACAGCGACAATTCTTGAGCCACAATTTCTGGGGTGCTATCTTATATGTAAAATTAGCATGTCTGAGACTGGATATTTCTTGTACATATGAATGGACAAGTGAAATAGTAACCCCACTGTACAACTACTTAAAGACAATAAAATATAATAAAAATTTAAAAACAAAATGTCTTCCAGTCACTGTCCCCAGGCCTCTTTGTGTTCAAGGCTAGTACTCTACCACTTCTGCCATAGTGTTACTTTTCCAGATTTTTCTGAGTCGTTTTGGAGATAAGAGTCTCATGGACTTTCCTGCCTGGGCTGACTGAACCACAATCCTCAGATCTCAGCCTCCTAAGTAGTTAGTATTACAGGCATAAGGCACTGACTTCTGACTCCTGTCTCTTTTTGATTCACTGACATAACCAAGTGCAGAGGGGCAAAATGTAATGAATAGTCTTCTGTTTTAGCTCTAACAGAGAGATCTTAGGGCTTACATCATCAAAGCTTATGATACCTGGATAGAGGAAAGCTGAGATGTAGAACCTAACTTAAGAGGTGCGGAGTTCACAGAAAGGGAAATGTTAATTCATTTGTGCAAGGTGAGAGAAGGGAGGTTCTGCTCTCCAAACCACAGTTGTTTTTCAGGTTATCCAGAATTTCTTAGTAAATTATATAGACTTAGGACAATAGAAGATACTTACTTTTTAAAATAATTTTAATTTTTATTCTTGATAGCTGGCAGTATAAATACTTTAATACTGCCCTTTTGTTTAGGAAAAAGTCTATCAATGAATATTTTCTAATTATGAGAACTAGGGGGCATTCTCTACATTTTACAAGTTACCTGTGGATTTCTGACCCTGCTATGTTTGGGAAGATAACAGATCTGAATTATGGGTGCCAAGATAGTGATGATGGTTATAGTTCGACCTATGGAGTACTTGCCCTGTATTCACACAGTACTGGCCACTATATGTGTAGTATCTCTTACCGATATGCTCATACCTGGAATGTATTGCCATTAGGGTTCCCAGGTAAAAGAAACTGAGTATTGGAGAGCCTCTGTGACTTGCATACAGTCACAGGGCTGGTGGCTTACAGCACTAAGATTTGACCCAAGGACTTTATAGCCATTTGCTTGCTATGAATGTTCAACCACTAATGGTAAAAAAAAAAAAAAAAGAATGTTCCCAACTTAAGCACAGTACTTATAGTTGGAATGGCCATCATTTGCAATGTTCTACTCAAAGACTGACAAAGATCCTTCTTCACTAGAATGATGAGGCTCATGGAAGGGGCTATGGGGGGTGAACATAATCAAAGTAGATCCTGCACATATGTGCAGGATGTCATGATGATAACATTAACACATAATATGTAACATGATGACAATATAAATAACATATACTTGTATAGTTAATATATGTTCATTAGAAAAGAGAAAAGAATTGGTACCGCTCAAAGTAATCCAGGTAAGAACGCTATAATTGGGGAATTAAACCATTTCCTAATCCTCCTGTCCTTTTGAAGATCTTTTCTATCAAATATCTCTCAATTCTGGTGAAAGGGAAAGCAAGAAATCTCCCCAGTGACCAAGAAAGGTCAACAGCTCCCCCAGGCATGGACACCCTACAGTCTATTTTAATAAGAAGGCATGGCTGTCAAAGGCAGCGCTCCAGAGAAGAGTGGTATGGGGATCAAGACAATTTCCAGACTCTGGCCTGCACTCCCAAATTTAAACATTTTCACACAAACAATCACAGCCATGGTGGACTATGTTATAACCCTGACTCTAGGGATGACAATTGGGAACTTTGCTAGTTGCTAACTATTCAGCAGACTTTATGTAAAGTCTCAATTTCTTTGAGGTAGGATGACTGGCAACCTAGCGCTTTCATGATAGGCCAACAATGTGACTTCTTATAGTTAAGTATTCCTCCAACGTGCTTATCCTACCACAGACCTACTGACATTTCCCCTTTCCCTTTCACTTCTGGATAGAAACCTGGCTAGTCAACAGTTTCAGACTTCTTCCCATGCTGCTAGAAAGAGAAAGACAAAATACTACTCAGAAAGCCTGACTCATCCTTGCCACATGGAAAAGGAGGAAAAGGAGACTATGTCTCAAACCTTAATCACTGAAAATGACTGGTCAGATAAGACAATTATAAAGGAAACAATAGAACCTATGGAAATCCCTAAGTGGAAAATGAGAAAGTTCCTTAAGATACAAAGTTGAGGTTTTAGGGACTGTTTTTCAAGAGAGGTGAAACAGGACTCTGACTGCCCAGCCCCAGTACTGGTAACATTTAACAAAGCTCACTCTGGCTCAAAGGCTCAAAATAGGAGCAGAAGCAGCATAAAAATCCAGACCCACAAGCAATAATGATATTGCCTATAAAAGAAGGCAAGACGTGCAGAAAGAGGCGTATCGTCAGAATTCTAGACAGAAGGCTTTTTTTAGAGCCCTTTTGGGAGAGTTCTGTGGATTCTTAAATACCACCTCAAGCAAATGTTTATAGAAATGCATGTTCTTGTGACATCCTTCTATTTCTTCATTGTATAATTAGGAGGCATAAAGAATAGAATTGTCGAGAACTTTTCCCATCCTGCTATTTCCCCTAAGTCTCTTGTTGATTGCATTTCTGGTAGGAGTGTAGTTATTCAACCTCAGTGGAATTTTTGTAAAATACCCATCTTTTTAAAAAATTTATTTCCCTCCTTTTTTATTGCATTTTAATGCCTAAGTCTATGAATTAAAGATCAAGAGGCATTTAAAGAAATTTTATAAATTAGTTGCTCATATAAGGCAAAGTACACACACTTCCCCTTGAAAATCATAAACAAGACTTGAAAGCCCAGATTTCCTTACAACTTTCTCTCAGAGCCACTCTCACAAGCGCAGCAACTATACATTCTAATGAGTTCATCTGTATTCTGCTCATGGACTGTAAGGCTCAAAGAACTTTAAAATTCTCATCATCATTTATGAGCAAGGCCTGACTCACCAAGATTTCCAAAGCAATCAGTGGCAAAGTTAATTGGAAGCTAGATTTTTTTCTAACACCTACAGAAAAAAAAAATCCATGCAGTACCAAGGGAGGAAAAAAAAATACAGCTAACAAAGCAAGACTAAATTTAAGGATGGCATTTCTAAACTAGAAAGAGGGAGACAGGAAGGGTGCATAACTCACACAGGATTTAAATATGTGTTAGACAGTATTCTTTCTTTTCTTTTCATGGCTTGAATTAAGCAATACAGGGTCCAGGAGAAGCCTGGCAATTCCTATAGATCTGAGCAACCACTTCGATCTTCTCATGGGTCTAAATCCCAAAAAGAGAAAAAAAGTCCAGATAGCTTTGTACTTAGCCCCAAGAGAGACCAAAGACAGAGTAGCAAATGAGAATGTACAATTCTCAGAGGAACATTTAACAAGCAAATAATGCAAACTGCTTTCCAATGTGGGCATCGTGGTATCCACCTGCGATCCCAGTACTTAGGAAGCCTAAGAGCAGGAGGATCCTGAGTTCAAGGCTGGCGCTGGCTACACAGTGATACCCTCGTACAACCAAGCAATGAACTATAATTATACCACCTGCTAAAGGGGTTGATAGAAAATAATCTCTAAATTCCATAGATTTACTATCTCAAGGAGGAGAGTGGCACACATATACTACCAGAGAGAATGGTACCTGGGGTGTGGGAACCCATTCAGAAGTGCCCAGCAGGGTTTCAGCAAGCTCATGTGAGTGGGGTACCAAAAGTTGCCCTCCGGGTTTCCCCCTACCCTGAAGAGGGAAAGGATCTGAAGTGTTACAGTCTTGGGAGGTGGGGGAAGAGGGAATAAAGGCACAGGAAATGAGCATGGGCTGACTGTTGAAAAGAATATAGATTGGATCCTGCTAGGGAAAGGCCCCAATAAAAGATTCTGAGCTGAAGCAACAGCCTCCAATCCCACTGCCCAACTTGGTTCAAGCCATTTCCTTGTCTGATGTCTCAATGGATGCCCTTGCCACTTTCAGGGAATTTCTGTAAGATCTAAGGCCAGGTCTGTCTCATTCTTGCTTTTACAGCTCTGGGAAACAAGCTTTGAAGTTTTATCTCTCTCTCACACACAAAAGGAGCATGATATTGGGTTTTAATTTTTTTTAATTATCTGTAAGTAGTTGTAGAAAGGAGGTGCCATTTAACAAAGCAACTTATGAATATAATATCTTGATCAGAAGTAGCTTATGAATAAAATATATTTCCCCTTCCACATTTTTACTCCCCTTCAATACACCCTTTCCCTTAGTTTTTAAAATTTTGTGATACATACAATGCATTCTTGACTGCATTACTCCCTCTTCTTTATGTTATTCATCTACCCCCTCTCCTTGGTGCCACCCCTACCTCTTGAATGTACCCATTTTCTGGTGCTAATATTGAGCTTTAAAAGACTCTTTAGAAAAGACTTGAAAAGGCCAGGCACTGGTGGCTCATGCCTGTAATCCTAGCTACTCAGGAGGCTGAGATCCAAGGATCATTGTTCAAAGCCTACCAAGGCAGTAAAATCCATAAGACTCTTACCTCCAATTATTCACCAGAAGGCCAGAAGTGGTGCTATAGCTCAAAGTGGTAGAGCACTAGTCTTGAGCAGAAAAGCCCAGGGACAGTGCCCTAGCCCTGAGTTCAAGCCCCGCGATGCCCCCCCCCCCCCAATTGAACTGGCCTAGCAATTGTCACCAAAGTGTGTCAAAGAGAGACCTAAAGGCACATATTATTTGTGGGTGATATCCATATTTTTTGCAGCAGATATGCAGAAAGTTTTAAATAAACAAATTGAAAGTCAGCCCTTGTGAGGAATGTTTGAAGAAACAGCAGAGCCATTAGGGGCCACTGTGGGGGTTGCCACAATCAAACAAAGGATCTGCACCACTTAAAACCTGTGCAACATCAACTTTCAGGGAAAATTACTCGGAGAAAGTCTATGGCAGGGTCAGGTTCAGCTTCTGAGAATGTGATACTCACAACTGAAGCCCCTAGGACAGCTTGAGACACTTATTAGACCCGTCTTGAGAGTTTCGACCTGCCACTCCACCTTTTCCCAAAGAAGCTTCTAGAAAGTTTTCTTCCAACCACATAGTGTGTGCAGACAAGTCCAAGAAAAGTGATTTCTCTCATTATTTAGGTTTCTAGTGGAATTTCAATACTCCAGTGTTTAACATTGTGTTACTTCTGCCTACCAGGCTGTACCTCTTTAAGAATTCTGAGCATTTTATTTACACACAAAGCAGCTATGATTTTAATAAAGCAAAAATATTCTAATACATTTGCCTGATTTAGGGCTAGTGAAATAAGATGCATAACATAAAACTTCTTTGGACAGCTTTCTAAAATGCAACCTAAGTTTTCCAAATCATTCTACTCAAACTCTTGTAAATTCTCAATGTGTGAGAACAGAGCTGTATATTTTTTAATGTGCTAAGTACGCTAACTAGTACATGGGCTCCCTTGTGTAACTCTTTGTAATTTTATAGGTTTTGGAACATGATTTTACATTTATTTTTGCTTTTATGATGCTGTTGGTTCAAGATCACTATGGGATGCAAAGTCAGCAGACATCAAGTACCAGGGAATTGGTCCTTGGACTGTTGCTATGGAAACATGTGAAGCCCCTTACAATAGCCACGTTGTGACACAGTTGCAAGAACAGAATACAAGGAAAGTCTGTGTTTTTCTATGTCTCAAGATGGTCGAGCACTCACCAATCTGTGCAGTGCAGAACCAAGAACTGGTTTAGTATTCAAAGGAATGAGGGATACACTCCAAGAATAGTGACTAGCGACAGTTAAAAATAAGTAGAATGGCTGCCTTTTCTAGAAGGCAGGCTGTACAAAGAGCAGCATTCACCTAGCTAAATGCTCAGCTCCAAAACCTTCCCCTTACTCACCACACATTTCCTGAATGGAGGAGGGGGGTGAGGATGATCCTGCGCAGGTTTTCATAGACTGATGTCACTTTCTGTCTTAAAATTCTGATATCTTAGTTATATAAGCAACCCTAAATTGCTTGACCCCAGCCCATTCCCACCAGGTTACACATAAGGGGGTGGGAAGGGAGGGAGGGAGGCCACATGGCCAAAAGGAAAATGCTCAGGAGTCCAAAGTTAGGTGGGTTCAAATCCCAGAGTAACTGCTGCTTGAGTTGCTGGATTTGCCTAAATCTGAGCCTTGATTTCCTCAACTACACATAAATAATCCATCTCCTGGAAGGTTTCAAATAATACTTTAAAGGGCCAATACCTAGGCATGTCACAAGCACTAAAACAACTTAGAAGAAAATGTGATCAGCTGGCAGATAGAAGAGTGAATGATACATAAAACGTGGCTTTGCGATGGACACTCATTGTCACATAAGTAGATTATAATACACTCACATCCACTCCAGGAAAACTGCTTTTTTCAGATCCTTGCTCAAATATTACCTTCTCAAAGAAGTCTGTGTTGATCATTCTATTTAAAATTACATCTTACAAACTTTCATCCCAGCATTTTATGTTCTGGTTTACTCTGTGTGTGTGTGTGTGTGTGTGTGTGTGTTTGATTTATTATGTTATTATTACTATTTTCTCTACTGTTTTCCCAGTAGAATATACACTTTGTTTAGGCTACAGGTAGATTTCTGGCACCTTGTGGATTCTTCCCACCACCACCACGACCCACTTGCCCCCTCTCTGGGGTTTGAACTCAGAGCTTTGGCTTCCTGGGCAAGTACAAGCCATACCTCAGAACGTTTTTTTGTTTGTTTTTTTTGGTGCAGGTCCTAGGGCTTGAACTCAGGACCTAGGTGCTGTCCTTGAGCTTTTTTTCTCCTCAAGGCTAGCTCTCTGCTCCTTGAGCCACAGCTCCACTTTTGGCTTTTTTTGGTGCTTAACTTGAAGTAAGCCTCTCATGGACTTTCCTTCCCAGGCTGGCTTTGAACTGTGATCCTCACATCTCACCCTCCTGAGTAGCGAGGCTTACAAGCATGAGTCACCAGTGTGCAGCATCTCAGGACTTCTTGCCTTTTAGTTCAGGAAGGTTCTCATGTTTTTGTTGTTGTTTGTTTTCTTTTTTCCTAAAGATGGACTTCAGGCTACAACCTTCCTACCCGTGGCCTCTAGTATAGCCACGATAACTCAGCTTATTGAGATGGGAGCCCCACATTCCATGTGCTGACTTCAGACTGTGATTCTCCCAATCTCACTTCCCAAGTAGCTGGTATTACAAGTATGAGTCACCGTGCCCAGCCCTGTAGATTCTTGATATCTATTGATTGGAACAACTTCATTCATATTTATTTTGCATTTTTGAATGCTGAGCCCACAGAGGATGATGTTTTCTCATTGTATTCCCATGTCAGCTGTAGGTCAGGACAAATACCATGTGCCCTGCTCAGAACCAGTCAAAGGCATTCAGCCAGTTCACACACAGGCCATGCGGCACGAGAGACAGAAAGCGATTCTGGCACAGGGTTCAATGTTCACCACTACACACTCCACACCTAAATCCTTCACACCTCGGGCCCATCAAGATGCCCAAAGGTAATATATTTGAGCTTTCCATGAAAGCACTAGGCAACACCTGCTAAATCAACATCACTGCAAGTGTGATGCTCGCCAAGTTGTGAATGCTCAACACAATCTGCTTTCAAAAACCTGAAGACAGTTTCCACATCCGCTAATGATTCATACCTTGTTCAAGCAGATGTGTCAACATCTCCCCAAGACCGCAGATATCAATCAAATGGCAATGACTGGAATTTTAATCAATGACAGGAGCTCTCAACAAGAGTGGAAACATCTCCGTAGTGGAAAAGATGCTGCATGTTGATACTGCCTTTAATCCTGATCGCCAAATCTTCAACATCTCCCTCACCTCTCAGAAATGGAACAAGAGCTCAAAGAGAGCAAACAGGATGAGCATACCCTCTTTCCTGCCCAGTGTCTGGTGCCTCCTAGACACATGATCAATAGTTGTTGAAGGAATGAATGAACTTAGCTAATGAAATACATATTTCAAAGACACTTCACAAAACCCAACCAACAATTTAAGGCTGCGGCACTGTAGACCAGACTCGGTTTAGCAGGATGGATGAAATTTGGTGGCAGTATGTGAAAACAAAGATCTGCAAGTTTTGTTTTTCTCTAGTTTGAGATGAGCTGAAGACCCACTGTGCAATTCACTTGCTAACTGAACTAATGCCATCTCAGCCCAAATTAACCATGAGCAGAAGCTATGCATCCATGGAATATTGTTTGACTACATTTTTTCTACTACTTGGACTATGCTTAGAGGACAGGCCTGGGTGCAGCTAGCAAGAGTCTTGGCAGAATGGTTGGGTAACCTAGAAATGACATCTCATTGACAATAGTGGAAGGAACTGCATGGCTTGAGAGAATGCCTGGGAGAGTGACAGCCAGAGTTGGAAAGACACGTGTCATAGCACATGCTCACCTCATCACCTGGCTAGCCCCACAAGAGTCACCAAGTTGATCATCTCAGCTGTAAGAGCAAGAAATACTTGTTTAATGTTCTCTGAAGTGTAGTGGTTGTTTGTCACATTATTCAATAACAGATAACTAATATAAAAGGAAATGGTTGGAGCACTATTATATCTAAAAGGAAGCAAAAGAGTTCTTTCTTGTAATAGAGTCTATGGAGAGTGCAAATAGTATAACTCTTTTAAAGGGCTAATTTAAAGCCCAACAAAATAAGTACCAGGAAATGGGTACTTGCAAGACATGAGGGTGAGGCCAAGGAAAGAGAGGTAGAAGAATGAAGGGGGGACAGGGAAAGCAGGTAGAATGCAGGCAAGAATGTAATATATAAACCACAGAACTGAGAAATATAAGGGAAGGGGTGGGCTGAAGGGAGGTGAAATGTTGAAGAGATGACACAGATAAAGATGCATTGTACATATAAACAGCTTTGTTAAATTGCAAAAAAAAAAAAAAAGTCAATACACAACCTAAAATTAAGGTAAGTGAGGGAAAGGGGTTGGTTTGGGAGGGGTGGGTGAGAATGTTGCAAAGGATGACGTTGATCAAGATGTACTGTATTCATAAACTGCTTTTGTGAATGGCACAACTATTTAAAGGTAACAAACATTTTAAAAAATAAAAGAGTTCTTTCTTCCTGAAGATGGGGAGTGAGATTGCTGATCAAAATACGTAGTGATTTCTAAGGAGAAAAAAAAATTAGAAAATTATAGCATTAGAAGTATTGGAGTCCTTCACCTAATGAATAGACTTTACTGAATTTTAACTTGGAAATCAGCCAAACTGATCACATAAACACACACACACACACACACACACACACACACACACACACACACACACACAGCTGTCTCTAAGGCAACAAAGCTGAACCTCCCCTCCCCCCTGGTCTAATATCATAATTTACTTCAGTTGGGACCACTGCATGCTTATTTTTATATCCCTATGAATTCAAGCCACAACCCAACTTAGTAGGTATAATGTAAATAATTGGCAGGTCAAAAATGAATAGAATGTCAAAGCTGGTCTCCAGTCCCTAGACAATGACAACCAACAAAGAGAAGTTTCAAGAACAAGGTGAGGATGTCCATAAATATCTTGAATACTGGACCTATGACTTCCAGACCTATGACTCCAAGACCTATGACTCCGGAATATTCTTCCTGTCAGACAGATTTTGAAACAAGCTTAACAGCTGCCATGTTTTAAAGATCAGCATCTAGACTTTTTTTTTTTTTTTTGGCCAGTCCTGGGGCCTTGGACTCAGGGCCTGAGCACTGTCCCTGGCTTCTTCCCACTCAAGGCTAGCACTCTGCCACTTGAGCCACAGCGCCGCTTCTGGCCGTTTTCTGCATATGTGGTGCTGGGGAATCGAACCTAGGGCCTCGTGTATCCGAGGCAGGCACTCTTGCCACTAGGCTATATCCCCAGCCCAGCATCTAGAGATAGAAAGGCGGAGCCACCTGGATGAACAGAGCCCCCTCCGCCCCCCTTCCTGAGAGAGGTCAGTTCTTGTTACAGACTCTCCCCATAGCTCATATGCACCCAGAAAGTATGCTCACCACTGCAATGGAACTTAGAATTTTTTCTTTTTCTTCTCTTTCTTTTTTTCTTTTTGTCCAAGATTGGGACTCAGACTCATTCAGTACCTGGCCCTCTCACTCATTGGTTGTGCGCTCTACCAACCAAGCCACACCTCCAACCAGGAGATTTTTCTTAAAGTAGTAAACAAACATGACTTAGGCTTTGAGGGTCTTGTCACCTCGTGGTTATCAGTAAAGTTAAACATATTACATAAAAGTATGAGCATGGTTGTTCTCTAATAAAATCCTATTTACAGATACAAATTAGAATTTCAGTTCATTTCCAGGCATTGCAAAGCAGTCTTCTTTTATTTTTTTTAACCATTTAAAGACTTGAGAACCACTCTTAACCCATAGTCCAGGAGAAAAGGCGATGCTCTATAGTTTCCTGCCCTCTGCTCTATATGAGTGCACTGTTCTTTAGATTTTTGGTTTTACAATGTATATTAGTAATAGGGCTTAAACTCAGGCTTTACTCTCTCTTACTTGGCTTTCTTGTTTTTAGTTGGTGCTATACTACTTGAGCCATGTTGTCAGGCCAGCTTTTTTTTTCTAGTTAATTGGAGATAGAGTCTTAAGAACTTTTCTGCCCATGCTAGCCTTGAATCAAAATCACTCAGATCTCAGCCTCCTAAGGAGCTAGGATTATGGAGAGCCTCTGATGCCCCACTAAGACACTGGGTTATGTTTTTTGCCAGTCCTAGGTCTTGAACTCAGGGCCTGGGTTCTGTCCCTGGGCCTCTTTGTGCTCCAGGCTAGCATTCTACCACTTGAGTCACAGCACCACTTCCAGCTTTTTCTGTGTAGTTTATTGGAGATAAGAGTCTCATGGACTTTCCTGCCTGGACTGGATTTGAACCACAATCCTCAGATCTCAGCCTCCTGAATAACACATTCACTTTATCTTATATTTGAATTTTCCTTCTGCCCAAAGTTAGGAAAATAGTCTATTATTGGTAGAGTCTCAGTGTTGATCATTTTGAGTTTATAAAACAACAACAACAACAAAAAAAAAACCACAACTTTTGTCAGATACCAATGGCTCACACCTATAATCCTAGCTACTGCGTAAGAGGCTGAGATCTGAGGATCTTGGTTCAAAACCAGCCTGGGCAGGGGCTGGGGATATGGCCTAGTGGCAAGAGTGCTTGCCTCGTATACATGAGGCCCTGGGTTCAATTCCCCAGCACCACATATACAGAAAATGGCCAGAAGTGGCGCTGTGGCTCAAGTGGCAGAGTGCTAGCCTTGAGCGGGAAGAAGCCAGGGACAGTGCTCAGGCCCTGAGTCCAAGGCCCAGGACTGGCCAAAAAAAAAAAAAAAACCAGCCTGGGCAGAAAAGTCCCCATGAGACTATGATCTCCAATTAGCCACTCATAAACCGGAAGTGACGCTGTGGCTCAAGTGGTAGAGCACTAGCCTTGAGCACAAAGAGGTTCAAGGACAGTGCCCACGTCATGAGTTCAAGCCCTACAACTGACTAAAAAAACTAATTTTATAACTTAAGTGTAAAAGCAGCAGATCTTACTAGGGTAATATTGTCCCTAGCAATTTTTTAAGGAAATTTCAAGGCCAACCACTGTTTTGAATAGTCTCTAAGAAGCATGACAATATAAGCCAAAGATGTTATAAATATTCATGTTTATCAAATTGAACTAAACTCATGAGCACCGTAGATAGTGCTGGAGGAATGAAATATGTGCATTGCTCCACTCAGGCATCTATATTCTTACCTAATTGTATAGCTGGCCTGATAATGATGCTAACATCTTCTATCCACCTTGAATAACATCAATTCCCTATCACGGAAGTAGGACAGAAAAAAACATTTTGAATGTTGGGAATCAATCTCTTCTATGAATATCTATATGAATACCTACAAAAAGAATTTCTTTTAAACTTAAATATCAACATTCATTTCCTTCCCCATGAAAAGTTACCGTGACCATGTCTCATAAAAGCTAAAATTCATGTACATAATCTTATTTCCCTTTTTACTGTAGTTGCCAGAAAACTCAAAGTCAAGTGTATAACCCAATTATAGAAATCATATATTTATCTTTGGATTTTATTAATATTTTCCATGACCAAAGCTTTTATTTTTCCCCAACTTTATATTTCTATAAGATGTTTCATGCTGCTTGTAGAATAAAAAGTTGTATTAATTAAATAATTAATTCCCTAATCTTAGTTGTGTTTTCACTCAAGTACACCATGATCCACATTGACAATATGACCTGATGAGTTAGATGAAGCATTTCTTTCCAATGTCCTCGTTTTCAAGGTTGCCTTCCATTCCTCCATATGTTTCTGTTCTTCATCGGCCTGCTAGTTTTTTGTTGTCATGGCACTTAATGTTTATAAAAACAATAACAAAAAACAACCAGGGAAGAGTTTCTGCCTACTTCCTGCCAATTATTACTTCGAATTTCAGGCCAAGTTGCGTGTGATTGAATCCAACTTGGTGCAACCAATGATGAGTGAAAAGAGATGGTCTTGAGCCGCTTGCTCCAGGTCATTTACAAAGTGGAAATCCCCAGTTTTTAAAGGCCTGGGAAAGTAACATGAGCTAAGAGTCTCAGAGAACTTCTCCTATTAAGTCAGTTTACCAGAATTGGTGGAGTACTTGCTATATGTCAGGCCGTACAATACAAAGTCAACCAATTCGATTCTGTATCAAAACTTGGAGTTGCACCCTCTTGTAAAGAGGAAGTAGAGTTTTAGATAGCAAAGGAAGAGATGGGATGTAAGTAACAAGAGCAACACTCAGGACACTGTGTGTGAATCTGCCATGTTTTGCAGTTTAGATATGCAGTAAAATTTGAAGAATTCAGACAGCATTGTTTCAAATGCATGATAAATCAGACAGGAACTAGATTCAGCTGCAGTCTTATGAACTAAAAAGAATCTAATTACATGTAGTGTGCTGAACAAAATGATTTATATTTGTTTCTTTAAGTAAATCTGCCAAGGCCTTTATCTTATGTCCTTTGCAAAGTTAGACAACAGCTGGTTGCTGGTGGCTTACATCTGTCATCTCAGCTACATGGGAGGCTGAGATCAGGAGGATCGTGGTTATGGGACAATCTTGGTGGGAGAGCTCACCGGACCCTATCTCAACAGAAAAAGCTAGCCATGGTGGTTTACGCCTGTCATCCCAGCTACAGTGGGGAGGATTGTGGTCCAGGCTGGCCTGAACAAAAAGAAAAACTCTATGTAAAAACAAACAAAACACAAAAATCCCAGAGCAAATGAGACATGGTTTAAGCCAAGCAGAACCTGCCTATCAAGTGTGAAACCTTGAATTCAAACCCTACTACTGTCAAAAATTAAAAAAAAATAACTTAAAAATGTACCATAACCTAAAATTTCACTAATTCATAATGGTATTTATAATAAGCATAGTGAGAAATCCAGCCTGACTGTGGAACACAGCAGTAAAATGAGGGTTGTGTTGGAACCCTGGCTCTCTCACATACTGGTTGGACTACTTGGACAAGTTGTTTAGCCTTCACATACTGTTCAAAGTTTTAAAAATAAAGGTGCCTAGTGGCAACAGTGCTTGCCTCATATACCTGAAGCCCTGGGTTCGATTCCCCAGCACCACATATAGAGAAAACAGCCAGAAGTGGCGCTGTGGCTCAAGTGGCAGAGTGCTAGCCTTGAGCAAAAGAAGCCAGGGACAGTGCTCGGGCCCTGAGTCCAAGCCCAGGACTGGCCAAAAAAAATAATAAAAATAAAGGTGCCATAATAAAATGGCCACGGCCAAGTCCACTGCCTCCAACTCAAAGTCTAGCTGCAACCCTTATTGGGGAGCACCTAAAAGCATGTACCCCACAGCCCTGGGCATCCGTCATCTATGACATCAAAGCAACGAGTCACTCTGCAATATGGGATTAGTGTGAAGAGTAAACAACTGATTCACACTGGGCACATAATAGACACAAAACTCAAATTAATCATCATTACGGTAATGACTGCCACATGGAACGTATTAAACACAGGTAGCAGGCACTGACAGTATGAGAAGAGATGGGGCTGATATGTCTTCATGTGTAGAAACATCATAGGGATCCCTCAATTCTCTTCCATTTCTGGTGGGAAATCTCAAGACACTCCATTCTGGAGACCGAGGTCTGGCCTGCAACTCACATCTTCCAACTTCCAATGTTCCTGGCTGCAAAACACAGCATTCTTGGTCTTTCTGCCTTCCAAGCACAATGGGATCATAACAGAAACCCATTTCTCATGACTATTATACAAAAGGGAAAAATGCAGATGGAGATTTAGGGGCCAGGGTAGGTGGAAACAGCCCCTTGCAACAACATATGACCGAGTACCATTCCTCGGTGCATGGAGCATATATCTGGAAGGCATCAGGATTTAATTTTTGTTGAACTGGCCAGAGGTTTATAAATGTAAAAATATGTAACCATAGGAAATAGGAATGGCTTTGGGGAGCTACAGCTGATCAATTACACTTGGGGAGAGAGCCAACTGATGGTGTCATTAATAAAAAAAAAAAACTAACTCAAAGGTTTAAATATGGGAAAAGTTTACTAAGTGACTAATTTAGCAAGGTTTTTGGTGAGGAGGCAAAGAAGTTCTCGAAGAAGTTTCTTATGGACAGGGTTTTTAAAAAATGAGTTCAGTGATATGATTATTCCTAAAATACTCAGAGACTTCAGAATACTAAGGTCAATATACTCACAAGAACAGAGAAGGCACTTGGCTAGTTCAATTTCAGGCCCTAAGGGGAGTAGTATAGCTTTAAGCATAAACCTTAAACAAAGGGCAGTGACAAACAGAAGTGAACTGATCTTCCTCATTCACTGAGGGCTAATCAGGGACCCAGACAACACACCAAGTAGATGCAGGTACTTCATTCCACGCAAATCAGCGAACCAGGTGCTATTATTATGACATTTCAGAAGTGTGGAGATAGGAGTTCAGGGAATGATATAAAGGACATTAACACTTGTAGCAGAACCAGGCTGGCATGAAGTCAGGACTATAGTCCATCCTAGTTTTACAGGTGAAAAAGTGGAAACTTCAAATAAGACTAAATAATGAGCCAAAGGCCCCCTAGCTAGGAAGAGGTGAAGCCAGAAGATGAAATCTGGCCCTGTAGTTAACGCCTTGGAGAGAAATCCACAAAGGAAGACAAATACTTCGTGTTGTCAGTTATGTGTGATGTAAAAGAATCAATTCATGGAAGAAATGGGGGTACTAAGGGAACAAGACAGGGCAGGGTCAGGACTCAAGCTTCAGGCTGAGAAGGAATACATTCTACTGCTTTACTCCACAGCCTACCAACTGTGCTAATACTTATGTAGATTTCAAAACTGCTGAAAGATTAAGTTTTCAATGTTCTCAACACAAAGGAAGGCTATATATTCAACATGATGGATATGTTCATTTGCCTGATTGCGTTGTTCTATATAATAACATTATAATGTTACATTGGACCACTCAATAGATAGTTATTTGTCAATTAAAAGTGAGAGCTAGGGTCATGGCTCAAATGGGTTCAATCCTCAGTATAAGAAAGATAAGGAGAAAGAAAGAGTTAAAGAATTCAGAAAAGAGGAAGGAAGAAGAGAGGAGAGGGAAAGGAGAAAGAGGAGGGAGAGAGGGATGATGGAAGTAAAGAAGGAAGGGAGGAAGGAGGGAGAGAGAAAGAGAAAGGGAGGGAGGGAAGAAGGGAGGGAGGGAGGGAGGGGAAAGTACAAAGAAATAACCCATGTACAAATCTTCAACTCTTCTAGCAATAAAAATGCAGGCGTACAGAGCAATCTATCACACACACACACACACACACACACACACACACTCACAGAGAGAGAGAGAGAGAGAGAGAGATTTGTGGTATGGGGTTAGGGTAAGGAAAGGACACCCTTGGCATTTGTGACTAATTCAACACAGAGTTGAGCTACAGGGAGAATGACTGGCCTAGGAAGTCATTTTTGCTCATTATACTAAAGCTCACTACCACTTTAGTTTCATCAGTGATCACAAGACAGTCATTTTCTAGAATAACATGCCAAGTGGAACAGTAAATCAAGCAAGAAAAAAATGGTACCATGCTTGAAAGGCTCAGGAACATATAGCCTGAGTGAGGGGATTAAACAGGAAGAAGAAGAAAGTGGAGGAAAACCAACCCAAAGCACAATGAGTGAACCAACTTAATTGCATAGGTGTGCAAATAGAACATAATCACACATACAGTTTATCAGGGATTATTTCTTGTTAAAACAAAATAGGTGAGAATATGGAAGGCATTTTTCTATTCATGGTTAGTACATTTTCAAATGTCTGTTAGATATCTGTTAATAAATTCTGGGAAACTCTGATGAACAAATACATAGGTGAGCCAAACAGGGATAATTTCTTATTTTCATAGGGAAAGCATCCAGTCCATTGCTAATACTTACAGGTTAAAACTTTAACCAACCTAATAAGAGGGCCATCTAAACTATGGCCAAAGCAATAAGTAAATAAGCCACAGTAGTATAAAATTCCCTGAGTATTTTTCATTGAGTAAATTATTCTGTCTCCCAACTGCCTAGATACATAAACTCTATGTGTAATGCTTTGTGGCTTATCCTAATGAATTATTTTTCTGGTCTACCTGAAGTCAATATCATTCATTCATTCAATGATTAAGTAACCATTAATAAGATACTGGACAGCTTCAGCATGTTTGCACACACACACACACACACACACACACACACACACACACGCGCGCGCGCGCGAGCCTTTTAACTAGGGTAGGAAGAAAATAGCAAGCCATTGGTGAAGATCAACATCAAGTTTAGAGTCAGCTGTAATATTTGCTGCTTAAATTGCTCTTGCTGTGAGTATCTAGCAATGCACTGATGACCGCCCTTCATTTTCCACTTACTCTTCCCTTATATTGGCAAATGGAAACAAAACCAATTCAAGTTCTTTTTTCCAGAATGTGAGGTCCCACTACTGTCTGTGGGAGATCCAGAACTCAAAGTCTTGATGCTTTTTAAAAAAATCAATTCCACTAAACGTCAAGGGCAGGAAATAAAATATTTTTCTCTTCCGACTCAAGTACAATACCCTTTTGTGAAGCTGCTAACACACACACACACACACACACACACACACACACACACGAAAATAGCAAATTTGGGAAATTTTCAGGTGAGTGAAACACATCAAAACATTCCATTCTGCTAAAAATATCTCCAAATTTTTCTTAGCATTCCAACTCTGCATCATTATGAAATTCAGTAAGATGAATAATATCTGCATTTCCTTGGGTTGGCTGTAACGCTGAGGTCACAGGAAGGAGCCACAGAAACCTGTCCTATGGGACTGATAGAGTTCCCATAGGCAGTGGTTAGTTCAGAGCAGTTGTTTTCCGAATGGAAACAAGGCTGGCAGAAAGAGGAGGAGAGGACAAGGCAGATAGCTTACTGCATCCTCATTACCTAGCAACAGTGTTTAGCTCAAGGACTCAAGAGGTGACTTAGGCATGTTAGGGAGTCCCTGGAGGCTAAGCACAGGAGAGTAGGGCTCAGGTTGTCCTCATCAGCTGCCCTGGTACAGAGGCGTGAAGTTTCTTAGGAAGCCTAACCAGGCTAATGGCAGTAGGGCCAATCTAGCATTCAAAGATGAATGTGGTAACAACTGAAGACATATGTGGTCCAGGGTGGCTCTAGTGGCCCAGAGCCACAGGATAGCGACACATGAGAAAAGATAAACATGAAAGAAAAATGGCCTTGAGGAGAAGGGCTGGATGCAATGGAATAATTCAGTAATGGAACAGTAGAGACCCACAGCATTCCCAGAGGCTTTGGTGCTTCTTTCGATGTAGGCTTTGCCCTGCTACACCAGTCTCCTAGCCTTAACTGCTCCCCTCAACAGTAGAAAGTAGATGACAGCTAAGTGTTCTTCAAGTCTTGCCAAGAGAAATCTAGCAGGGTTAAGAACACAAAAAGCGTCAAATATCCTGCTACTGGGGTATTTTATTATTTTCTTTAAGTTTCAAGGGCACGCACACACACATAGAAAAAATTCACTGAAAGAATGTTCACAGTTTATCAAGGAGTTGCTAGCATCTCAAACTCCCTCAGCAGCTGCTTCTGTTCTCATAAGGGTCATAGATTTATTTAATAGCAGTTTATCTTTCAGTTGGGTTACAAACCAAGTAGATAACATAAAGGTGTGGCCTGTCAGTGAACAGGTTTGTGCAGGCACAAGCAGGGAGTGTGAAGTATACTACTAAGATTTCATTGGGGCATTTGCACCAAGAAAGTATGCCTTTGGGTAAAAAGATTGGATTTCAGATAAAAATAAAGAAGCGAGTACCTAGAAAAAAGATTTCCATAGTGGATCTGTCCACAAGTCCACATATTTGTGACCATGCAAACACAACAGAACAAAACAAAAATGGTGAGATCTGAGAGGTGATGGGGTAAGTGACCACTCACTTAAGACTCAGTGTCACCTTTTGACCAAATGATAGAGCCTATCACTAAATAAATACACACCATGCTCTATATAAAAATACAACTGGGAGACCTCTTAGTTTTGTATTGGAAACCCAGGCAAGATGTCAGGATCCTAGACTAAGGTAATGCTCTGGGGCTCAGAGACCTAAGATCTGAATGGCAGAATTAAGATGGTGATAGTGTTGCTTCATGTGTTGTACAGTGAGACAATTCACGCTCACAACTTAGAGAGAATGAACACAAGGACACATCTCATTGGACTGGACGGAACACTTGCCTCTGACCCTGAAGTCAAAGAAAAAAGAAACATCAAGTCTGGGCAATGAAACCCAGAATAAAGTTGATCTAAAGTTTAGAATCTAAAGTTTAGAATCATGTAGAATCAACCCATCTCACAGTCCTGCTTTTGGAAAAATTCACGGCAAATCTATTGTTTAAAAAGGAAAAATTCTGATATAAAACTTGTATCGGGAGCTCAAAGAAGACCCTAACAACATAAACATACCTCATATATTTAAATCTATAAATACAAGTCAGAACACTTCTATTGCTATGTAGTGTGTGTGTGTGTGTGTGTGTGTGTGTGTGTGTGTGTGTGTGTGTGTGTTTATAATGCAAACTAAATACCTTTAGCCCTTCTGGGCCTTGAGTGACACCAGTTGTCTTAGGGGCTGGAAGGCAAGTGTTAGGTCCTCAATAAGATTGATACCTGGATCTCTTGAGACATCATTCCTTACACCATATATTTTATGCAGTTACCTTTCATCAAACCAATACCTTAGTCATCTAAAACCCATGCTGATGATAACAAAGACTAGTTAAGTATTTCTTGAAAGTGAATGGATACCTTAGTCATTACATATGGTAATTGGTTATGCATCATGCTCTAAGAATAAAGTAAGGGCTACTTTATAACTTTCTTTGTGCTTATTTTCAATGTACTACCTAGTGGGTACAAGTAAGTACTATCTAGGACTTAATACATACAAGTACTATCATAGTACTTATTCTATCATACTAGCACTAACAGATTTTTTTCTCTTACTGTGACTATTGGCACTGATGTTAAAATTGACCCAGATATAGTTCAGTTTACCTTAGTTTGTGTCAGAATTCAAGATACTGTCATAGAAGGATATCTGCAACCAACAATATTGGAAAATAGAAGTGCAAGTGATTTAAGGGAGCTGGTGGCACATGACTGTCATTCTAGCTACTTGGGAGGAGGAGGAGGAGGAGGAGAATGGAGGTATGGCTCAAGTGATAAAGAAGAAGAAAGTAGAACAAGGAAGAAGAGGAAGAAAGGAGGAGGAGGAGAAGGCAAAGGAGGAAGAAGAGGAGGAGGAGATAATGCAGGTGTAGCTCAAGTGAAAAACTAAAGCAAAAAAGCTAGGCTCTGAGTTCAAATCCCAGTACTGACACTAAAAATTTAGAAGAATGTTTTCACCAAATTCAACTGATTTCTAGCACCCAAGAGACCAGCAGAAACAGGATTATGGCACCTATGAGGACAAGGCCTGTCTAATGTCCAGTTTAGTGCCTGTCACAGAGTAGCAGGGATTTGCAAAGGATGACTGGTTGCTCTAGAAGTGAAAAGCAGAAGCAGAATAAAGACACAGAATTAAGATTCTATTAAATCTGAGCCTAGGAGAATCAAAACCGAGGGTGAAAACCCCAAGATGAGTAACGAGCATAAACTAAATGCAGCCAGAGCTCCAGTGGCCCAGAGAGGCCACAAACCAGCCAGCAAGCACAAAGCAATTCCAGACCACAAGTATGGCTGAGGTCAGGTCCTTGGAGGTGAGAGCTGGGGTCAAACCTTGGAGGGGCAGGAAACCACAGCAACTCTTCAAGTTGTCCCCTTTTAGTGGTATTTGTGGGGATACAGCCAACAGCAGCCAGGAGGGCTGTTTACCAAAGCCATTCTCCGGCACGTCCCACAGAAATACTTGTGGAAATTACTGCCAAAACTTACATGGGAATCAAAAAGAAGGAACTGAATCAAGCCATGCAAAACATGCCGCAGTCATTCTGTAAGCTCCATTTCTTCACAGATGGCTGCTGTGGAAGAAATGACTGCTGACAAGAAAACAGGGACCCCTCAGAGTTAGTCCAGCCCCCGGGATGAAAGCAGAATGTAAAATTCGCTATTTTGATTTAATAAATTGGCTTTAAAAGATATTTAGGATACACAGGGTGCTGGTGGCTCACACCTGTAATCCTAGCTATTCAGGAGCCTGAGATCTGGGAATTGTGGTTTGAAGCCAGCCTGGGCAAGAAAGTCCATTAACTCTCATCTCCAAGAAACGACTCAGAAAAGGCCAAAAGTGCTGCTGTGGCTCAAGTGGTAGAACACTAGCCCTGAGAAAAAGAATCTCAGGGACAACACCTAGGCCCTGAGTCCAAGCCCCAGAAATAGCACACACACACACACACACACACACACACACACACACACACACACACTCACACACACACACACACACACACAGATATTTAGGACAAAAATCTGGTAAAGGTGAGTAAGTGAACCATTACTTATGCTATCCAAAGTCAGATTCACCAGACTGAGATACAAAACTGTCTGGCACACCTGAAAAGCCAGATAGAAATCAATTGTTTACACACAGCCTTGTATTTCTGAGAGATGGGACACTCCAGGTTCTGGACAGAGCTAAATCTAAGCTCATTTGCCCAGGCAGTACCTGGAGTTATGAAATCCAGCCTTCTTCAACCCACCTGCTCCTAGCTGGGCCCATCGCTATGGCTCTCCCTTTACAACCATCATAACAACCATTGTGCTTCTCATTTTGTGTGTGTGTGTGTGTGTGTGTGTGTGTGTGGTTTGGGGCAGGGGAGTATTGGGCTAGAACTCAGGGCCTGAGTGCTATCCCTTAGTTTTTTCACTCAAGGAGCACTCCACCACTTGAAGCACAGCTTCACTTCTGGATTTTTGGTGGTTAATTGGATAAAAGAGTCTCATGAACATTCCTGCCTTGGCTGGCTCAGATCTCAGGTTCCTGAGTAGCTAGGATTGAGTATAAGAGTGAGCCTGTTAGATTTCCCTCTGGTTTTACGTTTGAGGCAAACCTATCTTTTGCTGCTTTAGAGAACAGCTTTAAATACCACTCCATACCCATACTTTCTGCTATGTCCTAAGTTTGGAAGCCTCATTCTTCTAGCTCTCCTAAGCACCCTTTTTTTGGAGATGGGAGGGGAAGGGACACAGAGCAATTTCATATCTCAAGTATGGCTGAGTTGGGTTCTCAGGACAATGACTACAGCACCTGTGTCCATTGAGCTGAGTGGCTTCCGCACCCAAGAGCCCATCAGAGCCAGGCCTGTGGTATCACTCAGAATGAGGCCTGTGGCAGTGTATTTCAAAACCAACTATCCAGTGTTCAATGTAGTACCTGGCATGGAAATAGCAGCCCAGTCACTACTTGTTAGTAAGAGATTTGAAATTAGAAGTCATCTTTTCTGCTCCCCAATACAATTTTATTCTTTTTCTTTTTTAGATTTTTAAATTGTTATTATAAAGGTGATGTATAGAGAGGTTACAGTTACATAAGTCAGGTAAAGAGTATATTTCTTTTTGGACAATGTTACCCCTTCCCTCTGTCATTTCCCAGGTTCCCCCCCCACACACACCCCACAAGTTGAGATAGGTGTTTGTTTTGCCAGTCCTGGGCCTTGGACTCAGGGCCTGAGCACTGTCCTTGGCTTCTTTTTGCTCAAGGCTAGCACTCTGCCACTTGAGCCACAGCGCCACTTCTATATATGTGGTGCTGGGGAATTGAACCCAGGGATTCATGTATACAAGGCAAGCACTTTTGCCACTAGGCCATATTCCCAGCCCCTCCCCCACAAGTTGAATAGTTTTCAACATCGTGTCTAGTGAGTACCACTGCTGCATTGGTTCATCCTTTATTCCTCCATTTCTGTATCCTTTTATTCTCAAATGATTCCTTCTATTGGACAAAAAAAAGGTTCATAAACACTGAAATCTGGTTTAAGAGAATTACTGAACCCACAAATCAGGGCCCCAATCTTAAAAGACCCTTAATTCATTGTAGTAGCAAATTCTCCTTTTCTCCCTCCCCATCCTTCTCTTCTACTCTTCCTTCTTTTCTTGTTCCTGCATTTCTTCTTCTTTATATCTTGAACTGTATAGAAAAGAACTATGGGGAAATTGCACATTAACTAATTTGCTCTTTGTGAGAATTATGTTAGGTTCTTACTTTAGTATTCCCATTTCACAGACAAAGAAACAGAAATGCCAAGTGTTTAAGTAAATGCCAGAGGGCAAACAAGCAAGAAGTTGCAAATCCTGGATCTAAACTTAGGCTGTCTGACTAGAGAATGTCAATTCCTTACCAACACACAACACAGCCTCTCCAGACAACACCTCTTAAGAAGTTGAGGGCTACAGCCTCTATCCTGGACTCCCATGCAATAAATATTTATTGAATATCTGTTGTGTATTGGGTGCTGTAAATGCTTGCAACAGGCATAAACAGCCAACATTCCTGCTGGTTTTCTAGTGACCATTTATCATCTTTCTCAAAGGCTGAGCTAATGAATCCTCTAGACAAGGAGGTTCAGGAAGCTGGTTCTTTCTCCTTATTGTTATTTTTGAGATGTCTTCCCATAAAGCAATTCCTGATCCTCTTAGGATACTCTTGCAAGAGCCAGGTGGGAATATGCAGCAGGCTGGAGGGGTGTAGTGAAGGGTATAATGAGTGCAAAGACAGAAAGGAACGAAATAGTGTCAGGGACTCCTCTTTGAGACCTCTCTCTTCCTTTCACTTTTCATGTAAACTCACTCTGTTTACCTTAAAAATAATCAAATAAAAGTCTCAGAAAGATTCTCATACTAGGTTAGAGGAATGCACCAGCAACTTTCCCATACCTTCATGAAAAGTTAAAAAAAAAAAAGAAAGAAAATCCATAACTGGGTGCCAGTGGCTCATGCCTGTAATCCTAGCTACTTAGGAGGCTGAGATCTGAGGATCGAGGCAAAGTCAATTGGAGCAGGAAAGTTTGTGAGACTCATCTCTAATTAACTAGCAAAAAGCCTCAAGTGAAGCTGTGGCTCAAGTGGTAAGGCACAAGACTTGAGCCAAAAAAAAAAAACAAAACTCTAAAAGACAGTGCTCAGGCCCTGAGTTCATGCCTTAGGATTGGCACAAAGTGGGAAGGGGGGACAAAAAAAAAAGAGAGAAAAGAAGAGACATAGAAGACAGTGGTAGATCCTCGCCCCTTCCACATTCAAACAGTTCAAACAGGCTGGAAGAATTATAGTCACAGTGGCCTTTAAGATACCCTCAGAGAAAGCAGAAGCTCTGCCTGCCAGGCAGCTGCTAAAGCGCAGCCTCTGCGGTTTTGCCTTGACCTTCACGTTGTACAGCCCCCACCTCTGTACTCTGCTACAATCCTCTTCTCCCTGCTGAATCAGCCACACTGGGACCAGCGCAGGGGAACAGGTCAGACTCTGAGACATTTGGTTTATTCAACACCATGAAGGAAATCGCAGTAATTCAGTGAGAGAATCAAAATGAATCAAGGTGATAAAAATAGATTTTTTCCAACTGTACGAAGATGAATCATTTTGCCACAGGGATTCGTGAGGTTCTGTTTCAGCTTGGTTTTCAATCCAGCCTCATAAATTTGATGAAGGAAAAAAATTTCCTTCCCCTACATCACCCAAGGCTGCGAAGTATTTAGCCTTTAGACAGGTTTGACATGGTTTTATTAGAGGATTGCCCAGAAATAACTTCCATTCCTTCCCCAACCTGCAGTAAATACTGACTTTGAAAGACAAGCCTTCCAATCGAGACCTTGCTGACTCTTCCCCTCTCCCCAATTTTCTTCTTCTTTCTTTCCCTCCTTATTTTAAGGAAAGATTCTTAGACCACAAACTGGGAGCAGAAACAAGAGCGCAGTGTGAGAGGGGCGAGAAAGCACCTAGAGTGTGCACGCTCACGTTTCCCCAGGACACACCAGTGCGGGTGAGTACACTGTAACTCCTGAAAGAAATCTTCAAATTGCAACCGAGTGCCTCCTTGTTCACAAAATCTGAGAAAATCCTCTTTAGTTTGACCACACTAATACATCTATGTGTCTTTCACCATATTCCAGAAGAAAATAAGTTAAAATATCAAGGAATATGGCGAGGTCACAGGAAAGGAAATTTTGACATTATTTTAGCCATATCATAAATATATAAAAAGTAATCATCTTTTGTTTTATAAGGGTAAGCGTTAAGATCTAAATAGCTTCCTTTCTTCTCTCATGAACACACTTTTTTTTTTTTTTTCCAAAATGGGTTTACTTACCCACACGTGTCTTCATTTCTCACTCAGGGAGAGGGGAGGGCGTGTCCCCTGGCCTGCACCCCACGGCAGCCCAGATGCCCTTCTATCTCCCTGCCCAGTGGGCTCTGTCCACAAGCAGGCTGCAGCGGCTGAAATGGTGATGCTGAGAAAGGGAATGTGCTGGGAGGGCTGACTGCCACACCTATTAGGGAGGGAGGCGGAGAATTCTGCTCCCTCCAGGAAGGGGAGCTCACATCCCAAGAGCTACATATACAGGGCCAAATCCAAGTCTGCTGGACAGCTTGGTAACTGCCACCAGCACACAGTAGGCTGACAGATCTATCAATCAATCTGGAGTTTGAGAAGGCATGCCAGTGGGATCTGAGGAACAAGTGTTCAAGTTCCAGGGTGGGAACAAAGTAGCTGCCTGACCCTGGGCAAGTCACTATCTTCAGAATGTCAGTTTCCTCCTTTGTCACACAGCTTTAAAAATAAGTCTCTTGGGATGGGATTGTGGCTTAATGGTAGAGTGTTTGCCTAGCATGCATGAAGCCCTGGGTTCGATTCTTCAGTACCACACAAACAGCAAAAGTCAGAAGTGGCGCTGTGGCTCAAGTGATTGAATGCTAGCCTTGATCAAAAAGAAGCTCAGGGTCAGTGCCCAGTCCCTGAGTTTAAGCCCCAGGATGGGCAAAAAATAAAAAATAAGTCTCTGAGCCAGGCTCTAGTTCTTGGGGAAGGGGTTGGACAGATCTGAAGGATTGCCAGCCCAGGCAGAAAAGTTCACTAAACTCCACCTCCCAATTAACCAGCAAAAAGTAAGCTAGAAGCATGTTTCAAGTGGTAGAGCCTCAGCTGAGCAAGCAAAACAAGTAAGCATAAAGCCCTTAGGTTCAAATATAGTCAGTACGAGCAAAAAGTTAACAATAATCTCTGAATGGCTTCTAGTTTTTTTTTCAATTTTTTATTATCAAACTGATGTACAGAGAGGTTACAGTTTCATATGTTAGGCATTGGATACATTTCTTGTACTGTTTGTTACCTTGTCCCTCATACCCCCCTCTCCCCTCCCCTTTTCCCTTCCCCCCCCCCCCCATGAGTTGTTCAGTTCATTTACACCAAACAGTTTTTCAAGTATTGCTTTTGTAGTTGTTTGTCTTTTTTTACCCTATATACCACTGTTTACCAGTATACACGGTGGCTTCTAGTTTTGATGGGAACTCTGAGGCCATCATAATAATAAATGAGCAGAGCCACGATATACTGGAAATATACTACATACATGCATATTAGACATCTTATGCATATCACCTCATTTAATTGCACAATACTGCGTTTTATTGACCTTATTTTATAAATGAGGAAACTTTCAGATCATGGTGAGCCAGGATCTCTTGAAAATGAAGGCTTATCATATCTAGTTAGTGTTTTCAGTTTAAATGGAGCCATTTAATATTTGTGCCTGAAATCGAGCTGACATCTGTGAATGGAATTTCAGCACAGTTGGGTGATTAATGTGTTTATAGTCTCTGCTGGTATAATTCTGAGATACTGATATTTATGGTTATAGCTTTACATGCTACTGAAGAATCTCTTTTCTACCTTTTAAAAATTATTAAAATCTCCCCAAAGGGCATGAAATATTTCTTTGTGCAGATTCTAAACACAGAAGCCTGAAATACATGAACAGAAATGTGTGTGGATTTACTGTTTGGAGTTTGGAGATGCTACACACACAGTGTTTATAACCAATTCATCATTTATAGAAGTTTATTAGATGATATGCCAACTAACTCACCAGTATCCTGCCATTTATTGAACACTGGCATTCACTGTTGTTTATTAATACCTTTTGTGTTCCCTTGCAGAATGCACTCTTTATTGTCATTCATTTTGTTTTGCCAGAAAAATTTCACTTTTAAATGGTTTTTAAATTTATAGAAAAATTATAAAAACAGCAGCGTTTCTATAGCTTATACCTAGCATATTATTTCTATGTTTCATTTATAATAAACAATGAACAAATATTAGTGGAATACTTGTAACCAAACTCATATTTTATTTAGACTTCCTTCACTGTTCTGCAGTTTTGTGGTTAATGTTTATTTTTTGCCTTGTGCAGTACTATGGATTGAACTCGGGGCTTTAGGCACACTAGGGAACTGCTTACCAACCTGAGCTATGACTCAGTCTTTTTGTTGTTGCTTGTTTTTGAGGTAGCCCCTTTCTACCTTTGTCTGGGCTGGCCTCAAACTCATGACCCTCAGGCCTCCTTTTCTAGGAGTGGTTGGGATTATAGGTATGCACCACCCTACCTGCTTTCCAGTGTTTTCTGTTCCGAGATCCCATCCGGGACAACACATTGCATTTGCATGGTGTCTCCCCCTTCTTTTAGAACTTCCTTTATCTTTTATGGCCTTGACAATCTGGACCAGCACTGGTCAGGTATTTTGTAGAATGATCTTCGATTGGGGCTTGTCTGATATTTTTCTCATGGTTACACTAGGGCTATGGGTTTTGTAAAGACATTGAAGCAAAGTTCCATAACATTGTATCATTGGTCTTGTGTTTTACATCCTATTTTTGCATTTGTTTGAAATGGTGTCTCATTATCTTGTCTAGGCTAGACCTGAGTGACCCTCTTGCTTTAGCTTCCCAAGAACCCAGGACTACAGCTATGTACCATCATACCTATTACTCATACTATTATGAAAAAAGTTTATGTGAAAGTCAAGTCAAATCTTTAAAGTAAGTAAAGCTTATTTTAGAAAAGATAAATGTCAAGCACTTTACTCACTAATCTAGCTCTGGTGCTGAGAATTTTATGAGAGAATAAAAAAGGGGTGTGGGGTGGGATTCATGTTTGCCTCAGTTTGAGGTGATGGTAGACCCACAATTAGAACAGGAAGCTAGCTAATTACCAGATAGGTGTCTGGCAATGCTTTTGAAATATGTGCCAAGATAAACTTCCTACAAAAACAATCACAGAGGGAAACACATTTTAAGAGAAGTATTGTTTCAGCTTAGCATGATCCCCTTTATTCACACTGCTTTCTAGTATTTGATGTGATGCTTTTCTGTTGTCAAACTACTGAGTTTGTAGTTCATGCTAGAATTTAGTTGCATGGAATTTTTTTCACAAAAGCTAAGATTATGAAAAAAGGTAAGACCTGGACTGAAATATGTTTTGATTACTATGAGGTTGTTCCCCGCCCCCCCACCCCCCGCCTCAGTGTTCCTGAGATTAATTCCTCAGGGAGAAAGTAAGGAAGTGATGTAATGTCACAAACACTGCTGAGCTCTGCTCAGCAAAAGATAACGGAGAACAAGTAGTTTGCTTTCTTCAAAGAATGGACACTTTTTTTCCTGAGAAGGAAGGAGGAAAATCAAAAGCTTTACATCACTGCTATATATAACCTTCCACCTTTGCAGGAACAAGAATAACTATCGAAACACACTTGTTAAAACAACTTGTGGTGCATAAAGAGGCTATTTGACTTCAGCTAGCAACCATCATCATTCATAACACTTTTGAATTCGAATTAAAACATGTAGCTAGCTGAACTCTACATCCTTCCACTGACTTCCCCCAATCCATACATTCCCCAAATCCCTGTACCTCAGATTATAACTGTATTTGACTTTAAAGAGATAGTGGAATTTTATTTGAGGTAATCTGGGTGGATCCTAAGACAGATTGTCATGATGTTCTCAATCAAAAGAGGAAATGTGGACACAGACACATAGAGAAGAAAGACCATGTAAATGTGCAGGGAGAAGAGCATCCATAAGACAAGGAGAGAGGTCTTTAAAGAGTCTGGTCCTGCATGGATCATGTCCTTCCAATCTCCTAAATGGTGGGGAATAGGAGCTGGGAATATGGCCTAGTGGTAAAGTGCTCGCCTCATATACATGAAGCCCTGGGTTTGATTCCTCAGCACCACATATATAGAAAAAGCCCGAAGTGACGCTGTGGCTCAAGTGGTAGAGTGCTAGCCTTGAGCACAAAGAAGCCAGGGACAGGCCCTGAGTTCAAGCCTCAGGACTGGCAAAAAATAATAATAATGGTGGGGAAAAAAGTCTGTTGTTTATGACACATAGTCTATGGTACTTATTATCAGAACAAACAGTTCACTCACATGGCATTAAAAGGAAACTACCATGGCACTGGCGGCTCATGCCCATAATCCTAGCTATTCAGGAGTCTGAAATCTAAGGATTGTGATTCAAAGCCATCCCAGGCAGAAAAGTCCCCATGAGACTCTTATCTCCAATTAACTACTCAAAAACCAGAGGTGAAGCTGTGGCTCAAGGTGTTAGAGTGCTAGCCTTGTGCAAAAGAGCTCAGGGACAGCACCCAGGCCCTGAGTTCAAGCCCCATGACCAACAACAACAACAACAAAAAATGAACTATCAAGCTAGGTGGCTTATATCTGTAAACTTAGCTATTCAGGAAGCTGAAAGCTGAGGATCAAGGTTGGAAGCCAGCCTACGGAGAAAAGTCTATGAGATTCTCTAATTAACCAACAAAAAAAAAAAACAGAAGTGAAGGTATGGCTTAAGTGGTAGAGTGCCAGTCTTGAGTAAAAAAAGCTAGGCAAAAGCATGAGGCCCTAAGTTCAAGCCCCAGTACTGAAGCCGAAAGAAAAGAAGAAAAGAGAAAAGGAAAGGAAAAGAAAAAAAAAGAAGACAAAAGAGAAAGGAAGGAGGAAAGAAGAAATAAAAGAATGAACTGTCACGGAGCAGGCAGAGCACAAGATAGGCATATATTGTATCTGACTAAGTTGTCAATTATACAAACATCTTTTGAAGTTACCATCTATCATGATTTCAAATCTTAAGTATAATCTTTCATGACTTCTGTAGTTTCCATTTCCTTTTGTTATATGTCCTCTTTCAAATCCTTCTTACCACTGTGTAACAAATATTCCAAAATATAATTGGGGAAGGAAAAGCTTCAAAATTTGTGATTATTAAAATAATTTTCTTCATGTGTACTTAAGCATAAAGATTTAATCTTAAAATTACTCATTCACTCACTGAGTCCAACATTTTTAGGACGTTTTCCTGAGTTCCCAACCAACATTTCCAATAGCCTGCCAAGCATCTGCACACAAACATCTCTGAGAAATATCCAACCCAATATAGCCAGAAAAGAATTCATCTTTTCTCTTGGAATCCATTTCTCATTCCCCTGATCCCTATTAATGGCATTAATATTCTCCAAGTTGTTCATGTCCAAAATGTAGCTGTCATCAAGCCTGACATGCACATGTCTTCTAGCCTCTGAAGTAAAAGTATTCGAGCACTGTATCATGATTGAAGTGGTATGTTTATTTTATTAGTTATACTCGTAAAAATGGTATGTCTTATAACTGATGGCAGATTATAGTCGAGGACAAAGAAATCTTGTCTCTTCATCTCCATTCCCACAGCTTCTAGCAAAATTTAAGAGCTTCTCGTCTCTCACTGGGATTACTTGCCTTCCAATTGACTTTTATTGCTGGTCTTTGCTCAAAACTGGCTTGCCACAGTGCTGCCAGGATTATCTAAAATACAAGATTCCCTGTTCTCAGTGGCTATTACTGAATGCCAAGGACAGACCAACTGTTCCCCTGTGGCATTTCTGGTCTCAGTGTTCAACTCCTGGCTTACTTTCAGAAGCATGGGCTTTTTGGGGACCCTGGGCTCTCCCTGCAGGAATACGCAAATATTGGCCACCTGTGGACAGGAACCAGGTTATTCTCATTCCCAACAAGAACATTCTTCCTCCAACTCTGATGATGCTCTTCACTGTTCCTAGGAGCCCACATCAGCCCACAGTTCTTCTAAAGCTCTTGAGCTCAAATCAAAACTGCTTCCTTGGTTGGGTATTGGTAGCTCACATCTATAATCCTAGCTACTTAGGAGGCTGAGATCCAGAGGATCACAGTTCAAAATCAGTTCAGCAGAAAAGTCTGCAAGACTCTATCTCCAAAAGAAGCAAGCAAAAACCTAGTCTGGAGATATTACTAAAGTGGCACAACCCAGAGAGTATGAGGCAGAGTTAGATGCCCTAGAATTGACAAAATAAAACAACAACAACAAATAAACAAAAAACCTCCTCCAGCCCACCTGATATTAGCACTTCTCTATATATCTGTCTCCTAAAAGAAGAACCACTAAAAGGCAAAAATCATGTTTCAAATCATAAGTAGATTTTCACATGGAAGAAAGGAGAGAACAAAACCATCTCTTTTGGGCACTATGTGCAAAGGAAAACTAGGAGACAGAAGTTGGATGTGATACGAGAGAGACTGTCCAAAGAAAACTGTGTGGTCCTTAAAATTCTATGAGCAAAGGGATATATTTTCAGGAGACTATGAAATCTGTGCCCTGATTTCTCAATAGATAAATACAGATGGCCCTCAACTTACAATGGGGTCGTGTCCTGATAAACCCATTGGAAGCTGAAAATATTGTTAAGTCAGTAATACACTGAATACAACTAACCCCACCAAACATCAGAGCTCAACCACATATTCCATCACAGGGCTGGTTGTTTACTCTTGTGGTCAGATGACTGACTGTATGTCATACTGCATATCACTAGTCCCGGGGGGGGGGGGGGGACTCCAAGATTTCAAGTATGGTTTCTACTGAATGAGTAAATGAGTATTGATTTCACACATAGTAATGTTGAAAAGTTTAAGTAAAACCAACGTAAGGCAGAGACTATATGTACGATCATCTCATTCCCCATGATAGACAGCTACGGATGGCTCCAGTATTCAGTTACTTAAAGAAGCTCCAGTGTTGGTGTGTGAACTGGGCTCAGTGACTTGTTTTTCATTAATGGAGTATATTAGAAGAGATGAAATGTCACTTCGGAGATCAAATCATAGGGAACACATACTTCCACCATGTTTGTTTCCTTTCTCTCTCTTTCCATCTCTCGCTTTTTACTATAAGCTGATCTATGTTCCTCGCCAAAGTATCCACGCAAATAAACTGAGAATTAGATCTTGCCCAGCCAAGACTTGAAAAAACACTCACCAATACCTTGAATAAAGCCTGTTAGAGACTCTGCCAAGCCCTGCTCCAACTCCTGGTCCACAGAAACTATAAGATCACAAACACTGTTGTTTTAGGCACTAAGTCTTGGGGAGTGGGAATATAGCAAGGGATAACTAATATACTTGCCAAATAAGACAAACAGAAGGGAGACAATGAGCACAGGATGAGTGGAGGTGCAGAAAAAAAATCTTACTGAATCTTTACAAGTACCCTCCTCCCACCCCCTTGACACCCCCCCCCCATATACGGACAAGGAAACTGGCTTGTTAGTCTGACCCAAGTTCAACAGTGAACGACCAAAAGTCAGTCTGCTAACATGGGCATTAGAATGCTCCCTGACCCTCCCAAGTCACCATGGAGAAAGGTGCTCACCCCGCCCCCCCGACACACTCCTAAGTATGGATTCACCAGGTAGCCAGGTCTTTTAGTTGAGATGATAGGTTAGTTTAGCCCTGATTTCTAAGAGTGATTGGTATGAAAGATAAACCTAAACCACTGTCTTGGTTTAGGAAAAGCCTTATAACATTTATTTGCAGGTGTTTGTTTTTTTTTTGTCCATAGGCACCAGAGAGCTATAGGATGCTTCTGGAGAAGATGAAGGATAGAGATGGTCTGCACTTTTACAAGCTAATTGTTTATTTTATTTTTTTTATTTTTGCCAGTCCTGGGGTGTGGACTCAGGGCCTGAGCACTGTCCCTGGCTTCTTTTTGCTCAAGGCTAGCACTCTACCACTTGAGCCACAGCACCACTTGTGGCTTTTTCTGTTTATGTGGTGCTGAGGAATCAAACCCAGGGCTTCATTCTTGCAAGGTGAGCACTCTACCACTAAGCCATATTCCCAGCCTCTTTATGAGCTAATTGTGGAGACTGTTACAACTAACTGTGCACAGGCCATATGGTCTTACATGGCATCCAATGAACTCAGAAACCCCCGAGTTCCTATCCCACCATTCAATTGAAGGCAGTGTTGAATGCAGCAAAGACATTCGGTGTTTGACTGGTTTTCCTACAGTCTGTACTCCTGCTCAGCTAAACCTACTAAATGCAAATCAGCAGCCCTTCGGCAGCCTGGCCTTGGCACCAACCCCAGGAGCAGCAATTGAGCATTCGTTCTGTGCATGGTGTGGGAACACAACCCAGGTTTCTCCTACGGATGCCAGGAATGGGGATCAAGGAAAATGTGTCATTGCATTCAGTTCAGGCTGAGATTCTTTACAAGATCTATTCATTTCCAGCAGTGAACTGTGTTCCTCGCAGAGACCATCGCTCACTACCAGACCATCGCTCACTTGGCTCCCAAGAACACTCTGTCAAGCCCCACAGTTGCCTTATTGTACCATACTATGACTGTCACAAGCAAAGAAAGGGAAAGGCACACACCAGGGTGGGATCCCCAGGCTTCCCCCTCTCCCACACAGAGGGAGAATTCTGAGTCAGCTTGTTCTTGTTCCTGTTCCTAAGTCAGAATCACGGGCAAGGAGAGCCATGTCTAGCTAGAATGATTAGTACTGGGAGTGGCTAACAAATAGTAATAGCAGTGAAAAAGGTAAGAAGCAAGAATGTAGAGAGCCTGGACAATTTTAGGTTGTTGCAGGCAGGGAAAGGTTTGGAGGGGGCTAATGTGTAGGAGATAAATGTGTGCATGACAGCGGTGTGTGTGTGTGCATTTGAGTGTCTGCATGTGCTCACTCATGCAAGCACATACAGAGAGCAGAAGAAAAGCATTTTAGGAAGTTTTGTTGCATATTATAAGTGGAACCACTATGATTTAAAAAAAAAATTTAGCAAGGATTTTTAGTGCTTATTGTTATGGGTTGTGTGATTGGTAGTCCTTTGATGGGATGCCTGGGGCATGTCCACGTGGAGTTTGGTACAATAGAGGGACAGTAGACATATTTACTACATTTAGGACCTTGTAACACAATCTTCTGTCTCAATTTGGTTCAATTAATAGACGTAAAGTAAGACGAATGATCAAAAGTCTTCTGAAGCCATTGAGGGCCTTCTTAGAAGTCAAAGCCTCCAAACAGGAAGAGTCGCATTCAGCTCTAACATAGGAGGCCTTATGGAAAAGTGTGACATGGTGGAAAAACATGGACTCTGAAGCTGGGCAGACCTTGATTCAAAACCTAATCCTGTCTCGTTTTAATTAGAAAGCTGCTAACTTACTTCTTTGCAATTTAACTCTTGGGCACAGAAATAAAGACATCTCAGATGAAGAAGGGAAATCTAAGCAGCACCTTCTACACAGTGGATATTGAATATGTAATGGCTAGCCCAACCATAGCAACACTTCTGGCTTCTTTGGTTGTTTGCTTTGTCTTTCTTGTGGTCTAAAATAATACTTTTAACTGGGAGAGAAACAGAAGCAAACAAGCACAACTTTTACTTGCATTTTTTCTGACATAGCTTTAAGATGAATTATTGGAAGGAGGTAAAGTTTCTAGAAATTATAAAGAAAATATAGACTGCACACCCAAAATAAGGCCTTCCCATAGATGCGTTGGGCACAGAAGAACTCATCTCCTGGTAATATTTACACAAGATCTTTCCTTGGCTGGTAGACACCCAGAATACCTGGGTCCCAAACTTAATGTGTGGTCTTTTTCCTAAATAATGAAGTTTGCTAGGGCTGGAGCTCAAGTGGTAGGACACCTTCATAGGAAACAAAGTCATGCATTCAAATCCCAGTGCCACCAAAAAGGAAAAAAAAATGTTTGCCTAAGATTCTGGTCTCCTGCTACTCATCTCCCAACAGCTCACATAGCCACCTTTTATCCAAAACAATATTTTTAATCTTCTCATAATGTGGAAGTCTCTACAGCCCTTTCATCATTTCCCCTGCTCTGACCTTTCTCAAACAATAAAACCTCAAATGTTCTGCTATCAGTATAACAAAAGCTTCCTAAAGTCACCTGAGTTTATGGTAATTTGCATGTTTATCCATTTTAGAAAGATCAGCTGTAACCATATTCAAAATCTTACCTTTGATTAGAGAAATATATCCCTTTTGCAAAAAACAAAAGTTTCTGATGAAATTAGGGTTACTAGATGGTAGTAAAAATAATAATCATTCCCATTCCCATTCCTGTTCTGTGATACTGAACTTTAGGGTCAAATTTCCACCATTCATTAGCCAAGAGGCATTTTGTAAAGCATGGCTTTTCACAGAGGTTGGGAGAGGATTTTGAAGGCATTAGACAAAAGAAAGAAAAAGATAAACTCTCAGGCCAATAAACTGAGCTACTCAGGAGGCTCAGATCTGAGGACTGTGGTTTGAAAGTTCAAAGCCAATCAGGGCAGGAAAGTCCATGAGACTCTCATCTCTAACAAACCACAAAAAAACCAGAAGTGGTATTGTGGCTCAAGTGGTAGAGCGCTAGCTTTCAGCACAAAAGCTAAGAGGCAGCACTTAGGCCCCAGGCAAGCCCCAGGACTAAAACAGCAACAACAAGTGAGTCTTTGCCTTCCCCTTTTTCTCACAAGACAATAACTTGTCATTGATGCGTGTTCCATCTTTAACTGGAAGCACGGGAAGAGGCAAAACACTGAAAGGGGATTCACTTGCAAGTATCAAGCAAATCAAGCAACTATTTCAGGACAGTCCTATGATGGCCCAGAACTTGAAGGAAGGTTCCTTAATTGTCTATTTGCAATGATATGTGCTTACATGTCTGCAGGCAAATGAATGTCAGAATGAAAAGCTCAGCACTAAAAGGCCTTAACCCCAAACTCCTTTGGTAAGCAAAGATTTGGGATGAAGCAACCTTCAGTATGGTCTTTAATAATCATTACAATGAGTTTCAGAATGTGACTGGCTGTGCAATGCTGATGAGTTGGCTGACTGAAGAAGGGTAGCTTTTTAAAAAGGCCTTTGGAATTCCAAGACCTAAATTTGAGGTCTTTCTCTCTGGAACAGCTAAGAGTATCACTAACACCTAAAAAAGAATGCAAGCATCTGCAGGCAGTCACCACTCAGTTTCATATGTCAGCAATCCTTAAAGCGGAAACACAGATCTGGAGCCAGAGCCTGGGCTTTCTTACCAGGAAATTATATTCAACTACTTTGCTTTAACACCTTCACCCCTGAATTCTTTGTAAGCACAGTTCAACTCAAGAGCTAAGATGTACCTATTCATGCCTTTGTAAGTCGACACGTGTTTATAATTTGGGATTGCTATGTGAAAACATACTTTCCTATTTATCTTCGAGTGTAACAGTTGGGCCATCTTATTGGATGGACCCCAGGTCGTTAAGACCCATGCGACAAGCATGAGTTCCAGGCAAGGAAAACTCCCAGGCTGCAATTTGCAGGTCACCATGGCTCCTGCTACTGTAGACTTCATAAGATCCATAGATGCTCACTGGCCTGTCAATCCTCTAGCAAAGTACAAGCCAACCTTGTAGTCTTCAGGTACATTTGAGGAATTCTCTGCCCTCTCCTACCTGTTGTGAATATCAGGAAGAGGAAAAAGTCATGTGATTGATTCATGTACTCATAGGAAAGTCTCATTCCTACTAAGCCAAGATGATCCCTGCCATCTTCAGAGCAACTACTTATTGGAAATTCTTGACTGCCCAAGAAAAAGAATTCATTTCTTTTAATCTTCAAGTCTTTTTTATTGAAAATTCTCAAACCTACCAACAAGTGGCAAGAATAGTACCAGAACTATATATCCTGTATTTAAACTTAATATTCTACCACATTTCCTTTATCTTTTATCTCTTAAATCCAGCTCCCTTTGCATATAAAATTATATATTATATGCATATATTTTACTGAAGTTTTGAAATCAGTTGTATATATCATGACATTTCATCTCTCAGTACATTGCTTTCTCAGTATATTGCTTTCTATGGTCAAGAATAATACTGTATACACAGTAGACTAGTCTCACATGCAAGGGCTTCAACACTGAGAAATTATTATTACCTGATATTCAATCTATGCTCAAATTTCCCCCATGGTCCCATAGTGGCTATTATAGTGTCATTTTCAATTATGGATTATCCACTGCCTTTGGCTATCAGATCTACTGAGTCATTTTTAATTTATAACAGTTTTCAGTCCTTTTTGCTTAGAAGAGTTGCCTTGAAGCATGCTGATAGTGTTGAAGAATATAAACCAGCTTTGCAATATGAAATCTGGACTTGACTGATTACTACTTTAGAACTCTAATTTCTTGGTGCATCATTAGAACATCTTGTTGTTTGAATACAATACCAGGTATTGGTTAAGTTTGATGAGGGCCAAGTAGCTACTGAAAGTCACAGTGTCTGAACATGAATATGAAAACATTTATAAACCTTGCATTTCAAACTGTTAGTGGCAGTTGTTCAAAATCTTACTCCCCAAACTATATTTGAAGAGTTGACTTTTCTTCTCTTGTCTCTTATATCAGGGGATGCTAGCTGTAACTGTCAGGAAGGATCTAGCAGATCACAAATAATCAAGGTTTCACAGAGGCAGTGTTGTATGAGAGCTTCATAAATGACTACGATTTAGTAAAGAAGAGCAGGAAAAGAATATTATGTTATAAAGTATCAGGAGAAATGGCACCACACATGGGTGTGAATTTAATCCACTCATAGGTGAAATAAAAAGCTGTAAAAATAATTCATGTGCATACTAATATTCACATACTGATATTGACATCTTATAACAGTCACATACTTACTATTTATTTTATAAAGTTATTTGAATCTATTCCTCCTGAATTTATCCATTTGCCTACATATTAACTTATTTAGCTCTATGACTGTGGCAGACAAAATTTAAAAGAATTTTTAATGACTAATCACTAACTCACTGCCAACATCAGAAATGTAAGGCATCCATAGAAACAGAAATGCTTAAAATAAAGCAAACATGCAGTTCACTCACCCAGTTGACACCATATCCCTGCCTATTAGGACCCCCACAGGTCTCAAACACAATAGTTTCTTTCACATCTAATTTTAACTTGTCATTGTGATATGGCTAAGAATCTCTAAAACAATCAGTAAGGTCTATGTGGGATCCTGCTTAAATTCTTGACATTTTTCTCATTGTTTTCTACAAAAACACTCACAGAGAAGGCCATCAAAATGGAAACAATTAGTGAGCCATTACCAGGCCACAAACATCCCCAGCTCTGTGTGTGCATGAATGTGTGTGCATGCATGTACACACACACTCATGTGTACACACATGTGTACACACATGAGAGTGTGTGTACATGCACACTAGGTCCCTTTCTGAATTATGATTTGATACTCTTCCCGATCTTCCATCGTTTTTCCCCTTTTCTAAATGAAAGCAACATCAATCAAAGAACTAAAATTAGTTGCTAAGAACTAATTGTAAAGTGATGCAAGAAGAGAAAAATATCCTGTTTCAGACCACATGTGAACACGTGATGCATGGTTTTGACTTGGGTGGCTCTGGAAGGGCCAGGGTTCTACTTAAACACTTCTTATAACATTGGCCCACCTACACCCCCACTGTATCTTTAGAATTTGTTCATTTACAAATAGAACTCTGGTATTTAAGCCAAAGTAGACTTTTCATACTGGAAGCAGCAATTTACTACGAAAGGGCTGTTTTCTCTTGGAATTCCTTCTCCCTCTTTCCCTCCATGATACAAAATGTAGTGAAGTACCAAAATAGGAAAATGTAATTAAAATCACATTCCTCCTATGAGGTCAACCCAATTATCAGCCTCTTACCCCAAAACAAATTTACCTCTTTAAGATTGAATGACTTCATCACTCATAGGGAAAAATACAAACAAAGATTAAGGTGCTACCTGGACATCATTGGAATTTTTCATTTTTAAGTGACCTTTTAGTTTAATGGATTCAGTGCCTTCCCATTGAAGTAGAATATATATTACAAGAGAGAACTGTAATAAATGTTACTGCCATGACCCTTAGGTTAAAGCAAAGGAATATTGGGAAATAAATCTCAATTCTGGATACTCACCAATCCTGCAATTGGGGTAGGCAATCTATTGATCTTTCTAACAAGTCCTGGTTTTATAGCATTCAGCAACCTGTCATGAAAAAGACAGAATGTCAAGTGAGACATAAAGCAAGATGGATCCCACAAATCACCTTCATCCAGGGCTACGGTTAAATTGCTGAATAGGGAAAGCAGTGAATTTAAAGCATGCAGTAAATCTCAATAATCTATCAGCATTCATGCATATCAAGTGAAGAGCTCTGCCAACATCTAGTTCCATGATAGGTGAAGTTTTAGAATTTGTAAATGTTAGAAAAGAAGGAAGAAGAGAGAGACTGGGAAGTTAATGGACAACTATGTGAGTTGTGTCAGGGTTGGGAAAGAATTTTCTAGAACTGCAGCCATGTATTACAATGAAAGTAAGGCATGCTGCCAATTCTCCTGACTAAGGCAGAGGCCTCTCTAGAGTTGTACTAAGTTCAAGAACCAACATCTATCTGTGCAAGTGCTTTGCCAAGACAAATTATGCCTCTAGAACTGATTTGCTCTTTGAGGAGAGTGGCTTATTAAATGTGGTTGGGTTTCACTTTTAAAAATGGATGACTATATTTTGTAAGAGGTTAACCAGTCATATCCTGAAGAATTTAAACAAGGCTAACCACGATTCCCTAGGCACAAAACATATTTGAGTAAAACATTTTCAGAGTGAGGCTATAATCATGTAAATGGTACAAACAAGTGGATGCAAGAGAAAGTTATTATATTTCTTTAGGAATTATAAATTCAGAGTGAAGAGAAGTCAGGAAAGCAAGTTGTAGACCTAAAATACAGTTAGTGTTAAAGAGCAGAGCACAGTATATGCAGAATAGGTTATCGATAAAGAAATATTGAAAAGTAGGGGATTGTAGAATGGAAACATTTATTTTCACATTCAGGAATTAAGCAGTTAGATAACTGGTCTCAGGATATTATCCATGCAGAGAGGAATTTAGGGCAAGTGTTTATTGTAACTCAGGGTCAGTAAGCTACAATTCCTGATGCAGTGACACCCAACAACTGTGCTTGTAAATAAAGGTTTATTGATTACACAGCTACACCCACTCCTTTACATGCTTTTGCAGCTACTCTTGTGCCACAACAAGAGTTCAGTAGTTACAATGGACAATGAATAGCCTACAAAGCACATAACTTTTATTATTTGGTCCTTTACAGAATAAAGTTTGCTGATGTGTGTTATAATTCATGCAACCCAAGATTCTAATAAATACTAAAGGTCCTACACTTGATCAATTTCTATAGGTAGATAACAGAAATTCTTTGAAATACTACTATGTATGAACAAGTTGAGAAATGTCTCTATGATGGTATGACAGATAGTGGGTAATCTGCTTTTGCACCAAGCATTAACTGCCAGTTGATTACATATTTACCTTGGGGGTAATGAGCCTTCCAATGCAGCTAGAGATCTGTATATACAGATGAAACTCAGTGGATATGGAAGGATATAGGAATGCTGGTAGAAGAAACAAGATCAGTGGACTGGACTCCCCAGTTGCCTAGTTTGGTCAGCTAACCCTCAGATAGATTACTTTGGCAAATCTGCTAGCCTCAGTTTTCTCAACTCTAATGAGGAAATATAATGCTACCAATGAAAGAGATGTCATTGTGGTTTAAAAGAAATTTAAAAAATATAAGAATCTAGCATAGAGCCTATAAGTTCTATAAATGGTACTCTATGTGTGGGTACATGTTCTTCAATAGGAAAATGACTCACAGCATTTTAGATCAACCACTTTCTTAAATGGTTTTATATATTTTTAAAAATTAAATGAAATGGCATTCCTACAGGGAAAAAAAAAGCCTTGCTGCTAATCCACTAAGGTAAAAAATAATAACAAAAATACTCCAAAATTCATAATCCAAACATTTTTCTTTTAAAGAAGCACTTTTTAAAAACTTCTGCATTTAGGACACATTTGTATCATCAGTAATGATGGCTATATAAGGTCTTCATATACATATAGATTTTCAAAGTTGTCTTAAATATTTCATTATGTTTATCCTTCATAGGATTATATTTGGATGATGGAATCTTCCTTGTCACATGAAGTTCTAAAAAATAAATGAATAAACTATAATGCTAGTTCAAAGAATGAAACCTATTACCTTTCTGATATTGCTTTACTATTAAAAAGTAATTTGCTTGGAATGCTTTTGAGAGGCAGGAAGTATGTTAAAGGAGGTGAGACTGAAACACAGAGCAAAAATGTGTTTCTTCATTATATTTTGTTTGTATTTTTAAAAATATAAAATAAGCTGGGCACTGGTGGCTCATGATACTCAGGAGGCTGAGATCTGAGGATAGTTTGAAGCCAGCCTGGCCAGTAAAGTCCATGAGACCCATCTCCAATAAACTACTCAGAAAAATCCAGAAGGGGCATTGTGGCTCAAGTGGTAGAATTGTAAAACCAGCACACAAAAATGAATCACACACACACACACACACACACACACACACACGTATGTATATTAAAAATAAATAAAAAGTAAAATAGCCACTGTGCTCTTACATATGTAAGCCATTTTCAAATCAAAACAAGCTATGTTTTTTCCTATAAACATTCTCCCAATTCTGTTCCCAGTTTACAGTACACAACAATAAAAGATAACATTGAATTCACATTGTAGAAATGCCCAACACATGCTTATCTTTTATTTTGCACTAAACTGAGGACATATTTGTATGTTTTAGGAAACAAATGAGACATTCAACAAGAAAACAATGAGTAAAAGTCAAGAATATTCACCTGTAATTTCATTAAAAACAACTACTGCCATCTTGTGTAAATTAAGATAAAAATATTTTCAGTGCAAGCCTATCAATGGCATGTCTTCAAATGATGATAGAGTTGACCACATTTTGTATTTATGTACCTTCTGAGGGGCATTATCTCCCAAAAGTCCTCCCCCAAGACAGATCTGTTTCACCATTTCTGTAGAAGAAAAAAGTTGAGCTCTAAACAGATGTGATGATGTCCCCAGAGATATTTAAAATGCTATTTTGTAGCATAGATGAGACAATTTTCAATCCTTGGGTTGGTCCTTTTCCACAATCTGGTGCTCTTGGAAGTACAGCTTTAGTATGTGCCATCAAAGCACAACTCAAGACAAAGCATGTTGTCAAAATACAGTGGGGTAATATCAACACCAGTGGAGTGAAAGTAAACAAGGAGGAAATGTCCAGTGCCAGTTGGGAAGTAGAAGACACACTGGGTGTGAGTTCTGCAATGGGTCACCACATCACCAGCAGAAATTACTGAGCAGAACATCTCCATTCGGCAGAACTTTACACCAATGTCCTGCCATGGGCTATGCTTCCCCGGCCCTTGGCTATAAAGCCTTGATAGGTAACTTTTGTTCTCAATCTTCTAAGAGACCATCTCAACAGTCATCAAAAGATTATTTCTAGGAAGCTGACATTATTCTACACATGAAAAAATAATCAGGCATTTTTGCCACCCTGTGTCTTCTATGCTGATTATGCCCAATTTACAAACAAAATAAAGACAAAAGTATCAAAGAAATAAGAGCGGGCTGGGAATATGGCCTAGTGGTAGAGTGCTTGCCTTGTATACATGAAGCCCTGGTTTCAATTCCCCAGCACCACATATATAGAAAATGGCCAGAAGTGGCGCTGTGGCTCAAGTGGCAGAGTGCTAGCCTTGAGCAAAGAGAAGCCAGAGACAGTGCTCAGGCCCTGAGTCCAAGGCCCAGGACTGGCAAAAAAAAAAAAAAAAAAAAAAAAATCAAAGAAATAAGAGCCACGTAGATGTAACTATTTCCAGATGTTTATTGATCAAATGATTCTTCATCAAGTGGTTGCTGTGTGTTGCATATTCTTGTAGGTACCAAGAGGGCAAGAACAACAGAGATAAGCAAAGTCTTTACTAGTTGAGATTGATAATCATGGTGTAGGTGAGTGAGTGGGCATTGGGAAAGGACAGAGAAGTAAATAAGTGAGAAAATGCTGAGGTGGCAGAAACACCAGGAAGACAAGCATAGGCACAGACCATGTAGACGAGACTTTAATGGGATGGTGAAAGACCTGCTTTGAAGAAGTAATATTTGTTTTAAAAATATTTAATGACACAAAAGTACTGGCCAAGGAGAAAAATGAGAAGAGATCCAAGAAGACTGACAGTTCATAGAAAGTCCTTGAGAAAAGAGTGGGCTTGGTACATTCAAGGGATAATCAGAAAATCAGTGTAGCTGAGCTGAGCTGAGACATGAAGACAAAGCATAAGCAAGATTCAAGCCCACGGGAGGTGTCTTCCAGGAGACCTTTAAGCCAAAGACTGAGATGATCTGACTTATATTTTAAAATATCACTGGGGGCTGGGGATATAGCCTAGTGGCAAGAGTGCCTGCCTCGGATACACGAGGCCCTAGGTTCGATTCCCCAGCACCACATATACAGAAAACGGGTGCTGTGGCTCAAGTGGCAGAGTGCTAGCCTTGAGCGGGAAGAAGCCAGGGACAGTGCTCAGGCCCTGAGTCCAAGGCCCACGACTGGCAAAAAAAAAAAAAAATTAAAATATCACTGGATAGGAATAGGTATGATATTAATTTACAACTATCAATATTATATAAATTTTATGCTTATTAAAAATTATAGACATCAGAAAGCATAAATGTGAAATATTACAAATAATAGCACTCAGTTTGAGGAAGAGGAAGCAAGGGTCTGGGAATTTGGAGCTAGAGGTCTAGATTTTTTTGGTCCGGTTATGGGGCTTGAATTCAGAGCCTAGGCACTGTCTCCAAGCATCCTCTGCTCATCGCTAAAGCTCTACCAGTTGAGCTACAAGCCACTTCCTGCCTTTTCTAAGTAGTTGATTGGAGATGAGAGTCTCATGGACTTTGTTGCACTGGCTAGCTTCAAACCATGATCCTCAGATCTCAGCCTCCTGAGTAGCTAAGATTACAGGCATGAGCCACCAATGCCTGGATGGCAGTCTAGATTTTAACAGGTAAATCCAACACGCATTAGTTATGGGTGACTGGGAAGTCATGTGATCAGGGTTATAGTTTTCCCTTTAATACCATGAGGGTAAAAAGCCCTCACTCTCCACCCAGGATGGTGGGGAGGAATCAATGAGATGATGTCTGCCATTAACTTTTGATAAATGCAGACTCGCTTGTTTCCTTGGTTACTGTCTCTTTTTGTCAAGTAAGTACAAGTTGTCTAATTTCAACTTTTCCATTAGCCAGCTGCCAAAGACTAAAATGTTTGACTTAATTTCTTTTCTGGTCATCTTTAAATAAAATTCTTATAGAAATGGGTCATATTAACAAATGTTTATCACTTCCCCCAGTACATCTGGTGAAAAGCAAAGTATGTCTATCTAGAAACAAAAAAGAATAATTATGATCTTAACTCATCCTCAGTTATGAAATAAGTTAATGATATTGAAGGTAAGCAAACATATATATGTTTCTTGTGACACAAATGGTATTACTAAACTGTTGTATTTAAATCTAAAACATATGTATCATAGACTGCTTTATAGTTCTCCATGTACTCCAAAATACTTGTTTAGCATGTATAATGTCTGCTCTACATTGGATATTGAGAATATAAAGGAAAACAGGAAAGACCTTCAAGCCTGCAAGCATCTAATAGATTTTAAACCCACAGGAAAATTAGAGGTTGTTCATTGTCATATGACACCATGCATGGCCATCTTGAGCTCCTGAGAAGGTGAATTTAAAACATGTTTGGCACATACTCTCCAGAACACAGTTCTGAAAAGATTAGCCAGTCAGTCCCTTAAAGAGTTGTTGAGACAGGAATGCATTGTATAACTCTTTACTGCCCTCAGATAGAATATATGGTAGTACCTCAGTCATGTTTAATAGTTACAAAATATACAGCGCAAACATTTTGTTTTCTACCTACAACATTTAATAAGCACCTCCCAACCCTATTTGGGGGAAAAATTCTGTTTCATACATTATTCTAACAGGCCATGTAATATCTCTACAAAGCACATGACTGAGAACATTACTACTGAGGTCCTGTTATGAGACCATCTAAACATTTTAAATTATCTGAATGGGCAGTGTATATGTTATTAGATTGCAAAGATAATTTTTTAATGATTACAGATTTTTAAGGGGTTTAGTTTACTTCACAAATCACTCACTTCAGAAATTCAATTTTAACCATCATCTGAAGGTTTGAGTTTGAGAGAGAGCAGAGTTGTTGACTTAACCTTAAACTTGGGGTTGGGAAGTTCATGCTTAATCTCAAGGGCAATCACTTTCTTATTTATGACAAGAGATTACGCCATCATCCCATTATCTTGATTTGGACAGCTGCAATAGGCAACTACGATCACAGAATTACCCACTTTGTGTCCCTTTGAATTTGGCTCAAGAGTGTTTGTCTATGTGATTTCCTTGTTCACTCTCTGGGCTTGACCATGGACCTTAGATGAAGGTATGTGCATTTAATCTAAGGTGACATCTATTTTTGAACCTATGCATGCAATCAATTTAACCTTGACCATAAGGTTGTTACAGATGTCATTTTTAAAGATTTCTTTTAGAGTTGCCTTGACAGAACCAGGAAAATTAACACATGCTTGAGGTCAATAAAAACTGACTAAACAATGGGGAGGGGGAATTGAAACCTGTACCACAAAAAGAGTTTCAAATGAACAGAACACTGATGGAATACAAATTGCCAGTCATTAATATCTACCAAATGTGTGTATGCTATGTATATCCAACATGGGTTATGGGTGAACCACACTGGCGACAACTTAGGAAGACAGCATTAGGTACTTTGAAGAGTCTTTATAAACTCGATTCAAGGCAGATGGACCTAAGCCTATCAATGCTTCCCTTATTCTAATGCAGTTCCCAGGGTCAAGATGACTCACCAAACTCATCAACTTGCTTTCCTCCAATTCCTGTTCACAGTAAGGCTAAATTTCCAAGTCTCCTTGGTGAAGCAGAATTATAGTTCATGGGAAATGGGCAGAAGTTTACGTGTGTGTGTGTCTGTCTGTAAGTGTATGTATGTGCATTTATGTGTGAGTGTGTGTATGTGTGTGTGTGTGAGGCCCTGACTCTAACATTTCTCCCAAACCACTCTTAATTTTCTGTCCTCCCCACACACTGGTTAGACACAGACACCTAGAAAGTCCTTGAAAATCATGAGTACTAGATTGAGGGGACTCAGGGGGTCCCTGAGTCACCTTTTGGCACAGAATCATATCCACCCTTCTATGCTGCCACACTCAAGTTATACAAGTGCAGAAATATATTTCTATTGTAATGAACCAGTGAGATTTGGGGGGATTTCTTAGTTGTAAAACCAAATAGTACCTGAACTCTCACAGCTGTTCAAGAAGCCTTTATCAATAAAAAGAATCCTACCTCAGCACCCTGCCTCAAACAAGAAATCCTATCTCCACATGCAAAACTGAATAATGTGGGTGTGTCTCTTCCCCTAGATCTTGTTAGAATGAAAGCAGAAAGCAGAGGTAAAACGTGGAGCCGAGTTAACAAATGTACTCCTTGTAAGCATAAGCACCTCTGAGTGCTTTTACCTAGTAATTCAGCTCTTTTATCCCCAAAGTGCCTTTCTCACCTTGTCTCCCACTCAAGCACAAATACTTCTTACCTATTACTTTGGTTATTTGTATTAAAAATGATAACACTAATGAAATAATCTAGAAGCTCCAAAGGGAGCCTTGGCGTTCATCTGATCTTCTTTCAGTCTCTCCCACTGTCCATCCCTGGCACAACTACCCCTGCTCTCTGGAAATTACAGATGAGAGGATGAGAAGACACTTAAAGATCAAGCAAAATACGAAAGTCATTCATGCCTCAAGTCAGAGCTCCTAGTCAGATCCCTAAATCCAATCAGAACACTTTCCTATCATTCATCCTCTTTGCATTTCAACAAAGCATCTTCCGCCCCTACTCTGCCATCTCACCTGACCTGCCCAAGCACCCACACTGACCACTTCTAAATGCTGTCTTGGGTCAACCTTCTTCCCTCTTCTGATGATTCCCAGGTTCCTAGGGGCCACAGGCATGCTCAAAATGCTTTTACCTAGTAATCAAAACCCATTCACCCCCAAACTGTCTTTCTTATCATGTCTCCCACTCAAGGATCCCCTTGCTTTTATAAGCTACAAGTATAAAATAACATGTGTGATCAATAAACTGTGAAAGCTAGCAGCACGAATAGATCTTAGTATAGCCAAATGAAGTTCAGACTATAGTCATTGTGACTCAGGCAATGATACATGTAATCACCATTGTGCTAGGTAGTAATTATAGATAAATGATTGTAATTAACATTTCTTTTGCACAGCTAACTCTCAGTTCTTGCTGGGTTTACAATCAGGAGGATAGAAAGGAAGTTTGGAAAGTGAAATTGCTATGGCACAACTCTAAAAGGTCTGTGTCCAGTTTGGGTCAAATAACCAGCCCATTCCTGGCCCCCCAAAACCCCCTCAGCAAGAAGTTTTGAGAAGTTGTACAAGAGATCTAGAACCGGAGCTAGACAGCCATGGCTAATGGCTGTAGTCCTAGCTACTTAGGAGGCTGAGATCTGAGAATCCTGGTTTGAAGCCAGCCTGGGTAGACCAGTGTCCAAGACTTTTATGTCCAATTAACAAGCAAAACTCCAGAACAGGGGGTATAGCGCAAGTGGTAGAGCATTAGCCATGATCAAAAGAGACAAGCGAGAACAAAAGGCCATGAGTTAAAACCCCAGTAGTGGTACCAAAAAGAAGGAGGAATTAGGAGGAGGAGGAGGAGGAGGAGGAGGAGGAGGAGGAGGAGGAGGAGGAGGAGGAGGAGGGGGAGAACGGGGAGGAGGGGGAGGAGGAGGGAGAGGAGGGGGAGGAGGAGGGGGAGGAGGAAGAGGAGAAGGAGGAGGAGGAGGAGGGGGAGAACCGGGAGGAGGGGGAGGAGGGGGAGGAGGAGGGAGAGGAGGGGCAGGAGGGGGAGGAGGAGGGAGAGGAGGGGCAGGAGGGGGAGGAGGGGGAGGAGGGGGAGGAGGGGGAGGAGGAAGAGAAGGGGGAGGAGGAAGAGGAGGGGAGGAGGAGGAGGAGGAGGGGAAGAGGAGGAGGAAGAAGTGGAGGAGGGGGAACAGGAGGAGGAAGAAATTAGGAAGGAAGGAAGGAAGGAAGGAAGGAAGGAAGGAAGGAAGGAAGGAAGGAAGGAAGGAAGGGTAAGAAAGAGGTCCAAAGTTGGCATCCATGAAATTCCAGGAGCCTCTAAAGACAAAGAATTCGGTTCAATCAATTCTGTAGCTCACTAGGCAAGTTATTTAAACAGTCAATATCTAGGAGCCTCAGATTCCCTATCCAAACAGAAACAAAAAATACCTACTGGTCATAACCTAAAAATGTAGAATAAGATAACACATGTAACACACTAGGCATAGGTCTGTACAGCAACCACCTTTAAAGGGCAGGCGCTGTTATCATTTCCTCCAAGCAGGTCCCACCCAGCTAGCCCACAGGTGGAAGTTTGATGTGTCAGCCACTGGCTCATTTCTCCTCCCAAGCATCTGGCCTGGGATAGAGCTAGGCTGGGAAAGATGAAAGAATAGAATAAGAAATGAGATCACTTTTAGTCCAACATAGGCGTTGTCTCTGGACCAGCGGAAGAAAACAGAAAAGCTGACACTGGGGAGGAAGGAAGGGAGGATGCTCATGGAGGAACAGCAGTATGGAGACGCAAGTACAAACAGTTATGGTGTAGTTGTTCCCACGGCTAGTGCTGGCCCTGCTTTGGGCCAAAGTCTAGCTGAATTGTAGCCCCTTCCAGTCTCCTCACTTCATCTGCTGCCCTGAGGATCCTAGGGGTGACCTGAGGGCTGCAAAAGCCCTTAGCTTTCCTGGGAAGGGGAGGTCTGCTCTAATGTGGCCTGTTAGCATTGTGATTGTACTTCATATTCATTCTGCATGTCATGTTCACACATTTATGCCACCCTACCTAAGCCCAGACACCCCCATCCACAGGACTGGATTCTACTGTGGGGTTGCTATAATGCCATGAGGTGGGGCAGGAATCACAAAAGACACTGTGAGGCACACTTAGACCTGTGGGGGAGTGACCCATGTGCTAAATGAGTGATGAGGAAGAGAACTTAAGACAGAAAGTGAGGGTAAAATGTGGGTGGATGTAGCTAATAGGTGTAGTAGGCATTTCTGTTTCTACTGGGAGGGGAAGCAGTCAGTTTATATGGACATGCGTAATGCACAGTATAAAGCAAAATCCCCACTGCCACAGAGCTCATTTCCTCATGTGCACATTGCTCTTCTGCACAGAGACAATGCTAGCTTCCTGGTGCACACTGGATGTGGCCAAAGCTCCTGATCATGCTATGCAAGGCCCTTTATAACCTGATCCAATACCCAACTGTTGTCTCCAGTCTTCATACCTGTCCTAGGCTCTGGTACAGAACATACAAAGATTCTTCGTAACTGAGTCCTTTCAGGCACTTTTTGCTTCTTCTGTCGGCCCTGCCTTTCCCACAGGTGTCCCTGTACTCCTTCCTGGCCAAGCAAACTCTTACTCATCCTTCAAAATCCAGCTTCAATCTTACCTCCTCACTGACCCATTCCACTCTCCAAACTTTTACACTTTTTGGCTTCCCTATTTATCAGAAACCACAGAAATTATCCACCTGTCTCATCAAGCAAAGATTTCTGCCTCTCTGTTAAACCCAGGTCTAGTGGAAGAACCAGGAGGCCTTGGCAAGGGCTCAATTTCTGTTTGCCGATAACTAATAAACTATAAAGTATGAACTACCAAGTATGGGGAAAGCCCAAAACACTAACTTTCAAAACTACAATAAACTAGATTCATGAACAACTTGGTAAGTTTTGTTGATGATCACGTCAGAATCATTCTCCAAAGACTAGGAGTTAAAGGTGGGTTCATGCACCCACATCCTATAAGGATCAAACAATAGGGTGTTATTTCATGAATAATGAAAGGATGGGAATCAATGGAGTCACCAACTGTCCTTTCTCCAGAGAACAGTTGGGAGCCAGTGGGCCCCCAAGGAGGCAACAGAGTCTCTAGATTCTTCCTTTTTAATGTACCATGAGATCTATACCCATGCAGAAGGGAGGAAGTGGAAACCCCATAAGCACCTCCTCCAGGGCAGCGTATGGCATTCTACATTATGGGGTACCCAGTAGAAGTGTAAAGTGTGGTTTTAGATGGAAGAATGAAGAATGTGTTTCTGAGACCAGAGGCTCTAGCCAAGGAAGACTCAAACACCCTAGCCTTCTTCCCTGCAGTCATCAAGGCATCATCGTTCCATTTGTCCAAACTATTTTGAAGAAATTTCTACTGAAACCCTTGCTTCATTTTTTGTATTGTCAAGAATTTTATGAGCAGCATTTAAAGCACAAAAAAACATTAGACAGTGAGAAACAAACATAGTAACATAATTTAGACCAACATATACTACACCACTTTTTACTAGTTACTTGAATCCCTGGCAATTTTTAAATTAAATATTATTAGCCCACTGTGAAAGGCCAGGTTCATTTCTTTTAAGTGGGATACTTTGTTGTTGTTGTTTCCATTGGGACATAAGCATTCTTTTATATTCTGAGTATAAGTCCCTAATCAGATATGTGATTTGCAAATAGTTTTTGTTATTATATAGCCATATTTTTTAATGTTAATCCAGGCAGAACTCAAGGCTGAGAGAGGAAGAACATGAGTTCAAGGCCAGGCCGGGATACATACATACATACATACATACATACATACATACATACATACGTACATACAATTTTAGTAGAGTGTTATTTGCATCTTTTTTTTTAAATCACTTGTAGTTTTTATTTTGCATATGAAAAACTGATCCAAGACCTCATTCCTGTATTTTATTATAAGAGTTTTGTAGTTTTAGCTCTTACATTTAGGCCTATAAGTTAATATAGCATAGTTTTAATAGACATTTGTAGACTAAAAGCACATGAATTTTGGAATAACCATCCTTCTTCCCATTCTCCCATACAACTATCATGTACAAGAACCACTAGACATACAGAGATGGCTGAGTTATTGCTACAGATTGGGTCTGAAGTATTCCCCAAATCTTAGATGTTAAAGGCTTAGTGTCTAGCTTGGTACCATGGGATGGTGGTGGAACTGTGAAGAGATAAGGCCTTATGCAGGAATCTTCTTGTTATTCGGAATATGTCCTGTGGAAAATATTGGATATTGGGACCTGGCCCTTCCTTTTTCTCTCTGACTTTCAGCAACGATGAGATGAATACACTTCTTCCTTCCACCACGATATCCATTTCTTAATTGAGTTTGAGCCTTGCTAAAGTCTCAAAAACAACAGGGACAACCCATGATGGACTGAACCTTTTAAGATTATAAACCAATAACTTTACTGCTTTGAAGCTGATTGTTTCAAGTATTCTTGTTACAGTAGCTACGAGTTTATAGATAGCCAGCAATGCTACTTCAAGGACATTATAATCTAACTGAAAAGAAGTTAAATCACAAGACCTTAGCAATAGTCTCATATATGAGACAAATTAACCCGGACAGGGAAGAGAGCACCTCGTGTTACTGAAATGAAGTACAGCAAGGGTGCAGAGTGAGGAAACACAGAGTGGTAGGAACACTAGGTCAGCCTCTGGGGCCAGGCACAGGGCCAGTACACACAAGCCACACAGAAACATTGCACTAGGTGCCCAGTAAAGAAATTTGAATCGCATCCTGTTTTGTGTGGATGGAGGGAAGAAACACAAGGAAGCCATGTTTGGGAATGCTAGCCTTCCGGCATAGCCCACAGCAGCTCAGGAAAAGGAGGCATTACAGTTGATCATTCAGACATGAAGGCTTCACTTGTTCTTCTCATTCTTCCTTTCTTTCTCATAATATAATGAAGTCTATTTCTGCATAGTTAACTTTAAAAGGAAATCACTTAAAACCCAGACCTTTGGTAAGCTATTTAAGAGAGAGCCATGTCCTGAGGGTAAGCCGAGGAAACACTGAGAAGGGTAGAGGCAGGAATTTCATATGCTCCGCTGTGGGAAGCCAGCCCACCCAGCCTGCTGGCCCGAGAGAGGCAATCCAAAAAAAAAAAAAAAAAAAAAAAAAAGCTAAATTATTAAGGAAATACAATTAGGGAATGACTAAATCCTCTTAAATCCAAGCAAAACCTAATCTAGTATGTAACCCGTGCCTTAGGCAGGCAAAGGAGTAAGCCAGTTTCCTCTCTGTAATACAAGTGGACCATATCTAAGTCTGATGTTGAATGCTGTTGTAAGGTCAATTGATTGTTCTAAGTGTGTTCAAGAGGAAAGAGATGAAGCAGGGATTTAACTCAGCCCAGGTCTCATATTTATTAAGGAAAATAATGATAGGAAAGGGGAAATCACCACATTTTGGAGAAATTGGCTTCTGAATGATTATTATACTAAAATAAATGTCAAACATGCTTTGGGGAGGCATTACCACGAGCTTTCTAAACATGGCCTACTGGATCTGAGACATGTAAAAACTCTGTAAGAAGAGAAATAAAGGGGCTGGGAATATGGCCTAGTGGCAAGAGCGCTTGCCTCGTATACATGAAGCCCTGGGTTCGATTCCCCAGCACCACATATATAGAAAATGACCAGAAGTGGCGCTGTGGCTCAAGTGGCAGAGTGCTAGCCTTGAGCAAAAAGGAAGCCAAGGACAGTGCTTAGGCCCTGAGTTCCAGGCCCAAGACTGGCCACACAAAAAAAAAAGAGAGAAGAGAAATAAAGTTGAGACCAGGATTGCATCATTTTAAATGGACAGAATATTAACAAAGATGGACAAGTTTGAGAATGTTCCAAATGTGAGATACTCACAAAAACTCCCTGAGAAGAACTCCCTGTAATTGATGCCTACAGGACAGATTGAATGGGAACAGTCACCCCCACTGTGCTGAGAGTCCCTCTTTTGATGAGGAACCAAAGGCTATTTATTTGGCAAGGACTGGGGACTCATGATGGCAGCCCTTCCTAAGGGCCTTCCATAGTCCCCATATGTTTGCCTCTATCCTAACAGAAGGTTGTTGGGGGGGCTACCTAAGCAAGGCCAATCTTCAAACAAAAAAGCAGCTTTTCATTGGTGACATTTTCCAAGGGTGGGGGGGACAGTGGGCAGGGAAGAGTGGGTCAAAATGTCCTCACTTGAACTTAAAGGTTTAATGAGTTTTGGTTCCAGAAAAGCTGGAGAGAGACCAAATCAGCAGGGCCAATTGTGATTTGGCAGAAAGACAAGAGAGAAACATACATAGAAGGCCTATCGAATTGTCACCAGCCCGACAAAAGCCAAAATCAGGAACAGAATGGACCCAAGTGTGCTGAAATTTCAGTGAGAATCTGGGATGGAAAAAAGCTGGAGACAAAAGAGTTTAAATTTTTTTGCTGAGCTTCAGCCCCTCAGGTCTCTATCCAGTCACCTACAAAGACCCAGGTTACTCACTGGCCAAGGCTTTATAAAAATTATGTAAGAGATGGGCTATGAGCACCACCCAAAGCCAGTGATGACCCGAAGGTCATAACTGTGGTGACGCATAACTGGAGAGTCTCAGTGCCACAGATTCAAATGAATGTTCCATCTAGCCAGCATCCCCCTTCCATTCTCAACACTGTCTTGGTTTAAACAGCAAGATGGCCACTCTCCTAATAAGCCATTTCTTTTTCAACAGGTTAGGAAAATGTTGCAGATAGTTCATGTTACATAATAATGCCTCTGGGGCATGGGAATATGGCTTAGCTGTAGAGGGCTTGCCCAGCATGCATGAAGCCCTGGGTTCGATTCCACAGCACCACATATATAGAAAACGGCCAGAAGTGGCGCTGTGGCTCAAGAGGTAGAGTGCTAGCCTGGAGCAAAAAGAAGCTAGGGACAGTGCTCAGGCCCTGAGTCCAAGCCCCAGGACTGGTAATAATAATAATAATAATAATAATAATAATAATAATAATAATAAATGCTCTAACAATCACTGATTAAGATGATATAAAAACCAGACTTGACAAAATCTGGGAGACTCATGATCAGCTCTCCTTCTCCAAGTGAGGTAAGGCTTTCCCAGGCCATGTAACACAGGAGTCCTCTATCTTCTTGAAAGTCTCCTCAGCAACCTGTTTCCATGGTATCAAGCCTTCCTGATTTCACCTTAGCTCACTATTAGCTCTCTTATGAGCTTCTTTCTCCAACCCCTGACTCAGAAGAGAGACTTCTTTAAAACTTAGACCTCATTTTTACACTCTGTCTCTTTCCCCACCCCCACTCCCTCATGTGCTCCTGAAGGCCCTTAGACACCCTTATTTCACTCATGGCTTTATCAATGATGCTCAACAGTGACTCAAAATCCCATGCCATCATCTTCCACAGTCTCTGCATCTTGAACTTGACCTGCCTAAACTCAAATGCCATCTTCTCTCCACAAACAAGGGACCTTTTCTGGCTTCTCTAAAGAGCTCAACCCTATAGCTTATCCATGACAAGTTCATCATTAACATAAATACTAAAACTATGTTGTAATCTTTTATTCATCAATATGCTCTGATTTCTTCAAAATTCTCACTTCACTTGCCTTGAGGACCAAACCTCCAAATGCTTACATGACTTACAGGCTTTCTTGTCCTCCTTTCCCTCTCCTCTGCATAGATCCTGATGGCATACCTCATTTCCCATTGTTTAGTCCAACATGTCTACCAGCGATTCCTCCATGTCATACAAGCTTCTCTCTGTCTTAGGATTTCAAGCACGGTAGTTTTTCAGCATAGAACACATCTCCTTTCAGCTATCTCTCTCCCAGCAAAAGAGAAGAATTTCTACTCTTAATTCAGGTCTTCAGCTAAATTTTAATTTCTTAAGAGAAACTGATGTTTCTAACTCGCAGGGAGTCAGGATTCAGAGTTCAGATCTGATCAGTCTTCCTCATTAGAGTATATAGTCTTATTTATTTGTTTAGCCAGTCCTGGGGCTTGAATTCAGGGCCTCAGCACTGTCTCTGAGCTTCTTTTGCTCAAGGCTAACACTCTAGCACTTAAGCCACAGGACCACTTTTGGCTTATCCTGTTTATGTGACACTGAGGAATTGAACCCAGGGCTTCATGCATGCTAGGCAAGCACTCTACCACTAAGCCACGTTCTCAGCCCAAGTGTACAATCTTTATAGTGATTTGCCATGGTTAAGCGGGCTCTAGACCATCTCCTGAGTAAAGCAAGACAAGCCACACTGCTTTTCTCTTTGTTCACCAAACACAGAGCTCTCCTTCCTGATACCAGACTTTCCTCCTCCCATTCCCATCTCCTCACCCCTTCCCAACACACCCCTCCCCTCATTGGATGCCATGATGTTGGGATTTAAAACAAGACATGTTTTTGTGACCCTGGTTGCTGACTCAAAGCTCCAAATCCAACTGAGTAGTTACTTAGGAGGCTAAGATCTGAGAATCAAGGTTCAAAGCCAGCCTGGACAGTAAAGTCTGAGACTCTTATCCTCAATTAACCACCAAAATGCCAGAAATAGAGGTGTAGTTGAAGTAGGAAAGTACCAGCCTTGAATGATAAAGCCAGGTGAGAATACAAGGCCCTGTGTTCAAGCCCCAGTACACACACACACACACACACACACACACACACACACACACACACACACAGAAAACCTGTATTAAATGACTCTGCATGACAGGACAGTCATATTACCTAATAGGGAAAGCCTTGAGAGATACCTAGATGGAGGCTGCTCACCAAAGAGACCAAGCTTGGTTTGAATTTGACACTTTCAGCCCAATCAATCATCTGAGAAAAGAAGAGGGATTTGAAAAGGAGTTAATAACCAAGAAAGCTTCCATAAAAATCTGTGAGCTGTAGAGTTCAGAGAAATTTGAGTTGCTGGATGCAGAGGTGCTAGGCGGGCAATCCAACAGTTCCATGGAAGCTTGCCCTAGCTCTACTGTCCTGTGTATTGCTTCTACTTGGCTGGTCATCTATAACCTCTACAATAAACCAGTAAATATAAGTAATATGTTTCTGAGTTCTGTGGGAAAGTCTAGCAATTGATCAAAGCCAAGAAAGAGATTGTGAGAGCCCACAATTTGTAGTCAAATTGGATAGAAGTTGTGGGTAACCAGGGAGCTATTTTTTGCAATTGGCATCTGAAGTGGGGTACATCTGGTGGGACTAAGCTCTCGGTCTGTAGGGCCTGTAGTTATTCTGGGTAGCATCAAGATTGTGTTATGCTACTGCACACAGCACTGGTATTGGGGAATTTGTTAATATTTGGAGAGGGGGCACATATTTTTGGTGACCAGAATTATGTTGAGGGCATACAGAAGGAAAAAGGAGTTTTGTTTTTCCTACAAAAGTGTTCTTCTCCTTCCCTCAGCCTATTCTTTTCTGAAGTAAAATCTACCTCATAAAACCTCTCCCCAATAACTGTTTCCCAAACCACAATCTCTCCCTGGCTAACTTCTGATTGAAGTCTTGGGGATTCAATTTTGTTCATTTTTGCATTTCTTCATGTACTGGCTTACCCTGTAACTTCACTATATTTGATGAGTGTTCAACCCTCAAGGACATTTTATAACATTTGAAGACTATGTCTTATGTTCCCATTTTTTTTTTATAGACCTTGGTGTCTAATTTAGTGCTGTGCTGACATGGACAGTATCCAACAAGTCCTGTATGGGATCACATAACTCTGAGCAGAGCTACACCACAGACTCCCAACCCATCCTAAGATGAGGCCCTGGCTGTACACACCACAGCTCATGCTGAAATCATGACAAGAATCCAAGACAAGACCTCCTTCTCAGAACAAGCAGCTCATTTATCAGTGATGATATAAACAAGTGTTGGCCAATTGATCTCTTATCTTCAGAAAATTGTTTCAACAACGTAAGAACAGAGACAAAAAAAAATCCACTAAGACATTCTTTATTGGTCACTAATTTGCAGACTGGCTGACTCAAGCTTGGCATTCCATGAAAATATGTCTGCAAAATGAAGCCCAGAAAGGGAGCTCTCTGATTCCCAGGAAGATGGGACAGGAGCATGGAGGATCTCATACCTCATCCAAGGATAAGTTCATTTTTTAAAAATTAAAAATCTCTTTCTCTCTTTCCCTCTCTCTTTGAGACACAGACAGACAGACATAGAGACAGAAAAAGAGATTAAAGAAAGACAAGTTTGACAAGAAAATATAAGGTACTCACTACCTTATATATGTAACTGTAACCCCTCTGTACATCATCTTGACAATAAAATTAAATTTTAAAAAAGAATGAGAGATATGGAGAGTCAGAGAGCAAAGAGAGACAGAGACTGAGAGACAGAAAAACAAAGGAAGAAGAGAAATTGAGACAGAAAGAGAGATTGAGAGAGAGAGAGAAGACAGGGAAGAGAGAAAACAAAGAGATATAGACTGAGAGAGAGAAGAGAGACTGAAAGATACAGAAAGAGAGGATTCAAAGACTGAGAGGTAGAGACAGAGAAGAGTGATAGAAAGAAATGATGAAAACAGGATAATATTGGCCTAGATGGGGAGAAAGTTGAAGGTCATTGCTGATATTTAGAAGGCTTAGGTAGATGTCTCACTACCATGTCTCCATTTATTGAACAAGTGTTTATACTAAATTATATTTCTAGATCTCATTTGTTGTGTATTATGTGTTATGCTACTGCTCATGAGAAAAATACAAATATACATCAAAATGTCATCCAGAAGACCCTTACTCCTACAGGAAGCAGGCATGGACAGAGCCAGAGTTCTGTCACTTTGTTTGGGTACAAATACTTAGACTCTGCAGAAGAGCCCACTAACTCTGCCTGGAGGGCTCAGAAACAGTTTCCCAGGAACAGAAACCACAGCAGACTAGAAAGGGAAGGAGGAAATGACATCAGCTCAGAGGTCAAGGTTACTGTTTGCACAACAATCACTCTGGGATCCAAGGTCTGCCAGCCAAAGTTCATTATTCACAGATGATCAAGTTTGTAAGGGACTCAAATGGCTTGCCCACTTTTTGATCGCAAGCGAGACCAGAGAAACTGAAAAGTAAAATACAAACTCCATCATCTTGTGGCTTGCTGGCAGCCGGAGGGACAGCAGCGATGTGTGCACAATGACACAGAATGGCACTGACTATGTCATAGTCATAATTGACTTCTGGCCTCAATCCAATGACAATAATGGGAACAGCTAGTGATGCTGAGTGCCAGGCAAACAGTAGACATGCCCCAATGCCAAGCACTTCACTGCGTCCTCACTGAGCTCACTGGAGGAACTGACAATGCAGTACCAACCTCATTACACAGAGGAAGGGAAAAAAGTTAAAAAGAAGTGCCTACTATGTTCCAGGCACTCAGCAGAGGCATATGGCCTTTAATCTTTACCACCAACAACACAGTTCCTATCTGTTTTTAGAGGAGTAACTTGGGACTCTGAGAAGTCAGGCTACTTGCTTCAGGACACACAGGAGGCAAATACAGGATCTAGAGCATCTGTTAGGTTAAATGGAAATCACATTATTAATGAATAAATAGACTATATAACTTTTTTGGCAGATAGCATAATAATGTGATGGGATTAAATATAAGACTTCCAAAGTCTATTCATTCTCTTTCTCATCAAAGGTCTTGTGTTTTCCCGTCAAAGGGCTTGAATTGGCTCTAATAAACATATATTCTTGGGGAGAAAGAAAAATAGGGAGGGAGGGAGGGAGGGAGGAAAGGAAAGGAGGGAGAGAAGGTAAAGGAAGGAAAGAGAGAGAAAAAAAGAAAAAAGCAGAAGGAGGAAGAGAAAGAAAGATTGAGAAAGACAGGAAGGGAGGAAAGGAGAGAGAGGGGGACGGAGGGTTGGAAGGAGAGAAGGAAAGGATGAAAATCAAGCCAGAATAAAAGAAGAACATATCTGTAAGAAAGCAGAGTAAGGAGCTGGCTGGGTATGAGGGTACAGGACTGTAATCCCAGCATTCAGAAGGCTGAAGCAGAAGGATTATGAGTAAAGGGAGATGTCTCAACAACAAAACAAAACAAAAACCCAAACAATAACATCACCTAAAAAAACAAAAACAAAAGAAAAAAGCGCTTCAGCCTCGCACCTCTGGGTGGGCAACAGGGAGAGTCTGCACGCTGCCGTGGCAGGAGGGTACACAGAAGTCTGAATTCACGCAGGCTCCCATGAGTGGGAGGCATAACGGACAGGGGTACACAGAGCCAAGGAGGCAAAACCTCCGCAGTGGGTGGAACTGTCTGGAAAGAAAAACCAATTGTTCTTAGACTGTCAACAGCATTCCTGAGGAAACACAGGCACTCAACAGCTCAAACCCACCTGAGAGACTCTAGAATGGGTAGCATCACGGGGTTCCCCTTAACTGGGGGCTTCCCTAGACTTCCTTGAAGATATGCTTAAGGGGAACACAGGAAATGCAGGACCAAAACATGCCAGATAAGCAAACACACACCCCGCCAAATAATAATAATAACAATAAAAATATTAAAATGTCTTTGTAGTCTTACTTATGTATATCTAGCCCACGTCTGCATTTTTCTCAAGGATTAAGGAAAACCACTGTTGCATTTATAGTCCCTTCTATAGAGTTTCTACTCAAATCTCACTAGTGTAAAAGTAGCCTAAGTCTTTCTGTCTTCATTGGAAGCCCTTTGCTCAGGAGGTTTGCCCCATGGAATAATATGGGTGAGTGTGCTCAAGCATTGGCCAGTGCAGACCACCCAATGCTCTTTCAGTGACCACTGAGATAAACAAAGAATTGAAAGATAATAGAAAAGCAATCCAAACATGAATGAACCACCCATACATAAAAGCACACAAAGGCTTTAAAATCCATTTTCTGTTGTGCTGACTTCAAAAGCGCAATTTATAGAAACTCTAAACTATGGTTGTAGTTGTAAAACAACTGCTGTTATCACTTACCTCGCTCACTGTCTATTGAGATTTTTTATAAGTTGAGGGGAACATGAAAAGCAGAAATGTGAATGGGTTATTGTATATTGAATACAAAGGATTCCGTGGCTCCACAGAGATACTTTAAATGAAAAGCAAAGAAGAAGAAAAGAAAAGCTGTTCTTTAAAGAAGACACACAAAAATGCCAACTAACAAATGGAGATAAAGCAAAATCAGAAAAATCACTATTTTGCTACACTAATGCAATGGTTAGTTGAAGCAGTATCAACAATTAGAGCCGTTGGTGACAGTTTTAGAGGCTATCAGTTATTCCTATAGTCACAAAGTGTCTTTCATAGATCTCAAAGGGGGAAAGAAGCATGGGAATAATGCAGAAGTTTGAGAGACATCATGACAATCAGCTAATCCTCATGATAACACGAAATACTTATGGAACAGTACTGTGTAGTGTACAAAGAATGTGATACCATCACTATGTAGTATTCAGACTAAACTGTTCAATCTGAATCATAGGACAAAGCAATTAGAAGAACTCAATTTGAAGACATTTCTAAAAAACAAGAAAATAATAACTGTTCTGGAATTTTCAAAACTGTTCCTGCCACAAGGACACAAAAAGGCAAGGTACTTGTTAAAGTTTTAAGGAGACTATAGAGAAATGCTAGCCAAGTGCAATGTGTGACACTTGGTTGGATACTACATTTTCTTAAAGGTAATAGGAAAGTTTATTAGAAGAGAAATATGACAGAGAAAGCTAGCACGTGGCATAGATGTGTTATGGGGATCACAGCACTTGACCCTGTCTCTGCCATCTTGGCCATCTTTCTTATTACAGAGCTCGCTCTTGCACTGAATAGTGAGGACTGATGGATTCTGATGGGTGGAGCTCTTTTCTGTTTCCTCTAAGATTGTGATGCCAAAGACTTCCTGTCCTATCCTTATTTCTTCATTCTTTTATCCTTCTGTACTTCCTCATTCTGGATCCTACATTTTAAAGAAATCAGTTGAGAAGCACCAGTGGCTCAAGCCTGTAATCCTAGTTATTCAGGATGCTGAAACCTAGAGGATGGAGGTTCAAGGTAGAAAAGTCAGAGATTCCACTTCTAATTAACTAGCAAAATGTCAGACTGGAAGTGTTACTCAAATGCCAGAGTATCAGCTGTGAGCCAATAAATTGAGCAAGAGTATAAGGCCCTGAGTTCAAGCCCTGATACTGAAATAAAAAAGAAAGAAAAAGAGTAGAAAAGTATTACTAGGGACATTAAACTATGTATATATTAGACATTACTGTGCCATTATTAAATGTCTTGAAAAGTTATATAGATGGATGTCCCTGTAGTTGAAGATAGATGGTAGCATTTAGGATTAAGTTTCATATTTGCATCCTATGTTTAACTTGTTCAAGGAAAAAAGAGATGCACAAACACAAGTAAATAAATCAGATAAAGCAAAATGAGGATAGTTAGTACTAACTATGGATATGAGGATATTACTACTAATATGCCATGTGTAGCATATGCAGCTGTTTGTTTTATTATTACCAAATTATTATATTTGGCAGTAATGGTGTTTGAACTGCACTTGTTAGGCAGGTACTCTACCACTTGAACCATGCTCTCGCCTGTCCATTATATCATTTATATTATTCTGTAACTTTTCTTTAAGCTTAGAATTGTTCAAATTAAAAGCCTGCAGGGGGAGGACAGGAAAGGATTTGAAAAGACATTCCTGAGCAAAATTTGTACAAAAAGTTATTTGCTTTACTCACATAGCAGCTTGCACTGACCAAACTCAAATACTTAACAAGAATAAACAATTTACATCTAAGATCAATTCCATAGTCCTTTTAGCTGGTCAAATTCCTTTGTAAAGAGCTAGATAATAAACATTGTAGGTTTTGTAAGCCACATATGGGCCCATGTTTTATTGATTTTCATTTACGATCCTTTAAAAATGTAAAAAATCCATTCTTAGTAAGGTTAGTTAGGTGCTGGTGGCTCACACCTGTAATCCTAGCTACTGATCTGAGGATTACAGTTCAAAGCCAGCCCAAGCAGGAAAAGTCTGTGAGACTCTCATTTCCAATTAACCACACAAAAAAAGAGAAAGTAGAAGTGGAGGTATGGCTCAAGTGGTAAAGTGCCAGCCTTGAGTGAAAAAGCTAAGGGATAGCACTCAGGCCCTGAGTTCAGACCCTAGTATCAGCACAAAATAGAAAAATACAATAAAAAGGCCTGTACTAAAACGATCTGTTTTTGTACCTCCCACTTATCTAGATAAACTTCCACCAAGTTGTAGTTAAATAATAAAATCACAGTCGGGAAACCCAGGCAGAGAGCTGTATTTCTGTAATGATCTGGGGTACCAGCAGTGGACAGGCCATAGGCCACTCCACTCTGGGAGCCACTTCTTTAGTGACTGGTTATTCACAAGCTTTTCTTTTTAACCTTGTGTCCTCAAAGAGCCAGTGTGGTATTTGATTACTATTTCTGACCTCATCACACTCGTGACAGGTTTGCAGCTCCTGTCACACTTTGATCTCAGACCTTTTGATTAAACTCTCAGCAGAGGACTCAAACCATTCACTCATTGAACTCCCTGAACTGCCACTACTCGCCATTTGCAGAAAGGACAGAGGAAGAGGAAGATGCCGAGAGCAAAACACATCTGTTATAATTCCATGGACTTCCTGTCTTTGTTTTAAACTGACGGTGGGTTACTGTAAGTCACAAGTTTCTGCTGTAGTGACACCATTGAGGGTCACGTATGCAAAGCCATGTAAAGTCAAAGATCTCTCACAGTGATTTTGATGCTATTCATTTCACCAGCCCCTATCAGTCCTTCCTACTTGAGACCCAGTGCACTCTCATGTTCTAGACATTCTGATATCAATCTCTTACTCCAACCCCACCAGCAACCTCTTATTCTTTTCTCCCATTAAAAAAAATGTCAATTCTGTTAACAGCACAGTGGTTGAGAGCCAAAGCTATGGAATCAAACTTCCTGAATGAAAATTTTTCTCTTTATACTTTTCTGTATGACTTTAGCAAAGGAATTTCATCTTCATGTCCCAGTTACTTTCTCAATAAAATGGTTTCTCATTGTACCTTAGAGGCCACAGTTAAGCTTGAGACAGGCCCTAGACTCAGAAGATGCTGTTCCATGTGATGAGAACCAGGGCGCCTGCAGACTCACAGACAACACAGGACATTTTAGGAGAACACAAGACATGAGGTCTCTGTATACTGCAACTAACATTGAGGCTGGAGCCAACTCATATAAAAAGGTGAGAGAGTCTAGAACAAAAGGCAATATCAATGCTGTTTGTGTTTGCCAGCATTGTATTTGTACCCTAACACTCACACAAGACACACACTGAACCTCAATTTTGAAGAACACAAATTTTGGAAAGGTCTAGCTAAATCTCAAAAGACACTACATGGTATGAAGCACCTGTTCTAAGGAGAGCCAAATTGCTGAGGTTTCTGAAATTGAAACTGTAGTGTTCTTATATGTCAATGATGCAAATGAAACACTCAGAATCCCTCCATCAAACAGGCTGAGTGAGGAACGTGCCTGCCATGTTGGAAGATGGCCTGAGTACAACCAGAAGCATCGTCACTGGGCACAAGCTGCCTGTGTTTGAGATTCTAAAGGGGGAAAAAAGCTGCTCCAATTAGCTCCACGACCCCAAAACTACCTGGTCCCAAATTCCTATATAATAAAAGATAATAGAAACTAAGTAGCAGCTCCCAAAAACTCCTCCCCATTTTGCTACGATCTCCACCACGCCCTACTGTGCACCAAGTCACTCTCACGGACTTGCCTTTTCTGCCTAGGTGTTTTCTTTCTTAAGTGGTATATTTCTATGGTAGCTAAATTAAAAATAAAATAGCAAAAGTTGTACAAAGTAAGTGGTATTGAGGATGTTTCTGAAGTGAAACAAACAAACCAAACAGAATCTAAGTTATACTTACTCACAAAGAAGGATTCCATTTTCTAATCCTGTCCGAAAATCCTTATCACCAAAACTTCTGCCAGTTACTTGCTGGAAAAGAAACAAAAGAAAGAAAAAGCATAAAACTTCTGGTTTAAGCAACAGGAAGATTAACATTAAAAAAGACCTTTGAAGCTGATAAGTATTCCCAAGGACAGAGAAAATGTGTTGGTCTGAATCTTCTTCCCATGTGTAGCTTTGACTATATAAGTTACAGTTCAATTTAAGTCATTTCTTTGGAGGTTTTTTTTTTCTCTATTGGGTAGAATGAAATACAAATAAATGGTCCTTAAAGCCCCAATTCAAAGTCAGAGAGTGTCAGATTAGTTAAAAAGAGTAGACCCAACTATGTGCTGTCTACCAATTCACAATTTTAAATATGAAGACACCAACATGTTAAAACATGGGATGCAATGCTAGCACAAATTTCAGGACTCAGGAGTGATTACATTAATACAGAAAAAGAAAAAGCCTAGAGTCCTAGCTGTTCAGGAGGCTGAGATCTGAGAGCTGTAGCTTAAAGCCAACCCAGGTAGTAAAGTCAGTGATGCTATTATCTTTAATTAACAGGCAAAGCCAACCCAAAAGTAGAGGTGTGGCTTAAGCAGTATAGTGCTAGCCTTGGGCCCCAGTACCAGCAGAGAAGAAACGGGGAGATGAGGAGGAGAGGAAGAGGAAGGGAGAGGAGTAAGAGGAGGAGAAGAAGGAGGAAAAAAAAGAGGAGAAGGAGGAGGAAGTCATTCAGAACAGAGAACAATAACAGATAATGTTATTTCAGAATGAATGAAAAAGAATTTAGCTGGTCAGGAAAACAAAGTCTTCCTAAATATTAATGCATTTCAGAAAAAGATTCAAAATACAAAAGCCAAACAGAACTGCAAGGAATAGACAAATTTACAACTACAGTCAGAAATTCCAATGTTTCTATAAAGGTCAAAAATTGACCTCTCAGGGGAATACAATAGCTCAAAAGCTATGTATGTACGTTCATATAAGACTACTGTCGACATACGGTCTAATATCGCCATTACATTAAAAGCCCTAGGCGAACTTTCTTGGGCGTGGCCACGTGGCTACTGTATATGTTCTTGATACATTTTATATTGTATATATGTCTACCTGACCTAGAGAAGGAATAGAAAAACAGGGCGTAAGATATCACAAGAAATGTACACACTGCCCTACTATGAAACTGTACCCTTTTTGCACAACACCTTGTCAAAAAAATTGTGTTCAATTAATAAATAAATTAAATTTTAAAAAAAGAAATTCCAATGTTTCTTCTCAATACTTGGTAAAATATGTAAATAGAAAATCTATTTGTAATCCTGGCTACTCAGAAGGCAGAGATCAGGAAGATCATGGTTTGAGGGTAGACAAACATTTGTAAGACCTCATATCAACCAATAAACCAATAAAAATTTGGGCATGGTAGTATGTGCTTGTTATCCAGGCTACATGGAAAGTATACATAGGAGAATCATGATGCAGCCCAGTCCAGACATAATCCAGCAAAAGCAAAGGGAGCAAAGACTGTGGTGCAAGTGGTAAAGCTTCTGCCTACCAAGCATGAGGTCCTATTCAAACCTCAGTATCACCAAAAGAAACAAAACACACACACACACACACACACACACACACACACACACACACGAAAATCAGTAAGAACATAGAAGATTTGAACAACATTCAAATTATTCTGACACTTACAGCATACTCCATACCCCAACAAGAGAATACCTTAATTTTTTTAAGTTCACAAGGAATGTTTATCAACGTAGATCAAGTTCTGGGTCAGAAATCAAGTCTCAATACACTTAAAAGCATTTATAAAATATGTTCACATAAAGTATTTATCTGACCAAAATGGAACTAAATTAAAACATTTACAACAGAAATATTTCTGGAAAAATCCCTAAATATTTTTAACTAAGTATCCTGAATATCTCATTGACCATAAAAAATAATTAAAAATAAATTAGAATCTATTTTATAGAGGAAAAGATGGTCAGATCAGAATGTTGGAAAGATAACCGAATAATGCTGGGAGATTGAATAATGCTGGGGGATTGAGGGATTGATTTTTTCCCAAGGGAAAAAATACACAAATTTCCAATTCCAGTAATGACAGATAACATCATTATTACATGCTTTATCAACACTGATATAATAAGGTAATTTTGTAAATAAAATTTCGCAAATAAAGTAACCAACTCATCTTAATTTGATAAATCCCCCCCTCTCTCTCTACACACACACACACACACACACACACACACACACACACACCACAAAATCCATAGTTTACTCAGCAAGTGGCTAGATAACATTCCCAAAAGAAATCATCAGACTTGTTAAACTGTACCAAATAATTAAGGAAGATATAATTGAATTCTATACAAACTCTTCCAGAAAATTTAAAAGGAGAAAATAAGTGAGGCATGCTACACACCTATAATCCAGTCACTTAGCATCCTGACATTGGCCAATTGAAATTTCAAAGACAGCCTGGACAATTTAGTGAGACTCTGTCTCATTTTTTTTTTTAATTTAGCTCAATGGTTTACCAACTGAGAATGGGTTCAATCTCCAGTACCAGCAGCAGAAGGAAAAAAGAAGGATAAAAAAGAAATAATACTTTCCAGTTCTTTCATTCAATTAAGTCAGCATTACCTTAACACTAAAAGCAGAAAGACATTTCAGGACATGCGTGCATGTACGCCTGTGCACACACACACACACACACACACACACACGACTCAATATTTCTTCATTTTTATTTTGCTAGTTTTACATGTTTTCCTAAAAACTCTTTAAAATGCATATTTATTACTTTACTATCAGAAGAAGAAAAAGGAGCAGTGTGAGTACACAAAATGGTCTCAAGTGTACTCTGTAAAGTGGTTTAAATTCCACGCTGAGATGCTCCTCTTATAAGCTCTCACCAGAGCACTTCAATAGCCAATGCAGTGTAATTCCAAGAATATTTCATCCCTTCATTATTATTTGAAGGAAAGTAAGAAAATGGATACAAAACCATTCTTTCCTGTTTGAAAATATCACACATTTTCCTTAGATAAGAAAATTACGGAAGATATATTTTCAAAATTTACTATTTTAAATATCTTAGTATTGTTGAAGAGGTACCAGGAAAAAAAAAAACTTTCTTAGAAGAATAAATTGAATAGCTCCAGAGATTCAACAAGGACTTAGGCCCCTGAAAATCTGGCCCACAGACAAAAAGCAGAAATAAACCTTTACCTGGAATTAATGCTAGGATTGCAAGTAAGTTAGATCAAGCCACAATTCCACTCCAGGTCTCCCAGTATAACGCCCTATCTCATCCATACTAGAAGCCAGTGTTCAGTGTTCTCACAGTGGTACAGAGGTGTTCAACATAAAAATAAACCAGCAGGGCTGGGCATCTTGATATATATCTATAATCCCAGCTTCCCATGAGGCAGAGAATCAGGAAGATTGGTATCTCAAGGCCCAAGGCAAAACAATATAAAGTTAGCAAGATTCTACTTCAGAAATTAATCAGGTTCAGTGGAGCATACTCGTAATCCAAGCTACTTGGGAGACTATAGTAAAAGGATCATTGTCAGAGGCCAAACTGGGCAAACTACAGCATGAGAATATAAAGGGAAAGGGACTGAGGGGGGATGTGGATCAAATGGCAGAGCACTTGCCATGTAAGAGTAAGGCTCTAAGTTCAAACCCTAGTATCACAAACACACACAAAAACACTCTTGACAAAGCAAGCAAAGAAACACACACACATACACACACACACTTGTTAAAATGAGTATATGAACTTTTGCACTCATCTCTCCATTCAAAGGGATCTTTTTTGTTTTAATTTTTATTGTCAAGGTGATGTACAAAGGGGTTACAGTTACATACATAAGGTACTGAATACATTTCTTGTCAAATTTGTTACCTCCTCCCTCATTTTTCCCTCCCCCTGCCCCAATTCACCCCTCTCTGAGTTGTATGGTTATATCATACCTATGGTTTAGCCCCTGTTGTCACTGTATTTGATTTTGGTACCCTGGGTATTGTATATATGTTTGTCTGAATCAGGGAAGGGAAGGGGAATGCCAAAATGGTGAGACAGAAGATAAAAGATGAACCAGTGCAACAGCAATACCTACATGGCAATATGTAATAAATCAACTGTTCAAGGGGATCTTTAGAAGTACTTACATAGCAATTATGAAATGAGCTGTTTGCCATGTGCCTATCAGATTATCCCTGTTTAGGATTAATTCACCTTAATTTCTAATCAAAATATTTGTTAGTGGAACCTGCAGGTGAAAATAGTTGCTGAATGGATAATTTCCTAGAAACTGATCAGTTTCAAGGAGAAAAGCATTCCTCTCTGCCTTAGTAATTAAGCCAATTGCCGAAGCAAGAGAACATGACTACATGTCATCACACTGTTCTTAGCAAGTGGTGATTAAGGAAGCTCCTCCATATCCCGTTTCCTCTGCATGCAGCACAAAGATAATTCTGAGTCTGCTATGCATCCACAGCTCTGCTCTGCTCTCCACCATGCCAACAACTGCAACAGCAAGAACTTTAATCATAATAATCTTAAAAAGTCTAGTAAAGAAAACCACACAACTTCATGGCAACGTTTTTTACAATGTGTTTACAATCTAACACATTGTATACATCTCAGTGCTGCAGCCTACTAATTACTTTGTTATCATTGTCACTCTGTAATTGCTATGAATTGTCAAAGATTGCCAAGAAACAGCCTGGTCGGTACCATTGGCACACATGGTAGTTCAGAAATATTTCATTCATCTTCTGGTGTTTTTGTTTTTGTTTTTGACAGCAATCTGTAGCCAAACTAGAGTACCCTGATAAACCACAGGTCTGAAGAACATTTTAAATGAAGGTTGGCATTCTTTCATATAGTGTTCTTAAAGAGAAGATTCTGTTGCAGAGCAAATAAAGATCCTTGGATTGAAGCAACTGAAACTAAGATTTGGTAGATTTAGGCCAGGCATTGGTGGCTCATATCTGTAATCCTAGAGTTACTCAGGAGGCTGAGATGGGAAATTTTCCATTCAAAGCCAGCTCAGGCAGAAAAGTATGCAAGACTCTTACCTAACTATCCAGCAAAGAGCCAGAAATGGAAGTGTGGTTCAACCAAAACTCAAAGCCTTGAGTTCCAGCCCCAGCAGCAGCACAGGCACGCATGGGCACGGATACACACACATACATACATACACCCTCACTCACAGATTAGTACATTTTCACTCAACTTTTGAAAGACAAGTACTTTTCTTAAATCACACAAAAACAGGCACACTTTTCAAAAGGCTGTGATTTCCTCCTGTAAACTGTTAATGAAAAAAATCACACTTTTGTAATTCACCAAAGATTACTGGTAGCTCCTTCTGTTTCCTTCCCTTCTGATCCTATCTGGCTTCACTAATAGGAACAGTTATGCCTATTTTTAGACCTAAATTGTAAAATAAAGCAGAACAGCATTGCTCTTATTTTTTCACATTTTTCTGGGAAACATTTCTTATTTTCTAAGGATTTCTTTTAAAATCGAACCAACATTCTAAAGGAACACTTTGTAAATAGCGATGAATTGTACTCATTTAAGTAAAAATTCATAATCAGCCTATCAATCATTTACTGGGTTCGTATCCCATGCCAAGCCCTGTGAAAGGCATGAGTGAAGTCAGAACAACACGGTCTGGACCCTGCCCCATAGGAATCTTGATCCAGGGGTAAAGGGAAAACATTACAACACAGTAGGCTGTTGGAGGGAAAATGAGGGCAGGGGAAAATCAGAGCAAGGAGGAAGCATTTGACCCAACTTCCCACGACTGAAGACGTTGAATGAAAAAATTCATATTCATAACAGAAACTACTGTAAGCCCTCTCTGTTCTAAATGCCTGCCTAAGAGCAGAATGCAGAAGCCCATGCTTGTAATCCCAGCTATATAAAAGGCTTAAGTAGGAGGGTTGTGCTCAGAGGCCAAGACTAAGACCAAGGTGTTAGTAGAATATAGAGGATGCAGAGATTCAGGACAAGATGGGACACAAATGACATTTTATCTAAAGAGTAACTAAAGTCAAAGGGGCTAGAGGCCTGGCTGGGAGTTGAGTGCCTGCTTAGGGAGTGCTCCAGTGCTCCAATAGACAAATGCATAAATGCCTCTCACATATCAATTATTGAATCCTCATAACAATTTCAGAGTATTTGATTGTGGTACTGAATTCAAATACAAGACCACCAGGAGCTGGGGGTATAGCCCAGTGGTTCAGAAGTTACTTGCTTCATAGATGCCAGGCACTGGTTCAATCCCCACCAGGAAGGAAGGGAGGGAGGGAGGGGAAAGGAGGGAATGGAGGGAAGGAGGAAGTGAAAGAGGGTGAGGGAGAGAGACAGAAAGTGAGAGAGAGGGAAAGGAAAGAAAAATAATAATAAAATGATTTTTTTTTCTTAAACCAGGCATAGAGCCTCACTCAAGAGGCTGAGGCAGGAGATTACCAAGAGTTTGAGGCTGGCCTATACAGGGAGACTTTGTCTCAAAAGGAAATATTTCAAGGAAATCAAGACTAAGAGAGATTAAGTAACTTACCTATGTCCATAAAGCTAATAAACAGCAAAGCCGTACTGAGCCTCATGCCCTTAAGCATGCTTCTAGACTGCATCTGGACAAAATACCGGAAGACCTGAAGAATAAACCCTCTGTTTAGCATAACCCGGGACGACTTTGAAAGGCTGACGTTGGAGCTGGCTTTGAAGGTTGAGAAGGAATTCTCTGAAGGAAAGAGAGGCAGTAGAGGCTCAGGAATACACAAAGACCTGTACAAGGATTTCTTGGACAAAGACCAAAAGCTCCAAGGACTGAACCCAAGGGTCTGGTAAGGGGGAGGGGGAGGTATAAATGATAGGACAGGAGCTGTCAGAGCCAGTGAAGGGCCTTGTGTTAGAATGCTTGCCCTTGAACCTACCATAAAAGAGAAAAGAGACACTTCAGGAGACAGCAAGCAGCAAAGGGAAGGGCTCTTGGGCAAGGTTTCTCCCCATTTTCCGTAATTTCCAACTGTTAAAGAGATTGTTCCAGAGTAACATTTTACCCAATGCTCCAAATTACATCCTGGTGGACTCTCCTACCCCATGTACAGCCTATGAACCAGAATGAAGGGGAGGCCACTTGGCCAGACTTCCTTTCCAATCACCACCCAGCCCTTGCCATCTCTCAATATGCCACGTGCACACCTTCCTTATCATTCTTCCTGCCTGCCAGCTCTTTCCTAAATTGGCTTCCTCTTCCAGGTGCTAGCTCCTCTCCCTTCACATTCCTATCTCAGTCTATCCCTTTCTCCTCAACATTGCTTCTTTTCTTAAAATCCCTAATTCAATCACCCCTTCATCACTATCCTATTCTTCTTTCCACAGCCCATATTTCCTACCTGAATATCCAGAATCTATTACCCTGTCAACAAGGCTTAGCATCCGCCAGCCATCTTCACTGAATTCACTGAACATTCTGAGAAGGGTTAAGAGTGAGACCTGAGCATAACTTGGAGCTTCAGAAAAATGCTAGCTGGCATTGGGCTCATCACTTAACTTGTACAACCTTCAGCCTCCTTATTAAAGTAGTGCTCATAGCCCCAACTCCACTCCTTTGCATCAAGAATCAGTGGTTCATTTGCATGAAACCTTATCACAGTGCCTGACTCCTACTAAGAGCTAGTTATATTTCATTTCCATTGGGGCAACAGTAATAAAGTTGTTATCAATGTCACAATTCCATTTTTCTCTCCCTGGCCCTCTTTGTGGTTCTTTTCATCCTGATCTTAAAGGATACCATTCTTATTGACTCTCCTCTAATTTCTGATATTGCCACATGTCCCAACTCAAAAGATGCTTTTCTCCTTTGATCTGAACCAGCTTCTCAAAAGCACAAGTTATCCTCTCCTCCTTTTCAGGTTACTTGCCTCTCCCAGGCTTGCTGCCACCTGACACTCCTAGTTTTCCTCCTCCTTCATTAAATAAATACTTCTTTTCCATTGCAGGGGAATTTCTACCCTGCTTACCTCCTAACTGCATTGTGTAAAATGGCCTTTCCTTCTCTTTTCACTCCTCTTCTCTTTCTATACCACCCTCACCTTTCTGGCTCATTCCATGTACCACTTGATTTTCCATTCTCACCAATGAAGATAATAACACATACATTTTTACATATGGCACTGTATAAAAGTTCAGAACCATAGATAACCAATTTTGCACTCAACATTTCCACCTGGGTACTACATACATATCTCACTCTTAATAAGACCAGTATAAAAGTCCGGGATCCACCACCTCATCTGCCCTGTTCCACCTTTAGTCTGCTCTACATGGATGATGACACCGCCTTCTCCTGCCCCTAGTACCACGGAGACACATTCAATCCACCAGGATCAATGTTATCTTCCCAGAGCATATTCTAGCTCTGTCCTTTCAATCTGTGTGCAGTGACTTTGGTCCAAGCCTCCTTCATTGATCAACAAGACAACTGCCCTGGCTACCACGGTCCCTCCACAGGCCATTGCCCACACAGAATCCTTGGGTCTTTTGATACATCCATCCACATCCCTTCTGTCCATCAGAATCAAATTCGGTTTTTAGACAAAGCTATTTGTTTTACAATTGTGTTCTATAAGTGAAGTGACTTGGCTAGCTAGCAACAAGAGTGAAGTGACAGTCAACTCTCCTTTCCTCCTAGGCTAGGACTTCCACACTAGCTTGCAGGTCCAGCTCTTCATCTGAGGTCAGTTATACTACTATACTTTCTTTAAGAACAATCACTCCTTATAGCTATTTGGTTTGTCTTGGAAAAGAAACAGCACAGAAGCCCCAGCTGGTGGTTATTTAATCAACATTATCAGACCAGCTCTGAGTGCTTAATGTTGAAGAGAATGGAATGAAATTTGCAGAATCCATTTATATTTTCATCATGTCATCAGAAAACCAGAAGGCGCTGTTTATAACTACAGATTGACAGACTCTACCCCCCAAAAAAAATCTAATTAAGAATACAGTCAATGCTCAAAACACTCTGGGAGCATTAAATCCTCATATCTAGCCAGATCCACACAACACAGAAAATGGTCAGGCCAGGCACATGTGCGTGGGATTGGTGTGACTGTGTTTACACATCCTCAAGCTGCCATTGCCTTAAAAGAAGCCACACACAAAAAAAGATAGACAACATTCACAATGAACTCTGCCACAACCAAAATGCTTAGTGACTGATTTGAGACTAAGAGAAAAAAAAAAGAGTCCAGAAAAAAAAAAAATGGGCCAGCAGAGTTGTGAGGGCTAAGTTTGTTTGTCTGCATTTCAACAAGTAGAGCTGTGCTTTAGCTACAGTTATTTTTACCTGGCTATCATGTTGCTCCTTAAATAAATATTTTAGTTCTGGGCTAATTTTTGGCAAATCTATCTATGCAACTTTCAACTAGTCTGTTTCAGAGTGAAGCTTTAAAAACAGGCAGGTCTCGGTTCAAATTCCAGTGTTTAGGAGCTGAGTGATATTAGGCAGCTTCATTTTTCTTCAAAGCTTGCTCCTTAGTTTTTATACATGGTTAAAGGAACCTGGTTTACAAGATTGTGAGAGCTTCGAAATCATGGTGGAAATCATTCAGTAGACATTCTTATCTCCATTAATCACAGAAAAAGCCAGAAGTGGAGCTGCAGTTCAAGTCCCTAAGCAACTTTTGCTCAAGGCTAGATAGAGCTCTATCACTTGAGCTACAGCACCACTTCCGGCTTTTTCTGTGGTTAATGGAGATAAGAGTCTTAAGACCTTTACTGCCCTGGCTGGCTTCAGATCCTCAGATCTCAACCTACTGAGTAACTAGAATTACAAATATAAGCCCCCAGCACCCGGAGCATTTTTTAATTCACTCTGATGATCATTTGTCAACTAATTCTAAGTGGCCAGATTTATGTTCAATTCACTCATTCACCAGCTTGCTCCACAGAGCTGGCTGAGGCTAGTCATCAAATCCAAGTGATGTTAGCACTGAGGATAGAGAGGAAGAAGGGCTCAAACCCTTCGCTTTCTGATTTGAGGCAAAGAACTTGACCGAGAGGCTCTGCCAAGAACACACAGTCCTGCAACCATTGTCAAGCTCTCTGAAGAAGTGATTGATTTCACGATTTGATATTCTAATAGTGGAATAATTTTTAGCCAGGAATCCAATGTAACCACAAAACTGCCACACATCATCAGTACACAGCACTTAAAAAGGCACCACAGTCAAGTTAGGAAACTATTCCAATTCACCCAAACAAGTTATTCAATTACCAAATGAAAACAAAACATGGTGAAATACTCTGAATAAAGATAGGATGATGACATTTCAAGTAGCCCATTTTTTTAAAAAAAAGAAAGTTTGAACAACTCAGCACTTATAAAAAGCAAGGAAATTATTAACAGAAAATGAGCAAAGTGAATTTTAGGAAGCAGGGAAGGATTGATTCTTGGAAAAGAAGAGATGCTTTTCAAGAGGAAAAAATCTATTTCCTCATTTGGGTAGTCATCACAAGACTGTTCACCTTCCATAACTAACCAGGCTAGGTATTGGGTTTTGTTTTGTTTTGCAATCTTCTATACTATATATAATAGTCATTTTGTGTTACTACATTAAAATGTATAAAATAGATCCCTTTATAAATAAAAGATATTTTGTTTAGGTTTGTGGTTCCAGAGGTCCAAGACTAAGGAGCCGAATGTGGAGATGGGGAGTGTTTGGATGTGTGTACACAAGTGTGTGTGTGTGTGTGTGTGTGTGTGTGTGTGTGTGTGTGTGTGTGTGTGTGGTCTATGTCCTGGAGCTTGAATTCAGGGGTTGAAAGCTGTCCTCGAGCTTTTTTTTTTTTTTTTTTTTTTTTTTGCTCAAGGCTTGGGCTCTACCACTTGAGCCACAGATCTACTTCTGACTTTTTTGGTGGCTGATTAGAGACACGAGTCTCAGAGAGTTTCCTGCCCAGGCTGGCTTCAAACTGCCATCCTCAGATCTCAGCATCCTGAGTAGCTAGGATGACAGGTTGGAATCATTGGTACTGGGCTTCACCCTCTTCCTATAAAGCCAACAGGATTCAATGATTGGGACCCCACCCTAATGAACTTACCCTATGCCTATGACTTCCTACTAAAGACCCCATCTCTACACACCAAAAGGTTAAGATTCTACCCTGTAAACACCTCACAATCCTCTCTTAAACTACAACATGAATTGGGGGTGGGGAGGACAAAGTATATCTAAACCACAGCAATGTGTGTTATATTTTAGTACTAAAAACATTTTAAATGGTCCTTGGGATGTATAAATTAATCCCCACAACAGTTCAACTCACTTTACTCCTCTCATTAGTAACTGAAGGTATTTTTCCACTTGGTTTCACTCAGAAAAGACTTGGTGGTGAGAAATTGCTTCTAGCAATTCTTCCATGTCTACAGGTTCTTCTGAGCCCTCTCTGCCACTCTTGCTTCTCACTTTGAGAGGGGAGAAGGAGGGGGAGGAGGAGGGGGAGGGGGAAGGGGAGGAGGGGGAGGGGGAGGGGGAGGGAGAGGGGGAGGAGGGGAGGGGGAGGGGGAGGGGGAGGGGGACGGGGGAGGGGGAGGGGGAGGGGGAGGGGGAGGGAGAGGGGGAGGGGGAGGGGGAGGGGGAGGGGAGGAGGAGGGGGAGGGGGAGGGGGAGGGAGGAGGGGGAGGGGAGGAGGGGAGGGGGGAGGGGGAGGGGGAGGGGGAGGGGGAGGGGGAGGAGGAGGGGGAGGGGGAGGGGGGGGGAGGAGGGGGGAGGGGGAGGGGGAGGGGGAGGAGGAGGGGGAGGGGAGGGGGAGGGGGAGGAGGGAGGAGGAGGAGGAGAGGAGGAGGAGGAGGAGGAGGAGGAGGAGGAGGAGGAGGAGGAATGATGATGAATAACTTTAATTGATTCATTGACTCTTTGGCATCCTTGGCATGAATGGTTATCCAGGCCGTACTCTAGACCCCCAGGCCGTACTCTAGGCCCCCACTGGGGCCAGATAAGGAGATAAACTGGGGCTTATCCTGTGTTCCCTTTGCCAACCATGCAACATAGTGAGTTTCCTAATGGGCATAAAGCTGTTGCCCATACCAAGCTCACAGCATCCACCCATGAGAAGTGTTTCTCAAATGTACACACAAGTGCTCAGTGAGTCATCAAAGCCCCATATAAAGGCTACATGCTTCTAACATGAAGAAATTGAAGTACAACACCTCAAGTAATTTGCCCAGTTTCGTGGGGCTAGCAAGTGGCAGAGCCAGGATAATAAGCTGCATAGTGTAGCTCCTGATTCATGCTCCTAACTGTGGCGCTGAGCTGCCCAAATAGGCCTGTGTTCTTGCTGATTTCTCCCAGTCTCAGGTGACTCATAAATAAATCCTGACTTCTCGCAGCCCAGGTCACTGCCTGACCCCTTAATGAACCTTTTCCTCAACAGATAGAACAAGAAAATAAACCCACAATCCAGAAAAACATCAGGATATCTGAAACATTTATCATTTACTCGCTCAACGCATCAGAGTGAAATGTTAACAATTTTTGTGTCATTAATTGTTTTATTCTGGTTTGTTTTTTTAAATCATCACATTTTTCTAAGAATCCAGTTTTGGATTTTTGGTAATCCTATATGAAATTTTCTCCAGATGGAATGAAACCTAGATCTGTCTGGGAATGGAGGGTAGAGAGGAAGAAAAGGAAGAAATATAAGGCACTTTAAGACCAGTAGTCATTTCCTCCAATAAAATATTTCCCTACTTAATCTTTATCTGGCTCATCACACTTACAAATAATGTTTTATGGTAGGAAATCTGTTCTTCGGGTTGGTTTGTGATGAAGACAGCAGGTGGTAATCCCAGCCCACTAAAACACTATCCATCACTAGGACTCACTGACCCAGGAATGAGGTGTGTGGCTCCTCCCCTCCAGTCTCCCCTTCCTCTCCCCAGGCAAGGAGGAAGCCTCAGCCATCTTAGCACCAAGCAAACATCAGCTCAGTTCTGAATGTAGTTCCCCTTACCTCCACTTCCCCAAACATCTCCCTCTTCCTGCTCAAGGAAGAAGGAGGCTCATCCCTAGATCATCACAAAGAATTATCAGAACATAATATAATGCTGAAGAGGCTCAGTGAATTAGATAACAGTCATGCAGGCTATTCTTGACAAACAGAATAGTAAGAACCATATTTAGCCACGGTACCTTGGGCCCGCATACCAATGTAAAATTCATTAACCAACAGATTAGGTAGAAGAATAAAGGAAAATAAAAATTTAAAGACAACCATATTACTGTTTTAACACTCACTGTGTTCTAAGGCTCCTTGCTTATATTTTAGAAATACTCTCTATAGGCTCAGCATCCTTAATCTGAAGTGTTCCCAAATCAAAAAATTATCTCCTCACCACCATGACCCAAGTGAAAAATTTCATACCCAACCTCATGTCATAGATCAGAGCCAAACTGCAGTTGCACTAAAAATATAGCATAAAAGTACCTTTAGACTATGTGTCTGAACCATAAACAAATGTCCTGTTTAGATTTGAGTCTCATCCCTAAATAACTCATTGTACATATAAAATAATTTTAAATCTGGAAAAATTATTGAAATCTGAAACACTTCTGATCACCAGAAGTGCTATAATCAAGTCATCCTGAAAAAAAATAGTCTAAGACAAATGGTGTTCTGCTAAGTGTTTAGCCACCAGTACTTAAAGGGACAAGGACCCATGACATACAGCACTTGCCAGTCTTCATGCTGTAAATATTCCCACTGTGGCTGAATTGAGCCCAAGCTGATGTGGAATGCAGACTCTTCTTTCTCTGATCCCATGATCTGGCTCCGGAACCCTATGGCAAGCTCAAAGGCTGTATTCCATACATTTTTGAACAGTTAACTTACAGAGTAGTATTCCAACTGTATTACAAATTTGAATATCCATGACACTGGGAAATTCTAGCCAAATAATGATTAAAAGCAAAGCATATAACAATGTAAGAATGTAGGTGCTGAAAGGTGGGTAATAGGAACTGCATATTCTCTTAGATCTTGGGTCTCTTTCTTCATTTTCTTGTAAAAAAAATCAATTTGAAAACATATTTCTTCCTCCTCCAAGATAGGAAGACCAAGAACGACAGCAAAGCTGGTTATTGTCTTAAATCCAGTCAGGAGTTCAGTGGTATAATTTTTAACTGAATATGTTTGTAAGCAGTTAGCCAACTTGTAATAAACTTTTAGAGGACAAAGAGAAGAACACATTCTATCTCCAAGGCACAAACATACAAACTAATGTCTTGATTACACTGCTAGGTAGGTAATAAGTAGACCTAGAAAGGCAGACCAGTTGCTATGTTACTGGGATTGACAAGGAGATTTGTGGTTTGTAAAAGGACAGGGAGAAAGAGACAGACAGACAGACAAAGACTGTGGAGAACAACCAACAGTTCCAACTGCGGCCTGCCTCCTGAGTGTCTTCAGTCTCATCCATTGTGAAACATATTGTTGGCCCTGGGGCTGGGCTGTCATGGCACATAGTAAGAAACCTAAAGAAAGACAAAGAAACAGACCAGATGTATAGAAGCACAGGCCAGGGGCGAATGCAGCCATAATATCCAATGCATATTCTAGGAAAACTGAAGAAATGGATAGGGTTGGGAAGGATGGGGGAGAAGGATGAAGGAGGTGATATTGATCAAGATGCACTGTATTCATAAACTGTCATGTTGAATGATTAACTACTTTGTGCATTTAAAGAGAGTAAAAATATAGTAAAAAATAAAAACGAATTAATAAAAATCAAACAATCCACCTTCTTGACCCACCTTGAAGCCTCTGTCCTGGCAGGTTCTATCCCATGCATGCTCACCACCATGCTCCTAGCTGTCATGTTAGGGCATTAGGGAGAGTGAAAAAACAAAGGCCATATGTGTTCTTCACCTTTTGACTTTAGGGGGATTAAATGATCATTTCATGGGTTTGGCCTTCACATCTATCTCTGGCCTGCCCAAGGGAGAAATGCTTAGAGCAGCATTTTCCAAAGTGTGTTCTACAGTATCCTAGCTCTCGGGATGTTAGGAGATTTGATGCGGAAAGAAAGGATCCATGGTCAAGTAAGTCTGGGGAATGCTATGTATAAAAATAATTTTATTTAACTTTGAGCTTCTGAGTGCTGACAATATGTTAACAAGATCCTCTAGTGGGATAAAATGCAAGGCTTCCCAATCTGGCTAACAAAAGCCTCCTTTCGCAAGAGGTCTCCAGTGGTCGGGGTAAGTGCACTATGGAACCTGCATGAGAAACTCTGGTTTGCTGCAGATAGTGAACCCTTAGTCAGCAGGATGATAGACTCCCGTATGTGTTATTTGACGGCTGATATAGTAAATACGTAGGATACTTTTAAAATGTGAATAACTGTAATGGTTTGAATGTCCCCTCCAAAACTCATGTTGAAATTGATTGCCATTGTAAAAGTATCAAGAAGTGAGAGGTGGGAGAAAAATGAGGGAGGAGGTAACAAGTTGGATAAGAAATGTACTCACTGCCTTACAGATGAAACTGTAACCCCTCTGTACATCACTTTCACAATAAATAAATCAATTAAAAATAAAAAAGATGGAGTTAGATTTGGAAGGCTCTGCCGTCAAGAATGGACTAATATTTATTACTATTATTTTATTATTACTATCTTCAAGTAGTTAGATATTACCACTGCATTCACTCATCCTTCCTCTCTCCAATGAATAGACTAGTGTTATTATCACAAGTAGGTTCATTATCATGAGAGTAGGACTGTTACAGGTTTGCCTCCCTCTTCCCCTCCTTCCTCTATCACACACGTTCACTTGCTCTTCCCCAGGTTGTAATGTAGCCTGGTGGCCCTTACCCAGTGCTGCCACCAAATTGTGGAATTTCTCAGCTTCCAGCACTGAGAGCAATATCTTTTCTTTGTAACTTTCCAAGTCTGTGCTATTTTATTACAGCAGCAGAAAACAGACTTCAACAACTATCAAATTTTTAAAATCAGAAGAGCTAATATTTAAGCAATACAACAAAGTTTTGTTTTGTTTTATTGTGGATTAATAACCCAAGCATCTCCAGACTGGCTTGTCCTGTGCAAAATATTTCAAGTCTTAAAGAAATTAAAACCATGCCATATAAGCTATCTGATTTTCAGAAAATTCAAAGAAAGAAATACAAGTGCACTTGGGCAAAAAAAAATTCAGAAAAGTGAAGCAGACAAGGCAAGGAAGATAGGGTATAAGAGAAAGAGAGAGAGAGAGAGAGAGAGAGAGAGAGAGAGAGAGAGAGAGAGATTGTCCAGATGGGCTGGAGAAAAGAAAAATGTGCACAGAGCTAAGCAATGCTCCAGGGACAAAAGCATGTAGCTGAATCCATGTCATAAAAACTCGATCAAGGCTGCCTCAAAGAATAGATACAAAACACATGCATTTGGCTTTTTTGATTTAAGTTCTTAATTGGGGAAAAACATTGGTCAGGGGTTTTAACACTAGATGTAAAGGGGATGAGAGAGCTTTTGGTCATCAAATCCAGTCTCTAGGAGGATAAACACACAATATTTCTTGGATATATGACAAAGTCATTACGCAAGCAATTTCCATCCAATGCCAGGTCCAAAACAATTATAACCAAATCCTCACCAGTTCCATAGACCTGGGGTAGTAGAGTCTCCCAGAGCCAGAAAACAGTTCTAAAATAAATTCTGGAGCCTTGGAGATCCTATTACTAAGAAGCAGAAATAGACTTTCAAGTGCTTGCTTTGAAATATTAAGCATTGTTCCACCCTTCTTTTTCCGACTATTTCTGTTTTCTTACTAAAGTTAGAGCTAACTCAGGATATAGCAAATCATATGTTATTCTGAGTTAAGATTTATCATTGCTCTGTAATTTCTATTGTTGTCCATATCAAATATTTCAATACTTTATAAACACCCCCAAAACCCAACCCTAAGGCTTGCAATTGGCTTTCTATCTATATTTTCAAAAGAATGTCTTAGTTTGCAAACACTGTCATTCTTAGACACAAAAAAAGTTACACAGTAAATTTCTGGGAAATACCAGTATCTCCCCAACACTATACACCTCCTTTCCTGCCTGGAGCAAGGACTGCCTTTCTCTCCCAGGGAGTCCTGCCAGCCCTTGGCCTCTGGTCTCTGCTCAGCTTTCCAGTATTAATCAACTTGAGGAATCGTCACAAATATTTCTTTTCAATGCATTCTTGATTTTTATATTCTTAAACATTTTCTTCCACCTAGAGCTCCAGCCCCAACTCTTACACTGCTAATTGAGGAATCTGCTGCATAAGTTTGTTTTCTGAGAATTAACCCTAAATAGTTGTGCTTCTTCTCATTTGCTTGTGCCATTTGTCACATCTGGAATGTCTTTGCTCTTTATAATGGCCAACCATGTACTCAAGTCTCAAGAGAAAAGTACTCTAAGATGTCCTTATTGCACCACCTTCCCATATATACACTAATAAACTAAATTGCTCTGTAACTCCTTCAACAATCCCTGTACATTAAATGAGACAGATTTTATCATTAGGAGATCTGAGCTTCATGCCTCCTCTTGTGATTGACTTGCAAAGTGATCTGAGTAGATACATCCATACTGCAGCTATCCTCAGCTGGTAAATAGAAAAATTGGCAGCACTTGCCTCACAGGTAAAAATGTCATGTCCAAAGAGCCAGGCATAGTGATGTGTACCTGTTATCCTAACTCTCAAGAAGCAGAGGCAGGAAGATGATGTGCTCAAGACCAGCCTGGATTCCATAGCAAGACCCTGTCTTGAAAAAGAAATGTAAATTGTCTTTAATTTTTGTCTCTGTGACCCTGAGTAGATTCATTCATGCATCAATTATTTGGTTCAGAGTCCTGAAAGCCAAGAATTTTTTTTAATGTCTGAAAAGAGTAGTCAATGGTCCAATGAAGTTGAGGAGCTGTGTAGACTGAGAACTAGGAACTGTCTGTTGGATGGTTGGGCAATAAAGGACACAAGCACTCTTGACATGGGCAACTCACAGGAGTGGATAAAGGAAGGAAAGCATAATCACCTTTACATGGTTAGAGGAGAAGCCATTAGAAACAGATGTGCAGTTTAGGCATATGCTAAGGAATGATGCAAGAGAAAGACATGCTGATATTATATAGAAAGAGGATGGTAATTGTGGGAGGAGTAAGTAAGTCTTCAAGTAGGTGGAAGGATGTAGATCACCAGAGCCAGACCTCGCCTTTGATGTGAGCAGGGAGAGGTCATCCCTTTGAAGCGCGGAAAGCAGAGGAAATGGGCACAGGCAGAGGGCAGAGGACAGGCTGAGGCTCGGAAGCTGAGCCGTTGGTTCTCTGCAGGTTGCTTTGAGAAGTCATCAGCCACCAGTGGTAAATGGAGAATGACTTGGGATACTTGTGGAAAGAAAAGGTATGGAGACAGGAAGCGGATATGCAGACAGTGGGGATGAATGAACTGCCGGGTGGTGGTTCATTCCTCCTGTTACCCATCAGCCCTCCTTCCAAAGGGAGGCTGTTATATCCAAACCAAATCCTGGAACTAGGCTTAAGGATGAGGCCTGAATGAAGGAATTCAAAACCTGACAGTCAGAATCTTGCAACCTTTGCAAAACTGGCAAATGATAGAATCCTGGAAAGCATCATTAAAACTAAAAGGAAAGCTTTTCTGGAATTTGTGTCACCAGCCTTGCCTCCCACACCATGACAAGTGCCCATGTCTGGAAGGGTGGCCAGAGGCCCACATTCAGTTACCTTCTTACTGCCTTTTGACAAGGACATGGGAGTCACTGATGGATGGGACATTCCAGAGAAACAACACTTCAAAAGACTTTGCAACTCTATAGCTGGATTAAAGGGAGAGGCAGAAAATAGAACAGTGGACCATGGTGATCAGGTTGTGACCACAGTTGTATACTCCCATTCGCCTGAAGAAGGAGTATGGCCACTCACACATGTTGGGCTTTATTTTACTTGTGGGATTGGTTTGTTGTTTTTTTTTTAAATCAACATTCAGGTACTAAGAAGTAGAGCTAACTGACTACCCACCTTTAAAACACATCATGATCTATAGTACCAATGGAGGCAAAATAGGGATGTAAAATAAAATGTGACATCCTCACAACTATTATGACAAAAGCTCTCCTCACATGTTCCTAGGATAAGGTAAAAGTTCCTAGGCTAAGGTAGAAGTTTTTCAACTTCATAAAAGTTACATTCTCTAGCCAAGTGCGAGTGGCTCACACCTGTAATCCTAGCTACTCAGGAGGCTGAGATCTGAGGATCGAGGTTCAAAGCCAGCTCTGGCAGGGCAAGAAAGTACGTGAGATTTTTATCTCCAATAAACTACTCAGGAAAAGCTAGAAACGGTGCTGTGGCTCAAGAGATAGAGTGCTAGTGTTTAAACAAAGAAGCTCAGGGGCAGTGCTCAGGTTCTGAGTTCCAGATCCAGGACTCTCTCTCCGTGGAGCTCAGGAGCAAGGGTGGTTCAGCTCCACACTGGGCAAGAACTATGTGTGGGACCAAGACTCGTGCTGGGCCCTGCAGGCACTGAGGAATCAGCATTGACCGAGCTGTTAAGGATTTGAAGGCATGGAGTGAGCTTCAGCAAGGAGCAAGGGTGACAGGATTTGCTATGTGTTTCAAGAAGATGGCTTCGAAGGGAAGGGCTGGGGATGGCGCTTGGTGGTAAAGCATGTGCCTAGCATGTGTGAAGCCCTGGGCTGGATTTCCAATACTGCAAAAGAAATTAAAGCGGGTGCAGTAAGAGAATGGCACTGAGTAAGCAAGGCACTTGGAAGAGAGAGAACTACTGGGCACTTGCCTGGAAGATGCCTATAGGACACAAGGCCAAAGTGAGTGGTAGATGTCTACTGATTGAATGTTAAAATGCCCACATCCTGGGTTCTAGACATGCATCACAGACTTATGAGCAAAGGGAAAACCATGAAACCTCGCTCCTTTTCTCTTGCTTGGGATATAAACACAGATTACACAGTAGCCACTCAAGGTGTGGCCATCACATAAATGTTGGTGTGCTAAAGAATGAGTGACCTCTGCTAAGTCAAATCTGTCTCAATCTACAGCAGCTGACACCTTGAATATCTACTCTGATTTTCTAGAGGTCAATGGAATTTGGGGAAAAAAAAGAAAGAAAGAAAGAAAATAGCACTTGAGAACCTTCAAGAAGTAACTGACTGTAGAAAGAAAAGATAATTGGCTCAATATGCAGGTGAGACAAGATTCTGGAACCTACCAAAGCCCCCCCGCCTTCCCAAGATAGTTAAGACTTGTACCGTGTGGGTGCTCAATATTGCCTTTGCCAATACAAACTACACATGAAAGTCCGATGTGCTATTAAACCTATGGTCACTGATTTCATGAAAAATGGAATTTCCATATAAACTCTCCAAAAGTAAAAGGTCTATTTTAAACTTCTGGACAATTGCAAGAGAGGCAAAACCCTAACTTCTGCCAGTGATATTAGTTTTTTCTTTGGAGGGGAGCAGTGGAAGGTAGGAAGGCCAAATACTTCTTTGCTTTTATGTTTCATATCCAAGACACAAGCCAGCTAACATTGGTATTTACTCCAATGTTAATAAAAGCAAATTACTTTGTGGTTTGGGGGTCACTGGTATAAAACTTATGTTCCTTTCAATTTATGATATATACAAAATTTCAAAATGTGTCCAATGCCAATTGATAGCTTATGTCTGTTTTTCTATGTGATTCAAATCATTTTTTCAGTTTATGATTGAATTACTTCTGCTTTGCTATGCCAAATGCCGGATGATTCCCAGGGGATTCCTTTTCTATCTTCTATTACTTGATCTCCATGATGGTAGAAAGAGAGAAAGAGAGAGAGGGAGAGAGGGAAGGAGGGCAGGAGGGAGGGAGAGAAGGAGGGAGGGGGGAGAGAGAGAGAGAAAAAGAAAGAAAGAAAGAAAGAAAGAAGAGAAAGAAAGAAAGAAAGAAAGAAAGAAAGAAAGAAAGAAAGAAAGAAAGAAAGAAAGAAAGAAAGAAAGAAAGAAAGAAAGAGGAAGGAAGGAAGAAAAGAAAGAAAGAAAGAAAGAAAGAAGGAAGAAAGAAGGAAGAAAGAAAGAAAGAAAGAAGAGAGAGAAAGAAAAGAAAGAAAACACTTTCCACTTAAGACAGCCTCTGGGTTACCATATACTCAAGAGGGTATCACACTTATGAGTTAATGAAAACTCTCATCTTACTGTAAGTTACCAATAAAGATATTTTTCCACAGAGATGGAATCTAATTAATCCTTTTTACAGTAAGTTGATTTTTTTATGTCCTAAAGGATACAAGTCAATTGGGACCAACACAAACAACTTGAAAAGAACATTCTAGGATATAATGCACAGATGTCAAACATACTGCACCCCCCCTCAAACCCATCAAGTCCCCACACCAGATGTTGAAGCTGTACACACTCAAAGTTCAGCATTCTTTCCAGCCTGTCCTTCCATCAGCCAGATGCTCCAGTCAGCAGTTCCCCTTACCATTATTTATCACACAGAGAACTTCGCAGACCTTAAGTGGCAGTCCCTATCAGCAACACTGGCCCAAATGCTAAAGAGGCGAAGGCTCTGCAAGCTGTCCAAAAACATGCTACTGATTTAGACAGTCCCACACAGCCATCCATCATGGTCAAAGCCCTGGTGAAGGGCTGGGGGATGCACGTGTTCATTTCACTAGGACCTTACTTAGGTTTGAATGTTTTTTCTCCTTTATGTTGTTAAACTAAGATAATCAATTTCATACACAGCAAAGGGACAACATGAAAGTTGGAAATGCCACTTGGGCTATCTTGGTGATGGCCTTGACAATCTGTGCTCAAAAAGAAAAAAAATGTAAGTCCAAATTAGAGTCAGGCATAGTGACACGTGCCTGTAATCCAAATATTCAGGAGGCTAAAGCAGGAGGATTGTCAAGTTTGAGGACAGCCTGGGCTACATAACAAACCCTGAGATAAGACTGACAGACAGATCAATATTAAGTTAAGAGTCTTCCAACCCAAGAAATTGCCAGTCTTTCAAGACCTAATAGAAGTCAGGCTCACAACGCAATTCTAGGCAAAAGAAGCAGAGCAGGAGGAATCACAATACCAGACTTCAAGCTCTATTATAGAGCCATCATAACAAAAACAGCATGGTATTGGTATAAAAACAGACCTGAAGACCAATGGAATAGAATAGAAGACCCAGAAATAAAGCTGCATTCTTACAGTCAGCTGATATTCGACAAAGGAGCTACAATAGGAAAGACATAGCCTCTTCAATTACTGGTGCTGGGAAAACTGGGCAGCCATATGTAGAAAACTCAAAGTAGACCCTAGCCTATCACAACACACCAAGATCAACTCAAAATGGATTAAGGACCTCAACATCAGACCTGAATCCTGAAACTACTGAAGGACAGAGGAGGAGAGAGGCTATAACTTATAGGCACAGGTAGGAACTTCCTGAACATAGTCCCAGGGGCACAACAGATAGGGGAGAGTCTCAACAAATGGGACTACTACCAAATAAAAAGTTTCTGCACAGCTAAAGACATAGCCACCAAATTAGAAAGACAGCCAACCATATGGGAAAGGATCTTCACCAGCACAGCAACAGACAAAGGCCTAATATCCGTCATCTACAGAGAACTCAAGAAACTAACCCTTTCAAACCCAGTAAACCAATTATTAAATGGGCAAAGGAGCTAAAGAGAGACTTCACAGGAGAAGAAATAAAAATGGCAAAGAAACATATGAGGAAATGTTCAACATCCCTGGCAGTAAAGGAAATGCAAATAAAAACAACCCTGAGATACCACCTCACTCCAGTTAGAATGGCCTATACTCTGAACTCAGGCAACAACAAATGCTGGAAGGGATGTGGGGAAAGAGGAACCCTTCTCCACTGTTGGTGGGAGTGCAAATTAGTACAACCACTTTGGAGAACAGTATGGAGGTTCCTCAAAATGCTCAGCATAGACCTACCCTATGACCCAGCCATACCACTCCTAGGCATCTATCCTGAACAACAGGCCTCAGGATATCATAAAGACATCTACACACCTATGTTTATTGCTGCACAATTCACAATAGCCAAAATATGGAAACAACCCAGATGCCCCACTAAAGATGAATGGGTCCAAAAAATGTGGTACCTATACACAATGGAATACTAGATAGCAATTAGAAATGATAAAATATTGGTATTTGCAGGGAAATGGTCAGAGCTTGAACAAATAATATTGAACAAGACAAGCCTAGAACACAGAGAACAAAGGGGCATGGCCGCCTTGATATGTGACTGTTAGGGAGGGAGGAGGACAGTAGAGAACAGGTCTGCAAAACAGCAAACTTCTTTTCAAATGGTATTTCCACATGTTTGGGTCAGCGACCTTACATTATGTATCTAAAAAACAAACAACTACTAAACATAAAAAGGTCTAGAATAGACCTATCAGTTGATCACAATAGCTCAACAGCTATGTACACATGATCATATAAGACAAGGATAAGCAAAAACAACTCCAAGAGAAGGACACAGGAGGATTCTATTGTCGACGTTACATTTAAAGTTCTAGGTGAATTTCCTTTGGCATACCCCATGTGGTTACTGTATATGATTTTGGTACACTGGATATTGTATATATGCCTACCTGATCTAGGGAAGGGAAAGAAAAATGAGGGTGCAAGATTTCACAAGAAATGTACTCACTGCCTTATTATGTAACTATACCCCTTTTGCACAACATCTTGTCAACAAAATTTAATTAATAAAATAAAAAAAAGAAGTCAGGCTCAGTCCCCAGCCTCTGCTTTGGATCATTTTTTGTGGGACACTGTCACAGACACTCTAAGGAAGTACCAGTAAGCTAAGGCTGTATACTCCTGCTCAGATGGTTTGGGGCAGTAGTATGTGCCAATAGCCATTGCGTAATCTCCATTAAGGATTGGTTCTAGGATTCCTTGGGAACCAAAATACATGGATGCTAAAGTTCCTTATAGAAAATGGTATGCATAGTGTTGGCATAGAACCTATACAATCCTCCTGTATACTTTAAACCATCTCTATATTACTTATCATTCCTAATACATTGTAAATGGTATAACAACATTGGATTGTATCATTTAGGGAATAATTGTAAAACAAAAAAAAAGCCTTGGGGCTGGGGGAGGGGAGAATGAGGGAGGAGGTAACAAACAGTACAAGAAATGTACCCAAGGCCTAAGGTATGAAACTGTAACCTCTCTGTACATCACTTTGACAATAAATAAGAGAAAAAAGCCTTTACATGTTCAATAAAGATGTACCTTTTCCCCAAATATTTTCCATCAACAAGTGGTCAAATACAGAATCATAGAATACAGAATCACAGATCTAGTGGCTAATGGTACATTCAAATGGAACAAAAAAGCCTAAGCTTCTCAAAGCCCATCTTTAATGGTATTTTAGACTTTTGCAACTTTACTTTAACTGTACAACTTACAACCAATCTATATATTATACGAGGCCATCAAAGAAATAAATGTGTGCGCACACACACATACACACACACACACACACACACACACACACACACACACACACACACACTGCATCCATATTGCCAGGACTTGGGTGAGAGAAACACAGTCCTTTAGTGTGGATTTTAGGGCCAGATTGCCAAGCTCTGAAACATCCTAGCTATGGACAAGTCACACTTAATGCCCCTCTGCCTCCATTTCCTCATTTGTAAATTGGAGATAACAGTGATGCCTTCTTCAGTTTTTTCCTAAAGGCTCGGCAGATAGGTAGTTGTTAGGAAGTGCTAAATATTATTCAGAAGAGAAGCTGAGGGGCTGGAACTTGACCTAATGGTAAAGTGCTCACCTCGTATACATGAAGCCCTGGGTTTGATTCCTCAGCACCACATATATAGAAAAAAGCCGAAAATGGCTCTATGGCTCAAGTGGCAGAGTGCTAGCCTTGAGCAAAATGAAGCCAGGGACAGTGCCCAGACCTTGAGTTCAAGCCCCAGGACTGGCAAAAAACAAAAAACAAAAAAAGCAAAAGCAAAAAAGAAGAGAAGCTGATGCATTCTGAGCACTAAACAACAGGAAGAAAATTAGGGACAAGAGAGCCACCAGAGAATTTGTTTATTTAAAAGGAAAACAGCCAACAACAAGTTGCTGTTGGCCAGTGGGCAGGTCCTTGCCACCATAGGCCCTAGGAGATCTGAGGAGCGAAGGAAGCTTGTCCTAGCAGGCACTTCCTTGCCAGCACCCATGTCATTGAACATCAGTCAATTCTGCATACTCACATGAAAAAGGTTATCTGCAAAAGGAAAAGCCCAAAGGACACACCTCCTCAGCCCCTCCTGTCAGCCCAGTAGGAGCCAAGAGAAAGCTGATGGGTAGCACAGGAATTTGGGCCCACGTTGACTGCTATAGCTAAACCTGAAGGCTGAAGTGTGGCTGCATTATATAGAAGAAGATGGGCTGACAAACTCTGGGCTTATGGAGCACTGAAACTGGCCATGCTGCCAGGGAGCACCAAACCTTGCTTGTGACCACCATGGCTGCAGGCCAGATAGGAAATGATAACCATCTCATCTTTTCAAGGTCATGTTCAGAGTCACATTCAGTAGTCAACAAATTACTGTTGACTGAAAAAAATGTTTAATTAAATCTTAGTGTAATGGTATAAATAGAAAAATTCTTCACACTATTTTAGGGCTGGCTTGTTTTTGCCAAATTCTTCCAGAAAGAAGCATCTGCCTCTTCAACATGCCTCACACTTTGAAGTGGTTGCGAGCCTGCCTCCTTGTCCCTCCTGTCTAGGATGACATCCATAGCTTTCTGGCTCCTCAAATCAATGGTGGCCAATGGCTACTACGCTGGACAGTGTAGATCCAGCCAATCACAATTCTATCTGTGCCATGTGTCTATTCTCAGGTCCCTTTCCTACTTCAAATCCTCTTCTTTATATTACAAAGAAAGTACAGTTCCTAGGTTCTCTTGACATTCAGCCTCCAGAGAAGAAACTCTGATGTTCATGTGTCAGTGAGAGGCTCTGAGTGAAGGCTAGAGCAGGAAGAGTGGAAAAGCCAGGAATTTCTCCCTTCCTAGATTTGCCTCAGGTGGCACCTCTGGGAGTGGCTAGCTGTCCACCGTAGCTTCAGCTTCCAGTGGCAAGCTCCTCCCTCCACATTGCCAGCTCCCACGTACAGATTCCACCATGGTTCTAGCTCTGACTGAGAATTCCCAGGCTCTGGGCTCAGGTAAAATTATCTCCTACCTATGTAACTTTAGCCCTAAGAATAGTGGTAGCTTCCTGCTAATGTCTAAAGTCCAGGCTGTTTCTCTGTCCCCTATCTGGTTCTTAGCTCCTATTCCATCCACATAAAATATCCCCTCCATTAAAATACCTAATAGAATTTTTGTTTCATGGCTGAATGCTGATATAGCACTCTAGCTGAATTTTTCCACCCTAATCCTAATCTAGCTCATTGACCACATAGACATTGATCACGGTTGCCAGGAAAAAGCAGCAGCCATAATCACCATCCTCATTATCAAAATAATGTATCGGACAAAGTATATCTTTTATATAGTTCACAAGTATGTCTAGTATGATATGGAGAGTTGTGCATATAAGATCCTTGGAAGGTCAGTATTTTTATCCCCATTTTGTAACTGTGAATAATGAGGCTTAGAGAGCAACTTTTGCAGGTTAAACAGCAACTCAGTGACTCAGCACACCTCCAAAGTTCATGCCAACCAACCCCATTCAGGTGCACTATACAGATGCTGTCCATTTCTCCCACTGTCTCAGGGAAAAGCTCAACTTCCTCAGTCCACGGCACGAGGAATGGCATCCAGCTTTCACTGGGCTGCCAGGTGTGGCTCCTCCTTTCTCCTCGCCCACCTCCAAACTGAACTGCCCAATGTTTCTTGGCCCTTCCCCTTTTCTGTAGTGCCCCAGTTCATCATTGCTCATTTATCCACCCATCATTTGCATTGTATTCTATTTATTTAGTACTTTCACTAAATGATAAGGACCTTGAAGACAAAGATGGAATCTTTAAATCATTTGTTTTTAAAATTTCTAGGAGTCACTTTTCCAAATCACTCTTGGATGATTTGAAAATATATGTTAAATTCATTTTATAGCACTCTTCATAAATGCAGCATTGTGTGATTTCTTGGAAGGAATGAAAGGAAGTCAAAAGCTGGCCTAGTCTAAGTCCCTTCTCTGCCTTCAGCACTTTTGTATCAATGTGGGAACATAAGAAGTTATCTACCTGCCTGTGTTTGAACTCAGCTTCAGCTCTCAGTTGCATGATTTGGGATGAGCTACTAACCTCCTTTAACCACTGTTTCCTTACTATAGAACTATTAGGAGGATTAAATGAGTTACTTGTGTAAAGTGCTTACAACAGCTTCTGCAACATTCAACACTCAATAAATGGTATTAGCTTTTATTACTATCTCAATGTTATAATGGAACTTTTTAATTAATTTCCCTAAATCATGAAGGTAAAAATGTCCAAATCCACTATTCTCATCTGGGTCTGTGACTTTCAGAAAACAAATAATATATGGTCATAAAACAAGATGATCAACTTTATAATAAGTAGAATAATGTCAATATAACTATGAAAGCAAGATAGAGTTAACTGACAATTCAAAATTTAAAATATTTCAGAAAACTTGGCTAAATGGAGAACTATATGTCCAACATGCCCAATAGATTTGGTGCATCATGCCTATGGAGAAAACATATATACACTTTCTTCTCCGCACATACTCAATGCATAAATTCTGAAGTGTGAGATGTTGATCGAGCCTTTTTCCAAGTGGAACCTACCCTTCGTGCCCTAAGCTCCAGTCACCTTAGTCTTCTGGCAGAGACTACTAGCTGTCATCTCCTTCCTACATAGTAACAGAACCTTGGCTTTGCCCTTTTAACCCTGTCCCCATATTGTGATGAAGCCCGAACCACATGGCGAGTCAAACATAATAGTATGGATGGCAGCCCAGTTAAGATCTCAGCTGGTCTCCAGCATCAATCACCAGACATGGGAACAAACAAACATCAAACGATGCCAGCCCAACCTTTGCCTTGACTCCACTGACAGAGACAAGACAATCCTGTAGAGTTTTGACCAGGTACAGATTTGGCAGAGAAATCAATTCTGTCATTATTTTTGGCCACTATGGTTTGGGGAAATTTGTTAAGCAGATGAGGTAATGAGAGCAAGTGGTTTCTTACACAATTAATTAAAGCATCTATTTCTGCCTTTGTTTCTCTGTCCAAGAAGTCCACCAAGGGCATACTGTTTTGTTATGACTCTAGATCAATCTGATAATAAAGCACTATTGTGTAATTAGTTGCTTATGATAGGTCATACTATTCACTATACTGCAGAAATTTGGGGGTGCTTCTGGGGGTAGGGGGGGGTCAGCAAGAAAACATCACCCAAACAAACAAGATCAAACATAACAAAATTGAGCAAGCTTGCATCAAAGAGAGGTACAGACTTGGGCAAACAATTGGATCATCCACTTTCTTTGTTAATAAAGTAGTACAAGGGGGGAGAATGATGGAAGGGGTAACACTGATCAAGATTCATTCTGCTCATAAATAAATGCATTGAGCTGAAACCCTTTAGTACAACTATTTAAAGGTAGTGAAAATTTTTAAATAAAAACGTTTGAGTCCTATACCAAAAGTTGACATAAGCCTAAAGCATAAGCCATGTGAGAAGTATAACCCAGCTTTGTTTTAAAAAAAATGTGACTATTAAGCCTCATGTTGCTCAAGTCAAATAAAAGATAATGACCAAATAAAATATATTGATATAGTTCTTCTATTAGTGTTGTAAGACCCCCAAGCAGACAGAAAATAAATAAAATGTATGACTAAGATGCAGGAGCTAAATAAAAATAGAAATAAAAGCATGTTAAAACACAAACTTGCTGGGCCCCAGTGGCTCCCACCTGTAATCCCAGCTGCTCAGGAGGCTGAGATCTGAGGATGGTGGTTCAAAGCCAGCCAGGGCAGAAAAGTCCCTGTGAGACTTTTATCTCCAATTAATCACTCAAAAACCAGAAGTGATGCTGTGGCTCAAAGTGGTAGAGCGCTAGCCTTGAACACAAAGAGGCTCAAGGAAGCGCCCAAGCTCTGAGTTCAAGCCCTACAACGGACAAAAACAAAAAATAAAACAAAAAACCATAAACTTACTAACTAGAAATGTAATTAAACTCATTGTTCTGGCATCAAGCTAGAAGGGTATATCTTGTCTGAAGCCAAAAAAAAAAAAAGAAAATGAAAAGCAAAAGTTAAAAAAAAAAGAAAGAAAAAGAATCCAAACTGGCTAAAGTAGCCAACAGGATTCAAGGATTCCTGACACTGGACATGAGTTGAGTAGTAATAGTTTAGCAGAGTGATTCCCCAAACCCAAAACATTAATTTAATAGGTATTCTAAGTCAAAGCAACTAACTGCAGAAGCTTTCATCAGCAGATTTGTAGTATGGCTGTTTTTCTTTTTAATCCATTTAGGCAGTGTATAACATAAATCCATAAATCTACAAGGATGACTAATGATGCCAACTGTCTGGAAAGAGCTGTGAGTTTAAGGCACATGGTGAGGAGTCAATTAAAGGAATAGTATGAGCTCATCTGTAGCTGGCCTGATACATGGCAGGACAAAAGCAATTGTTATCAATCCCCCTTCTCAGTGAGAAGCTACGCAAGCCATCTCTCTCCAGTCCACCCGATTCAGCCCCACACTTTCTGCCCTGGACTACTTCCAAGCTCATCACTCCTGGATCACCCCTCTCTTTTTAGGATTAAGGGGAACACACTCAGATGGAATCAACCAGAATTTGCTCACAGTATTGTTTGATACATTAAATAACAAATCATCCTTTTATCTAAAGCCATACTTTAAACACTATAATTGATAGCAGCCTCTTTTGCTTCATATTGCAAAACAGTCAGCTATTGTTTTCCTTCTAATCTGGGAAAACTTCATTCTAGAGAATAAACTTCATATAAATATTTATAACAGTCAAACCCACGGAGAAATACAATACATTTTATGGCTGTATTCATAGAATGCATGTCAATAATCCCAAATAATTAGTCACAGAGTAATGCTTTCATAAAATATGGACACACACAGTGAGAAAGAAAGAGAAAGGGGTGGGGTGCTTCACAACCTACAAGTGTATATATATACACATATATGTATATATACATATATATAGATATACATTCTCTGTCCTATCAAAGTATGTAATACAAACTCAGAAAAGCTCAGGTTTGTTTAGTGCCTGTACTAGGACTTGAACTCAAGGAGTGGACACTGTCCCTTCGCTTTCCACTCAAGGCTAGTGCTCTACCACTTGAGCCACAACTCCACACTTAACGTTTTGCTGGTTAATTGAAGATAAGAATCCCACAGATATTTTTGCCCTCTATGGCTGGACTCTAGAAGATATGTAGAAAAGGCACATCCTACATCATATCTACATACAACATGTACATAGACATTCATGTACACATGTGCCAACAAGAAGAATACAAAGGTTTACACAACACATTTGCTTTTCACTACTGTCAATGTACTCCAAAGTTCCAAAGTCCCTATAAGCCTTGTCTCAAAGCACAGGCTTCATTCCATTGCATTTTTGTACCATTAACCATAACTTATTAGTCTAATTCCTGTCCCTCGGGAGGGTGACAACCAGCAGTTTGAAAAATCATTGCTCTAGAGGTTAAGGAGGGGAGACACACAAGCATTGATCTCAATCTGTTCTTCTCCATTGTTCCACATTTCCACAATCTAGAATTAATCCACTCAACAAGAAGTTCCCTTCAGTTCAATACAATATATGGCCATTGACATATGTTCCATATTATGAAAAACAGATTTTATTTTTCAAAGCAGATGTGCACTTTCCAGCTCCATTGCTTTATTTTTTAAAAATGGGGATTTGGTTTTTCTTGAAGATTCCATGAATCCCAGCCATCTAGTTTGGATTGACATCACTGTATTAATAATAAAAACAGCACTGCACTGTCTGAAAATTTCCTTCATTATTTGCAGACACACACAAGAATGGTGATCCTGTTAAAGAAGCAGCTATCAAACATCTAACCCAGCTAACCTGAAGTCCTTATAGCCTTCTCTCAAACCATCGGCTTCTGCTGAAGTGCGATGAGTAAATCTAACTTTGGGATGTGTCTCTGATGTTTCCATCATGAGACATATCACACACACATACACCCCACTCCTTTTTCTCTAACAATAATTCTATCTCTGAAGCCATTTCCTACTTGTTTGGCTGTTGTGGTTGTTTGTTTTGTTTTCTGACAAGGGGCTTATTATGTAGATCAGGCTGGCCCAGAACTCTGACTCTTCCAGCCTCAACCTCCCTAGTGCTGGAAAGTTCTAGGCAGGAACTCCCAGGACTGGCAACCACTTCCGGCTTTAAAGAAATTTTGCACAATCAAAGAATACATTAGTGAGGTTATCTCCTGTCCTTATGTAAAGTGTTAGCAAATGAGTTTATGTATAGGCTCTTACTACTTTAATCATAAGCACATGGTTTCTTCTTTAGAGTCTTGCTAATCGCCCTAGGGCTGGTGCTCTTCCCCCACTTACTCAGCACGCCTCCATTGCTCACCATTCCAGAAGGGCTGCAACATGCGTAGCCCATATCATTAGTATGAAATAAAGCAACCAGCAGTTAGAACATACTTCATGGGTTAAGGACAAGCATAATATATGCAAGTCCCTAGGTTTGATCCCCAGCACTGAATAAGAAAAAAAGGAAAAATAACTCCCTTTTAGCCAAGCACCAATCATTCATGCCTGTAATCCTAACTGCTAAGATCTGAGGATGGCAGTACAAAGCAGCCTAGATAAGGTACAGCGCCAACCTTGAGCAAAAAAAGCTAAAATATAGCCCCCAGGCCCTGAGCACAAGCATCGGTACTGACACAGATAATAAAATAAAATAAATTAAAATTAAAACTCACTTTATTCCAAATATACCCATGCTATCATCTGAGTATTAATTTCTAAAAGTAATGGTTCTAAGCCAGCGGCTGGTGATTCACGTCTGTAATCATCACTACTCATGAGGCTGAGACCTGAGGATCACAGTTCAAAATCAGCTGGGAAACCAAGTCACTGAGACTTTTATCTCCAATTAACCACAAAAAGGCCAGTAGTAAAGCTATGGCTAAAGCAGTCGAGTACCAGTCTTGAGCAGAAAAGCTCAGAGACAGTGCCCAGGCCCTGAGTTCAAGGCCCAGGACAAGCACAAGCACATGCATGTGCGCTTGTTCTCACGTATACACGCACACACACTCACACAAACACACACACACACACACACACTGAGTAATGGTTCCATTAGTGAGGTATATTTGTCTCTTAAGATGACATTGTCTTTGCTATTGATTGATCTTGCCCATCCATTCTAACCAGGTAGAATGGATCCTTATTAGACATATAACACAATAGGAACAAGAATTCAAATTCTCTTGGGGCTGGGGATATGGCCTAGTGGCAAGAGTGCCTGCCTCGGATACACGAGGCCCTAGGTTCGATTCCCCAGCAACACATATACAGAAAACGGCCAGAAGCGGCGCTGTGGCTCAAGTGGCAGAGTGCTAGCCTTGAGCGGGAAGAAGCCAGGGACAGTGCTCAGGCCCTGAGTCCAAGGCCCAGGACTGGCCAAAAAAAAAAAAAAAAAAGAATTCAAATTCTCTCTACCTGCTGTGCTACTGCCATACCTGTCCTCACCATGCCACCCAAATTTCACAGTTGTCATCTGCTTCACACAAGCAATGCCTATGTTTCATTCTACCTTGTCCCGATTAAACATGTGGTTTGGAATTGTTCTTCTTGTCTTTAGTTTTGAAAACATCTGGCCAGCAGCCCTCAACCTCTGTGATAGGAAAGATCCACCTAGCATGATTACTCAACATACTAGAACTCCAGTCCTTTAAGGGAACTTCATTCTATTGTATTTGAAAGTTTAATTCTTTCCACATTCTCTAGGAATTTATTCACAGAGTGAAATAAAACCCACTTTAAGTTTCTATATATTTATCTCAGCCACAAAGAGCCACAGTCCTCCAAAGAGAGCATTTGTTTCACTGAACCATTTGGAGACAACATCCGGGAAGGGCAAGGCACTGCCAAGACCAACAGATAGCAAAGCAAGATAGGAAGGTCAGCAGCGCCTTCATCTCCACAGTGCACAGAAACGCTAATCTCAGGCCATCAGGGCAAAATTCATTTCCATTTTTAGGCTAAATAATTCCATTTGCAAGTATCATGGAAAGATACAGGTCAGTGAACACACAGACAGAAACTTCCACATACCTTTATGCTTTATTTGAATACCTAATCGGAGGGATTAATTGTTAACAACCCACTTTTACTGTTTTTCTTTAAAAATAAACTATGATCTTGCAATTTTTTATTGGCAAAAAAGTTTTTTTGAAGATGAAAATTCCGCAAGTACCTCCAATGCTTCCTGCTTTGTAATTATATTGCAAAGGCTCTAATTCTACCTAATTGAGGCTTGAGAACAAACAATGGCAGGCATCTATTGTTCACAGACAATCAGTGGACTGATCATCAATCCAATGGGCTTGACTAAAGGCTGAAGGACTTCATCATCTGTACCTACAAAAGCACACAGTGGTTATTGAGTACGGCCCTGGGTCGGAAGAAGTTGGCAGCACTGTCATCAAATAAACCACCTCCTTAACCTCAGTCTGGTGGCCTGGTGATACAGAGACAGTGGATTTCTTTCAATAGACTGTATTCCCAACCACTACTGAATGAGCGATTATCGTAAGAAATATTCAGATGTTGAGCAAGACTGAAAATCCCACTTTTATAAAGGCAAGTGCAGAGGGCACAGAGGCTCAATGACGCCTCTCCCGAGGGCTGAGGGGACTTCCTGTTGTACTTGGCAGGGTTTTCGAGTATATTGACGCTCAGGGTTTTGAAGGGAGGGGAGGGACAGGCTGCCATTTTATGTCACCAGGCCACGACGCCATTGTGCTGGCAAAGGAAAGTCACCATAAGCACAAACTACAAGCCTGCTTAACACCAACTAACTTCTTCCAGGTTCCATGACTTTCCCTCACAGTCAACGTCCTGTGTGAATATTGATTTCTTCTCACTTCTCAGTTAAACTACAATATTAGTTTGAAACTGTAATGGAACTCATATTATGTCCCTCACAATAGGAAAAAATACACACACACACACACACACACACACACACACAATTCTGAAAAGTCCAATGGCTATGGAGACATATCAAAAATAAATTATGTAAAGACAATCTTCCAGAACTGAAGCCAAATGACAATCAAATTTGAGGGAACACTGCAGATTCACAGAAACAGGAAGAGCTTCTGGATTTCTGAGCTGTCCCTGGAACACAATGAAACTCTCTTACGTCTTGCTGACAACAGATGTCCAGATAGAAGTGCCTGACCTGTCCAGGAATAGAGTTTAACCTGGCAGATGCCAAACTCTAAGTCCAGTTAGCTTGCATTTCCATGTGTCTATTTGTTTAGGGTCGATAACATCCTTCAAGACAAAGCAAACCACATAGACATTGCTGAGATGCTTGCTCTAATAGTTCTCCTACCCCAGGGCCCGGCAAATCCCCTTATATCTTTTGAACACTAGAGTCAGACTCCAAAACACCTGCTTCAAGAATGTCATCCAAATAGCTTCCTTAGCTAATTGAGAATATTCTATTTTATCTGGCAGGATGACTTTCCTTCACCAGGTGTATTTCTGATGTTTTCAAACAAGTTTAGCCATTGCTTACAAATACCATAAATTAACAGATCCTCATTTCTCCTACGAAATGATGCTTTTGGATCACATGTGAAAGTTTAAAAAAATACAGCTGTCCTGGTTTCCTGAAATCTGGAACATTTTTAAACATGAAAAAAGAATGCTTTCATTGGATAATGATCCATCTGCATCAGAGCAAAGTCCATACTACTATTAAGTGTGTTTATCCATCGATTCATCTGCATAGTCCTTGATTTGCTTTAAATACTATAATCAAATGTTATTTAATTCAACGTAGATTTAGGAAAAGCAATTTAGAAGTCTCACAGGTGGTCTGAATTCACTATGTTGGACTCTCCAGAGGAAAAGAAAAAAAAAGTATCAATTTTTTTCTCTTTACATCAGAGCATGAAACACAAAGCTTTTTATGAGGGAACTCACTAAAGTGAGACTTTTGCTTGCTGGCTTATATTTCCTTAAACAAATCTCTTAACTAGAAGCATGTGAAAAAATGACAAGACCCTTCCTTTGATAAAATTCTAGCATCAAACATTGGCAGGCAAAATGTAAGTCCCTTCCTGAATTGCTAAACAACAAAAGAAATCAGCAAACACATTTGCCTGTTTCCCTTCTACTTACATAGCAATTCTTTTCTTCAAATTAAAAATCTCCATTTTCCTTCAATTATTGTTTATCCTCTCTTAAATGACTGGCATATAATAATGTAATTACATGTAACAATAATGGAGAGAGGAGAAATGGAAGATGTGTCCAGATTCAGTGATTAAAATTCAGTCTGTAATTATTTCCATACTGCATCCCTCTAGCTGGTGTGCATTTAGGAGAACCTGTATTTGGATTTCTGAGTTATAGTCTCCTTGTTGTCAGCACACGCACCAAAATAAAGACAGAGAAAGTTTGGTTAGAAAATACAGGTGACTTTAACCACAATGCTATCCACGCAGAGTTCTAAACTATCTGAAAGCAGAGAGGTGCAGGGTTATACATGGTTTCCTCCCTCATTGATTCCTTCCAGAAACATTTATTAGACTTGTGTGTGTACAAGAGAATATGCTAAGCATGCATACTAAAGTGAATAAAAAGACACTGATGTAAGATGGCCAAATTTATACCTTTTGTGAATTATTCAGACCTATCAGTCTGCTTTTATTTTAAAAATTAATGTCTAAGACAAAGAATCATTTCTCTTGATATTGATATATATGTGTGTGTGTGTATACATATATGTATATATATATATATCCACATTGCCACTAACCCAAGAATTCTGAGTCAGAGACAAGCAGCAAAAGTGCTAAATGATTCTTCATTCCCTTATCAAATGTAACACACACGTGTACACACACACAAACAAAATATTTAAAACCTACAATACTAGTATATTATTAGACTAGCACATCATAGAAGAAAAGTAAATATCTAACATTAATTTTTGAAAGAACTTTCATTCTTTAGAAAGTCAAAATAAAACTCAAGGTGGGTGGGAGGGATGGCTAGGACATACAACTTTGCAACCTAAGCTCCTAAATGAAATCACTCATAAACCAGTACTCATCACTATTTAGAAATGCATTTTTAAATATCTATGCGAGATCTTGTTTCTAATTCATTTTCCAAATCTTATGCATATTTTAGATACTGAGGGTTGGGAGGAAGAAAAATTCCAAATATTTAATACAAACTGTACTCCTACTTCATTCTCCTTCATATTAAAAGCAAGGCATAATGTTATCTTTACCAAATCAAAAAATTAAATAAATGAGTAAGACAAATTTAAGCAAGAAAGAGAACTCAGATTTTTGTCTTTGTTTACAGAAACTCAAAACCAATCGAGTGAGAAAAAAATCAAACCAAAGAAATCAGAAAACCAGCAGTTTGATTCTTAAGATTTTACTACATAGATTTTTATGAGTTAAAGTTGTCTTTTTTTTACTTTTCATTAAAGTAGAATAAAGCTCCATTTTTCACTGATTCCCATAATCATTTAGGTGTGCATTTCCACATCTTCTAGTAAATTCATTTCAATTCAAGAGAATAGCTGATTAAGAATGCCTGGAGTCCATTGGTACCTTTAACTTGCCAAGGCCATGAGGCACTTGTTACAGGAATCAAAGTCCTTCTTACCGATACATGCAGATCTTCCCACCATGAGACACTGGTAACATCTAGTTCTATGGAAAAGAATCTGAACAATGAAAGTCAAGACTTAAGACTAAACCTACCATTCTGCCACAGGCAAGTTCAGCATCCCTACAAAAACTCAAGAGCACTTCATTCATTTCTTCTATATCTACTCCACACATGAAGAAGTCTGCCATGTTGCCAATGGTAAACAATCTTCAATTTTGCTTTATTTTGTAAGCTTAAAATTCTAGAACACTATACATCTTCAGACAGAGAAATTCAAGTGGCAACATATTGTACCATTTTACCAATTCTACCTCACGTAACAAATTGTTCTGCTAACCACAGGCAGTTTTCACACTTCTGCCTCACAGGTTTTATTCCTGATGAAAATATCAAAGTGAAAAATATTGCAAGGAAAAATATGTGATTTTTTCCCCCCTTAGAAACATTGTTCTAATTAGATGCTAGGTTTTTATAATACAAAAACACTATAAATGCTTTATTAAATAAGCTATAACTAAGAATAAAACAATATTTTCGTAGAATTGTCCATTATTTTTGTGTTTGGTTGTATATGTGTTCCTCCCTTCTCCCTGCTCAATTCCTGTGTTAGAAACTTACTCCTCAATTCAGTATGCTAATGGTATTTGGAGATGGAACCTGTGGGAAGTAATTAGAAATAGAAGTGGTCATCAAGGTGGGCACCAGTGATGTGATTAGTGACTTTATAAAAAGAGGCAGAGAGGACCCACCTAGAATGCTTACTGTCTCACCATATGATGCCTTCTGCCATATTATTTATACAGCCTGAAGCCCTCAAAAAGATGCTAAACAAATGCCACCATCATGTTCTTGATTTTCCAACTTCCAGAACTGTAAGCCCAAGAAACTACTCTTTCTAATTATCCAGTCTAAAATATTTTGTCATAGATTAAGAGGATTCTAGAGGGCAAAATAATAAAAACTAATACTAAAGTCCATTTTATGAGTTGTTGTTTTTTTCAAATATATATCTCCTTCCTTTCCTCTAGCAGTCAACAACAAAGCAGAGGAGTCCCGCCCTCAGCAGGACTTCAACTGCCTGCTCCTACAGGACAGTCTTCAATAAGTTCGCAGAACTGCCATGTCAATTAATGAGGATGTTTGGAGGAACTTCTGCCAGGATGAGGGTTCTGGTACCTTCCTCCTTTTGAACTCCTCTCCCATGTCAATTGTGTTGTAGACATTAGAAATGCCTACAGTGTTTCTCCTGCAATGTGGGCCTATCTGACTTGAGACCCAACCAGAGTGCACTGAAACAAAGCACAACCTGCTGGGACTCAGGTTTGTCTTGGAGAGAATTAAAAAACAAACAAACAACAACAAAAACCAAGCTACATGCCAGCTGGAGAGGGGAATGGGGAGATTCTTCCATATATTTGGCTCCTAGCCTTTCAACTTCACTCCCAGTGTGACACATGCTTCCCCAGCCCCTCTCACCAAAGCAGAACTAGGGAAAACAACTACAACAAATGACTCCTTCAGCCATCAAAGCCTGTGCTCTGCAATAAGCAGTACAAACATGGAAGTCAGGCAGAGTCAGGTCTGAGTCCTCATGTTACCAATCACCTGTGTGACCTGCACAAGTTCACCCTGCTGAGCCTCCATCCACTCATTGGAGCAAAGGAGGAAGAAGACGGCTGGATCTCTGTTAGTGAGCAGCTACAGCCCCACATGAAGAACTGGGCAGTCACAATATTTGTGCAACACAAGGGTCAACGACACACTTGAATGTGTTTTGGATGCAGTCTATTCCCCAACTCTGGGAATGAAACCATAGCTATGCTGAGTAACAGCTATCCTGTCATAAAACAGAGTGGCCCTGCAGCCTTCCTATGCCCCAGGTAGAAAGTATTTTGGCAACAGAGTCAGCTCACACTGGACTGGACTGAACACGGATATGGTCATCCTGGCTTCACTTAGGGCCCAGACTTAACCCACGTGTGACAATTCATTTTGGGTCATTGTGAAAACAAAATCTTCCCAACAATAGCTGAAGATCCAAAATGACTTTTCCCAGGCTGCTTTAATGACTTACAGTCAGACACATGGGCAATGTCTGGGAATAAGAGGCAAACATTTGAGTTTCTGTGAAAAACAGAAGAAAACACACCGATAACTTCAATGAACATTTCAATCACACTCTAAATGAAAAGCAAAAAGTTTCTTGCCTGGATTGTAAAGTCTACCTACAACACCCTGAGTACAGGATCTGGCAAAAGCAGAGAGCAAATACCAGCTGTCTTTTCATGCTTCCTATGCTATTTATACCAATAAAAAAAAATTATGCTTTCATTCTTTCCGCCTTCATTTAATTCCATGACAGAGTTTCCTCTCTATTTCTTATTATAAATGCCAGCTGGGTATGAGCCTGATGAGATGTCAGGGACACTATTCACGATGGTTAGGACTTTTTTTTTCCACCCTCAATCTGTGAGACAATCAGCAATGGTCCTCCAGGGACTGAAGGCCCCATAGCACCAGTGCTAAGTTCCCCATCCGTCAGCAAGTTCCAACCCTGCTCCTTGCATACTTCTGGCTCCTGTTTCACCAGTGGAGGGAGAGGTCACGTGGGTCACACAGAGCCTTACAAGGTTTCTAGGCAGAAGAATAGTTGTTCTGTGCTCCTTCCTTACAAAAGGCAGTACCAGAGCACCACTGTCTAGACATGCAAAGATATTTTTCATGAGCACAAATAGGTTGGGTTGGTTTGGGTTTTTTTTTTCCAAGCAAGAGAGATTTACTTTTATTTTAAAGTATGCACACAGTGACAGTCGCCCTTCTGGAAATACTTCTGATGAGACTTTTGTGTGCAGGTCACATTCAGAAATAACAGAATATCACCAAAGAGATGGAAGTGTCGTGATTGTGTGTGACATATTTCCTGGGAGGCTCCAGATGGCTTCATTTGTAGATTAGAGGATTCACTTTTCAAATAGAAAAGACTAGCTAGGAATCATGTGTTTTCGTGTTCATTTCCTACTTTAAGACAATGGACTCTAATATAATGGATTTTTTTCCTCACACTTCCAATAGAAATACAAAGATTAACCAAATCTTGGTTTTCCATTCCCAGAAAGGACCAAACACATGATTGAACTTCCATGGATAGAATGAAAGCTGATTCAGAGAAACTTAGAAGTGGTAGAGTTTCATTTCCAGCTCTGGCAGGGTCTCTGTGTGGATTGCTTTGGTGCAATTATTTTAATTATTTTGCATGCTGCCTCTACAATCCTGATAGTAAAAATGGAAAAGCTGTTTTGTTGGAAGTTGTGCTACAAATAGCACAGTGGCAATGTTAGGAGAAAAAAAAATCTCAGAATTAACTGGCTCCCAAAACTTAGTCTGAATCCAAGCTGTTCCCGACATATGGACATTATTCTGAGTGACCCAGACTTATGAGCAGGCCCTGAGCCTTCCGTCCCAGTCATCCAGTGGGGACTACTTCCCTGCCCTGTCAGAAAAGCTCAAGGGGCAGCGCACAGGAGGGGCCTCTCAGACAAATGCTTAGGAATGCCATCTCTATACAGATGAGACTTGAGACAGAAAACAACCCTGGCATCTAGACATGAGTGAAGAGATCAAAGGCTCAAGCCATCACCACCACCTCCAAAGACAGGACAAGCAGTCATGGCCTCCTCATTTACAACCTAGATGTCTTTTTTAAAATAGAAACACAAAGTTTAAAGAGATTTTCTCATAGCCCTATAAACTTTATTAGAACTCAACTCTATCAAAAGCTATACATGAAGTAAAAATGAGTCTTACCTTATGAACTGTGCAGCAAACAGGCCATAGCTGGCTATTTCTTAGGGAGCCAATTTAAAATCTCAAAATAAGGATGAGCAAGATAAGGGGCACTGGTTTATATATTTGTTCTAGGAAACATCCTGTCAATAAGTTGCTATGATACAGGACTTTGAAAATCAGATTTTTGAGATCTTAAAAGCTTATAGACTCCAATTTTATTAGACTCCCCTCTTGTATGATGTCCCCAGAGAGGTTCTGTATAGCTCTAATCTGGGCTCAATCATTAACCACTCAATCCAACAAAGTTATTGAACTTCACTCTCTACCCCTCAATGTTCTTATTCATCAAAAAGAGAGAGATCATATCTTACTAGGCAAATGAAGGGAGCAAATTCCAACTTTATTTCTGCACTTAGATGAGCAAAGAAATTATAGCTGCAAAGATTTTGAAGTGATTTTGGCTTAGAGCATTGCAAGGCGAGCATATTAATTTCCTACTGCTGCTATACCAAGTTACCACATTAATTTTAGTGGCTTAAAACAATAGATTTATTCTGTTACAGTTCTGGAGAATGGAGTCCAGTATGCAGCTCCTGGTGCTCTTACATTCCTTTTGGATGCAATGGGGAGCCCTCTCCCACTTACCCACATAGTACAGGGCACTTGCTTTCCTGACTTTGTCATTCCTTCACCCATCTTCAAAGGGCATCACTCCAGCCACTGGTCCCATCGTCATGCCTCCTGTATGATGATGACCCATCTCCCTTTGTTAAAGACCCTTGTGATTTTATTAGACATACTCAGACCATCCATCATAATCTCCCTATCTTAAAATCCTTCACCTAAGCCACTTTGCCAAGTCTCTTGCTGTGTAAAATAACATAGAGGTTCTGAGCATGAGGTTGTGAACATATTTAAGGGAGTTGCTGTGTAGACTATCAGATGGAAGAAGACATAGTTGTAGGCAAATCTGATAAGTATTTCATCCAGTACAATAAATTAAGTGATTTGTGTGGGCTCTGTCTTTTTTTTCTTTTTTTTTTTTTTTTTTTTTTTTTTTGGCCAGTCCTGGGCCTTGGACTCAGGGCCTGAGCACTGTCCCTGGCTTCCTTTTTGCTCAAGGCTAGCACTCTGCCACTTGAGCCACAGCGCCGCTTCTGGCCGTTTTCTGTATATGTGGTGCTGGGGAATCAAACCTAGGGCCTCGTGTATCCGAGGCAGGCACTCTTGCCACTAGGCTATATCCCCAGCCCCGGCTCTGTCTTTTTAGCCTTCATACTCAGCAGCTCAGGCTTCTGTTCATCTCTCTCACTCATCTTGAAGACAGTGGTCAGGCATGTGGTGAGAGGAGGGTATGTCGCCATGACTATGATAATAGAGGAAGCAGAGCACACAAATCAGATGGTGCCCTCTGCTCCTGGCTGCCCTTTGCTGCAAAGTGGCTACTCTGAGTAAATCCTCAGCCCGGTGACCATGGAGGGGAGATGGGCCAGATCTCCAGCCCTGTCTACCCACTCATGGGCATCTGATGCTGCTATCCACTAATGGTGGTAAAGGCCTTGGGGTACCACAGTCCTCTCTAGATATCATCCTTTATCTAGTTCCTGACCAAAGCCTCATAATTCAGCTAGCTTCTGGGCCCTCCAGTGTAGTAGCTCAAGAACATCTGGCTTTTCAGCTATCACACAGTTGCTGAGGGAGCACTATGAACATACTGGGATTTCCCTGCAGCTGACCCCATCCTTTGTCCTCTTACACAGCTAGGCACCCATCCAAACTAGCATGAAATCACACTAAACAGTGAAATGGTAAGTGAGGCATCATTTGCCCTGTGCTTTTGACATTTCCTATCAGTCTCTTCCTAAAGTACCTAACTAATTTTGGCCATCAGGTCCTTCCCTCCCTTTAGGCACAGGACATTCTACCCAACCAGAAGCAGAGTCCATTTATTTATCCTTGAATCTAGACTGTGACTTCCTTTGATCTACACAACATGGTGGATGTAAATGCTGGAGCTCTTGAGGCAACAAAGAGGACTGGCAGCTCTTGTCTCTCTAGGAAGCTCAATTGCAATCACCATGGCCAGAGAGCCCAAACTAGCCAGGTAGTGAGGTTATGTGGAGAAACCCTAAAGTGCCAGACATAGGAGTTCTTGTACCTTCCATTCCAGTCCACCAAATGAATACAACAATCATGGAACAGAACTTCCAGGAAAAGAAAGCAACTCTTGGGATCTTAAAAACCAATAACTTGTAGGTATTTTTAAGCCATTAAGTTGAGAGTGGTTTCTTGTGTATCAATAGGTAACTAAAGGGATCAGCAAAACAAAACCAAAGGTAAAGAATATGGCTATACACACTCTGGCAAGTGGTATGGAGATTCCTCAGAAGGTTAAACATAGAACTCCCCTATGACCCAGCAGCCCCACTTTTGGGTATCTATCCGAAAGACCACAAACAAAATCACAGTAAAGCCACAAGCACAACAATGTTCATCGCAGCACAATTTGTCATAGCTAGAATCTGGAACCAACCCAGATGCCCTCAATGGATCAGGAAAATGTGGGACATATACACAATGGAATTTTATGCCTCTATCAGAAAGAATGACATTGCCCTATTTGTAAGGAAATGGAAGGACTTGGAAAAAGTTACACTAAGTGAAGTGAGCCAGACCCAAAGAAACATGGACTCTATGGTCTCCCTTATAGGGAATAATTAGCACAGGTTTAGGCAAGTCACAACAGAGGATCACAGGAGCCCAATAGCTATACCCTTATGAACACATAAGATGATGCTAAGTGAAATGAACTCGATGTTATGGAAATGATTGTTATATCACAGTTGTAACTACTTTCAACATGCCATGTGTAACTGTAGCTTCTATTATTGATGATCTTCTTGTATCACCTTCCTGTGGTTGTACCTACACTATCTCTGTATCTTATCTGAGTATAATGTAAACCGTGTATACTGGTATTCGAACTAGGAAATTGAAAGGGAATATCAAAATCGAGAGACACAGGGTAAAAAAAGACAAACAACTATAAAAGCAATACTTGCAAAACTTTTTGGTGTAAATAAACTGAACAACTCATGGGGGGAAAGGGAAAGGGAGAGGGGGGAGGAGGAATGAGAGAGGACGTAACAAACAGTACAAGAAATGTATCCAATGCCTAATGTATGAAACTGTAACCTCTCTGTAATTCAGTTTGATAATAAAAACTTAAAATTAAAAAAAAGAATATGGCTATACAAAATAGAACCCAAAATGTGATCATGGTGGTACTGCATTTACAAAGTGATCCAAATGCACTAAGATGCCATTTCACTAGAATGCCCATTCCTTTGCAAGGATTTTGCTGGGCTTTGTTTTGTAGCTAAATGCATTCACTCATCTAATTCATCTGTAGCCAAAGAACTACTTATGCTGCTTTTTCTTTCTTCCCCAATTAGCATGCAGAGATTTCCCTCAAGGTTAAGAGAATGTGATATGCAAAGTCACTGGACCACTGTCCTGAATAACAAACCAAAGTCTTTTGACATCAGTGAGAAAATTCCTCAAGAATGCAAAGAACATAATGCCAATTGTGAAGTGAGAAATTCCAGAGCATTAACCCTTTGAGGGATGTTGTCTTGCTCTGATTTATTGGGGGTTGACCAAAAGAACCATGAAACAAGATTAGAACATTCCAGCCCAATGTGTATCAAACCCTACTTTATATATATATATATGTATATATATATATATACATATATATATATATATAATATTAATCAGAACTTGATTCTCCCATGTCCTGGGTTTTAAGAAAGGAAGCATTAATATCACTTAAAGATTATGTCTAGCTGAGTAAGCTTATTACTCAATATGGAGAGAGACATGATGGGTAAATGTAGACATAATATGTGAAAATGGAACTAGGAAAGCTGGGGGAGGATGGGTGGCAGTTGGGAGAGAAGGAGAATGATGAAAAGAGGTGTTGGCATGATTAAGATGCATTGTAGTCACAAAATGACATGTTGAGTTGAGACTCTTACAACCACTAAAAAATAATTCTTAATTAATTTAAAATTTTTAATTGAAAACAAAATCGAAAAACCCACCCTATAGCTTTCACCTAGACTTGATGTTCCCTTTCGGAAATATTTGCAAATGGGAAACTAACATCAAAGTCATTCCCAAATAATATTCCAAACCAGATCAGGAGATGCCTGGACCTACTTAGCAAGCCAATTTATTTAAAAAGTTGTTAGAGGTAAGAAAAGGGACACATTTATGCAAACAAGGGAGTATGGGCTATTTGCTTTCCTAGTTTCTGCATTTACATTATTGCTTCTCTTTATTAAATTCCATGAAGAACCACATATACATAAAATCTGAAGTTATAAATGGAGAGTCACACAAAGGCCAAGCTTCCAGGCCCCTAAACACCCATCTGTAATCAAGAGCAGCAATATACTTGTGTTTTAAAGTCACCCCGACAAGTTTAGACTATAAAAAGCCACCAATGCACCCTGTTATTTTTAGTTGCCACCACTAATCCACTCAGGCACAGTATTCAACCAGCACTGAGCAGTCAGAAATACAACCTCGGGATTTTACAGTCCACCTTGCCTACCCAAGTGAGGAAGAAGAAATCAAGCTATTTTGACATCAAAGTGTCCTGGATGCAAACTTTGGAACGAGTACTTCCTAAGTATGTTGCCTGGCATGTAACAGTTAACTTTCTAGCCTAAATTGCTGCATCTTGTATATACAAGTAATAATTATAGCTAATAAAAATATAACATAAAAACCTAATTGTAGTCACCTTATAGGTTGAAGGAAGGTGAACTGATTTCATATGAAATGTAAAATCTTCAGTTAGGAACTAGGCATGTATTAGTTGCTTTGGTTTGGATATTAAATGTCTCCCTTCAGGTTTGATTCCCAAGGAGGTACTTTTTGGGGGTGGTAAATCTTATGGGAAGTCATTAAGACTATGCCCCTTGGGACTGGGAATATGGCCTAGTGGCAAGAGTGCTTGCCTTGTATACATGAAGCCCTGGGTTCGATTCCCCAGCACCACATATATAGAAAACGGCCAGAAGAGGCACTGTAGCTCAAGTGGCACAGTGCTAGCCTTGTGGCTCAAGTGGCAGAGTGCTAGCCTTGAGCAAAAAGAAACCAGGGACAGTGCTCAGGCCCTGAGTCCAAGCAAAAACAAAAAACAAAGACTATGCCCCTGAAGAAGAGAGAGGTGGCAGGGGAGGGGTGCTTCTTTCTCTTCTGCTCCTTGGTTGGTGATGTACATGAGTTCCTCTGCCACCCATGCTACCATGATGTATCCTTCACCTCACACCCAAAGCAACATGGCCAGCTGCTCACAGACTGGCATCTCCAACACTGTGAGCCAAACTCAATCCTTTCTCTCCAATAAGTTCATTATCTTTTATAACAATAATAAGAAGTTTACTAACATACTTGTTCAATTAGTGTTAGTTGTTACTATTAGAATTACTAAGAGGTTTTTTTATTGTTGTTGTTTGTTTTCTTCTGGTAGTATTGACATTAATTTCCTTACTCCTTAACCATTACCCTTCAGGTGACTATTTAAATCTCTAAAGTAACATGGGAAAAGGTATATGACTTATTCTTGACACATGACTGGCCATACAAGGAATCAATAATATGGCACATGAAGAGAAACATGACTACAGGAGAAAACAGACGCATGGCATAATTCAATCAGATATTTGCTAAGTCATCTGTGATTATGGCTCCAAGAGAATTTAGAATGACTTCTTGGGTGTTGGCAAGTGACTATAAAACCAATTCAGCTTTCCCCTCCTTGACTTATTCCCATGAGACAAAATGTGACGAAGTCTTCTAAAAACCAGTAAGCACTATGCCAACAGGGAATATTGATTGGATACTTATTACAGGACAGACACAGTGGCATTTGATATGCGTCATATACTTAACTTTCACAACAAGCTTTGAAATAGTTCTTACGTTCTTCATTTGACTGAGAATGAGAGTAAGACTTGAGACTGAGCAACCTGTCCCAGGTCCTACAGGTAGTAAAGGGCTGGCTAACATTCCATCACATCCATAGATCCCTGAATGTCTGCTTCCCACCAAGCAGAGAAAGGTGATAAGTTACAAAGCTTTGAGCCTTTATTCTGAATTTTGAAAGGAAGAACAGGAAATGGATTGCATAATCACTTTTCATTCCACATCTAGACTCTAGGAAACAACCCATAACCTACCAGGAAGCAAACAAGAAGCATGGGGCATGACTCCTGCACAGAAACTGCTTTAGGGGAGGGTGTAGAAATATTCTGAGCATTGGGCTGTGTTCTAGAAGGTCAGCTCCTACCTTACATAGATGTCTGATATTTAAATGACAAACTTGCTTGGGTATTAGGTAGAATTGCTACATCTTTCATTATGAAGCCATAATGCTGGTTTAGTTCCAATTTCAGCACTGAAAGAAGGGTAAAAAAGAAAAAGGGGAAAAAAATAAACTGACTTTCCATGGAATTCTGAGGTTTAAGCCAGCATGTAATAAAGATGTTATTCTCTTTGGGCACATTCAATTTTGAGACATCTAACACATGGCAAAAACATGGAAATGCTGTGTTTCACATAAGTAAAACCATTCTAAGATTGCTTTATAGTTATTTATAACTTTGGGGAGATAATTTTAAAAACAGAGAAAGCAGGATGATATTGGGGACATTCTTAATCTTGTTTCAATATAGAGATGGTTTTTGTTTTTATTTTTTTTATTTTGAGCAGTAGTAGGTTTTGAACTCAGCGCCTAGTACTTGCCAGGCAGAAGCTTTACCCTTGAATCATGTTCCTAGTCCCTTTTGTCTTAGTTATTTTTTAGGTAAGATCTTCTGTTTTTGCCAAATGAGCCTTAGACTGTTATCCTCCTTTTTATGCTTCCCAAATAGCTGAGATGACAGGCACATGTCACTATACACAGTTTTTTGTTGGCTGAGATGAGGGTCCTGTGAATTCTTTTTCTAGGCTGATTCAAGCTATGATCCTCTTGATCTCAGTCTCCTCATTAGCTGGGATCACAGGCCTGATCTACCATGCCCAGGTAGAGGTGGAGATTAAACCAGCTTAGCTTCATCACTACACTTCTGCAATTCCTAAAGCTCTTCCCAAAAATTTAATTTACGTAGGACTAGAATATATTCTATTCATTTACCTTGATGCCACTACTATCCACAGAAGTCTGGAGTAGAGATTTATGTCTGCTCATCAAATACTTTCAATTTGCCTCCGTCCAAGAACATGATGACGTTGTGGTTCCAGGCCTGCTGGAAGTTAAGGCATGATCCTCTAAATGCCCCATTTATCTTGCATTGACTAACGAATGAATGGGAGTGGCAGTGATGTTACCTCTAGGCCAAATCCCACAAGATGTGGTGTCTGATTCACCATGCTTCCTTCGCTTCATTCCACCATGGCAACTGGACACATTCCAGATGAGGAAGATGTGTCCACCAGCATCCATGAATGAGGTCTATGTGGATGCCAACCTTCAGTGGATAGGGAGTAGAAACAATTTTTTTAAATCTTTTTTTGTTGTAAACAGGCAAGATGTGAATAGTTTGTTATTACATCACAGCCTAGCCCATACTGATGGATTTAGAAAACTCTAACTAAAATCTTAACAAAAACCAAGAGCAGCTGAATACAGTAGCACAGGACACAGACATTAGGAGAATCATGCTTCAAGGCCAATCAATCCAGGCAAAAAGTTAATAAGAGTGCCAATAAATAAGGTATGGTGATGTAACCTGTAATCCTAGTTGGACAGGAGGTACTGATAGGAGGATTGCAATCATAGGCCAGTCCCAGGCAAAAACCTAAGAACCTACTCAAAAATACATAAATAAATCAAGAAAAAAGGGCAGAGATGTGTGGCTCAAGTAACAGAATGCCTGGCTAGTAAACACAATCCCATAAGGAAGGGAGGGAGGGAGGGAGGGAGGGAGGGAGGGAGGGAGGGAGGGAGGGAGGGAGGGAGGGAGGGAGGGAGGGAAAAAGTGAAGAACAAACTCCTGAAAATTATAGATGCAATGACCACTTCCTTTGTTATAACCTTTAGAGGTTAAATCTGAGAACACCATGCTGACCACAGCCAGACACAAACACTAACACAACCAAGCAGAATGTTGGTTTGGCTAGAACCATGCTGCCAGATGCCACTGATGTCAGCATCACCTCTCAAAGATAGTAAAATCTGCAGAGAACAGTCCGTTCACATATCCTATGCCAGAATCATAAGTATCTCCTTAGAAATGAGCACTCTTGACTCGATGGCTCAACTCAGGCAAATATATATTCAAGTAACCCATGGGTCAGAGCACTAGAAACAAATCCTCACCCTCAAAAACAAAGCAAAACAAAAACTACTGCTGCCTGTGGGCTAAGAATATTTAAAGAGCCCAAGGGGAAAATAAGAACAGTAAAGCAAACCAAACCCCAAACACATACACTCAAGAACCAGTGTGCAGATGGCCTCCAATATCACAACTATGCTACCAAGGGAAGCAAGAAGATCCAACAGTCATTTCCGCACTCTCCCTCCACTGGCACTCATCTGGATGGAAGATCTGCACCTGTACAGTAGAGCCATTTCCAACAATGAAGCTCTTTTTTATGCATCTTCAAGTGGAACCAAATGCTTGAGCAAGAAAAGGAAGACAAATGAGAGAACCTTCTCAGGAAGCCATAAGCAGCTGCCTCCTTGCTCACTCTTGCTCAGGAAATGACCTATCTAGGGCACGAACCATTGATCCTTAATCCTATCTGAACTACAGTGTGGTTTCTGCTCCAGCATCCCACTGAAAACAGAGAACAGGAGGGCATGGCTTTCTGGCACTGGAAATCACCTCCAAGAAGACTGAGCCAACCAGCTGTCACCTTTCACTACTGGGAGATTAAATGGCTAACCTCAGGTGGGCAAATTCACCTTCTCTCTTCTAATCCCCAACCTGCTTCCTGTCTCGGCCTCTTCCTTTCTCTGCTTCCTTTCACTATCACCACTGGGAATCAGTCCCCTGCCAAGGATTTCTTGACCTTGACCTGTTTCTTTCCCACTTATTTAACAAACCATAATCTTCAGATCTCAGGCTCCTACGTAGCTAGTGTTACAGGAATGAGCCATTGGTGCCCAGCCTAAGAGCCCATTTTTGAGGATCTCAAGTTCAGAACAATCTACTGAGATATTTAGACAGGCCACCCAGGGAAACTTTTTTATTCTTCATCACACATTCTACATTTTCTCTTTCCTAATTACTAAATACACGGAAGGAAAAATAAAACAGTTAACTATGCTTTTTTCCCCCTCAGTGGACTTAGCATTGGAGGAGAAACAAGATAAGGAAGCAGCAAAGGACCAGACAGTATGGTCTGAGTTAGAAGATAAAGCAAAACTTGGGCCATATTCACCAGGGATGGTTGATTGAAACTTAACTAGAGAACTCACTTGTTTGTACAATCTAAAGAAGGAAGGAGTCCTGTTTTGGTAAGATAACCTTCAGCCTAGCTTCTGTTTTATTTTTGTTATATATTTTTTGTAATTTGGGGTTTGCATGAGCAGGAGTGCAAAGGTCTCCTGGCAAAAGCTTCTTTGTTAAAAATCCAGAAAAACAAATAAGCAGCAAGGATGCTCAGAAACAGGCCACAGCTGCCCTGCTTTCAAACATGTTACCTTCCACTTCTTTAAGGAAATGAGCACATAAAGGCTTCCAGAACTGACTGGTCTGGGGAAGGTCACTGTACAAGAACAACTGGTTTCTTGCCTAGGACAGGGAGAGGGCAGGCAGTAGGGTAGGAGAGAGGAAATGGCCATGCAGGCTGATAAATAAAAAGCTGCCCATTCCCTTGACCTCAGGGCAAAGGGAAAACAAAATCCATCATTTGTGAGCATACAGGCAAACTTTCTGGATACTTACATGTACACATGATACATCTTCCCTTTGAGTCACAATTGTTCACACAGGCAGACACAGTCATAGGAAGGAAGAGGGGGCCACAAGAGCAACAGAAAGTCAAAAAAGTAAAATTATACCTTTCCAGCTGTCGTAAGAAGTATTCAGATGTAAAAGAACTTAAGTCTGCCACTTTCTCTCTGATTGCCAGATAGTCATCTACCCATTGATCTATCCGATATTAGTTCTAGATCTCTTTCTGTGCTCGGGAATGGTGGCAGCCACAGGGGATAAGGCTAAAACACAGGTGGAGCATTCCTCATCCAAACATTCAAAATGTGCTTAAATCTGAGACTCGCTAAGCATCTACATGACCCAAGGGCAAAATCCACACCTGATCCCATATAACAAGTCACAGCTGAAGTCAGAGCATAATATATTCTCTTCATCTGTACAACCTTTGGTCCATGCACAGAATGATTTAAAATATTGTATAATAACATGTATGGGATGGCAATGAATTTTCTAAACACAATGAATTCTGTCTGCAGACCTGGGATGCATCCTAAAGACATCTCATATGTATATGCAAATATAGCAAAATCTGAACAAAATCTGAAACACTTCTAGTCTCATTATTTCATACAAAGGATGCTCAAGCTGTGGCAGTATCTCCCCATCCAGAGCACAGAGTTAAAAGAGAACTGGAATCTCATGAGGCTTGCATCATACAAGGTGCTATTTTATGTGCCAAGAATACCAATACATGTATTTCTTAGTGTCTTACTTATAATGAATATTTTATATGAAAGAAAAGCCAACAGCAAGTCTTCATAGCTGTGAATCATAAACACAACAGCCAAAGAGGCTGGTTTGCAAAGACTGCACTCAGGAATTGGGATGGCTCTTTTGAGCAATAATGAATGGTTTCCTGCCAACCCAGTCTGGAAGGGACATTCATGACAATGGTGAGTGAGAAAAAAAAACTGTACTACACATTGGATTGTTTAGCTACAGTCAGGAAACAACCCTTTCCAAATCTTTCCTCATATACAATTCCTAGCAACATAAGAACCTTCAAAAGAAGAAGTCACTTAAATTACTCTTCATGTGTATAATATGCCTAATTTGAAATTGCTGGACTAGCATGACAATGGATAAATTCAACTGAAGGCTCCTATGAAACATCTACACTACTATAAACATCTGTCACTATTATAAAGAAAAATGTAGAAAAACAATTCTTATCCATGCTGTGAAGAGAATTAAGAACTACATGGAGTTGTATAGGAATCTTTGCACTCTCTTTGCTAATCTTTGCGAAGATTTCATAGCAGCCTTGGCTTTCAGATCAAAATCACTCATATGCGTGTGTGTGTGTGTGTGTGTGTGTGTGTGTGTGTGTGTGCATGTGTGGTTTGTTGGCTGTTGTTTTGTGTGGCAGTGGTGGAGATATTGAGGCCACTTGAGCTTGCTAGGTAGGCGCTCTCCTATTGAGCCATGCACCTTGTCATATTTTTGCATTGATTATTTTTCAGGTAAGGCCCTGCATTTTTGCCCAGAGCCAGCTTTTAAAAACAATTCTCTTCCTATACCTCTCATGTAGCAAGGAATGCTCAGTTTGTTTATTGGAATGGAATCTCACTAACTTTTTTTTTTACCTGGTATAGACTAAAATTATGATTCTCAATCTCCATCTCTATAGGAACTAGGATTGCAGGTACGCATCACCATGCCCAGCCTAAATGTTCTTTATAACAGCACCTCTGGGCATCTGTGGCTCAACTACTATCCTAGCTACTTCAGATTGCTGCTCAAAACCAGCCTGGGCAGGCTGGCTTTGATAAAAGTCCAGGAGACTTTTATTTCCAATTAACCATCAAAAAGCCAGAGTGGAACAGCACCCAGATTCTGAGTTCAAGCTGCAGATTGGCACACACACACACACACACACACACACACAATCAGTAGCACCACAAACATCCAGGGCTCAGTTGTCCAGCAACTCACTTCTCTAAAAGTGAGTGAAATTATAAATGAAAGTGTCCACATATGTGAGCATAGCCCAAATAGAAAAGCTTGGGACACAAGAGTGAGGAAGAGACGCCGTGACGTGTTTGTAAAACAACTGTTTCCAGAGATTAGAAATGGATTGCCCAAGCCAACACCCACAGACACCTAATCTGTAGGAAAAAATAAAAGTGAGCGCAACTGGTTAGAAGGCAGCAGGCAGCAAAGATAGCAGGCAACAGAAATAGAAGTGGGTGGAGGGAAAGGCTCCCAGAGGGCATGGAAATGTAGAAACCCAGACCAAGAAAAGGGAAATAAGAAAGAAAAAGCCTCCCCACAACAGTGCCTGTGACTAAGACCTTTCACAAATGTGAAGCCATTAGCAGTCATTATCTCTCTATTAAAACAAGCAGATGACTCTTAACTCTGTTTTGTGGTTAAAATCTTTTTAAATGTTCAGAAGAAAAATGATAGGCTCTATTAAATTTAAGAATGCATTTATACCCAGGAATGAACAAGGTCATATTCTTTGAACAGTGTTAAAAGAAGAGGAGCCAGCAGAATAACTAAGAAATCTGAGAGCCCCAAGGAATATGTGTACAACTGAGAGACAGAGCTAATCAGGATCTAACACAGACACCCAGAAGGAAGACCCGTGATACTGTCCCCCACTTTCCTCTTTGACGGCGACACATCCAAGCAGCCCAGATTTCCTGTAGGAAACAGAAGATGGATGGTATCAATAGGTACTGCATCTGGCCCGGAGAAATCCCATTTCTAAGGGCCAGGGCAACAGCTAACAGCAGCATCTGCCAGAACAGTTTCAAAGAGTTATCATGGTCCACAATCCATTTTCCACCATGCAAAATTTCAAATACACTGAAAACTCAAATTATGTTAAGTTTGATGAAAGCTCAATTAGTGAGGGCCTAAAAACTGTAGTCTTCATTTATCTGATCCAAGGTCAGAAACCATGTGCTTCATTATCCAAAATATCAATAATTCTGAATATAGAAAAATGCATAGGGTGTGCCTAACTAGCAAGCACAAGGTCCCATGTTCAAACCCCAGTATCACTACAAAAGAAAAAGGAAAACAATCATTGGAATTACTTAAATCATTAACAAACTTTCTTATATATATGAGGAAAAAAGATGCAGTCAAAAATCTAATATATAGCTTACAAGATTAAGAAGAGCAAGGGAAGAGGTGGATAGAAGAGAGATGAGTGAGAACGTTGAAAGGGGTGACACTGATCAAGATATATTGTATTCATAAACTGCTTTGTTAAATGGCAACTCTTGGGCTGGGAATATGGCCTAGTGGCAAGAGTGCTTGCTTCATATACATGAAGCCCTGGGTTCGATTCCCAAGTACCACATATATAGAAAATGGCCAGAAGTGGTGCTGTAGCTCAAGTGGCAGAGTGCTAGCCTTGAGCAAAAGGAAGCCAGGGACAGTGCTCAGGCCCTGAGTCCAAGGGCCAGGACTGGCAAAAAAAAAAAAAAAAAGGCAACTCTTTTGTGCAATTTAAAGGTCATAAAAATTTAAGTTGAAAACTGATATATACTTGTGGGGTAAAAATGCTATGATTTATTAATATAATATAGAATAAACAAAGCTAATTATATACCAAGAAAGAAAAGAAAGGAAATTCTATGTAAGATGTATAGATCTAATTAGTGCAGTAGTTTAAAAAGGTTCATAAAGTTATCTGAGTTTCTCACATTAAAGTGAGAAGACAAGAGGGCTCTACTGATTGAGCCACACTTCCAGCTCTGCTTTCTGCTGGCTCTTTTGGAGATGAAACCCCATAAGCTTTTCTGCCCCGTTGGCCTCAAACTGTGATTTTCCAGATCTCAGCCTCCTGAATAACTAAGATTACAGGCAAGAGCCACCGGTACTCAGTTTGAATGCAGTTTTTGAAATGAAGTCTATGGTAACCACCAATCAGAATAAAGTCACTTTGGCCACACACAAGAAAACGTGCTTTCTCCAGCATTCTAGCAATGTGGAGTCTCTCCTCCAGCACTTGGCAGCCATGAGCAAACACCTGCTGTCAAATCTCCCCAGGCCAAAGCCATGTCTCCCCCACTCCCAAGCACACAACTTGGGGAGTTTCAGCATAGGATCCAGAGGCTCAGAAGTTGGCCCTGCCTCCAAGTTTCCTGCTTTGCACTTCCTTGGGGGAGGAGGAATCAGGATGAGTACACCAGAGGTGTGGTCCATCCAGTAAAGAGCTATGTCCAACATATCCATCAAATAGCAAATTCCAGCCAACTTCTGAAATGAAGTTGGCAAACAAGAGAACATAATTAACCCCACTGGTCATCTCCAGGCAGGGCTAGATTCTGGCCTCATCTTGTTGGCCCTACTCCCTAAATCCAAAGGCTGGCCCTAATAGACCTTTTATTCTGGCCTCCAGAATCAGTGGGTTTTTGTAGTTAAGAAACATGAGAATGAGGCGTGCACTTTCAGAGCTCTACTGGCATCATTGAGGCTTCTGTGCACAAAGCTTATTTGGCCATTTGGACACTCCTGCACGTGGACTTCACTGATCCCAGCTAACCTGTGAGGGCGGAGTCATCAGCGGCCCATCCTCCACCCCCTGCCTGCTATTTTCCATGTGGGAAAGCAGAAGCTCTGGCCCTGGCTGCCAGTATCTCCCACATTTTTCACCATTCAGGTCACAGCCAAAAGATCAGTTTCCCAGAGACAGTGCCCAGATTACCAAATAGAAAGCCACAAGCCCCACTCTGCATCTCTCAACAACTCCTCCCGCCATCACTTACTTTTATTCACAGGATTTAATATTATCTGAAATTCTTTTTAGGTGTAGTTGTTATCTGACTTGTCCTACTGGGAGATCAGGTTCTTGAAAGGAAGGAAACTAGTCTGTCTAGTCCAAAGTTGAACCATCAATCCTAACAAGAACACTGTTAAAGAATGGCATTTAACTGTAGGGAAAGAGAAAGAGGGAGATGAGAGAGAGGGAGGACAGGGACAGGGGAAGGAAGGGAAGGGGAGAGAAGGGAGGGAAGGAGAGGGGAGGGAAGAGAAGGGAGGAAAGGGAAAGGGAGTTATGGGGAGGGAAGGGGATGAGAGGGATAGGAGAGAAGGGGAGGAGAAGGAGGAGAGGGAAGGGAAAAGGAAGGGAGGAAGGGGACAGAGGGAGGGTGGGAAGGGGAGAGTAGGGAGAGGAAGAAGAGAGAGATGAAGGAAAGGAAGAAGAGAAAAATGGAAGGCAGGTAGAAGGGAGGCAGGAACAGAGGGAATATAGACTACTTGAAGCTTCAAAGGGAGAAAGGCTTTAAGATCTTAGAAAAAAAAATTATCTTCAAGCCAGGTACTGGTAGCTTATACCTGTTATCCTAGCTACTCAGGAGGTTGAGGTCTGAGAATCTCGGTTCAGAGCCAGCACAGGCAGGAAAGCCCATGAGACTCTTATCTCCAATTAAGCACACACACACACAAAAAAAGGTAGAAGTGGAGCTCTAGTGGTATAGTGCTAGCCTTGAGCAAAGAAGCCCTCGGATAAAGCCAAGGCCCTGACACAACAGATAGATGATAGATAGATAGATAGTAGAATGGTAGGTAGGTAGGTAGATAGATAGATAGATAGATAGATAGATAGATAGATAGATAGATAGAGACTGATAGATTGATAGATCTTTAAGTAGATGTACAAAGGAACTGTCATTAAAGCAGTTTATAAATACAATGCATCTTGACTAACATCAAATTCTGACATATTTCACTAGGGAAGGCTGTGAAGTAACTAGAAATTCAGAGATGAAATAAGCTCCAGACCTTTCTAAAAGAATTGTAGTGCCTTCCTTTATGAAACATGAATGACTTTAAACTCCAGAACAATCCACCTTTTAGACCTGTTGTTGACAGTTTGAGCCCTGCTAATGCTCAAAATCCTTGAAAATTGAAACACGAATTTATTCTCTGGTTGAAAATTGCTTGTTTATTAATCTTCATACTGATTTTCCACACATGTCCTCTCATCCTCTCTCTCTCCCTCTCTCTCTCTCTCTTTCTATCCCTCTCCAGCCCATTGGCCCTTTAAAAGCCTGAGTTGACAGAGTTTCATGGTCACAAACAGCATTTGAAAATTGGAATTTGGCTGGCTGACTACACTAGCCCTGGAATTCAGCAAACATCTGGGCCAGTGAGTGTGAGAACTTTCTCTGGCAACAAATGTTTCCGAGGCAACAATGAGAATTGGAATTCCACAGGCAGCAAGGTACAGAGCTGGTCTGGTGGAGGCTGGTAGGCCAGATGGCTGGCGGGAGTCACACTGCCTGGGCAGAGTGCGTGGCTATGTTGAGAACTGATGCCTTCACTGGTCTGTCAGTGCTCAGTGATAGCAGACTTCTAATGAAAACCTAGATATCATAATAGTGCTGCACAAAATCACAGGTACCATGATAGGTGCCTAACCAAGTGGCTACTCCACAGGTTGAGCCTCTTCTCATAGCAGGTGAAAGGAGGTGACAGATTTCATTAAATTTGAAATTTTCCATATGATCTAGAATATGTTGATTTAGAGAGCTAGTTCTCCCATTTGCTGGCCAGAAAACTATAGTTTGTGTATAGTGACTGAGATCAGATGCTACATCATTAACTAGCTCAAAGCATCACCTGTCTTCACAAGTATGAACAATCCAAGGTAATTATTGAGATAAGTGGTGAGGAGTAGAGGAGAAAAAAAATACTAGTTTCAAATGGTCCATTAATCAATAGTTCAGCAACATTTGCTACTCTAGAAGAGAAATGAATTGTCCAAGTTATCAGCGGGCTTCCTAGTTACTTTTTTTTTAAGTAGGTAAGTCCAGAATGAAAGTATTATTTACTCCTATTGTTTTGATAACTATAAAATAATACATGCTCATCTTTTTTTTTTTTTTTTTTGGCCAGTCCTGGGGCTTGGACTCAGGGTCTGAGCACTGTCCCTGGCTTCTTTTTTGCTCAAGGCTAGCACTCTGCCACTTGAGCCACAGCGCCACTTCTGGCCATTTTCTGTATATGTGGTGCTGGGGAATCGAACCCAGGGCCTCATGTATATGAGGCAGGCACTCTTGCCACTAGGCCATATCCCCAGCCCAATACATGCTCATCTTAAGCAGAAGAAAGAAGGGGAAGGAGAAGGAAGAGAAGGATAAAGAAGTAGCAGCAGCAGAAATTAGAGATATCACTTCCAGGTCTTCAAACTTGACCTCAGAGCAATAATAACAATAATAACAACAGCTTATTACTGGCACAAAAACAGACCTGAAAGCTAATGAAACACACTAGAAGATGCAGAACTAAACCCATATTCCTAGTCATCAAATTTGACAAGAAAGCCAAAAATATGTGTTGGACAAGTGACGGCTTCCTTGACAAATGGACATCCATATGGAGAAGATTGAAATTAGAACCCTGTCTCTCACCTTACATTAATATCAACTCAAAATAGATCAAAGATGGGCTGGGGATATAGCCTAGTGGCAAGAGTGCCTGCCTCGGATACACGAGGCCCTAGGTTCGATTCCCCAGCACCACATATACAGAAAAAATGGCCAGAAGCAGCGCTGTGGCTCACGTGGCAGAGTGCTAGCCTTGAGCGGGAAGAAGCCAGGGACAGTGCTCAGGCCCTGAGTCCAAGGCCCAGGACTGGCCAAAAAAAAAAAAAAAAAATAGATCAAAGACCTCGATTTAAGACTTGAAACTACTATAGGAAGGAGTAAGAGAAGCATTATAACTTATTGGTATAGGCAGGAACTTCCTGAATAGAATTCCAGAGGGCTCAGCAAATGAGAAAGAAAAATGACAAATGGCATTGCATCAAGCCAGAAAGTTTCTGCATAAAGATATAATCAGCCAAGCTAAAAGAAAAAGAAAGGCAGCCTATAGAACAGAAGATCTTTGTCTTCTGACAAGGACCTAGTAACTCGAATATACAAGGAGCTCAAAAAATGACCCCCAAAGAAACAACAACACAATTAATAAGTAGGCAAATGACTAAATAGATTTTTCAGAAGACGTAAAAATAATAAGCACATGAAGAAATCTTCAACAGCTCTGGCCAAAAAGGAAATGCAAGTCAAACAAACACTGATATTCCATTTCTAGTTAGAATGACCATCAGCAAGAATATGAACAAAAACATGCCATTGAGGATGTGGGGAAAAAGGAACACTATTACACCAGTGGTGGGAATAAACTTAGTGCAACAACTATGGAAGGCAGTATGGAGAGTCCTCAAAAAAAAAAATCAAGTATTACTCTATGACCCTCTATTACTATACCACTCTAGGGCATTTATCAAAAGATTACAAGTCAGGGGGCTGGGGATATAGCCTAGTGGCAAGAGTGCCTGCCTCGGATACACGAGGCCCTAGGTTCGATTCCCCAGCACCACATATACAGAAAACGGCCAGAAGCGGCGCTGTGGCTCAAGTGGCAGAGTGCTAGCCTTGAGCGGGAAGAAGCCAGGGACAGTGCTCAGGCTCTGAGTCCAAGGCCCAGGACTGGCCAAAAAAAGATTACAAGTCAGCACGACAATAAAGACACTTGTACATTTATGTTCATCACAGTACTATTCACCATAGTCAAGTTACAAAAACAACCTAGATGCCATACAATGGATGAATGGATCAAGAGAATATGAGCTAGATATACAGACAGACCAGACAGACAGATAGATAGATAGAAATAGAAATATATTGATATAGAGAAATAGAGATCTCTCTGCAGATATCAAGCTAGAGGTATCTAGGTATCTGTAGATACTGATCTCTAGATGTCTATACATATGCATATACCTTTATATTCCATTTTCTACATGTATATACAATAGAATTGTATTCATCCATTAGGAAAAATAAGTCATTTGAAGGAAAATGGATGGACCTGGGAAAAATCAGGTTATTAAGTGAGGCTCACAGCATCAAAGGGCACATGTTTTCTCTCATGTATGGGAGTTAGATCTAAATAATAGACATATATGAAATGATATACAGGGCTATATACATATAAGGGAGGATTCCAACAGTCAAACTCCTTTGAAAGATTAACTGACAGTTTCACAAAATAAATACCAGGAAGCTGGAATATGTCTTGTTTAAGGGATGGATGTTAAGGGGAGGGATAGCAGACAAATGGAGAGGGGAAGAGTGGATACATACATACAGACATGATATTCGATATACATATATAAAAATAGAACCAGGGAACATGAGGAGATGGCATAGGTTGAGATAGATGAGAAAATGATAGAAGGGGTGACAGTGATCAAGATGCACTGTTGATATTAAAACCCTTTTGTAGCTGGGCACTGGTGGCTCCTGTCTACAATACTAGCTACTCAGGAGGCTGAGATCTGAGGATCATGGTTCAAAGTCAGCCTGAACAGGAAAGTTCATGAGACCCTTATTGCCAATTAACCACCTGAAACCAGAAGTGGAGCTATGGATCAAAGTAGTAGAGTGGTAGCCTTGAGCAAAAAAGCTCAGGGACAATGCTGAGGTCCTGCATTCATGCCCCATGACAGACAAAAAAAAATCTTTGCACAACTACTTAAAGGTAATTTGTAAAAATTAAGTAAATTACATCCCTTTATACAAAAAAAACATAATTCCTGCTCATTATAAAACAAAACAAAAAAACTACCTTTTACAAGTCAAAGTCTACCCTGCAAGTCCAGTCCTCCAAAATAACCTGTTCATCCTTTATGAGTGATTTATCAGGGTAGCTTATTTTTACGCTTAATAAACAAAACATTCAACATAGTGCCCTCCCACTTGCTACTTATCAGTGTCCAAATGAGTTATTTCTGCCAGTTCCTTTCCACTTCATTTGTAAATTATAATTACATCTAGATTTGATCATTAGAGATGCTATAAGGATAATGAGACATTTCTAAAGGGCATAAAATAGGATCTGATATGTAACAAAAACTATTTCAATTCATATTATCAGCAGCCTACTAATGCACATTATACATATTGATATTCAGCAGCAATTATTCAGTAAATGCCGTATGGGTAGAAATTGCAGTTTTCCATTCTCACAATAATAAGCAATACCACAGTAAAATGTATAGCTTCTACTCCAATAGTAGTAGTAGTAGTAGTAGCAGTAGATTTTTATAATGATCTGGCATTTCTTGACATGTTGATAATCACAGAAAATATATGCATTTATTCTGTTGATCGTGCATTGATTATTTGTGAGAGACCAAAACATTCACTCTAGAGATGAGGAAATGGTGGGGGGTGGGGTGGTGCGGAGGGTTGAAAGGATGAATAAATTTCCCACAACACTCAGCAATAAGCCATAAGATCATTCTGGATATGCTGTCATCCAACAAAACTTTACTAACTCCCTGTCAGGTAAGTGGGTACCAAGGTAGCAAGCTAGGCACTGGTAGTATGAAGATACATACAATACACTAAAAGAAACAAATCTCATAGTCTAGTAGGTGAGTAGCTACTATTTTTTAAATAATTACACAGTGCTCCAAGCATAACAAGGACATGTTTATAAACAGCCGGGCCAGTCTAGTAGACAAAGGAACCAACTGAGGTCACAGCACTGTCACAGTGTGTGCAGGGTCTGTCTCCATAGCTGAAGACTAGGTGGTCAGGGTGGGGTTTGGACTTCTGCCCTCTCGTCCTGCTCTTTTTCTCCTGCAGTGTGCTGCTTCAAAATCTCAAGGAGTTTAGATTGTTTTGTTCTAGCAAGGAAAGCACGTATTCATTATCACCACCAAATCATTCTTCAAGTAGGGGAAACAGCATGCTAGGGAATGGAAGATTAGAGACCATTATACTTAAACTGGATGTTTGAAAATTTCATGATCAAGCCAGGTGCTGGTGGTTCACGCTTGTAATACTACCTACTCAGGAAGCTGAGATCTGAGGATCACAGTTCAAAGCCATCCCAGAGAGGAAAGTCTGTGGGATTCTTATCTCCAATAAACTACTCTGTAAAAGCCAGAAGTGGCGCTGTGGCTCAAGTGGTAGAGTGCTAGCCTTGAGCAAAAGAAGCTCACAGTACCGAGGTCCTGAGTTTAAGCCCCAGGACCAGCACCTAAAAAAAAGCAAAAAAATCAAGATCAGATCATATCCCAGTAACATACCTTTAGGAAACACCATTGGCATTCTCTAAATTGCTTTACAGGACAAAACCAATGTGTTCTGAGGTTCTAGGTATCAACATCAATAATAACAATGGACTTAAAAATCTCTGCCTAGTAACTCAAGATGTTAATGCAAATATCTTTCTTTATTCCTCTGATCATTACTAATTGTAGCTACTATTCATTGAGCACCAAAATCTTTACATGTGGCATCTCAATCATCACTAACATTTACGTTTTAGATATTGCATGTGCGACATATGTAAAAGAACATTATTAAAAAGCATTGACTGGGCTGGAAATACAACTCAGTGGTAGAGCATTTGCTTCAAATGAATAAGACTTTAAGTTCTATACACATTACTAATGAATAAAAACAAAAAAAGCATTGGAACATCTTACTCTTTATATATTGAGGACCACTACTAATACTTAGGATGCCTTAAAGCACAAGCTTATAAAACTTTGTGGCTGACATCTGGATTTGAAATCGCACCCTATTCTCTCCTGAAATTGGACAATCAGGATCAACGTCAAACAAAGGCTGCCTCGGTGATGAGTTGGCCTAGCAACATAATATGTATCATTTTACATCAGGCTCCAGGTCCAAAAGAATTTATTTTCATAACAAAAAGGGCAATTGTCCAGGTTGGACATACATATTTATGGTCTCCATTGAGTCCAAGTCAAAGCACATTAATGTAGGCTGTCTCAACCTCTGACTCTAATCATTATATCTGAAGCTGAAATAAGAAATTAGGGGCTTATAAGTATATTTTACTAAGTGTGAGAAGTTGAGAAGAAAATAATTTTATGAGGGTTTGGGGGGACATGAGAGAATGAGTTTTTAATATAATATCATCATCTCTCGGTAGTATGTGCACTGTCTCTGCTCTCCACCCTCATTGGAAGGACTCAGCATGGTTAGTGTTGCCAAGAAGGTCAGCTAGAAGACAAGAAAGAAGATTCTGTGGGAGTTTGTAAGCCTCCGTGGTGTTCCTATTATTCACTGTCCTTGTGCCGTACACATAGACCCTCTCCCTGCCTCCTCCATCCTGTGAAAATGCATAATAGAAGATTCTTTCATTTTATACTCACTCCTAGATATTTGGTGGAAGTGGGAGGGGTGGTGATTTACAGTACAGCTGTTATCTATTTTCTCATATAAATATAAGGAACTGAAGTTTAAACTAAGTGTGTTCATTACCCTCTAATGATATTTCCCATTCTGCTAGGAACAAGAGGGACCTGGCCCCATCCCTGTGGGATTGGTGTCAAAACCTACACCAGTGACTCCTGGGCCATTGATCTCAATTCATCAATCACCTCCATCAACCAATACCTTTTGGAAAAAATCATAGAATTGTGCTTTTTTTTTTTTAATAGTACTGGAGTTTGAACTCAGGGCCTTGTGTTTGCAAGGCAGGCATTTGATTGCTTAAGCCACATCTCTAGCCCTTTTGCTTTTGTTATTAGTCAAATAAGATCTTCTGTTTGTGCCAGGGCTAGCCTAGGGCCATAATTCTCCTAGCTACATTTCCCTTGTAGCTGGGATTAGAGGTGCAAGCTACTCTGCCCAGCCCTAATTTTTATTTTAACGTTTTTAGTCCAGAATCAACCATAGCATACTGGTCCACTAGATAAGCACTTTCTGTTTTAGTATTCCTCCTGACATAGTGAATACTTCTTGCTTGTTTAACCAGAAGACAAAGGTCAAATATACTTGAATCATAGACGGATGTAGTTGAATCCCAGCTCTGTCCCTGGTCCTCCGCTGCCTTGTGGTCAGCTCATTTTACCTCAGGCTCATTTCCTGCTCTCTAAATCATTGTCCTAATACAAGATCTTAAATAAGGCAGGAGTAGAATATCGGGCATGAAACACTCTTCTTTCCTCCAATGCAGATAACTCAGATCAAGACATGCACATATAAACTGACCCAATTACCACACTCTCTTTACATGCTGCCCTAAATACGAATGTTTTAGAGTTTCCCATTTTACTTCTTTTTCTCCCTATCACTATGAAACCCCTTGGCACTTGATATCCTTAAGTAACCTCTATAATTATTAGGGTTCTCGTGAAAGCTTTCAACTTGGAAAAAGGAAAGAAAAAAATGTGAGCTGAAATACGCAATTCAGCACCCAGAATAACAGCCAGCAGACATCCTGAGTACATAATTATATTTCATTTTGTACAACTCTAATTTCCAACTGATTCTTCCTTGGACACACTTAAAAATATTTGGTTGCATGAAGCATGAGGGAACTCAAGCTCCATATGAAATCTTCAACGGGTACCTAATAAATTGCTGTTTGGCTGCACCAAGGCCAATATTTAACTGGGGATAAAAGCTGTGGATCATAGCCTTAAGCCAGAGGAAAACTTAGAAAAAGAAAAGAACTTAATCTAGGTTGGATCTAGCTAATAACATCTGCTGCAGGAGCTTTTTTTTTTTTAAGCACATTCTTTAACCTGACATGGTGGCTCACCCTGTTATCCTGTCTACTGAGGAGACAAAGATCAGGGGATCACAGTGTAAGGTCAGCTCAGGCTAAGTTTGTGAGACTTCATCCATCTCCACCAATGGCTGGGTTCAGTGACACACACCTATTGTCCCCAGCCACACAGGAAGCCCAAGTAAGAAAGAAGATCAAAGTCCAAGCCAGCCTGGGCATAAAGTCACACGCTACCTTGAAAATATCCAGTGCAAAAAGAGGCTAGAGGCATGAAGTACAAACCCTGCAAGCATGAAGCCATGAGTTCAATCCCAATACCACTAAAAATAATCATGATAATAAATGGCACATTCTCTGCGATATACTTTAAACAAGTTTTCAGCCTAAGTCAGGGCTACTCTGATTTTTTCTCATTGGCAGGTGGTGGTAAATCACAAGAGTGAATGGTGGAGCTTCAATCAGGCAATGAATTAGAGGCCACCAACGAGAGGACACAGTAACTTTTGCTGACATATTTCAATAATAATTTGGATTCTTTCATCAGCATTTAATAACTTTGAAGCAAACAGTAACTTTGGTGTACCATAAACTTGCTCACTTCAAATCATAAGGATATGTCATTATTATCATTACTACATAATAGTAAGTCTTTTGTAGGTGTCAATCAAGTTTACAGAACCTTAACTTGCACCAGAGTGGGGTTTTTTTTAAGTACATATAAAAGGTCTTAGTGAATCTCCCACTTGAGGAGACAAACAGATTCACCACATTAGCTAATTTGGAAGTCATTATGACCTGACATAGTGAACAGAAGAAGAACAGAACAAAGAGATAACATCATTCCCAATTCTGGGGTGCACAGAATGGAGAAAGAAGGACTCCCGGGTTGCTGGTTGTGTGGTTTCACAAAGCATCTAATTGTGAAGAATGCTTTCTTCCTTGCCTGTAGATAAGTACCCATTATTTGCTCTACCTGAAGCATTCTTTCCATTCTTACCCAATCTTCTTTCACCAGATTTTCTACATCCCTCAGCTTTTGCCCTTCCCTGCTCCCAGGGCAAGATCAGGTCTCCATGCTACACAAATCACATATTCCTTTACCACGTTCCTGTGGTTGACCATCCATGAATACTGCATCTAGGATGAGTGGATGGATGGATGGATGATAAAATATCTACCTTCCGGAAATCTTAAGATCAGATGAGAGGCTCAAGGGCAGATCCTTCAGAGGAAGGCAAAGAAGGACATTGATAAAATTGCTTCACAAATATAAATTACTATTCCAAAACTCAGTTTGAGAAGCTTGGTGAAAGAAGCCTCATGGTGGTGGAGAATTTCTTGTGCTATATCAACATCTGCAAATGGAATGGGCAGGACTGCATAAGGAGTTTGACTTACCTAATTGAGCTGGAGAATGTGAATAAAGGAGACAGGAAAGGGCAGGGAAAAGCAAGGACCAGTAATGTGGGATGGAAAAACAAGGGGTACAGTGTGTCAAACAGAAAGGGGCTGTAGTTCCAGGAAGTTGATGAGAAAAAAAGAGTCTGCAGATGACATTGATACTGTCTGTGAACTTGGAAGGGGAGAAATTATATCTTTCTTTCACAGAATCTTAACTGCAATCTAACATTTCCCCTCAATTAATAAACCACAGTAGTATTGGCACAATTGACAACTTTGTCACAATAAGATATTACAATTCTGGTATATATCAAAAACATTTTTACTATCACCAGTATTTTTAAAATTACCTTTTACATCCACCAACATATATTGTTATTTATTTTACAAAAGAAAGCAAATGTACTATCAAAACTTGTTAATATTTCCAGTCACTTATTCTAATGTCACCAGCTTCCTTTGGTAACACAATGTGCCTTAAGCATTTCTAACATTCAGGGACAGGGCCCATAAGACTTCACCAGACAACCACGGAGGTCCATGGAAGAAAAAATAGTGAAAGGCTCCTAACTAAGATAATACTGTCAAAGAGCACCAAGAATCAATGGTAGCTGGAAAGAGGAAGTACTGGTGATGCAAGACAAAAATGATAATAATTCTCTGGGGTTTTGCAATAGTGTGGCAAAAAAAAAAAAAATCAGAGAACTTTCCTCATTCACCGAGGCATAAGCTGACCAAAGCCAGAAGATGGGGTAATAACTCCATTCTATAGCAGAAAAAGAAGCAGAAAAAGAATAAACCCAAGTATCTAGGACCTAATACATCCCACTAGATCACAGAGGGCAGGAGAGAAGGCTTGGTGGCGGCAGGAGAACCAGCTGCTGTTCCACAGTACAGTGAGTTCCATTTTTCCACCCCAACCACTGCAGCCAACCACTGCTATCACTTCCAGGCCAAGATGCAAAAGGGTTTGAGGGCAGATCCTTCAGAGGAAGGCAAAGAAGGACATTGATAAAAAGCAACAATAGTAGAGACAGGAAGAAATCCATCTTTCCTACAGCATCAATAACATGGGCCTTAATGGAACCGTAGTGGTAAACTGAGATGAATGCAAATCTTAATGGAACCAAAGATACTATACAGAAGAATGTGAAGAATGAATTCACCAGAAGAAAGGGGCAGAATCCAATACTGTGTAAGATGCAATCTATAGGCCCCAGAAGTCATCAACACGGGCTTCTAGGGAGGCAGGTGGGGAATCATCTGGGTTGAGACACTGCCTGCCTTGTTTCTGGAAGGCAATATGAGGAAAATGCACTTGATCTCTAGGGCTACTCCAGGAAAATCATCCCTGGCTTTTCTCTCCGTGTTTTCATTTAGAATCTCATCCCAGTCAAAATGGCAGCCATCGAGGCAAGAACAAATGCTGGCAAAGATGGAGGGGGGGAGTCCTCCCTCATACACTGTTGGTGGGAATGTAAACTAGTGAAACCACTATGGAAATCAGTAAGAAGACTCCTCAAGAAACTAAAAAGAAACTCACCATATGAACCTGATATCTACTCCTGTCCATAGATCTCAAGAAATAAAAATAGAGATGTGTGAACACCCATATCAATTGAAGTACTACTCACAATGGCCAAGTATATAGTCAGCCTGGGTGTCCAGCAGTTGGTGAATGGATAATGAAATGGAGGTGTCTACATAGCTGAGTATTATTTAGCCATAAAGAAGAATGAAATTATGTCATTTGCTGGAAAATGGATGAATGTGGGCCTCATTATGTTAGGTAATAAGCCAGACTCAGAAAGACAAATATCGCATATCCTCTCTTACATATAGAATTCTAGACCTTTTTTGCAAAAAATGAATGACACAAGTGTAAATTGAAGGAACTATAGGAAGTGGGAACCGGCAGGAAGGGAAAGAATGAAAGAGGAGAGGGCAAAGAGAGAGGGAGAATAATACTTCATAAGCATGTATAAAGACAGAAAAAAATGAAGTAGGAGAGGGAATTAATTTGATCAAAGTACATTATATGAATGTATAGATATATCACAATTAAATCCCTTTGTACAATTAATATATGCTAATAAAGGAGAGGAAAAAGTCAGAATCTGGTGGCTCATACCCTGTAATCCCAGAGGATCAAGGCTCAAAACCAGGGGGAAAAGTTCCCAAGACCCTCACATCTTCAACTAACAAAAAATAAAGTTGAAGTGGTAGAGCACCAGCTGTGAACAAGAAAGCAACTCTAATAAGCATGAAGCCCTGAGTTCAAACTCCAGTACCAGCTAGAAAAAAAAGAAAGAGATTGTATCACTTTCCTGTGGTTGTATCTACACTATCTTTGTAATCTTATCTGAGTATATTGGAAACCGTCTATACTGGTATTAGAACTAGGAAATTGAAAGGGAATACCAAAATCGAGAGACACAGGGTAAAAAAAGACAAACAAATACAAAAGCAATACTTGCAAAACTGTTTGGTGTAAGTGAACTGAACACCTCATGGGGGGAAAGAGAAAGGGGGAGGAGGGAGGAGGGAATGAGGGACCAGGTAACAAACAGTACAAGAAATGTATCCAATGCCTAACGTATGAAACTGTAACCTCTCTGTACATCAGTTTGATAATAAAAATTTGAAAAAAAAAGAAAAGAAAGAGAAAAAGAGGGACAGAAGAAAGAAAGAAGGGAGGGAGGGAGGAAAAGAAGAAAAACTCATTTCATTAGGAGGAAAGATTTTTTTTAAACACAGGAACAAAAATAAGCACACATACAGGCATAAAAAATACAGTTAATGAAACTGACTCTTATTCAACTCCATCAACTTGTAACAGGAAAACTAATTTTAGATACTTGCCTTTTTGCTTAAAATGATAGGGTAATTTTCACATTGTTTCAAATTACACTGCAACTATGAATCTGGTAACATTGTTGAAATAAAGGAGACAAGAGTGGACTTCTAAAAGATGAATACAGTGTTAATGTATCGTGACCTCACTTATAGGAGCCACTTATATCTAAATTTCAACAGAAATTCTGCACAAAGACCCAATCAGCCTTTCAGCTACCAAATTAGTTACAGCAGTGATGTCCAGATTTTGAAAAGAGTAATCAAATCAGTCAACATTTACCTAATAGTCAAGCTATTGCTGGTTATCACTGGATTTTCTGGTTTTCCTAAATGGCATATCATTCAAACATGAAATGTCATAATGGAAAGTCATCTTCATCTCTACCACTGGCGGCCTTAATCCACTTGGTACTTGGAACCCAGAGGAGCCCCATGAAATGATTTCTAGATGAGGATTTTCTAAGGAACTGGCCCAAAATTGAAAGCCAGGAACTTCAGCTGCTCATGAGGGATAAAGAGACCAAAGAAAAATCAGGTTGTGCATAGTCAAATGCGATTGCTGATAGATGATATTTTTTAAAAAATAAGTCAAGTCCTGGCATAATTTGATTTTAAAAAGCACACCATAGGGTGCTAGGAATAGTGGTCCGTGACTGTAATCACAACTCCGAGGGAGGCAGACGTGCAAGAATCCAAGACACCGAAGTATGAGGCTCTTTCTGAAAAGAATATTAAAGAATGAAGGGCTAAACTGCTGGATGCTGGTATCTCATGCCTATCCTCTTAGTTACTTAAGAGGCTGAGGTTTGAAGATCACCATTTGAAGCCAGCCCAGGCAGAAAAGTTCATGGAACTCTTATTGCCAATTAAGTACCCCCACTCAAAAAAAAAAAGCCAGAAGTGGAGCTCTGGCTCAAGTGGTAAAGTGCTAACCATTAAAAATACCCAGGGGGCTGCGGATATGGCCTAGTGGCAAGAGTGCTTGCCTTGTATACATGAAGCCCTGGGTTCGATTCCCCAGCACCACATATACAGAAAACGGCCAGAAGTGGTGCTGTGGCTCAAGTGGCAGAGTGCTAGCCTTGAGCAAAAAGAAGCCAGGGACAGTGCTTAGGCCCTGAGTTCAAGCCCCAGGACTGGCAAAAAAAAAAAAAAATACCCAGGGACAGTATCCAGGTGCTGAGTTCAAGCCTCAAGACCCATGTGCTCTCTCTCTCTCTCTCTCTCTCTCTCTCTCTCACACACACACACACACACACACACACACACACACACACAGAGCAAAAGCACATCATCAAATTCCAAGTGCATGGCCATATGTCCCTGACCATTGTCCAGTCTCTGATCTCAGAATCATAGTAGGTCAGGTCTGGAAAAGAACGTGAACAGGTGAACAGGAGAGTTCATGTCCAGCCCCAACCCAGCTATCTCTCTCCAGCTCCAACTATGGAGCTCAAAATATCACTGAAAAATGTACAAGACATGATAAGAGCCCAGGTTCCTACCATTATGGTACTAGCCCAGCAAAAGGCAACAGTGCTGCAAATATTTCCTGTCTATTTTGTTTCTAGGAACTCTTTTTAAATGGCACACCAGAAAGTAAGTGTATATTTAATATAATATATATGCAAATGTGATTGTCATTTTTCCCCATTCATATCTAAAGCTTTGGCTTCCCTAGTAAGAGGCAGTCAATTCATGAGAGCTATCATTCCTGGCTTGGACCATGATGGGGAGGGAGATGGTTGTACAACCGTTACCTTTTCCTCCAGCCATAAACTTGCCTTTCTCATTCCTGTGGAATGTTCTCCCCAGGCTCAGTCAACCTTCCAAAGGCCCCTGAGGTAAAAGTCAGGCTTCTGATGACGTCACTACAGATGTTCTAGATAATTTACCAAATAAAATGAAGGTAATCATCTAAAAGAGCCTCCATAAAACACACCCAATTCTGAAAGTCAACTTTTCAGAACTATAAATCAAGTCATGTTCTTTGCCCTGAGTCAGAACAGGCCTATAAAGTAGCTTTTAAAATGTCAGTTAATTATGTTTCCTCAAGGATTTGATCCCAGAGGAATTTAGTTCACCACCCTTTTCAAAGGAAGACACTAAAATTATTAAGGAGAAAGAGAGCTGATGGATAGAGGCTTCATTACATCAGAAAGTATTCTGTAAGGAAAAAAAATCTCAGGAATAGTTTATACAAGAAAAACAAGTCAAGACAAACAAACTAGAACATTCTACACACAAACCCTTGTCACAGTCTCTAGTCTCATCTCGTCTCAAAGTTCCATACTGTTAAAGAATGGCAGTTTTGTTATTAGCATTGAATCCCAAGTCCAACTCCCATTGTCACTGAAAAATCAACTCCACTTTCCAAGCCTTTATTGACCAGCTGCCATATGCAAAACATTGTGTGAGCCCTGCAGGGGAAGGCCTCAGTTCTCAGAAAATAAAGTCACAGAACCATATGCCAAGCCAGACCAATGCTAATATTACACACTTAATAGTTCAATATAAGAAGGGAGGAAGGAAAGAATGAAGAGTCAAGATACCCTGAGATCTTATAGTTTGCCATTTATCTCCAAATTAATAGGAGTGTGTGTGTGTGTGTGTGTGTGTGTGTGTGTGTGTGTGTGTGTGTGTGTGTGTCCTAAGGCTTGAACTCAGGGCCTGGGTGCTGTCCCTAAGCTTTTTTGCTTAAGGATAGCACTCTACCACTTGAGCCACAGCTCCACTTTTGACTCTCTCTCTCTCTCTCTCTCTCTCTCTCTCTCTCTCTCTCTCTCTCTCTCTCTCTCTGTGTGTGTGTGTGTGTGTGGTTTAATTGGAGATACAAATCTCATGGACTTTTTCCTGTCCAGGCTGGCTTTGAACTGAGATCCTCACATCTTAGCCTCCCAAGTATCTAGAATTACAGGCCTGAGCCACCAGGATTCAGAGTAACTATAATGTTTTAAAAGAACATACTCAGAGGAGCAAAGGGTGAAGTAACTGACTTTGTGCCCATCCTAACTGATAGAAATTAACAGTCACTGATTTCTGCCTTTCTTTTTAGACAAGTGGAAGGCTGCAAGTAAGATATCTTTGTTTTAATGAATTGATCTCTCCTTACTTCCAAGTCTCTATACTTTTATGATCCCTCCCCCTTTATACTCTCTACTTTCATAGGTTTTGTTCCAACGGTCCTAATACAGAATAAATAAAATAAGAAATATGTCTGTGTTGTTTGAATAGCCTGCTTTTCAGAATAAATGATAGACTGGTTTGCACAAAGCAAAGCCTATTGCAAAGTCAATTATTTTGCATGAAAATCTCCTTACTTTTTAATACCTCCTGTTTTTGCCTTCCCATTTAAGGAAGCCTGAAGACAAAAAGACAAAATGTTATTTATCTCTCTGCAGAGTTTAAATAACACCTCACACAGCAAATGGCAATGGGAACACTGTAAATGTTAATTAGCTGAAATCTTTTCTTAGAATTCTTTTTCTATGTTTCTAGGTGCCACAACACCAACAAGTTCCTATCTTTTGCCAAAATTACAAAGGAAGAGTCATCATGCTAGACACAAGCTCATTGTCGGATTTAGAGATGAAGAGCTAGAAAGATGGACATTTTTAGGCCCTTGTCAATGTCTGAGTACAAAGCAAGATTTGGCCTAGGGGGGGTCTTGGAAAGAGAGTTCTCAGTTAGCTCTCCATCTTTCACAAGATTTCCAGAGAGAGCAATGTATACTTAGAAATTAATTATCAGAGGCAAAGGGGCTGGTAGCTTTCTGTAGGCTCAGCAATCAGAGACAAATAGAATCTGTGCAGAGCTGGGGCCTCTTAAGATTTCTGCACAGGACCAGCTCTTCACCGTTCCCAGGGCATCAGCCAAACTGTTCACGACACCTGCTCACTTCTCACTCGGGAGGTGAAGTTCTTCTCTAAGTCTTTCTAAGAACCAAAAGCTTTGGACACAGCACCAAAAAACAAACAAATAAACAAAAAACACCCTTAATGTCTGGAAACTGTAACAGGAAAACTATACACTAAAGATTTTGAAAAGCAAAACCAGGCCTAAGAACAGACAAGTTGAGATATAGCCACCAATTAGTATTTTAATGGAATACTATTTTTCCCAAAGTCATAAGCAAAAGTAAGTCAGGAACAGTGGTGCGTGTCTTTAGTGTCAGCTACTCAGGAGCAGAGGCAGGAAGATTGCCAGCCTGGGCAACACAGCAAGATTCCTGTCAAAAGAAGAAGGAAGGGGGCTGGGGATATAGCCTAGTGGCAAGAGTGCCTGCCTCGGATACACGAGGCCCTAGGTTCGATTCCCCAGCACCACATATACAGAAAACGGCCAGAAGCGGCGCTGTGGCTCAAGTGGCAGAGCGCTAGCCTTGAGCGGGAAGAAGCCAGGGACAGTGCTCAGGCTCTGAGTCCAAGGCCCAGGACTGGCCAAAAAAAAAAAAAAAGAAGAAGTAAGGGAGGGAAGGGAGGGAGGGAGGGAGGGAGGGAGGGAGGGAGGGAGGGAGGGAGGGAGGGAAGAGAGAGAAGGGGAGGGATAATTATTGACTTCTATTCCAACTGATAAGAAAAACCAACTGGAAAAGTATAAAAGAGTTTATATACTAGTTCAAAATATCAAAGTACAGTACTCCAAAATGTAAAGCAAATTATTAAGCTTTATTTGCTTTGCAAATAAACTTAACATAAGATGCCCAAGAACCATACCATGTGAACCATTTCATGTTTTGCATGTTTTGTTTTTTTTTTAGAGAAACTAGTTTCGAATGGTGCCCTCACAAGCACAACTCTAGCATTCCCAATTCATACCTGGAAACCAACCCTGTCTTTAAATGTGCTTGCAGTTTGCTTTCTCAGAAGTCCAACAGTCTATGTCCAAAGGGGAAAACAAATGCAACTGTTCCCTTAAGCTGACAAACTTGGTCTGTCTACACAGGTTGTAATGAAGAATCATACCAGGTCTGAATGGCTCCTCTGATATGGACTCTGCACACCACGTGCAAATTCCAGCCTAAATTGCAAGGTCTGGGCTTCCTCCAGCCCCAAAAGATGCTCAATGAATCACCTGCTCAGCCTGACATCCTCCACAATTACAGACCCCAGAGAGCTATTTAGGTGCTCCCTGGCATAGAGCTGCAGAGCAACACGGAAGTGACTCACAAGGCCGATCCTCGACTTAAAGGTCCTGAAACACCTACAATCCCAGATCAAGAATAGCAGCCATTCCCTGGACATTCATACCTCTCCTGCCTCCTCCTCCCCAGATTTTAACTCCCAACACACGAATCCCAACTGCACAGCTCTCTACCTTGAAGAAGAGAAGTATAATAGAGATTTCCAGATTATGGTCAGGCAACAACAGGCCTTTATTCTCTAACTCCTATATGAAATTTAAGAAATTCACAGGATCCAAGCAAATGAATATTTCACTCTTGGTTCATAGTATAATAAAAAAAAAAGTCCTTTTCATTGGAAGCATTTAAATGTAACCCAAGAACCAAATGTCTGATTCTATCAGCAGACCTCAACCAGAGACCTATTGAAATGCTCAACCCCAACCCGAGCAAGACTGGATGATCTTCTCCTATGAGGAGGCAGGGCTCCACAGCAAACTGTCAACAGGACAGAAGACAGAACCAATGGAAATGGAAGAAAGTTCTTCACACTGTTACTTTAAAACTCCAAGAACTAAGCTGGCATAGAAAAACAATTCAATCCCAAAAGCGGGAATGAAAGCTGCCCTCAGCTACAGTTTCTGCCTCCATCCACAGGCTTCAGACTCACAGATAGTTTATGTTATTCTAAAACTATTGTTATTGTCCCAGCTGACATAGTCAAAATGGCTCTGAGACCAGTTATTGAAAAGAGTCCTTCACACATGCTATTTCCTGTCTGTGATGGTTTTGTCCAGATTCGGCTTGGCTCATTTCCTACATAGTCCTGTGTCTTCATTAAAATCCCCTGCTCCAGGTCTGGGAATGTGGCTTAGCAGTAGAGTGCTTGCCTAGCATGCACAAAACTCTGGGTTCAATTCCTGAGCACCACATTAACAGAAAAAGCTGGAAGTGGTGCTGTGGCTCCAAGGTAGAGTGCTAGCCTTGAGCAAAAAGAAGCTAGGGACAGTGCTCAGGCCCTGAGTCCAAGCCCCAGGACTGGTGAAAAATAAAATCACCTGCCCAGTGAGGACATTTTTCTTTTGGGGGGGATCTCCAATGTTAGTTTTACCAACACTCCAATATTACTCTTCCTTTCCTTCTTTATTTTTCCATAGCATTTAGCACTAACATAGTATGTATGTATCCTGCATATGTCTCTGTTATCTCCTTTACTAGACTATAAGCTAAATGAGGACAGAGATGTTCTTACTATTTTGCTTAATGGTCAACTCCCAGCCCCAGAAAACCCCATGCTCAATATCTATGGGTTAGACAGAAATCTGTTCTAATGCTAGAAAAAAACAGATGTGTGACTCTCCTTTCAGGGCGACACAAGATGATTTCAGAAGCACTTTTTCCTTTTTATGGACTCACTTCAGATTTAAAAAGGAATGGCAGAGAATTCTCCAAGCTGCTTCCCCTATACCTTCATCTAGCTTTCTCTCAAGTTAGCTTTGTATAAGGAGCCAGGAACTCACGGGAGACTGAGATCTAAAGATCAAGGTAAGGGGGCTGGGGATATAGCCTAGTGGCAAGAGTGCCTGCCTCGGATCCACGAGGCCCTAGGTTCGATTCCCCAGCACCACATATACAGAAAACGGCCAGAAGCGGCGCTGTGGCTCAAGTGGCAGAGTGCTAGCCTTGAGCGGGAAGAAGCCAGGGACGGTGCTCAGGCCCTGAGTCCAAGGCCCAGGACTGGCCAAAAAAAAAAATAAAATAAATAAAGATCAAGGTAAGAAACTAGCCCAAGCAAAAAAGTCTGTGATACTCTTATCTCCAATTAACTACCAGAATGCCAGAAGGCAAGCTGTTCAGAGTACCAGCCTTGGGGGGTCAGGGAGGAAGGACCTCTGGGACAATGCCCAAGCCTTGAGTTCAAGCCCCAGTACTGGCACAATCAAACAACCAATTAACAAAACTAACATTTATCAAAAGTAAGAAATTGGCCTTTCTACAGAAAAGAGTCCGCAGACCTGAGTAGTCAAGATCTGTGAGCAAACTGCAGAATTCACAGTGGCCATCCAGCTGTTTGGCCAAAAGGGTGGCAACAAAATTCAATACAGCTTTAGTGGGGTGAAATGACAGGGCCCTGGATCCTGGGGGTAGGAGTGGGGGTGCCAGGCTCTATTGTCACAGGTCATTTCCCATTTTGTCTTTCTTAGGTGGTGCTAGCTGTGGCCATTCATCATGTAAACTAAACTTCTGTTCCCTACTTCCTCACCACCAAAAAATAACATGGGTACAATACTATTAACTAAATGAAAAAGCTCATTTGGATTTCCGGGGTTTCCAGTAATGCTTATATTGAGTTTAATCATAAGCCCTCAGTCTCTGCCAGTCTGTGACAGCTTCCTGGTCCTTGCTTTTAATGATCTTGACATTCTCAGAGGAGACTTGGCTGGAGATTTTGTAAAACATACATTCATTTAGGCTTGTCCAGCACTTTCTCATAACTAATCTGGGGTACTGATTTGGAAGAAGAATATCAAAGTACTGGTCATGAGGCCAATGAGATCCATGTGACTTTTGATGGGTACGATTAAGCTAGAATAGTTGAGAAGGGTGGTGTGTATCTGCCAGCTTTCTTGGCCACAAAGCTAAGCTTTTTCCCTTCCTGTGGTCTAGTTAAGAAGTGTGTCACTGTGTCAGCCCATACTCGCTACTTTTAACTACACATGGTGTCTGCTTGGGTTCTGACTTTAGTATTTAGAGGCGGGGTAGAGGTTCCTCCACTTTAATTCAGTCATCAAGAGGAAAAGCGTCAGGTATGGGTGGCCCACATCTGAAATCCTAGCTACTCAGGAGGCTGAGATCTGAGGGTCAATGTTCAAAGCCAGCCAGGGAAGAAAAGTCCAGGAGAATTCTTCTCTTCAATTAACCACTAAAAAGCCAGAATAGAGACATGGCTCAAATAGTAGAACAGCAGCCTTGAGCAAAAAAAAAAAAAAAAGCTAAAGGACGCAAGTAGGCCCTAAATTCAAGCAATAGTACTGCTACAGTATATAGGGAAGAGAAGAGGTATATAAAATGTAGCTGATGTTTTGGAAACTGCCATCAATCAGTTACATTATTACTTTCGTGGTCTCAATCAATGAGCAATTTTCTTTTTCAAAGCAAGAGCCTATCAATGAAAAAAAAAAAAAAGTAGAGCACTTGAGGATTAAAATATTCTTCTGATATAGCAGGACAAATGGGGGAATGAGTTGAATCCAGGAATAATCCCCCATTCAGTATCCCTGGCAACAATCCCAGCATTCCTTGATTGTTACCTTTGTTCTATTAATTGCCTTTAACCAATAGTATTTATTTTATGGTATTACCGACAGGAAACAAAATGTGCAGCCAAGATTGCTAATCGTTCCCTAGAATAGAACCCTTCGTTTGTAGCTTAGGCACATAGCCACGTAGAGAAAGGACCACATCCAGCCATCCTTCCAGCTACGCATATTGATTACCTTCTTTTACAAACTACAACAATAAATTTGAATTTCATCACAGGATTCAGGTATAATGCCCACTTTAGTGTGTATGTGTGTGTGTGAAAAAGAGTATATATGTGTAAAACAAAGAAAACAATATCCAATTCATCTCCTTACAAAGCAACATGACAAAACCTGCTCCTGAGTTTAAGTCAGTTCAGAAGCTCCATTCTTGTATATTAGTTAACTTTCCACTGGGTACCAATAGCTCACACCTGTAATCCTAGCTACTCAGGAGGCTGAGATCTGAGGATTGAGGTTTAAAGCCTGCCTGACCAGGAGAGTTTGTGTGACTCTTATTTCTTTTCTTTTCTTTTTTTTTTTTTTTTTTTTTTTTTTTTTTTTTGGCCAGTCCTGGGGCTTGGACTCAGGGCCTGAGCACTGTCCCTGGTTTCTTTTTGCTCAAGGCTAGCACTCTGCCACTTGAGCCACAGCACCATTCTGAGCCACTTCTGGCCATTTTCTGTATATGTGGTGCTGGGGAATTGAACCCAGAGCCTCATGTAGACGAGGCAAGCACTCTTGCCACTAGGCCATATCCCCAGCCCTGACTCTTATTTCTAATTATTAATCAAGATCCAGGAGTGGCTCAAGTGGTAGTATGATAGACTTGAGAAAAAAAACAATTCAGGAACAGGGCCCAGGCCTTGAGTTCAAGCTCCAGGACCAACACCACACACACACACACACACACACACACACACACACACACACACACACACACATTAACTTTCCTAAATGTTGCTGGCCAAAGTAGTCCTGTCAATTAGCAACAGTATGTCACATGATATCACATGGTCGAGTACATTGGCTTTCAATGTATTCCCTCCCATTTGTAGTCATTCCATTTCAACTCATTCACAACTAATTAATCATCAAAGAACGACCAGAAGTAATTGCTTTGCTAATCTTTTTACAAACATCTCCACTTCAGAAAAAGTCACAGCCAATAAAGCATTCCTCAGAGATGCTTCATTAATCAAAGCTAACAATTAGTACTCACTATATTTTGGACATTTCTTTTTATGTTTATATATTAACCTGTACTTTCCTCAAAACAACCCTTGGAGGAAGAGGTTATCACACGCATTGCATAGATGAAGAAACTGAGTGGCTCACACCACTAGCTATGCAGAAGACTGAGCTCTGGAGGATTAAGGTTCAAAGCCAGCCCTGGCAGAAGAGTCTGCAACATTTCATCTCCAATTAGCCATCAAAAGCTGGACTGGAGGCATGGTTCAACGTGATAGAGCAAGAAAGAAGAAAGCCGAATGACAGTGTGAGGCCCTGAGTTCAAGACCTAGTACTATCCAAGAAAAAAAAAAAAAAAGGAAACAAGTTTAGTGAAGTTAAGTTACTTTCTCAAGCTACTTTGATCATAGCTGGGATTCCAACATAATCAGTGGCCTATCTGCCTGAAGAGCTCCATCTCCCCTCTGTGCAAATGTATACAGTTGTGCCTGCACATCTGCTGCTGCTTCTCCAAGAGGCCCCAAGTCACAGCAGAGCAGCTTTGTCAGGATCAGAGGTTGCATTCTACTTGGCCAACTTGGTACTGCCACTCACTAAACGCCATATTGACAAGTGGCTTCCTGACCAGTTTCTCCAGAAATGTTCCATGTCTTCCTTTGAGTTCATCAGTATGCCATATTCATTGATTATGTATTTTTTGACATCTACTTCCTCTCTCTCAGAATCATTCTAACCACATTCAGTCTGGTCATCATTATTATAGTAGTAAAGGTGCCAAAAATTGGGTAATTGGCTCTGAGGACTTCCCCCAACAACCCTTGCAGCTCTCCATTCATCCTGGTATTTGCTGCATTACAAGAAAATGTCTTCAAGTTGTTTGTTTAGAAGCACCAGTATGTCAACCAGCTCTTTATAGCTTCATAAAATGAGCTACACAGGGGACCAAAGCTACTCCTTCTTGAGCTCACTTCCTGGAAGCCAGATACACAATCTGCATTGCTGTCTTATATCTCATTACCCAGTTTGAATGGTTTCCTCTTCAAACAAAAAACAACCTAAGGGCTTTCTACTGAGTTGCTTTGATGATTCTTTGCTTTCCTTTCTCACATATTTTTAGTGAGATGTGTCAGGCTCCCTGACAAATATGAACACTTTTAAGGGTAAACATCCCTCTCATACTCATTACCGACAAAATTACTTTGTTAAAAATATTTTATTGTCACAGACATTTAGGGAAAACCATGACAATGATCTCTGAGTTAGTCAAACTATCAGGGAAAAAATATGAATGATCAATTTAATCCACATTGGTGTTCACATAACAAATACTCTCACTCTAAAATAGCTTTCATGTGGGCATCAGAAGTCTATTCCTGTACAATCCTACTCAGGAGACTGAGATCTGAGAATCAAGGTTCAAAGCCACCCATGAGACTCTTACTGCCAATTAACTGCCAAAAGTCTACAAATGGTGCTGTGACTCAATGAGGTAGAGCACAAAAGCTCAGGGACAGTGCCCAGGCCCTCAGATTCAGGCCCTCAGATGGAGCTACAAGAATTAATTAATTAATTAACTAATTAATTGATTAATTAAATGGCCTTAAGAGGGGACTCACTTTTTCACTTCAATTTCTTCCTAAGAAGTCTAAGCTGAAACCCAGTGGAATAGCAACAGATGTTCAATGCACCTATGCAGATAAGAATTCTTCCCTGGCCTGCTTATCACTAGCAGATGAAGGAAGTGAATTCATTAAGGAAATAAAAGCCTGCCCAAGTGGAAGAGAGCCAGGTTGCATAGTTACCTAATAGCTCAGAGTACAAGTGGATTTTCCCAATTCTAAAAGGACAATGAGATGTCAAAGGCATTGAAATTTTAAATAAACAACTTGAAAACACCATGAGAGAGAGAGAGAGAGAACTCATCCAATTTTGCTCATCCAAAGTTATGGCTGCCTCCTATTAGTTCTACGCCCAGGAATAAAGTTTTGCATTATCTTTGTCCTAAATTCCTAGATCTGTCCTTTTTTCTGAGAGCTCTGCCACATTCTCAAGCTTATAAAGTTAAGGAGGAATTCCAATTTGAATCAGTTGTCAAACACCTGTTGGTGTTTTGAATGGACATGAAAGACAGCAGTGGACTTTGGGAATAATCAGCAAAGGAGCATCAAGCTGAGTCCATCTGCACCCACAATTGTACATCACAAAACTAGACTCAGCCTGTTCTTGCTTTGCTTAGCAACAGTCACAAGCTGTGTGTTCAATTCACTTCACTGAGCCCTGTACATCAGCATACCCTTCCCTAAGCCACTGCCCACACTCCCCTGTTTACAATGCACCAAGTGCTGAAGATCTGCCTTACCCAGAAAGCAGTTCCTGAGGTAGGGCCCCCACTCAGCCCCCCTCCTCCCCACAGCCTGACTCCTGCCCCAGTGCTCCCCTGCCTCCACTCCCACCGGGCTCTCTGCTGAACTTCTGTAGCCAAAACAAAAGACCACTTCTCAGATTGGCAGCACTCCACAGCTGTGTTTACCCCTTCTTTCTAGAAAACGTCTCTCATTTTAACTTTTGCCATTCTGACTTGTCTCCCACTTACTTGTCCATTGGCAAAAAGATGACCAGTTCCATGAAAAAAAAACAAGAACAATTACAAAACAAACTTAAGAGCCACATAAGCTCTTCCTTACGATATGGAAGAACTCACTGTTGCTGGAAAGATTTTTTTTAGTGCGCTGAACGAAGTAGAAGCTGACTAGAGAGAGAAGCACAGGAGAAGGGACATTTCAGACATGAGTGACAAACAGGCAAAGGCAGGATTGCCTGCCTAGGTGACAGAGTTGTAGCAATTTCACATCCAAATGTGTCCTGCAGCCATCCTCTTCCTTCCAAACTATGGGTCCTTTTCCTAATTCAGCCCCTCAGAACAAACTCATTCTCCCCCTTCAGTTCCTCCTCCCTGCTGCTGTCCTGCTCCTCTGTCTTAAGTCAATACAAAGTGCATGAGCAGAACCACTGACCATGCCCTATGCCACACCGCACCCTGTGCCAGGATACCTGCAGTCACCATGGATCCAGAACCTGCCTAGCATTTCGGCTTTGTCTGTACCAAACACAAGCTCCCAATTTACCTACAAACATACAACTCACTAATGTCCAGTTCAACCTTCCTTTTTTTGCCTTGCACATTGTCCAGCTACCTGCCCCCCCCCACAAGCCACCACACACCTAACAGCATGCAGCACTGAGCAAGCAAAAATTGTTTATGCATCTGACTGGGGTCTGCAGCTGGCCAGTGCTGCTAATCTTGCTGGATATACTCATCAGACAGTAGCTTTCAACCACGGCAAGCTGCTCTCCCCAACCTCAAGGCATATGGTAATATCTAGAGATGTTTTTCTGGTTTTCACAACTGGAGCAGGGGAAGGTATTGTTGAGCTCTAGTGGGTAGATGTCAAGGATGGTCTCAACATTATAAAAGTGGACATCCCACACACAATGAAGACTCATCAAGTCCCAGAATAACAGTAGTGTTGATAGTGAACAACAATGCTGGAGGTGTTGGCTGGCTCTTGGTGGAACTGGAATGGCCACATCTGGAGTAAGTGGGCTCTAGGCCCGGTCTCTCATCTCCCAGCAGGCCTTCCAGAGGCTCTGATGAAACAGATGGCTGAGTCAAGCAGAATGACACAGCCTGACTTGGGACTGGGTATGCATTATCTTTGCTACAAGCCCTGCATAGATCCAAGGAAAAGGGAAATAGATTCCAGTTCTGTAGTGGGAAGAACTGAAGTCACTCAAGAGTTTCCAAAGAAAATAAAATACTCTGTATTCAAATTTGCTCAGGAATCTGGAATTTCAGATTGCTTGCTATAGTGCATCATAATACCCTGATTACTTTGTTCCATCATATGATCTAGGGATGACGGTGCTGGAAGAAAATATAATTCTCTTCCCTGGATGCACATTCCTTTACACGCCCCACAGAAGTCATCATTCACATGTGCTTTAAACCCTACACAGGCCAATAGCATCGCCCTGTGAGGCTTGCTTGCTTGTTATCTCATCTGCTGGGGCCGCTTGAGGAAACATGTACAACACAACAATGCCCAGTTCTTGATCCACATTGTATTCTTTTTTCATGTTTATTGTTAGTGTAAAGATGATATACTGAGGGGTTACAGTTACATAAGTCAGATAAACAGTATGTTTCTTTTGGGACAATATTAGCCCTTCCCTCCCTCTCTCCCTGTTTTTCCCTCCCACAGTTGCACAGCTCATTTTCAACATAGTACCTAGTACATATCACTGTTGCACTTGCTCACTCTTTGTCCCACATTGTTTTAGGTCAAAAGCTTCCAGGAGATTGCAGTGTGCGACTAGAGTTGGAAAGAGCTGAGTCAGAAAACTCCACCTTCAGAGAGACAATGACCATGTATCTATTTTAAAAATAAAACTCAAATCTCTATAAGACTGACAAAAGCAAAATCTTTTTATGGAGTTACAAGGGTTTGAACAACTCCACACCTGGTGCTTGCTCAGCTTGCCTGCTCACGGCTGGTGCTCTACCACTTGAGCCATGGCTCCAGCCCAGCTTTGTGCTGGCTATTTCCGGGATGGAGTATAGGGACTTTTCTGGCCAGGTTGTCTGCAAACCATGATCCTCCAACTCTCAGCCTCCCCAGTAGCCAGGATTTATAGGTTCAAGCCACTGGTACCCAGCCTAAGCTAAGCAAAATTTTGCTTATTATGAGACTCACATTTATCATAAACATTGTTTACCATCAGTGATTACCTGTATCAAGGAAAATTCTGGGAGAGAATCCTTATTGTGGTTTCAACTATGGTTTGTGATTTAATAATTAAACAACTATTGCATTTAAAGAAAATGTACCCAGACCAAACATCATATACTCACCACTTATCCTAATAGATTGGATTATGATAAATGAGTATATATTAGAATATTTAATATTGAATCCCTCATATATAAAATATGGTCAACAGTTACAGTTTAAAATTCAGCTGGACTGTGTAGCCACTTATGGGGGTTTAAATACAGCAAAAATTTGTACCAAGGCCTAATGTATGAAACTGTAACCTCTCTGTACATCACTTAGACAATAAATAAAAAAAAAGAGGAGAGTACACAGAAATGGAAAGACAAAGGGTAAACAAATATAGCAGTGGTACTCACTAGACCTATGTGGAAAATGACCTATATAACTTGGGGTGGGGGGGGGAACCAGGAGGAAAAGACTGGGAGAGAGCAAGGGGAGGGGTGACATTGTCCAAAAAGAAATGTACTCTTTACTTGACTTAATGTAATTATTTGTAACTCTTCTGTACATTACCTTTATAAATAACAATTTAACAATTAAAAAGAAACATATTCATTATCTGACTTACAAAATTGTAACCCCTCTACATATCACCTTTATAATAACAATTTAAAAACAGAAACAAATGAAATAAGTAAAGTTAAAGATAATTTTTAAAACCAAACAAAAAAGTTGAGGCTGCATTCCTCTGTCTGGAAAGTGGACTGTCCTTAGAGATGCAGCAGGTAGGAAAGTATGTGAGTCTGGGGCCAGGCACTAGTGCTCAGGGAAGCCAACTGCTATGTAGAAGAACGCCCGAGCTGAAAGCTTAGTGGGCAGGGAGCTAACACCTTCTTGGAAGTGGACCATTCAGCCCCAATCTAGTGCTCAATTGTCTGCAGTTTTAGCCAGTTTCTTGTTTGCAAGCTCAAGAAAAACCCTGGGCCAGGCACGGGTAGCTGATGCCTGTGATCCTAGATACTCAGGAGGGCTTAAACAGAAAAGCTCTAGGATGGCACGCAGGAACCTGAGTTCAAGCCCCAGGACTGGCAAAAAGAAAGGAAGGAAGAAAGAAAAAGAGAGAAAGGGGTGAGGGGAGAGAGTGGGAGAGAGGGAAGGAAGGAAGGAAGGGAGGGAGAGAGGGAGAGAGGGAGGGAGGGAGGGAGGGAGGGAGGGAGGGAGGGAGGGAGGGAGAGAGGGAGGGAGGGAGGAAGGAAGGAACGAAGGAACGAAGGAACGAAGGAAGGAAGGTTAGTCCTGAACCCTATAGCTAATCATTCCAAATTTCTGGTTCACAGAAACTGAACTACAGGTTAAGCATCCTAAAAATCTGAAATCCAAATGCTCCAAACTTGGATGTTTTTAAGCACTAATCTGATGTCACAAATGGAAAAGCCTACACCCAAGCTTACACTGCAGATCTCCAGATATAGGCACCTTAAAAGTCCTGTTTAAGGGCTGGGAATATGGCCTAGTGGCAAGAGTCCTTGCCTCGTATACATGAAGCCCTGGGTTTAATTCCTCAGCACCACATATACAGAAAATGGCCAGAAGTGGCGCTGTGGCTCAAGTGGCAGAGTGCTAGCCTTGAGCAAAAAGGAAGCCAGGCCCTGAGTTCAAGCCCCAGGACTGGAAAAAAAAAAAAAATCCTGTTTAAAATTACCTTCACGAGATTACCTTCATATCCCAGTATCCTTTGTGCCTACTTCCTTTCCGTCCTTTTCCGGCGTCCAAGATGTCGAAGCGAGGACGTGGTGGGTCTTCCGGTGCGAAATTTCGGATTTACCTGGGTCTTCCCGTAGGAGCTGTGCTCAACTGTGCTAACAACACCGGAGCCAAAAACCTGTATATCATCTCTGTGAAAGGGATCAAGGGACGGCTGAACAGACTTCCTACTGCTGGTGTAGGTGACATGGTGATGGCTACAGTCAAGAAAGGCAAACCAGGGGCCCCAGCACCACATACACAGAAAACGGCCAGAAGTGGCGCTGTGGCTCAAGTGGCAGAGTGCTAGCCTTGAGCAAAAAGGAAGCCAGGGACAGTGCTCAGGCCCTGAGTCCAAGGCCCAGGACTGGCAAAAAAAAAAAAAAAAAAAACAAAGCCTGAAACCCACAATACTTTGATCCCAAACATTTTGGACAAGTAATATTCAACCTGAGATAATGTTTGTTGTTTTAAACTGTTGTATTTTGGGAGACTGGTATCTGTTATGGGTAATGCCATGTCCTTAAAGATTCTGACATAGCCACATCTTCCATTGTGCCTCGAGAAACCCAAAATAGATTGCTTTCCTAATACTGTATGATTAATTGGAGTTCTGTTGGAAAAATACTCACTGCCTTCTCCTAGCACTGTGATAGAATGTCTTCCTTTCCTTGCCCCATTAACCTTAGACTTGGCCAGTTGCTTGCTTTGCCAGTGGAATATGAGTAGATGTGATACAAGTGGAGACTTGAACTCAGAGGTTCATTGCATGGTTTTGGCCAAGTTCTGGTGCACCTGTTATTCTAAAAAGAATAGATCCCCCAGGATGCCTCTGTCCCAGGAAAGGAGGGATTACATGAAGGTGACTCAAACCCAGTCCATCGCCTGGACAAAGTAGCAGCCCAGAGCTTGAAGGGAACCAATGCAGTTGACCCTTCAAATAAAGTTATGCTATTACTGCCTGCCATAAGACTCAAGTAGTCAGTTATACTGTGTGGCTGTATCAAGGGCTGCCTAATACATAGCTAAAACTCCCAATACATGTGTCTTCTTGTATGTCTTCTTCTAAGTCCTTAAAACACATCAAAAATGCTTATCAGACTTACAAGAGATATAATTCATATACCATCAAATTCATCCCCTTACAGTATGTAATTCAACGGTTTCAGGGGAGATGTCTCACTGAATATTATAAATAGGCATTCACCACTATCTAGTTCTAGGATATTTCCATTACCCCAAAAACCAAGTCCATTGGCACTAGCAATCTCTTAACTATCTTTTATAAATAACAGCAATGAAATGAAATGAAAATGTTAAAAAAAAATTTTAGTTGGGTACTGGTGGCTTAAGCCTGTAATCCTACCTACTTAAGAGGCTGAAATCTAGGGATTGAGGTTAAAAGCCAGCCCAAGGAAGAAAAGTCCTAGAGACTTTATTTCCAATTAACCAGCAAAATACCAAACTGTATGCACGACTCAAGTATTAGAGCTCCAGCTATAAGAAAAAAAAAAAAGTAAAAGACTCCAAGTTTAAACAGGGTGCCAGCACATGCACACAAAAAGAAGATATAAGAAATTCTTAGAAAACCTCTTATTCCAAACTAACATGATAAAACAAACACTGCAGAAATGTGTCTTCCCTAGGGTCCTTTCACTTTTGAATCTTCTAAACAAGACATATCCACAGCTCCCATATTTTAATATAAATATTTAATACATTTTAAATTATTTTTGCAAAGCAAAAGCCACTGGAGGGATTTAATTTTCAATCTACAAATCACAGCAAGACAATTACATTTAAAGCCACAAAGTATTTTCAAGGGGAAATCCCATCTAATTCAAACTGTTAAAAAAAACTGGAGGTAGAATCTGCTTCATACTTTTTTAAAAGATCTTTTGGCCTAATGCCAAAATAAAATCAAATCTCAACATTCCACTAATGAAGACCAGAGTTTCAAAAATTAGCAAATGCACACTTTCAAAAAATTAATAGCCAAGACTGGCAAGGACCTAATCACTATTCTTGGTAGATAACTTGAAACCTTACTTAAATATTATTATTCACGTTTAAAGATTACAGAAGGAACTACTACTTTAACAACTATAATGGCAAGCACATTTCATTCTGGTTATCAGAGAGAGAAAAAGAAAGGGAAAAAGATCTTTCCTGACTTTATTTTGCTGAGCTGATGAAGTCATTTTACTAAATCTGTGAGGATAGTCATTATCATTTGTCACCCTTCCTTGCAAAATAAAAGCAAAAGAAATAAAAGTGAGGGAAGACTACCAACGTACTCAGGAAGCTTCCACTCTCACATCCATCAAAGCTGTCCAACCAGTTTTTATTTTTACCCGCCTCTTTCCTGTACTCTGCTCGGAACAGGACCCAGCTGTGCTCTGCCAATCTGGGTCACTCAGCACAGAGATCCGTGGGCGACAGCCGCTGTCTCCACTTTTAGAAGGGCCCTGCGTGCCTGGGAGTGCCCAAGACCAGAGCTCTGCATTCTCTGGATCCAACTAACTGCATGGTTTTGCTATTGCTAGGCAAACTTCAGACTCCAAAACCTCCGCCCTTACCAGAGGGACAGGGGATGAAACCGGAGAAACAAATCAGACACTGCCATGGGGTATCACTTCTACTTCTAACATTTTGTAAAAGCTGCTATTTGCTACTAGTTTCCAGATATGTCCAGTGTGCAGACCATTGTTCAACTACCCAGCTTCCAATCATGCAAGCCAAGCCAACAAATTCCTTATTTGTCTTTAATCAACACTTGACATCAATCTGACTCATTCAATCACATTTTTGTTTTGTGGTTTGTTGCTGTTGTGTGTGTGTGAGAGAGAGACAGTGAAAAAGAGAGAGAGAAAGAGAGAGAGTGGAAGGTACCAATATAGGGGCTTGAACTCAGAGTTTGGGCACTGTCCCTTACCTTTCTCTTCTAAAGGCTAATGCTTTACCACCTGAGCCATAGCTCCACTTCATGCTTTTATTTTTTTTTTCTTGTTAATTGAAGATAAAGGTCTCATAGACTTTCCTGCTCTAGCTGGCTATGAACCACAGTCTCAGATCTCAACCTCCTGGGTAGCTAGTATTACAGGCATGAGCCACCAGTGTCTGAGATTCAACCACATTTTTATACTTAATAGAAATTAATAAGGTTCTGACTTGGTACTTAACATTTAATAATACCACTAAGAATGATATTTTTCTAGTCTCATGAAAATAGAAAGAAATCCTGTAAATCCCATCACATGGGAAGCTGAGACAGGAAGATGGAGAGTTCAAGGTCAGCCTGGGCTACATAGTGAGATTGTGTCACTAATAATAATGATAATATAAAATAGAATAATCTACTAATGTTTCTATTTTAAACCACTCCCACATCATAAGTCTATGATCATCTCTAAGCAGTAACTACTATTCTAAGTTTTTTTAACTTTAATTATTTCCTTTTTTAACTCCTCCCCAATATGATCCTATATATGATCAATTTTTAATTAAAATGTTATTAACAACTCTTGGGGGCCTTAGCACTACTTTCAAACTCTTTTACACAGACTACTCAGATTTTCCCTTAAGACATTCACTGCTTCTTTGCTGGGCAGCGACCAGGATCTTTGATAGAGATGGAGCAGCCTAAAGTCTGACTGGCTTAGACTAATCGGCTCATCTACTCCCCAGCCACCATGAATAAGGGATTTGTCCCCTTTCTCTGTCCTGAGGCTGTGTGGAGACTCTCAATGGATAAGCCTAGACCTTCTGGGGTCGGGCAGGGGAGGTGGGAGGCACTGCAGCAAGCCACACTGAGGACTGCACAGTGAGACAGATGAGGAAATCCAAGACCTACTTGACATCACAGGGCTGCTAAATCAGCCTTACCTCTGGACTGTCAGTGGTCTAGTAGACCAGCTTCCCAAAAACCAGTTTTGGTTAGATTTTTGTTGCTTACAACAAGAAGAATATTCACAGAAACTTTTTTTTTTTTAAGTTTCACTACAAGTATCACTAAAGCCAGGTGTGGCAGTACATTCCTGTAATTGCAGTTTTAGGATAGCTTGAGTTTTAGGACAGCCTGACTACATATCAATATTCTATCTGGAAACAAATGTTGCTAAATATAGAATCACTGAAGCATAAAGTCAAATAAATAAAATGTAAATACATTGTACAGCTCCGGAAAGAGGAAATAACAAAAAAAAAATCTGAGGGGAAAAAATCAGACCTTTTAATGCCCAAAAAGCCTAAAGAAGCCTGGAGCCAGAAGAGGGGGTCACCAGCTCCCTGGCTTGCCATGCTCACCTCTTCTAGCCTTTGCTTCCCATGACTGCTGGCATTGTGGTGCAAAGTACTAAAGTACTAATACAAACCTCACATGAGGTCTGGAGGGTACATATCCTAGTGGTAAAGAACATGGCTACCCTATGCAGGTTCAATCCCCAGCAACCAAAAAAGAAAAATAAATTCACAGGAGCCATTGCAAATGCAATGATTGATATTACAGAAACCTAAATCATAGCAACACCGACTATGTTCCAATCACAATACCAGGGCTTGGTCACAGGAAAAGGGGCTCTGTGAGGGTCCCCCGGGGGATCAGGAGCCACACGGGATCAGAGTCCTGACCAGCCTGCCTACCAATCTCAACTGGAATGGGAACTTACTCTAACACGCCCAGGAGAGAACCTTGAACTAGGAGACACAAGACTAACCAGAAGGCCCCAAGCAGAGAACATAACAACGCCCACAAGGCAGACACACACTGGATCCACACACTTTTTTTTTATTATCAAACTGAATTACAGAGAGGTTACAGTTTCATACATTAGGCATTGGATACATTTCTTGTACTGTTTACCTTGTCCCTCATTCCCCCTCCCCCCTCCCTCTTTCCCTTTCCCCTCCCCCGCCACGAGTTGTTCCGTTGTTCAGTTCATTTTCATCAAACAGTTTGTAAGTATTGCTTTTGTAGTTGTTTGTCTTTTTTTTACCCTGTGTCTCTCGATTTTGGTATTCCCTTCCAATTTCCTGGTTCTAATACCAGTATACACGGTTTCCAATATACTCAGATAAGATACAGAGATAGTGTAGGTACAACCACAGGAAGGTGATAGCGGAATATCATCAATAATAGAGGCTACAGTTACATATGGCACGTTGAAAGTATTTACAACTGTGATATAACAATCATTTCCATAACATCGAGTTCATTTCACTTAGCATTATCTTATAAGGGTATAGCTATTGGGCTCCTGTGATCCTCTGCTGTGACTTGCTTAAACCTGTGCTAATTATTCCCTATAAGGGAGACCATAGAGTCCATGTTTCTTTGGGTCTGGCTCACTTCACTTAGTATAACTTTTTCCAAGTCCTTCCATTTCCTTACAAATGGGGCAATGTCATTCTTTCTGATAGAGGCATAAAATTCCACTGTGTATATGTACCACATTTTCCTGATCCACTCATCTACTGAGGGGCATCTGGGTTGGTTCCAGATTCTAGCTATGACAAATTGTGCTGCGATGAACATTGTTGTGCTGGTGGCTTTAGTGTGATTTTGTTTGTGGTCTTTTGGATAGATACCCAAAAGTGGGGCTGCTGGGTCATAGGGGAGTTCTATGTTTAGCCTTCTGAGGAGAATCTCCATACCACTTGTCAGAGTGGCTGGACCAGTTTACATTCCCAACAACAATGAAGTAGGGTTCCCTTTTGGCCACATCCCCTCCAACAGTTGTTATTGTTAGTTTTCTTGATATAGGACATTCTTACTGGGGTGAGATGGAATCTCAATGTTGTTTTGATTTGCCTTTCTTTTATGGCCAGTGATGTAGAGCACTTTTTCATATGCCTCTTGGCCATTCTCATTTCCTCATCACAGAAGTCTCTTTTTAAGTCTCTAGCCCACTTGATGAGGGAGCTATTGGTTCTTTGCGGTTTTGTTTTGGATGAAGGTAATTTTTTAGTTCTGCATATATTTTAGATATGAGGCTTTTGTCTGTTGAATGGCCAGTAAAGATCTTCTCCCAATCAGTGGGCTTTCTGTTTATCTTGCGAGCTATGTCCTTTGCCCTGCAGAAGCTCTGTAGTTTGATGTAGTCCCATTTGTCCAACCTTTCTTTGATTTGTAGCCTTTCTGGGTCTTTGTTGAGGAAGTTCCATCCAGTGCCAAGGAGCCCAAGTGTTTCTCCTACTCCTTCCTTTAGTGTTTTCAGGGTGTCTTTTTTGATTTCGAGATCTTTGATCCATTTGGAATTGATTTTGGTGCAGGGTGATATATAAGGATCTAGTTTTAGTTTGTTGCATGTGTTGAACCAGTTTTGCCAGCACCATTTGTTAAAGAGGTTGTCTTTCTTCCAGACTATTGTTTTAGCTCCTTTATCAAAGATTAAGTAGGCGTAATTCTGTGGGTTCATTTCTGGGTCTTCAATTCTGTTCCATTGGTCTTCAGGCCTGTTCCGGTACCAATACCAAGCTGTTTTTATTACTATAGCTTTATAATCCACACACATTTTGCTTTGCTTTGTTCATAGTCATTTCTGTTCTAGGTCTCAGTATCCAGGTCTCTGAGTCCAGAGACCAAGTCAGAGACCTCATGAAGGAGAATGCAATGAAGTGAGAGATGGAGAGAGGAGAGAGTAAAAAGAGCTCCACCCATTGGCAATGGTCCATTCTGCTCCTGTAACGGCTTTTCATTAGAGTCCTAACCATTCTCCTGACAACATTTATCTTTTTAAAAACATTGAAAGGGCTCCAGTCGCAGAGAATGTGCATGGGAGCCAGATTGGTGGAACTGTTTCCTAGCAACTAACAGTGCTGCGTGCACAGAAGATGCTCAGTAAGCAGCATCTTAGACAGAAAAGGAGCCTGGGAGGAGAGCAGGAGGGTGGGGCCGCTGGAAGAAGGGCTGGAATCAGGGTCTCCTGGGGAATTTTGCCTTTACTTTTAATGGGTTCCAAAGATGAACTGCAGAGTTATGTCTTCCAATGAATATCTCTCTTTCTGTGCACGTGTGTTTTACATGCACAAACACACACACACACACACACACACACACACACACACACACACACACACACACACACCAAGCAGCTATTGAGGATAAGACAGCAGAGTATAGTAATCACCAGTCCAAGCTCATGGGCCAGATGAGCTGGTATTTCCATGCTTTGATTCTCCCCTCTGTAAAATGGGCATAAATGAGTGGCAGGCACCATGCCAACATTTAGACTGCAGCCATGGGTCTAGAAATAGGTCCGTGCTGTCATTATTATCTACCTTGGCTCTGAACTGGTCCCTTTATCGCTTGATATCATCATCTTCTATCACTCCTGCTTCAGGGTGAGTCAGGCTTCCATTTGTCACTGGCCCTTCCCATTTATGACATCCTGCCAGTTCCCTTAGGAAATGGGTGGTGGCCACATCTGTGGGCCGATGACAACATTCAGCTCCACAAGCCACTTTTGTGTTTTGTGTAGAAAAGGTGGAGAGGATGCTGTTTCTCAGTGTTTTCCTTGGGTCCTGAACGGTGGTATACTCAGATCAATTAGTAGCTTTGTATTTTTACCTTTAAAAATATTCACCTTCTGCACACCTAGGCCCAGATCAGAGGATCCTGGTACAAAGCTAGCCCACACAGGAAAGGCCATGAGTTTCTTATCTCCAATTAACCACCAAAAGGCTGAAGTGGAGCTGTTGTTCAAGTGGTATAATGCCAAACTCAAGCAGAAAAAGCTAAGAAATAATGCCATTCCCCTGAGTTCAAGATACAGTACCACCACATGTTTTCTCCCATATGCAGAAGCTAGATCTCAAATACATAGGAACATGATAAATTATACAGATCTCTAGGCATTCGCACACAGTGAGACCAAAGGAGGAGACTCTTATGAGACCAGAAAGGCACAATGACTGTGCACATCTGATTGTACAAAATTATAGTTATTGAAATGAACTCCAGGAAATGAAAACAAGAAGGTTTTTTTTTCCTTTTTTGCTGTTCTGTTCTGTTTGTTCATTTATCTGTCTTTGGGAGAGTAAGGGGAGGCACAGGGTGAACAAAGGGTGAACAAATGCAGCAGTGGTACTCACTAGATACTATACTGAAAATGAACTCTACAACTTGTGAGTGGGGATGGGAGGGGGAAATTAGGAGAGATCAAAGGGAAGGGTGACATTGTCAAAAAATGAATATGCTCATTACCTGACGATCTATCTGTAACCCCTCTGTACATCACCTTTATAATAATAAATACAATTTTTAAAGTATTCAGAACCAGCACAAAAACTTAAAAATATCCACTTAATACAGGTGAATATTGTGATAAACAGTACTTTTCTTCAGTACTTTTCTTTTTCAGATACTCTCTGATTGGAAGGACTTTAGTCCTTTTTCTAAACTTAGCTGGACTTTGAGTTTAGGTGAAGGAAAAAGAGAGGCCACCAACTGTGAGGTGAGGAAAGAAAGTGAAGGTGAAAGTCCTGAGGTGCTGTGTAATTAAAAGAAAAAGAAGCTTGCTCTCAGCCTTGCTACCAGGAACCCCAAGTCCCGTGAGCACTAGCCCAGCTCACCCAAAGGGAAAGACTGGCTCCTTAAATATTCCTTTCATTGCTACCACCCCACAAAGGGCCTGGTGGAAGCACTTTCCAAGTGTGCAATCACTCACTGTCTCCAGGCAACAATTGAGTGAACTGCTTTTTTTAATCACTCTTCAAAAAAAAAATAACTTTGCTTCCTGTCAGGGCAGCAACAGCATCTATTTTCTCTACCACAGTAGAGTCAGAGTGCCAATCAGGTGGTGGTGGTTGGGCTCAGACTCCCTGAACACTGGCCGGGCTGTGGGTGAAATGGCTGTGGGGCTCTGAAAGGGAATAGAAAAGTCCAGGATGAGGACTAAGACCATCCTAGGCCAAAGGAACTCTGGGACTTTGGAAGGAGGCAGAGCTCACAAGAGACACTCATTCCAGTGAAATACCACAGCTGTTCGTAGAGGTGAATGCTCAGGGCCAGGTGTGCATGGACAAGGGAAAGGTTCATGGGCTCAGAGGCCAAGGGGAGAGTGCAGCCTAGGCAGTGGTGTTGAGGAGATGGATTCAAAGGATTTAGCCCTGGAGAAGTAGGGCAGCAGTGATCCAAGATGTCCCCACCTGAGCATTTTCTCCTTTTTCCTCATGAAGGGACCCAAGTGATTCATGCATTACTACTGCCTGAAAGACCATCTCCAGAGTGGTTAGGTCACTGAGCAAGAGAAAGGAAGCAGATGTATCAGAAAGAATTTTCTAGAAGGCACCTTACAAAGAAAGGCTACAGTCTTCCTTCCCACTCCTCCATTCTACTTCCTAGATAGGTGATATGATCATGACTTGCCAGCAATCACATTGGACCCTGAGGAGAGAGTTGACAATTTATGGTGCGCCCAAGTGGCATCTGACTTGACTTGTTTATAAACTCCTTATTTCAGAGGAATTGAGAGCATGTTCCCAAGTCACCATCTAAATCACTCTATGATAAATCACTTTAAAAGAACACAGGTTTCTTGCATCTGTTTTTCCATCCAAGGAAAGAGCATCCTCCATTTTGCCCAAGATTTGTAATCACTAAGTCCAAGCTTAAACAGTTGTTACCATTTCTCTTAGGAAAAGAATTCCTTTTTTTTTTCTTTTTATTCTTTTTTTTTTTTTTTTTTTTGGCTGGTTCTAGGGCTTGAACTCTGACTAAGCACTGTCCCTGAGATACTTTTGCTCAAGGCTAGCACTCTATCACTTGAGCCACAGCACTACTTCTGGCTTTTTGCTGGTTAGCTGGAGATAAGAGTCTCATGGACTTTCCAGCCCAGGCTGGCTTCAAACTTCAGTCCTCAGATCTCAGCCTCCTGAGTACCTAGGATCACAAGTGTGAGGCATTATTTTTGTACCATTACTGGGGATTAAACTCAGGGCCTCATACTGTCATTTGGCTCTTTCACTAACAGTTGGTGCTCTACACTTTAGCCATGCTCCTCCACTTCCAGCATTTTTCTGGCTTATTAGAGATGAGTCTTCAATTTGTCTGGCTGGCTACTGCAGAACCATGGTCCTCAAATTGCAGCCCCTTGAGTAGATAGGATTAAAGGCATGAACCAACTGTGCCCAACTCTTTTATTTTTCTTTTTGAGACATAGTCTCACCATGCAGCCTCAAAGTCTTAGCTTCCCAAGTGCTGGGACTACAGGTGTAAATGTCTACTTTTGGCCTATTCTTTGTCTTTATAGTCTGCCCCCAAATTTGTAGTTCTATAGTTGTTGTTGTTCTTGTTGTTGTTTGCCAGTCTTGGGGCTTGAACTCAGGGCCTGATCACTGTCCCTAGCTTCTTTTTGCTCAAGGCTAGCACTCTGCCACCTGAGCCACAGTGCCACTTCCGGCCTTTTCTATATATGTGGTGCTGAGAAATTGAACCCAGGGCTTCATGTATACGAGACGAGCACTCTTGCCACTAGGCCATATTCCCAGCCCCTATAGTTGTTTAATCTCACCCATTTTATTTTGTGAGCTTAGGAGCTATGCTTATTTTGTTCACACTTAACCGATTCATAGCACTATGCCTATCATTGGGAGCTCAGTAAACATTTCTCAAGAAAGGAATTCAAGGAATTCTTAGAGCCCACTGTATTATATTAATGTTTATTTTTACCACTGTGTGCAATGTAGGAACTTCAAATGAATAGCCAGGCATCCCAAGTAATTACTTTCATATTTTGAAACATTTAATGAAGGCTTCATTCAATTTCAATTAGAACAAAATATTGAGTTAAAATAAAATAATTGGCTGAGCGCCAGTGGCTCACATCTGTAATCCTAGTTACTCAGGAGGCAGAATAATGAAGAGCCATCTCAAAGCCAGCCTGCGCTTAAAAGTCTGAGTTTAACTACATCCGAAAAAGCCAGAAACAGAGGTGTGGCTCAAGTAGTAGAGTGCCAGCCTTCAGCAAAAAAAGCTAAGGCCCTAATTTCAAGTCCCAGTATGGGCATAAATGAATAAATATATGACTGTTTGAAATCTCATTTTGTTACAAATGTTTCTTATGGAATAAAAGATAACAATATACCCATTACAATAAATATAACCAGTTCTTCACTTGGTGAAAACCCACTTGGTAAAACCTAAGGGTAAGGATTTTCTTTCTCAAGTGTTAGGTCATAAAAATGAAAAAATAAAATAAAATAAAAAGCAATCCCTACTGCCCTTGAGCTTTATTCAAAGAGGAAATTCAGGCCAGGAATGGTGGACTAAATCATAGGATAGTATACTTGACTTAAAAAAAAAAAAAATCAGCCAGTCATGCCTGCAATCCTAGTTTATCAGGAGGCTGAGAGCTGAGGATCATGATTCAAAGACACTCTGGGCAGGAAATTCTGTGAAACTTTTATCTCAATGAAGCAACAAAAAAGTCAAAAGCCTGTAATTCCAGCTACTCAGGAGGCAGAGATCTAGAGGATCATGGTAGGAGGCCAGTCTGGGCAAAAAGTGAGATCCCAATTTCAACAATAACCCAGGCATAGTAGACATGCCTGTGGCCCCAAGTGCTTGGAAGAACCTATGTAGGAGAATCATAGTCTGAGACCATTCCTGGGCAAAAAACATAAGACCCTACCTGAAAAGCAAACAAAAGGGAGGAGGAACCTGGAAGTATGGCTCAAATGGTAGAGCAATTGCTTAGCAAGGGCAGCATCCCGATTTCAAATCCAAGTATTCCCTCCACCAAGAAGCAAGTGCAGGTATATTCTTAAGTGGCCTCTGAATGCCCTGTTTAGGGAGAGGGTCAGGTGGAGTCCAGCACTAATTTCTATGGTTGACCTGGAGGGTAAGCTGCAACCTACAGTAGCTACTCCAGAGAAACCACAGCAAGACAGAGCTAGCTGTCCTGGCCTAACTGCTCATTCTTAAGGACTCTGCACAGAGCTCTTATACATGGTTTTGCTGACAATATAAGTTACACAGGAAACAGCATTTTCACCAAGTTATTTTGTAGTTGTATGGTTAACAACCAGGACACCTTGTTCAGCTTGAGGCCAAAGGTAATTCCCTGAAAGCCAACGGCCACCCATCGGGGTCAGATGCAGAAGGTCATCTCTTTGCAAGTAGAAAAATGGAATTTTTCCACAACTGACCTGAAGTCTATGACGTCATCCCTCCTCGCAGAAAGATGCATCATCTCAGAGCCAGGAAGGAGTCTTGCCAATACTCTGACCTTTTTCTTTTAAAAATAAAGAAGAACTACTCTTTCCTCTTTGTTATTAGTAACCCTGTAGCTTCCGCTGTTTTTATATTTCTCAGTCACTTAACAACAAAATTCTATTAACCTTTCCTTTCCTCATTTTACTGCACTGAGATCATCTTTCTCCCACCCTTCCACGCACACTATCCTCTGACACTATCTTTCACTTCAAATGCAGACACATGTCCTTAAGAATAAATCATACAGTGTATTTTTAATAATCATAGGATAGGCTAGAATTTTTTTTTTTTTTTTTTTTTTGCCAGTCCTGGGCCTTGGACTCAGGGCCTGAGCACTGTCCCTGGCTTCTTCCCGCTCAAGGCTAGCACTCTGCCACTTGAGCCACAGCGCCGCTTCTGGCCGTTTTCTGTATATGTGGTGCTGGGGAATCGAACCTAGGGCCTCGTGTATCCGAGGCAGGCACTCTTGCCACTAGGCTATATCCCCAGCCCTAGAATTTTTTTTTTTAATCAGCCAGTTGAGCTGGGTGCTGATGGCTCATGCCTATATTCCTAGCTACACAGGAGGCTGAGATTTCAGGATTGTGACTAGAAGCCATCCCACGCAGGAAAGTCTGTGAAACGCTTATAACCAATTCACCAACAAAAAGCCACAAGCGGAGCTATGGCTCAAGTATAGAGTACAACCCTTGAGCTTTTTCACCAAGGGTGAGCAACCAAGTCTTGAGTGCAAGCCCCAGTACTGGCACACAAAAAAAGAAAAAGAAAAAGAAAATTCAACCCATATTAACTGGTTCCATTCTGAGCCATGAAAATCAAGGCCACAATGCACTCATGTGATTGGATTGAAATGGCACTTAAATACATCAGCACAGGCAAAGATGTTCCTCTACATCCCTGATGGAAACAAACAAATGACTAGGCCTCGACAGAGATTTTTTGTCTCACAGCACAACCTAAGTTTCAGTGAACCAATCAGCTACAAGACCAGCTTTCTTCACCTTGCCTCAGTCTTCACCTTCAGTCTTGCCTCTCTCTCCCCTTTAGGTACCCCTTAAAATTCAGTGATCAGCATGACTCCCTCTTCTCTCTCTCTCTCTCTCTCTCTCTCTCTCTCTCTCTCTTTCTCTCTCTCTCTTCCACAGCAAAGACACTGGGAAATGCTTACACACTTCCAAACTAGACTCTACTTATTGTAGAGATTGCTTCTATTTTGATCCTCATTGTCCACTCTAACTTTATTCACTTTCTTTACACTCCTAACCGAAGAACAAACCAAACACACCACAGAGGTGTTCATTCCTTATTCAAATTCTCCAAATCCAGGTGCTGGTGGCTGATATCTGTAAGCCTAGCTACTCAGGAGGCTAAGATTGAGGATGCTGGTTCAAAGTTGGTCCAGGCAAGAAAATCCATGATATTCTTGTCTCTTATTAATCATCAAGAAGCAGGAAGTGGAGCTGTGGTTCAAGTGGTAGAGCATAGCCTTGAGTGCAAAAGCTCAGGGACAGCACCCAGTCCCTGAGTTCAAGTCCTATTACTGGTACAAAAAAAAATAGTTCTTACTTATGAAGGACCAGTACGTGCACAGAATCCAGCCAATGCTAATACACAATAAGCACTCAATAAACTCTAGCTTTAATCAGCAGCAGCTGCTGCAGAATTGCAGCTTCAGAATGGTCTGAAGCAAAAAAGAGAAGCCACTGAGCCAATTTCCAGCCCTTCAAGAGTTGCCTGGTCCTACCTAGTACCGACTGCCACCCAGACTCAAAGCCAGATGTCTGCAACATGCTCCATTGTCCTCCATCAGTGGGAAGCTGGGCCAAGAGATCCATCCAGTGGCTAGGAACACATGACCACACACACACACACACACACACACACACATACACACACACACACAAACACACACACTCCTTGGTGGCCAGTGCTTTCTGCCCATTTGGAGCTTATTTGATGCAGTTGGTTTCCACGGAAATGCTGGGACTAGAAGTGCCAGCCCCATCTCCCATTCCTCTTCCCCTTTCCCCAAATTTGTGGGACTTCACTGTTCTCTGACCACGTGACAGCATTGTGTCATAGCAGTCCTGTGTACAAACAAGTCAGATTATTTCAAAGTCCTGGTGAGAAAGATGATCTGATTTACATATCTATTCAAACCACTACTCCTACCTTCAGCTAGCCACAATGATTTTCTTCCCCTGCCTCATCCCTCCCATGTAGAGCTAGCTGGAAGCCTAAAGTTAAATCTTTTTTTGTAATAAAATTAAAAATAAATTTAAAAAATATTGTAAGAGTCATTAAGTCCCTACAGAGATGGAAAATTAGGTGTCATAATAACTCATGGTATTACATCACAAATGTCCAAGGTTACTGGCCACCAAATACTAGATTATCTCAAAGGCTACTCATAAATTTTCCCTATTACCAAGTAATACAACATCGTCTTGGAGCACTGGGGTACCTTCAGTGCTTTTAATCTTCAGAATCAGATCTCAGTTGAATAAAAGAAATAATTCTATGTAGACATGGGGAAATGAACCAAAAGGATGAATAGATTCCTTCCAGCCTAGTCCCACTTGTGTGAAATATGGATTAGGTCACAAGTAAGACTACATTCATCACCCAGCCCCAGGGGTATGCTATAATTAAAGTTAAAGGAGTCCAGAAACTTCTCAAATTGAGAAGGAAGACAGTTGGATTGAAATTTCCAGCCCCTCCTTAAAGATCTGGCAACCTGTTTCAAATCAACTAAAAGCAAGTTGAACAGACATCTGCTCCTCCAGAAAGTGTTTGGCACCACGGAAAACTGCAGATTAGAACAGACTAATATTGTTGTGGGTGGAGAGACACAAAGGGAGGAGAGAATGAAAAAATTAGAATCATCTACCTACTAGCAAACAACTCCATCAATTTCATTAGAAAGAGAATGGAGGAAGAAAGAAGGAAATTCAATGGAGGAACTATCCTTTTTTCAGAGGAGTTGACACTGCTTCTGTGGCCACAATACTTCTGTATTTTAGATGAACATTTGCACATTTACTATTTGTTTAATTATTTAATATTGGATTGTTTGCAAGAGAAGAGGCATTAATTATTTTGCTTGGGGGTTGGGTAACAAAAACTACATATTCAACAATATCCAACACAATACTGATGATTCATTTCCTAACCTTGATGGACTAATGGATCATCTTATGATTAGATTATTATAGATTTTCCTCTGATCCCAAAATAACTTTAATACAATAAGAATACCATGTAGTAGGGCTGGAAGCATGACTCAAGTTGTAGAGTACCTGCCTAGCAAAGTGCAAGGTCCTAAGTTCAATTCTTCATATTGCCAAATAACAACAGCAACAACAACAATGATAATAATAGTGATAATAATATGGATCATCCATCTTCTTAGCTTCTAATCAAATTATTTGTCATTAATAGAAATAGGCTGGAGTATAGCTCAATGTTAGAACTCTGGCTTAGCATTCCCAAGTCCTTGAGTTCAATCCCTGAATGAATGAATGAATGAATGAGTAAATAGTAAGATAACAGGTAATTGAATTCATTTTCTATACTGGAAACATACTTCTGAAGTATTTCTCAATAGCAGGCTTAGATGTTATTAACAACAGAAAGAATGGTAGCAGTAACCATGGTAATAATAACAATGGTAAGAATAAGAGCAATATTCATGGTAATAATAATAACTATCACTTAAATCTTGTTTCCTAAGTGCTGTGAATCATTCTAAGCGTTTCAGACATATTCACTCATGAAATCCTCATGGCCCTCCTATTAGGTAAGTGAAATATTACTTGTTTCCTGTTTTAGATGTTCTTCTCCACAATATCCCTTTGTTATTTCTGTCAACAATGAGAACTATCTTTCAAAGAAAATATTTAGAACCATAAAGACAGAAAAAGCAGCTTGCCCAAGGTCACCTAGCCAGAAGGTGACTGACCCAAAACTCAGACCCATGATACCCAGCAGCAAAGCTGGACTCTTAGCCACCAGGATTCATTGCTTCCTCTGGCTTAGAAGACCTAGAAAAGCAATATGCCCTGTCAATTAATACATGAAATAGGCTATTTACCTTAGCCCCACAATAAGACATGCAGTCTACCCCCACAGCTACAAAAAGTGGCTGCTAGTGTTGCCCAGGGTGGGCCCAGGGTGAGCTCCGTTAGACATTCACCTTTGCCAGCTTTGACCAAGGCTGGGGGTGGGGTGAGAGAGAAGCCTCCCTCGCAGGCCACATTTCCTGCCCAGTAACACAGTCCTCAAATAGCCAAGGCGGCAGGCTGCGAAATTCCTCACTGAGAAGTTAGGTCCCAGAGCTCTTTCCTTGAGGTTTAAGAATGAACTTTTTCCTCAACAACAACCTCTGATCGAGAAAGAACAGGACTGTGGAAAAGAAACAAGCAACCAAGTGTGTTTATTCACTTGCTCCACCCAAGGGAACATTTTTTATTGGGTTTTTTTTTCCTGAAAGGGTGAAATTCTTACGACTCAGGATGAACAAAAGGGGGGGAAAAAAACACGGAAAAATCATCTGTGGGAAATTTAATCACCAACACAACAAAAGGGAAAAAACAAAGCCGTACCAATGAGGATGTTGCCAGAGACAATGGACCCCTACCGGAGATGCAATTGTGGCAAGATAGAAATCCCCTGGGAACTGGACTCACCCTAAAAGCTAGCTTATTGCTGTATTAGCTGAGGAATCTTTGTTCACCTGGCAACAGTCAGCAAAACCATCTGTTCCTGCCCCTGCCCCACCACAGTTGGGAGGATCCCACATTTACATTTCAAGAGGACTCTGCAGCAAGAAAAGAGGAGGTCTCTGCCTCTCCCCGGAGTTAATATCTTTTTTATATGGACTGGAAGGGGTGGGGGAACACTCCTTTCAGTGAAATTGAACCCCACAGCTGAAAAGAGATAGGGCTTCAATAATGCACAGGGAGGCAGTGCTCCTGCTGCCTGGCCCTAAAGCCATACAGGCAAGGCAGGTTTCCCAATTCTTCAGTTGGAATAAATAGCTAAGTACCAATGAGGATGCCAAATTGCCTCTAGGGCTTAAAAGTTGGTTAAGGAGCTTCTTTCTTGCCTCAAACTATTATAGCGGCTGATATTTAGATATATGCTCCACTAACAATACACTTCTAAAGGGAGAGTATGTCAATAGTATTTGCAATGAAGGACAGTAGGAATAACTCACTTCATAAATAGTAAAGATAGTCGGGTCTTACAAGATCCCTTCACCCCCATCCACATCCAAAATCAATCTCGAGAAAGTTCAAGAAAAATAAATAAATAATGGTCATCGTACTCTCCACTCAGCCGGCAACTACAAATGTCTCTTGTGTAGCCTGCGTATCCAAGTATGCAGCACAGAGAGAACACCTGTCACACGCCACATATCAAAAATAAAAAGCCGCTGGGGGCGTGGCTTGAGTGGTAGAGCACTTGTCCACAAATGCATAGGCCCTAAGTTCAAACCCCAGAACAGCATTAAACAAGTAAATAAATAAGAGAGAAACAAAAGGTCTTTTTCTCATAAGGCAGTGAACTATCAAATTCTAAGAGACCTGGCTGGGCTTTTAGCAATAGTCTGGAGTTTGTCCTTTTGTTTCTAAGATTCTTGGGGAACCCTGGAAGGTGCAGGCCTGTGGCTGGAGCCTTCCAGCCACACGAGGTGAGGCTTAAATCTGCAGCATATATTGCTCTGTCAGCGATGTTTCGAGGGTGTGGGTGAGGTTTACTAAGGGACCACCAATATTGAGATGTTCCTTCTCTGTGGTTGGGTCTGAATCAAGAGGTACACTTCCTCCTCCGAACGATCAGGCAAGGACTGAGTGTCACGGAGAGGGAAGAGGGCCGATCGTATTCGTTTTCTTTCTTCATCCATCCAGGTAGGTCCCTTCCTTGGGTATCAAGGGATTCCCCCCTCCTCCCCCGCCCTCCAAGCCCCCCCTCCTCCCGATTCCCGCAGATAGGTCATTTCAGTAGCGCAAGCTCCGTCTACAGATAGGCATCGTGAATCAGGATCTCCCAGCAAGCCGCTGCCTGGCTCCCGAGAGCTCCAGTGATTTCTCTGGCCCGCCACCTAGTCATTCAAGAAGTGAAATCTGTCACCTGGGCCGGGTACCAGGTCTTTCTGAACCCACTCTTCGGTCTCTGGGACACAGAGGCACAGAGAGGCTGTTGCCAATAGTGGAGCAGCGTTCCGGCGGAGGGCTCGCCCGCAAGTAGGTCTTGCAGCCCCCCACCCGCTGTGATCCTTGCCAGCCTCGCACCTGAACCCGTGCCAGGAATACAGCAGAGAGGGTCCGGTGGGTATGCGCCTCCCCGGAGACCCCGGCAACTGCGCTCCTGAAGGGCCAGGAGGGAGACCAAGAGGCGGAGTGTGGGACAGGGAGCGGGACACCCCAAAATGCGGCGCCCGTGAGGACTCTGGGAGCTCGGGGCGCCTTCGCAGCGCTTCTGCTCGCCCGGGCTTCCCTTGGCAGCGCCTGGAAGCAATGTCAGCTGAGAAGCGGGCGAAGGTGCCGGGGAGCGCTTCCCGCCCCCCGTGCGCACAGCGACACTGCCAGCCGCCCTCTCGGGAACCCGGTGCCCGAACGCCGGGGGACTGCAGATCGCCCGGGGCCGCAGAGAGTGACCCAGAGCAGCTAGCCAAGAAAGTGGGGCGGGAGGAGGGGGGACGCGGCTGGACCTTCGGTCCGATCTGTGACCCATCGGTGCGCGGGGCGGGTCCCCAGATCCCAGCGACCCCCGCAAGGCCGCCCTCCCGCCCGCCACCGTAGCACCTACCTCGATCCACTTCTGCGCCTCGAGGAAGGCGGGCTCGGGGGGCGGCTCGGGCTGCAGGGGCTGAAGAGCTTCCAGATCAAGCGCGGGACAAGCCATTTGCGAAGCCCGGTGTCCGCTGCCGGAGCGCGCTGGGCCGCCGGGAAGAGCACGGCCGCTGCCGCAGGAGCGCGCTCCCCGCCCCTTCCCGCCCGCCCTCCTGCCCTCCCCTCCGCTCCCCCACCAGGCTCAGGTCCCCGAGGAGGCAGCCGCAGCTGTTCCCCGCGCCGGAGCCGGGCTGAGCTGTGAGTGCCCGGCGGGAGCGAGCGCAGAGACGCAGGGAGCTCCCGCTCCTGTCCACCTTCCCCACCGCTCCGCCCCGCCGGACGGAGGGGGGGGGGGCTCGGCTACCGGCTAAAAATAACCTGGAGTGAGCACTGGGTGTCTCCCTCCTCGCTCACACCAGGACCAGGAGAGGGACCTGGCCGCCACCCCGCACGTCCCCGCGACAGGCCTGCTGCCAAGGGGCCGGCTGATCGCTGCACCTGGGAGACGAGACGCACGGAGCCCGCGCACGCGCCCCTGGGAAAGGGATGGGGTGGGGGCACCGAACCGCTGCAGCCCCGCTGGGAGACGCGAGGCTGCGCCCGCACCTGCCATCCCTGCCAGCGCGGGGGTGGAGCTTCTAGAAGGACAGCCCCTCCCTCACCCGACAGGGTACAGTGAAGTGTACAACCTTGATCTTTAGGGAAGGAATAAACTCAACTCCAGGCAAGCTAGCTGGGCCCTAACCCATTGATTCATCCAAGCAGTATTGATTGAGCACCTACTGCTGGCCAGGCTTCGAGCTAGGCGCTGGGGATTTAGAGATAGATCTAAAATAATATAATAAATAATAATAATAGCAAGTATGAAGGGAGGCACAGAAATGGAGGGACAAAGGACGAACAAATGCAGCAGTGGTGCTCACTGGACACTACGTTAAAAATAAACTACACAACTAGTAGGGGAGGGACGGGAGGGAAAATCTGGGAGAGAAGGAAGAGGAGACATCGTCCAAGAAGAAATGGACTCTTTACCTGACTCGTGTAACTGTAGCCCCTCTGTACATCACCTTTGTAATAACAATAAGAATAAATAAATAATAAAAATAGAAAAGAAACGAAAAGAAGCCCATGTCCTTGCCCTCAAGATACTGATTTTACAGGCAGTGGCAGTGAGGTGCAGGGCATACTCAACAGGCAAATGAAATGAAGATTCGTGTACAAGGCGTCAACTGTGAGAGAGGAAGAACCACGGCTTGGGAGAACAGCCCGCTGCTTTCCGAGGGCCTCTCTGCCCTTTGCATCCTTGTCCAGTTAATAGGCGTGTTTATCCTCCTTACCCCCTGCAAGGGCCCAGAGGATTGGCTGGGCCTATCTGGCAGGGGTTCCCTAGAGGCTGTCTTCTCTTGCCCCATCCTCAGTTGCAGAGATGGATAAAGCTCCCCATCCCCACCCCCTGTGGTTACCACCCCCACCACATTTTCTTCTAACCCCCTCAGCCACCCCTACTTGCGCTTGCTCTGTCCTTCCTGAGACCCTCCACGATGATCAAGCAAATGAACATCAACTATGCAACAGTTTGGGAGAGATGTTTCCAGATCAGAGTACCCAGGCCTCGAGGTAGGAACAGGCTTGGTGGAATAAAGGAACCCATAAAGGCCTGGGGTGATGGCAGCTTGGTGACGAAAGAGCCAGGAGAATGGCAGAAGGGAACAGAGGCAGCTCATAAGCTGAGGGCGGGGCACGCTGGGTACTCACTGAAGACCCAGCACTGGGTGCTTTAGCTCAGTACTCCCGGCATAGCTCCGGTGACTGGGTCAATCTCTTTAGAAGGGCCACTGAGAAGAGGTGTCTGAGGGTGACAAGAGGTGGGTGAGGTAGAAACCTTTTACCTGTTCAGAGTCTAGGCTTGGGCTTGCCCCAGTTCTGTGGCTGTCATTGGCGGGGGAGGGGGGCAAAAAGGCAGGCCTAGCATCACACCATCCAAGGCTTTGGAGTCAGACAGGCTTTTAGCCTATGTACTTCAAAAACACTCAGATGGCACTTGTGCGGTGCCAGACGCTGTTATAAGTGCAGCACAAGTGACTGACCAGCCCTGTGCTCACTGCAGCTCTATGAGATTCAAAGGACTGTTAGGAGACATTTGAGGAAACCAGGCTAAGAGAGGCGTCATGCGGTGGGGGGTGGGGGTGGGGAGGAATCTGAGACTCAAGCCCAGACCACCTGGCACCAGGTCTACTGTGACTGCAACTCCCAGCTGCCTTTCCACTCCCATCCGTTTGCCTCCTTTTCCTCATCTCAAAGGAGGTTGAAGGAACCACCCAGCAAAACCGAGGGGAGGAGCAACGTGATAACTGTGAAAGACCCCCCTGGGGCAGTCAGTACTCAGTGCTGGCCAGCTGCCCATCCCTTCCACCTGCCCTCCAAAGAAGAGGGGAAGGAGATTTTACAAAGCAGAGATGAAGAAGGCCTGCAGGAGGAAAGGACTAAGGAAATGCAGTATCAGGATGAACTTTGTCCACAAAGGAGGATGGCAACACCAATACAATGGTGTGAGCTGTAATGCACATCTGTAATCCCAGCACTTAGGGGGCAGAGATAGGGAAATCACAAATTGAAGGCCAGCATGGGCTGCCCAGACTATCCTGTAAGAGCCTGTATCGTTCTTATTTGTAATTATACAATTCAGTGGGGTTTAGTGTATTCACAGAGTTGTGCAACATCACTAAAATTAATTTCAGAACATTTTTACCTTTCCAAAAAGAAACCTCATACCAATTAGCAGTCACTCTTCCATGTCCTCCACCCCTGGCAACAATTCATGTAGTGTTTTCTCCATAAGGTTGTCTGTTCTGGACATTTCATATAAATGGAGTCAGAGGCTGGGGATGTGGTTCAATAGGAGAATACATGCTTGGCATGCCAAAGCCCCAGGTCAGTCCTAGTACTAACAAATATGCTAGATAATGAATACATCAATGGAGGCATACGATATGTAGTCCCTTGTATGTGGCTTCCTGGCATGACATTTTTTGGGGGGTGCCAATCCTGGGACTTAAACCCATAGACTGGGCACTGTACCTGAGCGTGTGTGTGTGTGTGTGTGTGTGTGTGTGTGTGTGTGTGTTTAAGTCTAGTTCTATCACTTCAGTCACAGCTCCACTTCCAGCTTTTTTTTTTTTCATAGTTAGTTGGAGATAATGGTCTCACAGGTTTTTCTGCCTAGGCTAGCTTTGAACCATGGTCCTCAGATCTCAGCTTCCTGAGTAGCTAAAATTATAGGTATGAACCACCAGCACCAGCTTAGCATGACATTTTTAATGTTCACCTTCAATGTTGCAGCAGACAAACACTTGGGTTTTCTTTTTTTAATCAACAGAGTCTCAGTCTTAATCATACTGGCCCCAAATTCCTAGGTTGAACAGATCCTTCTGCCTCAGTCTATATAAATGTGTTACAGTTCTCAGTGGTTCATTGTTTTTCTTTTTGGGGTGCCTGGATCATGTCTGCATAGATACTGGACAAATATTGTCACTGACCCACACACCCCCAGCCTGCAATCCTATTGACTTTTAAAATTTCTTAATGTTATTATAAAGGTAATGTACAGAGGGACTATAGTTACATAAGTCAGGAAAAGAGGTCATTTCTTTATGGACAATGTCACCCCTTCCCTCACTGTCTCCCGGGTTTTCCCTCCCATACACACCCACAAGTAGTATAGTTCATTTTCAACATAGTGTCTGGTGAGTACCATTGCTACACTTGTTCCTATTTAATTTTTTTTTTTTTTTTTTTTGGCCAGTCCTGGGCCTTGGACTCAGGGCCTGAGCACTGTCCCTGGCTTCTTCCCGCTCAAGGCTAGCACTCTGCCACTTGAGCCACAGCGCCGCTTCTGGCCGTTTTCTGTATATGTGGTGCTGGGGAATCGAACCTAGGGCCTCGTGTATCCAAGGCAGGCACTCTTGCCACTAGGCTATATCCCCAGCCCCCCTATTTAATTTTTTAATCTTTTTTTTTCTTTGAGACAAAGTCTGCTATGTAGACCAGACCAGCTCCTGCATCTACTTCCGGAATGCTAGAATTGTAGGTGCTCACCGCCATACCCCACTTGAGTGCCCTTTTATTGAAGAAAAAAACATGTTAACATGTATTTCCTATATCTGTTCTTCAGTTGGACACTTTGGTTGCTTTTGCTTTTTTGTTATTGAGTCAAACTGCTATAAACATTCATATACATTTACATTATGCATAGAAATATGTTTTCATGTTCTTTGAGTATATGCCAAGGAGTAGAATTACCAGGTCATATGACAAATTCTATGTTTATCCTTCTGAGAAACTACGAGGCTGTTCCTCCCATCAGCTATATCATTTTACGTCTCCATCCAGTGTCTTCATCTTCTGTCAACACTTGTTACTGTTCAGATTTTTATTATTGCCATCCTATTGTACATATGAAACTGTATTTGATTATGGGTTGTAATTTGCATGACTAATGATATATTGGTCATTTGTACATTGTCTTGGGAAAAATGTCTATCTTGTCCCATTTTAGATTATTTCTTTTTTATTGTTGATCTATGAGTTCATTATATAGTCTACAAATAAGACTTTCACGGATATGTAATTTACAAATATTTTCTCTCATTCTTGGTGTTGACTTTTCACTTTTTAGATGATGGCTTGAAGCACAAAGGTTTACATTTTGATAGTCTAACTTATTTGTTCCTTTATTTTCTGTTGCTTATGGTTTTGGTGTCATATCTAAGATCCCAATGACTGATCCAAAGCCATCAAGATTTCCTTCATAGCCAGGCGCCAGTGGCTCAGGCCTGTAATCCTAGCTATTCTGAAGGCTGAGATCTGAGGATCAAGGTTCAAAGCCCGGGCAGGAAAGTCCATGAGACTCTTTATCTCCAATTAACTATCAGAAAATCAGAAGTGGAGCTGTGGCCCAACGTGTAAAGTAGTAGCCTTGAGCAAAAGAGCTCAGAGATAGCAACCAGTCCCTGAGTTCAAACCCCATGACCAACAAAAAACCAATTGTTTTTGTTTGTATTTTCTTTTGGGAGTTTTATGGTTTTTATCTCCTACATTCTTCTGAGAATAAATTCAGACTGGTTCAGAGTGATTCCACTTTGCTTCCAGAACAGGTTGTCTTGAATCCCAGTGATAGTACAGGCTCACATAACCATATCCAGCTTGTTGGTTGACACAGGGTCTCCCACTAGCTTTTCTGCTTGGGCTGGCCTCATTGCATGATCCTCTCACTCTTCACCTTGTCAGCAGCTGGTATTACAGGTATAAGTAACAAGGCTATGACTATTCTTGACAGACATGAATTGTCATTTTGACAAATACTCATCACAACCAAACCTTCCCTGTATGATTTTACATGTCTACTGATTGAATCTCCTAAACACTAGTGCATGGCTCCATTTCAACTTTGTTTCATCCAGCAACCCACCCAATACCTTTCTATCATAATGCTGAGTGATGGGTCTAGTGAATGGTAGGGATATTTCTGGAACTTTATTTCTACACCAGAACAGCTGGCAATATCATACCTATACCCCAAACCACGACTACATGAATCATATATTCTATGTATTCCACCAATCTCCTTACCAGATCCCCAAATACCAAGTCACTTAGCACCTCCCAGCATGAGGGGAGCTGTGAGGAATGGAAAATCTATCAGGGAAGAGGCAGCAGTTCAAATATGTGTTACAAAAATGTATGGCCAGCCTGGCCCTGGTAGCTCATGCTTGTAATCCCAATTACCCAGGAGTCTGAGATGGAGAGGATCAAGGTTCAAAACCAGCTCAGGCAGAAAAGCCCAAGAGACTATCTCCAAATAAGCAGCAAAAGGCCTCAAATAGTCATGGCTCAAATGGTAACATACCAGCCAGGAACAAACCAGCTAGGCAAGATTACAAGGCCCTGAGTTCAAGCCCCAGTACACACACACACACACACACACACACACACACACACACACACACACACACAATTTGTGGCCATACAAACATTCTTAAGGATCCTTCCAGGGGCTTAGAAGAGGCCAACTTGTGTCACCCTATGTAGGAGACATAAAGCGTCAACTTCCTCAGCTTCCTCCTTAATCCACATCTGGGTAAGGGCAGATACAAGTGAGATCAACTCTTTCTTTCCTTTTTCTAGGATTTCAGGCTACCAGCATCTGGCTCCTTTCTTACAGGACTAGGAAGCAAACTCAGGGCTTCATATGTGCCACTGAGCTACACTGCACTCTCTCTCTCTCTCTCTCTCTCTCTCTCTCTCTCTCTCTCTCAATATCTGTGTGTGTGTGTGTGTGTGTGTGTGTGTGTGTGTGTGTGTGCGCCAGCTCTGGGGCTTGAACTCAGGGCCTAGGCACTGCAGGCTTTGAACAGTGATCCTCAGATCTCAGCCTCTTGAGTAACTGGGATTATATGTGAGCCATCAGCACAATGCGCTTTTACTTCAATTCGAAAGGAAACAGTTGCTTCCAAAGTAGCTCATTCCTTACATATTAGCTGAGTGCCTGGACGTTTCAACCAAAACTCTTGTTCGTGATATGGTTTATTCCTAAAGGAAAACCACATTGGCCAGAAAAAAATAATTATTTGAATGTCCTGCATGTCTGTGGTGAAGAGTATAGGTTTTATTACAGACTTTTAAAGCTTATGAATAATTTTCGGACTAGCGATTAGAAATGCTTACACTTCTCCTTGGTAGTCACACTTTAACCTACTAAATCATGGAATCAAGCCTCCGTGAGTTTCCTTTTATTAACTAGAGTTAAAACACTTTAGGAGGGAAATACTGACTGGGTATGGGAAGAGGAGTAGAATAATGCAGCCATTCCTACAATGATGCTGATTGGGAGCCTGTTTCCTATCCAGTTCAAATGCCAGGCAGTTCCCATGGAAACTTCAGCCTTGCTGAAGTTCAAGTTAAATTCTTACTGCCATCTGCCTGTTGAGCCACAGGGCTGTCTCCAGCTAATAACATGCAGAGGCCTTGTAGGAGAAAGAAGTTAACTTAAGAACTTCCTGGGTTGTTTCTCCACAAGATCCAAAACAGATCCAGCTGAACCTCTAAAGAGTTAGTTGACAGATAAAAGGAGTTAAGATATTCTGTGTGAACTCTTTTTTTTTTTTTAAGTGAACTGATATTGAATGTAAGTGTATCAAGCGGGATGTTTAAAAATAGTTTGTATGACATTAAATAAAGTTTGTGTAATGTTTTTAACCATCTTTTTAACCTTGAAATTGATCAAATTTCTGTGCTATGGGAAATCTCTATTCAAAGATCATAAATAAAGGGTTTCAACCTGAGGGTTGTTTTTTTTTTGTTTTTCTTTTGCCAGTCCTGGGGCTTGGACTCAGGGCCTGAGCACTGTCCCTGGCTTCTTTTTGCTCAAGGCTAGCACTCTGCCACTTGGGCCACAGCTCCACTTCTGGCCATTTTCTGTATATGTGGAGCTGGGGAATTGAACCCAGGGCCTCATGTATACAAGTCAAGCACTCTTGCCACTAGGCCATATCCCCAGCCCCCAGTCTGAAATTTAAAAAAGGGTCATAATCAAGTAACACACCACTCCGCTCCAGGCTGAAAACACAGGGTTTTAAAAACAAGGCTTGGATTATCTGCCAATTTCTAGAAATTGGGAAACTTCATAAAATAATAGTAATAATAATGATGACAACCTCACTAGCTTTTCTTCTTTTCTTGAAAACTTGGAGGAAGCTGGATCCAAATTCCTACTTTGTGTAAGTCACAGATTGCTGGCCATGCCCTCTGTGAGGGGTATGGGTTGAATGTGCCACCTTCTCTGTCACTCCTCCATTTACAGTAGAGCAGGGGGATGGGCTGCTAGGTGGTGGCTGAGACATTTGCATTCGGAATTCCTACTGTGAATTCCTGTAATGCCCACTTTCTAGAATTAACACTGTAATTAGACAATAATACAGAAACTGTAAAAATTAACCGTATCCTGTCTCACAGAATGTAGCTGTTCATAAGTAGAAGACAGGCTCCAGGACCCCGCGAAACCACATCTGTGAATTCTCAAGTTCTGTGGGAAATGACCGGCATTGGCAGGGAGCCTAACACATCTTCCCCCTACCCTTAGGTACTTTAAATCACCACTGGGTTATTTAGAGCTACAACAATATAAATACTATGTAAATAAGTGTAGTGTGTTGCATTAGGAAATAAGGACAAAGAAAAAGTCTGTATGTGGTCACTACAGACACATTTTTCCCCCAAAGATTTCCCATCTATCCAAGGCTAACTGGAATCCATAATCACAGAGTCTGCAGAGACTGACCACATAGAACTTTTACAGCCTACTACAGAGTACCAAAATGTCACTTTCCAATGTACTTCTCTAGCATCCATTACTTGATTTTCCCCCCTCAGTACGGGAACTGACCTCAGTCTCACACTTGCTAGGCCATCACTTCCCCATGGCACAAGCTCTTCCTCTCTGTCCTTCAACCTCTTTGGAGTAGCAACGCTCTCAGGCATGCATCTTCCCACAGGGTTTACCAACTCCTTGACTTAAGGAATTTACAGGGCTTGCCACTAAGATAAGCAAAGGAGAAGAGGGAAGGCACGTTGGCCTCTGTCCTCTACTTCTATGTATTCATAAGAGTCCTCTGAAGTCATTTGTGTCCTCCCATGCAGACACTGTACTTCACAGCAACTGCCTCTCCAGTCACCATGACGCTGTTCAGAAAGCACGAGGGCTCGTTCATGTGGGGGCAATGAGAACTGTGCCTTTGGCTTCAGTTATTGGTCGCAAGCAGATAGATGATCCGAGCTGAGGACTTTTAATTCTTTCATGGTACTTTTCAATTACAGATTACAAAGAATCCCTTCTCTTTTTCTGTTTGGTCAGAGAGCTATTGGAATCAGGCTTATCATCATAAACTACTGCATGGTCATCCATGGTGAATGTCCTTCTGGAATGGGGGAAAATTAGGGCAACATAAAAGTAAAAGCAAAGAGATACAGTCATAGGGAATTATAAAAAATGATCACACTAGAGTTGCTAAAGACAAAGCCACAAAGAAAAATACAACATTCTAACTTATCTCTCTGTATATGTGTGTATACATCTATGTATCTGTGCATATATATACATTTATAAACTTTGATATAAATTGGAACTCCTGATGATCTTACACAGAGAAATATCGCTAGCAAACATTTTTTTTTCTTTCTTTTATTTCTTTTCTCGGTTGCTCGGCTTGAACCCAGGGCCTTGGCACTATCTTTAAGCTTTCCTACTCAAGGCTAGCACTCTCCCACTTTGAGCCACAGCTTCACATCCAGTTTTCTGGTGGTTAATTGGAGATAAGAGTCTCACAGAATTTCCTGCCCAGGTTGGCTTTGCTTTGAATCACAATCCTTAGACCTCAGCCTCCTGAGTAACGAGGATTTATAAGCATGAGCCATCAGCACCTAGTTTAGCAAACGTGTGTGTGTGTGTGTGTGTGTGTGCGCGCACACACACTGGGGTATAAACTCAGGACCTGAGCACTGTCCTTTAGCTTTTTCCTGCTCAAGGCTGGCACTCCACTGCTTGAACTACAGCTCCACTTTTACCCTAATTAATCGTGGATAAGATTTTCACAGACTTTTTTGACTGGGCTGACTTCAAACCATGATCCTCAGATCTCAGCCTTCTGAGTAGGTAGGATTATAGGTGTAAGCCATTGACTCCTTACAATTTTTATTTTATGACATTCTAGGGGCAGTGATTTTTATTTAAGGATGTGTCTTAATTGAGTGAATAGTAAAAAAAAAATACCTAATATGCTCTTATATCAACACTAACAATAATAGATTATTAATCATTTTACTAAGATAAAAAAATATTTGCTCTTAAATTTTGTCAAATAAAATTTTAAAAATTGAGGGTGAATTCAAAAAGCCAAAGGAACTTGGTATGAAGGCAAGAGTAAACTGTTTAACCCCAGTCTAACTTTCTTTAGCATGTTTATTTAAACAAGTCTGCCAATGTTGATATGATTCACACAAGAATGTAACCCAGGTTACGTATAGTTAGATATAATTTATTTACAAATCTGTAAAACTCTGCTGCTTCTATGACAAATAGCAAAAAAAAAAAAACACACACACACACACACACACACACAACAGAATGTGAAAGACTTTAACCAAACAATGTCAACATATAAAACTAAAACAAAATGGAGACAATTTCTACCCTTAACTTTGTTTTCCCAACTCAATGGTCAAATAAAGAGATATTATAACAGATAACACAAGTCCACTAACTCTTTATATCAAAGTCTCACCTATTCCCACAATTTAGTTTCAAGAATCAATCCATTCCATCAAAAGCAAAATACAATCTGCCCCAAGCTCATATTCCTAAAAAAACAAAATAAAATAAATTTAAAAGCCTTACAATCATGTTTTGTGAGTGTTAGGAAAGCCCAAATCTCAGGATTCACTGTCTTTCCCAGCACATGGGTTTTAAAATCCCAAACACTCTGACTTGCTTGAATGATCCCACAAACAATTGGAACTGAGGTAAAAATGTACTTTAACATGTAGTGAGGGGGAGAATGAACTGTAAAATGGTTCTCCATAAAGTCTCTTCAGGTATTCAGTTTACTTACAAGACACCAAAGTACTTCAGCCTTGATTCTAAACCAAGCGCCCTTGGGGTTGGTAGTGGAATTCCAGGCCCTTGCTGGCACCAGGACTGGCCCTCTCTTGAAACTTTCCAATGTCTATCTGCTCCTGCTTTTACAGACGGCCTTTCTGCCATGGGAAATCTTACCTGTCAGTCCTAAAAGCCTGGGCAGGGTTTCCCCACTGTCAAATTAGCCTACTTATCCGGGTCCACTGGAGGAGAAGATAGTCAAGTTGGACAGTTGAAATGTCACAGGAAAGCAGTTCCTCTAGATTCCTGTACCAGGAAACCACTCCCAGTGCCACAACTGTGACTCCAGTGGCAAGACCCCAGTCCCACCAACTTTGACATTCTGTGTTTAATTCTACAGCTTCCCAAGAAAGAAGGTTTTGCAAAACCCATGATGTCTAACGTGCATCCTGTTCAGCCTGGACCTTGAGCAAACACAGAAACCTTTGTCCCTGCTTGAATCATATGGCAGACAAAGACTTCCAGTCATAATTTTCTTCTCATTTGGGACGCTAAGGGAAAAAACAAAACAAAACAAAAAAACAGAAAGGCAGGGGACATCTAGCGATGAGAGTGAATAAGTATGAAAATGATCCACATAGTTGACTTGAATGTATGAAAATAGAACAAGAAACCCTGTTGGAAGTGTTTAAGAGGGAGGAGGGGGAGGGGTGGGGGCAAGGTGGGAGGTTGATCGGGATACATTGTTTACACATGTAAAAATGTCGCAATAAGATCCCCCTGTACAACTAATGTACACTAATAAAAAAATACTTTGAAGACTTTGTACAAAAAAAATCTGTAACTCTATAAAAAGTATAATTATTAACATCATCATTATTAATAAGAATAGTACCAATAAGTAACATAGGATTAACTACAATAAAATACATATATTTATATTTATTTCATTTTGAAAGATAATGTTTTTGAAAAATGTTTTAGTAAATGTTTGGATAATGTTTTGGTTTGGGTTAAATAGACTATTCCTAGCTATTCAGGAAGCTGAGATCTAAGGATCACAGTTTGAACCCAGCAAGGAAAGGCTATGAGACTCTTATCTCCAACTGACAATCAAAAAGACAGAAATGGAGCTGTGGTTCAAGTGATAGAGTGCTAGCCTCGGACAAAAAAGCACAGGGATAGCCCAGACCCTGAGCTCAAGCCTCACAACTGACATAGAAGAAGGAGAAACCAAAAGAAGACATTAAAACAGTGGGAGAATTGAGCCAGATCACAAGGCAAGCCACTATAATGCCCAACATTTTAGCAATTGTTTTCAGTTGTGGATCTTGAACACAGAGCCTAGGCACTGTCCTTGGGCCTCTGTGTGCAAGGATTACTACTTGAGCCACAGCACTACTTCCAGTTTTTGAGTGGTTAATTGGAGATAAGCGTCTCACAAGGGCTTTTCTGCCTGGGCCGGCTTCAAACTGCAATCCTTGGATCTCAGCCTCATGAGTAGCAAGGATTACAAGTGTGAGCCACTGGTGTCCACCTCAAACATTTTTGTTTGAGAGTAGAGATTAATGGATGCTTTAAGCAATAAAGTGGTTGCCCTTTATGAAATATATCCAGAATGGTGGCCAGTGGACTCCAAAGATCTCTAGCTGTTCTATAGCTCCTCATAAGCGTGCGTCTCTCCTGTAATACTTGCACTCTGAACATGATCATCCTTCAGCATCCAAGAAGTAAACTTCTGTATTTTCTGGAATTAATTGATTCTCACTAGATATACTTCAACACATATTTTTGGTCCAGTCTCCTCTTCAGTTTTGTTTTGTTTTGTTCCTCTTCATTTCCGCTGTACTGGGGATTAAATTTAGAGTCTCAAACTTGTTGGCAAGTTGGCAAACACTTAAGCCTCACTTCAAATCTTTTTTAGTTTGTTTTTCAGAGAGACGCACACATTTGCTTGGACAGGCCTAAGACTGTGATCCTCCTATGTTTCCCTCCTGAGTATCTGAGATTGCAAGCAGGCACCACCCCACCTTGTCCTAACTTCTCCATTTTAAAGAACTAATGGCTGGCCCTTCTGAATTTTAACCCAATGTTCCCTTTCTTGATTTGTAAACTTTTTTGTAGTACTGAGAATTGAACCTAGAGCCTCATACATTCTAGGCAAGGGCTCTCCCACTAGAATCATGCCCCCAAGTCCCTTGCTTTTAAAGTCTATATCTTATGACAGTTTGCAAACTAAATCTTGGGAGCCACCTACTATATTTATATCAATATCAGGCAGATTTTATACATGGGCTGACATTTCAAAGTCTTTGATAGGTAAAGCATTCCCTTTGTTAACAGTCCACTCCCACTTTATAATGAGCCACTTACTTATTTGCGGCTAACTACTTAGCTGGAACTTCTAAATCCACCGTTTTCCACCTCTGTTGTACATTGAAATGAGGTGGGATGCTTTAAAGATCTACTTAAATCTACACCTTGTTGCTAGAGGCTGGCTTCATCCTCCATATCCTAGGGAGATGGGGGAGGTTGGAAGTTTCCAGAACCTCCCCTCCCCCAGGATACTGAGTGCTCACTTTGCCGATATACAACAATGTAACTACTTACAAATAATCTACACATCCCTATATTTCATCTCTAGATTACTTATAATACCTGATACAATGAGTACCATAATTGTTATTATGCCTTATCTACTTTTAATACCTAATACAATAAATACTATCATTATCCATGTATTTTCCAGGGACTAATGACAAGAAAATATATCTATACATGTTCAATACAGATGCACTTTTTATATATTTGCAGACTCCAGTGGGTTGACCATACAAATGTAGCACCCAAAGATATGGAGGATCAACTGTGCAGGGGGAACAAGATCTTTCAAAGGTTCTAAAGTTGAGATTCCTAAGATGTAGAACTTCAATTTCAGTGGAAGCTAGCTTAGCCCTTCTCCATATTTGTCTGTAGGGACTCAAATGTTTAAATCTTTTAGTATGACTTCTTACAGAATTCCTCCCAGTCTCTTGATTATTTGAACTGCTGCTCTCAACTCACTAAAATTTGTGATGTGAATTTGAGCAGGTGAAATAAATAATTGATACCATTTGCAGACCACAGCAGCTAGAAAGTGAACATACGGAAACAATTATATTGTATATGCTTCTCAAAGGAAGGGCCAGGCCATATTCATCTTTGAATTTCCACAGTATCCTACCATGGCACTTTGATCAAAGTAGGCACCTAATACATATTTAGAAGGAAAAGTAGGATAATCTTTCTGCTTCCAATTTTTAGAATAGCTGTAATATATATGATGTGCATGTAGTTGGAAAATGTTTGAGGGAGCAAGTAGTATTTTTTTCAAGTAGCATTTTTCAATTGATTCACTCTTTCTGAAGCAGCTTTACAGAATTATAAATCATATGCCATACAATCTACCCAGGTAGAGTATACAACTCAATGGTTTTAGTATATTCACAAATTTGTGTAACCATCACTACAATTAATTTTAGAATCACCACCCTAGAAAGAAATTGCGCACCTATTATTACCACTGAATAAAACTACTTTATCTCTATCCCACTAATACTAATCCTAGGCAAACACTAACCTATTTCATGTCTCTGTGGATTTGCCTATTCTGCACACTCATACAAAAGAAAAGTCATGCAATATGCAGTCTATGTATCAGACTTCTCTTTCTCTAAAATACATTTAAGGCTAATCCATCCCATAATATTTTCAAGATTAAGCTAACATGCTATCAAGAATCAGCACTTTGTTCACTTTTGTGCCAAATAATATTACATTGTTTGGCTATTAAGCATTTTATTTATCCATCACCAGTTGCTGGACATCTGGATTCTTTTTACTCTTAGTTATTATGAATAATAATACTACAAACATTTCTTATTGAATAGACATTTTCATATGTTGTGGTTATATATGTATCTACATATCTGTAGATACATCTGTAGAATATCTGTATCTACATTTATCTACCTATATCTACCTATCTCTCATCTGTCTGTATGTATATGTGTGTGTATGTACATGCGCTACCACTTGAGCCATGCCCCAGCCCCTTGGTTTGTAAACTCTATGCCACTATGGAGTCCTTGGTCACAAACAGGATCTTGGGCACAACCTGCTACATTGCATGAACACTTCAACCAGGCAGGATTCTGTTTAACCATTATTGATAAATTCCATGCTTAACTGCTCAAGGGAGGAACTGCCTCAAATTGTGTTTTTAATTGGCTGTACCATTTTACAAGGTCACAAACTCCCCTTTCCTCTTCCTTTCCTTTTCCATTGCTTCAAGGACAGGATGTGACTGAAAGAAGAAATGAAAGAGTGTTCCTGACTTGCCAGTCCACACCTTCTGCAGACCAGTGAAGACTTCCAAATATACACAAGGGATTCAAGTGAGGACGACCCCCACTCCACTCTACCCTCCAGAGAAGAGTTCCCTTCCCTGCTGGAACAAGAGGCAGTGATGAGCAGACAGCTGTTAGTGCGTCCCTGCGGTGATTATCAGCCAGGCAGCAGGCCTAAGAAGATTGCTACATGGAGAATCTAGGTCCTGAATCTTCAGAGAATATGACAAGAAGGAACAAATGGTTTGGCAGCACTTAAAGATGAGACAGAATGTGAGATGCATGGTGTCATACTCAAATTTCACATGGGTTGATCAGCATATCCATATGTCACAGAAGGGCCAAGTTGTCAGGAATAGGGACATCTAGAAACAGTGACAATTCGAGAGATAAGGACATGAGATCTACCACCTTATACTTAGCACTTCACAAGTTTCCTGGAATTTAATTTTAATTTGAGGGGTAAGAGCTGGTAAGGGAACTCCAAATTGATCAAATTTAACTTACTACCAGCCTTCACCAAATTCAAGTTAAATTTAAGATTATGTTTTGACAAGGCTAAAAAATTCCTATTTTTTTGAGGTATGCACAGAGATCAGTAGTCAGCCCAGGAAGAAAAGACTAGAGAAATCAAATAGCCAATAAACATCTCACAAGACATAATAGCCACTGCTGGAAATACCATGTGTAGTAGGCAAGTGGGGAAAGGGAATTTGACACTACTGGTAGAATGGGTAGGGGGAAATACCATGACAGAGAGCAAGTTTCAGTACTTAGGAAAACCCAACAGTACACCTCATAACCCAACAATTGCCTTCTTAAATACATGGGCTAGAAAACTCCTGAATGCGTGTTTTGGTAGCCACATGCAAAATAGCTCACTGAAACATTTGTAAGGCTACAGGATGGAAAAAATACACTAAAAATCCATCAAAAGGAGGAAAAAGCCAAGCACTGTTGGCTCACACCTGTAATCCTAGCTACTCAGGAGGCTGAGACCTGAGAATCAGAATTTGATGCCAGCCCAGGCAGGAAAGTCCATGAGACTCCACCAGAAAACCAGAAGTAGAGCTGTGGCTTAAAGTGGTAGAGAGTAACCTTGAGTGAAAGAGCTCAGGGACAGCTCCCAGACCCTGAATTCAAGCCCCCCAACCAACAAAAAAAAAAAGGAGGAAAGATGGACTAAATCATGCCATGAGTATTTAAAGGAATACTTGTAGCCTGGCTCTCACAAATGCAATTCCTCATAGTGAGTTGGTCTAGCCTGAGAAACTTTCATGATAGCGACATGGATGGAACTGAAAGACATTATTCAGTAAATAAGTCAAACACAGAACAATAAATGCCACTTCTCTCAATTCTTTGAGGGTTGGCCTCAGAGAAATATGAAATTGTGGTTAGAGGCGTGTAGGATATGCATGGGGAGGAGGGACAGAGTGAGGGTGGACAATAGGCATTGAGACGAATAAGTTCTGACGTCACATGGTTGACAACAATGAATCAGACATTTCAGGATAACTAATAGAAGAGGTTTAAAATGCTCCCAACTTATAGAAATGGGTTATGAGGTCATAGATGAGCCAGCCACCTGATCTGATCATTGCAAATCATAACCATGTATTAAAATGTTATGCTGGACCCTATATAAATGTACAATTACCATGTGTCAAAAATGAAAATGCCTGCAACCCTGGCTACAAGGAAGGCTGAGAATGGGAAGACTGCTCTTTGAAGTCAACCTGGGCATAGAAGTTTGCAAGACCTCATCTCAACCAATAAAAGACTGGGCAGTGGTGTGCATCAACCAGCCTGGTTATATGGAAAGTGAAACTAAGAAGATCACAGTCCAAGCAAGCCTAGGCAAAAAGAGAGACTATTTGAAAAATAGCAAAAGCATAAAAGGACTGGAAGCATGGTTTAAGGGCAGAACTCTTGCCTAGCAAATGCAAGGCCCTGAGTTCAAACCCCAATAATGAAAGAAAGAGGAAAGCAAGAAGCCACACTTGAGAATAAGCTCCAGGGTATGTTGTAAGAGGTGACCATACAGGAAGAACATTGGGAAAAAGAAGTCACAGCAGGGTAAAGCAGGGAAGACTGTTGGTTAAAAGGAACAGCCAGGATTATTCTAAATAAGAATATGAGATTTAAGACTGGGAACGTGGCTTCGTGGTAGAGTGCTTGTCTAGCATGCATGAAGCCCTGGGTTAGATTCCTTAGTACCACATAAACAGAAAAGGCCAGAAGTAGCGCTGTGGTTCAAGTGGTAAAGTGCTGGCCATGAGTAAAAAGAAGCCAAGGACAGTTCTCAGGCCCTGAGTTCAAGTCCCAGGACTGGCAAAAAAAAAGATAGAATGTGAGATTTAAACAAAGACATAAAAGAGCTAAAGAAGTCAGCCAATCCAGGTGTTTACCTGGGTGGGAATGTTCTAGGCTGAAGGAGCAACAGACACCAATTTCTCAAGACAGCAATAGAGTCTTTGCAGCAGGAGAAGGTAAGGGGGTAGTAGCAGATAAGATCATAGATGATCCATACATATTTGTCCAGTGAGCAAGAAAACCAATAGTCGCCTTCAATTGTTTTCTTTCTTTCTTTCATTCTTTTTTTTTTTTTTTTTTTTTTTTTTTTTGCCATTCCTGGGGCTTGGACTCAGGGTCTGAGCACTGTTCCTGGCTTCGTTTTGCTCAAGGCTAGCACTCTGCCACTTGAGCCAAAGTGCCACTTCTGGCCGTTTTCTGTATATGTGCTGGGGAATTGAACCCCATGTATAAGAGGAAAGCACTCTTGCCACTAGGCCACATCCTCAGCCCTTAATTGTTTCCTTTCATTTAAATCGTTTACTTTCTTTCATTTCAATTGCTTACTTTCTCATGCCCTGCATATTTCCCCATGATGAGAAGTCTCTAGACACATCCACACCCCAAGCTGTGATCTTGGATGCATGAAGTGGCAACTCTATAGCAAAGAGCATCTCCTGGCTATGTCAAGAAATGGCCACACGCCCTCTTAACCATGACTCGCAGCCCCTCTTAGCCTCCACTCACACAGCACAGTCTGAAGCCCAGGAGATAAGATCATTTCTGGGGCTCGTCACAAACCCAGGTGCTGACAGACCACTCTAGCTTCCAGGCCAACACCCTGGGAACCAGAGAGCAGACCAAGCAACAAGATGTTCAGAGAGGCTGAGGAGCACTTAACACAGCATGGTGAGCGGATGGGTATTAGGATGCAAATGGAGGGCTTTGGGCACAGATGGCTTTCCCTGCATCAAAGCCCACTCTCCAGAAAAGACATGCCAGCAGCTCCTGGAGTTTCATGCTACCTGATTCCGATTTTTAAAATATTTAGAGTTTTGAAACAAACAGCCACATTTGTGGAGAACTCAAGCTGGGTTTTTTTGTTTGTTTGTTTTACTATTATTCTTTAGTTCCTAAACTTCCGATGGGTTTACAGGAGGTTGGAATTTAACATCGCCAGTGTTTTATTGTTCCCCCTATTCTATGTGGTTCCTCCCCCAAAACTCACTTCACAGTTCCAGCCTTCTTTATCACATATGTACATCAAGTCTTCTGATTTTCCCCTGTTCCCTTTTCATTTCCACCCTTCCCACTAGCCCTCTTCATTAATTTTTATTCCCTTCTAAGATTTTGAGACAAGTTCTCTCTATGTAGCCCAGGCTGGCCTCACACTCCAGATTCTCCCAAAACCATGCCCAGCCATCAAAGAAAGTCTTGAACTGGGTCCAGTTGTCTCTGCTCAGCCTGATTGGAGGTGGATTGCTGTGAATTAAGCATGCCTTTGAGGAATATCATGTTTGATTAGTTCACATTTACATTACAGACTCTCCTCATAGGGTTAAGGGTTAGGGGGAGAAAGCTGGCTCCTAGAGGAACTATTAGACCATGGGCCAGAGGATAAAGGAATACTGAAGGATAAAAATGATTGATGCATCAGGTCACTCACAGCCCATGTTCTTTGTCCATAGAACACCAACTACTTTCAAAAGAATGAGGTCATTGTCTTTGGGGGGGTTGAACTTATCTGTTGGCTTCTCTTTTGTAAAGGCCGAAACATTTGCAGGTAGATCTACTTAGGCTCACAGAAAGAATCACCTGAGCATTCTTCAGTTCATCTGTCTAGCTGGGCCTGGGTGGTCCAGGCTTTAATCCTAGCTACTCAGGAGGCTGAGATCTGAGGATTTTGGTTCACAGCAAGCCTAGGTGGGAAAGTCTGTGAGACTCTTATCTCCAATTAACTACCAGAAAACCAGAAGTAGCACTGTGGCTCAAACTGGTAGAGTGCTAGGCATGAGTGCAAAGCTCAGGGACAGCACCTAGGCTCTGAGTTCAAGCCCCATGACTGACAAAAACAAACAAAACAAAAAAAACTGTCTACTTGTGCAGAAAAAAATCTTTAAGAAGGATACCTAATTTCATAGAAAAGATCAATAGTAGGAAAAAGTGCACACCAAAACTAGACTAAGGGGGCTGGGAATATGACCTAGTGGCAAGAGTGCTTGTATACATGAGGCCCTGGGTTCGATTCCTCAGCACCACATATACAGCTCAAGTGGCAGAGTGCTAGCCTTGAGCAAAAAAAGAAGCCAGGGACAGTGCTCAGGCCCTGAGTTCAAGGCCTAGGACTGGCAAAAAAAAAAAAAAAAAAAACTAGACTAAGAAGAGAAGTGTGGAGAAGGAAGCACGAGGAAGCAGAGTCCATCAGAAACCCCAACACCTGTTTGAATATTACCTCTCCTTTCTTCTTAGCTAGGAATCTTAGACACAGAGGCTGAGTGCTCTCTGGAGAAGGGAGGCAAAGGGAAGCAGCATCAGACAGGGAGAATCAGGTAAACAAGAACACACCTGCCTCACCTGGAAGCAGGCTGAGCCACGGGAGCTTCTAGAACTCAAGTTGGACCTCTGAGTCCACTGGATTTGGAGGCAAAGAGCTGGCCATTAGCATGCATTGCAGATCAATCATAGAGTAGGCTTCCGTTTGGACAATGCTGAGGACAGAGAAGCTGTGAACTGTCACCAGTCAATGTTCCTAGCAGCTGGGGAATGAAGGCCTGGTAGCTGAAGGAAGAGGGGAGGGGGACCCCAGATGCACCCACTACCTCTGTACTCTTATCTTCTGCAGCATTCTGCCTGTAACTCTCACTGGGGCTTTCGTACAATGTGCCATTGTGTGACTGACTGTTCTACTGCCTAAATGTCTATTCCTCTCCACTCACAAGACTCTTCAGGCTTTCCCTTCAGGCTCTCAGTGATTATTTACCTACACCTTGAAAATAACTTCCTAATCCTGTGGTTCCCCAGGGAAGCCTCCTCCCACATGGCTGTGACATTCAATTATAGCAGCTACGACATTGTATCACCTCCAAGGACAGGCTTTGAGAAGACCTGTAATTCCACCTCTACCCTCTTGGAAGGTTATACCATGTTGCAAGAGAAGATGACCCAAGCATGAATGGTGACCTGTTGTGGACAGAGAAATCCTCGAGACCACATGGATACAGGGCCCAGCCCTCCTGTTGTCTCAGCTGAGTGCATCGTTGGGCAACGCACCAGTTCCACAATGCCCCTCAATGAAGCCAGGCAGCACCAGCAGAAAAGCTGCCCAAGAGCTTCACAGAACTGTGAGCCATACTACATCACCAGTTCCAAGATATTATGTCTGGGTTGTTTGTGGGCTTTGTTGATTGCTTTAGAGACAGGATCCTCCAGGTTGCCTAAGCTGGCCTCTAACTCCTGGGCATAATGTGATCATCCCATCTCAGCTGACCACATAGATGGAATAAAGATGTGTGCTTCTACACTTGAATAATCTCTACCTGCATTTTTAGTGCCACTTTCCCTCCTCCTCCTCCTCCTCCTCCTCCTCCTCCTCCTCCTCCTCCTCCTCCTCCTCCTCCTCCTCCTCCTCTTCCTCCTCCTTTTTCTTCCTCTCTCTCTCTCTGATCCTGTCAGTCTCTTATTGTCTCTGTCTCTGTCTGTCTCACTCTGCCTAAGAAGCTATGATGAGGCTCTCCTCTTCTCTAGATCAGGTCTCACTTCCTCAGCCTGCCATGCACATGTAAAATATTCCCCACTCTAATTCCAGCCCATTTTCCCAATGGCTTTTCTCCTCTGTGGACTCACTGCATTGTCACATGGCATCTGCCCATCCACCACTCAACTCCACAGTGGGTTGTCCTCCCATCACTCTCTGCTCCTTCAGGTAAATTTGGCCACTTGCCCCGTCTCTTTCTTTTTCCATCACAGCTCTAGCATTTGGCATGTGCCTGTCTCTCCTGCAAACCATAGCAAGTTCCTTCAGTGGAGGAGAAGCATCTTGTGTTCACTTTTGGCCCCTCAGATCCTAGTTTCATATAATTCATGCCCTCAAACAATACTTGACTGACTGTGAAGTATCTCTATGAGTTTATTTTCTTTTTCTTTTGGGGGGAAGTGGAACTGTAAATGGGTTTGAACTCAGGCCCTCATACGTGCTAGGGAGGTACTCTACCACTTGATCTATGACCCCCATTCCTTTTTGCTTTAGGTCATTTTTCAGGTAGAGTCTTGAAATCTTGCTTGGGCCAGCCTTAGATGGCAATCCTCCTACCTATGATCTCCATGTAGCTGGGGTGACAGGTGCATATCACCACAGCTATTAGTTGATATGGAATCTTACTAACTTTTGCCCAGGCTAGCTTTATACCACCATCATTCCAAATTCTGTCTCCTGATAGCTGGGGTTATGGGCATAAGCCACTCTAACAGTCACTGTGCCTTTTTGAAGGCAGGCACTAAATCTTATTTCTTATATCATTTTGTCATGACAGGTTCATGTGATAGTCACTCTCCTGGGATTTAATTGGCCTGAATAATGGGAAAGTGAAACTTAAGAAAGGATAGAAAAAACAAACTCTAAGTTCTGGGAGAGAAGGCAGCTAGGAGACATTTTTCAAAAAGTCAGTGCCACTAGGTACTGATAGCTCATGCCTGTAATCCTAGCTAATCAGAAGTTGAGATCTGAGGATCATGGCTCAAAGCTGCCTAGGTAGGAAAAAATCTATGAAACTCTTTTCTCCACTTAACTACCCAGACCTCCAAAAATGAATTTGGAGCTGTAGTTCAAGTGGCAAAGTGCTAGCTTTAAAGTACAAAAGTTCAGAGACAATGCTCAGGTCCTGAGTTCAAGCCCCAGGACCAGCACCCAAAAAAAGCCAATGTCAGAACTTCTGAGGATGGGAGAAATCTTAGGATTGCTAAGTACTTTAATCTTCATTATTTATCCCCTCTCTTTTCACAAGTGGTGATTGTTACTAGAGGAAAAAGAGAGCCTTCTGATGTGGTTTGAGGGTCACTATTGCTGGCTTTTCTCAGACAACCCCCCTGGCCACATACTCCCTGCCACAGATTGGGTTTGAGTGAGGTGGTGCCAGGATGGAGTCCGGCCTACAGGGACGACTCCTTCCAAACAATTTCCATGTGCTGTCTTATCTGCTGTGATAAACTAGAGACGCCTTAAGGGGGGCAGGAGCACCCCCTGCCTTTATTGATGGCCCTGGGCACTGATTTTCCCAGGATTCCTACACTTAGTTTTTTTGTTCATTAAACTCAAAATGATTGCTACTTCCAATCACTGCAGTTAAGAGTGGAGCTAAAATTGTATTGCAGTTTATAAACTATGCCACTCAGTGAGATTGGAGATTGGAAAAGTAGGTGCTGTATATATAAATAAGTCCAGATTAGTTCTCAAATTTATCTACATCAGAATCACTAGGAAGACTTGTTAAAAACAGAGGCTGGGTCCCACCCCTGAGTTTCTGATTGCATTTCTAGCAAATTCCCAGGCAATGCTGTAGCTAAAAACTTAATGACCAAATTGCCTTAGACCATGAACTTGTACAGGAAGGAGCTGGACCTTCTATCCCTGTCTGATCATTGCTTAAATATAGTAGATGCTCAATGCATGCTTCTAATTTGAATGAATTTAAAGTTAATTACCAGTTTTAGGAAAGCTATTTTAAACACACGCCTCTAAGTGTAAGTAATGACCTCTTTGAACTGAAGGGGGGGGGCAGGTTTTTATTGAACTCAGTTCTCCCATTCTATCTCCTCCAGTAAATTCTAATGAAGAGATTAACTCAGGAAACCAACAGAACATAGAGATGCAAATTATCCAAGTCTGTTTCAGAAAAAAGAATGTTCCCTTCAAGTAACCATAAGTTATTCTTGATGTTATACCTGTTTGGCTTTAAACAATAGAAATAAGTGAAAACCTTCATTGGAACTCAGGATTTGTTTTGTAGGAGTTACTAAAGCTGAGCTAGAAAGACTCAACCATGCAGGGAAGTTCTTGAGCACCAAGAACCCTGGAACCAGGTTTCTAAAACCAGTCATTGCTCTCTTCAGTCTTTCTTCTTATCCACTATTCTGGCTCTACTACTTGTCTCTGTAGATGGGCTTTTTCCATATAATAATAAGTTCAAGGTAGAGACCCAGCCCAGCTTAGATTAGAAGGTAGCTTCACCTAAGAAAATGATACCTGGGGCTGGGAATATGGCCTAGTGGCAAGAGTGCTTGCCTCGTATACATGAAGCTGTAGGTTCGATTCCTCAGCACCACATATATAGAAAAGGCCAGGAGTGGTGCTGTGGCTCAAGTTAGCAGAGTGCTAGCCTTGAGCAAAAAGAAGTCAGGGACAGCGCTCAGGCCCTGAGTTCAAGCCCCAGGACTGGAAAAAAAATAAATAAAATAAAATCCAATATTTATAAAGGGTGAAACACAAATACCACCAGATCAGGACTGGACAAGAACTGAGGCCTAACTGACTGTGCATGGAATTTGAGACTCACTAGAAACAGGTTCCCAAATGCCAAAAGGGTGTGACAACAGCTTCACATTTCTTCAAAACATAGCCTCAAAAGGAGAAGGGTACGAACTGAACACCTCAGGGGGGGAAAGGGTAAGGGGGAGGGGAGAGGGGGGTATGAGGGACAAGGTAACAAACAGTACAAGAAATGTATCCAATGCCTAACGTATGAAACTGTAACCTCTCTATACATCAGTTTGATAATAAAAACTTAAAAAAAAAGGAGAAGGGTTTGAATGCAAAGCATTCATAGAAAGTCTTCTGCATACAGATTCCTCATCTTCATCATCAACTAACCTAGGATTCAGAACAGTCCAGAGACCTAGAACAAATCACACTAAGTGAGGTAGGCCAAGCTCAGAGAGACTAATTGCACATGTTTTCTCTCACATGCAGAAGCTAGACCAAAAATACACTGGGACATGATAAATTATACAAGATTCTAGGCATTCACACACAAAGAAACCAAAGGAACATATTCTTAGGAGAAGAACACAAGGGGACAATGCCTATGTGCATCTCCTCATATAAAATATATTTATCATATGAAATACCATATAAATCAAATAAATATAAAATGTCATATAAAATATATTTATCACTGGGCACTGGTGGCTCATGCCTGTAATCCTAGCTACTCAGGAGGCTGAGATCTTGATGGTCATGGTTCAAAACCAACTGGGCAGGAAAGTCTGTGAGACTCGTCTCTAATTACCAGAAAACCAGAAATGACACTGTGCCTCAAAGTAGTAGAGCACTAGCCTTAAGCAATAAGAGCTCAGGGACAGTGTTCAGACCCCAAGTTCAAACCCCATGGCAAACAAAATCATATTATTGTTATTTATTATAATTAATAATTGTAGCAACAATTATTAGTATTATTACCTAAATAAACTCCAGGAAATAGAAACAAGAGTTGTTGTTTTTTTCATTGCTGTTTTTCTTTTCTTTTTGTCTTATTTGTTCGTTTATCTATCTTTGGGAGGGGGACCAGGGACAGAGAGATGGAAGAACAAAGGGTGAATAAATGAAGCAATGCTACTCACTAGACACTATGTTGAAAATGAACCATACAACTTGTAGGTGGGAACAGAAGGGCAAAACTGGGAGAGAGACTGAAGGAAGGGAGGACACTGTTCAAAAAGAAATGTACTCTTTACCAGACTTATGTAATTGTAACCCCTCTGTACATCACCTTTATAATCACAATTAAAAGAAAAACAAGTCCAGAAAATTGCATCTGTACAGAGTATGTACAAACTTGTTCTTATTTCTTAAACATGTATAAAAACGATTTGCATAACATTTCTATTGGTCATACTGCATCACTTTAGAGAAGAGACTTGAACATCTACAGGGTCCTGAAACTAATCCCTGAAGATACAGAGGGCTGACTACATATCTGTTCCATAGACCCTTTCTCACAGCAAACCTTTGCAAGGATATGTCATAGCTTTCCTAATATCTTTAGAAGGTAAGGTCTCCCAAGAACAATTCTCCTTTCCCAAACATGTTTTTCTCTTTCAAGATACATTTCAAATCCCTTTAGGCTGGTGGCCCCACTCAGAAAATTCAACCCTCAACTTGAGGAGTTTCAGCTCTTGGTCTCTTCCCACATTTTGCAACCTTGGTCAATGCTTTGGACAAACCACATGTTCATGAAGGCTCCCCTCTGCTCAGTGAGTAAGTAGTCACTGAAAGCTAGCTACAAGACTAGGTGATAAGGAAGGCCTTATTCTCAGGACTTACCTTGGGCTGGCATTGGAGACTAGGGAAATTCAAGTCCGAGAACTAGGGTGGATGCAGGTATTGTGCCTTGGTTTGGATAAGTGTCCCTCAAAGGTCCATATGTTAAAGGCTTAGTCCCAAGTTTGTGGCACTTTGGGCAGGTGGTGGAAACTTTAAGAGATGGAGCCCAGTGGGAAACATACCCTTGAAGGAGATATTGGGATCTTATCCTTTTATGTGTCTCTCTGTCCCTTCTGGCCACCATGAGGTGAACTGAGCTCTTTTCCCGTGCTTCCACCACAATGTGCTGCCTTGCCACAGACCCCAAAGCACACAGCCAAGCAATTGCAACCTCCAAAACAGTGAGCCAAAATAAAACTCTGCTTCTTTTTAAGTGACTTATCAGTGACACAAAGCTAAGGAACACAGTTTGCCTTCTTCCTACAAGATAGATTTAGACATGGGTTTTTGTTTGTTTGTTTGTTTTGCTTTTTGTGGGTTTTTTTTTTGTCAGTCCTTGGGCTTGAACTCAGGGCCTGGGCTCCATCCCTGAGCTTTTTGGCTCAAGGTGCTCAACTACTTTGAATGCCATTTCCAGTTTTCTGATGGTTAATTGGAGATAAGAGTCTCATGGACTTTCCTGCCTGGGCAGGCATGGAACCACAATCCTCAGATCTCAGCCTCCTGAGTAGCTAGGATTAAAGGCATGAACCACTGGTGCCTAGCCTTAGGCATGATTTCTATTGGCACCTAAAAGGTAAGTACATGTCATTATGACATAGTCAACATGACACACTGCCCCATCGTAGAAAGAATATTTCTTCCTATTAACATGAATAATGTCCTTTCTCACTTAAAAAACAAAATTTAAGAACATTTCCTGAGCTGGGGATGTAGTTGAGTGATAGAGCAATTACCTGACATGCACAAGACCCCAAGTTTCCAGAACTATAAAACAATGAATGGACAGATATTTTTGAATGTTTACTAAGCTCCAGGCACACACTCATTGGTGCTCTCAATAAAATTCCAGGGCATTCTGTTTCCTGTTCTTGGGTGGGGGGGAGGAGGGAAGCCACAGGCAAAAGCAAAGATGACCAACCCTGCCCACTTTTAGGGGCACTATAGACTCTTCCATTACTGGATTAAGGAGATTTCCTTCTTTCCTGCCCTGCTTGAGCCTGGCTTGCATTACTGTAAAAGCCACCAGCTGTGAATGCTAGTTGTAAAGGGCAGTGGCGCCAGCTCTTGTTAACTGATTTTGATTCCAAGTTGCCCCAATTGAGAAAAGGTTGGTGGGGGGAGGTAGGCCACCTCTTATTATAAAGTAAATTGGCTCATTCCTCTCCTTAAAACCTACTCATGACTCCCCTCTGTCCAAGAGACAGAATTGTATTTCTGGGAATAGGCTCTTAAACCCTCATGACCTGACCCCTGCCTGTCTTCCTAGTGACCCCACCACTCTCCAGAGTGGCAGCGTTATTCTATTGCCTGTTTTCAACCAGAAAAGCACACTTTCTTTCTTCCTTGTACCTTCCTACAGGGGCTTCACTCTGTCTAGCCCTACACCCACTGATATATATATATATATACATATATGTATATACATACATACATATATATGTACATACATACATATGTACGTACATACATACATATATATGTACATACATACATATGTGTATATATATGACCTCATGCATATTTGGGTGTACATAAGCAAAGAAACAGTGGTCCTTTCTAAGGAGAATTTAAACAGAAGGAAATTGATTGTCCAAATATTTGACTAAATATTATATATATATATATAATATCTACTGTTCTTTTTTTTTTTTTTGGCCAGTCCTGGGCCTTGGACTCAGGGCCTGACCACTGTCCCTGGCTTCTTCCCGCTCAAGGCTAGCACTCTGCCACTTGAGCCACAGCGCCGCTTCTGGCCGTTTTCTGTATATGTGGTGCTGGGGAATCGAACCTAGGGCCTCGTGTATCCGAGGCAGGCACTCTTGCCACTAGGCTATATCCCCAGCCCCATATCTACTGTTCTTGATAACCAGGTTTTCCTATGACATCCTTCTCTGGGCTTTCCTCAACCCCCTGGTTGCTGTGAAGATTTCCCTGCCCCTTAGTTGTCCCTTCCTCAGATCAAGGTAGAGATCCCCAATCCTCTTCTTCCAAGGTACTGAGCCCTTGCCAGACGATATGAACCATTGAGTCACAGCATCCCTGGTGCTCTTGCTTGCCCATCTTCCTCTTGGAGAAAGGGATCAGGCTCTACCAACCTCAGGGACTAATATGAGTAATCTATTATCGGAGACTAGAAGGTCAGGCTCAGAGAGACAAAGAGTATATGTTTTCACTCATTTCTGGAAGTTGGATCTAAATTATAAATGTCTTAAAACATAGAGGGTCATATGAATATATATATATGTATATACACACATGCACACACACACACACAACAAATGAACTAAAGTATAGTATGTGCAGTGGACGAGTTCAATGGCGTAACTCCTGTGAACAATTGACGTGCATTTTTACAAAATAAATACTAGGCAGTGGGAACACATGTTACTGAAGGAAGGGAAAGTCAAAGGGGGAGGGCAGATGAATGGAGAGGATGGGCAAAAACAGTCATAATTTTCAATATACACATTTGAAGATGGAACCAGGTAACTTGAGGGGATGGATGAGGTTGGGAAGATGGGGGAAATGATGGATGCATTTCACTCATCTGACATGCTGAATCAAAAACCCCTTTATTGTACAACTACTAAAAGATAATTTTTTAAAGAACCAAGCCTGGAAATGGTAGACCATAAAGAAATTAATAAATTGTGCACTTCCATCATGTGAATTTTATGGTATGAGTATACTTTCATAAAGCCATTACGAAAATGGAAGGACTCATGGCTCAAGTAGTAGACTGCCTGCCTAGCAATCACAAGGCCTTGAATTCAAACCCTACTACTGCATTAATTAACTAATTAAAAGATGTAAGGTGAGTAATAGTAAGGGAAGAGAGGAAGAGTGGGAGAAATTTAGCATGAAATATATGTGAACATAAAGTTTGATTTTAAAAAGAGACTAGGACACAAATACACCTAAAGGTTTGCTTCATTATACTCAAAAAAGTTATTAGAAGAAATGTCATTGACCTTGAACTATGCCATATGCACAAACAATTGCAAACTCATGGCCTCGACGCCAGCATCGTGTCATGTATCTTGATGAGGACGGCCATGGATCCACAGCCTCTCTTGGAAGCAGACACAGGGTTAGGACAGGCCTGGTTTCAGAATCAAGTGTTCTTCATTTCAAAAAAAAAAATTTAAGGGCCTTAAATGTTCTATTAATAGTTGTTACAAGCTTTCAAATGAGGCTTTCATATTTTCAAAATAAAAGAAAAAGAGAACCATCTAGGCTGAAGAGGTTCTGTTAGTGGCATTTCTGAGTTCAATGTTTAATGAAAGGGACAATATAGAAAAAAGATAGTTCAGAAAGAAGCAGACCTGAAGGCCTAGAACTTCTTACCACACACAAGAAGGGAAGGGTAGCTGAGCGATGATAGCTCATGTCTGTAAGCTCAGCTACTAAAGAGCCTGAGATCTGAGGATCACAGTTTGAAGCCATGCTGGGCAAGAAAGTCCATGAGATTCTTATCTCCAATTAAGCACCAAAAAGCTAGAAAGTGGAGCCATGGCTCAGGTGGTAGAGTGATAGCCTTGAGCAAATGAGCTTGGGGACAGCACCAAGGCCCTGAGTCAAGCTCCTTATCAAAAAAAGAAAGAAGAAAGGAATGAAAGGAAGGGAGAAAAGAAGTTTCAGTCCCATGCCTATGAGGACCATCTTCTTCATCGCAATCAGGATTAGGTAGCCATCTGCAAAGATGAGTAAAGCACGAAGATTGCAATGCGTGACTCAGGTTCCACCTCCCTTTCTTTGCTCCATTAGCCTGATGGCTCATGACCAGAAGCATGAACAGAGGGTCTGGAAGATTATTAAGACAGATACCACCTCTGGGCTGAACCAGAGAACCTGCATGGCCTCCCACGTTCTTGGGAAGGATCTAGATTCCAGAAAAGTGGTCAAATTCTGGAGTTTTGGTGTGTTCTCTGCACCCTTTCACTAAGGGAGAGAGAGTGAGAAAGGAATGGGGAAGAGTCACTATGACTTCTTGCTGGCCCAGCTACAAGGTCACTGGAAGGGGCAGTGGTTAGTAACTTAGGAAGAACAGGGAAGTGCCTTCATGACTGTGTTACATTGCCTCATGAAACTGTGCATGAGCTTTATAATGCTATACACATTTATTAAGCACGTAATTCTTTGTTGTTGTTTGCTGTGCCTGGGGCTTGAACTCTGGGCCTGGGCACTGTGCCTGAGCTCTTCAGCTCAAGGCCAGCACTCTATCATTTGAGCCACAGTGACACTTCCAGTTTTCTGGTGGTTCTCATGAACTTTCCTGCCCAGCCTGGCTTTGAATCACAATCCTCAGATCTCAGCCTCCTGAGTAGCTAGGATTACAGGCATGAGCCAACAGTGCCCAGCTAGGCACATGGTTATTTGAGTCACAAGGCCAGCATGGCACAACTGGGCTCTCCCTCAAATCTTCCAGGCTGAAGCTAAATTGGCTGAACCATACTCCTTTCCAGCAATTCTGGGAAAAGATCAGCTTCCAGGCTCATATAGCTTGCTGGCTAAATTCAATTCCATGTGGGAGAACTTAGATCCTCACTTCTTTGCTGAGATTCAGCTGTGAGTGGCCTATAACCCCTGGAGGCTGCCATAGTCCTTCACCAGGAAGATGCAGTTGTTCTTCATGGAGTAGGTAAGGGCAACCAAGGATAATCTTTGTGTCTTATGTCAATTTATTTGGGACTGAAATCATATCTGCAAAATCTGTTCAAAGCAGTATCTCCATTAGTGTTGGATTGAACACCTGCAAGTCTGTGCCTATGTGCCAGGAACTGGGGAATCTTAGTGGTTATTATAGAATTGTGCCTTGCAATTTTCCTAGGAAACATTCTCCAGTCTAGCTAAGTGGTCCTTAGAGGTGGAGGTACCAACAAGCAAGGGATGCTTGGGAAATTTGGGGCCAGTATGTTGCTGTTGTAATCATGGGCATCGGTTCCACTGGCATTTAGTGCCCGGGCCTGAGCTCTGCCAGAGGTCTCCCATAGGAGGAATGCAGGCTTTGGAGTCAGCTTTCCGAGGTCCCTCTGGGCATTCATGTAGATGAGAGTTTCATGCATGCATTTTTCAACCTACCCTAAAAGATTTTTGCTTTGGGGTTTTTGTTTTTTGGGTTTTTTTTTTTTTTTTGCAAATCCCAGGATCCTGATTTAATCATTGCACAAGGTGTACATATATCAAGTAACCTATTATACCCCATGAATATGCAGCTTACATGTTAATAAAAACAAGGAGACAAGACTTAGGCATAAAAGAAAGGACCTTGTCACAACCAAACTAAGGATACTTCAGTTTCTGAGTCAAAAATAAAACTCCTGCTCCTTCCCATTTGTCTTTTACCAATTCTAATCCTTATTTCATAACCTCTTTCATATAAAAGCACCCTTTAAACAAGAATTTCTAATATATTAGCATCAAAAAGATGATACAAGAGAAAAACATTATTGCAATAAAAAAAAACTTCATTAAAGATGGTTACCGTGTTAAAGCTCTCAAATGGCTGATCCATCCCCATACCAAACCTGCCTTTCAAATTACCATGGTTAAGAATGTGACAGAGGGCTGGGGATATAGCCTAGTGGCAAGAGTGCCTGCCTCGGATACACGAGGCCCTAGGTTCGATTCCCCAGCACCACATATACAGAAAACGGCCAGAAGCGGCGCTGTGGCTCAAGTGGCAGAGTGCTAGCCTTGAGCGGGAAGAAGCCAGGGACAGTGGTCAGGCCCTGAGTCCAAGGCCCAGGACTGGCCAAAAAAAAAAAAGAATGTGACAGAAACTGAGTAAGTACCAAACAGATACTTATCCCTTACAATCCTCACCCTAGGAAGTAGCTTGAATTTCATTGATGTTACTACTTTCTGAAAACAAATCTAAGAATATTTTCAGAGTTTGTAGAGGGACAGAGGAAAGGATGAAGAGAAGGAAAAAGGAAGAAAGAGGGAAGGAAAGAAAAAGGAATTAAAAAATAACTGAAGTGTTCAGGAAAATATTTTCCTAAAGATCTAGCAATTTAATGATATACAATTCAACATTTCAAATGTTAAGAACTTGAAAGCAAGGTTTTGCTAGATGTGGAATTGTGTATATAATCTATCACATAAAGTCAGTTATATTCGGGAGGAGGTCAACAGAGGGAACATTCATTTATATGACTTGTGACTTGGAATTATGACTGTTTTCTATTTTATTTTTATTGTCAAGGTGAAGTACAGAGGGGTTACGTTTCCATACATTAAGTAGTAAGTACATCTACCTCCTCCTTCATTTTTCTCTCACCTTCTTTCCTCCCCAAGTTGTACAGTTAGTTTTGTAAGTATTGCTGTTACATTGGTTTGCCTTTTGCCCTTTGTCTCACCATTTTAATGTTCCCCTTCCTTGAAATTATGATTATTTCTATTTACTTTAATGATGACTAGAACCTTGCCACAATACAGCTTGGTCACAAGGCAATTCCTAGTAGAATATTTGGCCTACAGTTGGACACACCCATTCAGTCCAGAATATTAGGCAAAAATGAAGGTCTGTGTCATGTTCCATCTGGTGGCAAAAGGGACCAACTATTACTACTTTCTGGTGTGCTAGCTATAGTAGTCATAACTTTTACTCTGCTGCCCTCTAGTGGATATAACAAGTATAGGTTTGAATAAATCATTTTCCTTGCCATTATTCCGTGTGCTTGGATGCAAACTGGGAATTCAGGTGCAAGCTACTGAATTTAGATTTAAGCGTCCAAATACTGGACATTTAAAGATTGCTCACTTCCAACTACTATAGATACTTTCATTCTAATTAAGACAAATTTATAAATATGTTTTTGAAACAACCCTTCTGTCCTTAGAAGGTTATCACTAAATTTTTTAATTACACAGCTCCCTATCTCTCACCAAGCACCCTCTATTCCTCTTGGTGACTCGGCCACCAACAGCACCATCATCAGATGTGGCCCTTTCATCTTGGACCAGAACTGTGAGCCAAAGCAAAAGAAAGCCTATTTTCTTTGAGAGAGAGAGAGAGAGAGAGGAGAGAGAGAGAGAGAGAGAGAGAGAGAGAGAGAGAGAGAGAGAGAGAGAGAGAGAGAGAGAGAGAGAGAGAGAACTAGTATCATTAAAAGGGTAAATATATACACATTATAATCCTCATGTCCTAATCAAGAATGTGCCCTTTAAAGAACAAGCTATTAATGGGCTAGGAGCTATGGCTTAGGACAATAGCTTCAAGAACTTTTTTTTAATCCTAAAGATATGAATCTTGGTTGGCACTGAACAGAAAGGGCACTTCATGCTTTGGAATTAAGGCTGAAAAAGAGATGGACACAAAGAAGAGAGATACTGATAAAGCAGTGACACTAAGACAATGACAATTATTGCTGTTTTTCCATTCTGGGAATTAAATCTCCCACCTCATCCATATCAGGCACTGTACCACTAACCCAATACAATAGCACTTAATATGTTCTAAGAGCATTCCCAGGAAGGTCACAAGCATTCACATGGCCTTCTCACCACAAGCCTATGAGGCAAACACTATCCTCGCTCTGAATGAGGAAACCGAGACTTCAGGATTCAATTGGCCACAGAACCCTGGTGGTTTAAGGGTAGAGCTGAAGGCACAGCCAGGATCTCAGCCCGAGCAATGCTGCCTAGATGAGCTCCTCAGGATACTGAGGACAAGTTAGAATCTTCTGGAGACAAGGTCAAAATGGCACCTGGTCAACAGAATTAGGCTTAGTGGGTAGTTAAAAGTAGAGGGAAAGGGAGACAATCAAATGTAATGTGGAGCCCTGGGTGGGATGTAGAACAGAAAAAGAACATTAGGGAAAGCTACAGAAATCATGTATATAGACTTTGGTTAATTGTAATGTACAAACTAGTTCATTAATTCCCACAAATAAACCATGCTAATGTGATATGAATTCTTTCAGGTCTCCTTTTTAAGATGATTAATACTATGGAAATCATCTGATTCCCTGGGGAGTTAGGAGATACATTAATATATAGCCTGACTTGGGGTCATTTAAGAGGATGAACTTCTGCATGATCTGGGAAACCATCAAGTGGCTTAGATTGTCCCAAGCCTTTTATTTTTTGGAGGAGATAACTATCAGTACTAAGTCCTCTGCTGAGATTTTTCTGCTTCTTTCTCTTCTTCAAAAAGGTTCAAACACACAGCATAAATTTCTTAATCCTTTCTTCCTAAACTCCTGAGCTTAGGTGACCATCCAGACTCAACTTCCAGAGTAACTGGGACTACAGGAACACACTACCACATGTCTCCAAATCCCTTTTAACAGTTAACATCCAATCAAGATAGTTACCAGAGGAGTGTGCATGGTATATTCAGCTCTATGGTGGGTTCTTTTCCTCCCTCTTAATCCTGCAGGATTGGAGGGTAAGTGCTGCAGCCAGGTTTGACACCAGGCAACTCACAGTGGCCAAACCATACCTCGTTCCGAAAGGAATGCCAACCCAGTGGAGAAGTTAAACAAGCAAATTCATGAATTAAGTTCATACCACCAAAGGAGGACAAAGAAAGGAACTGTATCAAATTAGTCTAAGTTATTATCTTGCATACATGCCAGGGTATGTTCCAAGTAAATTAAAATGATGAAGTCCTAACCTAACCCTGTAACAGAGTCCGATTGAAAAATTAAAAGACAGAAGAGTAAGTTGCACTGACTTGTTATAAACCTGAAGAAACTCAAATAACAAGCATGAACTCATGGAAGAATTATCCATCTTGGGGGCAAATGTATTTTTAAATTATTAAACCACCCATATCTTCACCACTCAGTGGCAAGGCTAACTTTGTCTGGGGATGTCTTCCCATGGAATTCAAAGTAGACAGAATGCATGTGGGTGAGGGTTCAGGAAGAGCATTGTGGAAGATAGACGGTGGCATTACACAGAATCTTGGGAGTTCAGGTCCTTTTTGAGGCATACTCACCATTTCTTTTTCTTTTTCTTTTTTTTTTTTTTTTGAGACAGGGTCTCAGTTGCTCAGGCTGGCCTGGACTCACTCCGTAGCCTTGGCTTGTATTGAACCTGTGATTGCCTTGCATCAGCTTTCTGAGAGCTGTGATTACATGCCTATACCACCAAGCATGGACTTAATTTTTTACTTACCATTTTGATGCCAAAGATCAAACCCAAGCCTTTGTACTTTACTCTACCACTGAGAAAAATCCCCAATTTCCCACTATCTATTTTAACATGTGATAGACTGTCATGTCTTTGTCCAAAGTTTCTGAGGTGGAAATAGGTGAAAGATGAGATCTATAAGGCCTTTGTGATTCCTAAACCAGAATGAAGGCCCTCTTTCACCTACTAATTTGGGATGAGAATTTCAGCATAAAGTCTCACCTCTGTCTCCTCAGTGAAACTGGAATTCCTCTGCATCTCTAGTCTTGCAATGACCCCTCATGTTAGCTATGAAATAACCTTCTATGATGTGACTGATACTAAGTAAAGCATGTTAGTTGAAGTCAGCTATAGTCTTAGAGCTGCATTTAAGGATGTCATTTGTACTCCTGGAGCTAAAAATCTTTTTACCAGCTCCTACAAACAGGAGGGAATTTTCTTTTGTTTCCCTTTTCCTAAGTCAACCCCCGACTGATTATAAATAACACACCAAGTTAAAATTTAAAATGAGGCTGGGGATATGGCCTAGCGGCAAGAATGTTTGCCTTGTATACATGAAGCCCTGGGTTCGATTCCCCAGCACCACATATATAGAGAAAACGGCCAGAAGTGGCGCTGTGGCTCAAGTGGCAGAGTGCTAGCCTTGAGAAAAAGAAGCCAGGGACAGTGCTTAGGCCCTGAGTCCAAGCCCCAGGACTGGCAAAAAAAATAATATAAATAAAATGAACCCCTGTAGCTTCAAATACAAGCAACCAGGATCACTTAAATGATATGCTTACAGTAGTAGGATGTAGACACGACCACATTCTTCTGAAGAACCTTGGCCAGCTCTTAAAAATTGAAACTAAAACAGATGCTGGTGGCTCATGCTATAATCCTAGCTACTCAGGAGGCTGAGACCTGAGGATAAAGTTTCAAAGCCAGGATGGCAAAGTCTCTGAGACTCTATAATCTCTAACCAGCAGAGCCAGAGGTAGAAGTGAGGTTCAACTGGTAGCCTTGAGCAGAAAAAGCCAAAAAGCATAATGCCAGTACAGCCAACAGAAAAATGTTGTGAACAGAAGAAAATGTGATACATAAGTGGCTCACACTCATAATCCAAGATATCCTGGAAGTATAAATTGAGATCATGATTCCAGGCCAGCTTAGACTAAAAACTCACACACCCCATTTCAACAGAAAAAGTTGTACACATCTGTCATTCCTAGCTATGGTAGGAAAAAAAAATAGGAACAGTTTAGTCCAGGCTTGACTGGGAATAAGAGGTAAGGCGTACACACACACACACACACACACACACACACACACACACACAAAAGAAATCCAAGTACACTGAATAGGCACTCTGCCCTAGAGGCGGCAGGTCCCACCACATGAAGGCTGTATGTGGAGACTTTCCTCCAGGTGACCAGCACTGAAAGGGAGCAGAGCAACTCTGCCATAGAGAAATCTGGCAAGCAGTACCTCAGCAAGATGACAAAGGTCAATACTGAAAGAAATGAATCATGCTGTTGTAGAATATACTATATGAATGATAAAAATGTTACTTTACCTGGGCAAAACCTATTGCCCTAGTGTCATTACCAGTACACCTGGCATAAAGTGTGGTGGAAAACACATCTGTAATCCTAGCACTCCAGAAGCTGAGGCAGGAAGACTGAGCTGGAGGTCAGCCTGGATTACAAAGTCAGATCCTACATTTAAAAAAAAAACAAAATACATTAGACAAATACCAATGGATCATCTGCCCAGTTATCCTCAATATCAGGGCCATCAAAAACAAGTTAGAAAAATGAGTAACTTCCAAAAGCAGTTAGATGCCAGCTAAACATGATGGGCTCTTGGAATGGAGAGAATATTCAGTAAGGAAGCAATACAAATAAGGTAGTCTATAGTTCACAGCTCTGCCAGGGTATTACTAACATAGATAAATAACACAGAAAACTGAGTTATTTATGGAAACATGAGAACTCTGGGCTTACAACTGTAGAACTTCAATTTTTCTATGAACTTAAAATTATTCTTTTGTCTAATACTTAAAAATTAGTTTCTATAGGGCTGGGGATATGGCCTAGTGGCAAGAGTGCCTGCCTCCGATACACGAGGCCCTGGGTTCGATTCCCCAGCACCACATATACAGAAAACGGCCAGAAGCGGCGCTGTGGCTCAAGTGGCAGAGTGCTAGCCTTGAGCGGGAAGAAGCCAGGGACAGTGCTCAGGCCCTGAGTCCAAGGCCCAGGACTGGCCAAAAAAAAAAAAAAAAAATTAGTTTCCATAGATATGCAGTGTCTCTAGATTTGTATGCTAACTGGTATATGAGTTGTGTACAGTAAACATATTTATGTACTGTTGTTAAAACAATGAGTCAGCAGTGTGAGACTGACATCAGGATTGCAGGTCCAGGATAGGCCTGGCAGAAAAGTATGCAAGACTATCTCAATGGATAGAAGCTAGATATGGTGGCTTGCACCTGTCATCACAGCTACCACCAAAGTAAACGTAAAATAGGATATCAGTCTAGTCACATGCCCAGGCAAGAAGTGAATCTCAAAAGTAACCAATACAAAGCTAAGCACCAGTCACTCACACCTGCAGTTTCAGCTACTCAGGAGGTTAAGATCTGAGGATTGCAGTTGAACCAGCCTGGGCAAGAAAGTCCATGAGACTCTCCAATTAACCACCAGAAAACCACGAGTGGCACTGTGGCTTTAAAAAGCTCAGGATAGGGGCTGGGGATATAGCCTAGTGGCAAGAGTGCCTGCCTCGGATACACGAGGCCCTAGGTTCGATTCCCCAGCACCACATATACAGAAAAACGGCCAGAAGCGGCGCTGTGGCTCAAGTGGCAGAGTGCTAGCCTTGAGCGGGAAGAAGCCAGGGACAGTGCTCAGGCCCTGAGGCCAAGGCCCAGGACTGGCCAAAAAAAAAAAAGGTCAGGATAATGGTTTGGCTCTGAGTTCGAGTCCCACAACTGACAAAAAAGTAAATTAAAAATAACCAATGCAAAAAAAATCCAAAAATTTGAGGTGTAATAGGGAGGAAGTTAAAGAGAAAATGAAGACTTTAGGCTTATCTCTTATGAGCAGAAAAGTCTTTTATTCCTTTTAAAGACAAACAAACCACATCCAAGGCTTCAACTACAGGACAATCCAAAGTAGCCACTGACAGACAGCTTTAGGTGCTAGAGGACAGACACAGGGTGGGAAACAATGACAGCTGAAGCTCACACCAACCTGGCTCAGGACAGTAGAGCTCTGCTAGTGCTGGGGTATAAGGAGAGCATGAAGGAAGGAGACAGCCGAGTTTACAAGGATTGAAGCACTGAAGGCTGCTTGGACAGGGATGTGTTCTCAGGCTATGGGAAGGAGACCAGCCAGCCTCCCCAACCCCACCCCCCAGAGCTTAGGCTGCCTTGCAGAGGGCCACAGCAGAAAAGCGGACCTCTCCTTGTTCACGCTCAGTGAATTCTCTGCAGACCTTGGCAGCATCCTGAAAAGGAAGAATGACATTAATATCTAAACAAAAACCAGCTAGGGAAGCAAATTTCAAAGTGAAACCACTTCTAAGACCTGATTGTGTTCAGCTTACCCTGCCCAACTTCAAATCCCTCACTAACCTTGAGAACCAGGGGTGAAGGCAAGAGAAAACAGCAAGCGTCACTGGAAAGCACATCATGGGTTTCTTGCACAAGCTGACTCCCTATTGCTTCCACCAAGTGCTTCTAGGCTGCATTGCCTGCTGCCTCATTTTCACAAGTAAACTAAACCACTAATACTTTTTCCCTGAAATCTCAACAAAACTGAATGGCACCATAAGTAAGAAATTTTCCTTAGTACAAGCACACCGTCTATCTAGACTCTTCTTTAAGTTGAAAAAGTCTATAGCCAATCTCCCTCTTATCCAGAATCAAGAGGTGGTGGTCACTTCTACTGGGATCTTGTCAGGGATATTTTCAGTCTCTTCTTTCCTTCTGCAACAAGTAACCATGTGGGAAGAAACACTTGAATTTATCTAACCAGAATCCTTAGTGTACTACCTATCAGACTGACCAAAACCTAGCAGTCTTAAAAGAGGATCTGGGAAGGCTTGGGGCACTCTAGTCTTCCACAATGATATGACAGGCTGTCAGTGATCACCTTAATCCCACAGGGAAACAAGGCAATGGTTTCCGGCTAATTCTAACAGTGGACTGAAGACAACACACAAAACGCATTAATCGAGCCTTCTTTGAAGGCTCCTGTTTAAAGCCACTTGCTGTAAGACAAGATAGGTAGAATTACTGAGATGATTTTTAAGCCCTAAAGACTGCTATTGACCCAGAAAACTGATGCTGGCATGCCTGGATGTGCCAGTATGTTAGACAATGTAGCTGGGAGATGTGGGAGGTGCATTCCAGGATTACCTGCAGCAGAGAGTCCTCAGAACTAGTGCCATGGTCCACCGGAAAAGGCATTCGACCATCTAGAACAAAGAAGTTGGGCACATCAACTTTCCTGCATTTTCAGGACAACCCAGAAGGAAGTTCTAAATTTTTCCAAAAACCACTCACTGCACCCCCATAAAGAAAGCTATGAAGAAACTTGAAGGTTTGGTTATGAAGAAATAAGCTGTAGAGGTTCAAGAGTCCCTAAATATCCACTCTAGACATGGCCAGTCCATAACTAATGGTATCACACAAATCCAAGCCAGATCCCTAATAGGAGGGCAAAAGTCAGCTGGTCTCTGGGGTACAGCAAAGGGAAAGGCATAAAGAAATCTGTGGTCTCCCTTGCCCTCCTATGACTACTGGTTACCCCTTGAGTCCCTCCATAAGTGATGTCTCAACTTGAATCTTTCTCCATTAATATAAAATAGAAATAATTATAATTTATCCAAATTCATTTCATATAAACAAGGTCATTCAGACACTGATCCTTTTCTAAGGTATCCCTTGTCTGAAAGGATGACATAGGAGATGCTATGAAGAGCTGGGCAGAGGAAGTGTGAACATGGCTGCCTGCAGTCCTTACTGCTTCATGACTGCAGCCATTCATTCAGTAGGTCAGTAGCCTAAGCACAGCTCTGTGGGTATGATAGATGGTTAAGAGTCCTATTGGCTGGCCTCTCCTGCACTGGCCTCAAAGAATGAAATACTAGCAGCATACATACTGCATCGAAGAATGTAGGAAACCATAAAGAGTTTCAAAATGGAGTGATACATACCTAGCTCATAGAGATGGCCGTCCACATTGTTAAACAGAATAAAATGAAAATTCACCTTGTCATCTACCTGAAAAGTTCAAGAAACTTTTAAAATGGGAGTCATATGAACTTATTAAAATAAATTCTTGCAACAAAAGTAGAATGAAACAGTTTGCTTATATTCTTAAGAAGTATTATAGCTTAGTCATGAATTTCCGAAAAACAGGGTCCAATTCTAAACCATCAAGGGCAGAAATGCTGGAATTCTTAAGATAGCCTAGCTTTTTGGTTACTGCTATGACATGTCTTTTACTGATGAAGAAATTCAGGCTTATCTCAGGAAAGGTCAGGCCAAGAGAGAGGTTATAAAAACAGTTGCCTTGAGGAGGTTCTGTTTGTAATATTTACATTCCTGGTGCTAGGGACTAAACCCAGAGCTTCCTTCATGTTAAGCATAAGCTGAATCACTGGGCTACATCCCCAGGTCCCCCAATATGGTCTAAATCTTTTCATTTTTATTTATTTATTTATTTTTTGGCCAGTACTGGGCCTTGGACTCAGGGCCTGAGCACTGTCCCTGGCTTCCTTTTGCTCAAGGCTAGCACTCTGCCACTTGAGCCACAGCGCCGCTTCTGGCCATTTTCTGTATATGTGGTGCTGGGGAATCGAACCTAGGGCCTCGTGTATCCGAGGCAGGCACTCTTGCCACTAGGCTATATCCCCAGCCCCTAAATCTTTTTAGAATGGGCTATTGTTAGTATGTTTTACTTTCCTCACATGGCTTTGAGAAGGGTGGGATGCTCAATTACTAGCAGAGTTACTTTGTAAGACTGATATGCATCTACACAGAATACTATTGGTTTGAATTATACACTATCTTAACTACCAATTCGATGTCTGAAGACACATTTTGGGGAACAGATTTAGTCAAGCATCATTGTCTGTCATCAACTGGCCTTGAGTAGGTTATCTTTTTATTCACTATATTCCAATAAAATTCCTGCAACTACTCCAATGGAAACACAGGCAGGGCCCAGGCTCAAATGTAGACTTTCATTTACCCGACACTGGCCCTCCTGTGCCACGGCATCGTGGGCTGCCTGGATGGCCTGCAGGAAAGAGGAAAAGAATCAGCACACAGCTTTCCACAGTGATTTCAAAGCAATGCTCTGCAAGTTCTTCCTACCTCATTCTTTTCAAAGCATTTAGCTCTGTCTTCAGGGGACATCTTCTCTGTCTCAGAAAGAAACTGTTTCAGGATTGATCCATCCTCTTTAAAAAGAAAATGCAAGCATTGGTACAGACAAAAATAATACAAATGGATTCATGATATTGCTGACCAAAGCATTCACAGCATCTTAATCTTCACTATGATCTCCAGGGATGTGGATGAACAGTCCCCTCCTTCCAGCCTGCCTCTCTTTCAAGACAGGCAGGCCTCCCCATTCTTATAGCACAGAAAGCTCTTTCAAGTTAATAACCTGGAGTGGGGTGTAGCTGGGTTAAAGAGCTTGCCTCAGATACTATATAAAAGGCCCTGAGTTCAATTCCCCAGCAACAGAAACCTCTCTCTCTCTCTCTCTCTCTTTCTCTCTCTCACTGAGGAGACATTTGTTTTTTGTTTGTTGCATTTTTTTGGCCAGTCCTGGGGTTTGAACTCAGGGTCTGAGCACTGTCCCTGGCTTCTTTTTGCTCAAGGCTAGCACTCTGCCACTTGAGCCACAGTGCCACTTCTGGCCATTTTTCTATATATGTGGTGTTGAGGAATTGAACTATTATTTCATGAAGTTTCCCAATTTCTAGAAATTGACAGATAATCCAAGCTTTATTTTTAAAACCCTGTGTTTTCAGCCTGGAGCAGAGTTACTTGATTATGACCTTTTTTTAAAATCTCAGATTGTGGGCTGGGGATATGGCCTACTGGCAAGAATGCTTGCCTTGTATACATGAGGCCCTGGGTTCAATTCCCCGGCACCACATATACAGAAAACAGCCAGAAGTGGCGCTGTGGCTCAAGTGGCAGAGTGCTAGCCTTGAGCAAAAAGAAGCGAGAAAACAGTGCTCAGGCCCTGGCTTTTTCTATCTATGTGGTGCTGAGGAATGGAACCCAGGACTTCATGTATACGAGACGAGCACTTTACCACTAGGCCATATTCCCAGCCCAATGAGGAGAGTTTTGAATCAATTAACTGACAGCAACATCATCATAGTTTTAAAATTACAGTATCTCAAGTATCTCCTGGTTTGGGAACACAGAATTCTAAATAAAGTGCATTTTACAAAAGAAATAGAAATGACTGAACTGCAACTTTTTTTTTGTCAGTCACGGGACTCCAACTTGGGTCCTGGGCACTGTCCCTGAGCTTTTCTGCTCCAGGCTAGTGTGCTACCACTTTCAGCCACAGCTCCACTCCGGTTTTCTGGTGGTTAATTGGAGTTCAGAGTCTCATGGACTTTCCTACCCAAGCTTGCATCAATCCATGATCCTCAGATCTCAGCTAGGATGAATAGCTAGGATTACAGCTTGGGCTACAACTTTTTAATGTAGAATAAATCAACATTTGGAAAAGCAACTTCTGGAAGATTTAGGTCTTTATGGCCAGACAAGCCATCTTTAGTATCAGTAGGATACCAAGAGTCTTGGACTATACTTGCTTTAATAAAAATTACGCAAGCCAGATTATCAGTGACTCACATCCTGGCTACCAGGATCCTATAAACTCAGGAGACTTGAGGTCTGAAGACTGGAGTTTGAAACCAGTTTGGGCAGGAAAGTTCATGAGACCCTTATCTCCAATTAACAACCAAAAGTCAGAAGTAGAACTGTGGTTCAAGTTACAGGAATGGCATGCACACACAAATGCACATACACACACAAAAATTACATACACAAGTGTACATTTGAACCCAGGACTTTATGCAAGGAAGGTAAGAGCTCTACCACTAAATTATACTCCCAACCCAAACAATTTTTCTTTGGAGACAGAATCTCTGCCTACGTTGTTCAGGCTGGCCTTGAATCCTTGGGCTGGGCTCAAACAATCTTCCTGCCTCAACCTCCCAAGTAGTTGGGACTACAGGTATACACTACCATGCCCAGCTGTGTATCTTAGCTGCTACAATGAACAGGGTACTCTCCTCATCCCTACCCCCTAGCTGTTGTCTAAAGCAGGAGTTGGTGAACCACTATCACCATTTCTCTAAACCAAGTCTTACTGGAACACTATTATAGCTACTGGTTTACATCTATGACTGCTTTTGAGCTACAAAGTTAGATGTGAATCCTAAAAGATTTACTATTAACCTTTTAAGAAACATTTGCCAACTTATTCTAAATTTCATGTAATGGCCATGTTGCTTTAATCCATTTACTGTTCACTGTGCCTCTGACAAGCTTAAGGAATCAGACTTGGTTCCCAATATCATGCACAGTATTCACTAGATGTGGGCAAAGTTCACTCACACATAAAACATTTAAGGTTTTGGCTTGCTGCTACAGAACTTCCATACCACTTGGGTCAGCTGCTCCCTATTTCTGTTCTTCCCCATTGCTTAGAAGACAAGGAATCAATAAAGACAGGCCTTAGCAGTCAGCATTTTCTGGTTAGCATTATCTCTAGCTCCACATTGAGAATTCAAAAGGAACACATGAGAATGATTACACAATCGGCTCTCAAGTACTTTTTCCTTTTACCTGTGGACAAACAAAAGTGTCTATTGGAAAGGCAGCTGGACACACTTCTTAAATGAGTTTCCTCTGTCAAAGAAACAATAAAAATCTATTCATGTGCTATAGTCGAGTAAGTAATGCTTATGAGTGAAGAGGTTTCCAAAACAATTTTTAAAGCAATGACTTTGCTGAAAAAAGCCTTGATGATTTTTGTTATGAAGTGTTATAGTAACTGTTTGCTAAATTCCATGTTTCTTAGAGGGTGACCCGCTGAGAAGTTACACATACCAAACTGCATTTTGTCTTGATTATTGGCCACTGTGTGGATCAGTCCAATCGTACCACAGGAGTTCCCAATGGTCTGCTTCATGAAGTACACTTTAGGACTCACTTCTTGTCCCTTCAGTTCTTCAATCTGTTTTTTCCTAAAGTTCTCATGCTGTGAATGGGAAAACATTTTTACATCTCAAAGTGAAAATGCAAAGACCAGATGGCACCACAGTGCATTCTACCACCCACAAGGAAACACAAGCAGGGAGATGTCACCCAGAGCCTTGGTTCTAGCTGTTGGCCCAGAGAATAGCCCGTATGCTGCCGGTGGGGTGCTGAGGTTCTTAGGCTCCACCCTGTGTTTCTGAGGTCCCTAGGCTCCACCCTGTGCTGCAGTGCAGATGCTGCCTTGTTGGATATTGCCCAAGGCTGTCTAGACTGCAACCTTTTAGCTTGAGATGAAGGGTGTCATGATGTCAGGAAACAAAGAAGTCCATTTATTATTTTTCTTTTATCAGTACTGACTGTATTTTACATAGGCATCCTAATCAAGCTATGAACGATTTAATGGCCAATTTTAATTCCAACTAGTTTTCATTTCACTATTCTATAACATTTGCTTCCATTTTGTCCAGTTCAATGTCTCTTTAAAAACAAAACAGGGGATAGGAATGTAGCTTAGCAGTAGAGTTCTTGCCTAGCAAGCATGAAGCCCTGGGTTCGATTCCTCAGCACCACATACACAGAAAAAAGCCAGAAGTAGTGCTGTGGCTCAAGTGGTACAGTGCAAACCTTGAGCAAAAAAAAGCCAGGGACAGTGCTCACGCCCTGAGTGCAAGCTCCAGGAGAGGCCAAAAAAAAAAAAAAAAAAAAGCCAACAAGCCATTAAATTTCTAAAAACTGAACAATTTCTCCTTCTGCATGTTTTCAGGGTAAGAATACAAGCAGTACTGGGTGCAGGACTATGCTTTTACAAAAACTTCTCATCAGATAAGACGTGACTTGGAGGGTGGGAAAGAAAATGGGCTAGCTACTTACACAGGGATACCATGAGCCTGTCTATACCTTTCATCCAAGACCTGAGAAGTTAGGACTCAGATCGTACATTTGCATAATGACACATTCTAGTAGCCTTGTATTACTGCACATGAATCATGTTTTAAAGCTTGTTCCGTGCCACAGAGCTCAACTTCAACCCCATCTAGTGGGAAGCTCTTGCTTACTTCCAAACTCTTGAGTTGTCACTTATTGACTGTTAAGGGGTTTCATCTTTCCAGGCTAACCAGATACACATTTTACATGAAAGCAACCATCCTTTGGGATTAATCTCTTGCATGGAGACCCTCCTCTAAATATTTCACCACCAGTGAAAAGGACTGAAAGAGTTTGACATCAGCATTCCCAATGTCCTGGTCACAATCAAATGCTTTTAAAATTATCATTAGCTTGCTCTTGAAATCAACCTATAATCCTTACTTTTCACTAAATTTCCTTCAGTGTTTGAATGCCCAGTAGGCGTTCTGTGTAGAATAAAAGCTCAATAAATTCGACAGATTGAAATGCAGCTAACGGACAAAAGACACGTTATTCATACCAGACTGTTCTCCAAAAAGATCCACTTGAGCCTGCAGAAGGAGCCCCGTGAGCTTTTAAGGTAAATATCCTGCACCACTGCCTCCCAGAGGCCTTGCCTGAGTGCTGCTCAAAACCTCCGAGTCATCATGGTTCCTCTAATGAAAGAGCTCCTAGAGATGCTCAAGTGGGAAACCAGATTACATTTGAGTTGGTCAAGAGAGTGAGTCTGACCTGCAATGATTTGCAGTTTTCACCCAAATGTTAAACCTGCCACTGACATTATCCTAATTCCTATAATAAATATTTTAACCCATTAATACTTGGCCTGTTTACTAGCAGGAAGGCCGGGACATTTCCTATACAGCTTGGCTTATATGCTTCTACAACACGTAGATGCTTGCACTAATGCTTGCACTTCAGTTAATCTTACTGGTGCCCCAAATGCTAACAGCCTGATTCTTGTCAATCCCAACCACTCCCAGTCAGCAGCCAAGTGATGGCAATGAGCCATTACCGGGATTCCCCACACTCCAAGACAACAAATATCTTACTGGACGTTTTTATAAGATGCTCAGTTTTGAGATACATATATTCTTTCATAATTGTGGCAGTAAAACCATTCAAACAAAAGTAAGCTAATAATCACCAATGTCATCCAGCTACAAGGTCAGAGGCAAGAATACAAGTGGTGGACAGAAGATCCCAAAGAGGAACTCTATGCAAATGATTCAGCACACATTCAGAAGTGTGTCTGGGGATGGGGGAGGGCCCTTAGTCCATCAAACCTAGGAAATGGAGCTTATCTGAACCGTTTGTGTTCTGGTGTTCAGGCAAGCTGTCTCCTCTATTTTACAGCTAGGTGGGAATCTAAGAAACAAACAAGGAACTGACCGTTTTCAGCCCTTAAAAGGAAACCGCCAGCAGTTCCCAAGTGGAAGGCTCAGACAAACATAACGGAGGGAAACGGGTGCACAGGATGAATTATTTCTCTTTAACGGGGATGATGGAATTGGGGAAGCTCCTGTCCCAAATTAAGGCAATTCTGGTCAGATGGGCAAGGATGCAACTGCCACAGTTCAAACCGGCGTCCCCAAAAAAGTGATTCATTCGTGCAGGCCCCTCCCTTCCTGAGAGGCCTTGACTTTCACCCCCTACAGGTGGGGTGCATATTAGCAAGATATGGGGCGCCTAGACCTCTCCAGAAAGGGAAACCCCTCCCCTCCATGATCCTCTGGAGCTTGGGGAGCAACATACTATGTCCCAGACCCGCCCATGGGAGCTTCACTCTCTACCTGGGCCGTGAGAGGAAAGAGAAGCAGCAGGGCGCAGGCAGGTGATGGCACCGAGCTCAGCGTCTCCTCCTCCAGCCCCAGCACGTCGGTGAAACGCCACTGGCCGACGACCCCCAGCCGGGCCAACACCTGTGCGAAAGGGAGACAGGGCGGGCCCGATGCGCCGGAGAGAAAGGGAGGGGAGGGCGCAGGGTCATGACACCTGCCAGGGGGCGCGGCCAGCACGCACGCACACGCGCGCGCGCGCGCGCCTCGCACGCCCCCACCCGAGCCATGTAGGCCACGCCCCTCCTCCCGGTGCCCCGCCACCCCCACGCCCCGCCGCCCCCACGCCCCGGCCGGCGCAATGACACAGCACAAAGCGCGGCCCCCACGTGGCGCCCGCGAAGCCCGGGTACCGAGTCCTCGCGGTGCGCGGCGCGCGCCACGCCCTCAGGAGCGCTTCCCAGCGCAGCCTCCTCCGCCCAACCCTGACCGGAGCCGCCCCCCTACCCTTCCCACGCCGAAACCCTGAGGAGAGAACGCCCGACACGCGACCAAAGCCGGGCGCTGAGGGATTCGGTGGGCGCCTCCCCACCCCGACGAGACGGGGGGAGACGGGGCTGCGCGAGACGCCACTCACTTTGTTCAGCATCTGAAAGAAAAACAAACAAAAAACTGTGATTGAGATGGGAGGCCGTGGCCGAGCGCCCACCGGGCGCTCCCCGAGCAGCGGAACCCCTGGTGCTCACCTCGGGGTTGATCTCCATCGGCTTCAGCTGCATCTTCGCCAACCGCCGCAGGTGTCTCTGCCCGGAGAAGAGGAGAAAACAGCGAACGGAGCCGCCCAGGCTCCCGCTATAAAGCGCCGGCCTGGCGCACTGTGGATGCCTGCGCGGGGGGGAGCAGGGGCCAAACCAAGCAGGGGGACTCGGCCAGACGCCGGCCAGAGGGCGTGGGCCCCCCCGCGCGCCGCGCCGATGGTACAGCCGAGCCCCCAAACCTTGCAGCCTCGCTCGCTCGCCGGGTGAGATAATCCGGTGGCGGAGGAGGTGGGTTTTGTGGGTGGGTGCTTTGAGTGTATGGGGCAAGCGTTTGTGATGAAGCCTTTTGAGTTTTGGCCGACATTCCTCGGAAATCCATCCTCTACCATCTCAAATCAGTCAAAAGCTCGGGTGGGGGTCTCTGAAGCATTTGAGAAAGCACAAATTCAACAGGTATATTTTTATTATAGGACATAAATATATGCCCCTTCCTCCCCCATCTCGCGTTTACCCTTAGGCAGTGCATCCTCCATATTAAATCGGACAGTGTCGAGGTTCATTTTGAATTGACTATCTAGAATAAAAACGGGATACCTAACAGATATTGCATTAGTAAGGCTGATGTAATGTGACTCCCCAGGAAGAACTGGTTGGTCTTGGAAAAGGGGTAGAAACTCGGGATGTGACTGTAATGCAAGACACAGAGAATGAAGGCGTTTGGAGACTTTGGAAAGCTGATCTAAGAAAAAGATAGGTAGAATTTTGAGACTAGGGGCTGTAAAGGCAAACCATTCTTCAAAGAACAGAGAATTGAAATCATAAAATGCTGGTTTCACAATGCTCCAAAGGGAACGCCAACTAAAACCGCTTTTCTCTAATAATCTTGAGTGGTTTTTTTTCCCCTTTTAAGCCAGTATATGCAAAAAATGGTGAAAATAAAATAAATATAAAATAAAAAAATAAAAGAGGGACCAAATCTGTAAGAATAGAGCCAGGAAAGCTAAACCACCGAATGAAGTGAGGCCTTGCAGAAATGCTAAGGAGGATAAGAAAGCAAGAAATTTGGGTATTAGGGGGGGAAATAGGCTCAGAAGAAGAAAGTATCTGTGGTGAAGGAATAGATCTACGGAATAGGAGGTTCAGAGTTAGCAGATCCCGAGAAAATGGGGATAATTAACATTTTTGTTATTATCTCTTCCGTGCATCTTTTACATGTCATCTCAACCCTCCCCTAGAGAGCACGGTGAAAACTCTTGATTAGTGCAAGTCACAATCCAAGGCTTAGACAAGTGAATTTGTGTAAGGTCACAATCAAAAAATAAAACTGAGGGCTGGGAATGTGGCTTAGCTGTAGAATGCTTGCCTAGCATGGACAAAGCCCTGGGTTTGATTCCTCAGCACCATTTAAACAGAAAAAGTGGTGCAGTGGCTCAAGAGGTAGAGTGCTAGCCTTGAGCAAAAAGAAGCCAAGGACAGTGCTCAGGCCCTGAGACCAACCCCCAGGACTGACAAATAAATAAATAAATCTGAGAAATAAACCATGGTATTTGCAGACTGAAGAGTACATTTTCTATCTGAGATTCTCCAATATTCTACTTCTATTTTCTTTTCATGTATGCCATCAGTAAAAAATGATCTTCATATGCAAAATGAGAGAGAAGAAACCATTAGTAAGAAGAACTGAATGGGTGAATGTTATGGTATGTAAATTATACCTCACTAAAATTATTAAGACACAGGTGGACACAGAATGAATTCTTGCTATTATTAGTCACAGACAAATTACATTTCCAATTAACTTCATTTATTCATTCAACAAATATTGATCAAGCACCTACTATGTGCCAAGCACTGAACCTGAGATTGAAATACAAATGTGAGCAAAGTAAACATACATAAAATTTCCTCATGCCTCTTTTTGCAGTCATAAGAGTCGTGTGAAAGGGAGAAGAGAGCTGGAGCACTTAACTTAGTATGGTCAATCAAGGAGGCTTCCTGAAAGAAGTAGCATCTCATCTAAAGATTGTGGAATAGGCAGAAGTTAGCAGTTGACAGTTATTGCCAAATACTACTACCGGCAGTCTTGAAGCCAATCAGAAATCTTTGTGGAAAGCATTCATTCATTCAATAATTACATAATCAAGACAGATGGGTTATACACATATATATAGATGCCTATATGTGTATATATATATATATAATAGAGAGAATAGCCTATTATGTACCATGAAGTATGAGATTGGTGAATTACCTCCTTGGTTACAAAGAGATACCAGAATATATGAGAACAAACCTTTTCCTGAGCTTAAAATCAGTACATCAATAGGGGGTGAGTAGGAATATGAGGTTTAAACTGCAGGCCAGGAGATTTTTTTTTATCAGACACTAACTGAATTCCAGAACTCCGAAAATCTCTCTCTCAGTCTGGGCACATGTGGAACAGGTAAAGCCAGCTGCACTTGCAGCTCACCAGTTGCGTGGCAAAGACTTTTTTGTTTCTTATGCTGTCAGTGGTAGTGTTGGTTGGTACCATTTGATGTACTTTTATACCTATGATAGTCAATTAATTGATTCTCTATTAAAAAAATAAAATTGGGGGCTGGGAATGTGGCTTCGTGGTAGAGTGCCCACCTAGCATGCATGAAGCCCTGGGTTCAATTCCTCAGTACCACATAAAGAGACAGAGTCAGAAGTGGCACTGTGGCTCCAATGGTAGAGTGTTTGCCTTGAGCAAAAAAAAGCCAGGGACGGTGCTCAGGCCCTGAGTTCAAGCCCCAGGACTGGCAAAAAAAAAAAAAATTTGCCAAATGGAATTGCTTCAACTTCAACAATGGTTTTAACCCTTTCCTGTGCCACTAGAACAAAGAAATCAGATAGAGTGTGTGTGTATGTGTGTGTGTGTTTGTGAGCTAGTGAGAATAAGCAATCCAAATGTCAAAATTAGATTTATGAAAGTTAGCAATATTTGTATTTTTGGTGATATTGAAGTTTGAACCTAGAGCCCTGCACTTGCTAGAGAAGTGCTTTCCACTTGAGCCATGCCTCCAGCCCAAAATGACCAATTTAATAGGAACTTTATAATGCTCATCCAGTTTTGTAAATATACAAAAATACTTTAAATGAGTTAATGTATCTAAAAAAGCTGTTAAAAATTTAATAGTGGTGTGTAGAAAGTTCTGAATGTCTATTGTAATACAGGTGACCTATTAACTTTTCTTCATTCTGTGGTTACAAAGTATGTACTATAGAAAAGAACAAGTGGAAAAATCACTATTTTGGTTATAACTAAACACAAAAATCAAATCAGACTTGATACAGTTACTTACACTGTAATCCTAGCTTCTAGGAGGTTGACATCAGGAGGCTTGCAGTTTGAGGCCAGTCTAGGCAAAAAGCAAGAGCTCTTTCTCACCAGCCAGGTATAGTGAGTGGGTCATGTCTATAATCCCAACTATGTGGAAAGGGTAGATAAGAAAATAAGGATTTAAGGCCAACCCCAGTTAAAATACAGTCATAATATTCAATGTATATTATATATGTGAAAATGGAACTTAGTAATTGGAGGGGATGGGTGGGGTTGGGAGAGAAGGAGAATGATGAAAGGGGTACATTGATCAAGATGCATTGTACTCATAAACTAACATATTAAATTAAAAACCCTTTTGTACAACTACTTCAGGATAATAAAAAAAATAAAAATAATTGTTTTAAGTATGAGTCCCTATCTAAAAAAATAACTAAAGAAAAAAGGGGGGCTGGGTTTGACTCAAATAGCAGGGCCCTGAGTTCAAATCCCAGTATCACTAAATTTTTTTAATAGTAGAAAAATAAAGGTAATGTAATATACCAGGATAGAGAGACTAAATTTAATTCCAATCATAGTGACTTTCTAAAGTTGTACCTTGAAAGCGGGGGAAAAATGAGGGAGGAGGTAACAAGTTGGACAAGAAATGTACTCACTGCCTTACATATGAAACTGTAACCTTCTGTACTTCACTTTGACAATAAATGGGAAAAAAACATAAACCAAAAAAAAATAAACAAAGTTGTACCTTGAAATGCTTTCTGAGTCCTGGAGAAAACAAGTGCTGTGGTTGATTAGTGATGTTGATTAGTATGGGAAAGGTAAATGGAAAGGACAATCAGGTATTTGTTGTCATATGGCTAGATTAATATAATACCAATGATCCAATCAGGAAAGGAAATTCCACCCACTGAGTTAACTAGACTGTGACTGAATTATGAAGAACAGTGCTGACATATACAGCACACTCAGTTAAAACTTTTCAGCCCAAGATTTTAAAGACCAGGCTCTAAAACAGAGGAGACCCTGATGGCTTAAACAAGAGAGGGGCAATAAACAAAAATGGCTGACAAAATTAACAACACATAATATGGACAAAAATTATATTTTGTTTTAAAGAGGAAGGGAGTTACATGACATCTAAGCTCAAAATTCAAAGAAAGAGGGAGTAATCTGCATGATTTCTTAAAAGTTTAGGACAAACAGGTAAATAACAGTGGAAATAAGAAGAAAACAATCATTGCAATAGTTTAACATTTAGCTGAATTCTTTTTCAATGAGTATGTTTTTATTTAACTTGTCACACTGGAAGTGAACCTGGGGCCTTATGCATGTAGGCAAATGCTGTATTAATGCACTACATCCTCAGCCCTTTTTATTACTACAATTTGAGAAAGGGTCTCTCATTAAGTCGCTCAGGCTGGCTTCAAACTTCCTATATAGTCTAGTCAGGCCCTCTTGAACTTGTAGGCCGCCTGCCTTAACTTCCCAAGTAGCTGAGACCGCAGGTATGTGACACAACACCTGGTGTAAGTATGCTTTTATTTTTTCAACACCTGGTGTAAGTATGCTTTTATTTTTTTAACTGTATTTTTGTCTTTTTTTTTTTTTTGGTACTGGGGATCGAACCCAGGACGTTGCACTTGCTAGGCAAGCACTTTGCCACTGAGCTACATCCCAGCCCATAAGTATGCTTTTAATAAGCAATCATTATAGTTAGCTTAATAGTTCTACTATCTGGATCATGTCACAACCCATAAAGTAAGCAATTATTATTGTTCTCCTTCAAAAAACTAAAGGATGAGTATAGTCATGAGAACGGAAATGTTTCCACCATTATTTCACATCTTTGAAGGGTAAAATGTCCAAATAAGAGTGACCAAAAGTATGAGGACATTTATTGTCTCCTTTAACTAAAACCCTGCAGGCTGGTATTCTCAGGTTGTTTCCATGGCTCAGCAATCTTATGAAGGATTTTGTCTTTCCATCTTTGCCTATGCTGTCTCCATGGTATTTATGATGTTATCCATAATGTCTGTAAGAGCCCAGCAAAAGTTCTAAGAATCACACAAGGTCAAAAGACAAGAAAAACAATAACCTCCCTTATATCCCATCTCTCTTCCTCTGAAAGGGTTCTTTTTATGTACCAATGGCTTGCGTTTAACTATAGAATCATGCAGGAGCTCAAAGAGTAGCTAGGAGAGCAAATGTGGAGTATTTTCAGGCTCCACAAAGTAACATGGGCTTTGTCACCAGGACAGGTGCAAAGCTTATCCTATTGCTAACGTCTGTCACATCATGTCCAGAACTTTTCAAAGAATTGAAGAGTATCGGGTACTGATAGGGTAGAAAGGTGGGAGCTGGAAGTATATTACCTCCAAGATCTTTTTGCTTTAATTTCTTGCAATTTCTGCACCAGACAGATAAGCACAATTGCATCTTCAAAGGAAAAAGAAGAGGATGCAATTCACTATGATATACACTCTCTAGTCATATTTGGAGGGCTTTGATTCCAGTCCTGACTCTGCCACTAAAGAATATTCTGTATGTGCTAGTAATGAACTCTGGGCCTGGGTGCTGTCTGCTGGCTTTTTTCACTCAAAGTTGGCACTCTACAACTTGAGTCACAGATCTACTTCTAGCTTTTTAGTAGGTTAATTAGAGATAAGAATCTCATGGACTTATCTGCTCATAATGGCTTCAAACCATCATACTTAGATCTTAGCTTCCTGAGAAACTACCATTACAGGCATGAAAAACCATTGCCCAGCAAAAATTTCCTGTTAATCTTATTTTTAAAAATTAATTATAGGGGCTGGGAATATGGCCTAGGGGCAAGAGTGCTTTGTATACCTGAAGCCCTGGGTTTGATTTCTCAGCACCACATAATAAAAAAGGCCAGAAGTGGCACTGTGGCTCAAGTGGCAGAGTGCTAGCTTTGAGCAAAAAGAAGCCAGGGACAGAGCTCAGGCCCTGAGTCCAAGCCCCAGGACTGGCAAAAATAAATAAATAAATAAATAAAATAATTATAACAAGCCAGTTTTGAAAGGACAACAACATTGATTGCAACTATATGCAAGGAAACAACAAAAAGAGATGAAAGGCTAATGAAAACTATACTTGTGCTCCATTCCCCCATATTTTAAATGTTTGATGTAATTTCAGTTACATCATTGATATCACCTACCTCTTTCCTTACTCAAGTAGTTATTACTATTTTGTTAAAAGTTTTTAATCTTAATCCTACAGATAAAAATTGTTTACAGCAAGGTCAAGTTCAGCAGGATAAAAACAACAGTAAGCAAGCACTCCAAAGGGATGGGATGAAGCCAAGGAGATAAATGAGAAGAGGGAGAGAAAGCAGTCAAGGTTCCAATGTATGTCTTACAAAATTAAAGACGAATGAGGAATGACTGGATAGGGGAGGGATGGTAAGAATGTTGAAAGGGGTGACACTGATCAAGATAAATTGTATTCGTAAAGTGCATTGTTAAATGGAAACTCATTTGTACAACTAAAAATAATTTTTTTCTGGTCATGGAGCTTGAACTCTGGGCCTGGGTGCTGTCCCTGAGCTCTTCAGCTCAAGATTAGCTCTCCACCACTTGAGCCACAGTGCCACTTTGGGTTTTCTGGTGGTTAATTAGAGAGCCTCACAGACTTTTCTGCCCAGCTGGCTTTGAACCGTGATCATCATATCTCAGCCTCATGAGTAGCTAGGATTACAGGAGTGAGCCACTAGCACCCAGCTTAAAGATGACTTTTTTAAATTATAAAAATAGTTTACAAGGTAGAACATTCTTAATTTCTTTGTATAGTTACTCATAGTAGTTTTACATCTTCTGATGTTTACTTGTTAGTCATTAATGTCTCTTTTAGTTTAAAGCAATCCCTTTAGCATTTCTTGTAGGACAGGTCTGGCCATAATGCATTCAGCTTTTATCTTGAAATGTCTTTATCTCTCTTGTATTTTTCACTTATTTATTTTTAATTTTATGATTATTTGAGTGCTCAGGATTGAACCCCGGCCCTTGTGCATTCTGGGAAAGTGCCCTACCACCAAGCTACCCCCCAAGCCCTTGGTTTTGAGAGACAGGGCCTTTCTATATAGCCCATAATCCTCCTGCTGTCACCTCCCAAGTGCTGGGACTACAGGTGTAGTCCCATTTCTGTGAGATGTCTGGCATCAGGCACATTGGAGCACTCTTAGGTGGTGTTTCTTTTGCTCATTTGAGAATCCTCTCCTCATCTTTAACATTTGAGAGCATGAATATAACCGTGTCTTAGGGTAGATTTAGCTGAGTTGAATATGACTGGCAACCCTTTACCTTACAGCATCTAGATATGTATATCCTTCTCATGATTTGAAGGGTTTTCTGTTCTGGTTTTGATTAAGCTTTCTATTCTTTGGATAGCAAGTCCTTTTTGAACTCCAATAACCTGGATAGTTGTCCTAAAGTTTCTGAAAGCTTTCTTCATTCCATTTAATTCTTTTCCCCTTTTCTGTCCCGGATGCTTTTCTTTTCAAATAACCTGTTTTAGAGTTCTCTCTCCTTCCTTCTGTTTTATCTGCACTGGTATTGATACTTTCTATTGTAGTTTGAGTACTATAGTTTCTGTCTTAGTTTGTTTTTAAGTTTCAGTCTCTCTATTATTCAGCATTCATAACACGCTGAATTGTTTCTATGTGTTCTCTTTAAATTCGTTGACTTTCTTTAAAATGGCTTTTAAATGTTCTCTGAGATTTCATAGATATGAATTTCTTATGATTAGCTTCTGTATTTTACTTTGTCCATTAGTGAGGTCAAGGATCCCTTGAAGTTCTTGATGTTTATATATGATGACCTACAAATTTTAAAGGATTAAACATTTATGTCTACTTTTTTTAGTCTAGATTTTGTGTTCTTATTCTTCCAGAAATTCTTTTTTTTTATTTTTTTTTTTTTTTTTTTTTTTGGCCAGTCGTGGGCCTTGGACTCAGGGCCTGGGCACTGTTCCTGGCTTCCTTTTGCTCAAGGCTAGCACTCTGCCACTTGAGCCACAGCGCCGCTTCTGGCCGTTTTCTGTATATGTGGTGCTGGGGAATCGAACCTAGGGCCTCGTGTATCCGAGGCAGGCACTCTTGCCACTAGGCTATATCCCCAGCCCTCTTCCAGAAATTCTTAACAGACTGATTTCTTTTTTTCCTCTGAGATAGTCACTGCTATTGCAGTACGAGATGGTGCCCTAAGTCTAGGTTTGCCACGTCTGCTATTGGTGTAATGCCATAATTTTAGCACTAGAGGGTGCTCCAAGCCCAAGTTTATCACATACCTACAGTTTTTAATTTTTTCCATTTCCACTAGGCTCCACCTGCGGCCTGAGTGTGTTCAGGTACTACACTGGGACTACTGGAACCAGGCACTGCCAAATTCTCCCCCAGCACTACATTAACCAAGAGGGAGAGGAATAGTTTCTCTAGCTTCCAAAACTTGTACCTGCCTTCCCTTTCCTGTCTCAATAGGACAATGACTTTATTTGTACTACCTGGGCTGGAGGGTCTTGATTTGTTATTTCTCATTCCTCTCAAAATGAGGTGACTTCTTCCATGATGTGTTGCTTAGAGTTGCCAAGGACAGTTTTGTCCTTCCCCTCCTCTTCAATTCATCTTGTCTTATTATTATGCTAAAACCGAGTTTTGTGAGCTGTCACCTGGTTTCCTTAATTCTCGTGAAGGTAGTTTTGTTAAATTGACATTTCTGTGGGGAGACAATTCACCAGAAAGTCTTACTGTGCTCTCATCTTGTTCCACCTCCACACTTAGATCTTTTAAAATTCTTTCTGTAATATTTCGTCATGTTCTGTGTACAAACTTCACCTTTTTGGGGTTAGGATTATGTTCCAATATTCTTTTTAATGTCATTTTGAATGAAACTGTTTTCTTAAATCATTTTCAGTTTGTTCATAATACATAGAAATTACATATCCGAAACCTAGATAAGCTCATATTTTTAGTTCTAGATATTTTGTTGCATTTGATTCCTTAAGATTTTCTGTGTACAGGATTGACTCTTCAGTATATTTTAGGTATGTGGTATGTGTGGGTATGTGCACACACGCGTGTGCACACACATGCACGTGCTCATACTGCACCTGGGGCTTGAACTCTAGCTTGGCTTTTTTGATCAAGGCTTAGGCTGTAACACTTGAGCCACATCTCCTTTTCTGACGTTTTGCTAACTAATTGGAGATTAGTGCTGGGATGGTTTCAAATATGATCCTCTGATTCCAGTTTCTTGAGTAGTTAAGTTAGGATTACAGGAGTGAGCCACCAGTGCCTAGCTATTTTAATTTTTAAGTTTCCTTTGTTGCTAGCCTCCTAAAGATCATTCAGTGTCTCATGGAAGCTTGCAATGTCCTGGACCTGCTGTGACATTTCTATGCTTTGTGGTGGGTTTGTGTCTGGTTTAGGGAGTATATTCAAAGGCCTTCTCAAGTTTTCAGTACTGCATGCTCATAGGTGTCCAAATACTTAGGTGTGAGAGCTTATCTAAACCCTCCACAGCAATCTCATCTCCAAATGCATCCTTTTGTTTATAGATCATCCTTTCATCTTGTCACTCATCCTTGCCAGACTGGAAAAGGTAAAAATTCTGTGGACATGGATTCTGGTCCTGCATTCCGCATCAAGATGAAAAAAACTGAGGCTTGGTGATGTGAAACGTGTCACTCAGTGAAAGAAACACTAGAAGGCTGAGTGCAAGTAGTTCACCTCATCAGCACAGCACATTGTCTTCACTTTAGTGGCTGGTCTAGTACAAAGTGATTGACTTCTTTATCTACCATTTGGTCTTCCTTGCAGGCCATTTAAATTGAGTTTCCATTTTGGCCACTCAAGGCAAGAATATCAGTTCTTATAAACTTTTTTCTAAAATGAAATACTGGTTCTAATTCTGTCTCTTAAACAAGCAACACTTTCTAACACTGAACACATAGTTTGAAATAGAGCATTTCCGTTTGGATATGGCAATCTGGTGCATCCACTTCACTGAGCATTCTTCATATTCCCAGGTACCATCAGAGCAGAATCAATGTGGCGAATGCCATGGTAGTTAGCTGGCCTAAGGATCTAGACTTTCAAGACTGACTTCTTTAGATAGCCAGATGGTTGGAAGTGAATTCTAAAGACCTAGACTCAAGTCTAGTTTCTTTTTTGGGGGGGGGGGCAGTCCTGGGGCTTGGACTCAGGGCCTGAGCACTGTCCCTGGCTTCTTCTTGCTCAAGGCTAGCACTCTGCCACTTGAGCCACAGCGCCACTTCTGGCCATTTTCTGTATATGTGGTGCTGGGGAATCGAACCCAGGGCCTCCTGTATACGAGGCAAGCACTCTTGCCACTAGGCCATATCCCCAGCCCCTCAAGTCTAGTTTCTTAACACTTCCAAGAACTTTCTCAATTCCTAGTTCCTTGTATCACATCCATTTCTGCTTAAAATACCTCAAAGAGTTTATGTTGTTTTGATATCCATGTGAGTGTGGAATATGAGATGATTTTCAGAGAATGACAAACATGTAATAGTGTTTACTTGTTTTAGTCTATATCACAGGAGTTGCATATTCATGTATGGGTACATAATTAGTACTCTAAGTCCACAATTTCACAGGTCTTAAATCTTTGGCTTTCTAAAATATACCAAGTAAATATTATTGGTCTTTTGGGATATGGAAAATAACATAGGAGTCACTCATACATCCTACACATAGAATAACTCCACTACAATGACAAAGGACTCTTACTCTTAACTACTTGAAGTGGTAGAGCAGTTATGTATTCATGAAGGTAGGATGCATTAAAGCAATGCTTCCTACATATTTTAAGGTGTGAATATTCCTGCCTTGGATCAGAAGTGACTCAGGAAAGACAGGAGAAAGGAAAGATAACTATCTTTTTCAGTTACATGAAGGATGCTGTATGTGTAATCCCCAGGGACTCCTCATCCCAGCCTCTGATATCTGTATTTCTGCCTTGATTTGTAGACTGAGACACTGATCTTACTAGAAGTTTCACAGTTGCTAAGGATCTGAGTCAGGGTTAAAACTAGCTTCATATAGTTTCAAAGCCTATGTATGCTCAACTCTCCTTTGCCTCCTATTGGAAACCCAGTACCACAGCCTGTTCTATTGCTGAGAATGTGGGTTAATGACAGAGAAGAAAGAGCTTAAGCAACTTTCACAATGTCATACCACAGCAAGTCACCCACCTCTCTGATGATCATGACTCTCCTTGAGATTTAAAAGTCTAGTTGGCATTTATAATTAGCATGACATTAATTATTCACAGAGTACTTCCTCAGTATTTTTGAACCTAGTTGGCAATTTCCCAGTCAATAATGTTTCCCCAGAACTAAGGTTCTGACATGCAGATATTTTAGATTTAAAAATAGCACAGTAAAAATGATATATAATGCAAAGAAATTACTGCACTTAGTTCCCATGGTAAAGTCAATTTTCCTCCTGCTTCTTAAAAGCACTTGATTATCTGGGCAGTGGCAGGCATATCTACAAGAAGAAAAGATAACAGTGCACATGTTCTTATTGAATTCCATCTTTGTATCCTCACCCAAGACATGCATTTGAGAATCTACTGTATACCAGACACTGTATTAGGCTGGTTTGGGAGTAAGGATACAAAGGGTAGATGTAAAATGTAAACCACATTTCCTAGATTTTTTAAAAAACATTATCAATTTTAAGAATTTAAGAGCTACTTTGGGAAGGAGTGCGTTCATTAGCTACACATTTCTCTTCTGAAAAGAGTTTAAACATGAATAATATGCTTACATGTGTAAATGTTCTAAGAACTGGGGAAAACCAAACCTTTTTATTTAAATCAGTCTCTTCCCAGCCAATTTCTGTTCAGGATAGCTTGTAGTGTGGACTGGCCACAGCGAAAGGAAGACAATGTGCCTCAAATACAGAGGTAGGGCTGGGGACACAGGAAAAAAAATGTCACAGTGCTGGTAGTAGAACATGGCAGTTCTCTCAGCACAAGAGAATTCTAGACCCTATCCTGTCTGTGGTTCCTCATTTTTTTAGATTGTGTGTGTATGTGTGTGTGTGTGTGTGTGTGTGTGTGTGTGTGTGTGTGTGTATGTGTGTGTGTGTGTGTGTGTGTGTATGCTGGTTCTGGGGCTTGTTTTTGCTCAAGGCTAGAGTTCTACCACTTGAATCACAGCTCCACTTCCAGATTTGGAGGGCAGTTAACTAGATATAGGGGTCTCATGAATTTTCCTGGGCTGGCTTTCTGCGATTCTCAGATCTCAGCCTCCTGCATAGCTAGGATTACAAGTATTAGCCATTGGCACCTGGCTGTTTTATCTTCCAGTACTGAGATTTGAACTCAGGGCTTGTGCTCTTGTTCAGCTTGCTTGATCAGCTGTGTTCTTCCACTTGAGTTATGCTTCTCCTTCCAGCTTTTTGTTTATGGACTTTTCTGGCTGGGCTAGCTTTGAACTTCCATCCAGGATTCAGCCTCCTGAATAACTAGGTTTACAGGTATGGGCTACCAGCATTCAGCACAAGCAGGAGTAGTTCAAATCTGTGAACATACCTGGGAGAAATAATTTTTTACAAATGTTAAGTTTTAAGACTTAACAAAGCATATTTTTTCTAAATCATCAGAGTGAATATGTGATGAGTGTCTTAGCCTTCTATAGCCATTTGGCCTCAGTGGTCTAAGACTGTGAAACAATTTGAAAAGAACAATAATATATTCAGATAGACAAGTTAAAATAGGGGGAAAGCCTCCATACAACCCATGAGTGTATTATTCTAAAAGAAACTAGAGAATGAAAGCATCCAACTCAGATGTTAAACTAGAAAGAACAACAAAATAAAGGCAGATAGAAGGAAGTAGATAATAATTAGCAGAAATTGATGACTAGCATAAAATATAATAGAGCTGATCAATAAAAGTTGGTTTTAAAAAGATTAACGAGATAGGCATTTGATAGAATTTGTAAAAATAAAGGAAATTTTACACCAGTAGACAATACTAAGAGAGAGAAGTAGGGACACAGTTACATACTATTTTTTTTAAAGCAATAAGAAGTACTATAAATAATTTCATACCAATACTTACTACTATATATATATATATATATATATATATATTTACAACTTAGAGAAAAATGTCAACTTCCCAGAAACAAGCAAACAAACTAGAATACCTCTTCTGGGAAGAAAATAAAGCAAAAATTAAACTTGTTTCCATAAAGAAACACAGAGACTTAGATAAGCTCTTTAGCCTTGTCAAATAGGCAAGGGATAGAGTATTTCATTGTTATAATATTGTATTTCCTAGAAGATACACCAGGTGATATGAGTGACACCAGGAAAATGGCAGGCAAAGGATTCCCAAAATGAATTCACTTTTTATTTTATTGTTGTTGTTGGTCATGGGGCTTGAACTCAGGACCTGGGCGCTGAGCTCTTTTACTCAAGGCTAGCACTCTACCACTTTGAGCCACAGTACCACTGATGGTTACTTGGAAATGAGTTTCATGGGGGATTTTCTGCTCAGGCTGGCTTCGAACTGTGATCCTCATATTTCAGCCTCCTGATTAGCTAGGATTACAGGTGTGAGCCATCAGTGCCCAGCTGGATTCCGTTATTTTTTTTAATGTACAGAGGGGTAATGTATACAGGGTTACAACTACATATGTAAGATAGTGAGCACATTTCTTATCAAACTTGTTACCCCTGCCCTCATTGATTCACTTATAATAGTGCTTAAACTTCTGGTTTCCTAAAGGATCTCCTTTGGGAAGTTGGCCTGTCTGATTGACTGACAGAGCTCAAAGTCTCTTTCAGAGGAATGGAGTAAGCATTTACCAAGAATTTTAATTGGCACATGTTGAAATTAGTTTCTGCCTGGCTTGGGGGTGGAGCTCAGTGGTGAGTCTACTCTTCAGGATTCCTTTCCTCCTCCTTGCTAGATATTTTTTTTTTACTGGCACTCTGTTGAATCCCCCTTCTGCCCCTGTCACGTTATTCAGGAGCTCAAAACACTCAGCTGTTGAACCTCTGGTGTTCTATGTGCTCATGCACTTAGGGATCTCATCCCACCCATAATTTTAAATGTCACCATTATGCTAGAGACTCTTACACTTCTTTCTCTAGCTGGACTTCCCCCCTGACCTCACACCTACTGCCTACATTTCTATTTTGGTCCTCGACACTTGTCCTCACAACTGAAGTCCTCATCTCCTCCTCTGAATCTGCCCTTTATCCATCCTTCCCTCTCAGAAAATGTCACCAGCAGTGCCATCTCTGAATCCTCTTTCTTCTCTCCATACCCCAAATTCCATCTGCCAGTAAATCCTAACACCTCTGCCTTCAAAATACATCTAGGATTCTGATCCTTGGGGAGGAGTATGAGGCAACCATTAAAATATAGTTTGCATGATGCAAGCTGGGGCATTGGTGCTTCACACATTTAATCCTGGGTACTCAAGAGACTGAGATCTGAGGATCATGATTTAAAGCCAACTGGGGACAGAAAAGTCTGTGAGATTCTTATCTCCAGTCAACTACCCAAAAAGCTGGAAATGGTACTGTGGCTGTAGGTGGTAGAGCACTAGTTTTTAGCACAAAGCTCAGGGACAGTGCCCAGGTATTGAGTTCAAGCCCCAGGCACACAAACACTAATAATATGCAGCCTTTTATAATAAGCTATGAAGTGGAAAAGTACCATGCAAGTAGCATGTATGATGTGATTCCAACAATGTAAAATATTGTTCTCATAAAGGTTGAAAAGTCACATGCCCCATATCAGTGGCTCCTGCCTATAAATCTTAAACTACCAAGAAGGCTGAGAACTGAAGGATCTTGTTTGGAAGCCAAACTGGGCAGAAAAATCTATGAGATACCACTTCCAGCTAACCAACAGAAAGCCTGCCTGGAGGTGTGGGTCAAGAGGCAGAATGTCAATGTGATTGAAAAGCTAAGTGAGGGCTTGAGTTTCTGAATTCAAGTCCCACTGCCTAAATAAAGAGAAAGACCACAGAAATAATATCCTAATAATCCACAGGGCATTAGTCTACGTGATTATTTTGCACATAACATCTTACTTAATTTCCTTTTCTCAAGAGGTATTAACTGGCATGCGATACTGTTTAAAACATTTTATGTGTATTTTGATACATTTTAAAACATACCTATGAGACCTCGAATTAGGACCACAGATATATCTTCCACTTTAAAGCTTTCTGTGCAATTCTTTCCTCCCACCTCTCCCTGCTTTCCAGATCCAAAACAACCATTGATTGGTTTTCTGTAGCTATAGATTTGTTAGCATTTCCATGAGTTTTATATAAGTGGAATTATGTATTATATACCTTTTTTGTCCTAGCTTCTACCAAATGACTTTTTGATGTTTTATTTATATCACCTGGCTGAAGAAATAAGCTCAGAGAAGTTATGTAACTTCCCTAAAAGTCATATAGTGATAAGCACTAGGCCTGAGATCCCAACCCAGTTCTGCCCTGTCGCCTCAGTATGTTCAAAGTGGAGCTCTGGATGATTGAATGTATCATCAACAGTTCTAATGCCAGCAAGTGGCCAAAGTAGGACAAAACCCACAATGCCACATGCCTCTTGGTTATTTATGTGGCTACTGGAAGGAACATATGACTCATTTTATATTTCACTCAGACTGCATTTTTAGAAGTCCCAGTCATTAACTCTGCCTTGGTGATGGCCTTAGAAAGAACTGGTGTTGTATCTCTCATCAGAAGCCACCTTCTGCACAGTTTGCTGCAACCTGTGAAAACTTGTGCTGCCTTTGATGCTTCTTGTCCTATTGTCTTCTCTCTTTTTCTCTGTCTTTCTCTTTTACTCCCTTTTTCCTTCCCTCTACTGGAGTTCACTCAGGACTTCATACTTACCAGGAAAAAGCTTTAACAACTGACTACTTTTTGCTTTAGTTTATTTTTCAGATAGGGTCTCGTGCTTTTGCCTAGGCTGACTTTACAACCGGATCCTCCTCCCTCCACCTTCTAGGTAGCTAGAGTTACAGGCATGCAACATTATGCTCAGGCCTAATGGTCCTCTTTAGAAAGCCATCTGATTGAGGTATACATCACGGGTTGGTTCTTTGGGGTCTGTCCTTTTCTCATCCTCTCTTTCTCCTTTCCCTTCCTCCATCCCTTCATCTTTTACTTTATTTTTTTCTTTAAAAGTGCTGAACTTCGCCCTGAATCTTCATCTCCACATTCATTAGCATTATACTTAGGCAGCTTCAATTGTCAGGATAATGTATGAAACTGCAGCCAGAATGTTTGACTTATGATTCTCTAAAACTGCCACATTGCTATAGCTTGATTTCTAAACAATGGGTTTATAGGGTACCTTTATGTCCAAGAGATCACACAAAGTTTATCTTAAATACCTGCTTAGTGCCTGCAAAGGTTAACGGATTAAAAGTTCCTTATATATTAAAGAACAGATTAAAAAAGGACAAACCTTGGGGCCGGGGATATAGCCTAGTGGCAAGAGTGCCTGCCTCGGATACACGAGGCCCTAGGTTCGATTCCCCAGCACCACATATACAGAAAACGGCCAGAAGGGGCGCTGTGGCTCAAGTGGCAGAGTGCTAGCCTTGAGCGGGAAGAAGCCAGGGACAGTGCTCAGGCCCTGAGTCCAAGGCCCAGGACTGGCCAAAAAAAAAAAAGGACAAACCGTTTGTACCATAAAAATACAATGGTACCCTGAAAAAAGTCATTGAAGTTACTGAATGCTCATCAGAAAACCTGGGGCAGGGCTTCACAGTGCTTTCCATCATCTGCTTTATAAGTTTTGTGGGCAACTATTGTGTTCCATGCATGTCAAGCTAAATATCAGACATCATATGCTTTGACAGTGTTTCTTAGAGTTTTGGCCAACTAAACTGTAAAAATATCAAGTTCTTTGTCCAAAATATATTCTCTGGGCACAGTATTAAAGGAGATGTGAGAATCTACGATAGCTTTCATCTCACAAAATACAAGCTAATATGCTCTGGAAATTTCAGTCAGAACATGAATTGATATGTGAGCAAGAGCTTTAAAAATACAAGCCAGAAAAGAATAGAAATCATCTCGAGAGTCTAGCCATACAAGTCCCATATCCCCAGATTGATACCCAGGCACTTGGGTGAGTAGGAGAGAAATGTTGAGCAATTTTTAGAGCGATGAGGTTGATAAGGATATAAGTCAGCCTCAGTCACTCTGATCAGTTGCAGGTTATAGAATTTTGCTTGTATTTATGAGACTCTGGAACAGCATCTAAGTCTATTTTTTAGAAACAGATGAACTGTATACATGGAACCTGGTAGTTTTTCTTTTTTAAAGTAAGAAAATATAATTCTTAAAAAGAGATTATTTTTATGACCTCTATACTTGTGAAACCTGCTTATTCTCATGTCTGGTATTTTTCAATATTTCTGATAGTATCTTTTATTTGTTTCTTGATAGGTTCATTTTTAATGTAGCATGCCAAGCCAAAAAGGTTATACACAGGACAAAATTTATATAGATGATAAGACAGAAATAAATACATCAGAGTAAAAAAAAGCCTATAAAAGAAATAGCCAATTGAAAAGCATGAAATGAAGAGAAGTGCAACGTGAGTATTAGGGTAAGAGGTAGGAAGCAAAATGTCCCAATTTAGGCAAGAGCTCAGCTCTTTCTGACTTCAGTGACATTTTATTCTAGACAGAACAAGTTCCTGAACTATTTTTGTATGTCCTACATTCTGTGGGCAAAAAGTAGACAAGACACAGAATACAGAAAGAATTTTCCAATTACTTTGGCAACATTGTTTTATTTGTCACAGATGTAACATGTACCCACTTCTCAGAGTGTTGCTGGGATTCAGAAAGTGAGCATGTACAATATCTGCAGATAGGAAGACCACAACATGAAAGTCAATAGAAAAGGAAAGACTAAAAGCCATCGTTGGCTGGTTTTATGGAACTCTGGAACTCTGAAGATCCAGGTCTGCTTCTTATTCTATTTATTTATTTATTTATTCATTCATTCATGCAGTTATAAATAATTGGCAATGGTGTTTAAACTCAAGGCCTTGTACTTGCTAAGCAAATACTCTCCCTTTTGAATGATGGCCCCAACAAAGTCTAGGATGGTATTCTGTAACTAAACTTGTGAGGCGTAAAGTGAAATGCTAGGAGATATGAAAATATGACAAGACAAAAAGAAATGAACTGGTTAATATATATGCAAATATGTGCCTATCAAACAAAGACTATGATGACTATAGTCTTTGTTTCTACAGCTAATTGTAGTCATTGTTCATGTTTTTTTATTTTCTCCTATTATCCATCAGCCATAAGCATGGACCAAGAGAAGTAGCATTGTAGCAAGAGTAGAAGCCACAAGGAGCTGAGCAGTTGCTCATATGACTTAATGATCCTGTAAGATCAGCTGGAGGCCAGCATTAATACACTACTTTCATCAATAATAGCCAGCTCCATGGTACCAGCCAATGTCCCAGAGCATGGAGAATATTTCATTTGAAGAGTTCACTCTTTATCAAGCCCCCAAAGCAAAGCAGGAACTGTTTTCTCAAAAGGAAAACTGTCTTTGGGCACTGGTCACTCATGCCTATAATTCTAGTTATTCAGAGGGCTGAAATATGAGGATTGTGGTTCAAAGCCAAGCTGAGCAGAAAAGTTTGTGTGACTCTTTAATTAACACACACACACACACACACACACACACACACACACACACACACACACGGAAAAATCGTTATTGTAGAGGATAGCATAGCTTTGCTCCAGAATTCTGAGAAGTCATAGTGGAGTTCAAAAGCTCCACCCAGCATTCTTATCTACCACAGGCACTTGGATCCCTGTGGGCTTTCCATAGGCTTTGGCCAGACTACCAAAAGGCAGCTTTTACAGCTAGCTGGCCCTGGTTGCAGGTGCCTTTCTGTCTGTCTCACACAAGGAAGCCCTGGCATTGTAGATAAATGGATCAAGGTAGCAGCTTACATCAATGTTTTGACTCCAGTGCTCTAACACTGCATAGGAATTCCACTTTTTCTTATTACTATGAAGGAGCCATGTATGGCAAGCTATTTTTACCGTTGACATGGCCCAGACCTATGGTCTCCTAGAAATATTACTGCAGTAGTGGGCTCCAAAATCTTTGCATTTTATATCCTACTTTCTGGGCCCTGTGTGCATGTGTTCCCAAAGCATTTTGGATAGATTGTACCTCCTCCTCATCCACAGGTCCAGCTATGTGAAATCCTATGTATACAGTCCCACTGAAGATTGGTAAAAATTAAAACTTCTCTCATTTTCTCCACCCTCTTCCACCCAAACTCCATATTCTGGAAACACAGGGTTTTTGTTTTGTTTTTTAATGGATCTCTATGGGTATGATGCCTCTGCAGGTCTCCAGAAACCTTCCTCAATTAAAAAAAATATTTCTCAATCAATATTGCTACTCATTGAATGGCTCTTGTCTCCTCCTAGTAAACTTCTACCCTTTCTTCAAGACAGATTTGTTGCTCATTCTCCTGTCTGGTGCTCCTAAAGCCATCCTGATCCATTGGTTGTGCTTTATCCCATGTACTGGAGTCACTGCTCACACAGGAGGCACCAGCTGTGGAGGCTGCCTCACTTCTTTTAGCATGATCTTGTGGCATGGTGCAGTCCCTGGGGTTCAGTGAACTTCAGCCAAGTTCATTTAGAATCCATCCTGGGCACTTGTATTTACAGTAGCTGTGATCATCAAAGAAGGTTGTGACTGATCTTAACTCACCCTTCTTTTGAATAATTAATAGGTCCAACTTTCTTCTATAGTAATTTGACAATTACATTCATTACACATTTGCATTTATTACTCATACTTGAGAATTAAATCCTCACCATCTCTACTCTTACAAAAGATTTGGAACTAAAAGTTTACTTGCTAATGAAGCAAGAAAAACACACATAAAATGCATTGTCGTGTTTTTATTTTGAGCCCTGGTAAAAGCAAGGAGGCTCTTAGAGGGCAGTCCCCTCACCCCACTTCTGAACACTTTTACTCTTGTCTTCTGGCAATAGCCTCAGCTGTGACTCTGTGGCGCTTCACCATTCCTAGCTCTTTTCCTGTCTCTGATGTAGCTGACATCACAGTTGCAGTTCTTACTAAAAATTGTGACATGATCTGTGAGAGGATTAAGATACTGACCAGGAGTTTCTGAGACAAAAAGTGGAGCCTGTGACCTAGTTTTGGCAGCCAGGCTGACTCAACTTTTGGAACTTTATCTCTTGACTGACTCATAAACATAGTTGCTTGTCTGTGGCTTTCCACAGAAAGCATCTGCAGCCTCTGACCTTTTTTCCCTTCAAAGTATCCGTCTTGTCTCTTCCTTCTGGTAGGTGTCTTTCAAATATTTTGACTTCCTTAGCCTGTAAGTTATGTACACCATCATATATTTTTAAATGAACATCTGAAAGTGTTTATCGTAAGTTTAAATCATTACAAAAATATAATTTCTGGTGCAGTGGATGGTATGGATAAGCATCTGTCTTTTAAATGTGTCTAATGAAATTAATTACTATGGCAAGACAGTACTCACCATCATGTGTTTTTTTAAATGCTTAAGACAGCTCTTCATTAATATCGGAATTTGTTGGAAACCAACTATTGGAATTTTTTATATAGTTCCATTTTTCTCTATATTTTATATTTGCATCCCATTTCTCCTACAAATATATTCTAATATAGTGTATTTTCATGCCTCAATTTCATTCTAGGATAATTTGTTACAACAAATATGCATATACACTTATATATAAATTGAAACTAAATTTTATTTTCTTTCCTGTGACTTAAGGATTTGAATGTTTATATTTTACATTTAAAATATACTATGAGTTATTATTATATATAAATAACTAATTAAAATATTACATTATAAATTTTGTGGATGCCTACTCAACATGAAAAGTAAGATGTTCTTGAAAGTATTCATCTTTGGTCTGGGAAAGTGGCTTAGTGGTAGAGTGCTTGCCTACTATGCATGAAGCCCTGGGTTTGATTCCTCAGCACCACATAAACAGAAAAAGCCGAAAATGGCACTGTGGCTCAAGTGGTAGAGTGCTCGCCTTGAGCAAAAAGAAGCCAGGGCCAGTGCTCAGGCCCTGAGTCCAAGCCCCAGGACTGGCCAAAAAAGTATTCATCTTTCAGTTGAATGAAACTCCTATTTTTTTTTTTATTTTTTTTTTTTGGTTGTACTGGCTTTGAATTCAGGTCCTCAGCCTTGCTAAGCAGGTGCTCAGCTACTTAAACCACACCTGAGTACCTTTTACTTTGGTAATTTTTAAGGTAGGGTTTCACTTTTTGCCCAGATGGCCTGATACCTTGATATTCCTGATCTTAGCCTCACAAGTATCTAGAATTACAGGTGTGAGCCACAGTACCTGTTAGGCTAACATTTAAAAAAATAATGTATTTGTGACTAGAAAAATATTATTATTGCTAGATAACTATTATTACTGTCAAGACAGAGTTCAACATCACTTCTATTCCAGTTTTTCAGCACTAGAAATAGAAGAATAAGAAAAAAACTTGTTCACATAAAAATGTAACAGACAGGAATGGAAGGGATTTTGTTGTAGCACAGGTATGATCTGTTTTATATTCCTGGGTTATATGCCCCATATCATAGAAATTACCTTCGCATATCTGTCAACTGACAGCTTCATTTGTTCTGCCTTCACTTTTGTTAATAGCAAAGAATCAGAAATCCAGGGCTTATAAAACAATGTAGTATTTACCATCTTCAGCTACTTCAACACTGTTGGCAGCATGTTGAATTGTAGCTTTGCTAAGTATTGCTTATTTTGTACTCAAAGCAATGCACCAGAGCTGCATTCTCTCTGAGGGAGAGGCCTGCCTTTCTTCTGCAAAGTGACTAGGGGTGCATGAGCAAGGGAAATTCAGGGAATGGATCCATTCCAATACCATCGTGTTCCAGGGCAGACTTTTAGGAATGCGTGTGTGTGTGTGTGAAACTTGAGTCCCTGGAAATTAACTCTCTTTAAATGATCTGTGCTACTGTCTGTTGGAAAACCATATCTGCTTGTCTGTGAACTTGGGGTCCATGCTTCCCACTTTGAAGGACTGTGCTTTGACTGTTTTGAAGTATCTAATATCCCCTTCAAGCTCATGAGCTGAACGGCTGGTCCCCAACTGTATTGACAGGTGATGGATCATGAGTTCATAGGTGAGTGATCTATTAGGAGATGGCATCAAGTCAGAAAAAGTGGATCACTGGGAATATGTGTTTATCTCAGATGCTGTTCCTCTTCCTCTCTCTCCCTGCTCCCCAGGCCACCATGAGGTGAGCAGCTTTTCTCCGCCATGATATTCTGCCTTGCCACAGGACCAAAAGTGGTGGAGTCAGCTGACCATGGACTGAAACCTCTGAAACTTTGAGGCAAAATAAATCTTTCCTCCTTTAAGTTGTTTATGTTGGGTATTTTTTCAAGTTATGCTGACACAGATGTCATGCTTTTAATAGTGGCAGAGACTCTGTAATTGCCCTAACTTCTGCCAGTGGAAAATATACTTGTTTATTTTCTTAGTGTAATCATTTGCACATGTTGAATGGGCTTCATTCACACTGCCTTCACTTGGGGAAGCCCCAGTAAGTGCCGGATAATGGAAGCTGTTGTGTGCTTTCCAACCTTAGCTACTTGGACCTACAGTCTCTGGTAGGTCATAACTAAAGCTGGGTGCTGGTAGCTCATGCCTATTATCCTAGCTACTCAGGAGACTGAGATATGAAGGTCAGGGTTCCAAGCCCAGGCAGAAAAGGCCTGGAGACTGGAGACTGGAGACTTTCATCTCCAGTTAACCACCAGAAAACCTGAAGTGGAGCTGTAGCTCAAAGTGGTAGACTACTAGCCTTGAGCAAAAATATTCAAGGATAGTGCCTAGGCCTTGAGTTCAAGCCCCAGAAAGGACAAAAATATACTACTACTACTACCAATAATAACAATTTTAATTCTTTTTTCCACCTCAAGTTAATTTTTGTTGATTTCTATTATTGTTTTTTCCAATCTAAGAGAGTTTGGATGTATTTCTAAATATCAGCTAGCAAGATATTTAATCACTTGAGGTATAAAAGTTGTTTTCTATGTGTTTAACAAGTGTAATTATCTCATACTAATTTTAGAGGACATCTGATTGGTTCTTTTGTTTATGATAACTAAACATTCATTCTTGTAATATTAACAGGACTAATTTTTTGAGCATGGTGTGTGTTTTAGGGAGTGGAGTGGTTTAACAGCATCGCCAGTACGCAGAGATTTTCTCTGGGGAGGTTGCACTCCTTTAGACCTCTGCTGGATTTTTGTTGTTGTGGTGGTGGTTTTGGAGTGTTTTTTTTTCTGGCTTCAAGAGGTGCAGGAGATACTGGCTAGGCTCTGAAGGGATTTCTGGCCATGTGGGTTCAGGTTTGGAGCTGCTGTGACCACTCTGACAATGGGCTGGCCAGAGGATAGTTCAGTTCAGAAGGAAGCAGAGAAGTAAGTTGTGAAGCTGGAGACTCACTTCTGATGATATTCTTTATCCACCAGGCCAAATCATTAGCAACATACTCCTGGACCATTGCGCCCCCTCTTTTTCTCTGGCCGGCTCTGGCCCTCTGACTCAACATGCTGTGACTAAGAGGTTGAGTCATCTCAACCCAATGCAAAAGTGAGAATTACTTGGAAAACACAGTATGTTGTATGAGCTATATACTTATGTTCTCAGGTACACCAATGAAACATTCGTTATTGCTATTGTTTATGTCCCCTAGGCATTTATAAGTTAGGAACTAGGTCTCCAGAGTAGAGATGTTAATTCACAATGGGACCTTCAAAAGGTAGGCCCTGCGGAAAGATCCTGTGCCATTTTATTGCCTTCAGAAAGGATGCAAGTAGTTCCTGTGAGATCCCCAAGTTCTTGCAAGTGAAAAATTATTATAGAAGCTTGAGCCTGACCCCTGAATCACTTTCCCTCTGGTCTCCAATCTGGCCCTGGGATCACTTCTACCACTGTGGTGCCATCTACCATGAGGCAATGCCAAACTTCACCAGGTTGTCACCATGCTGGTTGCATGTCCAGCCTCCAAACCCATGAGTTTAGTAAGCTTCTTTCTTTATGAGAGCCCAAGCTCAGGCGTTTCATTATAATGCAAAGTGGAATAGTGTGTGTGTGTGTGTGTGTGTGTGTGTGTGTGTGTGTGTGTTCATCGTGGTCTATTTCATTATGGCCTACTTAAATTTTTTTAACATTCTGATAAAATACACATTTTCTCCACTTTAAAATATACATTCATATTGTACATCAATTGCCACCCTCTATATACCATGACTACCTTCTGAAATTCTGTACCCAGAAAACAGTAACCTCATTATCCCTTTCCTCAAGCCTTGGAAAGAGCCTTATTTGTGTTTTAGATATAGAAGATTGTGTAAGGCCAGTCCCTATGGGAGATCACACCCCAAAACTTAAAATGTTTATTGTGTCTCTCATTACAATAGGTCACATTTGAGGCACCCACTTCCTGTTCATTCTACCAATTGTTACACAATACTAATATAAAACAAACCTAAAATAATTCTTTGTTTTGTTTTGTTTGCCAGTCCTGGGCCTTGGACTCAGGGCCTGTACACTGTCCCTGGCTTCTTTTTGCTCAAGGCTAGCACTCGGCTACTTGAGCCACAGTGCCACTTCTGGCCATTTTCGATATATGTGGTGCTGGGGAATCGAACCTAGGGCTTCATGTATACGAGGCAAGCACTCTTGCCACTAGGCCATATTCCCAGCCCCCTAAAATAATTCTTTGACTCTAGAGAAGTTTTTGTCAATGTCACTACATAAAAAGATGATAACAGGGGCTGGGGATATGGCCTAGTGGCAAGAGTGCTTGCCTTGTGTACATGAGGCCCTGGGTTCAATTCCTCAGCACCACATATACAGAAAACGGCCAGAAGTGGCGCTGTGGCTCAAGTGGCAGAGTGCTAGCCTTGAGCAAAAAAGCCAGGGACAGTGCTCAGGCCCTGAGTCCAAGCCCCAGAACTGGCCAAAAAAAAAAAAAAAAAAAAAAGATGATAACATAGCAATGTACAAGCAGAAAGGGAATTAAGGAAACAATACCATTTTCAATAGCTAAAAAAAAAAAAAAGAATAAAATACCTTGGATTAACCTAACCAAAGATGTGAATGACCTATTTAATGAGAACTATAAAAATCTAAAAAGAGAAATCAAAGAGGCCACCAGAAGATGGAAAGACCTCCCATGCTCATAGGTAGGCAGAATCAATATAGTGAAAATGGCCATATTGCCCAAAATGTTATACAAATTCAGTGCAATCCCCATCAAAGTCCCAGCTACATTCCTCACTGAAATAGAGAAAACAACCCATAAATTCATGTGAAACAACAAAAGACCTAGAATAGCCAAAGCAATTCTAGGCAAAAGAAGCAGTGCAAGAGGAAGCACAATACCAGACTTCAAGCTCTATTATAGAGGCATCATAACAAAAGCAGCCTGGTACTGGCATAAAAACAGACCTGAAGATCAATGGAATAGGATAGAAGACCAGGAAATGAATCCGCATACTTAGAGTCAGCTGATATTTGACAAAGGAGCTCAAGACATACAATGGAAAAAGCATAGCCTCTTCAACTACTGGTGCTGGGAAAACTGGGCAGCCACTTGTAGAAAACTCAAAGTGGACCTTAGCCTATCACCATGCACCAAGATCAACTCAAAATAGATTAAGGACCTCAACATCAGACCTGAAACCCTGAAACTACTGAAGGACCGAGTAGGAGAGACATTAGAACTTATAGGCATAGGCAGGAACTTCCTGAACAGAGTCCCAATGGCACAACAGATAGGGGAGAGACTTGACAAATGGGGCTATTACAAAATAAAAAGTTTCTGCACAGCTAAAGACATAGCCACTAAACTAGAAAGACAGCCAACCATATGGGAAAAGATCTTCACCAGCACAGCAACAGACAAAGGCCTAATATCCATCATCTACAACGAACTCAAGAAACTAACCCCCTTCAAACCCAGTAAACCAATTATTAAATGGGCAAAGGAGCTAAAGAGAGACTTCAAAGGAGAAGAAATAAAAATGGCAAAGAAACAGGTGAGGAAATGTTCAACATCCCTGGCAGTAAATGAAATGCAAATAGAAACAACCCTAAGATACTACCTCACTCCAGTTAGAATGGCCTATACTCTGAACTCAGCCAACAACAAATGCTGGAGGGGGTGCTGAGAAAGAGGAACCCTTCTCCACTGTTGGTGGGAGTGTAAACTAGTACAGCCACTCTGGAGAGCAGTATGGAGGTTCCTCAAAAAAACTCAGCATAGACATACCCTATGATCCAGCCATACCACTCCTAGGCATCTACCCTGAACAACAGGATCCAGGATACCACAAAGACACCTGCACATCCACGTTTATCACTGCACAATTCACAATAGCCAAAATATGGAAACAACCCAGATGCCCCACTAAAGATGAATGGATCTAAAAAGTGTTGTACCTGTATACAGTGGAATACTACATAGCAATTAGAAATGATAAAATAATGGCATTCACAGGGAAATGGTCAGATCTTGAACACATAATGTTGAGCAAGACAAGCCCAGAGCACAGAGAACAAAGGCGTATGGTCTCCCTGATATGGGCTTGCTAAGGGGAGGGAACAACAGTAGAGATCATGTCTGTAAAATGACAAACTTCTTTTCAAATGGTATTTCCACATGTTTTGGTCAGCAACTTTACATTATGTCTCTAAAACCAAACAATTACTAAATAAACATAAAAAGGTCTAGGATAGACCTATAAGAGGATCACAATAGCTCAACAGCTATGTACACATGATTATATAAGATGAGGCTAAGCAAAACGAACTCCAAGAGATGGAAACAGGAGGATTTTATTGTTGTTGTTATGTTTAATGTACTAGGTGAATTTCCTCTGGTCACTGTATATGATTTTGGTACACTGGATATTGTATATATGCTTATCTGAACTAGGGAAGGGAAAGAAAAATGAGGGAGGGTATAACAGATAAGACAAGAAATGTACTCACTACCTTATTATGTAACTGTACCCCCCTCTGTACATCATCTTGTCAATAAAATTTAATTTTAAAATTTTTAATTTTTAAAAATTTAATTTTAATTAAAAAACATTTTGCAACAAATTTTCAGATTCCACTTAATTTTGTATTGGCTACTCTGGCAATCTCTAAAGTTTAATAAATACTGTACATATTAATAGACCTTTCCCTACAGAATAAGAGTTTAGGAATATTACTGGTTCTTTAGGGCTACTATAACAAGCACAAAAACTGAGCATTTCAAAACAGCAGAAATGAAACTGGGCACCATGCTTGTAATCCTAGTTAGTCAGAGGCTGAGATCTGAGGATTGTGGTTTAAAGTTAGCCTGGACAGGAAAGTCCTTGAGACTCTTTATCTCCAATAAACTACCCCCCCTTCCCATAGACACACCACAAAGACTGGAAGTGGAGCCCTGCCTCAAATGTTAGAGCCTTGAGCAAAAACAGCTCAGGAAACAGTGCCCAGGCTCTGAGTTCAAGCCCTAGAACTCACACAAAATAAAACAGAACTAACCAGAGATCCCTTGTAACTCTGGGCACTAGAAGTTTAAAATGAAGGTAAAAGGAGGGAAGGAGAAAATTGAGAAAGTGAATCATTTTGCAACAACTTAATACTATGAAATACATTATAACAGCATAAAGAATCTTATTTTAAGCTGGGCACTGGGGGCTCATACTTGTTATCTTAGCTAGTCAGGAGGCTGGGATCTGAGAAGCTTAGTTCAAAACTAGCCCAGGCAGACAAATAGGAGAGAGTCCAATTAACCAGCAAAAATCTAAAGTGGAGGTGTGGCTCACCTCTAAGACTCAATTGCCTTGCCAAAGAAGTCAAATAATAATTGGTCTTACCTCGGGATATCTTGAGTATCAGATGAGGTAATATTTATAAATTCTATTAATACAAACACTCTTAATAATGCTACCAGACCCTGTTCTACGCAATTAACATTATGCGTCCTGTTTAATTCTCACAACAACTCTATGACGTAAAAGCCTTATTCCCATGGTATATGTGGGAAATAGGAAGCACAGAGGAACTCAATCACTTGCCCACACAACTAAAGACAAGGCCCTTAAACTCTGTCTCTGTACCATGTCTGGGACATGTTCCCATTCAAACCACTATTTCTTAAATTAATATTATAATGATGTCTACAATGAAGCCTTCAAATTCTCTTAGAAAAAAATCAAATGTATTATTTTGTGGACAACATGATTTTTGGTAAAAGTCCATCCATTTTAATATAATACTTACCCAGAAATGAAAAACAAGCCCTATTAAAAACAAACAAACACTGTCTTCTGTGTCTTTTGTCTTCCCCTCTTCTCTCACATCTCTTGCTCAGGAAGAACCAATCTATATGCCCTGTCATGGAGAAACCCCAGTTACTTCTGTGGGAGGGAGCTGAGGTCCCTGGCACCCAGCCAGGTGGAAATTAAGGCCTGTCAGCCATCATGTGTCCCCAGCTCTTCAGATGACAGCTTGACTGCAGTCACGTGGAACACTCAGAGGGGCTCTGTGAAGATACTTCCAGATGCTTGGAACGACAGGAAGGGTGAGGGAATACATGTTTGTGCTTTTCAGCTTCAAGGAGTTATCCATTACAAATCCATGCAAGTGGGCCGCTGCCATATAAAATCTTCAAATGTGACGGTGGTGTTTTATCAACTACTCAGAGCCCTTTCCCTTTCGATATTAATTTTAGAGTTAGCATGCTCGTTTATTAAACAATATAGAAAATTACTGCTGTTTTATCAGTAGTATTGCAATCCATAATTACAGTATGTTTCTTCATTTGCACAGATTTTTTTTTTTTTTTTTTTTGGCCAGTCCTGGGCCTTGGATTCAGGGCCTGAGCACTGTCCCTGGCTTCTTCCCGCTCAAGGCTAGCACTCTGCCACCTGAGCCACAGCGCCACTTCTGGCCATTTTCTATATATGTGGTGCTGGGGAATCGAACCAAGAGCTTCATGTGTAGGAGGCAAGCACTCTTGCCACTAGGCCATATTCCCAGCCCTGCCCAGATTTTTTTAAAGCCCTTGATAACAATATTTTGCTATTTTAGGTGTACAGAGGTTCCATAGCTATTGTTAATTTTATTCCTAATATTTTAGCCTATCACAAATGTCTTTAAATATTATAGTGTTTCTTATAAATAGAAATACAGTGACATTTTGATGCTGTCACAATTAAGTTGTTTTCTGTTGTTCATTGCTTATAAAGAGAAATTCAGTGGAATTGACCACTCTATCACTAAGCCACATTCCCAGCACTTCCCTAGTTTTGGCGTTTTTTTTGTTTGTTTGTTTGTTTGTTTAGTGGTTGCTTAGAGGTTACTAAATGTAAGTGACTTGGAACAAACTGGTTAAGAGAAATATTTTTCTTTGTGACTTCACTTGTAAATACAAGCTAATTTATAAGGTACTATGAACTAAAACTCCTTGGGATTGAGACTAATCTCAAAACCACATTAGATTTACATAAACACTAATCTTTTTGACAAAGACATTGTTCTTGATTGAATCCATCATCTCATTGGCTTTTTTCCAAGGTGAAGTCCTGTAAAAATAAAATAGTTGAAAGGTTTTTGGTTTTTTGTTTGTTTTTTTTTTTTTAAATTCATTCGCTTAGTGTCAGCCAAAAAAGTAAAAGGCAATTTAGGGCAATATAACAAGTCTCAAACTTCAAAAAGTTGTTTGAGCCTCATGAACTTAGAGCTTCGTAGGTGTAGAATATTTGCTAAAGTAAAGGAGAACTTGATGGAATAGAAATATAGTACCTTGGTACATGGGATGCTTTAATAGAGTACAAGTGTCAATTCTCTTCAAATTAATCTACATTGAATGTAAGACTAATAAAAACTCTGAAGATTTTTCATTAAATGTTATATTTCATATGAGTTTTATGTGAGAGATATTGTGAAGAAGTCATGCTTGATTAAGCAGGGCAAAGAAGAAAGACCTACACTAGCAGATATCAGGATTTATTACAGAGATAAAGAAATTAAAGTAGTGCAGTATTAGCACACTAATAAGAAAAAGAATCAAGAGACTAGAAAAAGATCTGTAAGAATGAATATATGAAAGAGATAGCATTATAGAAAAGTTAGAAATGCAAGGATATGTTACATTTGAATGGTTGGCTTTCTACTTGTAAAATTACATCCTGATCTTATTGGTAAGCAAAGATTTACAGGTAAAAAGAATAGGGAAAATACTTTTTTTTTTTTTTTTTTTGTCCATTGTGAGGCTCAGGGCCTTTGGTTCTGTCCCTGAGCTTTTTTGTTCAAGGCTCTACCACTTTGAGCCACAGCACCACTTCAGGTTTTCTGGTGGTTAATTGGAGATAAGAGTCTCATGGTCTTTCCTGCTCAGCTGGCTTTGAACCAAGATCCTCAGATCTCAGCCTCCTGAGCAGCTAGAATTACAGGTGTGAACACTGTTACCCAGTGGGGAAATATCTTTATTACATAAGGAAAAAATATATTTTTCCAGTCATGTATTCATTCATGAAAAGGCAATTAGAATTATAATGTTGCAAGGAGAAAGGTCTGTATCCTGTTTGATCTAATATTTCCTTTGCTTAGCCTGAGCAAAGTAAGAAAGCTCAAAGATACCAGGCAAAGCCTTTTCTAGGACATTGCTGACTTAGCTTTTTTCTTCTAATAAATAATGTGTATATGATTTTGTATTTATCTTCTTGCAACTGTTATTGGATCCAGTAATTCTCTCTGACATAATTACAATGGAACTAAATGTTTTCCTCTCAGTAGTGACTCTCTAGACAGGTTATGAACCTAGAATAAATAAGTGAAAACTGAAATAAGTGAAAACTAGAATCAAATAGTCAGCTGAACTTGTTTACTCCTTTTTCTTTTTGATGCCAGTGCTGAGGCGTGAATGCAGGGACTAGGCACTGTCTCTCAACTTTTTCATTCAGGCTGTCATTCTGCCATTTGAGCCACACTTATACAAAGACTTTCCTACTGGGACTGGCTTTAAACTTCCATCCTTCGATGTCAGCCTCCTGAGTAGCTGGGATTACAGCTATGAGCCACTGTCTCCTGGATGCATGGCCTTTTTTTTTTTTTTGGAAAAATTATTCTGTGACTATTGCTGGTGCACATTGAACAAAAATAGATTGTGATTTATCATGTTTATTAATGCTGTAACTTGGATTTGAAATTTTTATAGCCTAAATAAGAGTTAGAATTATTACTTGCATAGTCATTGGCCTGGAAACTATTTTCATGAGAAATCATATCTCATTTGATTAAAACAAAGACAGAAAATTCAACCTCAAGGGAAACTCATTTGTTTTCTAAGAATAGCATTTCAGAGAGCTGAAGAAATTAGAAGTGGAAAAATCAATTAGAGCTAATATACCAGCTTGTCGGAAAGGATTGCTTTCTATAAAATATATTCTAGTTCTTTGTCCAGGTTCATTTTAAATTACTCAAGAGAGGGAGCCTGCATTACATCTCTTTGAAGTCTTTCCTTTTATCTAATTTCACATACCAAGAATCATTTTTTCTAATATCCACCTTTCACGTTAAGTATGAATTCTATACTACCACTTTTAATCATACAATCTTTTTCCTGTTATTTTTCTTCCCAAATTCAGATTTTATGCTGTCAGTTATTTCTAAGAAACTAGCTTTCATTTAACTTAATGACAGATGTGTTCTTAGGCAATGAGACTGAGGCAGGAGGATTGTGAATTTGAGGCCAGTGTGTGCTACTTAGGGAGACTATGATTAGAGATGTTTCGATCTCTTTTCTTTCATCTCTTACTTTTCTGTGTCTGTAGGTCTGGTAACAAGATATTCTAAAGTGGAAGGTACTTAGCTAAAACAAACAGAGAAAGGAAGTTATACATTTCTTGTTTTATCAAGGAGACTCAGTTCCTTCACAATTAGCAATAAGTATTTTGTTTATCTCTATACAACTTAAGCATTTTTCTCTTGCAAATGATTTCTAGTTTTAAATGTTTTCTGTCTCAATGTTCTCCATTTTATGTTCCATCCTTTCTAATCTTGCTTTCATGAATTTAAAACTGAGTATTTTTCTAGCTTGGATGTGGTTATTTGTATTTTACCCTTTGAATATGAAGCTGATGATTTTCACCTGCTTACAAGATTTAAATTCTTGCCCTTATCTGTGCAGGGAAATAATTGTGAGACACCATGCACATCGGTACTCTGGGCTCATGTGTTGTCTGATGATAAGAAAAGCAAGAGAGGCTATCAGAGCCAGGGATAGAGACTTCCCTGTGCATATGAACATAAATCCTGTGTAGCCAGAGCAAGGTCAGTAACATGCCAGAGTCCATAATAAACTCCTAGTAACCTTGGGAAGGGTAGAGACAAGGAATAGGATGGATCTCAATGCACCCATTAATTTGAGTTTCTATGAATTCTTGTATTCAACCATCTACTACCATTGTGCAACAGTGTTTTTACTGTGGAATAAATGCTAATGCAATGTACTCAATGTAGTTTTTTTTTTTTTTTTTTTTTTTTTTTTTTGGCCAGTCCTGGGGCTTGGACTCAGGGCCTGAGCACTGTCCCTGGCTTCTTCCCGCTCAAGGCTAGCACTCTGCCACTTGAGCCACAGCGCTGCTTCTGGCCGTTTTCTGTATATGTGGTGCTGGGGAATCGAACCTAGGGCCTCATGTATATGAGGCAGGCACTCTTGCCACTAGGCTATATCCCCAGCCCCTCAATGTAGTTTTAATATAAAAAACTTAAATGTTTACTAGCTTTCTCTTTTACCAAGAGCTGTGATGGTAGTGATAAAAGAACAAGTAGATGAACAAAGGAAACAAAACAACTCTGTATAATCGAATTCCCTAGAAAAAGGCCAGGTACATGTACTACTTTTCATAGGGTAAAACTAAGACTAACCTTGCTCAAAATCTACCTCTGTCGTGTTTCCTTTACAATAAAATGGTGATACAGCCTATTGGAAGAAAACATGTGTTATAATGTTATAAATTGAGTTCCTGTTTGTGAAGTTCTTTGCATATATAATGCCTTAGAATCCAAGTTCTTCTTTTTTTCCTTCAGATGCTTATTAAGTATCTTCTGAATGTGAGATTGGAAATCGTTCACAATATAGCAACAAAGAATGATACATCTACCTGAGTGAAAGATGTGCTACACAAAAGCCCATGATGTGTTCTGGAGTTATGAACTGATGAACCTTGGCTGTTGAAAACCATATGACTGGAGAATGGACAAGGTGGAGGAGGTAGGAGTGGGCTGTGTGTAACAAGGAGTACATTCTGGATGCATGGAATGGTATCAACAAGGGCACCAGAGCTTGGAAGTACATGGTGTGTTTGTCAAAGAGTGACAGAGTATGGATAAATACTGTAGGTTGGGTGAGACAGAAAGAGGCAAGACTTGCTTCCTATTGTTAGTGAATCTCCCATTGTGTGAGTTGGGATTGGGAGGGGATCCTATCTCCCAGTGTGGTATCTAAGGGAGATGAGCATTACTGTCTGTCTCTGTCTGCTAGGGAATGGACACATGACCTTGGCTCAGCTCTTCAGATGTGTCTGCCTGTGATTTTAATGACAGGAGAGCATGGTTATATGACCATGGCTTAGAGCTTCAGATGTATCTGCCTGTGATTTTTTTCTTTTTTTTAATTTTATTTATTTATTTATTATCAAAGTAATGTACAAAGGGGTTACAGTTTCATAGGTAAGGCAGTGAGCACATTTCTTATCAAACTTGTTACCTCCTCCGTTTTCTCCCACCTTCCCCTCTCCTCAGTTCTCTCCCCACCCTCTCCCGAGTTATACAGTTGGTTTATAGCATGTTGTCTTGTAAGTATTACTGTTGCACTGGTTCACCTTTTACCCTTTGTCTCTCCATTTTGGTGTTCCCCTTCCCTACTTCCGATAAACTACATACAATACCCAGTGTACCAAAGTCAGTTACAGTGACATCAGGGGTAAAACCATGGGGAAGAAAGACAAAAGAAAAAGGCATCATTTCATATCATGTGTTGAAAAATGACAATAACAATGATATACCACTTATTTCCAAATCTTGTAGTTAATTTCGCTTAGCATCATTTTATGATGTGATCATATGTACGTTGCTATTAAGCTATTGTGCTCCTCTGCTAGGACTATCCTAGACAAGTACTAATTGATTCCTATGAGTGAAACCATAGAGTTTGTTTCGCTTAGTATGATTTTTTCCAAGTCTTTGCATTTCCTCACGAATGGGCCCAAGTCATTCTTTCTAATTGCCTGTGATTTTAATGAAAGAGGAAATGATGGTAAATTTCAAAGCTTTGGGTATCACAGCAAGTAATCAGTGAAGTTGTACCATTGTTGCTATTGATGCCATGGTCTTGTCTGTGTAATTTGTGTCAGTCTTCTGTAGTTCCTGGTTCTCTTCCCAGCCTGATTTCTCTATCCTTGCATTGATATAATAAGCTGCCTGATTTAATGAGAATAGTGCTTTTGCTAGTTTTAATTTTAATATGATATATATGTGCAACAAACCATTTTTATTAGAAATCAAATATAAATTATAAAATATAAAAATATCAGAATTTAAAAAGTCTTAGGTGCTGGGCTGGGGATATAGCCTAGTGGCAAGAGTGCCTGCCTCGGATACACGAGGCCCTAGGTTCGATTCCCCAGCACCACATATACAGAAAACGGCCAGAAGCGGCGTTGTGGCTCAAGTGGCAGAGTGCTAGCCTTGAGCGGGAAGAAGCCAGGGACAGTGCTCAGGCCCTGAGTCCAAGGCCCAGGACTGGCCAAAAAAAAAAAAAAAAAAAGTCTTAGGTGCTGGTTTCTCATACCTATAATCTTAGCTATCCAGGTGGCTGAGATTAGAAGACTGATATTTGAAGCTAGCCCTGGCAGGAAAGTCCATGAGACTCTTATCTCTAATTAAATAGTAAAAAACCAGAAGTGGAACTGTGGCTCAAGTGATAGAGTGCCAGCCCTGAGCAAAAAAGCTAAGGCACAGTATCTAGGTTCTGTGTTCAAGTCTCAGTATTGGCACAGTATTGTGCACACATGGGCACATGCACATGCACACACACACAAATTAAAAATGGTAGACAAAGGATGTATACAAAGAATAGGATAAAAAGAGAATTATTCACAATAGTAATAATTTTAAGATAAAATTAGTGCTTGCCTGGTAGCCAGGCACACTATTATAAGAGTCATGTGCCTCATCTCACTTATTTATAACAAGTGTAAAATGTATATGCTATAATTACTAGTATTTTCAGATGAGAAAACTGAGTTTGAGAGGTTGAGTCACTTGCTCAAAACCAGTAGTGGGAGAGTGGTTCTGCTAGAGTTTGAACCTGGATAGCCCAAGTATAGCATGTGCACATTTCATCCAGGCTATTACAGCTGAGCTGGAGACAACTCTTCCCCAAGAGGTTATGTAACAGGTGCTTAAAAGCTGCTCTTGCTGAAAAGCTCTGACTCCTGACTGGGGTCTGTAAAATACTGAAAGCAGAAAAAAAAACCTTGGCATCCAGCCTCCATTTTGTATCTATGTCCTCTACTCCAAACCATTCACTTTGCAGTCACCTCAGAATCCAGAAAAGGACAGGACTGATCAATAGCATCTTTATTGCAAGCAACCAAAAGTATATCAAGGAACAGCAGATTCTGCAGAATAGACACTTCACCTCCATGAAGACAATTACCTATAGTGACGAGGCTGGAATAATTATCTCATGAGAACCCTATTTCCCTCAAGTGATGGCAGCTGTAACTTCTCCAGATATTGGAGAACAAGGGCAGGGATAATGGTCAACCAGGTCTTACCTGACCAATTCTGAAACAGAAGACGGTCAGACCATCTGCCACCACCTTTGACCACTGGGACATACTTTGATCAGGACTGCTTAATAATTATGCATATCTCTCTCCTACCTCTTCCAGTTCTTTGTCTCCTCAGACTTATATCCCAAAGATGGCTGAAGATGACCATTGGTGCTGTCTTATCTTCCTGTGGCATCCCCATGTCATATAGGAATCTGTCTCTGCCCTTTACCATGTCTCTTAACTTAGCACATAGGGGAAAGTGGCTGTTCCTGACACGTGGAAGCCCAGGAGTTTGGGCCTGGAGCCTAAACCATGTGCAAATTCACAATATCTGAACTAGACCTTAGGGAGTAGGATTTGGGCAGCTAAAGAAGACATAAAGGTGTTTGTTAGTATACCCGAGAAAGTGTATGTAGAGGTAAAGACAGGAAAGGCCATTCTGTGTTCCAAGAATGCTGATGTGCATAAGTTGCACAGGTGTGGAGTGTGTTCATGGAGGTCCACAAGGGGAAGAGGCTGGGAAGGGATGGCTGAAAGGAAGTTGGCAGAAGAGTCCACGTGTGGATTTAAAATGGAGTGAGGACTTTGTCATAGGATTGAGACCTAGTAGTTAGCTGGACGCCAGTGGCTCATGTGTGTAATCCTAACTACATAGGAGGCTGAGATCTAAGAATCACAATTTGAAGCCAGTTCGGGCAGGAAAGTCCATGAGCTTCTTATCTCCAATAAACTACTAGAAAAACTGCAAGTGGACCTGTGGCTCAACAACAGAGTTCAGACCTCAGGACTGGCTCACATTAAAAAAAAAAAAAAAATAGATGTAGTAGTTAAGGTTTTATCCTTAAGAAACTGGAGCCCTTGGGCGGGGGGGGGGGGGAGGTAAAGGGAGCAATATGATGCCACTAGCAACTTAAGTTAGATGGAAGGCAACAGGGGGATGGAGACTGAGAGTGCTGGGAGCCACGGAAGCCAGGCAGCAGCGTTATAAAAGAGTGTGTGAAAAGCTCATGAGGAAAGTGGGAGTGGGAACAGGGAGAGGGCCCAGATTTCAGAGGCAGCCTTGAGGTGGAGGCAACAGGGCTCGGTGACTAATTTGATGTGGGTGCTTAAGGAGGAAGAAAGAATTGAAGATGACTGAAATTCCTAGTTTAGCAACCTGAGTAATTGGTGATATCATTAGCTGCAATAAGAATGGAAGGAAGGAAAGCATCCTACCTGTATGCCTGCTAGAAACCTTATATGTGTTATTTCTTTTAGTCCTAAACAAACCAGTGATGAAAAGATTAAAGTATCCATTTCACACATAAAAATGGTGAGGTCCAGTGAAGTTCACAATACTTTCCCCAAGGTGAGAGCCAGGCTATCAAATAAGACTGTAACTCCAAGGCCAGTGTTCTTTACACCATAATAATTTTAATTTGGAGAAATGGAGCTTAAACTTGAGGGAACGATAGACCATAAAACACAGTCTTCCTAGGACTAGCACAGGATGAAGAGATGGAAGTCCTGTTGGGATGAGGACCAGCGCAGCACACACTGCCCAGTGCTATTTTCTGCCTATTACCTCCTGGGAGGGCAGTTGGGAGGTAGATGTTAAACATTTGCCTGATCTATACAGTCATTCTTGATGCATGGGGCTACGAAGCCCTTGAAATGGGCCTACTGTGGTGAGGAACCGAAATGTTCATGGAACTGGAGTTTTAGGGTAAAAAAAAAATCTATGCCTTTGGAGCCTAAACTGGATGAGGCTCAGTTATACCTCCCTACACACCAATTAAAGAGACAAGCACTGGTGGACAGTGGAGATTATTTAGTTGACCCCAGCCATATGGGGAAGACAAACACTATTGAATGATCCCAAGATTATCTTTTGGGGAGTGGTGTATTACTTTTAGGTTTAAGTATGGGAGGAGTTAGTGGCAAGGGTAAGAGGTATGCATAATTAATCTCAGTCAAATACATGATGATTATAGGCATTGTTCTTTGTTTACTAGAGAGCAGTTTCAGTTTTTACCAATAGGTATTTATTCATCAATCCTGTCTTTCCTGGAGTCTCAAGGTGACTATTTGGGAGAGAGACTCAGAGGAAATGAAAGGCTAATGCAGCAGAGAGAGGGACGGTGACCTTCTTCATTAATTCTGATTGATTTTAATTAATTTGAAAGTAACTAAGTTTATGTGGCTAATGACTATCATACTGCACAGTTCTGGACTAGAGGAATCAGCCAGGCACAGAGCAGCTGTTCAAAGAGAGGCCTTGCTGTACCCCTGAAAAAGTCACTAAATATTTGCTCATCTGCCTCATCACCTGTAGGTAAGATATCGGAACTAAGTTTAGAGACCACAATTCACAACTCAGTGGGAGTTCTTGCCTACTAACACAAATTTCCTCTGGCCAGATTTTGACTTTAAAGGGAAGGAAAGTGAGTACAATACTCAATTTCCTTTTTTGTTTGTTTTTTTAACCCAACCTAGCCTCAAATTTGAGATCCTACCTCAACCTCCCAAGGACTCTACTCCATTTCCTTTCTTATGTGAGACCAAAAGTAATCACTTTTTCCACATTTCTATTTTTCTGTGCTGAGTTAAGTGTTAACTCCTATTTAAGAGCACAGACATAACTGTACATGGTTGCACACGCCTGTAACCCCAGCACTTCAGAAGCTGAAATGGGAAGATCACAGGGTCAGTGTGGGCTAAACAGTTAGACTCTGCCACTGAAACAAACACACGTACCACACACAAGCACCAGGTAAATTTCCTAGGTTCCAATTCCAGTTCTGCCACCACAAAGGTTGTACCTTTAGTTTCTTCACATTCTCAAGCCTTACTTTCCTCTGGGTAAAATGTGGATACAACAGCACCTCCCTAGGAGGGAGTTGTGATGATGCTAAATAAATAACCTGTGTATAACATCTAGCCAGTCGCTGGCACATGCTAACACTCAGTAGAAACTACCTATTCTGTAACCAGCACTTTATGATGAGTTTGTACTTCACACTTCTGTATATTGACATTTACTCAACTCTATTTTTTGCTTATGTGGAAGGTATTTTCTCAGCTCCCCAAATGTCAGAACATTCCACAAAGTATACATTCATCAAGATAAAAAAAAGTTTCTGGTTATTCCTTAGACAGTATTGCAAGCATGAGTTTTGTAGCCATTTTTATATTTTCTTTTGATTTCTCTATTGTTAAAGTACCTAAAGTCATCACAAATGTAAACTGTGACCCTGTTATTTTGTTGTGATCATTGAAATTTCTTTGAGCCTCCAACAGTTCATCACTACATGGTCAGTTAGAAATACTAAACATAGGCACAAAAGATTTCTTGATGTCTCATAGTTTTGAAGAAATTCATGCCATTTTGATCAAACTTATTATCTATGTAGACTTTGGTTTCTCTTAAAAGTGGCTGTATAGAATGTTGATAAAGGCCTATTTAAAGACTGTCTTCACAAGAAGGAACAAGTAATAATTAGATTGCATATGTTGATACCACTTCATACGCTGTAACATTTAGACTAAAAAAGCATAGTAAATCAGTGTGGGATATACCTGTAATCACAGCACTCTCTGGAGACTGAGACTGAGGCAGGAGGATTGGGTTGGAATCCAACCTAGGCTGTGTATGGAATTCCCAAAACAGAAAAACAAAACAATAACAATTATTTTAATACTCCTGGAATTTATTACTTTCCTCCACTAGAGTTCAGATGTCTGCTGTGCTTGATTTGTTTGCTTTAAAGAAAAGTTATACCTTGTATACATGAAGCCCTGGGTTCAATTCCCCAGCACCACATATATAGAAAACGGCCAGAAGGGGCGCTGTGGCTCAAGTGGCAGAGTGCTAGCCTTGAGCAAAAAGAAGCCAGCGACAGTGCTCAGGCCCTGAGTCCAAGGCCCAGGACTGGCCAAAAAAAAAAAAAAAAAAAAAAGAAAAGTTAAATCTCTGGGCCTCCAGAGAGGTACATGCATAAAATCTGAGACTTGGTTTTGACTTCATTCTAGAATGGGCTTTCGTATATCCTTCCCACTAAAATTCGATTCTGTCTCTCTTCTCCCATTTAAGAGGACCTTCGCCCTTAGAGGTAACTTTCACGTGCTTTCTAGAAAGAACACGCTCTGAGGGCATTCTTGGAATACTTGGTTTGCTTAGAAAACACTTCACGAGTGAGTCAGCACCAAGGGGAAAACCCCCACTCAAAGTAGCTATCAAAATTGCATGAGGCGGTAAAACGAGCAACGATTTTCTTTGTAAAGTTAATGATGAGGGATGGAGAAAGCAATTACTTATTTATAAAACGAATGCACGGTGCAAGGCTTTAGGCTGCCCGGCTAACTTATTCCATATTTAGCAAGAAAGACATTGAAATCGGGGAGATTGCCCGCGCCCCCGCCCCCCCCCCCCGCCCGCCCGCGCTGAGCCGGTGACTGGGTGCTGTGCCTGGCAGGCAGGGCAGAGAAAGGGCGGCCTGGCGGCTCCGAGCTGCCCGCCGTCCCCGCCCGGCCTCGGCAGCCGCAGACCACCCCGCGGCCTTCCCGCGGTCACTACTCTGTACATCTGAGGATCGTGCCGGCCCGGGAGGTGACTGCGCGGGTCCCTGGGGAATGGCTGGAACGCGGCCGCGCCGGCGAGTCTGGGAGTTCCGGGAGCCGGGCGCGGGGCGCAGGCGTTTCCCGGTGAGCCCGGCCGCTCAGCCGCTTCCGGAGGGCGGATTGCATCAGGTGTGGAGCTGGGCGCCACCTCGGCCCAACCTGGCGGCCACTGCGCCTGCGCGCGCCACCCAGCCCCGCCCTGCCCCGCCTGCCCGCCGCAGACTCCACCGCGGGTTTTCCTCCCGGTCTAGCCGAGACTCAGCGGCTAGGGGGGCGGGTGCTGCTCATCGGCCCGGGACCCCCTGAGGAAAGGGGTGGCAGGGCGGGGCTCCTGAGGTCCACGAGTGGGGGGAATAGAGGGAGGTGGGAGAAGACGGGTCTGGAGGCCTGTGGATGCCTCCGCGCGGGGTGGGCTCGGGCCGATTTCCTGCTCCCTGAGCCTCCAACCAAGAGGCTTTGCCCACTAGTGTTTCCCTAACAGCTGTGGCCCTCGGCTGTCCACGATCCGCAGGCTCCTTAGGCCCACGTTGGGGTGCAGAAAGCCCCAGGACTGCTCGCTCGTGGACCTGGGGAGAAGTCAGTGGCCATGCTGGAGCACCGGGATGGGATGTGAGGGAAGTGATTGTTCCTAGAAGAGGTTATAGGATGCCAACGCCTGAAAACCCTCTTCCTCGATAGCCGCACCTTCCTGCCAGCCCCACGTGGAGTCCATGTCAGGGCTTCCTTTGGCACTACTAGCCCCGTGTGTCTCCTTCCATGGATGGGATGATGTTCTTTGGTGACTGTGGGATGCATGTCCTGACCGACCCAAAACACTATGAGGGCAGAGTCCCTGGGCTTTTAACTCTCTTCTGCCCCAGGACTAATAATGACCGTCTGACTCCTCATAACTTAAAGGGGGGAGATGCAATGAAGTGATTAAATAACACCATTGTCACTGCAGAATGCACACAGGTATAAGGACTGGGGGAGTTCTAGTTTTTTGTTTAAGGAAGGAGGAATGTATTCCTGAAGGTTTGGAGAAGATGCTTTCACTTTATAGTTAAAACTAAAGTACTACTGGGCTGATCTTTCAAGGCAATGGCAGGTAGAGCTCTCTCTCTCTCTCCGTATATGTATATAAATATACACATATACACACAGAGAGCCGTGAAAGCGTGGCTCTCAGACCATCAGCTATCAGTGAACCTGCATCTACATAGGGGCAGGCCCCACCACACACCTAACCCATGGCACTCTCTGGGAGCAAGAGGCTGGGGAAACCCTGCAAGGCTTTAGGGTGAGTCTGATCTAGGCTCCAGTCACTGCTAGTGCCGTGGCTTAGATCACCCTTCCCAATGCTTGAGGTAGAGCATTGTTTATCACTTATAAGGTATCCACTTTAGGGATTTACCTGCCGGGATACAAATGGAGTTATTACAAATCAAGGGAGTAGAAAGGAAATTATGCTTTTATTTTACTTTATTTTTTGTCGGTTTTGGGGCTTGAACTCGTCCTGGGTGCTTTCCCTGGGCCTCTTTGTGCTCAAGGCTAGCACCCCACCATTCGAGCCACAGCGCCACTTCCGGCTATTTCGAGTAGTTGATTGGAGATTAAGAGTCACAGGGAGGCTGGGAACATGGCCTAGTGGCAAGAGTGCTTGCCTTGTATAAACATGAAGCCCTGGGTTCGATTCCCCAACACCACATATACAGAAAACAGAAGTGGCGCTGTGGCTCAAGTGGCAGAGGTTCTATCCTTGAACAAAAAGAAGCCAGGGACTGAGTCTGAGGCCCAGGATTGGCAAAAAAAAAAAAAAAAAAAAAAAAAAAAAAGAAAAGAAAAAGAGGCTCGGGGACTCGAACCTCAATCCGCGTACCTCAGCCTTTTGAATAGCTAGGCAGGAGCCACCGGTGTCGGGCTAATAGGCTTTTATTTTTATAAGGTGTGGTTCTCCCCCGGGGTCATCTTGCTGTTGAATTTTAGGATGGAGGAATGGTGTGTGTGTGTGTGTGTGTGTGTGTGTGTGTGTGTGTGTATAGAGGGTCTGGGGCTGAGTCTAAGGAGGCAGTGGAAGGAGGTCTTATGTACTAACTTTCCACCTGGAAGGTCGTGGGCAACTCTCATCTCAATTGTGGAGACACTTTCTCCCACAAAAGCAAGCCTGCAACCCCCTGACCCAACTGCCCTTTGGTGCAGACGTGGACGCCAGGCCGCACCGCGATCTCCATCTCGCCGGCCTCTGGGTCTTGCAGCAGCACCCACGTCTGCCTGCTCTCTTCTCGGAATATGCCCGGGGCGCGGCCGCAGCAGCCGCCGCCTGCAGGGGTCGCCCTGGGAGCGCGGCCCGCCCCCTTCCGCCCCGTCGCCCGCCCCTGGCCCCGCCTTTCTCGGCTCGGCCCCCGCGCGGCCCGGCCTCTCCAGCCTCTCCTTGGCGCAGCCGCCTCCAAAGCCTGGAGAAGTGGAATCTCGCCGGCGCCGCCTGCCTGCGCGGGGCTCGCCGGGCCGCACTGGGCATGCTCAGTCCCGGAGCCCCGGCCGCTCTCAAGTAGGAAGCTGGTGTGCGGCTCCCGCGGCCGATTCGGGCGCTCGGAGGAGGGCGACGCTGGAGCACCGCCGCCGGGCGCTGGAGCTGAGCCGTGCTGAAGCGAGCGCCGCGCGCCCCCCTGGTGAGTCCCGCTTTCCTCCCGGCCTTTGCCCGGTACTCGGGAATCTCCCCGGAAAGGCTGGGAGAGATCCACGCAGGGGCAGGCGGGCGGCGAGTGGCTGCGCGTGTCCCCCCCTACGGTCGCTCCTCTTCTCGGCCCTAGGGCTACGCGGTCGCCGCCGCCGCCCAGCCGCAACCCCATCCGCAGCAGCTGCGGCCGCATCTGCAGCCGGCACCCGCTGCGGTGTCCGTGTGCCCTGCGCCCGTGCTGCAGGGCCGGCGACCGCGGGCTCCCTCCCGGATCGGCATCCCTCCTGCCTCTCCGCGCCCCTGTTCCCTCCGCATCCCGGGCTCGGCGGGGCCTGGGGTGAGGGTGCAGGGTCGCAGCCATGCGCCCGGGTGGGGGACCGCGGGGGACCGGCGAGGGCGGCGCGGGCGGCGAAGCGCGCACACCCCCTTGCCCCGGCACCGGCCTCCGCCGGGCGGCGGAGCTCTGCCTCCCGGAGGCAGCGCGCGCCTGCCGGGGACTTGGACGCCGCGCTCGCTCCTCCCGGGGCGCAGAGCAGCTGCCGAGAGAGAGAACGGGGTGGTGGTGGGGAAGTTCATCCCTCCCCCCCTGAAGGCACACAGCGTTTTCATGAGAAAATGGCTGTGCAAAGGAGCCCGAATCCTGGAAGCTGGCCACTGGGTCCCCAAAGCCCTTCTGCTGCCCGCCCGGCCGAATGGAGGTGGAACGCCGGTGATGACATTTGTACAACCGAAGCAGACCTGGACGGAGGAAGGGATGCGGAGTCCCAGAGAAACAATGAAAGGGGAAGAAGTCTAGAAGTGAGAGGTCAGGGGGTCGAGGGCCAAGGGGCGTAAATTAAAAATAATAGAAGTCAGGATGAGAGTTGAGATCGTTTTGGAGACAAGTTTTGCACAGTTTTAGAGCCACGACGGGTCACAATCTTTTGGAGAAAAAATGAAGAGAAACTGAGAAAACTAGGTCACTGTGAAAGATCGAGAAGACTTGGACTCTTAGAGGGAACAGTTTTCAGAAGTTCTCAGTCCTTGGTTTTATATTGTGCCTGGTGACTTAAGGGACGAGAATTCTCATAAAAATGATACCAGCAGTGACATTTGAATTTCCAGAAGGAAACTTTGGGAGGGAGACTGACATTATTTGGTCATTTGTTCTTGAATTAAAAAAAAAGTGGCATCTGAATTTGCTCTTCAGTCTTTTACTCTTTATTTTTTTTTGTCATGTGTTTGAATTACAAATCTTGTTCTCAGATGGTTATGGTAACTAAATTTATGTGGTTGGCCTTTAAGACTCCTGAAGCAAAGCAGACAGAACACTGGAAGGAGTTCTTTATGAACTTAGGCAGCTGGTGTTGCCTAGTTGAATGAAAGCAGAATTTGTTCAACAGTTTATCAGTATTTGTAGGATCCTGGGAAGGATGTGTAAGATTTCTGTTACAGGCCAGGTGTTATTGATGTACGAGATTACTAGATAATTCCCCAATGCCTCATAAACTGTGACCTTAGGTATGTGCTCAGAGCCTTTGAAAAAGGACTCGGATTGAAACACATTTCCAGAGAGTATTCCTATGGTTTACACTTTTCTTCCTTCTTCAAATGGATATTTTAAATAATTCACCTCTGAGGAGTCAGAAAAACTTACAAAGTGGTAGTTGAAAAAGTTGAGGAGATAAAATATAACAGCCTGTGTACTTAGCTGGAGTAAAAGGAGTAGCCATTCTTCATTTAACAGTGATTTTTCACTTTAAAGTTTTATCTTATAGGAGAATATTTTCAGTTCTATTGTTATTCACCAAGTATTCTCTTGCAAAACATCTTTGATTTGTTATTTAGGATTAGATTTGATTGGAACAGCATGTCTTCAGAATGATTGGAATGCTTTTAAGGAGCTTCCATCCGTGTTCTCAAACCATTTTGTGTTCATTTACTTCTAGCAGTGTTATAGTACTAGCAAATAAAATTAAATGTAAGGAGGATAAACTCAAATTACTCGTTTTAATGTTAAAACATTATTAGTGCATATTCTGCAATGCTGATATGTGTTGATGGAGTTTCTTTTGGTAGAAAGGTTTGTCAGGCGGAGTGATAGACTATAATAAGGGCTTGGTTTGGGTGGAAAGACTACCAGCCCTAGGGACACCAAAGAGTTACCTCCTGATTCTGTTTCCTCCATTATTTTAATTGACAGTGTGACCTTGGAGAACTCTAGGGCCTCAGTTTCCCCATCTGTACAATGAGAGAAATGCAATACAATGCAGCCTCTGAGTGTTTATTGGATCCTCCTTGTCTTAGTCCACAGGTCTGTGATGCAGCCATTGAGGGAGAGAGGGCTATGAAGCAGGGGGTGAGGCTGATTTAGTTTCTCTGAATCTGGACTCAGTTTTGTCCACTACCCTTTACATGTTTGGCCAGTTCCTACCTCCTTTTGCGTTTTCCTTCACCATGAAACTTGTCACAAAATGAATTCTTTGGGGTCCTGCCAGCCTGGTTAGGAGATAAGGTAGTGATTAGATTTGGGCAGAGCGTATTAGACATTTGAAACTTTTTTTTTTTTTTTTTTTTTGCCAGTCCTGGGCCTTGGACTCAGGGCCTGAGCACTGTCCCTGGCTTCTTTTTGCTCAAGGCTAGCCACAGCGCTACACTTGAGTCACAGTGCCACTTCTGGCCACTTCTATATATATGGTGCTGGGGATTCGAACCCAAGGCTTCATGTATAGGAGGCACACACTCTTGCCACTACGCCATATTCCCAGCCCCCATTTGAAACTTTTATAGTATCTTCCAAAGGAGAGACTTTCTTCTTTGGGCTCATAAATAAGCTAGGAAAGCTCTCTGGCTACAAAAGAGAGCATCTTATGCTTTGGTTACTGGGCCTACACTTGTGAAATTTTAGTAGGCATTTCCCTAGTTCTATTCCTTGTCTTCTACCTTTGGTTAAAGGTACAGCCCTTGGTCTCTGAAGTGTGATTATTGTTGTCACTTAGTGCCAACATTGTCACTGGACTAGATAGGTGGCGTGGTGGGTAGCTGCAGTATCAGGAGTAATGGGTGCTGGGAAACACCTACTTAGTGTCATTAGCAGGACTATGAGCTCCCCCTACTTCTGGCATACTGTGAAGATGGTATAGCGCGCAAATGAACCCAATACCATTTTGAGGTTTTTATTACATATTGCTTTCAGTTTGCCCTCAAAACAAAGCATCATTGATATTTACGTGAGACAGGTGAGTTTCCCTAATTGTTCCACTGTTTACGTAATTGACAATAAACACGCAGTGACTCTAATGCCTAGTTAGTACCAGGGTTCCTGAGCTTCCATTAGCAGTGGGGGCAGTAACCCCAAACACTAGAGCTTTGAGAGAGGAAGGACATACGGGAGAGGAGATCAAAGTCATTCCTGTTTGGCTAATTAGTTCAGAAGTAGGGAGTCTGGCACAATTTAAAGACATTGAAGTCTTTGGATATAGAGTGCTAAGAGACACTTTTTTTTCCTGCATTATCCTATGTTTATGTTTATGTTTATCCTATGCATTATCCTATGTAATGTTTATATATTCTCTAATCTATAATAGATGTACATTACTTTCATAATTGGAAAAAAGTCCCAATGTATGATTTATTGATATACAAAACATACAGATTCATAGAGACAGGAGAGAGAATAGAAAAAAATCTGAGTAGTTACAGAGATATGCATGAAAAGTTTTCTTTACTCTATTAATAATTTGGCAATGGTTATAAAATTAAAGTTAACCATTCAGTCCTTTGCTTCTTGTGGAAATGTTGCAGAATTTTGTCTCCTGGGCAGTACCTGGAGTTTTGGAAGCATAGTTATACTTACTGCCAGCTGTGTTTCAGGAATGCTTGGGTGGGAGAAAGTGTGGTTTTGACTAAAAAAATGCAATTTTGGAAGTGTGCTAGAAGAAGTGTGCATGCTAGAGGAATGCACTGGAATGATTTGCAAAGTTCTGGAGAGAAGGGTTGCCATTGATGACACAGCTTTGGCATTGTCTGCTGGTATAGGATGTGGCATTTCCAAAGTTGCTATCCTAGACACTAGATCTCACTAAAGTAAGTGTCTCGTGTGTGGAAAGTACAGGGCTATTAGGCCGGAGGACTGTTATCTGATGGAGAGATTTTTCCCTGTCCTTACCACAGTGCTCATGATGACAACATAGTTAATTTTTCATTGGAGTTCAAATGAGAAGATAGGTCCTTTTCTCTGAGATTATATCCTTTTGATCTTTGGGTAAGATTCTTTCATAAAGTGACAGGAATATTTTCATTTGTCAGCTTAATGGTCCACGAAATTGGTAAGTCTGGGAATCTGGGCCTGAAATGTAGAGCACCCTGCCCTTGGGATTGAGTTAGTTATGGGGCCAGGCCAAAGTATGAGCTTGAGGGTGGGCTGCTGGAGCCCTAGGGCCTTTTAGGAATGTAGAGGCATCCAGAGTCCCAGGAGCTGATTTTGAAAATGCCCTGGGAACCAGTGAGCATTTTTGAATTATAGCCTAGGAATGACAAGGCAAGTGCCAAGATGAAAGATGAGGGTCTTGCAAGAGCAGAAAGGGCATTCGAGTGGCTGAAATGAGAATTTCAGCAGGCAGGCCTGGAGATGGTTGTAGCTTGGCATTTGTTTCTCAGCATCCTCTTTCTGCCAAAACAACATACTTTAGCAATTCAGAGTTGGTGATTCTAGGAATTGTTGCTGGAGTCAAGGCTGCAGAACCAAGAATTGTGTGAGTCTGTTCAGTCTGGGGGTCTGAACCTTACAAAGTCATGCCTTCCAGGGTGAGCCTAGAATGCTAGAGGAAGTCTAAGAATGATTTGCTCATGTGGTTACTTTTTTTCACCCTCATTTTATTTCTAGGTGATACTTTAAGAATCTGTGCTAGTCATATCTATAGCTCATAGATTGTAATAATATTAGCTGTATTGTAGAATTTTTACTTTATGCTAAGAGCTTAATAGCTGTTATTCTGTCCAATCCTTTCCAGCTCTGTAGTATCATTCTTATTTTAGAGATAAGAAAACGGAGGTCCTTTGTACTAAAGGCTGCACAGTGAACAACCTGCTTGCCCTGGATATGTGATCAATACAGAAGAGTCTGTGGATTGCTAAGCAACTGGCAGGCTGAAGAACTATTTATTAATTAAAGGACTAACTTATACCTGGTGCTATATAGGAGACACTTCCTTTAGTCTTTTGGGATACTACCTTGTATGTGCGTGTGTGTGTGTTTGTGTGTGCATGTGTGCACACACTTGTGCTAGTTTTGAACTGAGGGCCTGGATTTGAGCACTTTTGAGACACAACTTTACTTCTGGCTTCTTGGTAATAATTGGAGATGAGTCTCAGGACTTTCCTGTCCATGCCTCGCCTTACTTAGCCCATGATCCTCAGATCTTAGCCTCCTGAGTGGCTTGCTGGGATACTACCTTCTTATGTCCTGTTTTATAGGTAAGAAAATTATGTTTCAGAAAAGTTAAAAGGACTTGTCCAGGCCCTACAAGTGTGAGAAGTTTTCTTTTCTACCAAGAGCTGTTTGTGTCTTTATATCATCATTATGGGCCATACAGCATTATCAATACAGGTAGACAGATCACTAGCAACTGATGAGAATCTTTACATATCTGTCTTGTCATGAACTAAATACTTTCTCAGGCCTATGTCCTGTAAGCCAGAGGTTCCCCAGCTGTGTTCCTCTTGTTCTGCCCTCCACTCTGCACATTTGTAATTTCAGCATTTGTTCATTTTTCTGACTATTCATTCCATGGTGAAGCTATTTCTTCTGCCTGTAGCCCCAATGTGCATTTTCGTCTGGACACAAATAGAGTAGTAGGATCTAAATGTAATTTCCAAATATGTCTGAAAGGAATCTGTCTGGAAGACTCCAGTCTAGAATGTTTCTGTTGTAAAATGCAAAGGAATCTGATTGTCATGTTCCAGTCATGAGGCCATGTTGGGAGATAGAGGCTTCTGATGAGATTTTTGGAGGCTCTCTATCAGCTCCCTGTCTGGCTTGAGACTTTTGGCTGCTAGAGTGAGGAGAGAAGACCCTAATAGGCAAAGGATGGCTCCTTTACTTAGGAGCCTTTACTTGATTTTTGCTGCTGGTTCTCTTCTAACCTTCTGATCCTCATTGAATTTCTCAGGTAGACCTTCTAACCTTCTGATCCTCATTGAATTTCTCAGGTAGACTTATTTTTTCTTTTTTAGAGATACTGGGATTTGAACTCAGGACCTTGTGCTTGCTTGCTAGCTAGGCACTCTAGCATTAACAATACCTTCAAGTCCTTTTTTGCACTGGTATATTGAGATAGGGTCTCATTTTTTTCCCTCTGGACCCATGCCTGGACTAGAATCCTCCTATTTTATGCTCACTGCTATAGTTGAGATGATAGGCACACTATTGGTTGCGAAGGGTGTCTTGTGAACTATGCCCTAGAACTGTGATCCTTCAGATTAACCTCAGTTTTAAAAATAGGATTATCGTTGTAAGCCACTGTGCCCAGACTCTGTCTCTTTTGTCCTTACAAGAGTTAGTTGAGCTGTCACACTGAGTATCTCAATTTCCTGGACAGTACTGTTTGTGGGTGGAAGTATGAAAATGTGAATTTCCTTAGTGTGAGGTTTCTTGAGTTCTTTCCTGGGAGAAGTAACACAATTACGTTTGTGGACATAACTGAGGCATGATGAGAACTGACTCATGACCTAGCTGTTTTGTGAAGCACTGATTCAGCTTCAGAGTCTTCAAGTTATCCTCCTGTTCAGGTCATTAGTGAAGGGAGATTTTCATTTGGTGACACCTAGAAACCTCAGCTTCTTGTGTTCATTCTTCTGTGTCACAAGTATTTATTGAGTATATGTGCTAGGCATTGTGCCAAGTTTGGGAAGAAAGAGCACTGGTGACAGAAGCTTCAGAGGAAGCATATCTGTGAGGTTTTTTTGGGAAGAGGAGGTCATAGGAGTTGACCTTATAGAATAAAACCCAAGCACAAGTGGCTTGTAGCTCCTACAGAGCTACTTCAGCGGCTTTCATCTCCATCCCTGCTTGACTCTTGTAGCCTGTTTTTTGTTGTTGTTGTTGTTGTTGGCTTTGGTTTAGTTTTTGCTCCCTTCTTGCTTCTTAGTATTGAACTGAACCCAGGGCTTACCTACCACAAGTTAGGCAAAGTCTCTACCACTTGAGCCACAAGACAACCCTGTAGCCTATTTCTTCTACCCATACTTAGGACACTTTCAAATCTCTATAACACTAGTTTTCAAAGGGAGCAGTTTTGCCCCTGAGGGCACATTTGATATGTCTGTAGCCATTTTGTCAATACTGTAAAGGGAGGATTACTGACATATGCTGGCAGAGTTGAAGGATGCTGCTGACCATCCAACAATACAGGTGCACACTAGCCACAGAGAGAGGTAAAGGGTTTTGTTTGGTGGTTAAGAGCCAGGCTCTCAGAATCTGCTCTGCAATTAGTAGCTACATGACCACAGACCACAGACTTCCACTTGGACAATGGAATTGCATGGTGCCTCAGTTTCTTAATCTACAAATAGGAAGATTAATAATGCCTGTTTAATATGGGTGTGAAAAGGATTTCATGAGTTAATGTATTAAGGACTTGGAATGTTGCTTGTCTTGAAGCAAGGCCTTAATCAATATTATCAAAGAAAACCTTTTGATCAAAATGGCTTAAGTTTGGATGTTTCTGGGCAGCCAAGCCTATAACAGCATCTCTTGGTGTGCTTGGGTAGAAGAACTGGCCATTGTTGTTGGGTTTCTCTAGTTCCTTCTTGTCTAGCTTTTCTTTTCCCCTATGGTTCCTATCTCTTGATTCTAGGGCTTTCAATAATATTAACTTTTATCCTGCCCTCCCCCCAATTTATACACTTCCTGAGTCTCCCCCAAAGGGCTGAGAGTTATTTTTATGGTTTTCCCTAGCTACATCTATTTTGGAAATGGTAAGAAAGCAGGAAGAAGGTCAGGAGAGATGTTGAATTACTTCCTGATTGTCGCAGCTTCCTCCTTTATGAAACTCAGAATGGAATGGCAGGTGGTGTTTCTACTTGAAACTCTTCTCTCTCCACCCACCAGCTCCACCCACCCAGTTCCACGCCTACTACTTCCAAAATACTCTGTAATTGGGTCGAAACATTATTTGCCTGCCAGGAATCATTTCTGAAAATCAAAGCAGTGACACAGACTTGTATTAGGATTTGAAACATCCCCACCCTCTGCTTTGAGGCTCTGCAGAGTTACCCCCCCCAAAAAAAAAGAAAGAAAACTTGTCCTTTCAGATGGCAGTGTCTCTGTGGCCTACAACTGTGCCCCTTTTCACGTGTAAAAATTCTCAAACCAAACATATATATATATATATATATATATATTTTTTTTTTGCCAGTCCTGGGGCTTGGACTTGGGGCCTGAGCACTGTCCCTGGCTTCATTTTTGCTCAAGGCTAGCCCTCTGCCACTTGAGCCACAGTGACACTTCTGGCCTTTTCTATATATATGGTGCTGAGGAATCGAATCCAGGGCTTCATGTATATGAAGCAAGCACCCTTGCCACTAGGCCATATTCCCAGCCCCCAAAATATTTTCTGACTTCCTATAGAAAGATGAGTTTCTGTGGATGCCATTCAGCAGGTCAAATTTACTCTTCAATTTTCAGAACATAATTGATTTGGAATGGGTTTCCTTTCATGATTTGGTTGGGATCAACAGACTAGAGAGAAATTGTTTGGTTGTTTTAATATCTTCTTCACGACATGGTTCATAGTTCTTTTGACTGAGACCAGTCTCCTCACCGTGTTTTTCTAGGTTGTCTAGCTCCATTCATTCAGTTTGGCTCCCCAGTGACTGGGCGTTGTTCCAGCTGTTGCATCTGGAAATTGACCAGGATGGCCAGTGCCACTGCCTGCTTGGGGCTGGCAGTCTGTATAGCAAAACAGAAAGCTAAAGAATGGATCATAATACAATCTGAAGGCTGTTCTCAGAAACTCTCAGTGCTACTCAGACTGGAACCTTCTCCTGCTTGGGGTGGAATGCATCTGGCAAGGCTTGTAGGGATAGAAGCATTGCTCAGTCCATCCCACAGTTGTTAAAGGCACCTGAGACTCCAGCTCCTGCAGGGAGTCCTGATGTTCTTGACAGCCACCATTTCCCTTCCCACACCACTGTCATCTTGCACTGGGAGTCTGTGGTCACCTCCAGGGCCTCTTGCCCTGTGCTGATAATCTTCAGAAAATTTCTGCAGGTCTGGGTGTAGCTATCTATCCTTTGAGGGATTTCTTGTTGCCTTCAGGTGCCAGCTCCTTGGCTCTGCATTTGACATTTCATGGTCTGCTGTCCATCTCTTGTCCACAGTTTCAGTTCTTTGTTCTTACAAGTTTGTCTGACTTTGAGCTTTTATCCTTTGTTCTCATCCCCTGTCGCCATCCTGATTTGTTTAATTTTAAATCCTCCTTCAAAAAGTCCCCTAATGTTGTTACCTCCTTATGTGCCAGAATCACCTGAGGGCTTGTGAAAGCATATCCTGCCAAACCCCAGCCTCACAATTTCTGATTCCATACCTTTGTGGTAAGGCCTGATGCAAATTTGTATTTGTAATACTTTCCCAGCTGGTCTGGGGGCCATGCTTGGAAGGCCACTGCTACCTGTCATTATCCAGGATAGAACCATGGGTTCTTCTCCTAGCTTCCACTGTGGGTTCCCACTGCCCCACCCATCGCACCTCACTGACATCACATGGCACTCACCGCTCTCATTTTTCTTTGTGTCTCTCAGTACCTTCAGCATTGGCCCTGCACATCTTCATCTCTGTGTTCTCAGGAATCAGAAGTCCTTTAGTATGTATTTGTTGAAGAATGAGTATGGAAATAAAAATAACTTTATTGTAGGAGGAAAGAATAAATATCCCTCCAGAATATTTTTGACACCCCCCCCAACCTTCTTGGAAGTTTATCCTTAGTTATAACAATCAATACATGCTCACTACCGTACGATGTTGGAGAGGTTAGTATAACTTAATGTGCGACTCAGTTAGCTTTGTGGTTTTGGTTCCAAATTCCAGTAAGATCTAGGAGAAAGCTCACTTTAAGAACATTGTGTGACCAAGTCTGCATCGGAAGGGAATGTGTATAAAGGAGGTGCAGATGTCCCTGAATGCAGCACATAAAGCATGAGCATGGCCTCTCTATTTGAATATAACAAACCATACTTAATTGAAACTAAGTTTTATTTAACTGGGGTATGTAACCAGATTTTTAAGCATTTCACCAACACAGGAGGGTCACCAAACTGTTTAAATTCACTTATTCATTCCACATATGTTTACTGAGTACTTATCCCATTGCCAGTATGTCCTAGCAGTATACAAATCAGAATGTCCAACCCCTATGAAGTAAATAGAGGGGTTGTGCAAAGGACAGTGCCTTAGGGGCTCCTTTAGACCACGTGATCAGGTGGGTGACTATTGTGCTGAATCCTGAGTGGCAAGAAGTGACAGCCATGTGAGGATTTCCAGGTGAAAGAAAGGAGTTTGAAACTGGATTTTTTTTTACCCCAGGTCAAACCCAAGAGTTTTATATCTCAAGTCCAGCCACTTTACCTACATAAAGAGACAAAGGGTAGGAAATAGAACTTTATTACATGGCATGGGTATGCTATGGGAAGACAACATTTTAGTATATATTCAGCATTCTTCAGGATATAGACATGAGCTTTAGATTTTATAGACAAAGAACTGGAGAGAGGTATGCAGAATGACATTCCCAGGCACTGGTGGTTAGGGGTGGCCAGAAATGGTCTTTCTGACAGGCTTTGTCATAGGCTCCCTCAGGTGCCTCCTTGTTACCATAAAAATCTGTGATGCCTGGAAGATGGTCCAGTCTCCCTATGCAGCTCCTTCCTGGGTTTCAAGATGCCTGCAGAGTGACTGCCAGAGAGAATGGCTTGGGGCAAAGGACATAGATACAAAGGACATAGACACATAGGAGTCTGGGATTTCTCACCTTTATCCTGCTCCCAATTAATTCATGTTCTCATCCATGCAAGGAGCCCCAAGTATCCCTCAGTAAAAAAGCAGCTTTTACACATCCCTTGTAAGTTCAGCTAGAAGAATGGTTTGCCTGGGCCTCTTTTGAAATCACTTCTTCAGGAAACAATCCCCTCCCCCCTCCCATGTTCCTGAAGACTGGACTTCTGTCAACTGTTTGTTGTGACTGCTCTTCAGGTCTCAGTTCTGACCTTGCTTCCATAACCTCTATCACAACTGTCCCCTAAAGTGTGTTCATAGGAACCCAAATTATTGGATATATATTAGAAATAAAGATTTATGTCATCAAACCCAGATATCTGCATGCTTTATCTGCATTAGCATAATCAAGAAATCCTAGTGAAAAGAACTGTTTAACTTCATTTAAGCCAGCATTTGACCATGAGTCCATTTTGCACAGTACCTTCTGAACAGATGCTTTTCAGTGCACATCTTAGAGAACAGGCCCCATTGGTCCTGCCATATCATAGCTAACAGAATGTTTCACACATTACAGCCTAACATCCTCACTGCCCCACCTTCTTTTCATCCTTCGGTGGCTTTCTGATCTTTGTTGAGAGCTGCAGGATGTTGGTTTTCTCATGTTGGTTTTCCTCAGGCCGTGCTCAACTGATCAGTCCTGGTGACTTGGGTTCAAAGATAAATGGCTTTTAGAGGAGCCCAAGAGAACTTTGCTTTACATGCTACTTGCAGGGAGGACCTGACTTAAATGTCATGTGGGTCTTAAGGTGTTCAACACATTTTTGCCTCAGTTAACTTAATGAGTAGTGGGTTGTTGTTTTGTTGTTTTTTTTTTAGTTGAATTTTTCCAATTAAAACTTCATTCCATCATATTTGGGGTAGACAAACATTGGATGTCAATTGACCCTAAGTGGAAATAGGGAAAGAAGAAGAATGACCTGTTGTTGTTGCTAAGGATAAACACTGTTTGACAAAAATGACCCAGAGTGGGATTTTGCTGATGTTCTGGCTGGAATTTATTTATTTTTATTGTTTTTGTGTGTGTGTGTATCTGTGTGTGTTTTTTAACCAGGATGTTGAGAGGGAGATTGAACAGGGCTTCACACATATTAGGCATATCCTCTACCACTGAGCCACACTTTAGCCTTGCTGTTTTGGAATCTTAATCACCACTTTAAAGTATGATTTTGGATTTACTTCCACTTAAGGTATGTTTAATTTGGGGCCTTCCTGAAGTCGGCAGGTGGTTTGGGTCCGTCTTTTTGAAGATATTTATTCTCTGTTATCTGTATGGGTCTTGGGGGCAAACCAAAGTAAGATATGGTGAGGAGAGGTGAACTGGATGAAAAATTTCATTTGTAGGCAATCCTGGAATGAGCCTTTTAAAAGAACATTTGTGTTGGGTGCTAGTGACTCATGCCTGTAATCTTAGCTACTCAGGATGCTGAGATTTGAGGGTAGCTAGCCTAGACAAAAGTCCATGAGACTCTTATTTCCAATTAACCAGGAAAATGTTGAAAGTGGAGGTGTGGTTCAAGTGGTATAGCCTACCCTTGAATGAAAAAGCCAAGTAAGAGCTACAAGGCTGGCAGTGCTGGCACCAAAAAACAAACAAGCAAACAACAACAAAAATTTGTTAAAGTAGAATGGTTAAAGAGAAAGAGTGCTAGATGCTGTGGTGGGGGCCTATAACCCTAGCCACTCTTGGGAGGCATAGATAGGAGTGTCAGAGTGGTGAGATCCAAATCTGAAAAGCACACTGAAAGCAAAAAGGCTGGAGCTATAGCTCAAGAGGCAGAGTTCAAGCCTAGTACTGCCAAAAAGAACAGCTAAGGGAGTAAAAGGGAATTTGGCTGTCCTCTGGTTGGTGAGGAAGCTCCCCCACGGTGCTGCTAATCCCTTCTGCTAGGGGCAGTTTCCAGAAAGCTGCAGTGGGACCTAAAGAGAAGAGGATGGGACAAACTGCAGAAACAGTTCACAAGGTGGGAACCAGGTGAGGAGCTCCAGAAAGGAGTAGGGTTTGGAGGCCCCAGAGGCTTTGAATATATAGGGGTTGGTGCTTTTGGGTCCCCCTAGTCTAGAGGTTGTGATCTCATGGTGTTTGTATGTTCCCTAAAAAAGGCAGGAAGTGTGGTGTGAACAATGAATATGTTGGATACTATTACTGTGAACAAGGTCTCTGTCCTAAAACTCCTGGGAAAAACCTCCTACCTTATATTAAATGTATTTCAGTGATTTAGATGAGCCATGATGTACAAATTAACACCCACTGCTCTTATTTGTTAGACTTAGCAATTGGTGTCAGTGTCTTTTCTAAAAATGCCTCCCTCTTTTTTCCCTCCTGGGTTGGAGGTTATTTCTAGTAAAATAAATAAAGGAAGTCTTGCATTCCTTGGACTTTTATATCATTGTCTCATGATCAAAGTCATCTCCTGCTGACTTGCATTTTATTTCAGTTTAAATCATTTTCTTTTATCAAGGCTAGATCCTGCTGTTACTTTACAAGCTGCAAGAAATAAGAAACAATATGATGTAGTTTCATTGAATTTTATCTCCTAACCCACTGGTTCTGACAAAATGTAGATTGCAAAACAATAACAAAAATAAGAAAACACCAATAATAATAAAAAAACAACAAACTCTCAGGAAAAATGTTGATTTGGGGTGTTATCTTTATTTCTTATAAAGAAAACAGGGTTTTCATTAGGTGGTGTGCTACTTTTCAACAAAGAGATAAAGTAGGGGATGGATGGCTGCTTTCAGAGTTTATATAAATTTTTGCTTGCCGTTTATTTTTGTATGACCGTTTGTGAAGGTGTTATCTTCTTTCTGTGGCAGCCATTAAGGAATTCTATGCCATCTTGACAAGAGCATTTCCTTCCAGCTATGAAACTTAGAGCAGTTTAAACCTAGTTTAGCAGAAGAGCCTGGTGTATTCAGGCTTGTTTTTCTTTCATGGGGTTGACCTTGAAATTTAATTTTTGAGATGCTTGGTAATATGCCATTTTGATAGATGTCTGTTGAATGCAGAGTGTGATGATATGCTACCACGTGCTGTAATTGTAAATTGTTTGCAAAAAGCTGAAGATTAGGAGAGAGTGGATAGATGTAGAAATATAGTGGTTCCTTGGGATTTTGGATGACTTTGTTGACTTTCTCCTTTTAAGATTCTTCAGTGCTTACTTTACCAGGAAGAAGGAAGGCTTGAACTCAGAGCCCTGTGCTTGCTAGGCTAGTGCTCTTACCACTTGCACCAAGCCCTCACTCTTGCTTTCTCTCCTTTCAGCAGTTAGTGAAGGTTGGAGGGAATCATTCCTGCATGTTTATTTCTGTTTCATTTGAAAAATGAGCATTCAGGACTTTTTTTTTTTGCCAGTCCTGGGGCTTGAACTCGGGGCCTGAGTACTGTCCCTGGCTTCTTTTTGCTTAAGGCTAGCACTCTGCCAACTTGAGCCACAGCGCCGCTTCTGGCCTGAGGTGCTGAGGAATCGAACCCAGGGCTTCATGTGTATGAAGCCTTCCTTCTTCCTCATGCCTATAGTCCTAGCTACTCAGGAGGCCGAGAGCTGAGAACCCAGGTTTCAAGACAGCCCATGCAGACAAATCTGGGAGGCTTAATCCAGAACTGGAGGTGTGGCTCAAGAGGTAGAGAACTGAGTGAAAAAGGTGAGTAAGAGCATGACACCCTGAGTTCAAGCCCTAGGGAGCATGCGCACACGCTGCGTTTCTCTCTCCCTGCCCCCCCCCCCCCGCCTTCTTTCCAGTAATGAGCTAGTTTACTGTTATTTATTAATCTGCTTAAAACTGATTAACCTGGTATAGAAATTTCTAGTTGCTTTCCTGGTTTACAGTGAGTTTCTCACAATTCACATAGGGACAGAGTCATGTGTATCCAGCTGGAGACTTATCTTTCAAATGACTCTGTGGGCTGATGTCATCTGTAACTCACTCACTGCCTCACTATGTGGACTGGAGGACAGCATCACTGGGGTAATGAGAAGTACCACAAGCTCCTCCACTCGGTTTAAAGCTCAGAGAACAGACGCAGTCCAGATGTACTGAGCGGCAAAGCTGGTGACAGCAAACACTGTGGAAATCATGATTTTCCCCAGATTTCTGACCGTTGCAACTGTCACCTTCCAAACTTGCCTTCCCCAACTGAAAACGTACTAAACACATTAGTAGTAATACCCCTTCCCCTCCCCCTACAATAACCTGGTCCCAAACCTAGCGATCACAATTCTACTGTTTCTATGAAATTGACCCTCCTGGGTATTACATTTAAGTGAAATCACAATTTTGTGACTGATTTCACTCAAGCTTAATAATAGTTCTCTTTTATTCCTAATCTCCTTAAAAAGGCAGTCCTGGGGCTAGAATATGGCCTAGTGGCAAGAGTACATGCCTCATACACATGAAGCCCTGGGTTCGATTCCTCAGCACCTCAGGCCAGAAGCGGTGCTGTGGCTCAAGTGATGCTAACCTTGAGCAAAAGAAACTCAGGGCTAGTGCCCAGGCCCTGAGTTCAAGCCCTAGAACTGGCCAAAAAAAAGGCTATGGGAGGATTAGTAGACTGATTTGAAGTGCTTAGGCCAGTGGTTGGCCAAAGTAAGTGCTCAGAAGATACTGTCATTAAGTGATATTATTACTTTTGTATTTGCCAGTGGGACATATTAAGGCTAAGAAACCCCACTGAATATTCTCAGTTGTATTCAGTGGCTCTTCAGTGGGCCTGAAGAAATGCTACATCTTTGGTTATATACTCTTCTTTCATTATTTGAACATTGCTATCAGGAGGAAAAAAATAAAACCAAGCCAGTTTACATTAAGTAACAGAAAAATGTATTAAAATAAGCCAGACATTGGCACAAAGCTGTGTACAGATTGCTGATTAGGCAAAATAATAATAATTGAAAAAAAGACACAAATATGTTGAGCCAACATGATTTTGTTTTTAAATCTGGTGAACCACCTGTATCTTTAAGCAGTCGAATTCGAGATGGTTTTGGTTTGTTGGTATCTGGTAGATGTAATTAAAAAGGAAAACCAGCGCAGGAATGCAGCTCCCAGCAATGGGGCCACCTCAGTTCCTGTCCTATTCTGTGCCAGCTTGGAGTTGACGGGAGACCTGTGACCTTGGAATTTCTTGGGCCACACATTTAAGAGCAGTGATGACAAATGCATAATTTATATGTGGTCCCACCTAATTTTATTTTTGAAAGGGGGAAATCACTTCCAGGTGTGTGTGTGTGTGTGTGTGTGTGTGTGTGTGTGTAGGAAGGTGTACATGCATATAGAGCAAGTAATTATCAACCCTTTGGATATAGCTTTTTGGGTTTCTTTAAAATTGCAGCAGAGAATGAAAAAGACAGAGTTGGATCTTTCTTAGTTGTGGGGCAGCCCACATAACACTGGCTGCAAGCAGGCAAGTGATGAAGCTTTGGCGAAGATACATAGCAGAAATTGTTCAGGAAAGTTCAGGGCAGGAATAATCTAATGTTGATCATGAATTTTTTTATTGCATTAGTTTAAAGTGTTGATAAGAAGAGATGTGGCCTGTGAGATGACCTCCTCATAGTTGGGATTACAAGTATGCACAATTCCCCACCCCATTTTATTTGTTGTGATTGTGTCTTGCTCACCTTTTGCCTGGGCTGGCCTTGAGTCTTAATCCTCCTAGTCTCTGCCACCCTTGGCACCCCACCAAGTAACTGAGGTTATTTATAGGTATGAAGTATGGTTCCCAGCTTGTTCTTTGAGGTAAATCTTGCTGTGTGTGTGTGTGTGTGTGTGTGTGTGTGTGTGTGTGTGTGTGTGTATTTAACTGTGATTCCCTCAAACTGTCGCCTAAATATTTAGGATTATAAGCATGTACTACCATGCCTAGCCCATAATGAACAATTTAAATTCACCATTTTGTCTAGTATTTCCTTTTATTATTTGGGAAGCAATGAACTGCTACCCTTTGTTTCTTTCATACTGTCATATCAGCAGGAAAATCTGTGTGTGTGTGTGTGTGTGCATATGTGTGTGTGCACCTCTGTGTGTGTGCACCTCTGTGTGTGTGTGCACCTCTGTGTGTGTGTGTGTGTGGTGGTCCTGTGGTTTGAAATCAGAGTCTGGGCATTGTCCCTGAGCTGTGTGTGTGTGTGTGTGTGTGTGTGTGTGTGTGTGTTCAAGGCTAGTGCTGAGCCACAGCTCCACTTCCAGCTTTTTGGGATTAATTGGAGATCAGAGTCTCACAGACTTTCTTGTCCATGCTGGCTTGGAACCTTGATCCTCAGTTCTCATCCATGCTGGCTTGGAACCTTGATCCTCAGTTCTCAGCCTCCTGAGTACCTAGGATTACAGGCATGAGCCACTGACACCTGGCTCAGAAAATGCTTCTTGTTGAAGGTCATTTCTGACCTTATTCATTTCTGTGCTGTGGTTGCTTGATGCTAACACTTAAAATAATATCAGTGGAAAAACAAAATTCAAAGTAGCATTCTCACATTGATGATTCCTATATGTGTGTAAGGCTCCAGACTCTAGTTATTTCTATGTACCTTAAGTATTTCTCTACATTTGTAGTAATTCTCTGGACATATACTGCCATCCGGTGCTTAGGCTTAGCATCCAACTAGCTGATCTGGTTCTAGGGCAAGCTTCTAACTACTGGCTAGGGTCCTGTTGAAGACCCAAGGAAACTGCCTTAGGGCTGTCGTGGTTGTTGATAACAGTAGTGATGAAGATGCTTACTCAAACCCAGCAATAATTTGTCTCCAGATGAAGTGGAGATCTGAACTTAAATAGGGAATCTGATGGGGGTCTGTTTAGGATGACATAGAATCTTCTTTTTGAATGGTGCAGTTGTTGGCATGATGATAAGGGTTGACACATTCTTCAGAGCATTTTGGATTTTAATGACAAAGTGGTAGCAGAAAAAACTGAGGCTGATGTTTTCAGGGCAAGTGTGTATATATACACAACCTGCAAAGCTTGCTACATACCAGATGAATGAATACCACTAATTATTATCCTAGCTTGGAGAAAGTCTGGTGTACCTGTAGCTTTAGGCAATGTGTAAGATCCAGCTTTTTAAGCTGGAAAAATAGTGATTACTATTTTTAGTTCAATTTCTACCCTTAAAAAAATACGCCATACTCCTTGATGCTTCTGGATGGTTTTATGTATTTTAATTAATGTTATCTTATTGCATTTGTGCCCAGAGGCTAATTTAGCAAAGGATGTAATTTCAGAAGGCTGATGAAATTAAATAGTTCTGCCTAGGAAGACTGTGTTGTTCATATTTCTGGTTATAAAATATTTTGGGTATATCTATATAAGGCATTCCTGTGGTGTAAACACATAGCTCATGTTCTGAGTCTATTTATCTTAGAGTGTAGTAGCAGTTACAGACCAGTAAAGGCATAGCAACTCTAGTCTGGGGATGATTTGGGTTGCTGTTTTCAGTGTTAAACATAACTTGACATTTTTTTTTTTACTAAGGATCTCATTATGCAAAAATATATAGAGAGATGAAAGTGATTCTGTAAACCAAACATGCCGAAAGCACTCAACTTTATTACTCTCTAGTCAGAGTTGACACATTCTTGAGTAAATTGGCATGAGGCATGTGCCCACATAGAAATCAGCTTTATTTGGGTCACCAACTTTAAAGCTTGGAAAATATATTTTAAAATCACTTGCAATTTCAAAAAATGTGTACATTTATGTAATATTTGCGGCATTTCATACACAATAGTTCTAGTAACACTAACTTTCCAGGGTTAGTATATAAATGATTTTTATACAAATAAACCTGCTCAGTCTCTGAAAAAACAAAAACAAAAAGCTACTTGCAATGAATGCAATGGAAGAGTTATAGAAAAATGAAAGATAATTCTCTGAGAAAGGGAAAAAAATATGTCGTGGGCAAGGCTTGACATAAAAAGAAAAGCTGTAATGAAATATTTGTGATGATAAAATGCAGTACAGAATTTCTCTCCATTGAGGATCAAGGACTAACCTTAGATGTGCAAAGTGACTGGTAGTAATTCTACCCTGCGTTCTTGTTAGAGCCCTGAAGTGCTCTTAATGGTAGAAGTTGAGGCTTTGGGAATGTTGGTGGGAAGAGAATAAATGATATTAAGAAAAGAGTAAGCAACTCGCAATTGCATTGAGCGATTAACAGAGAAGTAGGTAGTCTTGTACATGACCATTGAACCAAACCTCCAGCCCTGGCTTGGGTTTTCAAAAAGATCACTATTTTGAGAAGAATAGAATGGAAGGAGGAATCATAGCGATAGTAAAAAGGCAAGTAAAATATGATGATAAATGTTACGGTAGAAGTGGTGAGTGATACAAGGAGATGCTGCTAGGGGTTTCTTATAAATTAGATGTAGAGAGAGTGAGAAAGATGAGTGTGCCAGTGTGCACACAGCATAAAGAGGGCTCCTGGGCAGCTGGAAGGATGGAGCTGCAGTACATAGTCTACTTTATAACAGTCCTCTATGGTGGTAACTTACTCCAGTCTCATGACAATGGGAACTAATTTCACTCACTTGACAGCATTTATTCATTCCTGGGTCTCTGTCCCTGTGAGCCACACCTCCCATCAGGCCCTGATCTTGGTCCCTGTGAGCCATACCTGCCATCAGGCCCCTGTGCCCAGCCCTGCCACATTGAGGAATGAATCCTCAACATGGGGTTTGGCAAGCACACCCATATTCAAACCATAGATGCAAGATTTGGGGTGAACCCAGTTGGGGGAAACATGAATTTGATTTAGGACATAGGTTTATGATGCTTGTTAGACAGTCATGTAGAAATCATGAGTAGAGATTCTGGAATCTGGAGTTCAGTTTTCAGCAAGAGGTGTACTTTGGGAATCACAAATATGTAGAAGACATTAGAAGCCAGGAGGTTGGTTGAGATCATCAAGGTAGAGAGTGCAGACAGATATAAGATAGGAGAACGGAGTCCAGTGTTGCTCCTGAGTGTTATTAGTGTTGGGAGAGATGACAGAGACCCAGTCAAGAAGACCTGAGAAGGAGCCAGAAAGGCTTTTTTTTTTTTTTTTTTTTTTTTTTTAAAGATAGTCCTGCAGAACCATGAGAGTTTCAATAGACCATTACTTTTGGAGGTCCTTGATGATTGTCATGAGGTATGAAGAATGGGAACAGTGAAAGCTAATTGGGATGAACTTAGTGGGAGGAGAGAAAGCAGAAAGGTCTTGAATTTGACTAGCTCTTTGCTCACAGAGTGTGATCCCATGTGTTCCCCAGAGAAGCTGGATTCTCAGGGCACTTGAGTTGAATGAACCTTTAGAACTTCTCAGGCTCCTGTTTTCTGATACAGGGTCAATGAACTTTTTTGATCTTCTCAGTTACTAACAAAAATATGTTACCCAGGCCTCCCCAAGCAAATTTTAGCTCAGTTCTTTTGGACCAGATGTTACAGTAATGCCGAGTTCTTGAGGGATGGAGGGAGAGGAGGAGGGAAAGAGTCTTAGGGTTATATGGGATTAATCATAGAGTCATTATGAACCATTAAGAACTATTTGATCTAAAAGAAAATTTATTTGGCATTCACTTACATGAATAAAGAAAATGAAGAAATTATATATAATTAGCTTTCCAGATAATTTACATCCCCAAACAATTTTATCTGCCATTTCAATTTCCTCCTTCACATATCTGAACATCAAGAGCTAGGAATGAAGTGAAATCAACAAACTCGAGTTCATCTCTTACCATCTCAGGCTCCCAGGACAGGGAGCAGAGGTCCAAGAAGGCTGCTGGAAACCAAGTGCTCTTGACTCGTAGGCTGCCTGGCTTCTCTTGGTGACTGTAAAGGCACCTTAGGGAGGCTGGTCCACCCAGAATTGAGTGTGGCACACTTTTCCATCTGTACAATTTCTCAGCTACAAGAGAGTAGCTGTGTTGTTTCCACAAAGCCATGCTAGGTTTGGAAAAAACTCAGTGTAATGAATAGACCAAATCTTTGGTGTCCTTCCTCTTTTGATGGGGGAACCTATCTGCTCTATTAGCTCAGAATTCACCTGGCCATGTGTGATCATTTCTTGAGAGATGAAAGTACCGCATCCATCCACTGACTTCACACAGGAGGCAGGCTGAGAAGGAGGAGTGGAGTTCTGCTACACAGTGAGTAGAGCTTCAGACAATTAAAGGGAAGCCTTTCCTTATGAGCCTCTTCCAGGACCACCATGACCCCTTGAAGGCTATTGGGGTGGAGGGAGTAACCAGGAGACATAGGGCACCTCTGTTCAGTCCTTTGGAAGCAGCAAGAAAACTCTTCCCTTAAAAACCTTGAAGCAGATACAACCTTTTGTGGGCTTTATGTGGGCTTATTGGATGGAAGTGCCTCTCCCCACTGAGACAAGTGATTGCTCAGGCTACTTACAGGTGTTCTGCTTTCAAGTCCCTTCTCTCTTCTGGGATTGGCCTCTTCCATTCAGCGTGGACATTTAGGTATGAAAGAAAAAGGACTAGTTGGAAATGTTTCTATTAAATCACAGTATGAATTAACCTATTGTGGAATACTGTTTTATATGCTTTCCCTGCAGGCTTTAAAAGATTATCATTTGTAAGATAAGAAAGATTTCCCGGGCATCTGTCTTCCTCCCTCTGGAATTCTAATGTAATCTAGCCTTTTTAACCCATTGCAGTTCTGTTTCATGATACTCTGTGACTGTTAAAGGCAATTTTAAATAAAAGCAGCTGTGTTAAATAAGCATCAAGTCGATTTTCACTTGTTTAAGTTGGTGATTTATCTGTAGAGGGTGTTAAAATGGCAGTTACTTTGCATTATGTTTTCTGTACCAGCTTTTAATTGATACCATATTTCATGAGGATTATTGCAGGTTTATTGCTGTTAGATTTGGAGTTTGGGGTAATCCAGAACACCAGCTCCTCCGATCTGTTCCTTCCTTTTCAATAGTGTGTGCTTTGAACAGATGAGTTTGAAGGCTGTTAACTATTTAATAGACCTGATAGATACAAACATTTTTGTAGACTAGATCTGAGATCACTTGTCTGTAGATGTTGTGTGAATTTACTCACTTTTTAATGGTGCTACATACATTGAGTCTATATTGTTTTTTATTTGGTAATACAAGTTGATGCCATTTATATTATTTTCATGGGTATTAGTGCTTGCTTTCATTTTCCTTTGAGATAGCTGAATGACAGTATTTATATTGCTTTTTAAGGAAGTTAATTGATATTGTTAATCAGTATTTCATAGAAACCTTAGTTTTTCAAGTCACCAGAACACCAGTATCATAATTGCATAGTTCTCATTGAACCTTATGTAGCATGACATGGCACACACATTATTAGCCTTTTGTTGTTGTGGTGGTTACTATAATGAAATACTTAAGGCTGGTAGTCTTAAAAAGAAAGAGGTTCATTTAGCTTGCAGTTCTGAGGCTGAAGGGGATAATGCTGGCTTTGGGAAGAGACTTCATGGTGGATCATGGTAATCTGAGTATAGATGAAAAGGAAAGATCACAAGGTAAGGAAGGAAGTCAGCCAGATTTAGAGTTGGGCTGATTCTTACAGGTAGTTCCAGTGAGAAGTAACCCAGGGTAGTATCCCATTGACCTAAGAAAAACTCATTAGGCCCACCTTTCAAAGGTCTATACCAACTCCCAGCATAGTTTGCAACTCCAGGAGCACAGTTTGCAATATAAACCCTTGGGTAAACAACAACAACAAAAAACCTTGACAGTATAGGCATTTAACAGGTGTTCTTCACATTGTGTTGAAATAATAAATGTCCACACTAAAAAAGCCTTTTTATCAAGTGAATTAAGTAGATGTCCCTACAATAGAAGTGGCACACCGTGGCAGGGCCCAAAGAGAAAGGGAGGACTTGCTTCATTGGTTACCCTGCTTAATAAAGATTTATTCAGTGCATGAAGAGTGAAAAATGGGTAATCAAGAGACAGTTGTTGGCGATGAGGAGGGGTAGCAGAAAACAGTAAAAAGTGTGGAGGCCAAGACTTGAGTGTTTGTTTTGGATTTAACTTAGGCATCAGAATGTTCTGGGAGGAACTCTAGACTAGGAGTTAACACACTTGGGTCTCTGCCACTTCCTGGCTCTGTGTGATTCAGTGAACTTTCAGGCATCAGTCTACTCATGTGCTCTATACTTTCCCCAGAGCTCACTGTGAGGCTTTCAGGAGGAGATTTAGATGAATGTTTTGCACACTTGTGGACGAGGGGTGCTCTGTATTAGGTGGTGGTGTGAACCTTGGTGGAGGGTGAGGTTGGATCTCACACCAGCTGCAGCACACATCTGCAGTGGGCCATGATTGACAATGATGATTCGGTGCTGGCTGGACCACACCCCTTTCAGAAGGCTGTGAGGAAGACTGAAAGTAGTCACCAGAATTGATTACATACAGACTGTCCTAAGTACAGAGATGGTGATAGTAGAGGCTCATTCTAGTTTGCCTGCTAATAACTCAATGTGGGGTTTAAAGTATATTCTGTAGACTCCATAGTCTTAGTTGGGAATGAGTGAAACTCATCATTGATTTGGGAAGGTTTGTCTGTTAGGATGAAGCTGTGAAGGATTGCAGTCTGGGAAAACAGTTGAAGTCACTATCATATTATGCAAAAATACTTTGAAATTTGGAATTGCCTTAAGTTTTAGGTAGAATATCCCCTAATCTGAAATGCTTGAGGACAGAAGTGTTTCAGAGTTTTGAGTTGGTTGAGCAGCTTCATCTAAAAACCCAAAATCCAGAATGTCTAAAACTATTGAGTATCATTACTCAGTTTATACTTTTTTGGTTTAGTGAGGGATGTTCAACATGTGATAGTTGAGTGTTGATACTTCTTTCTGAGGCTTTTTGGACTCTTGATGTTTCTGCAGTGCTTGTTTGGTATATTAGGGAATGTCTCTTTTTAATGAAACATGAGGTTGTTAATGTAAAATATTAGCAAACACTTGCATAGGTTCTGCTGTGTGTCAGTACTTAATGCATTGTGCATATTCATATCCACTCAACAACCACATGAAGGGTTGAGGCATATTGCCCTCCTTCTGTAGAAGGAGACTGCAGCTGCCAGGGCATGCGAGTCAGCCAGTGTTCTTTGTCGCCATATTGTCAGCTTCTCATTTCAAGACCAAGATCTGATCCTTCTGTGAAGGAAGATTAAGATGCTACAGAGCAACTTTTAAATGATATCTGTGAATCCTTTAGATTCAGTGTGTTTTGTTGTTCCTCCTGTTTTTATTTTAAACAAAATGTTATTCTCAAAATTTGAAGGAAAAACCTATTTTAAGGCATTTATTTATTCTTATCATAGACTCTTGCCATGTGGACCACTCTGGCCTTGAACTCATAATCCTCCTGCTTCAGATTTCTAAGCTGAGATTATAGGACTGTGTTACCGTGTCTGGTTAATATATATATATATATACATGCATACCTACACACAGTTCCAAAGTTTGAATTGGGGGCTTTATGCATGCTATGCAGGTACTCTACCACTTTAGTCATACCCCAAGTCCTTTCTTGCATTAGTTATTTTTCAGATAGGTCATGTTTTTGCCCAGGGCTGGCCTGAATCACTATCCTTCCTACCTATGCCTCCTGTATAGCTGGGATGACAGTCATGCATTGTTAGGAAACTGAGTCATGAATGTATCAGAAGATGGAAAGGGCAGCAAGTGAACTTCACAGACCATCAGACTTATTTCATGTAAAAACCTGAGAGGGATGCCAAGGTCATCCAGCCAGACTGAAGAGACAGTAACTTCGTCTGCTTGATCTTTCCTAATGTGCACCACCATTAATAGTTTATTGACTGAGATGGGCTCTTGCTGACTTTTTCCTGGACTGATCATAGTCTTCCCCACATCTCTGCCTTCTAAGTGGGTATGACTACAGGCTTGCCACCACACCTGGCTCCAGAATATTTTTGATGGTTGTAGTGTGCTCTGTAGCGAATAGCCGACTGCTTGGCTCTTCATTGTTCCCTTTGTTCACAAGTTGATCTCATGTTTACCACCCATCTTTCACTGCCTGGAAAAGCATCTTCAATCCATTATCAACTGTGAGTTTACTCTGGGGCAGGAGAATCTTCCCACCCATTTGTAGAGTGTACCTAAGCCTGACCCCTTGAGTTCACAGATGGGGACTCCAAAGGAAGATGAGCAGTGTCATACACCAAATCCAGAATCCACACCCCTGAGCATCATCCCAGGGCCCTGCTCCCCAGTCCCTGTGTGTCTGTGTGTATTGTATACTGTATGTTATTTCCACTCTAGTACATCTGAGAAACAAATGTGGAAGCAAAACAACAGTGAAAAACAAATTGTGTTAATACAGCTAAGTTTCAGTGCTCTGAGGGGAGACTGCTGTGAAGACATGCATTGGCTGTTAATTTCAAATAAATTTATGTTTAGATTATTTCAATTTATATACTTAGTAAGATCTTAAGCTTTTTTTCCCCCTCTATAATTTTAGTTTTGTCAACCCAGAATTCTTGATGAAAGGAGCCTTCTCCCATATGTTGCAGTTTTTAGTTGTTTGGCTTATTTTTCTTAACACTAAGTCAAAAATGTTAATTCCAGTGTGGGCCATGTGGATATACAACAAGAATGTGTAAATTCAGATTAAAATGAGCACCCTCCCCCTTTGGATGAATTGGTCTGTTTTTCTTTTTATGGCAGTAGTAAGAGAAATTATTACTTCAATGTCCCCTTAGGGGGCTTTTTATATTTTACTTTTAGATTCTGCTTTTGCTTGACCTTTGGGCTAGGCTGGAGGAAAATGATGCTTTCTATTGTAGCTGAGTTTATTCCCTGAGGGCTCTTCTTTAATTTGGTTAATGCTGCTCACTGCTGAAAAGAACATTCTCTGTGGGAATCAATTGGGTACTATGTTGCTAAGGAAGAGACACAAACTTGCAATTTCACAAATTGTCTTATTTTCTTTACTTGGTTAGGATCTCATTTTGGACCTTTTATGCTTTCTGTGATTGGTTTGCATTTTGCCAAACATGGTATTTTGTCCTGTTTTATCACCTCTCATTTATGTTTCTAACAGAGCCAGAATCTCTTGAATATTCTATAGAGAGTTTTATGTTCCCAGTGTAAGCTTTCTTATCTGGGGTTGCTGTGACTAGCAGCTGGTCAGTTATTTAAGGTTTCCTATGGAAAATGCTAATTCCTTTCTGAAGCATTTAAAACTCAAACATATGTTTGCTAATGTTTTGAGATGGGGTCTAGGTTGGGTAAGTGGTTTCCATGGTGGTTTTGCACCTAAACTGCCATGCGGTGCTTAGTCTGTGCAGTTTTCAGTTCCAGTGGCTCCAGTTGCCCTGTGAGTTTGGAGATACTGTGAATGTCACTTAAAAAAAAAATGGATAGTTCAACATCTTTTGCCTGGCTGGCTTGCCTTCCAAGTGGAAGAAAGAACAGTGATAAATTTCAAGCATGTTTAGAGGAGAGTATTGTGACATAGCAAGTGTTCACTCAATGAGAGCTCTGTCCATAAGACTTTGTGCTTCCTTTTGAGCCAGCATGAGGTGCAGTCACCCACGCCCATTCTCTCAGGTTCAGGCTGCCCACCTGGCTCAGCCCTGGTTCTCTGCACGCTCTTCATCTAGCCCGGAGGCCAAGAACCCTACAGCTATGTAATTAGAAATGATAGTAGGTGAATTGTAGGTACTGTGAGACCATAAAACAGAGGCTCATTTAGACCCATTGTTGGCAGGGACTCCTTTGCAGAGGGATAGTTAAGCTGAAACTTGAGAGAATCTTGAATAGTGGAAGTACGCTAGCTGGGATTTGTGTGGTGAGTGGGGGGCCGGGCTGGGAAGATATCTTGGGCAGAGGGCACAGCCTGCATTAAGTCTTTGAGGTGACGGTCAAGGCAGGCCATGACTAAGATGTTGGCCTGTATTTTAAATGTAATGGGAAACTGTTAAAGGGTTTGAGTAGATGAAAGACCTAGGTAGATTTAGGTTTTATAAGGTTCACTCTAGGTCATAGTAGATAAATTCAAGCCATTGTGAAGTCTTGCAAAGTGGTGTTAATTGCAAACAGTCTGTTAATTTTTTTTTGGGGGGGGGGCGGGTAATGCCAGAGTTCGAACTCAGGGCCTTGTACTTACTAAGTGTACATCCTACCTCTTGAACTACACAGCCTTCTGCCGAACCTTTCATTAAGGTGTGTGTAAGTTTGGCTCTTAGTCAGACTTTGTTATTTTTTTTTAAGCACAAGATTCTAAGTTTGCTGCTACACTTACTGTCTGCTGCATACTTTGCCCTGTACTTTGAATGCAAGGTTCTCACCATTTCCTAGAGCGCCTGTCATCTTTACAGAAAGCTATGACACAAAACAGTGTCTGTTCCAGGCTTACAGAATGGTCTTTGGGTAAGGAGGACTGGGCAAGTAGCACTTATCACCACAGTCCAGGCGCTGGCTGTCTGCATTGATAACTGGGGGGAAAAAATCAGTGCTTTCCTCAGCACACTTGTAAAGGGCTTATACTCTGGGGACAGGTTCTTGTTAACCCAAATCACAAGAGACTCATAAACAAAGCTGCCAGATGGCTAATGTTGGTGTGAAGACTAAGTCTAACAAGGGGCATAGGACAGGAGAAATTCTAGAGGCAAATCTGCACAGAAAGCCAAGGGAGAATGTGATTAGAGTTGGCCACACCTTTACTGTTGTGGACTTGCTAAGATCTCCAGTTGCTGGGCATGAATCACACAAGTGAATACAGTCTTGCTATTTGATCATCCATGTTGTTGGCCTATATCATCTTCCTTGTCTATTTTAAATCTTTATTGTTTTTAACTTAGTATAATGAAATTAATTGCAGGCTTTCAAAGTAGCAGCAAAAAATAGGTTTAAAATTCTCCTACATTTTCCACCCATGTTTTCTAAATGTTCACGTCTTACACAATTACTGTACAGTCACTAAAATCAGAATAGCACTAAAATCAGGATCTACTGAATATAGTATCTACTGGATATAATACTATGCATCCCATTCAGCCTGACATTCTAAGTAGTTCTTTTATGGAATGCTCCAAAGTTTGATATTTTTTGTTTTGTTTTGCCAGTCCTGGGGCTTGAACTCAGGGCCTGAGCACTGTCCCTGGCTTCTTTTTGCTCAAGGCTAACACTCTACGAATTGAGCCACAACGCCATTTCTGGCTGTTTTTCTATATATATGGTGCTGAGGAATTGAACCCAAGGCTTCATGTATACAAGGCGAGCACTTTACCACTAGGCCATATTCCCATCCTCTCCAGTCAGGAAAGCTTAACCATTCTAAATACCTTCCTGATAAGAGACTGAGCAGATATCTTACTGAGGATATCATTGGCCTTGAACTAATTAAGGAGAGATATTTCCCTTTATGATATAACCACCTGTTATAAAAGGACTTTAATTTATAGCGAACTCATTTTAGGATTGTCATAGATTAATAAATTAGTAAAACTAGCCAACGTTTTCCTTCTTTTCTTTTGGCAGAATAAAGTTTGAACTTGAGGCTTTGCACATGGTAGGCCTGGAACACTACTACTTGAGCCACACCTCCAGCCCTCTCCCTCTATTTTTTGGTGTCAACATTTTTCTTAAGAAAGTTCTTTCTTCATTCTCTGCTTACTCTTCCATTTCTAGTTCTTATCATTGCTATTTTAAAAATCTACAGTAATATTTTCTTTTGTAAAACTCTTTCCTGTTCCTTTTTAAGTTACACCCTCATAAAATAGGATAAAAACAACTCAACTAAATTTTAGCATAAAAATGCAGTGAAGGCCAGTGGTTGAATTATTACAGTTTGGAAAGTGTTAGCAGAAGGCATTTTGGATAAAGATTTCTCTGTATCGCAGGCTGCTGCTTTTGACGTAGCTCATATATTTTTCCCATTAAATGGTCATTTTCCCATTTCTCCTCCTTGGAAGCATGTATGCAGGGCTTTGAAAACAAATTTAGGAAAATGAAATCAGTCCCCACTGTGTGACATTCACTGCAGATAATTTACTTGGCTCCAAATTGGCAGTTGTCCAGATGGGTGAAACAATTAAGTAGTGCCTGGGCTCCCAGTGGCAGGCTGGAAGGAAACTCTTCAAGGTGGTTGCTGCGTTGCTGGCCGGTGAAAAACTTTTATCTGATTCTGTGGTTTTGATTTTTTTCTTTTTCTTCCTCTTCCTCTTCCTCCTCCTTCCTCCTCCTCGTCCTCACTTCTCCTCCTTCCTCCTCCTCCTTCCTCCTCCCTCCTCCTCCCTCCTCCTCCTCCTCTTCCTCCTCCTCCCTCCTCCTTCTCCTCTTTCTCCTCTTCCTCCTCCTCCTCCCTCCTCCTCCTCCTCCTTCCTTTCCCCTCCCCCTTGCCTCCTTTTCCTTCTTTCCCCCTTCTTCTGCTTCCCTCTTCTTCCTCTTTACCCTCCTCCCTACCTCCATCTTATGGAATGCGTGAAATTCTCTGTACCTTTGCCAGTGCAGTGTCTCATCTTCATTTTGTCTCCTCCCTTACCCTACTTTGCTTAGTCCCTTTCTTATAACAGATAGAGTAGTTATTATTTGTAAATTGCAGAAAACTCAACCCAACTTAAGCAATAAAGGCTACTTAATTGGCTCACTTAATTGGTTCGATTACTTTTCAGGTTTTTATTTATTTTATTTGTTATTTATTTTTGCCAGTCCTGGAGCTTGACTCAGGTCCTGGGCATTGTCCCTGAGCTTCTTTTGCTCAAGCTAGCACTCTACCACTTGAGCCACAGGCCACTTCTGGCTTTTTCTGTTTATTGTGGTACTGAGGAATCAAACCCAGTATTTCATGCATGCTAGGTAAGCACTCTTCCACTAACCCATGTTCCCAGCCCACTCTTAAGATTTTTAGGTTACTGATGCTCAAGCTTTCTGAATGAAGGAGCTTTACTTATTTATTTTTAAATTTCTGAATCAGTTGCATGTGGTGGTACATGCCTGTAAACCTGGCACTCAGAAGACTGAGGCAGGAGGGGAGGCACACAAACTTGAGGTCAGCCTGGGCTACACAGCAAGACTCTGTAAAAAACAAAACAAAAAATGACTCCTGTAATCCTAGCTACTCAGGAGGCTGAGAACTGAGGATTCAGGTTTCAAGCCAGCCTAAGCTGATAAATCTCCTCTAAACCAGCAAAAAGCCAGAAGTAGAGGTATAGCTCAAGTGGTAGAGTGGCATCCTTGAGCTAAAGCCAAGCAAGAGCAAAAGGTCCTGAGCTTAAGCCCCAGTACTGTCAACAACCCAAAACACTGGGCTCCCCCGTACCAGTCATGATACATTTCAAGGTTTCAATTTCCCATGGCGTAAAAATATTAATGGAAAATTCCAGGAACAGAGACCTTCCATTTTAGTTTATGCAGTATCCCAAATAATGAGATTAAATCTTGCGAAGTCCTGCCTGGGACTTAAAGCAGTCCTCTGTCCAGCATATTCATAATGTATGTTACACACACACACACACACACACACACACACACACACACAAAGTTTATATATGCATTATATAAAACCTGTTCATCAGTCACATTGGCTGGTGCCTATAGCAGTGCTTGTTTTTTAAATCTGTATTTTACTGAATAATGTCTCAGAGTGTAAGAATAGCAACACTGGCACTTCAGAAGAGGTCATAGTGCTTCCTTTAAGTGTAAAGGCAAAACTTTATTATAGTTATGCATATTGAAAAACACAGTCTGTATTGGGTTATGTGCTATCTATAGTTTTTGGGTATCCACTGGAGGTCTAGAATAGGTTCATTGTGGATAAGTGGTACCAATATATAGCCCGATATTTTAACATGATTTAATTCAACAGATAGATGTTATTCTTTTAAACTGCTGTAAATATTTCTGCACATATTTGTTCACAGTTTCAGCCCAGACCTGTTAGAGATAGTTTTTGCATTGAGCAAAATAAATAAATGAAAAGAAAAGACTATCAGCAGCACCCAGAACAATGTGTATCTTTCTTCCCTTCTGCAGGAAGTTTACTGAATGATGGCTTCTAAATGTTGAGTCTCACTCACACTAATTGGATCAACTCAAAGCTGGTCACAGAGATCAGTGGAGTACCACTGGGGTCTATTTTTCCATTTCTTCAGCTTGGGATTTAACCCTTACTTACACTTCATGACTGCCTTGTGATGCTGGTAAGATCCCCAAATTCTTAACTACTGCAGCCACTAATGCATGGGCAGTACACTAACATGATCCAGTCTGGTGTATTATCATGAACAAACACTTGGTCTCTATTCTAGTTTCCTGCTTAGAGACTCCAAAAACTCTTGGGATCCCTGAGTGACAAGTGTCTTCTACATAAAATGAGGTGGCTCCTAGGATAGGGGCTATGGCTAAATAGGTTTAGATGGTGGACTCTTGACTAGAAAGACCAAGCCATGATTGGAGTGTGATGTTTTCTGTTCCATTCTAGACTTTCAGGGAGAGGGGGAGAGTAATATTTCATCAGTCAAGCCTACAGAATGGAACTACCATAAAATATCCCAAGCCACAGAGTTTGGAAGAGCTTCTGGGTTAGTGAGGCATGGAAACCATGCCCTGCCCCACCTTTGTATGTCTTTCCCATTTGACTGTTCTGGAGTTGTATCCTTTGTGATAAACTAGTACACCTATTTTCCTGAATTCTGGGGGCCATTCTGGTAGATTGTGTAGGAACCCCAAATTTGTATCTAAGTCAGAAGTGTGGGGTACTTGGGAAGTGGCATCTGAATAAGGGCCTTGTGGGCCTTGGACTCTCATTTTTGAGTGGTTGGTGTCAGAATGAGTTTGGATTGTGTTTCATTTATGCAGGAGGGCTGGAGAATCAAAGTCTACATATAATATCTGGAGAGATGCATGCATGCATACTCTTAGGACCTAGCATGGGCAGAGAGGAAACAGCCAAGTGCTCAGTGTTACACAGCTAAAAGCCGTGTTCTTCAGATTCCCAGTCTCAAGCTCTCTTCCTTATTTATGTGTTTGTTAGTCATCTCAGTCAAAAAGTATCAAGGAGCCAGGTATAGTGGTACATAGCCAAAATCCTAGCAACTTGGAAGAAGGAATAGGAGATTATGGCCTAGGAAAAGCATCAAAAAGGAAACTAAAACCAAAAGGGACCAGAGGCTTGAACCTCGAGTTTAATCTCTGATGCTGTTAAAAACAAAACCAATCAACAATGTTTTGTTGATTGAAGTGTTCGTGATTCAGTGGTTTTTGCAAGTGGTTTGTTAAACTTATGCTGAAATGTTCTGCAAATGACATTGAAGAGAAAATATCCCCACACTGAAAATTCTTCGTAAAATAGAAGTCACAGAAGAAAATGAAAATGTAGAATTACTACCAGAAGGTGGGCAGTGTGTTCACTTTTGTATGTCCATAAACACCTGGATTTAATCAGCCTTCTCAAAACGCTTAAAAGAATCACCTTCCTAGTTATAACCAGCTGCTGATTCTAAAAACCCGTAGATTTTACTCTTTGTGTTAAAGCTAGTGCAATTTTGAATGTGAAATCAAGAGTAAAATTGCTTTTGTACTTATTTAAAAGTTGAGTTGATTTCTTACACTTTCTTTAGCAGTTTAAACTTTGTAAGGGTTTCTTTTAGTTTTTCAAGAGATTTATCTATTATCACAGAAAGTACTGATTAGGCATTTAATTGGGCTTGTGCTGTCTGTTTGGAAGAGAAACTCTTTGTGGTCTCTTAGATCAAAGGTAATTTACCTGGTTTGGAATCAAAATCTACTTATGCACTCTGGTTATAAATTCAAAGAGCTAGATTGTGGTTGCAAACTCCTCATATTTATCCTAATTCAAAATTTAAAGACTTTCTTTACACTAGAATTCCTTTCTCTCACATTCCTTGTGTTTGAAACACTAGAGAATGTATTTGATGTGGTTTTAATTTGATGTGGTATTTGAGGTTTCAGAAGGTAGTATTTGTGTCAGATTTGTAGGCTTGATTTTTTACTTCTCTCTAGAGTCCTCACCTTTTCCCTTTCTAGAAAGTGGAATGTGTACATTTATCTTCAATTCCTATGTTGAGAGTATGGAATACTGAACTTGAAATTGGGTTTTGGGAGGGAGGTGTGTGGCCCAGATTACAGCTACAGTGCTCTCTCCAGAATTACCCCATCAGTATTTCTGTAGGTTGTGGGCTCTCCTCAGTAAATATGGTGTTGAATATGTGGTCCTCACTGTTTTTGGTCACCTGAGTCCTGTACTGTTGAGAGGGACATTGGGCCTGAGCTCAGCTTTAGAATCAAGAAGAATGTTTATCAGATCACAGTTCCCAGCCTCATGTCCCCCAAGGAAACTCACAACATCCTGTGATACACATTGTCAATTGCAGTTGATGTAATTTCAGTCAAAAGCAAAGAAGCTTCACATCATAATGAGTTGAGCAGTCTTATCCCCCTTAATGCTGAAATATAGTGTTGCAGCACAGGCTCTGGAGCCAAGTTCAAATTCTAGGATCGGTTCCCTCTTCCAAAGGTTCTCATGAGGATGAAGTGAACTAATTGTGCTAAGTGTTTCAAGCCTCTCTCTGGCACATGGTAATAGCTAATAAATGGAAGACATGATTGTCACTGGATCCATTAGTTTTACTCTTAGTTTGGATTTCCAGTTGTTCTCGGGCTTATTGAGAATTAAGTTGGTCTGTCATTGTCAGTTTCTCCCTCCCTCCCTGTCTTTCCTCCCTTCCTGTCTTCTTATCTCCCTGTGTTTGAACTTAGGAGCATATTGGATGGCTCACTACAGTCTGCAGAGCCTAATCACCAGAGTGTAGTCTTTGGCTATCTGTCCTGCCCTTTCTCTGGAATCTATCGTGGTCTGAGCTCCTGAGGGGTGGGTTTACCTTGCCTGGACTTTAGGGTTGAGACAATGTATGACCAGGTCTCCTAACTACAGGTGATCTTTGATACTATATGCAACTTTCTGAAGTCTTCTTTGATACCCTCCTTGCTGGCTAGAGTTCATTCTGTGGAAAAATCCCCATCTCTGCCTCCCTGGCCTATCTAATATTAACAGAGTCATCTCCTTCATCCAGAAGGAATGTCTGGTCGCGTTCTTGCACTGTTCAGAGCGGAAGTGGGAGTGCACGTGGTCTTCCTCAGCACCCTGACTAATCCCTGGACAGGCAGCCAGACTGCTGTCATTTCCTCCCTTGTCCTGCTTGTCCAGGCCGGCAGCACCTGTGCAACCCCTCCTGTTCCTGCAGCAGCCTGCACGGCCTCATCATTGTATTTCTGTCCGCTGAGTCACCTCCTGGCCTTGGTTTTCACCCTTGAGCTTTCCCAGAGCATAGTTTCTCCAGCTCCTATAAAGCAACTTCTTGAGATTTTGTTTTAAAACCCCAAAGCCTATTGCCGTCTTCCTTCATGTTATTTCTTGTTTTTCTTCGGATTCCACTGTTTATTTTTCTATTCATGAAGCTGCAAATACATTAACAGGCCTCTCTTATTTATTCTAGGGATGTGACTCTGGTTTATCTCTTCAATTTGATTTTCTGCAGCTTTGAGGCACTTCATAGCTTCTGACTATTTCCTAATAACTGAATTTACTATCTCCATGAGACTTGGTAGGTTAGGTAGGTTATACAGAGCAAATAGCAGACTAGGAATAAAGTTGAAAACTATCGTTTGAATCCTGGCTTTTAATTCTCCTTCATAAACTTCGGGTCTTTCAAAACAAGTTTTTAGATCTCAGACTTAAACAGAAAGTCAGCTTTCCAGTACAGCTTTCTGCTGTCTTCAGGAATGCAGATGTGTAGGTCAAACAGGAAGGATTGGGGGCAGAGGGTGAGAAGGTATGAATGGTTAAAACAGTCCCAAGTTAAGGGCTGGCCTGGGTGACCATTATCTCTATCTTGCTCTCTGGAGGAGAGCACCACCTAAAGGATCAAGGCTGGTTCTGTTGTGCTGTTCTGTGATTTTGGCTCTTCTCTCTGGCACTTTGCCTTTTGTCACAGGATGCTTATAGGTGTTGAGTCCTAACTTTCCTGGAGCTTAAGGTGACTAGAAATGACTACAGGAGGAAAAAGGACAGATGCTGAGTTGGTGGAGGGTGGGGTGGGGAAGGAGGTCTAGGATGCCCAGATTTTATCTTGGTTTTTGTTAATTCACAGACCTAAGAAAAGCAACTTTTAAGTTGCCTCATACATTTGAGCAGATTATTATTATTACTATTTTTTTCTATTTTGACTTGAGTTTTCTCATCTGAAAAAATGGGAATGAAAATGCCCCCTCTGTGGGGCCATGAGATGATGTGTTCTTGGCCCTAGCCTAGTTCAGTAAAACTCATTTAATATCACTGTATTGTGGTCCACTTTGAGTTTCATAGAAAAGTAGCTGTTTGGGGACAGATTTTCTATTTTTCTTTTTCTGTAGTATAATTTAGATTCTCTATTTTTGCCTCACGGTGTTTGTTAATTCATGAGTTCTTTTCCCTTTCTTCTTTTAATTTTGTGAGAGGAGGGATGGACAGTGGGAAACAAGGAGGGCGAAGGTTGGCTTACAGCTAGCACATTTGTCTTGTGCAGAGGTAGCAAAGAGACTTGGTGATCTTGTGATTTGCCAGCTTCTTCCTTGGAAAAAGCAGGATGAGAATGCATCTCTTAAACTTCACCTCTGTCTCTGGTGCCACATAGTCTGAGACAGCCTGGGGTGTGTGGGTGTGCAGTTCCAACTTCAGTCACTTTCATTGCCTTCTATTGGAGCTGTGTCCAGAATTCCAGAGCCTAGGCCATAGACCAGGAGGCAGAGTTGTGTAGTGGGTGGACACACGTGGGAGGGAATCTCAGCTCTGCTAGGGAATCTGTTCCTCAGATTGCAGACTCTCTCTCTCTCTCTCTCTCTCTCTCTCTCTCTCTCTCTGTGTGTGTATGTGTGTGTGTGTGTGTGTGTGTGTGTGTGTGTGTGTGTCTCAGAGAGAGAGAGACAGAGAGGACAGAGAGAATATGGAGGCAATTTCTTTGGCTTCTGCTATATAGCTTAAGTATAGTAGAAATGCTCTTCCCTTAGGAAGCCCAAGAATGGCTTTCATTCCATCTTGAGAGAGAACAGAGCCCAGTTTCCAAGCCCTGTGGGCTTTAGCAAGCCTGCTGTTAGATTTGTGGGAAAGATTTTTCAAGCAGAGATCTGTTAGCCTCAGAAAACTTGCTGTAGTCCTTCCTGTCCAAACCAGAAAATCCTAAGCCCTCAGGTAAATGCAGCAGACGTGAAAAACTAAAAATGGCCATTTGCTAAATGCCTAGCATGGTGTTAAGTGCTTTGTGACACTTCATTCCAGATTCTTATTACAAGGTAGATGCTACAGTCCCTGTTTGATTAGAGAGGAAATTGACTCAGAGAGTTAAATGAATTTCAAGAGCATTTCATAAGTGATTCAGTCAGGATTTGAACCCATTTCCCTCAGAGTCCAAAGCCCATGAACTAACTTTACCCCTGGTTCTATGAAACAGTGTGTTCCCAACTTAATATCCCAACATGGATATTAATTTGCTAAGTGATTTCCCCCCTCCTTCTTTCTCTTCCCCCATCATCCCTCCCTCCTTCCTTTTTTGTCTCTGTTTCCCTTCCTTATCACTCTCCTTTTTCTTCTTCTGTTTCTTTCTTATTTTTTATATTGGTGCTGGGATCGACCACAGGTCTTGTTCATGGTAGACAAGTACTCTACCACTGAACTACAGTCTTAGCTCTGAGGATTTTTTTTTTCAATAAATAAGTGAAACTGGTAAATGTTCCCTTGGCAGGAAAGAATTAAAGAGGAATAGATGAATGAGTGTGAATGAGTGAGTGAGTGAAGTGGTGTCAACACTGAGCCCAAGGGTACCCCTCCCACCCAGGTGGATCCAGGGGCTCTGATAATTTTCTTCTGAAGAATTTTCCTTTTGTAATTTTCTTTCCCTCCCTCCCTTCCTTCCTTCCTTCCTTCCTTCCTTCCTTCCTTCCTTCCTTCCTTCCTTCCTTCCTTCCTCTTTCTTTTCCTCCCTCCCTCCTTCCCTCCCCCACTCCCTCCCTCCCTCCCTGCTTCCCTTTGGTTGAAAAAAGAGCCTCTAGTCATAATTCGTAATTTTTTTTTACTAATTTCTGATTTATTTTAATGTTTAATCTTCATTAATTGTACCACCTGCTACACAGACACACACACACACACACACACACACACACACACACACACACTTTCTTTTTCTTGCCTATCCTTTCTAGTATTAGATTTTCCCTATAAACACTGCTTGGTTTAAGTTAGATAATCAGGTTTCTTTGACAAAGCCTGAGAAGAGTTAATAAAAACAATATTGCTCAATTTATGAATGGTTAAATAGAAGATGAACCTTCCAGCAAATGTTGTTATTGTTATTTTTAACTCTGCTGTTACAGATGCCCCGAGGAAATGCTCACAGCAGGAATGGGATAGGATAGGATTAATTATGACTTTATCTCTGTGCTTAAATAGACTCCCAGTTAGGCCATGAATATTTCTTAAGTATCCCTTGAGGGCCTGACATCTGCCAAACCCTGTCCTAGTCTGTGACTTGATTTCAGGTACTGGTTGATGATAGCTCTGTTTTTGCTGTGAGTTGGTTTTCAAAGTCCTTCACAACAGCTTGCAGTATAGTTCATTAGGCCAGAGTTGAGGAATGTTATCCTAGGACAGCTACTTTTCTGCATGCTTAAAGGTTAACAGCATGTCTGTCTAATCTGGTAGTCTGTCTAGCCTGATTGGGCAGTGTGGTTTTTGGATTCTCTCACTCTTCCTTCCTTGTCTTACTTCCTTGTCTGGGTTGAACAGTATAGTTTGTTTTATTTCTAGGAACACTGAATGGATTTATGGTACTCACTCAGCAGCCTTAGAGCTGGTATGATTCAAGATAGTATTTTCTACCCCCACCCCCACTCCCACCCCCAAACCTGGTACCTAGACTTAAGAAGTACTGCAGTTTTGACTTAAATACTGACTTGAAGTCACTAGCTTATTTTTAAGCTGTCAGGTGAATCTCCTCTTTTTCTGATTAGACCAGAAGGCACTCTCAGCCTGGCCCCTCCCTCCCCAAGTTATGCCTATGATTTAGAAAGACATTCAGAACAATACTTTCTACTAAGAGTTCTGGGATAAGCTTTTTTTTTGGTAAATCACGGGGCTGGAACTCAGGGCCTGGGCATGTTCCTGAGCTCTTTTTGCTCTTTTTGCCTAGTGCTCTACTACTTTGAGCCATAGCTGGTGGTTAAGTGGAGATAAGGGTCTCATGGACTTTCTTGCCCAGTCTAGCTTTGAATTGCCATCCTTAGCTCTTAGCCTCCCAAGTAGCTAGGATATAGGCGTGAAACGCCAGCTGACTGGTTTATTTTTAAATAAAGTTTAACAATGATCAGACTCATTCACTTGATGTACTGCTCAAAGTATTTGTGATTTAGAAATCACACGATGTAGGGCTGGGGATATGGCCTAGTGGCAAGAGTGCTTGCCTCGTATACATGAGGCCCTGGGTTCGATTCCCCAGCACCACATATACACAAAATGGCCAGAAGTGGCGCTGTGGCTCAAGTGGCAGAGTGCTAGCCTTGAGCAAGAAGAAGCCAGGGACAGTGCTCAGGCCCTGAGTCCAAGCCCCAGGACTGGCAAAAAAAAAAAAAAAAGAAATCACACGATGTAGAGAATTGGATGGTGTGGCAAGACTGGGTAGAACTGGATACCACCTGTGCTCTCATCTGCAGAGCTCCAGGCCACCATGTGGCCCACTCTGTCCAGTAAAAAAGGCATAATGGACAGGTGTTACCTGTAATCCTAGTATCTGAGGGTCAGGGTTGGAAGCCAGCATGGGTAGGAAAGTCCCCGAGACTCTTATCTTCAATTAACAACTGTAAAGAAAAACATGCAAGTAGAGCTATGGCTCAAGTGGTAGAGTGCAGCCTTGAGCAAAAAAGCTCAGGAACAGTACCCAGGCCCTGAGTGCAAGTCCTAGGACTAGGGGTGCATGTGCACCCTCACACATATACACGCACACACATATACACATGTCATGGGTGTGCTGTGACTACATTCCTGGCTCCCACTGAGTCAGCACTAGAAGAGAAACACTTAAGGTACCAATACATGGGCATGTGTGTTGGAGAGCGCATGTTTTATCTTGGCAGTGGGACTTTATAGTTTGTGGTTCATAAAGAAGAAGAAAATAGAGCTTAGAAAGAAATGACAGGAATTCCTTGTAGTCATTAAGAAAAACAATACTAATTCCCGGTGATTGAACCTAGCCAGGAAATGGACTTCCTTAAGGCAAGGACTAGCTTTGTTTGACACATTTTATTTGTTGTACTCTTGCCAGGTACATTTGCTTATATTGTAAATTCAAATAGAAGTCAGTGATGATGAGAGCCAGGTTGAGCTGTGTTCCAGTCATCTTCAGTATTAGAAAGCAACTCTGTGTGGAACAAAGAAACAAAACCCAGTGCCTCCAGAGATCAATTAGCAATGGCATACTTAGTTCCTGGTCAACTGGAGTTGAGCAAATGATTTCTTTCTTTTTTTTTTTTTTTGCCAGTCCTGGGCCTTGGACTCAGGGCCTGAGCACTGTCCCTGGCTTCTTCCCACTCAAGGCTAGCACTCTGCCACTTGAGCCACAGCGCCGCTTCTGGCCGTTTTCTGTATATGTGGTGCTGGGGAATCGAACCTAGGGCCTCGTGTATCCGAGGCAGGCACTCTTGCCACTAGGCTATATCCCCAGCCCCAAATGATTTCTTCTTGACCTTTTTTTGGCCAGTCCTGGGCCTTGGACTCAAGGCCTGAGCACTGTCCCTGGCTTCTTCCCGCTCAAGGCTAGCACTCTGCCACTTGAGCCACAGCGCCGCTTCTGGCCGTTTTCTGTATATGTGGTGCTGGGGAATCGAACCTAGGGCCTCGTGTATCCGAGGCAGGCACTCTTGCCACTAGGCTATATCCCCAGCCCTCTTCTTGACCTTTTTTCCTTTTTTGTGTGTGTGTATGCCAGTTCTGGGGCTTGAACTCAGGGCCTGAGCACTGTTCTTGGCTTCTTTTTGCTCAAGTCTAGCACTCTACTACTTGAGCCATAGCGCCACTTCCAGCTTTTTCTGTTTATGTGGTGCTGAGGAGTAGAACCCAGGGCTTCATGTGTGCTAGGCAAGCACTCTACCACTAAGCCACATTCCCAGCCCTTCTTCTTTACCGTTTGTATTCCATTTCTCTCTGTCATTTATGCATTAAAGGTGGCACAGTGTATGAAGACCAGTGTTTGTTAAATCTCAGTAATTTATGGACTTCCTTATATAAAGGAAAAAAATGCCTCACAAATCCTCAGTAATAAATATTTTTATTATGAAGCAGCTTAAATATGCATGAACATAAAAACTAGGTGTAAACTCCTTATGTTCCTCTCTAATACAACTGTAAAACAATGACAAATTTGAAAATTACAAACTCAGTAAAATCTAATGTAGAATGAATTGATAACAGGATTTTATTTGACTACAATTAAATGCCTCTTTGAGTATGGTGTTTTGTTTCTAAAACGAATGTGCTATTTCTTCTGCTAACCAAGGAAAAGTCAGCTCTCTCCATTCATTTTCCATATCCTAAACTTGCTTCTTACAAAGTACCTTCATTGGGTAGAATGCATGATCTAGACTTTAATTCTGCCTTAGCTGTTTTTGTTAGACTAGATGATTAAAATTGTACTACCAAAATCTGAAACAAAAGTACAAACCCACTTTTTTTTCCCCCCAGTCCTAGGGCTTGAACTCAGGGTTGGATACTGTCCTTGAGCTTCTTTTGCTCAAGGAAGGCTACTCAGCCACAGTGCCACTTCTGGCCTTTTCTGTACTGAGGAATGTAACCCAGGACTTCATGCATTCTAGGCAAGCATTCTACCACTAGGCCATATTTCCAGCTCTCAAACTCACTTTTTTGATTATAACACTGGGATTTAAACTATGGACTTTGAGTTTTCTTTTTTTTTTTTTTCTTTTTCTTTTTGCCAGTCCTGGGCCTTGAACTCAGGGCCTGAGCACTGTCCCTGGCTTCTTTTTGCTCAAGGCTAGCACTCTGCCACTTGAGCCACAGCACCACTTCTGGCTGTTTTCTATATATGTGGTGCTGGGGAATTGAATCCAGGGCTTCATGTATACGAGGTGAGCACTCTTGCCACTAGGCCATATTCCCACCCCGACTTTGAGTTTTCTAAGCAGACACTCTTACACTTGAGCCATGCTTTAGTCCTTTTGTTTGTTATTTCTCAGGCAGGGTCTCTTGGTTTTCTTGGACCAACCTAGATTGCTGTCCTTCTACTTAAGGCTTTCTCTAGCTAACGTGACAGGCACGTACCACTATGACTGTCTTTTTGATTGGGATGGAATCTCAATAGGTGATTGGTTTTTTTTTCAAGGTAACCTTAAACTGGTCCTCCTGATCTCTGCCTCTTAAGTAGCTTGGATTATAGTCATGGACCACTGCACCAGGCATAAACCCACTTTTGGTCAAGCATGAAGTTAGTGCCTGGAGACTAGTTGCACATGGAGCAGAGCAGGCAGGAGATGGGCCATTGGTACCTGCAGTTTGGGTTGAAGATTGGGGTGAGAAGTGATGGTTGCTATGTAGCAAATGAGAGTTTTATATATACAGGTTTAAACAGTTTTAAATGTCCATCTAGACTTACAGGATATCTCTATATAAAGTTTCCTCTTTGGTAAGATCAACCATCAAAGGGTAAGGTAAAACCAAAGCTGAGAGCTTTGTTTGGAAGCAGACACAAAAGACAAAGATTCCAAAGAGCAAACAAAAAGAAAAAAAAAAGCTAAAAGAGAGCTTGAGGCATGGCTAAAGTGGTTGAAAACTGCATGAAGCCTCCCCCAAAAAGCTGAAAGAAAAACCTGTTGATTTTATGGCAGCCGATCTTTCATTTAAGAAAAGGCCAGGGCTGGGGATATAGCCTAGTGGCAAGAGTGCCTGCCTCGGATACTCGAGGCCCTAGGTTCGATTCCCCAGTACCACATATACAGAAAACGGCCAGAAGCGGCTCTGTGGCTCAAGTGGCAGAGTGCTAGCCTTGAGCGGGAAGAAGCCAGGGACAGTGCTCGGGCCCTGAGTCCAAGGCCCAGGACTGGCCAAAAAAAAAAAAAAAGAAAAGGCCAAAGTATACTTTTGGAAACAATTCAGCCTAATTTTATGACACAAAGCCGTTACTAAAAATCTTCTTAAGGGCAAGATATCAGGATGAAGAAAGTGATTCCATGAGCAAGGGCTGAGATGCAAAAAGAAGTGTCCTATAGCCAGGTGCCAGTGGCTCATGTTTGTAATCATAGCTGCTCAAGGAGGCCAAGAGCTGGAGGATCAAGGTTCAAAACCAGGTAGGGAAGGAAAGTCTACAAGCCTCCATTTTCAGTCATTCAGCAAATGGCTAGGCTAGAGGCATAACTTTGATAGTAGAGTGCCAATTGTAAGTGAGCAAGCTAAGCAAGTAGGAAGTCCTGAGTTCAAGCCCTGGTACCAGCTGAAAATGGAAAAGAAAAGAAAAAGGAAAACAAACTAGTAGGTCTCATTCCTTAAAATGAGACCAAGTTATTTTGTTGGACAGCTCTGCTGTGCAGTGATTGTAACATATCATTGTTTGTAAAGACAACATTGTATTTTTAACACTTTAAGAAAAACATTGTCAGTGGGGTGCTGGTGGCTATTGCCTGTAATCCTAGCTACTCAGGAGGCTGAGATCTGAGAACCATGGTTCAAAGCCCGCCTGGGCAGAAAAATCCCCGTGAGACTCTTATCTCCCAACAAACTACTCAAAAAAGCCGGAAATGGCACTGTGGCTCAAGTGGTAGGGCACTAGCCTTGAGCACAAAGAAGCTCAGGGACAGCACCCAGGCCCCAAGCTCAAGGCTCAAGACTGGAAAAACAAAAACAAAACAAAACAAAAACCATTGTCAAATTCTAAAGAAATTTTCCTAATATACATCTGAATATTGCCAGTTTGAGTGTATGAAGCAATATGTCTCTGGGAATGGATGCAACATACTGTTAGAGCACAAGGGGCGTCAAAGCCCAGTAGCTGTGGTTTAGTAGGCTGAACGTAGAGGTATCTAGCTCTAGAAGTCCAACCTGGAGATAAAGTGTGATGCTTGGCATGTAGGATAGCTCAGTCAATGTCTGGTCAGTGGTGTGTTGAAGGGGAAGCAGGACTTAATCAGGTTTAACATCTTTCAGAGAGCTAGGGAAGAACCAGAAAGAAGTCAGATCACCTAACAGAAGGGTGAGTGTCAGTTTGATCTCTTTGATAGGAGAAGCATTGAAAAATCACAACTTTTTCCACCCCTCCCTCCTTCCCTCCCTCCCTCCCTCCCTCCCTCCCTCCCTCCCTCCCTCCCTCCCTCCCTCCCTCCTGACCTGGAGCTTGAACTCAGGGCCTGGGTGCTATCTCTGAGCATTTGTGCTCAATGCTAGCATTCAACCACTTGAGTCACAGCTCTCCTTCCAGCCTCTTGGTAGTTAATTGGGGATAAGAGTCTCACAGACCTCCCTGTCGCAGGCTTTGAACCATGATCCCCATATCTCAGTCTTTCCAGTAGCTAGCGCCCTACTGACAATGTGTTTCTTAAAGTGTTAGAAATACAATGTTGCCTTTACAGTGATATGTTATGTAGCATATTAAAAACTAATATATAATATGTAGATTGACATGAATAATCATGTGACATCTTTAGCCAATAGTAGAAGAGACTTAGCTTGTTACAGGTTACCAGATCAGAGTACTGAGAATATATAGGGCAGATAAAATCTGTTTTAAAGCCCTAGGTCCTTGAATTAAAAGCCATGTAGCAATAGAGTTGTTTGACTACTCCTCAAGTTTCCTTACTTAAAAACAGCTATAAACTGGACACTGATGGCTGATACCTGCAATCCTAGCTATTCAGAAAGCTAAGATCTGAGGATCACAGTTTAAATCCAGCCCTGGCAAGTGAGTCCATGAGATTCTTATCTCCAATTAAGCACCAAAAAGCAGAAAGTGGAGCTGTGGTTCAAGTGGTAGAGTGCTGGTCTTGAGGAAAAACATTCAAGGACAGTGCGTAAGCCCTGAGTTCAAGTCCTACCACCAATGCATACACACACACACACACACACACACACACACACACACACACAGTAATAGTTCCTGCCTCTAGATAAAATGTGAGGGTTTGTGGAAAGCACATTACCCTTATAAAAGTAAACTATATATCTTTCAGTAAGTAACCAGTAAGTCAGTGCTTTTCATGCCTGGGTATTAGCATCATTTGGGGACAGATTCCCAGACACTACCTCAGATCTGCATGCTGTGGGACACTTGCTTTGTATTTCCTCATGTTTAGCATCCTGCTTTGTCTAAACTGGTCAAATGCATCATGTTCAAATCCAGGAGCCTCATGCAAAGTGTTCTGCTACCAAGCTACATCCCCAAGTCCCATCTTCTTCACTTTTAACTATTTACTTCCTCCCTCACTATTTATTTAGAGCACTGGCTCTGGGTACACATAGAGTATGTGTGGTTTGGGTTATTAATCAATCCCACAGATTAATACATGGGTTTTCACTCTGGTACGTTTTTATTTTTTTTGCTTTCCTTGATCTTCACTCCTCACTTGCCCTCCGGCCCATATTGACTTTTTGAATAACGGGGGTAACAGTGTTCTGGACAGCCTCGTTCTCAGGACTTACAACAGAATAAAGTAGAAAAATTAAAAATAGAAACCATGTTGAGACAGATGTTTGGCATGCTGACATTGAGCTTGAGTTTCACTTCTAAAATAAATAATTCAACTTTTTTTTAACCTTTAAAAATGTCTACAGGAAATGCTTCTAAAATAATTGGTATTCCCCTTTTTAATACTGGGGTTGTTACTGGATAGATTCTAGTATGTGGATTCTTTTTCCTTGGGGAAAAAATGTGGGAGAGTGTTTTGTTCCTTGCCAACACACACACACACACACACACACACACACTCACACTCACTCACTCACATTGTAATTCGTCCAACTTAAGGGCTCCTTTCTTACAAGAGCAGTTAGTTGGTAGATTAAAATGTGGCCTAAAAGTTGAAATAAGAAATGATAGCACGTTCTGATCATTTAGAATACTCCTGTAAAGCTTTTGTCTGAAGGCGTTGTTTAAACAAAACAAAACATTGTATTACAGCAAAAGCCACATGACTGATTGAATGTATTTGTTACACTTATTTCACATTTCTTGTGGTTAAGGAATGACTGAAATATCAGCTACATTAGATAGGAACTTTGTTCAGTGCTAGATCCCTTCCACTTAGAATGGTACTTGGCCAATAATGATTGCTCAGTACAAACTCTACTGAATGAATAAGCTTCAAATAATTAAATACCCAGAATTAATGATCATATCTACTGATTTCCACTGATAAACTTTGCTATAGATTTGTTTCAATGTGACACTACCTAATACTTGTTAGGTAGGCTGATTAGATGCTGTTTCCTAGCAGGCTCTAGCATGTCTTAATGGAGATCTGCCCTGGAAAGATCAGGTCTCCTTTGCTCATGGTCCATCCATAGTACTGTCTCTGGAAGCATCACAGTTTTCCTAAGTAGTTTGGATGGATCCAGTTATGACCATAGCTATCATTTTATCAATTTCCTAGTGGGTTTTGACAATGGACAGTTCCCAGAAGTTTGGCTGATGGTGCTGTCGCCATTTGCCAAATGACAAGAAAGATTAAAATGGCCAAGTTAGCTGGATCTTAAGAAGGAGAACTGGAATTCCACCACATAGCTTCTAAATGTGTTGATTTCCTCACTGCTTGTTTCCAGAACATCCTTTGAAATAATGATGAACATTATTTTCCCCCTTTTTCCAGTCATGGCCCTTTTTATTTGAGCTTATGTTAGGGAAAGTTATAATGTGAAGCATTTTCCAACCTTATCATCAGCTACAGCACTGTTGGGCATCATTTGAATTATTTACTATAGGTTCTTTTTTATTATCTGTGATGAGGGGCTATACCTGTTATTTTTTCTTGTGGGGGGGAGGCTAGTTTTTAAACTAGCCTGCTTTCTTTCAAACAATTACATTCTCCCCTCTCTAGACCATTTTAAGATGTAGGAAAACCAAGATTCAGAATCTAAGTTTAAAATTAAATTTTCACATCTCTATGAGGAATAGTCAGCAACACTTCCTTTCTTTCTCTCCCTGGTCATTTTGAAGTGGACATTTCAGCAGTATTGCATTGGCTATGCTGATATGTCTAGAATCAGGCTCAGGAAGTAGAATCCTTCCCTGTGATATTTAACCAGGGGGGAAAAGATAGGAAAACATTTAAGATTCTCAAAAGGTGTCAGTTTCCAGGGCACATTTTGCAACAGCCATTTACTGAAGCCAGAGATCAAACAGCACACCACCAGGGTACCAAGCCATAAAGGATTTCAAAACCTCTAACTCTCATCTGATTCTGATTTCTGTTTAGTCTTTTATTGAGAAAGATAATCTGGTGACTTCAGCAAGATTCTGTTCAACTTGTGGTTGGTAGGCCAGAGTTTATTCTGCCAGACTGCTAAATTTAAATTTACCATCATTATCTTAAAAATGGCTTTAAAGAGTTATTTGAACAATGCTCTCCACAAAGCTCAGATTTCATTGTGGAATATCAACAAGAATAGCATCTATTTTGCCTACCATGAACATTAATTTTTATTTTTAGATGTGAGGTATAGAAGGGAATGAATCACGGTTGATACTGTGTTCTCTGTAGAATCCGGCCATTGTGGACAGTGGGGATTTTAGGAGCAATTTGGGATGGAAAGCAAGCCTTTTTTCATCCAGGAAGAGAGCCTTTATGTGTTGGGCTGTGACAAAGCTGGATCGCATCATCCCTGATGCGGCACTTTTTATTAGCTGCACAGTTCAGGCCTTTGTTGTCCAGCTGTGCAGTAGGAAAAGGCTGATGAGATGGGGTTCAATGAAGGCCTTTCAGGAAGCATTTCTAAGTTGATCATTGCCATCTGTCCACTTTGCCCCCCTTGCTTCTCAAGCTAGTCCCATTTGTGAGAATCCTAGGTTTCTGCACGTAGATATTAATGAAGAAGTGAGCACCATTTCAAAGGAATGATTATGAAGGAAAGGAAAAAGACCTGTTCATTTACTGAGGCTATATAAAACATACAGTGGGAATCATTAGAATCCCAGTTTTATTCTCATTCTTGGTGATTTGTTTTTTAAGCCATTAATGTGTTTTCCTTAAGACTTGAGTCATTTTTGGGAAAGGCTGGAACTTGATGCATAAAGCACTTATTTCTAGAAACAGGACGCATGTCCTTCCTGTCTATTGCAGGTGGCTGGTACAGGTCTAGTTTTATCTTGGTGGAAACTTTTTATCTCACTTGGAGCTGGGGGGTTGTGCTGGTATTAAGAGGACCATTACTAAGACCAGAGAGCTTTCAGCTTGAGAGGCAGTTTCTGTTGAAGACCCCTGCTTCCAGCTTTACAGTACAACCATTGTTTTCTTCTGTTGCACACATTCGGGACAGAGCTGGGTCTTTTTTAGCCTGGGGTTGTCTTCACTTTTCTTCCTGCCTGGGTTTCAGTGTTGGTGGAACACATTCTTGTCTGTTTTCTGGCTTTGCTGATATGAATTTAACCTGTGTGCAACTCATACAAATGCTATTTCTGAGTGTATGCTAAGATGCCTTTGTGGTTGATAAGAGCGATTGCCCAAGAGGCCAGCGATCTGAACTCACATCCCTGCTTCCTGGCTAAGGAAAAGACATTTTTCCTCCCTGGGATAGGCTTCTTGGAGTGACAGATTGCCATTTCCTTATAGCATTAATATTCTACTGTTGTGTGTTGTGTACTTTGAGATGCTAAGAACATCAGAGATTGAGTGTGGACAGGATTACTAAGGATTCTGATTGTGTCATACAGTTAAGTAATCCCAGGAAGTGCTGTCTTAATTAAGTGACAGTAGTTGGGGAATTGCTAGTGATAGGGAAGTTTGGATGTGATCTCTGTGTAACAAGTTTGCAGAGTAGAAAAGAAGGTTTTCACATTTCTAGAGATGCAAAGTATTAGCTCTAGAAGTGTTAGTGAACTTTGAATTCCAAGTTAAGAATGTACCAGCACTGTTCCCCATTGCCATTTTCTCTGTTGGAAATATTTTAACTGTATTTCATATATACTTATTTACAATATTTTAAATAGGTTTGTGGATGAGGCAAAATTTCATAGTATGAGCTACTAGTTGAAAATATTGGAGTTGAAAAAGCTTGAAAGCCTGGAACATATTTGAATATTAGAATTTTGGATTAGAGGCACTAAGTTTGTACTGAGTTCAGATAAACAAGTATTTCCTACTGTATTAGTTATTACTGTTCAGAGGAGTTCTCACCATTCAGATATGTTTGTTTTTATTTTGTTAACATTATCATTATCACCATCATCATCATCATCATTAGGTGCCTGTCCTGAACTCAGGGCCTGGAAGCTGTCCATAGCTTTCTTGTTCAAGGCTAGTGCTTTACCTCTCTAGCCATAGCTCCACTTCTGGCTATTGAGGGAGTGAATTGGCATTAAGGATTTAATGGGCTCAGAAAGAATGGCATTGCCCCCATTCATAAAGAAATAGATTGGGAAAAAAATTATACTAAGCAAAGTAAGCCAGACCCAAAGACACATAGACTGCATGCTTTCCCTCATTTGTAATAATTAGAATGTGCCTATATATCTATGAGTAAACTCAATAGTAAAAGACAAAATCGTTACACCTGGACATGATTAATCAAACAGCAGTCTAAAAATTCACACAGTGGGAACAAAGGAGGATATTCTTAGGAGAAGATTGCAAGGGCTCAATAGTTATGTGCATATGATCATATAAAATGATGCTTATCAAAATAAACTCCAATAAATGGAAGCAAGAGTTTTATTTTTCCGTTGTACTGTTTGCTGTTTTTTTTCCTTCTTTTTTCTTTGATTTATTTCCTTCTTTGCTGTTTTTTATTTCTGTACCCTTTGTCTTGTATATAAGTTTATCTGACTTGGGGAGGAAAGGGGAAGCACAGAAACAGTGGGACAGAGGGTGAACCAATTCAGTAGTGAAACCCACTAGACACTATGTTGGAAATGAACTATACAACTTGCAGGGGAGGGAAATTGGGAAGAAAAACTGGGGGATGATGAGGGAAGAGGCAACACTGTTCAAAAGGTAACATACTCATTACCTAACTTATGTAACTGTAGCCTCTCTGTATATCACCTTTACAATAAAATTAAAAAGCAAAAAAGAATTTCATGGCCTTTCCTGCCTGGGCTGACTTCAAAACTTTGATTCTTAGATCTTAGCCTCCTGATTATCTAGGATAACAGGCATGAGCCACGAGCACTTGGCCTATTCCCATACTCTTAAATATCCTTACTTAAAAATTATAATTCTATAATCAGTATACATTATAGGAAATACAAATAGCTTCCAGAAATGCTACAAATATTTTCCCTATGTTTTTTTTCAGATTATACATACTCAGACTGTAGAACAAAATTGTACCGTCCAGATTTAATTTGATACTTTATTTCTTGTTGGAGACAGAGGTTTCAAGTGAAGGTAGAGATTGATGTAATATTATGCTTGGCACACTTGTGATGGAGAACTGCTTTGACTTACAGTAATAAAATTATATAGCAGTACCTGATAATATTTGTCCTGTTGCATTTTGAATAGATTTTTACTATTTAACATTATAGATGTTGCCATAACTATTGCTATGGTTAATAAACAACCATTTCTTTATTAGCTCTTCTTCCTCACCAGTTGCTTTTGTAAGATTCCAACACTTGAGTTGCCACATCAGTTGACATAACTTATTTTAGTACTTTTTTCTGGGTTTCCTGATTCCTCAAGCCTGGTCCTGGAAGTAGAATGTTTAAGGGACTTTATTTTTCCACAGATATATTATACATTTGATGGCACTTATGATTTATTTGTGGAATGTTGGTTTAGTATATAATTTCCTCCATTAGGAAATGAAAGATAATTCATTTCCCCCTTTGGATTATTGCAACTGTAGAGTTGTGTAGTATAACTGTACTTGAATTTCTGAAACACATTAGAATTTTTTATGGCTCCTTTTTTGGTCATTCTGCGATGGCCTTTGAAGTCTTGAAATGTTTTCATGTTTGATTGAGATGAAATCTGGATTTCATTGTACTTTTTGAAACATATTGAGCAAGTTAATTTTCTGTTTGAGTTCCTAAGGGGAATGGCTCCAGGCCTCTGTGTCCTAAGAATTCAGACTGAGCCCTGCCAGAACATTCCTGTGGTTTTCCATGGGCCGATCAGTGTGTTCAAGAAATTTTAGTTGTAGCCTGTTTTCCATGGTTAATTAAAACATCTGGCTTTAAAAATTTCCACAAATCAAAGCATACTCGTTCAGGAAAATCTTTTCAATAATTATTAAATACTTCAATCCTACCCTCAGAAGAGCCTGAACTTGTCTTTAGGCTGCCTTATAAGCTGTGGTCTCTGTTCATTAATGATTTTAAACTTCTGGAAAGTGTTTGAGGTTATCCTTCCAATCACATATGAGAAAGAGAGACAGAGACACTGACAGAGAGAGAAAGAGAGATTGTGGATTGTGGATCCTTATAATGGCTTCTGGCCTTTGCCCTTCCAGGTTGGAGCTGCTTTGGATGAGCTACGATCTCCAGCCAAGCATGCTGTGGTCGAACCTGCCCAGCCGTGGAACAGAAACCTTTGCTGGTTGGAAAATCCATAAAAGAAAGGTCCTGTGAAAAGCAGACAGGCAATAACTTCAGCATAATCAGGTTGGTATAAGAGCCTGGAGAAAGTGCAAAATAACAAAATGTTGTTTTGGGGACCACCCCAATTAGCTTTCCCATTAATTGAAAGATTGGTGACCTATCCTGGCAATATTTTGACGTAGTGTCTCTTTCTTTCCTTTTCTTCATCTCCTTTATGCTGTCTTTTGATTCTTCTTCCTCTCCTCTCTCAGAGAAGACAGAAAAGATCTTCAGCACGTAACTGCCTTAATGGTCTTGGTTTATTTCGGAGGGAAAGCATATCAGCACTCATGGGGTTATGCTCTTTCTAAACCTGCACACATTCATGCCTGTACTCTTGGGAGACACAGCCATCATTTCTCTTGGGGTCTTTTTGGCTGTCCATTTATCTTGCTGGGCAAGATGTGAATACTCTTCTTTCCCTCAATATAGAAGCTACTCACACTGTGGTTTTCAGCAGCAAGTGTTTGGTGTTAAGATACTCATAGAGAACAATGGGAGAGAAATGTCCAGAAAACAATAGATATTTACATGAGTGCAGAAGAGCCACCCTGTGAACCAGAAGGAAACAGCATATACAAGCCCATGAATGGCAACAAGGTGGAAAGTCATTCATTTTTTGGAAGGACATTGTGCAGGGAGAGGTTCTGTGTGTAGGTGGCTTTTTTGGTGGGGAACTCAGCACAGTATACACACAAAACTGTCAGCAGGGCCTCTGAGGGAGGGAGGCGCCCACAGTGACTGAGAGCCAGTGGAATGGTTGCTGCCTGTTGACCCTGTCCACTCATCATCCTTCCATCTCCTTTTAATAAGTCACCAAGCACTTAGTCTTGCCTGGTGTTCAGCTTTGTGGTCAGAGGAGGTGACTCCACTGGGTGAGTTGTAGGCACATGACAAGCCTGGCAAGTCACAGCCTGAATGGTCACTTTGCTGAGCCCTGGTGCTCTCATGTAAAGTGCTGAAAAGAGGGCTTTCCTTTGTGTGAGGTAGTTCAGCTGGAGCTGCTGGTGGCAATTTTTGGTTACTGTGTAAGGAAAAACTATGAAAATTAAGTCAACATAGAAGTTAGTGCAAGGAGATGGAGGACAGAATTGAGAGAGGACACACACACACATAGCTGCACACATACATGTGCGCATGCACACACATACACACAACACACATACACTTTAGCCTACATTCAGCTTCTCATATTTCATTTTCTAAAACACCTTGCTTGGAAATAGCTCCTTGCTGTGGTATCCTCTTCAGGCTCACCACAGGCCTGTGTATATTATATTCTGGCACCTGACAGCATTGAAGGTATTGGACAGGCAGCACACAGCTGTGAGGGAGCAGAGGTGGAAGGCAAGTCAGGCTGGATGTTGGAGAGACATACATAGCTGGTCACAAAGGAGAATGATGTTTAGGTTTTGGGAACATTTTTGAAAATCTAATTTAGTTACTTGTGTTTTGAGTCTGAAAGAAAGAAAGACTTTTCAGAGTCTATAGTTAAAGCAAATTGCAGATAAGGAGGATAATTTTAGAGTATTACTAGTAATAGAATTTTGTTATTTACAGTAAATACAATTGTTTCGACAGCAGCCAAATAAGAGGTTATCTGAAAGTTGCAGCAGCTGCTCTTCTTTCCACACCCCGAGTTGCTCAGTCCTGAGCAAATTCCAGTGTGCCAGTGTACTTAAAGCTTTATTTCCTCTTGTAACTTTATTAAAATTATTTGGATTTTTAAAAATTAATTTACATTATTTGCTTAATTTAAAGTGAATAGTCTTTCAGGGTGGGGAGAGTTTAGGTTATAGAACTGAGAAAGTTTAGAGTTTCCATATAACCCAGTTTTCCTAGTATTACTATCTTGCCATGGATTATATCCTATATCAATTTTGAGAATTTTGATCCATGAATTTGGAGTATATTTCCATTTTTATATCTTTAAATTTTCAACAATATTGTATTATTCTTAGGGCACAAGTAATAAACTTTTGTGTTGAATTTATTTCTGAGTAAATATGTTTTCTTTGTAAATGGAATTTCTTTCATTTTATTTTATTTTCAGATTATTTATTTAAAAATAGGTAGAAAATTCTAGTTGCTTTCTGTATAATGACCTGTTTCCTACATCCACATCCAACTTGTTTATGGGTAGTGATAGTTTTTATTATATGTGTGACTTCCTTAAGTCTATGTGTGACTTTCTATCTATAACAGATGTGACATCTGCAGATGGAGATAGCTGTATTTCTTATCTAGTCTGAGTGTTATTATCATTTGTATGCAGTGATTTGAAAGCTTGACTGTGCTATGAAAAATACAGAGCTATGTACTTTGGCAGTCCTATTAAAATCATACTATTGTATAACTTTTTAACTGTATGTATATGTATATATATAAATATATATATATATATATATTCTTTTCTTTTTTGGCACTGGGGATCAAACCCAGGATATTGCACTTGCTAGGCAAGTGCTTTGCCACTGAGCTACATCCCAACCCTTGTGTAACTTTTTAATAAAGAAAAAATGGTAATTATAGAATATACTTTCTGTAAACTTCTTAGTCACTCCCATGTCTTCCTTTTTTGTGAAAGTTGGACATGTTTCAGGCTGGAAATGTAACTCAGGGGTAGAGTACTTGCCTAGCAAGACGCTGGGTTTGGTCCATGACCATCACTAAGAAAATGTAGACATTTAAATAATATCTGCATTTTTAAACTTACTATTCTGATTTTGTCTTTGTGAGGTTAATAGGCCATTGTGAAAACATTAAAATAACTACATTAAAAAGTGAAAACTACACATTTATATATTGTCTTCAATTGTAACTGAAAAAATTATGAATGCATAAAAGCCTAAAAAGAAATCATTTTTTTAAAAAGCAAGTGCTTTATTGTGATGTTTAGATTCTTGTTAGATTCTTGTTTTGTTTTGTGTGCTAGTACAGTTTTAATTTTAAGTATAAAAAATCTAAATGTGGTCTTGGTGAAATTCAGACATTTTCCTTCTTGGCATAAAGCTAAAGTCTGATTCTGTTATTGACCTTCATTCAGGACTAAAAATTACACTATTAGATTTGCAAACTATTTTCTACAGTTTTTTTAGGTTAGGGCACATGTTCCAGAGGGCTCAATTCTTAGGGCAGCTTTCCTGCTTTCTGTTTTCCTTGTAACCTTCCATTTTAACCTGACTGGACCTTGATGGGAATTGTCACGTTTGGTCCCTTTGTTTTCCTGTGCAAACCCTTCCTAGAAAATGTTGCTTCATAAAGACATAGTGTGAAATTATTCTTCTTAAACATTCATTTAAAAGCAAAAGCCATAGGTATATCTCTATGGCTCAGATCTGATGTCATACATCTTAACCCAGTCTCCTTCAAATCCTTTTTTTTTCTTTCTCTTGGTGATCAGAACATCTTTGCAACCTAATTACAGAATGACCCTCTGATGAGTGTAGTGTGATGTCTTAGGAAGATATTGTTGGTCTTGGGTTTCTTTGCGAGCTGAAACAACATGGCTCTGGTGAGGGTAGTAACCTGCTTAACTGCCCTCTACTCTGAATAGAAGTCCTTTTGCTGACTAGGTCAGGGATACAGAAAAATTAAACCACTGAACTTTAAGTTATGGTCCAATTACATTTGTGAATATTCCAGACTGTACTAGTTTGACCATAAATGAAGCAAAAACTTATCAACTTGTTAATTCACTGAACCAATTCAAGAACAAAGAGTATCTGGAACTTGCTTTCACTAGTAGAAACCATATTTTTCTCTCAATTCACAATAAAGATGTATGGAAGTATATTCATAGAATTTAGAATAGTACATCTTTGGATATTTTGCTTGTCTTTACATTTTTATATTAATCTGTGAAGTACAGATTTCCTTTAAGAAAAAACCTTCGAAGATACCATATGTGACTGACATATAGACATGTGTTGTATATTTAAATGTAGTGATTGATCTAAGAACAAGCATCAAGCCGGGTGCTGATGGTTCATGCCTGTAATCCTAGCTACTCAGGAGGCTGAGATATGAGGATTGTGGCTCAAAGCCAGCCAGGGTAGCAGAGTCTGAGATGCTTATCTAGACAAGTGGTGCTGTGGTTCTAGTGGTAGCCTTAAGCTGAAGAGCTCAGCAATAGCTCCCAGGCCCAGAGTTCAAGCCCCATGATGGATAAAAAAAATCCAAAACAAGCATCAAGTTTGGATTATATTGTCAAGTGAGATCTATGTTTATGATACAATAACTGCTTAAAACTGGGACTTCCAAATTAATTGTTATCTGCCCAAATAATTATAGAATGTGTTTACATAAACAGTTTCTAAATTAGTACTTTATATAAAATAATGTATAATAGTATTAGGCTAACTTGTATTTAAAGAATTATTCTTTCAGTCTGATTACTGTGTCCTTTTTGAGAATAAAAGAAAACAGTTTTTGCTGTTATTGGTGAGGTCCTTTAAGTTTAGCGAAGTACAAACTTTTAGTAACTATTTCCTGCCAGTTTTGTAAGAAGGATTTTCTTTTTTTTTTTTTTTTTTTTGCCAGTCCTGGGCCTTGCACTCAGGGCCTGAGCACTGTCCCTGGCTTCTTTTTGCTCAAGGCTAGCACTCTGCCACTTGAGCCACAGCGCCACTTCTGGCCTTTTCTATATACGTGGTGCTGGGGAATTGAACCCAGGGCTTCATGTATACGAGACAAGCACTCTTGCCACTAGGCCATATTCCCAGCCCAGAAGGATTTTCTTGAGATTATTTAAGGTTGCAGATTGTTGTTATTGCTGTGACTTTTCTGATTAAAGTGTCTAAGTACATAGGAAAGTCAGACAGTAGTGACTTTAGCAAGACTTATCTCAGAGATAAAATGTCTGAAATTCTAACCACAGCTTGAGATCCTACACTGATGATTCTAAGATAAGATTGAAAATGACCATGATCTTGGATAGGCATTAACTTTTGCGTGACAAGAGATGTTGAGTTAGTTGTACTACTTAGTTTAGTACAATTCAGTTAAATCCCAAGTGCACATGGTAATGTATCCTGTGTGGAATGCTGCTGTAAAAGTTGCTGGGAGGAATAGAATGAAAATAGTCATTCACTAGGGAGTCAGCCAGAGTAGGCTTTCTAAGGAGAGTAGCAGTTTATGACCATATCTTAGATGCTAATAATTTAAGCATTTTCTTAGCTTTTAGCAGGGATGAATGAGGGAGAGATGGAATTCATTCAGTTCTCACAAAAGTCATGTGTGAGAGAGACCATAAAAGTCAGAGACCTAAAAGTCAGCATGGAGATGTCACATGATTTTGTCCATATCTCACATCTACTCATTTAAATTTAAATATGGATTTTTTTTCCTTTCAAATGCAGTGACATAGGTATACAAATAAAAAAAATCTTATTTGGTTTATGGAGGCTGTGTTGTGGAGAAAAGCTATAGCTTATTCAGCCATGGGTGGGTTGTCTACCAGTTCTGTGATGTCATTGAGACAGAGTAGTAGGTTAGTTCAGGAACTTTCTTGCAGAGAAGGGACTACTGTTTGTGATTAAGTTTTCTTCTGAACTAGGAATGATTGGAGAGTAGCTTGGCTATGTATTTCAGAAATTAAAATTGCAGCAGTCCCATAAATATTTTTACTTAAAACTATGCCAGAATATCTGTATAAGCTTCACTGTAGCATGTTTATAAAGAATAAAGTAGTTCTGTGTGTGGTGAGCCTCAAAGATTTATGAGGTACATATACACATAATGAAAAAGTAAAGAATCATGAAAATACCAGTTCCTTTGATGTGTCTGTGTACATATGCTAACAAGTATATATGCTAACATGTACATTTTTCCTCCTGATGTAGTGTAGCCATTAGTATTTTGAAAACTATATTTTGTTTATTTTCTATATTTACTTATTTCTTCTTTTCTTCATGTGTGTGTGCGCGGGGGGGGGGGGTGTTTTTGAGGGGATTGAACCCAGGGCTATACACATTATGAGGCACATACGATACTACTGAGCTACATTTCCAGTCCCTATTTTCTTTTGAAAAACAACAGCAACAACGAAAAACCAGACATGCTAGACAGTATTATCATGAACCATTTGGTATCAGTATGTCCTTATGTATTTTTTAAAACTCCTAAGTGTTTTTTGGTTTTTGTTTTTTTAAACATACCCTATTGGCTAGTTGCTGATAGCTCATGCCTCTAAATTCTAGCTACTTAAGATGCTGAGGTCTGAGGATCACAGTTTGAAGACTGCCCTGGCAAAAAAGTTCCTGTGAGTCTCTTACCTCCATTTAATTATTCCAAAACCAGAATTGGAGCTGTGGCACAAAGTGGTAGAGTGTTAGCCTTAAGCAAGAGCTCATGGACAGCACTCAGGCTCTGAGTTCAAGCTCCATGAAAAAAAAAAAAAGAAAGAAAAATCCCCCATTGTACATTGTTAACTTCACTTATACTCTGTGAATGCAGAAGTAGATAATTTTTGTGTGAAAAGTGGCAAAATACGAGTTAGACCAGTAAACATCCTGGAAGTTTATTGGTTAAAACAATGGGAAATGAGGGAGGAGGTAACAAACAGTACAAGAAATGTACCCAATGCCTAATGTATGAAACTGTAACCTCTGTGTACATCACTTGGACAATAAATAAGAAAAAAAATAAAACAATGGGTTCTGGGGATATAGCTAAGGTGTAGAGAACTTGTCTAGCATGCTGGCAGCTTGGGTTTTGATTCCCCAACACTACATAAAAAGCAGACAACAACAACAACAAAAGGAAACCCATAGAATTGAGAAGTACCAAGGAAAAGGGTATCTACAAATGTGATCTGAAGGACAGAGAGGCCACCATACTGCATGCAGTATGCCTCAAGGTACATTTCTGCTCAGTTTGTTTGCTGTAAAAGAAGCTTTGGCCAGAACTATGTTTGCTTTTCAGATCACAGAGCTGGAGCTGGCCCTGAGAGGCTCCACATTTTGATTGCTAATAAGGAGAGCTGTTGAGGCTTGCAGTCATTACTGATGCACAGATAAAGGCAGGGGGACTTCTAAGTAGCTTTTGACTCCTTGTCCAGAATTTGTTTTACTCTTAATTAAAACTCCTAGACAAAGGTCACAGGTCAAAGGTGAGAACGCTAGGTTATTCTAATAGCAATTCCTGCCTCAATTTTTGACTTGTGAGAAGTGTGTCTGGAAATTGGTGTATTTGCTTTTCCACAGTGTGATTTTTGATCCTACTTTAACCCTCACATTTAATAACAAATGTGAAGGAGACCATGACTTGAGAGTGTAGGCAGTAGTGGTCTGTATAATAAACCCATTGTGACATCCCGTATCTACTCAGATTTCAAGAGATAACATTTGATGTTTCATTAAGAAAAAAAGAGCACAATGTGAGTTTTCTCGTGTCAGAAGAACTTCAGAAATTTTATTTTCTAAGATGGATTGATAAATAACTCACCTATCTCCGTAATATTTATTTTTGTGGCACCTTTGTCACGGCCTGTGATGGACGAATCATCAGCAAGTGTTTGGACTTCATGAATAACCCAGCTTGGAGGACAGAGCTAAAGTCATCAATTGTTAGAAGGCATTCATGGAGATTAAAGTCATTTCAATGATATTATTTCAAGGGATTTGATGATCATTTTAAAGTATTACATTTGGCAGATGATACTTTTGGTCACATATCTAGTTTGGAAAGAAGCCCTGATGTCTAATAGTACTGTCATTGATCAAACCAGTGTGGTGTTGAGAACAGCAGTTCAGATTTATGCAGCAAAAGAAAATCTTCCTGCAAAGAAGAGAGCAGACAGGGCCAGGCACACAGCAGTGAGTGAGAATGACTTCCTTTACACTTGCCTTTCGTGATGATGAATGTCAATTGGGTGCCTTGGTTTTTCCTTGTGTTGGATTGTTGTTACAGTACAAGCTGCTTATGAAATATAGTCTGTCAGTCAGTGCTTAGTAGGGTGTCTTCCCCTCCCTCAAAGACTTCCATGATGGCACAAAATGAAGTAGTTCATAAGATGGCAAAAAAGATTTTCTTTTCTTTTTGTAAGTAAAGTTAAAATGGTACTAGGATGTTGTACTACGTAACTCTTTTTGTTAAAAAGTGAAGGTAGTTCCATTTTCAAACAACCGAGAGTTGTGTTTCTGCATATTGTCTAACCTGTGGCTCTGATAAGAACAAATGGTAGTATAATATGGAGGTCAGATCTGGCCAGCAAAAGAGGGCAGAAGCTGACTCCATCTCCACTATCTCCCCAGCCCCCTCTGCTCAGAAGCCCTGGAAGATTCCCTCTCCTTATAAACAATAGTGCCCCCCCCCCCCCCCCCCCGCCAAATCCATGGTGGATTCCTACAGGAAGGGAAGCCCCATCCCCAGGTAATGGGAGTTCCTGAACCCGAAGAGCTAGGGGCGGCACATGGACTATAGGTTATTGAACCTGTCTGTCAAGTACTTGGAACTGGTAGCTTCCTGTGACCCTGCCCCCTGACCTGACCCTATTTAGGGGAGGCGAGCACAGGTGCCATTATGTCATGCCACATGTTCGAGTCTTGTGTCTGTCATCCCCATGGCATCCCAATTCAGCTCTCCATTGGAGCTGCATTGGTTTGTTGGTACTTGGAAGTCTCTGTGCCACTGTCGTGTTCTATGTTATATGTTTTTCTGAAACCTGGGACCAGTCCATCTGGAACTTTCCCAATAAATTCATCTTTTTACTTGAGACTATTTCTGAGTGGTGGACTCTTGGAGGGATGGGGGATTCCCACCCCGCCCCTTGGAAGCCATTACAGTAGTAGCCTTACCTTGACAGTGGTTCTAGCAGTGTTATGAATTGTGGCTTCCCAGATTTATAGGTTAAGGCTGAAGACTGTTCCCCGTGTGTGAGAATGGGGGTGTATTTGATGACAGGGTTTTGTGTTTGTTTTTTTAAATAAAGATGCTTAGGTTAAAGCTAAGGGTCATTAAAGTGGGTCCCAATCCAGTTGAATGGTATTCTAAGAATAGGAGATTGGGTTCCCCCGTACCCTTGCAGTAGGAAGATGAGGTAAAGACCGAGTGTAGACATGATTTACAAGCCAAGGACAGAGGCCTTAGAAGAAACCCTGCTACCACTTTGTCTCCACACTATGAGACAATAATTTCTTTTGTCTAAATCACCTATCAGTTGTGGCAGCCCTGGAAACGGATGTCAGTAAGAAGCGAGGGCTGCTCAGAGAACATCTTCTCTTACCCTTCCAGCCTGGCAGCCCACAGAAGTCAATCTGAGGCTCTTCACGATGCCCTGGGGTCCTAAGAAGGCTACATCCACTTGAACACTTACAGGATTGCCAGGCAACTGCACTCAACGATTCCTTATGTCTCCATTTCTGGTCATTTTGTGTGATGCTGTCAGCTAGCATTTCCATTTCCCTGAGAAATTCAACTACGGGAGTGAGATGGAGCTGATGGCCTTCTGTGGTGTGTGTCTCAGCTGTCATTTTTGGACATGGTCCTGAGCTCAGAATGATCAGAGCCTGCAGAGGCAAGGCAGCTTAGTGAACAGCTGGCTTTCATGCGGATTGGACCATATGCACGAGATGCCAGGTTTCTCAGGAGACCTGTTCCAGTAGCCTAGAATTTAAGCAGAGATTAGTTGAATCTAGTTTTTTGTTTCTTGGAATCTTCCCCCCCCCCGCCCCCCCGCAGGAAGTCTGTTGAGTGTGTTCCTTATGGTGTAATTGGAAAGCCACTGGCGTTTTCTGGCCTGTTTGTTTGCATTTGATTCACTTTGAAGTTCTTCAAAAAGCAGAGTACTTGAGGTCTTTTAAAGAACTTGAAAAAGAAAATTCATTTCTGATTCCAGCAAATCTACTTTCAAAATGGGTATGGCAAGTAGAGTCTGCAGTTAATTAAGTTATAGTAAATTTTGGTGTGGGTTCATGTCTCCTAGGCTTGGGAAAAAAAAAGAGAGAGGCATAAAGTCGAATTTCTTGGTTGGGTTGCTGGGACACCCAGCATCAGGATGTTTAAAACATTTAAAGACAACATGCAGTGTTCTCATTCTCTACTGTGATTCTAAGGTCAAATAGACATGTTTGATGTTGGTTTCACCTCTTTTCTATGTGTGGTCCACTCTTCTGAGTAAGACAATGAGGAATATGCTTCAAGCTCCCAATTTTCACCCACTGCTGTAATGTGAGAGGAATGAAACTATCATTATAATTGAGTGAAATTTAAAATCTTGTGCTTCGAGTTATGACAGACCATGTTTTGGTTATGCCTCCACCTAACCTGGTCTTTTCAGTTAATTTTATAGCCCCTGGGAACAGATGACCCCAAATTCCAGCAGCACCTACAATCAAAATAGTTCTCATTCTCAGGCTCACACAACAGGGTGTGTTTGCAAGTACTGGAAAGCAAAGTGTAAGCAACATGTTGTATTCTCTGTGATAAAATATTATGCTAGAATCTACTTTGCTTCTGTGGCAGCCATCTTCTTTTGTCTTTCCTAAGATTTTGTTATAGTTAATTTTTTTTTAAACAGCACTATGCATTTTGTTAACCACTCAAGGACAGTAAGAGTGGTTTGAAAGAAGCCAGTACTTGCACTTTTCCCCGAGTCAATACAGTATTAGCTGTTTACAACCCGGTATACCAAGGGTACTGACATAGAAAAGGTGTCACAAGAAAAACAGCTGCATTAGAAAGACCAACACTGTATAGGAAAAGAGTAAAATACTTTTCTCCTAAAGCAACATCGTATGGTGTGGACCTACAATATAGAATTTGTTAGGAGGGGAAAAGTAAAATGATACTGACCAATATGGTCTTTGGCTATTTAGGAAGGGAAGAGAGAGAAAGTCAGTAAGTTCTCAGAAGATTTTACCCAGCTCATGTCTCATTACCAGGCTCTGTACTGTTTGCTCTTCTGTACCTCTTCAGGGTGCTTATCCAGTGGGATAATGCTTCAGTGGGGCAGCATTTGTCCCCTTCCTTCACTTCTCCTCCCCTCCCCTTTCTTGTGCTAGTACTAGGGCTTGACCTCAAGGACTCAAGCTCTTTCAGCTGGTGATCTCCCACTTGAGACACACCCCCAGTCCTACATCTTACTGGCTGATTGGAGATGGGAGTTTCATGGACTTGTTTTTTGCTCTAGCTGGCTTTAAGCTGTGATCCTCTAGATCTCAGCTTTCTAAGTAGCTAAGCTTACAGATATGAGCCACTGGTGTCTGGCTCTGATTTACTAGTATTTCTAAAAGGATCACTTAAGCTGCAAAATGTGCTTTATCACAGGTAATGACATTTTATGGATGGGGGGGTAGAATCCCTAAAACATGTTATTATTTCAGCCCAAACAGTTTTAAAATGTCCTGGAATATTTTAGAGCAATTTTTTCATATTAGATGTAAGGCTGTTGTAAACATGGAATGACAACCATAGTAATTACTGGACAATATCTAGTTAGGTAATGCTCAGAAGTTTCTTTGTTAATCTTGGCATCCTTAGGAGGTAGATGGCATCTCCACACTAGAAACAGTAGCGAGGAGCCCAGAAGGATGGTGGTGTTATGTGGGACTATAGCAGTCAAGCCCATCCTATTACTGAGCCTGACAGTTGGGGCAGGGAATAGTTACTTGAAACCCAGAACTCTGTCAGAAGGTCGGCTGATGGGATCCACAGAACCCTACATGGAGGAATTTGTTTTTCTCCTTCTAGTCATTCCTAGGTAGGCCCCATTCTTACCCCCATTGGCTAAACACAACTGGGAATTAGTAGATAAGAGCACAGACCAGGGCGGAAGTGTGCAGGGAAGATGGACGATATCCATCCTCAGGATTTTTTCTCTCTTGGTTCTAACTTGTCTTCCCTCACCCTAACAAGACACATGTGTACACATGAATATATATATGTATATATATATATATACACACACACACACACTCCTCTCTGTGTTGTGATGCCTTTTCTAAATAGGGCAGAGGAGTTATTCATTAACCTGAAATTTAAGGGCATTTCTCATTTCTATGTTGCGCTCTACAACATATGGACAAACAAGGCAGGTTTAAATAGCTGCACACATCCCATCTTTTCATTCCTGATTAAAAATTCAGAGTATGTGTGTTACTGAGGTATTTTTTAAAAAAATATTTAAACAAAGTATTGCTTACAGTTAAGCCCAAATGGAAAAATACAGCAGCAAGCTAGGGGGAAATTTAAAACCTTGCTGAACTATATCCAGTTTTGGTTTTTCTGGTTAAAAACCAACAAAGGAAGTATTGAAAATTAGTTGCTTCAATCCAAATGGTTTTCGTTTTCCACCATTGGACATGTTGAACTGAAGACCCAGAAGTCTTTCTCAGTAAACTGCTTCTTTCAGCAATTTCTGTGACATCTTGGTGCCTGAAGAATAGTCAGCATCCTGAATTAGTTAATTTTTTTTTAAACCAGAGAGCTGAATTTTAAAAACTGATATGACCTTTTAAAAACACTTGACTCTGCAGGGTGCTGGTTGCTCACACCTGTAATCCTAGCTCCTCAGGAGGCTGAGATCTGAGGATCATGGTTTGAAATCAGCCTAGAACGAAAGTCAATGAGACTCTTATCTTCAGTTGACCAAAAACCCAGAAGTAGAGCTGTGGCCCAAGTGGTAGAGTGCCTGCTTAACACAAAGCCCCATATTTAAGCCTTAGCACTTAAAAAAAAAAAAGTCTTGGGATGGGAATATGGCCTAGTGGCAAGAGTGCTTGCCTCCTATGCATGAAGCCCTGGATTCGATTCCTCAGCACCACATATATAGAAAAGGCCAGAAATGGCTCTGTGGCTCAAGAGGCAGAGTGTTAGCCTTGAACAAAAAGAAGTCAGGGACAGTACTCAGGCCCAGAGACCAAGCCCCAGGACTGGCCAAAAAAAAAAAAGGTCTTAGTATTGAAGTGTAAAGTTCAAAGTTTTGAATAATAAAATGGTAAATTTAGTCAATAAACTTATACCAAGATGCAGAGGCTGATTGAAGGCCTTATTTTGTAGATGGTGATTCCTTTAAGAGGAATTCAAACTGTGGGCATGGTAAAATTCATTGTCCTCTAACCTTTTCTAGAATTGGTCAGAAAATCCAAGAATTGTGGCATAGTTCCCAAGTGGCCTTGACTTCATTTTGGAGGCTTGGCTGTGGATCTCTGGGGTGAGAGAATCTTTTTTCCCTGTTATGGTTATCAGCCATGTTGTGAAACTTAAAAATTGTTTCTTTTAAGTCGAAGAACAAGCCCCCTTGAACTTCTCATATATTTCCAAGATTGAGAACAAGATATGCATTTGTTTGGTGACTTTTGCCTCTGGGCAAGTCTCCCAGTGTGAGATTGTCCATGTGGTTATGGACCATGGAGAATGGGGAGTGCCCACTGTGTGAGTGGCACTGAGTTAGCAGAGGAGTTGGATGTGAATATATCTGGTCCCAAGCTGGCTTCCATAATTCTGCTCAGAAGATGGAACACACAAACAGTGTGTGGTCTGCAGCAGGAGAACCTCCAGGTATGAATGAGACACACAAAATTCACAATGGCTCAACTTAGAATTCTTTTGACTTTATGATTGTGCAAAAGCCATATGCATTTGATAAAAGTTGCTCTTGGATCTTGGCTAAGTACTTTGAACTCAGTAGCGTACCCGTTCATGAGGCTGCTCCACTGTGGCAGTCAGCTCAGCTCCTGGTTAACTAGGAGTCTTGAGGGGAAGCTTCCTGTTTCTGCAGTGTACTGTGTTGCTAAGAGACAATGCTAGTGTGGTAGGGGAATCAAATGCATCTCCAGCTACTGATCTGTTCCATATCTAATGACTTCATAAGGAGTAATACTACTGGAAGTCAAAGGAACTGCACAAGATTGCCACAAGGGAGGGATTCTAATTATCTGACTGGAGTGAGCCTTGACCAGTCCCCAAGAGGATCAAAGTCAGCTTCCATAAATGGAGATGAGTTCTGTGTCTGCGTTCAGCTCATAAGCCTTAGTTTCCCTCATGTGTAAAATAATGGTGATATCATTACCACCCATACACAGACTTCAAACAATGAAAAACCCTAATGCTGCTACTTATAGTCAAATTTGCCAAATCCAGCATCCTGAGGCACAATCGACTCAGGCCTGTAATCCTAGCTACTCAGGAGGCTGAGATCTGAAGGATTATGGGTCAAACCCAGACTGATAAGGAAAGTTTATCCATCAAACAGCCAGAGGTAAGAGCTGTAGCTCAAATGGTAGAACACCAGCCTTGAGTGAAAAAGTTAAGGGACAGTGCCCAAGCCCTAAATTCAAGCCCCGATACTGGCACAAAAATAACCCACTGAAATATTGTGGATGGCATTGTGCTCAGTTATGGGGACCCTAAATCTCTTTAAACCTAAAATTCGAACTAAGATACTTAAGGCCATGACACACCATGAATATTGTGGCGATTTCCCCGAGCTCTACCCCTGTGCAGCTCCATTGTATTTTAGAGTAAAAACAATAGGAATTTCCAGGAAACAAATGGAAGAAATCCAAATAAATTCTGCCTTTTACTCTACCAAAATAATGCAGGTGGCTCTATCACTTAACTCACACCTCCAACCCTTTGCTGTACTTGTTTTTGAGATAGGGTCACAGTTTTTGCTTGGGCTGGTCTGGACCATGATTATCCTATTTATGCTTCCTGCTGTAGTTGGGATGACAAGTATGTGCTACACTGGCCAGCATTTTCTGATGAGATAAAAGTCTCACGAGTGTTTTTGCCTAGGCTGGGTTGGAACAGTTCATCTTCCTGATCTCAGCCTCCTATGCCTCCTTCCTGGCATGACCCAGAAAATGCCATCATGCCCAGCTATTGTTTGTGATACATCTCATACATTTTTTGCCTGTTCTCTTTTTCTTTGCCTCTTGAGAAGCAAAGATTACAGGCATGAGACACTAGTGCCTGGCTGGATGCTGGTTTTGCAATCTCAAGTGATCACATTTTTTAATAACTCAGCAAATGCTTACTTGTGATAACTAGACTCAGATTAATTCAGTATATACAATGCTACATTGTTTTCTGAGCCCAGTGTCTAATGTGTATCACCTTCACAGATAGGAAACCACATCCTTAACAGTGCTGAGTAGACACCACAGAAATGATTTGTGGCTTCCTTGCATTTGCAAGCCTGCCGGACTGTGTTTCATTCCTTGGGTGGAATTTCCCAATGCATTTCACAATTTTTCTTGAAGGCAAAAAATCAGAACTGTGGGTAGAGTCAGTCTGACTCCCCAAAGCCTGTAGTGAGAAGTGCTTACCCTGTAGCGGGAAGGGAATGGCCAGGCCTGGGAGGGCCCTGGGATGTGCAGACTCCTTCTTTGTCTTTGTTTCTCTCAACATCACAACCCTCTAGTGTGAGGAATTGCTGTAGGCATTGAAGTGAGTGTGAAAAGCCTACCAGCCAGGGCTGCCCCAATATGAACTCAAGTCTAAGCTGGCCTGCACTGCTACTCCACAGGAGAGGGGTCATGTGCTCTGAAAATGTGTTCTTGCACATGCGAACTTAATGATCTCCCCTTCCTTGTTGTGCTTTGGAAGAGGGATTGTATGGAATCATTTCAGTCCCCTTCTTTTGCAGGTGCACAGTGAGCTTTACTTTATTTTATCCCTTAATTTAGCCTTGTTGCAGAGCCCAGCTCATCACGCCTCTGCAGAGAGAAAAGTGTTTTCACCAGTTTCTACTTTCATGTGGTTCTATTGACCCACTTGGAAGACGTTCAGTGTAGTGCCTGCTGGTTTCTTCTTTGGTCCTTCATTTGGCTTGCTTTTTATTACATTCCAACTGTGTCAATTCTTTTTTTAAAGGGAAAGGAACCTGAGAAAAAACAGTACTTGTGAGGACGGCTACATGTTCAGGATAATTGCTGTGTTAGGGAAATACTGAATTCACCATCTTGTTATTTCCATAGTCTAGTCTTTGAAAGTGTATTTATCACTAAGTAAAGATGTAGCCATCCTGCTGGGCACTAGTGGCTCACATTTGTAAGGCTAACTGTTCAGGAGACTGGGATCAGAGAATTTTGGTTTGGCATAAGCCCAGGCAGACAAATCTAGGAGACTCTTATCGTCAGATAATGAATAGAAAAGCCAGAAGTGGATATATGGCTCAATGGTAGAGTTCCAGCTGTGAGCTGAAAAGCTGAACAAGATCATGAAGTCCTCAAACCCAGGTACTGGCATTAAAAAAAAAAAAGTAGCCCTGAATGGAAATGTCCAAATCTACAGTTTCGGTCACACATAGGGACTTTAGTTCCATCAGCACAAGTTATTATAGAATACCTGAAAGTTGTAGAAAAGCAGGAAAAAGAACTCCAGGGACAATTAGGATTAACATTTTGTGAGTTTACATGGATCATTTTAGCTCACTGGTTCTGTCCTTTCAGTAGACACTATTGTACTATAACTGTCTAGAATGTTTTTGATCCTCTAAAGCAAGGTTTGTAGATGAGCTGCATTGACATCTTTGAGGGAGCTCAACATTCCTAACACCTGAATCATAATTTGTATTGAGCACTGTTACCTGTAGGTGAAAATTTTGAAATACTCCTCTTTAACTCATTACACCCAGGGCAGCAGCTGAGCAGAGAGAAACCAATGGCCAAGATATACCTGTACTCTCTGTTCTCCACTTCTCCCTAAAATATGCTTCATGTAGTCATGCTTCTCTAAAATAATTTTCCTCAGAATATAATAAGGATAAAAATGAGGTGAAAAAATTTAACCAGGGCAGAGCATGCAGGAGAAACTGGGTAGTCTTATTTATAGCCATCGACTCAGAGCCTCCTATGTGGCAGGCTTTAGGGTGGTGAACATGGAGTCAGAGCATGCTGGGGCTAAAAGGGGAGACAGGCTGATGCTGCAAGGATGAGAGATTGGCTTGGAAACAAAAATGATCTCTAGGTGGAAACTTGAAATACAAATCATTGAGCTCTGAGCATTGTTGTGTTTCAGAGAGAGCATATGCATGGTTAAAATAAATACCTCCCTTCAGATAATAAAAGCATTTTAGTGTTTAGAATAGAACCTGAGTATTAGCATTATAATTCTGTAACCCTTGCCTGAGCATCCAGTTCTTCTGTAAAATAGGTATGCAATGATATAAATGGTTTTACAGAATGGAGGGCTTTTAAAAAATGGACAATATAGCAAAATACTTACTCTTCAACAAGTATTAACTCAATGCTATGTAGCAAAGATGTCTGGAAATGCCAGGTGAGTGCCATGGATAGAAAATACCAAGGAAGATCAGAGAATACTGCTTTGACTGGAACAGATGAGGCCTTGGGGCCCATGTGGCCTTGAGGGTCTGGATGAGGCAAAGAAGTGTGAAGGATGGGCCACTGGAAGAGAGAAGTGAAAGATGAAGCTATTGCTTTGACATTGTGTAGGCTAAAGGAAGAGTTGATGATGGAATCCTACATGGATCCAAGTCTGGTGGTATGAATTCTGTTTTAAGACATACCAGGTTGGATACAGCTGCTTAACAATGTAGATCTGGGATGCATGCTTGCTTTTGTGGGAAGTTGCATGACTGCCCCTCTTCTAGGCTCAATTTGCGGCTCATAGAATGCAGTCATCTGCCTTCTTCTCTGTCCTGGTGCAAACCTCGAGAAAGGGCTCAGTTTGGCTTGTTGGCTATGTCCACACATACATACAGTTTCCTAGCAGAAGGGGAAATAAAGGTAGATCTTCCTTTTGTTCACTGTGTAGAGGAGAACTGAAGTTTTCTGTTGATAATGCTCCTGGGCGTCCTCTTACTTGCGTTTCTTTCCTTTCACAAGGCCCTTCCTCCTAACTATATTACTTCAGAAGAGAAGCAAAGATTTCTTTTTTAATAGATTAAATGCTCTAGCACTGAAGAAATTACATGACTGTTTGTGTCAGTTTCCTTTTATTATCTCACTTTAATAAAAGTGGGGAGTGTAACCATGGTTACTGGCTTTTGTAGGTTGTGGTTAGCTTGCTACATGGGATGTTAATATTTTGCCAAATTGGCTGTATGCTGTTTCCCTGCATCAGTATCTGTCTGTATCTTTTTTCTCTCTGTTTATACACATCATGTCAAAAATAAGTTTTGTGGAACCATTTGAGTTTGTTGTAAAGATCATGACCCTTTAGCCTTCAGTATGTATCTCCCAAGCAGAAAGTTATTCTTCCACATAATCTACACTACCATATAGATAATACTTGAGTATGTCATCAGTTATCCTGATGTCTTTTATAACACCTCTCAATCCAAGATTTGCCAGCAACTGTTCATTTCCTTTTATATTCCTTTTAATCTAGATAAAACATCCTGGTTTTCTTTATTTTTATTGTTCATGTCACTGATACCTTGGAAGATATCAGAAAATTTGTGTTACAGAATGTATCATGATCTGAATTTGTCCACTTGTTACCTTAAGTCAATATAAATAGAACATGTCTGGCCAACTGTACTCCATCACACTGTGGAGATACATGGTGTTTGTCCCAGAACTGATTATGCTGAGCCTTACTTAGGTGGGCTGATCTTCTAGAGCTCTACATTGTAAAGATAGTGTTTTCCCTAAGAAAATAGTCAGTAACCTGTGGGGTGATACCCTGAGACTATGTGAGTATCCTGTTCTACAACAATTCTTTGCTCTAATGGCTGTAAATCCATTAATGATCCTTCATTGAATCAATTAGTGCCTTGGTGGTTGCAGTGTGGCAGTGTTTTCTACTATTCTTTTGAGGCGTATTAACTGACATGCTTTACAAAGAAATTCTTCCTCTTCCCCTCTCTCACGAATACTTATGGATTCATGGTTTGAATTTTTAAAAAATATGATATGTTACAATTCATCTGTATCATTCTTCTGTTGTTCAAACTTCCCACAAATCAGATCCTGTGTCCTTTTGTCATGTGTGCTTGACTATTTGGATACTTTAGTTTGGGGGGCATAGTAAGCATTATACATTTATGTTATGCTTTCATTATCTCCAGACCTAGATCCAGCTATTTCTCCAATAAGCTAAGTAAGATACTTCAGCCAACATTTGGTTGACCTTTTTCATAATCAGCAATAGTAAAAAGAAAAAATAAAGTTAATCTTGAGCGCTACACATATATACATATACATATACATATATATGTATTTGCTTAAAGTAATTTAAGGCATATAGTTTCCATACTAAGATTTTATAAATACTCTATATTTTAGAGTCAGTATAATGTATATATAGAGGGATATATGTTTTGGTATCTTTTTTAAAAATTAAAAATCATTGTTTTTAATTTGAATACTCATAATTGGATGTAGTATCTGGATTTTTTTTTTTTTTTGCTGATGATCACATTGGGTTGTTAATTACTATAGATGCATATGTATAGCATTTTAGATAACTTGTAAGAAATAGAAGCCAAGAATTTAAAAAAATGTTTCCCTAAGTAATCAGTGTGCATTTGATACAATGATGGAGTCCCTCAGATGGATCTTGACCTTGGATTGATTTCTTTTTTCCCCTGGAACTCTAGAGTTTTTTTGGTGGGGGGGCAGTCCTGAGGCTTGAACTCTGGGCCTGGGCACTGTCTCTGAGCTTCTTTTGCTCCAGGCCACAGAGCCACTTCTAGATATTTTGTGTAGTTTATTGGAGAGTCTCATGGAGTTTCCTGCCTGGGCTGGCTTCAAAATGAGATCCTCAGACCTCAGCCTCCTGAGTAGCTAGAAATACAGGTGTGAGCCACTGATGCCCAGCTCTAGGATTTTTTTTATTTAAGTATAATAACATTAAACTTTTTGCTTTGCCTTCTTATTCTTTAAACAGAACAAAAGGTAGTAATTTTATAGGGAACCTATACAAATTGTTTTAAAAACGAAAGCAATTCTGAAACATAAGGGTTTCCTTAAAAAATATATATATTCCAGGGCTGGTAATATGGCCTAGTGGCAAGGGTGCTTGCCTCGTATACATGAAGCCCTGGGTTTGATACCTCAGCACTACATAAACGGCCAGAAGTGGCGCTGTGGCTCAAGTGGCAGAGTGCTAGCCTTGAGCAAAAGGAAGCCAGGGACAGTGCTCAAGCCTTGAGTTCAAGACCCAGGACTGGCAAAAAAAAAAAAAAAAAAATCAGCATTTTGGGCCTTCCCTCCCCCCCCCCCCCCCCCCCCCGCCAACCTAAAGCCAAAGCCTAAGTCTTACTGTATCTCTGTCTTTTATAGTAAGGAAAGGATTAGTCTTCAGATGTGTGCAATGTCAAAGCCTCTTTGGAGTTTTATGAGCCCTCCCCTCCCCCACATGTGCACTCACACAAACATGATCACTACCTTTTTTTTTTTTTGGGCCAGTCCTGGCCCTTGGACTCAGGGCCTGAGCACTGTCCCTGGCTTCTTCCCGCTCAAGTCTAGCACTCTGCCACTTGAGCCACAGCGCTGCTTCTGGCCGTTTTCTGCATATGTGGTGCTGGGGAATCGAACCTAGGGCCTCGTGTATCCGAGGCAGGCACTCTTGCCACTAGGCTATATCTCCAGCCCCTGATCACTACCTTTTAATCACATTCGTTTTTGTCAGTCATGGGGCTTAAACTGAAGGGCTGGGTGTTGTCACTGAGCTCTTCTGCTCAAGGTTAGTACTCTGCCATTTTGAGCTTCAACACCACTTCTGGTTTTCTGGGAATTAATTGGATATAGGAGTCTCACGATCTTTCCTGCCCAGTCTGGCTTTGAACTGTGATCCTCAGATTTCAGCCTCCTGAGTAGCTAGGATTACAGGTGTGAGCCACTAGCGCCTGGCTTTTAAGCTCATTCTTGAGGTTGGGAAGTCATATTAAAGTAGTAATTCTGTGCCAAATGGTTCCTGGAGAGGCAGATATGCCAGGAAGCCTACACTGGAAAGGAAAAGAAACATGTGCTATAAATGTGCTGCTAGACTAGCACAAGTGAGTGAATGTAGAGGTGTGGTGGACAAACAGTACCGTATGATCCTCTGAATCTTGTGTCCCCTCACATGCAGTTCTTAGGTGAGGCCAGGCGGGGTTAAACAGAGAACACATGAATGAAGAAGCATGGTTTTGGGAAATGAGTTATTTTTCTAAAATCAAATTTTAACCAGGAAGTAGGGGTGCACATCTGTAATCTCAATACTCATGACACTTGGGCAAAAGGGTCTAGAGTTCAAGGCCAGCCCAGGCATCAAAGCAAGAGACATGTTTCCACAAAACAAAACCACGAAATTAAAAAAAAAAATCAAATTTTTGTTGGAAAATTTTTTTAGCATAGCCAAGTTTCCTTGGTGGTTATAAAGATCAAATCTCTTTCTTTCCATTTTAAACTCTAATTTAGAAGTTCATCTCCAAACACAAACCTATTCCTCCTTATATTTGTCTAATCTTGATCTTATGTAAAAGGACCTTTATCCCAAGCACAATTTCTTTATTCACAATGAAATTTCTTTCAGGCATTAATTAAGACAGCTTGGATACAATTACATAATTAAAAATCTTTCATCTGGATTTTACAAAAATTTCATGACTGTTTTAGCCAGTAAAAGCAAATTATGATTTGGCCTCTACAATGGTTTTAGATACTTTCAACTTCCCTTTGGGAATATATTTGGTTTTTTTTTTTGTTTGTTTTTTTTTTGGCCAGTCCTGGGGCTTGGACTCAGGGCCCGAGCACTGTCCCTGGCTTCTTCTTGCTCAAGGCTAGCGCTCTGCCACTTGAGCCACAGCGCCACTTCTGGCCATTTTCTGTATATGTGGCACTCTTGCCACTAGGCCATATCCCCAGCCCCAATATATTTGTTTTTGAACTGTGAGATAAAAAGTAATTTCAGAGGTTTGGCCACATGGCTAGATTTATTAATCCTTGTCACTGACAAGGAAGCTTCCTGTGTTTCTTGTTCCTGGGCTGGATTCTGTTGTGAAATCAAGGTGAGGAAAGGGGTAAAAGAGGATTCTCCCACAAAGTGCAAAATATAAAGAAGTAAAGATTATTCTTTTCTAATTCTACCATCTGTAGTTAGCAGATTTTCAAATGTTGTATTTTTTTCCTTCTAGTCTTTCTTCAAAATATAAGACATTAAAAAAATTAGGTCAAGGGCTGGGAATATGGCCTAGTGGCAAGAGTGCTTGACTCATATACATGAAGCCCTGGATTCAATTCCCCAGCACCACATATATAGAAAACAGCCAGAAGTGGCGCTGTGGCTCAAGTGGCAGAGTGCTAGCCTTGAGCAAAAAGAAGCCAGGACAGTGCTCAGGCCCTGAGTCCAAGGCCCAGGACTGGCAAAAAAACAAACACACAAACAAACCAAAAAATTAGGTCAGTCTTTGAGCATGTCACTTTACTGCTATTTTTCTAGTGAGTACTGCTTAAGAATATTTGCTCATTTTGTTATGTTGAACAATTTAAGAACTTTATTGATTGTTAGATACTTGTACTTTAAAATTATTTAAAACGATATTACAGCTGGGTATCTGTGGCTCACACCTGTAATCCCAGCTACTGAGGAGGCTGAGATCTGAGGACAGCAGTTCTAAGCCAGGCAGGAAAGTCCCAGAGACTCTTACCTTCAATTAACTAAGAAAAAGCCCGGAGTGGAGCTGTGGGTTCAAGTGGTAGAACACTAGCCTTGAGCAAAAATACCTCAGGGACATTGCTCAGGCCATGAGTTCAAGCCTCATGACCAGCACACACACACACAGACATAAAATGATATTACTGTTAATATAGTATTATGTTTAAGAGAACAGCAACATAATGTAATACAATTTAGAAAGACTGTAATTCATAATGTTTACAAGCTACCAAAAGGTGAGCACTTTTAACAATCCATTTCAATCTTTAGAAATTTTTATTTATGACATGCTACAGTTACACTTCCAGCTTTCTGGTGTTTAATTGGAAATAAGAGTCTCAACAGACTTACCTGCCTGGGCTGGCTTTGAACCATGATCCTTAGATCTCTCTTTAAAATTGTTATTATAGAGGTGATATACAGAGAGATTACAGTTCTATAAGTCAAGTAATAAGTACATTTCCTCTTGGACAATGTCACACCCTCTTTTGCTCTCTCCCAATTTTTCCCTCCTGTATAGTTCGTTCTCAACATAATGTCTAGTGAGAACCACTACTCCACTTTTTAAAAGAAGATAACTTGAATAAAAACTATAGCACAGTGTTGAGCAAATGGGTAAGAAATATATAAGTAAAACAAATACAGCACCTTCCCTTGCAAAATTCCCGGTGTTTGCTATGAACTGATTTCTTAAAGGGTTATAGCTTGTGAGCTATTAGGAAGCGTGGAAGCTGGGTTACCTGAAATGGGAGGGAGCTTTGGGACACCAGGCATGGAAGGTTGTAGCTCATAGCTGGTAGGAAAAGATGATCACTAGTAGAGGGTTGGGCTGAGTGGTGTCTATATATCCTTTTGCAGCTAGGTTCAGCCTGGGTCCCACATCTGTGATTGCAGTGAAATCTCAAAATTTGAGTTGTGATCCAGTTGTTCTTCTGAATGTGGGGTGATACAGTGATATACAGGGAGTAGCTGAAATATGACATTCTACTGATCTTATGGTGAGTGAACACACAAAAACACTTAGAGGACAATCCAGCGGAAGTAGTGAAAATAATAGTAACAGTAATTATTACCAGTAATAACAATGATAGTAATAAAAATGATGCTTGAAGGATTAGCGCAATTCCAAATTTAAGATATTGTTCTCGGGCTGGGGATATAGCCTAGTGGCAAGAGTGCCTGCCTTGGATACACGAGGCCCTAGGTTCGATTCCCCAGCACCACATATACAGAAAACGGCCAGAAGCGGCGCTGTGGCTCAAGTGCTAGCCTTGAGCGGGAAGAAGCCAGGGACAGTGCTCAGGCCCTGAGTCCAAGGCCCAGGACTGGCCAAAAAAAAAAAAAGATATTGTTCTCAGTGACTTATAATAAAGTGGTGTTTTTTATGGAAAAAATGATGCTTATAGGTGTTGTTGGGTTTCTGTCTGGTTTTTAGTTATGACTGCTTGCTGTAACAGTGCTTCCTGCCTCTTCTAATTGACGGACTTAACAATCCCATGTGGGTTATAAATGAATTATCACAGTTTGAATTCATCTAATTCAAGACTCAGAGTGGACAAGCCTGAGAAATACACAGACTTTATGCTGTGGCATAGGTTTTATCTACTCTGTTGAGAAGTAACTTAGGTGTTAAATGAGCATTTTACTCAGGCAGAATTTTTAGGTTTTCTGTTTTCCAAGAAACAAATTAAGACTGCTATCTATTTCTATTTCTACCTTCATGTATCTGAAAACTGTTTAGAAGTTGTTTATCATTTTCTCCATTTTTTTGTCATCCTCTTCCTACTTCCACCCACTTCTGTGTGAGATGAGCTACTGTTTGGAAGGGGGGCTGGCTAGTGTGATATCGAAAGACCTTCCTTCCCTCCCAAGTCTCAGCATAATTAGAAGTCCACATCTTTCAATTCCTTTTTATAAGTCCATGAGAAACACATCCAACGTGAGCGGTCGCCAAGAAGCTTGCCAATTCCTGCTTTAGGAACTTTAACCAGACGACAGACCAAAATACCATCTAGATTTAGAAAGCCTCATTGGCATATTGTGAAGGAAAACTAGCGTATACATCTTATCATTTACGTATTCCAATGCAGTCTTTATTTTAATTATGCAGAGGTACTCTGTATAGCAAATAGGGTGTTGATTTTAAATCTGATTTTAAAATTTAAAAATTTGTCTCTATACGACTTTAGATATATTGGGCTGCCTGACCTCCTTGGGTGATTTTAATTAATAGATCTTATGGTGAAAGGGAATTGGCCTTCTGAGTTTTGTACCACAGATCTGGGAATGTAAGTAATTTTTTAACTTGCATCTTTTAATTCTGTTACACATTTCTTGGAAGGCTACCATTGGGCCTGTGACTTTATACTACTTTCATTCCTAACTTGTAAATTTTATATGCTTTATTGAATGTAACAGAGAAGGGACTCCGAAGTCTTCTTTACAAAAACTTTCAAGAGATTAGGATGACTTTGTATTGTGCCATTTCTTTGCCGTTTGCAGTAGATGAATTTGCCGTAATGGTAAGAGTATAGTTACACTAGTTGTTGATGAATTACCTTATGAAGATAAGAATGTAACATCATGGGGGAGAGAAAAAGTGAGTCCAGGTTTATAAACTTCAGATTTAGACTCATTTAGACTTTTGATTTAGACTCCTGGGTACTTGAACAAACTCTTTGGTTCTGGATTTTTAGTGTAAGAATGAAGCCTGCTCGCTTCTTTATTTTCCCTCATTCCTTTTCTTTTTAGTGTCCAAATGGGGTATAAACTCCTGATCTTCTGGTCTTGATTGGTGTTTTCCTTCAGAGCTGTTGCTCTACCACTTAAGCTACACCTCCACTTCCAGCTTTTTGCTAGTTAATTGGATGTAAAAATCTCACTGATTTGTCTGCCCAATCGGCTTCAAACCTCCATCTTCAAGAACTCAGTCACCTTCTTGCTTCTTTTCTTTCCTGGAAAGGAAAGTAAGACATAGTTCACTGTTTTAGTAAATCCCTCATGTCGTTTGATCTTAAAGGCTTGATGCCCCTGTCTGGTTTACTAATCTGAAGTAAAGTAAGATATTCTAATTGGCATATTTATGTATGAATATTTTGCTGTCTTTTGAAAAAATTGCTTGGGACCGGAAAGTTCAGTTTTATTTCTCAATCTTTTTGAAAAGGTCAAATGACCCTTTAAAGTAATCCAGCTAGTCTATGTTATTGTAGGTAGTGCTTGGAAATATGAAAGGCCACGTGCCCAAAAGTATGTATATGAAACAAAATGCACATACACATGCATGCACACACATGCATACACCATACAAATCTCCTTTCTGCTATGTCCCAGAAATTATGGCATTGATAATAGAAAGTGTTTTATCATCAAATCATTTTCTCAGCTTTGTGTGCATAGTGTGTTATAGCTTCTCTCCGTTTCTCATAGTACAAATGACCTGGTTGAAACATGTTTAAGATGAAAAAGAATAGAAAAGAGCTTTATTCCAGAAGTACTATAGAAGTGTTAACTAGTAAGGTCAACTTCAATAGGTTTCATTGCTATACTGTGTTAACTACACATTGTTTTTTTTTTATAATTAAGTGGTGTATTATTTTGCAGTAATGATAGTAAGGTAAGACTCTTCAATCAAGAGGCTTATTTAAGTAATGTACTGAAATATTTTCATGCATACACACTGCCCATACACATAGTTATAATTTCTGAGCGCTGCCAGTTCTTCTAAATATAAATTGATTGAAGTCAAAGACGAATTTATTTTACCAAAACCATTTTTTGTTTCAGTGAAACATCTTCAATAGTGAAATAGTGTTGGAATTTAAATAAAATTGGAGTTTATTTAGTTTTGTTGCAAATGCACACAAACATTAAAGGAAGTCCTTTATTTGCTATAAAATTATCTTCTCTTGGAAAAATATTTTTAATTAAACTTTTTTCTTTATTGTCAAGCTGTGATAGAGAGGGGTTACAGATTTATATGTAAGGCAGTGAGTACATTTCTTGTTCAACTTGTTACCTCCTCCCTCATTTCCCCACTCTCCCCTCCCCCTTGCCTTCTCCCCTCGGTTGTGCAGTTGATTTACACCAAATAGTTTTGTAAGTATTGCTTTTGGAATGGTTTGTCTTTTTGTCCTTTGCCTCTCAATTTTGGTATTCCCTTTCCCTTCCCCAGTTCTAATACCTGTATAAACAGTATTGGAAAAATATTTTTTATTCAAATTTTTATTATCAAACTGATGTACAGAGAGGTTACAGTTTCATACGTTAGGCATTGGATACATTTCTTGTACTGTTTGTTACCTTGTCCCTCATTTTAAGGAAGATTATGTTGGATGAGTCTAGTCCATTCACAGAAGTAGAGTGAAGGGCAAAAAAATTCTCTGGACTTTAGGATCTAGATATTTGCAACAGTGTTTAGTCTGGAAATATAACTTAATTTCAGAAGTAGGTAACTTAAAATACCTTTCAAATAATTTAACATTTCTTTAAAATATAGCATGGTCAGCCAGGGACTGGTAGCTCACACTTAATCCTAGCTATTCAAGGACTGAAGTTTGAAGCCATCCTTTTGGGTATACTATAGCATTGTTGAAAAGTTACATGTCAATTTTGCAAGCATCTTTGGGACTTTTGTTTACAATGATGAGCTAAAGACTTTTGTTGAGCTAAAGACTCCTGCTTACCAAAGCTGGTGAGATGAGTGAATATTTTTATGCCTGGAGAATGTTCATAGTTCTTCGCCCTTAAGTTAAAAGTCAAATCAAACCAAACAGCAGTGATAAAAGGTTACCATGAGTTATGTGGAAATTAACATGATGGTGGTGGAAGCAGAGAAGTCCTTTCTGAAATTAATTGAAATGTTAAGAATGCTTCTGCTGATACTTGAAAACTGTAAATGATACTTAACTGTTGTTGCCTTCTTATGGGAAAACCAACACTGTTTTTAAGAGAAAATTTAGAACAAACAGTGCACATATTTTTAACATCTTTTTTCTTTCTTGAGGTGGTGGTGGAAGGCATTAGTGTTGGAATTTAGACTCAGGGCCTCTCGCTTAATAGGCATTCTACCATTTGACTCACACTACCAGCCCTGTTTTTTTGCTGTGCGCGCACAGATGCTCACATGTGCATGTCCATGCAAACACATAGCATTTTACTTAGGGTCTAGAAGTAAAGGTATGAGTCACTGACACCTGGTTTGTTGGCTGCTTTTGAGATAGGATCTCTCAGATTTCTCTGCCTAGATGGCCTTGAACCATGGTCCTTCTGCTCTCAACCTTCACAGAAGAGCTAGGATTACAGATGTGAGCTGCTGGCTTGTGGTTTCAAACTCCTTTTGTATCCTACTTTTTTTAAAATTACATATTTGTTTTCAAAATCTTCCTTGCTACAAGCATTTTAATTATTAGAGGTAGATCTCTGAACTGAGTCTGTAATGGTAATGAACAGAGATGTGCCTTCAAAAAATTGCCTATGTTTGTTTGCAAGAAAACAAAAGGAATTAGAGATCATCAGGCTGGGTGAAACAAGCCAGGTTTGGAGAGACAGCTATCACCTGCTACTTCCCATGTGGAATCTAGACACACACACACACACACACACACACACACACACACACAATGACAATATGACATGGATGTAAAAGGGGACTGTTTGGGGTATAGAAACAGTGAGGCGGGATGAATATAATCAAATTCTTTCTCTCTCAATATATATCTGTGTACAGTACACTACATATATTATGTATGCTATATACACACTATAAATATGGTGTATATACTGCATATATACTACATAGAGTGTAACACTATATATACTATATACTTATACACAATATATACTATACACTACATACTCTAGTGTATATACTGTGTACAGTATAGAGTATACTGTATATAATATAGTGTATATACCATATAGTATATATACTATAATATACATTTTTCATGTGTACATCAAAATGTACACACATATATGTGTATATACATATGGAAATTGCATAATAAAATCCACTCAAAGCTATGAAGTACAGAGCAGCCAGGGTAAAGGGGATAAGAAAGGGTAATAGAGGGATGAATTAGGTCAAAATACATTAGTGCATGTATGGCAATATCACAGTGAAGCCCTTGCATATGATGAATAAGTGTTAATAAGTTTTTAAAAATTGAAAAATGAAAAAATAGCTATGGATTGTTTAAAAAGAAGTAAAAACTAAATTTTATCTTGTCCTATTTAATAATGTGCTTATTTTAATGTTAATACTAAAAGAGATGTGCATGGGACAATTTGCTTAGTAACCCATTGTTTGCACTTAATGAAAATGAGTGTCCATGCTAATAAATATTTACCTATAATATCATTTTCCGTAAAGGAGAAACAGTGGGATCCTAGCTGTTATTTGGAAAGGTATATCATTATGTGAAAAATAGAAAATCTGAGGACAGAATGGAATAGATTTGTCTGCTGTAATCCCTGTAGTGTTTACTGTAACCAAACATAGTCTGACTAGGCTTGGTGGCTAAGTATGTGTTCAACATCATGTTACTGGCTGCCAAGTATTGTATATGAAGCTGTGTGTCATCTTTGGTCCCTTTGTTATAGTATAAGAATGAAGGTAACATACTCCTTCTGCCTATCTGTCCCAGTCAATTCTCCGCCTAAAGTAGGATTCTACCTGTGTATTTCTCCTTCCAAAGAAACTAAATATCTCAGATTAAGTGATGGATATAGAGAGAACATTTAGACAGGCAGACATTGGAATATACTCTATAACACAAATCAAAATCCACATTAAACACAAATTAAGAAGTATTGTATACATTTCATGTCTGCCCAACTTTAAGTTCATTTGTTAAACCAATGTTTGGTGAGCAACTACTATGAGCCAGGTATTGTTTTGGGAGTACATTACTTAAGATGAATGAAGTATGTCCTTACATTTGAGGAACTTAACTAAAACTTCAAATTCAGATTCAAATCATCTTTTTTAGCATGTACCATGCATATGACAGACAGTGAACATTGCTTAGCACATATCGTATGACTGGCTGTGGACTATTAAAATCTACTGATATTTACCAGTATTTATACTATTTAATATTTTATCTAATATTTAATATTTTATACTATTTAATATTTTATTTTCTTAAGTGGAGTTTGTATCTGCTATTACTTGTTAAGTTAAATTAATAAATGGGGAAAAGTTAAACATTAAATTGACAGATTTAGAGCAGTAATTTTGCAGTCTATATTCCTATAGTGAAATCATTATTTCTTCTAGTAACATGGTTCGTAGTTTACATGACGCAATTAAATAGACCAGGATAACAGGTTGCATACTTGGTTAAATGAGAACTTAGGGGAAGAAAGTCTTTTACACAGATGGAAACCACGTAAGCTCAGATACCCTTCAGATGAAGCCAGAGTTAAATGTCTATAGGACAAGGTTTACTCCTCCCACAGTAGCCCTGTCTATGCCAGAACAGCCCCATGCTGTCTTTGAAATCAGAGTTCACGCCTTATTAAAACTGCATCTGCTCCCAGGAACAGAGTAGTGGTACTTTGGGCCTCCGCTCCTGCTCTGCAAAGCCTGAATAGAGCAGGAATAGATGGGTTTTAATGGAAAATGCTAGAAAGATCGGCATTTTTTTTGGACTTTGCAAAACTTGAGTTTCCTCTTTATCTTCCATGGGAGCAATAGTGAGCTGAGAAAGGAAACCAACCCCTGGGGAGAGACTTTAACTTGTCTGTGCTGCTTTTATTGGAAAAGGGACTCTAAATATAGTTCTTAGAGCCTCAGAAGACAGTGAGTTCAAATGTTTTGGAAATAGAAAGCACAGAGCTTGTTACTCCCATGGCCATTGCCTGGCCTGAAGGAGAGAACAGCAGCAGTGGAGAATTGCTAACTAGTAGATGCTGGGCCCGTGATGGTTAATTTTCTTCCATAGATTTAAATTAACAGTTGTATAGTCCCCATTGTGTTCCTGTCTTGTGAAGTTTTCTGTTTGAGATTGGGAGACGGCCAGATTTCATAGATCTTACTCTTGGGGTCATGATGGCTTAGTTTTGTGCTTTAAAAAGGCAGACTCTATGTCCTTAACTGAGGAAAGGAAGAATTGTCAATAAATTCTGAATTTCAAAACCATTTCCAGATTGCCTTCCTCCTCTGAGTGATTCAATCTGCTGTAAACTGGTGATCCTTTAATCCTTTGATACTCTGATAAGGAAAATAAGATTGGATCATATACCTTCCCCTGTTTTTTTCTGAACTGTGTTTTCCTGTCTTTAATGGCAATTGTTAAACTCTCCTTTGTTGTTTAATAGCACACAGATTCCAGTTGTACACTACAGCTCTTGACATATACCTGTTACCTTGAATGAAGATCACCCTTGATAACTTAGATTTTTGATAATTACATTTGGATCTGCTGTTTCAGAAAAGAAGAGCATGTTATTTCATTCAGTAAACATGTAGGGTCCTGTGCTAGGCTTGTAGCTCCAGTAGTAGAATAGTTGCCAACCAATTTCAAACCCTAGTAGCTCTTACAGAGAGAGAGAGAGAGAGAGAGAGAGAGAGAGAGAGAGAGAGAGAGAGAGAGAGAGAGAGAGAGAGAGAGAGATCATATAAAGAAAGTGTTTGAGCTGATTGCCAGTAGCTCACACCTATAATCCTAGCTACTTAGGAGGATGGAAATGAGAAGATTTTGTGGGAGGCCAGTCTGGGCAAAGAAGTTCATGAGACCACTTCTCAACCAGTAGCTGGGCACAGTGGTATGTACTTGTCATCTCAGCCAGGACAAATGATGTGTAATAAGATCCTGGTCCGGTTATGTGCTTGGGTAGAAAGCAACACCCTCTCTCAAAAATAACCAGTACAAAAAAGGGCTGGAGGTATGGGTCAGTGTTAGAATCTTTTCCTAGTGAGCAGTAGCTAGTGTACCACACACAAAAGGTGTTTGACCATAGTATATAATGCAATTGCTACTCGTACAGCAAATGTTTAAAATTCTACTGCTATTATGATGATTGAAGTGGAACTTTTACAGGACAAAATAAAATTTCTCCATAAACCTTGGGAGAATATCTTAAGCCCTTGTAGAAGGGAAGGTTTATTTTGTTGTTAAAACAAAATCAAATTTCTGTATAGAAGCATCAATTCAGGCTTTGTTACAATGAATATTTTGAAAATAGCACATATGGTTCCACCACTGAGAGGTTAGCTAGCTGTAAATTTACCTTTTTCATACTTGTATATGAAAAAAATACACTTGATTTTGTATTTTTAGTTTTGAGAAAGGTAGTCTCAAAGCAGCTTTGTTCTGCTTTAGAATGCATTCAGGTGCATCATATGCAATATGAGGTAGCATAGCTACCTGTCCCATTGTGCTCATCAAGTAAAACAAAAGAGGAGAATGTCTGGAATTGACTGGTCAATTTATCTCAGATTTCAAAACATGGTATGGATACAGAAGTAGCTCACTAGGACAAATACGGAATGTATGTCTTGTTATACTGGCCATTAGATATTTCAAGAGAACTTAGTGCATAGAAAAATGACTATAGATTGTTTGGCAGTTGATAGAGTTTGAAGTAGAATTTATATCACCCTGAAATAAAGTTCTTTTTCCTCCCATGTTGATTGATTTATTGCTGACTTCTGTGACTGAGGGGTTGAGCTCTTGGCAAGTCTTTGTGAAATCACATCACAGGAAGGGCAGTTGCATCCATGCATCAAGTTTTGAACTTATTTTGTTAAGCCTTCTTTATGTCCGTGTAGACTGTTGTTTTGTACAACTAATATAGGTAGCTGTTCTTCATTCTATAAGACTTCCTTAGTTTCTAGAGACCAAGAGGCACCACGGTGACACACTTTTCTCTGCATTCTCATTTCTATTAATGTCATTACTGCATGTAGCTTTCCTGATGGAGCCCTTCTGGTCACATCATCAGTTTATTCTGTGCTATCTATCTTCTAGCTTTGTCTGCAAAATTTGTATGGTTAGCCTGAGACATATGCAGATAAATGGCCTTGCTTCAGCATCCTCAGACTTGGAACTAAATTTGCTGCAGTGCACTGAAGTGATGGAAGCAGCTTTCCAGTAATACTGATGCTTCTACAGTCAAATATACATCTTCGGGTGCCTTGGTTTGCATTTTCATTGTCATGTGTAGTTTTTGACCACTGGTTTTCAAACTGCCTCATCTCCCAGAAAGCTATGTTTAAGTGGAAAGACAAATAAAATTGTTCTGTTCGCTTCCAGTAGTCGCAGTTGTTGAGTGCAAATCTTTAGCTAGACATAAACAGTGACAGCTCCCAATTCACAAACTGATTACATTCACAATGCTTATTGTACAGTAGTCAGTGGGTAAGAACTCTGAATGTGTTGGCTAATGGAGGAAAAGAATGCTAAGAATAAATGAGCTTGCTAAGATGTGGTTAACTCACAATATTCCAGAAGCAGTTTGGTTTCTTAAACCATAGCATTTGCCTTCTGAGGAAAAGTGACCATGGTTCTGCTTTGGGGTCTTAAGGACAAAAAATATTTAATCCTTCATTTCCAAAGACAGCTATTTATTTTTGCCTGCATATCCTTGGGAAGTCTATGAGTCAGTGTCTTCAGATAGAAGCAACAGAGTCTGGTGGAGGGATTAAAGCAGAGAGGACATTCATTGAGACAATACAAGCTATGCAGTAGAATTGCCAGAAGTTAAGGAAAAAGGGGAAACAAATAAACTATACAGGCGGATTCATAGCTCAACTTGTGTGATAGCATTCATTCTTTGTGGCTGGACCCACCACTGAGCACAGGAAAGACCCATAGGGAATGCTGACTTCCCACTGGGACCAAACAGTCTGAGACTAAGTCACCTCACCCTCAGCAGCCAAGGGTTGTTGCCATTGCCCTCACCTATGATAATTTCCTCCTGCTCCTGTCTCTATGTCTGTAGCTCTGGATTCACAGTTGGCCAAGACTAAAAAGACGACTGTCCTGCTGTGTTTCCTTGATGTTGAACAGTGTACATTTCATTGAAACACATGATGAGGAATTCTCCAAATACAGGAAGGGGGAGTCAGATGCTGTTTATTCTCCATCCTCTTCTCCTCACCCCTCATACAGAAACTTGCTATGAAAAGCTACTGCAGGGACTCAAGTAGAAGCACAGTGAGGGCACTATAATGACATGAAAATGACATCTGAAATTGCAGTCAGTACTCTGTGGCAAGGATGGCCAGTTCTTCTTGTGTTTCTTTTACCATGTGCTAGTTAAAGCTAGGAGTGTGGTTATGTGGGTATATGGGTGTATTTGACCTCTGACAGCAAGTTCCTTCATGTAATAATAAAGATCTATTAAATTGAATTTTCAATGTATATACTACACAATAAAGAAAAGAAGGGAAGGGGTGGGCCCAGAGGTGTGGATGATAATGTTGAAAGGGGTGACACTGATCAAGATACATTGTATTCATAAACTGCTTTGTTAAGTGGAAACTCCTTTGGAAAACTACTTGAAGATAATTTTAAGAATTGAATTTTAAGTTTGGTTAGTGTGGAGGAGCAAATCAATACAAAGAAGATCAACAGAAGATAAGAAAGATAAATATTTCCTAAAAACAATCTGTCGCCTGTTTATAGTACAAAATGAAATATTAAATAATTAATTTGCCTCATATAATTAGGTGGCATATACATTTCATTGATCAATTTCTACTATTCTGAACATTCTTTTCAACTAATAATAACACATAAATCTTGTTGGCAAATTCTGGCACTTGAGTTGCTATCATTTTCCTTCCTTCCTTCCTTCCTTCCTTCCTTCCTTCCTTCCTTCCTTCCTTCCTTCCTTCCTTCCTTTCCTCCTCCTCTTCCTCCTCTTCCTCCTCTTCCTCCTCTTCCTCCTCCTCCTCCTCCTCCTCCTCCTCCCCCCCCCCCGTGCTGTCCCTGAGCTCTTCAGCTCAATGCTAGCGCTCTACCACTTGAGCCACTGTGCCACTTCGTGCCATCATTTTCTTTTCATTAGAAGCAACTAGTATGAATTCATTCTGCTCTTCCTTTAGTAATTTTGTCCACACAGCAAGTAAATACATTTGATGCTCCTTTTTGTTTTCTTTACAATTTTAGATACTTAGAGCATCTCTTGCAAAATGGAAAAGGCCTCATGAAGTGCCAAAGGCTTACATATGGCTTTACTACTACAGAATCAGGACCAGTATTATCTTTGATCAAACTTATTTCCTTAAACTTTTATTACATTTCCAATTTTAAGAATAATAAGTGATTTATTTTTAATAATGTTCAATATGTTATTAAGGCCTATCAAAGATTACTGCAAAGTTATTTTGGCCTGGTCCAACCATTGTGAACCAAAAGAATGACCAATTTAAATTTCATAGAATTGAAATAACTTCATAGAAATTCAATAATATGGATATCTGGTTGGTCCTAATCTAGAATTTATAGAAAAATCTAAACTTATTTTAAAAAATCTACCTTTACACAGTAGAAAGAATGTTTTTCTGTTTGGGCAGCTTGTGAAGGTTATTGATAAATCAGGATGCAAGGTGTTCTGAGAGGAAAGATTTCTGGTTGAAGGTTCTTGTCATCAGGATAGGTGCAGTGGTCCTGGCATGTATTTTCTAAAGCTTATTAGAAGTGTTATTGCTCTGAGCAACAAGCCGGAAGTACTTCTGTCCTTAAAACCCAAAATAGATGTTCTTTCTCATTATCGTAGCTCAAATGATCATCTTTAATGAGATGGGCACATCCCTTGTGGTTTTCACATATTTAATGCTCTTATTATTTAATGCAGAGCTGAGGGAAGAATAGCTCTGGTAAGCTAGATGATGGAAATTTTACTGGAAACTGAAATCATATATCTTTATTTCTCCAGTTTCTTTCTGTCATCTTTCAATAAACTTCTCTTAATTTTCACTTATCTTTTTTTTTCAGTAGGTTTAAACCTTCCTCACTGTATTTTACTATCAAGAGATTATTACCAAAGGAGAAAAATAATTATTTGCAAGAAGAGATGGATGTGAGAATTTAGGTATAAGCACTTTGAAATACTGTGTAATATGTTCCCTGCTGTTTTGCAGAGTTTTGGAAAGTTCTGCTTTGGGGCAAAAAGTCTTGTGTTCCCCCAGAAGGTTTCTAGTGCAGCTGCCTTGACACTGGCCTTACAAAGGCAGATTGATTCCAGTTGCCAGCAACAAATGTAAAAGCAGTCTTCCCATTAGAGCCTCATGACCCTGGCTCTAGATCTGGATCTGTAAGTTAATTCACCTATGGGTCTCAAAATATGTTCTATACTGGGGTTTGAACTCCAGCACTCTTGATGTTAGTGCTCCCTATTGCTTTGGTAGGAACTCCCCATCCAGCCCTCCTTGTTATAGTAGAAATTCTACTCGTACCTAGTATTGCTGGACCAGCTACATTTCCTTGGAGTTCATAGTCTCATATTCTAATAGAGCAAAACAATGGAGAGTAGTATTGATGATCCTATGTCATCAAATGAAGATATATCTCTTAGAAAACTAATTGCCTTTGGTTGAATCTACTCATTCAACATTGAGGGATGACCTACTTTCAACTATTATGAAAACTTTGATCCTTCTCAATGTCTTATTCCTTGAGATTTCTAAATTTTACTGTTTTGTAACAGCAGAATGATCCTGAGTGTTAAAATTTAATGAGTTACAAAATGTTATTTTGGAAAAGCATAAGCAACTTCCTTAGTAGCTTATACCACATTTTATATAAAAAAATTATTGCATTAAGCAAAACTAGTTTTACAAATTTGGTTTACACATTCATCTTTTTGATCAGTATACCAAATACTTAAACAGAGATATTATAGTATCTTAAAAAATAGTTGGCACAGTGGAACTGTTGACACGAAATGTTTATTTTAGAGAGAATTCCTGGCATTTTTGTTCCACATCAGCATAATAAGCATTTGTAGGAGAAGTGGGAGCATTAATGTATTTGTTGAGGATTAATGACCTGGTAGAGCATTTGTGGTGGTGAATATATTATGGACAGCGCCATAAATACAGTAATTAAAAAGCTGCACACTAAACACTTTGTGGACTGGTAAATATATTCCCTTTCTCCCCATCATGGCTTGCATTCAAGAGAATAGTGATTTGTTTATTTTGGTCTCTTTGCATTCTTAACAACAGACAAAAGAATGGCAGTCTAGTAGCTCAATGAGAACAAGTGAAAGGCCCTGGATTTTTATCCCCAGTCTATAATCAATCAGTCAATCAATCATCAGTGTATATTGCTTCTTAACATATTGCTGATCAAATAGGTAGAATTAAATGTGATATTTTCAGTATCAATTTTTTTTTTTCCGGTCCTGGGGCTTGAACTCTGGGTGTAGGTTCTATCCCTGAGCTCCTTTTGCTCAAGGCTAGTACTCTACCACTTAAGCCACAGCACCATTTCTGGCTTTTTTTTTTTTTTTTGAGTAGTTTATTGGAGATAAGAGTCTTACGAAATTTCCTGCCCTGCTGGGGGTGGCTTTGAACCACAATCCTCAAATCTCAGCTTCCTGAGTAGCTACAATTACAGGTGTGAGCCACCAGTGCCCAGCCTTCAAGATACTTTTTAATAGTTTAGAAAATATGTCACCTAGTACATAATAATAAACCATCCCTTACTTTGGGAAACTAAAATTATTTCCAGACACATACGACAGTGTGCTACTTAAAATGTTTTCAGTGTGATCTGTGATGCTTAGGGATTATGGGCTAAAAGAATTGAAATGGCAGGTGATAGAAATACCTACCTATTCAGAGGAAAACAAAGATCTGTAGGAGGGGGCATAAAGATGGGGGTGGGGGTGGGGAGTGAATTTCCAAGGAAGCCAGGCCTGATTATCTTATGAGTGCCTTCCTGGTTGCTCCTGAGGGTTAAAGCTAAGCAGGTTCCTGTGTGAATGAGCTTCTGGGAGGCGAGGCACCATGCTGCTGGAATAATGATGTCCTGTCTTTCACAGAGAAGGATAACAAAGATGTAAAGGTTTCCATTTTTATTTCTTTGTTTGCTCAAAATATTCATACTTTCCTATTTTTCCATTTAAGGAACATTTTTCCTAATTTCATAATATCTAAAATCTACTTAACACTGCATTTCTTTCTGAATCCATAAAGATTTTCTTCTGTGTACAATATGCAGTTGAATGTGTTTTCACAGCTTTGCTTTGAATCAATTAGAGAAGAAAAGAAGACATCGGAAGACTATTTCTGTTCTCACCATTTAATTGGTCCCCTTACCTTTTAGTTGGGGGAACTTCTCACTTCAGTACTGATTTATTGATTTAGTCCACATTTATCGACTGCTTATTAAATCCTGTGCTCCAAGGATACAGAGATGAATGGCCCGGTTGGGTTTCACTTGTCTGTGGTATAGTCTTTATTGTGGCAAATTTCAATGGAGATAACATGATTCTAAAATGCTATCATGTTCCAAAGATGACTTGGATCTCATTCCTGTATAGCTGAGACAAACCATAAGGGCAACTCCAGGGCTTTGGAGATCACAAAGGCTGCTGTGGAAATGTGAAAGCTGCTTTTCAGTGTGTTTTTCATTGCCTTACATTTCAATAAACTTTGCTTCCTTAACTCACTCCATTCTATTTCTAGATTTGCCAAAAGCCTAGGTTGAAAAGTAAGCAGGAGCTAAGTGGGTAGGTATAGCTATGGCCTTAAGAGTATCATAACAGGAAGTCTTAGGCAGGTGCCACTGTCAGCTCCACTGTCCCCTACTTCCTGCTCAATGCCAGGTTCTCCTTTCTTGTTGATTAAGTCAGTCATACAGGGTGGAATCTTTGAATCGGAGTGGCCCAGGAAGGCTGTAGGATGGTGAACAATGATTTTCATTCATGAAATTTTATGTTTACCTTTGGGAAGGTTGGCACCCAGAACCTAAGAGCATTTTAGGAATAGCCTTCTAATTTTTCTGCTTATACAATTTGCTTATGCCGGTACCAGGGCTTGAACTTGAACTTAAGCTCTTGCTCAGATGTTTAGCTCAAGACTGGAACTGTACCACTTTAGCCATGCCTCCAGTTCCTGCTTTTCCCTGGGTAATTGGAGATAAGATTCTGGAGGTTTTGTCTGCCTATACTGGCTTTGAACTGATATTCTCAGATCTCAACCTACTCAGTAGCTTGGTTTATAGGTGTCAGTAGTCACTGGTGCCTGGCTTGTACACTATTTTTAATAGTCTCAGATTCTGCTGTGGGTGGGTTCACCCCACGAATATCCTTTTCTCTTTTGACATACACTGGCTTGTATGTTTGCTTACCTTAAAACAAGGTTGGACTACTTTTATTTTTAGAGAGCATACCAGAGACTAAGAATTTCAATATCTGTATCTTCAAACTATTTACTTGTCACTTCATTCTCAGCAGAGAGCCTTGCCAACTATTTTTAAGTATGTTGATATCATTTGGTTTGTTGCCTTCAGCATCCCAGTGCTGTTTACTGTGAACTTACTATTACCAGATTTGTCTTTTTCCTCCCCTAGTGTCAGAGGGTTGTGGATTCTATATCTCTTAAGACCAGTTCCTTCACCTGACCTCCTGCCATTTTTCTCACTTCTTCCCTAACCTTGGCCCCCTCACCTGGCCTTATATTGCAGGCTTTTCCCTAGACAGAGGGCAGGAACACTAAGTATACTTTCTCACCTCTGCCTTTTACACTGTCTTGTCCCCACCTGCCTGAGCCAGTCTAGTCCAACTTTAGGAAGTACCAGGCAACCCTAGGAAGCCTTCTCTGACCTCTCCATTTCCATACTAGCTGCCCTGCTGGACAGATACTCACCTCTCATCATTATACTCATCCCACTTCCCTACAGAGCTCATTGTGTGCATCCCTCAGCCCACTGGACATTACTTTCCTAAGAGTGTGGGACACTGCGGTATTCATCTCTGTAGCTCAGATGCTTAGCTCAGCATTTGACATATGGTATGTATTCAGCATATGATTTTTAGATGAAAACTTAATGACACTCAATTTCATGTCCACAAAAATGTGCAAAAGTGATTTATACATAGGTGTTACTTTTAGAAGGGAACATGAAAAGGATTTCTGCTATACAGATGATGTTCCCCATTGCTCAGTTTAGGGAATTTTCTTGACTGTCACTTATGGTATGTATGCTTTCAATACTTACACTATATTTTAATGCAAAGGCTTTGCTAAATTCCTCTTACATGTTGCCTCTCTAGTACAAAGACTTTTTTTATTCCCTTCAAGCATTTGGAATGTTTATAGAGTATAGTCAAGTGTCACAGGAAGAGCCAGACTAGTGTTGTCCCTGATACTGAAGAAGAATGAGATGAAGAAACTTCAACCCAGCATGAGTAGGATAGCCCAGACTAAAAGAGAGCCAGGGAGGGCCAACCCTGACTGAGGAGCTTGCAGGAACCTGTGCTTCTGTCACATAAACTCCAGCGGCCACATGCTGACCACCAGCAAGTTTTGTGCTTGCCTGCAGGGACAAGGAGACTTCATATCACATGTCACCATGAATAATTCATAAGTATGGTTATCTAGAAATTTATGGTCATCATTAGCATTTTAATGAAAAAAATGTAATCATGATTCCAAGTCTCTGATTTGTTTTCTACCATTTTTTTTTGTCTCCTCCCCCCACAGCTAACCATCTCACTGCTTCCTGAGTACTTGGGAACTGCAGAGGCCGCTGCGGATGTGCTGACTCTCGCTATGGGCAGATGTTACCCAGAGGCCCACTGTCATCCAGGCAGCTTATGTATGTATGAGATTGTATGCTCATTTGCATCCTGTCCCTCCTCACCCTTCTCTTTCTCCCCCCCTCTCCTCGTAGAGTATCACTGGGTACCAAACTAGTGAAGGCTTACAAGATTTAAATGAGAATATTTAGAAATGCAGGAGAGTAGTTCACTCTAGGGTGACTTTGAATAATGAATGGTGAGACATTATATCTTAATTAGGATTTTTGTCATCAAGAGATTCTGTAAAAACTAGAAGATAAGCCATCTCCCCCTTCTGTTTCTGTTGTTCTGTTCATGTAATGGCTTAAAAAAACTTTTCTTTTTCATCATAGCACACACACGTATGACATTTGAAATAATAGTAATATCATGAATTAAAAAAAATCCCTAGTGATTGCTTTGATTCATTTGCTATTAAGAACTTCATGGACCCAGCTGGGTGTTAGTGGCTCACACCTATAATCCTAGCTACCCAGGAGGCTGAGATCTGAGGACCATGGTTCAAAGCCAGCTCTAGCAGGAAGGTCCATGAAACTCTTATCTTCAGTTAACTACCAAAAAGTTGGAAATGGAGCAATGGCTTAAAGTGGTAGAGTGCTAGCGTTGAACACAAAAGCTTAGTCCAGGCTCTGAGTTCAAGTCCTAGAACTGGCACCGCCCCCCCCCAAAAAAAACCAACAAAAAACCTAATAACTTTATGGACCCAGATCAGAAGTGCCTGTGTTAGTTTGTCTGTTACATGTGCATTGGACAGGGAAGTCCTGGTCCTTATTTCTCTGCAAAAAAAAAAGGAAACTCTCTTCTTCCATTATGATTTTCAATATTTTATGGTACTCAATTTCTTTGAATGGTCTTTTGGGAACTGCTATGATTACATGCTCCTATTTGTCTTTACCTCTGATAATTTAGGAAGAGTGATTACCTCTCATTTAATGATCTACCTTTATTTATGTAAAGGGAAGTTTGTCTCAGGCTTATTTTCGTGCTTCCTTTAAATTTTCAAATTTGAGTCAATTATGCAAATATTCATCTACTCTTTCTCCTTCTCTTTGGACCCTCTGGAATTTTGGCTTCCTTTGGGAAGAGTTTAGGGTTATTCTCCACCCACTCCATGGTGGTTTTTCTCCCATATCCATTTTTTAGTTATTTTTATTTATATTTATACTTCCTTCTCCTGTCCGTGTACAGCTCAAGAATTATCCTCAAGTCCTCCCCAGAACAATTACTTATGAAGTAAGCCAGGTAGTTAATAGCAGTAGTTTCAGTATCAGTGGCAATGGATTGTTGCTCCAGAATAGAGATTCCCAGCAAATTCTTCTAGCACAAAGCCAGCAGCATTGAGAGGTAAGCGTCTTTTCTGAATATACTTTGTGAGAGCATTGCTGTTTTACTCTGAAATGATCAGTTTTCATTGTGAGCATCATCAGAAGAATATGTGCTGCTCTTAGCTGTCTACCACAGGAAAGAGCTTGACAACTATGGCCATTGTACCCTGCCCGTGCCAGTTTTGTGGGAGCTGAAAGTGAATTCTGTTTGTTTGAGATTGAACTCAGGGCCTGGGTACTGTCTCTGAGATTCTTTTGCTAAAAACTAGCATTCTACTTACTTGAGCCACAGCTCTACTTTTGGCATTTTGGGCAATTAATTGGAGATAAAGAGTTTCAAGGACTTTCTTACCCTGGCTGGTTTTGAACAGTGATCCTTAGATCTCAGCCTCCTGAGTAGTTAGGATTATAGGAGTAAGCCACTGGTGCCTAGCGAAGTTTATGTATTTTTAATTGTAACACTTTAGTTATAGAAGTGCCTACTCAAATCCTATGTTGTCTCTTGGTCATCAAAACCTAAAATATCTATGACATTGTTAGGAAAAGATTTGCCTACCTCTGCTGGAAAGGTAAGCTGGAAGAAATGTACTATGATTGATTTATTTGATTTGTTAGTATTTGACAGTTTCTAGCTATCAGCAATGCTAATTTCACATGATTCAGCCTGATGTATTTGAGGAAATTCTTCTTTCAAAGTGGTTAGAATTCTAATGTTTGGGCAGTCTTGGAGTGGGAGCAGTAAATTTATCTGAAGAAACTCACATATGCGGAACATGCTCGTCATTGTGTTGGGGAATGACATACCACTTGCCAGCCAGGTGACTTTCTAGAGCTGACTGAATGGCCTGTGCTGCTCAGGAGCCACAAGGAAGCACATCTTTCCCACCTGGCATATCTCTTGGCCATAGTTCTCTAGGAGAAAATGTCTTTATCTTACCTTTACAAAGACCAAGTATGTGCTAGCTGTCCTCAGAATGGAGATGGCGCTCATGGCTATCCTGCAACCGTTGCAGAATATGTCCTTTATGTCTGTTTGAGTGGGAAGACAGCACTTTGGAACATGTGAACGGTTCTTCCCCAAGATGGTAGTTCTCATATGTAAGGTTTCCACTTCTATTTCTTCTAGTGCCATTGATCCTCATTCACTGCCTTAACACAGTCATTTTGTATGGCTTATTTCCTATTCTTACCCTCCTTCCTTTGTATCTCAGTTATCCTGATTACCCAAGAAGGCTTGTTTCTCCAAAGCTGATATTCTATGGGGCAGCTGCTCTTTCTTAGCTGTAGAGATGAATAACTTCAGTGGCTCTGACTGCTCTTATGTAAGGCAAAGGAGCTGACTCCAGGCCTGTTGGATCAGTTTGTTCCCTGGAGGAGAATTAGTTGAGAAAACAAAAATCGCTAGGTTTTATAATTTTATCATCAGGTGTGGTCAGCATGGAGTCAAGGTTGGCAGGGCATCCTGCTGCACTCTGGTTGTTATTGAGGCTCAGATGTCAAGTGGGAGTTTTAATTTTCTGCTTTGGGGTCATTGTTCTGCCTTTTAGTGCCCTCTTCTCACAGGTCACGATGCTGTTCTTTGTTGGAATGTAGAATGGCATCCATTGAGTACTGGAATAAGAAGTAAACAGTCAGAGCCGACCTTTCCAGACTTTACTTAGTAAAGTTATTTATGCAGGTGTTAACACTAAAGTTTTGGAAGTATTCAGGAACTGCTAATATAATCACATCCATTCTTGTATCATTATTTGCATTTCATCATTGCTTTACATGATGCAGATCCCACTGTAACCTTGGATGACAGGATCTGGACTGTTGAAATCGTTTTTAGATTTCTGGCTTGCAGTCTCTCTGTCTGTTTATTCATATGTGTGTGTTAGCCACATCAGTCTAGGGGAGGAACTATCTCTGATCATGCCTACTGCATGCCCTAAACATTTAGGGGGCTTCCCCACTGGCCACCCTGCATTTTGAGTTCTCAGCATTTTCCTTCACTACTTCTTTTTCATACCCACTCCTCACAAGTGACAATGGTTGTTTCAGTTGATATTATTACTCTTCAGTCCATATCTTATGCTTAGCTATTTCTTCAATTAGTTTATATTACTTATATGGGGGGGTGGAGTACATTTCTACGTGCTTCCTATGTATTCCAACCTATCACTCTCTCTGCCGTGCTCCTTCTTATGCCAACTTATGTGGGCTGTCCCAGCTGTCTGCACCCTTACTCTTTGGATAACTTTGATGCAATGCTCCTGGCATGAGGAACTAACTACCTTTTGGTAATGGGCAGCAGAGTTGCTTCCTGCTTTCCCAGCTCCTGCAACTGGATTTAAGACATTTAATCCCAACAGAAACTTGTGTCATAAATGACTTTTTATGTCTTGGCATTTGTTTATGCCCTGTCAGGGTTTTGACACTAATATCTTCTTCACTTCCCTTTTCTTCTCTGTGAGTGAAGACAGTATTTTATCTACAGAAGTCACCTTGGGTTTGGGGTGGGGCTGGATAGTCACTATGCACAGGAGCCCCTGTGAAGGATTTTCAGACCATTGGTAGAGCCTGTGCTGGCTCAGGACAAGGGGCAGTCAGCAGAGGTCACCTCCATGCTACATCATGGCTGCTCAATTCCTGCCTTTCTGCCCTCCTTTTCCTCTCATTTCACACTTACAAAATTGCCATTTTAAAAGTTGAAATGAGGGCTGGGAAGATGGCCTAGTGGTAGATTGCTTGCCTCATATATATGAAGCCCTGGGTTTGATTCCTCAGCACCACATATACAGAAAAGGCCAGAAGTGAGTGGCACTCTGGCTCAAGTGGTAGAGTGCTAGCCTTGAGCAAAAAGAAGCCAGGGACAGTGCTCAGGCCCTGAGTCCAAGCCCCAGGACTGGCAAAAAAAAAAAAAAAAAAAAAAAAAAGGAGGGTTGGGGATATGGCCTAGTGGCAAGAGAGCTAGCCTCATATACATGAGGCCCTGGGTTCGATTCCCCAGCACCACATATACAGAAAACGGCCAGAAGTGGCGCTGTGGCTCAAGTGGCAGAGTGCTATAGCCTTGAGCAAAAGGAAGCCAGGGACAGTGCTCAGGCCCTGAGTCCAAGGCCCAGGACTGGCCCCCCCCCCAAAAAAAAAAAAGGGAAAAGAAATGAATCAGGCATGATGATGCATATCTACAATCCTAGAACTTAGGAGGCTGAGACAGGAGAATCATGAGTTTGATACTAGCCTGGGCTATATAAGAAGACAAAACACAAGACAAACAAGTTTGAACAGTAACAGATACACACAACTATTACTTGGGCCTTCCTTCTTTGACTTCCCTGCTGTTGTTGATGAAGGACAACAGTTTCGATTCAGGTATTTCCCCATGCCACACACTGTCCTGGAAGCATTTCACTGAAAATTAAGCAAGCTACAGAAAGCTTCTTTTCCTATCCCTATTCACAGAGAAAGGAAAAACTAAGGTTTGAGAAATATAGTAACTCATTAGAGTAGAGCTGTAGTTTGAGTCTCTGTTCCCTGCCGCCCCCTCCCCCCCCACCCCATCAGTCTTTTCTTCCTCAGGCTGGGTAGTAAAGTGGTGGGTACCTATTTAGGTGACAGTCCCTTACCTGCTTCCTTACCTGATGTGATTTTTAAAGGCTGAAGAGGTTCAGGAAGAAAGGATGCTGACATCTGTCTTGCATTTCTTATCTGACTGAAGTAGCCACAGGTAATCTGAAGACTGAGGAGGACTCTTCACACAGAAAGATGAATAATAATAAATGAAGCAATGGTAATAATGTAAACAAACATATAAGGGAAAGGGAATGGGAAAAAGATGGAAGTGAGTTTCATATAGGAAAAGGAGAAAAAGGAAGAAGTGAGTTCTCACAACTCTATACACCGAACTTTGTTGAGCCTGTTCCTGTTCTTCAGTATCCTCACTGTTTGTTTATTCTCTTTATTAATGGTAATGGCATAATATACGTGATGTATACTGCACAACATCATAAACTTCTCTTATTCTTTTGGTGCTGAGGGTAAAACCCAGGCCTTGCATGTGCCAGCCCTCATTCTGGGCCACACTCCCTGTTCATTTGCTTTCTTAGTGACTTGAAGCAGTCAGGGCCTGTGGTAGCCTGAGTAATATGTTGTTCCAGAGGGAGGCTGGCTCCCTTGATAGAAAGAGAAGCTTTGTTACTGGTTAAGAATAACTAGTCAGGGGCTGGGGATATAGCCTAGTGGCAAGAGTGCCTGCCTCGGATACACGAGGCCCTAGGTTCGATTCCCCAGCACCACATATAGAGAAAATGGCCAGAAGCGGCGCTGTGGCTCAAGTGGCAGAGTGCTAGCCTTGAGCGGGAAGAAGCCAGGTGCTCGGGCCCTGAGTCCAAGGCCCAGGACTAGCCAAAAAAAAAAGAATAACTAGTCAGGTCGTTAAGTTGATTTGCATCCTTCATGCACTGTTCTCAGTGTGCAGGCACTGGCTTGGGCACCCTACTTTATCCAGGAGTAAGCTTGGGTCAAACCAATATTGTCTAACATAGGGGTATGTCTGCAATCATCCGGGATTTGAGGAAGCATTTGGATTTTGTGATAAAAGTGAAAATCTGAGAACCATCCTCGATTACAAACAAGTAGATCTTACCACCCAGTACAGCTAGAAACAGAACCTGAGTCCCAGGATGGGCCTGTTCCTGCAGGACTTCTCATGTGGGAGTCTGGACCATTCAGATGCAGTGGTCACTGTCCAAAGGTCCATGGAGATGCTTCAGGTTAGTAGTAAGATTCTACTAATGAAGGGTGGTTGTGAGAGTTGGGAAGGTTAAAACATCAAGGTTTTAAAATTAACATTAAAAATCCACTTATTTTAGAAAATCTGTTAAAAACATGAAGAAAACCATCAGTTTGGTTTTACGTGCATCTTTACATTGTATGTACCTGCATCTGTACCTTATACTGGATCTTATAACCTGCTTTTGGTCACTTATTTCATAGTCAATCTTTCTGATAATACTAAATCTACTTTCATTATTTGATTTTATACTTTATTGTCTTGCACATTGTAACAATAATTGACCATCATCCACGGCTTAACACTGAGGGGATGTCCTGTCTTTTGTTGTTCTTCTAGAGATTAATCCCTGCCCAGACTGTTTTTATTTCTTTAAAAAAAAAATGCCTCGAGGGCCATGAGTTTGAAGCCCTGGGTTTGATTCCTCGGTACCACATACACAGAAAAAGCTGGACGTGGCGCTGTGGCTCAAGTGGTAGAGTGCTAGCTTTGAGCAAAAAGAGCTCAAGGATAGTGCTCAGGCCCTGATTTCTAGTCCCAGGACTGGGGAGAAAAATGCCTTGAAATGAAATTGCTAAGCTCAAGGATTCCTTGCACACTTTAAAGACTTGGCTCAACATGCGCAGATGCCCTTGGCAGAAGTTTGCTACCTCATAGTTCCAGCTCCTTGTGTGAGGCATGCCTATCACTTTCCATTCCACAAACAGGAGAGGAAAAAGCACTTTCCAGTGTGATAGACCAAACATGCTGTTGTTGGCATAATTTGTATTTCTTTACTTTCCCCTAAAATCGAGGCTTCATATCTTTTTAGCTCCTTAGGACCTAGCGTCAACCAGGTTAACTGCTTGCTACCCCATGTGGAAAACCAGCCTTAATATTGACTTCTGTTTATAGTATGACCCCTTGTCTATTGTGTATGCTGGATAATGGTTTCAGGCTTAATAAATAAACATTGAGGTATTCCCAGGGAAATGGTAAGAATTTGAACAAATAACGTGGAGCGAGACAAGCCTAGAACACAGAGAACAAAGGGACATGGTCTCCTTGATATATGACTGTTAGGGAGTGGGCGGGGGGAGGGGGATGACAGTAGAGACCAGGTCTGCAAAACAACAAACTTCTTTTCAAATGTATTTCCACATGTTTCAGTCAGTGACTTTACATTATGTATGTAAGACCAAACAACTACTAAACATAAAAAGGTCTAGAATAGACCTATTAGGATCACAATAGCTCAACAGCTATGTACACATGATCATGTAAGACGGGGATAAGCAAAAACAACTCCAAGAGAAGGACACAGGAGGATTCTATTGTTCACGTTACATTTAAAGTTCTAGATGAATTTCCTTTGGTGTACCCTACGTGGTTACTGTATATTATTTTGGTACAGTGGATATTGTATATATGCCTACCTGATCTAGGGAAGGGAAAGAAAAATGAGGGTGTAAGATATTACAAGAAATGTACTCACTGCCTTATTATGTAACTGTACCCCCTTTGCACAACATCTTTTTTTTTTAAGTTTTTATTATAAAACTGATGTACAGAGAGGTTACAGTTTCATACATTAGGCATTGGATACATTTCTTGTACTGTTTGTTACCTTGTCCCTCATACTCCCCTTTTGCACAACATCTTATCAATAAAATTTAGTAAAAAAATTGAATGAATGAATGAATATATGTTCAGTTATTTAACTCAGCATTGAAAGGGGGGAAATCCCTTGCACATTCCAAGTTTTTCCAAATCCTTTCCATCACACATGGTTCTGTCTTCGTTTTGATTGTGTTCATAAACAGAACAGCTTAGGTGGTTTACATCTGCTTGACTTCATCTCCTGGTCACAACCTGGTCACCTTGTGTCCCCTGCTCTCTGGGAGGTAGTTCTGATGCTCTGTTGCTTCCTGTTCTAGAACTAGGAAAAGCCAGCGGCTGCTGCATTCTTTGACTTGGGCCTTTATCTTCATAAGAGGTTAACTCTAAGCTCCCACCTCTTGCTTCTGTCACTTTGTCCTTATCTCCTCACCTCCCCTTCAAAGGCATTGTGATTGCAGTTAGGGGCCACCCAGAGTGGACCGTTCTCAAGACTTTTTTTTTTTTGCTGGTCTTGGGGCTTGAACTCAGGGCATAGGCCCTGTCATTGAAGTTCTTTTGCTCAAGGTTAGCACTCTACCAGTTGAACCACAGCATCACTTCCAGCTTTTTCTGAGTAGTTTATTGGAGATGAGAGTCTTATGGACTTTCCTGCCTGGACTGGCTTTGAACTGTGATGCTCAGGTCTCAGCCTCCTGACTAGTGAGGGTTACAGGCATGAACCTCCAGCACCTGGCTTTGAAGCATTTTAACTTAATCACATCTGTAGTGCCTTGTACCCACATAAAGTAACTGTCATACGTTCCAGGGATTAGAATGTAGGTGTCTATCATACCTGCCTTCCCTCTTACTGGATCCTTTACCTTTTATTACTATTTTCTAATGTAGGATTTTATATACAAGCCTTCTGTTACTACATTTTCCCAGAGAAACCTTAATCCTTCACAAATCACATATGCCTGTCTGAATTACTGTGACCCATTACTTTGCCTCAAAGGGTACGACTTCTCACAGCCTGATGGGACTAAGAGGCTCGGTATAGTAGAAGGAAAATAAAAGGAAGTGCCAAGCGGGGAAATCTGGTACAGTAGGCTAGGGGAGTTATTATAGCCTCTGTCCAAGCTATCTTCCAATTTATGAATTCTTTCTTGTTTTTACTTTTTTTAGTATGTTACTGAAATTTTTATTGAGGTTATCCCCCTCCCTCGTAAGACATAATTCTCTTACTATGAAATTTATTTTCTCCCTTTGGTAGTATTGGGGTTTGAACCCAAGGCTTTGCTCTTAATAGGCAGGACATTTTACCACTTAAGCTGTGTCCCCACTCCTTTTTTGTTTTGAATTATTGATTTGAGCAGGTCTTGCTTTTGCCCAAGCTGGCCTCAGCCATGATCCTCCTGTTTATGTTTCTGTGCAGGAGTGATAACTGGCACACATGTTCATGTCCAGCTCCCTAAATATATAACAGAGGGTTCAAATGGGCTCTTGTGAACTTCTTCCCTTGGCTGGCCTCAAACCACAACCCTTCCAATTTCTGCCTTAGGATTTCAGACATCAGCTACTATGCTCAGCAAAATTCACCCTTTTTAAAATGTAAAATTTATTGGGTATTTAATATATTCACAAAGTTGTATGACCATTATCACTATCCAATTTTCAGGGTATTTTTATTACTTTAGAAAGAAATTATTAACCTATTCTTTGTTGTCACTTCACATCCCTCCCCTTCTCATATGCAACTATGAAACAATTATGTCTCTGTGGGTTTGTGTATTCCAAAAATTTTCTATATGTGGAATGTAATTTGTAACCTTTTGTCACAAAGCATCATGTCTTCTCAAGGTTCATCTATGTTGTATTACATATAGGCACTTCATTCTTTTTTGTTGCCCAAAACATTCCCTGTAATAGATAGATTGCACTATTTTTAGCATCTATCAGTTTATGGCCAGTTGATTTGTTTCTACTTTTTGTCATTATGACTAATGTAGCTATGAACCATTCCTGTACAATTTTTTGTAGGGATAAGTATTTTCATTTCTTTTGTGTTTCATATGGGGTGTAAGTGCTGGATCATGGTACTTTTATGTGTAGCTTTTTGAGGAGTTATGAAAATATTTTAGAATCATGCCAATGATAAATGAGGGTTTCATTTTTCCCCATTCTCAAAAAATAAACATATATACACATACACATTTTTTTTTTTTTGTCAGTCATGGCACTTGAACTCAGGGCCTCTTTTCCTTGAGGCTAGTGTTCAACCACTTTGAGCCAGAGCACCATTTCCAGTTTTTGAGTGATTAATTGGAGATATGAGTCTCTTGAGGGCTTTTTTGCCTGGGCTGGTTTTGAACCGTGATCCTCAGATTGAGCTCAGCCTTCTGAGTAGCTATCACCAAACAATTATTGTCTCTCTTTTTGGTTATAGCCATCCAGTGGGAATGGACTGCTATTTGTAGGTTTGATTTACATTTGTATTACTGCAAATGTTATTGAGCATCCTTGCTAGTGTTATTTATCTTTAGAGAAATTTTCAAGTCCTTGGCTCATTATAAATCTGGGTTGTCTTTTCTTATTGAATTAAAATGATTCTCTATAGATTTTACATACATAATTCTTACGTTTATGAAAGTATATTTATAAATATTTCTTTCCTTCCTATAGTTTATTTTTACTCTTGATCATGTTCTTTTTTTTTTTTTTTTTTTTTTGGCCAGTCCTGGGCCGTGAACTCAGGGCCTGAGCACTGTCCCTGGCTTCTTTTTTGCTCAAGGCTAGCACTCTGCCACTTGAGCCACAGCGCCACTTCTGGCCATTTTCTGTATATGTGGTGCTGAGGAATCGAACCCAGGGCCTCATGTATCCGAGGCAAGCACCCTTGCCACTAGGCCATATTCCCAGCCCCTCTTGATCATGTTCTAAGCATGAAAGTTTTTCATTTTGATGAATGTATTTGATTTTTCCTTTTGTTTGCTTTGCTTTTGATATCATATTTAAGAATTTATTACTTAAACCAAGGTTCTGGAGAACTTGCCCATATATTTACTTCTTTAGCTCTTATATTTAGATGTTTGAGTCTTTTTTGTGTGTGTAAGCTGAGATATTTGTCCAGTTCTGCTGCTTGGCAGGTGTTTATACAATTGTACCAGCGCTGTTTAGTGAAAAGACTGATCTTTTTCCAGTGAAGATCAGTTTATCAGTTTTAGCAAAGAATCCATCATGTAGACTTTTATGGAAATTGTGTTTTATTTCTAGGTCATTTGGGAAAGAGTAACTGTTAGTTCTAGATCATTTGGGGAAGAATTGCCATTTAAATAATACTGTGTCTTCTAATCATAAACACATTCTCTTTCTTGTTAATTCACATCTCTAATTTCTTTCATGGATATTTTAGTTTTCAGTATATGAATCTTATACTTCTCTCAGTAAGTTTATTTTTATTTTATTTTATTTTTTCCAGTCCTAGGGCTTGGACTCAGGGCCTGAGCACTGTCTCTGACTTTTTTTGCTCAAACCTAGCACTCTACCTCTTGAGCCATAGTGCCACTTTCGGCCTTTTCTGTTTGTGTGGTGCTGAGGAATGGAACCCAGGACTTCATGCATGCTAGGCAAGCACTCTACTGCTAAGCCACATTCCCAGCCCTTAGTGAGTTTATGCTTAACTATGTTTTGATGTGATTGTAAATGATGGGGTTGTTCCTTACAGAGCATGGAAATACCATTGATTTTTTGTGTATTAATCTTGTAAGTCTGTTGAATTTTCCAATTATAGAGAAATATGTATTTATCTTTTCTACCTTCCTTCACTTTCATGAATTTTTAATAGATTTTATTTTTTCAGATTCACATGCCATCCTTTCATATATTTACTTCCATTTCTTATTTTTTCTAATTATTTAAATGTATCTTTCAAAATCTTTCTTGGGTAGCTTGGCTGTTTCTAGCCTGATTTTTGTCACTTGGTATTAGTTGTGTCTTATGGTGGATTGATTTCTTGTTTGGTGTTATATACTGTGACTCCTAAGGTCTTCCCTTGGCTGTTACAGTTTGGGAGGCTCATTGAGAATGGTGCAAACCCAGGAAAGGCTCTCCCTTGCCTCACTTGTTGTCCTGTGATGCCACTGCTTTTATTTATTTATTTATTTATTTATTTATTTATTTATTTATTTATTTATTTATTTATTTATTTATTTATTTATCTATCTTTCAAATGTTGATGCCACTGCTTTTAAAGGAAGTGTTGGCATACTCTTTGATCAGGGGACTGGACATTATGTGGGTGTGTTATGTTTGGAGATTGTACCTCCAGGACTGTGAGAGCAGTTTGGGGAGTCTGATATCCTATTGGTAAGGCATTCCCTTTTCTTCTCTGTGGGTCACCAGAATTTTCACCCCCACATAGGAAAATGACATCATAATCTAGCTACCTTTGGCGTTTTTAGAGCTTCAGTATTTTCTCTACCATCTTTACTTTTATCCCCTGGTTTTCTTCTTGTGGTTTGGAGCTTTTCTTTGTATTTAGACAGTTGTTGGTTGTCTGTTATTGAGTTTGTTCTCTGTCATCTCAGCTCACCCTATTGAGTGGAAACATTATTACCACAGTCTGATGAAAGAATTTTAAGACCACCAGGTTAAGGCACCAGGTTGCATGCCTTGATTTTCACAGAACTTTAAACATAGTTAAATGTTAAATAAAAATTGATTCAGTGAGTGGGTGTTTGCAAACCCTTCTTCTGGGATGCCACAGACCTGAGTAACCACCTTTCTGCAGTGTAGTGAATGGGTCATCGGTAACCACCTCTGTGCTCAGGGACATACCTATCCATGTGTCAGAAGTGATATCTTCAACTCTGCATTGCTACCTAGCATGGAAAATTCAAGTTGCCTGAGGCCTGTCTGTTGCTATTACTTCTAGAGCCTCATTAATATAGTCTACTTGTTTTAACATGTCTTGTAAATAGTTACATCTTGGTAGTAAGACTAGGAAACAACGACTATTTCTACATATCTACTGAAGAGAGAAATCAGTTTTCTTTTCGGTTTTGCTTTTTAGAAGAAGAAAAATTTTTAACACTCCACCTTACGATCCTTCCTTATAAGTTTGCTTTTTTATTTTTTATTCATTGCATTTATTTATTCTTGTGGTTCTGGGGTTGATCCCAGGCCATGCATACTAGGCAAATACTCTACTACTGAGCCACACGCTTAGCCCTTGTTATTTAGGTTTTATTTGCTCTTTCAAACTTCCTCTGTCAGCTGCTTCTCCTAAGATGGTTTGCAATTTTGTTTTGGAGTTCTCCCTCCTCTGGAATGAGTATGTTCCTCTTCAGCAAGAATCAGAAGTTCAAATTGACAGCCTAGAAAGGATCCTGCTTGTGGTATGCTTTAGTTTCAGAAGACCCTGGAAAATGGTCTGTGGAGAGTCACATGTGTCTTCCTTTCCCCTTCTGAGGACACCTGTGCAGACTGTGCTGAGTACCTGTAGACCTCATGCTGGGTGTTTTAGAATGAACAACTGTAGACATTCTTGAGCAGTTTTTCCCCATATTCTATATGAAGATGATTAGGAGGATGAAGACTGACTAGAAGTAGTTCCTTTCCTTCAATGTCTGAGGACAGGCTTTGCCTCAGAGAGAACCATGTGTCATGCTACCTTCAGGCAGTGGCCACAGTACCTCCTGCTGACAGGGAGGAAATACCCCCAGCCGAACTGTGGGAGTTTAGCAACTGCCTTCTGTGCATAGCCCTTAAAATTTCTGGTAAGAAAAGGAGAAAAGTGTAAAACTTTATGGAACAATTTTGAAACCAAAGGAGATAGACTTTTCCGGGTTTCTTGGATACTTGCCCATTTTTGCAAACCTGAAATCATTTTCAGAGAGAACAAACTCAAATGACCTGAATGAAGGTCACAAAAATCCTTACAAGATGAAACAGATAGAATTCTGAAAGGAATGACCTCGTATATTTTATGGTGAACAGATAGGTCTGTTTGTTGTTAGTCTCTGTGCTTTCTAGAGCTTTCAGTTATGAGTGTAAGAAATAGAAAATAACAAACATACTATATTGAATAGTTCATAGACAATACTTTGTTAAAGGAATGTCTCAACTTTTTAGTCAGTTCCTCTCTTGATATTATAGAAAAATACTTAAATCCATGAGATTCTTCTATTTGTTTTCTTCCCCAACTTCTTCTTTAGGAGTGTTTGAGTATGTTTTATCTATCTTCCAAGGTATTAGTGACTTCTCCAAAGAACTTGAGTTGCATACTTTTGGGGGACTTAATAACAATAAATCCAGTATGATTTGGCCAATTGTGAAATCATGCATACCTACTACCTCCCTCCCTTCCTTTGCCCCATCCTTGTGACTGGAGCTTGGTTGGCATGAGGAACATTTCCTGTTGTTTTTGGACATCAGAAGACAGAAGCTTTCTGTTTTTGAGATCACCTCAAAGGCATGGTCCAGCTTAAGAGGCTTCTCCTTTTTCCTGCTTGAGAAACAGTAGAGCTAAGGCTGCAAAGGTGGTTGGAGTCAGATATGGTGATACTGTATTTGCCACACTTAATGCCATTGGGAAGAGTTATATACTGCTCTTACAGTGTTTATGGTTTCAATTGTAGCTGTGACCAGAGACAGTAAGTGTATCATTTAAAAGCAAATTATGTGGTGTGGTGGTTTATAGGAGAAAGGCAATAAAGATTTGTAAGGCTTAAAGGGGAAAAAAAGAAAAGAAAAAGAATTTGCAAAGCATCTTTCTCTAATAGGACAGTGGTTTGAAGTGAATATGATTCATGGCATGCAGTTGGCTGCATGGGTGATATTTGAGAGCACCCGCCATACCTTGGAGAGACCTAGCACATTGGAGCAAATGGAAAGGGCCTGGGGCATGGGGGAAGTTCATGTCCTGGTGAAAACAAATAGCATGCTCATAATAATGTCATAATTACTATCAGTGACTAACACATTATCCAGACACTATTGTTCTAATTTATGTGTATTATTTTTATCCTCACTCTAACACTGAGACTTAAATGTTACAATTTATCTCTCCATTACAGATGAGAAAACTGAAACACAGAGAGGATAAGCAGCTTGTTTGCTACACATAGAAATTAGAATTGGCATTTGAACCTGGGCCTTCTGGCTCTAGGGTCTGTTCTGTGGGCCACTGTGGACCCACTTTAGTACATGGCAGGAGAGCAGAAGGAAGTGACAGGCAACAGGAGCAAGGAGGAGAGAGGAAGCTGTAAGATAAGGATTGAGGTGGGGTGCAGGACTTGGGGGTGCAGTGTCTATTTGGTGGACACTGGAGAAATTAGTGATATACCTCTCTCTATATAGATATCTACCTATATATCTATATATGCCTCTAAAGCTATAACTCTATACCTCTCTCTATATTAGAGATCAACTACATAAAGGGAGCTGGATGGTGCTCATGATAGTCTAGGGCCTTCACTGTGTCCCAAGCATGGGAGTAGAACTGTGAGAGGGTAGATAAGGTCACTTCTCTATTCTGTCTAGTAATAAAGACGGACACTATACAACATTCCAGCAGAGAAGTGAAGATGGTGGTATAGGCTGGGGGAAGGGGGGTTAGTGTGTTGGAAATTTCCTGGGTGTAGCCATGTGACATTGACTATCCATGGAAGACCTTGCAGAAGAAGGAAAGCTCATTCCAGGCCAATGGAATTGAGGGGATTTAAGCCATAGAAAGAGGGGACCGATTACCCATAGTAAGCCTGATGACCATGGTGGATGAGATTCAAGGCTGAGGCAAAGTGTAGATTGTTTCCTAAAGTAGTGGGAAGTCAGAAGGTTAAACAGGTAGGAAATCCTAGTTGTTAAATGGATGGAGCCATTTGATCAGGAAGGGGCAGGAAGGTGGGTGAGGTGCACTTAGAAAAGTTAGTACCCTGAGAAAAGTTAGTCCCCAGCCAACATCATGAATTACAGCTAATATATCCTTTCTGACCTTAGGAAAAGCTTCCTAGAGTTCACAATTCTCAGCATCAAGATTTCAAGCCCATCCTTTAGATTATTGACTGCCAGTTTTTCCCTAGCTATCAAAATAGTAGATGATGGTAGTCAGTCTAAGCCAATATACCAATCCTGAGCCCTGTTTTCCCAGAATTCTCTATAGGGAGTGTAGCCCTGTGATCTGATTCTGGACAGAATTAAGTCAACAGTGTTCTTCATTGCTTTTTCCTTCTTTCTTCCCTGAATGCTGAATATGAAGTAGGCATCATGACACCATGAGGTGAAACATGGAAGAAAGGCCCAGAGCCACACACTTCTGACAGGGTTGCGATTTAGCCAATACCAGCACTCCTGAGCATTCTAACTCCTTATTTGTTAAATCTACCTTTTGGTTTTCTGATACTTAAAAGTAAGCATAAAGATAAATGAAGTAACTGAAGATGGTGATGGTGAGAACCTTTCCTTATTTGCTGTAATAGCTGCCTATGTGTCCTTGATCTTCAGTATGACCTAACCTTGTGCCAAAGCTCTCTAAAAAGAAAGTTCTATCTTGTTGTAAACTGGGGGCTGGGAATATGGCCTAGTGATAGAGTACTTGCCTCGTATACATGAAGCCCTGGATTTGATTCCACAGCACAACAGGTATAGAAAAAGCCAGAAGTGGAGCTGTGGCTCAAGTGGTAGAGTGCTAGCCTTGAGCAAAAAGAAGCCGATGACAGTGCTCGGCCCCTGAGTTCAAGCCCCACCACTGGCAAAACAAAAAACAAAAACAAAAACAAAAAAAGTGGTAAACTGTTGGATGTGATGAGTTGTGGACTTAAAAATTCAATTTTCAAAATAAATGAATCTGTCCGCGTGAACTTGGTGTTTCAAATGCCGTGGAGCCACACTTCATGGGCAAGTACCTTCCTTATGGCCTTTTTTTTTATGATAGTCTCATTCAGTTTACTGGTGAACTTCATTGTGTATATTTATGGCTCTATAGGAAATGATAGCTGCACTAAGGGGAATAGCATAAATAGTCCGATTTCTTGAAAATGTGAAGCTCCAACAGACTTTATTGGATTTTAAGATAATGGTATTATTAAATTTCCTTCTCCAAACCTGTTGTAACCAAGTGTCACGCTCATGACTCTAAGAAATCAAGAGGGCTAGTTTTATACATTTATGGAATAAAACTTTTATCTTGGAGTTCTCAGTTACTGAAATGATATTTCTTTGCAGCTTTTGGGTGATATGGGAAGGACAACAAGAACTTCTGGGTGCCTTAACTCTCCATCTTGTCTGTCCCAATACATCATGGTGCCTTAGTTGGAGTCAATGGAGGAGCTCATGCCCAGGAATGGATGAACATTTGGCACGCACTAACAGGAAGCAGGACAGCCTGTGAGTGGAAAGTGCTCAGTAGGGTCAGGAAAGAGTAATGATGCTGGTCCTAGTCTCTTTGGAATCAAGTGATGGGAATGGCTAATGTCCTTACAGAGTGGAGTAAGTGGGGCTATTTTGGTTGATTTAGGCCAGGGCAGGGCAGAGGTCTTGATAGCTCATCAGATTATTATTATATTTTTGGTAATGAGTTGGGATCTTTTAAAAGAACTAGTGATGCTGGTAGTGATGGTAGTTAATACTGAACTGTGCACTACCACCATTCAGAGTTCTTTGCCTACACTCAGCTGCTTCATTCCCACATCCGGCCTTTGGTGTAGGTACTCTGCCTTCATTTTCCAGTGGAAGAAATGGAGGTGATGTAGGAGAGAAATGGTCAGAGGAAGAGGTGGAGGTGAAGTTCGAGTGAGGGGGCATGTCCCCTCTCTACAGTATGTACATGAAGTGGTCATAAGGGTCCTAGGTCCCTGGAGGAAGTCTGTAGGAGCTCCAGGTGGGGCAGGGTGAGGGTAGACAGGATCAGAAGGTAGTATGCTAGCCTCCAGGAGAGTTTGTAGAAGATCTAGACAGTGGCCATGGGAGTATAGGGAGTTTATTTCAGAGTTGATGGCTTTTGAAGATGGATTAATAGCACCAAGTCAGCGAATGATCTTGGGGACCTGGGATAGATGGTCAAAGGTGCTCAGGCTATTGCTTGGATGTCCTCCTAGCTGACTTGGGAGAGGGGAGACAGATTTGATCTGATGATTTGATGGATGATTTCCTTTTTTCCTATTTTACTTTATTTCAACTTTTGTTGTTGTTGTTGTTGTTATAAAGTTGATGGGAAGAGGTCTGGTTACAGTTACATAAGCCAAGTAATAAGTACATTTCTTTTTGGACAGTGTCACCCCTTCCCTCACTCTCTCCCAGTTGATGATTTGCTTTTAGAGAAACTCATTTTCTCAGTCGTGAGTGAATGGAGAGGTTCTTAACCCGAGAATCTGAATTAGTCCTGTGTGGTTTCTAGGACTTGGTGGACCCTCTTAAGCTCATTGGTCAAGACTTGGCCTGGGCCCCACAGAGCATCCCAGCAGATGTGACTCAGGAACCTATGTGGCTTCTTGTGTTCCCACTTTCAGATTCAGGGGAAACGGGAGCAAGAGAAAGTTTGTTTTATGGGCCACCTTTGTTGCAGCTCCCTTTGCTATATCTTGACTTCTGCTGCAGTTCTGAAGTAGAAAGCTGGTTGTGGCTATGGATGGAGGAGGGTCTTGGAATTTCTTGTGTTGGCAAAACACTTTTTTAGTGGTAGGGATCAGCCTGGTTTAGGGCTGAGAGTCATTTTCTTCCCTTCTGCTCTCATCCTGAGAAGTGACCCTGGCCAGATGTGTCTTCTCGAAGCCTTTGAAAACAGGCCCAGTTGAAGGCAGAGAAAGAACAGTAAACTGTTCTAAGGTAACGGATGCCTTTGTGGAAGGAAATCCTAAAGCAGATGATAGAACAAACTGCCATTGGGCTTATGTTCGATTGTCACTTTTACTTTTTTTTCTATCCCTTTCCCTTTCCCTCCCTTCCTCCCCTCCCTGTCTCTCTCCCTCCCTCCCTCCTTCTCTCTCTCTCTCTCTCTCTGCCTCTGCCCTCCCTCCACCTCTGCCTTCTTCCCTTCCTTCTCTCTCTCTTTCTCTATTGCTCTGTTTTTTCTGCATTATCAGAAAAGTTACTAGTGGTTCAGGGTTGGTAAATATAGCACCCATTTTTCTTTATTTTTATTTCATTTTTATAGTTATTTCTCAATGTGAGAGAGGGAACATTTCAAGTTAAATAAAGCACTTGTCACATATGGGTTTTGTATCACCATACCATGTTCTAGACATAGCTACCTAGGGAAGATGAAGGGAACTAGGAACATTTCTGGTTGAACCTGGGAATGAGTTCAGAAATACTGGCAGAGAGGAGAAATACTAAGTGTTGCATTTGTTTTTTTCCATTTCTGCACAGTAACTATATGAGGCCAATACCATTTACAAGATGAGAGAGCTGAAGGTTAGAGACACAAAATAACCATACCAACTGCAGGATGTGTAGCCTCTACCATTGTTTAGTGTCTTGCTTCCTAATACCTTATTTATAAAAGGAGGGCAATAATAATTCCCTCATCCCAAGGTAATTGAAATGGTTCATATGTAGGAAGTCTTAGCATGGTGCCTGGTAAGTTAGTCAATGTGTGATACATGTTTTATAAAACACTATCATTAAGTAAACTACCAGGTGTCTTCTGAGCCCCTGAGTGGTGAAGTGATTGACTGATAGGCTTGCTGATTTGAGAGGAGTTGGGGAAGTGATATTGCAAGCATCTCCCTTATTGGGAATAATTAGTACAGGTTTAGGCAAGTCATAGCAGAGCATCACAAGGCCCAATAGCTATACCCTTATGAACACCTAAGATGATGCTAAGTGAAATGAACTCCATGTTATGGAGACAATTGTTACATCACAGTTGTAACTACTTTCAACGTCCCATGTGTATCTGCAACTTCTATTATTGATGATGTTCCTGTGGTTGTACCTACACTATCTCTATAATCTTATCTGAGTATATTGGAAACCATGTATACTGGTATTGGAACTAGGAAATTGAAAGGGAATACCAAAATTGAGAGACACAGGGTAAAAAAAGACAAACAACTACAAAAGCAATACTTGCAAAACTGTTTGGTGTAAGTGAACTGAACACCTCAAGGGGGAGGGGGGAGGGGGGTATGAGGGACAAGGTAACAAACAGTACAAGAAATGTATCCAATGCCTAACGTATGAAACTGTAACCTCTCTGTACATCAGTCTGATAATAAAAATTTGAAAAGAAAAGTAAGGGTGTGGAGATGACACCAGACTTCATCAGTGACCTGTTAGCCCCACCAGGAAGCTTGAAATCCTTCCTGCAAAACTTCATGCATTCCGGGCATCAGTGACTCACTTGTAATCCTAGCTTCTTAGGGATCTGAGGTCTGAGAGTCTTGGTTTAGAGCCAGCAGATAAACTCAAAAGACACTTATCTCCATTTCACCAGCAAATCACTAGAAGTGGAGACTTGCCTGAAGTGGTAGAACACCAGCTGTGAATAGAAATGCTGAGCAATATCACAAGGCCCAGACTTAAAGCCCTAGTAAACAAACAACTTTTTAAAAACTTCATGCATTCTACTGCAAAGGCAATCATTTTTTTCTTTGTTAGCAAATTTAGTAACATTTTTTCTCTTCCCTTTAGTTATCATTTCTTAAAAAAAAAAACACCAAAAGAAAGAAAAGAAAAAGAACTGGAGAAGACCATCTGCTTTATGAGGCAACTCATCTCCTACGGTTTCTTTAGTGGCTATATGAAGACCTAGTGAATCCAATTAAGGCTCATTCCCTGGTGTTTGGGACTGTTCTGTTTGGCACCTTTGAGTCACTGCTGAGATGTTTCTCATTGGTATGTGTGGGATGTGTTGGTGTTTATGAAGAGACATTCTTCTGAGAATTGTTGCTGGCATTGTTGAGCCACTTCCCATGTAGTGCCATACTATCGCTTAGAAGTTCTTTGCTTTTTAAAATCTTTCTCTTTCACAAAAAGTCCTATTAGCATGTTTCCTGAGCCATAGAAGAAAACTTGTCATATATAGCATGGGAAGCAGACGGGTGGTTGCTGTCTTCCTTTTCATGACTCTCACCTTGCTTTTCCTTACTGAAGCTCCATTTTCCCTTCTCCTTTTCCTGGGAGTTTTCATTTATGAATAGAAGATTCATGTGATGGCTGGAGGGGAGAGATTTCTTAAAAGATATCTTAAAAGATACATGTCTAGCTTGATGTGCGAACTTTATTTTCTTTGAAATTGGAAATAACTGTTTTCCTGTGAATATAAAAATGCTTTCATACTCATAAAAATAGGCAAGTCAGCAGTATATGAAACAATAGGAGATGTTTCTATGACTTCTCTCATTCAGATTGTGCTAGTGAACATTTCCACGAGGTCTTCTTTCATTCGTTTAGCAACTATCTATTGAATGTATGTCATGTGCCAGGCATCATGAATATATTGTTGGATGGAGGATATGTAACTTCTGCTCTTACAGAGAGAGGAGACATTAAATGGATTTACAAACTAAATACATATGTAAAATTTTATAGGAGTAACAGGATACTAACAAGGTCAGTATACATGGAATCCCAGCATTTTGGAGAGAGAAGCAAGAGGATTGTTAATTTGAGTCCAGCCTGGGCTACATAGTGAGAAAGTGTCTGAGAAAATAAAGATTAAAAGTTGATTTTTCTGTTTCAAATGAGACATTGTCACATACTCTGTAATCTGAGCTACTTTGGAGGCAGAGACAGGAGGATTACAAGTTACAGGCCAGTTTCAACAAAGGACAAAAATAGAGTGATAGTCTATCTCAAAATAAAAAAAAACAAACCAAAGGATTACAGGCCTAGTTCAAGTAGTAGGCTGTTTGTCTAGCATGTGTAATGCCCTGGGTTCAATCCCTGGTAATGCCCATACATGCATGCACGTGTACACACACACACACACACACACTTCAAGAGAAGATGAAATTTTGTCATAAAATTATGTAATAAGAAAGATTTGCAAATTAGAAGAAAAGGAAAAACAAAATAATTAGATTGGGGAAAAAAATGAGAAGTGTAGAAAATGACTAAGCACATCTAATGTGCAGGTTATGGGACAGGCAAAGCAAAGCAAAGCAAGGAATGGTGGAGAGTGCCTATTTCAAGAAAACTTCCCTGAAAAAAAGGATTGGAAAACTACCTTTTGAAAGAGCAAATCATGTATTTAAAAATATTTACCTAGAACAATCCACTGTAAGAGATTTGAGCAAATTATTAAATTAGAAAAAGAGTGCTGAGTCCTATTTTTTTCCAACCCTGGGCTTGGACTCAGGGCCTGAGCACTGTGCCTGGCTTCCTTTTGCTCAAGGCTAGCACTCTGCCACTTGAGCCACAGCGCCACTTCTGGCAGTTTTCTATATACGTGGTGCTGGGGAATTGAACCCACCGCTTCATGTATAGGAGGCAAACACTCTTGCCACTAGGCCATATACCAAAATCAAGAGACACAGGATAAAAAGACAAATGACTACAAAAGCAATACTTGCAAAACTGTTTGGTGTAAACCAACTGAACAACACCTCATGGGGGGAGAGAAAAGGGGGGGGGGGGAGAGAAAAGGGGTGGGGGAGGTGGAATGAGGGAGGAGGTAACAAACAGTACAAGAAATGTATCCAGTGCCTAAAGTATGAAACTGTAACCTCTCTGTACATCACTTTGACAATAAATAAGAAAAAAAAAGAGTGCTGAGAAGAAAGGCATTTGGACATCCAGACAAAAACAGAGAAAAACTGTGACAAAGTTGAACTGTTGTTCGACTTGTTGTTTTTAACACAAACTCTTTATGGCAAAATAAAATGAAATAGCATATTTAAGGTACTCAAAGGAAAAGAACTATGTGCCAGTGTTTTTCTTCTGTCTAGTAAAAGTGATCTTCAGACATAAAGAACAAAAGTATAGGAACATGCAAGAAGAAAAGAGGAAATATCATCCCTATGAAGTATCCTGGGGGGCAAGTTTCAAAGAACAAAAGTAACTAGATATATTAGATGAACCCGGGACATCTGGAAATAGATATCAAAACACCACACATAAAGAAAGCTCACCAAGAAAACCCCTCCAAAACATAAAACAGTGTAGTGATTAGAGGCTGTCAAAAGGACTCATGAGTAAGCTTAAACAGAATGCTACTGGCCAAGAAGTAAGAATTAAAGTATGTTTATATCTGTGAGGTTTTGACAAGGCCTGGACAAGAAATTCATTTTCTTAAGGTAAAGGAAGAAGCCTGTCATCACTGGCTCACATCTGTAATCCTAGCTACTCAAGAGGCTGAGATCCTAAGGTACCCCCCAGTACTGGGGAGGCTGAGACTGAAGGACCATGAGTTGGGAGCCAAAACTGGGCTACATCATCACACCTGTAATCCTAACTACTCAAGAGGCTGAGATCTGGAGTTCAAAGTTTGAAGCCAGTCTGAACCAGAAAGTCCATGAGACTCAGCAAAAAGCTGAAGGAGAGCTGTGGCTTCAAGTGGTAGAACACTAGCCTTGAGCAAAAAGCTCAAGGACTGTGCCCAAATCCTGAATTCAAGCCTGAGGACACACACACACACACACACACACACACACACACACACACACACACACACACACACACACACCCCACAGTGAAGAAAAAACCAAGCATTTATCCATTATTGCTTACATAAACTATACCAATTGGATAGCTAGGTAATGGTTGGGCGGGCAGGCGGCGGGGGGGGGGGGGGGGGTGGCGGAGCGCTGGTGCAGCCATCTTCTGAACATTTCTACCCAGTACTTGAGGGTAGAATGAGAGGCCTTTGTGTAACCCCTGAGGCTTTCATGGGTGGATCTAGGCACTGAGTAACAGTAGGAACAAATAAAAACCTGGCATCTTGTGCTTCCTGATGGACTATCACAGACTGAGTCTCAGTCTGTCCAAGCCTCTGAATCTAGCAGCCAATTTGCAGGAAATTCAGAGGTGTTAATCAAGCACCATCAAAGCCCATAGTATGCAAGCTCCACAGCTCGGGGAGCCCAGACTCTTTAATGAATAAAATGTCAGGAAATGAAAATGATGGAGGGTGCCTAAATAGAATTTAATAGATACATCAAATTTTTAATAATAGGCAACATTTAACTATGCTGACTAGGTTTGTACACTAGGGTAATAAAATCATAAAGAAATACAAAGACGTGCTTACTGTAGATTGAAGTTTACTTTTGGAAGAAAGGAAGCAAAAAGGGCCTTCTGTGCAGCTGACAAAGCCTGGTTCGCAATCCTTGTGATAATTATGAGTGCTTTCTTTCTAGAGAAGAAAAAGCCATTTGTGTGATTTCTTTAAATGTGTTTTATTTTAACATAAAAAGATTTAAAACCTTAAAAAAACAAACAAACCCTGAAACAATGACACTGCACACATGGCCTTTCTCTCAGCTTTTTAGAATGAAAGCATTGTGTAGGAAATTCTTATGTTCTTGCCATACTGTTTAACAGCGGTTTTTCTTCTTTTTTATTTTTTGTTCATTTGTAGCTGTTTTTGTCATTCAATAAGATTTAGGAAAGATTGTTTTCTATGTAATTACATATAGAAGCATCCTCAGTTTTGAGTGATGTATACTATTCCTTAGTATGGATGAAATTCTTTAATCAGTTTTGTATTGTTGGGCATTTAACCTGATTCTGTCTTTCCTAGTGGGATAATATTGCTGATAGTCCTTACTTAACATTAGCTTTCATATTGAATTGTAATATGCAGACTATATGAAGGCACACTGTGAATGAACTCTAAGTAGTAGAGGCTAAAAAGGAAGCCTGTGTTAATAAAGACCATCCCATGATACCTAGGAAAGGCATAATTGTAGAAAAAAAATGTTGGTTGACTACAGTAGATCTTCACACAGCATCATTTCCTCTGTCCTGGATCATCAGTACTTCTCTAATCACATTTGGTTGTTGTGGGTATAATTAGTGTATATCATTCATCTCTTCTACAATAATGCTGCATGATGAAAGCATCTTAAAATCCAATGGCTTAAACAATAGCCTTCAGTATCTTCAAGACAGATGAGCAATTCTGTGTGGAATCTTCCAGGTTCACAGTCAGCTGCAGGTGCATCTACAGATCTGCTCATCAGGTCTCTCTAGCCTACTTTCACATATCTGATGGTTGGAACACTTAGGCCTGTGTAATATGGCCTGGGCCAAGAGAATTTAGGTATACTACATGAGTTTTCAGCATCTTCCAGCAGGGCCAACCTGGGTGTATTCTTATGATGATAGCACAGAAACTTTATCAGGGGGCTGAAAATGATTTCATCCTGTATGAGCTTTTTTGTCATCCCATTTTGTAACATCTAGTTGGCCAAAGCAAGTTATATAACTGAGCCAAGGGACCCAGTGGAAAGACACCTCAGAGAGCCAAAGCAGAGGGTGAGGATACGGAGAGGCTGTTTATTGGAGTCACCAGTGTGATCAGTCTTCCATACCTGTGCAACAGCTTGTTGTAAGTGGACACTTCTTACAATCATTAGCATTGCTGTTATTTCTAAACTGCAGATGTAATACCTTAGAAGTAGGAAAAGTGAGGTCTGAGTACGTAAAAATAATCCTTAAATGGGGGGAAAAAATCTCCATCTAACAGTCTGTCTTGAAAAATATTTCTTTGCTAGTTCTTGACATTTTCCCCCAGGGACACATTTCAGAAAACAGACTTTTCCATGCGAACACATAGTTTTCTTTGTTTGATAGTGTTCTTACAAGTAGTTTTAAAATCTGGCTTGAAGAACATTGACTGGAATAAGATAAGGAGCTAGAGGTACTTGAGAGGTCTAGATTGGGAGGATAATAGTTCAAGCTACCCTAGTTTTTTGTTTTTGCCAGTCCTGGGGTTTGGGACTCAGGGCCTGAGCACTGTCCCTGGCTTCTTTTTGCTCAAGGCTAGCACTCTTCCTCTTGAGCCACAGCGCCACTTCCAGCCTTTTCTGTTTATGTGGTCCTGGGGAATTGAACCCAGGGCTTTGTGCATGCTAGGCAAGCATTGTACCACTAAGCCACATTCCCAGTCCCTTGTTTGCTTTTTAAAGCTAGGAAACCTTTATCTTCACAAACAAGCTGGGTCTGGGGATGCATGCCTGTAAAGCCCCACGTTGTGAGAGATATAGGCCGGGGTTGGGGTGGGGGTAGTCTGTGGTCTGAGGCTAAATGAGAACCTATCTGAATATGTTGGCTTCAAAGTTATTTTTCCACTAATGTAGCTGTGCAGATTTTCATGACCCTTGTATACTGATGGCTTTTTGACAGCTCATCTGGGCTTGGTAGACTACAGTGATGATCACAATAATGACAGAAGGAATGTTTCCATCATAATTGGACTCAGACTACTAGTTGGAAACATTTTTTTTTCACAAGATGTCAGGACAGGGCAGGGAAAGAAGACAGTCGTGGATCACCAAAGTTTATAGAGTACTTATGTTGGGCACGCAAACATCTCCAAGGCATTTGGCTCTCCTTCAGAAAGCTTGCAGCTTACAGGTTGCTTGTGTAAAAAAAAAAAAAAAAGTAACAACTGTCACAGCCGTTATCATTTGTGAATACTCCTAATGTGCTATAGACATTAAACGAACAAACAAGTAAGAAACTTGTGATACTTTATTTGAACACTGTCAGATTGGTAACCACAATTTGCTGTTAAACAAGACAACTAAACAGGTTAACAAACACTGAACACTGGTTCAGTACCATGTAGGATCTGAGTGTTTAATGAGATCTCAGGGTTACAAAGAAATACCTGAGACTAATTTACAAAGAAAGACTTTTTAGCCACAGTTTTTGAGGCTTAAGAGTATGGCACCTTCATTGGCTCACTTCTGGTGAGGGTTGAGTCTACTTGTAGTTTGCATCTGGAGTGTCCCTAAAAGGACCATTGAAGGATTTGTCTTCAGTCTAGGGTGCTGTTAGGAAGTGGTGGATTATTTAAGGGGTCACCTACTGGGAGATGTTAGGTCATTGTAGACACGCCATTGCAAAGTATCACAGGACATAGTTCTCTTTCTATCCTACCCATGCCATGAGCAACTGTGTATCACCGTATAGTCCCTGCCATGATGTACTTCTTTCCTTCATGTCCAGATACAATGGAGGAAACTGACCGTAGACTTACACCTGGAAAACTGTGTGCCCACAATAACCTGTCCTCTTTAAGTCATCTAGGTATTTGGTTATGGTAAAAGACAAGTAATGAGTACAGCTACATAGTGGAGGATACTAATCCTGAGCACATGCACAGGAGTGAGCAGATAACATCTGAAACCCAGAGCAGAGAGAGACCTGAGTGGGCCACATTCACATTTTGTAACAACTCTCTTGCCACAGGGGGCTTTAGGAGAAATGTGTCATGCCTTCAGTGACTTAAGGACCTCCCAGTTGTACCAACCTGGGACCATCCCTCTGGGAGTATACTTACCACCTTCAAACCAACCTGGGACCATCCCTCTGGGAGTATTACTTACCACCTTCAAACCATAGCACTGTCTAAAGAGAGTGCCTCTATTTGGGAAAGAGAAAGTGGAATGATGTGTCCAATTTTTATTCAAATCCTTAATTTCTCTTTGAAATCACTTAAAATTGCATAGCATCTGTAGTGAGCCAAAATAGAAGTGGGTGTCTTGTTCACCCATTTAATAGTGCTTTTATGATCTTTGTTGTGGACCTTTTGTGAGCCTATTACAGGCATACAGGCATAATGGATTTCATTAATTCAGCAGACAGAAACACTGCCAGAAGGGCAAATGCTTGTTGCTAGATTGTTCCACTTAAGTAGTTTTATGCTTCACCTTCAAATCACAACTGTATCCTTAATGTGAAACTTGGAGCAGCCTGCCATCAGTCCCCAACATCTTTGACCTTAGTATGTGATTTTTATGGAAACAAGCCCTCTTGCTATGAATGCTGGCAAAATCTCTATCATTACAGCTGGTGCAGCATTTATGCCATTCACTATTTTTCAGGGAAATTTTTTTTTTTTTTTTTTTTTTTGCCAGTCCTGGGCCTTGGACTCAGGGCCTGAGCACTGTCCCTGGCTTCTTCCCGCTCAAGGCTAGCACTCTGCCACTTGAGCCACAGCGCCGCTTCTGGCCGTTTTTTTTCTGTATATGTGGTGCTGGGGAATTGAACCTAGGGCCTCGTGTATCCGAGGCAGGCACTCTTGCCACTAGGCTATATCCCCAGCCCCCTCAGGGAAATTTTTAAATTAACGTTTTAGACTCATATGGCATTCCCTAGATCAGTGCTTCTCTAATAGAAATAGAATGCAAGCTGCATGTGTGATGAGAAAATTCCAGTACTGTGTGTGTGCGCACACGCATGTGCGTGCACTTGCGTGCATGTGTGTTACTCCTGGGGCTTGAACTTGAGACCTGGGCACTGTCCCTCAGCATTTGTGCTCAAGGCTAGTGGCTCTACCATTTGAGCCACAGCTCCATTTCTAGCTTTTTTGGTAGTTAATTGGAAATGAGTCTCGTAGACTTTCTTGCCAAGCTGATTTTGAATTGCAAGTCTCATATGCAAGTCTCCTGAGTAGCTAGGATTACAGGTATGAGCCACCAGTGCCCAGCTGGTGGTGAAATTAAGTTTAGACATCATTTCACTTAACACCTAAAATATTATTTCAATGTGTATCCAATATTTTTTAAATATTGTGATATTTTGCTATGATATGATGCTATCTTCAAAATCAGTGTTCATGTTGCACTTGAAGCACTCATTTGTGTTTGTGTTTCATAAAATTTAGAGTTGCTACTCAAATATTTGGGAAGGGTCAAGCTTACTTAAACATATCCCATTAGGAGTCAAATATCACTTTATAAATTTATATTTAAATCAATTACAGTTTAATAAAATTAAAAGTTAGCTCCTCTTCCTTTATGCTGGTCACCTATGCTGGTCAATGCTTGGTTAGCTCCTTGCTGGGACTCCATGGTGTAGAGAGTGTGTTTCAGAGCACAGCTGTAGGTCATTCTAAAGCCATACAATTACATAGCGTTTTCACAAGTGCAGCTTTTTGTGCAATTAAGATCATGCCTCTAAGTCCCTCTCAGAAACTGTTTTTGTTTTTTTACATTAGATTCATTTATCAAGGAAAAATAGCTAGTATATTTGTGTTTCATCTCCAAGGCCAGGAAATGCCTCACACAGAATAAGGGTTTTACAAATGTTTTCCCATCTAAATCCTCGTCAGTCTTTAAATTGCACCTTAGATTTCATTTTCTTGAGGGAACAGTTCCACACTCTCCAGACTCATGCCTGTCCTACTTTACATTCTCAACTGGGTCCTTTGCCTCCAGCACATAAATGCTTAGTGACTAGAGTAACTTTGTGATTACTACACATCTCTACACAACTAGATTGTAAGTTCCATGGGACGAGGAAACATTTTTTTTTTTTTTGACCAGTCCTGGGGCTTGGACTCAGGGCCTGAGCACTGTCCCTGGCTTCTTCTTGCTCAAGGCTAGCACTCTGCCACTTGAGTCACAGCGCCACTTCTGGCCATTTTCTGTATATGTGGTGCTGGGGAATCGAACCCAGGGCCTCATGTATACGAGGCAAGCACTCTTGCCACTAGGCCATATCCCCAGCCCCAGAGGAAACATTTTAAATTACTAAAATATGTCTGGCTTCTAGTGTAGTGTATGGCTCAGAGCAGGTATGAGATTATGAGATACATATTGATCAGATAATAGACAAAGACATTTATAGCATGAAGTGGCCAGCAAAACGATTCTTTACGTGACTATTTAATGCTGGAGTTTGTTCAGGCCAATGGAACAGGAATACATTAGGATTATAGACGGTCAAAAGTATGAAGATTCTTAGATTTTTGTGCAAGCTTTTCCACAATACTTACGTACATATGTCTTTTCCTGGCTTTCTCTCTGTTGGAATTTTGTTTTCTTGAACTGTTAATCACTTCCTCTGTGTCCACATATAATTTAAGGTGCATAGAAGACAAAAGAAATAAGGAAAGCCAGCTTATGAAATACTTTTAAAGAGGTTAGAAAACACATATGAAGACAGGTATAGAAAGGGTATCTCTCTCTTAGTGTTTTAGGGCAGGTTCAAATAAACCCACCCCTTTAATTATACTGAAGTAATGAGCCTACACAATAGTATGTGAAAATATAATTTGAAATGTATTGTGAGCTAGTGGACCAGGTTGTCAGGTCATTATCTGAATCATAAAGTTGGAAGTAATGCCCATTAAAAGTTACTCATTTGGAAAGGTTAGATTAGAATTTGGAGTGTTTGAAAACAGCTTTCAATTTGAAATATGTGTTGAGAAACCTCTAGCATTTGATGTTTTCTTGTAACTTTTCATGGAAGTATAGTATGCATATGGGAATGTTCATAAACAGGACACAGCTTGAAGAATGTCAGCATATAGTCAGGTTCATTACTGTGACTAACATCTCCCAGCCTAAGCCCTTGCTCCTTCCCTTTCTGCCCCCATCCTCACACCACTGTCCTAACATAGAGAAGTTGTTCCTGTTTTTGTACTTTATAAGAATGGAATCATGAAGTGCCCACGTCAGATATGAGGCTCTTATTTTAAGTGACATTCCTGACAGTAGACTCACTGACACCAAAGACTGTTTTTAGATTTCCTTGTGATGTGTTTATTTTGGTAAGTTGGTGGCTTACTCCTATTTCTAAATCTTCTTTTAGTTTCCCTTTATGTTTTTTTCTATGTAAATGCATGATTATTCAAATGTATACCTATGTGCATATGTACATACATGTATATGTATGTATATGCTTTTAAACATTTTAGTGTAGGGATAAAGTTCACTGGTAGAGTGTTTAGGTAGCATGCATAGATCCCCAGGTTTAACTTCCAACGCTGCATAAATAAGTATATAAAAATACAAACCTTGCTCAAATTACATCATACTGTGCTGTGCATTTCCATCTCCTTTTGGTAAAACATCTTAAAGCCTAATGTGAATGCAGTAATACCCCATTGCTAGATGTACCATGATTTAGGCAGCCACAGAACAACAGCTAGGTCATTACCTGGTTGTTGGTGCTAGAACAATAGGATCCCTACAAATTTAGCTCTGAGTGTTTACAAGTGAAGCTGCTAAGCAGTTGAGTCCATGCATTTGAATTTGCTCAGATCTCTGTACATGGACCTTCTAAAAGTTTTGCCACTTTTAACTCCCACTAACAAGATCTGAAAATTCCTGTCTCCAGTGTCCTTGCCTTGTCAGTCTTGGCTGTCTAATATAGTAAGAGTAGTGTATCATTATTGCCTCAGTTTTCATTTTACTTACTTTTGAGTGAGACTAGTTACATTATTTTTGTGTTTCTCTTGGGACTTGTCCCTGCCCTTTGCCTGTTTTCTACATGCTGCTCACATTTTACTTAATGATTTCAAGGTGTTCTTTTCATAGAATGCTCTTTTATAATAGCCTTTTTATGTCATATGTAGTGGTAATATGGGTTTTTTAAAAATCTTTAACCATGTTTATAGCCCCATTTTTTTTCCTGAACAGAAGGTTATAATTTTTATGTGGCAAAATATACTAGATTTTTCCTCAGTGGCTTCTGAATTGTATGTATTTAGTGAGAAAAAGTATTAGAAACAGACAGACAGCTAGGTTTGGCATGGAAAAAAAATCTTAATAGATTTTTGTGGCAAATGTGGTCCAGTAGAACTTCAAATTCCAGTCAAAAGTGATTGACCAACTATAAATAAGCAAAAATGTGTACATAATTAGCTAAGGATTATGATTTTTAATAGCTTTTAGAAGAATTTTCAGTTGTTTTTTTCCATTTATACTTTGTTACTTAGAGTTTTAATTTCTCAAATGATTCTTTTTCTTTTTTAGATTGCAAATTATAACCTATTGCCTGCACCGTTGCTGACGCCCAGTGACCCATGTCAGAAGTACTTCCAGGTCTGATACGTTTTCACATATTCCAATGCACAGAAGCAGTTAAATATTAAAACTTTACAAAACATATAATAGAAAATATTTTAATGTTAAACCTATAATTTGCAACAAACAGAATGTTTTTGTTTTCATTGTTATGCTAATGTAACAGTGATGAATGTTTATTTATTTATTTATTTATTTTCATTTTTTTCTTTTTGGCCAGTCCTGGGGCTTGGACTCAGGGCCTGAGCACTGTCCCTGGCTTTTTTTTTTTTTTTTTTTTTTTTGCTCAAGGCTAGCACTCTGCCACTTGAGCCACAGTGCCACTTCTGGCCATTTTCTGTATATGTGGTGCTGGGGAATTGAACCCAGGGCTTCATGTATATGAGGCAAGCACTCTTGCCACTAGGCCATATCCCCAGCCCAGAGATGAATGTTTAAAATAAGGAAAAAGAGTCAGTTATTATTTGTATAGTAATTGCAATACAGTAATTATTATATGTATAGTAATTGCATGATTTCTTACATCATCATGCAAAAATAGTTAAGTATAACAGGAAATTAAAATCCTATCATATTTTACTATTACCATTGTACATTCATAATCTGTGTACGATTGAAATATGAACAAAGGAGTAAGTTGAGCCTTTGTAAACAACATCTTATATTATGGGATTTATCTAGAACAGAGTTCCCCCAATTCAGTATTCTTCTTGAAGCTAATGATGATGAATTTCACTTCTTAATATTATTGCATATTCCTGTCTTTGTCTTGTGATTTATGCTAATCTACATATAGTGTGATGTGGGATGTAATTCTTACCCCAGTAGTAGTATAATAAGATAAAGGCAAGTACAGTGACATCTCAGGTTAAACATAAGACTGCCTATAGCAGGTAGCTGTGAGCAGATTCCATATTCTTTAGGACATCTGTTGCTCAGCAAGTTCTCAGTTTTTATTGTCAATTGCATTTTGTTACTTATGATGGATCTGTTCAGTTGGTTTCTATCTTCCTGGCTTTGTTTGGGTAAGTTCAAAGTTTTTAAATAAGAGGACATAGCCATGGTATTCTTAAATTCTCAAATTAAACATCAGTTTAAATGTGTTCAAGCACTTTTTATACACTTTGTAAGTTTTATTTCAACACAGAACTAAAGCAAACACTAAGCTCAATATAGCTATATACACAGTGGCAAGAAATGCCTTGTTTATTAAAACAGTGGAAAAAAAGTATGTTCATCTGACAATATGAAACATATTCGTACATGAAAATCAATTAAAGCAGATTATTGGAGGCTTCATAATTGTACTATGATTACTTGGTGATTTTTCTGTTTAAGTACATATTGAATAGGTGCATTAATTTTAGAAACTCAAGACAAATATATGTGTCCTTTTAAAAATAAAATTTAAATATAGAGGATAATTCCTCTGAGGAATCCTGTAAATTCTTATATTACAGTGCAAAGTAGACTCGGTATTGAAATAATAAAAACACAAGGCTGGCACATAATATATTAGGTAATGTACTTTCCTCTAAATGGGAGAATGATCAAATAGCTTCTAGAAATTTCTTACTGTTAATGTATTTTGTTGTGCTGATATGTAGTCCAGTTGCTTGATTCTGTGATAGCTATATAAGACACTGAAATGGTTATCTAGCATGATTGTTAAAATAACAGCACTGATACTGTGCATTAGTAGAGCAAATAACATTTTACAAGGAAATTAATATTCATATTTCAACAGAGTATTTATTTCAGGCATTTTTTTCTTAAGAACTCAGCTGGTAAAGGAAGGTCTGGACTAATAAGAGGAATAAAGCTGCCTTCTATCTCATTTTCCATTTGTTGGGAGCTTGACTACAGTAGCCTTTTAAAATACAGACCTTCCAGAATATATCCTGCTATATGTCTAGAGAATGTGTGTTGATTGATCAAGGTTAGAAGTCCCTTTTAAGTAGCTCTTCGCTCATGAATTACCTTATTTCAAAGAGTCTGCTGCCTACTACAGCTTAATATCATTTTCCTTTTGGAATCAACTTGAAGCATAGCTTACCCATTGCTCAGGCCATTATAACTCATGTTGTTTTTTTCATATGAACCACTGTCCCCAAGCTTGATCATTAACTATTCATCAGATTTGGCCATAGAAGTCTAGAGTTGTTAAAGCAACTTGGTACAGCTTTCTTAGTAGAAAATAAATTCCTCTTTAGAAACCATTGAAACATTTCTAAATACTGAAATCAGCCTAGAAATGAACAGAGAAATATCCTTGGAATAAGAATTTTCCAAGGTGAATGCTTTCAAAGTTATTCTTTTAACCTGTCATAGGTTTGTTTTTTTTTGTTTTTTTTTTTTTTTTGGCCAGTCCTGGGCCTTGGACTCAGGGCCTGAGCACTGTCCCTGGCTTCTTTTTGCTCAAGGCTAGCACTCTGCCGCTTGAGCCACAGCGTCTCTTCTGGCCATTTTCTGTATATGTGGTGCTGGGGAATCGAACCCAGGGCCTCATGTATACAAGGCAAGCACTCTTGCCACTAGGCCATATCCCCAGCTCTGTCATAGGTTTTAGCCCAGGGCCTTAAGCATATTAGATAAACACTATTCCACTTGAACATATTCCCTGCCCATTTTAATATGTATGTATGCATGTTTGTATGTATGTATGTATGTATGACATATATATGTTTGTGTTTATGAGGTACGGAAGATTGAACCCAGGGACTCATGCATAATAGGCAAGGACTCCACCGCTTGACCTATGCCTTGAGCTCCACCCTTTTTTGTGTGTTTTGTTTACAAGATAGGCTCTTACTAACTTATAATACTCTTGCCATCACCTCCAGTCAGCTGGGATTAGAAGCATGTGCTACCACGTCAACCTCGAAAAGTCTTATTCCTATTCAGATACACAAATTGTTCTTGTGCCTTTTTCCTCCTTATCCACTTGTGGATTCCTGCCCAGGGAGGCCTACCCTGAATCTCTTCTTTTCTCCTGAATACCATGTTCTCATAAGACCTTTTGCCCACTTCAGGCTATGAGTTTGTGTAATAAATATCTCCCAGTGGACTTATTTTTAAGTAACATTCATTTACCTATGTTAGTTAGTTTACATTAGTTATATAGGATGATTTTTCACTGCTACATTTCCACACATGTACATTTCTACACATTTACAATGTATTCCAGTCTTTCCCCACCCCTCTGTGGCTCTCCCAGTCTTCGTACCTTCCCCTGTCTCAGCAGATTTCACTGTTTTATTTTCACAAATTCCAGCAATTTATTTTGATCATATTCTACCTCCTACATCCTCTTTGCTAGACTGATCCCTTCCTGACAGTCACCTCCCCCCAAAAGAGTCTTTTCCCCTACTCTTCCCATAGTTTATAATTGACCAAAGTTTATATGCTTACTGTATCCAGCATTTTGTTATGAAATGTGTACACAGTGTTGAATACCTGACTAGGTTTCTTAAACTAAAGTGCTTGCTGCAGAAATTTAACGTGTTGTTAAATCTCAGTTTTCCCTTGGAACACTGAGTAGAGTGAGCCTGCAGGCAGTTGAGTCTCTTGGCTTGGGAACACTGAGGTCAGTAGGTCCTTGCTGTTGAAAGGATGCTCTTTAGCTAGATCTGGACCCTGTAAATGCATCCTGTGAAGTTAATCTACAGCAGTAGAAATTCTCAAGCTTCTCTCCGGCCACCTCCCCAACCCGATGGCCCCAGCTACCTTCCCGTAATTTTTGCTTCTTTTGTTCACAGAGTTCTTATCATTTTTGTCACATTGAGAGTTCACTTACATGAATAATTTCAGGAAACCAGTTTTATTTGACTCCTCCTTCCTAAAAGGAAGAGAAAATTCTTAAGTTTATTTCATTTCCTTCATACTTTGAGGTTTAGTTCAAAAGGCAGCATTCCTCAGGGTGGGAGTTTTGCTGTTAATTCCTCAGCAAGAAGAAGGTAGTATAGCAGGATGAGCATAAAGAAAATATGACTTTCCATTCAAGAATGGGACAGACAGTGTCTGAATCCATTTACACTTTATCATCATGTCATGGGCAAGAAGAGAGTAGTCAGTAATTAAAGAGAGACAAGCTTCCTGCCATTATGGACAAGGGAGAGGTCTCAATGAAGAGCAAAGAAGGAGAAAGCTGTGTTCCCTTCAGCCTGGTGGAGAGGTTCCTACAGCTGTACTCTACCCTGGTAACTAGGTTTGAGGACAGCAGGGTTTGATGTGAAATTGAAGCAGTGCTTGCTTAGCTAATTTTGTTTAGAGTTCTTTCAAAAAAAAAATACCTCACTGTATTCACTAGGGTTCTTATAGTTGCCAAAAGTGAAAACAAAGCTCAAAGTGACTTAAGCACTTGGATAAATAACCTCATTGGCCCGAGAAGTCCAGCACTCTACTGTTGAGGCCTGGCTTATTTCAGGGATTTCAATAATGGTGTTAGGACTTGGCTCATGTTCTTGCTCTGGCTTTCTTGATTCTGCTTTCTTATTCTTTGATTTGTGCATGTCCAGTAGTCTCTTTATGGTGACCCCTTGAAGCTGTAGGCTTAAATGTTCTGGTTCAAGAAAGAAAGAAGAGGGCATATCTCTTCTTATCATTGCAGCAGAAGACTTGGGACTGGCTCTGTGTAAGTCACATGTTTTTCTTCCTGAACTTCTACCAAAATCACAGGAATTTGCTATTCTGACTGGCTGTGCTTGCAACACCCAGAACAGAAGCTTAGTGAGAGCAGATATTTTTTACTTCGTTAGTTTTGTTCACCACTGTGTCTTCAGCACCTATGAGCAAATCTGGCACTGGTAGTGAAAAAAAACTTTTTGAATGAATGTGGGAGAAAGTTCCCCAAGAAATACTATGAAGTTGTTAAAATAAAGAAATGGAATATGTGCCAGGCCATAGGTGGTTCTCCATTGTGCAAGCAGAACAAACAGTGTGACATCAGGGATCATTGTTATTGTCACAGTCTTAAATCTGGACATGGGCCTGCCTGCAATAAGAATCGATCTGCTTGATTTGATGTTGGTTCTTCGTGAGTTGCAAGAAGAACAGTGTTGCTGAGTGATATATAGGTGATGGCGCAACCATAAGGGGCCAGGAGAACCACCTCAGATGGAACACCAATCACATAGTTACTGGCATTCTGCTTATTTGTTCCTCCCCAACTGGAGGCACATGGAGATGTGGAGCCAATTGGCTTTATGGCTAGTTGAGGGGTTACCACTGTTTACCTGATCATCTAATGCACATAGTTCTTTAATGCATTCTCTTGTAGTCATCTACTTCTTGAAGAATATGCTGGAGAAGAGTGACCATATATCCCCACACACACACACACTTTTTATGCTGCTACCTCGAGATCTAGTCTTGCAGAATGTCCTGTTACCCTTTCTCTCCCATCTGTGCCAACTCTGCCTCCTAACTTGATATAATCAGTTTCTTCATATGACAGTCTGTTCCTTTCTTCCCTTTGGGTACTCTGTGCCTTAGGTAACAAAACCACTTGCTCTTCTCATATTCCACTCACCTCCCTGAACGATTTCTGTGACTAAAGTATGCCAGGGAAGCAGGATCTGTATATCCCATGTTTTGAGCTCTTACAATATGCTACCCATTAAGTTAAAATTTTGACAGTCATCTCTAGTTCTGAGCTTCTAGACGTGTAGCTATTACCTCTGTTTTATAGTAGAGGTAGAGTTAAAAGAGTTTGGTCTTATTTCTTCAGCCTTTTCATTCCAAACAAAATACCAAAATATTAGAGGGCTTTATTTAAATACAAATTCAGACTTCCTCACTCTAAGAAAAACATTAGGGTTTTTTGTTTCTCATAATGAAACTGTCATAGGTCTAGCTTCATCCCATTGTCTCTGCTATAAGAACATTTTGTATATGCAACCTCAACATTTCTTCACTTTAATCCTCCAAGAACAGAAGCTTATGCGACTGATTCTAAAGCCCCATTTTGAAAATAATGGGAAACCTGCCTATGTAAAGAGAGGGAGAAGACAGAGAGATGGGGAAACAGGAAGAAGAGAAAGCAGCTAGAGAGGCCAGAGGACAAGAAAGAGAACAGATGGTGAGGTAAGGGGGAGAGAAGAGCAAAAGAAGATGGGAGAAGGTGAGGTAGGAGGCAGAAAAAATGGAAGGAAGGAGAAGAAGATGGAAGAGAGAAGGAAGAAGTGGACTTTCCAGGACTAGAGGCATAGTCATACAGGCTGTGGTACCCATGGTTTGCCTGTAGAGAAACACCATGACTTGGTTATAAGAACATTTTTATCACTCACTCCCAGGTAGATGATGCTTTACTTGAGGGCCTTGGAAGAAAGCCCTGTGCTCTGTCACTGCGTACCTAGAAGTGAGGAGAGCTCAGATTTGTCATTACATACTATGCTAAGCTCTCTAAAGGCATATCTCATTTTAATCCTCACATTAAGCAAGAGTTGTTACTGGGTCCATTTTTCAGAGAAAGAAACAAAGGCCAAGTGTTGATGACTCAACTAGTAAATAGTTAAGATGGGTTTTTAACCTTTGTCTCTTCAACTCTGGGTCCTGCCTGGCTTTAATCCTCAGGCATTACCATGTACTTTTGGGACTGCATCCCTTCAGCCTTAAGTTTTCCAGGACTGCTGACATTGAGCTACCTCATGACCCTTTGAGCACACCTGACTTTTTCAGCTGTTATATACACTCTAGGAGGCAGCTTTACACACACGTCATAGGATTAGCTTATCTTCCAGAAAATATCATTATGTAAGACACATTCAATTATGTTCAGACTTCCAATGTGAAAAACAGCACCACCAATAGAGCTGTGTTTGTATGTCTAGTTGGTGTCCAATGGTCTTGATCTAAGCCTTTCCTCTCCACCTCTCCCCACCGTGACTTCTAGTTAGTAGAATGGTTAATTGTCCCCAAGATGGCAATGAGATTCAACAGGCTTATGAGAATGTGGCCAAAAAAACCCAAAACAGTTTATATGTCACATCCAGCATGTCAGAACTACTCAGAATAAAATAATGAAATCACATAGAAATTTTGATGGTTTTCTTTTTGACAGTATTTATAGTTATGAGTAAATAAAAATTACTTCCAGTAAGGCAGTTAGAATACCTAGTAGCAGGCAGTGGAGCTGTGGCTCAAAGTGGTAGAGCACTATCAACAAAGTGCTCAGGGGCAGGGCTCAAGTCCTTAGTTCAAGCTCCACAACAAACAAACAAAGAAAACAACTTTTATGGGGCTGAGAATGTGGCTTAGTGGTAGATTGCTCTTCTAGCATGCACAACGCCCTGCATTCTATTCCTCAGCACCACATAAACAGAAAAAGCCGGAAGTGGCGCTGTGGCTCAAGAGGTAGAGTGCTAGCCTTGAGCAAAAAGAAGCCAGGGACAGTGCTCAGGCCCTGAGTACAAGCCCCAGGACTGCCTTCCCCCTGCCAAAAAAAAAAAAAAAAAAGAATACCTAGCAGCACCCAACACTGTAAAATAATCTTGTAGTAATTCTTGCCATGTCTCTCAAGTAATCATTAATGTAAAGGCGTGTGTGTGTGTGTGTATCTGCATTGGGTATATGTCTCACGGAATGCTTTATGTGGTCATACTGTAGGATTGCTCCTAATAAATGCTGCTCTTGAGTGAGGTCTAATTATAAATTAAACCCTGTGCTTACACTAATGTGGTAGTTGAAGCCAAATAATATAAAATCAATTTAAAATTTCTCAATTATTTAAAAATTAAGAAACACACCAAATCCAATGTAACAAAATGAAGCCCATAAACTGAATAGGAGGAGTGCTATGTCAGCAGGAATCCTCTTAAGTAAAAGCCTTAAACAATGAGTTATTGGACTTCGGGTTACAACCCTTCACTCTCTATGGCCACATGGGCATGTTATAGATGTGGGTATTTGCTAGGATGAATGGATGCTGCTTAGCTTCCTAAAAGAACAAGAATTTTAGAAGGACCCAGTGGCTTTTCCCCAAGGTTGTCAACCTGAGGTGTGAGGATGCAGAGATACTTTCCAAAAGGGGGAGTTCCCACTCTTCTGTGAACATCTCTTCTTTGCCTGGCGGTGGAAGAGTTAGTTGTTCAAATGCAATTCCAAGAATGTTGGGAGGTGCTTGCTTCCTATGCTGCCAAGTGCAGTTCATAGAAGTCTCTGTGGAAGGCAGAGGATTAGATAAGGAAACTCCATTGCTCACAGACAGAGAAATCTGAAAACTTAGGCATTTTTGCAGATGAATTTTATCCCTCTCTAGCCCAAGAAACCTCTTTCTAGCTAGAGACAAAGGCAATAAATCACTGCTGGTGTGAACAATATTTGAGATAAATACAACTGTCAGATAGTTTCCTAGGAATCGTGTAAGAGCACCTGGTGACCACAAACAGCTGAATCTGTATTTTAATTCAGCAGAATATAGTCAGCCTCCTCTGGTAGCTCTAACACATCTGTAGTCAGGGCTCAGTGCTACATTCATTTATGTGGGGTTTTTTTTTGTTTTGTTTTTTTGTTTTTTGAAAAGTGAAGACATTTTTTCAAGTTTCTATTGAGTCTAAACAATAAGTCCAGGTCTAAATACTTGCGATGACATTAGCAAACTCTAATAAAGGTTTTGTTTTCTAAGCACTCAGAACACAATTCTAAGCATAGTTGAGAAAAATAATCTTGGCTATATGGAACATCATTGAACAATAACCTTGCAGCTTAATTAAGAAAGCTAAAGCCCCAGAGGAATTTTGAGCAGTTTTTGTTGCTATTGTTCCCAGAAGGAACTACAGAATAAAAATGTGGCATACATTTTTGGAAAGGGGATGATTTTCAAGGTTGTAAAACATGAAGAGAGCCAGAAGAAAATGCATTTATATGAATTTAGAGATTTTTAAAGAAATTTTAAGTAAAATCTAGGCCACCAGATGTTCTAGCTTTTGTGTATAAAGTATGTTTTGGGTATTGACATTAAGTTCATCTATTCCTGTTTGATATCTGAAAAAAAAAAGATGAAAAGGAAATAGGAAACTGGGTCAGGTCTATAGGAATGTACCACACAAGAGAAGCATTTATTCTTTGGATCCTCTCTGTAGAAGCCTTTGCTCACCTGTTACACTAAGTCACTTAATCATGGGAGATGTCTAACCACCAACTTCCTTTTTCTGCAGCTGACTCTGGGGGTGAGACCTTGGCAGTGTTTATGGCCAGCAGCGGAACCACAGAGGTTGCCACTCGAAACAGCCCAGCCACACCACCCAACACTCTTAATCTCCGTTCCTCCCACAATGAACTGTTGAATGCTGAAATCAAACACTCGGACACCAAGAACAACACACCCCCCAAATGCAGGAAAAAATATGCACTGACTAACATCCAGGCAGCCATGGGCCTAACGGATCCCGCGGCGCAGCCCCTGCTGGGAAGTGGCTCAGCCAACATCAAGCTCGTGAAAAATGGGGAGAATCAGCTCCGGAAGGCTGCAGAACAAGGGCAGCAGGACCCCAACAAAAACATTAGCCCTGCTGCCGTCATCAACATAACTTCTGAGAAGTTGGAGGGGAAAGAGCCCCACCCACCTGAGCCCTCAGGTTGTGAGATTTTGCCCTCCCAGCCCAGGAGAACAAAGAGCTTTCTCAACTACTATGCAGACCTGGAGACCTCAGCCAGAGAACTGGAGCAGAGCCTGAGCAGTCACCATGGGCTGGGAGAGGAGAAAGGCCAGCCAGGCCATGCCTCCACCCTCACTGGGACTGGTGACTTGCTGCTGCAGAAATCAAACAAACCCCAGTCCAGCCCAGAAGATGGCCAGGTAGCCACAGTCTCATCCAGCCCAGAGACCAAGAAGGATCACCCTAAAACGGGGGCCAAAACTGATTGTGCACTCCACCGGATCCAGAACCTGGCCCCAAGTGATGAGGAGTCCAGCTGGACAACTCTGTCCCAAGACAGTGCCTCTCCCAGCTCCCCGGATGAAACAGGTACTCTCAGGTGGCACTTCCTGTCCTGTTCTCTACTGTCGATCGAGTCAATCTATAGCTGACCAGAAATGTCTTTCCAGGCAGAGATGAACAGAAATATAATGGGGGTAAATTGTATGGCATTGTCATTAGACTGCTTAGCCAAACCTTAGGTTAGATTTTAAGTCATGCATCAGTTGTTCTGCTAAGTGTGTGTGTGTGTGTGTGTGTGTGTGTGTGTGTGTGTGTGTTTTAAGGGGTGGGAGCAGTACTGAAGATTGATCTCAGGGTCTTGAACTTACAGGACAGATGTTCTACCACTTGAGCCACACCTCCAGCCCTTTTTTTCACACTGGTTATTTTTGAGATAGGATTTCATTTTTTATGCTCAGGCCAGTCTGCACTTTGATCCTCCTGCTTGTGCTTCCCTGTGTCACTGGAGATGATAGGTACACAACACTCTGTCTCCAGCCATTGTGCTTCCCCATAGCTGGGATGACAAGAGTGTGTTACCACACCCAGTCATTCATTGAGATGAAGTCTGACAAAGTTGGCCTTAAATGGAGGTCCACTGCCTCCCTACTTGTAGCAAGGATTACAGGCTTGAGTCACCATACCTGATAGCTAAACGTTTTTCCTTATTTTAGGAAATTATCCTTGACATTAGTACAGTGAAATATCATCCATATAGAAATGGTTCTGCCAATGCTTATGTGAACTATTTCTGTACCAAATGAATACCAGGTTTTATTGAATAAAATAATAAAAGAAATATAGGTGACAAGGACAAGATATACTTGAATAAGAGAACTATTCTTAAATTCTCAGAAGGGCTTATTTATACTGAAGCTAGTGAAAACCAAAAAGGTGAAAACATCTTTAAAGATCTTTTTCTTTTTTTTTTTTTTTTTTTTGGCCAGTCCTGGGCCTTCGACTCAGGGCCTGAGCACTGTCCCTGGCTTCTTCCCGCTCAAGGCTAGCACTCTGCCACTTGAGCCACAGCGCCGCTTCTGGCCGTTTTCTGTATATGTGGTGCTGGGGAATCGAACCTAGGGCCTCGTGTATCCGAGGCAGGCACTCTTGCCACTAGGCTATATCCCCAGCCCCAAAGATCTTTTTCTTTTCTTTCTTTTTTTTTTCCCAGGGATGGGGCAGTGGGGCGGGGGAGGGGAGAAGGAATCTGAGGTCAGGACTCAAGATTGGTAGCCTACACTTTTGTTCCCAACTGAACCACATATCCAACCTCAAAGACCTTTTCCTTTGACCTTCACTGAGTACTATTTTAGCCTGTCCAAGTGATAATTGAAAGGAGAAAACAATATGTCTTATAAAATGACCTTAGAAAGTTAGGATGTTAACAAATCAGATTGAGATTGTTTTTCAGTACTCCCCACCCCCATATTTGCAACTTTTTTTTTAACTGGGGGAGGGGGTCTGATTAACTCAAGCTAACATAGAATTCCCTGTTTAGACCAGGCTAGCCTCTAATTCATGATCTTCCTGCCTCCGCCTCTAGGGTTATAGGCATGTGTCACCATGCAGGCATTATTGCAACATTTATTTTATTTTATTTTTGCCTGTTCTGGGGCTTGAACTCAGAGCCTGAGCACTGTCCCTGGCTTCTTTTTGCTCAAGGCTAGCATTCTGCCACTTGAGCCACAGCTCCACTTCCGGCTTTTTCTATATATGTGGTGCTGAGGAATCAAACCCAGGGCTTCATGTATACGAGGTGAGCACTTTACCACTAGGCCATATTCCCAGCCCTATTGCAACATTTTTGTCAGAGGTTTTATATAGTGACAGAAATTAAAATGATCTTAAAATTCAGCTATTTCACATTTCTTTTTCTTATGGTCTCCACTGGACTAATCAGAAAATGGAAAGATCTGTGCATAATCCTAGCTATTCAGGAAGTTTAGATCTGAGGATCACTGTATTCAAAGCCAGCCTGGGAAGAAAAGTCAAAGTAGAAGTAGAGGTGTGGTTCAAGTGGTAGAGTACCAGCCTTGAGTGAAAAATATAAGCAAGACTTTCGGGCCCTGAGTTCAAGACTCAGTGTTCTCTCTCTCTCTCTCTCTCTCTCTCTCTCTCTCTCTCTCTCTCTCTCTCTCTCTCTCTCTCTCTCTGAGTTCAAGACTCAGTGCTCTCTCTCTCTCTCACACACACACATTCACACACTTTCTCTCACATACACTCTCTCTCTCTCACACACACACACACACAGGGAAAGATCTGGAGTACTTTGTTGTGTAAGAATTAAATGTAAACAGCACTCATAGAGGTAACCCACTAACTGTTCTGTGTGCGTCCAGGTTGTTTAATGGGAGACAGATGGTAAGGTGAACAGATAAAACACCAAGGAAAATGTTATTTTTTCTGACTTAGAATGCAGGTAAGTTACAAGGAATGAAGATAAAGAGAATGGGACAGTCAAGACATTAACTTGTTTTAAAAAAAGCAAATGCTTTCAAGTGTCCTTTGAAGTGCTGATACTTTTGGTGATAGATGTCATGAGCCTTGTACAGCTAGATAGGGCAATAGGGAGGAACGGGTAAGAGGAGCCCATTGTATCTCATAAATAAATGCCTGGTCCTGAGGATCATTGGAATCATAATTCTATGTAGTAATGTCTTGAGTCCATTACTCTTATTACTTTATACATACTAGGGAAATCTGAATACTCTTGGATTTGATATTTAGGGGTGTCTTGGAGCCAATCCCCTTGTGAATTCCAAGAGATGATTATATAGACTAATATAAGTAACAGTGTGTGTGTAGGGATTTTTCTCTAAAGTAATTGGGTCATGGATTAAAAATAAACTTATTCTTTGGCTGCTGTTAAAACTAGGTTATGGGTACAGAACATTTATTATTACATGTTTAAATTTTTTATAATTAAAGCAAAAATTTCTCTAGTTAGACTTTTTTAAAGGCTTTCATTTTCCAGTTAAGAACACATTTTGTATGGGGGGCTAGGGATGTAGCTAGTAGTAGGAGCTTACTTAGCATGCAAGAGATCCTGTCCTGCAAAACAAAAAATAAAATAAAATATTTTGTAGATCAGCCCTTGCTTCCTTCCTGACTTCCAACTTGCTCCTAACTGTACAGATCTCAAACCCACAATTCTTCTGCCTCAGCCTCCCCAAATTGGGATTACAATCATGTCATAATTACACCTGGCTCCACTTTTCTACTTCAGTTCTTCTTTGTCATACATGCCTAGCCAGTAGGCACAAGCTCCATGATGTAGCTAAGATTTCTACCTAGAGCCCTGTGCTCTAGGTATGAGCTGTGGAGAAGACCTGGTTGAAGCTCAAAAATGAGTGTGGCACTCCACTCACCATGGCTTCTGTGCACCTTTGTGGCTTTACTGTGAGCCTTTGATTCCCTCCCAGGAAAGGCATTCCAGAGCCACTCTACTCGGCTGCTCACCACAAATCTGTGCTCCCTGGGCTGGCATCTCTGTGCTACTCTTGGCACATTTAAAAACCTGGATTAGACTTCTGAAATGTTGAGATGTGCTCAGTTTTCAAAGTCAATTTTGAAGACTTTTAATTTTAGAGAAAAGATGACAGCATGGTGGTGGCTCTAAGTATAGATATTTGATTTACTCAGAAAATATTAGCTGTTACTCAGATCACACTTTTCAAATGCATATTAAAAGTTCAACTTGTGCTTTCCTACAAAGTGGTCATTTGGAATTTTGGTACATACTTAATTCCACATGCTGGGATGTTGCAAAACAAAACTCTTACTCCTTTTGGGAGTTCTTTGGAATTTCCTCAGTGCCAGTTATGGACCCCTGCTGAGATGAAACCTCTTTCCTTCAGAATCATACTTCAGCCTTTCAGGTTAGGCAAACACTATAGAAATTAGTGAAAGATATCAAAGAAGTGCTTTTCAGCATCAGTGCTTCTTATGATTTTTGTCTTTCAAGTGAAACATTGTTACTGTCTGAAATTATCATAATTAGTGTAAGTGAAAAATTGAATAGCAAAATTAATGTTTACTACATGAATACTGCTATTTAAAAAGGGGGAGAGGAGTATAACTTTTAAGATACCAGTGAGCCATTTGGTAGTACATTTGCCTATTGATTTGTTTTGTGTTAAGTAAATGTGCATCATAATGGTATGTGTTTTATGACTAAGTCATGACACAATTAGCTTTGTATTGTAGTCTGCACTTGGGGGAGCCTGAAAAAATAGAATTGACTCATTTATACCTTAGGGGCATCCTTTCTGAGATGCAGTGCTATTTATAAAATCAAAACGTCACCTAACCTAGAGTCTGACTATTTCTATTTCCCTTTCTTTCTTTCTGAATTGGCCCCTCCAGCTTTCCAGCAACTTTGTTTGTCCAATCAATCATGTGTACAGTATGTCACTGCTCTATTCCTTCCCCCTGTGTAGTCTGTCCCTTGAGAAAACAAGGCTATTAAAAAGAAGAAAAGGATCAGCAACAACTGAGTTTTCATAGGAGTTTAAGAAAGTTTGAGAGTGCCTTGACCCTGATTCTGAAACAAAGGGTATATTGTTTTCATACTTGAAAATGAGAGTTTTGAACCTAGTTGGGATTTGGTCTGAGGTATGTTTCCCTTAGTAGCCCCAGGTAAAAATAGTGACTATCAGGCTCTATTAGTCAGACTATGTATGTTCTCTGTTGATTGCTTGATGCTTTATGCTTGCTTGGTAAACCTTTCAAGAGATGCATCTTTTTGAAGCTCTGTCTAAAGCCATCTGCCCGCCTGTCTATCTGTCTAATATAGTCTGTCTATGAGTTGAACAGCCCTCTACAACTTAAGCATGACCCCAATCCTGAACTCTAAATTTACTTAAGACTTTCTGAACTTCTACATTGGTTCATCTTAACTTTTGTAAGGTTGTCCAGGCCTTGATGATCTTGGAAAATAAGTCATGACTAATTGAGCAAAAATGGAGTTTATCTACATATCCCCAACTGCTCTGATGTGTTAAGTAGGCATTTGATGATCTATCTTAATTAGTGTCTGATTATGGTATTTTATAATTTAACTGGCCATGTGGCCTCATAATAGGTAGGACTGAATAACCAGAGTTGTTAGAGAAGATATACAGAAATTTTAGGGCCTACTGGGTTGTTCTTGGTGTTTGTTACACTTAAATAGCTATGCTGGCATAATAGCCAAAGATTTTTCATTGTACCATGGTCTTGAGTGGCCTGGAGCCACATCAGACTTAATTCTGTTCAACTGATTGATTGTGGTAATTCACCTGAGAACCCAGGAAAAGGAAAGTTACTGTTATTACATCTCTCCATGCCTGTAAGCAGTTCAGATCTAACTCAAATGCCATTTCCTCTGAGAAACCTCTCTAGACTCTGAGCTTTGTAAGGCCCTTTCTCTGTCACCCAAAGAAGTGTTCCCCAATGTGTGATCATGATCCTCTCAAGGATATGCTGCCTTCCTCAGAAGTTTCTGGGCCTTCCTTACGTGTGTGTGAATCTCTTAACACAGCATATAGTGCATAGCAAGAGGCCCCTAAAAGTTATATGTTTGCTGAGTAGGCGGTTAGAGCTGGATTGTGATCATTGTGCATTGTTTCTGATGTTTGCATACCTGTAGAAGCTGAAAAAGTGCCCACACCCTGTATAACATAAATCTTTAGTGCACTAGGATGATTCTTATTTATATTCTACATTTCAGGGCAGCATAAGGAATTGGAACCAGTAATTCAGTCTCTTTCAAACGTCCTCTGTATTTGAGCCCATAGATCCCTAAGTCAGAGAAGCTCGTATCAAGAAAGAGTGCCATTTTGTTTTTAGGTATATTTTGCCTAGAACTGCAAGTTGATCTGCATTACTGTAGAGTTTGAGACCTGTTGATATCTTAAGTTGATGGATTTACCTCATTGTGGCAAGAGAAGGACTCTTGTGAGTTGAATTGTTGGTGAGAGTAAAAACCAAGGTACCAACCTTATTATGTCAACACGACCAGCAGCACTTGTTATTTCTGGCATTAGCTTCCTTAAGAGTGTCAGAGATTGGGATAAGTTTGTGTTTTCACACTTTTAGAAACTTCTTCTAAATGTTCATTTTATCTAAGATGGCTTTTAGTACTTCAACCTTGAGGTAATTTTTCCTGTCTTTGCTTAAAATTCCAGACTATAAGACAGGTGCATTTTATTTAGCTGGTTTGTCCTCCTGTATTAATTTTAATCTTTCAGGCACTTGGAGTGATTCATGAGCCTTCCGGTTGTGTCTTCTCAGCTGTGATGTGACAGGAAGAATTTCAAGTAGGCAGATGTGAGATGTTTCCAAAATAGTTGGGATATAGTGTCCTGGGGCAGATATGCATTTTCTGAATTAAATTTTATTGCCTTGTGAATAATATGTATAAAAGTGCTCTTTATCTTGTCCCACAAACTTAAGGAAGAAAGTGATCTTGTTCAAATTAGTATTTTTGAAAGCTCTAGAGTAAAATCTATGTATAAGGAAACAAGACATGTATTTATCTGAACACTTAAGGTAATTTTAGGTTGTCTTTCTTTATAAAGTATGCTGGTACTTTTGTGAGCAAAAAGATGAGCATGATGACCTGAGTGGCCGTCTTTTGGGGTCCCTTCTGGGTCAAAGTCTATGACTTTGCTGCTTAGCTCTCTGTACTCACATTCTTTGCTTCCTGTGGTACCTAGCCCACTTCAAGGGAAGACCACCCAAAACTATGTTGTATTCCATAGATCATGTTTTCGAAAATACTGAATTAGATGCCAATCTTTAGATGTTGAAATATTGTGCATAAAAATATGGGCCTCTTGTTTCTCTTGTAACCCAGAAATATCACAACCCCGAGTCACAATTCCAAGACCATCTTTTAGATGGGTTCTGACCTCTCTCAAGCTCAAGGCATTGGGGCTTATGGTCCCCTGCTACAACTGTTAATAGATGCAGCTGCCTTATACACATGGAAGTCAGATAGTAGAAAGAACCGGACTCGTGCTGATCACTCCTGTCATGGCCACATACAACTGTAATACCATAGTTGCAACATCCTTGAATACAGGCTTCTTTTAAATCATAGTTGTCCTAGTGTCAATCCTATGCCTTCTGGTACAGTCATAAATGTGACTTGAACTGTGAAGTAAAACATGCGTGAAATTTCCACAGACTTCTTTAGCTGACTTCTGGGAGTTCTCCATCTGTTATTATGGCTAGAGAAAGAGAAACATTCAATTTTCAAAAGCTAGAATTTAAGCAGTTCATAAACTTTATACTTTAAAGCTGACTTAGTTAATAAGCCCAGTTTGCTTTCATAAACCTAAGGCTGGTTACCAAGTACTGATCCCATTTATTTTTTATTTTTTAAAATTTTAATGTAAAGGTGAGAGGTTACAGTTACATAAGTCAGGTAATGAGTACATTTCCTTTTGAACAGTCTCATCCCCTTTTTTGGTTTGTTGTTTTTGTTTTGTACACAACTGTGCCACTGAGCTGCTACACCCCCACCCTCGACTCTTAGAATTTATGCATTGTATTTTTCTGTTAGAACCACTGGGTTTAAAACAGTGAAATAAAGCTGCATTTTCAATCTTGGCTGGAAAAAAAATCTAGTTATTGAGTATTCAAAAATCCTTGGTGGTTTCATTCTGTGTGAAATGGGCAGAAAGTGAGGGAAGGTCGATCCAACCATTGGTGTCTGTACCTAAAATGAGAGCTGATGTTTACTGTAAGCTGTCCTTGTATTTTCCTTTTTGTTTAGCTCACCATAGACTTATTCTTGAATATGGCTGAATTTAATCCTCCCAGGAATTCTTCCTTAGAGTCATTAGGGGTACTGTTAGTTGATAGTTTTTTCCCCCTTTGTGATGTTTGATGAACTCTTCATATAGAACCAAGGAAGCTGATCTGAGCCCATTTTAAAAATGAGGAAAAAAAAAAAAGGCACCAGTGGCTTACACCTAGAATCCAAGTTCAGTAGGTTGAAATTTGGGGTAGACAAATCTTCAAGACTTTTATCACCAGTTAACCAAGAATGGGCCCAAAGTAGAGGTATGACTCAGGTGGTAGAGTACCAGTCATGAACAAAAAAAGCTGTGTGAGTGCAAGACAACTGATTTTAAGCTGGAGAACCCTCACCAAAAAAAAAAAAAAAAAAAAAAGGAAAAAGAGGTTAAGAAATGTTTAACTTTCCCACAGAACAACCAAGCAGCAGACCTAGAATATGGAACCTGGGTATATTTGACTCTCTTAAATCAGGTTTTATCACTATTCCAGTGGAATGTGATCACAGTTTTTAGGTTTTTAAAAATTTGATAACTAATGATATTTAGTCTCCCATTGTGGTTTCCAACAGCATCCACTGCAGCAAACACATCCTCTGCCATTAAAGCTCTCACGATCCAGAGATCACCCTCAAGCTCAGCAGCAAAAAGCATCATTTAAGAGGTCTTAGAATAGCCTTGGGATATATGCATGTCCATAAGCAAACAGTAGAGAATAGCCAAGGAAATTACTTAAGTAAAGAAATGGCCAAGTTTGAAAAACTGACACATTTGGGATGGCCTTGGCGGTGGAGGAGAAATGTCCTTTCTACTCTACTAAAGGGAAACTGAAAACTCTTTGTGTTTTATTGATTTCTACTAAGCTCATCTGTACATTGTTTTTAAGTGGTGATGAGAGTCCATGATTTTTGAAAGCCTAGATTTTTCGATGCAGAGATTCAGGGTTTCACTTCCAGGAAAGGAAATCTTTCTTCTGAGGAGAAGTCCACTTCTGGAAGGGTTGTGGTCCACCCCTACTCTGAGGTGCATCACCAGACAGTCAAGGGCTGTGTGTATCCCCTCTTAGCTTGTGTGGGAGAAGGCAAGGCATTGTGGGATGGCTGCCTCTCTTGAGAGCCAAGGCAAGTAATAATGATCATCTGACTGTATGATGTTCCTGTACATCAGGAAATAAGGTAGAAAAATAGATTGTATTATCAACTTTCTTTTCTCTGCTCCATTGAAAAATCCATGTATTTCTCACTTGCTGTATGGATCTTTTAAAATCTAGGAGGAGAAAGATCATAGCTAGCAGAAGAAAATTCCTTATTTGTTTTATATCTCTTATGGGTCTTAATTGTAAGTACATCATTCTAGCCTCTCACTGCATTGCAAAAGAGTGGGTTGTTGGGAAGAATTAAGATTAAATTCACACACAGTGTATGGAAATAAGGGCTCTGGGCAAAGTGCAGTGAGAATAACACATCTTAGTTGGAGTCTGGTTCTACAGCTGTTGGACTTGAATATGTACCTATAATATGGCTTTGAAATCCATGTGTTAGAATTAGCTTTGAACTATTCTAGGGACACAGTCATGCTGACTTCTTCTCACCCAGCAGAGGAACAATCTGCCCATGACTATTATTCAGTTCTCAAAGTAATCCTGAGTGTAATTATTCATTGTTGGACATGGATATTATTTAATAGGCATATTTGGCTGTAAAACCTCATTGTCCTATGGTGGAAGGTGACAGAATCTGACCACTTGAAGGGTCTTCGATTTTATTTTAGCATTCTTAGTTGCCTTTTGTTATGTCATAAAGAGGTGGTCAGCACATGCTTAGGATGAGTAGGTTCTTCAGAAGACACTTGATGGTTAACAGAATGAGTCACAATTGAAAGTATCCTAGTTACAGCTATGGTGTGGTGACCAAAGCTCTTCTACTTTTTCCATTTTGTGGTCATCAGCCAAAAGCTCATGGGCCTTCTCATGATCTAGATAAGGAATTAGGCACATAGAAACTATACTGAATCCTCTATTTTTCAGAAAAGATAACTAATTCTAAATACATTTCAAAAAGTTTAAAGTCATTGGATTGAAATATCATCTAAATTTTAAAAAGTCTCCTGAAATATTAAACAGACCTCCTTATCCTTTAGGGCACAAATCAATACCTAAAGAGAACAAGGCACATTAAAATAAAGAACGGGTTCAGTATAATTTGTAGTCAATCATTGTAGCTTCCTGCTGATCAGTTAGAAACTTAAGATTAAAATTTTTGCTGAACAAAGTAAGCAAACCACTTTTTACAATTATACTGTCAAATTTTGAGGTACATTTCCTGCTTGACAAGCTCCAAGACAGTTGTTTAACCCCTGACAGGAAATCAGACATTTAAATAATAAAAACATATAAATGTATTATTTTGATATACATATGCTCAATACACATTTAGTAATACACATATTGCTAAACTTTGAGCTCTTTTCAAATAAGTAAATGGAAGGCTGTCAAAAAATGTTAAAATTTTTACCTGTGATTCTCTTAAAAGTAATAATTTGAGGAGACACTAATTTTATTCTTATTATTGTGTTTTAAAAATGTTCCTCAGTCATTTTGGCTGATATGATTTTTGGCTTTCCTTTAAACTATTATGTTTAAAAGGGGGAGGACTTTTCTGATGAGAGTAGCACTCTTTAATAGCTTTTCACAAAATCAATTTCCACCATTCCTGCTCTGCCTCTTCTGGGTTTTGAAACTTGGGAGCGAGTTTTTTTTTGTCTCCTAAATGTAGTTTTAATTATTTTCCACAATTTGGCTGGTTCTCCTCCATATTTATTTGATGATTACAGGATTTAATTAATGTTTGAAAGAGAGAGTTGTGGAGATTTTTTGCTACTTACGTGGTTCTAATGGGTGATGATTAATATGGAAGATTCATGGTCCAAAAACCCTTGTTTCTAGATCTTAATTCTTGTGTGGAATAAGGCTGATGATGTATCAGTGTCTTTCAAACTGGAGGCAGTCTCTTGATGAATGTGTTTCGTAGCTGCCTTATCCCAGCTCATCTGTCTGAGAAAGTGTTGAGACCATTTACATGTGAAGTTCAACAACGTGGTTTTCTGGCAAAGGTGTGTGGAAAAAAAGGTGTTGCATGATCCCACCTAAAACTCTGATTCCAATTAACCTACTTTAAACTTTAGTTGAAATATGAAGCCATAAGTCTTTCTTGGAGCTGCAGGGGGAGCTGGTCTGGGGGGCAAGTGAAGAGAAGATATGGTACTCTGAACCCCAGAGGATGCTGGAAGCAGGGCAGTTGAGAGTGGCATGTACAGTCACTAGGAGAGATGTTAATAGACTCTGATCCTAGGCAGTAAGTATCTTATGGATTTGTAATTTTTTTTTAAGCTTACTGTTTTGTTGACTAGCGTGAGCCAGGGCGGAGGGGAGGGATGGGGTGGTGGTGGTGTTCATATATAGAGAAAACAAGGCAGTTCTCAGTTGATGGAATAGCTTGAAAAGATTGCCCCAAATCCAAGTTTTGAGCTTTCCTGTGGTTCAGGAGTTGAAATTTAGAAACTGTGGTCTGTAGACTAGAGTATGTTACAACACTTTTTCTTAGTTTTTTTATGTGTCCCTAATTTCTTCTTGGGCTTGGAAGGTGGGGGTGGGGTGTAGAATGCAGCAACTTATTAAATTAACCAAGTAGAAAGAGTACATTCTCAAGGTACTGTGAACCGTCAAGTTCATTCCAGCTGAACACTTTTGTTCAAAGCAAAATGCCTTGTTACCTTAATGAAATACAAATTGAACCTGCAGGTTTGTGATTATTATCAGTGATAATATCAAGCAATTCAACTTATATCTAGAAATGTTACTTTGCTCAACTTGACAGAAATTACTGATACTCATCTTTTTAGCTGGCTTTCCCCCAACTCAAATTAACCAGTTTTGTGTCGTTATCTTTTTATTTTTTCAAGGCTTAAAGATTTAGTTGGGTAAAACTGCAACAGAATGGAAAAACTCTAATTTCACTGTATATGATAAGAAATCTACCTTTAGTAGTAATTAAAATTGACCATATTTTTGTCTTCTTCCTTACCATTTGTGGATTAGTCAGTCCGTATACTGAGTGTGAGATTCTATATAGCTAAAGTGGCTTTACAAGGTAACAAGGATAGGGCTAAACTGCAAGGCCTTGCCTTGGTCATAGCTGCTTCCCTCAGTGTGGGTACCATGCTCGCTGAAGCACACAGATGGATCTTGTAATCCCTTTTGTAACCTCTTGAAAGATTCTGCTTTTCTCTAAGAATAGTCTTGCTGAATGGACCAGAGTTAACTGCTTCACACAGCTTACCACTTATGGGTTAATTTGTTCTGTATTCGTTTAGTTAGAAATCTTAGTAATTTATTAACCACATGAAACAGGATGTGTTCATTGAAGACAAGGATAGTCAATATAGAGAAACATAAATATGCAACTTTACATCATCTGTAACTCTACTGCCCAAAGGTAACTGCAGAGACTCCATTCACTGATTGTGCAGAAATATTCTGCAGCCCTGAGAGAGTAGAGCGAAGGCAAAGGCTCTTATCTGGGGTTCCAGAGACAGCTTTCTGAGGGGCTGATGATTGCGAGGGAAGGATAAAATAGGGTTAGCTCTGTCAACAGATAGGATCGGGGACGAGTGGAAGCCTATCTCCTCTGGGAACATGGAGTGATTAGATGCTGGCAACCTTGAGTTACTAATGTGTAACTGGTCTTCCTAACCTGGGGGACAAGGGATCATGTGAGGTCATGAGAAGTGGCTAGATTATTAAATAGTGTGGTCTTAAGACACAGCAAGACAGTGAGACAGTTTTTGAAGACAACATCAAGTTTGTGTCTTGAGAATAAGTAGGAAAAATAGGCTAGTAGGCATTCATGCAAGTTCATAGATTTCCCCCCCAAATTCTATCCATAGGCGTCTCTGGGTCTACGTACTGTAGACTCAGAGCTGGAAGCCAGTTCTGAGGCTACTTGCCCAGCAGAGAGTTAGTATCTGCCTACAGAAAGGAACAGTGGAGATGGAGGGAAGAGGCAGATGTGAGCTAACTATTCTAGGATTCTATTTAGAAGAAGAGGGATTTAAAAGAAGGAACTGTAAGATGTGGTTTCTATAACTGGATAGGTGAGTGACGGAACAATGAAAGTAGAAGAACCAAGCCTTGGATGAAGTAGCTTCCACTCCTCTGAAGTACTGACACTGAGGAAACAGTTGACAAATTGTAGAGAGGGCTGAATGTGCTCCAGAGATGTGAGTGTGGATGGAGGAGTGGTTCAGATGAGTTGGCCTGGAGGCCTAGTGAAGTGAGCAGGCCATGGGTGTACACTGAAACCCCCCCAGGAGGAATACGGAGGTAAAGAGGACTGCTAAGTGAGGCGTAGTGGCTAGCCACAGGGGTGTCATCTCCTGGAAGCCAGATTTGTAGGTATTTTAAAACAAAGTGTCTATTAATGCTGTTGACAGATGCTAAGACGTGCAGTAAAATGAATATGGTAATGAATTTACCATCCAGAGGTTATTCATAGCTGGTGTGGTGGCACATTTTTGGAGGATCCAGAGTTGTTGAGCCTCATGATTCATGACTACAAGTGAAATTTGATTTCAAGGAGAAAAAGACTAAGGCCATACCTTAGTGGGTGAGTACTTGCCTAGCATGCACAAGTCCCTGGGTTCCATTCCCAGCGTTAAGGGCAAAAGAAAGGCAATGACTAGAGGAGAATAATTTTGGAGATGTAATATGAGTAGAATGTTTTTATACTAGAGCTAGGAGCAGGGGGAGCTAAGGGTTTGGAGAAAGCCTATGAAGATGATTCAGGTTATAAAGGATTCAGACAATTCTGATGGATAGGCTTACAAGTGAAAAATTTCTTTGCTCCCATTCCACTGGTGTCCTTCACTAGAAAGAAACCGTTGGTGGAAGGGGAGACCATGACTGTGGCTTGCTGGTTTCGTTTTATATAAATAGGGTAACACTGTATTTCCCCACCCATGTAACATTTATTGGGGATGATAATACTTAAGAGCTAAGCCTCCAGTGCCCCATATTCTGAGTAGTACCTAAACACACACCTCACTTGGGGACTGTTAATTTATTATGTACATTTTTTACAAGTATGAGGAATTGAGCCCCCAAAAGCCTAACAAAGCTTTTCAGAGGTCACATAGCCAGATCCTCAAACAAGCAAACAGAAGCTTGCAGATTGCTGTGTCACAGCCTTGGTTAGGGGCGGGCATCTGACCACAGCTCTAATGAAATTGGAATTAGTAGGGAAGTCTAGTTCAAGACTGAAAACTTATTCTGTTGCATGTTGATCTAGAATATAAGGTTATTTCTTTGTGCTCTTGTTTTGTATTGATAGGCCTTCAGGTTATTTTCCTTTTTAGATGTTGCTTTTCCTTTTAAGGTCTCAGAGTTCAAGAGGGAAGGGAAGGTTCCCCTCTTCTACTTGCTGTGTCTGAATAAGTCCAAGACCTTATGGAGCTTTGATACTTTGTTCCTGGGGAAGAGATCCTCACCCCCACCCCCCTTACTGCCCCCAGCCAATGCTGTGTATACTAGTGAGTGGACAGTGGGAAGGAAGGCCAACCTCAGGTCCCTCTCATCTCTCCATTTGTTTACATGGGTTACTGAAGTTCAGGCTAGAGGAAGAGAGTGATGGTTTCACTTTTCTGCCCATTGATTGCATTGGTCTCCTTTCACTGTTTTTTTTTTTTGTGTTTTTTTTTTAAGATTTATTTTTGTTGACTCTTTGTGACTTCATGGCCAAAGAAAATTTCAGGGGAAATAGGGGTATTTAAATTTTATCTAATAGATTTTCTCTAATATTAAAAAAGAAAGCTGTTCCTCTCATCAGAAAAACAGCCCACCCTGGCTAGAGCACATATCAGACACATTGTTTATCAACTCTGGTTATCAGGCAAGGAAGGGACTTCATATTTTTTGGAGACTGTTACTATAGATAGGTGTAAGAGTTTGATCAGGCTGCTGAAATAAAACCCATGGGTACCTTCAACCACATACATTTATTTTCACAGTTATAGAAGCTGGAGTTCCCAGATTGAGATGCTAGTAGGTTCATTTCCTCTGAGGCCTTTCTTGATTTTAGGTGGCCACTGTCTTTCTGTGTTGTCTTCTGTGTATGTCTCCTTCTTCTTACAAGACATCAACCATAGCTGAAATGGAACTCTAAGTCCAATCCCAGCACTTAGGAAGCCTTAGTGAAACCTAGTCTCAAGCAACAACAACAACAACAACAACAAAAGAAACCAAAGATCAAACATACATATCTCACAACTGTTGGCTCAGATCTTGATGAGTTGGGGGGCGAGGGAGGGAGGGCTGTGCTAGGGTTTGAACTTGGGGCCTCAAGGTCACTGGGTTGTTTGCTTGGCTCACTCTGTATGATTTGAGCCACACCTCCAGCCTAGCTTGCTGCTGGTTATTATGGAGATAAGTCCTGTGAAATTTTCTGCCCAGGCTAGCTTCAAAGCTTGATTCTCTGGATCTCAGCCTACCAAGTAACTATAGCCATGGGCATCCAGCTCCAAGTCTTAGTTGGCTAGATTTTTCATTGGCTAGAAGCCCTATAAAATATGAATTTTTAGTGACTTATTTGCTGTGTGGATTCTAATCTGAAGCATCCCCCTCACTTTTTTTTTGAGAAATATTAGCAGAATAATGTATCTAGCAGTTTCATAATTTAAATTTGTATAGGTGAGAAGCCATCTCAATGGCAGGTGTCCTAAGATTACAAAGCAGAGAAAGGCTATGAATCTGCCACTCCTAGGTCAGGCCTTTTCTGTCATTTCTTTTCCTGTGTATCTCTTTAATTTTTAAAAAACATAAACTCTTACTACTAAATATGGAGCTCGTTGACTTTAATGAACAATTCCCTTTGCTTCTCATTGTTGTCTCGAATTTGAATATTTTTATCCTAATGTACTTAGGAATTATGTACTGAGTGAAATGGAATTTTGGATAAAATGAGCTTTTTGTTCACTTGTGTGAAATCTTAATAATTTCATGAGGTCAAAGACAGCCAAGGAGGGCTGGGAATATGGCCTAGTGGTAAAGTGCTCCCTTTGTATACATGAAGCCCTGGGTTCAATTCCTCAGCACCACATATATAGAAAAAAAAGCTGGAAGTGGCGCTGTGGCTCAAGTGGTAGAGTGCTAGCCTTGAGCAAAAAAAGAAGAAGAAGAAGAAGAAGCCAGGGACAGTGCTCAGGTCCTGAGTTCAAGCACCAGGACTGGCAAAAAACAAAGACAGCCAAGGAATTATAGAACTGAACACAGGATAGGGACTAGAGAAGTTTATATGATCTCACTGTCTTATAAAAGACCTTTTTGCAGTGCACAATTAGATTGATCCCCATTAGGTAATTTTACATGCCTTTTCCCTAAGGGAGATACTACTCAGGACGCTTGATAACTGAAAAAGTACCAAGTATACATATGATTGGATATTTTCAATAGCAAAACCTGTTGATAAGATAGTGATTTTCTTTAAAATTTTTTTTATTATCTTTAGTTGTACAAAGGAGGTGCATTTAACAAAGCAGTTTATGAATACAATGAATTTTGATCACCCCTTCAATGTTTTCACCTCACTTTGACCCACCCACTTCTTTACTTTTCCTAATTTTGTAGTATATACAATGGATCTTTGACTACATTCTCCCCACTCCCCCCCCCCCCCGCCCCCGCCTTCATTGGTCTAATCCTTTTCCCTTGGCCCCACCTTCCCTTCTTGCAAGTACCCATATTGTGGTACTTATTTAGTTGGGCTTTGATCTTGTCTTTCAAGTGTGGATGTGTGTGTGTGTGTGTGTGTGTGTGTGTATGTGTGGATGTGTGTGTAATCCAAGCTCTCTATAAGGTCTATTTTACTTATGCAAGTAGTCACAAATGAATTAAACTGATTTTCTGTAGTGAGTGGTTTGTCTTCAGGTTTCCTCTCCGCTTGTTAGATGACCCTACAGACTATAGATACACATTTATGTTGAAAAGTGACTATTACTAAATACAAATCTAAGTTATGTCCAGCATGGAGACTGCTTTGTCAAACAGAAGCCTAATGTCCTTTGCCAGCATGTGTGACTGGAATGAGGTGTACAGCCTCAAAGCTGCCTGATTTAAGATGAAGCTCATACTTGCTGACTTGGTCTGCTCACAGATTTCAAAGCTTGCTTATGAACTAAATCCCCAAGGTCAAGGAAACAGTGCAATAGGCTCTTTCTGTATTTTCTTCCATCTTATGCATCAGTACTTGGTTACAGATACAAAAGAGAACCTCTGTAGTATATCACATAAAAGAAGCAGGGTCCCTGTGCCATTTCTTCTTCCCTGAATTCCCTCCCACGTGCCACATCATTGTGTCACATCTCCTGAGTGCTGGAGGATGGGGTGTGGAATTCGGGTGCACATTGTATTATCATCTCCACTAGAACAAAGGCTCCTTGTAATCAGAAGTGGATGCCTCTTCGGCCCTGTAGATCTTGTCACACACTATAGTAGATCTAGCTTGAGGTTCCAAATCTTTCTGGAATACAAGAATATTCCAGGCTTTTTTAATCTGCCTGTGGTTCCTACTCAAATATGTTCAATGTTCTTGAGACTCATAAAACACAATTTTCTTTAAAACCACAGTGAATTCATTTCAATTTAAGTCTTTTCTTGATTACTACTTGCTAAGACCTACCGAGTGTTGGGAGCCACTGCCCTTTGGCATCAAACAGTGTTCGGTACTTTCAGATAGAGGGGACTATTTCCCTGAACTCTCTCCATGATTCTTTGGTGAGGTATGCAAAGAACACAGACAGTACTTTCCTGGGTTGCACTCAGAATCATCTCAGTCCTGTAGTTATTTGAATGGATATTTGAGGGTTCTTATCTTTACCTTTGTACTGGAAGATCCTGAGCCTCAGCAATGTGGCCATCTGTGCCTGCCTAGCTGACTGATGCTCTGGTTCAGTGTATGTTAGTGGCTAATGGCTTTGTGATAATAGATGTTAGGTATTTGTGGCCATTCTTCAATCTAGAGATACAGGACTACTTATTAAAGATTGGGATAATCTATAGTCATATGATCCCCAAAGGTCCTTGAACTAAAGATTCTAGAATACCTCAGCCAACTTTAAGCCAATGTCCTGCCCCCTGGTGTCAGGTCAAGAATTGATATCTTGTCTAATTCTGAGTCCTATTAATTATTCAGTTTAGTTTTTACAATAAATTGAACATCCTACATGAAACTAATCGTCATTTAAAGTTGCTGATGACTTGATATTATGAAAGGTGAATTTTTTAAATTTGTATTTAACATTGTTAGTTTTTTCCATCTAATGATTTTGGTATACTATTAACTGTGGTGCTGAATTTTATAGATGAAATAATAATAGTATTATATGAAACAAAAATAGCCTTCAACATTAATATGAGTTCATATAAATCTTATTACTGTGGATGCTTTTTCTAATAATTTGTCCAGAAGTAATAATAAAAATTTATTTTTTCTTTAAAATTAATATACATGAAAAAGAGATGTACTAATTACCTAACTTAGGTAACTGTTACTCCTCTATATATCGCCTTTTAAAAAGGAATTAAAAATAAAGATTACAAAATTTTAAAAGAACTGTATGTAAAGAAATTAGTCTAGGGCTGGGAATGTGGCTTAGCAGTAGAGTGCTTGCCTAGCATGCCTGAAGACCTGGGTTCGATTCCTTAGCACCAAATAAACAGAAAAAGCTGGAAGTAGTACTGTGGCTCAAGTGGTAGAGTGCTCTAGCCTTGAGCAAAAAGAAGCCCAGGGACAGTACTCAGACCCTGAGTTGAAGCCCCAAGACTAGCAAAGAAAAAAAAAAATAAAGAAATTAGTGTACATACATACATTAGATAAAACTTCATTTTAAAAAAGTTTTCTAAGAAACTTATACCTACTAGTTTGGATTAAATGAGAGTACAGGTGCTCACCACAGTCTCTAGAGTTAGAGTCATTCAAGTTCTTTATTAACAGGTGAAGACTTTGCTCTCTTGGGAAGAACAAGGTTTATGCACTCTGGAGAAAGTAGGGTGTCTTTCTGACCACATTGATATTTCTTACTATACTTAAAGCTGTTCATGTGTTCCATACAAGAAACTGCATAATGTTTTCCCTGTTCGGCCAAAATAAACTCATGTGAGATGTTTCACACAGTGCCCACAGAAGTAAGTAGTCATAAGTATTGGTTGAGGAAGATATTTCTTCTTATTATTAATTTTAACTGTCACAATTCAAGAAAACTGTACAATACTTAGAGGATACCTGTAATATTTTAATACATGTAAATATGGCATAATGTTTAAGTTAGGATAAATGCATCTCTGTGTATGTGCACACATACACACACTATTACTAAGGTTTGAACTCAGGGCTTGGCACTGTCCCTTAGGTTTTGGGGGTTTTTTCCTACTGAAGACTAGCCCTCTACTTCTTGAACCACAGCTCTACTTCTTGCTTTTTGATGCTTAATTGGAGATAAGAGTCTCGTGGACTTTTCTGCCTGGACTGCCTTCAAATCTCTGACCTTGGATCTTAGTCTTCTGAGTAGCTAGGATAGTAAGTGTGAGCCACTGGCACTTGGCTATTTGTCTTTTTGGCAAAACACTCAAGATCTTTTTTTTCCAGCTTTCTGAAATATATAGTCAATTATATTATTTACAGTAACCTTACTGTGCAATAGAGTTCATACTGAAGTATGAACCATTAACTAATACTTTCCAGCCCATCCCTAAAGACAGTGGTCTTTCATTGGTAGCATACTCCAGGTCTTGTGTTGAAGATACCTCTATAAGATTATAGCCTCAAGAAGCTAAGATTCTATTGCAGAAATCAGATAATAATGGAACCTATAATTAGACAAAATTAGCTGTAATTACTCTTAAACACAGAAAACCATTGTGTGGGGGAGAAAACTAAAGTATTGGTTAGGCGCTATTGACAGTTAAGGTCTTTTTTCTTTTCCTTTCTTTTTTGCCAGTCCTGGGGCTTGAACTCAGGATTGGGGCACTGTCTGTGAGCTCAAGGGTAGCACTCTACCACAGCACTACTTCTGGCCTTCGCTGTTTATGTCTTACTGAGGAATCGAACCCAGGGCTTCATGCATGCTAGGCAAGCACTCACTAAGCCACATTCCCAGCCCAGTGAAGGCCTTTTGAGAAGCCAGAAATGAATGCCTCCTTGTCCTTGTCCTGAAATAATTTACCTTTAATGAATAAATAGTCTCATCTCCTCTCTGTAGCTTGATGTTGCCTACAGAACAGGCAGCCATCTCCTACTTGGCATCATGGCTGCCTTCAGGCCTCTCTCAAAGCCCAGAATCATCAAAAAGAGGAGCAAAAGGGTCATCAGGCACCAGTCAGAACCAATATGTCAAAATCAGGGATAACTGGCATATTGACCCTAGAGTGCAGAGAAGATTACAAGGCCAGATTTTGATGCCTAACACTGGTTACGGAAATAAGGAAACAAAGGACATGCTACACAGCAGCTTCTTGAAGTTTCTGGTCTATGACATCGAGGAACTGGAAGTACTACTGCTGTGCAACAAATCTTTTTTGTATTTTTTTCTTCTTGTGGGGGACTGGGACTCAAATTTGGTATCTGATGCTTTATGCTCCTTGGCCTTGCCACCTGAGTCACACCTCTAACCCCTCCACAACAAACCTTTATGTACTAACATCACTCCCAATGGGTCCTTCAAGAACTACAAAGCTATGCTAGAAAGAGCATACCAGTCAACAGGGCAGACATTCCTCAACAGTTATCCAAGAGTGTTTTGGCTTCACAGTCCTATGAGTTCCTTGAAGATACAGTGACTCTACCCATTCATACACCTGTCCTCAGAATGGATCCTCAGAATCCACCTCAAAGTAGTGAGTTGTTCATTAGAAGTTCTCATATCATGTTAGGTGGAAGAGACTTCTCCAATATGTCTGAAACTAAATGTCCTTTATTACCATCCTTTCTTCAGCCCTGCAACTAAACAAGTGGCCAGGCACCTTCTGGCCTTTGTTAGGCTCTGTTTATTTTAATACAGAATACATGCCAGTGTGATGCTGATGTTTAATTGTGTCTTACAAAAGATCCATTGATGTTCTAACCGCTGATACATAGGCATATGACCTTCTGGTCAAATGTCATTGTAGATGGAGTCATGTTCAAATGAGAGCTTTAGTGCAGGCCCAATCCAGTATAGCTGGTGGCCTTAGAAGAAGGGGGATTAGGACAGAAACACAGAAAGTGGGAACGCCATGTGAAGACAGCACAGACACTGGAGTTATGCTGCCACACATCATGGGAAGTCAAGGCCATCTTACTGGCTGAGTAAGGGAGTTTTCTCCCCTAGAGGCTCTGCCATATCTTTGATTATCTTTGGTCTTCTAGCCTATAGAACTTCATGACAAAAGATTTTGCTTATCTTTAGTCTCTTGGGTATAGCAGCTGTAAACGAGATCTGTACATTACAACTGTAGTCAATATCTGTATCAGTCCAGGACCCAAGGGGTGACTGACAAAGAGTGGCCTAACCTTAGTCCCAGCTTGCCTGTGTTGTACCAGAGAACAAGTAGTGGAATGAACGAATGCTCTGACTTCTTTGGCCTCTCATGCTCTGCTGGCTTGTGGAGCCCCTCAGTGTCCAAACCTACCTAGGGAGTTCAGTGATGCAGGAGGTACATTGTAGTCTCTCGGGACTCAGCAGTGTAGTAGGGGAGGACAGGATTTGAGATAAGGGGCATGTGTGTTTCTAAAACAAACTCTTATGTCTAACAATGTATTTAGCATATCACTAGTCCCCATCAAATACTTGTAGCTATAGTTGATTGTTTATGTTAGAATCTAGGGTTCAAGGCTGTGGAATTCATTGAACAGATTCTCACTAAGTACAGAATGTAGTGCTGGATCTTGGCCCTGCCCTGAGGATAAGCAGTCAGCAAAATTAACTGTCCTTGTCTGCACAGTCCAGTGGGCAGCAACTATATTAGCCTGGGTTAAATACCCGTGAGACTTTGCTTTTATAATCTTCATGGGGAGTGTTAACTGCTCACTAGATACTCCCCTATCCGTATAGAGCACAAGCTTCCCAAGGCCAGTGATGAAGTCTCCCATGTTACTGCTGATTTCCAGGACGCAACCCATGTCTTGGTGCTCCTGAATGAATTAATGAATGCCTTGTATTTACTTGTGAGTTGCTTAAAATATACAAAATTGGAAACACTAAGTATATTAGGGATTTATCTATTTTAAAGAATTGTTTTAATTAATCCTTTACAAAAGCAAGCATGTTGTGGCAAGTAAAATACCTTGTACTTTATCTAACGGGTAGATCTGTGTTTGGGGAACTTTGCTTTTACTTTTGGTTTTTGGTTTTACTGAGACTATTGTTTATTCAGTTTTAGAGACTGGCAATTACCTTTATTTTGGAGGGGGTACCAATTGGCCCCTAACACTATGTACTGAATGTAAACATGTAAGATGCATTGTGTGTGGCAGCCTGTTCACACTCAATTCAGTGGTTTGAATCCAAACTTGGAATCTAGTTCCATATTTCTTCATTTTGTTTTTTTCTTGTGTTGGTACTAGGGCTTGAATTCAGGTCCTGGGTACTGTCCCTAAGCTTTTCTGCTCAAGGCTAGCTCTCTACCACTTGAGCCACAGCCTCACTTCTGGCTTTCTTGGTGCTTAATTTGAGATAAAAGTCTCATGGATTATCTTGCCTGGACTGGCTTTGAACCATGATCCTTATATCTTAGCCACCTGAATAGCTGGGATTATAGGCATGAGCCATTGGCACCTGGTGAGTATTTCTTAACTTTAATGATTAAACAAAATCTTTGCTACTTCTTATCAGATTAGAAATTAGTAACTCTCAAGCCCTCCCCATATTACAATATATGTTAGCTGAAAATTTAAAAAATACTTTAAAAATGAGTCAGTCGAATCAAAAGAAGCAGTTGTGTAAGACTGGGGAATAGCTCTATTGGTAAGATTTCTTTCCTAGCAAGCATAGGGTGCTCAGTTCATTTTCCAACCCCCATGCACACACAAGAAACAGCATTTATGTGGTAGACTTTCTTTAGTCTTAAAACGTTTTCTAGTATTAAATTAGGGCTATTAACTCTACAGGGTCTCCAAAATACCCTTGCCACAGGGAAAGCTGCACTCCTGTGATGACCATATAAGGAACACATTTCATTTCTAGGAAAAATATTACCGAATCCACAAGCACTTGTGTTTCTAATAGCTTCAGAATAGGGAAATTTAAAGCAAATGGAAAGCAGCTGACTTAACCATTTTCTCACAAAAAGTTTCACTGTTTCTGCATAAAGATGTATAATGTATTCCTTAGAGACCTGACTGCAATTATGGCATCCTTTATTCAAATGAGTGAATAGAGAATTTCATTTTTGTACTTACCACTAGTATGGAATGCCTTCTCAGCTTAAAAGAAACACAGGAAATTACTTGTAAAAACATTAATGAAGGACATCAAAGATAAAGTGAAAGCAGGTTTAAAACTACAGTGGTTTTTCCTTCTTCCCTGACTTTGAGTCTTATGGGAAAGAGTTGTGTTAGGTTTTTTTTTTTTTTTTTCTCTCCAGAAGGTTTATTTTGGAGTTTATAACTTGGCTGAAAGAATATTGAGCACTAAGAAGATAATTCCTGCCAGGCGGTGGTGGCTCATGCCTATAATCCTGGCTACTCAGGAGGCTGAGATCTGAGGATTGCAGTTTGAAGTCAGCCCAGACAGGAAAATCCATGAGATTCTTACCTCCAGTGAACCCCCAGAAAACCAAAAATGGTGCTTTGGCTCAAAGTGGTAGAGTACTACCCTTGAGCAAAAGAGCTCAAGGATAATGCTCAGGCCCCAAGTTCAAGCCCCATGATGGACACAAAAAAAGGTACTTCCAACTTGGATAAATCTTAAGAATTACTTTGCCACTGAGATCTTAACTATAAAGAACGGCACAATTAGAGGGAATGGTGAGTTATGCACTTAGACATTCTTAGGAGAAAAGACAAGAAGCCACTCTTCCATGTTTGGTGAAAGACAGTCCTTTATTTGTGTTGAACTTTAGGTGACTGTTGGTCTGGGACTGAGGGTTTCCCAAGATACTGGACTTCCAGGGCTGCACCTACCAGAGTTCCAAGATCCATGAAGGCTGAACTCTAGCTCAGCTGCCCTGTTAGTTACGAGTCTTAGCTCCTACATACTGGTGACCATGCCAGTCATCACTATGGGAACCCTAGATACTCACATGCACTCAAAAGTCCTAGAATGAACAGGAGTGGCATTGGGGCTAGTCTTGTCCCATCGACAAGACAGCACTGAAATAGGGTACATACATGAGTCTATCTTGTTTTAAATATCCTGTTTAATTAGTTTAAGTGCCTTTGGAGCAAAACAAGTAGACACAGGCAAGAAGCAATACAAATCAAAAATCCAGTGCATGGGAACAAAGGGAAGAATTCAATTCAGTTGATAAACTAATCAAATCCTCGCTATTTGTGGCAGTATTTACACTCTCTGGTTTTCACATTATAGGGTCATTATAATGGTGTTCAGTGTGTAGATAATTTGGATGGGTAAAAGGAGATAATGAGCCTCTTTAGAATGATAGGTCACCATCTTGCTCCCTCATCTCACCTCCTCTGAATCAGGGAATTTACTCCTAGCAAGGATAGAAGGGATGAAACAGAAGAAAGATATCTGACTATAAGCAGGTTTAAGTAAGTGGCAGGGCATGAAATGACTTGAAAAATCCCTAATGACAGGGTTGGTGTGCAGAATTAAGTGTGTGTTATACTTACATGTAAATAATATAGATATGAAGTACAGTTGTGCTGATTATAAAACCTTCCCTCAGTCCTATTAAAAGAGATTATAGTGGGTAACCTTTGGTGGAAACACATTCCCATTATATTTCAAATATAGTCAATATATTCTTTCTTTAACCGATTGATTTTCATTCTTTCCCTTTAACCATGTGCTTGTTCACAGAGATACAGCTGGAAGTCATGTTGTCATGACAACAGTTCCCCACTGGGAGGAAAGATTCTTTCAAATGACCAGTGACTGGGATTTTAATCACTGATTTATATTGATAGACAAACAATTTAGGGATGGAGGGTTTGTAATTACATCTGATTTTGGCTTTGTATTTTCTCTCGTACTGACATGTAATTTTTGAACATCTGTTTGTTATGGTAAGTAATTTTTATACAAATACATACAAGTCAATTTTGATCTGTGCTGTGTTGTCAATAATAATAATCTCAAGACATATGGATTCCCCCTGCTTAAAATTTTGTTAGGACTTTGTTGCCTTTGTAAATTCTAAACTCAGAGACACACATGTACCATATTTACATTTAACCACTGAGGGAAAGGAATGTTTCAGTAGAAACTTGAATATGAGATAGAAATTTACCCTGAGTGCTTTGTTTCTAAAGGGAGATTAGTAGCACAGGATGAAGAGATTAATTTTTTAAATGGGTGATTGGTAAAATTTGGGGAAAAACATGAACAAATTTTAGTTTCAAATAGAAAAGATTCCAGCACAAAAGAACATCACAGGCAAAGACCTGGGAAGCCGAAATGTACAGCATGTCATGAGAGCAGGGTGTGTACAGTTGGACTATGGATGGGAACAGGGAGGGGGCTACAGTAACAAGATTGTGAAGGGAGGGGGCCTTGAATGCAATGCCATGCTAACGAAAGGCAGCTCATTGTAGATGGAAGAACAAGAATGGATTGAAGTGGGTCTTTTCTAAGAAATGACAAGCCTTAGTACAGTTGGAAGGTATAGTACAGTCATGATGTCTGATTGCTTTCCATCCATGGACAAGCATTCCAGTGTGTTAACTAACTTTTTGTTCAAGAGCATGCTTGACAATATGCATTTTCGTTTTGGGAGTGAAGGCCATTTACTCAGAGCACTTTTCCCATGCATTGTGATTTATTTTTTTAAATTTTATTGTCAAGGTGATGTACAGAGGAGTCACAGTTACATCGTAAGGTAGTGAGTACATTTCTTGTCATATTTGTTACACCTTCCACATTGTGCATCCTGCATTGTGATTTAAAGACATCCATTTATGCTGAGTACATCCAGTGCATTGTTTATACTGCTGCCTGGTACTCCATTGTATGAATCCAGCACATTTTACCTTCCTTCTTCTAGAGTGAACACCCTAGAATGTATCCTCTAATGGAAGCATGTGGACAGTATAACATATATATGGCTTGATACTGCTGGATCTGCAGGGAATATATTTTTTGTTTTCAAAGAAATTAGATTTCTCTCTTCTTCTTTATGGACATAAAGATATAATTTCATGTTTTGATTCCTGTAAAAATACAGCATTTTAATTGTTGATTGAATTAGATTCTTTCGATGGGCAGGTGAGTCAAGTTAAGCCTTACTTGTTTTTTCTAGGCGTAGTTCACCAACTGATTTTTGTACATATGTTTATCAAATAGACCAAGTGGCATGAAAGAGGTCATGCTTTCTTTCCCAGAGCAACCAGGTGAAATCTGAGCAAAGTGCAAGTATAGGTAACTTTGTTCATAGTAAGAAAATTTCAGTTCTTGCAGAATGTAATTTCAAAATGAATTAGTCACTGAAGCAGAAAGTGAGGAGGATTTAAAAAGAGTATCATTCTTAAAGGGAAAACTGTGATCTATGGAAAATTTATACCAAAAACAAACACTTGTTTTTTTGTTGCCAGTCCCAGGGCTTGAACTCAGTGCCTCATGAATAAATATATTGCACTTACACCATAAACCTTCCACATACTCAGCTTACTTCCTCACAAGTGGTACTCTACAGCTTGAGTCATGCATCCAGCCCTGCTTTTTGCTGGTTAATAGGAGATTAATTTGAGTCTCATAGGCTTTTCTGCCTGAGTCGGTCATGATCCTCCAAGTGTCAGTCTCCTGAGTTGCTAGGATTATAGACATGAGCTACTGGTGCCCAGCCTGAATTTGTGTGTGTGTGTGTGTGTGTGTGTGTGTGTGTGTGTGTGTGTGTGTGTGTGTGTGTGTGTTTAAAGCAATTTATACTCTTCATTTCTTCAAAGGGAATTAACAGAAAAATAGTTTATTCTTTTACACAATTCATTTCTGCTCCTCGCTCAGTAGTTGGATTCTTCCCACTGTAGTATCCTAAAGGGAGGAATAAAGAATGCACTCAGTTCATTCATCAAAGCACATGTACAGCCCAGCAAGGGCACAGCTTGCTTCTTTGAGGAGGGAAGCACTAATGATATCTAGTGTGAGGTTCTCCATACATGGTACACTTCCTCCCACTGATGTCTGCAACAAGGAAGACTTAGACACAGTTCCTGAGAGAGAGTTCCTTTAATACCCACTTCTGAAACCTAAGGATCGTGTGTGTGTGTGTGTGTGTGTGTGTGTGTGTGTGTGTGTGTGTGTGTGAAATGATCTTCTCTCAAAGGCCTTTAATTTAGAGTGATTTCTTTCATAGAGAAAATGATGAAGAGTACTAAAGAAGAAGAAGCTTAGAACATAAAGGGATTGAAGGACAAATAAACTATTATTGGTAAATAAACACAAACTACTAAGAGATTTAGGAAGAGAGAAATGGTGGTAACCCAAGACAAAAACCTTATAAAAACCAGTTTTTCCAAATGCAAGCTGGCAATTTTAAAGCAACTATTTCTGTAGTATAAGAAATTTGGCATTTTCCCCAGAGACCCTGAAGATAAGAAATCTCTGATGTCTCAAGTGCGTTTTTCTTGTGGGAAGATAATTTTAGCATTTTGGCTAGGATTTAAGAGCAAGTGGGTTAAGTAGTATATTTGTGTGTGAATAAAAAAAATAGCAAACATTGGTTCTAGATCTTTTTGGGATGTCATAGCAAAGTAAGACTTAAGATTCCTTTCCCTTCCTTTACATTCTTCCTTTTTCTTTTTTCCCTTCCTCTTTCCTGAAGCTCTCATTCATATAGACATAATGTAGGCAGCCTCTGTAATTTCTTTTTTTTTTTTTTTTTCTCAAATTTTTATTGTCAAACTGATGTACAGAGAGGTTACAGTATCATACGTTGGGCATTGGATACATTTCTTGTACTGTTTGTTACCTTGTCCCTCATGCCCCCCTCCCTCCCCCCTTTCCCCCCCCCCCAGTGTTCAGTTCACTTACACCAGACAGTTTTGCAAGTATTGCTTTTGTCGTTATTTCTCTTTTTTTACCCTGTGTCTCTCAAATTTGGTATTCCCTTTCAATTTCCTACTTCCAATACCAGTAAACACGGTTTCCAATATACTCAGATAAGATTACAGAGATAGTGTAGGTACAACCATAGGAAGGTGATACAAGAGCATCATCAATAATAGAAACTACACATACACCTAGGACGTTGAAAGTAGTTACAACTGTGATATATCAATTGTTTCCATAACATGGAGTTCATTTCACTTAGCATCATCTTATGTGTTCCTAAGGGTATAGCTATTGGGCCTTGTGAACCTCTGCTATGGCTTGCCTAAACCTGTACTAATTATTCCCAATAAGGGAGGCCATAGAGTCCATGTTTCTTTGGGTCTGGCTCACTTCACTTAGTATAACTTTTTCCAAGTCCTTCCATTTCCTTACAAATGGAACAATGTCATTCTTTCTGATAGAGGCATAAAATTCCATTGTGTATATGTACCACATTTTCCTGATCCATTCATCTATGGAGGGGCATCTGGGTTGGTTCCAGATTCTCGCTATGACAAATTGTGCTGCGATGAACATTGTTGTGCTGGTGGCATTACTGTGATTTTGTTTGTGGGCTTTTGGATAGATACCCAACAGTGGGGCTGCTGGGTCATAGGGGAGTTCTATATTGAGCCTTCTGAGGAATCTCCATACTGCTTGCCAGAGTGGCTGAACCAGTTTGCATTCCCACCAACAATGAAGTAGGGTTCCCTTTTGGCCACATCCCCTCCAACAATTGTTATTATTAGTTTTCTTGATATATGACATTCTTGCTGGGGTGAGATGGAATCTCAATGTTGTTTTGATTTGCATTTCCTTTATGGCCAGTGATGTAGAGCATTTTTTCATATGTCTATTGGCCATTCTCATTTCCTCATCAGAGAAGTTTCTTTGTAAGTCTTTAGCCCACTTGTTGAGGGGGCTATTGGTTCTTTGCGGTTTTGTTTTGGAAGAAGGTAATTTTTTTAGTTCTGCATATATTTTAGAGATGAGGCCTTTGTCTGTTGAATGTCCGGTAAAGATCTTCTCCCAGTCTGTGGGCTTTCTGTTTATCTTGAGAGCTATGTCCTTTGCCATGCAGAAGCTCTGCAGTTTAATGCAGTCCCATTTGTCCAACTTTTCTTTGATTTGTAGCCTTTCAGGGTCTTTGTTAAGGAAGTTCTGTCCTGTGCCAAGGAGCCCGAGTGTTTCTCCTGCTCCTTCCTTTAGTGTTTTCAGGGTGCCTGTTTTGATTTCAAGGTCTTTAATCCATTTGGAGTTTATTTTGGTGCAGGGTGATATACAAGGATCTAGTTTTAGTTTGTTGCATGTGTTGAGCCAGTTTTGCCAGCACCACTTGTTAAAGAGGCTATCTTTCTTCCATACTATTGTTTTAGCTCCTTTATCAAAGATTAAGTAGGCGTAGTTCTGTGGGTTTAATTCTGGGTCTTCAATTCTGTTCCATTGGTCTTCAGGCCTGTTCCGGTGCCAATACCAAGCTGTTTTTATTACTATAGCTTTATAATACAGCTTGAAGTTGGGTATTGTAATTCCTCCAGCACTGTTCTTTCTGCTTAGGAGTGTTTTTGCTATTCTAGGTCTTTTATTGTTCCATATGAATTTCTGGATTGCTTCCTCTATTTCATTAAAGAATGGTGTTGGGATATTAATGGGTATTGCATTGAATTTGTAGATAGCCTTTGGCAATATTGCCATTTTGATTATATTAATCCTCCCAATCCAGGAGCATGGGAGGTTTTTCCATTTCCTTAGTTCTGACTTAATTTCGTTTTTCAAGGTTTTAAAGTTCTCCTCAAAGAGGTCTTTCACTTCTTTGGTTAAGTTTATTCCTAGGTATTTTATGTTTTTGGGGGCTATTGCAAAAGGAGTTGCTTTCCTGATTTCAGCCTCGGTCTTCGGGTTGTTAGCATAGAGAAAGGCTGTTGATTTTTGAAGGTTTATTTTATAACCTGCAACTTTGCCAAAGTTTTGGATCAGCTCTAGTAGCTTGGGGGTAGAGTCTATGGGATTCTTTAGGTATAGGATCATGTCATCTGCGAAGAGAGAAAGTTTAACTTCATCTTTTCCTATTTGGATCCCCTTTATATTCTCTTCTTGCCTAATTGCTCTGGCTAGGAATTCTAGTACTATGTTGAAGAGCAGGGGAGAGAGTGGACATCCCTGCCTTGTTCCTGATTTTAAAGGGAATGGCTTTAGTTTTTCACCATTTAGAGTTATGCTTGCTGTTGGTTTGTCATAAACTGCCTTGATTATATTCAGGAATGTTCCCTGGAATCCCAGTTTTTCCAGGGCTTTTAGCATAAATGGGTGCTGGATTTTATCGAACGCTTTTTCCGCATCCAGCGATAAAACCATGTGGTTCTTTACCTTGCTCCGGTTGATGTGGTGGATTATATTAATTGACTTGCGTATATTAAACCAGCTTTGCATCCCTGGGATGAATCCAGTTTGATCGTGGTGTATGATTTTTTTGATGACCTGTTGAAGTCGATTGGCCAGAATTTTGTTGAGAATTTTTGCATCTATGTTCATTAGGGAGATTGGTCTGTAGTCCTCTTTCCGTGATGAGTCTCTGCCTGGTTTTGGGATGAGGGTTATACTGGCTTCATAAAATGAGTCTGGTAGTGAACGTTCTCTTTCAATTTCATTGAAGAGTTTGAGAAATATTGGAGTGAGTTCTGTTTTGAAGGCCTTGTAGAATTCTGCGGTGAATCCGTCTGGACCTGGGCTTTTCTTGGATGGGAGATCATTTATTGCTGTTTCTATTTCAATACTGGATATGGGTCTGTTTAGAAGGTTTAAGTCTTCATAGTTGAGTTTGGGGGTATCAATTTTTTCTAGGAAATCATCCATTTCTTCCAAGTTCTCGAATTTGTTGGCATAAAGGTTTGCAAAATAGTCCCTTATTATTTTCTGAATTTCGGTTATTTCTGTGGTGATGCTACCTGTTTCATCTCTTATCTTGTTTATTTGAGTGTGCTGCCTTCGTTCTTTGGTCAGGTTTGCCAGGGGTCTGTCTATCTTGTTGATTTTTTCAAAGAACCAACTCTTTGTTTTGTTGATTCTTTCGATGGTTTTTTTAGTCTCTAATTGATTTAATTCTGATTTGATTCTAATTATTTGCTTCCGTCTATTGACTTGGGGTTTGGCTTGCTGTTCTCTCTCCAGAAAATTAAGGTGCTTTCTTAAATTACTGAGTTGCTGTTTCTCCAGTTTGTTGATGTATGTACTCAGAGATATAAATTTTCCTCTGAGTACTGCCTTTGCTGTGTCCCAAAGGAGCTGGTACTTCGTGTCCTCAACTTGGTTGAAGTCCATAAACATTTGAATTTCCGTTTTAATTTCTTCAATGATCCACTGATGGTTCAGCAGTGTGTTCTTTAGTCTCCATGAATTGTGGGATTTTCTGTGGTGGCTGAGTGAGTTGAGCTCTAATTTTATTCCATTGTGGTCTGAAAGAATGCAGGGAATGATTTTGATACTTCTGAATTTGTACAGATTTTCTTTGTGCCCTAAGATGTGATCTATTTTGGAGAATGTTCCGTGTGCTGCCGAAAAGAATGTGTATTCTGTCCTTGCTGGGTGGAATATTCTGTAGATGTCGATTAAGTCTAGTTGGTCTATGCAATTGTTTAGTTCTGTGGTTTCTTTGTTCAGTTTTTGGCGTGTTGATCTGTCCAGTGGTGATAGTGGAGTGTTAAAGTCCCCCACTATCATTGTGTTTGGGTCTATGAATGTTTTTAGAGCCAATAGTGTTTGTTTGATGAAGTTGGGTGCTCCTGCATTTGGTGTGTAGATATTTAGGATGGTTATTTCTTCCTGTTGGAGAGATCCTTTTACTAGTATGTAGTAACCTTCTTTGTCTCTTCTTACCTTTTTTAATTTGAAGTCAATTTTGTCTGATACTAGGATTGCAACTCCAGCCTGCTTATGGGGGCCATTTGCTTGATAGATTTGTTTCCAGCCTTTCACTTTTAGAAGATGTTTACTTTTGCTGGATAGATGTGTCTCTTGGAGGCAGCAGAAAGATGGATCTTGATTTTTGATCCAAGTTATGAGCCTATGTCGTTTGATTGGAGAATTAAGTCCATTAATGTTGACAGTTAGGATTGAGAGGTGATCGTTTGTTCTTTTCATTATCACTATCTTGTTTAAAGGTGTGTCTTCCCATTTCTTGATCTAGTGTTTACTAATTAGGGTTCATTTCTCTGTCTGTGTTGGGATCTTGATTATTTTCCCTGTAGAGTACATCTTTAAGGATTTTGTGTAAAGCTGGTTTGGTGGAGATATATTGTTTCAGTTTTTCCTTATTGTGGAAGACTTTTATTTGACCTTCGGCTATGAAGGAGAGTTTGGCGGGGTACAGAATTCTTGGTTGGTAGTTATTTTTATTTAGAGTTTGGTATACTTCATTCCAGGCTCTCCTTGCTTTCATGGTCTCTGCTGAGAAGTCTGGGGTAATTCTGATTGCTTTTCCTTTATATGTGATTGTTTTCTTTGCCCTAACAGCTTTGAGTATTTTTTCCTTGCACTCTGCTGAAGCTGTTTTGATCACAATGTGTCGGTGGGAAGTCCTATTCTGGTCAGGTCGATTTGGGGTTCTAAATGCTTCTTGTACCTGTATAGGCCTTTCCTTCTGGATGTTTGGGAAGTTCTCAGCTAGTATTCTGTTAAATAGGTTGCCTATCCCATTAACCTCTTTCTCCAAGTTTTCCTCAATACCTATTATCCTTAAATTGGGCTTCCTGATTGTGTCTTGAATCTCCTGTAGCGATCTGTTTTGTTGCTTGGACTGGATTTGTATTGATTTTTGATCTTTCTCCATAGAGTCTAAGGAATCTTCAGCTCCTGAGATTCGATCCTCTGCTTCAGTTAGTCGGGACTGTAGGCTAGCAACTTGATTTCGAATCTCTTTTCCTTCTGACTGGTCTTTCCTGATGATTTCCATGTCATTTCTTAGGTCCTGTATGGACTTCTTTACTTCATTAACTTCATTACTTTGGTTTTGAGTGTTGTCTCTCAAATCTTTAAGTTGGGTAGCTATCTTTTCATTTGACTCTTGAAGCTCACTTATCTTTCTATTTGTGGATGCCATGAAATTCTCCATTAATTTTTGCTTTGCCTCCTCACGCTCTAACATAATTGACTGAAGAGATTCAAACTTTTCATTTATCATGTTTATCAGTAAACTTTGTAGAGCATTTTGGGGGTTTTCTTCTATGTTTTTGATTGACTGTTCTGCTTCCTGCTTGTTTTGAGTGGGGGATAAGACTTCATTATTTGCCATCTTTCTTGTGTTTCTTCTGCCCATTTGAATTGGGAATGCCAGTCTACCAGCACCTGTGAGCACTGTTTAAGACCCAAAGCAGCCCTTACCAAGCACTGTTGTGTAAATCTTACAATTTCACAATTATATACAGATACCTTGTATACCTGTCTATAAAGTTAGATTTGGTGTTCCTAAAGAATACAATTTCAATATAACATCCGATCCTGGGCCCTGTATTCAGTAGTTACTTATTTACTGTTACAACCCTATATGCAATTCTTGTTTTTATATTAAGTTCTTTTAGGACTGGTTTTCTCTATGAACCCCTTTGATTCACTCGTATTAAGCTGGGATACCCTCTATCCAATAACCAGGAGTCAATGGAACCTGGAGGTCCAGGCAGTAAGTCAGGCGGGTAAGTTGGAGGTAGTAAAGAGAATAGAGTAAAGTGTATTGGGGGGGGTGATTTTGGTTTAGTTTCAGTGACGTGGAAATGTGGAGAAGAGTAGAATCAGTAGAAAGAACATTGATAAAATGACAGACACTGGAGAGTTAGCAGAAAAGGGTGTAGGTGTTATTTATAGGAAAGTAATTTTTAAAGGAAGAGGACGCATCGAGAGAAATGAAGTAAAAATACTGGAAGACAGAAACACAAAACAGAGAAAAATTATTTAAAAAGGAAGCATAAGTAGATAAAAAGGAAAATAACAGAAAAAGAACAACCCAAACAAATAAACAAACACAAAAAAAACTTGATAAAACAAACCAATAAAAATGGAAAACAAACAAAAAACAAACAAACCAAAAAAAAAAAAATAAAATAACCAGCCAATGATGTTTCAGGTGTGAAAAAATTAAAAAGAAAATTTAAAAGAAAAGTTTTTTAAAAAAAAATGTTTGAAAAGAAAAAGAAACCAGTCTCTGATTTCCCTGCAATGGACTGCAGTCTATTTTCCTGATTGGCTGGTTTGACTTGATTTCAGTTGGCAAGGGGTGGTTCTGTTCTGGCCTTCTCCCCTGTTGGTGCAATCGTGGGTCTCTGAGATTCCCACAGCTTGCAGGCAGGCCTTGGGCGTCCTCTGTCGATGGGGACGTGAGCAGTCTCAGGAACTGTGGCTCCTCTGTCTGCTGTGGGGCCGCTGCCTTTGATGCCTGGTCTTGACTACGCTGTGACCACAGCAGGGTGGGGCGCCTCTGGGCTGTTTTGCTCCGCTGAGCGTTGCTTGCCTGAGGGAGGCGGCCTCTGTGGCATATGTAGCTATGGAATACAGCTCCGTTTTGGGCTGGGAATTAGCTTCCTCTGTGATGGGACCGTTTAGCTGTCCCTGGAACTGTTTGTTCCTCCGTCTGTTGTTTCCGTGCCCCTGGTAGCTGCTCGCAGCTTTTGCTTTAAGTTTAGAAGTTCCGGCGGGCAGGGCGGGGCATCTCTGGCTAAGCCCCGGACTCGCCTCCCGCCAGGGCAGGGGGGCAGGGGGCGTTCTTCTGGGCTGGGCTGGTTCTCACTGATTCCGCCCCTCCTGCCCTTTTCAAAGATGGCTTTTTTGACCTCACTTTCCCCAGGCCCGCTTCAGTTCCAGTCTGGTCTGACCCTATGCCAGTGTCAAAGATGGCGCTTTGCTCTGGCGGTGGGGACAGGGATGCCTTCCAGAAGCTGGACTGTGGGCACAAGTGATGATAAATTTTGGGGGTACTCACGCTGTCTCTGCGATGTGAGGTCCTCCGTGCTCGGCTGCCGTCTGGAGTATTTAACACTTTAGCTGTGCGGAGTGCGGGGGCGGGGGAGGCTGTGCCCGGCACTGTGCCGGAGCCGGCGCTGGCGCGGCGCGGCGGCGGGACGCCGCTCGGAGCTGAATTATGTGCTTTCAGACCAGCAAAGTCGATTTTTCCTTCCTGTTCAGAATCCCTGTACTGTTAGAAATTACTTTGGCTGTCTTTCTCGGAGAAAGAGTTTCTATGAGGTGATAAAGCTATGATATCGGAGGGAGCGCTGCAAGGGCTCAGCCACTCCTCCGCCGTCTTCTCTTGGAATAGCCTCTGTAATTTCTGAGAATGAAATCTGCATAAAGGATGTCACTCTAAACTACATGAATGTTCAGTCAGGACATTTACATTGCACTCTGCCATGTGTGAGACATGTTTTTCTAACCTTGGTTGATTATAATAAAAAGAGAAGTCTAGGCTTTACCTGAAAGAACTTAGATGTGTTTAATTTGCGATGAGTAGCCTCTAAATGAAATTTTCTTTTTTTTTTTTTTGTTATTAGGAACTTGAAATTTAAACACTGAGATGCCTTACATCCTAATCTACACAAAAAGGGAGTTATTTTACACTTTGAACACAAGTTTACTCTTTGAGATTTTTGGGAGTAATTACCCTAGTTACTTTGTCCATTCCTGGAATTTTGGCTGTGTTACCTAATATTGTATCATGCTAGATTCTATTTTGAGTAAATTATGACACCTGTATGCATGCAACCCTGGCAGATGGGATACACAAATACCCCTGCCTCTTTTCTCTCAATAGCCCAGCATCTTGAAAAATTCAGAGCTTTGCATGTTACTCTTTCATTGCTTGAAAAGAGAAATCAAACTATCCCACAAATGTGTGTCATCTAATGGATTTTGCCATTTTATTTTTCTCTGGGAGATCTTTGCTTTACTCTCTTAGTGTACAATTATGGAGGCTATGGAAGAAGAATGATATAACTTGAAGAATTAAAAAACCTTGAACCAAATGAATGGCTAGATGTTGCTTTGGGTTGGTTGAATTCAGGAGATCCTCTCTTTTTTGGGGGGATAGGTGGGGGAGTCCTAGGGCTTGAACTCAGGGCCTGGGCACTGACTAAACTTCTTCTGCTGAAGGCTAGCACTCTACCACTTGAGCCACAATGCCACTTCTAGCCTTTTCTGTGGTACTGAGGAATCGAACCCAGGCCTTCATGCATGCTAAGCAAGCACTCTACACTAAACCACATTCCCAGCCCCAGGAGATCCTTTTTATTGTTTATAAAAAGTTAGGTTCAAGCCATGAGTGAGACTGTACTAAACTCTGCAGACTGCATGTGACACTATGTGAAATGAGGAGTGCAGCCTGAACCCCAACCCATGAACTCTGACTCTAGTAAAATGGCTTTTACTTTACTTTTTAATTTTATTTTATTGTCAAGGTGACATACAGAGGGGTTAAAGTTACATACATAATGTAGTGCATACATTTCTTGTCACACTTGTAACCCCTTGCCTCAAAAATGACTATTATTTTTAAAACAGTGGGTGTTGGAATTGTTTGTTGTGGAGCAATAGCTCACAAGAATATAGAGCTTCTTCATTATTCACCATAGCCAAGATATGGAATCCACCCAGATGCCCCTCAGTGGATGAATGGATCAAGAAATGTGGTATGTGGACACAATGGAATTTTACTCATCCACTAGAAAGAATAATATTATACCACTTATAAGGATATGGAAAGACTTGGAAAAATATATTAAATGAAGATGGCCAGACCCAGGGAAACAAAGCTTGCACGTTTTCCCTCATTGTGCCTATAAATCTACAAGTAAACATGTTGAGTGGTATGCAAGTGATTCCAAGTGAATTAACTGAAGTGTAATTGACTCTATGAAGAACTCAAATACTATCATTCTTTTTAGAAAGACTAGGCCAAAGTCCAACAAAATCTTCACCACGAAGTGGATACATGCAAGAAAGCGTTGGGGCCAAGGGGGAGGGATAGACAAACGATGGGGGGAAGGAGGAGAACGCAGTCAAGAATTTATTGGGTATACCAAAAAATTAAGTAAGGGAAGGGATAGGCCAAATTGGGATGAGAATGTTGAAGGGGGGGTGTCTCTAATCAAGACACGTTGTATTCATAAACTGCTAATTGTTAAATAGCAACTCCTGTACAACTACTTAAAGATAATTAAAACATTTAAAAATAGAAAAAAAAAAGTTAGGTTCAACAGTTTCTGCACTTGATGTATCAATGTTTGGGAAATAAGATGCTAGGACTGATGGCTGGTGGAAAACAAATGAATGATGGAGTTAATTTCTACAAATCTGATGCTTTAGAAAGAGTATCGGTCGAGTTAGACATCAAAAGACTGGTTTTCGTACCCATATCTGTAATTTAGATTACTATAGGTTTAGAGTTGAACAAGAGGTTGCAAAGTGACTCCATTAGAATCTGGGTTTTTTATTGTTGTTGTTTGGGGTTTTTTTGGTTGTTGTTTTTTTTTTTTTTTTTTTTTGGCTAGGTGCTAGGCCTGGAATTCAGTTTCTTGCTGTTAAGATGAATGAGTTAGAGATCACCCTGTTAGTAACACAAGACTTAATAGTAACAGTCACTTGTTACAATAGAAAAGTATTTCCCTTTCATATAGAAACCTGGAAGTAGCAGGCCATAGATATTATGGCTTTGCTCCAGGAAGACCTCAGAAACTGGATTTTTTTCTTTCCTCCTACTCCCCTAGCCCTAGGGTGTAGCCTGTGTCTTTAGGAAGCAAAGCAGCATCTCTGTTCCAGACAGCAAGGAAAAGTATTCTTGCCAGGTCTTTTTCTAAGGTAGTCTTTTGGAAATTGTCACAGAATCCTTGAGCTTAACATGCCAGTAGTTAAAATGTTCGTTGGGTGTCCATACCTCACTGCCAAGGAGGATGTGGTCTTTAAGTAACTGTGTATCCAATTGAAAGTTCAGATTGTCACAGCAAAGAGAACACTACATAGTGTTATCTTCAGGAGATTCCAGACACTAGCTTCTTGTCATAAACAAAGGGGAAAGTACAAAATGCTTTGCAACACCTAGCTTCACTGTTATTTTAAATTGTTTACATGCATTTATCTGTTATTTGACATAATTACTATTTATTACATGATTAGCAAAGCAAAACCATCCCAACAATTCATCCTTTATAGTCAGTAACTGCCTTTCTACTTCCAGTGTTCTATGTATGTGTTGATTTCCTATTAGATTTGGTTCTGAGGAAAACAGTGCCTTTTCTTGATAAACATCTTTTACTAGTTAACTAAGACTGCAAATTTTTTTGGAGGAAGTAATTAAATTTCATTGAGAGTTCAAGACCTGCTGGGCTTATATCTGGAGAGCCTGTGTCCAAAATTTCTTCTCCATTCCATGACTCTATTCTCTCATTCTTTTATTGGTTGAAATGTTTATATCCTTTATATAAGATGCTTACAATTTTTTTTTCAGTTAGGTGGAGAATAGAGGAGCCATTTAAAAAAAAACTGATTCTTTTAAATGTATTTTTTAAAACTTAATCTCAGAAATGCATTTTTCGTTATGCTCTTCCTCTCCACCCATAATCTAAAGTCTTATTTTATATCAAATATTAAAGCTTGTCCATTAGCCACTCTGGCAGCTTGAACATTTGCTTCATTTCTGATTGTTTCTTCAAAAGGCACTTTTACCTTTAATATTCATGTAAGTTTCCAAACTGAAATACAGCGAGGTTTTTCCATAGAAAATGGTAAGTTGTTTTCTAACTTTGAACATGTTATTTAACATTGCCAAAATCTGTTTCCCTTACTTGTGAATGTGAGTGATACTTTCTTTGTGCATGGTTTTGTGGGATCAGAAGAGTATGGATTCACTACAGTACTTGGAAGGTTCATTGATGCACTAGAAAAGTGTGCTGTGTTTCCTGTATCAGAAACACAAAGTATGCATTTGAATCTTGTGAGTGTAATGTTCCCACACATAGATTTTTTTTTTTTTTTTTGGCCAATCCTGGGACTTGGACTCAGGGCCTGAGCACTGTCCCTGGCTTCTTCCCGCTCAAGGCTAGCACTCTGCCACCTGAGCCACAGCGCCCCTTCTGGCCGTTTTCCATATATGTGGTGCTGGGGAATCGAACCGAGAGCTTCGTGTGTAGGAGGCAAGCACTCTTGCCACTAGGCCATATTCCCAGCCCCCCACACATAGATTTTTTATTTTGGCACCCACTCTGGCTTGCTGTTTTTAATGTGCTGATAAAAGGCCAACTTGCCCTTGAATATTTTATCTGCTTCCCAGATTCTCAATAATCATCTTTTAGTCTAATATTGAAAGTAGATGCCAAGTCCAGTCCTAACAACTTGGAGTTGTTCCAAGCAAGTCCTGAATAGCTTGTACCTTCTGATTATGGCTGCTGGGTACCAGCTGCAGGACCACAGCTACATGAGAAGATTTGCCTAAATAATGGGAAAGAAAATTGACCCATTTAATATTCCTTCAAAGCTATCTGTCTTGAAGGAGTATGGTACCTCATATTCACATGGCCAGGACTATACCTGCAGTTGTGTTCTGTTTCTTCTGCTGCTGCTCAGTGTGAAATAATAATAAAACGAAATGGGAATTTTGGGTTGAAGGAGGATACACTTTCTGACTGGTGTTTGCAGTTACCCTTTGCATTATTTCCCCTATAATCATAGTTCTTCCTTTAATACTGTGTTTAAGACTAGGCACTAAATATTCAAACATAAAAGCAAAGAATTGAATGCTTGATTAGTCATTCCTCCTGCCAGACTGTCTTCATGCCTGGTGTTGAACAGAATGTATTGTGGCCAGTCAGTCAGTGAGGGATACAGGCTGGCAACTGGTGGGAAACGTAACACAGCCTGCCTGGAGACTTTATATTCTATATTTTAATATGTATGTTTAAATATTATCAGAATATTGCCGATTTCACAATCCCTATTAGCTATTTCATTCCCCACCCAGTGTTTTGCTCAGGCTTTTACATTCTGGAGATATGTCTCAAGAGTAAATGATGAATCTTCACAGACGTTTTAAGTTTCCTTCCTTCCTTCCTTCCTTCCTTCCTTCCTTCCTTCCTTCCTTCCTTCCTTCCTTCCTTCCTTTCTTCCTTCCTTCCTTCCTTCCTTCCTTCCTTCCTTTCTTCCTTCCCAGTAGCAGTTATAAATCATACCCTCTTGTACCTTGTACATACTAGAATATAAGCTCTTAGCTTATATTCATATAATCTTAAGATTTTAATGTCTTCTTTTGTAACTAGTTACAAAATATATGTGAGTGGTATTGTGTTTAGATATTTAGAAGCTGCCACTCTCATACAATTTGCCTCAGATACACATATGCATATATTTTGGATGGATGGATGGATAAACAGATGTACATATTTTCCTCAAGTGCTTTTTAGCCTCTTGCATTTCATGCTTTTTAGTTTTAAGTTTCCCTGAAATTTCCTGTTTTATTTTGGTTAACAGTTTGAAAATACAAGTCATAGTTTTCCTTCTATCTTCCACCATCAGATAGATCACTTTTTTATTGATTTTTGAAATTTAATTTTATTGTCAAGGTTATGTACAAAGGAGTTACAGTTACATATGTAAGGTAAGGAGTACATTTCTTGTTCAACATTGTTACCTTCTCCCTAGTTTTTCTCCTACTTTCCGTGTCCCCCTCAACACTCCCTCAAGTTGTAAAGTTCATTTCCAACATATTGTCTTGTATCAGCCCACCCTTTGTTCTTTGCCTCACCCTTTTGCTGTTCCCCTTCCCTTAATCTAATTTAGATAAACATGTGTGTGTGTGTGTGTGTGTGTGTGTGTGTGTGTGTGTGTGTGTGTAATGCACAGGATACCTAAATCAAATACAGGGATAACAGGGGATAAACCAAAAGAGAAAAACAAATAAAAGCAAAAAGAAATAACTTCTCACAGTACATAAAAAACAACAACAAAGAAAAACCTCTTGTTTCCATATCTTGGAGTTCATTTCAATTAGCATCATCTTCTATGGTAATATGTACATAGCTATTGTAATTCTCTTCTAGGCCTTAGATCACTTCTTATTCCAGTACTTTCCCAAGAACACAAGGTAGGGCCAATGCAAACTCAAAAGAAGAATGCTTTAAACACAAAACACACCTCACTCATTTTATCTCAGCTTTATTTCTTCTTCAGTGGCCTCAACTACATGCCTTAAAACAGCCACACACTGGTTAAAGAAGTGCTATGGTACTAGTGACATTGCTTAGCAGGTAGGTGCTTGCCTAGCATGCTGAGTTCCTGGGATGTATACCCAGGGGACCCCCCCCCCCCCAAAAAAAAAAGAATGCATGCAAGTGTGTTCTCACATGAGTCATCATTTCTAAATTGACATTGCATAGTCGGTGTTGTCATTTAGTTTACTTGATTTAAGTAAAAATTACCTTTTTAATTGGAAAAATGTCTGGTTGTTACAAACTCTAAGAAATGAAGAAGCATTGTGACTGATTCCACTTTAAGAATTTTTTAGAAGCTGGAATGCAGCTCAGTGGTGGCACATGCTTATATGTACCAGGCCCTGGATTTGATCACAGGAGAAAGGGAGGAAAGGAGGAGAGAGAGGAAGAGAGTTATATACTAAAGAATGCCCCCTCCCAGCCACATTTGAGTGAAGCAGTTGATAGCTAATGATAACAAACACGAGCTGAATGACTACTCTGTGCCCAACTTGGTGCTGGGTTCTTGTTTTGAAGAACGTCAGCCCCGTGAGGCAGGAGCAGCCATTAGCTCTGTCTTGCAACAAGCCATCAGGACATTAGAATTTAAGCCACTTAGCCTCCATCTCACTAGCTAGCAAGCATAGGAACTAGATGCAAATCTAGACTAGGGAGCTAGAGAACTTGTTTCTCTCTAGTGTGTTTAAATTTTAGGAGTTTTATGGTGCTTTTATGCCAAAAGTACTTGATAAAACATACAACATATGTTCGTGTGCAAAGGTCCAAATGTAAAGACCATACAAATATTGAGATCTTAGAATATTTACACAACTTTCACAGGAAAAAAAAGAGTCCTCAGCTACGAATAGTTCTCTATGTCAGAGATACTAAAAAAAAAACTTAATATAAGTTTTTCAAGGATAACATGGAGAAAAGTGTTAGAACATTCACACTGCCCAAACTGTTACAGGTTTATTGCAACTTAAACAATATGAAGGTAAGAAAGCTGGAAGTTGAGTACAAAGTGCTGCTTTTTAATAGCCATACCAAAGGCTGAATCAAGTGTTGCAAATTAACATCAGAAAATACAAGGGCCTTGACACTAGTCCTTTCTGGTAGGCTGGAAAGTCAAGATTCTGACACTTTGGGATTAATTCCCAAACAACAAACACATGTTGAATGATCCCTCGGTGCTGGGTTCTTGGTTTTCCATCAGCCCTGTGAGGTAGGAACAGCCATCAGCTCTATCTTACAACAAGCCATCAAGACATCACAATTTAAGCCACTTAGCCAAGGTCTCATCAGCTAGCAAGCTGTTTCCATGACCAGCATTTTGACCAGACCTTTGGCCCATTTAATGCCAGATTCCAAGCAACATCTCTGCTACTCAGAACCATCTAGGCTTGGAGGCATGGCTCTGTGGTAATTATGCTGCAGGAAATGAAGAGCCTTATTTGTTCTAATCAGACACTGAAGATCTGAGTTTGGAAAAAGGGTACTAAGTAGTGATGAGGGAGAGAGAGGGGGGAGGTAAGTAGTGATGATGGAGAGAGAGGGGAGGTAAGTAGTGATGAGGGAGAGAGAGAGGAGGAGGGAGGGAGACTGAAGACAGGGACACTGGGCAATAGGAAAAGGTTTTAAAAGTTGAATTCCATTTTTCTAGTTTCTACTACAGCTTCTGGCTCTGTCAAAAATAACATTGTTCAAAAGGAAGTATAGTATCAGCTACAAGCTATAAGTTTGGGAAGACTTTGGAAATAGAGAATGAATTTTTTTCTAAGAATGGGAGCATTGTGTAACTTATTCTTCTGATTTTTTTTTTAACACAAATCACATACAACCTTCAATTGTCCCTCTGTGAAATGAGCCAGACCCAAAGAAACATAGACTCTATGGTTTCCCTTATTGGAAATAAATAGTATTTGTCCAGGATAGTCCTAGCAGAGGAGCACAGTAGCTATGTACATATGAACACATAAGATGATGCTTAGTAAAACGAGCTCCAAGATTTGGAAATAAGTGGTTTGCCTTTTTTGTCATTTTCAACATACCATGTGAAATTACGCCTTTTTCTTTTGTCTTCTTTCCCCATGGTTTTACTCCTGGTGTTACTGTAACTGACTTTGTTACCCTGGGTGTTGTATGTACGATTATTAGAACTAGGGAAGGGGAACACCAAAATGGAGAGACAAAGGCAAACCAATGCAACAGCAATACTTACAAGACAATATGCGTTAAACAATTGTACAACTTGGGGAGCGTGGGGAGGGGAGAAGGTGGGAGAAAAACAAAGGAGGAGGTAAGTTTGATAAGAAATGTACTCACTGCCTTACGTATGAAACTGTAACCCCTCTGTACATTACTTTGACAATAAATAAATATTAATTTTTTTAAAAGGCGAATCCTTAGCCATTAAGGCTTTAAACCTACTCATATGTGACTCAGACCACTAGAGTGACATTTTGGTCAGAATGGTATAACAGAGTTTTTCTGCCACATAACCTTTGCACCTGCTGGCCCTCTTCTGGGAAGGTTGGCCCCTTCTAGTATGGGGAGAACTTGCCTCCCCAAAGATCTTTCAGTCCATCTTATCTCGACAGCCCACCTGGTCCCCATATGTGGTTGAATATCCACTCCCCGTGTTTCACTCAGTAGCCAGTGGTTTAACGGGAACAGTGACTACTGCTTCCCTTTTCCTAGGCCACTGCTGCTCAGAAGCATAGGGCCTTGAAGCCAGCAGTGGAACTATTAGGAATATTAGTTCTTGGGCCCCAGACCTATTGAATGAGAAACTATGCATCTCCCAAGTCTGCTGGATACATCTGTCATCGTCACTTCTGACCCCCTATGCTCTGAAACCAAATGTGGCCTGGAGTAGACAGGAAGAACTTGGGAAATGAATACCTGCACTCACCTTCCTATTCTAGCTGCCTCTTGCACACCCGAAGCCACGGATACACAAACCCCAGGGCAGAGAGTGAATGCTGCTCTGAGAACCTGAGTAATCTTTTGCTTTACAGTCCAGACCTTGCTAAATATAAGACTCCCAGTGCACCCATTCCTCCTTCTCGTGCCCTCTGCAGCAGGAGAGGAAATTTCCAGCCACTGCTAGATGCTAATTTGTTCTTATTTGACCCTTGAGTTCCTAAAAGAGAGGACAGGAGGGAGTGAATAGAGGCTGCTTTGCTTCTCTGCACATCCCAGCCAGGAAGCCAGCCCTGGAGGAAGCTGGGGAGGAGCTGGCCCTTAGCTGGTACCCAAAGTGACTGGAGTGGGCTGGGTCCTTACCGTGCACAGCAGGTCCCTTGTTCCTACATCAAGTATTGCTTTTGGCCCAAGAGGCTTCCAGCACAAGGAGGACTTTGTAGGGCTTTTGGCACTGCTATTTTTGCTCTCTGACTTCCCCTTGAAGAGAACAATAGGCACACACAAGAAAGGGCCCCAAAACCACTCTGAAAGGACACCTGTGGCTTTTAGCTCCTACCTCTACCTGACCTGTTCCCTGTGAGCAAGTGACAGGACCTTCAGGAAGATGCAGTGATGACAGGAACCTGGGGGAAGTATCTCAGGTTCAAGGCCAGGGTGGAGGGAAGAAAGAGAAACACTGGGTTTAGTCTCCTCTCTACCAGACACTTTAGGGTTTTGCTGATGGTAGGAAAGCTGGAGTGGCTGGCCTGCCTTGCTGGAGTTGGACAAGGATAGAAAGGAGGCCTGAGTAAAAAGCCTGCATTGAGAGTCCATAGCAGAACATAGTTACCTCCTTGGTACCTCCATCTTCTGCCTTCTCTGAGCCTTAGAAATGGGGTAAGTAGTTTGGCCTTCATTGGATCCCTGCCATAAAGGACACATGACACACAGTCAGCCTTGAATCCTTGCTCTTGTCTCTTGTCTTGTTTTCTAATCTCAGCTACACAATGATAGTTACGACCAAGTATTGAAAGACCTGAATCCAGCCTTGCTTCCGAGCTGGGGGTAAAGTGAGCATTTAATACAGTACTAGATGTGGAGATGTGCTTGATGTTTTTTTTCCTAATTAAGGACTCAGACCCACAGGAAGGGGGAACCAAAAAAATCATATACAGATCAAAGCAGCTAATCATTTGGAGGTGGGTCTGTGTTTGAGAAACTTAAGAAAAAGAGGGAACATAAATATTTATCTCAAAAATTGTGAAACATTCTTTTCACTTTGGCATTGAGAAAGGAAGACAGACATGTAGAGAAGAAAGAAGATTTGCCTTATGATTCAGAGACAAGGCTGACCAGCCATGTCCCTGGTGAAGGGTGAAGGAAAAAGCCCAGCTGGGCAGGTGGGGTAGTCTTTTTTTTTTTTTTTTCCTCAAATTTTTATTATCAAACTGATGTACAGAGAGGTTACAGTATCATACGTTGGGCATTGGATACATTTCTTGTACTGTTTGTTGCCTTGTCTTCTCTCTCCTTCCTCCTCCCGTCCCCATCCCGCGGGGGCCGGTTGGGGGGAAAGCGAGTCCCGTTCGCGCTCTCCCCCCTTCACCTCCGGGGGTGCTCCTCCCGTCCGCACCCGCGTTCCCGGCGCCGTTGGGGGTGAAGGAGCGGTCCCTCTCGCTCCTTCCCCCGCCATCCTCTGGCGGGGAGGACGGCACGTCTTGAATTGCCTCAAAGTGTGGCCCTGAGATTAAACTGACAACTGTTGATTGGACAAAAAGTAAGATTGTCTTCTTTAACCCTTATCCTGTGAATCTCATAGAATGATTCTGTAGTCATCATTCTCCCCGGGGGGCGGGGGGGAAAGGTAACATGACTTTCATAAGTTGGGGGGAGGCCTTTAATATATAATAATATTTGCAAAGTGATAGAGGAATCCAGTAAATTCTTTGTATAGCCATGTGACTTTTGCTGGGGCAGTTGATTCTGGTTCATGGAACTTTAGCTTGTTCATAGGGTTCTTGGAATGATAGGCTGACTCTACTTTGTCCATCGTCTCAAGTGTCAGCCTGCTTTTCCAGTGTTTTCCTTGTGTCTGTCTGCCCATGTCACCCCCTTACCATACGTTGTAGCCAGAAGAAGATTGTAGTTCTGCCTGGGAACACATCTGCCTATGGGTTTTGTCCAGCTATCGGTGCTGCAATTTAAAAATTCCTTTCCTCTTTTTAATAAAAGTCTCCTTCCCCCCCCCCCCCCATTTTCCAGCAGATATCTGGAATGATCACTCCTTTCAAACAGATCCGGATCTGCCACCTGGCTGGAAAAGAGTGAACGACATTGCTGGCACCTACTACTGGCACATCCCGACAGGAACAACTCAGTGGGAACGGCCTGTGTCCATCCCAGCAGATCTTCAGGGTTCTAGGAAAGGGTCTCTTAGTTCTGTAACGCCATCTCCCACCCCAGAGAATGAGGTAAAATGGAATGTCTTTTTCCGGCTTAGTAGAGGGGATATAACTTATGATTTCTCTTTAGACTATTTGCTTCCGCCCCAACAGGTCCTTGAGGTAAGCTTCTTGATTATCACGCATCTTGCATTTGAAATCTCAGTAACACTTCCTCCTAGTAAATAATGTTGATACCCATCTTTCAGGGCTGTTTTCATTTTTAATGGCTTTTGGTCTCTTGAAACACCATTCTAGGTACAGAAAGCAAGAGGGGCTGATTAATGAGATGTGGTTAAGAGTCCTTAGGGCTCTTAGAGGCATAATTTACTCTGCAGGTGCCACTGCATAGGGCTGGCTCAATAAAATATTTACACAGAAAACATCTCCTGGTCAGGTGGGTTATAATTGCCACGTGTCTTAGTAGCCTTGAGTTCATTGCTAGCATACAGAGGATGTCTGCAAGAATAAACCCTGAGTTCTTAAATGTTTAATTTCTTTTTTTAAAGAAAAAGAGAGAAATCTGTTTATTTAGTAGAAGTGACATTATTTTAGAAATAATTAGCAGCATAAATTTCTCCTATTCCTGAAGAAGAAATCTGGGTGTTTAAACGAATAATTTCATTGTGATATTTATTGGTATAAAAATTCCTACAGTAAACCTTTGTGAAACTTAATATAACATATTGAACCAAACAGAATTATAGTTAAGAAAGGTCACAATTAAATGACGTCCCTTTTTCTTGAGAGTTAGTTTCTCAAACACCCAGGCTTTTCTACCTTTTTCTAGTGATAGTGTTTTTTTTTTCTTTATACAAGCCCATTTTCTTTCACTTTGAAGAAATGAAGTGCATTTGAACTTCATCTCTTACCTACAGAGATATTCTATATCTTAGCAAATGTTATCCATCCTTCTTTTCTCTAAAAGTTGCTAGTATAAATTTGATTTATTTACTTATCTTTTTTTGGGGGGGGGGCTATCAGACTTGTATTCCAATCACATCCCTGCTTTGCAAGGATTCAGTGTTTTGTTTTCCCAGCCTCAGCCTCAGCTTACCATCTCTAGAGATTGCAGTGGAGTGAGCTATACCTTTATTGGTAGCCCAGGGCCTTGGTTGGCTTGTTCTTTCTCCTAATAATCAGCCATAAGATTTTGTTCCTTATCACTAGATGATTTTGATAACTTTTCATTGACTTATAATATTCCCATTCCCTGGGTAATTTTCATTCAGCCATTTATTCATCTTGGATTAGGTATATACTGGGAGATTAAAATGGACCAACACAGCCCCAGGCTTCAAGGAGCTTGGTACAAAGAGGAGTCCTCTTTCCCAGTGCATCCCTCCCATTTCCTCTGAAGGCTTCCTCCTGGTGCCATAGGGGTCCCTGAGAAGCAGAGCCTCCCAGCACCAGCATCTGTGCTCTCTAAGGGAAGACCTACTCTCCTTCTCACCTGCACATCATTTCTCTTGGTATCTGTTAGGATATTTGTGCCCCTGTCCAATCCAATCGTGTTGACGAATAGGGTACCTGTAGCCAGAGAATGCCACAGGGAAATGGCATCTGTAGGCTTCCTGTAATTGCTAGGATTGCAGGTGAGCACTAGCAATTCCAGCTTCTAGCCATACAGATGGAGTCTCACAGACGGCTTAGGTTGACCTCGATTTGCTTGGTCTGGAACTGTAGCTCAGTAGTAGTCTATGTGTCCAGCATGTGTAGGGCCCTGGGTTCTATCATATACACTACTTTTTTAAAAAAGTAAATAAATAAAAATTCAGAGTATTTTCATTAATGTCTTTGACCCTTACAAGACTATCACATGGCAAAAAAGACAACTATTGGGGGCTGGGGATATGGCCTAGTGGCAAGAGTGCCTGCCTCATATACATGAGGCCCTGGGTTCGATTCCCCAGCACCACATATACAGAAAACGGCCAGAAGTGGCACTGTGGCTCAAGCGGCAGAGTGCTAGCCTTGAGCAAAAAGAAGACAGGGACAGTGCTCAGGCCCTGAGTCCAAGCCCCAGGACTGGCCAAAAAAAAAAAAAAAAAAGACAACTATTACTTTCCACATTTTAGAAAGGAAACTGCCAAGCCTGAAGGAACTGAGTGGCCTTGAGGCTGTTGTTATAGTGGGTCTATACCGTTTTCCCCTGGTTCTTTACCTGGGATTTTGCCCTCAATGCTATATATTTTCACCTCCCCATAGCTCCATTCCCCCACTTCTGCCTCTAACCATGCCGTCATATTGACAAAAATCTTGTTTGTCCATGGAACTGGGTAAAAAATGATGGCCTTCTCTTCTCCCTTTTTCCCTCCCTCCTTTCTTTCCTCCTCCCTCCTTTCTTTCCTCTCCTCTCCTTCCTTCCTTCCTTCCTTCCTTCGACTATATTACTTTTTAAAATTTCAGAGAGAGACACCTATTTATTAGCCAGTGATTGATGGATGGATGGATGGATGGAAGCCAGGGCTTTGAGCATGCTAGGCAAGCACTCCACTAAGCTACATCCTCCCAGCCTTTTGAAGGATTGGCAAGCTAGGTAATCTTCCTTTCAGTTGCTTACTTTACACACACACACACACACACACACACACACACACACACACACACACACGGCTGCCTGTTAAGTCAAGAACCTAGCCGATTTAAGGAGTCATGAATTAAAAATTCCAGGAGCAAATGGATAAGCAGGTAGGGAGAGGAGGAGTGAGAATTGGAAAAGGCCCAGCCTGCCAGATACTCAGGATGAAGAGTCACCAACAAGGACTCTAAACTACAGGCACTGAGAGGATTCAAGTACATACAGTGCCAGGCCAATGCCCTATCTCATAGCTCCCCCATAGAATATATACACACCTGTTCTAATGGTAGTTGTTATTCCCATTTGACAACGGGGACACAGAGAGGTGGAGCTTGTGTAAGATCACCGGTAGTACATGGTACAGGCAACATGAATTCATATCTGTTGATCCCTACTTCCACCCCAAGCTCTGCACAATGTAGTAGGAAGCTAAGAGACTCTCAAACCTCTTTCTCTTCCCCTAGACGGGGGGCTATAACATGCAGAAGCCTTCTAGAAAATGTTTTCTTTTAATAACATCTCGTGCTGATGACAGCAGAAGAGAAACCATTGTTTCTCTCATACCATTTATTTAATCCCTAACTAGAATCTATTTCAACAAAGTCCAAAACATTGCAGACAGAAAGCAAAATATTAAGGGAGAGGAAAAAATAAAACCAACGGCCTTGTAATACAGTATCATGTTGGAAGTATGTATTTTAATACGTTTTGGTTTTTTCCCTAAGCTGTCTTGAAAAGAAAATCAAATAAGTGCCAAATCTGTTGACTGTACAAAATTTAGGACTGAAGGCTTCTTTACAGTTTGAAATTTTTTACATTTCGCTTTCCAAAGTTCACTGGGAACGTGTTAAACACAGTGGGTAATGTTTCCACAGTGACGCCAGAAGTGTGTTTGAAAGTTTAGCAACTGGCCAGAAAGTATTTATCACTGAAACTTGGCACACTGTATTCTCCACCCCACCCCATCTCCCCAAACCATTTATTTGTTCCAGATTATCTCCCAAATGACTTAGATGTCACGTTTTAGAGAAAAGAGAGCCATAGAAAATATTTTTATGAATAACTGTTGGCCTGCGGCCAAGTCTTCCTTAGAATCTTTCCAAGTGAAGGTGGTCCGGCTCCTCGGCAGAGTACAGAGAAAGTGGGCCCGGCAGCCAGTATAGGAGAATCCTCTCTCCAGAGCTGGGAGCTCCCCTGAGTCCTTAGTCACTCTGCCGCATTGAGGTGCTTATGACCTCTGGGTGCCCAGCATATAGCTCCTTAGGAGGGGCAAAATGTGTAGCCTCAAAACCATGGATTTTCATGGACACATAGAGTTAGATGACAACATAAAAGGGCCATGCTATCATCATATGATGGAATTTCTTGGCCCAGTTAAGTAATCATGACTTTTCGGGGTTGGAAAAACCTTGGAGAAGGACCTATGCTATGGTAGTATGCCTCAGCCTGTAAGCTAAGGAGAATGACAGGACTTCTGCTGGTTCCTTGGTCCTACCCCACTCAGGCCACGGAGACAGATGCTCTGGTGTGGAGCCTGGAAATCTGCTGTTAAGCTTTCTAGATTTTCTGCTGAGTGGGGCAGTGAGCCCTCCAAGGAACCATGTCCCTCCCCTATTTTTATTTATCTGTCGTTCCTCTTAAGTTATTTGGCCTAAATCAGTATCACCCAGGAACTATGGTCTCACCACTCTATCCCAATGACTCCCTTCAAATGTCAGTATTTGGGGACTTTGGTATCTGTCCCTCCAGGAAGCTTCTTAGGAGTTAGCCCCTGGTGCTCTCATTTTGCTTCCTTAGACCTGGTATGTGGTGAAATTCATTAGTCATTTTCTGAGTGGGCTCAAAACTAAGGTTGGTGTTAGTTGATTTTCTGGAGCAGCAAAGCTAGTCCTAAAGGCTTGGGTCTCCTGTTCTCTTGAGTGGGGCTTCCTCGTAGTCTTGCTGGTCACAGGACTTGATTCATTTGTATATGCCCATCTTTGGCTACCTGAAATCACAGATAGCACCAAACCCTCTGTACACTGCAATAGCACAGCAGCCTTCTTACAACCATGACAGTGCTGGGTTACTTCTGGCAGGGCATACACACAGTGTGCATTGGGCTACTTCCAATGGGGAGTGCACACAGTGTGCATATGCCAGACAGAGAAAGCATTCATTTCCTAGGTGTTAATGAGCTTGATGGCATGAGATTTCATCATGCTACTCAGAATGAGCATAGTTTAATTTATGATTTGCTTATTTCTGTAATTTCCATTTGGTACTTTTGGATCATAGTTGACCGTGGGCAACTGGAACTGCAGAAAGCAAAACCATGATAAGTAGAGGACTCACCAGTAGTGCTGCATTCACACAAAAAAACAGAGTATCTGAAAAAGGAGGCATACAGGCTTATAAAATATACAGAATGTTCATTAATACTTCCTGGTTTGGAATTCTGAAATTCTAGTATTCCAGGTTTTCTGCCATTTCTTTCCATCAAGCCGCTAGTCTTGACAAAACAGGATTGAGATTTGGGGACTTCATAATCACCAGACTTTTTTTTTGCATTGTGGAAAGGGAATGTAGAGGATAAGGGAACTCATTTCCAGGACAACTGTATGCTGTGTTGAGAGCTAGCACTCCATCACACCTGCTCACACTCCAGCAGAGGTCTTCTAAGCCCTGTTTGGCATGTGAGGAACCCGAGCTACAGAACAGATGAGAGCAGTGTTAAGATTTCAATCTGGCTTTCCCTCAGGCCCTGCTGGCTTTAAAGGTACACACGGACATAACATGGTAACAGCATCCACCAAAGCCACTACAAAACACCCGAGTGCCTTTCTTCCCACTCTGTCCCCTACTGTTTCAGTCCTCTACTCTCACTCTCTCTGCATTACAATCACTTCACAAGATGCTCTATGCACCTGATCTTAGCTAACAGAATAGTACAGATACTAGGTGATTTGTAATAAACAGAGTCTCTTGGCACAAGGTTCTAAAGACTGTGAAGTTCAAGAACAAGGGGCTGTATCTGGTAAGGGTCCCCTTTACAATTATTAGTCCGTTCATGAGGGTGGAGCCACCTGCCACTAGTCCTCACTCCTCAGCAGTGGACTGTTTCCAGCACATGCTTTCTGGAGGACATAGTCAAACCTTAGCATGCCCTGTAGGAAGTTCTCTTATAGGGACTTTCCTACTTCCTCCAACTCCATCTTCAAGAATAGACTGCCTTGCCTTTTAGCATTGTTAATGGATCAGTCTGATTTCAGCCTTTTTCCATTAGAAGGACAATGCATCAATTTTTCTTGGTTTATGGAACTGTTCTCCTAAGAGTCTGGAAGAGAAACATAGAAAAACAAAGTTGTCTGTGGTCTGGGTTACATGATTAGCTTCCCTTAGGGGGCTGACGTTAGCACACTTCTACACCATGCAGGCATGGTGCTGGAGGACCACGACAGGCACATGTTCCAGCACTGAGTCAGTCCTCTTGGACAGTCTCTGAGGAGGTAAGGCTCTAGGCTGTCCCAGAACTAACAAGACCATTGTATCCAGAGTAAGGGCAGGACCAGGACAAGAAGCCAGAGAGTCTCCCCAGCTACAACTCTAGAGTCCTAGAATGCCACCTGTGGACACACAAGGCTTTAGCTGCATTGCCTAGAAGGTTACCAAGTGTGAAGATGCTGCTCATAGAAGATGGTTTCTCTCTGCTCATTACTACCCCAGTCTTGACTGTAGTGCATACCTGCCCTACTACCCCAGTCCTGTCCGTAGGGCACACCTGCCCTTTCCTCCTTTGTTGCCTTTGTCTCTTCTTGCATCTCTCTTACTCCTTCTGCCTAGAGGACGGAACAGATTGGCTATGGACTTTCTGGAAAGAAAAAAGAAATATCTGGCTTCTTATTCATTATCAGGGGAAATGATTAGCCAGGGCTGATGAAATAGATCAGTGGTGGAGGTTTGCCTAGCATTCACAAGCCCTGGGTTCCACTCCCAAAACTAGAAACAACAAACCAATTAGCTAACTATAGAATTTGATGACACTCTCTCTTATCTTTACTTTTATTGTTGTTCTTGTTCCTGGGGTTTTGTGGGGTTGCACTTGCCTGAGTGCTGCCCCTAAGCTTTTGTGCTCAAGGCTGGCTCTCTACCACGTGAGCCACAGCCCCACTTCCAGCTTTTTGGTGTTTTTAATTGGAGATGAGAGTCACTTGGATTCCAGGACTGGCTTCACTCTACAATCCTCAGATCTCAGTTTCTTGAGCAGCTAACATTACAGATGTGAGCCACAAGTGCCTGGCCCTTTATTATCTTTGACACTTCTCCCCAAGGACTCAGTTATCTTGAGCCTCCCTAGTCAGGTGACACCCTTTTTAAAGTTGAACCTCATTTGAGAGCAGCGGTTGCTCCCCTGTCTGCAGGTGTAGTGATGAGAAAACGCACAGGCATTTCTTACATTGTGAAAAATAATTCTGACTTGTCTTATTTAGTACTGGACATTTCAAGTCCTTGGTACAAGGCTTTGTAAGAATTCTGCAGTGATGACTCCAAACCTTTTGTTGTGAAAATGCAAGCAAAGCTGGAAAACACATAGGTACCAGGCCCTGCTACCCCCTTGGGGTCGGGGGAGGTCGCAGCCCTATGAACTAACAGGCTCCTCTCATTTACTTTTCTCCTCCAAAGCCCTCCAGGATACAAATCTAGGAGAGTGGTGCTGGACTGGGCAGTATTCTTGCTCTTTTATTCATTAAGAGAGATTATTTTTAAAAAATTAGTACAGTGATCTGGGTTCCTTTGCATTTTGAACTCTGGAGGTGGTAATGACAGGTCTGAGCCTTTGCCTCTGCAGAGTAAATAACTGCACCTTTCCATATGTGGGGCATTTAAGCCTAGGTTTATCTGCTCTTAGTGGTGATAAAAACTGGGTTAATATTGAGAGTACAAATTCTGTGTTAGTATTCACAGTTCATTTTAAAGAACTTCAGTTGAAAAGTTTCCATGGTTGATTTGCCTGACAGGGTTGGTGGAACAGATTCAGGAAGCTGTCCTTGTGTTGTGTTTATTAGTTTCATTTATTTCCACAAACCTTAGATGAAAGATATTTGGCATATTAGGAAGAAAAGATACTTCCTGGTTTTCTGGGGCAGGTAGAAGGAACTGTTTCAATGCAAAAGATCTTCTATAAGAGCTTTTTCAGCCAGGCTAGCCTGGACTCCATGCTTTGTGCTGCACACGTGGTCAGGAAATTTTCCAGGTGTGAATTGCTCCAGGCAGGTTTGCATGGCAAGGAAGTACAGCTTTTTATGAATTAGAGGAATTTTACATTAGGTTCCATTTTCTGAGATATTAATATTAGTCTGTGCTCTTTACTAACCTTCTTGCCCTTTTTTCTTGAAAGTGACAGTAACTTGACCCTTAGATTTTTGTACTCTTGATCATCAGCACCCCCCATTTCCGAAGCAGACACTCCAAGTCTACCTCCAAGAAACAGTCCTGTGTGGTTAATAGGGAAACATTTGCTATGTTATTAGGTGTGCTGGGAATTCAAAGCCAGTGCATATGGTTTGCTTTAGGACACATTTAGAAATTACTTGGCTGTCTGCTTCTAATAATGTTTCATTGTTTGTTTTGGTAAGTAATTAAAAGTACCAATTCTCCTGCCCTGGTCTTCAGGTGATAGTTCAGAGAGAGTGAGCTAACATGTTGCTGTTAATTTGTTCCCTAACCCATCCTGTGAATATCAATGCTAACCACAGTGTCTTGTGTTTTTGTTTTTCTTTTCCTTTTCTTTTTTTCCTTTAAATCAATGTACTTTTTTTCCTGTGTGAATAATTATATGTCTAGAAACAGCCATGGAGTGATTTTGCTGTTCTGAATGGGGGAAAGATTAATAGTGACATTTGGAAGGCAAGTATATTGTCAGATTTTAGATCGTTTAATATATTTGTTTTCCTTTTCTGCATGGCTGTGGCTGTGTATTTTCTTCTTCATGAATATCATGCATTCTACAGGGACAGGCGAAGGGGTTTCTTGCTAGGGTGGTGCAGCTCACACTTCCTTTGCCTTTTTTTGGTGTCTCCCATCATGAATGACTTCAAGCTGATGGCCCAAGGTCCTCTGTTTTCCTATAAGAGCAGGCGCTTGCGCAGAGTCAGCACCCAGCAGCCATTGCATGCCATCCTCTGCCTAAGCTCACACACACTGTCTGACTCTTGCTGGGGGCTTTTTCTCCCCTTTGATTTGTAACTCCTCCCCATCATACAGTAACAAAGACCCATTTTCCTCTAGGACCTGCATGCAGCTACAGTTAACCCAGACCCCAGTTTAAAGGAGTTTGAGGGAGCGACCCTACGCTATGCATCCTTGAAACTCAGGTAGGACATGAGAAGGGGGTGGCAAAATGTGTAGTTTTCACAACTAGCAACTGCAACACAATTCTAAGACCAGTTTTCTGGTTTTGCTTTTGTCTTTCTAGAAATGCTCCTCATGCGGATGATGATGATTCTTGTAGTGTCAACAGTGACCCAGAAGCCAAGGTTTGTACAAAACATGCCTTCAGTGGCCAGGTTACATTTTTCCATCAAAGTAATGACTGTAGGTAATGACTTATTTTTGTACAAACCAGCATCACCAAGCCACATAGGAAGAAATTACCCTCATCTTCTCTTTCTTAGTCTCTCAGGCACTTTCAGAAAATCCGTAGGCCCCTTGAGATGTGAGGCTATTTCTATTACCACCAAGATTGCCGGCGTCTCACTACCTTGGTTCTTTGCACAGTGTACCCAGTTCGGGTTGTTGGTTTAACGGCCCCACCTTCCAAAGGTTTTAAAGATCCCTTAGTCTGCCATACAGAGCCATGGCAGAGAACAGTAATGGGCAAGGTGTGATGCCCTTCATGTCATCCTCTGCCACAGCAGCCTCTCACCACTCACTGCAAGGTGAGAGGGCTTTGCCGTCCCTGTTATGAACACAGGTTGAAGGCACTGAGGGATGATGAGCTGTGAAGGCGAACTTGGCCCCATTTTCTCTAGGAATTTGGATGGACACCAGTGGGACCACTGTGGGTATGTGGCCTACTGCTCAGAGCCATGTGCTGAAAAGGGTCCCTGGCATGGGGTTTAAAGCTGTGTAGTTACCAACTTGAAACTTCCCATAATTTGCTTTGAATTCATGTTTTGTAACCCAAGCCCTGGATTGTGGAGTATGGCCCAAAGGAATTGGGGGTTGGACTTGTTCCCAGCATCACTACAACCATGCCTACCTGGGTGGTTCTCATCTGCCTCCCCGCTTGGGCAGCCCAGACCCTGCTAGACATCTCCATCTCTGCCCCTACTCAGTGACTCCTTCTGTCTTCCACACCCAGTTGGGGGCCTGGCTGGGAGCAGACGCACACACCATCACCTCTCACACAGAGCATGGTAGTGGCCAGCCCAGCCTGCAGTGGCAGCACTGTGGTATGCTAGCAGGTGACTACTAGGGGGAGCCTCTCGCCTGCCCATGACCCAGGGGTGATACTTTTTCTGTTGTGGTACTTTAGTACACTATCATATGTTAGGGTGATGGGCCAATAAGACAAGGAGTTTTCTGACTGCCAGGACATGGTGCCTCTGTCTCACTGGCTGCTGATGTGTGCAACAAGCCATGGGCAGGGTCCTGGGCATCCGTGGGGGGTTTCACTCAATCTGCAAACATTCTTGCTGTGTGACCATGCTAAAACACCATGGTGAGTCGAGAGTGCACAAGAAAGGAAAATAATGTGTTTTAATGCTTTCTTTTCCATTTTTCCCCTATCCTTCAAACAGGTGGCCCTGCATTTTTATTCTGCAGATTTCATTTTTGTTTATGCATATGTTGTTGGCTCTTAGTACTTAGCAGTCATGGAGAGCCACCTTGGACTCTTCTTCAGCTCCTTCTCCTTTGGAAGGGATTCCAGGTTCTTTTTATTCTGAACCCCAAAGTGATCTGGGCCTCTGAATAAGAGTCCTCAGCAGTAATTAAGGGGAACACCCACTTAACATGGTGGTTCTAAATCTTGTCTTCTTTACCAGAGCTGCCATCTTGCCACCTGGCTCTAGGGGGTCTGCGGGACCAAGGAATCTCTACTATTTCTAGTAACCCACTCCCTCCTGAGTACTCTCAAGTAGGACTGGGCGGCTGCTCCAGAGCCAGTGACATTCAGGGCAAGTCCTTAGGCTGTTGCTGACATTCAGGCTTTTACAGAGATAAGGCAGTAAAGCTGCAAGGTGGGCTGGGAATTATTTGCTTTGCTACCAGGTGCTTTACAAGGACTGTCACCAGAGGCTAGAGGAGGAGGAAGGGCAAGAGCTGCATATCTCTGCCCCCAAAGGCTGGGAAAGCAATGTGGACTTGACAAGAATAGGTAGGAGGGTGGTGTATGGACATGAAGCATTGGTGGCAGAAACAGAAGTAGTTCAGGTATTCCTCACAGGTACAGGGGTTCATCTTCTTTCCTTCCTGCCCATATTGCTTCCTGCATTCTTTTTCTGTCACCTTCTTGCTGTCAGTGTGTCCACTCTTGCACCTGTTAAGAATTTCGCTGTGGGCTGGGAGTATGGCCTAGTGGCAAGAGTGCTTGCCTCATATACATGAGGCCCTGGGTTCGATTCCTCAGCACCACATATACAGAAGGTGGCCAGAAGTGGCGCTGTGGCTCAAGTGGCAGAGTGCTAGCCTTGAGGAAAAAAAAAAAAAAAAAGAAGCCAGAGACAGTGCTCAGGCCCTGAGTTCACGGCCTAGGACTGGCCAAAAAAAAAAAAAAGAAGAGTTTCGCTGTGTTAATAAGGAGACTTAGCTTTGTCAGAAGTTATTGGAGCCATGCTTTGTTTTTTTAAGTGGAAAAAAAGAGTTTTATTTGAATTATTTATACCCTATGTTCAGTAAAAGATTTGAGAAGATCAATTAGTTTTTTCAAAAAGCATAGAAAATATAAGCAAATAGTCTATGTATTAATCTTGGCTGAAACAATATAGAGAAAAGGAGGAGTGTACAGAGAAAAAAAAAATAGACCCAAACTTTGAGATCCGTTTCTGAAACTGACCTGCAGGTGGGTGCTTAATGAGAAGAAAATTCCCATTGACTACAGATAGTCCCTGGTTTTAGATAGTTAGAAACTATCCAGTCTTTGTTGTTCAACTTCACAGTGATGATGTTTGAGTTTTGAATTTGTATTTCTCCTGTGGGGGAATGCCATGCAGTGTGATGCTCTCTTGCATGCTGGCTGGGCCTTGGTGGGAGACAGCTGCAAGCAGATCACAAGGGGAGACAGCTGGACTTCACAGCAGTCTGTTACAGTAGGGTGCTTAGTAGGTTCCATGTAGTAAATGCATTTTTTACTTATGATAGGCTTTTCCAAGTATAGCCCCCCAATAAATCAAGGAGCATTTGCATTTATTCACTCCAAGGATTTGTAGGGTGAGTGGCATGAATCCCTAGAAGAGCAAATTACTTTTTTTCGTGGGGAGATGCTAGGGTTTGTTCTCAGGGTCTCACATTTGTTAGGCAGGCATTCTACCACTTGTGCCATGCCCCCCGTCCTTTTGGCTCTAGCTGTTTCTTTGGACAAAGGTCTCTGTGCTTTTTGGCTGGGAAAGACTCAGAATAAAGGCCTCCTACCTATGCTTCCTTCATAGCTAGGACTTCAGGCATGAACCACCAACACCAGCTTGTTTGTTGAAACAGGTTTTTGATAATGTTTAGTCTGCTCTGGCCTTGTACTTCAGTGTCCTTATGATCTTCATATCTCAAGTAGCTGGATGGCAAGCATTAGCCACACCTGGTGCAAGTCAGAATCTTGACAAGATATTTACAAGCCTACACACCGGCATCCTGAAGGTGCCTTTGTTATAGAAAATCACTGTCAGTGTTAAGAAATGGACAGCAGGTTGGGAGGAACAGGAGTTGAAGATGTGCTTTATCTGAACTGTGCTGCATTAAGCAACACCTTCTAGTTCCTTACCCACTGGAAAGGTTTTCTCACTTTCCATGTAAAACATTTGTAGTCATGAATATGTGTGTTGAGTGCTAACTTTTTGCTAAGCATGGTGCTTTTAGACTTCCATTCTGTTAACTGGTCCTCATATAGAATTCAACAAAGTAACATCATTGCCATATTGCAGATAGGGCAACTGAGGCCTGGGAAGTTAATTAACTACTAAGTCAGAAGCAGGATCTGAAAGCAAACTCTTTGGTTCCCGAGACTGGGCTCACTAGACTGACCAGAGGAAAATTCTTACCTGGGGTTTCCTATAGGGGCCACCTTGAAACAATGTGGTCAGAGAGCTCCCTGACATCCGGAGCATCTAGAAAGAGGTATAGCTTCGGAGTTTGCTAGTTGTTTGGCGTGGCATTCGTCGTTGGAAGCAGAGTGCCGACATGAATTCACAGTTCATTTTGAGCAAATCGGTCAGTAGAGGATGGTGTCTGTTTTCTGCTCTGACTGCAGAATCTAGAAGTGCAATAGATGGACCACCATCTTCTCAGACCTGCTTGGTAGGCTGTTGCTTGAAGTTGGGCTGCAGTGGAGAGAACCCTGCAAGGGAGGGATGGATGCTGGCTGTGTACTCATTGGTGCTCTCAGCCACCCAATGAAAGTGGTCATGGCAGGGCCAACTGCTGTTCATTTTTTAACTTACATTTTAAAATCTTAACAGTCGTAAATGAAACGAGTGTGTTATTGTCCTCTTATGCATTTTGAAGGAACCAGTGACTTACATAAAGACACTGCAGGAAGGAGCGCCTCTCCTGGTCAGCTAGGCACCAAGCCTGCTCCTCACACTGACATGAGGCAAGGCCTAGATTTTCTGGATTGCTCATGCTCCTTTGTAGAAGGTTGTTCCTGTTTCCACCCCTTCTGTATCCTCCTCCCCCTCCTCTCCATCCTTCTGCATTTTTGTGGTGTTGAGACAGGTTCTCGCCCTGTAACTCAGGCTGCCCTCTCATTCACCATCCTCCTGCCTCAGCCTTTGGCATGTTGGGATAACAGGTCTGTGCCACCACACCAAGCGGTAGGTGTTATGTGGTAGTAACTCTGTATAACTGTTGTCTTCCAAAGACTGGGGAACTGAGTGCCTCTCACATAAGCAGAAAAATACCCTTCCATTACAAATTTTATTTAATTCTCTATTTTGTGGCATTCTAAATATAATGTGAAGGATGATTACCAAGAAGGTTATTACAGAAAATTTCCTCCTCCTCCTCCTCTATATAAAACTTACCTGCTTAAAATCCAATGCCTAATGTATGAAACTGTAACCTCTCTCTAATTCAGTTTGATAATAAAAAATACATATATTTAAAGAAATACTTGTAGCCAGGCACTGGTGGCTCATACCTGTAATCCTAACTACTCAGGAGGCTTAGATTAGTGGACTGTGTTTTGGAGCCAGCCCAGGCAGGAAAGCTCGCAAGCCTCGTATCCAATTAAAAACACCAAAAGGTCAGAAGTGAAGCTTGGCTCAAGTAGTAGAGCAAGCATTAGCCTTGGGCCCAAAAGCTTAGGAATAGCACCCAAGTTCAAGACCCAGGACTGGCACCAAACAGGGTGGGGGGTTACTTTTAGACTATCAGGATGTGGACATATCTCAAATTTTATTCATCCACACTAAATCTTAATGTCCTGCTCATCATTTGTTCATGAAACCTCTAAATAGAAACGACAATTTAACACACACAGACACACACACACACACACACACACACACACCTAAATGACAGAGTATTTTTATAATTCTTAAAATCTTTGTTGAGTATGAAACTGTAACCCCTCTTTACATCACTTTGACAATAAGTAATTATTATTTTTAAAAATCTTTGTTGAGATTACCCAATTCTTTAAACAGCAAATGTATTTTCCAGTTGGTGGCACTATTCTAAGCTCTTTCACTTTTATTTGGAAATAATTACAGATTTATGGAAGCATCTCAAAGATTGAATTCTATTTGCCCAGAACCTTACCATTCCTATGATTAACATCTTCATAATCAATTAACATATTCATAATCATATAATTAAATAATCAATTTTTTAAACTTAAGTCTTTTTTTTCTATTCTAAGACCATACCTGCGAGACTACATTGTATGTAGTGAGCTCTTTAAAAATTATTTCACACATTGCTTTCCACAGTTTTCGGATTTGTGATTCCTGATTTCACTGTTGCAGTGCATTTTGCTAGTGGCAGCATGACTGTGTGTGCTCTGGAGCCTGTTTCTAGCTTTCCAATACTACACCTTCATAAAAATTCCTTTTCCTCCCTTCTAAATTATTGCTTTGCTAGAGGTTACTAAAACTGATATTACCAGGTCAAAGGCCATCAGTTTTATAGATTCTGTCATTTATTGCAAAATTGCTTTCCAGAAAGCCTATGATAGCAATAATCCCATCAGTAACATCCTGGAACATGCCAGTCTGCTGTAGGCTTTGTCCTTTTTCACTTGTCTGTTTTATTGCATGAGAGCTAATAGCCACTAGTATTAAAGTTCCCCCTCCTTCCCTCTCTCCCCTCTTCCTCTCCCTTCTCTATTCTTTGTGCTAGAGTTTGAACCCAGGCCTCAGGAATATTTAAGCCCAGGCTCCAATACTGAGCTCTCCTCCTCTTAATTTTCATCAAATGCACGTCGCATATCAATGGTCAAATGCATGATTGACCTTTAAATAAAATTAAGTTATAGAAAAGTTAATGCTTTAAAAATCATAATACCGGTTCTTTGTGTAACTGTTCAGAATTCGCTAAGGCAATATTCTGTCACCTGGTGGACAATATTAGAATAACATCTTTAAGGAAATGAGCTTCTTTGGGGTTGGAATCGGTGGAACTGCACACAGCTGGAAGTGACATTAGAGATATATAAAAGTGAGGTCCAGGGTTGCACAATTAGTTGGTGCAGAGACAACACTGAAGGTGGGTCTCCTGGCCCCTCCATTCTACTGTCTTTGTCTCTGTGTGGCACAAATCATTTCATGATGTCTACCAGGAGGGTTTTTAGAACAGTTGTTCTTTTAAATTACATAATAAAGGTAATGGATAAGGAAGATTATATTGTCCAGATTCTCAGGGCTTCATTTGTAAAAAGACCATATCATCATATTAGTGATAACTTCTGGTTCTGACAAATTTTAAAATCATAGGTGAAGTGTTGTGGTCCTGATGCATGAAATACCTGAAATACTTCTTCCTTTTTTTTTTTTTTTTTTGCCAGTCCTGGGACTTGGACTCAGGGCCTGAGCACTGTCCCTGGCTTCTTTTTGCCATTTGAGCCACAGCGCCACTTCTGGCCGTTTTCTATATATGTGGTGCTGAGGAATCGAACCTAGGGCTTCATGTATACGAGGCAAGCACTCTTGCCACTAGGCCATATTCCCAGCCCCTGAAATACTTCTGTCTAGTCTATATTCCGGTGTGAGGAAGGGAGCTGGGGAGGAAGGTAAGGAAAGAAGGAAGGACAGAAGGAGATAGAGAGGGAAAGAGAAAGGCAGACTGGCTCACTGTAAACCAGGACTATGGAGGGAGAGCTTTGTCCCTCCCAAACATTTCCCAGAGGTGTTTTGCCCTACCAGGCACCAACATGCAGTTCTCTATAAACATTTTCCATATTATAGATAAGAAATGGGTGCTCTGACCCAGTTGAATGATTTATTTTTTATCACAATGTAATAACTGGCTAACTAGAGGTCATACATAGGACTTCCAAGCCCAAGAAAGCACATATCCACCTGTTTCAAGTTACTGCTTTCCTAGGCATAAGAGCAACTTGGCTGCTGGGTGTGGGTTTTGGGGTACCAGCATTGGTGGAGGTAGGCAGGTATGAATGAAAGAAAGGTCATAGCCTGCAGTCACTCCTGACCCTACTCGCTACTTCAGTCCAGTCATTCCCAGTTCTTTTCAAACTTTATGTGGCAAATTTTGACTCCATTGTCCTGGGATGGGACAAGGGGTTGCATTTGTACTAAGGACTCAGGAGGTACCAAGAGTACGTTCCTACAGAGAACAATATAGGGTTTGAGAGCTGCACAACACAAAGCATCATGTTAGTATATCTTCTGCAGGGACATTGACACTATCTACGCAGCACTTGCCAGTTCCCTTCTCACTCTGTGCATCGAGGGCTCAACTGCTGGGGATTATAATCTCCGGACACTGAAAGCTTTGCTCATCCCTCTAGTCTTGTTACGCATGCCCCACATGGAGAGGAGAGGGAAAGAAAAGAGACCAGTCAGTTGGTTAATAAGTTTATTAGCAAGAGCTTTCTGAAACAAATGGTGAACGAACCAAACAAAGACTCTAAGGTTTTTCTGTGAGCTCTATTTATCTGAGCCTTCCCTTGGTTCCTATTAGCATAGATTTTCATGAAGTAATTATATTAAAGGCCACTCAGTAGATTAGCACTAATAGACAAACAGGAAGTGGGAGGGAGTGTCTCTTCTCATTTAGATTTATTTTTGGTCTGCTGTAACAAATTCATTATCATTGCTTAACATTTATGTGGGTTTTATAGATGCATGTAGTTCTTTGCCAGTCCTGGGGCTTGGACTCAGGGCCTGAACACCGTCCCTGGCTTCTTTTTGCTCAAGGCTAGCACTCTGCCACTTGAGCCACAGCGCCACTTCAGGCTGTTTTCTGTATATGTGGTGCTGGGGAATTGAACCCAGGGCTTCATGTATAGGAGGCAAGCACTCTTGCCAGTAAGCCATATTCCCAGCCCACATATAGTTCTTATAATTTATTTTTCTTGCCATGGTTTAGCTTTTCTTCTTTCAGATATTCTGATCTGTAAGAGAAGTTTGGATTTGATTTACATGTGGATTCATTGCTTGACTCAGAAACTTTACATGAATGCTTGATGTTAAAGGAACATACCTACTTACTACATGGTGTAATGGATAAGACAAGGATTCTGGACCTGCACTACCAGGGTTCAAAGCCAGGCTCTCCTGGTCAATGAGGTATAAGCTAAGTGTTTATATCAGCCTCTTGTATTTAATAAATGTTCTGGGACTTTGATCATTATTACCTTTCCTGAACGGGAGCAATAGTTTCAGCCCTTGTCCTCAGACTGTAAACTGCAGGCTAATGCAGTGTACATGCTATGAGCTGAGCCTATCGTGTTGGGGGGGGGCGGTGGGAAGGGCACTGCCCACCCAGTAGTTTCCCACAAGGAGATGGTGCCTAAGCTACTGAGTGTGCTTGAATTGCAGTGAGCTTCTCTCTCCAGCCCTCATTCTTTTATATTAATGTAAGCAAAGAATTTTGAAAATAATTTTACTTGTACATTTCTGTTAATTTTCATAAAATGCTTTTGGGAACATATCTGTTCCTATGAAGTGCAATTTATTTTGCTCCTGAGTTGGGAAGGTGGGGTAGGGGTGGGAGAGAGAATTCAGAGGTGCAGTTCTTCTCCTGTCCATATGGCGGCAGCTGGGTTTGGAGCATCATCCCCAGATGGCTGCCTGGTGGTCAGTGCTCCTGGTACCTACTCAGGCATGGGCTCCTGGCAGTGGTGACAAAGCAGGCAAAAGCCTGCCATAGGAGAAGAGGCTCTTGGAAATAGTGCCACACTGTTTCCACTGTTTCTGTTGGTAAAAACAGTCACATCCCAGATCCAAGAAGTAGAGAAATGGACTCCCATCTTTTTAGGAAGATAATAGTGCTGGAATTTGAACTCCGGGCCTGGTGCTTTCTAAGCAGGCACTCTGCCATTTGAGCCATGTTTTTGTTTTTGTTTTTTAAAAGGATCTCATGCGGATCACAAGAGCCCAATAGCTATACCCTTATGAACACAAAAGATGATGCTAAGTGAAATGAACTACATATTATGGAAACGACTGTTATAGCACTGTTGTAACTACTTTCAATGTCCCATCTATATCTGTAGCTTCTATTGTTGATGATCCTCTTGTATGCCCTTCCTGTGGTCGTACCTGCACTATCTCTGTATCTTAATCTGAGTACATTAGAAACTGTGTGTACAGGTATTAGAACTAGGAAGCTGTAAGGGAATACCAAAATTGAGAGACACAGGGTAAAAAACACAAATGATTACAAAAGCAATACTTGCAAAACTGTTCAGTGTAAATCTACTGAACAACTCATGGGGGGAAAGGGAAGGGGAGGGGGAGGGAGGAATGAGGGAGGAGGTAACAAACAGTACAAGAAATGTATCCAGTGCCTAAAGTATGAAACTGTAACCGCTCTGTATATCAGTTTGACAATAAAAAATAAATAAAAAATAAAAACACGTAGCCACACAAGGAAGAAAAAAAAAGAGGATCTCTTGCTTTATGCCTAGGCTGGCCTCAGATATGACCCTGTACCACACTACCTCCCTGCTAATTAGGGTGACAGGTACAACGGGCTTATTGCTTAAGGTGGGGTGTTACTCTTGTGCCTAGGCTGACCTTGAGCTGTGACCCTCCCAATCTGAGTACAGGTGAGAGCCACCATGCCTGACCTGGACTACCTCTTGATAGGGGAGTGGCAAAGTGCAGATCTGGGAGGATCCAGGGCAGCATCTTTGGAAGGTACAGTCCACTATGAAGTCTTTTCTCACAAGTCAGTCACTCAAAGTAAACACCTCTCCAGAAGGGCACTGCTGATTCAGTTAAGGAACCAGGGCCTGGAGCTGATGACAGACATTACCAAGGCTTGGAGAATGAGATGGACCTTATTATGCATGACTTTTGCATTGGCATTTGAAGAGGAAAAGCAGAATGCTCTCATTCAAGCCTTGGGACAAGTGGAAGGAGTGGAGAGGGGCACAGAGATCTGCCCAAGCTCACAGAGCTGGTCTCAGACAAACTGGACCCAAAGCCTGGCTTCCTAACCCAGCCTGCAAGGTGTTCCCCGAATGGTGCTGGCACTCACTGCCGCTGGCCTCAGATGCTCATTTTGCCTTCTGGCCCAGGGGGCAGCTTTTGTGTTTCTGAAGCAATTTTCCTCCTCTGAGTTGCCAGCACAGCCAGCATGCTGCTGTGTTCCTGGCCAAACCCTGCTTCCTTTCCCTTGTTAGCGTCTGGTCACTCCATTTGCCTGCATGAGCAGTCCAGGAATTGGCAGCTTTGTATGAGCCTCTGAGTTCTGAAGAAGCTGTTGGAACAAGATACATGGTTATCCAACTGTTGACAGCTGGGGCTGATGGTGGGCAGATGCCTGGAGAGGCTAATTAAGGAAAGGCAGGCATCCCTGTTTCCTGAAGGGACTTATCAGGAACCAGGTAAGCTGAAGGGTGACCAGCAACAGCAGTGGCTGCTAGGATGGGCTTCCTGATGGCATGAGGCAGAAGGTGCATGAGCCAGCCCTATGGGATCCTGGCAGAGAATTCTGGGACATGGATAGAGTCAGACCTGGGCAGCTATACATCCATGCAGGAGGCCTAGGCCCTTCAGAAGAGTCGCAGCTGATTCCACCGGGGTGAGGGGGGATCCTGCAGCTGACTCTCCAAGGTGCCTCCCCCAAAAGCCACATATTTCAGTTCTTCTCCTGGGCCTGTTGCCTAGAAACTTAACACCAGACATCAGCATTTTGGTATTAATGAGAGCATTTCTTTTCTTTGCAGTTAATCACATTGGTAAGAGAATCAGAAGCTCTCTTTAATTTCGATGCCAAGTCATTACTACCTAAGCCATTTCTTTCTACCAGGACCCTCCCTCACTCTGACATAAAACCTCATCAAAGTGCAGCTCATTCACCCCACCATTCCCCTTCTGTTTCTTCAGCAGCTATTATGTGAAAAGGGGTATGAGATCAGACTGGGGAGGGCCATAAACTATTACAGTGGAGAAAAGTGATAGTTTCACTATGATGTCACAGCATTACTGGAACTGAGGAAAATAGTTAATGTGTAATCAGAGATTTTGCTTGCTTCTCTTGGAGATTGCTAAACAGGGGTATATAAATAATTTTGTTGGTTTTATAAGACTTAGACAAAAGATCACTTCATTAAAACCATAAGCCAGGCAACAGTGGCACACACACTCCTATAATCCTAGCTATTCAGAAGGCTGAGGAGATCCAGACAATCAGAGAAGTGCATGTGACTCCATCTCCAATTAAACAGCAAAAAGCCAGCCTGGAGGTGTGGGTCAGGTGGTAGTGCACCAGCTGAGCAAATGTGAGGGGCCCTGAATTCAGACTCCCAGTACCACCCAATAGTATTAACAAGTAATCATAATAAAACTATGTTGAGTTGTTGAACCTACACATTCTTAACCCAGCCAAACATGGCTTCACTCACCATTTGTTTTGGGCACAAATCGGAAATGCATCCTTTAAGATTCCATTCAGTGGCCAAGAGACATGTGAAAAAGTGCTCTACATCACTGGCCATAAAAGAAATGCAAATCAAAACAACATTGAGGTTCCATCTCACCCCAGTAAGAATGTCCTATATCAAGAAAACTAACAACAATAATAAATGTTGGATGTGGTCAAAAGGGAACCCTACTTCATTGTTGGTGGGAACGTAAACTGGTTCAGCCACTCTGGCAAGCAGTATGGAGATTCCTCAGAAGGCTAAAACATAGAGCTCCCCTATGACCCAGCAGCCCCACTTTTGGGCATCTACCCAAAAGACCACAAACAAGAACACACTAAAGCCACTAGCACAACAATGTTCATCGCAGCGCAATTTGTCATAGCTAGAATATGGAACCAACCCAGATGCCCCTCAGTAGACGAATGCATCAGGAAAATGTGGTACATATACACAATGGAATTTTATGCCTCTATCAGAAAGAATGACATTGCCCCATTCGTAAGGAAATGGAAGGACTTGGAAAAAATTATACTGAGTGAAGTGAGCCAGACCCAAAGAAACATGGACTCTGTGGTCTCCCTCATAGGGAATAATTAGCACAGGTTTAGGCAAGTCACAGCAGAGGATCACAAGAGCTCAATAATATACCCTTATGAACACATAAGATGATGCTAAGTGAAATGAATTCCAGGTTATGGAAACGATTGTTATATCACTGTTGTAACTACTTTCAATGTGCTATGTGTAACCGTAGCCTCTATTATTGATGATCTTCTTGTATCCCCTTCCTGTGGTTGTACCTGCACTATCTCTTTATCTTATCTGAGTACATTAGAAACCGTGTATACTGGTATTAGAACTAGGAAACTGAAAGGGAATACTAAGATCGAGAGACACAGGGTAAAAAAGACAAACGACTACAAAAGCAATACTTGCAAAACTGTTTGGTGTAAATGAACTGAACAACTCATGGGGGGAAAGGGAAAGGGGGAGGGGGAGGGGGAAATGAGGAATGAGGTAACAAACAGTACAAGAAATGTATCCAATGCCTAACGTATGAAGGTGTAACCTCTCTGTACATCAGTTTGAAAATTAAAAAAAAAAAAAAAAGATTCCAGTCAGTCCCTCATTCCCTGACCACACTGGCCTGCCCAGGCCCCCACCCATGTGACAATGGGCAGTTTGAACAGCAGGTGAGTCCTGTCCTTAGAAAGTTGGCTCATGTAAATAGCATGGGACCCAGGGCTGAGAACATAGAATTTTTCTTCAAGCCCTTCCCCCTGAGCCAGGGTTGTGAGTTCAGGGGAGGTCTGTGGCTCCTGGGATTGATGGTAGAAAGGACTCCATGTTTTCCTTCTGTGCAGTGTGCTACTTGGTAAATAAAGCACAATACCGTGTCCATGTCCCCTTTCCAGCCATGACTGGTTAACAGATATCACAGAGCTGAGATCTGAATCCAGGTGGTCTGGTTGCTGAGTCTGGCTGTGATCCACTGGGGTAGCCTTCCTCTGCATGCAGTGAGCCTTTCTGTGGCCCCTAAAGCTTATATGTGGTTTGGACTTCTGATTGTCAAAGAAATCATTGTAGCAGGAGTTCTGTACCCTCAGCTCAAGTTCACCCAAGGACATAAAAGTGCTAAAAATTTTGTGGAAAGATAAAATATGGTTTTTCATATGTCAATGGTTTGGTATTTTTAGGGGCATACTCCAGTGGCTAACTTAGAGCAGATGACTAAAGAGAAAGCTAGAGTCTATCCTCTATGCAAGGGAATACCCAAGAGGTAAGAGAGTGAAGTAGGAGCTGCCATACCTGAGGCCTAGCCCCAGTTGTATTGATGGTGAGCTATGTGACCTTAAAGACGCCACTTAACCTCTCTGGACTTCTCTTCTTTTCTTTTTATTGTTATTGTTTTAATATTTTTATTATCTTTGGGTAGCTGTTTTGAGGAGTTGCCATTCACCAAAGCAGTTTATAAATATAGTATGTCTTGATCACAGTCACCCCTTTCAATATTTCCACCCACCCTTCCCTTACTAATCTTAATTGTAAATTATATATTTAACTTTTTGCCTTCTAACAAAGCAGCTTATTATTGGTAAGCTGGAACAATGCTGTTGCCTGGCCTGGGACCCTCATTCCTCTGTTGTACAGAGGTCAGTCACCCTGGAGAGCACCCTTCCCCAATCTCTCAGCCTGGGATCATTATTTCAGCACTTAGTCTTCTGTCATAGCTTCATTAATTAGCATTATTTTTTCCTAGGCCTTAAGGAAAAAATGTGCAAGGGGAATGTGGTATACTGGCTGGTAGTGAACATACAGGTACTGCCTACCTGTGCAAGTTGCACCGGAAGATTTACTCTTAGATTCCAGATTAGTCACTGCGGTGATAGGTATAAAGAATTGTGTTAATGGAGCCGGACCCCAGGGGCTCATGTCTGTAATCCTACCTACTCAGGGGACTGAGATCTGAGGGTTGCAGTTTGAGGGCAACCTGGGAAAGAGTCCGTGAGACTCATCCCCACTAAACTCCCAGAAAAGCTGGACGTGGAGCTGTGGCTCAAGTGTGATAGAGTTCTCGCCTTGAGCACAAAAGCATAAGGACAGCACCCAGGCCTAGAGTTCAAGCCCAGGAAGAGAAATTTAAAAAGAAAAAACAAAAGAAAACAAGCAAATCTTTTTTAAATGTCACCAATAGAAGAAGCCTGGAGATATCTTAGCAGTACTAGACCTTGAGTTTGCTAGGCAGGCACTCTGCTGCTGAGCCATACCTCCAGCCCTGTGTCGCACTGGTTATTTTTTTTTTTATATACTTACTTTGTTGTTGTTTTAGCGGTAACATACAGAGGGGTTACCTTTTCTTACATCAGATGATAAGTACATTTCTTTCCTTTTGCTTAGTATCAGCTGTTTCCTCATTCTCTCTTATTCCCTCCTTCCCATCTCTGCCCATGAGTTGCTTGGTTCACTTTCATCAATGTCCATTGCAGCTGATGGGCCCCACTGCTGCATATTTTTACCCACTTTACACTGATTCTGTGCCCCCCCACCTTCTCTCAGATGTGCATGTGTGTGAGATAAATGATACTGAGTCATCTAAAAATGATAGGACAAAATAAGGTCTTTTGTTTCCTTAACTTTGGCATTCATTTCAGTATGTATATTATTTTATGTACATAAGAGGAGGTGCTTGGGTATTGCAATTTAGTGCTTTTCTCCTAAGACTATCCTCTTTTGGTCTTACTGTACATGGGTATCTGAAATCCTGTATTCTTTGTCATATCTCATTACATTTTAAATCTAACATCCAAATATCAGGGAGAAATTGCACCATTTGTCTCTCTGTTCTTGGCTTACCTCGCTCAACATGATTTGTTCTAGTTCCATTCATTTGCCTGTGAATGCCATTATTTTATCCTTTCTTTTTTTTTATCCTTTCTAATGCTGTGTAAAATCCCATTGTATATAAGTACCACATTTTTAATCCCTTCATCTGTTGTGGGGCATGTGGGTTGTTTACCATATCCTGTCTATTGTGAATTGCACTGGTTACTTTTGAGATCCAGTCTCACTTCCTGCCTGGGTGTGTACCTCAACTCCATTTGTTTTAGGCTTCAATTCATGGCTGGGATAACCACAGCACCAAAGCATCCAGATTCCCTTTGCAGAGGGTCACTCTCATGGACTTCTCTGGGCAGGCTGTCCTAGAACAGTAGTCCTCCACAGATAAGAATGACAGGAGTTTCTGGCTGGCTAGCTGGCTTCAAACTATGATCCACCCATTCTCAGCCTTCCCAAGTAGTTAGGATCACAGGGGTGAACCTCTAGCACAGGGCTGTGGAGACAAATCTTCTGACTAGTTCGATTTAGAGTGTGGGTATGTGTAATTTTTTACTTTATATAAGACTTTATATAAGACAAATGGCGCTTCTGTTTCCCTTGTGTTGGAGCACATTTGTGTAAAACACCCATAAGTTCACATTGGCTTAGTGGAGTTCTGCAGGAATGGGAAAAAACACCATGCTCAATAATACAAGCCTTTCTTTCCCAGGTCCCCTGGGAAAGAGCCCAGCCTATCTCTAGAGGCCTGAAAAGATTTGAAACTGGGCACTGATGATTTGTACTTGTAATCCTAGCCTCCCGGGTAGCTGAGATATAAGGATTGCAGTTCCAAGCCAGCCTTATCAGCAAAGTCTATGAGACTCTTAACTCCGATTAACCAACAGAAAGGCTGAAAGTGGAACTGTGGCTCAAGTGGTAGAGTATCAGCCTTGAGTAAAAAAGCTAAGGGATAGTGCCCAGGCCCTGGATCCAAACCCCAGGACTTTCAAATTCCAGGGTTTTATAGTAGCTTTGCAGAAGTTAAAATGTTCTCCAAGCTTCCATATAAATACTGAGATGGAGTTGCCAACTTTTGCAGTGATTTTGTGAGTGACAAGGACCGTCAGAAGTGAGGGATACCAGCAGACTGCCCATTGCCACTAACAGTATTGAGACACTCTATTGATAAATAATGCAACACCTATAAAACATTTTCCAAAACCTTTATTTTTTTTACTTAAAATGTTTACATCACTGATGTCAGTGGCTCACATCTGTCATTCCTAGCTACCCAGAAAACTTGAGATCTGAGGATCACTGTTTGAAGCCAGCCTGGGCAGCAAAGTCTGAGACTCTTATCTCCGATGAATCCCCAAAAAGCTGAAAGTGAATCTGTGGCTCAAGTGGGAAAGTGCCAACCTTGAGCAAAAAGCTCAAGGTGACAGTGATTGGGCCCTGAGATCAAGCCCCAGAACTGGCACAGGAGAGAGAGAGAAAGAGAGAGAGAGAGAGAGAGAGAGAGAGAGAGAGAGAGAGAGAGAGAGAGAGAGAATCAGGGGTAAATTGACAAAGCTGTGTCATCTTCAATCCACTGCCACATTCCACATGTACCTTGTGGGCCTCTCTGGAAGGCGAGCATGTGCCGGCTGGGTGTGGTCCATTCTCAGGCCTCACCAGCTCTTGGGCACTATCGGCACCCCATGGCCACTGGAGGAGGCTGCCCAGACCAGCTGAAATGATTTGGCGAGCACTGGATATATCACTGATGTGTTGGGGAGATGTTTGCATGCTCTTTCCTGCACTTCCATGTGGCTTCCATCCTCTCCTTCAAGATGGAAAGAAATTTGAGAGAGGAGATGGTCAGAACTCTAATGCATTGACCCAAGTTTCCAGAGATTGTGTTTTGTGCACAGAATCCAAACCTAGATTCAGAGTAAACCTAGAAACTCTCCGGTTGAATTCTCTCTTCTCTTGGGGAGAGTTAACTGGTCATGTCCTGGGTTATTGTTGGGGTTTTGTTTGTTTGTTTTGTGTTTTAGCCTTTTGTTTGTAGGTTGTTCACTTGCTTTGGGGTTTTTTTTTTGTTTTTGTTTTTCTTTTTAGATAAAAATTTCACTTTGTAGCTTGACTGGTTCAAATTCACAATCTTTCTGCTTGAGCTTGCCATGTGCTGAGATTACAGACATGTGACACCATGCCTGGCTTACAGATCGTCACTTTAGCCCTTGCCCCAAGGATGAAGAACTCACCTCCCCAGAGTTCAGCAGTGCAGCTCTCCAGATTCCTGGAGAATTCAGCACCTCTGCCACTCACTGGCTTGAGGCTCTGTGTGGGTGGACAACTTCCGATTGGCACTCTACACACACATTCACACTCAAAGATGCCCTTTCCATTCTTCTCTGAAAAACTGACCTTGACTCTACCTCCTTTGTGATTTATGGAGCTCATGGTTGCTTCACCTGTACTTGATTTTTCTCTGAATTCTCTGAACTTTTTTTTTCCTTGTTGGTTGTAGGGCTTGAACTCTTGGCCTGGCACTGTCCCTAAAAGCTCTTTTGCTCAAGGTTAGTGCTCACACTTTGAGCCACAGCACCACTTCTGGTTCTTTGTTGGTTAATTGGATATAAGTCTCATGGTCTTTGCCACCAGGGCTGGCTTTGAACCGCCATCCTCAGATCTCAGCCTTCTGAGTGGCTAGGATTTCTCTGAATTTTATTAGAAGATTCCAAGTACTGCTAGGTGTTGTGGAATATGAATATATATGTATATGTTTATACGCATGAGGCTCTTGACTTCATGTGGTATGTAAGGAAGCTGTCTGAAGGCAACAATAGCAGGTAAGACTGTCCATGTCATGACTGCCCCTTGGGAAGATCAGTTCCCTTGAATGGATCTCTTCCATCAAACAAAGAAGGCAAGAAAATGATTGACATCAGCTCTGCGAATGGGTTCCAAGGCCAGCCATAGGCATGGTTTCTTCACAAAGCAGCCGAGCAATGAGTAGCTCCTGGGGGGTACTGCCCTAACAGTTCAGGCAAGAGGGAGTTGGGGAACACAGCTTCTCACTGAACTCAGCAGACATGGCCTCTGGATCCTAGACCCACCCTAGCCCCTTCGTGGCCTGAATCCTTGCTGTCTCATGAGTGGCATCAACAAGCCACAGGTCATCTGGCAGGGTCGCTGCTGCTCTGACTTGGTCTGTGTTTGAGAGCTCTGCAAAGCCCTGCATGCCAAAGCCCAGAGCATGATAACCTCTTCCCCTTTCCTTCTGCCCTCTTCCCTCCCCCACTCTTACCAGAGCTTCTCCCAGCTCTCTCACTGCAAGTCCCTTGAGTCTTGTCGCAGATGACTGCTTACTTGGATATCCTGGTTACCAAGCTGAGCTCCAACCCCTCTTGAGATCTCTTCTTGTGCAATCTGGACAGTCTATGAATGGATATAGATTCCTCTGGAAGGACCTTGCAGCGGACTCTGAGCTCTCCCTCCCCACTTTCCTGTGACCACCAGAGTTGGCTAGTCATGCCCATTCTTAGAAGAATTTCCAGTGTCTGGTTTTAGTATCCTGCTGTACATACACAGAGAGACAGACAGACAGACAGACAGACAGACAGAGACAGAGAGCATGCACAAAGTTACTTTGAGACTTAAAGCATATCACTGCCTTGGAACAAAAATCAAGTCATGAGTACATGGGCCAGAACTGTTGATTCAAGTGAAAATCCACTATGCATTTGCTGACTGCATTCAGCCCCTCCTGTGTGAGGAGGGAGGTGAGGAGGAGGAGGAGGTGAGGAAGGCGTCTTACCCTGAGCAGGAGTAAAGCTCTACAAATTTTTTCAACAGGTGTCCTGAGACTAGCATTCATTCTTCACCTTCTTGTGAGAATATGCAAGAGGATAGCTTCTGTCCATCTGTCTTTAAGGCAAGCCTGACATTCATTAGACACCTTTTATTCTAGTCTAGTGCTGAAACAGCTTCTCTTTTCCACTCCCTCCACACACACCTTTTTTGGGTGCCATTTCTGGGGCTTGAACTCAGGACCTGGGTGCTGTCTTTGAGCTTTTGTCCTCAAGGCTTAGCACTCTACCACTTGAACCACAGCTCCACTTCTAGTTTTTTGATAGTTCACTGGAGATAGTCTCAGGGACAGATTTTCCTTCCTAGGCTGGCTTCAAATCATGATCCCTAGGTCTCAGCACACCAGTGCCCAGCTCCATCCCCATTTGTTAAAGATAGGATTTTTCTCTGTAGCCCATGCTAACTTCCATCTGGTGATTCTCCTTCCTCAGCCTCCCAAGAGCTGGGATTACAAAATATGTGTGCTCTACCATCCTCGGCTTAAAAGTTGTCCTCAACATCCCTTCTCTCTATATACATATGTTTCTACCCTAAGAACTCTGTGTCTAAAGTTAGGCAAATTCTTTAGAACAACTTTTTTTTTTTTTGCCAGTCCTGGGGCTTGAACTCAGGACCTGGGCACTGTCCCTGAGCTTCTTTTTGCAAAGCTGCCTCTCTACCACTTAAGCCACAGCACCACTCTGGCCTTTTCTGTTTATGTGGTACTGAGGAATTGAACCCAGGGCTTTATGCGTGCTAGGAAGCACTCTACCACTAAGCCACATTTTCAGCCCCTAAAACAACTTTTTTTTTTTTTTTTTTTTTTTTTTTTACCAGTTCTGGGGCTTTTACTCAGGGCCTGAGCACTGTCCCTGGCTTCATTCTGCTCAAAGCTAGCACTCTATCACTCTATCACAGTGCCATTTCTAGTTTTTTTCTCTATATGTGGTACTGAGGAATCGATCTCAGGGTCTCATGTATGCCAGGCAGGCACTCTACCGCTAGGCCATATTCCCAGCCCTAGAACAACTTCTTAAAACTGTTTGTTCTTGAGCTGAGTGTCTTTATAAGACATGGTGCCTGTGACCAGGGTTCTTTCCGTGAGAGATGAAGAGTCCTTTCCAGACAGTCTTCAAATACATGCGGCCCCCTGGCGTCTGCCACACCCACACAGCACACCCTCATTCTTGTTAGCGGCAATTCTGGGAATGCTCTTAGGACTTGGGTTTACTCATCTGTGAAATGAGGTGTTCGGGTCCAGGGTCCCCAGAGCCCTCTGTGCATGGTTAAATGCCTTTCCTGGGTAAGTAGCGATGAGCCTTCTAATCATCAGCTTTTAGAGCCCAAATAGCACCGATGCTCTTTAGGGCCACTAACAACCATGCTTTTAATTGAGGTCTTTGTAGGTCTTCACGCACTATGAACTCATTGAGTTCATGGCAGAAAATTGCAGATCTCTCATTTCTTGCTGAATAGTGCAATAAAAACCTTTCTTAAACACCAACAATAAAAATCAAACGAGTCCTGGTGCTGATGATGAGAACTTTTTGTACTTTGCACCAAGGATTGCCGTAAGCCTGGCTATGTGTGCCTGGCCCCCTGTAGCTCTCACAGCAGAATGCACACATGGAATACAAGTACATTAGGTGAAACAAACTCCCTGTCGTGCAAGACAAAGAAATGAAGAGAGAGAGTTTGGGAAGTGGGGAACATCTCTCCATAATCAATACAGGCCACTGGAGGTGACACAAGTATATGAGACAGGGAGCGGGCAGTTTATGGGGAGGCCCATGACTCACACATGAACTTCCTGCAAGAGGGGTCAGCCTGGAGCCCAGTGAGAACCAGGGTGGAAAGGAAGAGGACCATACATGTGAGAAACATCCAGAGCGATCTTTTAGCCCAGACTCTTCCCCTTTGTCTCCTCTCAGTCTGCCTCTCTCATTGTAAATCTGTAAACTTGTAAATCAGATCCATAAATCAGATGACACCCTAACAGGCACCAGGGCAAAAGCCCAAGGACTCATATTTCTAGGCATAGTGAAGAGCCCCTCCCTGCACTAATGGAGATGCCAAAAGCTTAAAGCAGTTAGATGTCCTGCCTTCCCTCACACCTCACATCTTTGCCCTGCCACAAAGGACTGGGACTATTGATTCTTGAAGTGACATTGCCGACACCAGAGCCCCTGCTTCTGAAGAAATCAGGTTAACAGCCATCCCCCTTACTCTGTCTGTGCTTTCACCTTTCTTACTATGGCACTGACTTGCTGCAAGACTTGTCTAACATACTTTTTTTTGGTAAGACACCTCATAGCCTTCTTGTGCTTCAGAGCACTTAGCCCTGCTCCTGGGGGCCTCTTGAACCACAGAATCGTCACCAAGAGGCACAAATGTGAAAGGCATGGGACCAAGGAATGGGGCATGTATTAAAGTAGGGAATTGGAACTCCTTGTTCTCGCATCCCTTTGCTCCACCTCAGCTGTACCCAGGGACTCCACACAAGTTGTAAGTTAGCAAACTTGAAGCCCAGGGCGTACTCATGGTGCATTTGAGCATTTGAGCTGTACAGAGGAAGAACTCTGTTCCAGCCCCATGGCACATTGGTGGTAGAGACCTTCCCTACAGAGCAAGTTCTGAATGGCCTCAGGTCCTGCCTAGTGAGTTTGCTTATGGCAAAACTGTTGTTCAGAATGATAGCCTTACTCAGCACCATTGGTAGCTCAGGCATCTGAGATCTGAGGATCACAGTTTGAAGCCAGCCTGGGCAAAACATTTCACAGAGACTCTGTCTCCAATTAACCAGCAAAAGGCCATTCTTTGCCTAGGGAGTCTCAGGTCTGACCACCTCCTTCTTCTCTAGTCTGGGGAAACAGCAGGCTCTCTCTGCTCCTTTCTCAGGCTCAGCATCTGTCCTGGAGCTCACATGGCCATATTGCTTTTCCTAGCAAAATGAAGTGTTCCACTTTACGTGGTGCATTTCAGACACACATTATGGTTTTACTCTATGCTTACTCCACAAATAGCGCTTCCTAGCCTCGCTGCACCAGAAACATAATCTGTAGCGTAAATCAGCCATGCAGGCCTGAGAACTTATCTCAGTCTTTTCCAAGACTCTACAGGGGAAAACTAAAATACCACTCACACTTGCAGGGAATAGGCATGTTTTCCCAGGCAAGCTGACATCTGCTGTACATGGGCAGGAATAGAAGCAGCACCCTGCCAGCCAAGCCTCTTGGCCTCCACTTCCCTGTGCTCTTGCTCATGCTCTGGGAGGGTGGGACAAGAATCTAATGTTCACAGCATCTGCCCAGCTGGGTGGATTGAGCATCTCTAGCAGAATATTTGGATAAAGTTCCCTTTTATGGAACACATCACTATGCCACCATGGCCACTGTCAGAATGTGACTTGTGGAGATGCTTTGTATAAGTAATGTAGAGCTGTCCTTCGGGGCCTCATAAATCTGACTTTGAGGTGCTGGTGTTTAAGAAGTCTCTCTGGGGATTGCGGGTATAGCTCCACAGTAGAGTGAATTCATTCCCCAACCCTGAAGAAAAAAGTCTCCATCCCATATTTCTCTGCCGTAAGAGCCATAACTTTGCATATTAGAAATTACCTCTTGCAGGAGCTGTTGGATTTTTAAGCAGTTTAAGAAAGTATTGTTGACTTCTATTCCTGGCTCATATTGCTGGGACAAGTGCAGGAATGGTCCAGATGGTCCTTGTCGTACTCCACAGCAAGCCTGCTCCGTGCCCTGAGGCCCTTCACAGCACTAGCTTCTCGGCATCTGAAGCCTGAGTTGCTGTTGGGACAGAGGGACAATGGTCAAGGCACAGAGTTGTCCAGATCCCCATCTCTTAAAAGAAAATTAGCACAAAGCTCATTTGTCCCTGGCTCCAGGGACAGCCTCTGGGTCTAGCTGGGTGCTGAGAGTGTAAACAGGTAGTCAGCCAAGTGCCCAAATACGAAGATTGCAAGTTCAGAAGCTCAGGATGCTCATCTCTCTAGGTGTGTCAGGATCTTTGAGTGTGGGCTTCAATCCTCACGGCTATTTTGAGATTCCTGCCCACTATATAAATTATTCTTCACCAAGAGAGCCCTAATAAATGATCACTACTAATATGCCTCATACAGGTCTGTAAATTTATGTCCAAGCATGTACACACACGTGTGATTTGTGCCATGACATTTTGGAAACCCTGAACTACATCTCTCAGTTCAACTAACCTGTACTCACAGTTTCCATTGATAAAAAATAGACCATCTAATACCAGCCTGGTCCCCAGGCTGGAAGTGATAAATACAATGAAAGATGCTTCTACTAAATCATAACTCGTGTCTCTGGTAAGAATGGAAGATTTGCCAAGATTCTGGCCATTGAGCTGTTGGCTCAGGCTCCTCTGCTTGTGTCTCTGTTCCTCAGCTTGCAGTGGGCTGGTGATGAAAAGAAACAGAGAGGGATTGCTTTAGCAAGCAGATCCTCTTGTTAGTAATCCATGGAGTCGGGTCAGACTGATGCTTGCTTTCTCTTTGTAAATTACTCAGTTGGCATTCTGCTTTCATTTTCAAATTTGTGTAACTGGCTCATGGTGCAATGATGATTCAGGCCACTTAGCAGATTAATAGGACGCTCTGTGGACCAGGCATTAGAAATGTTTTGTTGGCAGAGGTGAACCAGGCTGGGAGCTACTGGCCGCCAGTAGTGGGAAAGCAGGCAGGCATGAAGGTAGATGTTGCGGCTGATATTCCAACTGCAGATCCCTGCTTAGTGCCTGACCTAGTGTAAGTGTGCCATGCTGCTGGCTATTATTCTGGTCAGCTTCTTCCCCATAGACAGGCTGGTCAGGTATTAGCATAGTGTGAACTTTCCTAGTAAGACTCTTACTTGGAAAAACAGGAAGAGGAAAGTTCAAGTAAATGGCACTAGTGAACCCAGTGCCCCAAAGGGTCATGTGTCTTGTTCTCTGCTCAGATGCTCAGTGTGTAGCAGGCAGTTTAAGAAACAGCAAGAATGGTGATGTACTCACGGGAGCCTGAGCAGAAATGCATTCTGGGTCTCCCCTGGCTTCTAAGGTCATGGCTGTGCTGAATAATTCACCAGGCTGATTCCTTGCTTCCTTCTGGATGGAGAATTAGGTCACACTCCACTCCAGGGATGCTCCAGACCCTGTCCTGGAAGAATCCACTGCATCTTGGAATGAAAAGCATTTTATTCTTTCAAAGAAATGCAATAAAACCTGTTTGAAACCATGCATAATCATAATCGCAGCAACTTTGCTCCCAGCACAAGCTTGTCCCCCATATTTCACACCAAGCTGTGGTTTCCTATCCTTGTGTCTGCCCATCAGAAGCCTGTGAGGAAGAGGGAGTGTCTGTGACACCTTCCTTAGGTCTCCAGGAATGCAGTATTTAATCAATGCTCACTGACATGAACACTCAGTTGTCTGTACAGCTCAATAATTAGGCTCAAATGATCATTCCTATAATGAGTTACACTCATAACAGACCAAATTTTAGCCTCTCCGTTTCCATTGAACTTGTTTCCATTTTTAAGCATGTGTAACATAGTATTTCCATCAATTCTGGCATCATTTACCTTTGTGTCACTCTCCTTCAGCAGCTACAGAGAGTTGTCTGGGCTGGGGCATCAAATATGCAGCTCCATGGACACTAACCACCATCTTCTTTGGTTCTGTGGTCTACAAGTGGCTCCTCAGGCCAGAGGTTCTGCTCTGGAGCTCCAGCTCCATAGTCTAGTCCTGCCTCAACTTATGGTCCACCTGGTGGTCTAGTGATAAGGTCCTCTAGCTTCCTGCAGGAGCCTGGTCTTGCTTGTTTCCATGAACACTCATGACAGTGACTTAGAAATTCAGCTAGGGAAGGAGAAATGGAAGACTGGGGAAAACAAGGGATGAAATGGTAGAGTCTTCTAGATCCATAGAGAAGGGGATCAAGTCAACATTTGTTGAGTGCCTACAGTATGCCAGCCATTTATCCATATCATTTCTCTGGAATCTCCCCCACACCTCTGCAAGCTTAGTATTACCATTACCATTTGTCAACCAAGTAAGTAGATATAGAATCCTGAAGGTTGAACACCTGCTGATTGAAATAGAAGAGTTGGAACCCAAGACTGTGTCCATAGAAACAAAGGCTTTACACTGTACCCTGTACCACCTTGCATGTCTTAGGAAAACATTCTCTTATAGGCACCTGTCTATCTTAGTATAGGACTCTGAGATAGAAGTTAAAATTGGGATGACTGCTCCAGCTATAATGAAATAATTTGGTTCTGAGTGGTTGAATAATGGGGAAAAAAGTACTAGAGAAGGAAGCCCAGGTCCAGAACTATCTCCTTCCTAATTCATCTACAAATGCCCATAATAACTAACAAAACCAACAGGAGCATCTACAAACTCTGATCCTCACAATATTTGATTTGTGTTGGGAGACAGGTGTTTTAACAGATGAAAAAGCTGAGGCCTGGTCGTTAGTTTGCCTAGGATCACAGATGTGAAGTGGCAGCCCTGGAATGTGAACCCACATTTTACATTCAGGGCCTGTCTTAGGAACAGTGTAGCTTTAGACTAAGAAATGGATTTCTATGTTTTACCAAGGAGGTATATGCACATACATTATGGTCTACAATAATCTCTATGTGCTAACTTGGCTGAGAAATCTTTAAAACCTATGAATAGAAAAGAATAAGTATTTATAAAGATAGTGATTAAAAACGTGTATTGAGTTCTGGCTACTTCACAGCCAGTACGTGAAGCACTTTGCCTGAATTACCTTGTAGAATACTCAGAGTACCATACAATGTAGGTAGTGTTATTTTTCCACTTTTACAGGTGAAGAAATGGAACCCAAAGTTTCTTGCTGGTAACCTCCAAATTGTGACTTGAATCCAGAGACATCCAGTTGTACCATCGCAACCCTGAAATGTACTTCTTTTTGCCCTTGTTGATTAAGAGCTGTTGAGGAATGGGCATCCATGAAAATGCATGTGCTGATTTTTTTTATTTTAAAGGCTTAAAGAAGATAGATGATTTGATTAAATAGTTCTAGCTCCTCCCCTGCCCTAAAAATCGTATTTATTCTCAGAGCAGCTAATTAGGTTAAATATCTTTGTTGTGGGTTTAAGGAAAAGATAGATAGTTATAAACCTTCCTTGTCACATGGGGGCAGCACTGAACAGTGCCTGTTGCTCTGTAAAGCCCTGGGAGGGAGCCCAGCTGGCGCCCTGGTGGAGCTCAGCATTTCTCTGTGTGTGTGTGTGTGCACACGTGTGCGCGCACAGGCTCACACATATCTTTCCTAGAGCTTGACCTCTTGGCTCTATCCCTGATCTTCTTTTTGCTCAAGGCCAGTGCTCTACCACTGGAGCCACAGTTCTACTTCTGGCTTTTTGGCAGTTGGTTAATTGGAGATAAGAGTTGTGTAGACTTATTGGCCTGGGCTGGCATTGAACCATGATCCTCAGATCTTTGCCTCCTGAGTGGCTAGGATTACAGGTTCAACCACTAGCTTGTTTCATTTTTCTTTAGCCACATGGAGTGGTGGTGACCCATTTTAGATGGGGAACTAAATTAAAACACTTGTAGGATTGCATAGGGAAAATGATTTAAAATGAATTTGCCATCATCCTAATTATATAGGTTGGGCTTTCTTCCCTTTTTTAGCAGCATGACAAAAGGATTTTCTAAATGTGTTGTAGTGGGCCGGGTGGTTCCTGTTTCTTAGCCAAGAAGGATATGCTTGGGTTTACTGAGCTTGTTTAGATAGAAATCCGTATGTTCTTGGACTCAAGAGACAAAGGGCAGCCACTGCTCTTTTACTTTCCTTATTAATGAACTGTCATGAGTATCCGCAAGTTGGAAACTTTACTAGTAGGCAGTTTAGATACGTTGGAGAAATGTGTTCCTAGCTTCTTGGATTTGGTTTTGTTTTCCAATTTTTTAAACAGGGGAGATAAGGTCTTGCTTTTAACTCAAGTTGTCATCAAACCCATGATCCTCCTACTTAGGCCTCCTGTATGCTGACATACCCAGCTTGGCTTCTGGTTTTGAGTCTATGACCATCCTACAATAACACGTGCCCTTAGGGTGCCCATTACAGGCTTCCTAAGCTGTCTCCTGTCCTAAGCTGTCCTGTCCAACTTGAACCCTTTTTCTATTAAATCTATCATCACAATGCTTCTGTCTAAGCCTTACTTCAGCAGAGGCTGAATTCACTAGGATATTGAATACAGTGAACTCATAATTTAGAGTCCTACCAAGAACACTTCTGAGAGTAAAGGAAAGGGCTGCTGTTAAATTTGCCAGAGTTATGAACATAAGACAGAAACATCAGGGTGGGAAGGACTGGATCATGGGGTTGCTCTAATTACACTCCTTCCTAGGTCTCTTTCTTCCTTTGGTGACAAGATTTTACATGGCACTGTGTATATTTGCTCTTTCATTCAGCAAGCATCCATTGAATGTTTGCTGTATGTTTAGCTCTCTGTACCACTTTGTCCTCATAAAACCCTGCGAGGTAACTGATACTATTAATATTCCCATTTTTATGAATTAACAAAAAAACTGGAATATAGTAAATGACTTGCCCAAGGTCGCCATATCCATTAAACATGGATAAGACTGGGGTCCATGCTGCCCCACCCAGAGCTACAGTGCTGTTGCTCTCTGTGATTTCTTTGGGGGCCTGACTCCACGTGACACTGACCCTTCCATAAGATTTCAGAGAACAGAAGCCAAACCTCCTGCACTGGAATCCCAGCTTTGTGCTGCGCTCACTTTCCTTGTCTATAACACGGGTGGGGCCATGCTGGAGGGTGGAGGTGAGAATAAGTGAGAATGAGTTACTGTGGTCTATGTAAAACACCTCGTTTGCTCTGTCAGGTGATACAACTCTGCTCTGCCTCCTGCTAGTAAGAGCAGAAGTAAGCAATAAGTGAATTCCCTCCAAACCAAGAGCCCACATGACCTTCTCTGCAGTCAGCTTTCCCGCAGCATATCCACCGGTGCCCAGGAACTGGGAAGGGTTCTCCCATGCCTTTCTCCAAGAGACATACTGCCAAGGGGCTTTGGGGGCCCTGCGAATGGCAGCTGAGGCTTACTGTGTGCTCAGCCTTCCCCTCTGAGACACCAGTTTGTTGAATAGGCTGCTTCTGGTGGATACTCATCATCCCCACCCTGAGGAAAAAGGAAGGGGGTGTCTTGTCTGGTCATGGTGGTGGGGTGAAAAGACCCATCTAAACTCAGTGATGGTCACACGAGGGCAAATTGCTACCATTTCTGCATTTTCCTTTTTCGAGTTCTCTTTGGAAACCACCGAGGAAGAGTATGGCTGCTTGTCAGCCCCTCCTGGCCTGGAAGGATGGTCTCTTCAAATGATGCATAGTTTGGAAGGGACCTCGGGACACAGGGAGGGATGGAGGGATGAGGGCCCACAGCTCAGACCATCCTGTGGCCAGCAGCCCTGCTGACAGATATTGGGAGCAAACCGCCCTCACCTATGCTGAGAAGTTTGCTTTGCGTCCTTGATAAAGGATGACTTGATGAAATAAGCCAGTAATACTTTTGAAATTAAGAGGACTACAGTGAATAGGTGAACATTTGAAACGTGGCATGATCTCAAAATACCTGAGTATGAATGATAGAAAAGTATATTGGACTCATGCTTTAAGCAATCTTACAATTCTGTTGGCAAGCATTTCAGGGTCTGCTTCTGATATCAAACACCATTTGTCCTCAGAATCCCTTGTTACCCTGGAGGCACATCCCACATTTCCCCACATTTCTGGGTACCAGACATTATTATGTTCTTAGAAACAAGTGCTGGAGGAAAATGTGGCTCAAGTGGAAGGGTACCAGCCTTGAGTGACAAAACCAAGAAAGAATACAAGGCCCTAAGTTCAAACCCCACCAGCAGCACAATTCCCTTTTCTATTTTTCCTCCCCTCCCTCCCTCCCTCCCTCCCTCCCTCCCTCCCTCCCTCCCTTTTTGTCAGGTGTGGGTTTGTCAGGTGTGGGGCTTGAACTCTGGGCCTGGGCATTGTCCCTGAGCTCTTCAGCTCAAGGCTAACACTCTACCACTTGAGCCACAGCACCACTTCCAGCTTTCTGGTGGTTAATTGGAGATAAGAGTCAGGGACTTTCTTGCCCGGGCTGGCTTTGAACTATGATCCTCACATCTTAGCCTCCTGAGTAGTTAGGATTACATGCATGAGCCACTGGTGCACAGCCCCTCTTCTGTTTTCTTTTCCTAGGTGGTTAATAATAGTAAATCTCATGGAGATGTGTTTGTTATGTTTAAAGCAAATAAAACCTACCTTAACGTAGATCATGGAAACTCAGCAATTCTTGTGCCCATTCATTTTCCCTGTAATTTTCACTCTAATAATCTATTCTAGAAAAAAATAAATCTGAGAGAACAAGATTACCTTTATGTCTTTTAATTTAAAAAAAACTTCACCATGTAATTTTCCAACAAGAGTGGATTTGTTAGTGAAATGAGGTGCTTGAACATGAGGCCACTGACGGCGTTCAACAGCCTCTGTAAGCTGCCTGAGAATTTTAGTATAAAATGGCAGACTTCAGCCCTAGCCCGTGCATCACATCCTGTTCCACTGTCTTCCAGTGTTTCGCTGTGCGCTCTCTTGGATGGGTGGAGATGGCAGAGGAGGACCTCGCCCCCGGGAAAAGCAGTGTTGCTGTCAACAACTGCATCAGGCAGCTTTCTTACTGCAAAAACGACATCCGGGATACCGTGGGCATTTGGGGCGAGGTGAGTAGCACGTGGGACTCATCCGTGACCCCTTCTCTGCATTTTCCCCCTGTTTTATGAAGCCTGCACTCTAGAGGACATGGCAGGGAGGGGCTGTGGGGTGCTTACCAGTCAGTGTATTTCCACATAATGGCAGGTAGTGTAGGCATGGTCCATCCAGATGACATTGCCTTTCATGTGGGAGTGGCCCTGGCTAAATGACAGAGTCCTCCTGGTAGTTAGCCTTCCATCCTCTCAGGTCCATACATGAACTCATGGGGGTCTGGAAGCCTTCAGAATTCTGCATGAAACATCGCTGCCATACCTCAAAAACAGATTGCTTTTCTTTGAGATCAACTGTTCCTCATTTAAAATCAGCATCCATTGGGGACTTGGTCCCTGGGTCTTCTTCCTTACTTTCAACAAAGGTGTCCTACTCTGAAATGTTGGTTAGTTTCAGAAAAGAGAGTCGCTAAAAATAACAAATGTGCATAAAATCACATCAAACAGAGAAAACCCTATTCCTTCTGTGCTCTGAGAACCATCAGGAGCACCGTAGCATATGCTCGCTGCTTGAGCAACCCTACTTGTCCAGTTGATTGAACATGGGTTCCGAAGTTTGCTTTTGGATTGAACTATTTCTTCTAGCACCATGTCACAATGAGAGCTGGGTTCCCAAGTCTTTCCATGATGCAGTCTGTTTGCCTTCAAGTGGGGAAGAACTGCCAACCAGACTTAAACCTCAGGCACAGGGGCAGAGGAGAAAGAATTCTTTCCTTCCCAAGTAAATGCCTGTATACCTTTATGATATTTATTACCCACTCACTATGTTTATTACCTCCCACTTTCCATCTTATATCCAGGGCTAAATTATCCATCTATCTTCTCTTTCCTTTCATCAAAATGCTAACTATTCCAAAGAACAGTTCTTAGCTAAGATTTGCAAGGAAGGTTGCTGTGATTTATACTAACATGGGAGTAACTGACATTTAGAGGTAGTGTAGGTCTGGGCAGCACACAACCTATTACTCTAGGCTCTGAATTTCTTTGGCCACATCAGTCTGCCCAGGTTGTGTTGTCTGCCAGTGATTTCATCCATAGATCACTTAGCTGCTCCATGGGAGACTTAGATCATTCTTAAAGTCAGCTGTAGACACTAGCCAACAACAGCCACAAGCTTCAACACTGGCTGGCAGGAGCAGTGTTGCACCCTGAGTGGCAGAGCTGAATTCACTCTGACAACTTCTGATAGGAGCCTAAGACATTATTCTCAAAAGCTTTACTGAATAGCAACTGATCTGTCTTTCTTGGGGATTGAAGAGCTATCAAGGATTACATGGTTAAAGAGTAAAATTGAGAGTCTACTGCTCTCGCCCACAAAACAACTGACATAAGTAGAAGATGAGACACAAAAGGTTGAAAACACCCAGTAGCATTGTGAGAGTTGAGCCCCACCACAGCTCAGTTCTACAGCAGTGCCCTTCACAGGTTCTGTGGCTGACAGAATTCCTGCAGGATACTTTAGCCCGAAATCCTACTTTCCCAACTGCTGAGTTGGAGATTATAAGCCAAGCTTCTGTAGGGCAGACTACAGAGCTCATAAACCTGCACCTCAGGCATACAATATAATCATTTCCATGGGAAACCGAGGCAGAGAGCTATGAGCTGTTTTTAGAACCAACCGGTGTTGTGTGGCCATGTTGTGTGGACATGAAGGGGTGGGAAAGTGAGTGGAGGAGAGACCAGGAAGGCAGAGGGATGCCTGAGGAATGCTGAGTGAATGGCTGGCAGAACCTAAGGTCAGAACACAGCCGATTCTCCATGGACTCTACACCAGCCTTTCATCTCCCAGATGCAGAAGTGTAAATAAGTAAAGTCAGTGCTGGCTGGAAAGCAGGCTGAGGACACATTTTAGAGCACCGGGAGGATGGAGCAATTGAGGGCTAGAGGGGTGCAAGGAAGTATGTGTCAGCATAGAAAGGATGTTTCCCTCTTAGAGCACCAAGTGTAGACCCGGAGGGCGGCTTCCTTTGTTTCAGCGGGATGAGGATGTGAGAAAGACATGCTTTTCTCTTGGGCTACAGGGCAAGGACATGTACCTGATCCTGGAGAATGATGTGCTCAGCCTGGTGGACCCTATGGACCGCAGCGTCCTGCACTCCCAGCCCATCGTGAGCATTCGTGTGTGGGGCGTGGGCCGCGACAATGGCCGGTAAGTCCTGGACTCCTTGCCTGGTACCCCTGAAGTTGATCCCCTAAAGTGTGGGCCCACAGCACCTCCCTGAATCTGTCCTTCTTTGCAACCTGATTTGACAGAAACTCTGGTTAGAAACATCCCAGATGAGAGCATATCCCTATTTCTAGTTCTGGTGACTCCCTTTCCTAGTTCCTGGGCCTCAAATCTCTGCCAGCTCTGGCTCTTGCCTTCAAGTTCTCTGTGCTTCTCCTAGCCATCCTCATGCTAAGTCCCCACCTCACCTACCAGTTTCAACGTCTTTACTCTTCTCTCTCGTTTGTTGTTACATGTGGTCTGTTGAATTGTGGCTTGAGCTCAGGCCTTGTGCTTGCTAGGACTCTACCACTTGAGCCACACCTCTGCAGTCTTAGATCAATTTCATTGTATCTGGCTGCCACCTGTCACAACAGAGATCCTCCCACTGGCATTTTCTCATAGAGGGCTTAACAGGAAACAATAAAGCTATGTATCCCTTCAATGACAAACCTTCAGTCATTAAATCATGATTGCCGGGAAATTCTGATGTTGGAGTTGGCTAAACCTTTGAGATATCTGTTTATGTTAAAATCACATTTATGTGTGTTTTTGTGAAATGCCACCCAAAATGGATCATTTACCTGCTTCTTAGATGTGTTGAGTTTTCTGTTCTCCCTTATGACTAGAAACATGAACATTCTGGTTTTCACGCTCATATTGTAGCTTATATTTTAAATGGCCTTTGTCACAGACAGCATACTTTGGGATTTTTTTTTTAATTTTGTGCTGATTCTGGGATTTGAATTCAGTATCTTGTACTCTCATTTGGCTTTTTTGCTCATGGCTGGTTGTGGCTGTGCTCATGGCTGGTTGTGTGGCTACTTCAGCCACACTTCCAGTCTGGCATTTTGTTGCTATTATAAACTCTTTCAAACTGTTCTTCGTAGACTGGCTTTGAATTGTGATCTCAAATTCCTCAGTAGCTAGGATTACAGGTGTGAGCCACTAGCACCCCCACTAGATTGTTGTTAAGTAATTGGGTTTAAGTGCTGATAATTCTTAAACCATGGTCAAACTTGGGCAATTCTCATGATATGAGAGAATCTCCTAGCAAGTAGGGACAAGCTGTAGGATGATTAGGAATTGCTTTATTGAAATCAAACAAGAACATGGCAAAAAGCCGGTGAAAATTCCAGATGACAAACAAACAGCTGGCCTTCCTAGGCTTTTGATTTATACCTGAATCTGCTTGGTTTTTTAATGGGCTGCATAGTACTGTTTGAGGACTGAGTGGGGTCTGCCTTGCCGTATGGAGACCTTTTTCTATGAATGCTGGGCATTAGCATATTTGATGGTCCTTTGATCCAGTTCCAAGTCCTAAACCAGAAAGAAAGGATTATAGCTAAATACTCGTCAGTCAAAGAACAAGGATTGCTGGGACCAGATGTGCGAAATGGTCCACAAAAGAGAACCAGAGTGTTCTCTGAATACTGATTGGATCATGTTTCCTGGGCTGAGGTGTGTCTCTGAGTTTACTGTAGCAACAGTGGTGTTGACGGCTGGGGCATATGCTTCTGGTGGATGAGCAGCTAGATTATGTATGAACTGCTCTCTGGGCAGAGCTGAAGACTGGAGCTGATACCTTCACATCCACTGGTGACTTTACAAGGAAACTTTGACGCCACTTGGTTAACATTACAAACATTTTGCCTCACTAGAAGGTTCTGGATGTGAAGTGCTTGTTCCTTTCCAAGTTGATTTTTAAGGCAGGAGGTAGAGACCATGACAAACTTAAGCAACTAGATCTGCTGTGGGTAGCTTTTCTATTTGTTTTTGTTTTGTGTGCTGGAACTCAGACCCACAGCTTCAAGCATTCCAAGCATACTAGACAATTGCTCTACCACGAAGCTGGTTGTATATTTTCAACATTAGGTTATTTGTCAATTTCATTGATGAGGTTTTTTAATTGAACCCTTTTAAATTGAGTCCAAATAGAATGAGGAAGGGGGAAAGTGGAGAGATTATTCAGATTCCAGTTGACAAAATTATTCAAGTTTTCTGAGCATCATTTTCTCCCGTCTGAGAAGTGAAGATCATGTGTGCAAGTGTATGTATGCAGTACTTGGCACACTGATAAGAGATGTGGCAAATGCTTAATGAATGTTTGCTTTTGGCTCTCTTAAAGCAACATACACATAGCAGATGCAGATAATTACAGGGCTTCCTTTCCAAGATGCCAGAGGTAGTGGAGCGCGGGCGGGGTGGGGGGGCCCTCAAGGACAGTTTCTAAGGTGAAGCAGATGAGAGAGAGGCTGTTGCAGACCCTAATGAGGTGGGCTGTGGTACAAAGCAGGAAGAGCCCTTCATAGCCCATCCCCCAGGAGTAATGTAAATTAGGTCACACTGCCTTGGTTATGTTTTGAAACCTAAGTATAATTTATATTTGGGTGGGGGAATCTCTTAGGCTATCAGGACCTCAGTAGGCTCATGGGCTGATAGGGATCCTTGGGCTGGCTTCTGGAGCAGTAAATAAAATAGCCTGTTTTCCAATGAAAGGTTCTGCCTCCCTTCCCCGCCCCCCCCCCCCCACTGGTCCCCTCAGTTCTCATTCCCTAGAAGAAAGGGCCTTTATTCCTGCTTTACAAAAAATAAAAAAGACTTTCCTTTGTTTTTGGTTCTTTTTTTTTAACAGCAATTTACAAGAGCAAATTCAATTTGTAATGCCACAAAGGAACAAGGTTTTCACTTGCCATGAATAAAACATAAAAGTGTTTCATTTTGCTTGGGAAAAGGAGCCCATTTCGCATTCTCTTTTGTAACTTTTCTTGCTGAGAACATGGCATCTCTTAGGGGGTTTCTTGATGTGGTTAAAATGAATGAAAAAAGTATGTATACCAGACTTTTAAAATCCATGCCTTTCTGAGCTTATGATTTGCTTTAAAGAAATTCTAACACAATAAGTGTACCTTGGATGAGAGGTTGATCTCTCTCTGTGCCTGTGCCAGCCAGGTTGAGTTGGCAAAACCACTTATTATGAACTGAGTAAGGAGTTACTGTCACCTCCAATGGTGGCTCTCTCTTGGGTTTGGTTGTGAAGTTTCAGTCATGGCTGAAGCTTTGTCCTCTCGGGGAATCTTGCCTGTCTTTATTGTGCTATCTCTAGGGGCCCATTGCCTGGCACAACAAGGCTGTCTCCTCCCTCCCTCTTGACTTCACTGTGCTTTGGTTCCTGTTGATGACAGTGAGACAAACCCCTCAAGGCTCCTAGATTGGAGGCGGGTGAGAGGAGGTTCATACATTTTCCAAATTGTCAAATGCAGCCCCAGGGTTGGCGCCTCTACTCCCATCGCCATGGTGTAACGGACAGCTTGCTCAGATGTGTGGATGGCTCTGGGCCTTACAGCTGGGACAGATGAGCAGAATGCCACCTCATCTTGACTTCAGTCACAGCACCCTTACTCTCTCATACCCTGGGGCAAGCTTTGGTCTTGTTCTTTGGAAGTACTGAAAGTAAGCAAATGAAATCTCCGTGCATAGGGGACTTTTAACAAGGACTGTCTTTTCCCTGGTGACAGATATAGACCTGACTTTCAGAAAAGGATACCAAGTCCTTTGTGTGCATTGGCCAAAGGCAATAGAGTCTACAAAGCCCATCTGTTTCCCATAAGGAAGAAAATGAGTGGATGACATTGTCAGTTTCAGGCCCCATTAATAGAAAATTCTATGAATTTTCCATATCGGTGTGCCAGGGGGGATTTTTCAGATAAGATATTCACAGATTTTCCTTGAGAGGAAACTAAAAGGTCTAGAGTCACCTGGGAGACTGGATTAAACAAAGTAACCTGCCATTTTTATGCTCCATACCTCCTCCTATGAAGGATGCATTGGAGACCTTTTTGGGTCTGTTAGCTTTGTACTACTGTAACAAAAACCTCAAGTAATTGATTTAAGAAGATTTAAGAAGAGGAGAAGATTATTTCATCTGACAGTTTTCCTGAGTTTGAACCATGGTTATCGGTTAGACAAAAGCATGGTTATCAGTTAGACAAAAATGTTGCTTTCGAGCCTACACAGTGCATCTTGATGGGAGCCTGTGGTGAAGGTCCTGGTTCCCAATATCCCCTTCAAGCCTCTCCCCATATGACTAGAACATTCTCAATGAGGCCCACCTCTTACGGGTTTTATCACCTTCTAGTAGTGCCCTGGGTGGGGGCGTCACTCATCCACATGGGACTTCAAGCACATGGAACACCCTAGAAAATGGTACTCTGATTTGTAAACTCATTAATTTAAATTAGTGGCAACACCACATCGCTGTTTTTGTTTATTAAGAAGAAATTGAATTACTTTCAGTAGCTGTTTTAAGTGGAGACCCTGTTGGGTCTGCTCTAATGAAGATGAAATCCCTTCATAATTAATAGCAGCCATCCAAAGCACTGAGCCCAAATGCTTTTTAATATTCAGGTGGAACATTTATCCTGTGATAATGTTCATGCAGTATTATTATGCAGCATAACATCTCTTCCTGCAGAGTCCTTTATGTTATAATCTTTTCTGGGTTTGATGAACAATATTTAATTAGATCTTTCTGGGTAGTATAGTTCCAAATGACTTATCTTTAACTCAGTGTTTGATTATGATTTCAGGAGCTTTTATCTAAAGAATAAAGTTAGCTTCAATTGTCATGAATTTTTTTTACATCCTCTTTTAGGATATTCCCTCAGGTTTTATGAAAGAACCTGGTTCAAATTGTTTCAAAAGGCTTCTTTTCACACATATTTCATGTTCTTGTTTTCTTTACAGTGTTGTTTTAATTTTTGTTTGATTTTTGTTTGAGGCGTTAGTAGAATATGGAAAATTTTGACTGATAGATTTTGAAATGTGAAAGGCAGTTTGGTGATGAATGTTTTTCCCTGTTTTAAGATTAAGAATTTCAGACTAGGTCAGAGATAACTAGTGTGTGTAGAGCAGAGCACAGATAAGACCAGCTGAGCAAAGTGAAACGAAGAGCTTGATAAACTGCTCTGGGGACCTGTGTTACTGTGACACAAGATCTAGAAATAGTTTATACATTTTAAAGGGCTGTGAGAAAAAGAAGTGGGAAGTGCAGTCTGGCCCAGATCTTTGCAGAAAGAGCTTTAGAGTAATAAAGCACGCAGAGTAGAATGAGTTGATCTTGGCCTCTGCTGTACAGAGGAAGTTCATCGTGCAAAGAGTGGTGTTCCTTTTGACTCCCTCTTTCCTAGCTGTGTCTCAGTTCTACCATGAGCTCTCAGGACTGCCTGAAGGCATTGCACAATCCATCCACTGTTGCTTAGAGTGAAATCTGTGTGTATTGAATGGAGTACAGGCCAGGCTGCCGCCGGATTAAAGACTTGAGAAGCTGCCGTGAACAGTTACTCTGGCAGGGCAGCCTTGTGCCACTTAGGGGTGCAGGCTCCAACCTGAGGTGATTGATTGGTTGTCTTGCCATCCCCCAAATGCTGTCATGGTCTGATGAAACCAAGAGTTTTGTCTCCAGGCTGAGGATGACCTGGAACTTGCGTACCCCACTGAGCTCACATTCTATTTGCATTCTATGGACTGCATTTATCAGCACGCTTCTGTGGGAAATAGAGTCTGGAGTGAGACAGACAATTGCTAGGTTAAAACTCCTACCACAGAGGAGGTAAAATAATTGGTCTTCCAACACCATATGAAATGTATCACCCCAAGCTTCTCAACTCCAACCACTGCTGTTTCCCACACTCAAGCCAAACTTCCATGCCCCTGGGCCAGTCTTATTTATTTTTTTGTGCCAGTTCTGGGGCTTGATCTCAGGACCTTGTGTTATGTTTTGGCTTTTTCCACTCAAGGCTGGTGCTCTATCACTTGAGCCACATCTCCACTCTGACATTTTGCTGCAGTGGAGGTGTCTCAGGGACATTTTTGCCCAGGCTAGCTTTGAACTAAGATCCTTCAATCTCAGCCTCCTGAGTAGCTACAACTATAGGTGTGAGCCATTGGAGCCCAGCTCTGTGCCAGTTTTATTAAGCTGTGGTCTCAGTTCTGGACCTGTGTCCCTGCTCTCCTTTGTGATATGCTGAGGCTGACAGTGTAAAACTTGGTCTTGCCTCTCAGCTACATATTAAGCTCCCTCCTTTGCTTCCTGTTTCTCTGAGCATTTCCTAGCACTCTGTCTATCTCAATACATTTCTGAACCAACATTCCCAGAAATGCAAAACCGGCTTCATCATACCGTTTCTTCAGATATAGCAGCACAGCCACCATTAGAGTAGCTTAATGCTCTCAATTAAGGTGAGTCATGGTTCCTGAGGATTCCTCCTTTGAGCTAGAAAAACCAGCAGCTACCCATCAGTGCCTCTGCCACAGGGGTCAGAGGTTAGTTCTTGAGACTCCTCCTCTAAGCGTCTAAGTTTTTGTAATTGCAACCTCTCTTTTGTTCTCTCCAACCTGCGTGCCATACCCCCCTCTTACAGTTGCTACCCACATGTCTCATGGTCTCCTTTGCCTTTTGTATTACCACTACTTTCAATTCTGTAGTGTGTGTGTGTGTGTGTGTGTGTGTGTGTGTGTGTGTGTGTGTGGTTTTTGCCCCCAAATTACTCCTGTAATCCTAGCTGCTTGGGAGGCTGACATCTAAGGACATGGTTTGAAGCCAGCCCTGGCAGGAAAGTTTGTGAGGCTTTTATCTCCAGTTAACTACCAAAAGGCTGAAAGTGGTAGAGTACTAACCTTGAGCAAAAATGCCTAAGGACAGCAACTAGGCTCTGAGTTCAAGCCCCAGGACTGGCACCAAAAAAGAAAAAGAAAGGAAATTTTTTTTAACTCTTGATTTTAGGGATTTCATGGTTGCCTGATTTTGAGTTGTTGAATACAGTCTGTCATGACAGTAGCACATGATAGATATGTGATTTGCCTCATAGTGGTAGAGAAGCAAAGAGAGAAAAGGTCTCACAATGTGCCCTTCAAATGGCCTAACATCTGCCCCATAGATCACACCTCCTTAAGGTCCCACCACTTCACAGTACCTCCCCTAACTGGAAATCAAGTCTTTAGAATATGGGTCTTGAGGTGATTTGTCTGAACAAAGCTATATCAGAAAGCACTGGGCTCTCCTCTCCCTCAAAAAGTACAGGCTGTATAGTTTCATTTATGTAAAATTCTCAAAAAAGGCAGTGCAAACTAATCTCTCTAGAGTGACAGAAGGCAGAGATCTTTGAGAGGCAACAAGATTTGATTATAGACATTCACTGTCTTCTATTGTATTTATAGTTTTACAGGTATATTCAGATGTCAGAACTTCCCACATAGAGGACACCGCATTTTAGGCATTTTGAGTGAGCGTGTATGGCTATTTTTTTAATGCGGTGACACAGTAGCCCCTACGTCAAGGAGACTTTCTTTCTGACTTGGTAGAAATTGTCGGTGATAAAGAGCATATCTGATGGAGATGACAGACAGTTAGAAATAATGGGCCTCTTGGTTTGGAGCTAATCTGAGTTATGCTGTGGTTGGCCACTGTTGCTTTTTCTGGGTGTAATTTGTTGGGGTCCCTGTATAGAAGACTGAGTTTCCAATGACATCTGGTAGAGGCGTCTGAGTCAGACAGTAATGGGAGATTGATGGAACTCCAGGGCCTGCTGATGAAAGTTTAATCTTGGATGTGTGCTGTCTCGCCTCAGGGAGAAAAGTCTTTGGGGAGAGCAATAATTCTCTCCCTATGCTACAATATTATCTTGACCTCTGGAGCTAATTTCATTTTAATACACCACCCATGATAAGCAGAGGCATCAGGATTTACTTGACCATTTTGCTGACTTATACTATGGTGGTATTTTATCTTTAAAAGTGGCTTCCTTCCCTCAATTAATCATGCTGGGATGCTTGCTATACTTGTAGTGTAGAAGACATTGTGACTGTCTAAGAAAAATTCCCCTGGAACAGGTGTGGGGGGAAGCTCTTTTTCTGCCAAGGACTGTCTGAATATTTAGAGCATCATTCTTGGATGGACCATACAAAATTATCAATGCAGGCAGTCTGCCGAGGCTAACCAATGAGAAATATAAGTGCCTACCTGATGTCCTGATGTTAAGGACCTTATACTAGAGGAAACAGAAGGGGAATTTCACACTCAGCAGTCATCATGACACTTCTCACTTGGGTAACTATATGAGGAGAAGCCCATCATCCGTCTTGGTGACTGGCATGGGGGTGAGGCCACTGTGTCTCGAGAGAGCCAATGATGATGTGGATCTCCAAAGACCTTCCATCCTGCATTTCCCAAGTCCTAAGCCAGGTGATGAATGGACCTTCTTGGGGAGATAGATGGTGCTTAGCTATGGTGATTCTCTGTGCCAGTTCTCGTCTTCTTGGGTTCCTTGGAACATTCCAGGAAAAAGAGGAGTCATCTTGGAGAAACAGCCAAATCACCCATGTAATGTGGACAAATGTGTGACAACAATGCACCTGCTAGAACATGTGCTTTCTATTGCAAACCACTTGTTTTGGAAAACAAATGGCATATAAATATTAATAAACAGCGCACAGTTGTAACACCTCATTAACTAACAGTATTTAAAGTACAGGTTTTCTTGGATTTCCCTGTTCCTCAGTCATTGGGAATGGAGTATCTTGCATTCTGACACTGGAATATTTCCTTAGACTTTCTCTTCTTGTAAAATCCCTGAGTGACTGAAGGAACAGGCTGTAAAATTCCCTTTCTCTTATCATCAGTAAGGGCCTCATAGAAATCTATAAGGATTTATATGATACCTATTTATTAAGGCCCCACCATGTGTCAGCCACCATGCTTGACACCCAAGATGCAGCCATGAAGGAGAGTTTCATGGGCTCTGCCCTCCTGGGATGTGTTAAGTGGAAGAGGCAGGAGATTATATGGGCTGTTGAGTCCCATGAAGCGTTTTGTGATTTAACTATCAAGTCCTATACTACCATCCCATGGCATTACTGTCCTTTTGATTTAGTCCGGTCCCACCTATTCTGTCAGCCCAACAGCATTTGTATCTCAAAGTACAGGCTAGCTTGTGCTCAGTAACAACCAAAATTCTCAGTGACTTCAAAGTGTTATATTTCCTGGCATTTGAGTCCCTTTCTGCTACGTGTCCATTGTAAGTTGTCTGGAGACACTGCTTCTTGGTAGTCATCCTAAATAACAGCTCCTGGCTAGACTAGAGTTTTGTCAACTATTCTTTTTTTTTTTTTTGGAGGGGGAGGGGTCAGTTGTGGGGCTTGAACTCAGGGCTTGAGCCCTGTCCCTGAGCTTTCTTGCTCAAAGCTAGTCCTCTACCATTCTGAGCCACAGCTCTACTTCCAGTTTTCTGGTGGTTAATTGGAGATGAATCTCGCAGGCTTTCCTGCCCAGGCTAGCTTTGAACCACAATCCTCAGATCTCAGCCTTCTGAGTAGCTAGTATTACAGGCTTGAGCCACTGACACCTAGCACCAACCATTCTTAAAACTCTGCCTAGCAGTTAATGACACATACCACCTATGTTCACATTTCATTGGCCAAAGCAAGACCCAGGAACAAGTCTGGCTTCAAAGGGGTGAGGAGATACACACTTTGCCTTAGGAAGGGGCCTGAATTTTCACACCATACCACATCACACCACACCCTATGAGCTTTGCCATCTCCACAGCATGGTGATATTTTCAGCCTTCTATGGTCACTTAACATTGCACTGTGTGTCTCCCCAGCCACATTGTATATTCCTTAGCAGTCAGCATGTCATTCATTTCTTTGTACTGATTCACCATGATCCTTTCCTTGTGTCTCCTGGCGTTGATGTCCCAGCAAAGCTGAGGGACAGCGTGGTGGCTCCCAGCTTGTATTCAGCAGATCAGTGTATTCATTTCCTGTAATTGGCACATAATACCACGCTTACCAGCTTGAAGCAACAGGAATTTATTGAGCCAGAAATTTAATGTGAGCCTCATTGACGGGATCTAGGGGTAGGCAGAGCTATGCTTCCTTTTGGAGGCTCAAGGACAAAGTCCAGTCCCAGCTGGTGCCTGTTGCCAGCCTCTGTCTCCACGTCACCTGTGCTCTTCTGATATCATCTCCTACAGTCTCCTCTTTCCTAGGATTTAAGGTTTTATTTAGGGCCTGCTCACATAATCTAGCATAGTATCTCCTCATTTAAAAAAAAAAACAAAAATGGGGCTGGGAATATGGCCTAGTGGCAAGAGCGCTTGCCTCCTACACATGAAGCTCTCGGTTCGATTCCCCAGCACCACATATATGGAAAACGGCCAGAAGGGGCGCTGTGGCTCAGGTGGCAGAGTGCTGGCCTTGAATGGGAAGAAGCCAGGGACAGTGCTCAGGCCCTGAGTCCAAGGCCCAGGACTGGCCAAAAAAAACCAAAAAGACATAATCACATCTCAAAGATTCTTTTCCTTCTCAGGTGACACTCCAGGTTCTGGGGAGAAGTTGCTGATCTCTGCAGCCATTCATTGTTCAGCTATGTTAAGACACTGGAGATCCCTCCAGCTCCCAAAGCTTATTTTCTGCCTGCTCTGTCCATCCTCTTCAGCTCTCTCTCTTTCTATGTTACAGATTATGTGGTAACTTGGAAAGGTATTTGTTTTTAGATGATGATGATGATAATTATTTTGACTGATACCCAGGGCTCGGACCCAAGCCCTCCACACTTGCTTGGCTTGCATGCTTATGGCTAATGCTCTACTTCCAACTTCGTTAGTAATTTATTGGAAATAAGAGTGTCATAAACTTTTCTGCCTGGGCTAGCTTTGAACCATGATCCTCAGATCTCCTGAGTAGCTAGGATTACAGGCATGGACTACCTACTGGCACCTAGAGAGATGGAAGCTTTAGAACATTCAAGCTGATGGATTGTTAAGAAAATAAATGGGAGGGACCTCGCAGAGACACCTGGCTCCATAAGACACACAGCAGAGACCCCAACACCACAGTACAGTCACACACTGAGCCTCACATCATCTGTAGCCGCAGCATCCATCAGAGATGCTGCCCAATGAGCACTTCCTCCCCTTTATTTTACTCAGTGAAGTTAAAAACATACAATGTTTATGAAGTAATTTATCATCCTTTCCTGGAAGGGTTACTTCATTTCATGGGTGAACAGTTTATTGCCATAGAACTATGTCTTCTTCCAAAATGATACATAACATGATGTGAAGCCTCAAAGTCTATAGACACTTGGATGGTTTTCTTCCCCCCTCTCATGTTGAAGCTGGACAAGAGTGTACAGTGATGTGAACGCCCTCATCCTTCGCTCATCACAGGGTGCCTGGCATCTCTGCCACGCAGTGGAGAGAGTGGGCACTCTGGTCTTAGACTTCTCTATTTCTAAACTAGAACATGACATGTCAGTGTTTGTAAATTCCAATACAGTCTTGTGTTTAGCCATTTACTAATAAATACTATAATAAGTGTTTATATCACATAAACACAAAGAAAATTATATTATTGGCAAGGAAGGTAAGTGCAAAGACACAAACCAAGAATTATCAAAACCATTTTTTCTCAGTAGTTCTTGCACTTTTATGATAGATTTCTTGTCTGTTTTCAGAATCTACAGTTCTAGCATTGTTTATAAAGCAGTCTCTTAATTATTGTATTTTTATTATCGTTATGTAGTAATACAAAGGGGTTACCATTCAGCAGATCAATTTATAAGTACAATACATACTGATCGATATCACCCTTTCATCATTCTTCCCCATCAATTCTAGCCCAAAGCAGTCTCTTTTTTAATTTTTTTTTTTAAAAGTAGTTGTACTGGTGGGTTTCAATTCCAGAAATCAGGTTATGAGTAGCTTGGTTTATGTCGCCCATTCCATTGTTCTCCCCATCCTTCCCCATTCCTTCAGGTTAGGTAGTTCAGTTTTCACATAGTGTACACTGAATATGACTGTATTTGCTCACCCTTCTTCTGCCTTATAATCTGCTTTATTGTTAGGGGATTTTTATCTTGAAAGCACACATTATGTACCATCTCTGTTCTGATGGCATTAGGAGGAGCTCATAGTGTGGAATTGTAAAGAACCAAGATCAAAACCCAGGCATTCTGTGATCAGTTAGTCATGTCTGCCTTGGTTGTAAAGTAGCATGGAGCATATGTGTGACACAGTGTGCCTGTGGAACATTTAATTATTGGGATGTACTTCCCTTAGACTCTGACACTGTCAGATTTCCCTAGCATCATCAGTTGACAGTAACCAGTTGAGAGATGAGGTAAAAATAAAATTGTGAGTTCTTGAGTACTCTGAATATCTACCATTTATCTGAAATTTGGTCATTTCCTGATGAATATACCTGCTTGAGAAAGAGAGGAAGTAGCATGGTTTTTCCTAGAGACCCAAGTGTCATGCTTGAGAAGAGAAACTCATTTTAGAAGCTACTTGTGAATGAGATGGGCACTTAGGTTTTGATCCCAGGACACAGTGTGGTAAACAGCGTTCAGAATGACCTCAAACACCCTATACATCCCTCTGTGGGTAAGCAGGCAGAATGCCTGCCTGAATATTGAAAACACTTGCATTGTCTAACAGCAACATAGTGTCTGCCACAATGGCCTTTTGTTTTTGTTTTCCATGCCACTGAAAGGAATGAAAATTATTTTTAAGATTCAATGTCTAGCTTGTTGCTGCTGTTCATGTGTGCTTAGGTGAGCTACCTACCCCTCTCTGAACTCCTGCTCCTCAGTGATGTATGATAATGCTGACCTCCTAGAAGTAAAGGGTGATTCCTGTCCTCACTGCTGGCTGTGATCCCTGCAGGTCACAGTTGCTAGTTTTCTAGCAAAAGTCACTGTATTATGGAGGAAAGAGGAGCCACCTCCTTTGGCTCACCTCCAAAAGTGAGCCAGAATAAACTTTTTTTCTATATTAGTTGACTATTTCAGGTATTTTGTTGTGCTGACAAAGCTGACCAACACAAAGATCAATGACTTTATCTACATTGGGTGGTTCCTGGGAAAGCACAGACCAGCCCTGGTGTGGCTTCTCTGCATAGCCCTGTTCCCGGCCACCTCCATCATCTCCTTTGGGGTCTGCAGTCCAGAAATGGCAGGAGCTTCCTACCTTACTGCATGACTACTTCTCAAGTCTCATCACTCAGTTCAACAATTCTACCAAATCCTGAACATTGATCAACATTGGTTAATCAGCACATTTGCTGATAGTATAGTTACTATTATAATTAATCTTATACTCTTACATTATTATATTATATAGTAGTAATATAGTAGTAATTATAATACATATATAGTTATTACATAGAATTATAGCATGCTATTGTAATTACTAATCCTTGGTCAAGAGGAAACAGGCTCAGATAAAATTAATTACCCAGGATCCAACTAGTGAGTGACAGGTCCTAGCATAAAACCCTTTCCTTCCACTAACCTTTGGATGAGTGCCTCCACTCTAGTCTAGATCTACAATTCATTCTCTAAGGATCTCTTAGACCTTGAAGGCTTTACTTGGACATGAACATAGGCTGAGAATACAGCCAGCTTCAGTATATACAGCTTTTGAAATCATGTGTTATTCTAGTTGAGAGTGATGGGAAGTTACCATGGGCCATTACCATCATGGAGGTCAGTAGTATTGCCTAAAGATTGTTGCGATTTGGGTCTTGAATGTCCTTACAGCTCACGTGTTAAAGGTTTGGTTCCCAGGGTGGCACTATGGGTAGGTTGGGGAACTTGAAAAGGTAGGACCTATTGGAATTTCTTTAGGTCTGTGAGGCATGCCCTTGAAGGGGATTGATAGATGCTGCCCCCCATACCCACACACAGGATATGTTGACTGACCAGACCAAAGCCATGGAAACAATTGATCATGGACTGCAACCTTCCAAAAGTGAGCCCACATAACCCTTTTCTCTTTATAAGTTGACTATCTCAGGTATTTTATACTGACAAAGCTGACCACAACTAAGATTATAAGCAGCAGAAAACAATGAGCAGTCTTTAGCAAAAGACAATTTGTCCTCTGAAATCCTGAGGCAGAAACAAGCCTGCAGAACAGACTGGGCTGTTGTAGTATCAATGTGCGCTTCTGCCTTTTACCCTTTTTAGTTTACACGTATTTCTTCTTTTCTAGCTAATGTAAGAATATAGTCTCTCACCAAATTCCTGAGGGAAGAGACTAAGCTAGCATAGGCTAGGAGTTTTCTCTGGTCTAATTGATTATACAAGCCGCTTCTCATACAAAATGCCTGTTGTAGCCAATGGCTTGGGATAGAGTGCTGTTTTCTAAAAAAAGAAGCTAGGACAGACAAGCCAACAAGTGTTTGTCACAGAGTTCACTTCAAGATTTCAAGCAACCCAATGACTCATGATGACATGAGCTGCTGTAGCTGGGTTGAATTGTATTTTCTGTGTTGTGTGTATATGTGTATGTGTTGAGTTTCATTCCTCACAGTACCTTAGGAAAGTTTTATTACTTTCATTTATTTTATAGCTAAGAAGAGGCTACATTGAGGAAAATCACACATGAGAAATCACACATTGATGCACCATAAGCCCATATAGGCCCACTAAAATGTGAAAGATCTGCTTCTGGTAGAATTTAAATTGCATTAACTCAGAGTAGTAGCACTTAGTACTGATCAGAAATTTTGATTCATTTAAATATACCTTTGGTTAACAGAAAAATAGGATAGGGAAAGATCAAGGTAATGTATATCTATAAGAAGTAGATATTAAAATTAGAAGTCCCTGGTGGCTAAAATAATAAAGTGATTCTTTGATGGTTAAAAAATTTGATTTAGCCCCACCGCTACTCTTTAACTATAAATAATTTTGCTTGAGGTAACTAGTTTAACTCCCTTATGGGAAGTGTTCTTCAATCTCCAAGATAATTCAAAATTTGGAATTACTGATTTAATCTTCTGAATATATCGAGAATCTTTAAATATACATTTTCCACTCATTTAATAAGTCATGAGTTCATTTAATTTATCATCAGTGCAGTCAGAAATCATCAAAGTAGACACTGACCTGTGATCACTTCTTTTTCAAAATTTTACTTTAATAGTTGTACAAAGGGGTTTCAGTTGAACATTTACTTCTGTCCTTTTGGTTAATCCTACCACATTAGACATGTCTTATTTTTAAATTAAATATTCTAAATATTTTAAATTAAAATGGTAAGATTGAGGTTGCTTACCATTAAAATTAGCCCCTATATGTGTTCCTAAAAAGAAATTGTAAAGTTTGCTTTGATAATGTAGTTTCCCCTCTTCTCTCAAAAAAACACCAATGCTCTGGTATAGAGAAGGTAGAATCTGTGCTCTGGTGGACCACTGATGCTCACACTTGAGCATATGTAAGACACAGCCGGGGTCTTTGGTAAGCGTTAAGTAATGATCCTGCAGGTAGTTCTGGTCTAGAGCCTGAGAACTTGCATTTTTGTAGGTTCCTGAGTGATGCCAACTCTGTTTGTGCACTGTGCTTTGAAAGGAACTGTTACAGACTGAACAGAACATTTCCTGAGAACAGGTATGAATGTTTTCAGTCTTGCAGCTTTGAGAGAAAGTGCTAGGGGTGACAGATTTAAATAACCAATCTGTTGTGCCACAAGGCTTCATTCTTTGCTAGGAACTCAATTTGGAATATATGAGTTTTTTCTCTCTAAGGTAGAAAGACAGAAGCACAGAGGATTTACTGTTATGTTAATGGAGTTTAAAACTTAGAGCCTCAGCCTCTTTCAAAGCCTTGAGAGAAGGCCTAGAAATGTGCTTATGTGAATTTTGCAAAATTTGCAAAAAGAAAATACTTTTGCATTCTTTTTTTTCAAAAGGACCACAGAGCCAGGCTCCAGTGGCTCACACCTGCAATCCTAGCTAGCTAAGCTACTCAGGAGACTAAGATCTGAGGATCGCAGTTCAAAGCCAGGCCTGGCAGGAAGGTCCATGAGTCCCTTATCTCCAGTTAAGTAGTGAAAAGCCAGAAGTGAAGCTGTGGCTCAAGTGGTAGAGCACTGGCTTTGAGCAACAAAGCTCAAGGACCGTGCCCAGGCCCTGAGTTCAAGCCCCAGGTACCCCTCTCTGCTTCCTCCCCCCCCCAAAAAAAAGGCCCCCAGAAACTGTCCAAGCTTTAGGTCTCATGAAATCTATATCATCTCTGTGATAACTGATGGACATAATATATTTGTAAGAAGTACATGTTAGGAATGAGGAAGTGGGTAGATGGGGATGTTGTATCAGGAAACATGAGCCTTTTGTGACCCCTATAGGGAACTACAGTTGAATGAGCTCAGCGAGGCATTGGGCAGATGAGAATTCAAGTTGCTCTTAGCTCACCCTAAGGGATCAGGTTGCTCTTTGTGTGAGGATACATCAACTGTGTTGGTGACAAGAGCACAAGTTAGGAGAATGAGACAAGTTCAAAGTTTGCCTTCATCCCTTGTAAGTCATTTATTCTCTCCAAGCCTCTTATCTGTACAAAAAAGATGTCAATAATAGCTACCCTAACATGGCCAGTGGTATTATGCCATGTTAGACATGAAAAATATTGTGAAGCTATAAAATGCTACACAAAGTTCATACTTTGTAGCTATACAATGCTAACAAGTAGTATACTAGTTTTTTGTGTTAGTAGAAAGATCTTTTGCTAGATGAGGTATTTAAGCTTCTCCTGCAGAAGGCCAGCCAATAATTAGTAGACTTACAGGGTCATTCTTTCTCTGCCTTAACTGCTCAACTTTGTCATTTTTTAGGTAAATGTAAGCATAAATAAAGCATAAATGAAGTCTGTGGCTGTGTTTTAATAAATCCTTTTTTTTTAAATAAAGTACAACATGCTAAAATTGATCCAAGGGGCTGGTGAATATGGCCTTGTGGTAAAAGTGCTTGCCTTGTATACATGAATTCAGCCGTGGGTCAATTCCTCAGCACCACATCTATAGAAAAATGCAGAAGTGGTGCTGTGGCTCAAGAGGTAGAGTGTTGGGCTGGGGATATGGCCTAGTGGCAAGAGTGCTTGCCTCCTATACATGAAGCCCTGGGTTCAATTTCCCAGCACCATATATACAGAAAATGGCCAGAAGTGGTGCTGTGGCTCAAGTGGCAGAGTGCTAGCCTTGAGCAAAAAGAGGCCAGGGACAGTGCTCAGGCCCTGAGTCCAAGCCCCAGGACCGGCAAAAAAAAAAAAAAGAGGTAGAAGGTTAGCCTTGAGCAAAAAGAAGCCAGGGACAGTGCTCAGGCCCTGAGCACTGGCAATAAAACCACACCCCAGGACTGGCAACAAAAACAAACAAAACTGATCCAAAATGACACTTCCTTTTATAATTAGGAGCTTCCAATTGAGTATAAAGATAAAAAGAATACTAGTAATTAATGATGCTTCTATTTAAGCAACATGGAAAAAGATTAAAATGCTGGCGATGTATCTGCTGTAGTTCCTGTGATATAGCTGATTTCTCTCTAGGAAGGGGCCACATAGGTGAGCTAGGGAGAGCAAGAAGCAATGGATTGGCAAAGTGAAGGGCTGTTCTGGCTCAGAGCTCCAGCTGCCTTCTTTTTCTGCTTCTTGCTGTAGAGTGGCATTCATGAGGTCCTGAGCAGACTCTCCCTTGGCCCTTACAAATAGAGTCTCCCAGTTATTTTTTAATGCTTACTGGCATCCATGTCTGTGATCATGGAAAACCCAAGAAAAGCAAAACAAACAAACAAAAAAAAGTTTTAGGAAAGTCATTTAGGTTGAATGAATCTCATCCATCTTAAAAGGGAGTTAATCATGAAACTGTTGAAAACAGGTTTCTGTGTGAACTGCTTTTACTTTTCTTGAGTAAATGTCCGCATGAGATTGCTGGATGTGATGACAGTGTGCGCAGCCTGAAGAAAATACCAGAAACCATCCTTCCAGACACCATGTCACGTCACCTTGCTAGCACACAGGAGCTCCAGGTTCTGCATGCTCACTGGCACTTTCTATTGCCAGACTTTGAGGGGTGTTGTTGCTCTACGTGATATTCTGAAATGTGCAAAGGGCAACTCCTTGGGGTTTAAAGCTGTATTCTCCTTAAAGCTGATGGTATCAAACGTCTTTCATATGCTTATGAAAACTATGCATGTCTTCATTGGTGAAATATTTGTTGGCATTTTTTAATTGCATTGTCTGTTTTCTCATTGTTGGTTTTGTTTACAATAGCCTCCAACTGGAAAGATGTAAATACATCCCCTGACAGAGGCATAAACTGTGGTACATCATGCAATAGAATTGTCAGCACCTAAAAGAAATGAACTGGTAGACTCAGCAGGCCTGCCCAGGAAAAGAAAGGAGAGTCAAAAGGCTGTGCCCCACGTGATTCCATTTGTGTGACATTTGGGGAAAGGCAAAATGCTGGGGATGGAAACCAGATCCATGGCAGGCTGAGGGTAAAGGAAAGCAAGAATTTTGTCTGAAGAAGGAAAACTTGCTCCCTCTCCATCAACTCCTACCATCTCTCCATCTCCAGCCCTAGCTCTCCCCACCCACTCCCCTTCCCAGGCTTCCCAGCCATGAACTCACTATCAAATAAGCTTGAATTTCTGATGCAAAAACACAAATGTGACTGTTATCTAGTGTAACTGGAGAAGTCATCAGCCAGCTAGCTTTTCCTTTGATAACGTGGTCATTGCTGAGAGAGCATAGACATAATTGGCTATCTTCACCTGCAGTTTGCCATGCCTGTCCAATCCATGCTGCTTCCTAGAGAGAGAAGCAGAGGATGAGGGAAGGCGTGGCTGAGCATTTGGGGCCCTGAGTGCTCTGCTGGTTCTATAAGGATTCTGAATTGGAAAGGTAACGATTTTTTGTGCACGTGGGCACTATGAGTGGAGCGGGACATGTCAAATCTCTTTATAGTCCCGGGAGTGGCCCACAGTCTTCCGTCTAGTGGGAGGTTTATCTGCTGAATATTGCATAAAGAAGATAAGCAATGCTGCCTGCTGAGGGCTTTTAGAAATCTTCCACATGCAAAGATTTTTGTTGTATACATACATTTATTGTAAGTAGCCTTTGAGTTTCATAGGGTAGAAAAGGCAAACCTCTTCCAGGCTATTGGGCAGCAGAATAACTTCCGATTTTCTCTGAGAACTGAGTTAAAGAGATGCATGCTGTAATAAGACCTAGGAGCCTCTTAGAAAAAGGTCACACCCTGGTGTGCATGCATGCCACGATTTGGCTGAGGCTGACATATTTTGTAGGGCAGTGGGCATTCCCTTGCACAAACATACTTCTGCCATGAGCACCATTGGGGTCTCATTCCTGTCAAATAAGGTGGGACTATTACTCTGGGTCCTCAACTCCCTGGCATTTGCTGACCAAGTTTCTTATAGCTGTGAACTGAATTCTTTATTGCTGTTTGTGTCATTGATGGTTGTGTGGATAATTTGCACCTGGGTTCTGCCTCCTCAAAGCAGTATTATTATTGGCTGGATGCAAATATGAATGTCACCAGGGGGATTTTTAGAAATGGATTCTCACCCCAAACCTAATGAATCAGAACCTACATTCCTCATCTGCCAATCCTCATCAGCGGTGTACTTTTGCATGGAAGTTAGAAAGATTTGCACCCAGGTGAGGGTCCTGCCCAGACAGCCCACCTGCGCTGTTGATAACCTTCCGGGGTACTGTGTGGCTCTGGGGATTGTGCCCATGGCAAGTGTTCCTAGTGCTCATGAAGATGTATGTGGTACATGCCACATATCTGTGTGTGGACTGCCCTAAGTGCTCCGTGTTGAGATGGCTACCAAAGATCCAAAAGCCAGGAAAGCCGGGCTGCCTCCTTCAGAAGGCATTGAAGGGATCGTGCAGAGCTTTCCTCCTCCTAAGTTCAGGAAGGATTTTAAGTGGCTTCTTGTACAAGGCTGCTCTGATGAAGGCATCCTAAGGATCTTCATGGCTGCTATTGAAAGATAGGTCAGGGCTGGGAATATGGCCTAGTGGCAAGAGTGCTTGCCTCATATACATGAAGCCCTGGGTTCAATTCCCTGGCACCACATATATAGAAAATGGCCAGACGCGGCGCTGTGGCTCAAGTGGCAGAGTGCTAGCCTTGAGTAAAAAGAAGCCAGGAACAGTGCTCGGGCCCTGAGTCCAAGGCCCAGGACTGGCAAAAATAAATAAATAAATAAAAAGAAAGATAGGTCAAATTCATATTTATATGTCTTCTAGTAGCTTGTTTTCCAGGAGCAAGTGATAATGCTTTGTTCTATAATGAGGTAAGAGTGTGAATATTGTTAGGAAAATCCCATGACTTGCTTGTTTAATGTTTACAATCATCTAATGAAACAAATTGAAGTTGGAGTATGTCTGTTGCACATTATGGCATTTATTATCTAGTTTAAATGCAGGTCTGAAAGAAATACAATTGATTTTTTTTCTGTGCTTCTTGAGGACATCATAGATTATTGGTATGCTGGTGGAATTTTCAATTAGCCTTGTATGGGGGAGAGGAAGATAAGTGACTGGGCTTTTTTTCCCCTTAATATATTATGCAAATAAACTGTAATATGTCATTCTAATTAGGGACTACAATGACTTTAAACTTTGGTGATTTGCTACCCTATTTTTATAAAGCATGTCTGGAGGATAATAATTTCAAGGAACATTTTTATTTTGGGGAAGGAAAAGGGGGACTAATAGAAAACATCCTTTAATACTCAGTCACTGCACTAACAGCTACCTTATTTATCAGGAAGTAAGCTCCAGTCTGTATCAGAATTTCATATATGACCAAACCTGCTCTTCTGTGAGCTAGCAGCTCACAGCACTTTTGTGTGTCTCCAGCACATTTTGTGTGCCTCCTTTGTGTAGGCACTGCACCCAGTGCTAGTAACTTCACGTGGATCTAACTTTAGTCCCACACAAAGACAAGTGTTTTGTTATCACTACAGAAGCAGAGCAGTGGCTCAGAGAACACACAGGCAAGGATGAGCAAGCCTGGGAAAAGGGAAGAACCTCATAGAAGAGGTGACATTCAAATCAGACCTTGACTTTTTTTTTTTTTTTTTTTTTTTTTGGCCAGTCCTGAGCCTTGCACTCCGGGCCTGAGCACTGTCCCTGGCTTCTTCTGGCTCAAGGCTAGCCCTCTGCCACTTGAGCCACAGCGCCGCTTCTGGCCGTTTTCTGTATATGTGGTGCTGGGGAATCGAACCTAGGGCCTCACGTATCCGAGGCAGGCACTCTTGCCACTAGGCTATATCCCCAGCCCCAGACCTTGACTTTTAAGCAAGTGCTTGCTTGCAAATAGGAAACGTATTCTTTAAATTGTAAAAACACAATTCCAGGTAATGTGAGTAGACACGGAGGTTGGCAATTTTAGACCAACTCAGCCCCCCTCTTACTCCCCCCAAAAAGATGAGACTCTACCTCAAAAAGCAAGATGATGTCAGGCATTGGAGGCTCATTCTCATAATCCTAGCTAATCAGGAGGCTGAGATCTGAGGATTGTGTTTCAAAGCCAACCCAGGCAGAAAATTTTTTAAGATTTTCATCTCCAGTTTGGCACCAAGAAGCCAGAAGTGGCACTGTGGCTCAAATGGTAGAATGCTACCCTTGAGCAAGAGGCCCTGCATTCAAGCCCAAGGACTGTCAAAAAAAAAAAAAAAAAAAAGTTAGGCAACATGGTCTAAGACTGAGGTAGGGAGGATGGAGGTCCGAGGCTAGTCTCAAGCAAAAAGTACAAGACTCTATCTGAAAAGCAAAATAAAGCAAAAAAGAAAAAAAAAGAGCTGAGACTATGACTTAAGTGGCAGAGCTCTGAGCAAAGATCCCTGAGTTCAAACCTCAGTAACCCCAAAAGTGAAAAAAATTGAAAAGATACTACATGGTGATTAGAAACTAGAAAAAGGTGTGAACTCGTTAAATTGAATTGTTAGTGTGAATGCATATGTCAAGATTTATGTTGTTGAAAATATAGCAAGAGCAGTCTCTGAAATCACCCTTAGGTTTGATAATTTGCAGTGAATGCGGTTACTTCCCAGGTGATGGTTTTCTACTGAGAAAAGAGACTAATTAAAATGAGTCACGGGAAGAAATGCATAGGGCAGAGCCGGGCAGGTTGCAGCATAGACCCTGTGGTTATCCTCTTCCTGTGGAGCTATTGTTTTCCTGTGTGACCACAGGTGCAGATTTTGTCATCGGACACTTGGTGTCCAGAATTTTTATGGGGGCTCCATCACAAAGGCAGGGTTGAGTGGGCTTAGTCTGTGGCACCTGCATGGGTGGAGCTGATACTGCAGGACCCAAGGCCCCTACACAAGCAGCAATACTTTTGTCAGCCACAACAATGAAGTCTTAGAAACCAAGCAAATGCCTGACCTTTTTTGACCAAGGTTCAGTTCTTCACCCTAAACAAGTACAATAGATTATACTGTAAATGTCTACAGTGAAAGGAATATATAATAAGTGATTATCCAAACACACAATGCCAAACTGTAGGGGAAAGTCTGTGATGCTGTGATGTACTATCAGTTGGGAAGGGTTTCTACAAGTTTCAGCATTGGACTGAGATCTAGAGGACACAAGATCAGTCAGGCAGACAACGCAAGGAAAAGCATTCAAGAGGAGGGAACTGTTAGTGCAGAGGCTCTGAGATGGAAAGAGCTGTGGGCTGAGTACTGGAAGAAAGTAGGACCGGGGCAGAAAGAAAGATGAGGAAGTGTGGTTGTAGCAGTGGCTAGAGAGAGAAGCAGAGACAGACCCTAGGTGGCCTCAGAGACGCTGACAGCTATTGTGGACTTCATCCTAGTGCATTGGGAAGGTCATTGTAGGAGTTTAAGAGATAGTTACTCACACTTGTGATCTGGGTGGTTTTTTTCTCTTAGTTATTTTTCACTTAGGATCTTGAAGTTTTGTCCTGGGCTGGCCTATGGACCCTAGTCTTCCTACCTTCAGCTTTCCATACATGTCACCATACCCCAGCCCCTGTGATTTTGTTTTAAAGGGACATGTCTGCGGCAGTCATGAGAATAGTCTGTTAAAAACAAGAAAAGAAGCAAGGAAACTTGTCCCCAAACCACTGTAAGTGGATGAGAGACAGTGGTGGCTGGGACTAACATGGTGGCCTGGGCTGGGGTCAGGGTGACCGGGGGTGGGGGGTGTACTGGGATGGTGAGAGTACAAGGAGGTGGTAGCATTGGTAGGACTTGTCACATGTGACTTCCTGCCAGCTCACCCTCAGCTGCCACTGTATTGTTGACTTGTAAACATCCAGCAGCAGCATTTGAGTCATTATTTCCACCCTGTTCTAGTCAGGAAAAAACATAAACAAGCTCATTAGAATTAGGTATATGGGGTATAAGAGAGGAGGAGTACCTTCCAAGGGGTAGTAGTTGCGGATCAGTGAAACTGGCTCGACTTTGGACATGGTAATGTCTAGTCTAGTGGCTTCACTCCAAATCTCAAATTTATCCCCTGCCTAACTTCTATTCTGGACTATATCTGCACTTTTCGGGTTACTTAAACAGTTAATTGTGTAAATACCTTTTCTTAATGGCACAGGAGTTCCTGGCCATAGACTCTGAGGTATCTCCATAAATTAAATCCTGCACTCCCTGAAAAGACACTTGTTAACTGAGAAAGTCTAATTTACAATTGTCAGGGCAGAGCCTGGCATTTAGAAGGTACATTAAATATGAAATGATGTTTTAAAACACAGTCAAGAATTTCCCATACACCCATAGGGTACAAATGAAGCTTCCTAGTTACATACTACCTTTACCTTTCATGTCTTATTTTCTCTCCCTTTGTTGTTATTTTCTCTTTTAAAGTGTGTGGGGGGGGGGGTATATTAGATATAAGAGAAAACATAGCCAGTGTGCTCTACCTGCTTCACGTTGTTAACAGGTTGTTAATATAGTTTATTCTCCCCAGGAACAATTAGAGAAAGTACATTTGGGGCACACATTATAATCAATAAAAGAGCTTGGCTTTTCCTTTCAAGCTCCTATTTTGGCCAGTAACTAGCTAGGACTGTTATTTAAAATGCTGTCACATAGCCAAATGGACACTTTTCTGATTTTACATATATGGGTGAAGGGACTGGCAGCCATAGGTGATCAAGTTAGAATGCCAGAGTGACTCTGGTCCTTTAAAAAAAAAAAATACTACTCCTGGGGCTTGAACTCTGGGCCTGGGCACTGTCCCTGAGGTTTTTTAGCTCAAGGCTAGGTAGTGCTCTACCATTTGAGCAACAGCTCCACTTGCGGCTTTTTTGTGGCTAATTAGAGATAAGAGTCTCTGAACTTGCCTGCCAGGGCTGGCTTTGAACTGCAATCCTCAGATCTCAGCCTTTGAGTATCTGGGATTACAGGTGCTAGGCTTAAGAGGTGTCTTAAGAGAAGCAAGAAATGTAGAGGGGTGTGCAGGTGAGGTGCTGCAAAGTGCTTTGTGTGAACTGGCAGCTTATCAATACCTTCCAGCTCGCTTCACAATTCCCTGGCTGTAAAATCCGGTTATCCTGATTCACCTGACTACAGTTGGCTTTCTGCTTTGTCCTGGCATGTACAGGCTTTCTGGCTGTGGATTGCAGCACCCACCCCACAGTGGGGTTAGAATCAACTTCGTTAAGTCCTGAGAATGCAAAAGGGGAAACGTTCGTCACAGTAAGGGAGTTTGTAAGGGGACAAATCCCCAATTCTACCCCACTCCATTTGCCCCAGGCCTGTGCCTCACAGCTGGAAACATCTGCCTGGAGCATCTGAGCATCTGGCGGGAGCACCTGGCAGGCGGTAGCAGGGTGGGCGAACAACCGCACAGCAGCCAATGGGCAGCGGGCAGTGAGGGCAGGGCAAGGCGCAGCAGCCAATGGGCGGCAGGCAGCAAGGGCCGGGTGGGCCCGGCGCTGGGAGGCGGGAGGCGCAGACGTTGCTGCTAGCTTGAACTTGAGACCACGCGCTGCAGGTTTGTGTGATTGCAACTCATTTGCACGATTGCAGCCTGCTGGCTGCACCGGGGGCCACATCTTAGCGCAGCGAAAGGCATCTTCATCCTGCCCCGGTAGACAGGAAAACAAAGGTGAGGAAGTTGGGGACGGGTGGCACGCCTTTGTCTGCAGGTGCTTTCAGAGGTACCGAGTTTGGAGCTAGATGGACCCGGGAGACTCTTGGGACAAAGGCTGCAATCCTCTGCGGGGCATCCCTAGCAAGTGGGTGGCCCGAAGGGCTGAGGGGCGGTCTTTCTGCCTCATGGAGGCAATAGTGAGGATTGTGCATAATGAGAGAGAGGCTCTTCGTGTTTGCACCGGGCTTTTCTGTTACAGCCTGGGTTGGGTGCTTGAGTCTGAGTGCATCCATCTCGATTGCCCCCCCCCCCTCAGGAAAATATCATTTACCTTTTCTTTTCAAATGAGGAGAATGTGTGTGTGTGTGTGTGTGTGTGTGTGTGTGTGTGTGTGTGTGTGTGTGTGTTTAATCACAATGTTTTTCTTTATCCAGTATTTGGAGTAAAGGAAATATCCTTTGTGTGGAAAGGCTACATTTCCAAATAATTTTAGTTGGATAATTTAAAACACTGGTGTGACTTTTGTGTTGGAAAACTCAAATTCCCAAAATGTAAAAGGCAGCCAACTTATCACATGCCCGCTCTTGGCACTGGAAAAAGTACTGTTTTGGAAAATGAAAAAATGACTTAAATATTGCTTACAACACTTGATCAGATTCTCAAAGAGTGCTTTTTCTCACTATTATCTACTTCTCTGTACTAATATTGTACCCAGTCACGTCCATTGATCCCCTAATTAATGTGTAGCTGTGAATCTTTCTTACTGCTTTGGGTGGGAGAAGGCGGGAGGAACTGGCAATCCCATTAGTCTTTTTCCTCCCTTTTTTATAACTGCAGCTGCAGCCTGGCTTTGATCAGATCATGAATGGGGAATTCTTCCTGTTCCCTTTGCGTTTTCTTAGGCCATTGAGCATTGCCCCTTCCACCTTACTCTGACCAGAAAGCAGTTTGCAAGTGTTTTCTCTAAAGTTCAGATCTTTGCTACGACTGCCTTTTAGTTATTTGCCTTCAGAAAGGAATTATAAAGTGTCCTGAGACCTTTCCCAAGAGGGTAGAAGCAAGAATGTATTGTCAGAAAAACTAGTCTTAAGCTTCTACTTGGAAATTATGTCATTAATTTTACAAAAGGTGCCTTTGGCTGTGTTCTGCAAAATGGATGTGAATTAAATGTTCATTGGGGGAAAGACTCCCCAATGCATCAGCCAGTGTCATAGAAGGTGCAGTGGTTTTTGGCCCAGTGGCAAGAACTCCATGTCTGTAACAACGAACATACTGTTTTAGTTATCCTAGCTTCTGGAAGCTAGCTTTTCAAGCTTTTCAGCTTATTTAACAAGCTATCTGTTACTGTGTGCTGTTGCTGGCATAGGGGGAGTGAGGATTAAATGGGTTGCTTTCTTGGATTCTTGGCTGTGCTAGTATGGGGTCCATCTCAGGTCCTCCAGCTTTGATTGTACCTGGCAGCCAGGAAAGATGGAGCTTGTGTCATCTGTACTCTAATGGGGAGAAACATGAGACCGTGGATTAGTCTGCTCTAGAGTCATCCTTGAACTTCCTTACTTTTTTTTAACTGTATTTTTTTTTCCTTTTTGGTACTGGGGATTGAGCCCAGGACATTGCACTAAATAGGTAAGTGCTTTGCCACTGAGCTACATCCCAGCCCTACTTTATTTTTTTCATCATGAAGTTTGAACTCAGGGCCTGGACACTGACCCTGAGCTTTTCTGCTCAAGGCTAGCACTCTACCACTTTGTGCCACAGCTTCACTTCTGGTTTTCTGGTAGTTAATTAGAGATAAGAGTCTCATAGACTTTCCTGCATGGGCTGGCTTTGAACCCTAATCCTCTGGTCTCAGCCTCGCGAGTAGCCAGGATTACAGGTGTGAGCCACCAGTGCCCAGCTACTTGCTTACTTTTTGTTGTAGGTATATCTCAGAGGAGTCTAAGCTGCAAGGAGAGACAGATCTGAGTTTTAAAAGATTATGATAAAGGGTTATGATAATTCTGTTCTGTTACAGAAACTATCAGCCATGCCATCTCTTGCTTTCACCTCGGTAGCTTTCATCTTAACCAACCTCTTAAGAATCAGGATTTCATTCTGTTCCACAAACTGAGCAAAGCTTTACTCTATCTACCATGGCTTGAGTGTTAAGAAGGTGCCTGCTTCACAGGCGAAGGGACCTGAATACAGTAGGAAAGACCACTTTCTCATGGATTTTGGAGAATGAATTGCTAGCACGCAACTTCTTATCCTTCTGGGTTTTTAGACGTTTTACAGATAACTAGAATCATATACTAAATAGTAGTGTAAATAGTTTCAAAGTGCCTACTTTAGACACAAAATAAGATTTTTGAGAGGCTCTTAGACCTTTAGATTCCTCATAGGATGTTCTTTGTAAGTAATTGTTAAATGGCATGAAATGAAAATATTTCATTGTCTAGACCATCTTAATTGTCTCTAGGCTAATCTATTCTTCAGCAAATACTGAACAACTATATGTCAAATGCCTTAGTTGTCACAGGTTCTAAAAACAAAGAGATAAGTCATAAAAACAATTCAGCAAGTAAGATGGTATAGATCATGCCGACTTCCTTGAAGACAGCAACACGGAGAGTAGCTCCATGAGGGGGTACCAGAAGGAGACATCCCATCCTGGGCTGGGCTTGATGGCTGAGAAGTCACTTGTGTGAGGACATGTAGGAAGGTCTGAGAAGCAGATCACTGTGTACTTCATGAGGGGAAGCAGCTACCATGGCTAGAGCCAGGAGTAAGAGTACCATGGGCTAGGATGGGGAAGAAGCAGGTATAGACAAGATAAGACAAGGCTTTTATTTTTTTGGTTGGGTTTTTTTAAACTGTATTTTTTTAATCTTTTCTTTTTTTTGGTAATGGGGATTGAACCCAGGATGTCACACTTGCTAGACAAGCACTTTGTCACTGGGCTACATCCCAGCCCCAGACAAGGCTTTTAGACTGTAGTTCAAGATCTGGGTTTTGTTTTGATTGGTTACCACTTGCAGAGTGGCAACCAGAAGAACACCCAAATTTATTTTATTTCATTCAAAAAAAAATTTGAATAATCTGATAAATGGCATGGACATTGGGAGCAAGAATGGAAGTAGGGAGACTGGTTAGCCTGTGCTGGTCTTAGTAAAGGACATGAAGAGAAGCAGGCAGGACTGGGAGTGACTATAGAAATCGCAGGAAAGGGAGTGATTTGGGAATGATTCACTGGTTATTTCTGTTGGAAATACATGTTAAGAGAAATAATGACTGTTCAAGGACAAAGTTATTAAGCAAAGCAGGGACTCCTTTTAAATTTATGTTGTGTCAAGACCTTGACTTAATTTTGTTTTATTCCGCAGTGTGAATGATCAGAAATGCCCAGTAGAGTCTTGTGCTTTGGAGCCAACTTTCCCAAGATTTTTTTACCCTTGAGTGCTCTGTCATCTACTTGTTATCAGACCTTCAAGCATTTTTCCTTGTTAAGATTGAAATAAGAAGAGAAGACATGTTTAAGTCTTAACCTATATGAAATTATTCTGCCTCTGCTGCCAATTTTATAAGAAGGCATTTATAAGGACATTTGCAGTTACTTGTTTTAGATGCGGTATCCTTTGTAATTCTAACAACTGATATTCTCTCTATGGACATTTCAACTCATAGGGTTAACTTCCATAGTAACTTGGCAGAGAATCCACTGAATATGTGGGAAGCTAGAGAAGTCATTTTTTTTTCTTACTGACGGTACTGGGATTTGAACTCAGGACCTCACACTTGCTAGGCAGGTGTTCTACCTCTGAGCCATACAACTAGACCTGTGTCTGGACCATAATTTACCTGCTTATACTTTCCATTGAAACTGGGATGATAGGTGCATGCCCCTATGCCCAAGTTAGAACTTCCATTGACATGGAATCTCATGAGCTTTTCTGCACAGGCTGATCTAGAGCCTCAGTCTTCCCAATCTCTGCTTCCCACATAGCTGGGACCATAGGTATACCCCCATCTCACCCAGCTATTGGTTGAGAAGACATTCACCCAAATGCCTGGGTTAGCCTGGTTGTGAACTCTGAACCTCCTGATCTCAGTCTTCTAAGAAACTAGGATTACAAGTGTGAACCACCCATGGCTGGCTTGTTTCTCCTCTTTCTTGATCATGTAGCTATGGGGAGTCATTGCCCATCATAACCAGAATACTGTACTGAATATTGCTAGCCTGGGGGGTTGGTGAAAGAGCGCTTGCCTGGCAAGTTCAAGGCCCTGAGTTCAGTCCTCAGCTCTGGAGAGAAAAAAAAAAAAAAGCTATCCTAGTAAATGATCAGAATTTGAAGTACAGTCTCTTTCATGCCATCATTAAGATAAAAGATCACCAAGTTGAACCACAGTGAGTGGAGGACCATCTGTACTTAGTTTCTGAAGGGATTTTCTGTCCCCTCCTTTTGGCTGTAGAATTAAGAACTTGTAAGCTTATGGCAGCTTTGTCAGGGGACTTTGGATTTGAAAACAACTTTTGATTTTGAAAAAAAAAAAAGATAATAAATCGTACACAGGAACTGTGCTGTCATCAGCAGTCAGTAGTTTGAACAGATGGAAAGGGGCAGGAGGGGCCAGGGCTGCCAGCCTTTCTGATCTAGAAGCCAGGACTGGTTATCCTACAACATGTAAGCTTGTCTTGGGATGAATAAATTATGAGGATTGAAATAATTATGATCGAAGAAAAAGCAGCTGCCTTGGGCACAGTTGACAATCAAGCCAAGTTGGCCTGATTCTGTCATGTCAAAGCATGCATCTATTTGCTAGGCTACCTGCAAATGCTGTTTCCAAGGATTCTGGGGGACTTTGTTTCCATCACACCAAACATTCTAAAAGCAGAGTCAGCCAGTGTCCTTTGGAAATAAAATGGTTAGAGTCAGATCCACATAAATACATCGGGTGTTCATGTAAGATTTCAGTGGAAAAAGGATTGGTTGAAGGGAGGGCTAATGGTTTTCTTGGGGGTGGGGTGGGGCAGGGCTTGTTTGTTGTTTTGTTTTTTGGATTGAATCCATGCATGCTACATATCCATTCTGATATTTTAGTGTTATTTTGTTTTTAAGAATCTGCACATTGGAAAGCTCTTCTTCCTGCATCTTGGTTGCTATAATTTGATGGTCTCAAGGGGTCTCTCAGGGTTCATGTGCTGGAAGCTTAGTTCTTGGTATGGTGGTATTCAGGCAGTGGATCACTGATGTGAGGAAATGAAGTCATGGGGACAGCACCCTGAAAGGGATTCTGGCTGAACCCTGTGAAAGCAGGTTTTTCTAAGTGAGCCTGGCACTGCTCCTGAATCTGTCCTACTTCTTTTCTTCCCAGTTGCCCTTTCCTTCTTCCACACCCTCCCACAATGATATCGCCTACCATATTCCAATGTAGCCAGAGGCTCTGATCACTTCCAAACTGAGTGCTGGTGCCATGTTTTTAGAGCTCCAAATTATGAGCCAATGTGTAACATACCCAGCCCCAGATACTTTGTTACAGTAACATAAAGTAAACAAAGACATTGGTGGACTTGTTTCTACCCAGTCCTAAAGTTTTTCAAACATTATTCCACCCCTCCTCATATAGTCTCAGGGGCCCACAAGTTTATGCTTTGTTACACCATCTTGGAATGTTTAATAAGGGAGAGAGTTTTCTTTCCATCTTGTACTGGGTTCTACAAACTATTTACCCAGTGCTTGTCCACATTGTGTGCTCTTGAACCAGATCATGTGTATAGTGGACGATCTGATTCCTAAAGGTCAAACAGTAATCATTGCTTTGTGTTCTCGATGACAGCTACTCAGTTGTGTTTGTAACACACAAGCCACCGTAGCCTATGTCTCAGCGGATGGCTGTGACTGTGTTTCAGAGATGATTCATTCACAGAGCAGACAGGTTTGGCAGGTCATAGTTTCCCAACCTCCAATCCAAAAGACCTGAGCAGAGCCTGCAATGACAATTGGAGGATCCAAAGGAACTCAGAAGATTGAATCCCCTTTGGGCATCTTTGTGATGTGCTGAAACCCAGTTCCCAGAGAGACTTCCTGCAGACCAGGCTGTGCAACCCCACACTTGAGCCTCTTTAAGATGGTTTGTTTATTCTGACCTGGTCAAACATGAGCAAATTTGGACAGGGACAGGAGTACAAACTCTAAAGGGTAGTATAACAGTAGCTTTGAGGGGCTGGGAATATGGCCTAGTGGCAAGAGTGCTTGTCTCGTATACATGAAGCCCTGGGTTTGATTCCCCAGCACCACATATATAGAAAATGGCCAGAAGTAGCGCTGTGGTTCAAGTGGCAGAGTGCTAGCCTTGAGCAAGAAGAAGCCAGGGACAGTGCTCAGGCCCTGAGTCTAAGGCCCAGGACTGGCAAAAAACAAACGAACAAACAAAAAACAAACCAGTAGCTTTGAGTGTTATTTTCTTAAGAATTTTTTAAAATAATCACATTTGATTGAAAAGAAAAAAATTACTGGCATAAGAGACCAGCTACTTGTAAAAATAATCATGCTCAGCCAGGCATTGGTGTTTCATGCCTGTAATCCTAGCTTTTCAGAGGCTGAGATCAAGTTCAAAGTAAGCCCAGGCAAAAAGCCCCATGGGATTCTGTCTCTAAAACTATCAGCAAAAAACAGGGTTGGATGCACAGCTCAAATGGTAGCGTGCCAGCCCAGCAAGCCTAAGGCCCTAAGTTCAAAATTTTGGTACCACCAAAATAAAGAAATAACTGTTGTACAAGGGAAGAATATATCTTGTTTCTTTCTTACCATATGCCCTCTGGTGGGGTATGGGCAGTGCCCTGAGAGCTTCCTACTGAAGTCTTCTGCCTAGCCCCAGCTCTAGCACAGGTAGGCCTTGTCACATTGGGTCTTTTCCCGAAGTGATACACAAAGATTGATTCCTCTTAGAGGAACAGATAGGAAGAAAATTATCTCAGGAGTCAGAACATCTTGATAGAAATCAATATACAAGGGAAATTTATACATTGATTCTCAGGAGCAAAGAAGCTGCTTTTCATTTAGACAAATGTCCTGAAGAATGGAATCGAGTTAGGGGTCTCACCTGGCTGTCATTTTAGCTGGAGATGATTCCAGTACACATTTGCTCTGCTTTCAGAGAGTGTTGGAGATGAATGTTCTTCCCAGAGCTCGCTTCCTGCCATCCTGATGAAATATATGTTTTATTAACGTTGTTAGAGATGACATGAAAACTGAGTATGCACTGAAGTCATTTCTAAAGTGCGTGTGACACACAGCAGTAGGAGAAAGAGAAATCCAGCCAGCTCACCACATTCGTGTAGGTTCCAGAAGCCTTCTTGGGAGGAAGGTCCTGTATTATTTGCTATTCTTACTCAAATCTGTATGTCAGGTAGTGCTGAATGAGAAAGGCAAAAAGGACACACACACACACACACACACACACACACACACACACAACTTTGGGCAGGGAGGCCGAAGAGGCAGCAGTTTGAGTTAACCTTGGCTGAGGGTTGAGGAGAAAACTTGCGTATACTTGGTGCTCATTTACATTCTGAGGTCCTCCGTGTACCCCACTAGGTGTAGTTTCTTCCTGGTTCTAGGAAGCTGGGGATGAGTTTGGGAGATTACTGAACCTTTCCAGCTCCATCCTCCTTCAAAACTGTGCAGAAAATGGGGAGTCTGAGAACCTTCTTCCTAGATTCCTACAATAAGAACAAGTTAGGAGCACCCCACCCTCAACACAGTGGACTGCTCCTTCCACTCCCCTGCATTACTGCACCCCAGCCCCAGGAAAGGTCCTCACCTACAGCCATGGCCAACAGCAGTGTAGTCCTCTCAGCTGTCGGGCTGTGAGCACCACGTGTACAGAGGCAGACCAAGAGTACATGGCTTGTGTCTATTGCAAGGAGGAGGAAAAGAAAGCAAACCGTGACACCAAAGTGGGGGAAGTAACTGTCAGGCCTGGAGCTGGTGAGAGAATTTTCATGACATCACCTTCTCATTTTGTACTCTGTTGCCATGTGATGAATGATAATCTGTGCCCAGATCTTTGAAGATAGAAGATAAGCATCCAGACAAATGTAGCACATAACGGTTCTGGGGAAATAGATGAGCAGAGCCCAGGAGAGGCCAGCCTGTGTGTTCAGTGTGAGGAAAGTGGGTGGCTGTGTCACATAAGAAGTAGGGAAGGGAACTCGGTGGTTTTCATCCAAAAACCTGGGATAGACTTTGTCATTCTGGGGTGCTGCTTCTTCTCCTTTTTCTTCTCACCCTCCTCCTCCTCCTTCCTTCTTCTGTTTCTACTCCTTTCTCCCTACCCCTTCTCTTTCTCCTTCCCCTTCTCCTCCTCTTCCTCCTTCCCCTTCTTCCTCCTTTCTTCTTCTTCCTCCTCCTCCTTTTTTTGTTTTAGAATTTTCTATTCATTCAGATACCCAGTTAAACATGCCAAGTAGTTATGTACACTTTAATGTTAAGGAAATCATTGCCAACACGGCCCACATTCCCTTCCCAAGGAGCAGCCTCTTAGAGCAGGTTGGGCAGTCAGTGTTGGATTGTGGGAATCCCAGTGGATCAACCTTGGGGTTTAAGTCTTCGCCTGGTACCTCTTACAGAAAGGAGGCAGTCAGGAAGCTTGTGACTGACTATATTTAGCCTCTTGGCTCCCACAAAGGCTGTCCAAGAGGCCCAACCTGAGTCTGATGGTTTTTCCCAGCACATTTGTAAGGTACTGGAGCAACTGCTGCTGTCTGCGACATTTCTGGATTTTTGAATGACATTTCAGTGGTCCTTGAACATCTCTACTTATGGCTGGTTTTTACTCTGACATTCATACAGTGTCTATCAACCCCAAAGGGCTAATTGTATTCAAAGTTTGCAGGTTCATTTTTTTTTTCCTGAGTTCTGTCATCAGGAGGAATCTAGTAGCTACATGACAGTGTTATTTCCTTAAGTGAATTTCCCCAGTGGGGCAAAAATTATAGTTATAAACAACAGAAACAGATCATATGCTGAGATCTTCAGATTTAGAGCTGTCGGGACACGTTTTTGTCATATATTAGACAAAGACATTTTATGAAGAGTAAGAAATTAAGGGACTGGTGGTGGAATCTTAGGCCTGTAGTCCCAGCTTTGCTAGAGGTGGAGATAGAGACTCTCAGTTCAAGGCCAGTTTAGGCAAAATAATAATAATAATAATAATTTAACAAGACTCCATCTCAACACATAAGCAGGACATGGCGAGGCACACCTGGAATCTTACTTTACAGGAGGTATATGTAGGAAGTCCTCAGTCTAAGTTAGCCATCAGCAATAATGTAAAGACACTGGGGGTTTTAATAAATAAAGCGAAAGGGTAGGGGGTACTCCGGGCTCAGGTATGGCTCAAGAGGTAGAGCATCTGCCTACCAAGCATAATTAACCCTGAGTTAAAACCGCAGTAGCACTTTAAAAAAAAAGACAAGAAGAAGCCAGGCACTGGTGGCTGATATCTAGCACCCCAACTCCTCAGGAGGCTAAGGTCTGAGCATTGCTATTCAAAGCCAGCCTGAGCTGGCTGAAAGACTCTGCTGCTTGCTGGTTTGTCTCAAAGTACTTTCTGATGACATCTGAACCAGAACCTTCTCAGCCTCTCCTGCAAGGCGGGAAGCCTGGGACTCCTGGACGATGGGGAGACTTATGCAATTAGCCTGTGGCCTTTGGGCCCTTTGCTGGTAATCTAGATTACCTCTGAAGATAGACTTTGCTAGATGCAGGAAGATCTTTGGAGATACCTGAGGACTGAACAGAGGCGATTCCTGCACTGCCTCCCCCGGCGGGGGGGGGGGGGGCGGGGGGTAGGGGAGGGAGGGGGTGGTGCATGCGCCTTCTCCAGGTGATTGTCCCTCACGGGAGAAAGTTCATCACCAGTGCTACTTGGTATGGTGTGGCTGAGCAGTGAACGACATTGTGGTGACAGTAGTCATGCCACAGGCCATTGCACCTTTGTGACACGCCTAGCATTTCCTCTCCTTTTTTATTCTTTTATTTTTCATGTTGTGCTGGTACTGGGGCTGAAACTCAGAGCCTCACATTCTCGCTTGACTTTTTTGCTCAAGACTAACAGCTCCACTTCCAGCTTTTTGCTGGTGAATTGGAGATAAGCGTCTCATAGACTTCTTTGCCCGGGAACTTCATATTCTGTTTACTGTGGCTTCTGTTTACTTGTGGTTTTTCACTTGAGACAGTGTCTTTTTCACTTCAGACAGGGTCTTGAGTGCTAGATTCTTCCTCTCATATAATGGCATATCACAGTCATTCAGCTTGACCTGGTGTGCAGCCCTGCCTTTCTGTGCTACCGCCATGTAGATCACCCCCTGTCCTGCAGGGCCCTGCTGGCCTCTGGGGCCCTGGCTGCAGGGTGGGGGGGAGTAGCTCCCCAGGAATTCACACTTTTTCCTTTGCTCTTCCAATCTATCCTGGGCTCCCTACCTCTTCAATCAAGTCTTCTGTGTATAATGCATGTATGTCTCTCTGGGGGGCCCTGCCCTTGGGTCCCTCCAATTATCTGTGACAAGGGGACTTCATGAGGGTCCCCAGGCAGCTCTGGGGATGGAATTCAAAAATGTGCTGTTCTGCCCACCCCTGCCTGCCTTCCTCTCCTATCTGCCCCTTGCCTGCAAGCTTCTACCTCCTGTCCCCTGCTCCCCAGCCCTTACCTTCTACTCTGTTCCCTTCCCACGTGTCCTGATGCGCCCGCTGCCCATAGAAAGGCTGCCAAGCAAGGTAAGGCTATGCCCCACCCCTGTCCCTGTTTTGGGAGCAAGTGAAGCCCTCCGCCAGGGTTGACTGAGCAAACAGTTGCCTGTGTTTCACTGGGGTATTTTAAGCCCGCTTACCTCCCCCAGTTGATATGTTGCCTCTGTAAATTCAGCTGGCATCTCTTGGCTTCATCCTAATGTGGCTCAAAATACACTCTTCTGGGTTGAGAGGGTTCGGCTAAAATAAGCAGTGGCAGGCTATTAATTGCTGCAAAGTTGGGAAATAAGACAGGACTGGTGCTGAGGAGCTGCTCTTCTTCACTGAGTACCGTGTGAATGCTAACTGTTGTTTCTGCTCTGTTCCCTCATGCCTGCCCGGATTCAGAGAGAGGTAACACCCTGCGCCGCCCGCCCTGTCTGCAGCTCACGCTTCCTCCATGCTAGCACCATCATCAGCCAGTCAGGCCTTTCACAGGCCAGGTTCTGTTTCACCATGTGTCACCATCATTTCCACCCATGCCCCTAATCCTCTGCTTGTGTGACCCTGTTTGGGGAAGGTGATGGGCCGAGGGACCAGCTGAACAAATCAAATGAGCATGGGAAGGAGTGCACAAGATAGAAATGTTTGCGTTGCATGTGCTGCGTGCTGAGGGAGACTCTAGCTTATTAGCTTACAGCATGTGTTCTCCAGAGGTTTGTTCGGTAGGGTTTGGCACTAGGCCGCTAGCTGGGGCATGGAGCTCTTCACCCTCACCACTGCAGGGGGGCTGTGGTGTTGGAAGGGATGTAGACCTCAAGCACCATTATCACTGTCACCCCCTGCTTGACTGTTGGGAATTGCAAGCTCTACGCTTCTAGCTCTGTCACTTCATACAACTGTCATTTTAATGGAAGAAGGGCAATGGGGAGTTTTCTCCTTCTGGGACTGGTTGTGGTCACTGCTGGGCATAAGGAAGAGTCAAGGAGGCACCTCTATGCTGGCATCTGTGTCAGGCTGGCAGCTGCCTGGCTGGGAGCTGGAGAGTGGGGAGAAGTGTCTGCTGGTGTTACTGCACAGTTTCCTAGGCCCCTCTGTGGAAAGACTGCCCTGGCTGGCTGCCATTTCTCCTTGCTGTGAGCTGTTCTTATCACCCGGTGCTTGAGAGGGGGAAGGACTCAGTATTACTTCTGCGGTGTCCTTCCATGGACCTTCCCTCTGAAGCCCATGTCAGGTCCAAAGTATACAGACTGCCTTTGTCAGAAAGAACTAGAAATGCCCCCTCCTTATGCTTATGTAGGTGGGACCTGGCCCTGTGCACTGGGAACAAATCTGCCTGCTTCTGGCTTCCACCACAGATAAGCTGGGAGGAAAGGGTGATTGTGTAGCTTGTAATATAATTCAGAAGGAGTGCAGATATTTATCTACATAGCCTTCCTGGGTAAGGAGGTGGTATTTCACAGTGGCTTCTCCTCTGATTCTTTTCCCTGGTTTTATAATGTTAAGTCTCATTTATCAAGGGCCTGTCAAGGGCCAGACTCCACACATTCCCTGCAGAAAACCTGCATTTGACTTGAGCAAATACGAATTATGTGAAAGATGCTATCAAACTGTGGAGACTTGGTAAGAAATATCAACAGCAGAGGTGAAGAGAAAGGAAGTCTAATAGGAAAGATGGGAGGGAGAAAGGCTGCCAGCTACGTGAGCCACTGTGTAGCTGATGAGGTCTGCTTGATCTGAGCCTCTCCAGAAAAACTACATCCAATAAGCAAAAGTTCCAGTTTCTTATTCAGAAAAATATTGTAAGGCACATGTGGCTCATGCTTGTAATCACAGCTATCCAGGAAACAATGATAAAAAGGTAGTGATGGGGGCTGGGGATATAGCCTAGTGGCAAGAGTGCCTGCCTCGGATACACGAGGCCCTAGGTTCGATTCCCCAGCACCACATATACAGAAAACGGCCAGAAGCGGCACTGTGGCTCAAGTGGCAGAGTGCTAGCCTTGAGCAAAAAGAAGCCAGGGACAGTGCTCAGGCCCTGAGTCCAAGGCCCAGGACTGGCCAAAAAAAAAAAAAAAAAAAAAAAAAAAAAAAAAAAGGTAGTGATGGAAGCCTACACCATAAAGAGGGAAGGAGAGAATATATGTTATCAAGACACACTCACCCCATCTCAAAGAACAAGCCAGATATGGTAAACTACACCTATCATCGCAGCTATGTGAGAGGTGGAGTAGGAAGCCCAGGAAACTAAACAACAAAAACCACATGAAGATTGTGGCTCAAGTGGGACACTCATTACCAGGGGGAAGGGGAAAATGAAAGAGACTAAGATGGAAAAGAAGGAGAAAAGAACCTTTCCAGCAACTGGACAGGCTGATTTGTTAGGGATAAAGAACTTGCTATCCCTGAGCTCCTCCAGGGTCCACTTGTGGGACTGCTGTGGAAAGGATGGTAAGTTAGCCCATACAACAGCTAGAGTCCCTGAAGCACTTCTTAGATTCCTATAGAGGAGCAACAAACATAGGAAATTCCATTTACCCTAAGAGTTGGCAGGAGAGAAACTTAAGAAAAGGGCGAACTGTTCTATCTGGCTATTTTTATTTTTACTACAAGGCATTTGAATAAGAAGTGTTTATTCTTTCACTGGCACAGGCCCCTATGGGGTAATTGGAGTGCTGTAGAGCGGAGAATAATGAAAGCAACCTTCCTTCTTTTTTTTTTTTTTTTTCCTTTGCCATTAAGAAATTTGAGGCTGTCAAAGATGTCTTAGTGCTGACATTTTTCTGCAGTGGAATTGGAGGCTGGGCCTCTGGGGGAATAATTACTGGGGAAAGCAGCAGCAGGACAAGAACAAAAGGCACCAGAAGCACAAGGCTTGGTAATCAAAGGTGAAAGGTGTGCGATTGCCTTTACTGACTTGAAGAAGCTTCAGTAACAAACTCCTCACTTGTGGCTGGCAGAGGACTCAGGGCTGGGCAGATGGTTCCTGGTCCCACATGGTGTGCAGTGAGCTGGAGCAAGGGACAGACAAGGGTCGAGAAGAAGCCATGGGAAAACGGGTCCTGTTCTGGCTGTGGCTTGATGATTGTTTAGGCCACGGATGTGCTTTGTAGATAGCTTCTGGGTTCCTGCAGGATGCCTGGTTGTGTGACCCATCAGCCATGTAGGGGCAGCCGAGAATCCCCTCTCTCTGTCGCTGAGCTCTGGAAGGCAGAGATGCCAGCAGCTCTTAAGACATTCAATGTGGCAGCCACGGACAGGGCTCTGCAGCATTCCTGTGTACCACAGCTGTCTCACGGAGCCCGGGGGCACAGAAGGCATGCAGACCTCCATGGAGCAGGAGAGAGGGAAGCCGTGGAACCACCTGAGGGCTGGCTACTCCACTCAGCTCAGCCACCAGGACTGGCGGGCTTGTGCCTCATACTGGGAACAGGAAAGGATCCGAGGCTCTTTCAGGGGAAAAAAAAAAAAAAAAGCCTGGGGCTGCTGAGCCTCCTTTGGGAAGATGTGGGCTCCAGAGAGTGTCCCTCCAGGCATTCACCACCTTTCCCCAGCTGAAAGAACACGAAGATTAATACTAATAATTTTCAAAATAGTGCCCAGAGGGCTACATAAGGAAGAACAAAGGGCACAGGGCTGAAGTCTTGACAGGAGTGATCCCTGGGACCTGGTTCATTCTCTCTGCTGTAACCCAGAAGCTTTGAAACTTCCATTTACCCCAAGAGTCTCTTCCAGTGGCTGAGCCTGAGAAGGATTAGGAAATAAAGCCTGTCAGCCCTCATTTAAGGACAAGGTAAAATCACATGTCCAAGATTGTGCAGGCTGAATATCCCTGGTCCAAGATGCTTCTAAGCAGAGTAGTTCAAGGCTTGAGATTCTTTTCCTCAGATTCTGGAATATTTGCATGTACAGATGACATATCTTAGGGACAGGATCCAAGTCTAAATGTGAAAAATCTGTCTGCTTCAGCTGCACATTACCTAAAGGGAATGTTCACAATATTTGAATAGGTTTGTGCAAGCAGAAAAGTTTCATGCTGTGGAATTTTCCACTTGTGGCATTTTTCAGTGCTCCAGAAGTGTTGAGCTTTGCTTTGGAGGATGAGGGATGGCCTCCCATAGAGCTAAGAGGACCTGGAATGAGAAATGACACTGGGTTGCCTGAGTCCTGACCACTGTCCTGGCTGTCCCTTCCTGCATCTTAGGACAGACACAGCTAAGCTCTGCTGTGTAACGATTGCGTTGTTGAATTCCCATGCCATGAGCCAGAGGGCCACTAGGCCCCTGTGGTGGGCAGTGCTCCGGGCAGGGATCACCAAAACAAGTGCTCATGGTGGCCCACAGTTTCTGGAGCAGAAGGAGAACTCAGCTGGGGACAGGGCTGGAAAGTTGATGAGACACCTGTCCAAATGCTGACAAATGGATTTGGACTTCCTATAGGTAACCCCAGGAGCCTCAGAAAATGGTGGTAGAAATGTAAAGAAAACCTTATGTGAAACATTGTCAGCCAGAGGGCAGCCAGAGGGAGGGGAACAAGACTCAGACTTTCCATGAGCCTGGTCCCTAAAACTGTCTGTTGCTCTTGTTTTCGCTTTTGTTCTCTTACTGGTCCTGGGACTTAAACTCTGGACCTATGTTCTATCCCCCAGCTCCTTTTTGCTCAAGGCTAGTGCTCTACCCCTTGAGCCACTGCACCACTTCCAGCTTTTTCTGTGATTAATTGGAGATAAGAGTCTCAATGACTTTCCTGCCTGGGATGTCTTTAAACGGTGATCCTCAAATATCAACTTCCTGAGTAGCTAGAGTTACAGGCATGAGGCACCAGGACCTATGTGAGTTGCTGCTTTTTAAGTGAGTGTGTGGCCTCGATAGTGGGTGAGACTAGGACAGGAAGCAAGACTATACCCATCTCTCAAAGCATGGGCCTCCCAAAGTCTCTAACTCCTCACTCAGACCCATCTCTCCACACTCTGCTATGGTCCACATGCTCACCTGTGGCCAGGTGAGGGGCGTGTGGACAGGCCCAGGCTTTAGGGCGGAACTGTGCTTATACTATTACACCTGGCCTGCACCAGGCACTGGGGATGAATAAAGGTACATACCTCCTTCATGGAGCTTCGAGAACTTGCAGGAGAGACAAACTAGATGCTCTGGTACCCAGTACACTGAGGGTACAAGCTGTGCAGGGAACACAGAAAAGGGATGCCTTCCCAGCTCCACTAGGCCGCAATGGCAGCAGAGTGAAGATGGTGCAAGCCGAGACAGGGGACAAGACTCTGTTAGAACGCTGAGTACTGGTCAGGCTAGAAAGGAAGTGAGGGGAGGAGTTCAGGAGATGTCCAGGTGGTAAAATGGGCCACACATGGAATTGGGGCCAAACTGGGGAGAGGAGGTGGGCAGATCCTAACTGACATATGGTGAAGAAGCAGGAGAGGGTTGGGGGCAGGCGTCAAGGCCAGGGGTGGGCAGGCTGGGGGCAGTGACAGTTAAGACCTGCCTGGCTTAGAGCCCAGATTAGAAAGGCCCACCAAAGGGTTTACCTGAGCCCTGCATTTCCTCTGGCTGGGGTTTCCAGATGGTCATCTGTCTCCAGGACTAGCTCACCCTGCCTTCCCAAGGAACCTACAGCTGTCTTGAGAGAAGGACTTGTCTGTCTGAAAAGAACGCCAACTCTTCTAGTAAGAGTAACAATTTAAAAGTAAATTGATTTGCCTGGAGTGATGGTACACACCTGTAATCTCAGCACCCAGAAGGCTCAGGGAGGAGAATTGCCAATTACAGGCCGGCCAGGCTGCATAGTGAAACCCTATCTCAAAAGAAGCAAGCAAAGATCTGTAGTTGTGTTGACACAACAGTGTCTCGGCTTAGCATCGTGTGCACATCAATCATCATGACCCATAAGGGGGTGGGTACAGCTGGGTGTTTATTCTTCATAAACACTTCATCACTAACCTCTGAGAAATTTATCAGAGGGTTCTTTTGGAGCCAGGTCATTCTTAGTGGATACCTTTTCATCAGTAAAGTGCGAGCTACAATCCAACATGGGCCACTTGTTTGCTGTGGTGTCTGAGCCAAGGACTGGAGCGGGGAAGTGTTTGGCAGAATCAGACACTGCTGGTAGAATCAGCCCGCAGGGTCTCTGCCCTCCTGTTGCCCATCAACTTTCTCAAGCAGCCATGGGCCTGGCCTGTTCCCTGCGCATGTGTTCATCATCAGAGCCTATTGTGCTTCTCATCTGCCATGTCTGTCGCTGTCACTCATGCAGTCCATAATCCCCCTGAGCCTGTGTTCTGTTGTATAATCATGTCTGTTATTACACCGGATAGAAAGGTTCTGCACAAGTCAGGATTCATTCAGGAGATGGTAGCTATGTAGAAATGAATCCCTCATGCCCATAAACCTGTGCCTCTGTTGCCTGTAGCTGTTGAAATTTTGTTTTCCAAATAAATCATCACTATGCCGTTCACCACTGCCATGCTGCTGCTAGCTCAGCTAACGTGCCTAACTAGAGAATGTTAGTAAGAGATTCCTTTGTCTAATGTCCTGATGAATTTCGTTTGCACAGGGATTTTGCTTATGTAGCAAGAGACAAAGATACAAGAATTTTGAAATGTCATGTATTTCGATGTGACACACCAGCCAAAGCCATCGCCACCAGTCTTCACGAAATCTGTTCCAAGGTAAGGCGGGGTCAGGACTAGGGTCCACCAGGCTCTTTAGTCTTACTGCTCAAGCCAGTGAAAAAAGGGGGAGGCCAGACACATTGCTTTAGGAGAAAGTGAGCAGAGTGCTTGTATGGCCCAGGGTCCGTTCTAAAGCACTAGGCATTGGTAGCCAAGCCGCAAGGAATGCCAGAGTCCTTGGACAGGTACCATGTGATGTCATAGCCTGTGACCTGCACACATGCTCTGTATACTTTAAGTCAGCTGGAGATTGCTCATAATGTGTCATGCAAATGCTGGATACATTATTATTAGGCTGTGTTGTTTAGGGGGAAAAAGTATATGCCTCATACAGACATAGCCATGTAGACCTAACTACACACTGCATGGCAGCAATAGTGTGGCTTTTTTTTTTTTTTTTTTTTTTTGGCCAGTCCTGGGCCTTGGACTCAGGGCCTGAGCACTGTCCCTGGCTTCTTCCTGCTCAAGGCTAGCACTCTGCCACTTGAGCCACAGCACCATTTCTGGCTGTTTTCTATGTATGTGGTGCTGGGGAATCGAACCCAGGGCTTCGTGTATACAAGGCAAGCACTCTTGCCACTAGGCCATATTCCCAGCCCTAGTGTGGCTTTTTTAAAAAAACAGTTCTAGGGTTTGTATCAGCCTCACACTAGACAGGTACTTACTGTCCAGGACACAGCAGCCTCAGTGGAGCTCAGGGGTGACTTGGTTTTGTTTGTGTTTGTTTTCCCAAGACCAGGACTCGAACTTGATATCTGATTGTGCTTTTGCTCATTAGCTGGCTCTCTACCACCTGAGCCATGCCTCCAACTCTGGGAGTGACTTTTGTTATCATGGAATGGAAAGCTTGAACTAAGGTCTGAGAATAATAGATATGGCATCTGACATCACTGAGCCTGCTGAGTGCTAGACATAGTCCTTTAATCCTCAGAACTGCCCTGTGACATAAATACTATTGTCATTTCATATACATTTGAGAAGATGAAACACACAGGAGGTTAGATGAACTGCCCAAGGTCTCATAGCTAATAAGTGGCTCTTGTCTGTGTGCCCTGAAGAGAGTATGTAATCATCAGCGTATAACAGCACAAGGAAGTCTGTTACTCTGTAGCCCACTGACCATCAGGGATCATAGGTTCAGGTGTGACCAGAGGATACATGTGGAATGGTTGTCAGCAAAGGCAGGAGCCTGGTGAATGGAAGAAATAAATTCCAAACAATGAATGGACAGTTATCTTGAGAAACAGTCCATCATCTATCCCTAGAGAAAATAAAATTCTCATCAAGATATCTAGTCCAGCAGGGCATCTGTGGCTCACACCTATAATCCTAGCTACTCGGGAGGCTGAGATCTGAGGATTATAGTTCTAAGCCAGTCCAGGTAAAAAAGTCCCTGAGACTCTTATCTCCAATTAACCACCAAAGAGCAGGAAATGGAGCTGTGACTCAAGTGATAGAGCATTAGCCTTGAACAAAAAAAAAAGCCCAAGGACAGTGCCCAGACCCTAAGTTCAAGCCCCAGGACCAACAAAAAAAGAAAAAAGATATGTAATCCAGAGACACAATAATCACAACTAGGCAAACTGTTTAAGCTAATTTAGGTCGGAATAAACCCAACTCAGACTCTAGATGGCCTAGCCAGATATATGAGAACCTATAACCACCTATGCTGGGTTTTTCATCTCTAGATTATGGCCGAAAGAAAGAATGCCAAAGCCCTGGCCTGCAGCTCCCTACAGGAGAGGACCAATGTGAACCTCGATGTCCCTTTGCAAGGTAGGTCAGCTGAATCTCCTCCATCATGGCGCTGTCCATCCTGGAAAGACCCCGTGGTCTTGGGTGGTTCTCTAGCATTACAGGTTTCTGTAAGAAGCACGCTCAGACCCACAAATGTAAGATGAACATGACATCTGGACCCCACAAAGCCCCAGGGTTAGTTTGGTGCCAGGAGAGTTAGGTACAAAGGGCTGGCTGGTTTTGTTGCTATTGGACGAGATTGCAGATAGTTGTTAGTATTGTTGCATAATTCCTATGCAGCCTGGGATAAGGACATGGATTGGGGTAAGATTATGAGTTTTTGTTTTGGGGTTTTTTTTGGGGGGGGGGGGGATCTCTAGTTATTTTTCCTGTGCCTCTACCCTTTGTGATTGGACTCTGAATCAGTCACACCTAACATACACCTAACAGGCAGATCATCGCAAGCTGCGAGACCAAAGCAGCTTTAACATAACCAGGCATGAGGTGAAAGTTAACTGGGACACTGCTGCTCTTACGGAGCATCTCGAAGCAGGCCATTGTGCCTGGGTGGTGCTGTGGGCCTTCCAGGTTCCAAGTGGGGGCTGCAACCACTGAGCTATGCATCCCTCTTGTTCCCTGTAGTAGATTTCCCAACACCAAAGACTGAGCTGGTCCAGAAGTTCCACGTGCAGTACTTGGGCATGTTACCTGTGGACAGACCAGTTGGTAAGTCAAACTCTTGTCTTTGCACTCTGCAAGTGCGTGGCCGAGGTGTGCTGTCCTTCCTCGACCTGCTGTAAATGTGCCCCCAGCCAGAGCACAAGGGAGCCTTGCAGATAAAGTAAACTGACTTGACAGGTTGCCCCACCCACAGGGACCCAGAAGTCCTAGGATGTGCAGCCACGGCCTGTGAGGGGTTCTGGTGTTCTCGAGTGGGGCTGAAGAGAGGCCAGGCAATGGAGCTTTGACCTGGTTAGAAAAGGTGGTGGTGAAGTCAGAACCCTCTTGTGCTGCAGGGGCCATGGAGGCAAAGTGGCAGCCCTCTGCTCTGCACGTACACTCAAGAGAAAGGAAAACAGCTCTCCACCCGAAACCTTGTTCACAGATATTCACACTTGCTTTAAAAAAAGAAAACAATTTAAATGTCCATCAGCTGACAGATGGGCAAATCAGGCATGCTACGTATAGATAATGGAATTGTTATTTGGTAATAAAATGCAGTGAAGTACTGAAGCACTGCAGGATGTCAGTGAACCTTGAAAGCATTGAGCGAAGGGAATGCAGTCAGTCACAGACAGCCACAGACGGCATGTGCCCTTTACATGCATCTTTCAGAACAGGCAAATTGCTAAGAGACAGCAAGAATGAGTGGTAGCCAGGGGCTGGATGTGGCTCCTAAAAGATAAAGATTTCCTTATGAAACCTGGTTCATTATTTCCATAATATTCTAAAACTGATTGGTTGCCTTCTATGAGTGTATTGAAAATCAATGAAGTGTACGCTTGAATCAAGGGAATCTTATGTGAGTTAACATTGGGATAAAGTAGTTACTTTTCCAGCCACAGAAAAAGCCAGATGACCACCTAGCAAAGCACCCCATTTAAAAATATTTGCTACTTATGTCCCAGGGGCCTTATTAAATGCCACCTAGGATGGAGAATGTCAGCTAGCTGGTGTTGACTTCTGTTGGGTCCTCGTCTCCAGGCCCCTCTGCATGCACAAAGGCAGCATTTGGCTGAGGGCTGGTCACAAGAAGGAATCTTTGGAGCAAGGTTGAGTTTTGTGCACAAATGGCACTGTGCCCCTAGAGTCCCATGAGCTTCCTCTCTCTTAGAAATCCAGTCATTTCTTTTCTTTTGGGCATACATGAGCATGAACTGATGAAGGGCCCTGTGTTCAGGACAAAGATGGGCCTGGGTATAGCTGGACCTGGGTGGTAAGGCCTGCCTTCAGGAGAGGTCAGGACCTCTTTGACCTCCCTTTCCACCGACAGGCATGGACACCCTGAACAGTGCCATAGAAAATCTCATGACCTCATCTAGCAAGGAGGATTGGCCATCAGTGAACATGAATGTGGCCGATGCCACTGTGACAGTTACTGGCGAGAAGGTAAGCAGAGGTGGTAGGCTACACTGGCCTGTTGGGGCTACAGGGAACTTTTGGGTATTGCCATCTTCCTTGAAACAGAAAGTGCACCAATGTTTGAGCTATTCAGAGCTTGCTTGTGATTAAAATGACCTTGGTTCATAAAAGACCCTGGCCTTTCGGTCTAACTATGTACACTTCTGCTTTCCTCTGGGCCTGGAACCATTTTGTCTGGTGATCCTAATTCTGTCTTCCTCATTTGCTTGAGATTGCAGTTGTTGGCTAGTGGTGACTGTATGACCTCACTGGTTTGAGGTCTGGCCAGTCCCCCAGGGCTCCAGTGTGGGCTCCGTGGGCCATGCTGGCCGGGGTTGTTAGGGAGGCCTAGTGATTTGCACCATCAGGAGTAAAAGAGGTCATTGGTCCTCTTAACCAAGGATAGCATTATCCTCAATCCAAATTATCCTACTGTGTACTTGAAGAAACTGAGACAGAGCTGAAGTAACTTACCAGCATCATACGGTATAAGACCAAGCTTCAAACCAGGCAGTCTAACTCCAGACTCTCCAGGTGCCTTATGAAGCACCTGTCCTGGAAAGGCCTCGGTCATCAGCCTGCCTGACTCCCCAGGAGGCCACACGGGATTTTACTTCCATTCATCAAGTTTGTTGCATGACAATGCCACTCTTTTCCATGCTCTGCCCCTTTGCCAGTCCATCCTACACCCAATCCCAATTGCAGCATCTGCCTCAAAACCTCCTGGCCACATAGACCACTGCAGTGGGCTGCCTGCCAGGCCTGCCCTTGCACCTGTGGCATATTTAGTAAGTCAGGATGTCCACATTAACAATCTGGACATGTTGACTGATTCAGACATTACATATGGTGATTGCAAAGGTGCTGTCTTATGCAATCCTAAGAGTGAATTCTAAACATTTCCTCCTACTGCCTCATATGGGTGTCAGTTTGTAGAATGGGGAGGGGGTAGCTATATTTCCACTTCTCCACACATCCAACCAGCGTGGCCTAATATTTCGCCCCATTAGCCAAACTCTATTTTGAATCCTAGTCTCAGATCTATTCATTTTAACCTGAATTGGAGGCCAACCAGTAGAACCCCCCTTCATTATCATCGGTCAAATCACATCAATCCTATATTTTACTATCATTCTTCTACTCTTCCCAATCGCAGGATTAATTGAAAACAAAATACTTAAATGAAGACTGCTTTAATAGTATAGCTACATACATGGGTCTTGTAAACCTAAGACGAAGAACCTATCTTCTTAAAGCACTCAGGGAAAGAACAGAATCCTACCTCCAGCCCCCAAAGCTGGAATTCTTAGTTAAACTATTCCCTGTACTTTGTTTGGTCAATTCTTTTGGCTCTCCATGGTTTTAATAGAAGTGTGATTCAGTGTGGTTGGGTAGGAGCAGATGAAGAGAGAGACAGAATTCTCTTCTGCTGCCCTTGGGGCCCCTCTTGGGCAGACAGCTTTTGGGCCACTGGGTGCTCTATATTGGGGAATATGTAAGAAGTCTGTATGACATTGCTCCTTCCTGCCAAGTGACCTCACAGACTTGGGGTACAGTGCATAGAGAACCAGGCCCACATCACTGCCTGTGGCAGCAGTGTAGCTCATAGCAACACGAGCCACCAGACAGAGAAGCCCATCGCCATGATGGCCTCCACATTAGGTGGTTTTGCCTCTCTGGGAAGACACAAGTCCTTTCCTAATTTCATCCAGATATATTTCCTAGTACTGGGTCCTCGATGCTGGGTGTGCGATTTGTTTAAGGTATGGAAGTTCTGGTGACCGCTACCTGGTTTCCTAGAGAGCATGGCTGGGTGACCATTGCCCAGCCCCAGGCTGGTGACAGACGTGTTTTTCAGAATGAAGAGGATGTGCTGGTGGAGTGCCGGGTACGCTTCCTGTCCTTCATGGGTGTTGGGAAGGATGTCCATACATTTGCCTTCATCATGGACACTGGGAACCAGTGCTTTGAGTGCCACGTGTTCTGGTGCGAGCCCAATGCTGCTAATGTGTCGGAGGCTGTCCAGGCCGCCTGCATGGTGAGTGACCCCCACAGTGAGCGCAACAGCCTATTTCAAAGAAAGACAAATATGGTGGTGTTTAAAGTCCTGCAGGAGAGCTGGTTATGATCACAAGAAGTTGACATCTCTTGAGGCCAGAGCTCTTACACTAAACGAAGCCAGCCAGAGCCACATTGTGTGGCGAGTCCACTGAATGCTGGGAAGGATGATCCTCAAGGCTGTAGATCTGAGCATGATCTCTCCTGAATCCAAGCTCATCTCAGGATGAAATGCTAGTCGTGTGTGCCTTGTTACTATTTGCATTCAACTCAGGACTTGAAAAATAAAATGTCCCACATGACTTTTATTTCAAGTAGTTGGTTTAAGTACATTGTGCGCATGAAGCTTTTAACTCGTCCTTACAACAACCCTGTCAGGTAGCAGTTAGCTGTGTTTCCTTTAGGAGAACAGAGGCTCAGAGGACATGGGTACATGTCAGAGCCCAGGGTCAGGCCCTTGTTGTCAGGTAACAAAGCCAAGGTACTTCACTGAGTGTGTGATTAGAAACAAGAAAATCTTCTCTCATTCTTTGCACTGAAGGCTCTGAAAAAGTTCTAGTGACAGGAAGGGAAATAAGCCAGGTATGGTATGCACATCTGTAATCCCAGCACTTGGGGAGCTAAGGCAGGTGGATCACAAGTTGGAGGCAGCCTCAACTATATAGTGCGATCCTGTGTCACAGAGGAGGAGCTGGGTGAATGTGGGAGCCTCAGCCTAACATCCATGGTGCAGTGGAGCCTAGCAAGTAGGGTTGCTGGGACCACATGGAGGGAGGCAGGGCTGTCATTGTGAATGGTTGGTGGTGTCATGCCAGAGTTTGCATCTCTTCAGTGGAAGTTGTTTAGGCAGTGAACGGATCCTATTTAGTGTTTAAATGACTATCCTGTGGGCTGGGAATGTGGCTTAGTGGTAGAGTGCTTGCCTAGCATGCATGAAGCCCTAGGTTCAATTACTTAGTACCATACAAACAGAAAATGCTGCAAGTGGCGCTGTGGCTCAAGTGGTAGAGTGCTAGCTTTGAGCAAAAAGGAAGCTCAGGGACAGTGCTCAGCCCTGATTCAAGCCTAGGACTGGCAAAAAAAAAAAAAGGAGGGAGGGAGGGAGGAAGGAAGGAAGGAAGGAAGGAAGGAAGGAAGGAAGGAAGGAAGGAAGGAAGGAAGGAAGGAAGGAAGGACGAACAAAAGAAAGAAAGAAAAAGACTATCCCATCCCAGCAACCCAGAGATGGAGGTAGGAGGATCACACATTTGGGGCCATCCTGGGCTACATAGAGAGCTTCTGCACCAGCCTGGCTGCACAGTAAGATCCCATCTAATAGAAACCAAAACCCAAAACAGAATATTCCAGGAAAAAGAAAGGCAATGAAGTAGAGGACAGGTTTAAAGGAGCAGCCGAGGACAGCAGTCAGCTCAGAGGTGAGAAGGGCCTACGCCAGGAGAGGGACAGCGGGAGGGTTGCACAGGAGGCTCCTGTGCCGCCTTTAATTCAGTCAGGTTGCTATGGGCTAGACAAACACCGGTATGGCTCAGTTTGACCCCTGCATCATGGAACTCGGGCATTGTGGGTGGAATCCCACAACCCCAAATCCTGCCCTAGTATCAGAAGCTATAAATGAAGGGATGGGATTGGTGGCAAGGGAACAGGGAGGAGCCCTTCAGGCAACTCTGGCAGGCCTGCTTGTTGGCTGCTTTTAATTTCGGGGCTATCAGCACTTTCTCAGACTGAAGGAAAGAGACTAGGAGTTGGACTGAAGTGGGGGTCATGCACAGCACATGACAACCTATCCCTACGACTGTAACGAACTGAAAAGAGAATTGGTGTTTTAAACGAGGTGCTATTACAAAAGGCTCAGATAGTTTTAAAAATGGTTTATAAAGTAAAACAGGTATAGTAAGCTAAGATTACATTATTAACAAAAAGAAACTGTTACTAGATGTAGTGTAGGCCAAGAGTGGGGTGATTATAAAGTTGCAGCAGTGCCAGGACTGTGCCCGGCCTTCATGCCCACTCACTACTCACTGAGCACGCAGGGCCCGCCCCAAGCCTGCCAGCTCCGGTCAAGTCTGGTGGTCTACACTGGCATTCTAGTTACTTTCCATGCCATGTTTTCCCCTCCATTCAGAAACGTTTAGGCACACAAATGCTCACCATTGTGATCTTTGCCTGAAGCATTCCATGAGCAGCTGGTCAGGGCGCGGCCTGGGAGGGGGGCTGCAGCGCACAGCCCGGGTAGTAACTATACTGCCTGGGTTTGTTATGTCCACTGGGATGTTCACACCAGTCGTGACTGCACGAGGACACGCCTCCAAGCAGGCCTCGTCATGGAACTGCATGACCAGTGGCAACTGGAGGAAGAGGTAGGAGGTGGCAAAGATGGGGAACAGGAAAAGAGAGCAGATCAGTTTTTATAAGGTAGGAGTGGTGAGGAGGGAGCAAGAGGGAAGAGAGACCTGTTCACCCCAGGATCTGGCTCCCTGCACACACAGCCCACATCAGAGGCTCGGCCCCATTGGAGGGGTGGCTCTGCTCCAGATCCAGGGATCTGTGGATCCAGGGTCCCAAGACTCAGGCACCTGGGCACGAAGGAACAGGCCTGGGGCAGGAGCAATGGGGGGCAGGAGTCCAAGCAAACTATGAGCCAGGGGCAGGGTAGGAGGGGGTGAAGATGCTACATGAAGCAAATAGGCACTGGCAAGCAGAAGAGGATAATGACTATTTTATGCAATCAAAATAGATCATAACAGATGGTTTGTGTTATAAAATGAATGGCTTTCAGCCTCAATTATACATTTTTTAAATGCTACTGACAATTAAATAATTAGCTTTACCACCGACTACAATGTTTCTTTAGATTTCCAGGCTCATCTTCCCTCTTGGAAACTTTTTTCTCCCTTTATTGTCAAAGTGTAGTACAGAGGGGTTACAGATTCATATGTTAGGCAGTGAGTACACTTCTTTTTTTTTTTCCAGTCCTGGGCCTTGGACTCAGGGCCTGAGCACTGTCCCTGGCTTCCTTTTGCTCAAGGCTAGCACTCTGCCACTTGAGCCACAGCGCCACTTCTGGCCGTTTTCCATATATGTGGTACTAGGGAATAGAACCCAGGGCTTCATGTATACGAGGCAAGCTCTCTTGCCACTAGGCCATATTCCCAGCCCAGTGAGTACACTTCTTGTTCAACTTGTTACCTCCTCCATTTTTCCCCACCTCCCCCTCTCTCTCCCCCTCTCCCCCTATAAGTTGTACAGTTGGTTTATACCAAATGGTTTTATAAGTATTGCTTTTGGAATGGTGGAAACTTTTTTCTTTACTTTCTATTTTCATTGTAATAATCCAACCAGTCAACATGGAATAAGGCCTTTGGGTAAAATCCAAGTACCCTCCCTCCCCTAGGTCTACCTTTTTTTTTTTTTTTTTTCCTATCGGTGATGGGGCTTGAACTTTGGGCCTGGGCGCTGTCCCTGAGCTTTTTCACCCAAGGCCAGCACTCTACCACTTTGAGCCATGGTGCCACTTCCAGTTTTCTGGTGGTTAATTGGAGATAAGTCTCATGGACGTTTCCTGCCCAGGCTGGCTTTGAACCATGATCTTCAGATCTCAGCCTCCTGAGTAGCTAGGATTACAGGTGTAAACCGGGCTTTAACACATTCTTTTGAATCTAGTTCATTTTGAAGCATGTTTTGCAATCATGTGGTATAGGGCCAAGTAGAATTTAGAGCAGGAGAGAGAGGGATCGGGATTGATGTTCTACCTACAAGACTAGTTTGAAATTCCAGGGTCTTCTGCTTGTCTAGCAGCTCCTGCTCTAGGTGTGTGCCTGTGCTGAATGGAGCCTGGAGGTGCATTGTGAATCTTTGGAGAAACACACACCTGTTCTGTAGCTATGCCGAGAATCCTACTGATAATTCTGTGTGCGGGTCCTGGGGCTTGAACTCGGGGTTTGAGCACTGTCCCTGAGCTTTTGCTCGAGGCTAGCACTCTACCACTTGAGCCACAGCCCCATTTTCAGCTTTTTTAGTGATTAATTGGAGATAATAATCCTACAGACTTTCCTGCCAGGGCTGGCTTCTAAGTAGCTAGGATTGCAGGCATAACCCACCTGTGCCCAGATGATAATTTTAAAAACTGGCTGTGGAATTACTTTAAAGGGCTTAGGTTAGAGGGAAAGGTGATGAATTTTAACCTTCTCACTTAACATTGAAGAATGTGCTATCCTCCATTGATGAAAGCAAGTTGGTATGTTGTTTCATTTCTGAAGGATAGAAGTTATCCATGGTGCTGCTAATGGATTTTGAAAATATTAATCCATTAGTATTTATAGGTGAATATAAAATGTATCCTGAAATTCCAATACATCATTTTTTTTTGTTAAAGCAGGAAATCAGGACAGGAACAGCACGTGGCTAGGTTGACATTAGGCATTTTGCAAATGGACTTTACATAAAGCACCCTCCAGGGGCCCCCTGTTTGGGCCCTTTTCATTGGAAAGGCAAGAGATTTATTCACTGCCTGGGGTAACATGCTCACATGCATGGGTGTATTCAAACTGTGCCCCCTCTCTCTTCTGCCATCTCTCCACGTGTCTTTCACTTGCTGTCCTGACCCTTTGTGGTCAGTAGCTCGCTGTAACAATTGCAGCCTAGCAGTACAACAGAGAAGCAGAGAGGGGACTGGAGGGAAGAGGGGCAAAAGACAAAACCACCTTCACTGAGCCCAGTGATCTTTCAGAATTTAAAACACTCACATTAAGAATAAAATAACGCCTTGGATTTGTGTTTTAGTGGCCAGGTCACTAACTTTAGAGAGTCCGTGTATGAGTGATGAATTGCAGATATGTTAAATAAGAAAGGACACATGATGGATTACCCAATGGTTTCTTTGTGTGTGTTGCAGTTACGCTATCAGAAGTGCTTGGTTGCCAGGCCCCCTTCCCAGAAAATGCGGCCACCTCCTCCGCCAGCAGACTCAGTGACCAGGAGAGTCACGACCAATGTAAAACGAGGGGTCCTGTCCCTCATTGACACTCTCAAACAGAAACGTCCTGTCACAGAAGCACCCTAGCCGCCACCTGAAAGGATTCATCATTAACTGAAAAGGAAACAGCTCCACTAAAGGAAAGGAACAGACCCGCGGCCTTCCAGCCAGTTGCTGATGCTGTGTCTCCAGAGAATTCATCCTTCACCAAACAGTATTAGACAAGCATGTTCTCTCGTCTTGCCACCATCACGTGATAGGAAAAGAAGCATGAGTCATTTTTTTTTGCAGTCAGTAAGTTACATCACGAGCAGCAGAAGGTCTTTTTCTTAATTGTAAATATGGTGAACTTGACCTCACGCACGCACAGAGAAGAATGTGCCGCGCCCCTCCTAGTGAACCGACACTGAGGCCTCAAGAGTGAACAAGGCCTGGGTTCGCCTCCCCATCTCACTCCCTGTCACACGCCACCTCTGAGTGCTACAGCATTAACAGTGTTTCCAGCGGTGGCAACACTGCGACACTGACCCACAGAATTGCTGTAAAAATAGGATATGTTGGGATTTTAGCTTTTCATAAAGTTAAACCTGTTGGTTGACAAAAATGGGCTGTTGGCATCAGTGTGAAACCAAGTAGCAGCTTTCCACAGTGAGCTCTGACACAGGGAGCCTGTTGCATGTCTACAGCTGTCTGGAGGGGGACAGTGTTGGGAAAAAAAAAAAAAAAGTAAACCTCTCAAAATGATTTTTTAAAAAGTACTAAATTTGATGGATTAAAAATCAAAAACCATAGCCTTTCTCTTCCGATGGTTTTCAAACTGATCATTTAACAGAGAAACTAACAAAATCATGCATTTTTCTTTTCGGATGGGACATGTTTCAAACTCTGCCTTACATTATACAATGCAGCTAGAGAAATTCTAGATTGTTCTAGATTGTTCACTATGGCCATTCTCTATCCAAACATGCAAATGAAATACTCTTCACGAACCTTTCATGCTTAGTTTGATAACTAGCCAATATGCAATTTGGAAATGAAGAAATGTCCCTCATATCTCTGTCATACACATTATTTTAGATCTTCACTGACACGTTAGTCTGCATCCTAGCAGTGGTCCTGCTAGAACTGTGCATGTAGCCTAAGTTTCTCTAGTGCTTTTCTGTCCAGAGAGCTGTCTGCCCATTGTGTATTGTCCATGGCAACTGGTTACCTTTAAGTTAACCCTTTCTCAAATTTCTGTACTTAGTATTAGAACTTGTTGGATTTAACTAAGTACACTGTATATTTTACTTTCAAGACTTAAAGTTTTCATACCAGAGAAATATATACCTAGGAATAATGGACTACTTAACAGTTTCCCTCAAATGCCAATTTCTTGCTTCTTTTCATATAGATAACTTACCTACACGGTGCACAAATTTAGACTCTAGTTGACATTGTTGTCTTAAGAAGTTGCTAAGGAGATCGAGTCTAATATTAGTTTTTCTTTTTCCTGTCAAAATTAACGTTTACAACATCCAGTTGAGAAAGTAGTGCTTTACATTTTCACACTGCTGTGTATTTGTCAAAATACTTTCCACATTCTTACCACATTTGAGCCTTACAAGGTAGGAAAGGTACCAAATACATGGGAGAACTCAAAATATGAAGTCCCAGAGGTTCAATCAGCTGGCCCAAAGCTCATCAGAGAGGCAGAACCCGGACCCACAATTCCCAGCTCTTGCTGTGTGGTGCCGCCTCCACTCAGGAAGATCCTTTCCCAATGCCTGCACGCAGGCCAGGAAGAACACATGTAGAAACATGGGCAGGCCATCTTAGAGTTCCCTCTGTAGGTCCATAATGAGGTCGGGGACGGCGTGCTGCCGTGTGCCCCAGGTGTGGTGCGGTGGACAGGCGTCTGCACCCAGTGGCTGGTCCCAGGCTGTGGGGTTATCCTGAGATGATGTTGGTTGTGGTAGAGATTTTCCGGATCCATGGCCCTTCGCCACTGGTGAACACGATGGGATGAGTGGCAGGTCTGCTTGTTGCCCCCTCTGGATTCATGGAGCAGGGTGCGGAGGGCTGGAAGGCTTTTCTGGCAATCAGTGTTAGGCCAAAAGTGATGCTCCTTTAGAAATCCAGTACTTCACAGCAATTGGCATCCTGCTCTACAGAGTGGCCTGTGGCATCGTGAAGTTACTGCGTCATGAAAACCTGTGAAAAGCTAGAAATTCAGCGACCATGCTCCTCCAGAGCTCACAGAGACACGCTCCCATGTGATAAGACGCCAACCCTCCTGTCGACAGGAAATCTCTACCAGAACCCCATTCATTTTTTAAGACACATATTTGTTTGTTTGTTTGTTTTCAGGATCAAGGATACTGATCTAGCTTTAAGTAGCAAACTGATTTATATATGCAATTTTAGGATGCAGTAAGATGAATGATAGCCTTTACATATTGGGAACTTTACTGCAGATTTGTTTTGGAAAATAGCTTTGCATACTAAATGCAGGTTAATTTTGTAAAATTCATTATGTTAAACAGTATGTTCACTTTCTGCCATGGCCAAAAAAGTAAGTGTGAAAGTGTGTGTATGCGTGTGTGTTTGTGAAAGGATGCCAGTATTTTACCTGAGCTCTTAGTGACACTTCAGTTATCTATGCATTCTTTATATCTGTGATTCGGTAAACAGGCAGCCATGTTCTCTATACCTTGTATGTCCTCTACCATTTTTTAATTAACTTGTTAAATACAGCTTAAGATATTTTTATTTTATTTATTCTATTTTTACTGAAATATACCGCGTTGTTGTGTTAATGTAATTGTTATCTCTACTGAGAATTACTGTCACAATGTATCCAAATCGAAGTAATCTCAGTGAACTACATGTTGCCTAAATGGTGGTTTTGTAATGCTTTGTAGTCACATTTCTATTGGAATATGTAGAAGAAAAGGCAAATGCTTCTTCAAGGTTCTTTTATTTTTTAAAAGCCACTAGCTCGACATAGTCCTGCTGCCACATTTAAGTGCTTCTTGGCAGCACCAGCGGGGACAGCCAGCAGTCCTGTGGCTGAGAACTCTCCATAGACTAAGCACTGTGCGGTGCTGATTTTTATATCCTTCACAACCTCTGTGACGCCATCTTGCTCTCCACACATAGCTCACTGGAGCCATTGTTGTTTTTGTTTGTCTGACTGCATGCAGGAACATTAGACCCATTGCCATTAAAACAAGCTCTTGGTGATAAATTGTTGGCACTGTTACTTTTTTTTTTTTAATCCGCTTGTAAGAATATTCTGCACAAAGCCATCATTAGCGCCCCCAAAGCTTCCTTTACTTGTACGGCACACTCGTAAGCATCGCAACCCAAGATATCATGAGCCTTAGGAGAAATATTTCCCTGTTACCGGCACAACTTAATGAAACCGTCAGCGCTAGGGGGCCAGGCTTCACCTGATACACAGCTAACATAGGTGTTCCTGCCAGGAAAACATCACACCGCCACCCAGTGGTCGCTGGTGGCCACTGCAGCTGTCTGACACTTCCTTTTCTTTTCCCCATCTTTTACTGTTGACCACTTTTACACATTTCAATGTAATATGTTGTGAAAATAAATTTGGCTTCATAAAATGTTTGGCTTGTTTATCTAATAACTCAGTCACTATTATGAAAAAACATAAATTGGGTGTCTCTAGTCATTTTATTTTTGTATTATTCTTAGCTCAAATTAAACTTTTAAGAAATCAATTTAGTAATGTCAGATTCTGTTTGGATTAGTGATTGCATTTTCCCATCTGGTGAGAACTGGGAAGTAACTTTAAATTGGTGGTAACTACCCTGTCCTTACTTGATGGGCAGGAAGGGCAGCTTGCATAGTGACATGGAAGCCCATTACGTCTTCAGATCAAGTCCAGTCAGTCTTTCTAGGACTAAGTTACTTCAGCACAAAGAAGTCTGCCATTCCTCTGAGAACCTCGCCTATGAGAGCGAAGACCAGAGATGCCCAGACATTAACTCTGAATGGCAAGGAGCTAGGAAAATCCAGTAGAATCTGCTTAACTGTTGGCTATAGGGAAAGACAAATAGAATTTAAAGTACATGTTTTTTATTTGCCTTACAGTAACTCACAATGAACCACATTTTGATTTCAGGGTTTTTATAACAGTCGTTTCAGGTTGTAAAAAAAAAAATCTGACTTTGCTATTGGAACATCCAAAAGGCTAGCAGTTGAATTTTTTTCTACACTTTTTTCTAAGAAGCTCAAGTAAACTATCAAAGGAGAAACAATGTCACTGCAACCAATGTTCCTCACTAGGATTCTCTCATGTGGCTTTCATCTTAAGAATTTTTTTGTTTTTACTCTACCAAATTAATTGATCGTGCCCTCTGTAGGTTTGCAGAGAATAAAAGGAAGGCCTAACTTATGAATGGTTTCATTCAGAGTCTCTGTGAACTTGTAAAGGCATCTTCTGGTGAGCCACCTGTACGGTGATGCCAGAGCTAAGTGACTAGGAGTGACAGCACAGCCCACACAACTGCAGAGACCGGAAACGCCCGCCACCACCTCATGGTGGATATACTTTCAAAACTATCTTGGAATTTGGGACATTTGAATATTTTTCAGCCTGGGGTAAGGAGATGAGGGCAGAACAAGAATAGAAGATTCCTCTGTGAAGACACCATTGGCTCACACCTATAATCCCAGCTACTTGGGAAGCTGAGGCCAGGAGATTTTGCAGTTTGAAGCCAGCCTGGGAAGAAAACCAGACTGACTCCATCTCCGATTAACCAGTTTAAAAAAAAAAAAAAAAAAAGCTGGGCTGGAAATGTGGCTCCAGTGATAACGCATCAGCTGTGAGCAATAAATCTGAGACAGGGCCTGATTTAAAACCACAATTCCAGTGTGTGTGTGTGTGTGTGTGTGTGTGTGTGTGTATGTGAAAACAAAACCATTTTAGGGCAAAGAGATCCATTTTTTAACTTAGTAAAATAAGGTAAGCATGTCAACTATTTCTGTGGTTTGGGTGCTGGCAACTGGACCTAGGGCTTCATGCATGCTAGACAAAAGAAGTGCTCTACTACTGGCCACATGCCCAGCGCTTGGGTTTCTTACATTGGAGCCAGGGTCGCCTCCACCTCCCCAAGTTCTGTGCCATGCAAGACTCATAGTTAATATCAGAAAATTCTTCTGGGATTTAAAATGGAATCTCTACAACATCTTTGCTTTCTTCACTTACGGGCCAGAAATAGAATTTATTGGGGGAGGGGGAGTCCTGGGGCTTGAACTCAGGGCCTGGGCACTGTCCCTGAGCTGTTTATTTTACTCAAAGCTAGTACTTTACCACTTGAGCCACAGTGCCACCTCTGGCTTTTTCTGAGTGGCTTATTGGAGATAAGAGTGTCACAGACTTTCCTGCCTGGGCTGGCTTCAAACTGCAGTCCTCAGAATCTCAGCCTCCTGCGTAGCTACGATTACAAGTGAGAGCCACCAGCACCCAGCTTGAAAATACAAACCTTGAGCTAAAAGAAAACTAATACTATGAGGGTGAAATTCACCATTCTTCTTTCCTCCCACATTCTCAGGTGAGAAATAAATGATATGATATTTGAGCTAAGACAAGACCTACCTATTTTACTACAATCACATCATTTGAATTGAGCACTGAGGAATTTATGTAGACTTCTACACAAGTGAATTCAGAAAATAAAACTTTACATTCAAACTTTATGAATGTGTCTATGAACTTTTTGTTTGTTTTTTGTTGTTGTTGTTGTTTGCCAGTCCTGGGACTTGAACTCAGGGCCTGAGCACTGTCCCTGGCTTCTTTTTGCTCAAGGCTAGCACTCTGCCACTTGAACCACAGTGCCACTTCTGGTCTTTTCTATATATGTGGTGCTAAGGAATTGAACCCAGGGGCTTCATGTATACGAGGCAAGCACTCTACCCACTAGGCCATATTCCCAGCCCCATCTATAAAGTTTTAAAAAGTAAGATTTATACTTGTGCTCTTAATATCAAACCACTTCTTTTGCCATAATGAAGTGAACACCCAGACTCAAATGATGATGATACCAATACTGGTAGGTAACAGATAGTACATTCAAGACAAATTGACATTTAATATCTTAACATAGTGCTACAATGTATTTTAGTTGTGCATCAAATGATTTGCCAAAGTTTGATTACTATGTACTATTTGAAATGACCTGTACGGTTTGCTCTATCACTTGATCTTTGAATCAGAAATCGTTGTTTCTTCAGTAGCTATCACTTGCATTCAGTAGTTTTGCCTCTTTCTCAGAATTGTCCATATTTAGATAAAAAATTGCTTAGTCACTTTTACAACAGTATTCGGCATCAACAGGCAGAGGGAGGGATGATTGCACTCAATCTACTCAAGATTCTGGAAGCTTTCCTGTGAGAACCCTCACCTGTGGGCAGACATCTGCATGAACTTGGCACGCCGGGCCCAAGGGAGACCATGCGTCCTTGCGTGTTCATGCTGACGGTCCTGTTTCAGGAACGGTGTGACGCGAAAGAAATCGGCCTTGACTGTGCTCGCAGAGGTTCCTCTCTATCCGCCCGGCTGCGGGAGCCGGTGGGGGCGGAGCGCATCTTCTGCGGACACGCGGGCGGCGAGCGGGCCTTCCCAGGAGAGTTGAGAGCAGCCTGCCCGAAGGTGGACCCCGTTCCTTCCGCACAGACTTTCTGCTTTAATCGAGGCAGAAATTCCACAGGAATAAGACAAGTTCCGCGCTGGTTGGCGGCTGGGATCTCAATCCTGCTCGCCTAACCCCGTCATCACTGCGGCCCGCCTGTGCAATTCTCTGAGGGCAGAATCGCATCCGAACACACTGCGTGGCTGAATGAATACCTTAGGCGGTGATGGCTCAACCTGGAGAAACACCAGACTTGGAAAAAACAAAATGTCGCCTGCTCTGGCCCGTCACCAACCTAGGACGGTCACAGCCAAGGCCGAGGATGGCCGAGGCGGGCGGAGGGTAAGTTCTCCTTGGGCTTTTCCCCCCGCTTGTAGATGGAGGACGTGGGCAGGTAGCCGGGCCCGCTGGTCTTGGGGGCCACCCACCGGTAGTAGAAGTGCTGGGTGGGCAGCTGGCTCCGGCTGGCCTGGGGGCTGGACGACGGCAGCATCACGGGCGGCAGCATGATCTCCACGGGCTTCAGCGGGATCACCCTGCCCTCCGGCCGGTGCCTCGAGTAGTTACACGGCCGGGAGGAGCCGGCGTTCTTCATCACGGACGACACCAGCGGGCCGGGGGAAGCCTTTTGGGGTTTTCGGGGGTTCGCGACCGCCGCGCTCGGGGTGGAGTTTTTCTGCGAGGCCGCTGGCTTTGTCAGTAGTGTGTCTGTCTGACTGGCTGCTTTCGTTTCTCGATTCAGGTACTCGGCAATTTTCATCTGGATGCCATTACTTTCCGTCGTGCACGATTTTGTCAGTGCCGTTTTTGACTTTTTCTTCTTCTTCTCGCGCTTGGATGACTTCCCCAACTCCATCCCATCCAGCAGGCCCTTGGCCGCAGCCCGGGCCAGGACGTCTTTCACAGACACGGTCTCAGACGGGTCCCGCTGCAACGAGAGAAGCGCGGTCACCGGGCGCCGCTGCCACTGCGCACCTCGCAAACATGTGTGTGGCTCCCACCTATCATCCCAGCTACCCCAGGGGTTCACACTGAAAGGCTCTCCATTCAAGGCCAGCCTGGGCAAAAAGTTTGCAAAAATTACGGTAAATCTAGATTTGAGCAGATGATCATAAGACAGCTGGTAGCACTGTGTTTTTTGTGTTTATCACACCTCCTTACAAGCAAGGTAATTGACCCGATGCCCGCGGCTCACGCCAGTAATTCTAGTGAAAAGGAGGCTGAGATCTGAGGAACGCAGTTTGAAGCCAGCCTGGGCAGGAAGCCCATGAGACGCTTATGCCCAGTTAGCCCCCAGAAAACTGGAAGTGGCACTGTGGCTTAAAGCAGCACAGCACCGGCCTTGAGCAAAAAGAGCTCAGGGACAGCGCCCAGGCCTGAGTTCAAGCCCCAGAAAAAGAGAGAGAGGTAATTCACTTTTCAATCAAAATATAAATCGTAGCTTGTTGCTTGGAGACATTTTACTCTTCTCACTAATAAACAGTGATTGAGAACATAAAAAATACGTTTGCAAGATCCCCATTTCAACAGAAACAGCTGACCATGGTGGCAAGAGCTATCGTCTCTATGTCAGGAAGCGCACAGCGGATCTCAGTTCCCCGGCTGGCCAGGCACAGTGAGGCCTTCCTTCAAAAATAACCAGAGCAGAAGGCGCCCAGGCATAGAGTGCCTGCCTAGCGAGCGCACAGCCCCACGCTCAAACCTGTTGATGAAAATTTTAATTCATATATATATAACCAAAAGGAAAATAGCAATATATTGGTAGATAAGCCTCAGCAAATGGCTTTTTAAAAACAAACAAAAAAGGGCTGGGGATATAGCCTAGCGGCAAGAGTGCCTGCCTCAGATACACGAGGCCCTAGGTTCGATTCCCCAGCACCACATATACAGAAAACGGCCAGAAGCGGTGCTGTGGCTCAAGTGGCAGAGTGCTAGCCTTGAGCAAAAAGAAGCCAGGGAGAGTGCTCAGGCCCGGAGTCCAAGGCCCAGGACTGGCCAAAAAAAAAAACAAAAAAAAGCCCTTCAGCTTCTCCATTTATAAACCTTGTAGAAAGGAAATTGCTGATGTCTAACTTGTTGGGGAAAATGTGCTGGCTGCCGAGCTGCGTGCGTGGAAGGTGCGGGGTGGGGGGGGGGGAGAGAGCAGGCAAGACAGCAGGGGGCGAAGCTCCGGGAAGGGGTCGCTTGGCACGCGGCGTAACACTCTGCCTGCTATTCCCAGAGGTCTTCAGTTCACCTGACGAGGCTCAGTGGTAGCTCTTTTCCAAAGTGTGACCCAGGTTGGAATTTTTCCCACTTACCTCTCTTGTTAAAATAGAAAGAAAACAACCATTGGTAATTTCAGATGGTTCCATTCTGAAAAATTTATCAGTAGACAAATGTATTTCTTTTAAAGAACACAGTGGCAGAACAGGAGGACTGACCCTGAGGCAGAAATGAGCAAATATTAGACACTTGGAATGGCTTCTTTTCAAGAGAGGAGGAAAGTATGTTGAAACTAAATTTCCTTTATTATATTTTGCCAACCACTTAAGTAAACTTTCACTTAAAAGGTGCTAAAACCATGATCCAAAATACTACATGTTAAAAGGTCTAATACTTCATGCTAGCTCATAATTTCCTATACTTCCCAAATCCCCATCTTTAAATAACTATGCCAAGAATAACAAACTAAAAACTTCTTTTCTGTTAGGTACATGGCTCAGGTCGTAGAGCTCCTGCCTAGACCTGAGTTCAATCCTAGTACTGACAAAGGGGTCATTAAAAAAAAAAAAAAACAGGAACTTCTCTTCACCAAATTACTAATGTTTGGTCAAAATAGGCATGTGCAATAACTACGAAGCTGTAACTCCAGTCTTCCTATATTTCCACATATTATCAACTACAAACTCTCTGACATGCTTCTCTGGGTTACTTTTTGCACTGTTTAAAAATAAAGCTTAGCTGGCTACCAGTGGGTTATGCTTACAATCCTAGCTACACAAGAGGCTGAGCTTTGATGATTGTGGTTTAATGCCAGCACAGCCAGCAAAATCCATCAAACTCATCTCCAAATACACACACACACACACACACACACACACACACACACACAAGTGAAGCTGTGGCTCAAATGGTAGGGTGCTAGCCTTGAGAAAAAAAAAAAAGGGGGCTGGGGATATAGCCTAGTGGCAAGAGTGCCTGCCTCAGATACACGAGGCCCTAGGTTCGATTCCCCAGCACCACATATACAGAAAACGGCCAGAAGCGGCGCTGTGGCTCAAGTGGCGGAGTGCTAGCCTTGAGCGGGAAGAAGCCAGGGACAGTGCTCAGGCCCGGAGTCCAAGGCCCAGGACTGGCAAAAAAAAAAAAAGGACAAAGCCCAGGCCATGAGTTCAAAGCCTACCTTTCATTAAACAAAAAACTATCAACTGCATCACTTTTAGGGTATTAATGGAAGAACTGTATACTTAATGTTCAAGAAAGTAACAAGAAAAGATTTTACATCAGGAATAGACAAACCTCTAATCTCTCACATGCTTAAGATAAAATCCTGATTTTTACGGCTAACATTTAATCTCACATTTACTAGTAGGTCCACTGGTGGATGAGTGAAGGCTTTTTTTGGCAGTACTGGGGTTTGAAATCCAGACCTTTCACTTGGTAGGTCAGTGCTTTGTAACTTGAGTCAGGTCTCTAGTCCAATTAATAAGTAATCTTCATATTCTAGTATGTCCATACATTTAGGATTAAAATATAATAATTCAAAGCAGTTAAGGGCTGGGGATATGGCCTAGTGGCAAGAGCACTTGCCTTGTATACATGAAGCCCTCAGTTCGATTCCCCAGTACCACATATACAGAAAACGGCCAGAAGTGGCACTGCGGCTCAAGTGGCAGAGTGCTAGCCTAGAGCAAAAAGAAGCCAGGGACAGTGCTCAGGCCCCGAGTCCAAGGCCCAGGACTGGCAAAAAAAAAAAAAAAAAAAAAGCAGTTAAACACTAGTCCACATAATTTTTTTTTTTTTTTTTGCCAGTCCTGGGGCTTGGACTCAGGGCCTGAGCACTGTCCCTGGCTTCTTCTTGCTCAAGGCTAGCACTCTGCCACTTGAGCCACAGCGCCATTTCTGGACATTTTCTGTATATGTGGTGCTGGGGAACCGAACCCAGGGCCTCATGTATATGAGGCAGGCACTCTTGCCACTAGGCCATATCCCCAGCCCGCACATAAATTTTTAAAAAGGCAACCTTCAAGCAATTTTGTCTGTTTCTGAGATTTAAATGTATATTCATGATCTCTTACTAGGTGTAAAGCACATGAATAAACCACTAATTCTTTAAAAGATTACCATGTAGTTGGGGAAACTAGTCAGCCCAAACAAACACAAAACTAAATATTAACAGAGCCAAATAGAGCCACAGCTGCGGGCAGGGAGGGTGAGATGCACGTAACTGGCGTGGGAGTGGGCAAGTAAGCAGCTACGCAGCCGGCAGTAATGAACGCCATGCCAGACATCAATACGTTTCCATCAAGGCACATGAGGCGACCGAACTGATTGAAGAGCAAGCAGATAGCACGGGTATAACAGTAAACAGGCACTCCTCCCTTTGCTGTGCTCTCATAAAGAGGGTCTCACTGCAGTTCTTTCTTCCCCATAAATAGTTAAGAAATATGCCATGCATTCACAACATAGTGAATGACAATCATGGTTTCATAAACATGCCTGCAATAATGGCTGAATCAAACACATGCCTGCAATGCTGCTCTTTGCCACTAGATGGCAATTTCACCAATGCTATGTTAAGCTTTCTGGGGGAGGGAGCTCAATGGAGGAGGTGACATCAAGATGCATTATACACACAAATAGACACGTTCAATTGAAAGCCCTTTATATAACTATTTGAAGATAAGCTTTCAGGGCATGGTGTTAGCTGTTAGCCACCAAGAGAAACTATGAAGGATGGAAAGTCAGCAAGAAAGAGCATGCTGCTGTGATTAACATGTTCACTAGTGAAATGGAAAAAGGGAAATAGTTTATTAAAAAGTGCAAACTAAATCATACTAAGAGCCATCAAACATGGTGGCTCAAACTTATCATTTTAGCTACTTGAGTGGCAGCGATTGGACGATCATGTTTCAAGGCCAGCCTGAGCCTAGACATTCATGAGAGACGCCATCTCACTGAATAGCTAGGTGTCTTCCAGCTATGGCGGAAGCATAACAGCTGTGTGCAGTGCCCAGCACATGTCATCCCCAGCGACACAGGAAGGATAACAGCCCAGGGTGGTCTGGGCATAAAACCCTGCCTGGAAAATAACCAAGGCAAGAAAGGAGCTGAGGTGTGGCTCATGTGGTAGAGCACCTGCCTTGCAAGTGTGAGGCTCTACATTCAATCCCCAGTACTGTGCAGATAAAGTCTAGTGAGAAAGAAGTATATTATTTCTATACAGCTTAGAAAATCATATGTTTTAATTTGCACAAACACTTGATTGTTAAGTTGTTTTGTAGCATCCTTTTCTTACCTGTAAGGTTGTATTTTAATCCCCTGGTCTTGAAATTCCAGTGCTTTCTTGACAACTGCTTCATTTTCTTGTGAATAAACTGAGCATGTGCAATAAACAACTGCTTGGGCCTTAGCAACTATATTTAAAGAAGATGTGATTGAAATGGTAACCATTAATAATCCAGTGCAAATTTGCTGTTTGTAGACATGTATTTGCTACTAACACCACCAGGTTTGGGGGGAATGGTTTCCACAAATGCTTGAGTGACTCCCCTTTAAAACAGAACCTTCTATTAGCAAGGTAGGTTTGAGCCAGTAAGTAAATCCAAGGGGACTCTAGGAAATTGAAAAGTCCATCGATATGACCAGCCTAGTTCCAAACCACATGCACATGCTGTGTCTATCATGAGCGTGGCTGGCAGACTTTCCTCTACAACTTAATCACCTCTTAAAGGACTCTAGGAACACAGTGGAATGGGAATCCAAGCTCTGTAAGAACCTGGGTGAATGGTAACAGTGCCTACCGCCTGCCTGGCACTGTTCCACACTTCAGAATGCCTCAGTGAGCACCCAACCCCTGCCCCCCGTGGCACTTACCTTCTGGCACAGGGAAGCCAGACAGAAGCCATAAATGAAAAACTAGATGCTAAACACAGAGGTAGGGAGGAGAACATCTCAGAGGCTACTATTTAAAGCAGGACAGTCTCAGCAAGCAGCAAGGAGATGGAGGACAGACTGTGTGTAGATGGGAAATGGCAGAGCCAGGCACAGAAGGAGAAGTTAGGGGAAGTGGGCCTGGCATGTTCAAGGAGATGTGATCACAGCAAAGGGCATAAGGAAAGAGCAATGGGCAATGAGCTCAGAAAACACAGTATGTCAGCCATTGTGTACAGGGGCTTTGGGCCACTGGAAGGACTGTGGTTTTCACTCTGGCTGTGACAGGGAGCTGCCATTTTGAGAACAGACTGTAGGAGGCCGCTGTAGTAATTCGGGTGTAAGCTGATGGGATGGGCATGGGGGTAGTGGCAGGGCTGGATTCTAAAGCAATACCGAATGCACAGCTTACCTCATGTGCTGTGGGTGTGAGAGAGGAATTGTAGATGACACTCTAGCAAGTGAAGGGCTGACCATTGCTGCCACAGCCTGAAATGGTAGTACTGTAGGGAAACTGGGGGCAGTGGGAGAAAGGCCAGGACTTCACTTTGGACCTATAACTTAGTGATGCCTCTTAATCACTGAGATGTCAAGAAGGCCTTTGGAGGGCTGGGGATATGGCCTAGTGGCAAGAGTGCCTGCCTCATATACATGAGGCCCTGGGTTTGATTCCCCAGCACCACATATACAGAAAATGGCCAGAAGTGGCGCTGTGACTCAAGTGGCAGAGTGCTAGCCTTGAGCAAAAAGAAGCCAGGGACAGTGCTCAGGCCCAGAGTCCAAGCCCCAGGACTGGCAAAAAAAAAAAAAAAAAAAAAAGGCCTTTGGAGAAGCAGGCTTAGAGGCAGGGATCCCCACCCCCCTCCCCCCCAGACTGAACTGGAAATACAATGAGTGTCATCCAGGTGTTTGAAAGCATAGACTATAGTGAATAAACACAGACAAAGGACCTGAAGCAGGAAGGGTGGCGAGTCTGATGGTGAGGAGGAGCCTGACAGAGGGAGGACCTCACAAGGGATGAAGGGAGGCCGGAAAGAAAGCCAGATGTATCATCTTGGAAGACGCATGACGGAAGAGGGAGTGAGCAGTTAGGCCAGCGGCAGGGGTGTGATGTTAATAGACTCAACAGAGAATGGGAGGAGGGATCCAGCGAAACACTTCAAAGAAAGGCAAATCACGTGAGGAAAAGGGGAAAGAACACTGAAGACGTTCCACGAGGATTTTTGCTGGTGAGTGTGTACGATGTCTAAAGTGCACCGAGTGAGAGATGAGGACAGACAGGGCGCATGAGGACGGGAGGTGAGGGAGGAGCTGGGGGAGGGATCCCAAAGTCCCTGTCCCTGATAAAGCGCATCATGCAAGGTGTTTGAGGATTTCAGAGTAGAGAGTGGTAACCACACTGTGGAACTTGGAGATCAAAGGAAGTAGGGGAGCCTGGACTACTTGTTACTTTAGCTAAGGAGGAAGAACAGAGGGTGCTCAGCAAGAAATAGATCAGTAAGTGTTCAAATACTTGAAAAATTATTTTGAGGGCTGGGAAAGTGGCCTAGTGGTAGAGTGCTTGCCTAGCATGCAGGAAGCCCTGGGTTCAATTCCTCAGTACCACATATACAGAAAAAGCTGGAAGTGGCGCTGTGGCTCAAGTGGTAGAGTGCTAGCCTTGAGCAAAAAGAAGCCAGGGACAGTGCTCAGGCCCTGAGTTCAAGCCCCAGGACTGGCAAAAAAAATATTTTTACAATAAGAGGATAGAACAAAGTTATCTTTTACATGACTTGTTTCAAATGGAGTTTGTAGTCATGTCTATCAAAATTTGGAGTCAAACCCTTGATTAAGTAAGACCTTTATTTACCTGCTTTGTGGAGAAATTATACAACTCAACTTACAGTATATATTTCAATAATATAAACTTATAATATTAAGGATTGCAGAATATAATGCTAAGTTGGCATCATAATTGAGCTTCCATCGGGTTGGGCACAGTTGCTCACACCTGTAATCAAAACACTCAGAGGCTTAGGAGGACTAGAGATCAAAGCAAACATGGATTACATAGCAAATCCTGCCTTGAATTTTTTAAAAATTCAGTTTGGAAGCTGGTGGCTCACACTTGGTAATCCTAGCTACTGGGGAGGCTGAGATCTGAGGATGGTGGTTCTAAGCCAGCCCAGATAAGAAAGTCCTTGAGACTCTTATCTCCAATTAACCACCAAAAATGCCAAGAATGGAGCTGTGGCTCAAGTGGGTAGAGTGATAGCTTTAGCAAAATAAGCTGAGACAGTACCTACGCCCTGAGTTCAACCTCCAGGAGCAGCACCAAAAAGTACATTTAAAAAATTCATTAGTAACATGTATAATTATGGCTGTACAAATCACTTTAGCAAAAAAATATTAAATTCTGCTTGCTAACCTTTATTTAAAACGAAAGGCATATTTTAAAGATTTAGCTTACATTCATTAAAATAACTATTTTGTTATTTGAAGATGCTCATACTGTTCTAGAAATTTTGTGCCATGTTTTTCAGTGTTCATGTCTCTGCTATGAAGTCTGTTTTAACACATTAGTAGATAAGAAACTTACATTTCATTGCATGTATGAGCTGTTCATACTGCTGCTGAGCAAGAGCCAGAAGCTTATCTTCTGAGGTGCCCCCTTGTGAGTGATCTTTAAGCAAATCTGCATCTAAATTTCAAAAAGTATATGAGTGCTTTACACATATCATCCTCAACTACTTTCCACATATTGCATATTATTTTCTAATCAGTTTGCCTACTGATAGAAAAATTCCCCCAAATACCTATCAAAATTAAATAGATCACATCAAAAATGCTAACTTCACATTTTAAAAATTAGTGGTTGTTATGTTCAGTTTTCATACTGGTTTTCAAAAAGTACTAAGCCCATTGGGTATTGTTTTCCTCCGAGTGCCATCCAGACAGCCTCACAGTCATGTACATAGAGAAGAATGCAAATAGCCAGAGCCCAGCACTGGAGAGCTGCGCTTCCCCAGATAGAAACCAACGGGTTAGATCACGAGTGCATTTGGACAAACCTGAAATAAAGTGTTAGTACCTTCATGTTCATTTAAAATAAATTCTACGGGGTTGCTGACCCCCAGTCCAGAACAACGAGGCAGCAGCAAAATCACTTTGACCTTCTGTAACCTGTGGTCCTTCGATTCAAGGTTAACAAATGTCTCCGGAAGAATCTCAATATCTAGGAGGGAAAAAAAAGGAATGCAGAAGAGTAATGAAAAAGCCCAGTGTAGGCTTATTGTATCTATTACTCATTTGAAAGTCTTCAACCTCACTGAAAGTAGATCTAGTATAGATTTAGAAAGGGAAATAACTTCCTAAAATATAGGCATTTTCTTAAGAGTGTTTTCAACCTGAATGACTTTTAAGTTAAAAGTTTTTTTCTAAATTCTGAACTTCGGGTTAAATGTTCTTATTTTTTTGTGAAGCATGGATTTATTTGGGCATTGTCAAATACAATCAAACTCAGCCTTCTCAGGTGGCAAGAGGCTGGCCCGCAGTCTGCAGGTTGAACTTGAAGCAGCCCGCGGCAGAAACAGGGCTGCAGATATGTCCTTCACTCTCGGCGTCACCGTCCACCTCGCTGACAGAGAGAAGCCACCTTTTAGTCATCAACTAGATGTCTTTCCTGCCCAATTGTGGTAAGCTATGAGATACAGGAGTTGAGTTTGGCCTACACAGTAAATGCCAGTACGACTTATTTCCCTTTCCTGTCTCATCCTCTTTTATATCCTATGATCCTACCCCAAAATATCAAAACTATTTATGAGGCACAGTCTAAGGTGCTGAACCCACATAATGGAAAGCAGTGCTTTAATAGCTTTGGGGGAACATATATGCATGGGGGAGGGGCGTGGAAAGAGTAAAAAAGCTGGGTATGAAACACTTGCTGATCATGTGGGCACACGTTCAACTTCAGCGAACACAGAACTAGCCACACACAGTTCCAGTTCCAGCAGCGGGGCTGCACATCGCCGATGTGCCTCGGCGTGCCAACACTCTTGCCAGCACCACCCATCTTCTCCACCTTGTCCGGTGGGTGTGTCATGCCAAGGTGGCATCTGAATTGCATTCCTCTCATTGCTAATGGGGTTTGATACTTTTATGTCTTCTTTTGGTGTCTGAATAGCCTTCTTTGTGAGATCTATGGCCATGTCTCTTGCTCATTTTCCTCTTGTCCCATCATCTTGTTTATTGTCCATCTGTACAGCATTGAAATAAAAACTCTTCATCAACATATAGGCCTCCTTTCATCATTTATTTTTGTATCCTCTTAATGAGAGAAATCTTGTTTTTCCTGGAGCCCATCTGATCAATTTTTTTTCTTTTTATCACTAGTACTTTTTCATGTCCCCATTATAACACATACACACAAAAAAATACCTTTATTCATTTTGTATTCCTCAATCTAAGGCATTAGTACCTTCTAGCACTAATCATTTGGGAGTTATGTTTCTAACATGAATATTGTGGGGAAATAAACATCCATGTAATAGCATAATTTTCCATATATTTATTCTTATTAGTATTCACAAGTCTTCCTGAATCTGTAGCTTAGGGTCTTTGGCAACTCCCTTCCTTAAAATTCAATTATTTCTTTTCAATTCCTTTCTTCTGTTCCTGAGATTCTACTCCCCCTTTTGTTCCTATTAGTCATCCTTCTCTCTCTCCAGGCTTTAGTCTAGATACTTTCTCCTGATCATCTTATTTCTCCTTTAGCGTTGTTAATTTACTGCTAACCCCGTCCACTTATTTTTTCATTTGGTGCTGGAGTTCAAACCCAGGGCTTCACACATGTTCTTCCATTGAGCTGTATCCCCAGCTTCATTTATTTCTTAATCTTAAATGTTGTTTTTTAGTTCTATCACTCTTCTAGATCTTTAAAATTACAATAGTAGTCCTCACCACCATCACGGTAATCCACTTGGAAATTACAGTGGCTGTGATGTAGGCTCCTGTTTGTGGAAGGACTGTGGGATGCATGCAATCACTACCCAGGTCGTGCTTCTGTTTTCCAGTGAAATCTGGCAGATGTAAGGCTACACAGCTCCTGGACAGGCTGTGAAATTCTACTGTGTCTCCCTGCTTCTGTGACTCTGCCAAAGTTTTACTTCCTTTGTCAGACTCACAGAACCAATAACAAAATGTGATCTTTACATTTGACTATGGGTGCAGGGGTACTGTATGTGTGTGTGCTAGTCCTGGGGCTTGAGCTAGGGCCTAGGTGCTGTCCTTAAGCTTTTTTTTTTGTTTTTGTTCACTCAAGGCTATAGTGTCCTACCACTTGAGCCACAGCTTCTGGCTTTTGGGTGGTTAATTAGAGATCAGAGTCTTACAAACTTTCCTGTCTGGGCTGGCTTTGAACCATACTACTCAGATCTCAACTTCCTGAATAGTAACTAAGATTACAGGTGCGCTAGGAGTATGGCCTAGTGGCAAGAGTGCTTGCCCCATATACATGAAGCCCTGGGTTCGATTCCCCAGCACCACATATATAGAAAATGGCCAGAAGTGGCGCTGTGGCTCAAGTGGCAGAGTGCTAGCCTTGAGCAAAAAGAAGCCAGGGACAGTGCTCAAGCCCTGAGTCCAAGGTCCAGGACTAGTCCAGCACCTAGTGTGGCTTTGATTTTGTCTATTCAATGAAAAGCAACTACATGTTGATCAAGCCTCAAATTAAGTCAGAGCTAAATGTCAATTCAAAGTTCCAAGATATTACTTTAATTCAACATTAAGCAAGAAGAGCCTGACATAGATTAATGAGGATTTTAGGAGGGTAGTTCATATATAAATATTTTCCATTACAGAGTCAGGCACTGGTGGTGGCTCTTGCCTGTAATCTTAGCTACTCAGTAGGCTGAGCTCTGAGGATCACAGTTAGAAGCTAGCCCAGGCAGGAAAGTCCATGAGACTCTTATCTCTAATTAACCACCTAACAACCGCAAGTGGAGCTGTGGCTCAAAGTGGTAGAGCACTAGCCTTGAGCGAAAGGGCTCAGGGACAGTGCCCAGGCCCTGAATACAACTGACCAAGAAAAAAGAATCTCCACTACAAAAAAAATAAATTCAATCATTTTTTAATTTTTCTATAATATTTTGGAATAGTAATCACCAAAAAAATTTATACATACTTTTACATCCCATTTTTGTGAAAAGTTTCTTCAGGTCGGGATCTTTAGCTTGTGACTGTACTCCACATACAAAGACTTTTGTGGTATTACTGCTTGTTAAGATTGACATATGAGCAACTGTGTACCATGAACCTGTATTGACCATTAAGATATCATCATCCATATTTAGTAAAGCCCTTACAGAATGGACAGCAAGACTTCGAGATTTGTCCTACAAGATAACAGTATGATTACAATTTCAAAGGGCATAACTAGAGACATAAGCAAATTTCTTGCTTAGATAAAATAAAATTCTAAGTAGAAATCTTAAAGCAATACCTCATCCCTTTTAGTTTAAAACTAAATACGTCTAAATAAAAGGTAACAAAGATAGCTAGTTTATTGATAATAAAGTACTTAGCTGTTCAGCAACAGCTGAGTAGCATTAATTTTTAACTAGCAATAAGGCCATGCTAAATCTGTAAACAGAATGAATAGATTAGTAATATCTTAGCTCCAATTCTTGCCCCTTTACAAGAACCCTTCATCTGTCATGACCATTTCTTTCTTCCCCAGAACACTGCTAGCTAAACTACACTGCCGCTGGCTCACAGAGGTTCAAATTGCCATGCTCCATACAATCGTCAAAGCGGGCCTGCCAGCCCTGCGCCACTGCTGTCAACACTGTACTAGGGGAGAGGTGCTGTGCAGGAGTGCGGGGGGTGGGGGGCAAATCTTAGAAGCCTCCAGAGGAGTCTGGAATTGAAGGATAGAAGTATGAAGTCATCCTCTCTCATTTGCACCATTTATTGTTTAGAATATGGAATTATGTTCTATCTCACACTCTCTTCCTGTATTGCACTATATAAAGCCATGTTGGGGAGAGTGGGAGAGAGAAATATTCCACGCTGAGTTTGCATATGCAGGACGGCGCTAGCATGGAACAGAGGAAAGGCCTCCTTGTAGCTTCTCTTGAGTCCTCCTTTAGGAGGAAAAAACTACAGCGTCCTGCTGCCAGCTAGCATCCCACTGGGTGTGGAGAGAATATGTGCTTCACGACTCCACATGACACCTCGGGGCCAGCGGGAGCCCTGGGCGCAGACAGCACAGGAGCGGCGCTGGTCTTAGAAACCCCTCTGACATGCCATAAGAATAGAAAGGGTCAGGTTTTATTCTTGGGTGGAGGGAGTCTTTGGCAAAGCAGGGTTGGTTCCGAAAGTAAACAGTAATTTACCTGAAAAATAAGTTTGTACTCTTTGAATAGGTCTGTATTGATAAGATCGCTTTTAAGATGAGATGGAAAAATTAAAACATCACAACAATGTTGGTCCACAGCAAAGACTTTTCCATCGATATGTAGTACAGATTGGACTCTATTATAGCCTTTCTTCTTCAAATTGCTAAAAACATTTTCAGGGCTGTAAATACACAATCGGGTATAATTATAATACACTAAAATCTATTTACTATTCATTAATAATATATTAATTTTTGCTGAAACAAAGATATCACTGCATACACTGCCTCTCATAGAACTTACAATGTTAGCCAAAAATAATTTAGCTAGCCATACCTATGAGCCCTCTTCTTAACTAACAGCTGGCCCAATGGCTCATACCCTGCCATTCCATTCTTCTAGATGTGTCCTCCCATGGTGCTCTACCACTTGAGCCACACTTACAGCCAGGCATTTTACTGGTTAATGAGAAATGGCGTCTCATGGACTTTTCTGCTCAGACTCACATCAAACCTTGATGCTCAGATCTCAGCTTCCTGAGTAGCTAGGATTATAGGCATAAGCCATCTGCACCTGGGAAAAGTACTGTTTCTCAGGGGAAGGACGTTATTTGGAGGGGGGGTGGGGTGGGGGGGGAGCAGAGGTTGTTTCCTTTCTTTCTTTCTTTTTTTGGTGCCAAGACCTGGGGCTTGACCTCAGGGTCTGGATGCTGTCCCTGAGCATTTTTGCTCAAGGCTAGCACTCTACCATTTGAGCCACAGTGCCACTTTCACCCTTTTTGTTGTTGTTGTTGTTGTTGTTTTGATGGTTAATTGAAGAGTCTTGTGGACTTTGCTGTCCAGGCTGGCTTTGAACTGTGATCCTCAGATTTCAGCCTCCTGAAGAGCTAATATTAAGGCATAAGCCACCAGTACCCAGCAAAAGTACTATTTCTCATCAAATTATTATTTTTAATAATAATGGAGACTTAAACTGTGAGTAAAGAATTTGATTAGGCAAAGAAGCTAAAGAGAGACTTCACAGGAGAAGAGATAAAAATGGCAAAGAAACATATGAGGAAATGTTCAACATCCCTAGCAGTAAAGGAAATGCAAATAAAAACAACCCTGAGATACCACCTCACTCCAGTTAGAATGGCCTATACTTTGAACTCAGGCAACAACAAATGCTGGAGGGGGTGCGGGGAAAGAGGAACCCTTCTCCACTGTTGGTGGGAGTGCAAATTAGTACAACCACTTTGGAGAACAGTATGGAGGTTCCTCAAAAAAGCTCAGCATAGACCTACCCTATGACCCAGCCATACCACTCCTAGGCACCTATCCTGAACAACAGATCTCAGGATATCAAAAAGACATCTGCACATCCATGTTTATGTTTATCGCTGTACAATTCACAATAGCCAAAATATGGAAACAACCCAGATGCCCCTCTACAGATGAATGGATCCAAAAAACGTGGTACCTATACACAATAGCGATTAGAAATGATAAAATATTGGTATTCACAGGGAAATGGTCAGAACTTGAACAAATAATGCTGAGTGAGACAAACCTAGAACACAGAGAACAAAGGGGCATGATCTCCTTGATATATGACTGTTAAGGTGGGGAGGGGGGTGGACAGTAGAGACCAGGTCTGCGAAACAAAAAACTTCTTGTCAAATGGTATTTCCACAGGTTTGGGTCAGCGACCTTACATTATGTATCTAAAACCAAACAATTACTAAACAGAAAAAGGTCTAAAATAGACCTATCAGTGGATCACAATAGCTCAACAGCTATGTATATATGATCATATAAGACAAGGATAAGCAAACTCTATTGTTGATGTTATATTTAAAGTTCTAGGTGAATTTCCTTTGGCGTACGCCACGTGGCTACTGTATACGTTTTTGGTACACTGGGTATTGTGTGTATGCCTGCCTGATCTAGGGAAGGGAAAAAAAAAAGGGTGTAAGATATCACAAGAAATGTACTCACTGCCCTATTATGTAACTGTACCCCTTTTGCACAACACCTTGTCAACAAAATTTAATTAATAAAAAAATTTTTGATTAAAACTCTTACCTGATTTTACAGGTATTTATCCAAGCATAAAGTGGCAAGGTGGAGGCCCTTAGTTCCTGCTTCCTGACTTCTTCTGGCAGAATCTGGTATATAGAAAGGGCGTCGTGTTTGATTCGACATCTTGCCAATGCTGCAGCCAATTTTGTCTTAAAACTAGAGATAGAGAATTCATTCTTGATGACTGTTGTATTTGAAACAAGATTCAGTTCTCCATTAGAAATTTTAACAAACCACATTTAGAATTTTTTTGGTGGTACTCATATTTGAACCCAGGACCTTGCACTTGCAAGGCAAGTATTCTGCCATTTTAAAGTTACTACTTAGATAAAGTCTTATACCTTTTCCCCAGGCCAGGACCACAATTCTCCTATCTACAACTCCCTTGGATCTGAGATTACAGACTATGTGCTGTCATGGCCAGCTTGTTTAAGATGAGGTCTCACTAACTTTTTTGTCTATGCTGGCCTTGAATCTTGATCCTCCTGACCTCTGCCTCAAGGAGCTGGGATTAAAGGCATGAATAAGAAAAAGAATCTATGTGAGGGCTGGGGATATAGCCTAGTGGCAAGAGTGCCTGCCTCGGATACACGAGGCCCTAGGTTCGATTCCCCAGCACCACATATACAGAAAACGGCCAGAAGCGGCGCTGTGGCTCAAGAGGCAGAGTGCTAGCCTTGAGCGGGAAGAAGCCAGGGACAGTGCTCAGGCCCTGAGTCTAAGGCCCAGGACTGGCCAAAAAAAAAAAAAAAAAATCTATGTGAGGAAATGTGATTCATCTTCATGTAGTTTAATATTCATAAACCATTCAAAGTAAAATATTTTCCCACTTAATAAAGGAAAGATCACCAAGCTTTGAAAATACAGATGTGTTTTCTTATCTCAGCAGGACTGCCATTTTCCACTTCCTGCATTGCTGTTTGCAAAGAACCTTGACAGAAAGCCAAGGCTGTTCTAGGGCTCAACTCATTTGTTTCATATTCTCAGATCAAATTTTTGTGCTACTTCCTGTCTAAAACTCAACATCTTTACCTCATGGGTCTGATCTAGTTTTTCAATTGCTTGGAGTAGGACAAATCTGATGTAAGACCATCACCACCATATAATTACATTTTTTTAAAGTACTCTAACTGGCCTGGAACCAGAGGCTCATGCCTATAATCTTACTTACATACGAGGCTGAGATCTGAAGATCACAGTTCAAAGTCAGCCTGAGCAGAAAAGTCCATGAGACTCTTAGCTCCAATAAACCACTTAAAAAAGCTGGAAGTGGAGTTGTGATTCAAGTGATAGATCGATAGCCTTGAGCACAAAAGCTCAAGGACAGCACCCAGGGCTGAGTTTAAGCCCCAGGACTGGCAATTGCGGGGAGAGGGGAAGAAGCACTCCGTTCCTTGTGGAATAGATGTGGAAACCAGATGAGGAATGTGTGTATTCCAGAAGTCCATGTGATAGATTGAGGAAGCGTGACGTGGATGGTAGGAGTGGAAATGTGAAGAAGTAGACAGGTTGCACTCAAATGAGCATAACCAGATCTGTTATGGCCAGAGGGAGGACAGCACCATGGGAGGAGCAGGAGTCATGTGCTTGTGAGCTGTAATATGTTCAGTCCTCTGACCTCCTAGGCCATGTCCTTTGCTTGCCTCTCTTGAACTGTCAGCTAATGCTCATCAGCAGGTAAGTCAGGTCTTTCTCACTTGGTTAGAGCCCTGTGCCTTTTCTGGCTGACTGTCTCAGCTCCCATTAGCCCCTCAGAGAATACTTAAGATGGCCACGAAAGTCTCCTAAGTCTCGATATCCAACAAAACCTGAGAGAAGCCCAGGAAGATTAAAACTGAGAGCCTGCACACAGCACATTGTTCCACCGAACTTTCTGTACCTAACTCACTTGTCTATCCCAGGGAGCAGATTTTCCAAAACACCCAAGCAGTAAGCAGGCTCTGGGTGAATACATCTGATGGCTCTTGCACTGCCTCATCCCATAATTCCTCATAGCTATAATGTACATGAGCTACGCCTGTGTCACATCTTTAATGAACCTCATGTGTGCTGTGGCCTCGGCCCTCAGTCATTTTAATGGTTTGAAATGCCCATAAAAACATGAAATGAGACATCATACTACTGACAACTGTTTCAGACTATTCACGAAGTAAAAATCTTCCTACAGGACTTCAGTTGCTATATGTTGCTTTCTATTAAACTTCAACAAGGCAATAGCAAAAGCTATAGCCAGCCGTGTCTTCCTCCCGTTTGTACTGCTACGAGAGAACATTGGAGACGTGCATTTCTAATGGGAGCAGTTTCTCTCTCACAGTTCAGGAGGCAGGAGAGGAATGCGCTGGCATCTGGTGAGGGGCTTCCTGCAGTGCCATGTGTGGCAGCTGGCAAAGGACGAAAGTGCAAGAGAACAAACACACTCCTACACGCTCTTCTAGTCAAGAAGACAAAGCCGCAGGCTGCACGCCTCCCAGTGCGGCCACATCGGATGTGACGTTTCCAGCACACAATTTTTGGGGTCCGGTTGGGATCCAGCCTTTAGACTTGGCGGGGGACTTGACGTCCTTCCCCCAGCCCTAGGGGAATGCAGAAGCAGGCTACAGTTCTCTGGGTCCGGAACCAGAAGAACCGGCTTTGCACCCAGCCCCCAACCCAGCCCAGGCGCCTCCCTTTCTCGCCCTGGCTCGGCGCTTTCGAGTGAAGTTAGCTCAAGGGGATCATGTGATAGCTCTCAGCCTATCGGCATCCTGGCCGATCACCTTCTCTCGCTATCATTTCCCTTGACACCCGCCTTAATAAATCAGATTGCTCTGGAAGCCTTCTCCGAGACTCGCGTAGGCCTGACTTTATTTACCGGTAAGGAGGTGGGCATGCGTTCTCGTTAGGCCGCCCGCGAGGTCGGTACTGACCCCTCCGTCCCATCCTGGCTATCTGCCGGCCAGGTGTCCAGGAGAGAGGACAAGAAAAGGGGGAGGCGAGAAACCTAGCTGAGCCTTGATCCCCACGCCGGGAGAGGCGACACGAGCCCGACAGGGTCCTATTCAAACCACAGAACAGGGTAACACTGATCACTTTTGGACCTCTTACTAAGTGTCTGGCTCAAAGCCAGGCACTTTACACGCACTAGTTTAATGAGTTCTTGCTACCCTTTGAGGCAGAAACTTCTCAAAGTAGGCTTCGTGGTGTTTGGTATGAACAGGGAGGGTTATTCTGAGTAAAACACAGTCTATACACATCTGAAATATCATGGTGAAAACCCCTGGTGCAATTTTAGCACACACCAAAAAGCAAAGCATAACCTAACATGAAACCAAACAGACCTGGTTGGGGGAATGGGTGCATGAAAGGAGGGGTAAATGAGAAAATATATGTTGAAGCAGAAAATAGAACAATAGAACTGTTTCTGTTAAAAGTTGTTCTCAAGACTCTGCATATAGAAATTCACTGAATCTTCACAAGGGAGTTTTGAACTAGCACTGAGGAAGAGAGACAGGCGAGATTGCTCGAAATACCTATGTATGTGGATGGTGACATTACAATGAACCCTCCTTTTGTACAATTAATGAATAGCAATAAAACATTAGCCGGGCACCAGGGACTCATGCCTGTAAGCCTAGCTACTTGAAGGCTGAGATCTGAGGATCGTAGTTTGAAGCCAGCCTGGGCAGGAAAGTCCGTGTGACTCTTATCTCTAATTCCACCAAAAAAGCTGCAAATGAAGCTGTGGTTCAAGTGGTAGCATAATACCATTGTGCACAAAAGCTCAGACAGGGTCCAGGCTTTGAGTTCAAGCCCTATGACTGACCAAAAACAAAAATTAAATTGTTAGTTTATTCTTAAGGAAATTGATTTTCTTTTTCCAATTTGGGAAAATAATGAGTTTTCTTCCTAGGGTTGGAGTTTTCTCATATGATACATGGTAAGTCCGGTAGGTGCCTTTAAAAGCTTAAAAAACAAATAATAGCTACTCCAAATGAAGTTTAATTTGTGCTAGAAATACTATATAATGATTTTCTACATGCTTATATGTAGATCCTGCAACTAAAGCTTTCAAAGCAACTTAATTTTAAACAGAATATTTTCTTTCTCAATAAATTTTTAACACTTGTAGACAACTGCAAGTTATAATGTACACAACTTTACATTGAACACACTAACGTTTATTTCACTTGTACAATTACCTGTTGAGAAGGTTCTCTACTTCTTGAACTTCCGCTATGGACTCTTCATTATCAGTAATAACACGATTTTGGAATTTTCTATCTTGGAAATCATATAGCATCACAACAATAAGACTGCTCAAGTGATCTGGCTAACACATAACAGGGAAACATACAAAGAAAAGTATACAACATTCAACAGCAATTTTACAGCCCATTATTTTTCATAACAATGTGGGAACATGATTATTTTTACATAGTCTTGTTAGAGTTGTCAAAATGGGGGAGGGATAGCCCAATTTTTTAAAAAATCTACAAAAAAGATAATTTTAAGCATGTTCAACAAAAAGAAAGAATAAGGGTCAGTATCAAAAGAATAAAGAGGAGAGTCCACGTTTTGAAGAAGCCTCAATAGTAAGCTTTAATATTTTCTTACTAAAAAATCATGAGACAAGTTAATTCTAAAAATTGTATACTTACTATTGTGGTACTTGGGAAGATATAGCTGTCTATTAATATACTTTCCAAAATATCTTGATCTGCAAGAAATGGGAGATGTCTGTATCAGAAATACCAAAGCTGGAAGTGAAGACTTAGATGGCAATAGTAAGAATCCTTATGGATCCAGCTCCACATGGAGTGGCAAAGCATAGCCATCTGAACAATCAAGATATTAAAGAAGACCTAATTATTATTGTTAGGCATGGCTTCTCCTAGTCTTTTGAAGTATTGCTGGACTTGACTTTGCTAATCACTTCCTTAGGATTGTTGTTCTCTGCTTAGGTTATGTTGAGGAAAGTTGGCAGTTGCCTTTTTTTAACATCCTTGTCAGTGTAGTGTCAGGATTAGGGCTTTGCTGTCCTATGGAGGTGACAGGGCAGGGTTCCCTCTTCCTTGGTGCTCTACAACACTCCCTGTCTGGCTTCAGGGTTTTTATGTTGTTGCTTGGTTTGGGTTTTGTTTGTCTGTGCCAGTCCTGGGGATTAAACTCAGGGCCTGTGCTTCTGTGAGCTTTTGTGCTCAAGGTTAGCACTACTACTTGAGCCAAAGCTCCACTTCCAGCTTTTTGTTTTTATGGAGATTAGAGTCTTATGGACTTTCCTGCCCTAGCTGGCTTCGCAGCACCATCCTCAGAGCTCAGCCTTCTTAGTAGCTAGGATTACAGGTGTTAAGCCACCAGAGCCCAGCAAATGGCTTGTTTCTAACTGAAGTATCTGACAGAGCTCACTAGTGATAGGGCAGTTAATCTTAAATCCAAATGACAAGAGCTGCCAAATAAAGACCTTAATATGAGCTGGTGCTGGTGGCTCACACCTGCAATCCTATTCAGGAGGCTGAAATCTGAGGATCATGGTTCAAAGCCAGCCTCGGCAAGAATGTTAAGACTCTTATCTCCAATTAACCACCAGAAGTAACACTGTGGCTGAAGGTGGAAAAGTCCTAGCTTTGACTGGAAAAGCTCAGGAATAGCACCCAGGCCTTGAGTTCAAGCCCCATGACCAACCAAAAACAAAATCTGAGTGTGGACAGTCTTTGAAGAAGAGAACATAGAATAATTATCATAAAGATACTAAGTAAAAACAAGTAGACATATTTTTAAAACCTCCGCAGCATTCGTGTGTGTGAGAGAGAGAGAGAAAGAGAGAGAGAATGGATGAAATCAAGGGGGGAGAAAAAGAGAGAGGGGGGAATGGATGAAATCAAGGGCCAGCTTCAATTCATTCAATATTCATGGAAAACCTATTATGCAGTGTACATTCATCCTTATTTGGGAGATGAAAAATTAATTTGAGAGCAGACAATATTCATAGGAAATCTTTCAAGAAGTGTTATCTATATTTTAGTCCCCAACTATGGTGATACCATATAAGAGTTGAGTGCTATTTCATTTATAAGGAAAATGAAGTTGAGAGTTTCACACCATTAGCAAAGCAAACCAATTGCTGTCAGCTTCCTAATTCCCAGAGCAAACCCAAGATATGTTACAGAAAACAAAGTCATCACAAGCTTGAAGGGCTTCCAGCATGGCAGACCTGCCAGGGCAGTGCAACTGCCAAGCACAAGCAGAATGAAGGACAATAGGCCGTGATTTCACCAACACTGCATGTGGTATCTAGGGCTCTTGTCAGAAACAATTATCACCTCTGAGTTGCCTTTAGTATTATGCACAAAGCATTATCTGTGTACATCTGAAATGGATATAACATTCTATTATGTGTTAGAAGTTGTTCTAAAGGCTTTTCATATATTCATTCACCTAATCTTCCACAATGATCCTGTTACAGGAAACAAGGTGCAGAATAATTGAAGAACAAGTGCACAGTACGCAGCAAGAGGCAGATTAGGGGCCCCACCCCACGGAGGATGGCAAGGTCAAGCTGCAGTGCCTTTCCTCATCTTAGTCCTGCAATAAGCCTGTGTAAGTAGCCAAATAAAGCGCACTGCTAATGCCTTGTGTAAATTATCAGGTTGAAAACCTTTCCTTTTCCAGAATGCAGCCCAATAATTCCAATTACACTCCACCCTCCCAGTAATTACTACGGAAATGAATGCCACCACATTCCTCCTGGCCTCTCTTTCCCTGGAAAAGGATAAGCGAGTTTGACGGGTGAAGGGAAAGGAGTGTGCCCCTCTCTCTCATTCCCCTCTCTCTGCCGCTGGCTGGGCAGGCGGCCTGCTGCATTGCGCAGCTGCACAGGCTGTGATGACGCCAACTGTGCTCTGGACAAGGGAAGTCCCTAGTTCAAGAGCAGAATGTCACCCTGTGCCAGTGGCTCACGCCTGTAATCCTAGCTACTCACAAGGCTGAGATCTGAGGACCACGGTTCAAAGCCAGCACTGGCAGGAAAGTCGGTGGGATTCTTATCTCCAATTAACCACCAGAAAACTGAAGCAGAGTTGTGGCTCAAGTGGTAGAGCGCTAGCCTTGAGCAAAAGAGCTCAGGAGTTCAAGCTCCACAACTGATGTTTAAAAAAAAAAAAAAAAAAGAATAGGTGGGTGTGCCAGTGGCTCACACCTGTGACCCTGGCTACTCACAAAGCTGAGATCTAGACAACTTGAAGCCAGCCCTGGCAGAAATTTCACTAGACGCCACCTCCAAACTAACAAGTGATAGACAGGCTTCAGGTAAGGAAACTATGTAAGTTTGAGGCCCTGAGTTTAAAGTCCAGAACCAGCAGAAGAAAAAGACAACCTGAAAAGCACAGAACAGCCAAAGGTATACACTTGATAGCCATCCAGTTGCAAGATTTTATTTTTTCTGTTTCTATTTGCTCCAAAAAATATGGCAATGGGCTCTAACAAAGAGGACTATTAGCCAAGCACGTGTGTGTGTATGTGTGTGTGAGGGAGAAAGAGAGAGAGAGAGAGAGAGTCGCTATCCCTGAGATTTTTGTGCTCAAGGCTAGTGTTCTATCCCAGTGCCATTTTCAGCTTTCTGGTGGTTAATTGGAGATAAGAGTCTCGCAGACTTTCCTGCCCAGGCTGGCTTTGAACCACAATCTTCAGATGTCAGCCTCCTGAGTAGCAAGGATTACAGGAATAAGCCACTGATGCCAGGCTCCAAGCACTCACTCTTTAATAACATTTATAGGTATGTTGTTCCTAAGACCCTAAGGAAAAAAAACCTTTTCTAAACTATGATCCCTGAACTTAAAATTTTATGAGACATATATGAATTTATAAAACATCAAGTTGAAAGCGTTCAGAGACTACAGAAAATAAAGATAAAAGTGAAGCATACAAGTCTCCCAATATTTTAAAAGTTTTTAATTATGTCGGAAAATGTACTATATTAGAATTTCAATTATTGTTCCAGGGCTGAGAAATCAAACCCAAGGCCTAGCACATGCTAACCACATACACTCAACTCCTAGACTACATCACCATCCTCCAGAATTCTGACTTTATCTGAATGTCTAGAAATTACTGTAATAACTTAAAGCAAGGTATTACTAAAATACTTTTTTTTTTTTTTGCCAGTCTTGGGGCTTGAACTATGGGTGCTGTCCGTAAGCTCCTAGGCTAGCACTCTACCACTTGGAGCCACAGCACTACTTTCGGTTTTCTGGTGGTTACTTGAAGATAAGAGACTCATGAGGACTTTTCTACCTGGGCTGACTTTGAATCTTGGTCCTCAGATTTCAGCCTCCTTAGTAGCTAGGATTACAGGTGTAAGCCACTAGTTCCCAGCTTATTAAAACACTTTTAAGCAAGTAACCAATCAGCACCATTTATTTTTATAATTTGAAATTATTTAACAAAAGAATATTTTGTTCAAGGAAAAACAGGTGTGCAAAGCCTATGAATTAAACTGAATAAGATGTTCTGGGCCATTAAGAAAGATCAAATAAGACCCTTTCATAAAAATAGGCTGGGTGCAGTGTCTTACATCTGTAGTCCATCTACTTGGGAGGCAGTGATTGGCAGAAACAAGGCTTGAGGCCAGCTTCAGCAAAACAGGAGATCGCACCTCAACAAAAAAGCTGGCATAGTGGCCATGCCTGTCACCCCATGTACTCATGAAGCACCAGTAGGAGGAAGGAGGTCCAGGCTACACTAGGGAGCAGTAGGGCCCCTGACCTGAAAAACAACTAAAGCAAAAAGGCTGCAGACAAGACTCAAAGTGTAGAATGTCTGCCTAGCAGGTGAGAGGCCTTGAGTTTCAACACCAGTATCACACACAAAGAGGAAGAAGTAATATAAGTAATATATTACACACATCTTTATAATACAACCACATTCAGTCAAACTGTACACTCACAAGTTGATAATTCACCACCAGCAAGGGACTCTGAAACCTTTGAAGCAAATTAGAAAGGAGAAGTCTTATGATTGGCTCCCCAAATCTAGTTATAATACATTAATTTTACATAGAATAATTCAGGCATTTACTATTGATTTCTAAAGAAAAAAGTCAATATCCTACTAGAATGAAGAGTCCAAAAGCTTCAACCCGAATGGAAAAAACTGGTTATAACTTAAGAAAAAGAAGTCATGGGCAAAAGAAGAGAAAGATGAAAACTGGAGTAACTTTCAGACATCAGAGTTAAGGTGTATAATCTCTGCAGACAACTAACAGATATATTCATGACTAAGTAATCAATGGAAACTTTCAATTCAATTGACAATTTTTCCCTGCTTGCTATGTGCAAAAACATGCTGGGACCACTTGTCCTAACACTCAGTAGGGAAATTGCAAATGACTTCTGCCCTTTTCCAGGGAAGCAACAAGCTCATGGTTTCAGCCATGCTGCAACAATACAAACATTCTGGAATCTCTTTGGACTTTCATTATTCAATTTTCAAGTTCATAGTCACAACTAGTACAGTAAAAGGCTCCAGACCCCTCCGACTGCTCTCCTCAGAGTATGAATATCCAGTTATTTCCCAGAGTCAGCTCTACATTTGGAAGTTGTTTACTAACATTACTGGCTCTTTAAACTCAAGTCTGGTACCCTATGGACCTAAAGTTTGACTCCATAAGTTAAAGCTGTTAGCTAAAAAATACAAACATCTTAATTGGGGTTGAATTAATTTTGGCATTCACTTTTAGAGAGTTTGGTGTTTAGTGTTTTTTTTTTATTGGAGGGGAGGGGATGTTTGCTTGTTTTGTTTTTGGCTGCACTAGCATTTGAATTCATGGCATCTCTCTACCTCTTGGGCTGCCACTCCCAGTCCTTGTACTTCCTTTTTTATTATTTGTTATTTTATCATTTTAAAATATTGTGCGTTTTCTTTTGTTTCTCTTCCTGTTTCCACTCTCCCCTAATGGTTTACATTTGTGAAAGCTCATAGACAAAAATACAAAATGAGATTCCACAAGGATGCGATGCAAATAAATATGCAAAGAGATTGGACTAGATTCTTCAGTGGATTCTTAATTCTCCTTCCTCGTCGAATTGTTTCCTGATCCTTTTAATGACTGTGCACTACTCCTACCTAAAGACAAGGTAATAGACTGTTAATAAAATAACAAAAAGGGAGTTTCACTGGAATCCTCATTCCTTGATGTTTGCAATGGACCAAAGCTTTGCACACGGGTGAACATGAAGCCCAGAGAGGGGCGGCCTGGTCCAGGCCCCGGGACTACCCTCATCTGGAGCCAATCTTCAGGGCTGGTACTGCTACTCACACTTAAGGGTGCTGAACGCCAGCTCATAGGACAATCGCTGCAAGGACTCGTCCTCATACTGGGGCAGGGACTGCAGGGGTTCGCTCCCGTACTTTATTAAGGCTTTCTCTGGCGACTTTTCGATCCGAATACCCCGAAACACATTTGCTGCCGTCACGTACACAGAGTCCGGGTAACCAGTTTTCTCGGGGGTGCCAGTTGAACTTTGCTCGCTGGAGGATGCATCGCACAGCTCCAGGGCAGACAGTTGGGAGATCTCCTCGATGTTCTCAGCGGTCTCGAACTCCAGGTCGTCGGTGGAGTTCAGCATCTCGCCCCTCGGCGGCCTGCGGTCAGCACCTCGCGCGTCCACTACAGCTCCGATGGCGCGGGAAGAGCTTTTCCTTGTAGCTCAAGCATCGTCTCTGCGAAGCAAAGGGTCGGGCAGGTCAATCCCTTGGCTGGTGAATCCCTTGGCTCCACAGCTCCTCTCGAGGCGCCCAGCCCAGCCCACCCCATCGCGGTGTCAGCTCACGCCCTGCCCGTAACCCCGGCTACTCGGGAGGCTGAGCACCGAGGATCGCGGTTCGAAGCCAGCCCAATCGGGAAGGTTTGTAACACTCTCATCTCCGATGAAGCAGCAAAAGGCCGGAAGTGGGGCTGTGTCTTAAATGGTAGAGAGCCAGCCTTGAGCAGAGAAGCCCAGGGAGAGCGCCCCGGCCCTGAGTTCAAGCCCCAGGACCGGCGCGCACACAGTAGACTAAAGTGTGGCGTTTTCGGGGACCCGGGGCACCCTAGATGCCGGCCCAGCCCGAGGTGAAGCCGCGCCCCCCGGCGGGGGCGAGGGAGCCGAAGCCGCCCCGCCGGCGGCGGTTCGGGGCCCGCCCTTACCCTGAGGGCGGATGCTTCCCGCGGCTGCCGCGGCTCTGCGGGAACCTGAGGCGGGGAATGGAAACGGGCGGCTCCGAAGCCCGGGCAGCGGCGGCGGCGGCCCGCGAAGGCCGTTTGGTTCAAATACAGCCGCTCCCATCGGCCGGGTTCGGGCAGGGGGGGCGGCGCCCCTGGCGTCCGGTTCGCTCGGGCTCCGAGAAGGAGGCCCGCTCCTCGAGGGCCTCGCCCGGCCTCGTGCGGCGCCCAGCGCGGGCGTGGCGGGAGACGACAGGACGCGCGGCCCCGCGGCAGCCTCGGGCCGAAGTGGTGGAGGGGTCGGCTCGGCCTCCCCCCCGTTTCTCACCGTGGACTCGTCCAAGGCCCGCGTCTCCATAGCAACGGGGGCGGGGCGCCGCGCGCACTCCGGACCTTCCCGCGGGAGTTGGCCGCCGGCGGCCCGCACTCGGCGAGTGGCTGGCTCGGTCGCTCTCCGTGGCACCTGTTTGGGCCCGACGCTTGGTGCTTGCTGAGAGCTCGGGCCTGAGACTTGTTGGTAAATACTTACGGCAAAGTTTGGCGTAGCCTGATGCACTTCAGTACCTTTCCACTGCCAAGCAAAAGGCCTTACTAAGAAAAAAATCTTAGTACTTAGGCGCTGGTGGCTCAGGCCTGTAGCTACCCAGGAGGCTGGGATGTGAGGACCACGGTTCAAAGCCAGCTCGGGCAGGAAACCCCGTGAAACCCCTTGTCTCCAATTACCTCCTTCTCCCCACCCCCACCCCCAAAGAAAGCCAGAAGGGGAGCTGTGGCTCAAGTGGTGGAAGGCCAGACTTGAGCGAATAAAGGTAAGGGACAACCCTCAGGCCACGAGTTTGAGCCCCAGTACCAGCACAATGGAAAAGGGGGAAAAAAAATCCTGGTACTTCTGGAGAATAGAAACTTGGATTTTTACCAAGTAACAAGGGTTGATCTTAATGCAGTCAGCCAGAAAGCTGCAGTTTGGAAAACTCTGGAATACTTATTCCACCTCTATCCAAGTTAACTTGGAAAAGCCCTTTGGGTCTGGCTGCATTTTTGTGTCTTCTATAAATCAGACTGATTATCCCCAAGTATTTTGTGTCAAAGTAGTGATATTTCAATCTTCCCTCCTCCTACACAAGGGCCCTGCAATATCTTCTCGGCGACAGGATAAACCCAAACCTCTGGGAGAGGTTGGAAAGGGTCTGCTAATATCTGGCCCTTCCTCCCTTCCCATCTTCAAAGTTTATTATTCTTCACCCAGTCCCCAATTTTCCATTTCTTTATATGTAGTGCTCTCTCAGTCTTGAAACCCCTCCCAACTTGTCTACAGTGTAAGACTTTTATATAAGCATTTTCTGAATTTATATGCATTAATACTGTATCTTCCTGCATTTATTTGGCTGCTGGCACAGAGAACAGTTTGTTTCTCACATAAAGTCCCGCTGGTTTATCGGCACTGGTTGTCAGGGACCCGCACTCCAGTTTGGCACTGTAACCAGTTTGTTCCTGCCTGTTTAGTCTGAAATAGCTCAACTCCATTCCATCCCAGCTACCAGAAAGAGGGGACAAAGGACAGGGACAGGCCTTTGAAGGCTGTGACCTGAAGGGTGCACATGTCCCTTTTGTTCATATCCCTTTGACTACAATTTAGTCACATGACATTCTCAACAACAAAGGAGGTTAGCTAACACATCCAGCTAAGAAGCAAGGTAACTAGAAGGGTAAGAGAAAGGGAGGTGAATAATGGGGGGCGGGGGGGGGGGGAGCAATGAGCTATCTCTGCAACAGATTTCTTCCACAAATCCACCTGTTACCCTCAGAATGCCCAAAGTTTCTTCTAGAAACATTATGTTCATACATGATGTGTGCATACACGCAACAAGTTCTATGTGCCTGTCTCTGTATTCAGCCCTGAATGTGAGAAGGAAATGTACAAAAATGATCAGGTACCTTGCACCTAAGAAATCACTAGGTGAATTTTTTGGCTCTCTTCCTTTTTTATTATAAATATTTGTGTTTATCTCTATATTGGCTTTCATCATGCCAGTCTTCTCCACACAGAACTCACACAACACTAAAATAGATCTTCGTGGTCATTTTATTTTCATTATATATCTTTATTTATTCCCATATGCTAACAAAGTATCTCTCTCACAGAAAATTAAAACATGGAAGGTGTCTTGAAGGTCATGGTACATTTTATCATGTATTACAAAGTACCGTCTGTAGAAAATGTAAACCAGTTGATAACTAAAACCCTAAAATATTATCTTTCAAAATATGAGGCACTTCTTTGTATATAATAGTTCAATGTAAATGACCCTTCTCTGTATTGAAAACCAGATTTAATGAAAGAATCCATATTCCCAAAACAGAGCTTAGCAAACAGTTTGTTGGTTAGCAAATTCATGGTTGCTATTTATTTTAGTCACGTGTATAAGCCTTCATCCACACCGCTCCTGGTTTACACTCTCCTGCAGACTCAGTGTCTAAGAAGAAGAGATGACTGGAGATGGAAATATTAAATTTCAGTGTACACTGTCACCCTCCTGCAGACTCAGTGTCTAAGAAGAAGGGATGACTGGAGATGAAAATATTAAATTTCAGTGGGCACTGTAAAAATAAATAACCATAGAGATAAGTTTGTGGACTCCGTTATGAAAGCAGGATGGTAAAATAAAGTCTTTAAGTCAGACTTGTTTAATATGACTAGAACATTAAGTCAGAGATGGTTAGAAAATGAAAAGATGGACCCCTGGGGCTTTCCGCCAAAGGAACTAAAAAATGTGATTTTCTTTCCCCAAGGGGTAGAGTAGTTGAAATATTTATAAATGGGCATTCCTTGCACATGATTCAGAATGCTAGTATGTATCAGCACAGAGATATTCAAGACATTTTGCTCACTTGCTTCACTCTGATTTGGATATAGAAAGCAACCTATTTCTACTGCTGCCATTATTAGAAATGTAAAGAATTGTAACTTGGGGTTGAAATAATTCCTTCCTTCCTTCCTTCCTTCCTCCCTTCCTTGCTTCTCTGTGTGTGTGTGTGTGTGTGTGTGTGTGTGTGTGTGTGTCTGTTGTGTAGGTGTGGGTATATATGTGTGCATCCAAGTATTAGGGCTTAAATTCAGGACCTTGTGCTCTTGCTCAGCTTTTCATCCACAGCAAGCACAATTTGAACCATTCCTCCAGGCAGCATTTTTGCAGGCTAAATGGAGACAAGAGTCTCTCAGACTTTTCGGCCATAGCTGGCTTCAAATCACAATCCTTAGATCTCAGCCTCCTGAGTATCTAGGATTACAGGTGTGAGCCACCGACACTCAGTAAAACCATCATTTTTGAATTGTTGCTTCTCAGAAATTGTATGATTGGTTTTCTTTGCAACCCTTCTTTCCTTTATTGTTCTTTATTTTATGACGTTCCCTCATTTCCTGTTGGGGGACTTAAGCTTGGGATCAGGGCATGAGGTAAGGCCCTGGAAAGCTTGATTTGGGTAAGAATCCTCAAGGCCTCACAAGTAAGGTGCATTTGAGGCGCTTTGATGGTCAGATATTGAAATAAAATTTTTTTTGCCAGTCCTGGGGCTTGAACTCAGGGCCTGGGAACTTTCCCTGAGCTTCTTTTGCTCAAGGCTAGCATTCTACCACTTGAGCCACAGTGCCACTTCTGGCTTTTTTTGTGTACGCGGTACTGAGGAATCGAACCCAGGGCTTCAAGCACACTAGGCAAGCACACTACCACTAAGCCACATTCCTAGCCCCTGTACTGAAAAAGCTTATCCCTAAAGAATGAAAGAAGAAAGATGCTCAAGGAGAGATCTGGTTGGCATTGGCCCCCAGCATAACACTGTCAAGAGGTTGATGGTAATTAGATTATGAGGCTGCTACCTTCATGATGAGTTAATGTAGTTCCCTTGACCAGGAGTTAGTCATCATCAGAGCAGGTTGTTGTCCAATTCTGTCTGGCACTGCCTTTCTATCTTGAATATTTGACTTGACTTCTACACTTCCTCTTCTGCTTCTCCACTGGGAGTTGACCTATCATGGAGCCTGAGTATCTAGGAAACCGAGTGCATACTGGTAACACACTCAGATTTTTCCAGCCTCCAGAACTATAAGCCAAGATAACCTCTCTTCTTAATAAATTGGTTAGCCCCTGGCATTTTGCTATAACAAAAGCAAACGAACTAAGCCACTCAAGAAGGCAGCACCTAAGAAAGGGAAACATCACCTTCTGATACTAAATGTGTGTGGAGGGGAGGGATGCTTTGTGAGTGTTAAAGGCAAGGGCCACTCAAGAGTCCTCTTGCCTCATCCTTACAGAATCTTGGCCTAAACAATTTGAAGAAATGGTGAGGTGGGAATGCCAGGAGCCCTTTGGGAAAACTAGACTATGACTTAAGAGTTCTCTAACCCAGTACCATCTCAGATTAATCAACAGAAGCTATAAATACCTGCAGAAGGGAAGGAAGGGATGTCCCATCATTGAAAAACACTGAGGGAGTGGAGGGGAGCAAAATTCCAGGTGACAGGAATTCAAGAACAGCACTATTAGAAATGACATCTGAGAGTTAGAAACTGAAGATGTTGATAGCAGTCCTGGAAGAGTTCAGGTTGCCTGGGATACAAGGGAAAAGGACTCTGGTGAGCTCTCCTAGCCCTTGAATGTCCTTTGTAATCTAGGAGAAATAAGATTGTACTTAACAAGTTTTTTTTTTATCAGTCTTGGGCTTGAACTCAGGGCCTAGATACTGTCCCCGAGCTCTTTTGCTCAAGACTAGCGCTCTACAACTTTGAGCCACAGCACCACTTCTGGATTTGTTTGTTGGTCATGGGGCTTTTCTCAAGGACTAGGTGCTTTCCCTGAGCTTTTCAAGGCTAGCACTCTACTACTTTGAGCAGCAGCACCATTTCCAGTTTTCTAGTGCTTAATTGGAGATAAAAGTCTCACAGACTTTCCTGCCCAGGCTGGCTTTGAACTGTGATCCTCAGATCCCAGCTTCCCAAATTGCTGTAGGAAGAGGATTACAGGCATGAGCCACTAGTGCCCAGCCTGAGCGGTGATTTTAAGGGATTATATGGACATGATGTTTCCAGAGTTGGCCATTCAAGCAATGTCTTCATAATTTTTTGCCACATCCATTTGCTGCCCATTTAAATTATTCTTGTCATCGTATTTAGGCAATGTCTTACGTTAAATCAGATTTACTATTTTACTGACAGAAAACTCACCATGGAAAGATTCACATTGTATTTCCATGAATTAAAGTAACAACCACAAAAACCAAACAGTATAATTAAATTCAAACATCATTCAGATATCATTAAATCCGTGCCGAGTCAGGCCGCATGAATGAACTGTTCTTTGATGAAGAAAGAGATGGGTGGTGGCAGTAGGGTGGTCTGCACCAGTGCAGAACTTTCTCCTTGTCAGAGGCCTGAAAGAGCATTGGTTAAGTAGTGCTCTCACTGTGTCATTCACCATGTGCATGCTGAGTCTGCACATTACTGCGGGTCATCTGCGTGCACTGCTGGGCTGGCCCTGCCGCTTGAGCATTGAGATTTGGATTCACTAGTTATTCAGATGAAAGTGCATCCTCTGAGACTCAGAACTAGCCAAGAAAGAAGGAGAAGGAGAGAGGGAGAGAGAAAGACAGATCTCATGTTGAAGATGAATGCAGCCCACTTGCAGAGCCCTGTGGTAATGGGTATTTTGAAATGAGGCTCAGAAGAGCTGGTTTTAATGCTGATAGGAATTCATTGTACTGTATAGCTACAGGCAAGTCTCTCCACTCTTCATGATTTCCTGATGTGTTCAAGCCACTGGTTTATTTACTAAGAAGTGGGTGGAGAAGGACTTGAAGAGGCGGAGAAGGGCTGGCAGTGGGGAAAAGTGAGAGGAAATCAAGGAAACAAAAAGCAATGTTTTAGGTTGCTGAGCAACAATGAAACTCTCCCTAGCACAGGCCTAGAGTGCCTGAAATATTCTTGAGGCATGGTTTGGTGAGCCTCAGAGTTCTTCATGTTTAAGTTTTAATTAAGGAAGCAAGGACAAATAAATTTTGAAACATTCTATAAGGTTTGAAAGCACATCAATTAATAGGCTCACGCTTAAAACTAGGCATAATGCCAGGCAGATAAAGGTAATGACAATTACAATGTCATTGTCAGCTGCTTTTAGGCTTTCAGTCACCACTGGCATTATAGACACCATTGCTTCAGATTTCCCTCCTGTAGAGATGGGAGTGTTGTACACTTTTCTTCCTGGGTTGGCCTGGAACCACGATCCTCCCAATTTCACCTTCCATGTTGTTTGGGATAACTGGCATGTGCTACTCACTGCATTTGGCTGATTTTCTTTTCTTTTCTTTTCTTTTTTTTTAATTTTCTTCTCATCTTGTTCTTCCTGTCTTTCCCTCCCTCCTCCTCTTCCTCCCCACCTTGAATTTGAACCCAAGGCACTATACTTGTACTCTACCACTTGAGTCATGCCTCCAGCATAGCTATCATGATGAATATTTCATGATTTTTACACGGCTATGATACACTTGACACAGTAACTCGTGTGTCAGTTGTTTGTGGCTGGGTTTTATTTTGGATACTTTGAGGAGCTACTAAAAATATTTTTCTCTGTGCCAGGCATAGTGGATCAGGCCTATAATCCTAGGTACGTGGGAGGCCGAGCCTGGGGTGTTCCAATTCAAGGTTAGCTCCGGCATAAAGTTCATGACATTCTATGTCAAGCTATGGCTGGGTGCTGCGGCCTGTGCTTGATATCCCAGTGATAAAGGGGAGCACAAAGTAGGTGACAATGTAGGCCACTCCAAGCATAAAGCAAGATCCTGTCTTAAGAATAACCAATGCGGGGGGGTGGGAAGGGGAGGCGCTGGCTCAGAAAAGGAATGAAGGAAGAAGGAAGACCCTGGACTTGAATATGATCATTTCACGTTGAACTCAACACCAAGGTTTCTTACCATGAGAGTCTCTTGAGCGATGTAGAAGAGTCACAAGACCTAGACTCATGGACTTGCTGACCATGGACGATGTTGCTGTAGCATTCACTTGGGAGGAGTGGCAGCTCCTGAGCCCAGCTCAGAACGACTTGTACGGGGACTTGATGCTGGGGAACTACTGGAATCTGAGGACTCAGTGCAGAAAGGACAGGAGCCAGGCTAGTGGAAGATAAGTCCAGAAGAGAACCTGGACAGGAGCCAGGAAGGCTGCCCATCACCTACAAGAGTGCTCTCAAAACCAAAGATGTCCGACAAGCATGCCGGAGTATAGCCAACAAAACACATGCAGAGACATTCATTCAAACAGATCACATTGTCATAATATGTTTGACTCACACAGAAAATTTTTGAAATCAGAATTAAGTTTACTCAGAAGAGAAAACATAAAAAAAAAAACCCCATGGGCTGGGAATATGGCTTAGTGGCAGAGTGCTTGCCTAGCATGCATGAAGCTTGGGGTTCAATTCCTCAGTACCACATACACAGAAAAGGCTGGAAGTAGCGCTGTGGCTCAAGTGGGAGAGTACTAGCCTTGAACAAAAGAAGCTCAGGGACAGTGCTCAGGCCCTGAGTTCAAGCCCCAGGACTGGCAAAAAAAAAAAAAAAGACCTGTGTGTGTGTGTGTGTGTTAACATTGTACACTGTGAATTCCTAGTCTCACTTATTTTGCTGTTCCAATATTTGCCTTTCCTTTTCTTCTTTTTTTTGGGGGGAGGGGGCAGTCCTGGGGCTTAACCTGTGGGCCTGGGTGCTGTTCCTGAACTCTTGCTCAAGGCTAAGGTACTCTACCTCTTAAACTGCAGCATCACTTCTGGCTTTTTATGTGATTAACTGGAGATGAGAGTCTCAGGGACTTTTCTGCCCAGTCTGGCTTTGAACCATGATCCTTAGATCTCAGCCTACTGAGGAGCTAGGATTACAGGCATAAACTACTGGCGCACACTTAATATTTGCCTTTTCTTGACATATCATACTGCATGGTTAAATATAAGAACAGTAAGCATGGATATCTTTGCCACGTTGGCAGCTGCAATGTAGAAGCTTAGTCTTTCACTGTTTATATATGGGCCTTGGGAAGTGTCTTACAAACCTCACTACAAACTCCTTTCCTGGCCTGCCAAAGTCCTTAGGAAAGGCCAGCAATTGGCAGCTCTGATGCTAGAAGCAAAACTGGGAGAGACTGGTACAGGAATCTCCACAGCTGGGTTGTATCTGGGTCAGACCCTTTCTCTGGGTCTCAGTTCACACAATTGACCTTTTCTGCCTCCAGGGTCTGGTGTTTGTGAATTTTTTTTTTTTTTAGTTATTATTTTTTTAGCTGAACATAAAGACTGAAGGCCTATTGTTGAAAATTGCTGAAACAATTTTGGCCAGCTTCATAATTGCCTTATGAAACCTAAGTATCTGGGAAATTTATCTGTTTTCCTCAAGACTTGAAAGTGCAGGAAAGGAGGCCAATTCTAAGGCTTATCTTCCTGGGGAGTCCCCGGCGAGGAAAGATTCTCAAACCTCTCCCTTTGCATTTGTACGGAAAAACCTCAACTATGGCCGCCCCTATGTCGCAGCGTCCGCATGGGGGCGGCCATATTAAGTGGTCGGTGCGGTCGTCCGTACGCCTTTGAGATTCTAGACCCTCCCGCGCCGCCGTAGAGGCCCCCCGTTTGTTCCTGCGTTTCACGGAAGTGTGGTGTTGGGGTGCTTTCGGATGCCGAGAAGGAAGGTCCTGACTTCCCTGGAGCAAGCCAGTCCCGTAAGAGTGGGACAGCACGCCGTTGCAGATAGATTCCTGGATTTAGAGCGAGCAGGTGCAGAAGTCACCGAGCCCGAGCGCCCCCGTGGCCGGCTGACTTCCGACAGCAAAGGCGATGGTGGAGGCCCGGGAGCCGCTGACCCTGGAGGACGTGGCGGTGGTGTTCAGCTGGGAGGAGTGGCAGCTGCTGCGCCCCGCGCAGAAGGACCTGTACCGGGACGTGATGCTGGAGACGTACAGCAGCCTGGCGGCCGTGGGCTGCGGAGCCGGTCAGCCGGGCGCCCTGGCCAAGTTGCTCCGGGGAGGGCCGTGGCCGGCGGGGGATGACGCCCGCGGCGGGAGCCGGGCCGGAGGCTGCGCGGTTGACCGTGCCCGGCCCTCGCGGCTGAGAGGCGAGGGGAGCGGGGCAGGGCCGTGGCCCGCGCGGGCTCCGGGCGGAGACACCGCTCGTCAGGGCCAAGCTCGCCCTGTGCTCAGGCCCGGTCAGGATGGCGTTCACCATCTCACCCCGGCTCACCCGGACGGCCGCGCGGTGCAGACCCCCGCGGGCTTCCCGACGGGGGTGTCCTCCGTGCCGGCCAGGGCTGAGACAGAGGTCTCCACAAAGCAGAAACCCCTCCGCACTGGCTCTCCACCTGCTGAGCCCACGCGCGAGAAGAAAGTCAAGAAGCCGCACGTGTGCGCCGAGTGTGGGAAAGCCTTCAGCAGGAAGTGCTGGCTCCGCGATCACCAGGTCGTCCACACCGGAGAGAGACCCTACCGGTGCGACCTGTGCGACAGAGCCTTCTCCCGAAAGTTCATGCTCACCGAGCACCGCAGGACGCACACGGGAGAGAAGCCGTACACGTGCGCCCAGTGTGGGAAAGCCTTTCTCCGGAAGTCCCGGCTGGACATCCATGAGAAAACGCACACGGGCTCGCGACCCCACAAGTGCAGCGAGTGCGGAAAGGGCTTCGTGCAGAAGGGCAGCCTCATCATCCACCAGCGGATCCACACGGGCGAGAAGCCGCACGCGTGCGGCGAGTGCGGCAAGGCCTTCATCCAGAAGATGTGTCTCATCGCGCACCAGCGGCTGCACACGGGCCGCACGCCCTTCATGTGCGACGGCTGCGGCAAGTTCTGCTCGCAGAAGGCCGGCCTCATCAAGCACCAGCGCATCCACACCGGGGAGCGGCCGTACGGCTGCAGCGAGTGCGGCAAGGCCTTCACCACCAAGCCCAAGCTGGTGGTGCACCAGCGCACGCACACCGGGGAGCGGCCCTACGCCTGCGACCAGTGCGGCAAGGCCTTCGCCTACATGTCCTGCCTGGCGAAGCATAAGCGGATCCACGCGCGGGGGGCCCGCCAGCCCATGCCGGGGAACCCCGCGGAGAGCCACGGCCCACCGCGCCCCGCGCCGGCCGCTCAGCACCCGAGCCCGGGCGGCCTGGCGCCCTCGCAGGGGCCTCCTGGGGGCCTCCAGACGCCGCTGAACATCACTGGGCTCCCGGGAAATCGGGGCGTCGTCCTCGTGGGACAGCCGGTGGGGTCGGGAGCCCACGGAGGGGTGTCCCAGGAGGGGAGCCTCGCGTACGTCGTGAACACGGCCGTGCCGTCGGTGGTCAATTACGTCCTGTTCTGCGTCACCGGAACCCCGTAGGAAGCTGCAGCGCTCACCCGCTCTGCACGCAGAATTGCTGGGCAGAAATGCCTTGTTCCTGCCCGTTCCTGCCAGGGCTGCCGGGGCGTCCACCGAGGGGAACCAGCCGAGGCCAGCAGCCCGGACACCGGGCCGTGCCTGGCCTGCGAAGGCCAGAGGAAGCCTCCGCTCGTCTGAGAGGAAATAAGTTCCACCGAGCTTTAAATCGGTATCAGCCACGGTGCTGCGAACGAAAAAGCAAAGCAAAGCCAGGTTGAAGGGACATTGGGTTGGCGGGGCACGTAAATGCCGAGTCTACACCCTCAGGGCCGTGTGAAGCAGGCATGGGGATGCCGAGCGTCCGTGAACTTGAAGAACGCGGTGCTGTGCAGAGGGGACTAGGAAGCAAGACTCCTTGTCTAGCCAGGACTAGACACCAACGAGCCGTGGGAGTCCTGACCCAGGAGCCCCGGTTACCATGGTGACCAGCGAAGGCGCGTCCCTGGGCTCCTGGAGCAAGCCTGCTGGATTATCTTTACCCAGTCGGTGGTGGTGTTTCACTACAGCTAGTCCCAGGAGGCTGAGATCTGAGGATCAAGGCCCAAAGCCAGCTGAGGCAGAAAAGTCCATGAGATGCTTATCTCCAATTAACTATGAAAATGGCAGAAGTGGAGCTGTGGCTCTGTGGTACAATGCCAGCCTTAAACAAAAAAGCCATGGGAGAGTTTGAAGCCCTGAGTTCAAGTCCCGGCACTGGAACTTGCACATGCACACACACATGCATAGGATATGATGGCTTATCGTTGAAGAAGTATGTCTTGAGAGAGAGGGGAGGCCTGCTATCCATGGCATTTAAGCATCTCAGCACAAAGTTATTTTGCAAAACTAGAGTTTGCACTCCAGGCTTATACTTGCTAAGCAAATGCCCTGTAGTGTGAGCCATTCCCATATTCCCACCCCAGCACTTTTGCTTTAGCTGTTTTCCAGGGTCTTACATGTTTTCCCAGGCTGGCCTCACACCATGATCCACCTACCCAGACCTCTGTTGTAGCTGGGGTTACAGGTGTGAACCATCACACCTGCCCTATACAGTTGCTTCTTGGTTTTTTGTGCTGGTCTTGAACTTTTCTCAAGGTGAGCTATCTGGTGTTTTTAATGCTCATGGTTTCCCTCTCAAAGAGATGACAAGTTCTGACACTTTTTGTGGCTAAACTTAATAATAAATAAAATTAGAAATCCGTGCTTCAGCTGCACTGTGACATTTCAGGGGCTCAGTGCAGCAGTCGAGCATGAGGATGGATATCTGCCATCTTGGGCATCACAGACAGCAAAATCCTGACATGGAGTAATAAGCTCTGTTATTTCTAGAATCACCCCAAGCCATGTTAAGTAAATGCCAAGAAGACCCTGAGCACCGGGCTGAGTGCACACTGTCCCGTCCACTGCCTCCCTGCCTGGCTTGGCCCCGTGGCTCACTAGCTCAACACACCTGATACCTGCTCAGGTTTGCTTTAGAAAAGCAATTGACTTCCTCCAGAACTCCTCCCTCCCCTCCATTTTGTGAAACTAAGAATGATTCAAAGGAGTTATGCCATTAGAACCCTCCCTTGCATAGACCAAACTTTAATTAATAGGTTTCTGTATATCTGCATATGAGCCTGCATATATTTACATATTTATTTGTAATCTAAGTCTAACTTACACATGGGAGAAAATGTGCATCCTTTGTCTGACATAATTTATTGTATTCATTTTTCCACAGTGGTAAAGACTGAAATGATTGAATAATGAGTAAGGTTTGACATACTTCTGAAAAAAAAAAGCATTGTAAAAAGATAGTTGATGAAATGGCTCACATGGTGGAATGCTTACCGAGCAAACATGAGACACTGAGTTCAAACCCGGTACTGCCTGTCTGTCTGACTGTCTGCTTCCTCATCTGGGAAATAATAGGAGGAGCTTGTTCACCTTGTGCACCCTTCCAGTATATTTAGTATATTTTTCTAGAAGCTGGAGAATAAATAGAGACCACAGACAGTGAAGATTCAACAGAGATATGGCAGGCAAGGCAGAAAGCCAAGGAGATGAAGGTTCTTGAATTATGGCTCCAAGTCTTAGATTCTCTTGATTCCTTTCATTTCCCAGTCTCACCTTATAATACCTTTACCATTGTTTAAGTGGTTTTTCTGATGAGAAAAACTGAAAGAAAAATAGGGCTGAAGGACAATGAAGTTAGGGAAATGGTAAGAGGGGATTTCAACAAAGACTAAGAGTAGTCAAGGAGAATAAGACTGGAAGAAGGAAAGGGGATAGAGCAGGGAGAGGAGGAAGGAAGTTGGAGGACCTTACCTTATAATAATTTATTATGTATTTGACAATAATAGAAGAGAGGAGCTCAGAGGCTCCAAATAAATGATAAAATGCTAACTACCTTGATTTGGTCATTATACATTGAATTCATATATTGAAATATCACATGATAACCCACAAATTGGAAAAAGTTATGGAGAACTATATGAAATGGAAATGGAAGTATATTTAGTATTTTATATAATGAATTGATCGAACCAGACCAAACTAATCATTACAAGTAACAAGAACTCTGGGACATTACTAGTTTTGAGCTTACTGTTTTGTCCTAAATTAGATTTGGAGAGCCATCTGCTGGTAAGTCAGTAAACTGGTTTTTAAATGGATACCTAGAATTGGCAAAGAATTTATAGGATGCCCAGTTAAATCAGGTACATAGCAGACTTTTTTTAAAAAGCAATATAGTATTTACTCCATATGCCAACACTAATTTGAAGTTTAGAATTTAGAATTACATTCAAGTGACTTAGGAAAGATTTTTTTTTTTTTTTTTTTTTGGCCAGTCCTGGGCCTTGGACTCAGGGCCTGAGCACTGTCCCTGGCTTCTTCCCGCTCAAGGCTAGCACTCTGCCACTTGAGCCACAGCGCCGCTTCTGGCCGTTTTCTGTATATGTGGTGCTGGGGAATCGAACCCAGGGCCTGATGTATACGAGGCAAGCACTCTTGCCACTAGGCCATATCCCCAGCCCGTTACAGTCTTCATTTTTTTTGAGGTAGGATCTCACTGTGTAATGTAACCAGGCTGGCCTGAAAATTCTCCTGCTTCAGGCTCCTGAGTGCTGAGACTATAAGCATGTACTCTTGTCCGTTGTTTATGTTCTTTATTGTTTTGGGTTTTGTTGTTTTTTCTCATTCTGGAGATTGAACCCTCTGGGACAGGGGCTCTTCCATCAAACTACACCACTAGTCCTTCTTTTCTTTTCTCTTCTTTCTTTTCTTTTTCTTTTTTTTGAGATAGAGTCTTGCTATTTATCTTGCTATATATGAACCCTAGACTTGCTCTCAAACTCATGACCCAAGTTCTGGGATTACAGATGTGAATCACACCAAGCTTATGCATTTTAGTTTCTATTTTGCTTTACTTACTTATTCCTGTGACTTTAATTTTTTTTTCGATGCAAGGCAATATTCAGTGTAGTCTCCCATTTGTGTCTTTCAGGTCACAGAAGTTCCCTGGTACAGAGGAACTTAAGCCTCAAAGTTCCTCAGCCACCATTGCTGAGAGGAGATGATGCAGTAGAGTTGTCTCTCTGTGGTACCTGTTCCTGGGACTTGAACTCCAGGAGTAGGCACTGGCCCTGAGCTTCATCACTCACGGCTAGTGCTCTACCACTTTGAGCCACAGCATCACTTCCAGTTCATTGGGTCAAATGGAGATAAGAGTCTCATGGGCTTTCCTGCCTGTGCTGGCTTCAAACCATAATTGTCAGATCTCACTCTCCTGAGTAGCGAGTTACAAGTGTGAGCCACTAGCTGTGTTTTGTTTGTTTGTTTGTTTTGTTTCCAGTCCTGGGACTTGGACTCTGGATCTGAGCACTGTCCCTAGCTTCTTTTTGCTCAAGGCTAGCACTGTACCACCTGAGCCACAGCGCCACTTCTGCCTTTTTCTGTATATGTGGTACTGAGGAATTGAACCCAGGGTTTCATGCATGCTAGGCAAGCACTCCACTGCTAAGCCACATTCCCAGCCCTAGCTATAGTTTTTAATGGCTTAAATCCCCTTTAGCCAAAACCTAGCAGGAGAAATTGTATCTGATCACTGGAATGGATTTATTTCTCATGATACTAGATCCAAATTTACCTCTAGAACCAATAATAAAATTGTATCTGAATAATTTCTCCTAGTTTCAAATTTTGATTCAATGTGTGTATTATAAACATTACAACATAGAGATGTGGTTCCCTGAAAGTGGCATTTAAACCGGTGAGAAAAAAAAAAAGATCTTTTAGGTTGGGGTCATCTTTCTCTTGCCTTCTCTTTCACTCCGTCTTCATAGCCAGATGCATTCAAAGGGCCTTTGTTCAAATTCTAGCATTGTCCTTTCATCTGTAAGTCATGCATTAAATGAGTCTTTAGGTGATCTATAAATTCAGGAGGATACCCTTTTTATGAAGGTTTAATCGGGTAATGCATTTGAAATGGCAGTGCTTCAGTCCCAAACCCACCAGAGCAAACTCGGGGCTGAACAAGCAGGGCTTTTTGTCATTGTGCTGGAGCACCTGGGGGAGGCTGGGACTTCTGGGCAGGAGGGGGCTGAGCTGTTGTTGGATTCAGGCCCAGGTTGGAGGGCTTGTGAGAGCATGCAAGGACATGGGGGTTCACAGTGGATCGAATGCTCTCAGAATACAGGAGCAAGCCATGCCTGTGTCCCAGTACTCATTGGGGAAGACTGGGGCAGGCTGGATGGTAAAGGTAGTGAGTCAGCAGTGACTTGTATTAGCTGGAAAAGGAGTTTCTTGGTGTTTCATGGGTTGCACAATGACTTGGTTTCTGGCTTAGCTTAGACAGAATTATGACATGGCCTTGTTTCCCTCCCTTTCTTGTGATCTTGGAGTGACCTTGACTGATGTCTGTGTTCTGTGATTATGTCTAGTAGAAGTTGGACTGAACTTAGTGGTAAGCTTCAAGTTAGCTTCCGACCACCCCTAGGCCGCAGCTGTACATGTACTGAAGGCCAGTCTCTTAGTAGCTACTCAATAAATAAAACTTGCCTTCAAGGCTCTTAGTAAGAGCTTAGTACTAAGGCTCTAGTGCTAAGCATCTGTCTCTCTCAGCTGCTCAATAAAACCTGGTTACACGGGATGGAATCTGAATTCTTTGATGCTGTATTTCTTCATTCTCCCTCATCACTGGATAGTGACCGAGAGGACAGAGCATAGTTGATTCAGCTTTCCATCTCCCCAACAGGAAGAAGTAGGTGCTAAATCCTACCGACGCAGGTGGCCTTGTGTGGATTTCCTCTTTCCATACCTACTCGTTCCTTTCCGTCCCTCTGTAGGAGTGAGCAGGACAGGTGAGGCTGACAGCAGTGGTTCCTGCATCATTTATTCTCCTAAAGCTGCTTGATTTCTCCTCTGGTTCTGTTTTCTTCTCCAAGAGTTAGAGTAGGTGCAGATGGATTAGTATTTTCTTGGAATGGTGGGCTAAGTTATTCAGATCAGTGTTCCCAGAGGAAAAAGAAATGCTGGATAAAGATAAAAAGTAATCATTCGGAAGTGTGCAAATTGTCAGACACAAAAGGGAGATGTTTTTACAGATAAATGAATAAGGAGTCTAGGAGGTATGCCTGAGGACAACGTCTGGTCCAAGAGAGTTCTAGAACCAGAGCCTGTACAAAGGCCATTGGAACTTTAGGTCAAAGTACTTCCGCCAGGACGTCTGCCCCACAACTCCATTCTGACACCCTCAGTGCTGATTCTTATAGCTGGATGATGGTTTCAAAGCAGCAAGTGCAGCCCTCCTTTAGCTTCCCCCTTCCCTCGCCAGTGTGGATCCGCATGTGGTGCGGCATAGCTGGGCGTCGCCTTGGCCCGCTCCTGAATGCTCGCCAAGGCCTGGATCTCTCTGTGTGTCTCTTAGGTTGTCAGAAGCTTCAGAGAGCTGAAAAAGGTGAAGAACTGAAGGAGCAAACTTGAAGCTACACCAGGAAGGTGGTCAGGGCACACATTTGCTCTTGCACTCTGGGCATTTGTTGATCCCAGCAACGTGGGGGGCCTGGTGGAGATGGCCTGACCTGACCCAAGGCCCAAGGGAGGCACAGAGTATATAGAGAAGATTCAAGTGTGATTGCGGCCTTCCCCACAGTGATCTTGGAGCCCCGAGGTCTGTACCCTGACAGTTAGGGAGACCCCCAGATCGCTGAGATCTCATGCAGGCTTTCTGTGTGGCTTTGAGAATCTCACGTCTTAGACTATCACATCTCTTATAGGTTGTTCCCCTAGGGGCCTAGCCAGAACAGAAGCAAAGCCAGTCCTCATGCTAGCCACCTGTAATCCCAGCACTTGGGAGACAGAGGGAAAAGGATCACAAGTTCCCAGACAACCTGGGTTCCATAGCAGAAAAGAACACAAAAACCAAGAAAAAATTTCATATCCATTTTTTTTCAAATTTTTATTATCAAACTGATGTACAGAGAGGTTACAGTTTCATACGTTAGGCATTGGGACATTTCTTGTACTCTTTGTTACCTTGTCCCTCATGCCCCCCTCCCTCCCCCCCTTCCCCCCCCAGGTGTTCAGTTCACTTACACCAAACAGTTTTGCAAGTATTGCTTTTGTAGTTGTTTCTCTTTTTTTACCCTGTGTCTCTCAAATTTGGTATTCCCTTTGAATTTCCTACTTCCAATACCAGTAAACACGGTTTCCAATATACTCAGATAAGATTACAGAGATAGTGTAGGTACAACCACAGGAAGGTGATACAAGAACATCATCAATAATAGAAACTACACATACACATAGGACGTTGAAAGTAGTTACAACTGTGATATAACAATTGTTTCCATAACATGGAGTTCATTTAACTTGGCATCATCTTATGTGTTCATAAGGGTATAGCTATTGGGCCTTGTGATGCTCTGCTATGGCTTGCCTAAACCTGTACTAATTATTCCCAATAAGGGAGGCCATAGAGTCCATGTTTCTTTGGGTCTGGCTCACTTCACTTAGTATAACATTTTCCATGTCCTTCCATTTCCTTACAAATGGAACAATGTCATTCTTTCTGATAGAGGCATAAAATTCCATTGTGTATATGTACCACATTTTCCTGATCCATTCGTCTATAGAGGGGCATCTGGGTTGGTTCCAGATTCTCGCTATGACAAATTGTGCTGCGATGAACATTGTTGTGCTGGTGGCATTACTGTGATTTTGTTAAGAACCAATAGCCCCCTCATCAAGTGGGCTAAAGACTTACAAAGAAACTTCTCTGATGAGGAAATGAGAATGGCCAAGAGACATATGAAAAAATGCTCTACATCACTGGCCATAAAGGAAATGCAAATCAAAACAACATTGAGATTCCATCTCACCCCAGCAAGAATGTCATATATCAAGAAAACTAATAATAACAACTGTTGGAGGGGATGTGGCCAAAAGGGAACCCTACTTCATTGTTGGTGGGAATGTAAACTGGTTCAGCCACTCCGGCAAGCAGTATGGAGATTCCTCAGAAGGCTCAATATAGAACTCCCCTATGACCCAGCAGCCCCACTTTTGGGTATCTATCATATCCATTTTTGAAGCTGGAACTTTTCGTCTAGGCCTTAGATTAGTCTGATAAATAATATTTAGAGACAGTGGACAGATAATGTGACAAAGAAACACAGGACATACTCACACAATGGAAACCTTGACTGTTAGAGAGCTGAGCGAGACTTAATCCACAGCAGAATTAGGGCTAAATCTTGTGATGAGGTTATTACCAGTGAGATGCATCAGGAGAAGCAGACTATTCAGAGCAAAGTGGTGGATGGACCAGGAGTGTTACCCTGGCAGCTGCCAGTTCTGTATAGGCACCGCATCTAAGTGTTTAAGATGGAAATGCTAACTGCCCTCATTCCATTATTATATCTTTTATACATGTATCAAATTCTTATACCGTGTCCCATAAATATGTATAATGAGAAAGCAAATGAACAAATATCATAGCACCAAAAATAGATTTTGACTCCATGTAAAGAATAGCTTTCTGAAATCAAAGCTATGTATGCTTAAAATCACCAAATTGTATACTTCACAAGGTTTTATGGCATGTAAATATATCACAATAAAAAAGATGCCAGATGCCAGTGGCTCATGCATGTCATCCCAGCTACTCAGGAGGCTGAGATCCAAGGATCACAGTTCGAAGCCAGCCAGGGCAGAAAAGTCCATGAGACTCTTATCTCCAATAAACTACTCAGAAAAAGTCAGAAGTGGCAGTATGGCTCAAGTGGTAGATCACTAGCCTTGAGCAAATGAAGAAGCTCAGGGATGGCACCCAGACCCAGAGTTCAAGCCCCAGGACCAGCAAAAAAAAAAAAAAAGATTGCATAAAGAAATGCCAGTGAATGCTGTGCTCTCTCTAGCTCATATAAACAAACAACAATTTTTTCCTGATGTTTAAACATAAAGATAACATCAGAGTAACTCTTTATAATATGGTTATATAGTATATATGTAGGAGACTTAAAATTCTAAGTATACCAAGGCCTCATACATGCTAAGTAACTGCTTTGCCATATAAGCCATATCCACAGTCCTTTTGTTTGTATTTTGTCCTGAGATAGAGTTTACCCAACTTTTCCCAGAAGAGCCACAAACTATGATCCTCTGGTCTCTGTTTCCACTGTAGCTAGAATTATAGACATGTACCACTATGCCTGGTTAGTGCTTTGCTATAAAGAATAAAGAGGAGGAAAAAGTTGTAATCTGAAGATTGGAAAGAAAGAAAAGTGCTGGTGCTTCTGACAAAATTTATCAAGTGGGAAATAACTTCCCTAACCATCTAACTAGTAGTTATTAAACCATTACCATTTCAAAAATAATTCAATGAGTATTCTAATAGATTATCTCCTGTAATACAACATTATACCAGGTTCCATGGGGCTTATAGGAGAATTGAAGACAAGCCTTTCTTGAAAGCTGATTAAGGAAACAAGACTAATATATCCAAAGGACAACTGACAATTAAGGACAACTGACTAATTGTTAGCTCCATATAGTCTGTCCAGACTCACAGAATTGCAGTGCCGTGTTCCCATTTGGTGTTCCTTCTGCACCAAAATTCTGTTTGTGCAAATCCTGTGATAGAGTTCCACAAAGAGACAAACGCATCAGCCTAGTCAACAGATATTTAGAAGCCAGACATCTAAGTCCCAATAATTCAAATTATTACAAAAAATGAAAGTAACACACCATTCAGCAAAATGGAAAGCAATTACAGGAAGGGATTTTGATAATCCGCTAAGCTGCAATTCTTTTCACTGGAGAACTTCCTCAGTTCTTCTGTCTTATAATAGTCATATCAGCAGTCTGGAGCCCAGGCTTACAAAAAGCACCGTATTTCTCAAGAGGCCCACATAAATATAGTTTCTCTTATCAAACATATTCATAATGGATACTGTAAATATTTAACACAGAATTTAATGCTACAGTTCAGGGTAGACAGCATGAGATTAAACTGTCACTTCACTTTACCATTAATAGTTTTCCTCAGAATAAAAACAATGCAGAGTTTGGAGGCCAATCTATATACTTTGAAAATTATTAGCAGTGTAGACTCTATCTCCAATTAACCACAAAAAAACTAGAAGTGGAGCTGTGGCTCAAGTGGTTGACTGCTAGCCTTAAGCACAAAAGCTGAGGGATAGGGCCCAGGGTCAGAGTTCAAGCCCCAGGATCAGCAAAAAGAAATAGAGAAGGCTGGGAATATGGCCTAGTGGTAAAGTGCTTGCCTCGTATACATAGAGCCCTGAGCTCAAGCCCCAGGACTGGCAAAAAACAAAACAGAGAGAGACAGAGAGGAGAAACTCAGCACCCATTTAGCTGAAAGTCTAGGACTTGACCAAAGCATTAAGTCAGAAACTGAACAATGCGAAGTTTTATATGAAAGTCAATTGGTACACAGTTGATTTGCCTGGGCATCCTTTCAAAATTAAGGAAAGTAAGGCATAAGGAGGTTTAATAATTTGCTTTGAGTTACTAACTTGTTTTTTTCAAGTTAAAAGTTAGTCGTTAGTCCCAGCTGATCTTTCCCATTGTCAACATGCTGAGCTGGTGAAATTCCACAGACAGAAAGAAGGTTGGTGGTTGTCAAGGCCAGAGGGGGGGGACGATTGCTAATGGACATGGAATGGGTTGATTTAATCAATGGTGTGATGGTGGAAAGGACAGGCCTGGTTCGTGTGTTGGGGGTGGGGCAAGGGTTAGTGTCTATGAGGAAGACAGATGGGGTTTCGAGGCCGTGGGTGAAGGAAGGGGCCAGCTGGGCAGCACATGGCAAGCAGTGACTTCTAAGAATGAGTTAGTTGGAGGAAGCAGGATAGGAGGCAGGGAAAAATCCATTAGAGCGCTTTTGGCAAAGTCAATAGTAGCAGGATTAGGGAGCTTAAAAAGTTTTAGATTGGGGCTGGGAATGTGGCTTATTGGTAGAGTGCTTGCATGAAGCCCTGGGTTTGATTCCTCAGCACCACATAAATAGAAAAGGCCAGAAGTTGCGCTGTGGCTCAAGTGATAGTGCTAGCCTTTGTCACAGCACTGCAGTGTAGAATGTTCAGGTGAAGTAGGGCTGGAGGCAGGGGTGAGGTCATCCTAGTGCCTGAGCCAGGGAGGTAGCACTAAGCATGATGTGAAGAAGAGGGAAGAGGTACAATGGGGGTTGAATCAGGAGACTTAGTAATCAACTGGAATGAGATATTACCAAAGAGTCAAGGATTGCCCCCAAATGTCTGGCAAGCACTACTTGGGGCTGTTCACTATACAGGGAGTACAGAAGGAGAGATTTGGGAGCATTTCAATTTTAGAAATCCTAAAGTAAGCCAGAGGTATTTCTGATAGTGTCTAAATAAACATGACATCTAGGCAGTGGGTAGTACACATCAATAGCTCAGCACAAGGGTTGGCCTAGAACCAATGACTGTATGCTATTGCCCCAATGTGGGTCTGAAAAGTCCCCAAACACCCATGTGTTAAAAAGACTTTCTCCCCCATGTTGGGCATCGGTGGTTCACACCTGTAATCCTAGCTACTCAAGAGGCTGAGATCTGAGGATCACAGTCCCAGACAGGAAAATCTGAAAGTAGCACTATGGCTCAGGTGGTAGAGTGCTAGCCTTGAGAACAAAGAGGCTCAGGACAGTGCCCAGGCCTGAGTTCAAGCCCCACAACCAACAACAACAAAAAGATGAGACTCAGGTTGGGCACCAGTGGTTCACAACTGTGATCCTAGCTGTTCAGGAGGCTTATGTGAAGATTTCAGTTCAAAGCCATCCCAGGCAGAGTCCATGAGATTTATTTCCTATTAACTGGCAAAAAGATTGAAGTAGAGGTGTGGCTCAAGTGGTAGAGTGCCAGCCTTGAGTAAAAAGCTAAGGGACAGCATCCAGTCCTGAGTTCAAGCCCCTGTATTATCATAAAAAATATTATGAGACTCCAGGGCATATTATATTAATTTCAAATGAGAACAAGTTTTTGTATCTCTACCTAAATCTCTTCACCCCCTTCCTTGTGACTATACCTGTCAGAAATTCATAGACTACATTCCTCTTGTCATTCTCCCATCAGATTAAGTGAATCAAATGTGGTGCCAATGGTTTAATTTCTCAGTATGAATCAGTACCAGGAATTCTTTCTGAATTAAAAATGTCACCCCAATGAGATAACTGGATTGATGGCATTCTTGCATGTGTAATTCATCACAATCACTGCCAGTTTCAACAAATATAATTCACTATCACCACTACCATGTGACAGCTGGACTCTGGCGCTGTGATATGAAGCTCCCCAGGTAACTTCTGTCCTTGTTTATGTGGCATTTTTGTAAGAGGAGGGCATGTTTCTTCATCCTGATCATGAACTCCTTGCCTTTCCCTCTACACACAAAAACAACCAGAAAATAACTATGTTATTTCATCTTTATCTGTTTTTAATCTTTTTTCTTTTTACAATGTTGGGAATTGAACGAGGGCCTCGTGCATGCTTGGCAAGTGCTCTGTCATTGAGTTACACCCTAGCCTCTTGGTTTGTTTATTCTGATCATGAAGTATTTAGACTTGAAGTGAGAGAGATATCAGAGAGCAGGAAGTGGGCAACTTAGTGTGTGTGTGTATGTGTGCATGTGTGTGTGTGTTACTCTTCACCTAGGCCAGCAAAGGGAGTTCTAGGAGCAATTACAGATGTTTGTGCAGGGATGCTCTGGAGCCCGCCTCACAATTGGTTGTCAGTCATGCCTGTTACTTGCCCTAGAATCTCCATAGTTTGCATTTTACTGTTGTGTTCTAGTTTGCCTTTAGTCTTCTGTTCAAAAAATCAATTGTGATCCTCAAAGTTAAAAAAAAAAAATTGAAGCCAAGCACCAGTGACTCACACCTATAATCCTAGCTATTCAGGAGGCTGAGATCTGAGGATTGTGGTTGGAAGCCAGCCCGGGCAGGAAAGTCCAAGGGCCCGATCTTCAATGAAACACCAAAAAGCCAGAGGTGGAGTTGTGGCTCAGATGGTAGAGTGCCAGCCTAGAGCACAAACACTCAGGGACAGTGACTAGGCTCTGAGTTCAAGCCTTAGAACCAGCACACACACACACACACACACACACACACACACACACACACACACACACACACACCTGGAATGACAGAACATGGGAAATGAACTTTCCATGCTCAGGTGGCAGAAAAAACCTAACTGTAGCCTTGACTACTTGATAAGACAGCACTCAATGACTTCAATAAAAAGAAACAAATGGAGCAGAGGCAGTCATGGCTGCCAGGACTGAGGAAGTCATTGCTCAAAGTTCTGTTGGGGCTTAAGGAGATGGACAGTGTGACTGCTGTTTCTGAAGCTAAACCCCAGGTCAGCCCTGAAAATGCCCATGGCAGGGCAGAGACACTCCTGGGCCTCTGGCCCCAGCCAGCCAGCGGCTGCGCTGAAGGTACTAAGGTGGTATGGAAGGGGCCTTTGGAGACTGTGGCAGATGTCTGCTCTCTCCCCATTGTGTTCCCTGGCTCCAGCCAGGGCTTTCGGAGCTCTTCCGCGGAGCCCCAGCCCTGTGCTGCGCCACAATAACAGTTCATCGCTAACCGCTTTCACAGATGAGGCATGGTTCGCTTCACCCAGAATCTGTCACTACGTCCCTAGCATGCTTAGTGGCTCTGTCCTGCCTTCCCAGCCCCCATCCTGGCCGCTGGCTGTGACACCGCCAGTGATAGTGAAGAAGACAAACTGAGCACAAAACACTGTCTGTGGAGGTCAGACTTCAATTTCAATGGGTGTTTTCTTTTTGAGATGAGGCCTCATTATGTTGCCTAAGCTGGCCTTCAACTTGCGCTCGTCCTCAGCCTACCAAGTAGCTGCGATTACAGGCAGGTACCACCTGGCCCTGGGAGCAGGAAATATACCTGTGTTCTTTATGTTCTCAAATAACTTATTAGTGTGCATGTGTGTGCACATGCACACGCGCACATGTGTGCTGGTCCTGGGACTTGAACTCAGAACCTGGACATTGTTCCTGAACTTTTTGTTCAAGGCTAACACTCTACCACAGCTTCACTTTGGCTTTTTGGTGGTTCATTGGAGATGAGACTCTCAAGGACTTTCCTACCCAGGCTGACTTCAAACCTCAATTCTCAGATCTCAGCCTCCTGAGTACCTACAGGTGTGAGTCATCGGTGCCCAGTGATGACTTATCACTTATTTGATGGGGCTGGGGATATGGCCTAGTGGCAAGAGAGCTTGCCCTCCCATACATGAAGCCCTAGGTTCGATTCCCCAGCACCACGTATACGGAAAACGACCAGAAGGGGCGCTGTGGCTCAAGTGGCAGAGTGCTAGCCTTGAGCAAAAAGAAGCCAGGGACAGTGCTCAGGCCCTGAGTCCAAGGCCCAGGACTGGCAAAAAAAAAAAAAAAAAAAAAATCACTTATTTGAGTTTGACTTGATATTTTTATCCACAAAAATTAGGCATACCAGGGCGGGGAAGTAGCTCCGTAGAGGAGCACTTGCCTAGGGTTTGCAGAATCTTGGATTCAATCTGAGAGGGAGCGAAAGCAGGGGGAGGAACTAACTGAAGAAACAAGATCCCAGACTTGAGAATCAAAAAGACCAGAACTTTAATGCAAGTTATTTTGTGTATTCATTTCAAGCAAGTCACTATAACATTATTTTAAGGCCTTTATGAGAGAACACATCATTTTAACATGAGAAACACTCAAATGCTGTAATATTTATGATAACATGAGAAACACTCAAATGCTATAATATTTATGATATAACACATCAAATAAATTTTATATGTATGTAGATATATATGCTTGTATATATATGTAGATATTGCAATTTATGTATATACTATGTAATATAATTATAATCGTATTAGTGATCATTATTAAAGTTCTTGAGAAACTTTTTGTAAGCTCTAACATACAGTGCCTTATGCATGAAATGTTGAGAACATTTGCTGTGATAAATTTTTTAAAAGCCTGCTTATTTGATCCTTTGTGTAAGGACATCTGTTAAATAGAATGAAATAATAAAGAACTTTACAGAGGGTCTAGGTTTTATTATATAGTACCACAGTAATACATTCGGTAAGCAGCATAATTCTAGGTATCATAATAAACACAGTTATATACCAATTTTCTTTATCATGGTATAAACCTACTAGGAAATCCTAAAAGGTTAAAATTCTTATTTAGCAATAATATTATGAATATGAAAGAAGACAAGTGACTCCTTTCATTTTTCAACTTATTTAGGTTTTAATTTGTGAATTTTGAAGTGTCTCTTTATAATATTTAGGCTTACTTTTACATTATTCTCAGACAATAATGATGATCAGAAATAAGGTAGGTTCATTAGCTCTCCAGCTAAGATTTCAAGCACATTACAAGCATCCCATGAGTATACATCAATATCGGAGTACACGAGGCAACTATGTTAGTCAGCTTTGGGCTACTGTAATTAAACACCTCAGACAACTCGAAAAGAGGAAAGATTTATTTGGGCTCACAGATTTATTTGGAAGTGTTAGTTCATAATTTTGTTGAGCATCTTGCTTTTGGACCCGTGGCATGAACATTTACCCCATGGCTGAGACATGGAAGAGAGACAGATGAGGCTCAGGGACCCACTGTCTCCTATAAGCTCTTTTTTTTGGGGGGGTGTTTCAGTTGTGGGATTTGAACTTAGGGCTTGGGCACTGTCCCTGAGCATCTTTGCTCAAGGCTAGTACTCTACTACTTGGAGCCACGGCGCCACTTCTGGTTTTCTGGTGGTTTATTGGAGATAAGAGTCTAATAGACATTCTTGCCTGGGCTGGCTTTGAATTACAATCCTCAGATCTCAGCCTCCTGAGTAGCTAGGATTAAAGGTGTGACCATACCAGGACTCATTAAGAAAAAAGATGAGAAGAGGGACAAGTTCATACTCACTGAAGAGCCAAGCTCTCTGATCAGACAGCTGCTGGCTACATGTACACACTAAATGCATTGATGCCAATCAAAGTTGAGATGCACTGTAAGTTTAAGATAAGTACCAGCTTTCAAAGGATCAGGAAGGAAATAAGAATGTAAAATATCTCAATAATTCTATATCGATGATATATGGAAATAGTAATATTGCAGGAATGTCAGGTTAAAATATATTGTTAATTCCATATTTTGTGACTGCTGGATAATTTAATATTATACCTGTGGTTCTCATACGTTTTATTTTCTTTTTTATAGTATTGGGGTTTGAGCTTAGGGCCTTGTGTTTACTAGGCAAGTGCTCTACCACTTGAGCCACTCCCCCACCCCCCTGAGTCCTTTTGCCTTTTAGTTATTTTTTCCAGACATGGACTTAATGCTTGTTCTATGGCATGCCTCAGACTCAAATCCTCCAGTTTCGCCTCCTGAGTAACTGGGACCACAGAAGAAGAGCTGTGGCTCAAGAGGAAGAGTGCTAGTCTTGAGCAAAAAGACCCCTCAAGCTCAGTGCCTAAAACCTTGAATTCCAGCTGTAGGACCTTTACCCCCAAAAGAAAATAAAACCAAATCCTAAAATTAAACAACATCAATAAAAAAAAACTCTTGCCAGTAGAGCTTTTCTCTTCCCTTCTGCAGTGTTTGTAGCTTGCAATGATGTTAATAGACTGAGGTATCAGTGCCTTTTAATAACCTACCATAACTGGGAGAAGTCTATTTGAAGTAGCAGTGACTTTATGTTTGCACGCCCAGCTGGAGTCATGCATGGAAGTGTCTAACAGCAGGATTGTGGAAGGAAGAGAGTTGGGGGTCAATAGTTCCTAATTAGAACATCATTTGGGGAGCACTGCCTCTTGGGGTAACATTTGTAAATGGAAGACGATCTGATGTAGGATGCAGAGGAGGAAGAATCACCCAAGGGATGGGAAATGTAGGAGGTATTTCAAATCAATAAAAGAAAAAGTGGAAAATACCTTAACTTGTTGAGATGAGCAACAGTGGAGAACAAATGAAAAGAGGAAGGCAAAATCTAGTGTAAACAGAGCTGTACAGAGTAAAATAAAACCCATAGATGTGGGGTCGGGAGGGAGGGAAAAACTGGAAGAAAATGAGGGAAGAGGTGATACTGTTCAAAAAGAAATGTAGGGGGCTGGGAACAGTGGCAAGAGTGCTTGCCTCATATACATGAAGCCCTAGGTTCAATTCCCTAGTACCACATATGTAGAAAATGGCCAGGAGTGGCGCTGTGGTTCAAGTGGTAGAGTGCTAGCCTTGAGCAAAAAGAAGCCAGGGACAGTGCTCAAGCCCTGAGTCCAAGCCCCAAGACTGGCAAAAAAAAAAAAAAGAAAGAAAGAAAAAGAAAAAGAAATGTAGGGCTGGGAACATGGCTTAGTGGCAAGAGTGCTTGTCTAACATGCATGAAGCCCTGGGTTCAATTCCTCAGTACCACATAAACAAAAAGCGAGAAGTAGCAGTGTGGCTCAACTGGTAGAGTGCTAGCTTTCAGCAAAAGAAGCTCAGAGACAGTGCCCAGGCCCTGAGTTCAGGCCCATGATTGCCAAAAAAAAAAAGCAAAAAGAAAAAGAAAGAAATGTGTTCCTTACCTGACCTATGTAACTGTAACCCCTCTGTACATCACCTTTACAATAACAATTGTTTTTTGTTTTTTTTTTGCCAGTCCTGGGGCTTGGACTCAGGGCCTGAGCACTGTCCCTGGCTTCTTTTTGCTCAAGGCTAGCACTCTGCCACTTGAGCCACAGCGCCACTTCTGGCCATTTTCTGTATATGTGGTGCTGGGGAATTGAACCCAGGGCCTCATGTATATGAGGCAGGCACTCTTGCCACTAGGCCATATCCCCAGCCCCTACAATAACAATTGATAAAAAGACCAGCAGATGTGGTAAACTGCATGTACCCATTCAAGAGTGAACACTGCAAAAGTCATCAGTACAAATACAGATGTATGGCATTTATAAGGACCATATGTAACATATTAAAGAAACCCCATGCAACAAAAAAGAAATCAAGTCATGATACTGATATCACACAGAAGAAACTAGGACCAGAAGCAATAAACAAGATGAGGAGCATTCCCGGGGGCTGATGGCTCATACCTATAATCCCAGCTACTCGGGAGGCTGAGATCTGAGAATCGAAATTCAGAGGCCACTCAGGTAGACACATCTAAGAGACTATTATCTCCAAATAACCAGCCAAAAGCCAGAAATGGAAATATGGTCCAAGTGGTAGCGCACCAACCTTGAACAAAAACCCCACGCACCAGTGAGGGGCCCTGAGTTCACACCTCAGTACCACCTCAAATATAAGGGTATAAAATTATGGAAGTGACTTTACAAAAGATAATATTTTATAAAGGCAAAGATAACACTCTAGAATGCCTTAATAGTAACAATAAAATCATCATATATAAATAAAAATAACAGCTGTTCATGGTGGACTTAAGCATCATCAAAGAATACAAATGAAAAGAACAAAATATCCATCCTAGGAAATGAGAAAAAGGAAACAAACTAACCTAAGAAACATGGAAGAAGTAATTAAGCTAAAAGCAGAAACCCATTAGAAGCTAAAAACAAGAATGATAGAAGACAAATCCATCTAAAATCTAATTCCTGGAGAAAAAAAAAAAAAACTCGCTTTTTTGCCAGGCGTCCTGGTGAGAGTGACCTGTCTTTAAAGACAGGTCCACCCGACGTGGCAATCCCTGACTCACCATCGTGATGCCCAGGGAAGACAGGGCGACCTGGAAGTCCAACTACTTCCTTAAGATTATCCAACTTTTGGATGATTATCCAAATGCTTCATTGTCGGAGCAGACAATATGGGGTCCCAGCAGATGCAGCAGATCCGGATGTCTTTCCGAGGGAAGGCTGTGGTGCTGATGGGCAAGAACACCATGATGCGCAAGGCCATCCGAGGGCACCTGGAAAACAACCCAGCTCTGGAGAAACTGCTGCCTCATATCCAGGGGAATGTGGGCTTTGTGTTCACCAAGGAGGACCTTACTGAGATCAGGGACATGCTGCTGGCCAATAAGGTACCAGCTGCTGCCCGTGCTGGTGCCATTGCCCCATGTGAAGTCACTGTGCCAGCTCAGAACACTGGTCTGGGGCCCGAGAAGACTTCCTTCTTCCAGGCTCTAGGCATCACTACTAAGATCTCCAGGGGCACCATTGAAATTCTGAGTGATGTGCAGCTGATAAAGACCGGAGATAAAGTGGGAGCCAGTGAAGCCACACTGCTGAACATGCTCAACATCTCCCCCTTCTCCTTTGGGCTGATCATCCAGCAGGTGTTTGACAATGGCAGCATCTACAACCCGGAAGTGCTTGACATCACTGAGGATGCTCTGCATTCCCGCTTCCTGGAGGGTGTTCGCAACGTCGCCAGTGTCTGCCTGCAGATTGGTTACCCAACTGTTGCCTCTGTGCCTCATTCTATCATCAATGGGTACAAGCGGGTCCTGGCTTTGTCTGTGGAGACTGACTACACTTTCCCACTTGCCGCAAAGGTCAAGGCCTTTTTGGCTGATCCATCTGCCTTTGTGGCTGCTGCTCCTGTGGCTGCTGCCACCACTGCTGCTCCTGCCGCCGCCGCTGCCCCAGCCAAGGCTGAAGCCAAGGAAGAGTCGGAGGAATCAGATGAGGATATGGGATTTGGTCTTTTTGACTAATTTCCTAGAAGCAATCAACTTGTTTATTGGCAGAACAAGAAAATAAAGGCTTACTACTTTGTCAAAAAAAAAACCTCAACAAAACAGATCCCTCCCTATCTGCCCTCCTTTCCCTCCTCACATACCACAAAGCAGAAAGAGGGGAAGGAAGGAGAGATGAAGGGATGGCAGGAGATCTGGGGACAGTATTGTGATAACATACAGGAAATGATTTAATCTGGGGAAACCCTCAGCCACAGAAACTTCCAACACTCCCAGCAGACACAAGCCTCCATCCCTGGGAGACAAAGCAGGAGGAGCCTCGGCTAGGAAAGAAGGGCTGAGATTTACATGGGAAGAAGTAGGGAAAGAAAGCAGCCTCTCCAGCCTGGAAACCTTCATCTGGGTCTTAGCTGGTTCTTTAACTTCACTGCTAATTGAGTAGTCTGTTTTCAAACCTCTCAGGAATCATTAGCCTAGAGTCCATGGGTTGAATCCTAGATTTAAAAAAAAAAAAGATTAAAAAAAATTTCACCAGCCTTTAACTAACATTTCACATTTCCTTCCACAGTGAGTGGCTGAGAATGTGGCTTAGTGGTAGAGTGCTTGCCTAGCATGTATGAAGCCCTGGGTTCGATTCCTCAGCACCACATAAACAGAAAAGGCTGGAATTGGTGCTGTGGCTCAAGTGGCAGAGTGCTAGCCTTGAGCAAAAAGGAGCCAGGGACAGTGCTCAGGCCTTGAGTCCAAGCCCCAGGACTGGCAAAAAATAAAAAAATAAAAAATGGGTAACCATACAATTCCTTTTTCTTTTAGTCACTTGTGGGGCTGGTGGCTCCCAGGTGCTCTGCATACTTCGCATGCACACAGCCCTTGGTTCAATGCTAGCATCAGAAAAATCCAACACTGAAACACAAAAACGTGTAGAACACGTGTTAAGATTTAAGGGGTGCACCTGCCAGGTAGCAGTGGCTCATGCCTGTAATCCTGGCTTAACTCAGGAGGCTGAGATCCAAGGATTGCGATTTGAAGCCAGCACTGGCAGGAAAATCCTGAGACTTTAAAGGCAGAAGTAGAACACCAGTCTTGATCAAGAAAGCTAAAAGACAGCACCCAGGCACTGAGTTTCAATCTCAATACTAGCGCGCGTGCACACACATGCACACACACACACACACACAGAGATACATAGTGCAAAAGATGATAAAGTTCCCTGCGAGTGTAGGCCTAGTAGGGCTAGTCTTGCAGTAGGCCTCAACCTGCAGTGTGAGCCTTCTTCCTGCACTTGGAGGGGACTCTGCCACTGAATTCAGTACCTCCCCATCAACACATCTGGTGATTCGGACAAGGGAATTCCTCCTTCCTGCCAAACCACAGCTCATACATGAAAACTCAGCTGCTCCAGATCTGCCCAGACTAGATCAGAGCTACAATGTGGCCTTTTGCCAGCCCCCAGTTCATCTGAATGTCAGATTTTCACCATTCCTAAACCCTGGGGCTAGGGACTAGCCAGAACACGCTGAATGGAGTCCATCATAATCCTCATCCCAACCAGGTGCTGGTGGCTCATGCCTGTAATCCTAGCTACTCAAGAGGCAGAGACCTATCTGAGGATCATGGTCCAAAGCCAGCCCAAGCAGGAAAGTACGTAAGACTCTTAGCTCCAATTAACCACCAGAAAGCTGGAAGTGGTACTATGACTCAAAGTAGTAGAGCCCTAGCCTTGAACAAAAGAGCTCAGGGACAATACTTGAGACCTGAGTTCAAATCCCACAACCAAAAATACAGCAACAACAAAAAATCTCCATCCATCCCTTACCACTGTCAACATCTTTATCCTATAAATTGCCACTAAATTATAGGGGTAGGGAAAGCATCAAACTAGAGGCCACTCTAAACCCTAAGTAGTGTGAGAAATGTAGTGAGGAAGGGTGAGTCTCACTAGCAAGATTATCACTGTGGTCAGACCAGGAGACAGAGACGAAATGATCACATGTTCAGTCTCTTCTGGAGCCTGCTGTCTCGGCCCAGTCCCACACAGTTCAGTTGTTGTTTATGGCATACAGAAAGAGACCTTTCAGGTAAAAGGTTCAGCTTACTGTGTGTTAATCACCTCCAGATCCAGCTGGTATTTCTAGTTTTGTATGTTTGTAGAATGAGAGTTGGAAAGAAGAAAAAAAATAGTTTCCTTGTTTTTGCTCACTTTGAACACTTACAAAGCTGGAGCTGCCTTTTAGATTTCATTTATCTGGATTTTTAGTATAGGAACAGTACTTGTGAAGTCCTCTCACTCCTGGCTAGGATAATAAAGATGATCATTTAAAGAATGTGCCCTATTGCTTTCCTCTGTCCCTTCCTCTTCTTCTAGCTTACTATTTTTCAGAGGAAAGGAAGCTTTTCTAATGAAGAGTGTATCATATTGCCTTCTTTCACTTGGCCATATACACTTGAGATTCCTCCCTCTCTTTTCATGTAACTTTATGCAATGGCATGGGAAGGTGAATCAGTATTATAATATCTAGATCTAGGCAGAGTGGTACACATCTGTAATCCCAGCATTTGGGAGAATCATGAGTTCAAGGCCAGCCTGAACTACATAGCAAGTTCTAGGCCTGGACTCAACAGCAAAACTTGGTTTAAAAAAAAAACAAACTAACTAAACAAACAGAATTATAACAACTAGGGGGCTGGGAATATGGCCTAGTGGTAAGAGTGCTTGACTCGTATACATGAAGCCCTGGGTTCGATTCCCCAGGACCACAAATATAGAAAATGGCCAGAAGTGGCGCTGTGGCTCAAGTGGCAGAGTGCTAGCCTTGAGCAAAAAGAAGCCAGGGACAGTGCTCAGGCCCTGAGTCCAAGGCCCAGGACAGGCAAAAAAAAAAAAAAGAATTATAACAACTAGGAAAAGTGTTCCAAAATACTTTATTAATATCACATATACTTATCCTAAGTTATATTGACATAATTTCATTTGTAACATTGGAACTGTCTTCCAAAACTGGAATAATTCCACACAGTAGATTGAGCGATGACTTGATTTATGTGCCACCTTGAATTAGTGAGTTCATTCATTGAGTAGAGTTCCAATGCTTGGAGGCTGTACAAGAACGAAGTGAGTAAGGAAGAGCAAAGTTACTAGGAGGACACACTGACCTGGAATCCTGGCTACCCAGAAAGACTGAGCAGACCAGCATGGTTGCCACAGAAAGAGGGAGACAGTGAAAAGCATCAATGGAAGGGTGGAGGAAAGACGAAATCCAGCAGGATTTCCAGCCAGGAAAAGCAATGTGGACTTTCTCCTTGGAGAACTCCTTTAAGTTTTCTTAGCCTTCAAAGATTGGGAAGGGATAAACCTTGCATATTGAAGAATGTGATGGCTGGTAATAAAATAAATGGATGGAAACCTGCCTGAGGAAAAGCACTAAAACCAACCTGGAAAATACCAGGGCAACTGAGTCATACACTAGATCATCCAGGAATGGCTTTTCACCACAGCCCATGGCAGAGCCCCAAGATAGTTTTCCAATCTAGCAGCCAGACGGCATCTTCTAAGGAGTCAGATACCAGGGCTGGGAGGGCTGGTGCATAGTTAATCCAGCTATTTGGAAGGCAGAGACAGGATGTTGGAAGTTCAAGGCCAGCCCAGGCAAAAGTTAGCAAGATCTTATTATAAAAATAAGCTGAATGTGGTCCCATCTGCTGGGAGGCAGAGGTCAGAGGATCATGCTTTGAGGCTAGCCCAGGCAAACGTGTGAGACACTATCGGAAAACAAACTAAAGCAAAAGGGCTAGATGCATGGTTCAAGTAGTAAATATTTGTCTAACAAGTAAGAAGTCCTGAGTTCAATCCCCATTATTATTACACACACACACACACACACACACACACACACACACACACACACACACACAGAGTCAGAGCCTACAATTTCTCTCTCCAGTAGACTCCACCTCACATGAGTCTAGCACTAGCCCACGAATGAGGCCTCCCCATCTCTCCTACCTCATCTGCAATTTCCCGTGCTAGCTCAAGCCCACTCTTCTTTAACATTCTTCATATCTGAGTCATTCCCTGTACTGTGATTCTTTTCCCTATCACTCCTTCCATCATTTCCTTCAAGCTTTGTCCAGAGTTCATTACCAGTGGCCTGGATACTAAGTGGCCTCTATGTTATCAGCCTAGGCCCATGTGGCAGGGCCTGCCTCCCGCCCTGCTATGACACGTGCTTGTCTCCCCCAAACCTCATGCTTTGGCACCTCTGACCTCAGTAAACACTGATGGAAGGGGGTGGGAATCTTTAAGAGCCGCCTGTGGGAGTCAGGAGGAGGTGCTCTCCTTAGAAGGAATTCATGTACTTCCTGCGGGACCATGAGGTACCTCTCAGGAGAGCGGTTGTTCCAAAAGAGCAGGCTTGCCCTTGAATCACTCTGTAACTTCCTGTCCCACCATGTAATGGCATCTAAGGACAGAACCCATGCTAGGACCCCTGAAATACCCCCCACACCCCCAAGCAGGCATTCTACACTCTAGCCTGATAGTGATTATTTGTTAGATTAGTGAATTAATGGCTTTATAACCTCTCACGCATCTTCCCCAGCTCACTAACTGGTTTGGAGAACCTAGGCAAGCACTTCATGTTCTGCTACTTTGTGCAAAAGCTTCCTGGCCCCTTGCCTTTGGGGCCAGTTCCAAGAATCATGACCCCATTACTCTATCTTGTACTTCTGTCTCCACTTCCAGCATTTACAGGAACTGTGCCAACCGTCCACCCAGTACCAGCTCTCTCCAGTGCCTGCTACCTTCTCGCCACTGTGAGTGGAGCAGGCAGGGACAGCGGGCGCCCCCCCCCCCCCCGCCAGGCTGCACAGGAAGGGGCACTGGGTGACGCCAGCCCAGCCACACAGTGTTGGGAGAGCGCCAAGGATGCAGCAGGCAGGGCTGCCAGACTATAACACTGTCCCCAGGCCAGCACGGGGACTTCACCCCTGCCACCCAGAGCAGAGATTGCCACACTCCCGTTCCTAAGAACCAGCGCCATTGATTGCCATAGCACACTAGCCAAACTCACCTGGTAAGCTACTTATTTTTATTTGTATTAGAGGAGGGACCAAGCATGGGAGTTTTAGTCTGTCTCCGAAGCACCAGGATCTTTGTTTAACTTGCTAATGTTTAAGTTTGGAAGCACAGGATATAGAAAGGTGAGCAGATGAGGAAAGAGAAGGGCCGGTTGCATCCCACTTGTGACTTTGTGTGTCCACAGCTGGATGGAGTGAATGAACCTCATCTGGCTTCAGTTTCACCCTTGCCCTGCTCACCTGTCTGGCATCGTGAGACAGTGACAGGCCCCTACCCTGTGAACTGTTGGGTACTATTCCATGTGAACCTGGCGAGGAATCGAGCCATATAATTCCCTGAGGGGCCCTGAGAAATGGAAGTGTGGTCTCTACCCGGTCATGAGAACAGAACTCAGCAGGAGGATGCTCTGTGTTGCTATGGAAACCTTCATCCTCACTCTCGGTAGAAAAGGATCCAGTTACATTTGTCTTTTTATCATGTATACAAATTGGACCACCACTGGCCATTTAAATTCATTTTTGTTTCTTTGTTTTTGCTTTGAGACAGGACCTCACCATGTGGCCCAGGCTGGCATAGAACTCGGCATTCCTATGCCACAGGTGCATACCACCATGCCAGCTGTAAATGTTTTGTTTTGTTTTCCAGTACTGCTGGGGCTTGAACTCAGAGCATCATGCTCTCACATTTTATATTTCCTCAAGGCTGGTGCTCTACCACTTGAGCTATGCCTACACTTCTGACCTTTTGCTGGTTAAAGATGAAAGGCTCTTAGATTTGTCTTCTTAGGCTGGCTTCAAACTGTGATCCTCAGATCTCAACCTCCCGAGTAGCTATAAGTGAGCCATCAGCATCCAGCTTTAAACAACCCAAATGGCAAAAAAAAAAGTCTATAAGAATAATTCACTTTTTTAAATGGCTGCTTTTTATGTGTATTTGTGTAACTACATAAGAGCTCATTTGAGATAAATGTGCATCCAGAAAGCCTTTAAAAATATAATCCAAGCTGGGCAATGGTGGCTCACGCATGTAATCTTAGCTACTCAAGGAGGCTGAGATCTGAGGATTGAGGTTTGAAGCCAGCACCAGCAAGAAACTCTGTGAGACTCTCATCTCCAATAAACGACACCCCAAAAGCCGGAAGTGGCACTGTGGCACAAGTGGCAAAGCATTCACCTTGAGCAAAAGAAGCTCAAGGACAGTGCCCAAGCCCAGAGTTCAACCCCTAGGACTGGGGGAACACACACATATATACATACATATACACATATATACATATATTTCTACATAACTTTAGCTTAATAAAATAGTTTCATTAAGGTTGATGTGTTTTAAGTACAGTGTTTTGAAAGAAAATGTCATCACTTCTGTTGAGGAATAAGAGCAAGGCTGTGTCCTGGTGTTCATTTTTCCTTTGCAAGCATGCCATTCCTGTGTCTATTTATAGAAAGTATGGGGATAGTCTGCTATTCCTGGAAAATGGAGATGGGCACAGGTGAAATGAAAACCCTGACGCAAGTGCAGCTAAATGATCTGTGTCTCTTCCTACATTAAAAAAAAATCTTAAGATTTAGCAAAGGAAACATCCAAAATTGCCCAAAGTGGTTGATTGTGAAAATGAGTGGAGATGAATGTGCCGGGCTGCGCGGCACAGGAATAGGGGCTTCTTCTGCACTCCATGTCCAGGTGCCAAGGGATTGGCATCGGCTGGGCTGAGCCATGGCCTTGCCAAGTCTTCCCCACACCTTGTGACTCAGTCGTTCCTTCTGCAGCTGGTGAATGGGAAAGGGTCTGGAATCCCACCTGCGTGGGTCAGCCCTTGGTTACAGAAGCGCCTGACAGTTGTAGAAGTAGCCGGGTGCTGATGGGCACATCTGTAATCTTAGCTATTCTGGAGGCTGAGCTCTAAGGATCTCAGCTCAGCCCAGTCAGGAAAGTTGGTCACGCTCTTATCTGTAATTGACTACCAAAAAGCTGGAAGGGGAGCTGTGGCTCAAGTGGTAGATTGCCAGCCTTGAGTAAAAAAGCTAAAGGACAATGCCCCAGGCTCCAAGTTCAAACCGCAGCACTGGCACACACACAAAAAAAAACCCAAAAGATTTGATAGAACTAATTTATTTCAAATTAAATTGCTAATATTAAGAGTGGGGCTTATACATTTCAAGTATCTATGCTCACCCTGTTGCATAGCATGGAGCCCCAACACAACCCTCCTCAATGAAGCCTGCAAGTCTCAAGGATTTCTGGGAAACTAAAGAGGTAGAAACTTCTGTTTCGCCAGTAATGTTCCCTCTGGGTGGGAAGGGACCAGCATGTACCTGGTAATTGTGCCTCAGTGGCCTGAGGTTATTATTCTGCCCTGGGAGTTGCTAACAACACCACCTTCAAACCTGCCTCTGAATCCCGATCACTTCTGTATGTGCAGTGGAGAGAGCCCATCGCCTCTCCTACGTGCTTTCATCAGACACCACATGAGACCTATGAAATGGAATAGTCACATTGCAATAATAATCAGCTCTTGACAGACTTTTTTTGCAAAATGTTTGTCAATAACTTCCTTCAATGTCCTAAGACATTTCACAAAGAATCATTGTCAGTGTTTCAGAGAGAAAGAAAAATGAGATAGTTATCTCTACTATTTCTCCATTCTAGTATTGCCTGTGCTTGGAGGCCAACCAGATTTTGAGCAAGGTTTAAAGTGTCAGCCAGAATGTACTGAATATATAGTTCAGCAAAGATTAAATTTCCTTTGGTTTACTCTGATAAGCCAGACCTGGAGCTGGTTTGAGGGAAGGGAGAGCACAGTTACTGGTTCTGCTATAATTTGTTGTCTTCTTATGAATCTTTTCTTACTTCCTCCTTCAGTGTGTGCCCTTTCTTCTATATCCCGAGAGTTGGGCAATATTCCAAACTTTTAAAAGTATCTTTGGACAAATTCTTTTCAAAAAATTACCAAGGCGGGGGGAATATGGCCTAGTGGTAAAGTGCTCGCCTCGTATACATGAAGCCCTGGGTTCCATTCCTCAGCACCATATATATAGAAAAAGCCGGAAGTGGTGCTGTGGCTCAAGTGGCAGAGTGCTAGCCTTGAGCAAAAAGAAGCCAGGGACAGTGCTCAGGCCCAGAGTTCAAGCCCCAGGACTGGCAAAAAAAAAAAAAATTACCAAGGGGGCTGGGAATGTGGCTTAGTGGTAAAGTGTTTGCCTAGCATGCATGAAACTCTGGGTTCAGTTCCTCAGTACCACATAAACAGAAAAAGCCAGAAGTGGTGCGGTGACACAAGTAGAAGTGCACTAGCCTTCAGCAAAAGTTGTTCAGGGACCATGCCCAGGCCCTGAGTTCAAGCCCCAGAACTGGGGGGGAAATTATCAAGAAAAGAAACTAGTGATGGAATCACAAACATTTCTTTCTGCTAGGGGAAAATCACAATGAATTGATAGGAATCATTCCTCTCATACTGAAATCCACAACGTTGAGAATTAGTTCTCAAGTTGAACAAACATGTAGCATCCCCCAAGGAAACTAAATTGAATCAGCCCTAAGGAAAAAGCATTGCTTTGTCCGAAAATTCAAATGGACAGTGATGTGTCCTGTGTGAGGACAACCATTTCTACTCTTCCCTGGAACACAAAGCTGCCGAGTTCACCTGGAGTCCTGGGCCTCGCTGCAGACAGCTGGAAACCCTCGGACTCAGCCCAGGCTGGCACGAAGCACCAGGACATTTCTTGGACCCCTGACTCTCACTGAAAGAACTCTCGGAACTTTCTCCACCTGTCTCCTTGCAAATGCCCGCAAAGCAGAGCCTGCTGTTGAGGCTCTGTGGCACCTTTTTCTTTTTCAAGTTCTTTTTGAGGGGAGAGATGCCCGGGATGAGACCCAGGGCTTCCCTCATGCCAGGCAAAGACTCTTTCACGGAGTTACACCCCAAGCCAGCCCTTCCAGAATTGGCATTTAAAAAACAAAAGAAGAACGTGGTTGTCAGCAAAGTCTGTGCTTCCTTCATTTCTTCCAGGGAGTTTTCTTGTGTCTTGGAGCTGCCAGTGGTCACTCTGACCAGCTGTGTAGACTCCAGGATTGAAATCTTGCCAACACAGAGTTCATGTTTCTTCAGCTCAAAGAATCACCATGACCACATGCCTTTAACTCTTGAGGAATCTTAACTGTCTTTCATATACAGGGCTTAATAATAGGGACAGAATTTTACATGTGGCTGTGGTACCATCACCATTGGATCACACACAGATCATTAGAATTGGTGTGTGTGTGTGTGTGTGTGTGTGTGTGTGTGTGTTGGTCATGGTACTGGGTCTTGAACTCAGGGCCTCATGCTTGCTAGGCAGGCCCTTAGGCTGTCCCCAGCCCCCAGTTGATTCATTTTTAATGAGAATAAAGTGATGTAAGCATGCATACAGACTAGATAGTGCAGTAAGAGTAAGCCCCGGCTCAGGCTGAAATATATCGTGACTATCTTTCAAAGATAGTCTGTTGCCTTTGTACTATGGAAAACATATAAAGAAATGAAAAATTGAATCAGGTTTTAAAATGAGAGACAGCCTTTCCCCCTCATTCTCCATGGCGGTGGCACTCCACGGGAAAATAGGAGCCTGCAGCATAAACTGTCTCAGCTCTTCTCTTGGTGGACATCTTGACTTAAAGATCATCTAGTCCCATCTCCAAGCTCTAGATGGAGGCATGGCGAGCTCCAAGGAACTTCTCAGGTGTTTGATGGAGAACTGAGATCAGAACCTTAAGCTCCCATTATTGCTCATCCCAGCCCACCCACTCCCCACCCCCAGCCTCTCACGATGAAATCACCTGAGCACAGAGCAAACATTGCACATGCAGCCGTGGCAGTCATTCCAGACTGGCCTAGGGGTATTTTAGTCTGGGCTAATGTGATAGCAAATCTCTCTTTACTGTGTTTGCAAGAGGGTACGCGCAGGCAGGCAGGTGTCCCTGCACTTTGAGAGAGGCTCTGGCCAGGAGAGAACAGTTGGGGTGATGGTCACTGAGTGCCTTCACCAGCATCCACATTAGCAAATACATTGCACAGTCTGACCAGGGCTCCACACAACCAGACTATGGAGGTACGTGAATGCATATATACATATACATCTAAAATAAAGCCCACAGGGAAAAATTCTTATAATTAGAATGAATTCCATTGTTTTATTTTTTTAAAAAGTGGTGAACTGGAAGCCACTGGCTCACACCTATAGTCCTAGCTACTCAGGAAGCTGAGAGATCTGAGGATTGTAGTTTGAAGCCAACTTGGGCAGAAAAGCCTGTGAGACTCTTATCTCTAATTAAACACCAAGTGGTAGAGCATTAGATTTGATCTAAAGAAGCTCTGAGACAGAGCCTAAGCCCTGAGTTCAAGCCCCAGGACTGGCACACACACACAAAAAAGTAATGACTCCTTGCATTCATTACATATGGGACATGATTCTGTGGCTTTACTTCATGGTGCTGTACCTGCCTCGCCTCATCACGCTCGGCCTGCCCTCAACACTGCCAAGCCTGTGTGGGACCCAGCCATCCCCCATAAAGCACTTCTCTGGGAGCCATCTTGATGGACCCTAAGCATTCTCCTTGGATTGTCCCTGACAGTAGATGTGCTTCCCAGGGGACACATGTTCTCTAGGGGCAGGAATTGCATCTTCTCTCTTGGTCTGCTAAATTGTTGGCTTCCTTCCCCATTTCTCTTCTAAAGCCGGAGTGATCTATAAATAATTGCAGCCCAACCTGTTCTACTCTCTGACCCTAGGCAAGGTTGCTGAAATTCTTTGATCTTCCATTCCATGATCCATAAAGTGAAAAAAGATAATCTTACCACATGAGGCGATTATGAAAGATTAAAAATGATATTGAAATATATGGCCACCCTCTCAACTTTAACTGTCAGGTATAATTATAATTTTATCTATAATACTGAAGACCATGACACAATAGAATTAACTGTATAAATGGAAGGGCAAACTGAAGCCCTGGCTGGTTCTCAATGCCTGGACAGCTCTCTGACACTTACCAAATCAACAAGCATATAAGTGTGTTCTAACAGTGGATCATTAACTCTACCAATCCACTGCTACCTGAAAAATCAGTTTGCCTGTAATCCTAGCACCTGTGAGGCTGAGGTAGGAAGATTCTGAGTTGAAGGTTAGTCTGGGTTACAGCGTGAGACACTGCCCCAAAGACAGAAACAAAACCAATAAAACTTCTGTGACTGCAATGATTTAATTTCATAGAGACATAGTGGACCAGTGGCCACCAGAAGCTGGGAAGAAGGGAATGGGGAGCTACCTTTTAAGGGGCGCAAGCCTTGGTGTGGGGTGATAGAAACATTGAGGAGGCTATTGGTAGTTACACACAGAGATATACTTATCATCCCCTTAGAAATGGTGAAATGGAGCAGGGTGTAATGCTAACTACTCAGGAGGCTGAGATCTGAGGATCACAGTTTAAAGCCACCCAGGCAAGAGAGTCTGTGAGACTCTTACCTTCAATAAATCACAGAAAAAGCAGGAAGTGCTGCTGTGGCTCAAGCGGTAGAGTGCTAACCTTGAGCAGAAGGAGCTCAGGGACAGTGCCCCTGTCCAGGACAGGCAAAAATTAAAAGAAAAGAAAACCAAATGGCCAAATGGGACTGAAGTGGAGCTAAGTGGTAGTACACGTTTAGTATACAAGAGTCCCTGAGTCCAATGCATAACACCGACACACACACACGGTTAAGATGTCAAAATGTGATATATATTTCAGCATAATAAGTAATAGTAACCTGAAACCATAAGGCTTTTAAGAGTCAGAATTTAAGGCAGGGCTCAGCAGGCTCATCCTTAGTTTTACAGTGTCTCTTTTGAATTTTATAGGAATGGTGCATCCAAGATGGCCATCTCTCCATAGGTGGCCTCCTTTCTCTTAACTTCTTTACAAGACCCTGGCTGCTTCTCCTTCTCCTTCTCCTTCTCCTAATCTTGTCCTGGGGCTTGAACTCAGGGCCTGAGCACTGTCCCTGGCTTCTTTTTGCTTAAGGGTAACACTCTACTGCTTGAGCCACAGCACCACTTCCGGCTTTTTCTATATATGTGGTACTGAGGAATTGAACCCAAGGCTTCATGTATACGAGACAAGCACTTTACCCACTAGGCCATATTCCCAGCCCAGCTGCACACTTCTTCAAGCCAGGGCTTGCCATCCCAGAAAGCAACAATCTACTTTTGCCACATCTTATCAGTTCAAGCATGTCACGATATGGTGCAGGTTTAGTCTGTGAGGGAAGGACATAAAGGTGAGCATTGGGGGGGGGGGGGTGTCTCCAAAGGGAGTTGCGCTAAGGCAATTTTGTAACGATCTACTACTCCAGACACCATGCTAATTCCTTAGCCCCCCGCTTGTATTCAGGGTCATGATTATAAAGATTGACCTGAACACTTCAAATTTTGGATCTGTTTGATGACTGTGAGATCTTGGCGAGTTATTCGTCTTCTCTGTTTCAGCTTTCTTACCTGTGAAATGAAGCTGACAATACTAGTCATGTCATTGTGTTGCTGTGAATGAGGGAATATTTTTTTTTAAACCACACACACTATACACAGCATAAGAACGGATCCTGGCACCAAGTGAGAACTATATAAGCACTTGGTGCTGCTGTTATTGCTGCTGGTGGTGGTGGTATTATGATGAACACCAAAATCAATCTGGTAGGGAAGGGACTATTTAGAGCTAAGTAAGAGAGACAGGCTAGAAACTTCCTTGGGTACCTAGGACCTCCCTCTCACAGAGTTCTCACTTACATCTAAATCTCTTGCTGACATTTAAGCTTCCTTCCTTTTGTTCTGCCCACAGGAGACATGGAGAACAGCTGATTAACATCTCTGCATAATAATCCTCTGCACACCTGAGCACGGCTGGGAGCGCATTGAGATTTGCTGAAGCTAAGCTGCACATAGGTGATTGAGCTGATGAGATGTTTAAGTGCATGTAAATCTGTGGCATAGGTTTGAGGTTATAAACAGATGTCTCCCTCCTCTCCTCATCTCCTGAGGAAGCTGGGGTGCTAGGTCTGCTTTTCCATTGGATGCATCTGGGGAATGAGCCTCCCCTCTTTCTGAGCATAAATCTAGGATGGGATCTTGTGGAAGGTGACAGTACACACAGGTGCACGGCACTCTGCTGACTCAAAGGACTAGCTAGGCCCAAGAACCAATCAGGTTACACAGTTCATTTACACCTATTGTTAATGGCTGGTGAGTTCTTTCCAAGCTCTATTCATTATTTCAGCGAACACTTTCAACCCTCAGGTTCCTGGACGGTGGACAGCACTTGCCATCCTCTGTTAATGTTAAAATGAAGCAATACATTGGGATGTTTGAGAGTATTGGAGCCAGAATGCCTAAGTTTAAATCCTGGCCCTGCCTCTTACCAGCTACATAACCATGAGCAAATTATTTACCCTCTTAAGTGTCTTCATTTATAAAATGAAATTAATAATACTACTATGTTATTGTTGTTGCAGTACTAGGGTTTGAACTCTGGGCCTCACGCTTACTAGATGGGCTGTCTACCACTTGAGTCATACCCTCAGCTCTTTTTGCTTAAGTAGGATTCCATGATTTTCCCAGGCCAACCTGGACAGCTACCCTCCTACTTATGCTTCCTGAATAGTTAGATAAAGGTGTAGAATACAATGCCCAACTTTTTTGTTGAGATGAGGTCCTAGTGTACTTTTTGTACATCAAACCTGGGCATCCAGATCTCTGTCTTTTGAATAACTGGGATTACAGGTGTGCACCACCGTGCCCCACCCCCAGTTCTCTTTATAAATAAACCTCTTAGCATGGGAAGATGATACAATAGAAATTCAAAATATATTTTTAAACCATTAACTATTCTTTTCTCTTTCTCTTTTATCAACCTTCCTTTATGCTGCCATGAGAAGCTGGCAGTTTCCCTAAGATTCTTTGATCCTCTGCTCTCCTCACTTTATAATTGTCCTACACGAGGATTTATAAAGAATCTTCAGGGAAATGACTAGTTCATTTCAGAATTATCTGGCATATGTTTCTGGGTTTATTTCCCTGAGTTTCTGATTCAGTGGGGCTGAGATGGGGCTTTTGAACTTCTATTCCCAAGTGTGTCCATCAAATTTCCAGGTGATGTTGGTGCTGCTGGTCTAGGGAAAACAAGCCAAGAAATATTGCTCCAGAACATTCCTGACTTTTTTTTCCAGTCCTGGGGCTTGAACTCAGGGCCTGGGCACTGTCCCTGATCTTCTTTTTTTTGCTCAAGGCCAGCACTTGAGGCACAGCCCCACCTCTGGCTTTCTCTGTGTATGTGGTACTGAGGAACTGAACCCAGGGCTTCATGCATGCTAGGCAAGCACCCTCCCACTAAGCCACTAGCCCTTGTATTCCTGCCTTTTAAGATGTGATCTTTCTGGCATCCCAGTTGATGCTTATGATTAGTGAAGTGTTAATGTTTTCCACTCAGGCTGAGCTGTAATTCTAGCATCTCCCATTACTGCTTTTATTCTAATATCCTTGCTCAGCTTTCAGCCCATAGAAGCTGAACTCTGGTAATCCGTGGGTAGTCCCGTCTTGCCCATGTGCAGCCCAGCTCTTAGCTGAAATGGGAACTATATAAAAGAAGCAAATGAATATTCCAGGACTGATAAGCAAAAGAAAACAACAAAGTTCACTGGGAAAACTAAACAGTGGATGAAAACGGCTGAAGTGAGCATCAGCTCATGCCTGTAATCCTAGCTACTCAGGATCACAATTCAAAGCCAGCCTGAGCAGAAAAGTCCATGAGACTCTTATCTCCAATTAACCACCAAAAAGCTGCAAGTGGAATTGAGGCTCACGTGGTAGATCACTAGCCTTCAAAACAAGCTAAGAACAGCACCTAGACTCTGAGTTCAAGCCCCAATACTAGAAAAAAAAAATTTGTGTAACAACACTGAGTGAAAAAATACCTTGCGGGGTACAGTGATTGGACCTACAATGCAGGTTTTAAAAGCCTGTGAAAGGAAACTCTCACCACCATGAAGGAACAGGGCGATGACCACTCCAGGATACTTCCCGCTGAGCGAGGGCAAGGTGAGGTAGAGCATCTCAGACCCCCAGGAAGGGTCTTTAAGTGGACAAGATGTGGTTTATGTGTTGTTCCTGAGGACCACAGTAAAACTCCAGGAAACAATTTATATGAGGCTCCTTTCTTTTTTCATGGCTGTTATAACTTTATAGATTCCAATCTAGAAGAATCAAACATTTAACAAGCAGGTTGAGAATACAGGGGCTAAATGTAGCAGAATTACTATACAGGAGGTCTAGAATTCCTAGATAGGTCCCAGGAAAGTTATCAGTCAAGACAAACAGGACCAAATACCTCCCCATGAAAGCTATCTTAGGTAGCTTGCTCACTAAGTTGACAGGCCTTGTGGATTCATTTACAGATGTTAGTTTGGGCTTGTCCTGATCTGTTAACCCCCAAACAATAGTTTTTCTTTGGAACGGTAAACATTCTCTCCTCTCCCCCCACCCACCTTTAAAATAGTGAAATCTCTCCTATTTGGGAGGACAGAGAAAGGAACTGTTAGGTTGATAGGGGCACAAAGTGGCAGACATAATATATGTGCTTCTTGTTCCCATAGTGCTTTAGGCACCTGATCAAATACTACTTTTCCCCCACATAATGCTGTAAGTTCCTGCTCAAACAGCTTTTTCCCATAATGCCTTGGGTGCCCACTCAACCAATGAAATAAGCCAGAGCAACTCATACATAAGACATTAAGCAAACCAAAGAAAGCCCATAGGAGGTGATATGGGAGGAGCCTTGTACTATAATAACCACTCTCCAAGAGCACTCCATTGGATGCCTCTTTGGGACCCTGCTCCAGATGGATGGGCTTGCCTTTCACTTTCAAATCAACTTACTCTCTTTACCTTTAAAATAAAAATAGCTGCAAAGAAATTTAGGGGACCTGGTTCCAGGTTCAGCATGCACAGATTTTCAATAGTGGTGATCTCCTGGGAACCATGAATGTGAAAACCATTACCTCAACCTACCTTCCTTTCTTCCTTCCTTCCTTCCTTTTTTCCAGTCCTGGGGCTTGAACTCAGGGCCTGAGCACTGTCCCTGGCTTCTTTTTGCTTAAGGCTACTAGCACTCTGCCTCTTGAGCCACAGCGCCACTTCTGCTTTTTCTGTGTATGTGGTGCTGAGGACTCAAACCCAGGACTTCATGCATGCTAGACAAGCACTCTACCACTAAGCCACATTCCCAGCCCTTAACCATCTTTTTGTAGATAGCAAAAGTAGTCATTATTTTTCTAGGCAAAAATTTCCTGTAATTTCCTAGCTACTTAGGAGGCTGATATCAGAGGATCACGGTGCAAAGCCAGCCCAGACAGCAAAGGCTGTGAGACTCCAATTAACTATCAAAAAAGCTGCAAGTAAAGATATTGCTCAAATGGTAGAGTGCTAACTTTGAGCAAGAAAAACTCAGGGACAGAGCCTATGCCCTGAGTTCAAGCCCCAGGACTGGCACCAAAAAAAAAAAGTCATATCTTAAAATTAATCCACAATTTCCTCTTTTCCCCTTATAAGTTAGTGTATATTAATTGTACAGAATGAGGTTTTATTATGACCTTTTATACATATATACAATATACAAATATCCTTGATCATATTTACCCTCCTATTAATCTTTCTAGTCCCCACCTCACTTTTTTTCTGAGCTTTTAATAATGTGTAGGGGCATAGAGCATGGTAGTGTATGCCTATGATCTCAGAGTTCAGGAGAACTGAGAGTCCACGACCCTGTCATAAAACAAAAGAATGAAATGACCATCCATTCCCACTTTAGGGCACCAGAATTTAAGTAAATTCCCACAATTCTCTTATGTATCTATGCTACAAAGTCCTGTCCTCCAGCTCTGGTGTTAAACTCCTCCAAAGTATAAGGCCAGAAGAAGAAAAGACGCCATTGCCAAAATGATCTGATTAGGAGAGAGATGTAGTATACTAAAGGATGAGGAAGGATCCAACCTGTTCTCATTAAGTCCAAGAGAACCTCTAAATCAGGTCATTAAATCGATGGTCCAGTAAAAACAAGACTTGCTATATGTAAACTCCATACATATATAAAAGCTAATAATAGGTGTTTAGAGGGAATGGAGACATAGCTCAGTGGTAGAGTACTTGTGTAGCTTGTTATTAGGTCCTGGGTTTGATTCCCATGTTACATGGGAATTTGATCATGAAATACAAAGAAGCCATATTTTGAATCCTCAAATCAGAAGTCTATTAGAAAGCCAGCAACTGTGAGCAGACTCATGCCCCCCCAAAAAAACTTGCTGCCTCAAATGGACTTAATACTATTAGGAAACTGAGCCACAAGGGTAATGGAGGAAAGAGAGAGCAGAAAAACAATCTCAACAAACCTGATCAGCTCTAATGGAGAGCTGAAGAGGGGTACCACGGTGACCTGAGGAGTGTCAGGAGATGAGAGACATGGTGCAATGGTCGAAGAGGTCGTGGGGCCTAAATAGGGTCAGGGGGCAGGGTCACAGGGAGCTACAGAGTTCAAAGAATCTCACGTGTTCATGGCACAGCTGAGGTCTGAGAATCGTGGTTCTTTTTTTTTTTTCTTTTTTTTTTTTTTGCCAGTCCTGGGCCTTGGACTCAGGGCCTGAGCACTGTCCCTGGCTTCCTTTTTGCTCAAGGCTAGCACTCTGCCACTTGAGTCACAGCGCCACTTCTGGCCATTTTCTGTATATGTGGTGCTGGGGAATCGAACCCAGGGCTTCATGTATATGAGGCAAGCATTCTTGCCACTAGGCTATATCCCCAGCCCGAGAATCATGGTTCTAACCCAGGCAGGAAGGAAAGTCCATGAGACTCTTATATCCAATTAAACACTAAAAAAACAAAAGTAGAGGTATGACTCAAATGGTAGAGGGCCAGCCTTGAGTAAAAATGCTAAAGGATAGCACCAGGCCCTGAGTTTAAGCCCCAGTACCTGCATTTGCATGCACACGCACACACACACACACACACACACACACACACACACACACACACACAGAACTAGGAAATGCCTCTAGATGATTACCACTTTAAGCACCGTAATTCTGCCACTTAACAAGAATGAGCTTAGAAGGCAAGCTGTAGGTGAGAAGTTTAGGTAGGAACAGCCTACCAGTATCTTGTGACACTGAACCTGGTAAAGCTTTTGGAATATCTGTAGGACTCAAAGGGAATAGTGCTAGGTATCATTGTTCAGTCCTCCAGATGTGTGCTCATTGGTTACACACCAGTGCCACACTCACATGAGATTAATACTTCCCTTTCCCAGAGATGGAAACTGAGGCACAAGAGCTTCCAGCAGTGTGTCAGAAGCACCTCCTGAGTGTGCGGAGGCAGATGCACACACCCACGTCGCTATTAAGTAATGTGTTAACCCTAGAAGAGCCACAGGGTGGAAAGAAGTAAAGCTCCCTGCAGGAGGAAAGCGTGACTCAGATGCTTGCTTATTTTTCAACGCCAACCTGAAACTACTGGCTGAACAATAGCTTGGGTTTCTGTGCTGGGCTGGGCTGTGGGAGCAGCCCGGGGCTGCCCGGTGGAGCTGTGTCACCCCGGCTGCCTCCTGGAAGGACAAGCACAAGATGATGGATTTCTAAACAAGAGAGCCTGAATGGATTGAGACAGATTAACATCCAAACCCCGAGAAGCAGTTGGGAGAAGAAAAGGCAAATCCTGTAGCACTTGCCAACACACTGAAACACACATACACAAACACACCCACGAAAGCCCTCTCTCCAGGGCTGCCTGTGTCAATATTAGGCTTCAGAGAGAGGAGGCAGTTTCAAAAGGAGTCGTTAGAAGCAGTTAGCACCAGGATCTGGCCTGCACACCCCGTGACCTTTCCTTCTTCTCTTCCTCCTTCCGGCTCACAGCTCTCCCAGGAATAGCCAAGCCTCACCCTGCCTGGGGGCCAGTTTGGGCCTCTGTTCCTTCAGGCATGGAACATTCCAGTTCTTGCCCTAATTCACTCAAGTCTGTGCTCAAGAGGCTTTTTTTTTTTTTTTTTCTGAGACAGAGTATCTGTTGTGGCTCAGCTTGGCTTTGAACTCTCTATCCCTATCCACCTACCTCAGCCCCTTAAGTGCTAGGATTATAGGGTTGTTTTTTTTGTTTTACCACTTCAAGAAAGTTTCTGGGGGCTGGGAATATGGCTTAGTGATAGAGTGCTCGCCTTGCATGCATGAAGCCCTGGGTTTGATTCCTCAGCACCACATAAACAGAAAAGGCCAGAAGTGGAGCTGTGGCTCAAGTGGTAGAGTGCTAGCCTTGAACAAAAAGGAAGCCAGGGACAGTGCTCAGGCCCTGGGGACAGTGCTCAGGCCCTGAGTTCAAGCCCCAGGACTGGCCGAAAAAAAAAAAAGAAAAAAAAAGAAAGTTTCTTACTAGAGTACCTTTCCCTAAATCATCTTATTTCAGTTCTGAGGACTAAATCCAGGGCCTATACCGCATTAAGCACAGTCTTTTCCAGCCCCAGAAGGAATCTCAAATCCATCATATTTAGAGCAGTAGTGTTCCCATGTTCCTGTCACCTTACCCTGGCTTTTTCCACCCACTAGCATTTTGACAACTTCATGTGCCTTATATATAAAGACATATAGGGCAGAGCTCAGAGGCAGACAGCATGCTTAGCACGCTTGAGGCCCCAAGATCCAGCCCCCAATGTGTGTGTGTGTGTGTGTGTGTGTGTGTGTGTGTGTGTGTTTAAGTTACAGTTGTCCTTTGATATATCACAGTTCACTTATTGCAGCTTCACTGAATCAAGGCTTGTTTTTCCTAAAAAAAAAAAAAAAAGGAAATAGAGATCCCTCCTCTACCGGGGAGTCACATTCTAGGGACCCTGTGATAGGCTAAGTAGCAATACGTGAACCTCCATATGGCAAGGGATTTTCTCCTATCACGGAGGTCTCTGGAATGAACCTCCAGCCATAGGTGATGGATCACTGTAGGATTTTATGTTGTCTGGACTAGCCTCAACCTTCTGAACTCCAACCATCCTCTCACCTCAGCCTCCCAAGTAACTGGGACTATAGACTTCTGCCATTGAATTTGGTTCTCGTGTAATTCCTCACTGTACCTCAGTGACCAGAACAATGCACAGCACATAGTAGAGACTCAAATACTCACTGAATGAATGAGGCAGGAACAGAAGTTTCCATTTCAATAACATATGCACTGCATAATTACAGAGGCATTGCATAATAGCAACATTGCATAATAACAATATTATTAATAAAATCAGTAATAACCCATTGCATAACAGTAGAAACATTACATCTGTTTCCTGAGGTTTTTTTCTGGACCTGATCTTTATTTCACTCTTTCTTTTCTAGTAGCATTTGCTAACTAGTCCAATATGGAAAGGATACTTGCTTGGATGGAAATTGGTTAAGAATTCAGATGAGGATGTGGTTCATATGGTAAAGCATCAGCTTAGTGAGTGCAGGGTCTTAAGTTCAAACTCCAATAGATGGATGGATGGATGAATGGACGGATGGACAGACAGATAGATAAATAGATAGATAGATTATTTAAAAACCAGAGTGCTGGGAATATGGCTAGTTGTAGAGTGCTTGCCCAGCATGCATGAAGCCCTGGGTTCGATTCCTCAGTACCACATAAACAGAAAAGACCAGAAGTGGCACTGTGGAGTGGTAGACTGCTAACCTTGAGCAAAAGAAGCCCAGGCCCTGAGTTCAAACCCCAGGATTGGCAAAAAAAAAAAAAAATCAGAAAACAAAAACTGGAGACACTGTCTATATAAGACACTGTATACACACTGGTAAAGGAAAGAAATCCCTTCTTGCCTTTTGGTAGCATGCAACCTTGGACATGTTTATTTCTGTTAGGTTCAGATAGCAGTCTCATAAAGGAGCATAATTAGGATCCTGTGTGAATGGGTGAGCAAATAGGATCTGGAGCTTTCTTTCTATTTTAAGAGCCTTTGAATTAGAACTCAGTTGGTTAAGGGAATGAGGAAATGATGGTTTTATTGCTGAGTTAAAGGTAAAACTTGACCTAGAGAAGGGATAGAAAAACAGGGCGTAAGATATCACAAGAAATGTACACACTGCCCCACTATGTAACTGTACCCTTTTTGCACAACATCTTGTCAAAAAATTTGTGTTCAATTAATACATAAATTTAAAAAAAAAAGGTAAAACTTGGCATCAATGGTACTAGTTGCTCACACCTGTAATCCTAGCCATTCTGGGATCTGGAGATCGCAGTTTGAAGCCAGACCAGACAGCAAAGTCTATGAGACTCTTATCGCCAATTAACCACCTAAAAACTGGAAGTGAAGCTGTGATTCAATATGGCCGAGCACTAGCCTACCACCAACTCAGGGATGGCAGCCAGGACTTGAATTCAAGCCCTACAACAACAACAACAAAAACTAGTATGTACGTTTAGGGTAAACCCTTCAGCTCCTTTACGCCCCTCTGAAGTCCCTCTGCACATATGAGTTCTTGGTGGAATTGGATGGTAGCCAGTTTGACCAGATGTCCTGGTGTTTGCGAGTCCTTAGTCTCTATTTCTACTCTTCTTTACTGTTTGGTAGGGATGAGGTTTAAAGACTAAGTAACTGGTTGTGTAAATATTTTCTGAGCCCTTGCTGTATGCCTTGGGCTGGAACATGCAGGGAGCATGCACACCAGCTGATTTCTTCCATCCCAGGGCTGGCAAAGAGACAACAGGCTGGTAAATGAGAATAAATCTGTAATCATGTGGTAGTGTGATATAGTAAGAAATATATGTCAGATGTGGTGGTACATGCCTGTAATCCCAGCCCTCAGAAGGCTGAGGTTTGAGGATCATAAGTTTGAGAGTAACCAGGGGTACATAGCAAAACTCAGGGCGGGGTGGTGGTAGTGGGGGGAGAGTGTTCTCCTTAGTTGTTTTGTTTGTTTGTTGTTGTTTGGTGCTGGTCCTGGAGTTTGAACTCAGGGCCTGCATACTGTCCATGAGTTTTGTTTGTGGTTTTGTTATTGTTTTTGTTTTTGCTCAAGGCTAGTACTCTATCACTTGAACCACAGCTCCACTTCAGGCTTTTTGTTAGTTTATTAGAACTAAGAGTCTCTCCGAGTTTCCTACCCTGGCTGGCTTCAAACCATATCTTCAGATCTCAGCCTCTTGAGTAGCTAGGATTACAGGTGTGAGCCACTTGTACCTAGCTCAGACTCTGTCTTTTAAAATAGAAAAGAATGATATACTTATTCTTTTTCTTCAGTTCCTGCCAAGAGCTCTTGTAATTTCCAACTGATAAGGTGAAAGGAGTATGCTTTTGTTTTTCATCACACAGTCCTTCCCACTACATCTGAGTTTATGTTAATGAGGTGACTTTTGGGTGGAGCAAATGGTTACCAGAGAAACTAACCATGTGATTAGAGACTTGGCCCATCCTGCCCCATTGCCCAACTTCTGGAGAGGTGAGCAGGACTGGAGATTAAATTCACAAGTGACTGGTGTTAGTACTCATGCCTGTAATCCTAGCTACTCAGGAGGCTGAGATCTGAGGATCACAGTTCAAAGCTAGCCTGGGCAGGAAAGTCCACGAGACTCTTATCTCCAATTAACTACTACAAAACCGAAGTAGCACCATGGATCAAGTGGAAGAGAACTAGCCTTGAGCTGAAGAGCTCAGGGACAGCGCCCAGGCCCAGAATTGAAGCCCTATGACCCACCAAAAAATAAAATAAAATCCACTAGTGGCCAAACGATTTAGCAGACATACCCATATAATGGAACTTCTACAAAAGCCCCTAAATAATGGGACTCAGAGATCTTTTAGACAGATGCACAAAGACCTCTAGACCCGGGGAGGGCGGCTTACCTGCAGAAAGCATGGAGGCTCTGTGCCTTGCTCTATCCATCTCTTGCATCTGGCTCTTCTCAAGTTACCTCTTCTCTAGTAAACTGCTCATAGTAAGTGAAGTGTTTTCCTGAATTCTGTGAACCTTGCTAGCAAATTATAGAATTAAGGAGAGAATCATGAGCAGAAATTGGCCAGACGTTTGAGAGGCCTAGCTATGTGACTGGTGGTATCTGTTTAAGGGGCTGAGCCCGCATCCTCTCTGGAGATTTGCTAATTCCAGACAGCTAGGACCAGAACTGAGTGAGATGGGAGCCACCCAGACAGTGTCTGCTGAGCACAGGATCATCATTTAGTATGGAAAACCTACACCTGCAGTGTCAGAAGGGCTCTGTGAGAGAAAGACAAATATTCTCACTAGTGGTAGGTGCTGGGGAGATAGAAGAGCGCTGTAGTAAAGAGTGACAGTGAGGCGCAATGAGTCAACTCATAGCTTGAGTATTGTAGCTTCCCTGAGTATTATAGCTGATCTTTAAGGGATGAGAGCAATCCAGCCCTGGAAGAGCCTTCCTAGCCAAAGGAAGGGCAGACCCATGGATCCTAGGGATGGGAATGGTCAGGATGGTGTAGCACTTGGCAAGGGCCATGGATATATATGGCTGGGAATGGTGGCTCACATCCATAATCTCAGCTGCTCTGGAGACTGAGATGTGGAGGATGTAAGTTCAAGGCCAGCATAGGCAAAAGGTCCTCAAGACCACATGTCAACCAATAGCTGGATAGGGTAGCATGTGCCTATTACCTAAGTTACAGCAGAGGTCTAAGTAGGAGGATTGAAGTCCAGGATGGCCCAAGCAAACACATGAATCTCTATTTTAAAGATAAAGCAAAAAGTGTCTAGAGGTGTGGCTAAAGTGACAGAACGTGTCCCTAGTAGACACAAGGCCCTGAGTTTAACCCCCAGTGTCACTGAAAGACAAAAAGAGTCTATAGAAAAAAGGGTTTCTATAGGCTTTCAACATTCCCTAAACAATATAGTACTGTAATATTTAACAGTATTTACATTTCATTAGGGATTATAACGTAAAGATGATTTAAAGGATCTAGAGTATTGTACATAGATTAAATATAAATCTTCTACCATTTTCTGTAAGGGATTTAATACCCTATAGATTTTGTTATTGATCCTCAAACCAACCCCTATGGACAATAGTAGTTGATTTTTGCCAACTGAGGGAAAGTTGAGGCGATTCCAGTGTAGGAATTTGGAGTGGGTAGGGATGGAGGTACCTAGAGTTCTTTTGGAAAGAAAATACGATGCTCAGAATGAGGAAATGCGGGCTGGGGATATGGCCTAGTGGCAAGAGAACCTGCCTCGTATACATGAGGCCCTGGGTTCAATTCCCCAGCACCACATATACAGAAAACGGCCAGAAGTGGCGCTGTGGCTCAAGTGGCAGAGTGCTAGCCTTGAGCAAAAAGGAAGCCAGGGACAGTGCTCAGGCCCTGAGTCCAAGGCCCAGGACTTGCCAAAAAAAAAAAAAAAAAAAAAAAGAATGAGGAAATGCTTGCCAATGACTGTGTTAGCTTTCAGTTACTATGACAAAACACCTGAGACAGTCCACTTAAAATGGAAAGTTTATTTGAATTATGGTTTCAGAAGTTTCAAGGGGTCATTTGGCTCCATTGCCTTGGACCAGTGGTAAGGCAAGTTTATGGCAGGAAGCACCCATGGAAGAAGGAGAGACAGAAAGAGGAGGGGCTGAGAACAAAATACAATCCCATTCTCTTCCATCACTTCCCGGAACCCCGTCAAATTATGAACCTGCTAATGAATAGATTAATCTATGTGAGGTCTAAGCTCTTATTGATTCAGTCACTTCCCAAATGTCTCACTTCTCAACATTTTTGCCTTGGGACTGTCGGGCTTAATCTCCAGTCCCCCCTGGGGAGACGTCAAGCCTCTAATTGTGGGGGACACTCGGCTCTGCGGGCTGCTCCGGCCGCTGGCGGGAGGGCAGAGCGTGTCCCAGTCGGGCCAAGCTGAGAAGAGATAGGGCTGCCGAAATCCCCGCACGTCCCCAGGCCCCCTTACGTTTAAGAGAAGGCACTGCACACGGAGATTCCGGGGTAGCTGTCCCATGGTCTACCGGCTTCCAAAGGGTTTTATTCAAGGGAGGGGTTTATATAACAGTAATGGCGGCAGGAAGAGGGGGGACTAACTGGGTATTAACAATTGGCTAATGAACTGTCCATCACGGTGATGTAACAGCACTTCCTCTATGGGCAGGGACCACAGCCCCCCAAGGACCGGGCCTCTGGGGTCTCCAGCACCATTAGGAGGCATGTGCTCCCAGACAAGAGGCTGGGCTGGTTTGGCATCTCTTCCCGTAGAACCGGGAAGGGGGGGTGGGAGGGCCAGCAGCCAAGCAGCCCCTGGGCGGGAGAAGGGGCCTGTCTCTTAGGTATAGCCAGACCCCAACATGGGACCAAGCCTTCAACACACAAGCCTTGGGGAACATTTCAGATCCAAACCATGACATTATCTTCACAGTATTTTGTAAGCAAGAGCTAATTAGTTCTCATCATAGTTGCTCTGAGTTGTTAATTACATGAACCCCATTTTACAGGATCAAGAGAAAAGTAAGTGTCAGTAACTTGCCTACAGCTATAATAAATTGTAGAACTCACAGCAGCACCAATTAATTTGTGGTAGTCCCATGCTCTGCCAATCTTTTCTAGCTTTCTTTTTTTCATGAGACAAGGCTGACCTTCAGCTCTCAATCCTCCTGCTTCAGCCTCTTAAATTCTGAAATTACAAGCATATGCCACAATGCCTGGTTCACTGGTTTTGTTTAAAAAAAAAAAACTTTTTTGATTAGGGTGAGGAATACAGTGGATGGCGTTTGGAGGAAGTGAGGCATAGACTCGGAGATTCACAGACCTGGGGTCATGTTTTAACCTTGCTTCTCAATACTTATGTGAAATGGGCACACATAGAACTATTCTTAGAGCTGGATACATAGCTCAAGTGTGAAATATTTACCACACACAAGAATTTGGGCTTGATCCTTGGCATCTCAACAGTGTGTGTGTGTGTGCATGTGTGTGTGTGCGTGCGTGCACGCACGCATACTCTTGAGCTCCAATTTCCTTATCTTGCTACATCAAATGCTAAACATGTTCTGATATTCAGTTGCATCTTATACCTAGAAACAATTTTTCCCAGAATCCCAACTGCCCTGGGGTTCTTCTCTGATCACCCTATAATAAATGAGTATAACTTGCTACCCAGTTTGGCCTACTTTGGTTTTACTTTATAGCCCATATTGCCATCTATTTCCCTAAGAGCTGGTCATATTTCTGCCATATTCCCTGCTGATCTTTTATGTCCACAGAGAAGCCTGCCACAAATGAGTGCTTGACTGAATGAGAAAATTCAATAAATACAATTATGTAGAGAAAATATTTTGCACGGGAGCTGCATATGATAGGAACTCAATAATTTGCTAGAGTTAGGCTTTGGTGGCTCATACTTGTAATCCTGGCTACTCAGGAGATTTGAGGATTGAAGTTCAAAGTCAGATCAGGCAGGAAAGTCCTTGAGACTATTAGTTCCAATAAACTACTCAGAAAAGACTGGAAGTGGCACTGTTGCATGAGTGGTAGAGTGCTAGTCTTGAGCAAAAGAAGCGTCTAGTCCCTGAGTTCATGCCCTGGAACTGGCACAAATAAAAACATAATTGTTAGCAGTTACTCTGTCAAGATAGGAATCGGGAAATCTCCTGAATCTTATATCATCCTCACCTAAGAAACTATTTTAGCAATGTTCCTTTCCCTTCCTTCCTTCCTTCCTTCCTTCCTTCCTTCCTTCCTTCCTTCCTTCCTTCCTTTCTTTCTTTCATCCTTCCTTCCTTCCTTCCTTCTTTCCTTCCTTCCTTCCTTTCTTTTTTTCTTTTTCTTTCTTTTCTTCCTTCTTTCCTTTCTTCCAATTATCCCAATTGTATTTGAAAGTGACTGTGATTCTCTTATAAAGCCTCAAATAATAAAGCACATGAGAGATTGGTTAGTGTGAATGAAATCCTTCATAAAGTGGGATGAAAATCCATAGCACATGGAGATGCTGGTACCTCACACCTGTCATCCTAGCTACCCAGGAGTCTGAGATATGAGGATTATAGTTCAAAGCTAGCCCAGGCAGGAAAATCCATGAGACTCTTATCTTAATTAACCACCAAAAGCCAGAAGTGAAGCCATGGCTCAAGTGGAAGAGCCCTAGCCTTGAGCAAAAAAAGCTAAAGAAAAGCACCTAGGCCCTGAGTTCAAGCCCCAGGACCAGTTCAAAGATGGATGGATGGATAGATGAGAGAGAGAGAGAGAGAGAGAGAGAATAGATAGATCAATCTACAGAGAGGCTCTCTCATGCGAAAAGTTTTTTCCTATATCCTAAGGTGTTCTTTGGCTATTTTGGAAAACAGATTTATAGGCTTTCAGAATAGATACACCAACCAATATTAATATCACCCTAACAAGAGATAATGAATCAGTGGGAGGGTAGGTCTAGAAAACTTGCACACTGTAGGCCAAAGAAAGATCACTGGTTCAAGCCAGCCAGGGCTATAAAGACAGACCTTGTGTCAAGCATAAAACAGAGCTGGAAGCATGTCTGAAGTAGTAGAGCACTTGTCTAACAGGCTCAAGGCCCTGAATTCAAACCTCGGCATTACAAATAAGTAATAAAAACAACCAAAACAAAAAGAAAGACTTGACCATGTGACTCACCATGAAATGATTTTTCCCCCAACTCAACTCCACCTGAGTAATACTCTTGCCAGGAAGGTGAACTTCAGGCTTGTCATGAGGAGATAAATACTAGAAAATTCAACTACAGGACAGTCTGTAAATGGGCTGGTGCTCACCAATGGTGTCACATTCTTGAAGGAAATGCAAAGACAGTAACAGTCTGACTTGCAGCTCAGTGGAAACCTGGAAGACACACTAACCAAGTACGATGTCAGAGCTGTCTTGGAGCCTGGACATGGGTGGAAAATGGGTGACATTTAAATGAAGTTATAGTTTAGCTAGCAAACTTAAATTTGTGCCAGCTTCCTGGCTTTAATAATATACTATTAGATGCAAAATGTTGGCATTAGGGGAAGGAATACAACGAAGAGTTATGAACTCGCTGTACTATTTTTTATTACTTTATTGTAAATCTACCATTACATTTTAAAAATAAAAAGTTAAGCTAACAAAAAGAACTTGCTGTGTCTAACACTAAAGCCTTAACTCTCCCAACTCTGTGTGTGTGTGTGTGTCTGTCTGTCTGTCTGTCTGTCTGTCATAGGGCTTGAACTCAAGGTCTAGGCACTCTACCACTTGAGCCACAGCTCCACTTCCAGCTTTTTGGGGGGTAGTTTATTGGAGATGAGAGTCTCACAGACTTCTTACCTGAGTTGGCTTCAAACAGGATCTTCAGATCTCAGCCTCCTGAGTAGCTAGGATTATAGGAGTGAGCCACCAGCACCTGACGTCATTGTTTTTTAATCTGAAAGCAATGGCACTTAGTAGGGACATTCTGGGGCTCTCACTATGTGTCAGGCACTTCTGTTAGCATCTTACAAATGCTTAATCAACCCAAGCAATTTAGTTCTGTAGAGCCTTGTACCTAAGATAGCACATGCCCTTCATGTCATTTTCTGGTTCCTTAAAAGTTTTATATTTGAGGGTTGGGAATATGGCCTAGTGGTAGAATGCTTGCCTCATATACATGAAGCCCTGGGTTCAATTCCTCAGCACCACATATATATAGAAAAAGCCAGAAGTGGCGCTGTGGCTCAAGTGGTAGAGTGCTAACCTTGAGAAAAAAGCAGCCCAGGACAGTGTTCAGGCCCTGAGTTCAAGCCCCGGGACTGGCAAAAAACAAACAAAAAGTTTTATATTTGATTAACTCAGATATAGAGAGTGCTAGTGTCAGTCAATATGTGAGGTCCTTAGACATGGATTCACTGGGCTCCAAATCACTGTCGGGTGGGCAGCTCAACTGCAGCCCTTAGATGCCTTGAGTCTATCTATGGAGATGGCATTGAGGCCTTGGCTAAGTTGGCTCACTGTCTTCACCCCAGAAATCTGGGGCAAAGAGAAAATATTCTCTTCCTAAGTCCAGGGCTTAATTCTGTATGTAAGAGTGAATTTCTTTTCCTCTCAACAAAATCAAAGTCCAATATATGCTACGTCATCAAGGAGCTGTAAAGCAAAGATCCCAGCTCGCTCTGACATAGTCAAAACGAAACATACAAGCAACTATTGGTGAGTCTAGAAAAACAAAATGTGCTCTCTGGCACCACTGGGTCAGAGAGGGGGCAGGAAAGCGAAGCTAAGTACATCCTACCAGGTCGGGATTTGTCCTTACTGCATTGAGGAGAAGTACAGAGCCCCCAGATTCCCAGGGGTGGCTAAGATGTTATTCACTCTGAACACAAAGGACTCTTGCTGCACACCCCTGGCTGTAATTAGCTCTTGCAGACAGAGGATGAAGAATCAAACATGAGAGGTCTTTGACTTGGGGCCAAGAGCACAGAATTATTTATTTTATTCTGGTTAATGAAATAGAAAAGAAGGCCGTGGCTGCTAGCCTCTTTTGTTATGAGCCTGCGCACTGAAGTACTATGGGATGATAACAAAGAGAGCTTTCCTCCAGGCCCCCAGTGGATTGCACATGCTGTTTTCAGCCCAGGATGTACCAGTAAAGACTTAACACCCAGCCTGGGGGAAGTGGAAGGGCTGGTGTGCAGTGTCTGCAAATTGCTGTAATGTAAACATCACCACCAGCTACGAGGGATGAGCTCAGTGGATGAAGAGCTGGACATAGGTGACTCGCGCGCTAGAGCCCCCACTCCCCTACAAGGATGTGAGGGCCTGAGAAACACAGGTGACTGCAGCCAGGTAATGAGGAAACGAGACATTTTGAGTACTTATGACCTCATTTTCAATGCCACTTACTTAATTGTAAGTTTGCATCCTTTTTAGGGCCATTTAGTAAGTGCTCAAGAACTTGCTGAAAATGTGGGAGAGCTAATAGGAACCCTTGCCCACGACAGGTTTGAGCCCAGTTCAGCCTTCATGCTGTGGTCTGAGGCAAAGATGGGCATGGCAAGTAAGGGCTTCTAGATCCCATCCACATCTTCCCTGCCCTCATGACGGCAGAGGTGATTCCAGCTTTGTTTTATTCATTGACCAAAGCCAGAGAAGGCCAGGTCCATTCCTTATTCCCAATCACAAACCAGGAAGTTGAATCTCAAAAGAGTCAATCATCATCATCATCATCGTCATCATCATCATCATCATCATCGCTGACAAAGTCCTACTACATGCCTGCTACTATGTCCAGTACATTACACAACACATCTCATTTGAACCCCACAAGAATCATATGAGTGGGTGCTACCATTAAGATTCTCATTTTAGAGATGAGGAAACTGAGGCACTGAATGGATGAGCTTGAATGGAAATTCACTTGAATGGAAATTCAAGAAGCTTAATCCAGACTTGTTCACGGTCACACCTTAGTTGTGCATAGTTGAAAAGTGTGAGGGGAATGGGTTAAGGGTAAAGGATATCAAACCTTTTCCAGCTTTCCTGGTGGGCTTCTTTTTTTTTTTTGGCCAGTCCTGGGCCTTGGATTCAGGGCCTGAGCACTGTCCCTGGCTTCTTCCCGCTCAAGGCTAGCACTCTGCCACTTGAGCCACAGCGCCGCTTCTGGCCGTTTTCTGTATATGTGGTGCTGGGGAATCGAACCTAGGGCCTCGTGTATCCGAGGCAGGCACTCTTGCCACTAGGCTATATCCCCAGCCCCTGGTGGGCTTCTTTTTTAATGAACAATTTCTGTGACTGGCCCAGTGTTCTTATTCCCATTTTTTTTTTGCCAGTTCTGGGGCCTGAACTCAAGCACTGGGCACTGTCCCTGAGGCTCTCTCTGCTCAAGGCTAGTGCTCTACCACTTGAGCCACAGCACCACTTCCAGCTTTTTCTGTTTATGTGGTACTGAGGAATCGAACCTAGGGCTTCATGCATGCTAGGCAAGCACTCTACCACAAAGCCACATTCCCAGCCCCTTACTCCCATTTTATCTGTGGAAAAATGGAAATTGTGGAGCTGAGGGTATAGCTCTGTGTAGAGTGTTGGCTTAAGGATCATGTGACCTTGGGTTGCATTCCCAGTGCTGCCAAAACAAACACACAGAGACATACATTCCATTTTTCAAGAAATTTCAAGAGAGTTGAACCACTTGGTTCATGTGTGGGGTCATTGAGAATAGACAATGGGATTTCTAAGGGGTCCTTGGTAAGAGATCCATCTCTAGATGTAAGAATAAGTGACTAGGAGTCATTGTGACACACACTAATGTCTTGTTTCCTTTCTTTTCTCTTCTTATGCAGTACTAGGGTTTGAACTCAAGGGCCTCATTCCTTGGCTGGCATTCTACTACTTGAGCCATGCCTCCTGTTTGACTTTTTGCTGGTTCATTGGAGATGGACTCACAGATTTTTCTGCCTGGGCTGACATCAAACAGTGATTTCTGTATCTCAGCCTCCTGAACAGTTGGGACTAGAGGCCACTGCTGCCCCGCTAATTTTTTCTTTCAAATTGCTTTTACATATATTAACTCACACTCAATATAAGGTAATCTTATGCTATAGGTAGGCCAGATTTCATTCTTCCAAGTTGAGTATGAGGAAATGAAAGCCCATCTATAAGCAGCTGGTGTGAGGCACTGGTGGGTGCCTATATTCCTATAATCCTCGCTACTCAGGAGACTGAGATCTGAGGATTGTGGTTCAAAGCCAGCCCAGACAGAAAAGTCTGTGAGACTCCTATCTCCAGTTAACTACCAGAAAACTGGAAGTGGCTCTGTGACTCAAAGTGGTAGAGCACTAGCCTTGAGCAAAAGAAGCTCAGGGACAGTACCCTAGCCCTGAGTTCAAGCCCTAAAACCAGCAATAAATAAATAAATAAACAAATAAATAAATAAATAAATAAATAAATAAATGTATCTGTCTAGGGACCATTATCCATTTTAGAACTTTTTGAAAAAAGACACCCACAATAGCAGTTAAATAAATGAGGTATACAGATGGCAAGTGTGTACACAGAGAATTTACACACACACACACACACACACACATACTTCTTTCTAGAGACAATTACTAATCATTTCTTTACATCTTTATGTGGTCTAACTGGCCACAGCAGCTAGCTGACCTGGGTTTTAATCCTGGCCATTTCACTGACTAGCTGCATGAGCTCTTGACCGTTCTGTGTCTCTGTAAAATAGAAATAATACTAGTGTGAATTTCCTAGGGCTGTTGTAAGGATTCACAAATTGGGAAGTATAATGTGTTTACATTATACACCTAGACAGTACTATCTACATCCCATGAATGATATTCTATGATATGTTGGTGCACATCAAAGCAATATCAAAGTAAAAATGAGCATAGGAGCACTGAAGGAGAAAGGAAGGGATGAAACAGCATCTTTTAGAATGTGTTTAGTCAGATGAGTCCTAAGAATATAACCCCCAGAGCCCTGAGCAAGCTAGGAATATACTGCCTGAGTCACACCCCCAGACCCCTTTCACATTTAATAGTCTGTGTCTCTCCCTAATAGGTTTGAAAGGTTTCAGGACTTTTGTTTGCTATTCCTTCAGTGCTGGGGTGGAATCTAGGGCCCTTGGGTATGTTAATCTGTGCTCAACCACTGGGCCAGAACTTTTGAAGGAATCTTAAGCAACTGCCATTATTGGGTTAGAGTATAACTCTAGCACATGCTTTTACAAGTACAAGCCTTGAGTTCCTTCCCTTGCACTCACTAGATAGACAACAGATTAGATGGATGGATGGATAGATGGATGGATGGATGGATGGATGGATAGATAGACAGATATTGATAGATATGAATAGGAGTGATTGACAGGGAGAGGGAGGGCTCATCAGGCTTGCATTGCTGCCTGAGTGGACCAGAGACTCCCATGATGACTGTGCACCTGCCTCAGTGCGGTTTCCCACATCCTCTTTTAAAGGAGCTGTACCCTGTCCCTCTGCACCAAGATTCAATTTCAAGTGAACATGGCTCACTGCTAAAAGACCAAAGAATCCTTTGTTGGCTTCATCAGGACAGTTTGCCACCTGTTTTTGTTTTCTCTCTTCACCACCCAGGCTCCCTGCCCTGATAATGAAGCCATAGGGTTGATTTTTTGTTGTTGTTGTTTTTGTTTTAAGAAGGTAAACCCTGCCAGCTGTCATCTCTGGCTATTTTCTGGTAGGCCTGGCCAGGTGGCACTTTCAGTGAGAAAATTGTGCAGAGAAAGAGGTTTCTGTACATTCTGTATCTTCTCCATACTGTTTCTCAGATATCAAGATAATGCTCATGGAAGAATGGGCTGTTATTTGATGCCAAATTGAATCTGCAGAGATTCAGTGAACTCAGACTCGAGAATTATTACAGTGACTCACTAAAAAAAAAAAAAAAAAAAAAAAGATAATGCTCATGTATACTTCTTTTTGGTGGGTAAGGCGGGGGCAGAAATTTAGACTTTCAGTGATGAAAATTGATGAGCGATATTCCACCCCTGATTAGCCTAGAACCATCACCTCAATCCTGTTTGATTAAAAACATTCTGCACTTCATCTTTATAATAGCAATTTTTTTTTTTTTTGGCCAGTCCTGGGCCTTGGACTCAGGGCCTGAGCACTGTCCCTGGCTTCCTTTTGCTAAAGGCTAGCACTCTGCCACTTGAGCCACAACGCCACTTCTGGCCATTTTCTGTATATGTGGTGCTAGGGAATTGAACCCAGGGCCTCATGTATACGAGGCAAGCTCTCTTGCCACTAGGCCATATCCCCAGCCCTATAATAGCAATTTTTAAATGGTGCATATTTCCTATTTGTACACTCACTTGGTGAACACTTAAAAACTCACTATTTTTGCTGTTATTATTGCACTCTTACCATTATTTTTGTTTATTAATAATGGATATTTTGTAAGACACTTACATTGCTATTCATAAAGTATCATTTATTTATTTAGTTAATTTATTTTGCCAGTCCTGGGGCTTGAACTAAGGGGCTGGGTGCTGTCCCTGAGCTTCTTCTGCTCAAAGCTATGCTTTCCCACTTGCTCTCCACAGCTAACCTCTGGCTTTTCCTGAGTAGTTTATTGGAGATAAGAGTCTCACAGACATTTCTGCTCAGGTTAGCTTCAAAGTACAATCTTAGCCTCCTGAGTAGCTAGGATTATAGCTGTGAACCATCAGTGCCTGGCACAAAGTATCTTTAAAAATATTCCCGTCTTTTTGCTTAGTGTGTATAAGGCCCTGGATTTAACTCCTAGTGCTCCTTCAAAAAGAAAATCTAGACTGTTTCCTTATTTTTAAAAAAATGAAAAAATAAATAAAATACATATTTGATCTATATCATTATCTTTTATCCTTGGGGGAGGGTAAATGTGGACATAAACTTCAAAGTTTTACCAAGTTGTATTTGGATTACAGCCCTGACCTTCGTAGCTGGTCCTTCCAGCTTGTGAGTATTTGTGTCCGTTGTAAAACAGGAATTATAATGTCTAATTCACACACTTTGGAGTGATTTTTTTTTGGTCCATCCTGGGGCTTGAACTTAGGGCCTGGGCTCTATTCCTGAGCTTCTTTTGCGCAAAGCTAACTACCACTTGAGCCACAGTGCCACTTCTGACTTTTTCTGTTTATGTGGTGCTGAGGAATTGAACCCAGGGCTTCACGCATGCTGGGCAAGCACTCTACCACTAGGCCACATTCCTAGCTCCCATGGAGATGATATACAAAGAGACTACTCAGTGCCTGGCAAAAAAGCACATAGAAGATGACAGCTCTTACTACTGTCATTGTAATTATCCTATGCAAGAGATATCGAGATTTTTCTCAGTGGCTCATGCCATTCTGATAAAGCTAAGATTCAAACATAGGCCTTCTGGATTTTAAACAGTCTGACATTGCCTCCAAAGAACTCTTCTAGTACACTAAAAGTTCCTAGCTTTGTTACTCAACTTGTTATAAAGATGAAATATATTTCTAATTTAATAATAGAATCCAAATTAGAAATACAATAAAAATAGTGCTTGGGTTAGCTACTGGCTCATTACATGTTAGCCAATAGCCTGAAATAACATTGTGTTGCCTTCCTCCTTGATAGCCTCCCAAGCTGCCCTTAAAGTTTTTGTTGCTGGAAGCTCTTGACTGCTCTAGCTCCTTAGGGAAACTGAAGCAGGAGCACAGGAGGATAAGTTATGGCAGGAAGTACAAACTAGTGAAAGGAAAACTCTGGAACCAAAACATATATCCAATTTAGCTAATTCACACCATCTTTATATCTTTTTTATTTTTGTGTTTATGTGGTACCAAAGAATTGAACCCAGGGTCTCATGCATGCTAGGCAAGCATTCTACCACTAAGCCATATTCTTTGCCCCATCTTTATATCTCATGAATGGATGTATGAATAGTTTTATTTTGATTTTGATAGTTTCATTTGGGGTCTCATTAGGTAGCCTACACTGGCTTATGCCTCTGCCTTCCAGGTGCTGGGATTACAGGAATAGACCACCATCCCCCACTGCAGATCATTTTTTTATGTCAGAGTCCCATCCCTGTGACATTTGAGACACTGCAGTCCTAAAACTAGCCAGGCCTCTTTGGAAATCACAACTTGCAAGGTAGGAGCCTCCCCCCACCCCCACCCCAGTTTCTGTTCTGGTCTTAGGGCTGCAACAAGAGGCCTTCTTATGACATACTGAAGACTTCCTGCTTTGAGCTGAATTGAAAGCCAGGCAATACTTGCTAATCCCTGGCCTCTGTGGATCTTTCTGGTCTTGACCAAGATGAGAAGCGTGAACACTTAAATCCCACACTAGAGGGCCCCCCCTTCTTCTCCTCCACTTCCTCCTCCTCTTCCTTCTCCTCTATCTCTTCTTCCTCTCTCACCTCCTTCTCCTCCTGATCCTTTCTGTGTGTCTCCCTATCTCTTTCTCCCTTCCTCCCTCCTTCCTCCTCTCTTCCTGTTTTTGCTTCCTCTTCAAACCCTTCTAGCTTCTGTCTTCACTCCTGCCGCCAGCGTGGGGGAGTACCATCATCTATGCCAGCTCCCTGCTTCTTCTGTTTCAGGTCATTTGGTTCATTTCCATCTCTCCCAGCAGGAAGGACCACTTTCCTTCTTGGTTCTGGCACTTGACTCTGTTTGTTTGAAGTCTCACGTTGCAGGGGCTGGGCCCTGGTCTTCACAGGGCATCGGGCCTTCCTTCCTTGGCAGTGAATTTCTAAAAGAACCCTGCAGGCAATCAGAAAGTCAGCTAAACCCAATCCTGAATCCAGCTGCCCCTGACAGCTCTGCGTTCTTCCACAAGTTCCATCTCTTCCAGGGCTATTTACTCAGCCCTCAGTTTACTACCACAGATTGTTTTTTTCCTTTTAACCATACCCCATGATTAAAACTAAATAAATAAAAATAAAAAATAACAAGGACTGATGGCATCTACGGAAGTCTAGGCTTATCTGAGCGACTTTCATGGAGTCTTCTCACTGGATTTGCAGCTGCCCTCAGGCTTTGCTTCTTTCACACCCTGGCAATTTACTCCTAGATTCCCACCGGCCTGGCCAGGTCTGCCTGGAGACTGGCCTTAAAACAGAAAGCAAAGCAGTGCAGAGCTCTAAGATATCTGTCAGGTAGTCCTGTGGGTGGGGCGGAAGAGCCTAACCTCCACCCCAGCCCAGGGGGCTGGCTCCCAACTCCTTCCTAAGTGCACGGGGATTACAGGCAGGAAATCACAGCTTTCAGAAGGGGTCCTGTATTCATTCATCAAATATTTATTGGGCTTCTACTGGAGATAAGGAACTCTGCTGAGGGCTTGGTTTACAAAGATGAGTAAGTCCTAGTTCCTAGTGGACAAAGTCAAACACTCCCACACATAACCACAGCACTGCGTGACTGGAATCATGAGAGAGCCAAGAGGCCTGACGGTGTAGAAGATGGACCATGGAGACCTGGCGATGACATCACAGAGGAAGAGCCTTCTAGAAGGCAGAACTCAGCAGGACAAATGGTGTAAGGGCCAAGCTGAGAAAAGGGACTATTTGGTTTGGATCCATGGCCCCCAGAAGTAGGCCAAGATTGAGGACTTGAGTACAGTAGTTCATTTGGAAGATGATTCCAGGAAAGAGCAATAGGAGATGGGGAGATGCCGCAAGAAGGGAAGGAGAATGTGCTAACAAGATGGAGCCATTGTTGAGTGACTGAAGGCCACAGTCACTAAACAGCTCAGCAAATCAGTGTCACTCCAATACGAGTTCACAGAAGCTGAATTAGGGGAGCTACTTCTCAGACTAAAGTGCTCTCTCATGCTAGGCCCCAGTGGCTCACACCTGCAGTCCTGGATATGCAGGAGGCTGAGATCTGAAGATCTCGGTTCAAAGCCAGCCCAGGCAGGAAAGCTCGTGAGCCTCTTATCTTCAATTAACCACTAGAAAACCGGAAGTGGCCCTGTGGTTAAAGTGATAGAGTGCTAGCCTTCTGTGAAGGAGCTCAGGACAGTGCCCAAGCTCTGAGTTCAAGCCACGACCAATAAAAAATTAAACAGCCACAGAAAGAGAATTGTAGGTATTTGCAAGAGCTTTCAATGTGTTTACATAAGTGCAGCCAGGTATCAGCAAGGCTGACACAAAGGGAGTTAAAGATTCAGAGACAAGAAAAGAGAAATTATACACTTGACCACTTAAGTAGGGAGAGATAAAGCTTAAAGAGCTGACTTGGAAGCCTTACTAAGTAGCTGGGTCTTTATTCAATAAGGAATTGGGTCACCTGTGCCATGGTCAGATGAACCAAATGTCTCACAAGGTGTGCATAGGCATGGTGACACCTAGCCCTCAAACCCTACCAGCACCTGGATGGACCAGTTGGCAGCGCTTAGGCATGAATGAGCTGGAATTTCTGTACTAGAGAGGAGCCCTGATCCTATTATGATTCTTTGTTCCTCTGTTTATCCAACCTGACAGTTTATGAGCTGTGACTTCACTACCACCAGCCCCGCTCTAGCAAAGGCCTAGCATAGGTCAGGGACACAGAACGTATGAGTGATGGAAGATGACACTCGTTACACTCACGGCTCTATGGAGGATTCTGTACTGAGTTTTAAGCAGGATTATTGATGCGGAGGGTACTAGATTAGTTGAAGGAGGCAAAAAGGCAATGCTGGCAGTGCTTTCAAGTACTTTGGAACTTGTTTTTTTTTTGTCAAGATGCTTGAACTCAGGGCCCAGAAGCTGTCCCTGTACTTTTTCGCTCTAGGCTAGCATTCTACCACTTTGAGCCATAGTACTGAAGGGGGGAATGAAGAGGTAGGGTGAACCCTATTTTCAGGCAGCCCCCGTTTTGTTGTCTGTTTAAACTATGAGCAAACCCAGGACAAGTTTATTAGGGCCCAGCCGGTCAAGAACTCTAACCGCCTGGGAATGCTTAACTCTAACCGCCCCTAGAATGCCTCAAACCCTGAGCCAATCAGATTTGTACCCGTAATCTTGCTTGCTTAAACACCTGATTGCTGTAACTTTGTCTTTTGCCTTTATAAGCTCTGTGTAATCGCAGCTCGAGGCTGCCTCCTAACCTCGGCTGTGTTGGTGGGTAGGACAAGGCCTGGGCCGCAGCCCCACTTGAATAAAGCCTTGCCTTGCTATTGCATTTCGGAATGTCTGAGTCTCGGTGGTCTTGGTGGTGGTTTCGCGACTTGGCATAACAGTACCACTTGCAGTTTTCTGGTGGTTAATTGGCAATTAGAGTCTTACAGTTTCCTGCCTAGGCTGGCTTCAAACTATGATCCTCAGATCTCAGCCTCCTGAGTAGCTAGGATTCTAGGCGTGAGCTACTGGCACCCAGCCTTTCTGTTGTTTGGGGTTTTTGTTTTTATTAATCCCAGGGCTGGTCACAGAAGAGACTTTCTTCCCTTGCTACTCCAGCAAGACCCCAGTGGAGAGTTCTGTCTAATAGTTGGTCCATGGAAGACACTGTGCCAGGGTCTTTGTGTGGTCAGGGAGCCTGGACTTTCCCCTGGCCTTGGCTGTTGAGTGGGTGAGCCCCGTCTTCTTCCTACTTGGACAGCCATGGTTTCTGGTTGCCAATCAAAGAGGCTACCCATTGTCACGGTCAAGAGGGCAGGTTGTTGAAGTGGCTGTGTGACCTTTCTAGAAAATCCCCACAGAAAGAGGAAACATCCTGGTGGTAAAGAAGAGGAAAACAAACAACTTAGTCACCAAAGTCATTTCTGGAGTGGAGTCCCACACCCAGTGATTCTGGACCCAGATTTCAAGGTGGAGAGTGTTAGGTCATAGGATTCCAGCATCCCAGAGGTCATAAAGGTCTCCAGAGGTCATCCTCACCCCCACCCCCCTTTGCAGGCTCCAACACCCAAACTCAGAGAAACAACTTTAGCTAAGGAGAGATTCTTTAGCTTTCCCTATGAGGGAATAAAAGTGTGCAGGTAAAAATCAAAAAGTTTTTAAAAACAAAAACGTATACATGGGCTGGGAACGTGGCTTAGTGGTAGAGTGCTTGCCTTGCATGCATGAAGCCCTAGGTTCGATTCTCTAGCACACATAAATAGAAAAAGCCAGAAATGTGCTGTGGCTCAAGTGGTAGCAAAACGAAGCCAGGGACAGTGCTCAGGCCCTGAGTTCAAGCCTCAAGCCTGCCCCCCCCGAAAAAAAAGTATACGTAAGATGTCCTTCTTAGAAATTATAAAAAATATATGCCCTAGAAACCAGGCAATGCTAGTACTTTAATGTCTCTTGACCTCACTTCAGAAACTTCAGTCATTCACCAGATCTCCACTTGAAGCTCAACAAGAAGACAGTTTCTGCACCCTAGAAGGGGCTCCTACTTCACCTGAGCAAATACTGGTATTTAATTTTTTATATAATTTGGTTTTATTATTAAGGTATTGTACAGAGGATTCCCATTTTATAGTTGGGTGATATTTTATTATTAATATAATCCAATATTATCAGTATTGTACAGACATGTTCAAATGCAACTTGAAGTCTGACCAAGAAAAAAATATATATATACACATATAGCTATACATAGGTGCTGGGGATGGAGCACAGTGATGCCTTTATGATGCAGAGGACAAAGGATCAATCAAGAGTTCTAAGCCAGGGCTGGGAATATGGCCTAGTGGCAAGAGTGCTTGCCTCCCATACATGAAGCCCTAGGTTCGATTCATCAGCACCACATATATAGAAAATGGCCAGAAGTGGCGCTGTGGCTCAAGTGGTAGAGTGCTAGCCTTGAGCAAAAAGAAGCCAGGGACAGTGCTCAGGCCCTGAGTTCAAGGCTGGGAGCCAAAAAAAAAAAAAAAAGAGTTCTAGGCCAGTCTGGGCTACACAGTGAGACCCTATGTCAAAATAATAATGATAATAATAATAATAACTAATTCTGCTTCTGTCTTCTGTGTCCTAGCTCTTTTCAACACACGATGTCAGATCCTTGAACCTTTTTGTGAGCAGAAAACACATGTTCCCATCTCCAGGTTGCAATGGTGGGAGGTTGTCCTCCCAGAGAGCTCAAAGGCCCTAGAGCGAGGTCATTTCTTTTTCTGCGGCTGCAAGCCTGGAAACATGGTCACTGGGCTGATGACTCATGAAATCTGCTGCCTCTGAAAAAAGAGGAAGAGTACAGAATATCAGAATCCTGCTGTTTGCCCAAGTTTGCTGTCAGAAGCCCCAGAACATGAATATTTTTGAAAGGAAGGGGTCGCATGGCCACTGGCGCACAAATGGTCTCCATTGCCAAAGGAACCAGTTGAGGTTAGAATGTAACTTTTTAAAGATGTGTGTGTGTGTGTGTGTGTGTGTGTGTGTGTGTGTGTGTGTGTGAATTAGGCCCTGACAGATACCGGTTCTTACTATTCTAAAAAGCCCAAAATGCAATCTTCTCACCAAATGCTCACCCACCCCACCCCAACCCCAGAAAAAAAAAAAATGCACCAGTCTTACTGAGGTTCAGATAGGAGAGTATAGGAAGGCAGCTCTCTGAATACAAGACCTCAGGCTGGGTCCATGGCTCAAGTGGTAGAGTGCCTGCTTAGCAAGCACAGGGCTCTGAGTTTAAACCCCTCAATACCACAAAAGAAAAATGAATAAGACCCCAGAGAAAATATTTCCAAGGACAGACAGCAAGTAGGCATGAAATCCACTAAGACTGGGTATGTAGCTCAGTGGTAGATAGCTTGCCTAGCCTACTTGAGGCCCTGAGTTCAATCCCCAGCACTACACAAAACATTTGCACACACAAAGAATAAGAAAATGAAGCTTAAAGGTGTGGATCAGAGATGCCTACAGGAAAGTCCCACGTGGGTTCTGGAGCCCAATCTCTTTTGCTCCGCTCTTAGTAATGGCCTAGTGTCGTCCTGGTGCCCAGGCTGGATTTTGTGGAGAACCTGCTTGGACGCTCCACATCCACCTGCAAATCTTGCCTACTCTGCGAACCCCTGTACTGATGGCCTGCTGGGCGAATTGGTCTGGAAGTAGCTGCCTCTTTCTGCCTCCCACCCATGTCTTCCCTATCACATGCCATTCCCTGGGTGCAACAGAAATCTCTGCAGCTGCATGAAGCCTTTGTGTGCTTAGACAGTTGTTGAGGAGCAAGCACTTGGCAGGCCAGTGAGGATGGCTTTAGAAATCCTGCAGAACGGACCTGTGGGAGGAGCTGCTGCAGCCACTTTAACCTGGAATATCCAGAGTCAGAGCCACCCCTGGAATGATGGCATTTGTGGTTGTGACACTTTCACTGCAGGATCAGAAAGCCACCGTTGTCACACCTGCAACAGAGCTGTGCTCTAGCTGACCTGAAAAATATGGGTGACTAGTGCTGTGTCATGATACCCCCAAATACAGGGCAGTGCCACAGGAACACTCTGATCATTTAAACATTCTACCACTGAGCTACATCCCCAAACTCTTACTTTTTTGGAATAAGGTCTGACTATATAGCCCAGGCTGGCTTCGAACTCATGATGTTCCCACACCCTACTGCTCTCTGTGTTCATGAGTATGCTCCCCGTAAAATACAGAAGGGACAGCCAGAAACCTGGCCTCTTCCTCATTTTTGCCTTCCAATCTTGCACAAATGGATCTGTTTGTCAAAGGCCATATTGCATTAGGAACTTGGACTGCAAGGGAGTCTGGGAAATGTAGTTTTTAGCTTCCCAGCCTCGGTATAGCAAGGCTCATAGGAAGGAGAGTGGAATGAGATCATCTATGGCAACCGGCTCATCCAACCTCTCTGGAACAGCAGCTGCCCTATGACCATGTTACCTCTTACCTGGATCCTTGCAACCTCCTCAGAACTGGATCTCTCTGCTCTTAGTTTGTCTCCTCTTCAATCTATGCTCCATGTTGCACTTGAGTTTTCTTTCAAAAACACACCCTCGATCATGTCACTTCATGCTCAGAACCTTGTCATCCATAAGAATAAGGACCATTCTCTTTTCAAAGTTCTTAATCATCCCAACCCACCTCACCCAGCTGCCAATCCTGTCACTTCCCTTAAGCTTCATTCACATGTTGCTAACTACATCTAACTCTATCCTCCACCCCTTGCCATTCACAAGTTTCTGGGGCTGGAAGGTCCTGCTATGGCTTGTTTTCTTGTTTTAAATTTCCTCTCCAAATGTTACCACCTCAGCTGGGCGGGATGGTGCACATCTGTGATCCTAGGACTCTGGAGTCAGAGACAGAAGATCAAGAATCAATGGCAGGCTGCACTACATCAGAAACAAAGACTAAAATCCCCCAAATAAATGTGATTGCCTCTAAGACATTGGGTTCTCTTGGTATTTCTCTATTGCCCCTTCCTCTGTACATGATGAAATCATCTGCATATCCTCAGTGCATGGCACTTGGTGGATATCACACAGTGAAGAAATAGGGTTGGTGTAAACTGGTTCAGCCACTCTGGCAAGCAGTATGGAGATTCCTCAGAAGGCTAAACATAGAACTCCCCTATGACCCAGCAGCCCCACTTTTGGGCATCTACCCAAAAGACCACACTAAAACCACCAGCACAACAATGTTCATCGCAGCACAATTTGTCATACCTAAAATATGGAACCAACCCAGATGCCCCTCAGTAGATGAATGGATCAGGAAAATGTGGTACATATACACAATGGAATTCTATGCCTCTATCAGAAAGAATGACATTGCCCCATTCATAAGGAAATGGAAGGACTTGGAAAAAATTATACTAAGTGAAGTGAGCCAGACCCAAAGAAACATGGACTCTATGGTCTCCCTCATAGGGAATAATTAGCACAGGTTTAGGCTAGTCACAGCAGAGGATCACAAGAGCCTAATAGCTATGCCCCTATGAACGCATAAGATAATGCTAAGTGAAATGAACTCCATGTTATGGAAACGACTGTTATATCACTTGTAATTACTTTCAACATGTGAAGCCATAGCTTCTATTGTTGTTGATCCTCTTGTATTCCCTTCCTGTGGTTGTACCTGCACTATCACTGTATCTTACCTGAGTACATTGGAAACTGTATATACTAGTATAAGAACTAGGAAAGTGAAAGGGAATACCAAATCGAGAGACACAGGATAAAAAGACAAATGACTACAAAAGCAATACTTGCAAAACTGTTTGGTGTAAACCAACTGAATAACTCATAGGGGGAGAGGGAAAGGGAGAGGGAGGAGAGGGGAATGAGGGAGGAGGTAACAAAGAGTACAAGAAATGTATCCAATGCCTAACGTATGAAACTGTAACCTCTCTGTACTATCACTTTGACAATAAATAAGAAAAAAAAGAAATAGGGTTGGAGGCATGGCTCAGGTGGAAGAGCGCCTGCCAGTGAGAGAAAGTGTCACATACCAAGTTCAAGTCCAAGTCTCAGACCAAAGAAAAGGAGAAGAAAGGGGACAACAGGAGGCGGAGGAGAAGAAGGGGAAATTGTCCTGGGTATCTGGGACACCAGTTTCCACAGGCCTGGCTTTGCTCTTCAGCTTCTAGACATGCAGATATTTCATCTCACAAAGCAAGCTGTCTTTGATCATCTGATTGTTAACCCACAGTGGGGGGAGTCTTCATTTCTTATCACCCCCACTCCCAGGCCTGGGCACTGGCCTGAGCCTCTTTGTGGTCAAGGCTAGCACTCTACCACTTGAGCCACAGCACCACTTTCAGTTTTTCTGTTTATGTGGTACTGAGGAATGGAACCCAGGGCTTCATGCATGCTAGGTAAGCACTCTACCACTAAGCCACATTCCCAGCTCAAGGCAAGGAAGTTCGAGGCCACTGCTGGTCAGCAAACTGCCTTTCACTGCTCAGCCCCAGCACTCCACAGAAAAGCGCCCTTACCTCCTCCTAGCAAAATGGCAGTTTTAGTCCTTCAATGTCTTCACCCTTAGCTTCACTTGATGTTTGTCAACATTTCCTTCTCCTTGAATCTTCTTCTTTCCTGAACTAACCCTTAGCTTTGTTGTTTTGGAGAGCAGGTTGCTGGGCTCATTCCTAGGCTCAAGTGATCCTTGCTCCTCAGCCTTCTGAGAAGTGGGTACATACTCTGTACCACTGTACCTGACATTAACATTTTGCTTTCCATCTTTTTCACTGGGCTCTTCTTCCTTTGCCACGTCAGAGTTCCTGTGTCTAATTCTCTTTTCTTCCTATCCCTACACTCTGGGTGGTCTCATGGCTTCAAGATCTAGTTTTCTGCCCAGCCATCAAGCCTATGTCTATGGATGGAGCATTCTGTATTCCATGGGGCCTGGTTGGGAGAACCACAAGCAGCTCCAATATGGAAGTTTAAAGTCTTCTAAGGCAGCATGGCAATGCCCTCCTACCTGGTCTCTGTTTCGTGTATTGTCACCTGCAGTGACCTTGTGAAAACAAACAGTTCCTTCCTCTCTGCCCAGTGGCTAAAGCCAAAGTCTTTGCCATGACCTATGGGCCTCCCCAGTCTGTACACAATCTGACCCCTTTCTGTTCCTGTGTCATTTATTCTCTCTGTTACCATCCCTCCATTCCAGCCCCACCGACCTAGGCTACCTCTCACACGCAAGCACAGTTGTCTTTTTCTTTGTGCCTATCCTGGGGCTTGAACTCAGGGCCTAGAAGCTGTCCCTGGGCTTTTTTGCTCAAAGTAGTGCTCTGCACGTGGGACACAGCTCCTCTTCTGGTTTTCTGGTGGTTAATTGAAGAGTCTCACAGACTTTCTTGCCAGGGTTGGCTTCAAACTGCAATACTCAGATCTCAGCCTGCTGAGTAGCTAGGATTGATTACAGGCATGAGCCACCAGTGCCAGCCTAGGAAGCACACCCACCCTTGTTCTGCCCAGAGGCCTCTCTCTGGGTGCCCACAGTGCTTGGCCTTTCCCCAGCTTCAGTCACTTTCTCAGAGGGGTCGTCCCAGACCTTTGAGATGTTGTAATCTGCCTAAGCCCCCCACCCCACTTTATTTTATTCTATTCTCTTTTCTGCTCTCTTTTTATTCTTAGTTCTCAGCTCATCGATCATTCTTTATCTAGTACGGTACCACTCCTACTCTCAGGAGGCTGAGGCAGGAGGATTAGGAGTTTCAGGCCAGCCTGGGTTACTTGGTAAGATCCTGTCTCAAAGTCAACCAAACCAAAGAACAACAACAGAGTCTGAACACTCCTCATCACAGAGGATTCCCTTAAGATGGGATCCCATCCAACTCTCCATTTCATCTCCATCACTGGCATCCTGCCATCCTATCATAGAGAACTCCATAGCTGCTCCTTTAGTTTCTTTAGCTTACTGGAGGAGATTTGTCAACCTCCACGCCTCTCAGCTCAAACACTACCCTCCCCCAACACACTCTTTTGTTTGTTTGTTTTGTTTTTTTGCCAGTCCTGGGGCTTGGACTCAGGGCCTGAGCACTGTCCCTGGCTTCTTTTTGCTCAAGGCTAGCACTCTACCTCTTGAGCCACAGCGCCCCTTCTGGCCAAAAATTTTCTATATATGTGGTGCTGAGGAATAGAACCCAGGGCTTCAAGTATACGAGGCGAGCACTTTACCACTAGACCATATTCCCAGTCCCCCAACACACTCTTTGAGACTAAGTTAAAATGTATTAAGTACACCCCTACTTCATCCTGGACTTATACACTATGGGATCATTGGGTGATGATTTTCCTGTCTCCATAAAATATATGTTCCTTGAAGATAGGACTCTTATCTCGGTTCATTCATTCATTCATTTAATCTTTTTGAACCAAGAGTCTCAAGCATGCTAGGCAAGCACTTTACCACTGAACTACACATCCCTGAACCCTTTAAACTTTATTTTGAGACAGAATCTTGCTGTGTTTCTCAGGCTGGACTCTAATTCCCTATTTTCCTGCTTCTACTTCCTACATAGCTAGAATTACAGGCATGCATCACCATACTGGGCTCCATTTATGTTTCTACCTTCTGTATGATACACAGAGTCTGACTCATAGCGGATGGCTGATAAATATCTGTGGGATTTAAGAATGGGTGGAAGAGGGTGAATAAAACAGCAAGCACTTAGATGACCTGGCCTCCTCCTGTTTCTAATACCCCGCTTAGAAGAAGACATGCAATCTTCCTGATGAGATGTCGAGTCAGGAGGCGGATGAAGGCGCTGAGTAGTCACTGTTTACAGTTACACCATCAGTAGGGGGCAGGGGGCAGAGCTGGGCTTCTGGCTACAGACTGAAATGGTTTTCTTTTCTTTCTTTCTTTCTTTCTTTTTTTTTTTTTGTCTTTTGTTTCTTGTTTTTGTTTGAAGACAGGGTGTTACTTTGCAGCCAAGCTGGCCTGAAACTTGAAAATGCCTACCAGCCTGCTGGATGCTGGGATTACAGGAGTATACCACCACACCCACTTCATGCTATCTTCTTAACTACTGTCCTTACCCTGATGATGGATGGATGGACGGACAGATGAATGTAGATACAAAAGGGTATTCTAAGTAGAGAAACAATAGAATGTTGTGTGTGTTTTTAATGGCTGGGCAATTTGGCCATACCTGCAATTAATTCTTTCCTGTAAAATACTCATCCCTTACAGTACATTTCAAATTTAAAAAATCTTTATATTTTAAGCACACTTATATTCACGCTCTATAACCCTAAACCTCAAACTTTACCTGAGCAGATTCTACCTCTCTTGATAGTCTAATAATATAGCATTCAGATGTATACATATTCTGTTGTTTCTTCCGCAGGCAGATAATTACTGTCTACTGTGTACCCAGGCACCACTAGGAGAATAGACACATGTATGTCTCTGATACAATCGGAATGTTCTGGAAGGATCACAGGCCTTGGCTCCCATTTTCTCTGTGCATGGGTCTCTTCCTCCATAACAGCATCGTCACAACAGAGCCTATCACATGACACTCTGTGAGGATTACCTTCGTAATCCCTGAAAAGTACCTGGCTGTGTCTGGTAAATCCTCTGGGAAGCACTTAATAAATATTAGCCGTTTTATGTCGGCAATTTTTTTCCCCTGTGAAGTCATTGCTGAATGACTGAGCTCCTCATGTGAGGCTGTTTTCTATTATAAAACAAACAGAGATCTGGATATGTGGTGGGGGAAAGAAGTCTTAAAGGGATACGAAGGCATTAATGGTATCTGTTGCCATAACACGAACTATATCTTGGTCCTGAGTGGGCCTTTAAGGGCCTCTAATTTACATGACGGCTTCCTCCCTCTCAGCAGGGCAGGCTTTGGCAGAGCTATTTGTGCCAGAAAAACGAAGGTCAGGAGACTCCTTGTGTTGAAGGCCTTTCTCAAAATGAAGGATTTGTTTCGGAGATGAATGTTCACAGGGAACCCCTGCTATATTTAATTCCCTTTTCTGTGAACTCAGGACATTTTTAAGATTCACTTAGGGGGCCTCCTCCTGTGTGGCCAAGGAGGCTGCCAGTCCAGGCTCCTTCTAATAGATTTCTGAATGGCCCTGCTCACCTTTTGGGCACTGACTGAGCTCTGGGGTTAGCCTCTGGGTTTAATCCTTTGGATTAGAGTACCCAGCAAGAACAGATCTTGCATGTTCACATATGAGATCCAGTGGAGATTCAATATAAAGGTGAGAGATGAAAAGAAGCTTTCTGTGGGTGTGGCCCCAGGATGGGAGAAGGGGAGCTGGAGGAAATATCAGGAAGCTGTGCGCCCTGGATTAAAGTAAGATTCCATTTGAAGAACTTTTTATTTGTCAGTTGTGGGGCTTGAATGGGGGGCCTGGGAGCTGTCCCTGAGCTCTTCAGCTCAAGGCTAGAGCTCCACCACCTTAAACCACAGTTCCACTGCCAGTTTTCTGGTGATTGATTGGAGATAAGAATCTCATGAACTTTCCTGCTCGGGCTGGCTTTGAACCTTGATCCTCAGATCTCAGCCTCCTGAATAGCTAGGACTATAGGGGTGAGCCACTAGTACCCAGCTTTGAAGAACTTTTGTATACGAGGTGAGCATTTTACCACTAGGCCATATTCCCAGCCCTGAAGAACTTTTTGTTGGGAGCAACAACAACAACAAAAAATCTCTGTAGAAATCTTAACATAATTTCAGGTATAGTGAGGAAGGATGAGGAAAGGCAGGAAGTGGGATGGTGGAGAAGACAGTGCCATTTCTTCCACTGTAAAATGGTACCTAAAAGCTCTCAGCTCCAATGAGAGAGCAAGTTCCCTTCCCTCCCCCCTTCTCCTGAAGTTGAAAGCTTCCCATGCAGGTCCGCCCTCTGCCCTCTCACAGGCACATGTCTTCCACAGGGCCCTTTGTGGTCCCACATGCCTTCAAGATGAGACAAATCCAGAGTCAGCAGACCACTGTAATCCTTCCTAGCAACACAGGAGGCTGAAATCGGAGGATTGCTGCTTAAGCCAGCCCAAGCAGGAAAGTCCATGAGACTTTTATCTCCAACTAACCCACAAAAAGCTAGAAATAGAGTGATGGCTCAAGTGGTAGAGGACCAGCCTTGAGCAAAACAAGCTAAGGGGTAGCAGCCTCAGAGTTGTAGTCTCAGGACCAGCACAAACAGGCAAAAGGAAGACTCAGGACTCAGCACCAAAATAAATAAATAAATAAACTTATAAAGGCAGAAGAGGGCTGGGAATGTGGCTCAGTGGTAGAGTGTTTGCCTAGCATGCATGAAGCCCTGGGTGCTATTCCTCAGTACCACAAAAACAGAAACAAATCGCAAATGGTGCTGTGGCTCAAGTGGTAGAAGGCTAGCCTTGAGCAAAAGAAGCTCTGGGAGAGTGCCCAGGCCCTGAGATCAAGCCCCAGGACTGGAAAACCAACCAACCAACAAACAGAAGAGTGGGTAACGTTTAGAGAAAGCAATTGGCTCAGGATCACTTGTGGATTTGGCTCTTGGGGCTGGAACCTCCTTGAGGCGTGGTGCTCCCTGGCTGTAGCTTCTGTTCACACCGAGCTCCATGTATTCACACTTACCCGAGATGAGGCCTACATAAGCCACTGGGCTGTGTCCAGCTTTTGTTTTTGTGTGCCAGTGCTAGCGCTTGAAGTCAGGGCCTCTCTCTCTTGCTCTCTTAGCTTTTTCCTATCAAGGCTAGTGCTCTACCACCTGAGCCAAGCTCTACTTGAAGCTTTTGTTGGTGGTGAATTGAATAATCTCATGGACTGGCTTCAAACTTCAATCCTCAGACTTAGCCTCTGAAGTACCCAGGATTACAGGTGTGCTCATGTAGCCTAGTCTGCCTTCCAATTCATGATCCTCCTGTCTCAGGACTTGACTTCAAGGCCAGCTTGGGCTCCAGAGTGATACCTTGTTTTAAAAACACAAAAGAAGGGGCTAGAGGTATAGCTCCAGTAATTGCTTGCTTGTTTGGCTGGTATGAGGCCCTGGGTTCAACCCCAAGCACCCTTCTCCTCTCCCCAAAAATAAAGAGAAAAAAGATAACATGGCCCCTAGAATTAATCTGTAGGCATCATGTAAGGTTTACAGGAGAAGGTGTTCTGTAAGGTCCAAAGGAACTCATTAACAGCAATTACGAATCCTTTGTTTTCCTAGAAAGCTAAGTAGAAGGTAGAGGATGGAAATATTCATCTCAATCTAGTTTTTATTGAGGGGGGGGGAGTGGAGAGGGGAAAGGTTGCAGGTTCTGGGGCTTGAACTCAGGGCCTAGGCACTGTCCCTGAGTTGTTGTTGTTGTTGTTTTTCAAGGCTGCTGCTCTACCACTTGGGCTAACCTGCCACTTTCAGCATTTGGGTGGCTCATTGGAGATGTGAGTCTCACAGACTTTCTTGCTCAGGCTGGCTTTAAAAAAATTTTTTTTATTATCAAACTGAAGTACAGAGAGGTTATAGTTTCATAAGTTAGGCATTGGATACATTTCTTGTACTGTTTGTTACCTGGTCCCTCATTCCCCCCTCCCCCCTCCCCCTCCCCTGGCTTTGAACTGAGATCCTGCAATCTCAGCCTTCCTGAGTAGTTAGGATTACAGGTGTGAACCACCAGTGCCCAGTTCCATTCCATACTTTTAATATCTATGATTTTAAAACTCTTTTGTGCCTATTTCAAATAGGTTTGAGGCAGCACTCTTATTCTTTATCTAGCACCGACTTCTAACTGATGCGATAAATGACTTTCAGGGCTGGACAGAGGCCATGCACCTGCATCCTCATTAGAATTAAGCACCCGGAGAATGGTAATTGCTGGGTCTGGAGGGAGCTTTATGGAATGGAGAGCAAATTTGCCTTCATGTTGTCACTCCTGGAACTTAAGTGAGACTCAGATCTGTTGTACACCCCTTTCCAAATACCTTATTTTCTACTGTATTTGAGACAAGGAATGCCAATTACAAAACTTCTGCCATTAGAACCTTCCAGAAGCCGGAAGACTAGCCTTCTAACTAGTGAGTTAGCCAGTGCTGGGTCTAGAGTCCACTTCTAACAGATGTCACTTTTTCCGAAGGAAAAAGCCACAATATAAAATGAATAATAATAACAGCTAACACAACAGTTCACCAGGTACCTTTCTAAGCTCTTCATGTGTGTTTATTGACTCAATGACAATAACAACCAACTATTTTAGGCGCATTTCTCCACTCAAGTGGCCCCATAAGAAACAGCGTTTTCTTCTCTTTTTCTCAGTTGCATGACATGGCAATCCGAAATCACAACTCGGGCTTAGGTTCCTGGTGGTGGTGGGGCTTGCTTCCTCTTCTAGTTTGTTTAGTCACAGAATTCGATCCTCCCTGGCCCTTGGTGCCTACCGATGGGCTGGGGAGCCCTGCTGCAAGGCAGGGGCTCCTTAACTGTGGTATAAGCAGGTGAGGCTCGGTGGGGGGACGCGGGTGGTGGGGACGGGACTCGGGTGGGTTCTGCGGGGTCTGGATGGGGTGGGTGTTCCAGACAGCTCCCAGATCAGGCAAGATTTAGACGGGGCTGGGGCTTCTGCAGTTTGGGCAGGCACTGTATTTTTTTTTTTTTTTTGTGGTGGTGGTGGTGGTTGTTCTCTTTCTAGAAAGCAGCTGTAACACCAGGTCAGGGCGCAATAAAATGAACCACAAGGAACCGGCCAGCGGCGCCCAGGCCCCGGGCCCTGCTGTGAAGGCCCCGACAAAGGTCAGGGCTTGGTCCGCGTGACGCGCCTTCCTGCGCTCGGCTGAGCCATGCCGGGCCCCAGGTAAGAGCCTCCCTGGCTCCGGGCCCGCCGAGGGGCGCCCGCCGGCGGCCCCAGCCCGCCTGCCAGCCCCAGCGGCTTCTTCTCCAGTGCGGGGCGGGGTGGGGGTGGGAGGGAGCGGCCCGAGATCGATTCCACGCGGGATCCCGAGTCCTCGATCGTAGTTCAGCCCGGGCTGCTCCGAGCTGCCCGCGGGGAACCGGAAGCCGGGCGCCCCCGACGGCCCCAGGTAGTGCAGGTGCCACTTCTGGGGTCCGCTGTGGCCATCGGAAATGCGAGCGGGGGTGGGGTGGAAGGGGTCCATCTGGTGAAGTCCCCACGTCTTTGTATCGAGGCCGTGGTTGTTTTTATTTTTATTTTTAATTTAAAAATATTTAATCGATTATTTTGTACCTTCAGCTAAGGTATCTGCGCTCCTCAAACAACAGGAATGCTGCACTGGCCTTGGGCCAGCGGAGGCTCAGCGAGCAGGATACGATTTCAGTGCAGATTTACGGGAAGCGGCCGGTGCTGGGAGTCGAAATCTGGTTTGGTGAGTTTAAGGGGAAGGGAGTCGGCGGAGACAGCCTCGCTCCTGTGAGGCGCACGGCCCGGGCTGGGGGTGGGCCGGGAGGCGGGCGGGAGCGGGCCGCGGAGAGCCGGGGCCGAGCCGCGAGCGCAGCCACCGCGCGCCGGCACGGAGCGCAGCCCGCGCGCCGCGCACCACGCACGCAGCTGGGCCGCGGCCCTCCCCGGGGTGTGGACCCTCCTTACCGGGAACCGAACCCACCCCCTCCGGACACCCTCACCCCCAAGCCCTCCAGAGCCGCCCTGGGCTTCCCGATCGTGCGCCCCGCTTGGGAATGCGCAGCCCGGGACAGTGAGGAGCCGGGGTTTGGGGAGTTCGTCTTTCCTGGGGAAAGTTTCTTCTCCGCGGGGCCCCAAGGTTTCTTTTCTTTTTTAAAAAAGAAATTGGTGATCAACTGGAACTCCCGGAGCCTGGGAAGTTAAATTTTAAAAAGAGAGAAATCGGGGGAGAGGAGGGCGCTTGAATTGGCCGCTCGGTGGGGGGAGTCGCTGGACCCGATTTGGGGGTTTTACATGAAAAAGAGGGCGCCGGGAAGATGTGGCAATGACTTCCTAGCCCGGTGGATCGCCGCGGGGCTGCGGACGCTCTTGGTTTGCGAAGCTGGCGGCTCCGAGTGTTGACCCAAGGTAAGGTGGCTCCCGGCTCTCCTCGCAGCCGGCCCCGGGCGCCCCGGGCTGGGAGGGCTGATTTCCTCCCCAGCCCACTTGGATTTTTCTCCTCGCCTCTTAGCCGGATCTCCCTTCCCTCGCCCGCCTTCCTTCCCAGTCGGGTCTATTGAGTGAGAAGTAAAGGGTTTCTTAAAAAAAAAAAAAAAAAAAAAAAAAAAAAGGATTTTCAAAGCGTCAGCTTTTGGAAACGCAGATCATCACACGGGCAGCCGCATGGTGTTTCCTGTGGTGATGAGTCGTCTTTCCAGAAAGAAACAGATGTTTTTCACCCTTGAAAAAAGAAAGAAAGAAACCCCACGGTTGGGCCGCCCAGAGGCACAGGTGACTCCCCCCCCCCCTTCTTTCTCGCCTCCGATCCTGTTGTGAGATTGTTGGAACGTTGGGGACCTGGGGTGTCTTAGTTAAGTGGTAGTCCAGGCGGAGGGGGGCCTTCCTGAGGTGGTTTACCTCGAAGGGAGCCCACCTTCAGCCCAAGCCTGCTGGGTTCAAGCGAAAAATCTGGCTTTAGAAAGGGTTGGCCTAGGGGTTATGACAGCTGACAAGCATTTAAGAAATTAGTGAAAAGTAATGGAAATGGAAATTTTTCAACGAAATGACTCATTTTTAATTGCTATCTGTTCCAAGGCTACTGGAGATCCAGCCTCTTTCTAGAGCTTATCTTGGTGTAGAAAGATAGGACCTTTAAGGTACTTACAGGTCATTTTCAAATTAAAAGTCAAGCTTTTTTTTTTTTTTTTTTTGGTAGTCTTCTAATGACTCACATGGTTTTATTTAGAAAGAATCTAGACTGAAATACATATTCCTGAGCCAGGTGTTGTAATACCTACCTATAATTCCAGCTCTCAGGAGGTTGAAGCAGGAAGATCTTAAGTTCAAGACTAGTCTGGGCTACATAGCAAGATCCTATTTGTCTAAAACAACAACAACAAAAAAAACTGCAACAAAAATGTATTATTTAAAAGTAGTGATGTGAACCAAGTATGGTGGTCATGCTTGTGATCCCCGTTTGTAATCCCTGGAGACAGAGGCAGGGGGATGGACAGGTTGAGGCCAGTCTAAGCTGAGGAGACCCAATCTCCCAGACACATGAGTAAGTCCTAAAGTGGAGTCATACATGTTGGTTTTTACTGAAGGAAAAGCAAAGAGTTGGCCACATGGCCTGAAAGGGTTAGTGCAGCATTGAGCACGCAAAAAAAGTTGGCAATTAGGCCAAGAGTATTTGAGAGTTACAGGTGCGGACTGTAAAAGGTGAAAGGTTGTGAGCACACAGCCTCTAGACAGAGCAAAGTGCCCAATCAAGAGAATAATAGCGCGTGTGGGAGTAGGTGTTGCTTGTAATTTAAGCAACACTCCTTGTCAGATAGATGCTGTGGTGTGTTGGAGGAGAAAGAAAAGCAACCCAGTCTGGGAGGGAAGCTGTAGGAGGAAAGGTGAAGATAATTTGGATTGGGTTTTTTTGTGTGTATGTGTCTACCTTCCCCTTCACCTAATACTGATAAGCGCACAATAGGGCTCTTTGGAGCCATCGTGAGCTTAGTTCTGGGAGAAGAGGAAATTAGAAATTGCATGAGTGCGTGGCTTCAGGGTTCACTTTCAGATCTTGTCCAGTGAAGACATAAATGGGCAATGGCAAAGTCCCCAGCCCCCCTTCACCCAACTAGTGAAGATGGAGAGTGTTTTTAACCCTACTCTCATACTGATATCAGGGCCTCAGGTGTGCTAGGTTTCAGCCTTTGAACCATATCTTCTGCCTACCTACATATGAAGGACTGGGTCCCACCTGTTGTTCAAAGCAGTTGGTAGTACTGACCTAAAATATGGAAGCTACTTGTTTCTGGACACATGTACATATATACATGTGTATGTATGTAAGTATATGTATGTATGTGTGTAGGAATGGATTTACTATATAGTGTTGAAGATCCCTCAAATTTTTATTCCTCATAGGATAAGAACATTCACGCTCTTCAGTTTAGTAGTAGTCAAACCTGTTGTACATAATAATTTTTAACAATACACAATATAGATAAAATTATTTTCTTAGATAATGATTAATTTCTTTTTTCTTTTCCATTGTTATTATTATTATTTTCAGTCATAGGGCTTGAACTCAGGATCTGGGTACTGTCCCTGAGCTCTTGAGTTCAAGGCTAGCATTCCACCACTTTGAGCCACAGCACCCCATCTGGTTTTCTGGTGGCGACTAAGAGTTTCACATACTTTCCTGCCCTGGCTGGCTTTGAACCATGATCCTCAGATCTCAGCCTCCACTGTAGCTAGGATTACAGGCATGAGCCACCAGTGCCCAGCTGATTAATTCACTTTCTAAATTTTACTGTACCTCTTCCCCCCGACTGGTGATTGTTGGGGGGCGGGGGGGAAATGAGCCCATGGCCTCAGGCACAATAATAAAGCTTTCTAGTGCTGAGCTACACCCCCAGTCCCAACATCTACTCTTAAGCTCAATATTAAAAGTAAATCATCAGGGTTATGGATTTAGCTCAGTAGAAAAGCAAGTGCAAGGCCCCGGAATTTAGTCCTCGGCTAAATCAATCAACCAAGACAAAAAGTAAATGGTGCCAGGACACAGGGAGCTCACACCTATAATCCTAGCAGCCCAGGAAGCTGAGATCTGAGGATCTTAGTTCAATGCCAGCCTGGGCAGGAAAATCCTTAAGACTTTATCAGCGATAAACCACCATAAAACTGGAAGTGGCAGTGTGGCTTAGGTAACAGAGCACCAGCCTTGAGTGGAAAAGCTAAGAGACAGCATCCAGGTCTTGAGTTCAGGCCACAGTAGTGGCAACAAAAAAAAAAAGTTAAGTTATATACCAAATGTCTGAGCTTTGACTATTACAAAAAGCCTTTGTTTTTCAGCCCATCTCCAGAGTTCTGGTTTCTCATGAAGGGCCAGGAGGATGGATGCTTACAGGCATGCTGGTGACAGAGGGAGATGTCCTTCAAATTGAGCCCAAACTTAGCTTATTTTTATTATTAGCTTATTATTTGTAGCTTATCCCAGAGGCTAGCTAAAATCACAGGGGTGTGGGGAACAACTCACTCTGAAGAGAACTTAAATTTGGGATTCATAAGACTTTAAAAAAAGAGACATAATTTGCCTCAATTTAGAGTTTCTGTGCCAAACTATTATGAATTCACAACGAAGACATTAAATGCAGCTTGAAGTGTCTGTCAGAATGACTCCAAGTTAAAGGTTATATTAGAACGTTCCAAGTCCTGGCTTGATTAAGAGATATATTTTTCCTCTTGGGAGCAGGCTCTGTGTCTTATGATGTTGCTGATTTCCTGGTTTAATATCATAAGAGAAGACGTGTGTTAATCAAAACAACCACCTGCTGAGGTACTTGCTTCAGAGAACAATGGGGTAAAGGTTTTTCATAATGGCAATGTAGGGGTGACTTCTGAGAGAGAGGCCTGGAAAGCCTTCATAGAACTGTGAAGAAATGATCATTAAGAATTGTTCTGTTGCTGCCAGGGACACTGGCTCACGCCTATAATCCTGTCTGCCTAGGAGGCTGAGATCTGAGGATTATGGTTTGAAGTCAGCCCAGGCCGGAAAGTCTACCAGATTCTTATCTCCAGTGACCCAGCAAAAAGACAAAAGTGGAGCTGTGGCTCAAGTGGTAGAGTGCTAGCCTTGAGCACAAAAAGCTCCAAGACAGTACCCAGGCCCCGAGTTCAAGCCCCAGGACAGAAACAAAAACCAACAAACAAAAGAATCATTCTGTTGCTACCTGAAGTTGCTGGAAATAACTGGTGCTGGAGGGATTCGGGGGGAAGTGTAACCCTGCCACCTTCCTTGTGTGTGTGGTCCCGCATCCCCTGTCCAGTGAAACACTGCTGAGATGGCTTCAGTTTGATTTCTGATTCATTCAGTTTCTTTTCTGGTTGCTTCCTCTTCTGCTCTGTCTGCTTCTAGAAGAGGGGAAAGGGGATGGGGTGGGGCTGCAAGACACCTTCTCCTTGGAGCCAGTGTGTATGTGCATGCATGCATGTATGTATGCGCACATGTATGCATGTGCGTGTAGTACTGGATAGTGAATCCAGAGCTTTGCACATGCCGGCACTACCACTGAGCTGCATTCCTCAGCCCTTTCTAATTCATTCATTCATGTATAAGTAGTGGGGGCCTTGAAAAGTTGCTTAGCCTGGCCTGGTGTCGAGCTCCTCCTGCTTCAGTCTCTTGAGTAGCTGGGATTACAGGCATGCAGTTCCCCCATCTTTTAAGAATCTCTTAGCTTCTGCCTCCCTGCCTTAAAATGGTATAGGAAAGCCAGTGTCTCCTGCCTGCCTGTCATCCTAGTTACATTCAGGAGACTAAGATCTAAGGATCGTGGTTCAAAGCCAGCCAGGACAGACAAATCCTAGAGTCTCTTTTTTCCAGTTAACTAGCAAAAAGTTGAAAGTAGAAGTGTGACTTAAGTGCTAGAGCACCAGCCTTGAGCAAAAAAGCTAAGCAAGATTACAAGGAGCTGAGTTCAAGAAGGGGGAAAAGGGAGGGGGAGGAGGGGGAGGGGAAGGAGGAGAAGGAGGATGAAAGAAAGAAAAAAGGAAAAAATTGTCTAGGGCAGAAATTTTTCAGTGAGTGTGTCTAGAAGAATCTATGGCTTACAAACAGGCAAGTTCTGAATGTTAGTAAAGTTAAAGCTCAGTGCCATTGTTCTCCAACTATTGTAGGTGAACTGGCTACTGCCTGAGAATAAAGCTGCCCCGCTCCCCCGCCCTTTCTAGTTCCAAGTTCCAGTGTATTGCCATAGACACAAATCTGAATAGATTCTCGATATGATCTCTTGGTACAGCCAAAAGTAAACAGGTTGCCAAAGGTACAGCGTATATAGCCTTCAGCCATATTCCTACTCTGCCTTTTTTCTACTTTCTCTATTTGCAGGGCTGCGGATTGAACCCAGGGCTTTGTACATGTCACGCAAATACTCTACCACTGAGCTATATTCACAGCCCCTTTCCCATGCTTTCTGCTATGGCTTAGGAACATCTGAGCAAAAGTCACAGCTCAGTTTGAAGTCCTCGCTAATATCCCATGTGTGCTCTTTATTGTTGTTGTGAATCTTCTGGTTTTGTCCATCATGAAAACTCAGTTTGTCTAAAATTGACCAGTGGGTGTGTTTAAATGGACATAGTTTGTGTATATAAAATACAGAAAGCAAACTGATATTGCAGTGACGTGCTTTGGCCCACAGAACTATCAGAGCAGGCTCCTCTTCTTCACCAGGAACAGGCTGTACCTCTTGGCATTTGGCATCCCCAAGTGTGGTATTCATGGGGCCCCCCAAAAACCCTATGCCTTTTGGAGCTGTTGGTCCCTGCAGATTCCTGGTTCTGAAAGTGTATGCTTTATTTATGGACTAGAGACATTAATCAAGAAAGCAGAATCCATCTCTCCCCAGCTCATGAGGTTTATCTTGGGGGGACCTATGTTTGGGGGTTCTAGCACAAGGACTGTGTGGATCCTACTTTGTTGGGGGTCAGGTGGGTGGAAGGGGGTCCCTGGCAGTCTTAGCTTGCTGGGTGTGTCTAGCATTAGTTCATAGTTTGGGCCTTGCACCCTGGGTATGGGTGGAATACAGCCTGTCCCCAGAGGGAACAAGAATTAACCCTGTGTCCCAGGGGTGTGGGTGGTGTGCAGTGAACCAGGGTTTGCACCTGACCCAGAAAAGGCTGAGTTGGGCTACCCTGGGGGCGGAGCCCAGTGGTAGGGTGTGTGCTTAGTATGTGGAAGGCCCTTGCTTCTATTCTTGGCACCCACATATGCAGTTATACATGCACATATCCATATCCAGATACACAGGCACATGTACACACATGTATACACAAACATATGCTAACTCATGAATTACAACATAATTACACACATACATGTGTAGACACATATACACACTATGCATGTTTAGATGTGTACACAGAACATACAATAAACAAAACATGCACATGTGCAGGTACATATTCACATGCACAGTGCATGTGTACACATGACACCACACATGCAACTCACATGCGTGCACACGTGCTCATATATATTTATACACATGTAGACATAAGCACAATAATAATACATATGCAACATGCATGCAGATATGCACACTACACGTACACATGTGTGCACACTACACATACACACAAGCTCACATATATATGTACATGCATACAACAGACACACATACACAATATTCACATGCATGCACATACACACATGCATATATAGCACATGGTGATCATGTATACCACACATACATACCTCAAAGCACTGGGACCAGTGTCCATTTTGTAAAGCATCTCCTGTATAAAAGGTGGGCAAGAAGAAGGGCAAACACTTCATGAACTGGAGGGTTTTTGTTTTTCTTCTAGGCATTACTTCTCTTATATCAATTTGACTTGTGTTCTGGAAATGTCTATTTGAATTTCTTTTTTTTTTTTTTTTTTTTTGGCCAGTCCTGGGCCTTGGACTCAGGGCCTGAGCACTGTCCCTGGCTTCTTTTTGCTCAAGGCTAGCACTCTGCCACTAGAGCCACAGTGCCGCTTCTGGCCATTTTCCGTATATGTGGTGCTGGGGAATTGAACCCAGGGCTTCATGTATACCAGGCGAACACTCTTGCCACCAGGCCATATCCCCAGCCTCTATTTGAATTTCTTTTTTTTTTTTTTTTTTTTTTTTTGGCCAGTCCTGGGCCTTGGACTCAGGGCCTGAGCACTGTCCCTGGCTTCTTCCCGCTCAAGGCTAGCACTCTGCCACTTGAGCCACAGCGCCGCTTCTGGCCGTTTTCTGTATATGTGGTGCTGGGGAATCGAACCTAGGGCCTCGTGTATCCGAGGCAGGCACTCTTGCCACTAGGCTATATCCCCAGCCCTATTTGAATTTCTTAAGCTCAGATAAAACATTTATGTTTTGAAAGTGGGGCTCCTGCCAGGTGCCCGTGGCTCACTCCTGTGATTCTAGCTACTCAGGAGGCTGAGATCTGAGGGTGGGGTTCAAAGCCAGTCGGGGCAGAAAAATCCAAGCAATTCCTTATCTCTAGTTAATCGCAGAAAAAGGTGGAGGTGGAGCTGTGGCTCAAGTGGTAAAGCATTAGCCTTGAGCAGAACAAAGGAGCTCAGGGACAGTGTCCAGGCCTAGAGTTCAAGCCCTAGGACCCACAAGGGAAAAAAAAAAGGAAGCCAGGACCCAACTTGGTGAATGTAAGTTGCATTGTGACTTGAAAAGATGGCTTCCATGAGATTTCTTTTTGTTGTCATTTATTAAAATCATAATGGCATGGCTCTCAGTAGAACAAGCGTTGGCTATGATGAGGCCCATCTTTCGTAGCCTGCTCAAGACAAAGTCGCCTTTGTCTCATTCCCCCCGGGTGGATCTGGTGACACAGAAAAGCTCAGTGGCACCACAGCCAGGTTTACCAGGAGATCCCAGGCTGCACCTTTTCATCTGGGTTTTGTCTTGTACCCTAGTAGCTGATATGGATGCTGTGTTTCTCCAGCCGATAATCTTCCTCCTCTGGATGTGGCAGGTACCCACTTACTTTGGGGTTTAGTCAGGTTACACAAGGCCAAAGTGGCTGCTCACAGATGGTGGGTGATCGAGCTCGGCTCCGGACTGAGTTCACCGACTTGGAAAGGAAGACAAGGAGCTTAGCTGGAGTAAAACTGAGAGTTCTGGGAAAAGGCTGATTAATCACACTAAATGCAAATGCCATGCAGAATGACTGCCCAGATTCCCACCCAGCCTTCGCCAAGGTTGGTGACTCAGCTAGTTGCTCGGTGACTCGGTTTCCCCAACTGTCACATGCTTGCTTCACATTGTAGGTCCACAGTTTAGAACAGTAGTCAACAAGTAGTTCAGGTGATGTTTGAATGCATTTTGGTGTTTGAATTCTTATGCCACAACCCTACTGCAGGAGAGAATTTAATTTTCATCATCATAATTATCATGAACATTACTATTATTGTTACTATGATTATCATTTGAGACAGGGTCTCACTGTGTTGCCTCCAGGGTAGCCTTGAACTCAAGATCTTCCTGCCTCAGGCTAGAATTACAGGCATGTACCACCAGGCAAGGAAAGGTTTCCTGGTTTATTCTGGTTTGTAATCCAGTATGCTCTCCCTAATGATACCACTCCTTGCCTTAGTGGTACTGTGGGCAGACCCTGTTTTGCAAAGCTTCTTTTGGGTTTGTATATTAGCTGTGCTGCTGCTAGAGAGATTGTAGACTAGAATCCAAAGGCGTGAAGGAGTGACACTGCGGTAGCTGTCAAGGGAGGGATTGCCAGGGCCTTTCTACACACGCAGTAGAGATGTGGAGATGGCCAGTATGAAGTGGAAGTCAGTCAGTGTAGAAGACCAATGCAGGGCTGGAGATGTGACTCAGTGACAAAGCACCTGCCTAGAAAGTGCAAGGCCTTTGATTTCAAACCCTAGTACCACCAAAATAATAATAATAATTTTCCAGTCCTGGTGCTTGGGCTCAGGGCCTGAGCACTACTGTCCCTGGCTTCTTTTTTCACTCTACCTCTTGAGCCACAGTGCCACTTCCAGCTTTTTCTGTTTACGTGGTGCTGAGGAATCGAACCCAGGGCTTCGTGCATACTAGGCAAACACTCTACCACTTGGTCACATTCCCAGCCCCCCCCCCCTTTTTTTTTAAAGAAAGACCCAACCCTAGAGTTGGAGGCATGGCTCAGGTGGTAGAACATCAGCCAGTGAGTGCAAGTGTCAGATCAAGAGTTCAAATCCTGGTCCTGAACCCAAACCCAAACCAACTCAAAACAACAACTAACATATTTACAGCCCAGAAAGAAGAATCCATGAGACTCTTATCCCCACCAAAAAGCCAGAAGTGGAGCTGCAGCTCAAGTGGTAAAGCATCAGCCTTGAGCACAAAAGCTCAGGGACAGTGCCCAGGCCCCGAGTTCAAGCCCCATGACACACACACATGTGCACACACACACAAATAAGATTGTAACACATTAAACCCCACAAAGTGCCTCGTAAATGAAGAAGCTAATATTTGTTCTTTCTGTTACTCATTTGATTACTTCTCATGTATGTTGAATGGAATATTAGAGATATGTAGCATCTAAATGTTAAATAAGCTGTGTATAAGAAGCTGTATTAGGGTAAGTGTGTGTGTGTGTGTGTGTGTGTGTGTGTGTGTGTGTGTGTGTACATATACTGGTCCTAGGTTTCCTGCCCAGGCTGGCTTCAAACCATAATCCTCAGATCTCAGCTTCTTGAGTAGCTAGGATTACAGGTGGGAGCCACTGGCACCTAACTTGGGGTAATTATTTATCAACAGATAGAAGCAGTAAATCTAGGTGGTACAAGCTGAAACTGGATGTATGGAAAGGATCTGTTTTCCTCATGAGGCTTAGGTTTTAGCTCTAGGGCCAGACCTAGGTAGCACATATGAGGCCCTGCTCTCCGGCACTGCCTTGGTGTGTCTTGAAAACCCCAGCTAGGAGGCAGCAGGAGGGAGCACTGTGAGACGGAGTAGGTGGAAAGAATGCCTTGTTTGGGCTGAGGCCTGTGAGGGGCAGGAAGGTGTGCGTTCTTACCGACAGTGAGCAGCATTTGTGGGAGTTCCAAGGCTAGAAAAGCTTGCTGTACGGAGGAGCTTAAAGAAGGCCCTGGTGGCTGTGGTATAGGTGTTATAAGGGAACCTGATGGGTGAGAAACAGAGAAACACATTTTGAGAGGTCGAATTGGGAGTGACTGGCAGTGTGGACTTCTGTCTCAAAGACCTATAGAAACACAGACCTGGAGCCACATGAGAGGAGCATCGGGTAAGGTGGTGGGGTTTCTGGAGACCCAGTGTGGAGGCCTCTCAAAACTGTGGAAAACCATTGAAGAGGATGTACCAGCCAGGGGTGGTAGTGCATGCCTATAATCCTAGCATTTGAGAGGCTGGGGCAGGAGATTGAGAATTTATGGCCAAACTGGGCTGCATAGTAAGACAGTGCCTCAGAAAACACACACACACACACACACACACACACACACACACACACACACAGACTTACTAGTAAACAGGTACCTCTGATCGTGTGCGCAGGTTGGCGGGAGGAGGCAGGTACTCCTCCAGTGGGGAGGGAAGGCAGTGTGTGGCATGGGGTGGCTCTGCAAGTCCACCAGCCTCTTTCACGGCCTGGGTTCAGGCCTGGTCATGTGTCCAGAGGCAGGCGGAAGCAGCAAGACTGGCAGGTGGCTTGGTCAGAAGGCATAGAGAGAGAGAATTGGGGATTCTGGTTTGTGTAACTGGTCCTGAGGGCCAGGACTAAATGAGAGCAAGTTTGAGGGGGCCCACAGATCAACTGTGGGATGTTTTCACTGAGATGTCTGTTATATAACGAGCTGTTTTGTTTTTTTTCCTGGGTCCCTCTTGTGTGCAAGGCATCTCCAGTGTCCTGCATTCTTCTTGCTCCTTATGTCTTTCAGGATCTCCTCCTCTTCTCATGTCCTGGCTTGCAAGTGTAAAGCATGCAATCCTTTGTTTATATATCACAAATAACAGGACGACCCTCATGGGGCATTTATTCTGCTTTCTGTTCTAGAACAAAATACTTGAGTCTGATCATTTATAAAGTATAGCAGTGCAGGCTGGGATTGTGGCTTAGTGGCTTAGTGGTAGAGTGCTTACCTAGCATGCACAAAGTCCTGGGTTCGATTCCTCAGTATCACATAAACAGAAAAAGCCAGAAGTGGTGCTGTGGCTCAAGTGGTAGAGTGCTAGTCTTGAGCAAAAGAAGCTCTGGGACAGAGTCCAGGCCCTGAGCTCAAGCCCCAGGACTGGCCAAAAGAAAGAAAAAAAGAAGAATAGCAGTGCATTTGGCTGATGTTTCTGGCATCTGGGAAAGAATCAAGGGCACAATGGGTGCTGTATCTTATTGTGGCAGAGGGTGCCACATGGCGAGACAGGAAACAAGCTGGAGGCCAGAGCCACTAAGGACACCCAGGAGTCCCCTCCCTCGAGATTTCACCAAATCCTCCTCCCCACCTTCCAGAGGCCTGCCTCCAAATAACACCAGCATGGTGTGTGGGCCTCAGGGCTTTCTAGGGGGGTTCATTAAAGCTATAGCAAGGGCTGGGGATATAGCCTAGTGGCAAGAGTGCTTGCCTCGTATACATGAGGCCCTGGGTTCGAGTCCCCAACACCACATATACAGAAAATGGCCAGAAGTGGCGCTGTGGCTCAAGTGGCAGAGTGCTAGCCTTGAGCAAAAAGAAGCCAGGGACAGTGCTCAGGCCCTGCGTCCAAGCCCCAGGACTGGCAAGAAAAAAAAAAAAAAAAAGCTATAGCAAGCATGTATGGGAAGCTGTACAGGCGGAAGGAGGGTGTATGGAGATGTAGGAAATGGGGGCAAGTGTTAAAAGCAAAGCTAAAGGGTTTGGGGAGTGGGGAGTGGGACTCTGTGGTAGAACACATGTCCCACATGTGGGAGACCCTGCCAAGCCAAACAAAAGAAAATCTAGCCAGCACTGGGGCCTCACGCCTGTAATCCTAGCTACTCAAGAGGCTGAGATCTGAGGATTGTGGTTCAAAGCCAGCCTGACCAGAAAAGTTCCTGTGAAACTTTCATCTCCAATTAACCACTCCAAAACCAAAAGTAGCACTGTGGCTCAAAGTGGTAGAGGACCAGCCTTGAGCAAAAGAGCTCAGGGGGCTGGGGATATGGCCTAGTGGCAAGAGTGCCTGCCTCGGATACACAAGGCCCTAGGTTCGATTCCCCAGCACCACATATACAGAAAGCGGCCAGGAGCGGCGCTGTGGCTCAAGTGGCAGAGTGCTAGCCTTGAGTGGGAAGAAGCCAGGGGCAGTGCTCAGGCCCTGAGTCCAAGGCCCAGGACTGGCCAAAAAAAAAAAAAAAAAAAAAAGAGCTCAGGGACAGTGCCTAGGCCTTGAGTTGAAGCCCCACAACTGAAAAAAAAAAAAAAAAAAAAAGAGTTTAATCATGCTGATTTCAGTTAATGTATGCTTACTAAAATTTAATTTTTTAATTATATACATATATTAATGTATAACATACTATTATTGTTTGGTGTTATACTACATATTTTTATATATACTTAATGTTGAATAGACTAAATATATCACATAAATTTATCATTGTAATAATTAAGGAGTTATTTGGCAATTACTAAAGAACATATCACTAATAGGGGAAAACTGTCAGTGAATAATGAAATTCCTCCAAGAACAAAAAAGATAAAAGAAAATGTTAAGCCAGGTAGCAGTGGCTCACGCCTGTCCTAGCTGTTTAGGAGGCTGAGAACTGAGGATCACAGTTCAGAGCCAGCCTGGGCAGAAAAGCTCTGGAGACTTTTTTTTGGGGGGGTGGGGGGAGCGGGTCATGGGGCTTGAATTTAAGGCCTGCACACTGTCCTTGAACTCTTTTGCTTTTGCTCAAGACTAGTGTTCTACCACTTGAGCCACAATGCCACTTCTGTTTTTTGTTTGTTTTTGAGTGGTTAATTGGAGATAAGAGTCTCATGGGGACTTTTCTGCCAAGTCTGGCTTCAAACCACGATCCTCAGATCTCAGCCTCCTCAGTAGCTGGAATTATAGGCATGAGCCACCAGCACCCCCAGTAGGAGACTCAAAAACCACAAGTGGTGCTGTGGCTCAAGAGGAAGAGCGCTAGCCTTGAGCACAAAGAAGCTCAGGGATAGTGCCCAGGTCTTGAGTTCAAGCCCCACAACTGACAAAAAAAAAAGTTCAATTCATAAGAGCAATGTGCTATAATTTTATGGGAAGCAATAGAAATTCTTCATTCCAAAAAGCAAGTTTCATCCACATTGTGCCTTGTGAGGGCTGAGTGTAGACAGAGATTTGGCCATGGGGGGTAGAGGAAACCGGTAAGGACTGCGTTGTTCTTGGGTATGTCCAACCCTGCAGAGCCCACGATATGTGCCCACATTTCCTGTGGCTTCACTGGGCCAAATGGTATGGGTTTTGGTCTTTCTCAAGATGGCTCCATTTCCAAAAGGATATGTAGTGCTGGAAGGTTTCACATGTATTTACAGTCGTGTTTAAGGTTTTTCTTAAGAAAGATGCTTTGGTGAGGAGACACATTTGTGTGTGCGTGAAACTATGACACAGAAACATGGGGCTACTATGTAACTGTACCCTTTTTGCACAACACCTTGTCAAAAAATTTGTGTTTAATTAATAAATAAATTTATAAAAAAAGAAACATGGGGCGACTGTGTCTGAGTATTTGCTAAAGCATGTTCTGGAACAAAATATTTGAACTGGTGCCTTGTTCCAGATCTTGGAAAGCTCTTGCAGATTGGATTCTTGATTTGTGCCTCCCACACGAGCCGTGATGGTGGCTGGGCATCTCTGGCTTTATGCTGGTCAGTAGTTCCCTGCCAGGGGAGATTCTATCTTCCAGGGGACGTTTGCTATCACAATCTGGAGGGTGCATGGGGCCCAGGTGCCCTTGTCACCCAGTTGGTGGAGGCCAAGAGTGCTGCTAAATGGCTTATATCACACCCAGAGCCACCAGTGATAGAATTGCCCTGGACAGAATGTACCTTCCAGAGGAATCCTGGTTCTCCATAGTCACTGTGGCCCTGTACCCAGCAGTCTTGACTATCTTTACATTGTGTATGTGTGTGTGTGTGTGTGTGTGTGTGTGTGTGTGTGTGTGTGTGTGTGTGTGTGTATGATGGGTGCTGGGGACGAACTAGGTCTTTATATATGCAGGTAAGTGCCCACTACACCCAGGCCCCTGGCCTTTGTTATATTATTGTTTTAGCCATACTAGGGCTTGGACTCAGGACCTCACCCTTGCTCGGGTTGTACTCTACCACTTGAACCTGCCTCTGGCTTGGCTTTTTGCTTGTTAGTTTGGACATGGAGTTTCATAGAGGCCTTTTTGCCTGGGCTGGCATCGAACCACAATCCCCAAGATCTCAGCCTTCTGAATGGCTGAGATTAGAGATGTGACCCACTGGCACCAGGCTTATTTATTTATTTATTCCAGTCCTGGGGCTTGAACTTAGGGCCTGGGCCCTGTCTCTGAGCTTCTTTTGCTCAAGGCTAGCACTCTGCCACTTGAGACACAGCACCACTTTTGGATTTTTCTCTTTATGTGGTACTGAGGAATCTAGGCAAGCATTCTACCAGTAAGCCACATTCCCAGCCAGCACCAGGCTTTAAAAAAATTACCTTATTATTATAGAGGTGATGTACAGAAGGATTACACTGACATGAGTCAGGTAATGAGTACATTTCCTTTTGCACAGTATCTTCTGTTTCTTCATTCTCTTCTTTCCTCCCGTCTCCACCCACGAGTTGTATAGTTCACTTTCATGGGTGTCCACTGAGCTCCACTGCTGCACTTGTTCATCCATTTTCCCCTGTGCTCTGGACCCTTCCCCAGCCCTTCTGATTATGTACACTTGAATACACCATCCATTAGATAATGGAAACAGAAACATCATTTTTTGTTTTTGAGACAGAGTCCTGGTGCATAGCACAGGCTGGCCTGGAACTGAAGACTCTTTTTTTTTTTTTTGGCCAGTCCTGGGCCTTGGACTCAGGGCCTGAGCACTGTCCCTGGCTTCTTCCCGCTCAAGGCTAGCACTCTGCCACTTGAGCCACAGCGCCGCTTCTGGCCGTTTTCTGTATATGTGGTGCTGGGGAATCGAACCTAGGGCCTCGTGTATCCGAGGCAGGCACTCTTGCCACTAGGCTATATCCCCAGCCCCTGAAGACTCTTTTGCTTCAGTCTCCCAAATGCTGAGATTATAAGTGTACACAACCACTGGTATCTGACTTCCACCTTAAGGGTTCTTGTTGTTGTTGTCGTCGTTGTTTTGAGAGGTTGGTATAGAAAGAAGAAAAGGAGATGTGTTATGCACACTGGGGCAGAGGGAGATCAGGCCCTTCTCTAAGGTAGGGACTTGAACTTTAGGATTCAATAGAGAAGGAATAGAGCATAATTATTGGGCAGTCCTGATTACAGGTGTAGTCCAGTTGATCCTCTCAGGATTAGTTCGGTGGGACCTGGTCACAGCCCACAAGTCAACACCTAGGGAATGGATTTGAATCTTGTCACAAGATGTTTATTCTGTACTAGTGTTGTCACACTTCTGATTCTGCCTTAGCACCACCCAATGCAGTGAGCCTGCACCTCCCCAAACCCCACAGTTCTCACACCAGACAGAGCCAAGGTGCCATGGGGACCTATTTCTCTAGCTCCTCACACGGGGACTCCCCATGAGTCAGGGGCTGTGGAGAAACTCCAGGGAGGGGATCATCAATGTTAGAAACACCTGTGTTCTGTTCCTGGACAGCAGCATTTCCCACAGGCTGCTAGAGGAGCCCTCAGATGCTTTCATGAGTCTGTACCTCTCCTTCATTTGAAAAGACCAGCACTGGTACTTGCTGTGAGCTCCTGGGAGGGAGAGGAGACATAGGCAGTTGGTTCCTGCAGGGCTGTGGCTCCATTGCCAACAATGCTGGGAAAAGAGCAAACATTCAAGGATGGCTAGAAATGCACTCCGTGTACTAGGCTGACGTTTTCCTTTGAAGAAACAATCTGGTCAATATTTGATGTCCTGTAGATTTGGGACAGAAAGATAAACTCATTTGCAGTTGTTCTTGGCTGAAGGAAGCTGTTTACCTAGCTTCCGTAAGAAATTAATGACAAGCCAAGGTGGGGGGAGCAGCCCAGGGAAGGAAATCCTCGGGTGATGAATATTGACCTGTGTTCAGCACTGAAGTCCTTGAGGTGAAAGAAATGACAGCTGCGTGCACGTCTGGAATACCCTTCATGCGACGAGTGGGAGAGCTGGTGTATACGGAGACACTGGGAAGTTCTGTTGTGTTATGGCAAGTGATTTAAGGTTACAGAAACTTTGTTGGATCAGATTAAAGAAATAACCGCTCCTCCTCACTGACAGCTCCTGTGGGTTTCTGAGAGCCTGTGGTGGATACTGCCATTCATGGAGTTTCTAACTGTGTTCCTTTACTGTCAGCTACAATCCCTGGATGCCATTTTCTTGCCACAGTGACATTAGGGGTCTATGATGATCAATCCTTCCTCTTCCTTTTCCTCCCTCTAAAGCTGATTTTCTAGAGGTAGCTGATGGAACTTCACTCCAACTAGCTTTTGAAGCTCATGATCCTTCCTGCTTCTTTTTTTTTTTTCTTTCCTTTGTGCCAGAGGCTTGAACTCAGGGCCTCATGTTCTTGCTTAAGGCTGGTGCTCTACCACTTGAGCCATAACTCCACATCCTGTTTTGTGCTTGTTTGTTAGAGATAAGAGGCTCTAAGATTTGCCTGTCTGGGTTGGCTTTGAATTGGCATCCTAAGAGTTCAGCCTCCTCAGTAACTAGAATTATAGGCAGGAGCCACTGACTTCTTGATTGCATTTGATGTTTAAATCCTTTATCATCCCTTTCTAAAGAAACCTAAGTTTTATGTTGAAGACCAGCACTCAACACTTACTTGATTATTATTTTATACACACACACACACACACACACACACACACACACACACACACACACGGTGCTCAACAATTATATCTTTGATAATATTTAACAGACAAATTGTTTCAATTAACCATAGGTGCTGTGATTTTACCTATGTCTTGAATAATGATTTTAAGAATTTCATGATCTTTTTGGTAGTAATTACTCCAGCCCTTTATTGGGTGGATACAAGTTCTTTCTCAGGCATTAGAGACACAAAATATATAGGAAATACTGTGCTTGGAGAGATGTTTGTGGAACCAAAATGCTCTTTCATGATTTTCTTTTCTTTTTTTTTTTTTTGTCAGTTGTGGGGCTTGAACTCAGGGCCTGGGTGCTGCCCCTGAGCTTTTGTGCTCAAGGTTAACACTCTACCACTTTGAGGTCCATTTCTGGTTTCCTGGTAGTTAACAGGAGATAGTCTCATGGACTTTCTTGCCCGAGATGGCTTCAAACCTTGATTCTCAGATCTCAGCCTGAGTAACTAGGATTACATTTGTAATCCTAAACAGGGCTTTGCACTTACTAGACAAATGCTCTATCACTGAGTCATGCCTTCAGCTGTGTGTGTGTGTGTGTGTGTGTGTGTGTGTGTGTGTGTGTTGGCCCTAGGATTTGAACCCAGGGCCTATGTTCTGTCTGTGAGCTTTTTAGTTTAAGGCTAGTGCTCTACCACTGGAGCCACAGATGCACTTCTGATTTTTAGAAATTCAGTGGAGAAAAGAGTCTCATGGACTTTCCTGCCTGGGCTGGCTTCAAACCATGATCTTCAGAGCAGACTACTGAATATCTAGGTTTACATGGGTGAACCACTAGACCTGGGATCTCCAGTATGTGGGGCTTTGAGATTCTTTTTCAGACAGGGTCTTACACTTCTTACCCTGGGCCAGCCTCAAACCAGGATCCTTCTACACATACTTTCTGTGTAGCCAGGATCATGTGTGTACTCCACCATGCCTGGCTTGATTTGCATTTCCTTTATGGCTAATAATATTGAACATGTCTTCTTGTATCTGTTAGCTATTTATTTTTATTTGTTTGTTTGTTCATCTATTCATTTCTGTTGTTCACGGGGCTTGAACTCAGGGACTAAGCGCTGTCTGTGAGCTTTTTCTGCAAGGCTAGCACTCTTAAACACTTTGAGGTGCAGCTCCACTTTCAGTTTTTAGGTGGTTAATTGGAGATAAGAGTCTCATGGACTTTTCTGCCCAGGCTGGCTTTGAACCATGATCCTCAAATCTTAGTCTTTTGGGTAGCTAGGATTACAGGTATAAGCCACCAGTGCCAGGCTAGCCATTTGTATTTCTTCTGAAAACTGTGTTCAGTTTCCCTGGCTATTTAATTGTTTGTCTGTTTATTTGTGCTTCTCTGGGTTCTTGAGAGCAGGGCCTGGTTACTGTCCCTGAGCTTTTTTGCTCAAGGCTAGTGCTCTACCACTTGAGCACAGCTCCACCTCACTTTTTTTGATAGTTATTTATAGTTAAGAGTATCATGGGGCTGGGAATGTGGCCTAGTGTTAGAGTGCTTGCCTAGCATGCATGAAACCCTGGATTTGATTCCTCAGTACCACATAGACAAAAAAGACCAGAAGTGGCACTGTGGCTCAAGTGGTAGAGTGCTATCCTTGAGCAAAAGAAGTTCAAGGACAGTGCCCAGGCCCTGAGATCAAGCCCCAGGACTGGCAAAAAAAAAAAAAAAAAAAAAGAGTCTCACAGACTTCCCAGCCTGGGATCCTCAGCCCTCATTGCCCTGAGTAGCTGGATTATATGTAGGTGACACTCAGCTTCACCTGTCTTTTTATTTTGGATTATTTGTTCTTTTGCTGCTTATTGTTTAGAGTTCTTTGTATGTCCTGGATATGAATCCTATATCTGTTGAATAGCTAGTGAAGCTTTTCCTTCCTTTTGGTGGATTGTCTCTTGGTTAAGGTCATTGTTTCTTTTGTTGTGTAGAAACTTCTCAATTTGATGCAGTCCCATTTGTGCATTCTTGCTTTTATTTTTCTGAGCTGAGTCCTGTTCAGAAAATAATTGCTTGTGCTCTAGCTTGTTAAGATGAGAGTTTTGCTAACTTTTTTGCCCAAGCTGGACTTGAAGGAATTTCAATCCTCTTGATATCTGCCTCCCAAGTAGCTGGGCATTACTGCGCCTAGTTCTTCGTGTGTGTGTGTGTGTATCTGTCTGTCTTGGGGCAGGGAGGGGCAGGATAAGAACTTGCTACATAATCTAGGCTGGCCTTATGAGCCTCTTCCCTGAGGATTGGGATTATAGGTGGTACCATTATGTCTGGCAAGAGGTGCACTTTTAGCTGTTTTATTTTAAAACAGTAATTCACATGTCATAAAACTTGTCAATTACAGGGCTGGGAATATGGCCTAGTGGCAAGAGTGCTTGCCTCCTACACATGAGTCTCTTGGTTCGATTCCCCAGCACCACATATATGGAAAACGGCCAGAAGGGGCACTGTGGCTCAGGTGGCAGAGTGCTAGCCTTGAGCGGGAAGAAGCCAGGGACAGTGCTCAGGCCCTGAGTCCAAGGCCCAGGACTGGCAAAAACAAAACAAAACAAAACAAAAACTTGTCAATTACATATAAAATTCAAAGCTGGGAAGAATGGCTCAAATCTGTAATCCTAGGTACTTGGGAGGTAGATGGAGACATGAGGATTGTAGTTCAAGGTCACCCTAGGCAAAAAGAATTTTGTTTGCAGGATTCCATCCCAGCCAAGGATACAGTGGCTGGGCACAGTGATGTGTGCCTATCCTCTGAGAAGCACAATGCAGCTGAACACGGTGCCAGTCAGCCTGGGCATAAAAAGCCAGACCCTATCTCAAAAATAACCAATGCAAAAAGGGACTGGATGTGTTGCTCAAGTGGTAGAGTGTCTGCCTAGCAACCTCCAGCATTGAGTTTAATCTTTAGTAATGCCAATAAAGAAAAGAAAAGAGACAGTAAGTTTCACCAGTTGTTAGTAAATTCAGAGTTGTGCAACCATCAACACTGTCCAATTCTAGAACATTTTCAGGACCTCCAACAGAAACCTCATACTCATGAAGCAATAACTCTGTACTTCTCTCCCCCTGGCAACTAGTAACTGACTTTCTGACTGTGTCGCTTGACCTGTTCTAAACATTCATATAAATGGCCACTGTATGTCACCTTTTCTATCTCACTTCACTTAGCACAGATGTTTTCAAGATTCATCTATTTTGTAGCCTACTTTTGTACTTTGTGCCTAAAAACTTTTCCGGCTGAATTATTAATATTCCATTGTCTGGATCTGCTACTTTTTGTGTATCAATCAGTTCATACACATTTGGGTTTGGAATAAATAAAAAGGTGGCTACCAGCATTTCAAGTCACAATACCTTCAATAGCACAGTCCTTCTGAACGCTTGGCCTGTTTCTAGTCTTTCTGAGTTATTATTACAGGAGACAACGTGTGAGGCTCAGAGGTAAAGCAGTAAGTCCGGGCTACTGGGCATATATGGAGAGTCGAGTCTATTTCTAGGTGGCTTGGCATTTACCTCTTAGCCACCAAGCTTTGCTACAGAGGCCAAGACTGGGCCAGGCAGGCCTGGGCTGGGGGGTTAAGGGGCAGGGGGACAGCAGAGAGGGGCAGATGAGCTCAGAGACTGGTATTTTTCATTCTCAGTTGTTCTTGTAGAAGACAAATCTGATCCCCTCATTCTCTTTAACAATGGCTAATAGTTTGCCAACTTACTACAATAGTTTCCCACTGCCAATCGTTTGCCTCCTGACTTTACAGTTTTACTTATACCCATGTGTCCTCGATAGTTTTTTTTGTTGTTTTCTCTCAATCAACTCACTTTTGTTTTGCTCAAGTACATTTATTTAAGCTGAGTGCTGTGATTCATTCCTGTAGTCTGAGCTACACAAGAGATTGAAGCAGAAGAATTGCTGAAGCTCAGGAGTTTGAGGCCAGCCTGAACAATATGGTGAGACCTCTCATCTCAAAAAATTAAATAGATGATTAAATAGGGGCTTCACTCTGCACCCTTGCTGTCCTATATGGCAGTCCCTTCAGACATGTCTTCCTCTTCCCTAGACTTTTCATTCTTTTTCATTACAGCATATTACTCCTTGGACCAGTCTTCCCTGCTGCCAGCCATCCTTTCTTAGAACCAGTTTAAATATTTTCTCCTCTAGTAAGACTTCTCAGACCCTCTGGATTCTTCCAGAACTTGGCTCAGATACACACTGTGCTACATTGTTTTTCCTTGTTTAGTGTGTCTCTAACAGATAGAGAGATGCTTCAAGGCTGGGGATATTATTTATTGAATGAATCAACGATGGATGAGGGCCAAAGGGTAAAGACCTTGAACATGGCGTCAAGTGTGATGAATGGCCACATTTCCAGAACATAGAGATCAACAGTCTGGTCCCTGCTGTCTTTAAGAAAGTTCAATGTGCGTCAGGCACTGATGGCTCACACCTGTAATCCCACTACTCTGAGATCCGAGGATCACAGTTCAAAGCCAGCCTGGGAAACAGGGAGATTCTTTCACCACCCTCAAAAAGTGGGAAGTGGAGCTGTGGCTCAAGTGGTAGAGCACTAGCCTTGAACGCAAAAGCTCAAGGACGATGCTCAGGCCCTGAATTCCACTCAGGACCTGTACTAAATAAATAAATAAGCTCAGTGTGGTTTATATGGAGGTAGAGGAAGACCAAGATGTTGGTGGCACAGAGCTGAACAAAAAGGGAGCACCAACTAAGGAGCCTGCTGCCAGAGAAGGCTTCCCTGAGTGGGAAAGTCTGAGTGTCTCATGAGCCAGCACACACTCCCAGAAGTACAACAGAGACATTGGGACGTGTGCTCATCAAAATGTTAGCAAAGCTTTCAGCACCTTCCAAGAAGGCAGGGCGGCACACAGAGGAGATGACTGAAGATGGGGTTTTCATTCAGTGCAAACAATGCATTCCAGGCACAAATGCTGAGTTCAGGGCAAGAAACTAGGTGAATGGACCATGCTATGGCAAGATCCTTTTGCTATGAAGTTCAAAGGCAGACAAATGAGCCTCTGCTCAGAAGGCACATGGTGGCCACATTGGGCAGGGGATGATGGGGAATGGGTGTGAAGGGGACATGGGGGAGAAAGTTCTACAGTTCTGTTCAGCTGACAAAGATTCACTGAAATGCACCTGCTATAGTGCATGTTTCTGCTGATATGTTACTCTTCAGTGAGAAGTTCAGAGTTTTAAAAAAAATGGGAAGGAAGTAATTAGTTGTTTTGTTTTTTTAAAAAAGCCCCCAAAACACCTAATAGGAAGCTCTGTTCTAGAAAGAAAGGTCCAACTTAAAACAAAAAGAGGAAAGGAGAGGACTAACTCATAAGAGCCATCAGCCCCCTCTCAGTGGTCCATTTGCCTGCCTGCTGTGTGTCAGCTGTAAATATAATCAAAACCAACAAGGGGTGTGTGTGTGTGTGTGTGTGTGTGTGTGTGTGTGTGTGTGTGTGTGTGTGTGTGTGTCGGCCCTGGAGCTTGAACTCAGGGCCTGGGCACTGATCCTCAGCTTTTTTCCTCAAGGTTGGCACTGTACCATTTGAGCTGCAGCTCTACTTCCAGTTTTGTTTTGTTTGCTAGTTAAGTGGAGATAAAAGTCTTAGACTTTCTTGATGGGGCTAGCCTCAAACCACAATCCTCAGATCTCAGCCTCCTGAGTACAGGTATGAGCTTGGGCTTCCCTACTCTAACAATGGCATTTTATTTTATTTTATTTTATTTTTTGCCAAGTCCTGGGGCTTGAACTCAGGGCCTGAGCACTGTCCCTGGCTTCATTTTGCTCAGGGCTGGCACTCTACCACTTGAGCCACAGCGCCACTTCTGGCTTTTTCTGTTTCTGTGGTGCTGAGGAATCGAAGCCAGGGCTTTGTGCATGCTAGGCAAGCACTCTTCCGCTAAGCTACATTCCCAGCCCCCAACAGTTGCATTATATTTTATGACATTCATCCCATAAAGAGTCAATTAATTTTTTTTCCTTTTTTATTGCTAACATAAAAGTGATGTACAGAGGGGTTACAGTTACAGAAGTCAGGTATAGGGTGCATTTCTTTTTGGACAATGTCACCTTGCTGTTTCCCAGTTTTTCCCTCCTATCCCCACTTGAGCATATTCTTCAGCCCACTAGCCAGATGACCAAACTAAGGCTCAGAGTGATTAAACTGGCCCTAAGGCTAAAAAGTCCCTGAACTAAGCCTCTTTCCTCCAAGTCCTTTGTCCTCTGTACAACAACCCAAGGCCCCCTGGGGCTGGCAGCTGTATTTTGACTTTTAGTCTCTGGGAACTTGGTTGGGGGGGGGGGCAGTAGCAGGAGGCTGTGGTCCAGGGAGAGTCTACCAGATAAAAAACAAGGGGAGGGGCTGGGAATATGGCCTAGTGGCAAGAGTGCTTGCCTCCTACACATGAAGCTCTCAGTTCGATTCCCCAGCACCACATATATGGAAAATGGCCAGAAGGGGCGCTGTGGCTCAGGTGGCAGAGTGCTAGCCTTGAGCAGGAAGAAGCCAGGGACAGTGCTCAGGCCCTGAGTCCAAGACCCAGGACTGGCCCCCCCCCAAAAAAAAAAAACAAAAACAAAAAAACAAGGGGAGCCCTCTAGACAAGCAAGCAAACCTTTCTTGGCACGCAAGTTAAGCCCATTGCTCTTTTACTGCTTTTCTGCTTAAATAATTAAGGATCCTAAGTACAAATTAAATGACCTCCAGTTGATAAGAAGAGAATGCCAGTGACTTAATTAAGTTGTAATTGACAATTCTTTGCCTGCATTCAATTAGCTTTCTGCAGAGCAAGTTGCACAGGAACATCTTCAACAGCTCCGCAGTGGGGCAGAAGCCCCGGGCTTTTGGGTGGTCATTCCACCCCAGTGGTCACGGCTTGCCCCAGCGCTGGGAGCGGTCAGATCTGAGAAACCCATCCACTAAGAGCTTTGCATGGGTCAGGCGCTCCTTACAGCCCGCTGACACCATTGTTATTAACATATCTGTTATAGACAAGTAATTTGCCCTAAACCATCCAGCTCATTATAGCAAAAGAAAGCCAGACTTAGTCTTTTGTTTGTTTGTTTGTATTGAGAGAGGATCTTAATTTGTAGTTCGGGCTGGTCTTGAACTTTGAGATTCTACTGCCTAAGCCTCTTGAGTGCTGGGATTATAGGTGTTGGCTGCTATGTCTGGCCAAACTTCTGTCTTTATAATGCCTAAGTTGGCAGGCTTAGCTGCTAATGCTGTGTCTCTGCATCCATTCCTCCAGTGGTGGGGACATCTCAGGGTGCTTCAGGCTGTGACCAGAAAACCCTACCACAAAGAAAGGTCTTTCTTCCATGTAACTGTAATCTTCTTTCTTGTAGCATTCATTCCTGTGGACTAGTTCTGTGCTCAAGAGTAGTATCACTTAAGATCTTTTGGGGTGGGGGGAGGGTGGTTTGAAGATTCCCCTCTAGGAGTGCAAAGGGGTACATTAGGCTGTCATCTCTAGAATAAGGCCAAGGGCTCCAGTGATCTGTTTGTGTCCCACAAAGCACCCCATACCTTAGTGAGTCAGCGTGCTGCCTTTGAGTAGGACGGTGCTGAAAGTTCTTCTGCCTGGTCCTCAGTGCCTAGGCAGGGATAGTGGCAGGCCTTTTGCAGAGGTCAGTTCTCAGGGCTGCTGGTCTGCTCACACTTGATAATGGCTCCTAGAGGGAGGCAGAGCCGGGGGCCGAGTGGCAGGCTGTGGAAGCTGCCAGCCTAGAAGCTAGAACAGTGTCCCTTCTGGGGACGCAGCCACTCCCACCCAGATTCACATAGAAAGGACACAGCGCCGCCCACCCCCTGGCAGGCCCATCAGAACCATTTGTCGTTTACTACACAAAGGGTGAGCCTACCTGGTCCCCATTGTTTTGGGTTGAATGTTTTTGTTTTTGCCAGTCCTAGGGCTTGAACTCAGGGTCTAGGAACTGTCCCTGAGCCTCTATGTGCTCAAAGCAAGTGCTCTACCACATCTTGTTTTCCTACCACTTTTCCTGAGTAGTTTATTGGAGATAAGAGTCTCACAGACTTTTCTACCCAGGCTGGCTTCAAACCGTGATCATCAGATCTCAGCCTCCTGAGTAGCTAGGATTACAGGTGTGAGCCACCACTACCCGATGGGTTGAACTAATTATTTCCTTCCACTACTTGGGGCCGTGTGTGTGTGTGTGTGTGTGTGTGTGTGTGTGTGTGTGTGTGTATACTCGTGCTGGTACTGGAGATTGAACTCAGGGCCTTGAGCTCTCCTATAGCTTTTTCCACTCAAGGCTGGTGTTCTGCCTCCTGAACCACAACTCCTTTTCTGGCTTTTGGGTGGTCACTGGGAGATAAGAGTCTGCTTGGGCAGGTTTGAACTGCAGTCATCAGATCTCAGCCTTTTGAGTAGGTGGGATTTCAGGAGTGAGCCACTAGCACCCAGCTAGGATTTCTTCTTTTCCTAGTAATTATTTTTGTTATATAATACAGTTCTAGCCAGTACTAATAATTGGCTGAAGTTAGAGATGGCAAATCTATGAGTATTACTCCTGTAAGGACAGCATCCCCTCCCGTGTTACCTCCTCCCCAGCACTGGGGATCGAACCCAGTATCTCCCATGAGACTATACCTACTGAGGTGTAGACATTTGTTTTACCATATACTGAGACAGGGGCTCACCAAATTGCCTAGGGTGACCCTGAGCTCAAGATCCTCCCAAGTCAGCTTCCTGTGCAGCTGGGATTATAGGAATAGACTACCATGCCTGGCCTTTTTTGGTTCCTGAGTATTTAAAGGCAAAAGACTTTCTGAAAATTCATTTGTAGCTAACGTGCATAAGAGGCCAGATAGATACCGAGGTGTATTAATACAGAATGTAGAAATTATATGGTGACGGTTGTTTTGTTTTAAATAGCTTAATTTATACTTTGTACATTGTTTTCAATTTGTTTTTTTTGTTTTTTAATCCTTGCCAAGAGTTTGTGGTGTTTTATGCTTTCCAGTAGCATTTTTTCCAGTTCTGTATGTGGATCAATCATAAGCCCCTCCGGGCAGGCTTTATTTTCCATTGGAGGTTCAGGCCAAATTCAATAGCCTTGCCTCATATTAGGGGAAGGAGTTAATTGAAAGTGTTTCTAATCTTCTGATCCTTGTCACATTTCTCTGCTATGCAATAATACACCAAGGAATTTTCAGAAAGTAAGCGTTGAGGGACTTAGTGTCGCTCCCTGCCTTAACAATCCCACAGTGTGGGCTTAGGCCAGAAGTAGGCAGAGATGCTGACCTGCAACTGCTACTTGAGAAAAACAGAGGAGACCGCACCCCAAAACTAAATGCCATGGAGAAGAGGTGTGAATTTGGGGTGCTGCCCAGCACCTCACTTCTTATTGTTTCAGATTCTGAGGAAAATCTTTCTTGGTCATTCAAAAGCTAAAGAAAGAGCTTTTTTTGAGCAAGCAGGGATTGTTGGTGGTTTGTTTGCTTATTTTAGTTATTTTTGCAACAATTTGGATACCTTTATGTTTATTTGTAGAAAGACTAAACTTCCTATATTTTAGATTTATTTTATGGAAAAGTGCAAGGGGTGACGTATTATCCACGCCATCTCTATGGCCCAAATAGGGATGATCACTAAAGAGCCTGTGCCAATGGCTCACGCCTGGGATCTGCTCAGGAACCTGAGATGTGAGGATGGTGGTTTGAAGCCAGGCCAGGCAGGAAAGCCCATGAGACTCTTATCTCCGATTAACTACCAGAAAAGCAGAGTGGAGCTGTGGTTCAAAGTAGTAGAGCAATAGCTTCAAGCACAAAGAGCTTCAAGCCCCAGGATGGAGGGGGGAAAAAAAGATTAAAAAAATTAGGATCTATTAGTTGTACAAGGGATTTCATTGTGGGATTTTCATATATGCACCAATCAGACTTACCCCTCTATCACTCCCTCATTCCTCCTCCCACAAAAAAAAAAACAATTGCAGCAAGTTTCACTTTTATTTTCACACATGTGTATAAAGTACTGCCACCATATTTGCCTTCCTGCTGGTACCTGCTCCCCATTGGAGCTGTTTTACATTCCTGACATTCACCTTTTCAGTCTTTAGTGTATATTAATTGTATAAAAGGATTTATTTCACCCATTCATATATCATCATTTAGTTCCTTTTAACCCTTCTATGGATCTCTTTTCCCTCCCACTTAGAGCATTTATTAGTTTATTTTAATTAAATTTTTAAATCTTTATTGAAAGGGTAATATGCAGGGGATTACAGTTATGTAACTAAGGTAATGATTACATTTAAAAATTGATTTATTTATTGTCAAAGTGATGTACAGAGGGGTTACAGTTTTATATGTAAGGCAGTGAGTACATTTCCTATCAAACATGTTACCTCTTCCTTCATTTTTCTCCTCCCTCCCCAATTAATTTCCCCCAAGTTGTACAGTTGGTTTACAGCATATAGTTTTGTAAGTGTTGCTGTTGCATTGGTTCACCTTTTGCCCTTTGTCTCTCCATTTTGATATTCCCCTTCCCTTCCCTAGTTCTGATAAATGTATTTACAATACCCAGGGTACCAAAATCAGTTACAGTGATATCAGGGGTAAAAACATGGGGAAGAAAGACAAAAGAAGGGCTGGGAATATGGCCTAGTGGCAAGAGTGCTTGCCTCCTACACATGAAGCTCTCGGTTCGATTCCCCAGCACCACATATATGGAAAACGGCCAGAAGGGGCACTGTGGCTCAGGTGGTAGAGTGCTAGCCTTGAGCGGGAAGAAGCCAGGGACAGTGCTCAGGCCCTGAGTCCAAGACCCAGGACTGGCAAAAAAAAAAAAAAGACAAAAGAATATGGCATAACCTCACATGGTACATTGAATATAACAACAACAATGATAAACCACTTATTTCCATAACTTGGAGTTCATTTCACTTAGCATCATTTATTTATTTTTATACTGGCCCTAGGACTTGATTTCAGGGCCTGTACTCTGTCCTTGAGCTTTGTTGCTCAAGATTAGCTAGCACTCTACCACTTCAGCCATAGCTCCACTCATGGCTCTTTGGTCCCAATCAAGATCCTCAGATCTCAACCTTTTGAGAGGATTACAGACGTGAGCTCCTGACACTGGGCTTTAGGTTTAATCCCAGGATTTCTCCTGTCTCAGAATAAAGTCAATCACTGATTCTCCCATCCCACCCTACTCGCCCTGAATCTTATATCTTATATCTTATTCCTCTGCTCTAAGCTTCTTTTCCTCTTGCTCCCTCCCCCACCCCATCCCCTTCAGGGCTACAAAACCAGCAAATTCCATTTGTCCTGGGATGGAAAGAACAGCTCCAAGGACGGCCCCCTCCCCCTTCTGAAGGTCCCGGCTCGGCTCAGCGGGAGGCTTTTGCCCAGGTCTGGTTGGGCACATTCTGTTTCCTTGTCTCTAGACTTCTGGCTGCTTGCACACAGATCAGTCACACAACTTGCTAGGCCAAAGGAGTTTTGATCTTATAACCTGAGACTTTCAGTGTCTATGTACATAATAATGATGATGATGAAGATGACATTGGTAATTTCTTTAATACTGGATCTCCTGTTTCTGTGGACCAGAATATGCAGATACTCATCTCAACTGATAATCTCATCTTCCAAGGAGAGATGAAGAATGCGAAGCAGCAACCACATACTAGGCAGTCTAAAGAGACATTAAGGCCAGGCAGCCTGTTAGTTTTGAGGCCTTGGAGTTCTGTTAGCAAAGAAAGGGGGAGCAGTTATTGTAATGGGACCTCGGGGTGTCTGCCAAAAATGATAGACTGATGGGAATGTGACTTAGTGGTAGAGTGCTTACCTAGCATGCATGAAGCCCTGGGTTTGATTCTTTAGTACCACATAAACAGAAAAGGCCAGAAGTGGCACTGTGTCTCCAGTAGTACTAGCCTTGAGTGAAAGAAGCTGAGAGACAGTGCCCAGGCTCTGAGTTCAATTCCAGGACTGGCGTGTGCGCATGCACATGTGCATACACATACACAAAGATAGACTACAAAGATTAAATGATCAATGCTATATGGTAAGAAATCAGAGTGAAAAAAAATGTTAGCAAAGAGATTTAGAAAAACTATTGGAGTGGAAAGAAAAGAGGTGATCTGAAGGACTTCATAGAGGAGGTGGCAAGGAGAAAAGCAGAATTTGGAACAACAAAATGTCCTGTACAAATACTGAGGTAAAGCCAGAATGAGCAAAAGCTCTAAGACTGAGACACATTGGTTTTTTGTAAGAGAACAGAATGGCTCTGTTTGACCAGCTATCAAGGGCGGGGGGAGAGGGGCGTGGGGGGGCGCGGGATGGGGGGGGTCTGGGCAAGCAGAGTTTTTGGTACTCTGACAGTGGCTATGGGCCTCGCAGGAGGATATACAGTCATGGACTGATATTCCTGTCGTCTGAGTTCTGTCCTGGGTCTGCAAGGCCTACTACACGGTGAGGCCTTGACCTTCCCCATCTTGGCTCAGTGTCACTTCAGGCAGCTTTGCTATCTCAGGACAAAAATGTGCGAGACACTGGTACATGTGCCATTACTCAACATCCAGCGAGCACTGCATGGGGCCATGGACCTCGTCTATTTTATCACTTCCAAAGTAAGAGAAATCTCCTGATGAAAGTGAAGTATGTTCTCTTTGGTGCTTTAAGGAGCACCGTGGTCCTGGCAGAAGAAAGGAGGGAAAGGGGGGAGGAAAGAGAAAAGGATTTTTCTAAACAATTTCCTTGGGTTGATAGGGATATTTGTCCATCTGTGTCATAGGTTTTGTGTGTGTGTGTGTGTGTGTGTGTGTGTGTGTGTGTGTGTGTGTGTGTATTCCTGTCCTGTGGCTTGACCTCAGGGCTTGGGTATTGTCCCTGAGTTTCGTGGTCAAGGCTAATAATACTCTACCACTGAGCCACAGCTCCTCTTCTGGTTTTCCCCTAGTTAATTGGGGACAAGTCTCATAGGCTGTCCTGCCTGGGCTGGCTTTGAACTGCAATCCTCAGATCTCAGCCTCCTTAGTAGCTAAGATTATAGGTATGAGCCACCAGCACCTAGCCGTGCCTTAGCATTTTTGCCCAAGGCTGGTGTTCTACCACTTGAGCCATATCTCTACTTCTAGCTTTGTGCTGGTTAATTCGAGATAAGAGTCTCATGGATTTTCCTACCCAGGCTGGCTTTGAACTGTCATTCCCATATCTCAGCCTCCTGCACAATTAGGATTCCAGGTGTGAGCCACTGGTGTTCAGCTTGTTTGTTTTTTTGGCATCACTGTGGTTTGAACTAGGGTTTTACCCTTGTCAACAGGGGCCTTGTCACTGAGTTATGCCTCTGGTCCCTTTTCATTCTGGTTATGTTTGTTTTGAGATAGGGTCTCAAGTTCTGAGCAAGTGTACATCTAGATCTTCATCTGCCTATTCTGGGTTTACCATAGTGGCTGAGATGACAGGCACATGATATCATGCCCAGCTTCTTTCTGGTGAAATGGAACCTCATAGTTTTAATTTTGTCTGGGCTGGCCTGGAACCGTGGTCCTCCTGATTCCAGCCTCCCAAGTAGCTAGGATTATTGGTGTGAGCCATTGATGCTACTTTTTGTGAAGTCTCTAGAACTGAAATTTACTCAAACTGTGGAATAGTTAAGAGAAAGATAAAACAGCTTAAACATTTGGGAAGAGGATCTGGCTATGGTGATTCATGCCTGTAATCCCAGCTACCCAGGAAGTGGAAAATGGAAGAACAGCAGCCTGAGGCCAGCTTGAACAAAAAGTGAATCACACCCCATCTCAGTCAACAAGTGTGGCTGTTCACATCTGTAATCCCAGCTATGCAGGAGGCATGAGTGGGAGGATCTTGGTCTGAAGCTGGCTTGAACATAAACTTAAAACCCTACCCAACAAAACCCCCAAAACTTAAGGCCCTATGCAAAAATATAAATAAAATTTTAGAAGACTGGGGGCATGGCTCAAGCAGTAGAGTGCTTGCCAAGCAAATATGATCTGAATTTCTGTGGGAATGAAAAATGGTGGACTAGCTTCTGGAAATCAGGAGATACCTCACAAAACAGCTTGTAATGAAGGGGCCAAAGCTTAGGGCGGTGGGCGGAGTGCTTCCCCACCTTCTAATCCTGCCAAAGAAGGTCTACTCTGTCACTGCTCTCTAGAACACGGTCATGTATTCATTCAATGTGCATTTCTGGAGCACCCCCTGTTTTTCAGGAATTAGATTTGATAGTGGGCATCTGCAATAAATAGTCACCTTCTGTGTCTGCCCTAAGAAATACCCTCCTGTGTGGTGATCTCAGTGCCACTGGCCTGGTCATGTGAGAGGAGCCTGTGTGGCAGAGGCACCCGAGCTCGCTTTGATCTCACTGCGGAATGTAGCTGCAAGGACAAGCTTTTGCCCAGCTCTGCCACCTGCGGTTCTTCTGCTTACACATGGTGCCCAGGAGAGGCGGTCATAACAGGCAATTGTGATATATGTACTTGGCCTTTACACAAGACTTTAAAGTCAATTGAAGCTGGGCACTAGTGGCTCATGCCCGTGATCCTAGCTACTCAGAAGACTGAGATCTGAGGATTGCAGTTCAAAACCAACCTGGCAGGAAAGTCTGTGAGACTCTTATCTCCAATTAATCTCTCCTGAAAACAAAGTAGTAATGTGGCTCAAAGTGGTAGAGCACTAGATTTGAGCAAAAAGAGCTGGGACAGCACCCATGACTGACAGAAAAAAGAAAGTCAGTTTCAAGCTTAATGGAACAACTAGAGACAGTCTGGGGGTAATTTCTTGCTTTCTCACTTTCTGCAGTTATAGTCACGGGCTCTGGTGATTGCAGCCCTGCCTGGTGCTCTGACACAGTGAGGATATGTGACATTGAGGCTGAAAGGAACCTGACCTGGTTTTCCTCTTTGCCTTTTTTATTTGGCACATGAATTCCATTCCCTACTGAGTCTTCCTCCTGTGCTCAGCTAAGTTTAAAAAACAAACAGGAGAACTTCAGTTTTCCTAGTTCAGCTAACATGCAAACATCTAATCCTCTTAGTTTTCTTGCTTTTGCAAACAGGGATTTGTTGGGATAAAAATCCTTAAGTAGTTCAGTCACATGGACTTAAGTATTTATTTAGTGATGCCCCCCCCCCCCCGCAATGTCTAGTGGGCAAAGCCCATTAGAAAAGTGAAGCAATAAATTGTTAATGCCCTCCAGAGCCATATTCTCTGCTAATTTCCAACCACAGGCCCAGCAGCTTTCATGAAAGCACAGGGCACATGCCATCCATTCATGTCTGTGAGGAAGGAATGGTCCCTTCACAGTTAGCTAATATTCCATTCAGCTTTCTCATCTTCCATTCTGGCCATTGGGAATTCAAGACTAACGCAGTAACTTCACTGTCTAATTAGTAGGCACTAGGCACAGTGACCACTGCACTGGGGGTAGATGGAGTGTGCTGGTTTGAAATGATAATTTAATTTAAAAAACAAAAGTAGTGTAAAGTATTTTTTGTTAAATACAACTTTATTGGGAAGCTTCTAAGTGTGTTGTTTTCAAGGTACTTTTTTTGTTTTGTTGCTGTTTCCCCCCCCCCCACCCCCCACTGGCATTGGGGCTTGAACTCAATGTCTCATGCTCTGCTTTCTTGCTTATGGCTGGTGTTATACTACTAGAGCCATGCCTCCAGTCTAGCTTTTTTTTTTGCTACTTAATTGTAGATGATGGGGGCTAGGAATATAGCCTAGTGGTAAAGTGCTTGCCTCAAATACATGAAGCCCTGGGTTCGATTCCTGAGCACCACCTATATAGAAAAAGCCGGAAGTGGTGCTGTGGCTCAAGTGGTAGAGTGCTAGCCTTGAGCAAAAAGAAGCCAGGGACAGTGCTCAGGTCCTGAGTTCAAGCCCCAGGACTGGTGAAAAACAAAAACAAAATAATTGGAGATGATGTCTCATGGACTTTTCTGCCCTGGCTGGCCTCAAACTTCATTCCCAAGTCTCAGCCTCTTGAGTCACTAGGATTATAGGCATGAGCCACAGGCATTGGCCTACTGTGTACTTGAGTTCTCCAATCTGGTACCCAGAAGGCTCTCCGTGTAGTAAGCTAAAATGCTCTTGGAGCCCTGAAGCCTGGAAGAACATGGAGTCTGTTGTTCAACTTGACCATCTTTCACCATGAAAGGAAAGTGGAAGTAACTTACACAAGAGAAATGTGGAAGTAGAAGAATCAACACACACAGGTAAGTCACTTTGCTTCTAAGATTATTTAAAAGAACAAGGAAGCAAGTCTAGCAGTTATCTGTGAGGTGATGTCATGTGATTTTGTTAAACAAACCATGGTTCAATGGGAGAAAGATTTCCTGTTGGTTAGAGGCTGATGACATTTGGCAGATTGGAGCTGCGACCAATTAGGAGTTGAGAATACTCCAATAGCATTACTAAATTCAAAAACAAGATGCCTGTGAGCCAGGCGCTGGTGGCTAACACTGTAATCCTAGCTACTTGGGACACTGAGATCTGAGCGTGGAAGTTTGAAGCCAGCTAGGCAGGAAAGTCCATGAGACTTTTATCTATAGTAAATCACAGAAAAAGCTGGAAGTGGTGCTGTAGTTCAAGAGGTAGAGTGCTAGACTTGAACAAAAAGAGCTTCGGGACAGTGTCCAGGACCAGAGTTCAAGACCCAAAACCCACCTTTGGATTTTGCACAAGACTTTTTTTTTTATGTAGCAATTGTTACTATGGGGAAAATTGTCAATGTCCCTATTGGTCAATAATTATTCTGAAGTCCATTTTTCCAGCTTGTTTTTGTGCCATAGTAGGGCTTGAAGTCAAGGCCTGGCACTGCCCCTTCGCTTTTCTTGCTTAAGGCTAGCTTTCTACCACTAGGGCCACAGCTCCTCTTCTAGTTTTCTGGTGGGTAATTGGAGTTAAGAGTCTCATGGACTTTCCTGCTTAGGCTGGCTTCAAACTGCAATCCTCAGATATCAGTCTAAGTAGCTAGGATTACAGAGATGAGCCACTGGTGCCCAGATGTACCTTAAAGTGTGAATGCTATATGTGAGGGTCAGAAAGGAGATTTAAAAAGATTGGGAGGGGAGAGGAGTAGTAAATGGCTAAGAGGAGCTTCCATAGCTGCCTTCTAAGCAGGCCCCCTCAGCATTTGTCTGCAACTTTTCCAGTAGCCCCTTGATCTTTGGGATCCACCCCTCCCCTCACTAGGTGCTTAATCTGCACCCCGCAGTTGCTGAGGACCCTCCTAAGTGGGCAGGCGCCTCCAAGTTAGAGCACCCTGGCTCCCAGCATGCTGGGCTGACTGTAGGCCCTGTGAGGGCCTGGCGGGCCTCAGCCTCTTCCCCAGAATTGAAGCTGGGCCCTGCCACCCTTCTTGGCCCCAGGCACCAGGAAGCCGGCCCATAAGGAACTGAGCGATCATGTGTCCAGGAATGACTCACTCGGGGTTTTCTCTCACCCACCACCAAGTGCTAGGGTGAAGCAAGTTCCCAATCTAGGACCCCCAGGGTCCTTCCTATGGCAACTCCCACTTCTCCTGGCTCCAGTCACTGGTAGCAGCCAGTGTAGACTTCGATGGATCTGCCTGAATTGAATCTCCAGCTCCACCAGCTCTGTGACCCCAGAGAAGGCATTATTTTTTGTTTGTTTGTTTGTTTATATTTATTTATTATTTTTTGCTGGTCCTGGGACTTGAACACTGGGCTTGGGTGCTGTTCCTGAGCTTCTTTTGCTCAAAGCTAGCACTCTATCACTTGAACCACAATGCCACTTCTGGCTTTTTCTGTGCTTAATTGAAGATAAGAGTCTCAGGGACTTTTCTCCCTGAGCTGGCTTCGAACCCCAATCCTCAGATCTCAATCTCAGCTAGGATGGCAGGCATGAACCACTGGTGCCCAGCTCCAGGGATACATTTTCATGTCAGCCTACCTCAGTTTTGTTATCAGTGAAATGGGCAGCATCATACTAATACCTCATAGGGGGTCTTGAATATTATATAAAATAACATGTAAAGTGTGCATGATAATTACAATGCTTAGGAAAAAAATAGAGCTGGGATATAGTTTAGTGGTAGAATGCTTGTCTATCCAGCAGGAAGATCCTGGGTTCAGTCCCCAGCAACACACACACACACACACACACACACACACAGTGGCATGACTCTTTGTGATATTACCATGTTAACTTTTGTTTGGTCGCTAAACACAGCATCTCCCTACTTTCCTTTCATTTTCAAATAAACTTGCTCTGTCTGGAGAGAGAGAGAAAGCAAGAGAAAGGGAAAGGGAAGGAAAGAAAGGAAAAGAAAAAAGAAAGAAAAGAGAAGAGAGTTTTACACTTAGGCAGGAAGATACCTAGTTTGAGACCAGCCCTTTTCGCAGATAAGACTCACATTTATAAGAAGCAGGCTAAAAGTATAACTTGGGAAAGAAGGAGCAGAACCAATAGGGCCTGGCTGAAGGAATGCATACCCTTGCCTGGGGTTCAGGAGGAGTTTGGGCCCAACGGCCAGTCATGCAGCTTGCCTGCCCTGCCTGTCAGCAAGTCTTGTGTGCTTGGGGCACAAATGGTTCCCACAGTGGTCTTGTCCAAAGCAGAGCCTCCCCTACTGTCCTAGTGGCACTGAGCAAGATGAGCTAAGTTGGTGTGGAAAGTCCTCTCCCAGCAGAGCTGGCTGTCCTCACAGGCCACCAGCCTGCACTCTTCCTGCAAGTCCAGCCCATTCTGGACCCTCTGGGGTAGAGCCAGACCTCAGGAGCTTGGTAAGGTGTGAGGGAGGCTCAGAGAAAACCAAAGGGAAGCAAGTGGTGTCCCCTCAAATGAAAAATGCCATATGACCCAATGTCAGTGTGATCCTGGCCAGCCAGGGGATGCCATTTGTTCTTTTGATGCTAAAACTAAGTCATCGCCAGGCAAACAGGTAAGGATGGTCACTGTAGTGACCCTGTACCCCAGTCTAAGGGATGTGAGGGGATTAAGGACAAAAAGCATCAAAGATGCTGGGTCACGGGGTGACTTGTGTCTAGACTGTTTGCCGTCTTTCTTTATAGGGAGCGTTGGTTAAGAATTGCCTTTGTGAGGCAGCGTGTTCATGGAGTGTTTCCTTGGGGCCAGTCCCCTTGACGTTAGGTTTTCTCAATCTTGGTACAGGTAGTATTTGGGTGTGTGTGTGTGTGTGTGTGTGTGTGTGTTGGGGATTATTCTGTGCGCTATAATTCATTTTGCTACATACCTTACCTCTACCCACTAGATATCACGAAAAATGTCATTGGCATTACCAGTCACGTCTTGGGGCCCCAAATGGCCCCCAGTTAAAATCCATTATTCTAAGGTCCAAAGCAGTTTTCATGTTTTAAGAAAACGGCTGATGATCTTTGTACCCTTTCTGATTTACAACTTTTTGTCCTCCAGATGTCATCCTTTCTAATATCTTGATTATGGCCATGTTCCCTACCCCCCACCCATAATCTAAGACCTTGGAATTACTTAGGGGATTCTGGAACATGCCTAAGGAACACATTTTGTCTAATAGTCTGGAAAGAAGAATCAATCCATTGAGTCTTTCTAGATAATCTGGATATTCTCTTCTCATTTTGTGTCATTGAGGTTCACTGGAGCAAAGCAAGTACAGGTTTTGGTGTCTTAGGGAGAAACTCCCTACCATAATTAAACTTGATCTTCTCACTCAGAAGTACACATTCTCCAACTGTACAACTCATGGGGGGAGAGGGAAAGAGGTGGAGGAGAGGCGGGGGAAAAATGAGGGAGCGGGTAACAAGTTGAAGAAGAAATGTTCCCACTGCCTTACATATGAAACTGTAACCCCTCTGTACTTCACTTTGACAATAAAGGAAAAAAAGGTTTTAAAGGAAACACTTGAAAAACTTAGAAAAAAAAAAGAAGTACATGTTCTCTTATGGTGCTAGCTTCACCTAGGCTATTTCTAAAATTATGAATTCATTTTCCATGTAATAATGTGTACTCTTGGAGAAATAATTTCAATCTTAAAAGTTTCCAATAACTCAGCCCCTGTGTAGCAACTGTTGAATGATCTGGAGTCTTCTGCTTTGTTCAGTCACTTGAATTCTTTCTCATTATTAAGTGAAAAAATATTCTAAACACTATTCTGTGGTTGCTATGGCAACTTCATGTCAGAAGGTCATCTGGTCCACTGTTTGGCTTTGAACAAGAGGTCTAATACTATTTTAATAAAGTTTTGCAGAAATGGGAAGTCTGATTATCTTCCTTAGTAAACTATTCCAATGTTTAATTATTCTCAGAGTCAGAATTTCTCCCTTAGCCATTGAAAACAATTTCTCCTTATTATATTTAATTAGAACAAATTTTAATCCAATTATGAAAACTCCATAGACCTCTACAGAGCCACAGAATGCAAAAGAGAAAATAAAAATCACCTGCAGTCTGACTGCCCAAGGAAAATTGTTTTGGGAACTAATGTGTCTTTAATAAATACATGTTATATGTAAATATGTGTGCTATATGCTTATTAGATTAACTTCTCATTCAGGGCGTGCTAGGGATAGAAAACACTTCCACCATTTTGTGGTGAGTTTTCATCTGTGAATGGAGCATCCTTAATATGAAAGTTCAAAACCAAAATGCTCCAAAATCTAAAATATTTACCACAGGGAAATAATTGTGTACACCATGGAACTGCCTGGTTCAAAAATATTAGTGTGTATAAGTACCTCCACACTATATAAGTAATGTATATACAAAACAAGTGGATTTTGTGTTTAGACTTGGATTCTGACCTACCTCAAGATATAGATATAGATATAGATATAGATATAGATATAGATATATTCTCAATATTCTCAATCTGAAAAATATCCAAAATCTGAAAGACTTCTGGCCCTGGCCCTAACCATTTTGGATAAGAAACAATGTACTTGTACTGTACTTTCAAATAAATGAAGGAGTCTCCTGGAAGAACTAAAGACTACACACAAAAGGCCAAGCTCACACCCATAATCCTTAGGAAGCTGAGATCTGCAGGTCCTGGTTCAAAACCCAGGCAAAAAGGTCCAAGAGAGTTTCCCTTCTTCTCTCTCTCTCTCTCTCTCTCTCTCTCTCTCTCTCTCTCTCTCTCTCTCTCTCTCTCTCTCTCTTCATTCATGGGGCTTAAACTCAGACACTTGAGAACTATCCCTGAGCTTTTCTGCTCAAGGCTAGTCTTCTGGTGGTTATTTGGGGATAAGAGTCCCATGGACTTTCCTGCCTGGCTGCCTTCCATCCAGCCACTGGCGCCCAGCTCCAAGAGACTCTTACCTTCCAATTGACTACCGAAAAGCTGAGAGTGCAGCTGTGGTTCAGGCGTCAGAGCACCAGCCTCAGAGAAAAAGCTAAGCCAAGCCAGGCACTGGTGACTCACACGTGTAATCCTAGCTACTCATGAGACTGAGCTATGAGGTTTGGGATTCAAAGCCAGCCAGGGGAAGAAAAGCCTCTATGAGACTCTTGTCTCCAGTTAACCTCTCAAAAACCAAGAGTGGGGGCTGGGAATATGGCCTAGTGGCAAAGTGCTCTCCTCGTATACATGAAGCCCTGGGTTCGATTCCTCAGCACCACATAAACAGAAAAAGCTGGAAGTGGCACTGTGGCTCAAGTGGTAGAGTGCTGGCCTTGAGCAAAATGAAGCCAGGGACAGTGCTTAGGCCCTGAGTTCAAGCCCAGGACTGGCAAAAAAACAAAAAAAGCAAGAGTGGTACTGTGGCTCAAGTAGTAGAGTGCTAGTCTTGCAAGAAGAGGCTCAGGGACAGTGTCCAAGCCCTGAGTTCAAGTCCCACAACTGACAGCAAAAAAAAAAAAAAAAAAAAAGCTAAGCCAAAGCAGGAATCCCTAAGTTTAAGCCCCAGTTCTCTCTCTCTCTCTCTCTCTCTCTCTCTCTCTCACACACACACACACACACACACACACACACACACACACTGAATAATCATGAAGACCTGACAGTATATCATCCTGAAGGCATCACTTTAGTAAACTAGACTAGGAATAGGTTTATAATCTACCCTTTGGAAATGCATTTGTGCTACCCAAGCCAGTACTATTACAGCTTCATTCTTCTCCTCTCTACAAAAGGCAGAATTTGAGGTGGTGAATTGTTTTGAAATTTGTGTTTCTTCACTTAGTAATCTGTCTCAAGATTTCTCAATGGCAGCGCATTGAGACATAGCTTTCATTGCATGAATGGGTCATCATTTATTTAATGAGCCCTTGGTTGATGGTCCTTTGATTTGTGTCCAGTCTTTTGCTGTTACAAACAATACCATAATAAATTAGCTTGTCTGCATGTCATTTCAGAAGCATAAAAAATGTCTGTGGAATATAATTTCAAAGTAGAATTGCTAGTAAGGGCCAAAATAACTGTACCAATGGGTCAGCCTGTCAGGAATGTCAAAGAGGACTATTTGTCCCATGGTTTTGCCAATGTCACCTGTGACCAGTCTTCAAATTTTTTTTTGTTTATTTGTTTTTTGAGCTGGTACCAAGATTTGATTGAACTTAGGGTCTTGAACTTGCTTTTTTTTTTTTTTTTTCTCATCGCTGGTGCTCTACCACTTAAGCCATGCCTCCAGTCCAGCTTTTTGCTCATTAATTGGGAATATAGTCTTTTGGACATTCCAGTCTGAACTAGTCTGACTACTTAGGATTGTGGGGATAAACCACTGGCACCTGGAAATTTTAAGAACTTTTGCCAGTCTGATGTGATATTTTAGAATAGTTTGAGTTTGTGTTCTTCCATAAAGTTAAAGGCCAGTTGTGTAATTTTTGGTCAACTCTTCCCATGTAATTTTTTTTAATTGATGCTCATTTTTTTCTATTCTATGTTCTATTTTTCTCAATTGATTTTGTTTATGGTTAAAAAAATTGTATGGGTACTGGCTCAAGTGGTAGAGTGCTTGCATTGAGCACAAAAGCTTAGGAACAGTGCTCAGTCCCTGAGTTTGAACCCCAGGACTGGCACACACACACCAAGAAAAAAAAAATGCATGTAGTTTAAGCCATTAGTCTTTTGGCTTCTAAATCATAATGAAAGGGCCTTAATTCAAGATCATCAAATAATTCTTTCCTGCTTTCTTGCAGCACTTTTGTGTTTTAATTTTGCAAGCTTGGATATTTGCCCCTTTCAAGACTTATCCTGATGTGAGCTGAGGCGTAGATTCAGCTTGCTTAAGTTGTGGATATATCAAGGCCATGTACTCAGTACTTCCTGTTTCTTCTGGTGTGAGGCACGGCTTTCATTTTACTAAGTTCTAAGTTTGTACTAGGCTCTTGGAGGTACTTGGCTATTGCTTTGACTGCTCAGGTACCAGTAATCTCTTTTTGTGTGTAAGTGTCTATGTTTTACATTCGTTTGGAAGTCAGAGACTTACTGTAAGCCCCAGTTTGCTTCAATCTCATAATCCTGCCTCAGTTTACTGGGATTAGAGGCATGCACCATAACACCTACTAGAAAACTCTTTTTTTTAAGAATGTTTTTAGCATCTACTCTGTAAGTTATTTTCTCTATGTATTAAAGGCCCACATTATTACATTTACACTCCTGCCCCACAGTTTGTATTTTTGGCAGGAGTGGAGTTTGAACTCATGGGGCAGGTGCTCAGCCTCTGGAGTTAGGCCTCCAGCAAAAATGCAAATACTAGCCAGGCACTGGTGGCTCATGCTTGTAATCCTAGTTACTCAGGAGGCTGAGATCTGAGGCTCATAGTTCAAAGCCAGTTCAGGCAGGAAAGTCCATGAGGCTCTTATCTCCAATTAACCACCAGAAAACTGAGAGAGGGCGCTGTGGCTCTGAGTGGTAGAGCCCTAGCCTTGAGCAAAACAGCTCAGGCCTGGAATTCAAGCCCCAAGACCAGAAATTCAAACATTTTATTGTTCTCTGTTTAAAGAGCATCTTTTAGAATGTCCCTTAGTGATGGTCCACTTGGGATGAGTTTTGTTTTTCTTTTTCTTGTTGTTTTTTTTTTGCCAGTCCTGGGCCTTGGACTCAGGGCCTGAGCACTGTCCCTGGCTTCTTTTTGCTCAAGGCTAGCACTCTGCCACTTGAGCCACAGCGCCATTTCTGGCCATTTTCTATATATGTAGTGCTGGGGAATCGAACCCAGGGCCTCATGTATACGAGGCGAACACTTTACCACTAGGCCATATTCCCAGCCCACTTGTTTTTCTTTTTCTTTATTCCTTTTGCACAGTGCTATTGATTGAACACAGAGCCTTGCCCACGCAAAGCAAGCAAGCGCCTTGCTACTGCGCTACATTGCCAGCCCCATCTTCAACCTTCCTCTGATTGAAGATGTTAGTATTTCGTCCTTTATGTGTGTGTGCACATGCACGTGTGTGCTAATACTAGGACTTGAATTCAGAGCCTCATGCTCTCATTTGGCTTTTTTGCTCAAGACTAGCACTCTACCACTTAAGCCATACTTCTACTTCTGGCCTAAAATTTTTACTGGTTAAATGAAGAGTCTCTTGGATTTGCCTGCCCTGGCTGGCTTTGAACCTCAATCCTCAGATCTTAACTACTCAGTCTCCTGAGTAGCTACGATTACAGGTGTGAGCCACTGGTGCCTGGCGTCTGTATTTACTTTGGAAGAAGAATAGAATTCCAGGTTCATAGTTTGACTTTGTTTCCCAGCCCAACTGACAGTATCATCCTAGTATTTCCTGTCTTCCATTGGTTGTGCTAAGAAAGTGGTTGTCAGTCTGTCTGCAAGCTGCATGTGTGGTTTGTCTAATCCTCTCAACACTTTGAGTCCCTGTGAGTTCACACTCGCCCTGCATTCCCTTCTGCCTGTTGCTCCTGTTGTCTCCACATAGCTGGTTATCTCCTACTGTACCATGGATTTTGTCTTTGAAAATGACCTTGTAGAAATCATTAGATAATGACTAAGATTAAAGGATGCTTCTTCTAACCACTCCTGTATTTACTGAGATTTTGCATTATACTACAGCATATAGTATTAGTGGAACCTGGGAATTTTCCTGTGTGGGGATGGGCATTAGGATCCATTTGCTTGTTTTTATCTCTTCCCCTTGAAAATAAAATATTATATGGCTTTTGTGTATGTGTGACCATCTTGGAGCTTGAGCTCAGGGCCTGGGCGCTATCTCTAAACTTTTTCACAAAGGGCTAGTGCTCTACCATTTCAGCCACAGCTCCAATTCGGGATCTTGGTGCTTAATTAGAGTCAAGAGTCTCAAAAAAAATAAAATAAAAAAGAGTCTCACAATTTTCCTGCCTTGGGTGGCTTTGAACTGCAATCCTCAGCTCTCCGTCTCTTGAGAAGCTAGGATTACAGGCATGAGCCACCAGTACCTGGCTAATTTTTATTTTTTTATTATTATACTTGTGATGTACAGAGGGGTTGCAGTTATATGTCAAGTAATGAGTACATTTCTTCCTTCCTTCCTTCCTTCCTTCCTTCCTTCCTTCCTTCCTTCCTTCCTTTCTTTCTTTCTTTCTTTCTTTCTTTCTTTCTTTCTTTCTTTCTTTCTTTCTTTCTTTCTTTCTTTCTTTCTTTCTTTCTTTCTTTCTTTTTTTGCTTATTTTGTTCTTTTGCCAGTTCTGGTGCTTGAACTCAGGGCCTGAGCACTGTCCTTGGCTTCTTTTTGCTCAAGGCTAGCACTCTTACCACTTGAGCCACAGCACCACTTCTGGCTTTTTCTATATACGTGGTGCTGAGGAATCGAACCCAGGGCTTTATGTACATGAGGCAAGCACTTTACCACTAGTGCATATTCCCAGCCCCATGAGTACATTTCTTTCTGGACAGTGTCATCCCTTCCCTCGCTCTCTCCCAGTTTTGATTTTTTTTCTTTTCTTGGTTTTGTTTATATTTTGTCCTCCCTCCTCCCCCTCCCATTTTGAAACAAGGTGTCTGTCTGCTACTCCTGAGTTTGCATATTCCACCAGGACTGACAAACAGTAGCATGGTGGCCTCAGCTTCTCCGTACCTCTGATATAACTGCTGCCCTTCATTGCCTTTGTGTCCCACCACCCTCCGCCTATCCCCTTCTGCCCCAGGAGCCCCTGCCTTCCCCACACCCCAGCTGCTGAAAGATAAATATCCAGCTCAGCAGGGACATCCAGGTGCCACCACAGCGCCAGGGCGGGCTGGCAGCTGTGCATCGCTACCCTTGAACTCTCCTTGCCCTTCACCAGGCTGCTGCCTAGTCACAAATACCACGCTGAGCACGGCTCAGGAGCCGGGGTGGGCGGGGCGTGAGGTGGGGGGTGTTGTAGAGTGAATGAGGAAAACATGCTCACCGCTCATTCATTTACTCTGATCTCGGGAAGAAGCAGAATGAAGGTTGCAGTAGGCTGAGCAAATGCATGTTGTGTTCTCACCAGGACTGAGGTGGCTGGAAGCTGTGTCTTGCCAGCCCCACTACCCAGCCTGCTCCAGCCACCCATGCCAGAGCCATCCTTCTAGATCTGCAGCCACGCCCCCCCCCCCTCTTTCTTGAGTGTTCCTTTTGCTCACCTCACCCCCAACACCCAATGAGGAGCTTCCACTCTCAGTGACCCACAAGCCTGGAGTTGCTTTTTCTGTTGCATTTAGAAAAAATAAAATGAGGTGGGGGGGGGGGGGGCTGGGAATATGGCCTAGTGGTAAAGTGCTCGCCTCATATACATGAAGCCCTGGGTTCGATTCCTCAGCACCACATATATAGAAAAAGCTGGCGCTGTGGCTCAAGTGGTAGAGTGCTAGCCTTGAGCAAAAAGAAGCCAGGGACAGTGCTCAGGCCCTGAATTCAAGCCCTAGGATTGGCAAAAAAAAAAAAAAAAAAAAGACGTTTGGTGGGGTTTAGGATTCCCAATATTATATCAAACGTTATTTGGAAAGAGTCTTCTGTATCTCAAAAAAGGAAAACTTTCTAAAATCAGGGTAGCGATTTCTTATATTCTATAATGAAATACAGATAATTTTTCTGTTTTACTCTTCCCCAAATCTAAGTGATTCTCTTCTTTGTGTTTGATAAATAAACAAATGCATTACCTGTGCTGATTGTCCTCCATGAAAGCCACATTTACCCCCGTTTCTAGAAAGTCCACAGCATTCATAGAGCAGGCTGCATACCCCAAAATGTCAGTGGTTTTCCCAGAAAAAAATGTAGTTTGTAAGTCAGGCACCAGTGGCTCACACCTAATCCTAGCGACTCAGGAGGCTGAGATCTGAGGATTGAGGTTCAAAGCCAGCCCAGGAAGAAAAGTCCCTAAGACTTTTATTTCCAATTAACAAGCAAAAAGCTGGATGTGGGGCATTGACTCAAGTAGTAGAGCACCGGCCTTTATTGAAAAACCTACTTGGGGCATTGAGTTTTAGCCCCAGAACTAGTACCAGAAGAAGAAGAAAAAAAGTACGTTTTGTTAAGGGAGTATTTGTGAAATTTAGGCAATTCAGACTGATGGTGACTTTGACTTTCTCTTTTCTTTCAGGTAGTCTCATTATCTAGCCTCTGCCCACAATCCTCCTCTCAGCCTCCTAAGTGCTGTGATTACAGGTGTGCACCATCATGTCTATTCACTTGGCCCTTTTCAACCCATAATGACTATATGTTCACTTGGCCAGAGAAGAGAGTCTAGGGGAGAGAGCATGCTAGATTTGGTGAGCCACCCACCCATCCCATCATGGGCCCACGCATCATTTCCTCTTCATCCATTGACCAGAACTAAGTCCAGGATGTGTTGTTACCTGAAGCCTAGAGGAGGACCACAGAAGGGGCGACCAAAGCACTTTGGATTTTTAATAACTTTTTAATACACCGAGTGGTTATCCTTGTAAAGGAACCTCCTCGGGTCCTCCTCAGCTGACATGTCTCTACAATTCCATCATTCTTTTTGTTTTATTTCAAGAAGTAACTTTGGAGCAAGGCACTTGTGGCTCATCCCTGTAATCCTTAGCTGGGATCTGAGGAGGCTGAGATCTAAGGATTATGATTTGAAGCTAGCCCAGGCAGAAAAGTTCATGAGACTCTTAATCTCCAATTAATCAGCAAAAGTCCGGAAGTGGATATATGACCCAAGTGGAAGAACATTAGCTTTAAGGCCAGCAAGCTGGTGCGCGTGTGCGTGCACATGCGCGCGCGCGCACACACACACACAGCCTTGGTAGCACAGTCACACTAGGAGGGGTGTTTATACCTGGTTGGAAGCCAGCATGAGGAGGAGGCATCTAGTGGACCCTGAACACCATGATTCCTGCTGGGATGAGGGCGCCTCCCTTGGGGCTCCTGGCTGAGCACTGACTGGTCCCATAACCTTGAACTAGACGGGCCTCTGAATCTCTGGCTTCTTATCTAGATGAACTAGTGGGTATCTGAGGATCTCATCCTTGGAAGGCCTGATTCTAAGAATTTGGCCTGTGCTTTATCCTTCCTTTTAATAACAGCAGAATCACAAAGTCTGGAGGACATTTTATAGCCATTCATAAATCTCTGTGTTTGTGTGTGCGTGCACGTATGCACGTGTGCCAGTAAATGGGTCTTGAACTAAGAGCTTTGCCCTCTTGCTTAGCTTTTTCCTTCAAGACTGGAGCTCTACCACCTGAGCTACAGCACCACATCTGGCTTTTTGCTGGTTAGTTGGAGATAAGAGTTTTTCAGGATTTGTCTGCCTAGGCTGGCTTTGAAGCATGGTCCTCAGATCTCAGCCTCCTAAAAATAACTAGGATTACAAGCTTGAGCCATTGGCACCCGGCTTAGAGTGAATTCTTCAATACTGTGATCTCTTCTAGAACAATGTTTCTGAATAGCTCTATATATTTTATTATCAGCAAATAAGTTATAGTTACTAGAAGTAGTAATCATTGGTAGAAAGGAACATTTTTTATACATAAGTTCTGTATATGTGTACGCATCAAGCATGGTGATTCTTCACTTAAAAATATCTAAAGGAGGGGAGGCGGAGTGAGGGAAATTGGGATAAAATGAGGGAGGGTATCAGAGTTCTACTGGGAGAGCCCACAAATGTCATTGGGGAGCAGAGACTGACAGGTACTACTCAGGAGGCTGGGATCTGAGGATCATGGTTCCAAACTAGCATGGGCAGGAAAGTCCCTGAGTCTCTTGTCTCCAATAAACTACTAGGCTTACCTATGTCAATTTCCCATGGAGCCATGTTGTCTCGGGCCTGAGCCTTCTACTTCAGCAGGCCCTGTCCACCATTGCCTTTCTGGTTTTTTCCAGGCTTGCAAAGGAGAACCACTCCTCTTAATAGTCACTTGTTCCCTCCATTTCTTTAATCCTGGTAATCCTTCAGTCTGTTTATTCACCTTCCCCTCAGGTTTTGGAACCAGGCATCCAGGTGGCCTCTTTCTGTTGATTTAGCATATCTTTGTATCTGCTGGATCCTGAAGATTATCTCTCAGGAGACGTGTTCCCTGAATGATAATCTTACCATACAGAGTGTAAAACGTGCAATTGATTTAATAATAGCTTCTAAAATGAGTAAATAAACAGATGGGTTATCTGAGAAATGTTAGAACATGTAATTTGGTGTATGGTACCGAGGAGATTTTAAGATGATGAGGGGAACACATAAGGTGGACCTCTAAAAATGGTGACAGACAGAGGGAAGGAAGGAAGGTGGGAAGGAAAGAAGGAAGAATGGATCTTAAAAGATCCCTTTCAGGGCTGGAAATGTGGCTTAGCGGTAGAGTGCTTGCCTAGCATGCATGAAGCCCTGGATTTGATTCCTCAGTGTCACATAAACAGAAAAGGCCAGATGTGGAGCTGTAGCTCAAGAGGTAGAGTGCTAGCCTTGAGCAAAAGAAGCTCAGGGACAGTGCCCAGGCCCTGAGTTCAAGCCCCAGGACTGGCATGCGCGCACGCACGCACACACACTCACACACACACGAATGCACATAGATGATAATAAGAACTTCACCTGCAAACCAGGCAGGAGTGGGGAGGTGGGTCCACCTCCTGGTGCCCAGCTTGTGAGTGACATTGGCATTGAACTGTAAGCCTGTCTTTGAGAGGGGCCAGATGAGCCAGGGAAGCTGTCATTCCGCGTCCAGGGAATTGGTGTGCGCGCTCTGATTGGATCATTTTGTACATGGAACTCAGCAAGGATGCTTTGAGCTCTGCTCTTTAGAGAGGTGAATACGTGCTAGGCTGTGTAGGTTCTCCCTTTGAAAACATCTGTGCCTTGGGAATGAGGAGATGGCTGCAGTTTGCAAACTGCAGGCTCCTCTGTGTGATGGTAGTGGTTTTGTTTAAAGTATTTAAATTCTTAATATATAGCCCAGGCTGGTCTTGAACCCACAATCCTTCTGCACCAGCTTACCGAGTGCTGAGATTACAGGAACCTACCACCAGAGTTGGCTCCTGTATTCCTGCATTTGAAAGTCTGACTCTAGGAAGAGCTAAGTGGACTTTTTTCGAAGGGATGTGGATTCAGATTGCACTTGGGATGCTCTGATTGTCTGAGAGCCTGTGTTAGGAAATCCCTAACCATTGTGAAAATTTGCTGAGTAGTTTGGTAAATGGCTTGATTTTTTTTTTTTTTTTTTTTTTTTGCCAGTCCTGGGCTTGGACTCAGGGCCTGAGCACTGTCCCTGGCTTGTCCTTGCTCAAGGCTAGCACTCTGCCACTTGAGCCACAGCGCCCCTTCTGGCCATTTTCTGTATATGTGGTGCTGGGGAATTGAACCCAGGGCCTCATGTATACGAGGCAAGCACTCTTGCCACTAGGCCATATCCCCAGCCCCCAATGGCTTGATTTTTAATGGTTGGATTGGGATGGAAAAATGAGAGAGTAATATCCCAAAAAGTGACTGAATAGCTAGAATGAATGATTCCCAGACCCGCTTGCTAATCTGGAGAATGGCTGTCCAGCTATTTAAAGTGATTTCAGTCCTCTCCACCCCTAACAAGGCAAATACTGAAAATTACTTAATGTATAGTTCGGGAGGAACACTGAGTTACGAGTTTAGGTTGTGGTTTGTGGCACATGAGCCCAGCTGAGGCGTATTTTGTCTTGCCAGCAGGAATCAGAGATTGAGAAATCAGGAACAAGTGTCCTTTCTCCCCTCTAACCCAGGGCCTGACTTAGCAAAAAAATGACACAAATCCACCTGTCACCAGCAGGAGGCCTCCTGGTTGGTGTGGGGCCTTAGAAGATGGTGCGGGAGATAGTTAATGAACCTCAGAAGAACTTTGCTGACTTTTAAGATTTTTTTTCCCTCAGACTTCTTGTCCACTCATCATAGCAAAGACAGACACATTCTGGAATGTTTTTCTTTTTTGGTATTGAGAGTTTGGAAAAACTTGGATAAAATGTCACCTGGTGTTCATGTCAGGTTTGCTCATGTGACAAAGTCTTGTACTTTGAGGTTTGGGAGAGGACTCCCTCCCCCAGCTATATCTGCACCTGCTTGGTTTGTGAGCCCACACATTGCCTCCCTGTGGAATTGATTGATTTTTGTAAAATTATGCACTAAGCAAATTATGCTATTTATCTTAGTGTTTTGGCAACTAAGGCCTTTTTGTTCAAGGCTAGCACTCTACCACAAGAACCACAGCTCCAGTTCTTTCTGGCTTTGTGGTGGTTGATCGAAGATAAGAGCCTCATGGAGGGCTGGGAATATGGCCTATTGGCAAAAGTGCTTGCCTCATATACATGAAGCCCTGGGTTCGATTCCCCAGCACCACATATATACAAAATGGCCAGAAGTGGCGCTGTGGCTCAAGTGGCAGAGTGTTAGCCTTGAGCAAAAAGAAGCCAGGGACAGTGCTCAGACCCTGAGTTCAAGCTCCAGGACTGGCAAAAAAAAAAAAAAAGCCTCATGGACTTTCCTGCCTGGGCTGGCTTTGAAATAGGGTCCTCAGGTCTCAGCCTCCTGACGAGCTAGGATTATAGGCATTGAGCCACCAGTGCTAGCACATTTTGTACTCACTGTAATCTTATTGCCTTGGATTGTGCCAGGAGATGCCACCTGATTTCATATAAGTCACTAGAAAAATGTTTATTGAGCCCCTGCCTTTTAGTGTCAGTTGTGAGATAGAGGCCGGCAAATACCGAATACCTGGCTTTTCCCTCTACTGTTGTTCTAATCCAGCTAAATACCTCCAAAGAAACCCCATTAGGAAAAAAAGGCTAGACATGCGCATCATAACAGAGCATGGAAGTCAGCATGCTATGACTGCCCAGCACCCTGCAGTTGCCAGCAGTGCCCTGCAGTGCTTGACACATGACTAGGGCTTACTAAATATTTCTTAGAATAAATAATTGTGGGGCTGGGAATGTGGCTCAGTGGTAGAGTGCTTGCCTAGAATGCATGAAGCCCAGGGTTCGATTCCTCAGTACCTCATACACAGAAAAAGCCAGAGGTTGCACTGTGGCTTAAGTGGTAGAGTGCTAGCCTTGAGCAAAGGAAGCTCAGGGACAGTGCCCAGGCCCTGAATTCAAGCCCTGTGACTGGCAAAATAAACAAATAAATAAAATAAATGATTGATTGAATAAATGAATGAATATTCCAAATGTTAAGCTCTTTAGGATCCAGTAGAACACTTGCTAAAACCAATGAGAGACCAGAACGTGTCAGGAAGACAGCCTGTGTTGATAAAACGGGTGTTGTAAAAGAAGATCATGAATATCAAACTTCAGATCCCAATCCATACAAACTGATTTGTATGTAGTCACTTGATTCCCACCCCCAGCCTCAGTTTCCTCATTTGTAAAACATAAGTTCTAAGCTTTCAGAGTTGTATACTAGGGTATATCTTGAGGGGCTTCAATGAAATAATATATAAAAGGGTTGAGAATAGAAGGTACCATGAAAGTGTGGATTTTAAAAAATAATGTAGGCTTAATTTTTATAAAGCTACTGTAGGCTTTATCAAGTTGTTGTTTTTTTTCTTGTGGTACCAGTGCTTGAACTCAGGACCGCCCAGTATCGCTTGGCTTTCTTGCTATGCAGGGGCTCTCCCATTGGAGACTGGCCTTTTGCTGGTTATAGAAATGGGGTATTTCTCTGCTCAGGCTGGTCTTCAATGATGATCCTCCTGAGTTGCTAGGATTCTAGCCATGAGCTACCCACATTTGATCATGAGTCAGCTGAGGGTCCCGCCTCAGGTGATATTCAGGACATCAAGGTCAGTCTGCCAGCCTTTTGCCTTTTTTTTGGTTGGGTTTTTTGTTTTTTTGCCAGTCCTGGGGCTTGAACTCAGGCCTGAGCACTGTCCCTGGCTTCTTTTTGCTCAAGGCTAGCACTGTACCACTTGAGCCACAGCGCCGCTTCCGGCTTTTTCTATATATGTGGTGCTGAACCCAGGGCTTCATGTATACGAGATGAGCACTTTACCACGAGGCCACATTCCCAGCCCGAGCCTTTTTTCTTTAAAAAAATTATTATTATCATTGCTCATCCTGGGGCTTGAATTCAGGGCCTGAGCACTGTCCCTGGCTTCTTTTTTGCTCAGGGCTAGCACTCTTGAGCCACAGCACCACTTCCGTCCTTTTCTGTTTATGTGGTGCTGAGGAATCGAACCCAGCCAGGGCTTCATGCATGCAAGGCGAGCACTCTTTCACTAAGCCATATTCCCAGCCAAATTATTATTATTTTTTGAAAGTTCTTTTTGCAGAGCCTATTTTTTCCTGGTATTTTCCATGCAGGCCTATTTGACTTAGTACTTAAATGTGTGGTGTGGTGTCTGTCAGTTTGCACTTTAAAAGAAAGAGGACAGGAAATGATGACAGAGGACTCAGAGTGACTGGAAATGTCTTGTGGCAGTTCTGCTAGCCGAGTTGTGGAGGAAGTGCAATCAGCTGACCAAGTCCTCACCATGGGCCTGAAGGCTTCTATTTCTGCTGAGCTCATTCTGCCAGGCACCATGCTGGGCCCTGGGGTTGTAGCCATGAACCCTTGAAATGACTCTAGGTAGGCTAGAATCCTGGTGACCTTTACACCTGCGTACACATCAGGCTCTTAGCACAACCCTCTTTTCTCTGCGGAAGGGTACCTGGGGAATATTGAGTAGCCGAGGGGAGGGTCACTGGGAACTTAGTTTTGCCTTCTTGCCATTGGCCTGTGTTCAGACCCGTGCTCACTTCTGATTGGCTGGCTCCACGTCGCAAAAGTGAAAGTAGGGGCGGAGGCACATTCCAGTTAAGCAGCAGGTTACATTGAGAGTGAATCACCTTTGAATTCCATCAGTCTCAACTCTACTATTTTGTGACAACACTATTTTCTTAGGTGCTTAATACTGCAAGCGGGCACAGGGCTCTCTGTATCCCCAGGCTGGGAATACAGAGCTTGTGCCCACTTTGTCTCAGGAAATACATCTCCAAACCACAAGAGGGCAGCCCAGGCAGTGAAGTGCAGGGTGGGAGATGCTGTTCTTTACATTGATAGTAAAGGTGAAGAAGTGTGTCTTGCATAAGGAAGGCCTTCTGCATTCCTGGCCAGTTTCATCCGTTCCAAGAGAGCGCATTTGGAAATGGACCAGCTCTTTCGTGCGAATATTTCCCCCTTCTCTTTGGAATATCAATACCGAGTCTCCCCCCAGGAGCCTTTTCTGCCATCTTTTTCCCTTCAGTCTTTATAGAGGAATTATCTAGAGGTTATAAATTTCACACATCTCAAGTGATGACTTTTTTTTTTTTTTTTTGGCCAGTCCTGGGCCTTGGACTCAGGGCCTGAGCACTGTCCCTGGCTTCTTCCCGCTCAAGGCTGCTAGCACTCTGCCACTTGAGCCACAGCGCCGCTTCTGGCCGTTTTCTGTATATGTGGTGCTGGGGAATCGAACCTAGGGCCTCGTGTATCCGAGGCAGGCACTCTTGCCACTAGGCTATATCCCCAGCCCAAGTGATGACTTTTAACACCTGTACAACATATGGAACCAGTGCCCCAAATCAAGATACTGAAATTTCAAGCCAGGAACTGGTGGCTCATCTACTCAGGAGCTGAGATCTGTGGATCCAAGTTCAAAGCCAACGCATACAGTCCATGAGTCTTATCTCCAATTAACTACCAAAAAGCTGGGAATAGAGGTGTGGCTCAAGTGGTAGAGTACCAGTCTTAAGCAAAAAAGCCAATCACAAGCCTGAGGCCCTGAGTTTAAGCCTCAGTACTCCAAAACCCCCCCCCCCCAATACTGCAAATATTCATCTTTCTAAAAAGTTCTGTCATGATTCTTGGCAGGCAGTCTCTTGAATTCTTAAAGTAATGCACGCGCACACACACACACACACACACAGAGTGAACTCTTCTAGGATGCTGTTGAAAGCCTCAGGGAGATTCAGAGAAATCGCACCCACCTCCATTCCCAGATAATTAGATATGTTTTACCTATGTGGCTATGATTGTTGTTTAAATTTGGTTCATATTCACTAAGAGAGAGGATTGTCATTACTTGCACAATCATTAATTTCTCATTTGTTCTTTCAGGTTTATTTCTGTTTTAATTAGCATTTATTATACTTAAGTACTAGATTAATTAACTCAATAATTCCATACAAGGGAATCACTGTTCTTATCCATATATATGTATATATGTGTAATGTGTATATATATGTATATGTATATATATAGAGAGAGACAGAGACAGAGACAGATAGACAGTCTTGCTGGCCTGTAGTACAGGCTGGCCTTGACTTCACAATCCTCCTGCCTTAGCCTCCTGAGTGATGGAATTGTAGTCATATGCTATCATTCTTGGCTCTATATTTAGAATGAGGAAACTAAACAGTTACATGTGGTATTGTCAGGTTAAAAAGAAGGGTGAGGTTAATTTCCTGATGTGAAAAGTAGAATTAAAGTTTCTTTAAGAGATGCATTTTGGCTCATACCTGTAATTGTAGCTGCTCAGAAAGCTGAGATTAAGGATTGTGATTCAAAGCCAGCTTGGGAAAGAAAATCCATAAGACTTTTTTTTTTTTTCTCCAGTCTTGGGGTTTGAACTCAAGGTCTGGGCACTGTCCCTGAGCTGCTTTTGCTCAAGGATAGTACTCTACCACTTGACCCATGCCACCATTCTTGGCCTTTTCTGTTTCTGTTGTACTGAGGAAATAAACCCAGGGCTTCATGCATGGTAGATAAGCACTCTACCACTAAGCCACATTCCCAGCCTTCTGTGAGACTTTTATCTCCATTTTTTTGACAGTCCTGGGGCTTGAACTTAGGGCCTGAGCACTGTCCCTGGCTTCTTTTTGTTCAAGGCTAGCACTCTGCCAACTTGAGCCACAATACTACTTCTGGCCTTTTCTATATATGTGGTGCTGAGGAATCAAACCTAGGACTTCACGTATAGGAGGCAAGCACGATTGCCAGTAGGCCATATTCCCAGCCCTTTTTATCTCCAATTAACTACCAAAACAAGCTGGAAATGGAGTTGTAGCTCAAGTGGTAGAGTGCTAGCCTTGAGAAGAAATAAAGCTCAAGGACAGCTCCCAAGCCCTGAGTGCAAGTCCCAGAATTGGCATGCACGCGTGTGTATACACACACACACACACAGACACACACACACACACACACCACACAGAATTTTGCTGGGCACCAGTGGCTCACACATGTAATCCTACCTACTCAGGGGACAGATCTGAGGACCACAGTTCAAAACCAACCTAGGCAGGAAAGTCCATGAAACTCTTATCTCCAATTAACCAGAAAAAAAAAAAAAACAAAAAACACAGGAAGTAGAGCTATGGCTCAAATGGTAGAGCAGTAGCCTTGAGCAAAAATACTCAGGGACAGCACCCAAGTCTTGAGTTCACTTGCACACACACACACACACACACACACACACACACACACACACTAAAATAAAAATGAAAAGAAATGCATTCTCTCCTCCATCAAAGGGGCTCCCGGGTTGGAAAGCCCTATTTGTTTCCTGCGCTCAGTGCCCTTGGGCATGGCCACCGAAGGCCATGGCTGAACACTATGAGCATTTCAGGTTTGCATCCCTGGCACAGATCTCTGCGTCTGTGGCCCTAGCTCCCCTTTGTCTTCTTCTGACAGGCTGCCATGCCCCGAGTGTACTATGCAGTGGGGTCAAAGTGCTCTCTCTAGCCTGGGATTCTGGAAGGTTCCCTTCCTGGTTAAATTCCCCTCTTCCTGTGTGATCCGATGTGCGCTCCACTTCTGCCTGCCTCTGTTCAACCCAGTGCCATTCTCTCCTGTCCTTGCACCCAAGAACTGCCATTCCTTCTGTCTGGAAGATGTCCTCTTCTCCTCCTTCCTCCCTGGCTCCAAACTGTCCTGTGACTTGGCTCACATCTTCCTGAACAGTCCAGACAGACTTAGTGTCAATTTCCCCGGTGCCATTGCTCCTTGTGTGCCATACCCAGGTAACCATGTTTTTTGTTTGTTTGTTTGCCAGTCCTAGGGCTTGAACTCAGGGCCTGAGCACTGTCCCTGGTTTCTTGTTGTTCAAGGCTAGCACTCTACCACTTGAGCCACAGTGCCACTTCTGGCTTTTTCTGTTTTTGTGGTGCTGAGGAATCGAACCCAGGGCTTCATGCATGCTAGGCAAGCACTCTACTGTTTTGTTTTGTTTTTTTTTATTAATTGAACATAAATTTTTTTACAAGGTGTTGTGCAAAAAGGGTGCAGTTGCATAGTAGGGCAGTGTGTACATTTCTTGTGATATCTTACGACCTGTTTTTCTATCCCTTATCTAGGTCAGGTAGACATATATACAATATACAATGTATCAAGAACATATACAGTATTCACAGACTTGGTCTCTACTGTCTCTCCGTCTCCCTTTGTTAACAGTCATATCAGGGAGATCATGCCCCTTTGTTTTCTGTGTTCTAGGCTTGTCTCACTCAACATTATTTGTTCGAGTTCTGACCATTTCCCTGCGAATAACAATATTTCACCATTCCTAATCGCTATGTAGTATTCCATTGTGTATAAGTACCATATTTTTTGGATCTATTTGTCTGTGGAGGGGCATCTGGGTTGTTTCCATATTTTGGCTATTGTGAATTGTGCCGCGATAAACATGGAAGTACAAATGTCTTTTTGATATCTTGGGTTTTGCTGTTTAGGATAGATGCCTAGGAGTGGTATGGCTGGGTCATAGGGTAGGTCTATATTGAGCTTTTTGAGAAACCTCCATACTGTTCTCCAAAGTGGTTGTACTAATTTGCACTCCCACCAACAATGGAGAAGGGTTCCTCTTTCCCCACAGCCCCTCCAGCATTTGTTGTTTCCTGAGTTCAGAGTATAGGCCATTCTAACTGGGGTGAGGTGGTATCTCAGGGTTGTTTTTATTTGCATTTCCTTTACTAGCAGGGATGTTGAGCATTTCCTCATGTGTTTCTTTGCCATTTTTATGTCTTCTCTTGTGAAGTCTCTCTTTAGCTCTTTTGCCCATTTCCTAATAGGTTTACTGGTCTTGGAGGGGCTTAGTTTTTTGAGTTCTCTGTAGATGACAGATATCAGGCCTTTGTCTGTTGCTGTGCTGGTAAATATCCTTTCCCATATCGTTGGCTGTCTTTCTATTTGGGTAGCCTTAGCTAAAGCACTCTATTGTTAAGCCACATTCCCAGACAAGTCACCATGTTTTGTAAGGTCTTCTTTCAACTAATCTGGGCTTCCTGGGAAGCAGTGGCTTTGTCATTTTAACTTGGTTTTTCCAGCTTAGCTCAGTGCCTGAGCTCACTGTCCAACCAGGAGTCCCTTGAAAGTAGCAACTGCATCCATCCATTGTATTTACAAGCCTTATTCTGGCACCTGGCATAGAGCATAGCCTGCAGAAGGTGTTTTCAATTAATGTTTGTTGAAAATGTGAAAAGTGTTTTTTTTTTTCAAGACTTAACTTGCTTTTGTTTTATGAGTTGATTTGAGGCAAGGTCTCACTATATAGTTCAGACTCACCTTGAACTCATGATCTTCTATCTCTGTCTCCCAAGTACATGTATGCCACCACACTTGAGTAATGGTGGATGTCATTGTCCCAACGGTGATGCTTTAGCCTAGAGGTTGCACACTCAAGCTACAGCCAATATGTGTGTGTGTGTTTACACATGTATATGTATGTGTATATTTGTTGGTGGTCATAGGGCTTGAACTCTGGGCCTGGGGCCTGTCCCTGAGCTCTTCAGCTCAGGGCTAATTCTCTACCTCTTTGAGCCACAGTGCCACTTCTGGTTTTCTGCCTTTCCTGCCCGGGCTGGCTTTGAACCACAATCCTCAGATCTCAGCCTCCTGAGTAGCTAGGATTACAGGCCTGAGCCACCAGCGCCATGCCACAGCCAAATTGAAAAGCCTCACTGTATTATGGTTTCTAGGTTTGTCCTCGCAGCTCCCACCACCGTACACTACTCTAATTGTACTTTTAGCTTACTTTGCAGTTTGTGACCTGCCCTATCCTGAGGCATAAGGTTGGAGAATCTAGGAAGTAAGATAGAACTATCCGTGTGTTTGTCATAACAAAGTACTTAGACTGAGGTCTTTGACTGTAGAAATGTATTATTCTGAAATGAATCCCATATTAAGGTCCTATATCAAGGCGACTTGTAGGGTTCATGTTCCTGTAATCCTAGCTACTCTGGTTGAGATCTGAAGATCTTGGATTTAAGCTAGCCAAGGCAGAAAAAGTCTTAAGATTTTATTTCCAATTAGCTAGCAAAAAGCTAGGTTGAAAGCATGATTCCAGTGGTAGAACACCAGCCAAGCAAGCAAACAGGGCAAGCATGAGGCCCTGAATTCAAACCTTGGTGCAAGGGATGGGGTGGAGTGGGGAGTGTGAGCAGGGTTGATTCCTCCTGTAGTCTCTTCTTGGCCAGCAGATGGCCCACACCCAGCCCTCCCCTGGACATCCCATGGTCAGCGTCCTCATATGCTCGTCTTGTAAGGACGGGAGCCATACTGCATTAGGGCTTGCCCCAGCGACTTCAGTCTGTTGTGCCAAGTCGCGAGACCACCACCAAGAAGACCACCGAGACTCAGACATTCTGAAACGCAATAGCAACGCAAGACTTTATTCAAGCGAGCCGCGGCTCGGGGCCTCGTCCTACCCACCGACACAACGGAGGTTAGGAGCCAGCCCTGAGCTATGATTACACAGGGCTTATAAAGGCAAAAAACAAAGTTACAACAATCAGGTGTTAAAGCATGCAAGATTAGGACACAGGTACAAATCTGATTGGCTCAGGGTTCGAGGCATTCTAGGTGGCCCAGCGGTTAGAGTTCTAGACCGACTGAGCCCTAATGGGCTTGTCCTGGGTCTTCTCACAAGGCCTGCTTATCTCAGGTTCGCGTGGTAAAGTGGGGTTCATATGGTAAAGTGGGGTTCACGTGGTAAAGTGGGCACTTCAAGTCAACCTTAATCACCTCTTTGAAGACTCAGTCTGTAAGCACGGTGTCCTCTGAGATGGAGAAGATTGCTGTTTTCCCAGAGCAGGCAGGCAGTTGGACTCAACTTCGTGGTTCCCTCCTGTGTCTGACTCTAGTTTTATAATATCACAATCCAGGGGCGCCAGGAACCATGGAGGAGCAGCGTGTCCCCCATGGTCACGTCTGGCTGGTTATAACACGCTTCATCTCGACTCTGCTCACTGATCCTCGGACCATATGTACTTTTCTTTTGTGGTTATTTTGTTGGGAACCAGTCATGGAACTTGAACTCGGGGCCTGTGTTCTGTCTTCTTAGCATTTTCACTCAAGGCTGGCAACTCTACTCCTTAAGCTATGTCTCCCCTTCTGACTTTTTGCTGGTTCATTGGAGATGAAGTCTCACAGACTTTCTTGCCCAATCAGGCTTCAAACTGCAAACCTTGGATCTCAGCCTCTTGAACAGCAAGGATTGCAGGCCAGAGCCACCAGCGCCTGGCTATATTTCTTAAGGAACTGATGTTTCAAAATGCCAGGTAGAACCTGGGGTGTATTTCAGTGTAGAAATCCATGCCACGTACTCTGTTCACTCCCCAAATTGACCTGTGGGCTGCAGACTCCTTTGCCAAGGCTTGGAGAACAGAGATAAAGGCTGTGTGTGTAATGCTCTTAGCCCCACCTCCATTTGCTATAAGCAAACAGTTGGTCTTTTATTACCCTTCAAATGGGCACTCATGGTACGGGGCGGACTCAGAGAAAGCCACGCAAAGCCAGGTTTCTGTGGGTCAAAGTTCCTGTAAGTACTGTATGTTAATCAAAAGCTTAGTTGGTTTGGCCATTGCATTGGGGAGAACTTTGGAACAAATGATTACTGAGTTGGATGGTAGCTCATTATTCTCTTACCTAAGGTAGGTCATGAACTTGCATGGTAGGAATAGGAGGGACTCTCAGGCCCTCATTCATGGTGAAGTTACAATAAAATCGGCTGTTAAGAAGCTACCTAGTGAAAAGCTCTAGAACTGAGCAGTTAGGGCATTTTTTTTTTTTTTTGCTAGTCCTGGGGCTTGAACTCAAGGCCTGAGCACTGTCCCTGGCTTCTTTATGTTCAAGGCTAGCACTCTACCACTTGAGCCACAGTGCCACTTCCAGCTTTTTCTATACATGTGGTACTGAGGACTTCATGCATGCTAGGCAAGCCCTCTCCCCGTAAGCCGCATTCTCAGCCCCAGTTAGGACATTTTATTTGTATCTGGGCAAAAAGGCCAGCTGTAACAGGTACAATAGCAACTGAGAATACTTCAAACCATGTTTAGCCCTGTACAGATGGCTCACACTTGTAATCCTAGCTACTCAGGAGGTTGAGATCTGAGGATCAAGGTTCAAAGCCAGCCCAGACTGACAAATCCAAGAGACTTTCATCTCCAGTTAACCAGTAAAAAGCCAGAAGTGAGGAAATGGCTCAAGTAATAGAGTGTTTTCCTTGAATGAAAAAGCCAAGTGAGGGCTGGAGACCTTGAGTTCAAGCCCCAGTGCTGGCGTATATGCACATATGCACACACATATCAGTGTTTGAGGGTTGACTCTCAAAGATCACTGTGTAATGTGCCTTTGTGGAAAGAATTTTTTTTTTTTTTTTTTTTTTTTTTTTTTTTGCCAGTCCTGGGGCTTGGACTCAGGGCCTGAGCACTGTCCCTGGCTTCTTTTTGCTCAAGGCTAGCACTCTGCCACTTGAGCCACAGTGCCACCTCTGGCCGTTTTCTGTATATGTGGTGCTGGGGAATTGAACCCAGGGTCTCATGTATACGAGGCAAGCGCTCTTGCCACTAGGCCATATCCCCAGCCCCTGTGGAAAGAATTTCAAATGAATCTAGTAATCATGACTTGCCCTTCACTGAACATTTTATCAGTGGCAAGTTGCCAGGGCCCAGTCCTCATGATGTCTCAGCATAGCTGAGTCATGTTTGGCTCATTGGATAGAGGAAACACGAGGCTCAGAGAGGTTGTGTCCAATGCCCAGGATCACCCAGCTAACAGGCAGCGGAGCAGAGTTTTGCAATCTTGGGAGCTCTGGGCTCTTCCAGTGTATTCCTCCTATCCTTGAACATCATTTGGCTAATATGAATCTGAGGAGCCTTGCAAAACTGGGGTGTGGAGGGAAGGACAGGTAGGAGGGAAGATATGACCTCCTTTCTTAACTTGTGTATGGGCCAGTAGCTTTCCTTGTGATTCTGTGCCAGCCCTGACTTATTAGGGAGTAATAGCAAAACACCCCTCCCCCATCCATTCAGTATTTATTAATGGCTGATTGGGGGTCACTCATGTTATCGTTTCCATTTCACAGCACGGGTAACTGAAGAATTAGAAGGACAACCGAAGAATTAGAAGGACGCCTTGCACCAGGTTCCCCAGTAGCACTTGGCAGTTCCTTGGCTCATTGAGGAGGTTTGGTAAGTCAGGCAGGTTTATCCTAGCTGTGGCACAAATGAACAAGAATTTAGGGATGGAGAAGATTGCCTGGAGACAACCAAATGTTAATCTCGCTTCCCTTAATTTTTTTTAAACAAACATCTTTTATTTTTGTGTTTGCTAAATGCACTAGGCCAGAGTGCCTTGTAAGCACAAATAACCTCAGAGAACTCTTACAGTTAAGAACTAAAGAGCTCTAAAATGCTGGGTGTGGTGGGGCACGCCTGTAATCCTAGCAGCTAAAGCTGGAGGACAGAGAGTTTGGAACCCAGGCAGGGCTACTGCAGAGAAACCCTGCCTCAAAGGAAAATAAAAACAAACAAGTAGGATTAAAAAAAAAAAAAAGAATTAATCTAGGCTGTGGTGGCTCTCACTTGTAATCCTAGCTACTCTGGAGGCTGAGGTCTGAGGATCATGGTTCAAAGCCTGCCCACTCAAGAAAGTCTTTGAGCCTCTTATCTCCAGTTAACCACCAAAAAAAAGCTGGAAGTGAAGTTGTGGCTCAAGTGGTAGAGTGCTAGCCTTGAACAAAAAAGCTTACACACACACACACACACACACACACAGAAAGAGAGAAATAGTTCCATTGGAATGATTTGGTTTAAACCCTTTGAATACTAGTTTTCATGGCAATATCCAGTGTGAGTTTTTCCTGTACTATATTCACTGCACGTGGCTGTCAACCATAGAATGAAGCCCTCCATTTAATAGGCCTGAACTTTGAACACATCTTGTGGAAACATGGATTCAGTGAAACACACGTTTCTCTGATCATCAACAAATGACCACATTACATGTTTCCCTATCACCTGGTTTTCATAGAGTACAAGATGCATACTTCACCTTTATCTGGTGGGAGGTGGTTTGAATTTCTTTTTGTGTTAGCTCACATTAGTTATACAGCAGCAGGTGGGGGGGGGGTACATTCATTGTGGCCCAATTAATTCACTGTATTCTGATCAATCTAACCTTTCAGTCTCTTCCTTGTCTTCCTTCCTTACTTCCCAAAACAATTTCAACAGATTTCCTGGATCTATTTTCATAGTTGCAGGGCTGGGAATATGGCCTAGTGGCAAGAGTGCTTGCCTCGTATACATGAAGCCCTGGGTTTGATTCCTCAACACCACATATATAGAAAAGGCCAGAAGAAGCACTGTGGCTCAAGTGGTAGAGTGCTAGCCTTGAGCAAAAAGAAGCCAGGGACAGTGTTCAGGCCCTGAGTCCCAGGCCCAGGACTGGCAAGAAAAAAAAAAAAAAGAATAGAGAATATGGAATCTTCCGAGTGAATTAACAGGAACTCTGAGCTATGTAAGGAAAGGATTTCAGTCACTAATACTAAAAGGAAAGCTAAGTTTCTATAACAGCCTAGGAGCCATGGTGTAGACAATGAGTGCCAGACTTGAAACTCTGGGGAGAAGATGGGAAGAATGGCTTCAGCTTGAGCCGGTAACTCTTGTAAAAATAAGGCTTTGGTTAGATTCTTGGTCAAAACCTTTGAAATGTCTGAAAGCCACTGATTCAAAACGGATGATCAAGTTTGTTTGTTTTGAAGTTCAGATAGGAATCTTTCCTCCTCTATCAATGTGATTTCTTAGAGCTGGGTCTCCAGTCCCAGACTGCATCCTATCTTTTGAGTTCTCTCTTCTCCCTTTCCCACCCCACAGAAAGGTGGTCCACTTGTCCCCAGCCACGGTTCCCTTTTTCTCCCATGATGCACCAGTGGATGCTCCTGGTTCACCCAGACAGTTTGTGGTTCCCACCCAAAGACTGGAAATGGTTCAAGAACAGAGGCCAGCTACTTGACCCTGTGCCTGCCTTGCACCACTGTGAGACTCTCAGGTCTTGAGCTCAGGTCTCTGTGTTGACATTTCCTATCACAAGCACTACTGAAATGGAGCGCCACTAGCTCACACCTGTCATCCTAGCTACTCAGGCGGCTGAGATCTGACGATTATAGTTTGAAGCCAGCCACAGCAAGAAAGTCTGTGAGACACTTATCTCCAATAAATGACTCCAAAAAAGCCAGAAGTGGCACTGTGACTCAAGTGGCCCTGTGACTCACTTTGTGCCCAAGCCTTGAGCACAAACAGGCTCAGGGACAGTGTCCAGGCCCTGAGTTTAAGCCCCAGGGCCTGCCAAAGAAAAAAAAAGAAAAGAGCACTACTGAGCTGGAACACTTCTTCCAGTACTGGACTGACAAATTCAGAAATCCATACATGTAAACACACATACACATACATGTCAAACTTGTTGCCTTCTAAGTCAGAAGTTAATTTGATGTGATATCTTCCAATGCTCCCTCCTTCCCTGCTTCCCTCCCTCTTGGGGGTAGCTTCATTCAAACAGTAACCCTTTGGATCTCAGCCTCTTGGGTAGCTAGGATTGCAGGCATGAACCATCAGCACTCAGAGTCTAGATTTCTATTCTGAGGAAGTTAATAAATTAGGAAGTGGTATTATTTAATTCACAAGTTGAAAAAGCAAAAATGTATTTGAAAAAGGAGGAATAGGTAAGTTGATCAGACATTATTTCTTTGTTAAGGGGCTCTTGGAGTTTCTGAACAGCTCAGTTAATGAAATCACAAATTTTTCAGAAACAGAATTTTCCTAAAATCCCTAAAAATCAATTGAGAGGGAAGAAGACCTTTTGAGAAATGACCTTCCCCATATTTCAGCTTAATAAGGCAGATGGAAGGGAAACTCTGACAGTTGCACAACTCCTATGGCCTGATATGAAGGAAACTTGCCGAAAAACAAATATTCTCAAAGGTCAAACAACAGAGTTGAAACACATTGTCTTTTGTTTCGTCATTTGCTAGCAGGGACCTGTCACAAAATGACAGGGCTGTTCAGCACAAACCTAGCAAACTGGCTCCAGAATAACTTTTCTCCTTCCTCACTTGAGCAATGTCTTCCAGCCACACAAAGTTACTATTAATTCTGTCATCTTCATTATTACTACAAAGAGTTCTTAAAGGACCCATGATTCAACTTACCTAGATGACCATATGAAAAGATACTGAAGCAAGGCCTTGAGCACTACAAAGATTGCTCTCTTCTTTGCCTCAGCAGAGGTGCAGAGTAAAAGGTTAGCCGGGGGGGGGGGGGGGGCGGGGGACTGCGAATATGGCCTAGTGGTAAAGCGCTTGCCTCGTATACATGAAGCCCTGGGTTCAATTCCTCAGCACCACATATATGGAAAAAGCCAGAAGTGGTGCTGTGGCTCAAGTGGTAGAGTGCTAGCCCTCAGCAAAAAGAAGCCAGGGACAGTGCTCAGGCCCAGAGTTCAGTCCCCAGGACTGGCAAAAAATAAAAATAAAAATAAAATAATAGTAATAATTAAAAAAAAAAAAAAGATTAGCCAGGGCCTCAGGAGCTCACACCTGTAATCCTAGCTACCCAGGACGCTGAAATATGAAAATCAAGGTTCAAAGCCAGCCCCAGAAGGGAAGTCCATGAAATTCTTTATTTCCAAGTAACCAGCAAAAAGCTAGAAATGGAAGTGTGGCTCAAGTGTAGAGCACCAGCCTTGAGTGAAAAAGTGAAACAAGAATACAAGGCCCTGAAATCATTTCAGTCCCTAGTGCTGGCATGTACACACACACACACACACACACACACACACACACACACACACGTTATTTTATTTACCCAACAATTACTTTGGCCATCTATCTGCTCATGGATGATATTTTGACTGCCAAACATGATAACCCATTTTCAAGTGAAAGGTAGGAAGGTAGAAGTGATCCAGGACTCCAACCAATAACATGGCTGACAAGCGATGTTTGCCTACAGAGAAGGTCTGTCTGGGGCTGGGAATATGGCCTAGTGGCAAGAGTGCTTGCCTCTTATACATGAAGCCCTGGGTTCAATTTCCCAGCATCACATATACAGAAAATGGCCAGAGGTGGCGCTGTGGCACAAGTGGCAGAATGCTAGCCTTGAGCAAAAAGAAGCCAGGGACAGTGCTCAGGCCATGAGTCCAAGCCCCAAGACTGGCAAAAAAAAAGGGGGGGGGGCTGGGAATATGGCCTAGTGACAAGAGTGCTTGCCTCGTATACATGAAGCCCTGGGTTCGATTCCCCAGCACCACAGATATGGAAAACGGCCAGAAGGGGCGCTGTGGCTCAGGTGGCAGAGTGCTAGCCTTGAGCGGGAAGAAGCCAGGGACGGTGCTCAGGCCCTGAGTCCAAGGCCCAGGACTGGCCAAAATAAAAAATAAATAAAGAAGGTCTGTCTGTTTCCTACAAGGAAGAGTTTTATTCCCAGCCTGCATAAGGATAGGGAACACTGTGGGCCTCCACCTAATACTGCATGTGTCCTTTGGCAGCATAATAGGTCAGTGGAGGCTTTAGGTTTTGAGCCTGAAATCTCTGTCGAATGTCACTATCAAACCATAGGCACATTTCATGGGTGACATTCAAATGTTAGCACTGACATTTCCAGGACAAAAGGTCTTCATGCCAGTCATTAGATGTGCATCCGAGCTGTGCAGAGATGGAGCCTAAAACAAGTTGCTCCTAGATGTGTCCATCGTGGCTGAGCCAAGAGCAGACAGAAATAGAATGACATTCACTTTGTCCACAAGCTTTGGTATCTGCTGCTGTTAGATGTCAAGAAGTAATAGTAATAGCACAACTGTATTGATTTCATGAAGACTGATAAAGAAAAAAATCAGCCAGGAGTGGTGGTTGCACATGTCTTTCATTTCAGCTGCCTTAGGAGGCAGAGATCAGGAGGATCATAACTTGAGACCAACACAAAGATCTATTCCCTCACTTAAAGAAAAAATTGTGAGCCCTAGGCTCAACACACAAGCCTGGGCAGGATACCAGTAACTCGATCCTATAATCCTAGCTGCACAAGAGGCTGAGCTCTGAGGATTGAGGTCCAAAGCCAGCCAGGGAAGATAAATCTTAGAGATTCTTATTTTCACATAGCCATGTTTAGAACCATAAAACTATAGAGTTACAGAAGTCAGGATGAATTTCTTTACTCGCATTCTCTCTTTCACTAGGCTAGCTTCATTTTATCTCTACATAATGAAGCCCATAAAGAAGATATTGGAGTGGGTATCTGTGGCTCATACCTGTAATCCTTTTTACTTGGGAGGCTGGGAATGGGAGGATCACAGTTTAAGGCCAGTCAAGGCAGAAAAATTTCATGTGATCCCTTCTCAACATAGCTGAGTGCTGAGGTGGGCATGCCTATCATCCTAAGCTATGTGGGAGACCGAGACTGGGAGGATGGCAGTTTGAGGCCAGCCTGGGAAGACAGTCATGAGATTCCTAGACTCCCACTCAATTCATAAGTGAGTGCCATGGCCTGAGGCTGAGATGAGGAGGATTGCTGTTTAGAGGTTGGCTAGGGCTGAAAAGTCAATGAGACCCTGTCTTCAAGGAGTGAAGCTGTCACCCCAGAAATCTCATAGAAGCCTCAGATAGGCAGATCATGACATGTGCGCATGCCCAGGCAGGAAGCAGAAACTCTATCCTAAAAAATAAGTGAGAAGCAGGGCAGCTCTGTGGTAGATTACTCTGCCTAGCAAGTGTGAAGCCCTGGGTTCAAACTTCAATGCAGTAAGAATGAAAAAGAAACCCAGAAGCATTCGAATTCTTATTTTACAAGTTAGGAAGGAGCTTTGAACATCACTTGTACAAGACTATGGCGAGTTCATGGTAGAGCTGGCGTACATGCTCTTAGTTCAGTTTTTGTTCCTATAACTGAAGACCTGGGGCTGGGTAACTTTTGTTGTTGTTGTTGTTGCTGCCAGTCCTAGGCCTTGAACTCAGGGCCTGGGCGCTGTCCCTGAGCTTCTTTTTGCTCAAGGCTAGCACTCTACCACTTAAGGCACATTGCCACTTCTGGCCTTTTCTGTTCATGCAGTACTGAGGAATGGAACCCTGGGCTTCATGCATGCTAGGCAAGCAATCTACCACTAAGCCACATTCCCAGCCTGAGACTGGGTAACTTATTGAAGTTTATTCTTTATGGTTCTGGAATCCTGGATGTCCAGGAGCAGAGAGTCAGCACTTGGTTGGCACCATGCAGGGGCATCACATGGTTGAGCTGGCAAGGCTGCTAGCTGGGGTCTCTCTTCTCTCCACACCCCTCATGAAATCATGGGGGCTACTGCTGCCATTTCTAATACAAGGTTCTCCCTCTAGGCCCCATTAACATAGTCTTCAGTGATTAAGTCTCCAGCCTATGAGTTCCAGGGTTCACTGAACCCCTGCACAACCCCAGACATGCCAGTCAGAGGCCACAGCAGATCACGTGTGTGTGCTTATTGTGTATGTGTATGTGCTCTGGTCCTGGGGATGGAACTCAGGGCCCAGGCACTGTCCCTGAGGTTTGTTTGTTTGTACAAGGCTCTACCACATGAGCCCACAGCTCCACTTCTGGCTTTTTTTCTTTTCTTTTCTTCTTTTCCTTTCTCTTCTCTTCTCTTCTCTCTCTCTCTCCCTCTCTCTCTCTCCTTCTGGCTTTTTTCTTGTATTCTTTTTTCTTCTCTCTCTCTCTCTCTCTCTCTTTTTTGCAGGGGGTGGGGGAGCTATGAGCAAATAGTCCCATGAACTTTCCTGCCTAGACTGGCTTTGAACCACCATCCTCAGACCTCAGCCTCCTGAGTCACTAGAATTACAATTGTGAGTCACTGGTTCTTGACCCTAGTCTACTTTTTTAAACATTTATTTAAATGTTTTTATTGGGTTTAAGTTACTGCATATATTTCACAGTACACATTTTAACTTTCACAATGATGGAATTATCATTCTATTCTACATAGCTTAAGAAGTCTATGCCCAGTCAACTTTTTAACTGCTAGTTCCTTAGAGGGCCAAGCAATCGATCACTAATAAAAGATAATTTGAGTCACCCGGAGTTCAACAAACCAGTTCAGTAGAAAAGATAAAAGGCTGTATTGAAAATGTTAGGACCCTCACTCTGAAATTGAAGCCACACAATTTCATATGCAAATTCAAAATGTAAATGACTTAGCCTCCCACACTCTCCATATTGACAACTTAATTGGGTGACTATGGCTACTGTGTGCTCAGAGCTGGACTGTCCTTGCCTCACCACCCCTTGAACTGGGCACACCTTCCTATGCTTCAAGTTTTCAATCCTTTTTTTTTTTTTTTTGTCAGTTGTGGGGCTTGAACTCTGGGACTGGGCGCTGTCCCTGAGCAATTCAGCTCAAGGCCAGTGCTCCACCACTTGAGCCACAGCACCACTTCCGCCACTTCCTTGGCCACTTCCGGTTTTCTGGTGGTTATTTGGAGATAAGAGTCTCACAGCCTTTCCTGCGTGCTGGCTTGAACCTTTATCCTCAGATCTTAGCCTCCTGAGTAGCTAGGATTACAGGTGAGAGCCACTGGTGCCAACGCCGGCTGGTTTGGCTGGTTTTAGTCATTTTGACTGGTTTCAATCATTTCGAGAACTCAGAAACAACAACAAATCCAAGCCAGTGCAGACTAGGCGAGGGTGGAGATTTCTCTAGTTATTTGTGATGCATCCTTTGTTTGTTTGTTGCCCTGTTGGGGATTAACTCAAGGGTTCTTGCTCTTGTTCAGTTTTCTTGTTCCCAGCTGGTATTCTACTGCTTGAACCATGTTCCAGCCTCTTATTTTTAAGACAGGGGCTTCTTATGAACAGTCCAAGCTGGCCTCAAAACTCAATTCTCCTGCCTCAGCCTCCCAAGTGCTAGGGTTATAGGTATGTGCCACCATACTCAGCCATGTGACTTTTTTTGTGGTTGGGGAATAACACTAAAGTTTAAATCCTGGGCCTTAAGGTTTGACTGTGAGGTTGGCACTATACCACTTGAGCCCTACTGCCAGTCCTTTTTGCTGGTTGTTTTGGGAGACAGTCTCATGGATTTTTCTGCTTTCTCTGACTTCAAACCCCCAGATGTCAGTCCCCTGAGGCACCAGTTTAAGACCCAATCAGACTATTTTTTTTTTAATTTTATTGAGGTAGTGGAGCTGTTCCTAGGGCTTGAATTCAGGGCCCAGAGGCTGTCCCGGAGCTTTTGTCCTCAAGGCGCTTTGGTGGTTAATTAGAGATTAGAATCTCGCAAGACTTTGCTGTCTTTGAACTGTCATTCTCAGATCTCAGCTTCCTGAGTGGCTGGGATTACAGGTATGAACCACTAGCACCCAGCCCCCAACCTTACTCTTGATGGGAAGTTTCCCAATGCTATACAAACTCAGTGAACTTAGGATAAAGACTTCGCTTTTCAAGACACATTTTTTTTTCCTTTCTGAAATATGCGAAGATGAAGAAAAACATTCAGCTCTCTCCCCACCTCCACCCCCACCCCCCTTAGTGAGCACTGCATAGCTGACAGGCTGAGACTCAGTCCTGTGATCCAGGGTCTCTGAGAATTTGGTGAGTCACAGCTCCAGGCTATGTTGATAGTCCCAGGCCTACAGGGAGGAAGTTCCTGCTAGCATCTCACCTCTTCCTCCGTCCCTTATCACTGTGGAGATCCAGAGATCAACTTTTTCTTTTCCTTAAAAAATTTTAAATTGGGGCTAGGAATATGGCCTAGTGGTAGAGTGGTTGCCCCACATACATGAAGCCCTGAGTTCAGTTCCTCACCACCATACATACAGAAGAAGTCAGAAGTGGCGCTGTGGCTCAAGTGGCAGAGTGCTAGCCTTGAGCAAAAATAAGCCAGGGACAGTGCTGGAAAAAAAACAACAAAAACAAAATGAAGGTGATATATGGAGGGGTTACAGTTACAGAAGTTAGGTAAGGAGTACTTTTGTTGTTGTTGTTATGGAGCTTGAACTCAGGGCCTAGGCATGGTGCCTGAGCTCTTTAGCTCAAAGCTCGCCTCTACCTCTTTAAGCCACAGCCACAGAACCACTTCGGGTTTTGAGTGGTTTAATTGGAGATAAGAGTCTGAGCAACTTTCCTGCCTGGACTGGCTTCAAACTGTGATCCTCAGGTCTCAACCTCCTGAGTAGCTCAGATTACAGGCGTGAGCCATTGGCACCCCTTGCCTCATCTCTTCCAGTTTTCCCCCTCTTTGTGTGTGTGTGTGTGTGTGTGTGTGTGTGTGTGCGTGTGCGCATGCGCACGCGCACACAGAGTTCTGAACTCAGGGCTTGGGTGCCATCCCTTAGCCATTTCACTTCTATAGCTCCATTTCTGCTTTTTTTTTTTCTGGTTAATTGGAGATGAGAGTCTCTTGTGGACTTTCCTGTCTAGGTTGGCTGCAGACAGTGATCCCCAGATCTCAGCCTTCCCTGTTGCTAGGATCATAGGAGTGAGCCATCAGTACCCAGCCCCAAGTTGGGTTTCTTTTCATCCTTCCACTTTTCTTTTTTCTTTTCTCTTTTCTCAGTTCTGGGCCTTGAACTCAAGGGCACTCTCTGAGAGGCCCTGAGCCTCTCTGTGCTCAAGGCTAGTGCCCCACCATTTGAGCCACAGCACTGCTGCCAGCTTTTTCTGTTTATGTGGTGCTGAGGAATCAAACCCAGGGCTTCATGCATCCTAGGCAAGCACTCTACCACTTAGCCACATTCTCAGCTTCACTTTCGTTTCTAAAACCAATTAGCCAATATCCAGAGCCGTGAGCTTCCCTTCTCTCCCTTTGCCTGTTGTCTAGGCCAGTTTCTAAAATGTAACTCCTCTTAACTGTCTAAAGGGACTCCAGTTTGCTCATTTATTTCCCTCTGCTCTGTTTTTTTTTCCCCCTTCTCTTTCTCCCCTAGGCTAATTTTTAAAGCCCTTTGTATACACAACTGCTGTGAGCATAATACAGTGTGCCTCACCTCTAGTAAAAACTCACATTTACAATATATAAAAATGTCAAATCTTCCTTTGTTGAGAAAATCTCTCCCTCCTTAGCCCGCCTTCTAGGAGGGGATGGGGGAAGCATTTTCCTAGTTAACTGCCTTATTAGCTGCAGGCAACTTCAATTTTAGATCTGCAGATCTCTAGGCTAGTGGAGGCTTCTCCTTGCTTCCATACTGGATTTTTAACTTTCTCTAGTTTGTTTGCTGGGATGCCTAAGTATTCTCAATGGCCTGGGTCAAGATTGTATGTAAACATGACCTGGGCTGTCCACCACATTTGCTTCAGTTGGCACAGACTCATTTAAAGAAGTTCCCACCTCTTTCCCTAGAATGGTTCTAGCAGCCAGGCTCCTGTGGCTCACATCTGTAATCCTCACATCTGTAATTAGGAGGCTGAGATCTGAAGATCGAAGATCAAAGCCAGCCAGTCTGGGCAAGAAAGTCCAGGAGCTTTTTCTCTCTAATTAACTGCCAACAAAAGCCAGACGCAAAGCTGTGGCTCTAGTGGGTAGAGCACCAGCCTTGTATGGAAAAAGCTAAGAGACAGCGCCCAGTCCATGAGTTTCCTGGCATGTGCCCGCACACGCACACACACACACACACACACACACACACACACACACACACACACACAGAGTTGAGAACTGCCACATCTGCCAGTACATTTTGTAGTACCATCCTATCCAGTGCTTGTAATCTCCCAAAATTATCTTTCCCTTTTTTTTTTTTTTTACTGCCATGCAAATGTCAGTGAGCAGAGGCAAATATATTAGTGGCCGCCTGGAGATGCTGGGAGCTTGTCAGAGAATCACTGCTTCAATGGATGATGTCCAGGGAAAGAGAGCACTGGGTAGGGCTCCTTTACCTGCCCATCCCGGCCTCGCTTCTCTGGGCAACTTGAGAGCACACTTCCTTAGGATCTATGTTGAGGCTGGGCTGGGCCCTGAGCAGTTTCCAAGGCACAGTCTTGGGGTTAAGTGATCTGTGGCAGTTTCTAGGACTTCGGGGGCTTCTGGGAGACTGGGACACTCTGCACGAAGTCTCCACCTTTTCTATTCTTTAGCCTCCAAGGGACTTCAAAACCCCTCTTAGAATCAGAAACTGCTCGGCAGTCAGATGTATGCCAACCACACAAATACCCAGATCAAAATGGGGCTGGGGACCGGAGTGTGGCTTAGTGGCAGAGTGCTTGCCTAGCATGCATGAAGCCCCGGGTTGGATTCCTTGGTACCACATACACAGAAAAACTGGGAATGGTACTGTGGCACAAGTGATAGAGTGCTGTCGTTGAGCAAAATAAAGCTCAAACACAGTGCCCAAGCCCTGAGTTCAAGCCTCAGGAGTGGCAAAAAAACAAAAAGAACTGGGCTGGAAAATTGACAGATCCATCCTTCCTTCTGTCCTTCCTTCCTTCCTTCCTTCCTTCCTTCCTTCCTTCTTTCCTTCCTTCCTTCCTTCCTTCCTTCCTTCCTTCCTTCCTTCCTTCCTTCCTTCCTTCCTTCCTTCCGTCTTCCCTCCCTCTCTTGCGCTTTCTCTCTCTCTCTCTCTCTCTCTCTCTCTGTCTGTCTGTCTTTCTCTTTCTTATCATCCAAGACCAGGTCTCAAACTCATGATGCTTGCATTTGCTCATTGGCTGGCACACTACCACTTGAGCCACACCTCCAACACAGAAGGATTGGTTCTTCCTTTTTATTTGTTTTAATGACATATGCTTTGACAGGAACAGGGTGGTAGAGCCGCAATCTCCCTAGGTTAATTACTCTGCCCAGTTCAACTCTGTAATCAACTATTTCAGGATTCTACCTGCACATTGGCAACCTAGTGACAATAAATAAAAACTTACACGGCATGGCATGGCTGGAAGTGGGAAGCGTTATCACCGAACGCTGATTTTTGTGCAGAAGGCACAGTCCATTCTCAGGGACACAGAATTACCTCTGAACAGCTCAAGCTGTCCCATTTGTGTGTAGCAGCATACCAAGTGCTGTGTAGAACACAGCCTATAAGGCTCAAAGTCAAATACCACATTGTGACCCCAGGAAATGATGATCAAGAATGGCTTACCCAGGCACAGTTGGGGATGAGATATGAGGATTGGTTCAAAGCCAGCGTGGGTAGGAGGGTCCATGAGACTCTTATCTCCAATAAAGTACTCAGAAAAAAAAAAATCTGGAAGTGGCGCTGTGCCTTAAATGGTAGAACACTAGCCTTGAGCACAGAGAGGCTCAGGGACAGAGCCCAGTGGAGGGAAGAGAGCAGGGAGACTGAGGAAGGACAAGGAACGGAATAAAGGACAACAGAACCAAATGGGGCTGGAAACAGAGAAGGGGATCTGGACAGGCTGATGGTGTGCTCACAGAGTGAGGAAGTTATGGCATGCCCCTGAGAGGGGAGTTAGGTTCAGGCAGAGAGCAAAGATCCCTTCTGGTGTGTTCAGCTGTGTGCAATGGTGCAGACCCTCTCCTGTGTTCTCATGCACTTGCGTGAAACCCTACATCAAGTACACGGGAATTGTAGACACTTAGGCTTGGTTTTCCAGGCATTTGATGGCTAGTTCATTTGCTGTCTTGTCTTTACAATTCACTTTTCTCATTTAAAGGAAGAAGGGAGGAGGGAGGAAAAGGAGATAGGGAGGGATGGACAAAACTACATCAGACCTCTCCAACTACAGCCTTTGCTTATATGGGAATTTTCAGCATTGAAGCACTCTTTTGGATTTAGATATTATGGCCTTGCATTTTATTCATCAAAATTCAAATACGGTCAATCACTGATGACTCACGCCTGTAATCCTACCAGTTTAGGAAGCTGAGATCTGAGGATCATGATTCAGTGACAACCCTGGGCCAAGACTTATCTCCAAGTAACTAGGAAAAAGCCGGAAGTGGAGCTGTGGCTCAAGCTATAGAGCCTTGAGCCAAAAAGCTTAGGGTGAGCACCCAGGCCCCAAGTCTAGCACACATACACACAATTGGAATATATTCTTGCACAGTAAGGCCCTAGACTCTGTGTGCAGGGGTTCATACACAAATGCCTTATTTGGGGTGAGGAGTTGGCCAGTGCCTTGATGGGTCACAGGGGCATCCTAGCCTGTGAGGAAACCCCAGCATTGCTGCCAGTCCTCTAGTGGTGGCTCTGTGCCCCAGGGCCTTTCCGTATCTTTGGATAACAATAAGATTTTTCTAAAACCTGCAGTGAGCTGTTTGTGATGTCGCATCAAAAGCTAGAAGAAACAGAACCAAAAGTCTTCCTCCTCCTCCACTGCCCCATTCTGTCTAGCAGGGAAAGGAGGCAGGAAAGGCTGGAAAGAGAGAAAACCTGGGGAGGAAAGGGAAGGAGAGGCCGGGAGGGCTGGGTAAGCTGGTTAGCTAATGGTGCTAAAGGGCAATTGGGAGCAGGTGGGGTAAGCCTTGTGAAGGAGAGGGCAGCCTGGCCTTGCCCTGCCCTTTGGCCACACCCCAGACAAGGTAGATAAAGAGTCATTTGTGTTACCCACCCAAAACAGATCGCTTCACCCTACCTAAGAGAAGCGAAGCCTACAGACCCACAACTAACTAGAAGCTTGGGTAACGTGAAGAAATGGAAGCCAGATGGAACCCCCATCCATGAGGTATGGTGAGGGGCGCAATGGCAACAACCCCTTAAGCCCTGATTTTCACGGGGTAAAGAACTGCTCTGTGTTCAGTCCTCTGAGGTATCTGTAACTAGCCATTGTCTTGCCACAGACATAAAAAAAAGAGGCTGAGAATGGAGGTGCTGGCTCAAGGTCACACACGGCTGGAGCGTGGAAGAGCCAGGATCTCAAGTCCATGGTGTTTTCTTTCCATCCCACTAGACATCATAGAGCACAAAGTGCAGAATTCTGAGGACTCTTAGGGACTGAGGTGGGGGTGGGGACAAGAAAATGGCTTTTCTTATTTGCCTAACCTGTTCCTGGGTGTGAGTCCAAAGCTAAAGCTAAACCCGGATTCTCCTCCAGACAGTGTTAGTCTCTTTTTAGACTTAATCACAGCTCCATAATTCTTCCTCATTTTCCGGACCGCCATAGAGCTCTGAGAGCAGGTAGTCAGGTGTCACCCTCACACTTTTGGGGGAGGAACCCCAGGAATCCTCACAGGTACTTCTGGAAAGCCAGGCCAGGCAGAGGGTGCTCTGGGTCCCCTCTCACTGTCTGGTTAACCTCCGTGGTTCCAAGCACCTGACAAGCTGGCTATGTGAATAGTTAGGCGCCCGTCAGTTTCTCCCGGGTTGTAATTGTTAACTCGAATGGAATGCAAAACTTCTGGTTTGGAGCAGAGTTGGTTTTTTTTAACCATGAGTAACGAGGGAAATGGAAAATGAGTAGAATTTGTGGGAGACAGCTCGTGGAATCTTTTCGGAGGTCTCTTTTCCACATGGCAAATGCAGAGGACGTGTGAGTTCTGTCCTCTCCCTTTATTAACTTGGGCTTTTGACACCTTTTGAGGCTGGCAAGCCAAGACTTGCCTGGAGATTAGAACAATGAGCTTATCATAATGCTACCTTTAAGACAAAACAAAACAAGCTGCAAGGCTCCTGGGGGGAGGAGGAGGTGAGGGGGAATCAAGATTTATTTCTAGAAGCCTTTCCTGCTAGCCCCCAGTCCCAGCCCACCCCTGCACCTGTTGGTTTTTTCTGTTTCTTAGGGGCAAATGTGGAAATAGAGATGGCTTGTTCATTGACATTACTGTCCCTCGCAAGCTATCTTTGGGACGATTATGCTGTGTTCTCTCAATGGTGTTTGCTCAGAGGGTGGGACACAGGCTGTTTAGTGTCTTGTAAAACATTTACCAAAAGCACTGAGCCATGGTTTGGAAGGGCATTCCGTTGCCAGAGCGTAGGAGGAGAGCACAGGAGAGGAGAGAGAGTGCGCGAGAGAGAGAGCACCCGCCAGGTGTTTGGCAGGTACTTGGTTCATACTTTCATATGCATTTAATATTTAAAATCACAGATTTCAAAGGGTTCAGGGGCCCTTCTGCGGAAGGGGTGGGGATGGTGGGGTGTGGGGAGATGGAGAAGAATTTCTTTGCAAATTCTGTTTTCTGGCAGCACTGAGTTCCTGGAGAAATGTCATGTTCCGTTTCCACTGAATGCTGGCTTTTGGTTTTACTAGAGGGACACAGGTGTCACCGAGATGGAATCAAATCCCTATGCCTGAGGCTTGGCTGGAAAGGGAATCCGATGTTAGCTTTTGCTTTAATCGAAGGAGTTGGGGGCCAGGTGCCTGGATTCTGGGAGGCCAAATGTCTGTCACCTTGTGCCTTGTCTGCCCAGTGACTCATTCCATTTCAATGTTTTACTAAACCGTGGCTCCCGTTTCCTGAAAATACTTTTCATCTCTTCCTACCCCCACCCTGCCCCCATTATGTTAAATGTAGACAAGATAACAAAGGTGAATCTGAAACTGCCTCTTCTCAAATCTAAGTCCTTAGAGCATTGCAGGCTGGAAATTATTTTTCTGTATTTTGGTCGTGGCGTTTGAGAAACGAATGAGTAAATACTTCTTGTCTTTCTATTCTTTTTTGAGGATGGGGAGAGAGAGAGAAGATAGCGTAGGTGATCTAGACCCATAATCGGGGGTTTGTATGTGATCAGTTATCATCGTGTGCTAGACGCAGATGGCAGTTGTGATATTAGAGGCTAGAGCTCCAGCCACAGCTAGGAAAATCTAGAAAAGGAACAGTTCCCAAAAGGTTCTGTAATCGCTTCTTTTTAGGGAGCATTGTCACAATAGGTTTAATGGGATTTAACAAGTGTCAGATGTTTGGGGCGTGTGGGCTGTAGCTGAATTTAAATAAGAAGATGGTACTAATGTAAGAACAGACTGATTTGACAGAAATGTGATTTGATTCTGGTTTTTGCACAGAGGGACACTGGCAGAATAAAGCAAGGGTCTTCTGATCTATTTCTAGTTGTTATAAAATGGCTGGTTGAGGAGATTGTTTCAAAAGTATCCAGAAACTTCTCCTACTGGGAGAACTTCCTTGTTGGCTTTGTGTGTTCAGGCAAATGGGAGCCCATGGAACAACTGCAGAAGTGGAAATTAAGTTTCTTTCTCGGTGAGTGACCTGTCTACCTTGACCACTGAAAGGTAACATAACTGGATTAATCTTTTAAGATTTTGAAACAAGTATGGAAAAGTCACCTGTCATAGATGCATTCAAATTGTGGACCTTTTGTGAGTCAAAACTACTGAAAAATGCCCACCTTGCTAGTGAGCCCAGGCCCCTCAACCTCCCAAACGCAGATTGAAGCTGTGTGGAGTCTGAGATGTTATTACAGAAGCCAAAAGGTTCTGGGGAAAAAAGTCTGAACACAGACTGTTTCTAGATACTCTTTGTTTTGCCTTAATTTAATTGGGGAAGTCTTTTTAAAGAATTGGCGCCACAACTGGGCTTGAACTCAAGGCCTGGATGCTGTCCCTTCGTTTCTTAGCTCAAGACTAATGCTCTACCACTTGAGCTATGCTCTACCTCTGGCTTTTTGGTGGGTAATTGGAGATAAGTCTTCCTGCTCCAGGTTAGCTTTGAACTGCCATCCTCAGCTCTCAATCTAGGATTATAGGCTTGAGTCACCAATGCTGGACATTGTGCTGTTTGCTTTCTTCTGCAAGAAAGTAAGATCACCAAGTATTTCTTAGGTGCCCTGCTATTCATAGAGCCTCACTATATAGTTTGTTATGAATCAATCCTGCATCAAATCCAGCTGTGAGTAGCCGGGCCCCCTCTCTAGAGCTTGTGGCTCTGTGGCTTTAAATGTGAGATAATAATGTTGTTGTGGCAGGTTGGCTTTGTAAGGCATAGAATTGAGTGACAGCTCTCCACAAGGGTTAGCTGTTACTTGTCTGTCTGTCCTTTAGACTTCTAGTTACCACCCCCCCTTCTTATTTGCAAATGTGATTTGTCAAATAGGATAGTGAAATCTCTGAGGACAACCCTGTGGAAGCCCCTCGTGCAATGGCCTCTTGCACATGTGATAACGTTGAAGGAAGCAGGCCTACCTTGTTTTGTTCTGGACAGAACTGTCACAACTCTAGGAGGACATAGTGAGTGGGTCACCTTCACCACCATCAACCCCCGCCCCCAGGCCTGGGGTCACAGCTGTGATGACAGCCTGGAGGAATTCTCACAGATTCTACTGCTGGCAATTGTTTCTGGGTGAAGTAAAACATAGATTTCGTTAACAGATGATGACCACGGCCAGCAACTCAAGGTCTTAAGTAAGGCAAAAAAATCAGCAGCCAAGATGAATGCCAGAAATCCTATCAGCCACCCACCCCCCCATGTAGCACCAATAAATATATCGATCTTGTTTTAATGACATTTCTGATTTCCTAGAACTCTTGCTTCTCTTTGCCAGGTGAAAGACAATTCATTCATTCACTCATTCATTCAGTAAACATTTATGGAGAGCTCATTCTGGGCCAGGTTTTCAGTCAGCTCTCAATGATTGTTTTTTTTGGCAGCGTTGAGGTTTGAACTCAGGACCTGAAACTTGTTACGCAAGCACTCTGCGCACATGCCCTCGGCCCTTTTTGCTTTCGTTTGTTTTTCAGATTGGTTCTCAATTTTTTTTTTCCCCAAGGCTGGCCTTGGACTGTGATCTTTCTACCCTTAACCTCAGGGTAGCTGGGATTACAAGCAGTACCACCATTCCTGGCCCCTCATCTCTTCATTCTGCAGTATTTAATTTTCAAATATAAGTTCCCTTCAGTCATAGATGGTGACTGTCTCCATGCTTAGCACACGCCAGGTGTTCCAAACCTGCACAAGTCAATGAAGGATGGAGAACAGCAATGAAAACAGGCAAGAGTGAGGAGGGACAACCACCCTGTCCCCAGCAAAGACTTCATGGCCTCTAGTGTCATTGCTCCACCTCAGTGGAGTTTGATCATGTGAGTTTCCAGGTATAACCTGTTCTGCCAAGAATGTGGGCCACATGACTACTTCAATGAGAGTGAAGAGTGCAAATCAGTTTAAGAAAAAAAGTTTTTTTAAATCCAGGAAAGTACCAGAGTTTTTACCTAAATAGATAAATTCAATGACTGAAATTTTCATATGTAAGCAGTGCCTACACTTATGAGACACTAAATAAATGGAGTTGTCAAACATGGAAATATGAGACTAGAAGAAAGAGAAATCCTTAAAGCTAAGTCAAGTCAGTGCTTTGAACATGATTGATTCATTCTCTCATTTATTCATTCATCCCATTCATTTGCTTGTTTTGTGGTGCTGAGAACCAAACCAGGGTTTCCTCTACCAAGCTACATCTGTAGGCCATGAGAAAATAAGTTTATACCTGTATCGAGGTATAATTTGTGTCTTGAGGAATATGTACATATTTCTGCACCTGTATAGCCACCACCCAGACAAAAGTGGAGATTATTATAATCCCATCCCAGTATTCTGTATCTTCCCTTCACCACACCATCATTTCCATTATGCTGAGTTCTGGCAACACAGTTAGCTTTGACTGTTCTCCTCCCCCAATACCCCCTCCCCCCCCTTTTTTTTTGCTGGGGATCAAACCTAGGGACTTGTACATGCCAGAAAGCTCTCTACCACTGAGCTACATTTTCCAACAGACTGATCTGGAACAACAGACTCTTAAAAAAAGAAATGTAGAATCTCAATGCTATTCCCTTTTTTCGTTTGGCATCAATATCTGTCATTCATCCCTGTCATTTTGCATAGCCATCATTTTTTTCTTTGGTTGCACCCTAGCATTGCCTTATAGACGGACCCCCAAGAGAAGACATTTTCAGGAATGAAAAACCCAAGTATATGAGTTGAAATCATTCTCTCTCTCTCTCTCTCTCTGTGTGTGTGTGTGTGTGTGTGTGTGTGTGTGTGTCTTGTAAAGTTAAGTGATCTCATAAAGGGTGCTATGTTATCACCTGAGAAGGCAGTGCAGAAGTCTGTTTCGGGGAGTGTATTTGCTTAGTGCTCTGTATGGGTCATTTATTTAACTGAAACAATCACCCCAGGAGGTGACTGCCACTGTTTTACACACCAGGAAACTGGGCCTGAGAAAAGTTGTAGGACTTTACAAACTAAGCTGAATGAAAACAGGAAAAATTGTCAGTTATACCAGGAAGTGATCCTATCCTTTCAAAGGTGATACCAGAGACTTTTAGCCTGGGCACCTCCATTTCCTAAGATTCAGAGCCACTACCATGCCCAGCCTGGGGTTGAACCTAGGGTCTCCTGCTTGCCTGGCAAGTGGTCTACTACTGAGCTACACCACCAGCCTATCTTCTGTTGGAAATTTGGACATTGAGATGACATTGTTCTCTCTCATATCCTTTGTAATTTTGCCTTGACAATAGGATGTTTAAAATTTTTTATTTATTTTTTATTTTTGGCCATGTGTTTGGTTGGGAGTCATGGTTCAAATTGTTGAGTGCCTACCTAGTAAGCACAGGACCCTGAGTTCAAAGCCCAATACCACAAAAAAAAAACAATCCTACAGACGTGTGTCTTAAAGCCCAGTAGACAGAAATATCCAAATGGTAACAGAGGGCTCTGCAAAGTCATCGTCTCAATGAGCCAGAAGGGCTGGTAAGGCCACTCTGCCTGCGGAATAACAAAACCACTGTGATGGTCCCCTCCAGCATCTGAATTCACTTCTAGAAGAGGCATGGGGTACCCTCAGTGTCTGGGCAAAGGCTTTATTCTTTTCCCACTTCATAGACAGCCTCTTGTTGTTGTTTTTTTTTGTTTTTGGCCAGTCCTGGGCCTTGGACTCAGGGCCTGAGCACTGTCCCTGGCTTCTTTTTGCTCAAGGCTAGCACTCTGCCACTTGAGCCACAGCGCCACTTCTGGCCATTTTCTGTATATGTGGTGCTGGGGAATTGAACCTAGGGCTTCATGTATAGGAGGCAAACACTCTTGCCACTAGGCCATATCCCCAGCCCCATAGACAGCCTCTTTCATCGGGCATTGCTTGTACATAATCATCAAAGGATGTCTTGAATGGATGCTTTAACTTTATGAACTACAGGAACAGTATCTGGTTATTTGCATACTGAAAAAATACTTTCTTCAATAATTTTCATGAGGTTTTGTGTGTTTAAATCCTGAGATGTTGGATGTGTCCATCTGGTACTTGAGAAAGTTGAAATAGAGAAGTTCAGATCACACATCTGGCTAGAAAAAGAGCTGACTTCCAGATTTTCCATCGCCACAGCCCCCTGCAGCCCCCACACAGGGGCTGGTGACTGTGTCAAGTCATTAAAAACAGCTTCAAACCGGGTGTCAGTGGCTTATGCCTGTAATCCTAGCTACTCAAGAGACTGAGATCTGAGGACTGTGGTTGGAAACCAACTAGAAAAGATGAACCAAGAGACTCTTAATCTCTAGCTAACCATTAAAAAGCCAGAAGTGGAGCTGTAGCTCAAGTGGTAGAGCACCTGCTTTGAGGGATAAAAGGCCAACCTACAGAGCATGAAGCCCTGAGTTCAAGCTCCCAGTACTAGCCTACAAATATAGATTCAAAATTACTGGCTTGTGATGACTTACCAAATTATATTATCTTATTGTGCAAGTACCTCAGGCACTTTATTATTCTCAGTTCAAATATAATTCTGCTAGTAAGGAATCTTTTACCCTGCCTTATAAATGGGGAAACTGAGGCCCTGAGTGCTCAAGTGCTTTGACAAAGTCACATGGCTTAGATAACTCTGGAGCCTGTCTTCCTGCTCATATTCATTTGACCCCTGAATGCCTTCATTTTCCTCATGTCATCCTGCCACCCATGAAAATAGGGCCTTTCCTTTATCTTCTCAATTACAGTGGAGGTTAAAGCAGAGACCTTGAACAAATCGTTAATAAGTCTTGACTTTCTTCAACACACCTCCTGACAAATAAGTGTTTTCTTTAAAACTAGATGACTAAGGCTGGGTTTAGTTTTAAAATTTGTTTTTAACTCTTAGACCTGAAAGGGGAAATCAAGTTAGGTGGCTGTGGGTTCAAATTGCTTCTGCTCAGGGGCCCCTCCATCAGCAAGATTGATGACCCCCTTATTGGCTTTCACTGGACATTGGACAGATAACCCCAAGAGGTCTTTAACTCTCAGGAGTGTGTGTGTGTGTGTGTGTGTTGGGGTTTGAACTCAAGACCTGGGTGCTGTCCTTTAGCTTTTTGTCCAAGGCTGACATTCTGCTACTTAAGCCACACCTTCACTTTAGAGATTTGTCTACTCTGGCTGGCTTTGAACTTCAGAACTCAGCCTCCTGAGTAGCTAGGATTACAGGTGTGAGCCACCAGTGCTCTGGCTGCTCTCAGGATTCTTGTGAAGGCAAATTAGAGTGATGTATTCAAGCCACTGCTAATTTGGCTCCCACCAGCCAATTCTCTTTCAGCAGCGAAAGTGGATTCAAGGCACAGGCACATGGACACAGAGCTGTAAAGGAACCACAAAGGTAGCTTGGATGTCAGTAGAGTACAAAAAAAACCATTGACCTAAGGTTGATCCCATGTCACTTTTATCCTGTTTTCTATAAGAAAAAAGTCAGTCAGCTGCTGAGCCTTCTGCCATGCCTAGAGCAGTGACCTTCCTATGCTACGTAAGTTTACCCCACTCTTGATGGGCATTGTGAATGTGAAAAGTGTCTAGCCCATTCTGAGTGTCCAATAGATCTTCATTTGCCTTCCCTGCCAATGGCATTCCCTGGAAGCATGTTTGCACATAGGAATGGAACTGGATGCTTTCTTAACAGTGAATTCAAGGGAATGAACCTTGGCCCTTGTGACTTTTTTTCCTCCATTGAGGATTGTGAAATTGCATCACTTTAATTAGCCATTGTTTAAATAATCTCCTTGTTTCTGACCATCAGAAATGAAACTAAACAAAGTTTTCATTCTGCTTTTCTAACAGAATGGCATCTTGTTGTATAAGTGGTAAGAATTGTTTACCCTTACTTTGAAAATAAGAATAGTAAAGCACATTACATGTAGTTCCTTAATAGATAATGCAAAGTTGGTTCACGAAGCTCAGGACCTGTGGCTCATGCCTGTTATGCTAGCTACTCTATAAGTGGAGATCTGAGGATAGTGGTTCAACGCCAGACTGGGCAGAAAAGTCTGCAAGATTGTTATCTCCAATTAACCACCAAAAGCCTCATTGGAGATGTGGCTCAAGTGGTAGAGCACCAGTGTGAGCCACAAAGCCAGCATGAGCTGTGGCCCTGAGTTCAAGGCCCAGTCACAGCCAAAACAATGTACAAAATGATAAATATCAAGGGCTCTGTTGGGATGTAACAAGTGTTTGAGTTAGAATTGTGAAATACAATTTGATAGAAGAACTGATCAAAGAATGACTTCTGTGGAAAATCCAGTGAATTAGGAATTTAGGATTGATTTCCCTCTGGGCTCCCTTCTACTTCTGTGATTCAGAGAAGTTTGGTTCTCCAGCTGCAAGCTCAGCCCTGATAAATTCACACATTCTGTTTCTAAGGAATAGGTCATTGTTTGCACAGTGCAGAAAAATGTTTTATTTATTTATTTAGCCAGTCCTGGGGCTTGAACTCAGGGCCTGGGCACTGTCCCTGAGCTTTTCCTCAAGGCCAGTGCTCTACTTGAGCCACTGCCCACATCTGGCTTTTTCTGTCTGTGTGGTACTTCATGCTGAAGCCCAGGGCTTGATGCATGCTAGGCAAGTGCTCTACCACGAAGCCACATTCCAATTCAAGATTTTTTTTATTCTAGGAAATAATATTAATTTTGGATTTTGCACCATTGTTTCATCAAAAAAAAATACTTGAAGAGGTCCTGGCTTGTAATTTTAAAGCCAGCATCTTTTAAATATAAAAGGGCTTGGGCTAGGGGTGAGGTTAGAGGCAGAGTACCTGCACAACACAAAAAAATGAAGATAAGAGTCTTTATCTTTGCCCAAAGGAAAACTAATCCGGTTCTTACTCTGAAACACTTGGAAGCAATCAATCTTTTTCATTTTCCCCATTTCTCTTTTGTAGTGTGCCTCTCTTTTTCTCTCTAAGAAATTCTTGATGGAGAATCTGATAGGACCAGATTCACACCGAGGCTATTTCTGACTCACATAGACACTGTGACCAAAACAAGGAATTCTAGTGGAATGTACACGCATTGAATGATGGTAACTTTGGGCAGGGAGATGGTTCCAAAACAACATAATCAGTAATCCAATATTCTGTTAATCCAATTTCTATTAACTAAACTTTCTGGTAGATTCTTGGGGAAGGGAGGTGGGGTGGGGAGGTCAAAGAAACAATTCACAAAAGAAAATTGTGGTTTAGAACATGAAAGAAAGTTGTCCTCACAGATGACTTACAAGTTCAAATAATTGGTGCTCCGATAGAAGGACTGGATTTAATTATCCTATGTGCCTGCTTTTAAACTGTGCAGGTGACAGCATTTCAAAAACCTTAAAAATGCTTAGACCCAAAGTTCCACTAATGAGATTCCACTCTAAAAGGGGTGCTAAGGAGCATGGAGCTTAAGAATCTCAACGCCTGAACGCCCATCTGTATTAGATGCTTTGCCATATGTTGTAAAGTATGCATTTTACATCCCATTTTCTCCTTTGTTTCTCATGATCTTTAAGAAGAAACTTGTGCCATATGCTGGTGGCTCACGCCCATAATCCTAGCTACTCAGGAGGCTGAGATCTGAGGGTGCAGGTTTGAAGCCGGCCTAAGCAGACAAATCTTCCAGGCTCTTGTCTCTAACAGAATACTGGAAATGGAGGTGTGGCTCAAGTGGCAGAGCCACAGCCTTGAGCGGACTATGCTAGAGAGTAAGAGGCCCTACATTCAAGCCCCAGTACCAGCATGTGCACACGTGCACGCACACACACACAAAGAAAGAAAGAAAAAAGAAACCTGTAGGTACACCCTTGAGTATGCATGATATGTATATGAGTGTGTGTGTCTGTGTGTGCAGATGCGTGTGCACTCAAATTCTATCATGCCTTTGGGCTTTTCATATCATCCTTGGTTCTATGGATCACTAATATATTCAGAAGCAGCATTATATATATATCATTTATAAATATATATATATATATTTTTTTTTTTTTTTACTGACATCAAGACTTGTTACAAAACAATGACCAAACACCAAGGTGAAAGTCAGTAGAGAGCAGTAACTGCAGGCAGGTTTGTTGCTGCTGCTGCTGCTGTTGTTGTTGTTGCTGCTGCTGCTGCTGTTGTTGTTGTTTGTATTAGTCCCAGGGCTTCAACTCAGGGCCTGGGTGCTGTCTCTGAGCTCTTTTTGCTCAAAGCTGTTTCTCTACCATGTGAGCTATAGCTCTACTTGCTGCTTATTTTGTGATTAATTGGGGATAAGAGTCTTGTGGACTTTCCAGCCCTGGCTGGCTTTGAACTGTGATTCTCAGATCTCAGCCTCCTGAGTAGCCACCAGGCACCTAGCTTATAGGCAGATGTTTGACCACTTGTTTATCACTGCTAGTACTTTTCAAACTTTGGAACCTCTTCTAGGTGGGTGTTACCTATACCCACATTTCTCCTTCCACTATCCCTTTCCCTCAAAAGCAAACCTACAAGTCATGCCTTACAAAAACAAAAAAACTCACAAAACCCTCCTCCATGTTTGGAGGCCTTCTTGTCCCTGTTCCCATCACCTCAGCTTCCCATCAGCACTGCTTGCAGACTACCTGCGGCCCAGAGAGACCCATCACTTCTAACTCAATACATCCGCCCCACCCTCAGCCTTTGATTCTGATTTCTATTCGGTTTTTTTTTTTTTGCCATTCTTGGAATTTGAACTCAGGTTCTGAGCACTGTCCCTGGCTTCTTTTTGCTCAAGGCTAGCACTCTACCACTTGAGTCACAGCGCCACTTCTGGCTTTTTCTATATATGTGGTGCTGAGGACTCAAACCCAGGACTTCATGTAAACGAGGCGAGCGCTTTACCACTAGGCCATATTGCCAGCCCTTTGATTTCTATTCTTTGTAGAACTTGTTTCAAAGACAGCAAGTAAAAGAAAAGAGAAGCTTAAGATGTCAGCTTTGAGTCATTGGCTCTGAATCTGCTGAAGTACACCCTCTGCCCAGGCTAAACACATTCTACTGTTTTCCAGTGCTGTGTCATTGGCCTGCGTCCTGGTCCCTCTTTCTACTCTTCTCCACCAGAGAGAAGAGAGAAACTCCATGGTTTCAACTGGGTAAAAACATTTCTGAGCAACTCTTATGGAAACCAGTTTATTGTGGGTTTTTTTTTTCTTCAGAAACTGTGAAGACATACCTGATTTTCCAAGGGCAGGGTATCCAGTGAGTAGAATACAGCATGTGATTTGCTCACCATGAGATCCCCAAATGAGACAGTCAAGCCTGTTTCACATTTATATCAACAGAAGGGGTGGTGGGGACTCTATGTGTGATTAAGGTGGGGATCAGGATGGGTGTGAGGCCCCAGAGAGGAAGATCGAATAGAGAGAAAATCGATTCCTTGAGCTACTGAGCTTTCTTTGCCTCATGAATTTTGAAAAAAGTCAATAAAGTGTTTTAATTGTGCGTTCAACAGTGCTGGAATGTTCTGGATCATGTTTGGAATCGAAAGGGCATGGAGTATACAGACACAGCATTTCAAGACTTACTGACCTAACTCTGCCCAGAATCTCTCACACTTGTCTAGTGCTCCCCTCTGAACCTAATCTCATGGGTTCCAATATGGCAGCCAGTCGCCACATGCAGTACAACAATCTCAATCTAAATTAGTAAAATTAAGACAAGCAAATAATTCAGGAACTCGCTTACAGTATGCTCATACCATAAGTGGTCCATAGTACCTGCTTTGCCATGACCGTATTGGAGCAGATGCAAAACATTGTGGCCACAAAGTTCTGTTGGGCACCCTGGATGTGGATCCTGGCTTCTAAGATCTGTGCCTTCTCCTGCCCCCAGGTTGTTACTGTAAATAGCAGAGCCTAGACTGGCTTCATACAGCATGTCCTTTGTGTTTTCCACATCTTTACCATTCTCCGTTTGCTTGAACTTGATTGTCTTGTTTTCCTCTATGGGCCAGAGCCATACTGCAGAGCTAAAGTTTTAAGTTCAGACCACACTCAGATTAAAGCCAGAAAAGTGTTTCCTTGTGTTTATTGCACTCTTCATGTTAAGGAGACCCATCAGCTGATCTAGGCAGCATTTAGACCCTGAGTTACAACTTTGGTTTTTGACATTGTAGAATTTTCCAGAGTACATCTCCATGGCCAGACACCAGCTTAAACACTGACTTGCAGACAGTTCCTTAAAACTTACAATTTCAAATTTAGAAACAAATGAAACCCCAAAAAACATGGTGTAAAAAGCGAAGATTGCCTGGGCTGAAGCCAATGTTCTATGACAGCTCTGTCACAGATAAATGTGCTCCAAGGAAAGTTTGACAAACTAGTCAAATTTATATGTACTAAGAAAGTGCATTTTGACTGGGTCCTGTATTCCTAGCTACTCAGGAGGCTGAGTTCTGAGGATTGCAGTTCAAAGCCAGTTTGGGCAGGAAAGTGCATGAGACTTGTATCTCCAATTAACTACCAAAAAGTCAGGGGCTGGGAATATGGTCTACTGGTAAAGTGCTCGCTTCGTTTACATGAAGCTCTGGGTTCAATTCCTCAGCACCACATATATAGAAAAAGCCGGAAGTGGCGCCTGTGGCTCAAGTGGCAGACTGCTAGCCTTGAGCAAAAAGGAAGCCAGAGACAGTGTTCAGACCCTGAGTTCAAGCCCCAGTACTGGCAAAAATCAAAACACAACAAACAAAAAACCTCCAAAAAGTCAGAAGTGAAGTTGTATGTAGCTCAAGTGGTAGAGTGCTAGCCTTGAGCAAATAAGCTCAGGGACAGTGCTCAGGTCCTGGGTTCAAGCTCAGGACTGCACATGTGCACACACAGTTGCCTGCAGGACCCGTTTATTGAGCTTGAGGCTCACTGTTGTGTGAGCTGAATAGTGATGGAGAAGTGAATGTGCCACAGGCCTAGACAAGTCACTTGGCCCCTCCCTGGGGGATCTTTCCCCCCTCCACCCCCCACAGTCAGTCACAGGTGTTTTCCCCCACAGTGGATTTGTTTTTCTCATCTCAGAATTCATTCAGTGTCTACTCATCTGTGAAAGGCATGCCACCATGCTTGGCTCTTAACCTCCCCCCGCCCCACCCCGCTTGATCCTGGAGCTTAAACTCAGGGCTTGGCCCCTGTGTCCTGAGCTTTTTTGTCCTCAGGCTAGTGCTTTACCACTGAAGCTAAAGTTTCACTTCTACTTTTTGGTTATTAATTAGAGGTGAGAGTTTCCTGGACTTTCTTTCCCTGGGCTGGCTTGGAGTAGTGATCCTCAGATCACTTCTCAGCCTCTAAGTATGGAGGTTTACAGGCGGGAGCCACCTGTGCTCAGTTTAAACTTCATTTTCAATACAATCCTGGTCCTATAGTTTGCTTGACCCAGCCATCCCTAAAAGGAGGCCACAGACCTGCCAGATATCAGTAGCTACAGAAAAGGAAATATAAAGAAACATCCATTTTAGGTCATCTGTGTCTTAGGATATGGTTTACTAGAATGAGTGTTTATTTTTTACTTTACAACCCAAGCCAATAGTATATTTACCAGGCTTGCCAAACTAGCTTCTTCCATAGAGTTTTGAAGATAATCTTCTAAAAGTTCTTGACATCTACCTCTGCTTTCTAGAAATAGAGAACTTAAACAAAATAATACTTATAGATGCCAAATGAAGAGGACTCAGGTTGAATTTGTATCTCTTGAGTTTCTCCTGATCACGTTTTGCACATACAGAAGGATATTAGAAGAATACAAATGAAAAGCATCTTAAGCTATGTCTAAAGCAAAACCATTAAGGGAGTCCTAGCCAGCTGGGGGAATGTCCTGGTGGTAAGAGGCAAGTTTGGGATTGAGGTCAGCTGGGGTTTGCTGTGTCTTGTCTTGGGTAATTTTATAACTTCTCCATTTCTTTATTTTTTATGCTGAAAATAGGCATGGTACTATTTTCCAGGGTATTTGTTAAAATTAGAGGATCTGTACATAACGTGCTGAACACAGTCTGAGGAACAGTAAATATTGTTCTAATTCAGGAAGAAATTCTCTCCATGAACATGAGGATCTCTTGTTAGCTCCACAAGAGATGAGAGTTGGGGGCAGAGGAGATGATCAAACCAGGCTTTAGAAATTATGTTCTAGAAGGAGCTTCTTTCCTTGTAGTGGCTTTGTCAGTTTCCAGTCTGAATGCTGGCTCACTTCTTCAAGGAAGTGGTAAACTAGCATTGCCCTCTGGCCTTCTAGAAACTCTGAAGCTGTGATGACATGTCATTTAGGTGATGGCAAACGGCCACACATTAGGTCTCTGGATCCGGCAGTATAATTTTTCACCTGTTGTCTTATTTGTAGTAGGAAAGGTGGGAGGTAGTGTCAGTAAATATGGCTAACAGTGTTGAGAGCTTGCTGACTATTTTAGTCTATGTCCTTATTTGGCTGATAATTGAAGTTTGCATTGTTAATCCAAAACATTTATTTATCCACACTTGTTTATTATAATGTGCTTTTGTTATAATTATTCTTTCCAGCTATCATTTATTGGCAGAAAGAAATAAGGATATTGGCATCCAGCTTTTGGTGTTGGTGGTGATGTTGTTGGTGGTAGTGGTGGTTGTGGGGTTTGAACTCAGGGCCTGGGTGCTGTCCCTGAGCCTCTATGTGCTCAAGGCTAGTGCTCGACCACATAGTACTTGTGGCATTTTTGAGTAGTTTATTGGAGATAAGAGTCTCACAGGGACTTTTCTGCCTGGGTTGGCTTCGAACAGTGATGCTCAGATCTCAGCCTCCTGAGTGCCTAGGATTACAGATGTGAGCCACCGGCGTCTGGTCATCCAGCCTTACTGATTGCTGACCCTCTGGCTAGAGCAGCAAATAGCCTTTCCAGTGTCCTATCTATCTCACCAAAGTGGGTCTTTTTTTTCTTTAATTTTAAATTCCTTGGGCTCTTTGTGAGGGGAAAACTTCGCTCTTTGAGCAGTTGCAAGGAACCACGTGTACTAGGGACACAGTGTCTTATTGATATCTTCCTTCTCCATCTTAGAAGAATTAATCATTTCAACCTCACAATATCATTTCTCCTCTGTCACTGCGTTGTCATAATTTGTCATTTCTCTGTCTCCTTCTGGACACAGAATCTGTGTCTGATTTGAGTATACACCCTTTGCTGGTAATGGGAATGCAAAACAAAAAAAAAACCACCTTAACAATTTGTTGGGCAGATTTGACATCATTGTTGGCCCTGGGTTATGAAGTGGGGAGAAGGTTAGTTTGTGAACACCGCTCTTCCCTCACTCCCTAGCTAGCCTTCTTTTCTTTCTGCCTCTTGAGTGTATGTTGGCTATTTCAGTCAGTCATTTGGGACACAGCACTGGTTCCGGCCAGAAGAGTCATGGAGGACGGAGTGAAGAAGGTAAGGAGAGCTCTTACTGGCTGAGACCAAGTAGGGGAGCTAATTAGCCATTGCTCATTGTAGAATGCTTTGATCCCTGGTTCCCCCTTTAGCATACCACAAATGCATGTGAACACACACACACACACTCTCTAAGGGACAGGTCACACAGATGGTGCTAAGTGAACAGAGACCACAGAAAGCTTTTTGTTGGAATGAAATTCCCTGGGAGAATAAGCCATCTATTGGAACATAAAAAGTGTCATGCTGGAACCTTTTCTCTTATTCTACATAGTGAGAGGTTACATATAGTGTTGGATCTCTAATGAAATTGAGGAGGGAACATGAGAAATGACCCTCAAGGCACCCTAAGCAGCATGCCTGAGTTTTATTCCTAGAAAATAATGATGGGGTAGGAGAGGGTTGGGAATATGGCCTAGTGGCAAGAGCACTTACCTCTTATACATGGAGCCCTGGGTTCGATTCCCCAGCACCACATGTATAGAAAACGGCCAGAAGTGGCACTGTGGCTCAAGTGGCAGAGTGCTAGCCTTGAGCAAAAAGAAGCTAGGGACAGTGCTCAGGCCCTGAGTTCAAGCCCCAGGATTGGCCAAAAAAGAAAAGAAAAGAAAAGAAAATAATGATGGGGACTGGGGCTTGATTTTTATATTTCCTTCCCTCCTTCCTTCCCTCCCTCCTTTCTTCCCTCTTTCTTTCCTTCTCTCCTTCCTTTCTTTCTTTTCTTTCTTTCCTTCTTTCTCTCTCTTTAAGGAAGTTGTGTTTAAGTGGTATTGGAGTTTGAACTCAGGCTAATTAAACAATCTACCTCTTGAGCCACACCTCCAGCTTATATTTCTCGGAAATAACAGCTTTATTGGTGTGTAATTAATAAGCCTTTAAGGTCAATTATTTATGTGTGAAACTCAGTGAGTTCTAGTGTTTTCACAGTTGTATAACTGTCATCACAATCACTTACAGAATATTTTTATCACTCCCTCAAAAATCCCCTGTATTGGTTACCAGCCACTTCCCTTTCTCCCTTTCAAAGTTATTTCCAACCAAATCTTCATTATGTGCTTCTTTATATGATTTAAGATTTAGTTTACTCTTTTTCTAGTTTCTTAAATTGTCATTGTAATTTTTTTTTAAATATCAGAACTTGTGCCCTTGCTTAGCTTTTTTCCATTCAAGGATGGCATTCTACCTCTTAAGCCACAGCTCCACTTCTTTTTGCTGGTCAGTTAGAGATAAGCTTACAGACTTTTACAACTAGGTTGGCTTTGCACTTTGATTCTCACATCTCAGCCTCCTGAGTTGCTAGGATTATAGGCGTGAGTTACCAGCATCTGGCAAATTGTCACCACCTTTATGTACAGTCTCCGTCCTGCAAACCCTGCTTATGTGAATGAGCTGAAGTAATACCAAATGAGGACATGTAGGAGATGTTGCAGGCTCTGTCCCTTTGGGGACAGAGAATGATTGGTGCACCGGGCCTTCACTCTGGCAGAGCCTGCAGTGGGTTAGGGTTAGAACATGGGCTCTGGAGCGGGAGCCTCAGTTCCCACATATGTAAAGAAGAAAGATGGTTTCAGTCTGTGAGAATTAGATGAGATAACATGTGATGGGCACACTTAGCTCAGAGTTGGCACAGGAATGGCTAATAGGGATTAGCTTCTCCTTACCTGATGTGTGCCCGGTGTTCAATAGCTGCCAGCAGGAGTATGAGTTCCGTGTGTGTGTGTGTGTGTGTGTGTGTGTGTGTGTGTGTGTCCTGGAGCTTGAACTCAGAATCTGAGCCCTGTCCCTGAGCTTTTTTGCTCAAGGCTACCATTCTACTGCTGTACACAGCTCTATTTCCTGCTTTTTTGGTGGTTAATTGAAGATAAGAGTCTCACAGACTTTTCTGCCTGGGCCTGGCTTCAAACCATCTTCCTCAGATCTCAGGCTCCTGATTGTTAGCTAGGCTAACAGGCATGAGCCACTAGCACCTGGCTTAGTCCCAGTTTCTTTGCCCACATCAGTGACCTCATAGGACACCAGGATGCGCTGCACCTGCATTTGCACCTGCTACAGTGACCCATTTCCAACACCCCTGCATGTTCCTGGCAAATAAGAGCGCTTCTTTTCTCAGGTGAATGTGAGATCTTACTTATTTCATCAGACACTCACACTGTCATGATGGTAGAAAAGAAGCAGGAAATGTATTTTCCTAAACAAATCTGAAATAAGCTGAGGGTAGGAGCATACCATAAATTATGAAAATGGCAGTCACTCACGCGTCCTAATTGAAGACTGCCTGTGCCAGCTCTCTCCAATGGGAGAGAAGCAGTGCCCTTCTGAATCTCCAAGAGAGCTACCATCAGAAGTCCCCTGACTGGAGCTTCTGCACTTGCAGTCTGCTTTCTTATTAGGCTTCTAAAGAACAAGTCTTCAGTATTGATGCCTAAGTGACCTTTCTCAGGGATTTCTCAAAGATTCATGTAATTCCATTGTCATCTTTCAGCCAAGAATGCCATAACATTTATATAAAAGGCATCATAAGCTAGGCACTAGTGGCTCGTGCATGTAATCCAAACTAAGGAGGCTGAGACCTGAGGATCTTGGTTGGAGGCCAGCCTGGGTAGGAAAGTACATGAGGCCATTTCCAACAATTTAACCTCCTAAAATCTGGATGTAGGAGCTGTGGCTCCAGTGATAGTGCAACATCCTTGGGTGAAAAAGCTAAGGGGACAGTGCCCAGGCCCTGAGTTCAAGCCCCAGTAACAGCACGCGCACACACACACACACACACACACACACACACACACACACACACACAAATAGAAGGCATGATGATTCATGCCTGTAATTCCAATACTCCAGAGGCTGAGACAGGAGGATTACAAATCCAAAGCCAACCTGGGCTAAATATAGCAGGACTCTGTCTCAAAAATAGGTAAGTAGATAGATGAATAAGTAAGCCATCTTCGGGTGACTTGTGGCATTTTTCTTTTCTGTGAGAATACAGAGAAGCCCCTGGAGTCCTAGGCCCCTTCTATGGCGGTGATTGCTACATGGGTTTGAGGAATCCAAAAATAAATCCCAAGCACTGGGAGAGGATCAAGGTTATCTAGACACCACAGGAAATAGCAGCAATCAGGGATAGCCAGAGAACTTCAGATTGACTACAATTGCACTGGCTTATTGAGATCAAGCAGTTAAAAATTATGCAGATATGCTATAAATGCCTCTACAGTTGGACAGGATGCAGCGTGCTCTGATGGTCAGGTGGGAAAACCCTTCCTACTTACTTGAATTTCTCAATGGACAGGATTCATAAACCAGTGCTTCTCAGTCTGTTTGATCTGCCATTACTCAGCCCTCACACCAGTTCTTCTGAGGACCCTACACTGAGAAAAAGATCTCGAAACTTCCAGCTAAATCTGTGATTCATCTTAGTGCACAGCACTATAAAAAGCATCCCTGTGGGGCTGGGAATATGGCCTAGTGGTAGAGTGCTTGCCTAGCATGCTTGAAGCCCTGGGTTCAATTTCTCAGCACCACATATATACAAAAAGTCAGAAGTGGCACTGTGGCTCAAGTGGTAGAGTGCTAGCCTTGAGCAAAAAGAAGCCAAGGACAGTGCTCAGGCTCTGAGATCAAGCCCCAGGTCTGGCCAAAAAAAAAAAAAAAACAACATTCCTGTGTCATTTGTACATATTGTCATCCAAGTTGCAGATAAATATCATTTGATATGATCAGAAGCACATAGGCATTGTCATTGTACCTTTCCTTGTGTTCCTCCCCTAAAGGTATCCTCTTTTGCTCTCCATTGTGTGAATACCTACAGTACTGTATAATTTATCATGTCCTGGGTATTTTAGATTTAGCTAACGCATATGAGAGGAAAAATGCGTTGTTTGTCAAAAATGCATCATTTGTCTCTCTGAGCTTGGCTTACCTCACTTAACATGATTTGTTTAGTCACAGTAATTCTTCATAAACAACAACAACAATTCTTATTTCAATAGCTTTTTATATGAGGCAGATTTCATTGTTAAATTTTTACATGATTACAATATGTTCCGATCTCACCTCTCTCTCTACATGATGACTTATGGCTCTAGGTTGCAAGTCAAAAATATTGTACCAACAGTTTAGAGTTCTTGTCAGTAATGATTATGGAGCTAATGATTAAGTTAGTGAATTTCTGTGGTACTGAACAGGAGAAAGAGGTTGAAAGGAAATTCTCTGGGTGTGCTTTATAAGGAATTATCAACTAATTATGCAAGCAAATAGCAACCAAAACAAACTTGGCCATTGGACTTTCACGTGTGTGTGTGCATGTGTATACATGTCTGTGCACATGTATATTTATGTGTATTGGAGATTGACCCTGGAGCCTTGCAAATACTCTTATCATTGAGTCATTTCCCCCAGCTGGTGTGTGTATATATTTTTTTCTTCTTCTTCCTCCTCCTCTTCCTCCTCCTCCTCCTCCTCCTCCTCCTCCTCCTCCTCCTCCTCCTCCTCCTCCTCCTCCTCCTCCTTCTCCTCCTCCTCCTCCTCTTGTTCTCCTCCTCCTCCTCCTCTTGTTCTCCTCCTCCTCCTCTTCTTGTTCTCCTTCTCCTCCTCTTCCTCCTCCTCCTCCTCTTCCTCTTCCTCCTCTTCCTTCTCTCAGTTGTGGGGCTTGAACTCAGGGCCTGTGTGCTGACCCTGAGTCTCTTTGTGCCCAAGGCTAGTGCACTACCACTTGAGCCACAGTGCCACTTTTAGTTTTTGAGTGGTTAAAAAGTCTCAGGGATTTTTCTGACCATGCTGGCTTCAAACCGCAATCCTCAGGTCTCATCTTCCTGAGTAGCTAGGATTACAGGCATGAGCCACCAGCGCCCGGCTTTATATTTCATTTTTCACAGGACTAAATACCCTAAAAGCTCTTCCTGCTTAGCCATTTTGCAAGTCTGACTGCAAATATCAAACACATAATTGCTGATTGTGTAATAAGAAGGAAGGTTGGGCCAAGAAGTATAGCACAGGTGGCAGAGCACGTGCCTAGTTCAACCTGAGTTCAATTCCCAGTACTACCAAAAAGAAAAAAAGAGAAAAATGAAAGAAAGCAGTGCTAGAGTAGAGTAGCTGTCAGGTTGTGTAGAGGAAGATGGATGTCAAGACATGGAACCTTTCTCTTCTAGATAATTCTTTGGGGAGAGCTACAAAGGAAAATCAGCCCTGTTTAGATAAAGAAAGATAGTCTTGGAGATTGTGATTGTGTGGAGTGGGGTGTCTATTAATGCTTTATGTTGCTCTTTATTCACTGTAACAGTATTGGCAGGTCTAGAGCAGCTAAAAAGTTTTAAGATTTTCTTTGCATAATTTCTGTTCCTTTTTTGGGGATGGGGCGCAGTTTAAAGGGTTTTGAACTCAGAACTTCATGCTTGATAGGCAAGTGCTATGCCACTTGAGTCATACCTCTAGTCCTTTTTGCTGTAGTGACTTTTCCGATAGGGACTCACTTTTTGTTAGTGCCAGACTTGGACTGTGACCCTCCTATATCTTGCCTTTTGTGTAGCTACGCCACACCCAGCTTGTTCTTTTGAGAGACAGTCTTGCTGACTTTTTCCCAGGCTGGTTTCAAACTGTAGCACTCCTATCTCTGTATCTCTGTCTTCAAGTACCACAAGTGTGAGCCCTGCCTAATCTCACACTTTTATATAATTTCCTGGGAATATTTATTTTATCTTCTCAAAAATTAAAAACCTTTTTGAGAAAGTGATATAAAATAGGTTGAACAGGTAAATTAAGTTTAAATAAGAACAGAGTCCAAAAATAAATATTTTATCACAATATTTTAGACTTGACATTTTGTCCATTTGTCAAGTCCCTGATACACTTCAATTTTCTGGTTAATGAACATCTTTCCTTCTTTCTTTCTTTTTTTCTTTCTTTCCTTCTTTCTTTGTCTTTCTTTCTTTCTCTTTCTTTCTCTCTCTCTTTCTTTCTTTCTCTCTCTCTCTTTCTTTCTCTTTCTCTTTCTTTCTTTCTTTCTTCCTTCCTTCCTTCCTCCCTCCCTTCCTTCCTTCCTTCCTTCCTTCCTTTCTCTCTCTCTCCCTCTCTCTTTCTTTCTTTCTTTCTTTCTTTCTTTCTTTCTTTCTTTCTTTCTTTCTTTCTTTCTTTCTTTCTTTCTTTTTCTTTCTTTTCCAGTCCTGGGGCTTGAACTCAGGGCCTGGGCACTGTCCCTGAGTTTCTATTGCTCAAGGCTAGCATTCTACCTCTTGAGCCACAGCGCCACTTCTAGCTTTTTCTGTTTATGTGGTACTGAGGAATCGAACCCAGGGCTTCATGCATGCTAGGCAAGCACTCTACCTCTAAGCCACATTCTCAGCCATATATAAGTAATATTTCTTATTAATAGTTTATAAATAGGAATCTTATTGAGGAAAGTTACTGTTTTCAACAAATATACAGAGAAGTATCCAACATATCAGTGGCTCCTCTGACCCTAACTATGGCCTAGACAGCACTGGGTAGTTTCTCTCCAATTGGCTCAGTTTCTTTGACATTGACATATTTATCTCTTTCTAAAGGTGATTAGTACCCCGGTAATGGAGACACACCTCAGTCCAGTTCTTTATTGAATTTCCCCTAATATTTTCTTGGGCAGGGTGTGGGGAAGCGGGTACTAGGATTTGAACTCAGGGCCTCATGCTCACTTGTTTGCTCTGCTGGTCCTCTACTACTTGAGTCCTACTGCCAGCCAGCCCTTAGACTTTCCTAAAGTCTGATAATGAAATAAATCTTTCATCCTAGCCACAGCCATGGTCATTATTTAATCCTTCTTTGCTTGGTGCCTGTTAATACTCCTACGGGGTATCTGAGAAATTAACTGGAAACAAGACACCATGGTGCTTGTGCAGATGGTGAATCTTGCTCTATACCTCATGTCTATTTCAATGCTGGTAGTTAATTTCATAGCCAATGATTGTTTATAGCTTGCTATATGATTTCATTGCCAGTGTTGAATACCTTTTCATGCAGGGACTAGTAACTGCGTGTGTGTACACACGCGCACATGTATACATGCACATGTGCACACCAAGAATTTCTTCCTTATGCTTTAGTCATGCATTAATCTATCAGCAAAAAGTGTTTTGTGGTTTTGGGTTTTTTTTGCTAGTCCTGGGGCTTGAACTCAGGGCCTGGGCACTGTCCCTGAGCCACTTTTACTCAAGGCTAGCACTCTACCACTTGAACCATAGCACAATTTCTAGCTTTTCCTGTTTATGTGGTACTGAGGAATCGAACCCAGGGCTTCATGCATGCTAGGCAAGTGCTCTACCACTAAGCCACATTCCCAGCCCATGTTTTTCCCCCCTAGTGTACATTAGTTGTACAAGGGGTATTCCATGATAACATTTCCACACATGTGTACAAGGTTCCTAAATCAACCACGCCCCCTCCATCATTCTCTCCTACATGCCCCCCTCCTCTCCTAAAATGATTTCAACAGATTTCATTGTTTTAGTCTCTCTCTTTCTCAACAAACTTCCATACCCCAAGTTGCTCTGCACTTTTTTTTTGGGGGGGGGCAGTCCTGGGCCTTGGACTCAGGGCCTGAGCACTGTCCCTGGCTTCCTTTTGCTCAAGGCTAGCACTCTGCCACTTGAGCCACAGCGCCACTTCTGGCCGTTTTCTGTATATGTGGTGCTGGGGAATCGAACCCAGCCTCATGTATACGAGGCAAGCTCTCTTGCCACTAGGCCATATCCCCAGCCCACATGCTCTGCACTTTTTAATGCTTAAAATAGGCCATAAACACAGAATTTTTAAATATAGTATACTCAAGTCCTCTATATTTTAGAGTACTATATTAAAAACTATACTAAATAAAAACAGATTTTTAGGTCCCATTTGGGGTCAAGAGGAATTTAAATTTGTCTAAAATTGGTAGTTTTTCCCATACTGTTCTTAGCCAAGAAGCCACAAATATGGGTAGTTTTAAAAACTAGAATAAAATACAATAAAAAAAACAGCATTGTCTTAGTAGCTAAGGGTTTTTTGTTTGTTTTTGCTATCCTTCCATCAGAATCTAGCAGTCAACTCTCATGTAATATTTAACATGATTACAACCTTAGACTTGTTTTTTATTTTGACCTTTTATTAAATCACTAATATTTTATAGTCACCATTGATGGCTGGAAATTTGGAAATTATTAAGAGCAATAAAGCTGTCTTTCTTTTATAAAATACAGCTAGCTGAATAGATTGAAAGCAGGCTTATGCTTCTGGCCTTTTCACTTCCAATCCCAGTTTATATAATTGAATAAGATATACAGTAACACCTCCACTAAGCTCCAGCTCTAAACGCACACTGGGAACCAAGCACTCAACACACAAACCCTTGGCAGACAAACTAGATCCACATCATGGCAGCAGCCTTCTACAAGAATCAACATGGGTGGACCTAGAGGACATGAAATAATCTAGGCACAAAAAGGAAATCTGGGAAATAGGCAAGTATATATTTGAAACAAGTCATAATGGAAAAGAAGGTAATTTTAAAATTAAAGCAAATATAGACAGTAGTTAAATTCTGGAAGAAAAAAAAAAGAGAGATACAATAACTACTAAGAGGGGCTGGGATGGCCTAGTGGCAAGAGTGCTTGACTCATATACATAAAGCCCTGGGTTCGATTCCTCAGCACCACATATAGAGATAAAAGCCAGAAGTGGCGCTGTGGCTCAAGTGGTAGAGTGCTAGCCTTGAGTAAAAAGAAGCCAGGGACAGTGCTCAGGCCCTGAGTCCATACCCCAGGACTGGCAACAAAAACAAAACAAATAAACTATGTAGAAGGTCCCAGATACCACTTGGCTTTTAGAATCCCTCTCAAAATCTTTCTCTTCTCCCTTGCTTTATGATAAACTCTACCTCCAGAGAGATCTATCTGAAGCTCTATCTCTCAGCTGCTTAAAAGGAGTACTTTTACTGTGCTTAAGTGTATTAGGCTTTCCTGGTCCATTGTTATGTACAGACTGCTTTTTATTGCCATAAAGTATGTTTTACCAACCCTTCTATTCCCTTCCTTTGGCCCTTTTTTCCTACTTCTTACCAGTAAGTTAATGTCCAGTTCCAAATTGATAATAAGTAAAATAAAATGAAGTTTGGTCTGGGAATATGGCCTAATGGTAGAGTGCTTGCCTCACATACATGAAGCCCTGGGTTCGATTCCTCAGCACCATATATATAGAAAAAGCCGGAAGTGGCGCTGTGGCTCAAGTGGTAGATTGCTAGCCTTGAGCAAAAAGAAGCCAGGGACAGTGCTCAGGCCCTGAGGTCAAGCCCCAGGACTGGCAAATAAATAAATAAATAATGAAGGCTTAGTTCATAATTTTTACCTATGTATCTTTTTTATAAACATTGTTGGTAATAGGAAAAAAAAAACCCTGAAACTCAATCCAAGTTACCTACTCCAGATACAGTAAACAGAGGGGGAAAAAAAGGTAACATTTGCTAAAAAAATGTAATGTTTCTAAGCAATCATACTAATTTCTCGTTTTTTAGAATTCTTTTGTTGTTGTTATTTTAATTTTTTAATTAGTTGTACAAAGGAAGTGGTGTTTCACAAAGCAGGTTATGAATACAATGCATCCTTGATCAGTCTCAACCCCTTTAACTTTCTCTCAGCGTTTTTGTTTTTGAGACAGGATCTCACTATGTAGCTCAGGCCTCACATTAGTGATTCTTCTGCCCAAGCCTCCTGAGTTCTGGGATTAGAGACATACACCAACACACTTAGCTTCACAGTAACAATTTGCAGGTACTAGGATATGAGCTTAGGGCTTCATACTTATAAGACAGGTGCTCTACCATGACTTGAGTCATGCCCTAAGCCCTGTTGTAACATTATGTGCACTTTTGTGTATAGATGCCAGTTTTGGGGCTTAAACTCAGGTCCTGGGTTCTTGTTGTTTTTTTTTTTTTTTTTTCTCTACCACTTGAGACGCAGCTTTACTTTGGCTTTTTGGTTGTTAATTGGAGATGAGAGTCTCACGGATTTTCTGCCTGTGCTGGCTTTGAACCTCAATCCTCAGATCTCAGCCTCCTGAGTAGCTAAGATTACAGGCAATTTTTTTTTCTTAGCCTTTACATGCATTTATTTACTTAATGTGCGCAACACCTTTATCTGCATTAAGTAATTCCACATGAACTTATATGGCTCTAGGAAAGCAGATTTAAGCAAGCATTGGTTTTTCTTTTGGTCATTCTTGTAGTTTGAATAAAATATTTGAGTTAAATTTCCTTCTCTTGAAATGCTAGAACTTTTGTTTTCTTGGGTCTTCAATTCCATTTGTCGACAATGTTTCATGACTTTTCATATTGTGTTGAGCCATTCCCCTCTTTCTGAACCATCTACTGGAGCTTATTCTAGGTGTTCTTAGCAAATGATTCCCAAGGCATTTAAATGGCCCGAGCCCATTGACCAATGAGGAGACAGGTGCCATATATGACAGGGTTCCGCCCATCCCAGATCCGGGCTCAGGAGCAAAGGTTGCCTGAGCAAGGCTGTTGTTCCTTTAAGCTTGCTGCGTCCAGGCCTCAAGACTGGAAAGGTAGGGGAAGCCTTATTTATTTCAATTGAGGAGTGAAGGAGGTGGTTGTGTTTGGTTAAAGCAACTTGGATCAGACCAAACAAGTAGTGGTCTGTTTTGTTTGTTAAATTGGAAGGGGGTGGGGAGGGAATAACTTCAGAATTCTTCAGTTATGGACAGACTTTTCAAGTAATCAGTTCAGCTTTTTGTTTTATACCCTTAAAATCTAGATTCATCACAAGTGTCTTTTTTTTTTTTTAATTTGAACTCTGGGCCTAGAAACACAAATTATCAATAATATCCTTATTTGTTTTCCAAAGTCATTTCCTAGCCAGTCTTTAAGGAAGAAAGTGGAGAAATTAATGGAATTAGCATTACGATACTTATTATATAAAAGTAAATGATATTGATACTTATTGGAGAAAAGTTCTAGTATAAAGAAACCTATAAATATTTTTCTCAAAATTAATAGTTAATTATATTTGGGAAACAAAATTATTTAACATTTGGTTATGTTCTTTAAAGACTATCTAAAATTAATTTCGTTTTCATTAAATATAGTAGTTTACCTATATTTTATATGCTTTTGTTCTAATATTAACTGAAAGAATCAAAGGAGTAGAATGTTTCTATAACGTAGAAATGAAACTATTTGAATAACATTCAAAGAAGAGCAAATCATAAAAGAAAAAAGCTGCTTGCCCCAAATTTGTTTTTAGCATGAACTAATGCTGTGATACAATTTATATGAGAGAAACTTAGAATTATGCTTATTTATTAGCTCATACTATTGTCCTGTGCATATTATTATACTTACTAATGGACTATATTATTAGTATTAGAAGACAAATTTGGGGTTGGAGAAAAGCATAGCTGATGTTTCATGATTGTGTTTTTCTAAAAATAACTGAAAACATACTTGTATTTTATTAGAGAATGCATTTATTATATTTATAACAGACTAGAGCCTATATTATTCTAAATGTACCAAATGAGAAATGGTACCATTTGATAAACAAGTTTCTATTTAGTTTTTAGTTCAGTCTTGTCTAATTTGTAAGGAGGAATTTTAATGTAGACAGCATTAATAAAGTAAATGATCAGCCATTTTAGTTACAGTATGTCAGCTTCCTTTTTCTTATTTTCTTATTTGTCTTTGAAAAACATTTGCATCCTGAGATTTTTCTTGGATTTCTTCAGCCTCTACTGCTGAGCTTGCTGGCCTGGAGTCACTTGTTCCCATTCACTTTGGGAGGAACCTTGGCTCTGGGATTGACCAAGTCATTGTTAACTATTTGCCTGGCTTCAGAGATTTCTAGCTAACCATCTTTTCCTGAGCAACTAGATGCTATTTCTCAATTCCAAGCTGAGGTTCAAAGGTCTCCACAAACCTCACAGATCAGAGGTCAGGCCCGAATTGCTGCAATTTGTAGTTGAATTCTGCCTACCCGACAGAATTTCACAGCTCTGATGACTGCTCTCTTCCCCTGGTGTACACGGGCCGGGCTGGGTGCCGAACAGAGTCATTTGTCCAAACCACCCTTCTGCACCAGGGTTTAATCAGTAACCAGCCCAGTGCCTTAGGTTTCACTGGTACAAGGTGCATATTATAAAAAGGGTCAAATGGCGGTACACAGGATGGTGGGGGATGGAAAGGGAAATCTCCTAACTACCACCAGTGAAGCATACACAAAGATTCAGTAGTGTGTGACTATTTTAAAAATAGTATTTCCATGGTGTGAATTTTAGGATGGGTGGGGTGTTTTTTGTTTTTGTTTTTTGAAAATGACAACTTTGTTAACTGTTAACAAGAAAGCACTGATAGATCGAGCAGTGGGGAAGTAAAATTACTTATTTCATGAAGTCTGAAAAACTTTGCATGGTGGTGTTTTAAGGATCTAGAAAACATTGTCGGGCACTGGTGGCTCGTGCCTATAATTGTTAGCTACTTGCCATGCTGAGATCTAAGGATTGCAGTTTGAAGCCAATCTAGGCAGGAAAGTGTGTGAGACTCTTATCTTCAATTAGCCACCAAAAGGCTGGAAGTGGAGCTGTGGCTCAACTGGTAGCGCATCAGGTATGAAGAAGAAAGCTAAGGGACAATACCTAGACCTTGAGTTCAAGCCCCAGTAATGGCACACACTCAAAAAAAAAAAAATAATAACAAAGAATCTAAGGAACAAGTTAGAATACTAGATATTTCTTTTTCTCCTTTTATTCTTTTTAATTTGAGTTCTTTACCCAATGAGCCACCCCTCCTAACCCCCAAAGCAGGCATTTCTGAGCCTGTGATATTTATGAGAATCTGACATGCTGTGCTCTTCACCCCTAAAGTTAAACTCCTTAGTTAAACTCTTTAGTTTTAATCCAGTTTTGAGGATATCTTTGATTGTGTCCTTTGGGTTCTTGAAAACAATTGTTGGATAGTGGATCTTGATGATTCCTGGTTTGCTGTTTCCTCCTGAGACAATTGATTTAGCAAGAGGAGGTTATTTTGGCTAACTGCTTTGAGCCCATGGTGAGGGAGCACTTCATGGTGGGGGTGTGCATGGCGGAGTAAAGCCACTCCCCTCACGACCAGAACAGGAGAGAAAGAGGCAGGGTTTGAGGTCTCACTGTCCTTTTCAGGACAGACTTTCAGTGACCTAAGACCTTGTCCAAGGTTCCACCTCTTAAAGATCCCACTACTTCCCAGTGGGGGTACAGGCTGGGGACTAGGCCTTTCACACATGGACCTTTGGGGAGACATTTCAGGTCCAAACTATAGCAATTTGTTATCTTCTTATGTCCACACATTTGAGTTTCCCACCTTCCCAATTTGGTACTCAGAAGCAATTGGATTCTCTTCCATAGGGTGAAGCCCTGCAGAGCCCAGACTCTGTTCTCTGACCTCCTGATCTGAACTGGCCACATTCAGCTAAGGGACCTTAGCAATTGGGCAGCCTTGCTGTGCTTCGGTTCTCTCAGCTCCAGAGTAGACTTACAGAATTTTTGCTTCATGGGTTGTAATTAGTCATTAAATATGTTGATGAAGTCTGTGGAGTTCTCTGCACTGCACCAGGTATACAGTAAGCATCCAAGGACTGTTCTTGTTTCCATTATTAATGCTTCTGGTGCTTGGTGTCTTAGCCTAGCCTAGCCCATATGCCACTCAGCTTGGCCACACTTGGTCCTTGCTCTGTTTATTTCAGGAAGGAACAAATACTTCCTTCGATAGGGTGAGTTGGGAACCTTGCAGGTTGCATTTCTTCTGAAAGGAGAGGGAAGTAGACTTTAAAATCCCTTCTTCAGCCTTGTACTCCTTTAGATTCGCTTTCTTTCTTGGGATTTCCATATTTTTTGTTTTTGTTTTTGTTTTCGGCCAGTCCTGGGGCTTGAACTCAAGTCCTAAGCACTGTCCCTGGCTTCTTTTTGCTCAAGGCTAGCACTCTGCCAACCTGAGCCACAGCACCACTTCTGGCCTTTTCTATATATGTGGTGCTGAGGAATCGAACCCAGGGCTTCATGTATATGAGGCAAGCACTCTTGCCACTAGGCCATATTCCCAGCCAAGATTCTCTTTCTTTCTTAGATGAGTTGCTGTTACATGAGAGAATCTATTAAAGAAGACAAAGCTAAGCTGTCTGGCATTCTTTGAGAGTTGTTTTCATGCAGACTAACAGTTGGAGCTTTCAAAAAATCATACATGATATTTTACAAGTGGGCTAAATTCTATCCCTGATGTACATCGCAAGTGCCAGAAATGATGGAAGTGATTTTTCATTCCATTTCTTTGTTCCTCTGACACGTAACAGAACTTTTGAATAAAAATATGATTTAAACTCCCAATGACAACATAAAAAAAGTCAGTGCCCGGCCTTACAACAATGCTTCTTCTTAATTAAACAATGGAGCACCTGCTGCATGGGCTAGGCTTGGGCTTCAGGTATTGGGGTTAGAGTTGTGCAATGGAGCTGTATGAAACTGCCAGCATTCTGCCATGTGTGTCCCTCAATAATGGCAGTTTTGTGTGGCTCAGCCCTGTGCAAGGATAAGCTCTGTGTGGAATTAAGATATTTTAGGGCTTCGGGCATGGTCCCCTAAAAGGAGTGAAGTTTCAGACTGAGCTGGGCTCAGGTGGCTCATGCCTGTACTCCTAGCTAATCAGGAGGCTGCGATATAAGGATCCTGGTTCAAAGCCAACCATAATAGAAAAGTCCTTGAGATTCTTATTTCCAATCAACCACCAAAAAGCCAGAAGCACAGCTGTGGCTCAAGTGGTAGAACAAAGCCCTGAGTTAAAAAATAAATAAATAAGGGATAGCACCCAGGCCCTGAATTCAAGCCACAAAAGAGAAGGAAAAGAAAAAAAAAATTTAACTTTATTCTGAGACTGTAGGAAGGGAGTGTAAAGGATTGGGCAGGATGGCAAGCTGATCAAATTGGCCTTCAGTGAGAACCCACTTGATTGCAGTGGGCAGGAACAACAAGGGGGAGGCCAGGCAGACTGCCACTGTCCCGCCAGGAGCTGTTGGCTGGCAGCTTACAGGATGCTTCAAATGCACTATTCTTCATTCTTGATGCAAAAATACAGACTATTGTTCTGCTTATTGTAGCTTTTCCTTCCAAGATCTTCAAAAGTTTTTTCGTTTGAACTTCAGACTCCATGGCAAAGCCAGAGTTCAAACCCCAGGACCAACACACACACACACACACACACACACACACACACACACACACACACACACAACTGAATTAGAACTGTACTTCTTAGACTGGAACTCAAGGCCACCGAACATTGTCAGGAGAAATGACATATGCCTTACTAGTTTTGTTGTTGTTGTTTATTTTTTTTTTTGTCAGTTGTGGGGCTTGAACTCTGCCTGGGAGCTGTCCCTGAGCTCTTCAGCTCAAGGCTAGCGCTCTATCAGTTGAGCCACAGTGCCACTTCTGGTTTTCTGAGTGGCCTATTGGAGATCAGTATCATGGACTTTCCTACCGGATTGTCCTGCCTGCGCTGTCTTTGAACCATAATCCTCAGATCTCAGCCTCCTGAGTAGCTAGGGTTACAGGCATGAGCCACCGGCACATGGTGCCATATGAGTTTTGCTTGAGGATTTTTGTGACAATTCATACAACAGTATTAATTTTTTTAATGAAATGTATTCTATTTGGAGCCATTCTTTTAAAAATTAAGAATTGTCTAGGAATACACAATTGAAAGTGGTTCCCACTTTGAGGAAGTTTCTATGTTGTTTAAATATTCACAAGAGTGCCCCTCAGTAATTCATCTCCCATTGTTACAGTGCAGTGCAGAAATCCACAATGCACTGCCTAGTGTTTAGATGTTGACTGTTCCATTCCATAGAGAGAAGCTTAAAATTCTGCCCAAATAATATATGCCAAGAAATAATGCTGGCACTCCTTCAACCAGGTCTTGTTCTGTTGATTTTTTTTTTATTTAGGTAAAATTTTAACAGAAGAACAGATGCTAAAACTAAAAAGTAATATAAGAACAGCAACAGGGTTGGGAATGTGGCTTAGTGGTAGAGTGCTTGCCTTGAGTTTGACGCCTTAGCACCACATACACAGAAAAAGCCGGAAGTGGCAGTATGGCTCAAGTGGTAGAGTGCTAGCTTTGAGCAAAAAGAAGCCAGGGACAGTGCTCAGGCCTGAGTTCAACCTGGACTGGCAAAAAAAAAAAAAAAAAAAAAAGGTTGAAAACGAGTAACTCCTTTCATTGGTAAGGAAGGATAAAACTACAGCTCATAGAAGTGAACGGATTTGCTCAAACACATGGAATGTGGCATGGCTGAGTTAGAATTAAAAACTTTAGTCTTCTAGTGGACTGTGTAGTGCTGTCTTCCCTGAGCCATATTGGATCTTAAAAATTTGGACACACAAGGTATTTGTAGCTTCAGATGCTTGGTGAGAACATTAGTTTGTTGGGTGGATTTGGTTTCTGCTCTTAAAAATTTATTTTAATGCTTTCAACTTGAAATTCTCTTCATTTGAGTATTTTCTATATCTATGACTTTTACAATTATGCTAGCACCTCAAGTTTTCCTTGTTGTTTTGTTTGTTGTTGTGGTTGTGGGGCTTGAACTCTGGGCCTGGGGGCTATCCCTGAGCTTTTCAGCTCAAGGCTAGTGCTCTACCACTTTGAACCACAGCACCACTTCCTTGTGTTTTTGTTGTTGTCGTTGCCAATCCTGGGGCTTGAACTTTTTTGGTGCTTAATTGGAGGTAAGAATTTCAAGTCTTTCCTGCCTGGGCTGGCTTCAAATTGTCATCCTCAGATCTCAGCTTCCTGAATAGCTAGGATTACAGGTGTGAGCCTCTGGTGCCCTATTCAAGTAGTATTTTTCATACATGTCTTCCTAAAAAGCATCCTCAAAAGAATCTTGACCATGCATTTTAGGACAGAATAGTAAGTCATAATTGCTCTAAAGGGAAAAATACATAAAGTGGAAGAAATTGGTCATTTTCGTGTCACTTTTCCCCATTTCTTCAAGGAGAAGTTAGAGTTACATTTCTTGGACTGTAGAGAACATTATTGGAATATTGATAGGTTATATTCTTTTTTTAAAAATTTAAAATTGTTATTATAAAAGGTGATGTACAGAGGGGTTACAGTTGCTGGTCTCTTCTGAAGAGAGTGCTTCCCCTAATTTCTAGTGTACATGAAATTTATATTGAAATAAAAAACATTTTATAGCATTTGCTTTTTACTTTTTTTTTTCAACCCTTTAGGATTTGCTTCAAAGAACACTGAAAAAAGTGAGCAAAGAAATCCCAAGCAAGCTGCCTGAAAACCCCCTTCATAACCTGTTTCACATCTTACAAGGAACTAGATCGGTTGAATTGTTAGTTTGGGGTAAGTAGACCTCCTGAAATTTTTTTCTTGTCTACTTACTAAGTAAGAAAATAATTGTTCCTTCCCAGCAACCAGGATATTTGCTGCTTAGACACTGTGTACCTAGTGTGTATTTAGGTGGTGACAGTAGTGTATTATTCGCCATAATGAGTCACCTTGAAACCACAATATAAATTTTTTTACACCTCACATTTTTGTGGCCTAAGAGGAAACAACTGCTCCTGTATACCTTTGTGAACACCCCTTTGTGAACACCCCAGGAAGGAAGAGTCAGAAAGAACTTGGGTTGCTTACATCCCCCTAAAAAGAAGTCACCAGTATTTCACCTGAACTGGCATAGGACATGAGGCAGGGTCTGGGTGAGCTAGCCTAGGACTCTGTGACTTTTGAGCCATTCCTCATTTCCTCTATATCAGTCTCCTCCCTGTAAAGTAGAAGGAACTGGGCTGAGAATGTGGCTTAGTGGCAGAGTCCTTGCCTAGCATGCAAAAAGCTCTGGGTTCGATTCCTCAGCACCACATACACAGAAAAGGCCAGAAATGGCGCTGTGGATCAAGAGGTAGAGTGCTAGCCTTGGGCAAAAGAAGCTCGGGGCCAGTGCCCAGGCCCTGAGTTCAAGCCCCAGGACTGGCAATAAAAAAACAAACAATAAATAAAGTAGAAGGAGCTGTCCTATCAGACACTCCAGTTCATGACAGACACACAAGAAGGGAGGACCAAGAGGGACCTGAGGGACACAGAGGTTCTGACAAGCTCATGCTGTACCTGGAGCACCTGCCTCAGGTGAGATACAACCTCAGCCCTCACCCAGCTCCAGAAAATGGACACCATGGAGCCTCCTTCTGCTTCTTTGTGCTTGTTTCGCTCGATAGCCACCACTCATAGCAAAAGAAATCTGTTCCTTTCATTTCCTTTGGCTTTGCATTTACTCTGTTAAATTCTTCAGGAACTCGGAGAACTAACTTTTCTTCTGGTGAAATGTTTTCTACTTTCTTCTTCTTCCTCCTGTTCCTCCTGTTCCTCCTGTTCCTCCTGTTCCTCCTCCTCCTCCTCCTCCTCCTCCTCCTCCTCCTCCTCCTCCTCCTCCTCCTCCTCCTCCTCCTCCTCCTCCTCTTCCTCCTCCTCCTCCTCCTCCTCCTACTCCTCTTCCTCCTCCTCCTCCTCCTCCTCCTCTTCCTCCTCCTCCTCCTCCTCCTCCTCCTCCTCCTCCTCCTCCTCCTTCTTCTTCTTCCTCTTCTTCTTCCTCCTCTTTCTCCTCCTCATCTTCTTCTTTGCCAGTCCTGGGGCTTGAACTCAGGGCCTGAGCACTGTCCCTGGCTTATTTTTCCTCAAGGCTAGCACTCTGCCTCTTGAGCCACAGTGCCACTTCCAGCCTTTTCTGTATATGTTGTGCTGAGGAATTGATCCCAGGGCTTCATGCATGGAAGGTAAGCCCCTTCTTCTTCTTTTCTTTCTTCCTCTTTTTTAAATATCACCTGCCCTCCTTTATTTTATGCTAGTACTGGGTTTTGAAATCAGGGCTTCTCATTCTTGCTTATCTTTTTTTGCTCAAGTCTGGTGCTCTACCATTGGAGCCACACTTCTACTTCTCACCTTTGCTGCTTAATTGGAGATAAGACTCTTTTGGATTTCTCATCTTTCAAAGTACAAGCCTCAGATCTCAGATCACAGTAGATAGGATTACAGGTGTGAGCCACTAGCAGTTGTTATAATTTTCTTTCTTTCTTTCTTTTTTGTTTTCTTTTTTAGTAGAAAGGGGGTTACATAAGTCATGTAAAGAGTACATTTCTTCTTGAACAATGTCATCCCTCCCCTTGCTCTGTCCCAGTTTTTCTCTGGCGTCCCCACCCACAAGTTGTATAGTTCATTTTCAATCTAGTGTCCAGTGAGTACCACTGCTGCATTTGTTCACCACCCTTTAATGTTTCTCTTATAAAAGAAAAAAAATGTAAAAAGTCTAGCAAATCTTTTTTTTTAATGATAACATTCATTTATTTGCATTTTTATGCTAAACTTATTCCCGTGCCATAAGTTTTTGTTTCTTCAGTTTCTTCTGGGATACCTTTTTCTTCTGTGTAACTTCCTCTTCTGGTTTAGGAACAATCTGTTCCTTTTCAGTAAGGATCATCTCAGTGTGCCAGAGAGAGCTCATGTGTGGGTTAATCCTCCCATGGGCTCTGTAAGCTCGTAGGTGCATCTTGGGGTGCTTTGTTCACCTGGATGTGTTCAATGCCCAGGGAGTCTACATCTAAACCCTTCAGTTCAGCATTACTCTCTGCATTTTTAAGCATGTGCAGCAGAAATTCAGCACTCTTTTTGGGCCACCGACCCTGTGTTCAGCCCCACTGTTTGGCCTGGGCACACCTGCCAACTCCACCATTGTAATGCGGGAAGGGCACACATTGCTTCTTTAAAGTGACATCTTTCAAGTATTTGGTAGTTTTTTGGATATGCATACCCTTGATGGCCTGGGCTGCTTCTCTGGTGTTCTTAAAGTGAACACGAAGATTCGAACCTCTTGACTTGCATGATTTTGTGGGGTTTTCTGGGTCTAGAGAGTAGCAAACCATTTTCATAGGTCCCCTCAGGCTGCTTACAGAAAGAGTAACAAATCTTGAAGAATATAAAATTAGCCATACTTTGGTAATCCATTGCTAACTACAATGAACATTATGGTATTTTGTGATACTAGCAATGGACCGTAGAGCCTCATGCATACTAAGTAAGTGCTTTACCACTAGAACCATGTCCCCAGCTCTACTCCTATTTTGTTGATTGGTTTGTTTAATTTTTCTACATTTCTTTAAATATTACTTAGCAAAAGTTAGTATAATGGAGGATTAACTTTTCTACCTATCTTTAAATATTACTTAGCAAAGTTAATATACTAGAGAATATTAAATAGGTAATTTAAGCCTTTGGCTAGGCCATAATTTATTAACTATTTCTATACTGTTGGATATTTATCACATTATATGTAGATATATTCTATTATGTTCATTGCATTACATAATAAATACCACTGTAGTGAACATACTCTGATATAAATCTCTACAGTGTCTTGATTTATACATTTCTATATCTGTAACTATTGGGCTAATGGGAATGAACTATTTAATGATGTTAGATCTTGGAGCAATGGAGACACTTTTTGACAGTTTTTATTTTTCACACTGTTATTAAAAGGTCTCACTTTTTAACACATTGACCGTGTTGTCTTTTCCCTTTGAATTGTACACCTAAAGATAAAAAAACTACATAAACCAGAAGAAAATAGAAACTTTTCCTGATCTCATTTCCATTTACCCTTGAAAAATCTATATTCCTTCCTGTTTGTATTCCATATATTAGCTTGCTTAATTTCCTCAACTTGTGATAGAGGAAGTAAAAACATGACTGGAATGGATTGGATCATTTTATCTATTTTCAGGTGTTCAGTCAGTGGTATTATGTGCATTTACATTTTGATCTTTGATCTAGTTAGTTATTTTTGTACAGAGAGTAAGTTTAGGGCCCAAATTCTTTTTAAAGATATACTTTTCAATCCCACCAAGACTCAGTAAAGGCATTTGTCAGTCAGCTTAAACAAATGACATCAGTGTTCCTACTTGACACTCATCTGCCTTCTTGGACTTAGATGCTTAGGCAGAAAAATGAGATAAAGCTGATTGAAGAATTCAGGGCTCATATTACCAGATAAGAGCAGTGGTAGAGATATAGACATGTTTGATGAAACCTCCAACAAAAGAAGACCCAAGAAGAAAGAAGTGTATGCACAGACACGTGTGTGTGTGCATTATGTAGACATTTGATGGAGAAAGGTCACCCTAAATGTGGTTGGGAACAGAGCTGTCAGTAAACACATCATTTGTACAAAAATAAAGTACTCTTCAGGCTATTTCAGAAACACAAAACTATCTTAGCATCAATTATGTGAGCAAAACTATTTCCAAAACAGTTGTAGTTCTTTGTGGACATAATCTAGATGTGCGTCTATGAAACGTGAAGGTCTGTTTAGGGCTCCCCTACGGAATCTGGAGAGAGGAGAAGAGATAGCAGGCCATCTGTCAGCTTCCCCAGCAGGCCACACAGATCTGCCCTGAGCTGGCCGCCCTCTGATGAAGTGTGTGGCGTGGGCGGGGGTGGGGGGTTCCAGAATGCTGCATAAGATTCTCTGCACAAACTAGATTCTCAACTAGACTTTCAACATGAAAGTGCTTCACATTGGTTTTGTAGGTATCCAAATTCCAAATAAGTTAGTGTTAAAACCTATTATGACTCTGTTTTCAGGACCTAGGAGAGGCCAACTATGACCTGACCCAGCCCTGTCCTGGTTCTCATAGGGACTGATTTACAAGCCATAAACCACGTTGACAGCCTTAAGTGCCTGTTTTCTCTTTGCTCTAAAAGCAAGAAAAGAGAAAATAAGTGAAGCAATTACATTTCCTAATATAGGATGGGATAAAATAGGACGTACTTTTTAAAAATAATAATTTGTAAGACTAATACACATTTCCCTTGGAGATCTCAAGTTATATCACCCTTTATTGGCTCAAACATTATCCTATGTGAGACTAGGAATAAATTATTAGCTCAAATTAGGGATGTTTTTACTGGCATGTTAGTTTTTCAACTGAAATATTAACTCCAAGTGCACACAGGGAAAGGACAGAGTACAGGAACCATGAACAGCAATTAAACTCCAGTAATACTTCCAGAAGCTTAACATACCTGGAAATCATGTTTGCAGACACTTTGATATCTCATTGTAAATACTCTAGCTTCCATATAACTCTGGACATATCTTTTCTGTTATTTTCATCCTTAATTGAAGTGCCTATTTTTATGAATTCTGCTTCCTAGATAGTTGGCATTTCTAACTTTAACTGACTAGTTCAGTTGGGAAAATCTGGTTTTCCTTAGCTTCCCTCTCTTTGCATTTTCTCCTCCTCCTAATACATGTTCTTTCCTCAGAAGTAAGTAGTATATGTTTATACCAACAGCTGTCAAGCCCACCTCAATTTTACTTATATAAATATTTAGCATTTGGATAATTTTTCATTGCCAAATGTTCTTCTCTTTCCCAGTATTAAATCATGTAGTATCACATTAGCAAGTGTTTTGATAGGGTTTTTTTCCTCTGAATTTATTTAAACAAAGATTGAAGCAAGCATCTAATCAACTAATTGCTTTCTTGAATTACACTTACTTTGAGGTAGTTCATAAAGAACACAATTACATTTGGGACTGGAGACATTGAGAATATGAAAGAGATAAAAAAAACATTCAGGGCTGGGGATATAGCCTAGTGGCAAGAGTGCCTGCCTCGGATACACGAGGCCCTAGGTGCGATTCCCCAGCACCACATATACAGAAAACGGCCAGAAGCGGCGCTGTGGCTCAAGTGGCAGAGTGCTAGCCTTGAGCGGGAAGAAGCCAGGGACAGTGCTCAGGCCCTGAGTCCAAGGCCCAGGACTGGCAAAAAAAAAAAAAAAAAAAAAAACATTCACAAGAAAACAAGGAATGGAGGATGAGGAGAAGAGATGAGGAGGAAACATCTATATGACTGTCACTATTGGACAAAAAAACTGGGATTTCATGTTGGATACATGTGAAATCACACAAAATTTGTGAGCTACAGTATATAGCTAGTATATCAACTTGTGACCTACTTCTCATTAAATAAACTCTCTCTCTCTCTGCCTGGTGGAACATTGCCTGTGGGAAAGCAGATCCATATCAGATAGGGGGAAATGTAACCCCAACGCCAGCTCCCACCCCATCTTTTCCTATTGTCTTCCAGTTTTCTCCCACAAAATATTTTTTCTCACAACTCTATCATGAAATGGTTATAGTATTTGAAAATAGTTTTAACTTCAGAAATATCCCACATTCAATTTACAGAAGGTACCCATGGCTTATTCAGTGGTCAAGGAAGTGGTACTTGACGATAATGGTGACTTGAGATGCTGACCAGTGAAATACAAGGTCATTGGCATTGAACAAGATGCCCCAGTGGTAGATCTTGTAACTGGAATGACTGATGCTAACCAAATAAAACCAAAAGGTCACACCTAGATGTGAAGCTAATGGTTGGCTGTCCAGCTATTTCAGAGCCTGCGTATTTCAGGACAGGAGGAGATCTAGGATGTCCTTGGATAACTATGATTGACAAGCTGTTAATATAACTCAAGAGTGGGAGGGAAACAGCTACCTGCCACCAGGGTGACTGCCAGAGCTTACATCCGGGGAGTTCCCATTCTAAATCTCAATTCAAGAAACTTGACAAATGAAAACTCCCCTCTACACATTGGATTTCGAATTGTGAAAAAGACATGGATCTGAATGCACTAGCTTTGGATTATCTGAGTGTGGCTTTGCTTTAAATACGAAATGACTCCATTACCAAATTGAAGTTGAACTAGTGAGTATTGATAGGCAAATTTATTCAATTATAATGATGAAGTCACCATTATCTTTGAGTTTTGTACTAAAATCTCATGCTCCTGTACTTCATTCACATTAACTCTAGTAATATCATGGTCACCATTTTATAGACATTACAACAGAGGCCTAGGAGCATTGAGTGACTAGGTGAGTGTATTTTTTCCCCCTCAGGGGGCAGAGCCAGGATAGGAAGCAAGCAGCTGCCCCCCCCCCCACACACACCCGGGGTATGCAGCCACCCTGCACCTCCTCTTAGGCCCATTTGTCTATTCAGATTTTTGCACTGTGTGATTCCATCTAAGAATTTGATTCCAGGCTGAATGGTGTGGTCCACACCTGTAATCCCAGCTATTTGGGAAGCAGAAGAAAAATCTCAAGTTCAAGGGCAACCCATGTAAATAGTAGGACCCTGGGAGGGAAAAGAAAAGAACAGGGCTGATTGGGTGGGGTAGGGGAATGGAGACTGGGAGCAGACCATACTAGAAGGTTAGGGGGTACGCTTAAAGGGCTTTAAGGAGGGTAAGGTGGGTGAGGGGAGCCAGGAGAATTAGCAGTGAGTGAATGGGGAGTGTGAAGTAGTGGGGAGGAAGTGAGGAGAGGGGAGGGAAGTTATACAGGGTGGATGGAAGGAGGTGGTGAGGGTGAGTGGAGGGAGGACCTGTTCCTGGCAGGCAGGGCGGGTGGGGAGAATGAGGAAGGGGAGGAGGTGAGCTGACGGGTGTGGGGTAGGGAGGGTGAAGGGGATGAGAATGAGGAAGGTAAGTAGGGCGGGGAGAAGAAGGAGGGAGAGGCGGTGAGGAAGACCGAGGTAGACCCAGAGGTTGTGTGGAGTGAGGAGGTGAGATTTGAGGATGGGGCAGGTGAGAGGTGAGGACCCCGGGGTACAAAGGACTAATCTCTTAGCAGATTTACTGTGGGTCTTTTAACTACATCAGTGAGTGTCCATTTTCACTGATACTGGTTTCGTTCTGTCAACTCTGACTACATATAAATCCAAACCCCCTGTGTGTGAGAAGCAAAGGAAGAATGGAGTGGGTTTATTCTGTGCCTTCCTGGAGTTTGAACTCAGGGCCTGAGTACAATCCCTGAGCTTTTTTTGCTAAAGATAGCACTGTACCATTTGAGCCATACCTCCACTTTGTTCACTTCTGGCTCTTTGGTACTTTGTTGGAGATTAGAGGCTCATGGTCTGCTCTTTTCTGGTCCTTTCTGCCACAATCCTCAGATCTCAGCCTTGTGAGTAGGTACAATTACAGGCGTGAACCACTGGCACCCAACTAAAGATTGGGTTTTGTGATCAGATCCATCTATGCCTGAATACTTACCTTGGTCAGAAGGATCATAGTGTCTGAGCCCCATTCTCTTAATCTTTTAAAAAAAAACAAACCAAACATAAATAACCCATGCTTCCGTTCTACACACACACACACACACACACACACACACAATGTTTAGAGAGGGGATAATAGCTGGCATTCACTTAGCCTACAGCCTCTTATTTCTTCTCTCTAGGATCGTGATTGTTACAGCCTTGCTTCTCATTTTGCAGAGGAGACTAATGGGGAATGGAGATGGTAGCTAGCTTGCCAATGTCACCTAGCCACACAATTCAAAGATGGGGAATTGCACTATGCAGTTGGACTGTAGATTCCAGTAATCAAGTCTCAGTTAGAATGATTCATCTCTGCCTTTATAGCCTGAGAGCAAATGGCCATAGCTCAGTTTCAGTAAAGCTTTGTGGAAAATAGCACAAGAGGCCAGTTCAGCCCACCGGCTATAGTTTACTGACTCCCTTCTCCACAGCTCACATTTTTATTTTTTTTCAAATTTTTATTATCAAACTGATGTACAGAGAGGTTACAGTTTCATATGTTAGGCATTGGATACATTTCTTGTACTGTTTGTTACCTTGTACAGCTCACATTTTTAACTTCTACTCCTATACTGTCATAAACCATTAAAAACATAGGCCCATACTAAGAGCTCAAGACATGGATGCATTCACTAATTGGAGAGCTAGCAAAGCACACATTCTAGAAACACTTCTAGAGAGTATTTCTGGGTCATCTCTCTTCTTTAGGGAAAGGTCACCTTTAAGCTATCTGTTCTCCTAGTGCTGTCCTGTTCTTTGCACATATATGAGCATTCTGGCCTCTTTTTCAGAAAACTAGACATATGTCTAGCAGTATCCCCCTCTGAAATTACCTCCTATGTTATATGATGTAATCAGCAAGTAAGTGGAGACTTTCGGGCTGGGGATATGGCCTAGTGGCAAGGGTGCTCGCCTCGTATACATTAGGTCCTAGGTTCAATTCCCCAGCACCACATATACAGAAAATGGCCAGAAGTGGCACTGTGGCTCAAGTGGCAGAGTGCTAGCCTTGAGCGGGAAGAAGCCAGGGACAGTGCTCAGGCCCTGAGTCCAAGGCCCAGGACTGGCCAAAAAAAAAAGTAAATGGAGACTTTATAGAGATGCTTCATAAAGTGGAGTTTGATTTTTATGATTTTTTAATTCATTCCATAATGTTCTTGTAAATAAATGTGCTGTGTTGGCAAAAATATAATAAACAATAGCATAGTGAGTGCGAAGTGTGAGGGGAAAAGGAGAGCATTTGCTCTTGCACAATTTCCATCTGTCTTTAAAATAATTAAACCTGAAACTCACAGATTTCTAGACCCTTATTAGTATGTTGTCACTTGATCATCCCTTGGATTTCACTTGATTTTGGACCCATTGTTGCTTCTATGCTTTACCAAGTCACCATCTTTTTAATTGTTATTATTATAAAGGAGATATAAAGAGGAGTACAGTTATATAAATCAGTTAAAGAGTACATTTCTTATGGAAAATATCACCACTTTCCTTGCTCTCTTCCAGTTTTTTTCCTCTCATCCCCCACACTTTCTAAAAAAATTTCTGAAACACCTAGCCCAGCCTGGTACAAAGCAAGTACTCACGGTGTATGTGAATGCATGTGCTAACACTGTGTCATTGATATGTTCCAGCAGATGCTTGTCTTTTGCTTTAGGGGCAGAGATTGACTTCAGTACCAGTGAATCATCTGTGTGTCTAGAGCACATTGGCAGCAGTTATTCAAAGTATGCCTTAAAAAAAAAAAGTAGGGGGCTGGGAATATGGGCTAGTGGCAAGAGAGCTTGCCTCGTATACATGAAGCCCTGGGTTCGATTCTCCAGCACCACATATATAGAAAACGGCCAGAAGTGGCGCTGTGGCTCAAGTGGCAGAGTGCTAGCCTTGAGCAAAAAAAGGAAGCCAGGGACAGTGCTCAGGCCCTGAGTCCAAGCCCCAGGACTGGCAAAAAAAAAAAAAAAAAAAAAAAAGTAGGACTCTTAAGTAAGTCTTCTTGCATTACTGAAGGAATCCATAGTGACTTTTGAGAATGGCCTGAGTCTTGACAATCAGACTGCCAGCAGTTCCCACGTGTCTGTAGGAGACGGGTTGATCGGTTGGCAGATCCTTAGCAGCCTGGTGTCAGAACTGATGATCTCAGGGGCTTGTGGCCTGTTGGCTTGCCTGGGTTGACATGCTGTGGGTAGACCACAGAATGATCCGATGGGACTTGAGGATGAGAGTTATTTGGTTTGAAAAATTGAATCATTAGTGTCTTAGCCACATGAAATGAGGAGGGCGGCCCACAGACACTCTTCTTGGGCCCTTGAATGGACGGCTCTGCGCATTTTTCAGCCTTGACAATAAGAGCTAGATGAAGGGCACCAAGCCTGTGTTGCTGCTGAATATAATTTCAGAATTTAGCTCCAAAATAGTCCAGTCATTCTCAACAGAGAACAGTTTCACCCATTCCCCACCCCCCTGACATTTGCCATGCATGACAAAACAGCCAACAATACACAAGAGACAGCCCCCCCCAACATAGAACTATCACCCCACCCCCCAAAAAAATCAGTGGAGCTGAAGGAGGCTCAGAAACTCTGGGTGAAACAATACCTCAGGTCCCCTAACAGCTCAGATTCTGACGTTCCATGAAACTAGATAATGTATGTGAGAGAATTTTATAAAATACAATCAAGTCAAGCTAGGTAGAAACCATGGCTGCGGCTGCGGCTGCGGCTGCGGCTCCTGCTGGCTGCTTTGGTTTCTTTTTTGGCACCTGTCCACCACCAGCCTTTCTTTTTCCCTGCCACATCCCACAGAGGCTTAGATCAACAAAGCCAAGATAAGGAGAGAAAGTAGAACTTGTGTGTTTGGTGTTTTTTTCCCCTTCAGCATTGCCCCATCCACCTGTTGAGAAAAACCATAAGTGTGTAATTCCTAGGTAAAGGGAACAAAGTAGCAAGTTTCTGTGTACAGCCGCATACCCACAGAGCACCCCCTGTCCTGCTCGGCCCCCTTTCTGGCAGGTGGCTTCATCTCTCTTGTCACACACAGCCAGTGTCTGTGGGAACCCACAGCAGAGTTACCTCATTTTCAGGGGTGCGTTGATAGAAATGCCTGGGAACATTGAGCCTCTAAGCTTTGTATCTGTTTATCAAACACAATCATTCATTGAAGGATGGACTTTGTCATAACAAAATCAGTTCAAGTGTCAGCACCATTAAATCCCAGCATGAATGGACCCACCCTCCCCTCGTGGGGCAGCCAGAGGGGTGGCCAGAGGCAGAGGGCACCTGCTCTTTATGGCCTCTGGATTTTACCTGAAGAAAAGAAAGTCCTTGGAGAGGATTCTCAGTGACCCAAGGACAACATCTGTCAACTAGCTTAAAATTGAGAGGAAAAACAGAGTTTGGGGTGCTCTTTGGCTTCTTTTAGGGGCCCGAAGATAAATCTTCCACTTCCATCTTGAGTGGGACTCTGGTTCAACTTTCCCAGGTGGAGCTCACGCAGGTGTCCTGGCGCCAGAGGCTGCTGGTACAATGTGCTCACTGCTGTTTGCTCAAGTGGTGGTATTGACTTGGCACTGGGCAAAAAGATAAATGTGCAGGGCAAGGCCACATTTTGGAAGCTTTAGGCAGAAGCCAGTCTTCTCCTTGCTGATTTCTTTCCCCTTCTGGTCTATAGCAGCATCTTCCTTCATCAAAGGGTGTCTCTAGACCATAAGGTTATTCTCTCTCTCTCACTCACTCTCTCTTTCTCTCTCTCTCTTTCTTTCTCTCTCCTGAATTTTGTCAGTCATGAGGATTGAATAGCTCCAAGATAGTCATCCTAGTAATTCTCAACAGAGAGCAAGAGTGGGGTATTGAACTCAAGCACTGTCCCTCAGACAGCTCTACTTCTGATTTTGTGTGTGTGTGTGTGTGTGTGTGTGTGCGTGTGTGTGTGCGTGCGTGTGTGTGATTAATTGGAGATAAAAGTTCCATGGACTTCCCTGCCCTGGTTGACTTTGAACTATAATCCTCAGATCTCTGCCTCCTGGGTAGCTAGGAGAAAGGCTGAGTTTCTACTGCCTGGCATTGTGAAAGATACTCTGAACCATACTAATTGAAATCCTTAATGATTTCTTCTTTAAACTTAAACCTTGAAAGAAATTTTATTTTGACCCAACAAGTGCAAACATGACTTAAAACAAAAACAGAATTTCTAGTTCATAGTCCAGAGTAATTATTGATTTGGAAGTATATTTTCTCTACCAAACCAAGGGGCTGCTTGTGGGGGAGTTGGAAGGGACTTATGCTGGTACTGGGGTCTTGAACTCAGAGCCTCATGCTGTCCCTTAGCTGTTTCTGCTCCAGGTTGGAGCTCTTGCTTTGAGACACAGCTCACTTTCAGCTTCTTGCTAGTGAATTGGAGTTGAGTCTCATGGAATTTTCTGCCCAGGCTGGCTCCAAACGAGGATTCTTGGCTCTCAGCCTCCTGAGTAGCTAGGATTGCAGGCATGTGTCTGGCTCAGCACATGCATTTAGTGTATCATCCTTCTATGAAGCAGAATGTGTTTTAGGGCATGTGAGGTGTGCAAAGGGAACACCCCTCCCCCACCCCCCGGATTTGGCATCCACGTGGCTGATTGGAACTTCTCCATCCAGTGTGGCAAGTCTCTTTGGGTTCCTTCTGGAAGTGCCATAGCCAAGGCCTAAGCAGACTTGCACTTGGGTCCCTGAACCACATGGCCAGTGGAGAATGACAGGGCAGACAGCTTACGTACAAAGAATGGAATCTGGAGAGAGATGGGCTTGTGTCTTCCAGAACTAACAGGCTGCACTTCTCACACTGACTGGATTGAAGTTGGCTGGGGTCACCTTTTGCCTGTTTCCCTGTAAACACAAGAGCTCTCCTACTCAGGGACAAGATCCTTGTCTCCAGCTCATTATCTTTGTGGTTTCCTTCTTTTAAGTTTCAACTTTCTTTGCCTCACATGCTTATCATTTGTAAACTTCTACCTGAGAAGCATGACAGAGAGGGCATAGTACTCTGCCTGAAGCCACTCAGTGAATATTAGCTGCAGTCACCATGGCATAGTACTCTGCCTGAAGCCACTCAGTGAATATTAGCTGCAGTCACCATGGCATAGTACTCTGCCTGAGCCACTCAGTGAATATTAGCTGCAGTCACCATGGCAAAGATGGGAATATCATTAGGTGGTTTTCCTCAACATTTACAGTTAGATGAGTGGAAGATCCAAGATTTGAACCCAGGGCTCTTTGATTCTAGAGAATGTCCCTTTTTGCTCAACATCATGTGAAACCTGAGTTGGACTAGCCAGTCCACTTAAAAGTTGCCCTATGCCAAGTAGATAACACAAGGGAATTCTGGGCTATTTATCAATATATTTTCATTTTATTTACAGTCATTTCAACTCCAGTGCCTGAGCACTGGCCCTGAGCTGCTTTTGCTCAAGACTAGCACTCTACCACTTGAGCCACAGCACCACTTCCTGCTTTTTCTGTTTATGATGTACTGAGAAATTGAACCCAGGGCTCCATGCATGCTAGGCAACCACTCTACCAGTAAGCCACATCCCTAGCCCCCATCATGGCATTTTTTTTATATCTGTATTTCATATATTTGGATCATTCACACACATCTCTATTACTTTCCCTTGTTTCTCTTCCTACTGATCTCTTATCTTTTCCCAGTACTCCTTTTTCTTCTACTTTCATGTCTTTGTTTTTGTTCTTGTGCTGGTCCTGCAGCTTGAACTCAGGTCCTGGATGCAGTCCCTGAGCTTTTGTGCTCAAGGCTGGCACTCTACTACTTGAGCCACAGCTCCATCTCTGGCTTTTTGCTGGTTATTGGAGATACGTCTCGGGGACTTCCAAGTCCCACAAATCTTGGGGGCTGGGAGCATGGCTCAGGTGCTAGTGTGCTTATCAAGAAAGCACGAACATTCCTCTTCTAGCTCCAAAATTTGTGACATGGCTTTTAAAAACATGTGAACCATGAGGTTACTAATATAAATCACTCAATTCATGGCCCAGGGAATATAAAAGATAACTAAACACAAACAAAACTCCTGTAGCCTAAAGCAGATGAAGGTGTGTTGTAATGTTTCATACCACCACTGAAGTTTGGTATAAAAAATTCAATCCTGAACTTCCTAGTTGCCAAACGAAGAAGGTAATGTGGAATCAGAAACATGGTTTGTTTATACCAAATAATGAAAACACAGGGACAGAAGGCTTTTCTTGGCTCTTAGATGTAATAACTAAACCATAGTTGTTTTGAAACTTTTAGAGATAATTATGTTATTGGCACCAACAGATTTCAGACTAAATGCAAACAAAATTTCATTTGAATTTTTTGAGGTTGGAATTGGAAAATGACCATTATAAAACCATTTCTGGCTAGCTTGTACTGTAGTACTAGCTACTCAGGAGGGTGAGATATGAGAGTCAAGGTTGGAAGCCATCCTGGGAATAGAAAGTCCATGAGACTCTTATCTTCTGTTAACCAGCAAAAAGCCAGAAGTAGACTGTGGCTAAAGTGGTAGAGCCTATTCTTGAGTGAAAAATCCAAGGCCTTAACTTCAAACCCTGGTACTGTCATGCGTGCAAACACACACACACACACACACACACACACAATGATGCTCCAGGATCTCATTAAATGACACGTTCTCCTTTCATTAATGAATACTAAAAGTAGAAAGCAGCAGGAAGTAACAGGAAGTAATTTCACTACCATTATCCTGAAGTAATTGTACCAAGTGGTGTCGGTTCAACATCTCAGTTTATGAGAATGCTATATGTTGGTCAGTGTCTCATCTGCCCCAACCAGGAAGTAAGAAGCCAAATTCTGTACTATACCCCACTTCACTAACTAGAGGCAAGACACAATTAGCAATTTTTGTTGTTTCTTCATTATTTTAATAAAATTTGATTGTCCATAAAATAAAACATAAGAAAGCCTTACATTCAGTTTCTTAGTAACTGGCTCCATTTCAAGTGCTCAGTCGTCACAGGAGAAGTGACAGCTTCTCAGGCCCCAACCACAGGGGCTCGTACGGCATGGCACAGGGCTGAAGGACATGGAGTCTGGTGCGGGGACATTTTGAATCAAGCCCTCCTACAAGCTGAAACTTGCTGTGTGAAACAGAATAACCGATTCAAGGTCTGTGAGACTGTTGCTCATGGACAAAGGGAGATTGGTGCTATTTACCATGGTCAAGATGAAGAAGAAATGAGAATATGCAGGTCACAGTCCTCTGGGTCAATGGTGTGTCTCACCTGCTCATTGTGGATTGATTGTAAATCCATCAATGGATTTTTTTTGCCTTAAAATGTTATTACAGCCAGATGCCAGTGGCTCAGATCTGTAATGCTAGCTACTCAGAAGGCTAATATCTAAGAACCTCAGTTCAAAGCCAGCTAGGGCAGATAAATCTGAGACTGTTATCTCCATTTAACCAGCAATAAGGTCAGTGGAGGTGTGACTTGAGAGCAATTTGTTGCAAGAATGGAAGATTTTTTTCCTGAACAATAACAACTTACAAAAAGTTGTTGGGGAATGAACTAAACAAGTACTCTGACTCTGGCATGCGTACATGTATTTTTTTTCTCCCAAGTCACTTATGTGTTTTATTTTGCTGGTCCGAAGGCTTAAACTCAGAGCCTGGGCCCTGTCTCTGAGCTTCCTTTGCTCAAGGCTAGCACTCTACCACGGGAGCCATAGTTCTACTTCTGGCTTTGGGGAAGGCAGTTCATTGCAGCTAAGTCTCATGGAATTTCCTGCCCGGGCTGGCTTCTGAGGGTGATCCTCGGATCTCAGCCTCCTGGGTGGGATGACGGGCGTGAGCCACCAGCACCCCACTCTCTTCTGGTTTTCCCTACACAACGCAAGGCCACCTAGGGCCTGGCGCATTGGCAGAAGGGCCTTGGATCTTCCTTCTCCCCCGCTACCCACCCCTTACCCCAGGGTGCCCTTCCTGAGGATGAGTGACTGGGACTCAGATTCAGAGCGAAATCCATGCTCACACGCCCCCCCCCCCCCTCCTTCTCTCCGCCAGCTGCGCGCCGGCTGTGGATGCCTCTGGCACCATGACCGCAGAAGATTCCACCGCAGCCATGAGCAGCGACCCTGGCACGGCCCCGGCAGCCGCCAGCTCCACCAAGGTGCCCGAGGGCGTGGCGGGCGCGCCCAACGAAGCGGCGCTGCTGGCGCTGATGGAGCGCACGGGCTACAGCCTGGTGCAGGAGAACGGGCAGCGCAAGTACGGGGGTCCCCCGCCGGGCTGGGAGGGGGCGCACCCGCAGCGAGGCTGCGAGGTCTTCGTGGGCAAGATCCCCCGCGACGTGTACGAGGACGAGCTGGTGCCGGTGTTCGAGTCGGTGGGCCGCATCTACGAGCTGCGCCTGATGATGGACTTTGACGGCAAGAACCGCGGCTACGCCTTCGTCATGTACTGCCACAAGCACGAGGCCAAGCGCGCCGTGCGCGAGCTCAACAACTACGAGATCCGGCCGGGCCGCCTGCTGGGCGTGTGCTGCAGCGTGGACAACTGCCGCCTCTTCATCGGGGGCATCCCCAAGACCAAGAAGCGCGAGGAGATCCTGGAGGAGATCGCCAAGGTCACCGAGGGCGTGCTGGACGTGATCGTCTACGCCAGCGCCGCCGACAAGATGAAGAACCGCGGCTTTGCCTTCGTGGAGTACGAGAGCCACCGCGCCGCTGCCATGGCGCGCCGCAAGCTCATGCCCGGCCGCATCCAGCTGTGGGGGCATCAGATCGCCGTGGACTGGGCCGAGCCCGAGATCGACGTGGACGAGGACGTGATGGAGACCGTGAAGATCCTCTACGTGCGCAACCTCATGATCGAGACCACCGAGGACACCATCAAGAAGAGCTTCGGCCAGTTCAACCCGGGCTGCGTGGAACGCGTCAAGAAGATCCGCGACTACGCCTTCGTGCACTTCGCCAGCCGCGAGGACGCCGTGCACGCCATGAACAGCCTCAATGGCACCGAGCTGGAGGGCTCGTGCCTCGAGGTCACGCTGGCCAAGCCCGTGGACAAGGAGCAGTACTCCCGCTACCAGAAGGCAGCCAAGGGCGGCGGCGCGGTGGAGGCGGCGGCCGCGGCGCAGCAGCCCCCCGGCTACGTGTACTCCTGCGACCCCTACGCGCTGGCCTACTACGGGTACCCCTACAACGCTCTCATTGGGCCCAACAGGGACTACTTCGTGAAAGGTTAGTGGGGACTCGTCTGGGTGGGCCTCCTTGGGGGGGGGGGGGTTGGAGGGCAGCGGGGAGCCTGGCTGTGCGTTACTGAGTCCCCCACTCCAACTCAGGTGGGCTTGCTTGGGTTCTGGGCTCTGCTTGCTGCCTCAGGTTAGTCACTTTTGTAGCATGGAAGGAAATGAAGATTTTTTTTAAAAAAATCATTTTGTGAGTGTGTGTGTGACTGTGTGTGTGTGTGTGTGTGTGTGTGTGTGTGTGTGTGTTGGGGCTTGAACTTAGCGCCTGGGCTTTGTCTCAGAGCTTTTGTGCTCAAGGCTAGCTCTCCACCATTTGAGCCACAACTCTACTTCGGGGGGGGGGGGGGGGTTGTTTTTGTTTTTGTTTTTGTTTTCTGGTGGTTAATTGGAGATAAAGAGTCTCTCAAACTTTCCTGCCTGTGCTGACTTCGAACCATGATCCTCAGATCTCAGCCTCCTGAGTAGCTAGCATTACACGCATGAGCCACCAGCACCTGGCTAAAATGCAGATTTTTCTGGAGTGAGCCTCAGAGTCAAGGGGCTGCATTCTATCTTGGCTAGGCCTACCTCATCTGGAACAGACACCCAGCTCCTGGAGCTTCCTTCTGAAATTAACTCTTTAAGATGCAGTGACTGGTGAGGATATAATGAAAAGCGGTGGGGGTGGAAACAGATAACCTAGGGGTTATCTAGAGCCTGCTCTCCCATTAACTGCCTCTGTGACTTCAGTGAATGACTTTCGTGTCCCTAGGCCTATTTTCTCAAGCATAAAATGAGGAAGGTAGACTAGGAGGTCCTTTTCAGATCTAACTTTTACATTCTGAATTCCAGGAACTCACATGAGTTAGTGTCTTATTCTAAGTAGACAGAGTGCTAATAATGTAGGCTGAAATAGTGTTGGAAGCATCTTCAACAATCATTAAAGATCTAAGGTAGAGCTACCTGCCACTCGGACACAGTACACAGCAGAGGAACTGAGCCCCCCTCCCCACCTTCCCCCGGCCCTTTCCCGCAGGTCTCTTGCTCATCATTTTCTTTGTGTTGTTACTATAAGCAGGCAGCATAAGAGGCCGAGGGCGAGGTGCAGCTGGCAACAGAGCCCCAGGGCCCAGGGGCTCCTACCTCGGGGGATATTCTGCTGGCCGTGGCATTTATAGCCGATATCACGAAGGGAAAGGAAAGCAGCAAGAAAAAGGATATGAACTTGTGCCGAATCTGGAAATCTCTGCCGTCAATCCAGTTGCCATTAAGCCTGGTGCAGGTCAGTATGAACCAGAGCAAGAATGAGTCATTTGATCCGGTCATCAACTTCAATGAAGCCTTCCCACCTTTCCCTCACACACACACCCCTTATCTTTTCTATCTACATGCATTTGAGTCCCTTGATTCATTGGCAGCCAGACAGGCAAAAAAGTGGCCCCTTGGCCTTACTTTTCTGGAATTGGGGGGATAGTCTAGGTCTGACCATGTTCAAATCAAACTGGAAGACTCTTGATCTTCTCTCAGCTAAAACCAGTCTTTTGTGACCCAGGCTTGTTCTTAACCATCTTTCTTTTTTTGTTTTTCCTTGGCCAGTGATGGGGATTGAACCAGGGCTTTGGGCATGCTGATGAAGTGCCCTGCCACTGAGCTGTAGCCCCAGCCTTGCTCCATCCATTAGAAGCAGGGGCAGGACTTATTACCAGTTGGCAGAATTGTTGAGCAGCAGAAATTCCCCCTAAAGAGCAAACAGCACCATTTGTCCTCTGTTACCATCTCCAAACAAGAACACTTGGGGACAAGGCAGCAACTTTTTGTAATTGCAAGATTCCTGGATTCTAATTCCTGGCGCTCACTTCCTCTTTTACTAGAACAGTAGATTTTGAGTCATTCCTCTACATCTCAGATCAGACCTTGAATGTGGCTTTTACTTCTAGGTTGCAAAATCCCTGTTTGTCAGTTGGCACCCTTTAACATGACGCAGGCATTCTGATCTTAACCTGCAAGAAACTCTTTCTTAACTCCATCTTGTGAGTTGAGCACTCACTTGCTATCAGAGCAGGCAAACTCCTGAACACACGGAAAATTCAGTCTCTATGTTGGTAACTGGAATGATTCTCTTCCTGGCCTCACAGAGTATACGTTAAAACATGTTTGAAACTCACTCTGATTTGTTTCTATTGAGGACTACACACTGCTTCCCCTAGATCAATGTGTGTGTGTGGGGGGGGGCATAAGTTTACTTTGACCTTGCAGAGCTCAAAATATAGCCATTTGAAGGGCCCCACTGATAATTGATTTTTTTTTTAATCCTACCATCTCTGCAGTTAAGTGACTCCTTGCACTAGATTTTCTTGTAAATGCCATTGGCAATATGAGCCATGTAAAACTTAGCCCTCCCTCCCTGAGATTGAATGGGACTCGCTTTAGATTAGACAAGTTACAATAGGCTTATCTAGGGACAAAAGCTTCCAAGCAGTCTTTAGCTGTGTGGAGTTTTGTCGTCCTGGTAGAGATTCCTATGGGCTGACAGCTAGAACAGCACAGTTACTCCGTGCAGCCTCCTGTGGCTCAAGCTCAGAACTTTCTCTGGACCCCAGTACCGTGGCTTCTATTTCTGATCATCCTGAAAATTAGAGCTTTGTATTTTAAGAGAGGCACTAGGACAGTGGTACAGTATGCAAGCACAAGACCAATGGAAAATTTGGTAGGAAAGACATGTGAAATATTGCTTAATATTTGTATGTGTGTGTGTGCATGTATGCATGCATGTGTGTGCCAATACTGGGACTTGAACTCAGACCATGCACTCTCACTTGGCACTTTCACTCAAGGCTGGTGCTCTACCACTTGAGTCATATCTTCAATTCCAGGTTAATTTTTTTTTGTCAGTCATGAGGCTTGAACTTGGGGCCTGGACACTTTCCCTGAGCTCTTCTGCTCAAGGCTAGTTAGTGCTCTACTACTTTGAGCCACAGTACCACTTCTGGTTTTCTGGTGGTTAATTGGAGATAAGAGTCTCATGGAATTTCCTGCCCAGGCTGGCTTTAAACCATGATCCTCAAGATCTTAGCCTTCTGAGTAGTTAGGATTGTAGATGTGAGCCCCAGCACCAGGCCCAGGTTAATATTTTTTATCGAATTATCACACTACAGTTGAGCTTATGTTCATTCTTCTTTTTGCCTCTACTCAAGTCAATCTGTAATAGAATGAGTGCAGGTGTAGAAAAATATAAATGAAAGAATTCTTTGTGCATACATTTCATATGCTTTTTGTCATTGGTAGTAGTACCTTAGTGTATTTTCTTTTTGTTAGTACTTAGGGGCTTGAACTCAGGACCTCAGAGTTCTCCCTTAGCTTTCATGTTCTAGGCTGGCACTATACCTCTTGAGCCACAGCTCCATTTCCAGCTTTTTAATGTTTTGGTTTTGTGGTTCATCTTTCCTGCCTGGTCTCACTTGGATACTCAGATTTCAGCCTCTTGAGTAGATAAGATTATATATGTGAGCCACCATTGGGGCTAGGGTCTTTTCACCTCCCATTATTGTATATTGACATTTAATAACTGTATATGTTCAAATCTCTGCAGGAAATCATTCCTTTGGACTTTACTCATAGGAATTATTTGATCAGCAGGTCTTGCTAAAACACCAGTCCCTCCTGTTTCACCGCTGAGTGGATAGTAGAACATTACAGAATTTTCCATCTTTTCACTAGTTTCTTTTTCTGCCATTTATTCAGTAAATTGAATTGTGAAATACATTGGACTTCAGTGGGCAAGGTGAGACATAAAGAGTGGACAGACTCCCATTCCCCCATGTCAGGCCGGCTCACTGGTCACAGGTCTGAGCCCACTTCCTCATAGTTAGAGGCCCTTGGTTCAAGAATACAATTGTTGAAGGGGGTGACACAGAACAAGATGCGTTGTATTTGCTTTGCTAAATCTCCCTTGTACAACTAAAGATTATATATATAATGAGATTCAAAGAGATGTTTCTGAAGAAGTAACAGAAGACATTGGTGCCGAAAGCTAGCTGACCTATGGGGAAACTCCATGCCCAGGTGCAGGATGGGCTTGCACTGGTAGAGCCTTAGTTAGCATGGAGAGGCCCTGACTATAAATCTTGGATCTAAAAATACTGTGGAGCAAGCGATGGACCCTCCCCGAGGATCTGAAGTGACACTTATTTTCTCTATTACTTCTCTTGCAGTGGCTATCCCTGCCATCGGAGCCCAGTATTCCATGTTTCAGGCAGCCTCCACCCCCAAAATGATAGAAGATGGCAAAATCCATACCATGGAGCATATGATCAGCCCCATTGCTGTGCAACCAGACCCAGCTAGTGCTGCCGCTGCCGCTGCCGCTGCAGCCGCTGCCGTCATTCCTGCTGTTTCCACCCCACCGCCCTTCCAGGTACAGTGGAGCCGCCCTTTATTGCAGATGCATCCTGTGCCTAGCTGTCGACATTATGAGATTGGGTAGTTTTGTGTGTGTGTGTGCGCGCGCACGCACGGGCGTAATAAGCATACTTCCACTTAGGGCTTTTTGGAGATGAGTGGCTAATTTGGAGATAAGTGGCTAATAAGAGTGTTATGGATTTTGCTGCTTTGGTTGGGTTTGTACAGCAATTCTCAGATCTCAGCCTCCTGAGTAGCTAGGATTGTAGGCTCAATGTAGTTCTTCAAAAATATTTATATTTTAAAAAGTATATATACATGTATATATGTGTGTAATATAGTGTATGTGTGTGTAAAGAAAAGAACTTGCATAGATACATGTCCATGCAAGTTTACAAAATCTGCCCTGCTTTCCACCAGCCATATCTCCCATTATTCCAGACTCTTCCTAAACCAAGTGTAAGTGTTCCTTACATCCTCTCTCCCGTAGAGTCTCCCCTTCCACTGTCCTAGGGAAACCCTCCCTCCAGTACTTCCCCTTAGCGCCATTCTTCTGTGGCCGGTGGCTGCCAAGATGCTATGTCGCAGAAGGAAGCTCTGCCAGCACGAAGGCTGCATCTTGGTCATCATTGTGTCTTCAGTGTTTATCACACAGGGAGTGTTACATCGGTTGAAGTCTGTCACAAGTAAATACTCACACCCAAGGTCTCTCATCTAGAAATTCTAGGCTCCAAGCCCTGACTCCAAGCCATTCAGGAACTGTGCTGGGGTTCTAGAATTAGTACTTTGTCTAAGGGCCTCAGTGATTCTGAGTCAGAGCCAGGCTGTGTCACTACAAGAAAACGCTGCTTCTTCATCATGCTTCCTGGGAACCCAGTCTCCACTTTATTCTTTACAAAGAGCTTAGCCATCTATCTATGTCATTAAGTCATTAAGTACTTTTACTTAATTTTTATGCCAGTCCTGGGGCTTGAACTCAGCCTGGGTACTGTCCTTGAGCTGCTTTTTGCTCAAGGCAAAGGGCTGTACCCCTTGAGCCATAGCTCCATTTCCAGCTTTTTTTTTTCTTCAGTATTCTATTACTCAGAAACTCTTAAAGCACACAAAAGAAATAAATCATACTGTATGATGACAACTGAGTTGAGTTACTACTTGGAGACTGTATATATCCATACTTTTGGACATACTTAATGCAATTTAACTAATTTCCTGTGTATTTGTGATTGATACTTAATTGTACATTGTATAGGCTATCTTTGATATTTTGATACATAGGCATAATGAGTTTTTTGTTTGTTTGTTTGCTTGCTTTTTGCCAGTCTTAGGGCTTAACTGAGCCCTGGGCACTGTCTCTGAGCTTCTTTTGCTCAAAGCTAGCACTCTCCCACTTAAGCCATAGTGTCACTTTTCTGTTTATGTGGTGCTGAGGACTCAAACCCAGGGCTTCATGCATGCTAGGCAAGCACTCTACCATGAGGCCACATTCCCAGCCCCTGCGTAATAGATCTTAAAAGATCATATGTACTGGTTTGAACTACACATGGAACATTGACAACCATTGTTACTCTACTGTGGATAGCAGCTTAGAAGTTACTCCTGTTAGCTGACTGCATCAGCTAGTAACTTCTAATTCTTCTCTTCACAAACTCATGGTATTTGTCTTGAGTGTATTGTCCCAGTTCCAGTCAGGTCCAAATCCCAGACCCATTAATCACACTCTGCTTCCAGACTGCACCTGGCTCCTGGCTGCCTCCTATAGATGGCATCATGGAAACCATCATGTATAGTCTCCTCTGGTGAATTTTATCAAAGTACAGTCATGATCAGTTGATCATGAGCAAATGTGTACCTCTTCTGGTGCTTTCTATACAATGTCTGGAGCATCTGACTTTGTAACAGGTGGGGTCTTGATAATCTCTAAATTCATAAGTACCCTCAACTTATCAGAGTGCTTGAACTTGATTTCCCTGGCCTGTCAGCCTTCAGCCACTTGTGAATTCTCTGCCAAATTACAGCAAAGAAAGGACTATTCCAAATATCATTGATTGAAAAGAGAAAAAGAGAGAAAGAAAAGGAGGAAGGGATAACTGGAAGGAAGGAAGAGGAGAAGGAAGGAAGGCACTTTTCTTTCTTCTTTTATTATATTGGTATTTCTATTTCCTTTGGCAGTACTGGAGATTAAACTCAAGGCCTTGAAGTTGATAGGCGTGGTTCTACTACTTGAGTCATGCCACTAGCCCTTTCTCACTTCGTTTTTCAGATAGAGGCTGAAGCTTTTGCCCAAACTGGCCTCAGACCTCAGTCCTCCTACCCTCTCCTCTTAAGTACCTAGGATTATAGGCCTATGTCACCATGTCTAGCCTAAAAAGTACACCTTTGTATACTTCACTGGTCACTGGTCTTCCCGTGGGATCTGAAGCACCTCCCTCCCGCTGACACACCTTGCCTGCCCCCTCCTCTGCCTTACATACAGGTGCTCAGGAATCCTGTTTAACCACTTCATATCCAGAATTTCACATAGCCTTTGCAAGCAGGGAGGAAATATTTGCCAATGTGAACTTAACACCTTTTCAAAATGCTGTTTCTGTGTGCTCTTAATCCTAACAACAGTCTGCAATACAAGATACACAATGATGAAACTGCAGCCCTTCCCTACCCCAGGCCCCACTCGTATCACACCCCATGAGTGTTGTGTGCCTTAAGTCACATTTCCTCACTGGGACCCTGGCCCTGCACATGTGTTCTGTGAAGGGTCTGGAGAATGAGTGTGCTTGGAGATTCAACGTCGGCACATCACACATTGTCACCCAGCAAGCTTCAGTGCAGTCTTTCCTTGTAATGCCCTGACCCCTGGCAAACACACATTGATCCCATTTACTGGCAGATTGGAGTTCAGTGAGCCGGGCTGGCCAGTGGGCATTGCCACATGGCTGAGCCATGAGCTGCTCTCATTTTTGTAAATTTCTTCAAGGTACTAAAGTACTTGATTAGCAGATCTCAAAGTGGTAGAATGCTTGCTTAGCATGCACAAAGGCCTGATGTTTACTACACAGCACAATCTCTCTCTCTCTCTCTCTCTCTCTCTCACACACACACACACACACACACACACACACACACACACACACACACTTGATTTGCCCAGGTATTTTCCTATAAATGATATATATTGCCAGTACATGGCTCAGGACTGACTCTCTCCTCATCTGTTAGTCGCAGTATGCACTGGTCCCTGGCAGGCATGTACACAGTGGTACACATAGCCCTTGTTTAGTGCTTGTGACTACCAACATCGTGTGTGTTCAGGTTAAGCTACCCCTTTGGGGACATGTCAAAGTCTTGACTCTTCTGACTCAATTCTGTCCCTTACCAGCCCTGAGCTATGAGCCAGGACACATTGGTGTACTCAGCCTGCTATTGGGGGAATAGTCTCTATTCAGGGGTTGAGCCAGACAGGAACATGGTCATCTAAGAGATGTCATCTCCCCGAGGCACCCATGTGTACTCGTGTTGGGAAAGGGTCCTTGTGTCGGGCTGGGACACCATCCTCTCCCTAGTCTGAGGCATTTATTATCTAATGCGCTGTAGGAGGCAAGGTCATAGTAGGTCAAGGCTTAAAAGCCCTGTTGCTCTTCTGCACATGCTCACATCACTGAACACATCTGTATCTCTCCACAAACTTAAGTCTCCAACTTCACTTTGAGTTACATTGAGTCAAGGATACAAATAACGTAAGTCTTGTTTGAAGATTTAGTTAGAGACATTAGAATCCAGGAAGAATTAGCTCCCCCCCTCCCTCTTTTTTGTGTGTGTGTTTGAACCCAGGGCTTCACACTTGTTAGGCAGACTTCTTACCACTGGAGCTACGCCTTCAGCCCAATAAGTTAAATATACTTTTCTACTTCATATAGTCTTTTAACCCCTCCCCCCCCCCCCGCATTTGGTTGGTCATGGGGCTTGATCTAGGCACTGTCCCTGAGCTCTTAAGCTCAAGGCAAGCACTCTACCACATGACCTATAGCGCCACTTCCAGTTTTCTGGTGGTTAATTGGAGATGAGTCTCATGGCCTTTCCTGCCCAGGCTGGCTTTGAACCATGATCCTCATATCTCAGCCTCCTGTGTAGCTAGGATTACAGGCATAAGCCACCAGCGCCCAGCTTCTACTTCATATATTCTAAATCATGCATCCTGAGATGGAGCAAGGAACACAGACGAAATGCCAGCATTTCGTTGGGGGTGTTCTGTGGAACATAAGGCACATCAAGTATTTTGTTAAGTTTTATTTTAATGCCAAAATACCCATTTTTCCATTAAACAGACCCCTGAACTACTCCATGGCAAACCCTTTGAGAATTATTGAGCCTCAAAGTCTTGCCCTCTGACTCCTGTCTCTCTGAAAATATTTTATATTGTACTTCAAGTGGACATGTTGGGGACAAGTATAGAGTGCAGAGGCAGCCATATTTACTTCGACTTTCCTCATGTAGAAACTCCTCCTTATTCTTCAAAACCCTGCACAAATGTCCCCACTTCTAGATGCTTTCTCTAATGCTCCAAATTCATTGACTCCTACAAATCTACAAATTTTGCATAGATTTTTTTTGGGGGGGAGGGGAGGCTGGGAATATGGCCTAGTGGCAACAGTGCTTGCCTCGTACACATGAAGCCCTGGGTTTGATTCCCCAGCACCATATCTATAGAAAACAGCCAGAAGTGGCGCTGTGGCTCAAGTGGCAGAGTGCTAGCCTTGAGCAAAAAGAAGCCAGGGACAGTGCTCAGGCCCTGAGTCCAAGGCCCAGGACTGACCCAAAAAAATAAATAAATAAAATAAATTTATTTTTTGAGACAGAATCTCATTCAGCTCATCATCCTGTGCATCAACTTCTTACATTTTGTTTTGTTTTGTTTTTTGGTGCTGGTACTGAGGCTGGAATTCAGGGCCTGGGTACTGTCCCTCCGCTTTTCCCTTAGCTTTTACCTCCACCTCTGGCTTTTTGCAGTTAACTGGAGATAAGCGCCTCCTTATTTCTTGGGCTACTAATTGTGATCCTCAGATCTCAGCCTCTTGAGTAGCTAGGATTACAAGTGTGAGCCACTGGTGCCCACAAACCAAAACCACCACCCAAAACACTTACGTTTAATTACTGTGTAGATGATAGATTCTGAAGTCCCTTCTCATCAACTGATTGAGTGGAATGATGGACAGAAGATCCTAGAGTAATCCAACTGTTCCCTTCAGCCTTCCTTGTCCTCATCTCCACTTTCTCCAAGGGTCCCATCCTTGAATGTGAGTGACTGAAGGGCCTGAATAAATAAAATCGTTGTGCCTGTCCCCTCTGTGTGCCCGTCCCCTCTGTTGCCTGTCCCCTCTGTGTGCCCGGCCCTTTCATGCGCCCGGCCCCTTGGAGAAAGTGCTTGTGGAATGAATGGAGGATGGTGCTCACACACAGTGGAAACAAGGATTCTTGTTTGCCTCGCCTCTCCAGGGCCGCCCCATCACACCCGTGTACACAGTGGCTCCCAATGTGCAGAGAATCCCCGCTGCTGGCATCTATGGGGCCGGCTATGTGCCATTCGCAGCCCCGGCCACCGCCACCATCGCCACACTACAGAAGAACGCGGCGGCCGCGGCCGCTGTGTATGGAGGCTACGCTGGCTACATACCTCAGGCCTTCCCCGCTGCTGCTATCCCCGTCCCCATCCATGACGTCTACCCCACCTACTGAGCCCCGGCCCACAGAGACCAGCCACCCAGCCACCGCTGAAGGAACGAACACTTTACTATTTATGAAGACAGAATGTGTTCCCTTTGTCCCCACGTGGATCCTGAGTGAAGAATGTCAGATATCACACCGGAGATGTTATACAGAGAGAGATGAAGTGTTCACTAGGGTTTCCTTTCGTGTTGTTTTAAAAGACTGTTTTCAACTTAGGCCTTTGTTCATACATTTCTAAGAGACTTGCAAAAAGGTTCGTGCCTTAATTCCATCTTTTTTTTCCAAATTTGTACGACACTTGTACAGAGGTTTGGGGGTTTTTGTTTTGTTTTCTAAGGATATATTTTCCGTATGAAGGTTATTTTCTTAAACTGTTGCACTCCAGAGAGTTCTATTTTGTAGTACTTTCAATAATAATATTATCAGCTATCTATTGAAAATGTTTTTTAAAAAGCACACTTGAGCAGCTAGGGAACTATTTTGAAATATATATATATATATTCAATATTTAAAGATACAAATGCTAGTGCTTTAAAATACTACATAAGACATTTTTTTAAAGTGGTACTGGAATGTGCAATTTTTAAATAAGTAAAAACCTCTGCTGTATTTTTCCCACTGGTGTCGAGGGCTGATGATGTGACAGTGCTTCTATTTTTTATAGAAATGAAACACTCAGCCTCTCCTTAAGCCAACATGGAAAAGACTCATCTGTGCTCTGAGTCTAACACTGGAAAGCCCTCACCTGCCATCCTTCCCTTGGGCTCGTTCTCCAGGTGCCTTTATTATTAAACCCACTACTCCCTTGCCCCCAGCCACCAGCCCCCTAAACCATCTCTGAAGTTTGGCAAGTTTAGGATCAATGGCTAAACTCCAATAGAAAAGAAAGAAAAAAAACTGTGTCTTTTATACTTCTTCCTGGGTTTATATTGGGCCTTTTTGTTTTGTGATAAATATTTTTGAGGGGGGATTTGGGAGGTTTTATCTTCTAGCTATCTGTGCTATTTTCAATAGCAGACTACGTGTAAGCACAGGTTTTCATATGTTTGCCTAAGACATCTTTGCATAGCTATTTAATTGTCCAGTATACAACTTTTAAGTCTCTTTCTACTGCTTTTATTTTATTACTATTTTTGTTGAAGTATGAGTTTTTAGAGATGAAGAATGTATGTGGTTCTAGACAAGACCCTAAAGACTTGTCAGCAGAAAGCCAAGCCTCTAGTTTGCCTTACTGTGCATTATGCAAAACACCCCATCAGGGGTGTTGGAAAGGTGGTGTTTTTTGAACAGGGCTGTTCCTACAGTACTGTGCATTTGGCAGTGAACTTGGACCACACACGTCCCGGACAAGGAGAGAGAGACCTGCCGGAGTTGAAAGAGAGTTTGTAAATATTTTCTAATACTTTCAATCCTTTTATGTTGAGAAAGTTCATGGTACATAGTTCAATGCAAAACTGAAACCATTTTATTTCAATGTTATTGTTAGTTAAGCAGATTTGTTTTATGAGGAAATATATTGTCCAGTGTTTGGTGCCTGTTTCGTCCCAGGTTTTTTTGTTTCACAGAGTGAATGTAAAATACAGTCACATGTTAAGATAGTCATCTGTTTTATGAAATACATCAAGTTGAATTTTTTTTTTTTTTAGAAAAAGGCTTTAATCAAGAAAATGAGGTGTGTGGTAGGTAGCAGATATGTGGTTGTATTTTTATGTCATGTTAGAGATCTGTGAAATCTTTGTAACTCACTGGATTTTTGTGGATGGTTAAATTCTTATTTGTGGATTCATAAGAGGACCATGCTCTTAGCAAATACTTTTTGAGTTTCTGTTGGTCGCCTTTGTTTAAAAAAAAAAAAAATTAGGAGATTCTCAAATGCCTTCCATCTCTGCTCATCTTGATGAGTTTTTATATGTAAGGAATATTTATTTTTTAGCTATTCTATAAAATTATTGTGTGCCCACTAAGGCCTTTAAACATTCCTGATAGTCCTTTCCATCATTCTTGTATGACATGAAGTAATCGTGCAATGATCCTGATGTTCCAGCCAGCAAGCTGCATCCAAATGCAAATGGATGGGTGACCAGAACGCAACCAAAAAATCCCATTCGGATTGGACCCTCTTCCCCTCATTTGTGCGAAAGCATTGTCCTTCCAGCAAAGAACTGCTAACAGAGATTCACTGGGTAAAACTCTGACCCAGTGTTCCTACTGTGTTTTACATGTGCCTACAAAACATTTGCAAAAAATAAAAGGTGATGTCTTAATGTGGCAACTACCAAGCTACCTTAAAAACAAATGTTGGTGACAGCCAGTTAAGTTTACCCATGAGCCCTCTCTCTGTGGTCTTAACGTGTTCCTGTTTGAAAAACCATTTCATGTACACACTACTGAGGTGAGTCTATAACTTGAAATGTGAACTTTTTTTTTTAGGGTTAAGAACAAAGTATATAAATGTTTTGAAAAAAAGTCTTAGAGTTTTATTTTCAAACATGCTCATAGTTTAGTTATCTGTAGCTGCTTTGTATTGGAAACGCTTTTTAGATCTTGCTCCATTTACAATACATTCTTAGGATGTATGTAGTAAATAAAGCTTTCTTTAAAGCAATTTTAAGATTTGTGTTTTATTTTTATAAGACAACCCCCCCCCACACACACACACATATCCCAACAAATTAGGAAAACGCTCACCATGTAGAAGGAATAAACTAATTCAATATTTTCCAATGGAGAAATGTTCATGCTGTCGTCATGTGGAAAGAGGCTCGGTTGTGAACAATTGCTATGCCCTGACTCAGGCCTGGTGTGGTAGAAGGGACTAGATATGGCAAAGCCTAGCAGACATTTGTTTATGGTTCCAAGGCTCTCAGAATGAGAAATGGTGGCAGTTGGCACACTGAATTACTTGGTGATCTCATGAAAGTGCGGGGGATCTTGATGTTTGTCACTGCATCCACAATCTTCTTTCTCCTTTTCACAGTGCACAATAAGGTTTGCCAAATGCTTCCTTCTAACAATCTATCAGCAAATCCCAGCAAGCAATTGGAGAGAAAGAGATATCAATAGAATTGTGGTACTTCTCAAAATTATTCCCTTTGGGTTTGCCAGTAATTAGGAATTTGACCTTCCTAACTTTAAGCCTGGGTCATGACCTCCCACCTAGAATCCTAACTTCCTCTTAAACACATAAAGACCTTTCTAGATCCAGAAGAGACCTGGGAACTTCCCAAGGAGACAGATCATTAGGCAATATTCTTAAGGGCAACAGATCTTGTGGAGAAGAGTTTATAAAAGACCGATGATGAGAAAGAGCTCACTGCCTGGCTGTGGTCCCATACCTCTGCTCCATGCAGGCTTTGTTCTAGGAGCTGGTCTTGTTTCTCTGGCCCTCTGGAGCTCACCTTCTAGTGAAAAGTGCAAAGAACCAGGCCAGGGGAGGATGCAGGCTGTGATTAAGTGACTCACTAGGCTCTGGCTGCCATGTCTCAGGTGGACCACATCATAAACCATGAAGTAGTCAGATGAAGGCCTAGCCGAGGTCACACAGCTGGTGAGAACAGGGGCTCAAGTCTTGAGTTCTCAACCTGGGTCCCAGACTAGAATAGCATACTGCCCCTGGACTTGGGTAAAATGTTTTAGGGAAAGGAAAGAAAGAGCTTGTGAGATAGCATATGCCTATAATCCAGAACTCGGAAGGCTGAGGCAAGAGGATGAAAAGTTCAAGGTTTGCCCAGGCTACTTACAGGCAAATGTAAAGACAGTGATATGCCAGGTTGGTGAACAAGTGTACACCCTTAGATTTAAAGAATTGCGCTACAAAGCACAAAGATTGTGGAGAACTCTTAACCAACGATCACAGTAAATCTGCTCTACCTTCTGGGTCTGCTTGATTGGTGCTGGCATCAAAACCACGCTTCATACATGCTATAAGCACATGCTAAAGTATCTTTCTGATTCATTATAATAAATAGATGCTCCTTTTATTTCAAAAGTATCTGTCATGTCAACAAATGTAAGCACTTAGTTGAATATCAGAAATCTGTGTAGTCTGCTTTATGACCTCAAATATTACATAATACTATCTCTGTTATAAAGTTGTTTGTGTTGTTTTGTTTTGTTTTTTGCCAATCCTGGGGCTTGGAACTCAGCCTGAACACTGTCCCTTGCTTCTTTTTACTCAAGGCTAGCACACTACCACTTGAGCCACAGTGCCCTTTCATGGTTTCATGTGGTGCTGAGAAATCAAACCCAGTCCTTCATATATATGAGGCAAGCAAGCACTCTACCACCAGGCCATATCCCCAGATCCCTCTTTGTTATAAAGTCTTCTTAAGGGGTTGGGTTCTGGTGGCTCATGCCTACATGTAATCCTAGCTACTCAGGAGGCTGAGATTTGAGGATTGCAGTTCAAAGACAGCCTGGGTAAGAGAGTCTGTGAGACTCAGCCACCTCAGCTCTCAGATCTCTTAATCACTTAGATATCATAATCCCAACATCAGAAGGTAATTGTGAAAACCATGTGATGCCATGAATTTTCAAAGGCTTGACATGTAGGCACTTTCTAAAAGGTCCTTTTCTTCCCTCTTGAGCTCTAGCTAGTATGAATGCCTTCCTCTAGATCAATTCCATGAAATTTTCCATTTGAAGCTTTGAATCATTTTAAAATCATGTATTTGGGTTTTGGTGTGATTGTTGTGCAGTGCTAGGCAAGTGCTTGACCAAGGAGTTCCACCCTAACCTGAGTCCTTTCATTCACTTATGTATTTAAGATACATTTGAGTGTATTGAATAATTTCTGCTAGTACAGGGGAAGACACTTGAGAGACAACAGCAAAATCAGCCCTTGCGCTGGGAATGTGGCTAGTAGCAAGAGAGCTTGCCTTGTATACATGAAGCCCTGGGTTCAATTCCCCATCACCATATATATAGAAAACGGCCAGAAGTGGCGCTGTGGCTCAAGTGGTAGAGTGCTAGCCTTGAGCAAAAAGAAGCCAGGGACAGTGCTCAGGCCCTGAGTTCAAGGCCCAGGACTGGAAAAAAAAAAATCAGCCCTCACTTTTGCAGAAAAATCCCAGGCAGTATTTATAGCAAGTCACTGTTTTCACCTAGCCATGTGCAGGATGTGTGGGGAGGGAGAATCGGGAAGGTGGCAGAGAGGAAAGGGATGGAGAATGCGTGGCCCCAAGGAACTCAACATGGCAGCAAAGCAGACTCAGTCATAAGGGTGGTTCAGTGTGGCTACCACAGAAAAGGAGTTTTGAACAAATTGCTCTGCCTCTGGTCTTTCAGCACTGCACTTGGCTCAAGGCCCTGAATTCACTGTGGAAGGAGATCTGGTTCCTATAAGGAAGTTGGGAGCCAATAATCACATGGGAAAAAATCCTGGATCATTCATTCCTTCATTCCTCTGACATGTCTTTGTAGCTGAGGGCTTGTCTAACTTAGTGTGGGACCTCTAACAGGCAGCCCCCTATTTGCTGCCTTTCCTGGCGCAGGCACCTGCCTGCTGAGCCTGACCTTGTCTGTGACCATTTACAAGGACAGCCAAGGCATTTCAGTGCCCTCTTCCTTCTGCAGATCCAGATTCCAGCCAGGGACACTATGCAGCTGCCAGGTCATCCCCATGGCCCCTACACGAGCTCCCACGGAACAAGCCAGGCAGGCCTCAATGGGTGTCCGCGTGACTGAGGATAGAGGAGGGTCCCAAGTAAAATCTTCAGGGACATCCTGGCTCTACCAATGGGAATATGTTCCCATGAGCTCTATTCCACACCATTAGAGCCACAACCAGAGGCAACTCCAAATTCTGTATTTGCAAGAAATACGACCTTTCCCAAGCTAATTTTTAGCCACCCCGATTTCTTGGCTTGCTCTACTTTGTTTGTCAAAAATCTTCATTAATGATTAACCAACCACGAGGTTTGAATAGGCCTTAGTCATTCTAAGCAGGTAGGACTCCTCACGGAAGCCTACTTGTTCCTGACTCGACCTTGCTGTTCGTCAAGACATTTTGAGCTATGTGTTATGATAATATTGGGTTCTGTGCATTCAATGGTGCTAGGATTTTTCCTCTCCTTGCTCAGGACCTTTTAGTAAATACTGTGGTAGCACCATGGGACAATGTCATTTCCATCAAGCTCACTACCCCTCCCTGTGGACACTTTCTTCTATAAGGAGAAAAACTCTGGAAATGAAGCTTATTCGAAATATGCTTTACTGGAGGGAAACTTGCTGAGCATGAGAAAAGCAAAAATAATCAATCATTCTTCCTAACCCTTAAGTACAAACCAGAGTATTTGACTGCCCTCGGTGAGCATTTCTTTGTCATGTTCTTCGTTTTCCTGGTTTGGGACTAAGGTAGGGAGTTTTAGAGGATGATAACTCACCAGGAAATAAGATTAAATTATAGTTTTCCAGTTGAATGTTTCCCATATGTTGAGCAGTATTTTATATGTTTACAATTTTTTATTGACAATAAAATAGATATACCACAGTGTACATATTATATTCATCTCGGTGAACTTCCACAGACTGAGCATATGCCTGGAGCCAGCACCCAGATGAAGAGCATGACCAGCATTCCAGAAGCTTCTCTTGGGCTCTATCCAATGATTCCTCAAGGAAAGCTACCACCCTGACTCCTAACAACATGGATTAGTTTTCATGGACAATTTTTTCATAACAGAAGTATTTACTACTATTATTTCATTTTAAGTAGGATAAAAATAAAGCAACAAGGTAAAAAAAGGTTTAATAGGTTGTTTCAGCTCACCCAGCTGGTGAGTATGTGAAAGAGGCTGGATTTGAACCTTGATCATGTAGTGCCAGAGGTAGGAATGGAGAATAGGAATACATTTATAAAGGGTCAACATATGCTCTCCTTCCTTTTTGGCTGAAAAACACTTTTCAGTACCTATTTTACAAAACAGCCCTTTCTCTCCACTATTAAATATATTCAAACAGACTGGAAATAACACAATTGGAATTTAGTTGGTCTTTTGTTTGTGAGGCTTGAACTCTGGGCCTGGGCACTCTCCCTGAGCTCTTCAGCTCAAGGCTAGTGCTCTACCACTTGAGCCACAGCTCCACCTCCACCAGTTTTCTGGTGGTTAATTGGAGATACGAGTCTCATGGATTTTTCTGACTGGGCTGGCTTTGAACCACAATCCTCAGTGCTCAGCCTCCTGAATAGCTAGAAGCCCCCAGCACCCGGCTTTGAGATTTCGTTTTAAAAACATGCAATGATAGTTTTAAGGCTTTAACTCAAACATTCTGTAGTAAATGGATCTGGAATGGCCCAGAGTTGAAAGGGAAGCTGGCCATTGAAGGTCCTGCTTTCACTTTTCAGAATGTTCTTCTGGTAATGAGCATTCTAACCTTCACTTTCCCCCGATTAATTCCACCACAGACAATCGCCTGGGAGAGTATGTGCTTCCTTGTATTTTATGGATCCTGTGGAGCTCTGGCAACACTTAGTACCATGCTGGTAATATAAAGTATTGGCTCTGGAAGCTTCCTCAATAGGTCTTCCTGCCTCCATTTTTGTTCTTCTTCCACATCCTCTACACTGGAGTCAGAGGGATCTTCTAGAATCCAATGTGAATATCATTCATATAAAAAAATCTTCAGTGGCTACTTACTGTTTTATGGTACAGGTGTTCCGAATTTTAGCTAAAACATACAAGACTCTTCATAATGTGGCATCTGTGCATCTCTCTAGAGTTATAGCTTTCCAATCATTGACAGGCAGAACTAATACTCAGCAATGGTATGACCATTTTGGCCGTTTACTGTTGATGTCTGTCCATCTGGACAGCTGGAAGCTGAAACAAAAAAAAAAATAAAAACAAAAACAGAAACTTACATGAAACAAAGGACACCACTGAGAAATCTCTGTTTTGAACTAACTTTTTTTACGTGGTACAAGATATGGCGCCTATTTGAAGCCTGTTTTCAGTAGTTAACAACATGATAGCACAGACTGGTAACTTGGGAGGTTTGTTTTGGCTCACTGTAGTGGCCACGGTGAAGGGTAAGCATCAGGTGAGGGCTTCTTGCTGGCAGTGCAGAGCACTGCATGAGGACACAGGTAACACACAGGGCTGCGTCCTCTGCTCTCTACTAGAACTAGGTTTCCACCTTTTTTTTTTTTTGTCAGTCCTGGGGCTTGAACTCAGGGCCTGAGCACTGTCCCTGGCTTCTTTTTGCTCAAGGCTAGCATTCTACCACTTGAACCACAGCACCACTTCTGGCTTTTTCTATATATGTGGTACTGAGGAATTGAATCCAGGGCTTCATGGATAGTATGCGAGCACTTTACCACTAGGCCATACTCCCAGCCCTAGGTTTCCACCTTCTAATGCTTCCTAATGGTAGTTGATGTGTGTTGCAGTTTGCAGAGAAATTCCCCACACAGGCTCACATGTTGAGGGTTGGGTACCCCTCAGGTGCCACCCCAGGCTTGGTGATAGAAACTTTAGGAAGTGGAGCCTAGCTGGACGAAGTAGAACACTGGGTAAATGTTCTTTGTGACGATACCTTGTCCCTGGTCCCTTCCCTATTTTCCCTCTCCTTCCTGGCTGCCATACAGTGAGCAGTATCTATACCATCAGGCTCTTATGGCCATGAGATTCTCTCTTGCCTGGGCCCAAAGCAGTGGACCCAGCTGGCCTTGGATTGAAACCACTGAAACCATAAGTAAGCCTTAAGTTGTTTCTCTCAGGTATTTGCTACATATGTGCACATACACACACACACACACACACACACACACACACACACACACACACACAGAGCTAACATAAACCCCAACTTAGTTTCAGAGTGGCCATACCATATTCAAATCAGTAGGGTTAACTTCATTCCTTTGGATATCTCATTTGACCCAGCATGATTTGATTATTTTTTCCCCTCTTGAATGGTCTAGGCATCCTTGACTTCAATCAATCGTAGAAGTATGAGTTTGCCTCTGTAGGTTGCCTCTGTAGGTCTACCCTTATTCCAATATCATTGTCTTCATGAAATTGAGGATGGTGAGTCCTCCCAGTTTGTTCTTTTTCAGGATTATCTTTTCTCTTTAATTTTGTATGACTTTTCTTTTTTTGCTCAAGTCTAGCACTCTACCACTTGAGCCACAGCACCACTTCTGGCCTTTTCTGTTTATGTGGTACCAAAGAATTGAACCCAGGGCTTCATGCATGCTAGGCAAGTGCTCTTACCACTAGGCCAAACTCCCGGTCCCTCTGTATGACTTTTAAGGCTAGTTTTTCCATCGATGTAGAAAAGACTTGAGATTTCCATAAGTATTGTCCTAAATCTATGGATCACTTTGAGGAGTCTTGTCCTCTTAACAAAGTTAACTTTACCACTCCACAAACACACAATATCTATTCTTATTAGGGCTTTGATTGATTTCAGGAATGTTGTATAGTTCTCAGTGTGCAAGTGTTACATGTCTTGGTTGCATTTCTTCCTAAGTAATTCTTTCTGATACTATTGTAAATGGGATCGTTCATTTCAGTTTGGGATTGTTTACTGCTAATGTAGAGAAATGTATCTGTTTTCCATTTTAACTCCTCGTTTATTTCCTCAGCTTACCAAAATATGGGAAAAGAGAAGAAGTGCCATTAAGACTCTGTTAGAGGGCTGGGAATATGGCCTAGTGGTAGAGTGCTTGCCTTGTATACATGAAGCCCTGGGTTCCATTCCTTAGCACCACATATATAGAAAAAGCCAGAAGTGGCACTGTGGCTCAAGTGGTAGAGTGCTAGCCTTGAGCAAAAAGAAGCCAGGGACAGTGCTCAGGCCCTGAATTCAAGCCCCAGGACTGGTAAAAAAAAAAAAAAAAGACTGTTAGAAACCAGTGCTCAACATATATATGCTTGATAGCTAAGAGCATGGAATGAAGGCAATGAGATGGGAAGATGGTACACAATGACGAAGGAAGTAGGACAAGCATGGAACTATGGGAAACCCCACTGATAAATGAGCAGGTTGTCAGAGAAGCCAGTGTGAGGGGAAGGAGGAAAACCCTATAATTCAACTACTTATTGATACATTTTGCTGAGGAAGTGGCTCCGCAGTACAGCACCTGCCTAGCATGCACCAGGCCCTGGGATCTGTCCCCAGAATCACAGAAAAAAAGCCACTCAAAATTCAGAGCTTAAACATCAGCTTAATCAGTTCTGACCTTATTATTTCATGTACTAAGCTCTTGCCTGACATTGACAAAATAGACTCCCACTGCATAAAAATAAGTCTGGGGGCTGGGAAGGTGGCTAAGTGGTGGAGTGCTTGCCTAGCATGCATGAAGCTCTGGGTTCAATTCCTCAGTACCACACACAGAGAAAAATCTGGAAGAGGTGCTGTGGTTCAAGTGGTAGAGTACCAGTCTTTAGCAAAAGAAGCTCAAAGACAGTGCCCAGGCCCTGAGTTAATGCTCCAGGACTGGCAAAAAAATAAAATAAGCCTAAAGGCCACCAAATGTTTTGGGGCTTTTAATCCCTGAATTTAAGGATCCTACATCTGTGATGATGAGAAAATGGACTACAGGAACAATTTCTTAGTAAAATCTTAATGAGTGCCTCTCCAGAGAGGAAAAACACAAATTGGAGGCATTTACAAATTCCCAGGGCATGAATACTGTCCTCGAGGCTGATCCAAGATGCTGTTGCTGCTATTGCTTCTTCTTGTTCTTCCTCCTCCTCCTTCCTCGTCCTTCTCCTCCTCCTCTTTCATCTGTGTGAGTGTGTGTGTGTGTGTGTGTGTGTGTGTGTGTTGGTATCTGAGCTTGAACTCAGTGCCTGTGCTATCCCTTGGCTTTGCCACTCAAGGCTGGCACTCTGCCACTTGAGCCATAGCTCCATTTCTGGCTTCTTACTGGTTAATTAATTGGAGATGAGTCTCATGGACTTTCCACATGGCTTTGAACCATGATTCTCAGATCTCAGCCTCTTGAGTAGGTAGGATTATAGGTTTGAGCCACCCACATCTGGCTGATGCCCAGCTTCTAAGGTGCCATCCTGGAACCTACAGTTGGGACAAGATGTACAACAGGGGGGCTGGGGATATGGCCTAGTGGCAAGAGTGCTTGCCTCGTATACATGAGGCCCTGGGTTCGATTCCCCAGCACCACATATACAGAAAATGGCCAGAAGTGGCGCTGTGGCTCAAGTGGCAGAGTGCTAGCCTTGAGCAAAAAGAAGCCAGGGACAGTGCTCAGGCCCTGAGTCCAAGCCCCAGGACTGGCCAAAAAAAAAAAAAAGATGTACAACAGCCCATCATTATGCAGTATTTCCAATATGTGGATACAATGAGATGAAAACAGCCATAGGCACATAAGGAGCAGTAGTGATTTTGAAGTATTTATATAGCTTGTTTTCAACAGAACGTATTTTGGATAAGTTTAGCTAATTTGATTTTTTCATCATGGATGTGGTTAACCACTGATTCAGCAAATTTCTGAAAATTTCACAGTCATCTCTCAGGAGTAGCACAAGTCAGACTCCAGGTTGGGCAGCGCTGTCACACTGTGAGCTAAGGGACATGTGACCTAGCACCAAAGAAGAGCCTGGGGGGTGAGTCACACTGACCACTTCCTGCTCTGGAGTCTTTGGGTAGATTATGAATCTCAGTTTCCTCACCAGAAAAATAGGATGATGATACACATATCTCCAGGTTACTATGAAGATTAGAGAGCAATACATAGAACCCAATGCATAAAAGATAGTAAAAGAAAATACTTTGTTGCTGTTGCTTTGCTTTGGCCATATATATATATTTTTTAATTATTATTATTTGTCCAGAGAAAGGCAAGTGGGAGTTACCAAAGGTACAGTGGGACTTACCAAGTCCCCCACTAGGTATGGTGTTTGTGTGAAGGAACAGATGCAAAAGTTTCACTTACACATTTTTTTTTTGTCTATTGTGGGGCTTGACCCAGGGCCTGGGCACTGTCCCTGAGCTTTTTTGTTCAAGGCTAGCACTCTACCACTTTGAGCCACAGCTCCACTTCCTGTTTCCTAGTGGTGAACTGGAGATAAGATTCTCCCGGACATTTTTGTCCAGGCTGGCTTTGAACTGTGATCCTCAGATATCACCCTCCTGATTTCCTTCCTTCCTTCCCTTCCTTCCTTCCTTCCTTCCTTCCTTCCTTCCTTCCTTCCTTCCTTCCTTCCTTCCTTCCTTCCTTCCTTCCTCCCTCCCTCCCTCTCTCTCTCTTTCTCTCTCTCTCTCTCTCTCTCTCTCTCTCTCTCTCTCTCTCTCTCTCTCTCTCTAGATCATAGGGCTTGAACTTAGGGCCTAGGTGCTGTCCCTGAACCTTTTTTGCTGAAGGCTAATGTCTACTGGTTTCTTCTGGTGATTAACTGGAGATAAGAGTTTCATGGACTTTCCTGTCTAGGCTGGCTTTGAACTGCAATCCTGAGATCGCAACCTTCTAAGTAGCTAGGAATATAGGCTGAGCCAGCAGAGCTGGCTAACACTTTCCTGAGCAGAGTGCTGAATACCTTGCTCTACTCCTCCAGGGATTTTTGGGGAGAGGGGAAGCAGAGCCTCAGGTCCCCTGTGTTCCTAGAATTAGGGGAATCGTAGGTTGTATGGGGTATGTGACCCCATCCAGAGCCTTCCTGACTTCCCAAATGTATCCCCGACAGACTGCTTGGAAAATTGGCAATTCCTGGCCATGCACATTTTGTGTGTTGCCTAAAGGGAGTCAGCACCTCACCTAGCTGAGGCTGTCACAAGGCCCAGCTTATCAGGCAGCCTTGAGGGCAGAGATGGGGCTTAGGAGAAACTCCTACTTGGGAGCCAGCGTGGAGGAGGCTGGAGCAAAGGTTCTGATGTGAAGATAACAGGAGGCTGGGAAGGGGTTAGAAGAAGCACAGCCTGGCTCTGCCCCCATTCCCAGAACTGCCAGCGCTTCTGATTTCTTCGCATCGGGTGAGAAAGCCAACATCTTCTTTACTTGTCTGTGCCCTCCACGACAAGTGCCAGGGAAACTGGAACCAGGAAGTAAATGCGCAGTGGCTGGCACTAGATCCCACTTCAACCCGTTGGTCAACATTCACAGTCTCTTTGGAGAGGCCTGTGGAAAGATGAGCTGACGGAGGATAATCCTTCTACCAGGGGGAGGCCAGTGTACTTTGTCCCCTAGTTTTCTGGTCACTTACGAAACAGCGATCACAACCTGCCAGTCGTTTTATTTTTTCTCTTATTATTTTTATGTAGTTGTACAAAGTAGTTATAGTTCCATAAGTCAGGTCATGGTTCTTGGTCCATGTGACCCTTGTTCTCCCTCAATCTCCCCTCCGGTTCCTACCCTCAAGTTACATAGTTCAACTTTTTTCTGTACTGTACACTGAATATAATTACTGCATTTGCTCACCCTTCCTTCATCCATTCTGCCAGTCATGTTTTAGACATGGAAAGCTCAGCATGGGACAACTCCTGTGGCACAGGAGCTGGAAGTGGGCTGGAAATGTGGCTTTGCGCTCAGCCCCAGGCAAGTCACCTGGCCTCTCCAGTCCTCTATTTCCTGTCTGTGAATCAGAGATTCTAGAACCTGCCTTCACTGTGGTCATCCTAGGAAGACTTGCGATGAGTAAAAGCTTTGCCCTGTAGTAGGTAACACAGGTATTTGATAAGTTGTACCTGGGGTTGTCACAGCTGCCTGAGTGACCTTGAGCCTTAGTGTCCTCTCGAAACAGATGCAGAAGCCTTAAGTTTCCAACATTCCATTATTCTAGGACAAACAGGATTCTTGGCCTCTACCCTCTTAGCCTATCTACAGAGGAGATTAGGCCCTGAGCTTTTGCAATGCTCAGATAGCAAAGACCTTTGGCAGCAGAGGAGGCCTGTTTTCTCCCTCCCCCAGAACTGAGTTCTGAGGCTGTAGAGCAAGGAGCACCCTGGGGTGTTTCTCTAATGGGCAGGACTGGGTGGACTGTGAAAGACTGCCTGCTAAAAGAGGCTTGGGGGTGGGGAGTAGGTTGATTTGGGATAAAGGCCTGATAAATCTGCAACAGTTGCTTAGAGCCTCAGCACCATCTCCCAGCAAGCACTGCTCCACAAAGGTTAGGGTAAGACTGACCCCGGTTTCAAAAGAAAATTCCTTTCTGGACCCTGGTTGAATGAAGTAAAGGAGAGAGAGAGAGAGACAGACAGACAGACAGAGAGACACAGAGACACAGAGAGAGACACAGAGACAGAGAGACAGAGAGGGAGAGAATGAGAATACTTGTGTATTCTGGGCACTGTCCCCTGAGCCTTTTTGTGCTCTCCCACTTAAACATGGCATCACTTCTGGCTTTTTTGAATAATTTATTGGAGAAAAAGAGTTTCACAGATTTTCCTGTCTAGGCTGGCTTCGAATGGCAATCCTCAGATTTCAGCCTCCTGAATAGCTAGGATTTCAGTCGTGAGCCACAAGTGCCTGGCTCAGGAAAGTATTTTCCTTGTCATCTTTTTAGTTGTCATTTGCTAGGCAAAGAGGAGACATAAATCTGAATGCCCAATCCAATACCTTACTTCTAATCAATAATTTAATTGGTCCCTATTAAATTCTATTTCAGATCTCTTGTTTCTATAAGTGCCAGAAAGAGACAAGTGGCACATGTTTTCTCTTATATGTGGAAGCTAGGTCTAAAATACACTGGGATATGATAAATTATACAGGACTCTGTAGGCATTCCCATACAGTGAGACCAAAGGAGGCTATTCTTAGGACAAGAACACAAAGGCACAATGCCTATGTGTGCCTCTGATTAAATAAAATATTTATGGAAATGAACTCCAGGAACTAGAAACAAAAGGTTTTCTTCTTTGTTGTTTTTGTTTTCTCTTTGTTCATTTATCTGCCTTTGAGAGGTAAGGGGAGTATACAGAAATGGAGAGGCAAAGGGTGAACAAATGCAGCAGTCATACTCACTAGACAGGATATTGAAAATGAACAATACAACTTGTGGGTGGGGACAGGAAGGAAAACCTGGGAGAGAGCAATGGAGGGGGTGTCACTGTCCAGAAAGAAATGTACTCATTACCTGAATAGGTAATTAGCGCCTTTGTACATCACCTTTATAATATTTTTTTTGCCAGTCTTGGAGCTTGAACTCAGGGCCTGAGCACTGTCCCTGGCTTCTTTTTGTTCAAGGCTAGCATTCTACACTTTGAGCCACAGCGCCACTTCTGGCCTTTTATATATATGTATGTGGTACTGAGGAATCGAACCTAGAGCTTCATGTATAGGAGGCAAGCACTCTTGCCACTAGGCCATATTCCCAGCTCCTATAATAATAATTTTTTTTCAAAGAGTGTGCCTGTCTATGGCTCATGGCCTTGGGGAGGAGGAGGTGTGTGGGGTGTGTGTGTGTGTGTGTGTGTGTGTGTGTGTGTGTGTGTGTGTGTGTGTGTGTGCATTCATTTAGGCTTCCTTCAGCATCTGGAATAGAGCTTGCCCCTGATGGGTCAGCTATCGCCCTCTACTGAAACTACCTGGCATAGCTTCAGGTCTGAGCTCCTTACCTCACCTTTGTTCCTTCTAGAGCTATGAGCCATTTTCCCTCTGCCATCCTGCCAGGTGGGCATCTGGTTCTCAAATGGAACCAAATCTCTGTCTGAATTTGGAGACATGCCTTTTTGCTCCTTATAGGACTCTCCTCCCCACCCTTTCCTCCTGTCCCAGCCAGAACAGACTCAACTGCCAGGGGTCTCCAAGCAGGAAGTGCAGATGAGCCCCTCTCTTCTTCTGTTTCTCTTAACTTGTCAAACATGCTTTCAAAGGGCATCAGAGCCCACAGCCCACACATTTTCTTATAACTCAAGTCTGCTCATCGCCCTGTCTTCCTATCCTTCATCCCTCCCACTCCTCATTTAGGAGAGACAGTAGATTCTTTTACTTCCTCCACCTTACAGCTTCCTTATTTCTGACTTTGGGCTTCTGGCCAATCTATCATAAATGTCTATCCCTCGGGAGAAATTTTAGGTTCTGGATCGACTGGGAGCCATAGTGATTTTTATTTCATTATTCTTACACACACACACACACACACACACACACACACACACACACACACACTAGCATTTAAATTATTGTCTTCCTGAGGAATTTTCTTTTGAATGTCAGAAAGTGAATGCTAACATTCTCTTTGAGCCCCTTTAGGAGCCATGCTACTCAGGTCCTTCTTTCTCCAGGCTAACTGATTCCTGTGGCCAATAGGAAGAAGGCAAAAAGAGCACATTGCCCCTCCCCTTCCGGTGGCAATTAGTGGATTCCTAGATGTCCAGGGACATGACACTTGCTTAATTTTTCTTCGGGGAAGAGATGAGGAAGGAAGGAACTTAATATGCTGCAGATAATAACTAATTATTCCCTCTTTGATAGTATGTATAAAGGATAATTTGATTTCAATTGCCATGGAATGTTTTTGGAGAAGTATGAGAGAATGAGCATATGGCCATATTTGGGAACTGAAATGAGGAAAGACAGCATGAAAAGATGAAAAGAGGAAGAGGGAGGCCTCTGGAAATCTCTTCTAGATCTCACTTTGTCCTTCTCCCCCCAAAGAGGGCCTGGAGAAGACTCTGGAGCCATGTTTTCTGAAGTTCAGCATGCACCCAAAGTCCCATGGGCTCAGGAACCCACGTTCCTCAGGGCCATATCCCGAAACCCTGGCCTCTGCAGGGGATAGAACATGATGGAGGAAAAAAGTCTTTGAGTCCTCACAGAGCCTGCTGAAGCCCCAGAAACATCAGGAGATAGGGAGGCTTCTCAGGAGAAAAAAGTCCAAGTACCTCTGGAGATGCACACAGCAAGCTGGGCATGGAGGGTCTGGATTTACAACCACCATTAAAAAAAAAAAATCAAACATCCCAAAGCCAGGCACTGGTGACTTGTGTCTATAATCCTAGCTACTCAGGACACTAAGGTCAGAGGATCACAGTTCGAAGCCAACCTCTTGTAGGAAAATCCATGAGACTCTTATCTCCAATTAAACACAAAGGGCCCTCATGTAGAGGATAGCCTTGAATGAAAAGGCTAAGGGACAGCTCCCAAGCCCTGAGTTCAAGTTCCAGTACCAGCACTAAATAAATAAATAATACATAAATAAATAAAAATATTGAAAGAAACCAAACAATCTGAGGAAGGTAGAGTAGAAAGAAAATGCTGTAAGAGGATCTCCTGGCATATAAATTAAACAAAAGGCCGCTTTGTACGCTCTTTTTCCTCCTTCTGAGTGAAACCAAGGAGCAAAGATGCATTTTGTTCTAAGGTTGCAGCCCAGGCTGTCGGAAAGGAACACAGTGTAACCGGGATCATTAGGTCTTTCCTGGGAAAATGACAAGGATATCTCAGGATCTCATGCGCACATTGGAGAGTACGGATCACAAACTGAGAGCTCGCCCCTCCACTGTTCTCCTGTGCTTCCAGAAAAATCTAACTCCTATGGCTGAGTATGTGTCTCCTAGGGCAGAGAGGGCTCTGGATTGAGTGAAGAATGGACATTTTCTATGTTTGGTGTGCCTCTGTAACTAGTACATTAAAGTGAACAAAAGGGGGCTGGGAATGTGGCTTAGTGGTAGAGTGCTTGTCTAGCATTCATGAAGCCCTAGGTTCAATTTCTCAGTACCATATATACAGAAAAAGCCAGAAGTGGTGCTGTAGCTTAAGTGGTAGAGTGCTAGCCTTGAGCAAAAGAAGTTCAGGGATAGTGTCCAGGTCCTGAGTTCAATGCCCAGGACTAGCAAAAATAAAAATAAAAAATAAAATGAACAAAAGGAATAAAAATAACTTGAGCCAGAGTCAGGAGCTGGACAGCCAAGGGACCCAGGATCGCAGAAGCAGAAGTAAGAAGAGGCAGTGGAGCTAGGAACTCTGATCATTCAGCAGCTCAGTAAAGAAGTCTGTCCTGCCCCTACCTCTCTGGCCACCCCAGGCTCACCAAGGCAGAGGCTATGCCAAAGTCCACAGTTGATGAACCTCTCTCTGCCAGCTTTGGTTTAATATCCAGAGATTAGAGACCCACCCACGGTCTCTTCTATTTCTCCCAGAAGGAGAAATAAAAAGTCATTTCTCTCTATGCTTTCGGGTCTTTGATTGGCTCAGCTGGCCCTATAGAACTACATGAAAGGAAACTTGATTCCAAGAACTGCAGCCAGGAGAAGCTCTGGGAGTGGAGAACAAATGTTAAACCAACAAGAGGCTGGAGTTGAGCAATGGATGGCAGGACTCCAGGCACCGGAAGGGAGCGAGGCACCTGCTTAGATAGTGAAGCATGACGGGACGTGGGCAGACCTGACTCCGATGGGAGAGTGAGAGGGGACAGCGAAGGGCTTGGCTGAATAAAACATGTGGGCTGGAAACATAGTCCAAGTGCCTGGCACTTCAGTGGATGTTTCCCCCCACTGCCATTCAGGATCTAAATCCACCCTCCCCCCCACCCCAGTGTATGAGGGATCCTCCATTATGAGGGAGACGTTCCACATCACAATCTCAAAAGTAGCCCCGGGTCAGTGAACCCAGCATGACCATCTTTGTGTCTTTTGCTTGTTATTCAGCGCATACACAGCTCAGAAGCTAAAGGGCAGAAATCTTTATCTTTCTGGTCCCTGATTGCCCATGAGACCATAGTATCTAGGACCTTGTCCCTCCCACCCCTCAGTCATAGAAACAGTGATATTAGTTAGATCCATTGTGATGGCGGAGATGTCTGATGCTTAAATCAATGACCAACGGCTTGGGTGGCACAGTGATACCATGTCTCAGAACAAACAAACAAAACAATAGCAGCAACAGAAAAGATCCGTGGCTGTGATACTGAGCACAGCTGACAGCCATGGTGGCCTCTGTTGTCATGGTCTCTGCCACCTCCCTTCTCTGGTTTTTGTGCCTCTCACTGTCTTATGGAACAATCTTTCAATAAATTCTCTTTGTGCCATTATTGGCCAGCTTCCAGTAGCAGCTACGTAGCTGCTGCTACAGCATGTTCACCTGGAACAGGAGAAGCCAAGGACATTTAGAAGGTGAGCCCTGAGCCCAAGGTAAATCTTACAAAGGCAGGCATAAAAGCACGTACGACAGAAGATTAAAAGCTCCTAATGGGCCCAACGCCAGTGGCTCGCACTTGTAATCCTAACTATTCAGGGGCTGACATCTGAAGATTGTGGTTCAGAGACAGTTGGAGCAGGAAAGTCAGTGATATTCTTGTCTCCAGATAACCACCAAAAAGCCAAAAGTGGAGCTGTGGCTCAAGTAGTAGAGTACAATCCTTGAGTGAAAAAGCTAAAGGACAGCACTCAGGCTCTGAGTTCAAGCCCCAGTACCAGCAAGTTTGTGTGCATACACACACACACACACACACACACACACACACACACACACAGAGAGAGAGAGAGAGAGAGAGAGAGAGAGAGAGAGAGAGAGAGAGAGAGAGAGAGAGAGAGAGAATGAACACCTAAAGGACAAAATCTGTCTGAGATAACCTTTTGTCTAAATGTCTGCTCCCCTCTAAGTCTCAATGTAACCACTGTTAAGCAGCTCCCCTAAACTCTCATCAGATGGATGGACAGACACATCTGTGCTTCCCTGAGCTTTTTCTTCCCTAAGCCAAATACAGCTAGTTCCCTCTTTTCTTTTTTAAAACTCCCCCTTGCTCACTTTAAGAGACTTTTCCAGAGTAAGTACCCTGCCTGAGCTTTCTTGTGGCCTCTTCCACTCCTGACTGGCCGCATTGCTGCCATTTCTTGTCTTTTGGAGACGAAGAGGAAATATTCCAACACCTACCTTGATGACAAAGGAGAAGACATCATGGATGAGCAGCAGTGCCAGCACTGACATTCCAGTCACTGTGCACAGCAGCTGCACATGAGAAGACTCCTCGAACCCACACAGCAAGCCTAGTGATAAGAACACCTCTACTGCATGTATCTTACCGAGGCCATACTGGGAAATAGCTAGGTCACTTCATTTGTAAACGCCTGAACTGCACCTGGGGTGGTGATTCGGAAGATGATGTTTTTAAACCTTGGGCTGCTTGGGGCTGGGGATATAGCCTAGTGGCAAGAGTGCCTACCTCGGATACACGAGGCCCTAGGTTCGATTCCCCAGCACCACATATACAGAAAACGGCCAGAAGCGGCGCTGTGGCTCAAGTGGCAGAGTGCTAGCCTTGAGCGGGAAGAAGCCAGGGACAGTGCTTAGGCCCTGAGTCCAAGGCCCAGGACTGGCCAAAAAAAAAAAAAAAAAAAAAAAAAACCTTGGGCTGCCGATTCCATGTCTCCATGCCAGGCATTGCCAAAGTCTTTGCTCTTACAGGTTTACCCATCCCTTCTGCTAAGAAAATAACAGTGTCGGGGCTGGGGATACGGCCAGTGGCAAGAGTGTTTGCCTCGTATACATGAAGCCCTGGGTTCAATTCCCCAGCACCACATATACAGAAAATGGCCAGAAGTAGCGCTGTGGCTCAAGTGGCAGAGTGCTAGACTTGAGCAAAAAGAAGCCAGGGACAGTGCTCAGGCCCTGAGTCCAAGCCCCAGGACTGCCAAAAAAAAAGAAAATAACAGTGTCTTGAAACCACAGTGTACACGCACATACACACAGACACATACACACATACACACACTTCCCCTTGGGCTGTTGAACTTGAATTCATGCATACTAGGCAAACACTTTACCCCTGAACTACAACCCCAGCTCTATCCTGCATACTTTCAGGACATGTATTTCCCTCTCAAAGATTGCTGAGGATCTTAGCAATGGCTCCATCCTGTCAGCCATACAGAGAGCTGCTCCTAGATATTTTGGAGACAAGTCTTGTCTTTTCATAACCTATATAAAGTTTACTGCAAACACCCCCCTCCCCTCGAACTCCCTTTTTTCTCCAAATTATGCCCAGCTTCCCTCTTCCCTTCCCTTTATAGCCAGAGCTGAGTACAGGGTATCACTGAAGACTTTAAAAGAACAGGAGGGGGGCTGGGGATATGGCCTAGTGGCAAGAGTGCCTGCCTCGTATACATGAGGCCCTGGGTTCGATTCCCCAGCACCACATATACAGAAAAATGGCCAGAAGTGGCGCTGCGGCTCAAGTGGCAGAGTGCTAGCCTTGAGCAAAAAGAAGCCAGGGACAGTATTCAGGCCCTGAGTCCAAGCCCCAGGACTGGCCAAAAATAAATAAATAAATAAATAAATAAATAAATAAATAAATAAATAAAAATAAAAAAAAATAAAAGAACAGGAGGAAATTCCTGAACAACACAAGAGGGTTTGTAATGGCCACCAGACTTTTCACTGCTGTGGTGTTGAGCTAGGAGTGGAGGCTATCCAGGGTAGAGGCTCCAGGCTTTCTGGCCACCACTGGAAAGCTGTTCTCAATGGTGGGGCTGATTGACAGCTGGCTTTCCGTGCTGATTGGTTACTTCCTGTTGTGCCCTCTTCTGATTGGTTAAGATTGTGCTAGGCATTAAATACTTTGAATACCACCCTGTTAGCTGGACTGTAAAGCTAGGCACTTTACTAAAGAGTTTTAGGGCCTTGTTTTCCTCACTTTTGGGCCACAGGTGGCAAAGCCCTCTGGGCTGGAGAAAGACAAGATTCCATTTGTAGGCAGAAAATGAGACAGTGCTATCCTTTGCTGCAGACCACCTGCTACCTAATTCAGGGCACTCTGTGGAGATTGGGCTGTGGACAACATCATCAAAACCCTAGCCCTGCTATGCATGACTGAACTGACAATTACAGTCACCAAGGCAAAGCCACTTGCATCATTGTTATAAAAACTCAGAATTCCAGATGCAGTGGGCCATGGTGAAGCTCTAGAATCTACACAGTGAACAGTTGCCTGGCTGTTCTGACCACACCTGGAAACCCATGGTTCTCAACAAACTTAGAGCTAACTATCCTGGCTCCAGGACCAAAGATGAAGCGAGCACAGAACCATGACAGGAAAAGTCGCCTCCAAAACTTAGCCAAGAGGAAGGACCAGGTCAAGCTCAGAGTTTGTGCTGGGAATGTGGCTTAGCAGTAGAGTGCTTGCCTAGCATGCATGAAGCCCTGGGTTCGATTCGTCAGCACCACATAAACAGAAAAATCTGGAAGTGGTGCTGTGGCTCAAGAAGTAGAGAGCTAGCCTTGAGCAAAAAAAGAAACCAAGGACAGTGCTCAGGCCCTGAGTCCAAGCCCCGGGACTGGCAAAAAAATAATAATAATAAAAAAAAACTGAATAGACAGTCCTTACAGGAGAACAGTTCTTGTCACCTGCCCAGGTTGATGAGTTTTAGGTGAATTACCATCCAAGGGGGTCCCTGGAAATTAGACGAAATATTTCTTAGGAAGTTGACAAATTTTGAAAATCTACTCCTTTAAGACTAAGCTCACCCCTAGGCGAATTTTCTTTGACATAGGCCATGTGGCTACTGTATATGTTCTTGGTACATTGTGTATTGTATATGTGTCTACCTGACCTAGGGAAGGGAAAGAAAAACAGGGTGTAAGATATCACAAGAAATGTACACACTGCCCTACTATGTAACTGTACCCTTTTTGCACAACACCTTGTCAAAAAAAATTTGTTTAATTAATAAATAAATTACAAAAAAGACTAAGCTCACTTCTGAGAAATAATAGACTTAACCATTTAAACATGTATAGTATTTTGTCCAAATGATTATAAAAAGACCATTAACAAGCAAAATATATGCTCTGGAAGACACAGTTTAGTCTCTTTAATTCATAACATACTAAACACGCTAGGTAATAATATTTGGAGAAGTGGTAGTAGAAATACAGAGAGAGCTTTATCTTTAGATACTTTTCCCCCTGGTCCTAGGGCTTGAATTCAAGGGCTGACCACCGTCCCTGAGCATCTTGCCCTCAAGGATAGAGCTCTACTACTTGAGCCACAGCACTGCATCTGGCTTTTTCTGAGTACTTTATTGGAAAAAAGCGTCTCACAGACCTGCCTGCCTAGGCTGGCTTTGAACTGTGATTCTCATATCTCACCCTCCTGAGTAGCTCAGATTACAGGCATGAGCCACTAAGTATCTGGCTTAAATACTGTTTCCTTCCTTCCTTTCTTCCTTCCTACCTTACCTTCCTTCCTTCCTTCTCTCCTTCCTTCCTTCCTTCCTTCTTCCTTCTCTCCTTCCCTCCCTCCCTCCCTCCCTCTTCTTCCCTTCCTTCCTCTCTTACCTTCCCCTTCCCTTTCCCCTTCCTTTTCTCCTCCTCCTCTATTTCACTGCAATGTTTGTGATTAAACCAGCTAAATTGCTCCCTTAAGCTAAAACTAAAACTACTGACATTTTAAAATAAAATTGAACTCCTAGGGACTCGTTCTGCCTGCTTCAATACTCATTGTGCCTAGCAATAAACAGTTCAAACACAATTTAAGCAACTTGCTGATTCTCCTGACATGACGAGGCTTAACCATTTCTTGGCAAATACCTTGTTTTTATATATCCTTGCTGTTCCTCTGCTTCCCCAAACCAGTTTGGTTAGGAATGGAATTGAAGCTCCAGAATGGGAGGAAGGTTTAGAATGCCAAAATGTCACCACAGTGTGCTTATCACCTTCTCTGGTTGGCTCTTGCCCTGCTGACACTCATAGCCAAGCAAGAACTACAATAGGAATGTCCATCATTGGTGGTATCAGGAGTCAGCTACAGAAACACTATGATCTGGGTGTCATTCGGAGTCATTGGATCCTCACAGAGTGGGGTGAGAGAGGTATGATTGTCATCCTCAAGCAGATGGGGAAATTGGGGCACAGGGGGGTCATCTGACTGCCTCAAAGTCAATTGAAAGGAAGCCCTGAGTTGGTGTCACACCTGGGCAACCTGGCTTATTGCCCTTTGCCCTTCCCTATTCTCTCTCAAACCAAAGTATGTCAAGGTCCTAGAAGAGCCTGTTCAAGCTGCCAAATGTGAGCCAGCTCAGAATTCCAGATGCAGTGGGCCATGGTGAAGTTCTAGAATCTACATAGCGAACAGTTGCCTGGCTGTTCTGACCACACCTGGAAACCCATGGTTCTCAACAAACTTAGAGCTAACTATCCTGGCTCCAGGACCTAAGATGAACCGAGCACAGAACCATGACAGGAAAGGTCGCCTCCAAAACTTAGCCAACAGGAAGGACCGGGTCAAGCTCAGAGATGGAGGGCTCTGGCCAAATTCAGCTTGCTGAAGGTCTTTGCAGCCAGTGCCCGACGGACAGATCTAGATGAGCTTTCTCTGCACAATGGTCAGTAAATGCTTTTTCTTTTAGAAGGGGCTTAAACTTAGATCCTGAATGCTGTCCCTGAGCCTTTTGGGGTTTTTTTTGCTTTTTGTTTTTTTGGAGTGGCTCAAGGCCAGCACCTGGCTTTTTTTTTCTTTTCAATTATTTTTTCTGTTATTAAAAATATTTTTTTAGCCAGGCACTTGTAGCTCACTGCTATAATCCTAGCTACTTAGGAGGCTGAGATCTGAGGATCACAGTTTGAAGTCAGCCCAGGCAGGAAAATCTATGAAACTTTTATCTTCAATTAACCACAAAAGGCCAGAAATGGAGCTGTGGCTCAAGTGGTAGAACACTAGCCTCGAGTAAAAGAAGCTCCAAGACAGCACCCATTCCAAGTTCAAGTGCCAAGGCATGTGCGCACTGACGCGTGCATGCGTGCATACACAAGCGTGTGCACACACACTAAGTAGTTGTATAAAAGGGTTTCCGTTCAACATGTCAGCTGAGTACAATGTATGTTTTTTATTTTTAGAAAATAATTTTGAGGGGCTGGGAATGTGGCTTAGCCTAACATGCATGAAGCCCTGGGTTCAATTCCTCAGTACTACGTGAACAGAAAGCCAGAAGTGTCTCTGTGGCTCAAGTGGTAGAGCGCTAACCTTGAGCAAAAGAAGCTTAAGGACAGTGCCCAGGTGCTGAGTTCAAGACCTAGGACTGGCAAGTAATAATAATAATAATACGTTTGATATTTTAATCTACAAGAATATAGTACCTGAGATCAGCATCTTCTTAGGGGACCATCAAGGTTCCTAATCAGGAAGATTAACTACCAGGTTATACCTACTTACTTGGAAAATCTATTCTATAGCATGTTTTGGTTTTTTTTTGCTTTTTAAAAATTATTAAGTAGAAAAAAATGTATTAAGTAGGCTGAGAATGTAGCTTGGTGGTATGGCGCTTGCCTAGCATGCATGAAGCCCTGGGTTCCATTCCTCAGCACCACACAAACAGAAAAAGCTGGAAGTGGTGCTGTGGCTTAAGTGGTAGAGTGCTAGCCTTGAGTACAGAGAAGCTCAGGGACAATGTCCAGGCCCTGTGTTCAAGCCCCAAGAAAAATTGGCAAAAACAATTATTAAGTAATTGTGCAAGGGGGTAACAATTCAACAGGTCAGTTTATGAGCACATCTTTATCAATGTCACCCCTTCCATCTTTCTCTTCCATTTCTCCTCAACCCCACCAGGGTTCTATTAGTAAAACTGTGTAATGCACGCTTGCACGCACATACACACACACACTTATGTTCAAAAATAGAATTTACCCACACACAACCTATCATCATTTTCACTTCTATAACAACCTTCCATTTTATATTATTTGCCTTTCATAAGTGAACATGAGCAATCTTTCAGGAGGACTTAACACATGTCACATCAGTCATGCCCAACCTTTATTAAGTGTGCTTTGGTCTTTTCTCTTGTTCACCTTCCCTTGAGTTCTAAAGTCCCTTTTCTCTCCTCTGCACTCTTTTACAATGTATCTAACCAGACAATTTCTTAAGGAGAACAGTAAGGATTTAAGCTTCAGATTCAGCTGACAAACTCTGTTCTTAGGGGCTGACTGATTTCAGAGTTGGTGTTAAGGCCTAGAACTGGGCTACTTGAAACGTACACAGTCCTACAAAGGTTTATGTACCTTCCCTGCCCTGCTCCATTTACGATTAATGTCCATTTTGGTAAGATAGGGAAAATTTTATGTTTTCCTTATTACATAAAAAGTCATATCAAGGCATCTTGATATGAATCCATTACCTTCCTGTTTTCCAATGTTATTTTGATCCACTTTGACTTACCCTAACAAATTCTTCCCTGCCTGCTATTATTGGGGTACAGAGAGGGCAACAATGGGTAAAAATCTGCCTGCTAAAGTAAATCTGCTAGTCCACACCCTTACCAGTGATTGGTATAGGACTTCCCCTGTGCCCTGATTCTGGTGAATGACATGGAGAAGAAAATGCTGCTGGGACCTCTGGAAAAGATTTTGCTTCCTGATAAAAGCAGAAACCATCTTACAGGTCTTCGTTCTTTCACAGGAGGATGAGATCTGACAATCCCAGTTCAAAGCCAGCCTGTTTAGAAAAGTCTAAGACTTTTATCTCCAATTACCCACCAGAAAACTGGAAATGGTGCTGTGGCTCAAAGTGGTAGAGTGCTAGTCTTGAGCAAAAAAGAGCTCAGGGATAGAACTTGGACCCTGAGTTCAAGCCCCACAACTGACAAATAAATAAATAAGAAATGTACCCTTTATCTGATATATGTTACTATAACATATTTGTACATTACCTTTATAATAACAATTTTTAATACAGAAGGGAACGACATATATAGCCCAGGAGGGCCTTGAATTTAAGATCTTCCTAACTCAGCCCCCCAAGAGCTGAGATTACAAATACATACCACCAACCCCAGCTTGCAAATCATCTATATAGCTCTTGTTCCATTTGCAAAATATTTTCCAAAACAGTGTGAGTTATTGTTCAATTCATTCAGGAAGGATTGAACCAAATGTTAGAGCTGGGCCCAGCAGAAGGCTAAAACTCCTGGAGAGCTGTGGCTTTGAGTTTATAGCAGGTACCCAAGCTGATAGGAACTGGCCTGCTCAGAGTGCCTCCTGGGGACAAAGGGCTCCTGGATTTGGGCCACTTCTTTGCAGGAAGCTGCTTGCTGGACCTTGACCCAGTAATCAGATGTGAATATATCAAGTGCAGTATTCATGTAGCCACATTGCCCACCCAGGCTTGGGTAGATGTGGCTTAAATGATGTTCCTCTAAGCCAGCCACTAAGAGCTCACTGAAACTGGTGCAGAGGAAGACAAATTGTTCTCTGTGAGTAGGTTTTTTTAGATTCCAAGAACACCTGTGCACTAAATGTGAGCCCACTGATGATCACTAACAGTCAGATAGTGTGTGCATGCAGATAGTGTGTGTGTGTGTGTGTGTGTGTGTGTGTGTGTGTGTGTGTGTGTGTGTGTGTGTGTGTGTACTATGGCTTGAACTCAAGGCCTAGGCATTGTCCTTTACCTTTTTCATTCAATGCTGGTGCTCTGCCACTTGAGCCACACCTTCACTTTCAGCTTTTTGTTGTTTCTTTGAGATAAGAATCTCAAACTTTCCTGCCACAGCTAGCTTTAAACTGTGATCCTCAGATCTCAGCCTCCTGAGTAGCTAGGATTACAGGTGTGTGCCACAGATGCCCAACTTTAGGTATCACTTATTAATTCACTAAGAAAACCAGAAGCTCACAGCCAGAATTTGTCCAAATGCTGTTCCTTCAAACCCAGTGAAAGCTCAGATTCATTTGTCTCCCTGAAAGTGCTAAATTGTTTTCCAGTTCATATTTCCGAATCACACCATTATCCCTTACTTAGTGTTGTTGTTTTTTCCCCCAAATTCAGACTCCTGCCAAAGCTTTGCACAGTGGATTCTGTGTTTTCCTACGAGCCAGCAGGTGGCCAGATTCCTTTCTTGAGTCTGATTAGTGGAAAACAATAGGAACATGGAATACATTTTTTGGGGGGGCTGGGGGGACCAAAGATCCTTTCTCATTTTGCTGGCATCTGGCAGTAGTGCCCCTGCTTTCTTCAAAGTGCAGTTCTAGTCTTGATTAATACGAATCTCTGGGCTTCCCACCTGTGAGGTGTCCTTCAGTTGTGAACACAAGGCACAAAGTATGTGAAGTAGAACTCTTATTCACTTGTGTTTCTAGGACCTGCATCAGGAAACGTGTGAAGTGGAGGAAATTTAGTGCTATTCCTCTCATCAGCCCCTTCCTCATAGTGACTTACTATAGTTCATTACTTCTCTTCCCTCAGTTGACATAATTGACTACAACTAAGTGTACCCAATGCTTGAGAAATTTTTGATGAAAATTTGTCTTTCCACAGGAACACTCTATGACTTCAGTTCTATTTTTAAAAAATTAAAAAGGAGTTCGAGAATATGCCACTTGTCTTCTATGGGTTCAATTGTGCTCCCCCCGCCCCCACAAAAAAACCCAAACCATATGTGAAAGTCCTAATGCATGTATGATTTTATTTACAAATAGAGTCTCTGAAGAGGGAAACTGGGAGAAAGATGGAAGGGATGACATCGTTCAAAATGACATTGTCCAGCATGTACTCATTACCTGACTTGAAACAGTAACCACTCTGTATAACACCTTTTTTTTTTTTTTTTTTTGGCCAGCCCTGGGGCTTGGACTCAGGGCCTGAGCACTGTCCCTAGCTTCTTCTTGCACAAGGCTAGCACTCTGCCACTTGAGCCACAGCGCCCCTTCTGGCCATTTTGTGTATATGTGGTGCTGGGGAATTGAACCCAGGGCCTCATGTATACGAGGCAAGCACTCTTGCCACTAGGCCATATCCCCAGCCCCTGTATAACACCTTAATAATACCAATTGAATTCTATTTTTTAAAAAAGAGAGAAAAGAAATAGGGTCTCTGCAGATCTGGTGAAAATGAGGTCCTGGTTTGAGGGATGAGGTCTTAATTTAGTGGTTTGGTATCCTTATGGAAGGGAAAAATTTGTTGGTAGAGACACCCTGCGTGGGGGGGCGGGGGGACACCATGTTGGATGGAGGCGAGAGGACTATTAGAGTGTAAGAGCTGTAAACCAGGGCGCGCAAGGCATTGTGGGCAGCAACCAGAAGCCAGGAAGGTAGATGTTCTCCTTGAGAAACTGCAGAAAGAACAGGCCCTGGCCAGCACCTCCCTTTTGACCTTGTAGCCTCAGGAACTGTGAGACAATAAATTGTGGTGGTATGAGCCACTCAGTGGGTGGTAGCTGGTTATAGCCACCCTCGGGCAGAGCCCCATGTGTTGATGGAATGTGAAGATAAATAAGATATGATTATGTCCTAGTAGCCATGATATGGAAAAAGACACAGCTGTGGATATTTTGATTTTTGTTTTTGTTTTTGCATGGTGTTTTTGTCTGTTGCTTGTTTTGTCTTTTGTGCTGATCTTGGGACTTAAACTCAAGGCCTTGAACTGTCCCTGAGCTTTTTGCTCAAGGCAAGAGCTCTACCACATTTTATTCAAAGCTTGCGTTCTACCACAGCTCTACTTCTGGCTGTGTGTGTGTGTGTGTGTGTGTGTGTGTGTGTGTGTGTGTGTGTGTATTAATTTATTGGAGATAAGAATCTCATAGACTGGGCTGGGGATTTGGCCTAGTGGCAAGACAGCTTGCCTCGTATACATGAGGCCCTGGGTTCGATTCCCCAGCACCACATATACAGAAAACGGCCAGAAGTGGCGCTGTGGCTCAAGTGGCAGAGTGCTAGCCTTGAACAAAAGGAAGCCAGGGACAGTGCTCAGGCCCTGAGTCCAAGGCCCAGGACTGGCCAAAAAAAAAAAAAAAAAAAAAGAATCTCATAGACTTTCCTGCTTGGGCTGGCTTCAAACTGTGAGGCTCAGATCTCAGCCTTCTTCCTCTTCCTCTCCTTCTCTTCCTTCTCTTCCTCCTCTCCTCCTCCTCCTCCTCCTCCTCCTCCTCCTCCTCCTCCTCCTCCTCCTCCTCCTCCTCCTCCTCCTCCTCCTCCTCCTCCTCCTCCTCCTCCTCCTCCTCCTCCTCCTCCTCCTCCTCCTCCTCCTTCTCCTCTTTTCTCCTCTTCCTCCTTCTCCTCCTCTTCCTCCTCTTTTCTCCTCCTCCTCCTCCTCCTCCTCTTTTCTCCTCCTCCTCCTCCTCTTCCTCCTCTTTTCTCCTCCTCCTCCTCCTCCTCCTCCGCCTCCTCCTCCTCCTCTTTTTTCCTCCTCCTCCTCCTCTTTCCTCCTCCTCCTCCTCCGCCTCCTCCTCCTCCTCCTCCTCCTCGAACTCAAGGCCTAGGCATTATCCTTTACCTTTTTCATTCAATGCTGGTGCTCTGCCACTTGAGCCACACCTTCACTTTCAGCTTTTTGTTGTTTCTTTGAGATAAGAATCTCAGGGAATAAGCTAGCAACTGGAAGTTCATATAAATGAAGCTTTGCAAAAGAGGTAAGTTTTTAAAATTCCCTTAAAGTTTTTTTTTTATTAATATATAAAACGTTGACTTTCATTGTGACTCCTTCACTGCCTGGCTTGCTTTCTTCTCTCCTCCCCTTACTCTCATGTTAACTTTAATACCCTGGACTTTATTTTTTCCATATTTTTCTCTGTGATTAGGTAGTCATATTCATAAACACATTGTGTTGTCACCATTCACTTGACAGATTATGATCATATAAGTATTTTATGTATCTCTCTTTTATTAACAAAACCCAGAGAAATTCCTATTTCACTCAGTAGGGCCTTAAACCACTCTTTAAAAAATTTTATTGGGCTGGGGATATAGCCTAGTGGCAAGAGTGCCTGCCTCGGATACACGAGGCCCTAGGTTCGATTCCCCAGCACCACATATACAGAAAACGGCCAGAAGCGGCGCTGTGGCTCAAGTGGCAGAGTGCTAGCCTTGAGCGGGAAGAAGCCAGGGACAGTGCTCAGGCCCTGAGTCCAAGGCCCAGGACTGGCCAAAAAAAAAAAAAAAAATTTATTGTCATAGTGATGTACAGAGGTGTTACAGTTACATATGTAAGGTAATGAGTACACTTCTTGTCAAACTTATTACCTCTTCCCTCATTTTTCTCCCACCTTCCCTCCTCCTCAATTCCCCTTACCCTGAGTTGTACAGTTTGTTTACAACATATTATCTTGTAAGTATTGCTGTTGCATTGGTTCGCCTTTTACCCTTTGTCTCGCCATTTTGATGTTCCCCTTCCATTTCCTAATTCAGACAAACATATATACAATACCCAGGGTACCAAAATCAAATACAGTGACAACAGGGGCTAAACCATAGGGAAGATAAACAAAAGAAAAAAGAAATAATTTCACATAGTACGTTAAAAATAACAAAAACAATGATAAATCACTTGTTTTCATATTTTGGAGTTCATTTCATAAACTACTCTTTTTAATGACCATGTAATAGTCCACCCTATAAATCTACTATACTGCTGTTTCTATTTCTACAAGCCAGATATCCAGAAAAGGGATTTCTATGGCAAAGGATAGATTTTTAATAATTTAAAATGTTAGGCTACTTTCAAAAAGAATGTTTTTCATATTTTCCCTAGTGGGGTATGAGAGTAATCCTCACTTCTCTGCTCTTCCTAACTGCCAGAATGTCATTTAAGTTCTTTGCCAGCCAGCTGAGTGTTTTTTTTTAAAGTCACATTCCATTGTTTTGCATTTCCTGGACTCTTGTGTCCTTTAGGGAACTGTGTGGTTTTAATTGTTTTGTTTTAGTCATTAGTGAGATTTTGTTTGTTTTTGCCAGTCCTGGGGCTTGAACACAGGGCCTGAGCACTGTCCCTGGCTTCTTTTTGCTCAAGGCTAACACTCTGCCACTTGAGCCACAATGCCACTTCTGGCCTTTTCTATATATGTGGTGCTGAGGAATCGAACCCGGGGCTTCATGTGTACAAGGCAAGCACCCTTGCCATTAGGCCATATTCCCAGCCCCAAGTTTTTGTGGGTTTTTTTCTAAATTATCTTCTCATATTTTTTTGAATGATTTTTTTAATTAATTGAACATAATTTTTTTTTACAAGGTGTTGTACAAAGAGGGTGCAGTTACATAGTAGGGCAGTGTGTACATTTCTTGTGATATCTTACAACCTGTTTTTCTATCCCTTGTCTAGGTCAGGTAGACATATATGCAATACACAATGTATCAAGAACATATACAGTATTCACAGACTTGGTCTCTACTGTCTCTCCGTCTCCCTTTGTTAACAGTCATATATCAGGGAGATCATGCCCCTTTGTTTTCTGTGTTCTAGGCTTGTCTCACTCAACATTATTTGTTCGAGTTCTGACCATTTCCCTGCGAATAACAATATTTCACCATTCCTAATCGCTATGTAGTATTCCATTGTGTATAAGTACCATATTTTTTGGATCCATTCGTCTGTGGAGGGGCATCTGGGTTGTTTCCATATTTTGGCTATTGTGAATTGTGCCATGATAAACATGGAAGTACAAATGTCTTTTTTATATCTTGGGGTTTGCTGTTTAGGAGATGCCTAGGAGTGGTATGGCTGGGTCATAGGGTAGGTCTATATTGAGCTTTTTGTGAAACCTCCATACTCATATTTTTAATTGTTCTTAAATGGGTAGTATGTTCTTTTTATGTAGTTGTTTACTCTCAGTGCTTAGGAATATTTATAATATTGGTTGTATTAATGATACATTCCAGTGTATTATTTCTCGTTTAATTCTTTTTGTGGTTGTTTTTTTTTCTGCCAGTCCTGGAGCTTGAACTCAGGGCCTGAACACTGTTCCTGGCTTTCTTTTGCTCAAGGCTAGCACTCTACCACTTGAGCCACAGGGCCACTTCTGGCTTTTTCTATATATGTGGTACTGAGGACTCAAACCCAGGACTTCATGCATGCTAGACAAGCACTCTACCACTAAGCCACATTCCCAGCCCCTCATTTAATTCTTTATCAACTAGTTTCATTCCATCTTTTGTCACACAACATTGGGGGCACAGTATAATATAGCAAATAGATTTGTCTTTTGTTTTTAGCTTTTGGTTTCTAGTTTGGGCTTGGTTTTTAAATTTTTCTTACTTTTTGAGACCGGGTCTCACTATATAGCGCAGGCTGTCCTTAAATTCACAATCTTCTTTTTTCCATCTCCCAAGTACTGGAATTACAAGCATGAACTACCATCTGTTAGTTTCTCTCTCTCTCTCTCTCTCTCTCTCTCTCTCTCTCTCTCTCTGTGTGTGTGTGTGTGTGTGTGTGTGTGTGTGTGTGTGAATTGATTGGTTTTTGCTTGCTTGTTTTGTGTTTTGTTTTGCAGTGTTGGGGTTCCAACCCAGGCCCCTAGCTACGCTCAGCAAGTTCTCTACTGCTATGTCACAGTTCTTCATCAGGCAATTTCCTCTGGCACTACATGCTATCTCCTAGATTTTCTCACAGAATTTGTATTTTCACTTTGGTTTTTACACTTAAGTCTTTAGCCAGTTTCAAGTTAATTTTTGCATATTATATAACCCAAAGGCCTGATTTGATTTGACTTTTTTGGATTTGTAATTTTCCTCAAACAAAACAACTCCCACTTTTCTATATTACCTTTCTACATCAGCTGACATTAATTTCTAACTTGTCTCTTCATTCTGCTAAATTTTTGTTTGTTTGTTCTTAGCCCAATTCCAATTCCAATTCGATCTGCTTACCATGACCTTCAATATTCTCTCAAGCAAGAGCCCTCACAATCTTCTCATGTGTTTTCTTTGGCTCTGGGTATTCATTTGTCCACACATAATGTCAAGATTCAAGGTCTCGGGTGAAGGAAGTGTCTAGCTAAGCCAGAGTTACGTGTCCCACTGCAAACCAGCTCTGTCTCCTTCCTTTCTAACCATCAAACACCAAGAATCTATGTCTATATCCCCGTCCATGAGGGAGACCCTGACTGCCCAGGGCGCTCAGACCCTCAGAGAGGAGGTCCAGTCAGAGGAGATAGTTCCTTTCCAGGAAAGAAAACAACTGATGCTACAGGGGTGAGCACAAGGACATTTCTTCCTATTGGAAAAGAACACACACACATACACACACACACACACACACACACACACACACACACTTCTCATCTTTTATATTAAGGAATTTTGTGTTTTATCGTGTTGGCATTTAGTTTGTTATTTGACATTTTTAAGCAGAAGAATTACAAGAAGAGTGGCATTGGTGAGGAAGTTGGGATCAAGGGGACAGAAAGTGGAAATAGGAAACCCACTTAGAATACTACTACTGTCCAGGCAGAGAGAGCAAAAACTAGAAACAAGGCCCTGTCTGAAGACAATCAAATATTTAACAGTAAGAAATATTTAACAGGTAAAATGGGCAGGATCATCGTCTGGTTTGACATGATCTTGGATAAGAATTAAGAATGATTTAAGTGCCTGATTTCTAGCCTGGATAATGAAGCTGATGGTGAATCACTAAACAACAGCAGCACTGCTTTAGGAGGCAGTATCAATTGTAAACTTAGTTTGGGCCACAATGAATGTGATTTCGTGTGAAGTGGCGACGACATGTCTGAGTGGGCGATAGTAGGGTTTGGAACTTGATCTACTGATTCAGAATGAACAAATGATTTGGACAATTGTCAGGAGGGGTGAGGGGAATAACCACCATGAAAGCTGGGAGGGCATCACCAAGATACCAATACTTACCAAAAAAGGAAACACTGGAGCCAGCCTGGGTATCACTTAAGAAGCAAAAAGAACACATGGTATCTCCATCAAAGACCTGGATTCCATCTGCAGCAACACACATGTGTGTGCACACACACAGACAGCATGCGAGAACACAGAGAAGCATTTGTAGAAGGAGGAAGTGACCCGCTGTATCTCAGGCAGCAGAGGTTTCTGGTGGGCTTGGCACACCAACACCTTCCCTAGACTGCTTGCCTTTGGTATACAGTAAGCCCAGGGAGGAGTGTGGGGGAAAGAAGGGGTCAGATATACTCCCCCAAGTCCTTAACTGCTGGGTCAGTGGCCTAGATTCAGTTAGAGCTCATTGTCCCTTGTCCTGGCGTCAGGTCACCATGCCCTCCCACTCCCGCTCAGGCCCCTGAGGGGTAAGAGCTGTGCTTTGCCAAGCCTGCCTATGGCTTCCTTCCCTGTGTTTATCTATGACCTTAGTTAAACCTTGCTAGAACCCCAGATGGTATCCTGAGGAGCCTTGGCTGAAAAGACCACAGAGGTAGGAACACAAAGGCCAGGGGCTTTTATTTTATAAAGCTGGAGGAAAGCTTAGGAAGTCTTACCAGCCAGGTCATATTTCAAAAGGTGTAACCCGAGAGGAGGAAGATGGAGGCTTCTTGCTGGACCTGGAGGCAGTGTAAGTGACCAGAGCCATTGCTTCACACAGCCCAGAACCTGTGTTTCCAGTTTGCCTGTCCATTTGCCAGGGTTGCCTGTGGCTATATTGGCAAGGCCAAGCCCTCAGCTGATGGAAAAGAGACACCCAGGAGAAAGAGCAAAGGTCAGGACCTCAAGAAACGCACCAATATCTCAGGACACCCAGAAGCCATGTGGGTTGTGGCTTTTCCAAATTTACAAGGGTCTGAATAACCAGGACCTGCTTACCTTGCTAGGATCCCTCTCTCCCTCCTTCCCTCCTCTCCTCCCCTCCTCCTCCTCTCTGTCTCTCTGTCTCTGTCTCTGTCTCTCTCTCTGTCTCTGTCTGTCTGTCTCTCTCTCTCTCTCTCTCTTTCTCTTTCTGTGCTGGAGTTTAAACTCAAGGCTTCCTTAGGCAAGCATACCTTGAGCCATACCTCCAGCCCCATTTGCTTTAGTTTGTTTTTCAGATAGGGTCATACTAATCTCTCCCAGGCTAGCCTTGACCTTGATCCTTCCACTTCCTCCTCAGGCATAGCTAGGATTAAGTTGTGTGCCACTGTGCCCAGCCCCAGGTTTGACTCTTACATCTCTTGAGTCATGGATTTGATTGTGCTGCTCTGTCTTGCAGGCCTCTTTTCTCTTTTGCAAATTGTAGTAAGTCTTTTCCTGCTTGTGAGTTTCCTCCACTCTAAGAAGGCCAATTCCTCCTTATCCTTGCATCTCCTTTGAACACCATTCCCTCAGCTGGCCATATGGAACTGAGCACCAACTCCCGTCTATGCTTGCTTTGTGACCATATATGGTTTCCATTTTCTTGTTCCTTCCATCTTGGGTGTCAAACCTTCATTATCATATTGCAACAGATCCCTGCTTCCTTTCTTTTTTCAACAATAAATATTGTCACCTATAGTCTTATTTTTGAAACACAAATCTGATTCTACCACTTCCTTGCTTAAAATCCGTGTCTTAGCTAGATGCTGGTGGCTCACGCCTGTAATCCTAGCTACTCAGGAGGCTGAGATCTGAGAATCCCTATTCAAAGCCAGTCTGGGCCGGAAGGTCCATGAGACTCTTATCTCCATTAAACTACCAGAAAACCAGAAGTGGTGCTGTGGCTCCATTGGTAGAGTGCTAGCCTTGAGCTGAAGAGCTCAGGAACAACATCCAGGCCTAGAGTTCAAACCCCATGACTGACCAAAACAAAACCTGTGTCTCTCAGAGATCTCTCTAATTGAAATACAATTTTTTGTACTCAACAAAACCTGCTCAGTCTAGCTCTAGACAAATCTATCTTGAGATCTAAGAAATCTAAAATATGGAAAAGTTATATACACTATTTGATAGTTCTGTGCTAGCATAATGTTTTGCCGGGTGCTGGTGGCTTGTGCCTATAATCCTACTTACTCATGAGACTGAGATCTTGAAGATCACAGTTCAAAGCCAGCCTGGACAGGAAAGAGAGACTAATCTCCAATTAACTACCAAAAAAGGTAAAAGTGGAGTTGTGGTTCAAGTGGTAGAACACTAACCTTGAACAAAGGTCAGGAACAGTGCTCAGGCCCTGAGTTCAAGCTCCAAGACTGGTACCCACATACAAAAAAGAAAAAAAAACAAAAAGCATGTGTTGAGGCTGGCAGCAGGTCCAAGTGTTAGAATGCTTTCCCAGCAAGCACAGGGCCTTGAGTTCAAACCCCAGCATCACCAAACACAAAATACAAGCCTGCATTAATACAAACTGAAGGAAAATGCACAAGGCCCCAAGTTCAAACTCCAATACTGCCAGAAAGATAAATAAAAATATTGATTTCAAAGGGAAAATAAAAAGCTCAAACAACAGAACCTTCTAAGTTCTGTGTGAAAAACAACCTAGCTGGAAAGAACATTGGAGGAGACCAAAGACATGTTCTTGATTCCTCCCCAAATATCACACGCTTACTAATCTGCTCTTGCTATGATCAAAATAGTCATCACAAACACCATGATGAAAAAAACCCACATGAAGAACCGGTCTATGACTTTTGCCACCTTCTTCCATTCACTGCCTCTGGAATGGGTGGCCTTGTGGTCTTTGAGGCACTTGGCAATGTACTCAATGTTTCTCGTAAGCCCCTCAAACCTCGGACAGAAGCCGTCACGATCCTGCAGGGTCTCACCCTGGCATCCGAGGTCATTCTTTAAGAGTTTGTTCCTTTCTTTCTTTCTGGAAAGATCTTTGTCCCTCACTGTGTTGAGGTTCGACTCTGGGAGTTGGCTGGAGACCTTGGTGAGGTGGTCGGGCTCCTGGGGGTGGCGTGGTCTAAGGCAGTTCTCACCCACATCGTACACAAACAGGATCCTGGCCATATGCTTCAAGATGACCACCCTAGCCCAGTGTGGCACGGGCCGGGCCTCCGCCCCGCAGAAGTGGATGTTCATCACCATGATGGTGAGCGCGGTGGAGGCTGTGATCAACGCCATGGTGGCTATGTAGTATTTGCCTGGAATGAAAGGAATGACAGCTGTTAGTTGTAACATGCTCCTTCTTCATTGAAAAGGAACATCTTTTCTAAGGAAGGGGTCTACTCTGTGGTCTCTAGGGTAGACTTGAACTCAGGGCCTGGGCTCTGTTGTCCCTGAACCACAGTTCCACTTCCAGCTTCGCTGGTACTTAATTGGAGGTAAGAGTCTTGTGGACTTTTCTGCCTGGGCTGGCTTTGAACTGTGATCCTCAGACCTCAGCCTCCTGAGTAATGAGGATTACAGGCATGAGGCACCAGTGCCCAGCTTCTAGGGTTGATTTTGAATCAGACTTTCTGGGTCTCATTTTGTCAACCACGTGACATATAACCTAGCGCAAGACACACAGTCTTGCCCAGCCTCAGTTCACTGTTCTGGAAAATGAGTATTCTAATTGTATCTATCTCACCAAAGTATGTGAGGCTTAACAGAGATCATGCATGTAAAGTTCTCAGCACAGACTTTGGTTGAATGTTTTTTGCAAATGTTCATCAGATAATGGAGAAAAAAAAAGTTTCCTCTCTCAACAACAGTTAATGAACTCAGCCCAGTTCTTAAAACTGTCTTTCGACCTTGTTAATATGGAAGAGAGTTACTAGTGGATGAGGAAGGAAGCACTATGGCATTGTCTTTAAAGTGCAATTGTCTTTAAGCAACTGATTACTAAAAATAAGGGAAGTGGAGGAATTAAATAAAGGCACAGATTTATGAAATCCAGAATGAGAAACTAAGAAGATGAATAAAAACAAAGACAATTTTTTGAGAAAAAACTAATAAAGCTGTCCACGGTGGCTTAGATAGAGGTAGGAAGATCGTTTGAGTCCAGGAGTTTGAAGACAGCCTGGACCACATCGCAAGAAGAAGGAGCTAAAAGAGAAGGAGGAGAATGGCAAAGAATGCAAAAGAATATAGTAAAAAGATAAAATAATACAAATATCTTATGTTAACATACTTAATAATCTAGATGGCATTTCTAGAAAAATTAGATATCAAAATTAATGCAAGAAGACAGGACACTAGAAATGGGAGCCAATAAAATACTACCTCTTTCCACATAAAAAGGCTCTAAGCTCAAAAGAAATAATAATTGAGTTTTATCAAACCTTCAAGAGACAGAAATCCATATTTTATAAAGTTCCAGAAATAGAAAAAAGATAACTTCATTTTACAAAAATCATTTTAGCATTGATTCTATATTTTGCTTATAGCCATGCTTGAGAAAGCTGTAGAACTATTTCCTGACAGAATCCTATATTGTCTTTAGATATATTATGTCAAAGGAGGTCCAAGAATACAAAAATTTCAATACCGGAAACCTTTGCTGTAATTTAGTACACTAATGAGTGGAAAGCAAAGTCTTTATCTTATAAGTACCGATTGCACCGCTGGAGCTCCAAGAGAAATCGTTATCTTAACAGATGAAGGCAACGTATTTGATAATGTTTATTATCCATTAATATTTGTTGAAAACCTCTAGGTTAACTTTAAAAAAAGATTGGGAATCCTTAATAAGCTAAGGAGCATGGGTCAAAGACATGATTCAAATGCTACAACTTAATACAGAAAACTTAAACATGCTTCTAAAAAATGGTGTCATAGGGCTGGGAATATGGCCTAATGATAGAGTGCTCGCCTCATATGCATGAAGCTCTGGGTTCGATTCCTCAGCACCACATATAGAAAAAGCTGGAAGTGGTACTGTGGCTCAAGTGGTATAGTGCTAGCCTTGAGCAAAAAGAAGCCAGGGACAGTGCTCCAGCCCTGAGTTCAAACCCCAGGACTGGCAAAAAAGCAGCAAAAACAAAAATGGTGTCATAGATGCTACAAATAACACATCAGACTTCTTGACATTTTCAAGATATCTGCATATGCTAAGAAGACAAAAATTCATGTTATCACAAACATAACAAGTAATGCTCACACAATTTCTCTGACCCATTTCTCTTTAGAAGTCATGAACCTTGCTGTAGAATTTCACTGGGACTTGCCAGAGTTCCTGCTTCAAACACTCAAATAGGCAGTGATTGGATGGCATTGCTGCCAATCATTTCTGCCACAAGAAATAAAATAATGTAACATATCTCTTTCTCTTTACTAATTGGAAGGAAAACCTTCTGTGTCTATTTCTCAGAAAGGGGTGTGTGTGTGTGTGTGTGTGTGTGTGTGTGTGTGTGTGTGTGTGTGTTGCCAGGCATGACATAAAGTATGGCAATGTTGAAATATTGAATAATTGGAATTTTTTTTGCCAGTCCTGGGCTTGAACTCAGGGCCTGAGCACTGTCCTTGGTTTCTTTTTGCTCAAGGCTAGCACTCTACCACTTGAGCCATAGTGCCACTTCTGGCTTTTTTTTTTTTACATACGTAGTGCTGATAAATTGAACCCAGGGCTTCATGCATGGTAAGCAAGCACTCTACCCTACCACTAGGTCACATACCTAGCCCTATAATTGGATTTTTTTTTTTTTTTTGGCCAGTTCTGGGCCTTGGACTGAGAGCCTGAGCACTGTCCCTGGTTTCTTTTTGCTCAAGGCTGACACTCTGCCACATGAGCCACACACAGCGCCACTTCTGGCCTTTTTTATATATTTGGTGCTGAGAAATCAAACCCTGGGCTTCATGTACACAAGGCAAGCACTCTTGCCACTAGGCCGTATTCCCAGCCCCATAATTGGATTTTGTAGAGAACAAAAGATCATGCAATATGAATTTGATGTTGGTCTTTAATCCTTTAGCGTTCTGTAATGTCTCCCATTGTTTATTTTAAGGAAATAAGAACAGGATTCTAAGTATCTATTCCAGCAGCAAGTCAAGACCACGGTGTTGTAGTGGAGGGGTTTCCTTAATGAGAGGACATTGGTGTTGAAGATGATAAGAGAGCTCAGATGGAAGTAGCTAAAGACACAGGGAGGCAGAGATGGTCATTGCCATCTGCATTCACTTGGAAGAACATTTCACTATTGCTGATTTGTGTGTGTGTATGTGTGTGTGTGTGTGCATGTGTGAGTGCGTGCACACGCCAGTCCTGGGGCTTGAACTCAGGACTTATACACTGTCCTTGAGCTTTTTTGCTCAAGGCTAGTGCTCTATCACTTGAGCCACAACTTCACTTCTGGCTTGTTTTTACCAGTCCTGGGGCTTGAACTCAGGGCCTGGGCACTGTCCCTGAGTTTCTTTTTGCTCAACACTAGCACTTGAACCACAGTGCCACATTTGGCTTTTTCTGTTTATGTGGTACTGAGGAATCAAGCTTTGTGCATGCTAGGCAAGCACTCTATTGCTAAGCCACATTCCTAGCCCAACATTTCTGGCTTTTTTTGTGGTTAGTTAGAAAAAAGGGTCTCTGGAACTTTCCTTCCCAGGGGACTTTGAATCACGATCCTCAGATCTCAGCCTTCTGAACACCGGTGTGAGCCACTGGTACCCAGCTATTGCTGAGTTTCTTTTGTTGTTTGTTTGTTTGCTTATGTATTTGTTTTAGAACCACTAATGATCCCTAAAACTTGGTCAACATTGCATAAACCAAACTCTGGGTGAAGAAACCTACCTTCTAAATCCTCCTATTGCTCTTCTACCTAGTAAAGGTGGAGACTTGTTCTATTAAGTATAGATTTCAGGATTAAAATGCTGGCTCATCTCTCTGGTCTGTTTGCCATTCTTCCCTTGGGGAAAGTCCTTACAATGTGAAAAGACAACACTGGTAACTGTTGACTCAGAAGGGATCCTATGCCAGGTCCTACGCTAAGCAATAGCTCAGGAGGTAGCAATTATAGAAGTTTTGCACAAGATGAAGCAGAGACCAAGAGATTAAGCAATGTGCCTCAGGTTTACCAAAGAGCAAGCAGTAAAGTCAATATTCCAAGGAAGGCTTCTCTGACTTCAAAACCAGAGCCATCTCCTTCTAAGTCAGTAGTTTTCAGACTTGCACAGATAGCTCAGCAGAGCTACCCGGAAGGCCTGTTTAAACAGATCACCAGGTCACCCTTCCAGAGGCCCTGAAAATTTGCCTAAGAGTTCCCAGTGATGTTCTTGCTCCAGCTCCAGGGGCCACCACTTTGAGAACTGTAACTCTAAGCTATGACTCACAGCTTTTTCGTGTAAACCCAAGACTCCAACAACCATATCTATACTCAAAGATGACGAATGCAGATATTTAGGTGACCATCTGTACTGAAATTTAAGTCAACCCAGTTGTTTTACACACACACACACACACACACACACACCATTTTCTCTACAAAGCTAGCTAAAGGAGTAAGATGCTTGCACTCACCGATCAGAGGAACGTTTTCTGAGGCCGGCATGATCTCTGCCACCATGAGTTGAAATACAGTCATGGCCAACAGAATGGTCACTCCCAGGGAGACCTTCTCCCCAGAGGCTGCTGGGAGATAAAAACTCAGGGGAGCGAGGAAAGAGATGAGGACACAGGGGATGAGCAGGTTGACGATGTAGAACGAGGACCTCCGCTTCAGAAGGAGAGTGAAGGTCACGTCCGGGTAAGGATCAGAGCAGCAGCCATAGATCATCACGTTCTTCACTGCCGGCATGCCATGGACCTCCCATTCCACATCTTCGATGAAGTCAGAGAGGTCACCGCTGTCCAGGGCATTGAAGATGTCCACCTGATTGCCATTGTAGGTCCAGGAGCCAAAGGTCAGGTTGCACTGCTGGTTGTCAAAGGGGAAGTAGGTGACATCCACCACACAGGAGCTCTTGGTGATGGCTGGCGCATCCCAGGTGATGAGCCCATCGTACCGCAAGACCACATTCGTGTTCACTGGCTCTGAAGACTCATCGTCAGCTCTGCAGGTAAGATGGGAACAATGACAGCCACTTGCTAAGGGAACTGAGCAGCTTAACTTAAGCCAGACAGCTTGCTGCGGGTGCCTTTAACAGCCTTAGCAGCGCGTCCCCACCTGTCTGTCACTGAGGCAGAACAGTATGGGATTGCCTCTAATGTGGCCATTTCTTCCCCCTCTCCTGTGACTAACCATGGCCAAGTTGTTGTCCTTCAAAGTCCCTGCACCTGCTTGGGTGCTGGTGGCTCAGGCCTGTAATCCTAGCTGCTCAGAAGGCTGAGATCTGAGATTTGCAGTCCAAAGTCAGCCTGGGTAGGAAAGTCCATGAGACTCTTATTCCCCGTTAACCACCAGAAAACTGGAAGTGGTAGAACACTAGCCTTGAGCAAAAAGAATCTTAACAACAGCACCCAGGCCCAGAATTCAAGCCCCACAATGAACAACAACAACAACAAAAATCCTGTCAAGGCTACCATCTACTCACCTGATTTTGTTCATGTAGGCACAAGAATATGAAATTGCTTTGTTGTAATAAAATCATGGTTGTCATTGCAAACATTTGGGAAAAACAGATGGAAAAAGTAATTCACTCATAATCTTATTGGTCTAGATATATCTTCTTTTACTCTGTTTGCGTCTATGCATAATGTTTTTGGGGGCAAAACTTCTGTTTTCCTTTTGTCACTACTCCTTCCCCAATGGCCATGCCAGGCAGGGGAGCTGTGTGCGTGCTTTCATGAGCACAGAGCTTGCTTTGCTACTATGGGGGTGCCAGGGCAAGGCCACACAGAAGCATTTTAGAGCAAGCTAGTCATTGCTTTGGCCAATCAAAGCAAGAAAGAAGCAGAACCTGAGTTCTGTTTGCTTTCTAGGTAGAATTGTTAGAAGAAAGCTACTAAGAGATCATCTATGTTGTCTATAACCTCAGCATTCTCTTGCATCCTTTGAATGAGAGTGGTGGAACAAGTAGGTCATTCTGTAAGAGAAAGAGAGAGTGCACAAGTGTATAGGGAGGAAGGGTGAACCAGAGTGCTAAAGCATTAGCTCTTGAGTTCTGTCTTTCTTGGCAGGATTGGCCGAGAGTAGGCTTAGGGCTATGATTCAAGAGGCCATGACCCTTGGGTGAGCTAAGTAAAGGAATAAGAGTAAATCCAGGCTGCCACCACCAGGAGGCTCCACCTAAGGATCTCCATGAGATACCCCTCATTGACATTATTCAAAGTCAAAGAAGAACCTGTCTCAATCCACAGGAACTTTGGTTCCTAAATACACACACACACACGCACACACTAACAAGAGAGAAGTTCCCTCAACAATAGATGGAGAAACAGAGGTCTGGCTTCTTCTTAAAGTGTACCCTGAATCCTCTCAACACCCCCACCCTAGGTGGAACTTGTAGAAAGGCAGACCCACAGGCTCACCCCAGACCCCAGAATTATTTTGACAAAGTCCCCAGGTGAGTCTTGTGCACTTTACAGTTTGAGAAGCACAAACATTCCCTACAGATGCATACAATGGCCCTTGCTCCAAGAATAAGAAAGAGCCATCTGTCTTGTGATTCAGTTTACCCTACACAGAGTCCATGGGCCAGCTTCTAGATGGTCCATTCCTACTTAATTTTAGCAGCAGCATTGTGACTGATATGTAATCTTGGACAGTAAGCTCCATAGTTACAGGCTGAATAGTAAGCCCGAAAAATTCCTATCTTGAAGTTCTATTCTGCTAGCATCTCAGAACATGCCTCTGTAGAAGAATTGTCATTGTAGGTAATATTAGTTAAGATGAACTAACTCACAGTGAAGGAGGATGGGCACCTAAGCCATTATCATAGGACTTTGACAGAAGTTATTGGGCTGGGTGACAGTGGCTCACACCTCTAATCCTAGCTACTCAGGAGGCTGAGATCTGAGGATCATGGCTTGAAGCCAGCCTAGGCAGGAAAGCCCATGGCATTCTTACCTCCAAAACTAGCAAAAAAAAAAAAAAAGAGCCAGAAGTGGAGGTATGGCTCAAGTAGTAGGTCATCAGCTTTGTGCAAATAAAAGCTAAGAGATAGAGCCCAGGCCCTGAGTTCAAGCCCCAGTCCCCAGTACCAGAACAAAATAACTAAATGAATAGATGACAGATAGATTGAGGATGGATAGATAGATAGATGATAGATAGATAGATAGATAAATCCGTGATAGATAAATAGATACAGTTGGGTACAGAAAACACAGGGGAAAACGTGTGAAGATAACGGCAAAGCCAGAGGTAATGCTTCCTCATCTGAAGGACTGCCAATGATGGCAGCAAGCCATTAGACATTAGGGACAGGCACGGAACAGGCTCCCCTGGCAGCCTTCAGAAGCAACTGTGACACGTTGAGCTCCTTTTGCAGCCTCCAGAAGTTGAGAGGACACATTTCTGTTTAAAACCACTTAATTGGTGCCAGTTGCTCAGGTAAGCCCGAGTATCTAGGAAACAAAAGCAGCTTCCAGTCCCTCTGCTGAAAGGCAGTCTATGGGCAGAATTGGATGGTCTCCTTCCATTGCTAAGCTTTTAGGAGCTATTGTTTTATTACCTGGGAATTCATGAGCCTTCTTTAAGGGCATATGGGTTAATACTCAACCTTGTGCATGTTGTATACATTCTCTGCCTTCCATTCAATGAGCAGTTTCCTTCCAGGAACTCTTGAGCTCTGACACACTTACTTGTTATACAGAACGATGTCTGGCCTCCACACAAGGTCGCTAGGTATCCCAATAGAGTCCAGCCCGTCGTACTGGTCCCTATCCCACGTGAGATACGCGTCGTGCCAGTTCTGGCGGATCCAGAGGTAGGCGGTCAGAATTTGGTTTCTTTCATCCTGCACAAGGAATCCAGATGTCACTTTATCCTGTAGACACTCGAGCTGTATGCATGCCCTCCATCTTCACAACACTGTTCTTTATAATGGGAAGGTGAAGAATAAGCCTCAAGGGTTTCATTAACACGTGAGAACATTTAGTTCTATCAGCTTGATGGACTACTGAGAACACACTTGTCCCTTCTTGATTCTATATCCAGACTGGAGGCAACTATTGAAGTGTTTAGATCTTTGCATAGACCTGCTGCCCCATTTTCTCTGAAAATGAAGCAACTAATGATATACTTTCCAGAGGCCACCAGAAAATCTCTACCGTGCCCAGAAGAAAAGTCCTTCCAGCCTGATAACTGTGCAATTAAACAGAGTTCAGGGGCTAAATAAGCAAGAACGCCACCACCATTCTTTAAAATGGTGATTTATTTTTAAAAAATCACCATATTAGCTATTTTAAATGTATACAATACAGCTTCTAATACACCCACAATATCATGCCATCCAATGATGCCAGGTAATTCAAGAATGTTGCCATCATCCCCAAAGAAAGCCCCCCTAATGACTAAGCAATCACTGCTCAAATGCCCTTGATAAACACAGCTCTGCTTTCTGTCTCAATTTACATTTGGGGAAATTCCCCTGAGTGGAATCATACAACATATACCTTTTTTTCCCTCCTTTCAGTCGTGGGCTTGAACTTGGGGCCTGGATGCTGTCCCTGAGCTCTTTTTGTTCAGGACTAGCATTATACCACTTTGAGCCACAGCACCACTTCCAGTTTTCTGGTGGTTAACTGGAGATAAAAGTCTCCCAGACTTTTCTGCCCCAGGCTGGCTTTGAACTTCGATCCTCAGATCTCAGCCTCCTGAGTAGCTAGGATTTGAGGAGTGAGCCACCAGCACTCGGCAATACCTTTCTTTAGATTACCCCAAACTGTCTGTTAGTATTGATAACCACATGGTAAGAAATAATAACACTAGTGAACATTGGATCATATGTAACTCATTCATTTTGTGGAAGGCTCCATCTGCTGGCTTCCTCTCCTCCCACCAGCTGGGGCACAGGACAGTCTACTTTGCCCCCTACAAGTACCCCCTGAAGATATTCCCTTCAGGAGGCATGCTTGTTTTCATTCCAGTGCCCCTCTCCCCCCCACCCCCCAAGTGCCACCGCTCTGTGTGACTCACCATGTCCTTAATCTGAGAAAGAGTGATCTGCAGCGTGACATTTAGAACTTTATCTGTATCTTCCACCGGACGAAGAGCACTGGAATAATCTTCGAAAAGGTCATTAAACAACTTCTGAGCGTATTTTCCATCGGCTGTTTCCACAGCTGCTCAAAAGAGAAAGCGGCCTGGGTCAACATGCAGAGTGCTGTGTGGATTTCAAGAGCGAGAGCCCCGGGCTGAGGTCAAACACGGGAGATGATCTACGTCAGCTGGCACCAGGCTTTGAGTGTGTACACAGGTCACTGCTGTGGCACGTCAGGGAAATACACAAACACTCTGTCTCTCCTGTCCCATCCCACCTCCCACTAAAGAAATAGCCTCCGACAAGCCCCACTGGGTGCATAGTACCAGCCTCACCTCTCAGTCTGGAAGCAGCAAAATAAATCCAGCAAAACAAGATGCAAGAATGTGGCCAGTTCATCTTTCTCTTGAACTTGTAGAAAGCTCCGGCTAGACAGCGGGGACATCCACCTCCTACAGTGAATGGGAAAGAGCTGTGCACGAAGTGTCCCCACTGCTGCTGTCTCTCTGTCAACTCCCATGGCGGTGGAGACCCATTCCCCACCCCTTTGGTAATTGGAGACTAGCAGCTTGAGTAGTGAAGATGCCAGGATCCTGGGGTGGGTTAGGCCAGTTCTGGTCAGGGGAAGCTTGCCCAGAGGTCTCTTGCCACCTCCACATCCAAACAGACCTAAGAAGAGAAGGTGGGAGCAGAACACAGGGCAAGCCTGTGGCCCCAGAGACCCTGTGTGGGCAGAATGGAAGCATTCTGCGCCAGCAGCAACAAGTCAGCTGGATGGAAGGCTGGACGGTTCAGCCAGGGAGCCACCAGCCAGAGGCCCCTGTGCTTCCTGCCACACAGCATGGGGAGGAAGAGAAGCTCTGCAGTGGCTGTCTGGTTGCTTTACCACCTCGGCATCTGAGACTTCTTCAGCTGTCCCACTGGGCACACATCTTGCATAGGAAATGTGTGACAATATGTGTACGTATGAGAAGGGAAAAATGCGCCACTGAGTTTCCTGATGGCTTAGATTCTTAGCTGGGCACTGGCGGCTCATGCCTGTAATCCTACTCAAGAGGAGCTGAGGATCAAGACTTGAAATCAGCCTGGGCAGGAAAATCCATGAGACTCTTCTCCAACTAATCATTAAAAAGCCAGAAGTGGAGCTGTGGTTCAAGTGGTAGAGAGCTAGCCTTGAGCGAAAAAGCTCAGGGACATCATCTGGGCCCTGAGTTCAAGCCTCAGGACACACACACAGAGAGAGACAGAGACACAGAGAGACAGAGACAGAGAGAGGCTACACCATTGCACCCAAATGCTATTTTATATAATTTCAAAGTCATTTCTATATGTGATCTAATTTTGCTTCCACCAAAGAATGCTAATTTCCAATTGTTGATGTAGTCTGGGAACTCATATCTGTCCTTTCCTCCTCCTGTCTTAGGAAACTGCCATGGAAACCAAATTAAGATAATTTGCTTGCCTGGAACGGGAGCGAGGAAATCGGATATTTCTGTTCGATCAGGTTACAGCTGTCTGATGAGTCACCCTATCTGTCATCAGGCATCGATCCTCCGCGTAGAACGGACGCCCAGGCCCATTCGCTGAGAATGTTCTGAATTGCCTAACTCCTGTTCATGGGGAAGACATTTTCCTCACGCCCCAATGTTAAGATTGTTTCAAAGAATAAGTGAGTTAATGCAACGGAGCCCTAAAATCAGTGTGTGACATAAAAATGTGATAAACGTGATAAACCATGGAAAGAGTGGATCAGGAAAAGTGCAACTAAGAAATGCATAAGCAGGTCTGGGGATATGGCCTAGTGGCAAGAGTGCTTGTCTCGTATACATGAAGCCCTGGGTTCGATTCCCCAGTACCACATACACAGAAAGAAAAAACAAACAATGGCCAGAAGTGGCGCTGTGGCTCAAGTGGCAGAGTGCTAGCCTTGAGCAAAAAGAAGCCAGGGACAGTGCTCAGCCCCTGAGTCCAAGCCCCAGGACTGGCAATAAATAAATAAATGCATAAGCAGAAATCGTATATTACCATCCCTACTTATTCCTCCTCCTTTCCCCACTACCTCCTATGCAACTCCCCTCCCTCTATCTTTCTCTTCCCATCTTAACTTCTGAGCAGACCTCTTAGAGAATGGCTGTTTCATCTGACACAGCCTGCACCATGGTCGATGCATTCCAGTCCTGCCATCCTCCATTTTCTTTTGTCTTTTCTTTTTTTCCTCTCTCTCTCTCTCTCTTCTTTCTTCCTTTCCTTTCCTTCTTTCCTTTCTTTCTTGTGCTAGTCCTGGGGTTTGAACTCAGGGCCTTGATGCTGTCTCTGAGCTTTTGTGCTCAAGCTAGCACTCTAAGGCTTGGACACACAGCACTACTTATAGCTTTTTTGGTAGTTTGTTGGAAATAGAAATCTCACCAATTTTCCTGCCTAGGCTGGCTTTGAACCACAATCCTCAAATCTCAGACTCCTGAATAGCTAGGATTCCAGGTGTGAGCCACCAATACCTGATGATTTTCTTTTGTAATTTAAGTGTTAATGTTATTTTTAATCCACAGTGGATTTATTTATTATTTTAGTAGTCTTTTTTAAAAAAATAATTTTTCTCAGTGGTGGGGCTTGAACTCTAGGCCTGGGCACTCTCCCTGAGCTCTTCAGCTCAAGGCTAGCACTCTACACTTCCAGTGTTCTGGTGGCTAATTGGAGATAAGGGTCTCATGGACTTTCCTGCCCAGGGCTGACTTTGAACTGTAATATTCAGCTCTCAGCCTCCTGAGTAGCTAGGATTACAGGCATGAGCCACCCACACCCATCTCTTTCTTTGGGACAAGGTCTCACTATATAACTGATCTCAAGCTGGAGCGCCTCCTCCTCCTGTCTTCTCAGTACTGAGATTATAGGAGTATGCCATCACACCCTGCTCAGTAGTCACTTATTTTTTGCTTTTTTCTGTGGTGCTTGCATATGCTAAGGAAGTACTCTACCAGTGAGCTACACCAAGCCTTCCTATAGTAGTCATATATATATATATACATAAATATATATAAATATATATACATATACACATAATGCATTCTCTCTATATACATTTATGGTATAAATTATATAATGCATTATATAATTTATATAGGCTATATATATAGCATATATAGTAGCCTATATCTGCATATAGATACACATTTTATTTATTTATTTATTTTTTTTTTGGCCAGTCCTGGGGCTTGGACTCAGGGCCTGAGCACTGTCCCTGGCTTCTTCTTGCTCAAGGCTAGCACTCTGCCACTTGAGCCACAGCGCCACTTCTGGCCATTTTGTGTATATGTGGTGCTGGGGAATCGAACCCAGGGCCTCATGTATACGAGGCAAGCACTCTTGCCACTAGGCCATATCCCCAGCCCCCACATTTTTATTTTTGAGACAGGGTCTTACTACATGGTCCAAACTGGCTCCAAGCTTGTGATCCTTCTGCCTCAGCCTCCCAAGTGCTGGACTGCAGGCATATACCACCACACTCAGCTGTAATTGTCTTTTTTGTGTTTTTTTTTGGCCAGTCCTGGGGCTTGGACTCAGGGCCTGAGCACTGTCCCTGGCTTCTTTTTGCTCAAGGCTAGCACTCTGCCACTTGAGCCACAGCGCCACTTCTGGCCGTTTTCTGTATATGTGGTGCTGGGGAATCGAACCCAGGGCCTCATGTATACGAGGCAAGCTCTCTTGCCACTAGGCCATATCCCCAGCCCTGTAATTGTCTTTTAAATGTTATTTTACACATTGCGCGTTACTGGGTCTCCATCTGTCACTGAGATTGGCAAACTGTTTCTGCAAAGAACTCGATAGTAAATATTTTCTGCTTGGAGACCATATGGTCTTTATAACTACTCCTCTTTTTTCTTTCTTTTACCGTTCAACTGTGGAAGCAGTCATAGGCAAAATGAATGTGCGTGCCTGTGTTCCAATAAAACTTTATTTACAAAAACAGATGATAGGTCACACTTCAGTGACCCCCAGGCAGATCATCAGATGCAGAAATCAGGCTCAGGAACATTGTAGCAGGCATCCAATGGAGCCTTGCTGGCAGAGAAGCGTGGGGCAATGAGTTGCCTGCTGACCATCGATACGCGGTGGGGTGGGGCCAGCGCTGAGTGCCACTCAGCCAGTTCCTCACACTGTCACTCCACGGGCTCTCGCCCATCAAGAATAATAGAAATAATTTTTCCCTGAGTTTCATTTTGGCATTTGCAGGAGTGAGCATTATCGTACTCATCCAAAAGCTTATTACACAGACTTCATGGGAAACAGACCTGGTGCGTGGCAGCCCCAGGAAGCACACAGGGGCAGGGAGTCGGTGACAGCCCACTGGAGAAGTTGCTGACCAGAGGCCGGCGCACGTGAGGAGGCGTGGGCAGGTAGGTCCTGCAGTTTCTGGGTCAGCAGAGTGGCTGCTATGTGATCCAGACTATCTGATATGTTCGGGGGAGTGATCTGGAGGACTGTAGCTGGCTCTGATGTCTGGGCTTTGTCAGAGGCCACGTGTTAGTCTCCCTAAGTCCCCTAGGGGCATATACTTAAAAGGTATAAAACATGACACTGTTTGATATACTGAAGTATCTCCTGGCTTCTTCTGATTTCTAAGGTCTTTCCTTACCAGGAGCAGATAAACCTTTGGCCTTGGGAATTTCCTGCTCCTAGAGTTTCTCCCCCCCACCCCCACCCCCACCCCCATCCTCTCTTAGAGCCGACCTGCCTTCAGTTGCACATTTCTCTGTTTGGGATCTTAGCCTCTCTGATGCCAATGACCAGCCTGGGAAGCGGCTGGAAGAGACCTGTTGTGCTCCATCATTTCAGCACTACTTCAGGGCTGCAAATCCTAGTTTGAACTCCTGGGAGAAGACCGCAAGTCCTCTCCTATCCCACCCCCTCCCAGGCCCCTGCCTTGATCCTGGTACCTGGGAATTAAAAAAATGGTTTATATAGGAAAGAACCAAGACTGGCTTTCTCTGCCCCTTGCCCTTCATGGCTAAGTCCCATTGGCTCCGGTCTACTTAGTCTGCTTTGTCCTGTTATAAGAGAATAACTGAGGCTGAGTATTTGTAAAGGACAGATGCATTGTCACCTTGTTAGGAGGTCCACAGGTCTGGAGCCAGCATCCAGAGAGGGCTTTCTTGCTTTCATAATGGCAAGAGAGAAGGAGCATACCTCATCTCTTCCTTATGACCACATCAAACCCCAGTCACCTCCCAATGCCATTATGGCAGGAACCTGGGAACTGAGCTTCCGGTACATGAACTGTTGAGGGTCCTTCACACCAAAGCAAGGGATTGAATGGGCTTTGGAAAGCTTATTGGGAAGGAGGAGGAGGTTAGTATGTCCTTGGAGAGAGGGGGTGGGGGCCAGGTGAGGATCATGGAAAATAAGGAGAGCTAGAAGATTAATTCTGAGATTTTCTTTGGAACCATTTCTAACACTCTCTTATCCATGTCTTTTTATTTATTTTTATTTATTTTATTTATTTATTTTGCCAGTCTTGGAGCATGGGCTCAGGGCCTGAGCACTGTCCCTGAGTTGCTATTGCTTAAGGCTAGCACTCTACCACTTGAGCCACAACACCACTTCCAGCTTTTTCTGTTTATGTGGTACTGAGGAATTGAACCCAGGGCTTCATGCATGCTAGGCAAGCACTCTACAGCTAAGCCACATTCCCAGCCCATGGCTTTAAAAAATTTTTTTTTATTGTCAAGGTGATGTACAGAGGGGTTACAGTTTCATAGGTAAGGCAGTGAGTATATTTCTTATCCAACTTGTTACCTCCTCCCTCATTCTTCTGCCACCTTCCTGCCTCCCCAATCCTCCCCCCCACAAGTTGCACAGTTGGTTTACAGCATATTGTGTTGTAAGTATTGCTGTTGCATCGGTTCGCATTTTACCATTTGTCTCACCAATTTGATGTCCGCCTTCCCTTCTCTGATTCAGACAAACATATATACAATACCCAGGGTACCAAAACCAAATACAGTGACAAAAGGGTAAAACCATAGGGAAGAAAAACAAAAGAAAAAGGCATAATTTTGTATAGTATTTAAAAAACACCAATAACAATGATAAGCCACCTAATTCCATAACTTGGAATTCATTTCGCTTAGCATCATCTTATGTGATCATATGGACATAGCTATTGAGCTATTGTGATCCTCTGATAGGACTATCTTAAACATCTACTAATTATTACCAATGAGGGAAACCATAGAGTCTATGTTTCTCTGGGTCTGGCTCCATTTCTTCTTCTCACCTATCACTGCCCTGATCTGGGCTCTGTATACCTGATGTGAATAAGAGGAAACCAGAAAATCTTCAAGGCCCCGGGCGGCCATGCATGAGAAGAGGCAGGGGGGCCAGGCACACACCCACTGACCATGGAAACTTGCTTCCCAGGCACATGAATGTTTTTCCAGTGCCTTTAGTGGGTCATATTGGGGCCTGGGAAGCCAGTAATACTGATTTTGTATTTTAAATATTGATATCCTTTTTTATAATGGAAATTTGAATTAAAGTTGATTTTTAAACTTCTTGCATTAAATGAGTGAAGCCAGACTCAGCCCCAGCTATTCGGGAGGCTGAGGCAGGAGGATCGTTTGAGCTCACACGTTTAAGATCAGCCCAAAAAAGTGACCTGGAGACACCTTGTCTCAAATTATTTTACCTTTATATTTTTTTGGTTAGGTACAAGATCGTGACTCGAATTCAGTACCTGACACGTTCGCTCATTGGCTAGCACTCTACCAACTGAGCCATATCTCCAGCCTCACTGTCTCAAAAATTTTTTTAGAAAAAAAAAAGAAAGAAAAAGAATAGGAGGAGGAGAGAAGAAAGAGAAGAAAAGGAAAATATTATATCCAAATTTTACCATATTCTTTCTAAAACTTATTTTTATATTAAGTAGTTATGCCAAGTGGTTTCAGTCCCAAAAGCCAGGTATGAGTACAATGCATCTTGATCAGTAGCAGCCTTCATTGTCTCCCCCATCTTTACCCATCACATCCCTTGAATTCAGTTTTTACTTAATGACTGCATTTGCTTGCCCTTCCTCCCTACGCTCATGTGCCCCCTCACTGCCCTCCTCTTGACCTACATTCTTTTTTTTTTTTTGTCATGGGGCTTGAACTCAGGGCCTGGACACTGTCCTTGAACATTTTTGCTCTATTACTTTCAGCCACAGTTCTACTCCCAGTTTTCTCATGGTTAATAGAGATAAGTATCTCACAGACATTTCTGCCCAGACTGGCTTTGAATCACAATCCTCAGATCTCATCCTCCTGAGTAGCTAGGATTACAGGCATGAGCCATCAGCACTAGACTTATATTCTGGACTTATATTCTTTACTGAGGCCTTTGGCATCCCTTAAATTTGTATTTGACGCAAATCTCTCTAACCTCACATCGCATTATAAGTGTGTAAGACTTAGCACAGCCATACAATTGTTCAAAGCACCTACCTCATCAAGGATTTTTAAAGGAAGAGACTGAAAGCTTTAAAATTTTTAAAAATAACCAAAGTCGATTTTAAAGATATATTATCTATTGAAATCCTGCTAAGAAAATTTGGAGAACAAAAATCCAAAAAGAATAAAATTCAAAAAGAAATTTTTAGACAGAATTCAAATTCTTTCTCTTCTAACAAAGCCAAGGTATTTCACTTTGCAGCCACCAGGGGTCTCTGTAAACTCCCTGCATCAGGCCCAGAAGAGATAGGTAAAATCTGTTTTTAAGCCCATCTGATGAGATGGGGAAGGGGGGAGGCTTGAAATGTAATGCCTCTTCAAACGTCAGCAATGGTTAGAACAGCTGCTTTAGAAATCTATAGAAATTAATACATTTACCCAGGATTTTTGCCTAATAAAATGAAATCAATTTTGGAGTCAGTTTGTCCTAATCAAATGCACATTCTAGAACATTTCTTTCCATATTCTGTAGCCATGTTAATTTCTACCAGTGCATGAGCACAGTTCTGCAAGATTGGAACTGAGTATTCCAGGAGGATCTCAGAGGAACTAACTCTTTCCCTAGTCTAGAGAATCTATGGGGCAGAGAACTGTTAAGAACCATAATGCATAAAGTGCTGAAAGTAAAGACTCTAAACATGGAGTGGCGGGAAAGGTATGCCTTTCTTTAAACCTCAGCCTACTAGTTTCTCCTTGCCCTTCTCTCCCTCACTCTAGTCTAAGGAAGGAAAAGTACCTTCTGCACTGGAGCTTTTGACATCAGTGTACCTTCTGCACGCCTGTGAAAATGGAGCAATGAAGTTTGCCGGGCTGGGTTTGGAAGGAAGTGGGGAAAGGATGGGGAGTGGCAGAGGAAGGGAGTCCAGTCAGGTGTGTTGTATGCATATATGGACAGTTTAAAATGAAATCTCCATTTGCAACTTATTGCTGCTTAAAAAAAAAAAAAGCATGGGTAGCTAGGCACTAATGGCTCACACCTGTAATCCTAGCTACTCAGGAGACTGAGATCTGAGGACCATCGTTTAAAGCCAGCTCTTGGGAAGATAAGTCCATGAGACTCTTATTGCCAATTAAACACCAAAAGCCAGAAGTGAAGCTGTGGTTTGAGTGATAGAGTGCTATCAAGTGGTATCCTGAGCGTTAAAGCTCAGGATAGTGCCAAATTCCTGAGTTCAAGCCCCAGGACCAACACACACACACACACACACACACACACACACACACACACACAGAGAGAGAGAGAGAGAGAAACAAACACACAAGAGTTAGTCCAAGCTGAAGAATCCATTACACATGCTATAGAGAAAGACCAACTACAGACCTGATCCCTCCTCCTTGGTGAGACACAGCCTTTATAGGAGCTATTTTGACTTTAAGACGTGATTGAATAATAAAGGATCTTGTATGAACACAGACTGTGAGTCAGAAGGTTGAATGGAGGCTAAGACTCTTCACCCAGGTGGTACTGAAACTGCTGCTCTGTGGGCCACACTTTGAGTAGCAAGGTTTAGAAGGTGCCATCATTATGATGATCCAACATACTTAAATTGCTGATGGCATCAAGAGGCCAAATCAATATATAATAATGAACTGTGGGATGGATGATGTAGTTGTAAATGAAAGAATATAATGAGTCTGATGTCAAAAGCTCCAAATCTGGGCTGGGAATGTGGCTTAGTGGTAGAGTGCTTGCCTAGCATGCATGAAGCCCTGGGTTCGATTCCTCAGTACCACATAAACAGAAAAGGCAGAAGTGGTGCTGTGGCTCAAGTGGCAGAATGCTAGCCTAGAGCAAAAAAAAAAAGAAGAAGCTCAGGGACAGTACCTAGGCCTTGAGACCAAGCCCCAGGACTGGCAAAAAAAGTTCATAATATCTTGCTATATACAGTGGTTGCTGGGGCTCAAATCTAGGGTCATGTGACTGCTAGACAAGTACCATTTCCAGCCTTCAAGAATGCTCCTTAAAGGGGTCTACCTAAAGATAAAATGTGAAGGGCTTATTCACTAAAGTTTGGTGGTCCCTTCCAAGAATCAATCAGGAACTCAAATCTGCAACTTCATTTAATCTATATTTGAGGGCAGGGAGGGGGGATCTGTACAATTTTTACAATCCTAGGCCGATATAAGTAATAAGGTTGGGGACATAACTCAATAGTGAAGTATATGCTTAGCATTCACAAGGCCATGGGTCTAATCCACAGTTCCATTAATTAATTGAATGATTAATTAATTAATTGTGGAGAGGATGAACTATCTGCAATCCATAATACTAGAAATTTCAAAATCCACTTTACATCATAATCTCTGTAATCATTGTGATAATTAGCATGTTTTCTCAGATTTTATGGTGCTTAGTGCATTTCAGAAGGTCCAGTTTGTGTTATGATTTTGATTAAATGAATAGAACTTAATTTAGGCTTGCAATCAGTGTCTGCAGGTAGGGAGATAACTATTTTTCTTAAAATCGTTTAAGTGTTGTCTTATTAGTTGTACATCTACTATGTAAATGGAGAAATGCTATCAGTTGACTCCTCGAAAAACAATGCTGATAAGCCAAGTATGATGCCACACTAATATAATTCCAGCTGCTCAGGAAGCAGGGAGAGAGAGGAGGATCTCAAGTTCAGTGACAGCTTGGAATCAATTAGGGAGACCCTAACTCAAACACAAAATACAAATGAAAGGGCTGGGGGCATGGCTCAAATGGTAGAGTACTTGCTGAGTATACCCTAGGCCATGGCTTCAAACCCCAGTATCACCAAAGAAAGAGAAAGAATTTTAATTGCTTAATTTATGAGAAGGTCATATTGACCTTGAAATCACTCTTCTCTAAAGGTGACATGTATGGTGGTTGTGAGGGCTGATCTTAAAACACTGCTGTTATCTCTAAAAGTTAAGTTGCAAACATTCATGGCACACCTGCTAACCTCTTATAGGACCCCCAGCTTGCACTTGAGACTCTCATGTCTTTTCTCGAAGACCAGAGCACTGTCATTTAGCTGGGACTTGCCACCATTCTTGCCCTGTAGGCACTGGGTGCCCTCTGCACAGTGCTCTTCCTGTTTCCATGGCTGCGTTTCTTTCCCCTGTGTTCTCCCAAACCCCCACTGCAGAGGCAGGTTCTATTTATAGCCGGAAAATTAGGGTGATTTAGCTTGAGCTTTTCTGCACACATCAGTCCATTACTGTAAGAGCATCCACATTTACACTGCAACACTGTTTTCTAAGTACCCTGTAATCATTAATTAGCTACTCAAAACAATGTCTATTCCATGTGGAGAAGAAAGTCGGATCCAGCCTTTTCCATCGGCAGCCCGCCTCTTCCCAGAGCTCAGAGGCCCTTGTACTAGCCTCATGGTAGCCAGCCTACGTGAAGTCCAACAGACACTTCTGACATGGCCGATGTTTAACTCTACCCTCCCCCAACCTTTTCCTGCCACATGCTCCTAATTGTTAGAGAATGGAGTCAGCATTCTCCCCATGCCCAAACCCAAAAGTTGTCCTGGAACCCCATGGCCACCACACCCCATCTGTCCTCAGGTGGCAGCAGTGCCATCTGCTAACTGTAACCTCCTCCACCCGTCCAATGCAGGTCGAGGAAGCAAGTTCTGGAATACCACTTAAGCCACACTTCAGCTTCTGGCTTTTCCCGGGTTAACTGGAGATCAGAGTCTCATGGACTTTTCTGCCCAGGTTGGCTTTTAAATCAGAACTCAGCCTGCTGAGTAGCTAGGGGTGCAGGCATCAGCCACCAGCACCCAGCTTTGATCTTCTTTGAAAATAGATGCTCCCCCTCTACCAAGAATTCCTCCTGTTCTGCATCATCCATAGGATGAAGCCTTTCCTCAGAACCATGCCCACAAGGCCCTTTACATTCTCACCATGACCTCACTCTCCCCGATCTACCTCCTCCCTCTCCACTCCAATTCCATCATGAGGTGGGCTGCAGCTGTCTTTCATCCTCCCTGTTACTGCTTAGTTAGAAAGCCACTCCATTCCTTCCCCAACAGGTGAATTTGTCCTTTCAAGGCTCATTTGAGAATTGCCTAGTCAAGAAAAGCAATTGATTTTCCACCCTCTCCAGCCACAATTCTTCACTTTGCCTCTAATCTTCCTGAGGTTTGTGGTTCATGCTCTTATCATAATGCCTGTCCATTCTAGTGTTCAAAATTCTTGCTTGCCAGCTGTCTCCTATGTCTGGATGAAGAGCTCCTCAATTCATCCTGAATTCCCAGCCCCCAACATACAAGAGGGAGCCAATCAACACTCAAGAAGTGTATGATTGGAGGATGGAAATGTGGCTTAGTGGTTGAGTGCTTGTCTAGCATGCATGAAGCCCTGAGTTTGATTCCTCAGTACCACATAAACAGAAATAGCTGGAAGTGGCACTGTGGTTCAAGTGGTAGAGTGCTAGCCTTAAACACAGAGAGGCTCAGAGACAGAGCCCAGGCTCTGAGTTCAAGCTCCAGGACTGGCAAAAAAAAAAAAAAAAAAAAAAGAAGGATATGATTGGAGTGGCTAGAGCCACACATCCCAAGTCCAGCGGGCTCCTTCTCCAATAGCACTCAAGAAGTGCTTGACTGGAGTGACTAGGTCCCGCCTCCAAGTCCAATGGGCTCCTCACCCCACCATATGTCCTCTAGTAGTCTCAGCTTGTCCTGGGCATCAGTACAGTAGATGTTGTTCCTAGAACTTCCTAAAGGGCAGCTTTGAGGGATACTGGAACAAATCCAGATGTAAATGCACCTGGCAGAAATGCCAGCTGCTGGTTTCCAGGCCCATCAGTGACCCAGCTTGTCAGAGGAGATCCCTCTTTAACCCTGGAGCTGACAGAGTCCAGTCAGAAAGGAGGAAGATAAGCAAACTGAGACTCAACCTTTGCCCCAGATATTACATAACAGCTAAGCTAAGTATCTGCACAAGATTCTAAGCTCCTAGAGAAGAGAGATCTGTACTTAACCACCCTGGTGGGCAAGCAGGGAGCACAGTCACCTTTCGGATACAGAATCATGCTTTTAGGTAAAAGTTACAACCTCTCCTAGTTTACCTGTAAAAATAGGCAGTAGGAAATAAGTTCTGCTCAGAATCTGCTGCTAAACCCACCCATTACTGAAAGCTGAGCAGTGTTCACAGACATCCATACATTGTCCCTTCTTAAGGTGCTTATGGACTATTTGGAGGGAAAAGAAAAACCTGTGAAGGAGTTAAACAACCAATACCAGAAGAATATTTGGTAGTGGGGCCACTCATTACCAAATGAGAGCATAAGGAAGGGCCAGGGCAGGGCCCCAGGGTGGACTAGCCAGCAGAAGGCTGACTCCTAGGACTGTCACCAGGCAGATGGACCTTCAGGATGGAGAGGAGATGGGGACACTTTACTAGAAAGAAAAGAAAGAGTCTTTGGGTTTCTGTTCTGCCATTGATAAAGTAGACATTGCAAGCATTTCTCAAATGTCTTTGCACTTCATTTCCTCCCTAAGGAAACAGAAAAATAAACTAAAATCATTTATCTGATGGGCTCCCCTAAGCTTTGATGAAGTCTGAGGGGAGCCAAGATCTAAAGCAACAGCCTCCAGTGAGCCCCTATCATTACCCAAAGCACCTACTATTTACTTCATTGATTTTTTTAATTGCAGCAGACAACCACTAGGGGGCGGGGCTCTGAGCCCATGGATCAGACAAAACTGCCTTTTCTTCCTGCAGAAAAAAATATGTAGTGGGCTGAGGGCAATGAAAACATTCTGCACCTCCGGGAAACCCTTGGTGAAGAACACATCTCCTGTGAGGGTAAAATGTATTCTTCACTCAGCCTATTCTCCACAGCCATCAGCCTGGGCCACGGTTGGGTTCTTTTTCCCTGATTATTTTTTTCCCACGAGTCTCCTCCTGATGAGGAGCCCTTTGGCTCAGCTAAATTGCCTGTACTGATGGCAAATGGCTTGCACAATGATGAGGAATCTATTCATATCAGGCTGCAGATCTGTCCTGTAAAGCCTCAACACTGCCTGAATCCACAGCCTGGGTTCAACAAAGCCATTATGGTGTGAGGGGGAGGGGCTTGGTGTGGCTCTTTCCAGGCTCTACCTGCTTTCTCAACACCTCATTTGGTGACTTGGATTTCTTTTATACTGTACACAACTACGGCAATCCTCATTAAAATCAATCCCTTGCCCAATAGGAAAACAACAATTCTCAGGCCTCCAAGTCCCTCTTAGGTCACAGTAACTTAAGCCTCGGTGACCCCATCTGGGTGACCAGCCTTGTTCCTCCTTAGCAGGGTTCTGTTTTCACAAGGGTTCTCCTCTTCCAGTTTCTCTCAGACCCTCACACATGTTCCAGCAGCAATGGAAATGAACACACTTTCCCAAGCCAGTTGCCTAGAAACCACTCCTTGTTTCAGCAAGTAATTGAAACATGAAAATTCAGCCCCTGACTCATGCCAGCAGTTCACGTCATGGCTTTCTCAGTATTTTGATTTTCTTTCCCTTTCACATCACAAAAGAACACACACTCATTACAGATTGAAAAAAGCGAAAATACAGGAAGCAAAGATTCAGGAAGCAAAAAGTCTCCTATAACGTCAGAGGCTAGCACTCTTGTACTTCAGAAGATTTTCTTCTATGCTCTTCCCCCCACCCCCACACTGTGCAATAAAACATTGTTGAGAATGTTACTAGTTTTGTATTGGGATTAATATTGAACTTATCATATTGTCAGCATTACTCATCTGGCAAAAAAAAAATTTCAGATTGTTTGAAGGCTTGATTGTTTAAAGGCTTCATTATATAACTGGCTATTTTCCAGAATTGAATCATTCTCTGAATGCTGGATGTTTTGGTTTAGTCCCAGCTTCTCACCACTAAGAAGGCTGCCATGATCATCTAAGCAGCAAATTATTATTACATCTCTGGTCCTTCAGGATATAATTATAAATGGACTTTCAAAGACCCTGGACATTTTAAAAAATTGAATAAATTTTTAAATCTTGTGAAAAAAATATTGAGTTAATACAGGCCTAAGAATTTTTTTTTTTTCAGGTACTGGGGCTTCACTTCAGGGCCTGGATATCGTCCCTTAGCTTTTTCACTCAAGGCTGGTACTCTAGCACAGCTCTACTTCTGGCTTTTTAGTGGTTAACTGGAGATAAGAGTCTCAGGCTTTTCTGCTCAAGTTGGCTTTGAATCACAATTCTAAGATCTCAGCCTCCTGAGTAGCTAGGATTATAGGCAAGAGCCACCAGCGCTCTACCCAGGCTTAACATTTTCAAAGAAAGTTTAAGCAGGGCATTAAAAAAATAAATTCTTCTTCCCTTCTCTCTGTCACTCCCTCTAGGCAGCAGTGCCAGCAGGGGCTTCTGTGGCATGCGTGTGGTCATAGTGAACACTGGTGGTGTTCGATTACTTATTCTCACGCTTTACAAGAAGTGGACCATCTTTTAGTCATTACAAAGAGGCCCTTCTCCTTGGAGCTGCAAACTGGCCACCAGCTGCGCTACCATTGCAGGACATCTCAGTGCTCAGATCCGTCCACAGTGAGCTGGGTGCGCAGACACAAGTCTGATTCTACACTATCCCCCCACCCCCACACCTTTGCTGGGAGGGAGAACAGTGCAGGGGTCAAGCTAACAACCTTGCCTGGCTGGGATTAGTGTGACGGTCTGATCCAGAGGTCTTCAACCTTCTTCTCATCTCTGTTCTTTGTGTGTGAAATGTTTACTGTACACTTCCATTTATTTATGTTGATTTATAAGTTATATATAATAGTATATATATCTTCATAAAATAGTATATACATGTTTCATATAAACTACCTTTTACATAAAATAAAAATAGCACATATATGCTATTTTATGATGATATTATTATTCATATGATATAGACAAAGATATACACCTCAGCCCAGGTATGGTGGGGTACACCTTTAATCCCAGTAATTAGGCGGAGAAGACAGGAAGATCTCTAATTTGAGGACAGTTTGGGAAACATGAAGAGACCCTGTCTCAAGCAAACAAATGAAATCATTAATGTAACTCATTAAAAATGAATTAAATAATAATAAGTTTATTAAAGATGAAATAAACATTTCAATAATAAAGTATATAAAATTGTATAATAAGTAACAATTTGGGTGTTGGGGGTAGCTTTTTTTTAACATATTGATTTAGGGTTAGGAATAGTAGCTATTCAGGTGATAGAGATCAGAAGTATAGTGGTTCAAGGCTATCCTTCACAAAAGTTGGCAACATCTTAACTCAACCAACAAGGTGGACATGTTAGCACAATGCCTTGAGCCATACTATGTGGGAGGCATACATAGGAGAAATTAAGGTCTGAGGCCACCTCCAAGCAAACATAACAAAAACCTACCCAAAAAATAACTAAAGGAAAAAAGGGCTGGGAGTGTGGCTCAGATGATAGACTGCTTGTGTAGCAAGTGTAAACACAAACACCACCCCACTCCCCTAGCCCAGACTCCCCTTACAATCACCTGTTCCTTGGCAATACCAAAATCTGAGCCCGCGTATGTCTCATAAAATCGTCAGTCCTTAAGGCATCTCTGGATTGCTTAGAATAACAACTGCAATAGAAATGCTGCATGGGTATAGACTGTAAGAAAAGGTCTGCATAATGTTGAGTACAGACATGATTGTTTCTGAATGCTTCAATCGGCAGTTTGTTGAGTCCACAGAAGCAGAACTTACAGATAGACAAAGGTTGGCTGTCGTTAGAATTTACCCATCTGTATATATAAATCTCTCCATCATCTATCATCTTATCTATCATCTACCTATTCTCTAGCTAGCTATCTCAGAGTAATACCTTCAGCTGTGAGTTGCATAGAAAAGGACTCACCCTGAAGGTCTGTCATGAGGAGGTCTCTGAGAGCTAACACCTCCTGCACCTGCGTGCATACAGGCCCACCACACAACCCTCTCAAGGCCATAGACCCAAGGCATGGAGAAAGCAGCAAGCACTCGGGCTAGCTGGAGGCTACAGTCCAAGTGAACATAGCAAAGAGAGAAAAGTTTGGAGCACAGATTTCCAGGCCGACTGGCAGATTCTCCCATTCAGAGGAGTGTGACTGGCAAGTTACCAAACATGGCTCTGCTTAGCTGGCTATGTAAAGTGTGTCATGGCTGTACTGATTAGTGTCTGATACATAGTAGGCTTGCAGTAGGTGTTGGCTGGTGTTAAAATAAAGCAGTTGTGCTGGTGCAGAAGGACATAGCCTCCCTGGGAGTTTTGAAGGAAGTAACAAGTGAACGAGACCAGAAGGGACCTCTGGTTGTGTAGGCAGCATTGCATTTAGTCAGCAAGGGCCTTCAGGCCTGGCCACATCCTGCTCCTCACAGTACGTTTTGACTTTGTATTTCTTTTCCCCTCCAACATCTTGCTTTCTTTTATGGCACGAAGGAATGAATCAGCTTAAAGAAACAGGCTGGAGTCCATGACTTGTTGGCAGCATTTCACAACACATTACATCAGCTCAGGATTGACCTCTGTGCCTCCCGACCCCCTCTCGCCTCCTCAGGCTCTCCGTGTCTTCACCAGGGCTGTCCTGATTCCTTCCAGACCTCATCACTGACAGTCTGGGAACAGAGTCCCAGGCCCCATGGAGCGAGGGGGCAGCAAGCTTAGAAGCATGGACTGGAGCTGGATGAGCCCGGGCTGGAGTCCTGGCTATGTCATGACTCAGCTGTGTGGCCCTGAGCAAGTTATGGAAACTCGACTTCTGTCACCTGGTCTGTAGAGTCAGGAGAATACAAGTGAAGAGAATATGTTTTAAATTCCATTATTTGAGAGTGGATGTTTGTGCCTGGAATCCCAGTATTTAAGAGGTTGGGGCAAGAAGAAATTGAGTTTAAGAAAAGTTTGGACTAAGCAAGTTCCAGGCCATCCTGAGCTACATAGTGAAATTCTCTCTCAAATATTTGAGAGTGAGAACATAGCTTGGTGGTAGAACACTTGCCTGGCATGTGCAAGGCCCTAGGTTCAATCCCCAGCACAGCAAAAGAAAGTCCATGTTAGAGCATCAATTGGCCTATAGGAAGTGATCAGCACCAGTGGTCAATTTCTACTTCTAGAACTGAATATGTATTTCCACACTCAAGCCAACGTGGCAAGCCGCCAAGCTGAGTTGGAGGAATGCAGGCCATGAGTCAGGGGGAAAGAAAGAGGCCAAAAAGCTGGTCATCCCCAGAAAGAACTTGCTAACTCACTTAACTGAAGCCAGCCAGATCTTCCCCAATGATGCCCCGCCTTGCTCCGAGGCTGTTAGGTAGTGTTGGATCCATTTTGCTTCAAGCCTGGTCTCCCTAGCCTGGTCATCCTGGTAGAAGGAAGACGTCACCGGCACTGGTATGCCTGGGCCTGGCAGCAGGCCCCGGCTGTGTGCTGTCTGTGCCCAGTCTCCTCACTGGATATCCTCTTCCTGCCCCCGCCAGCTCCTCCACAGTGATGCCGCACAGCCACCCCAACCAGCCAGCACCCAGCTTCGCTTGGTAGCCTCAAGAAGCAGACACGATGGCTTCTGTTTGCACATTAGTCATTAAGGGCCGGGGCCAGGGTCCCTGGGTATCCGAGAAGAAACTGAGCCAAGCAGGTTATGGTCCCTCCCTGGATTGGGATGGTAGCAGGAGGTCACGAGTATGGAACAATGGCTGATAGGATAGTGGCTGGAGGAATTGCCATCTGAGAATGTCCATGCCAGTCTCGGTTTGCCTAGTCACACAGGACATAAACTTTTCATCTTCTACAAAAAGACAGTAGTTTTTTATTTTCTTTTTGTCATTTTTGTTCATTTATCTGTCTTTGAGAGGGTCAGGGTAGAGCACAGAAATGAAGAGACAAGGTGAATAAATACAGCAGTAGTGCTCACTAGACACGATGTTGAAAATGAACTGTACAACTTGTGGGTGGGATGGGAGGGGAAAACTGGGAGACAGCGAGGGAAGGGGTGTCATTGTTCAAAAAGAAATGTACTCATTACCTGACTCATGTAACTGTAACCTTTCTGTACATTACCTTTATAATAACAGTTTTTAAAATAAGTTAAAAAGACACTTATTTTAGGTTTTCATTCACAAGCAAAAAAAATCATTGTAACTGACACTAAAACTGAAATAATTTTGAAAATTCTCTCCAGAATTGCCTAGAAAGAAGGAAGATTTCAGTCCCTGGAATTTGGTAAACACACATACACATATGTATGCACATAGATATGTAAAGACATATCTGTCTATCCATCCATCTATCTCCACTTCACTTTCTGCTCACTTGGGTTCACTTGGTTTGTTAAATCTGTTCCTCTTCTTCAAAAACGTCCTCTGAGAAAGCTCAGCTCACAGGTTGTTGCCGCCTGGGCATCCTAACCTGCTCTGCCTATTGGTCAGGTCTTAGGGAAAGGGGAGGGGCTTGGACTAGGCTGAAGGAGAAAATGACCACGGGGAGAGGATCAGCCAGGCTGGTGGACTCCTGGTGTCTGGGAATGTGTGGACATGAAGGGTGACGCTTATGTATTAGATCATGACTGTGTTGATTTGTTCTTAGTGTGCAGGACAGAGCCATGACCAGAAGGGGGCAGCAGTAGGAGATGAATGCATGGGCCTCTAAATTCAGGTCCCAGTATACCTCGGCTTTCTTGTTCAACCTGAGCATCCTGGGGTCTTTGCTGAAAGCTGTTCTTTTCATCCAGGGAGGAAGACTGGGGTAGTCACCTCCCTGAGCTGGACCAACAGCTTTCCTATACTACATTCACTCAGGGGGCTCTAATTGGCATTCTCCTATCATATGCCTCTCCCTCCCTCCCCCCTCCCTCCGCCCCCCCCCCCCAAATTCTGGGGCTTAAACTCAGGGCCTTGGCTCAAGGCTAGCACTCTACTACTTGAGCCACAACACCACTTCCGGCCTTTTCTGTTTATGTGGTACTGAGGAAATGAACCCAGGGCTTCATGCATTCTAGGCAAGCACTCTACCACTAAGCCACATTCCCAGCCCTCATATCCACTTTTTACCATCTCTGTCTCATGCTTAACATTTTGCAAAAGTAATGTTTTACTTGGATTACATGCTTTCACTTTGTCCTAATCAATAAGACCAAAGAGATGGTGTCATCTAAATGTGACATAATTATTACAGTACAGAATGTGTCTGACATCTGAATATCATCTTGCTATCACCTGTAATTGACTGTATCACCTGGAGAAATATTGTATCACTTCATCAAATCCCTACACTGGCCTAATAAAGGTCTATTATGATATAATTTTATAGATGAGCAAACTGAAGCTCGGAGGCATTTATAAACAGCTTCTTCAAGAGTTCTCACCAGGGTGAGATATCACAGGAAATGTACATACTGCCCTATTATGTAACTGTGCCACCTTGTCAAAAAAATTTAATTAATAAATAATTTTTTTAAAAAAGGGATTACAGTTACCTAAGACAGGTAAAAAGTACATTTCTTTTTGGACAATATCACCTCTTTCCTCACTCCTAGTTTTTCCCTCCTGTCCCCACACACAAGTTGTATAGTTCATTAAAAAAAAAAAAGAGTTCTCACCAGAGGCAGGATTTGAACTAAGTTCTATCTGACTTAAAAGGCAAAGGGGAGGTGCTCTAGGGTAAAGAAGAGGAAGAAGTAAGATAAGGTAGAGAGGGTTATGGCAGGCCTGCCAGAAGCTGGTGCAGCCTCAAGAACTGCTGGCAACATGTATGTATGTGTTCAGTGAGTGCTCATCCTTGAGAATGACAAGGACAGATGGCGTGCGACCTTAGACCAGCCTCCTCTCTCCATTTCTCTCCTCTGCAGAACACAGTAGCCCTGTCACAAAGGCTAAACAAGAGGAACCTACATGTTACTGCAAAAAATAGGCTTCTAATATTTAAAAAAAAATTACTGTGAAAGCAAAAAGGCCTTTGTGTTCCAAATTCAATCCACTTGAGGTAAGTTGTAATCATACTTGGTAAATATTATCTTTTTCTACTTGTAAACCACTTAAAATAGGTTGAGCTGGGTGCTGGTGGCTTATCTGTAATCCTAGCTACTAAGGAGATTGAGATCTGAGGATCTGTGTTCAAGGCCAGCCAGAGGAAGGAAAGTCCATGAGACTCTCATCTCCAGTGAACTACCAGAAAACCAGAAGTGGCGCTACAGCTCAGTGTGATAGAGCCTTAACAAAAGAGCTCGAGGACAGTGTCCGAGCCCCAAGTTCAAGCCCCACAACTGACAAAAAATAAAAATAATTAGGCTAAAACTCCTTTGTACAACTACTTAAAGATAACCTTAAAATAGTAATAAAAATATAATATGAAACCATAGAATACTTTTATATTTAATAAGTGAGAAAGTGGTACAGGAGCCTGCAAACCCAAGAGGTGGCTGTAGAAAGTAAATATATATAGATAGATAGATAGATCTATCTATCTATAGATCTATCTATCTATATATATATATAGTTAGGTCCTCTCCCTGAGGGCTACATGCAGATGCCCCCACCTCATTAAGTCTCCACCCAGTTACCTGGGTAACCTGCAGACCTGGAGGCAGTCACATCCCCTTTCCCTGAGGTCATATCCTAATCCACCTGGCCACACCCCTTGCCCCTGCCCTAGATATAAGGCGGGGCTGGGTGGGGGTCTCTCTCCCTCTCTCCCTTCTCTCCGGCCATGGATCATCTTGGCCACAGGCCAGCAGTTCGGTAATAAACTTTCTCTTCTGCCTGAATACCGCGTGGCATTCTCCTTTACCGGCTACCTACTTTAAAAACCTAACATATATATTTATAATATATGAATATAAATATATATGGATATATTTATATGTAATAAAAATATAAAATAGTGACTGGTTCCTAAAGAGGAAATTGTTAGCTTTTGAGCTACCTCGGACCCCAAAGTTCCCCATCAAACCCAGTTTCCTAATATTCCAGCCCAATGTGCAGATGGGGTTTCAATCCAGGGCCTCACTGAGGAACCCTCAGGATGGATGGGGTGGTCTTTGCTCACATGAGTTTCACTCCCTCCAGCCAAGTGTCCTGGGTCACAGCATTGGAGAGCTGTTTTCCATGCGGCTGGGCTCAAGTGCCATTTTGATCTACAGAATGAGCAGGAGATGGGAGAGAAAGATGAAACGGTGGATGACATGGATCAAGATACATTAAACTCATAAACCGACACTGAATTGCAACCCTTTTTGTACAACTACTTAAAGACACTTTATCATCTTTTTTTTTTTTTTTTTTTTGGCCAGTCCTGGGGCTTGGACTCAGGGCCTGAGCACTGTTCCTGGCTTCTTTTTTTTTGCTCAAGGCTAGCACTCTGCCACTTGAGCCACAGCGCCACTTCTGGCCATTTTCTGTATATGTGGTGCTGGGGAATTGAACCCAGGGCCTCATGTATACAAGGCAAGCACTCTTGCCACTAGGCCATATCCCCAGCCCCTAAAATTACACTTGGTTTTTTTTTGGTTTTCATTTTTTTGGCCAGTCCTGGGCCTTGGGCTCAGGGCCTGAGCACTGTCCCTGGCTTCTTTTTGCTCAAGGCTAGCACTCTGCCACTTGAGCCACAGCGCCACTTCTGGCCATTTTCTATATATGTGGTGCTGGAGAATCGAACCCAGGGCTTCATGTATGTGAGGCAAGCACTTTTGCCACTAGGCCATATTCCCAGCCCCTACACTTTATCATCTTGAAAAAGAAAATTGTATATAAGATTTATGGCCCCTTCAGAGCTCACTAGCTAATTCTTTTCTTCCCCCAAATAGTCCTGGCTTGGAAGGACCTTGGTCACGGTTTCCGTGACTTTGTTTTTGCTAGGACTACTTAGATTTCATTCACTTACCATTTTAAGCAACACCATCACATATTGAATATCTTCCTCTGAGGAGGCAGGAACAGCTTTCTGGCCCAGGAGACTCTGCTCAGATTGAAACTGTCAGGATGACGGCTGGTTTCATGGTTAGCCCCTTGGGACTAGAAAAGTGAGAAGTTTCTACTTCACTTCTATGAAGAGGTAAGAGGACTACCTACCCAAGTGTGGCCTTTCAAGTTGACATGGAAGCCTGGTGCCTGTGGCTCATGCCTATAATCCTACTAGGAGGATCTGAGGTCATGGTCCTAAATCAGCCTGGGCAAGAAAGTCTGGGAGACTCTTGTCTCCAACTAACTAGAAAAAGCCAGAAGCGGAGGTGTGGCTCAAGTGGTAAAGCACGAGGTTTGAACAAAAAGCAAATCAGGAGTGGGGGACACTTGGACTCTTAAGTTTAAGCCCAAGTGCCAGCACAAAAATGAATATATAAGTAAATAAAGTTGAGAGCCTGCAAACCCAAGAGGTGGCTGTGGGTAACGGTGACCCCAACAGGCATTGATGCACTACAGTTCATAGCCACCTTCCAGCTGCCACCAGCAAACAGAGCCTAGAAGACATGGGAAGCGTGCCCCAACATCACACACAGCGGATTGCACTTCCTAGCTCTCAGTAGAGTGTGATTGGATACTGCCTACACGAGCCTCTTGTACAAGCAAAAACCACTTGCAAAATCATAACCTGTTTCTTCATAATTCAGTTCCAAAGTTTCTTGGTCTAAGCCAGGGCCCATAGGCACAACTGCACACAGGAGTACATTGTAGTAGATATTATACATAGTACACAGAGTAGAATTGAATGTTATATATATATAGTGTATAAATATATACAGTATATATTTTAACTGTAGTTAAAAAAAACACCAAAATGGGAGTTTTTGGTATATATATATATGAGTCTGAACATATGCTTTCCAGAACCTGGCATATCGCTTCATGATGATAAGGATCCAGTCTCCTAAGTTTTTGCTCTGCATTCTCAATATATATGTAATATTTTGATATTGAGTTGATACAGCTCCCACTATTATGTGTGTATTTCAGCTGGTGAGAAGAAAAAGGAGCAAGAGAGGACTTCCTGGCTTCCTTTAAAAACACAGTCTAGAAATTCTAAACATCAGTTCCACTTTCAATTCCACTTCCATTCCATTGGACTAGATGTTACTCACATGGCCACACCTAGTGCAAGGGAAGCTGGGAAATGTAGTCTTTTTTTTTTTTTTTTTTGGCCAGTCCTGGGCCTTGGACTCAGGGCCTGAGCACTGTCCCTGACTTCTTCCTGCTCAAGGCTAGCACTCTGCCACTTGAGCCACAGCACCACTTCTGGCCGTTTTCTGTATATGCGGTGCTGGGGAATCGAACCTAAGGCCTCGTGTATCTGAGGCAGGCACTCTTGCCACTAGGCTATATCCCCAGCCCCGGAAATGTAGTCTTATCTGTGCAGCAATGAGGCTACTGAAACATTGTTTAAGGAAAAGGAAAGAAGGTTAATGTCGGAGAGCTACACAAAGACAGAAAATAAATCAGTGAATCCTGCCAAGTTTGAGGACACATGCATACCTTCTGTGGGTGGTAGGACATAAAGCAAGCAGGTCCTCACCTTGAGAACCAGTCTCTTTCAACCTAGATAAAGAACACTCCAATGCAGAAATTCAGGCTCATTGTTTTCTAAAGAAGTGAGAAATCAACCATTTTTAGAACACAAAAATTCCTAATCTTAAAAATATTGGCTAAACCTCTCAGTGGACTAAATCACAGCCCACTGACTACTGTTTGGGACATTATATTAGATCTCATTTGTATGCTAGTATCAATTGTGCTTAAGTCTCCACCTGAGATGCAAAACTCCTGAAACCCCAAATGAGAGCTAAAGGGCAAATAAAGAGCTGGGAGCAAAACAAACCCTTAAGTCATTTGTTTGGGTTGGTAGTTGGACAGTGGAACAAAAGGAAATCAAAGCTCAGCCATGCCTGCAGCCCTCAGACAATACACCTTACCTTCAGGTGTGAAAGACTTCCCATCTCTCTGGGTAGAAATGGCCCAGTTGTTAGTTAATGATTAATGATCTGGAGGATGGACATTCAGTTTTTCATGTAGAAGGTGGAGAAGATATGCAGATGGGAGGAAAAAACTGGGAGAGAGAGCGAGGGAAGGAATGACAATGTCCCAAAAGAAGTATACTCTTTACCTGACTTATGGAATTATAGCCAAAAATAATAATAAAACAAGATGGAGAAGGTATGTATGGTGATCATGAAAATGTGTCACTGGCTTTGTCATCGTGGAAAGCATGATTGTCACTTAGTGCTTCCCGTCTGGCCACCACCACCCAAGGGCCAAAGGAGCTGCTCCCAGTGAGTGACTAAACAGAAAACAAGTGTTTCCCCAATCATAGGTTTGGGCTCCAGAACTTCTCACCCTGACCAAATACAAAATACACTTACAATTTTGTTCATATGGAAGTAGGTTAGCTAACTTACTCAGAACACCTTCCCAGAGATGGAGACAATGTTTAAAACCAAGTGTGTCCAGCTCTGAAGCCCAGTTCATATACTACATGCCTGTGTCTTCCTTGCCAGTGTCTACTATATTCAAATACCACTGCATATGATCTTTGTTACTTCTATCATTTATGAACAGAACAGTACTCATACAATCAACTTCATATTTTTTCTTTAGCTGAATTTTGAAATTTGAGTATCTTTATTTCTGGTCCTGGAGCTTGAACTTAGGGCCTGGGTGCTGGGTGCTGTCCTTGAGCCTCTTTGTGCTCAAAGCTAGTGCTCTACCTCTTGAGCCAGAACACCACTTCTGGCTTCTTCTGAGTAGTTTATTGAAGATAAGAGTCTCATAGAGTGGGCTGGGGATATGGCCTAGTGGCAAGAGTGCTTATCTTGTATCCATGAAGCCCTGGGTTTGATTCCCCAGCACCACATATATAGAAAATGGCCAGAAGTGGCACTGTGGCTCAAGTGGTAGAGTGCTAGCCTTGAACAAAAAGAAGCCAGGGACAGTGCTCAGGCCCTGAGTCCAAGACCCAGCACTGGCAAAAAAGAAAAAAAAAATTAAAAAAAAGAGTCTCATAGACTTTCTTGCCTGGGCTGGCTTTGAACTGTGATCCTCAGATCTCAGCTTCCTGAGTAGCTAGGATTACAGATGTGAGTCACCAGCACCTAGCTGTATATTTTTAAAGGAAACATGCTTATCTCTAAAGTAAATGGCAAACTTCTCTCTTGTATCATAACTTACAGATAATCCTAAAAATAATTAGAATAACAATGAAACAATATTGTCAAACTTTGGATAATATTTACCATATATCTGATGGTTTTGTGAGGGAAGGTTGAGAGAGGATTTCAGTATCATAGCCCAGCCTGGCCTGGAACTATGTGGCCCCAGCTGACCTCAAAATGACTAAACTCCCATCTTAGCCTCTTGAGTGTTGGGATTATATACGGGTACAGCTGGCCATATTGTAATATTTACCTAGACAACTATATTTAACAAGAGACTCTAAATTTGAGGCCTGATCTCATTTGATTATTTGTTTATGGTGCTGGGGGGACAGGGTAGGAGGGTCAAACACAGGCCCTGTAGATAGCCCTGCTCTGCCACTGAGACCTCCTTTCTTGTCTTCTAATAAAGAAAAGAGAGATTCACAAGTGTTAGATAATAAAGATGAATTAGTTTCAGTCTTTTTTTTTCCCTTGACCACAAAGGATGACTCCATGGCAAAAGGGCCAGCATCCTCAGTGTATAAGTCAATGTGCCAGTGGTTAATTGGAGATGGGATTCTCACAGACTTTCCTGCCCAGGCTGGCTTTGAACTATAATCCTCAGATCTCAGCTTCTTGAGTAGCTAGGATTATTATGAGCCAACAGCACCCAGCTTGGATGATATTCTTTAGGAAATAGGATGGAGGTGAAAGTGGAGAATACTCACTTGAACAAGAATAAAGAACTAGGTACAATCATCCTGCACCTAAAAGAAAATACAAGCAAATCCATTTCGCCAGTTTCCCTGCCTCGGCAGGTTCTCAGTGCACACAGTACCCGGGTTTATCTGGAAGATGCAATCTTTTTACAAGAAAAACCCACCAAGGCCTGCAGCCGGAGTGAACCCTGTCTTTTAAGCAGGTGTATCCGGAGGAGAACTAAAACAGGGCTCTGTGGTTAGGCTGCTGGGGCAGAGGGGTTCAGCACATTCACAAATCAGCCTGGGAGGAGGTCCAGCCGCGCACACCCCAGCACAGGACAAATGGCGGACCTGATTGCCTTTCAGTGCAGGACCCAGTGCTGATGGAGCAGCCCAGGTCACGGGCCTGGGCTCTGTCCAAACAGGCTCCACAATGTGGCGTCAGTGGAAGCACAGGGCAAGAAGTCACAGTTGGCGGTCCAGGTTTCAATCAGAAAAGACCAGAGCAGCCAGAAGACAGACAGTGTGCAGGACAGGGCTGGGGAGCCAGCGAGAATGTGGAAGGCGGCCCTCACCCGCCCCCTCCCTGGCTCTGAGTGCCCTAGCCGGTGCCCACTGGGTCATTTGTACTGGATTTGTGAAGTGGCTGGCAAATTTCGCTGAATGTGGAATTGGAGAAAGTTCTGGAAGCCACAGAGAAGTGTTTCAGGCTCGTTCACTGTCCCAAGTCTGGGTCTTGCACTCTCTTTGGCAGATGGGAACCTGTAGTGAGTTGTAGAGAGCCCAGGTCTGACAGAGGCTCTCTAGCAGGTTGGAATCTTATACTTCCTCAGGCCCCTGGGTTTCCGACTGAGGATCCCTTCAAGTACATCATCACCCTCCACAGACTGGGGAGGAGAAGAGGACGAATAACTAACACTTGTCAAGTGCTAAACTCCTTACATGGCTTATCTGGTTTTGTGCTAGACTTCCTATAAATTGGTGTGTGTGTGAGAGAGAGAGAGAAAGAGATGGACAGACAGACAGACAGAGAAAGCTCTGCCCTTGGCCAGGAGTCAACCAGGAACTGGCAAGGATCACGAGGCAAAGTGAAGCCCAGGTCTGACCTCCATCTTTAAACTCGGAGCACCACAGCGCCTTTGCATTCAGACATAACCTGAGTTCAGAATCAGTTTCTATCTGTGGCCAGAGAGGTGACCTTGGGCAAGCCACTTGATCACTGTGACACATTGTCCACATTATCCTATTTGTAGTAAGGAGGATGATAGTGTCTATCATACACTGGTAAGAAGAGAAGTTAGATGTGGTCATAGGAGGAATACACATTGCATGGTATCTGGTATTCAGGAGGAGCTTAATAATGGTAAGCACTTGCCTGTGGGAGTGTCCAGCCGCTGCTTACTATTGACCTACACAAAACATCTACTTCACCTCAATCTCCCCTCTGCAGCTCCTCTGGGAACAGGAAGTTCAAGACCAAGGAAAACTCATCTTCCTTCAGCAGCTTTTCCCTGCTGAGCTGTGTACCGGGAACCATGACAGGCCTCACAAAATGCCCGCAGAATCAAGAATGTCTGATGACAGTGACAATATCCAGGAGGTAGATGGCATCATAGAGCTGTTTGTAAAGAAAGGCAATACACCTTGGAGACCAAGTCAGTGTGCTACACACCTATTTGTCTCTCCAACATTTCAGAGGAGGCTCCTGTGAGCACTGAACGTAGCAATGTCCATTCTTTGAGGAGAAACAGGAAGTTTGCAAACATTCTGCACAAGATGATTTTACAGCAAGTTTTTTTTTAACCCTGCTCCTACGAAGAGGTAAAAGCTAAAATTCCCTGACCCTTGATGTAGGTGGGACTTATGAAACCATGTGACTTCCAAAACTACATTATAAAAGGTATTTGAGTGGGCTGCTTGTTCTTCAATCCTGACTGCCATAGGAGAAGGAAGCCCAATCAACCATGAAGAGTTCAAGTATAGGTGCCCTGGTTCTCAGCAACTGGTGAGACGTTACTTAGTGAAGTTTCGAGATAACTCCTGCTTTAATTGTTATCTGACTAATCTCACAAGAGACCAAAAGGGAGAAGTGCTTTCTGGGCACAGGCAACAAAGTGGTGACTGTTCTGGTTCCACATTCAGAGTAATATACAACAGTAAGTCACTAAACACTACAATATACTTCACAAAGCTCTGCTTACATGTTACTGTGAATTACCACGAGCTTTACATTTCTATTGATTCTTAGGAACTCTTAGGGCAGTGATTTATTGTTGTTAGGCATTTATTAAATATTTTTGTGACTTATAGTCATGATTTTTATTTAGTTTAATTGTAATAAGAACTGGAAATGAGTTTCTTTGGATATTTTTCTAAAGAAAAAAATACTAAGCCTAAGATATATTTTTGTTTTATTTTATTTTGGTAATGTAGAGTTTGAACTAAGGGGTTTGCATTTGTTAGACAAAAACTCTTGTCACTTGAGCTACATCTTTAGCCCTTTTGACTCTGGCCTTTGCACAATATATGGGGTAGAGGAGTGACAAATTTCAATCTGAGATCATAGAGAGATGAAATAACTCTAACAGCCACTTGAACCAAAGCTGGTTGATGAACCCAAGCAGGCAGGGAGGCAATAGCTAAGAGCACAGAGTTGAGAGTCTGTGTACCTGTATTCTGACTTCTCCCTACCACCAGTCCAGCCTTCCACTCTGACTCCTTCTGTCTTCTTCCTCCTGAAGGCTGGGATTTTGCAGGTGTGCACAACCAACACCCCATTACTCTAAGCCCTTCACTCTTGCCTATTGTCTATGGACAAAGCATAAATTATTTCAAATCAAATCCACCCACCTCCTCAACTACCCCTAGGACATGCCTTTCTCTTCTGTTCTTTCTTTTTCTTTTTTGATTCAGTATAGAGCAGGGTCTCCAAGGAGGAGAAATTAAGATTCTGAATCAGCAGTTAAAAGCTGCATGGCCTGAGGGAAGTCACTTAGCCTCACTGTTAAAACTGTCATAAAACCATGGCAACCGATTCCCAGAGAATGGCTTCCACTAAAGAGTCCAATTGTGAACATCAGCCTCAATCAACCAAAGGAAGGGAGGTATTATGTTCTAAGTGGCTGGCTCCAGCCCCCACAGCACCCGAAGGTACTAAACGCAGCCCAGCCCCCACAGGCTTTCTGCCAGCCCACTGGGGACTCCTATGAGCACAGATGCCCAACGATTACCCCTGCCCACTCTTAGCCCTGTTCTTTTCCACAGGGAGGTTCTCTCCTGAAGGAAACAAGGGCTACGATTTGGAAGGATCCGACTTTGGCTGTATGCACTATCCTAAATCAGCTCCTCGCCATCCTGACAGCTTCTCCTTCTCAGCTTCAAGGAGGTGTGACAAAGCTGCAGAATGGGAAGAGGGGAAGCTCAGGAAACCATTTTCTATTTTCTTTCACTCTTTTTGTTTTCTTGCCATTTCACCCACTCTCTCAGTTGATCTTGGAGCCTCCCCCTCCAGGTCTCATCATCTCCTTCCTTGGCCTCACATATTTTTGTTTGTTTGTTTTGTTTTTGTTACCAGTCCTGGCGCGTGGACTCAGGGCCTGAGCACTGTCCCTTGCTTCTTTTTGCTCAAGGCTAGCACTCTACCTCTTGAGCCACAGCGCCACTTCTGGCTTTTTACTATATGAGGAAGCAAACCCAGGCCTTCATGTATACGAGGCGAGCACTTTACCACTAGGCCATATTCCCAGCCCAGCTGCACATATTTGGAGCACAAGTTCTTTCCATTTTCATCCAGATGTGTAAGAAAATAAAGCTTGGCCTCCAGCTGTACCTCAGGGATGGCAAAAGTCATCAGTGCTCTGTGCCTCATTCCCAGTTCCCACAGACATCCCTCCATGGGAACAGTTCAATGCTTAGGGGTCAAGTGTTTTCTGTGCACTTTGGACAATTTATTTTAGACTGACTGATGCATTTTCCCACCCCCTTCTATCTCACTGTCACCTGCAAAACTGAAGACAGTCAAGAAATAATAGAAGCGAACTTTCTTAGTGTCTCCCTTTGGCCCAGCTAGATGCTAAGTATATTATATGCATTATACCTCATTTAAGCCTTGTAATTACATTCTCAGGTCAGTATTTATCATTATCTCACCCAATATGAACTATGATTTTTTATGGCCATTCCTGGGGCTTGAACTCAGGGCCCGGGCACTGTCCCTGAGCCTCTTTGTACTCAGGGCTAGTGTCGTTTACCACTTGAGCCACAGCGCTGCTTCTGGTTTTTGAGTGGTTAATTGGAGATAAGAGTCTGACAGGGACTTTTCTTCTTGGACTGGTTTTGAACCACAATCCTTGGATCTCAGCCTTCTGTATAGCTAGCCACAGACATGAGCCACCAGTGCCTGGCTAAAAATTATGATCAAACTTATATTTGGAAAAGTTAACAACTTGTCTGAGATCACTCAGGGGTTTAAGTTTTGATCATCTAGTTCCATGGCTTTCGTTTGGTAAGACATGGTCCACTGGTTATTGAATGGTCCTACATCTTTTTTATGACAATTAGATCAAAGTTTACTTGAGGCCCAGAACTGATTTGTCAACAGGAGGTAATGTGGAAATGTTATGTCATGGGTCTCTTGTACATGTTCTATAAGATGGTCACCAAACCCATTGTGGATGGAAAATGTGAAATGCCCTGTGCTTACTCAGGTTTCTCACAGAAGGTAAAGACTTTGAGTCATTTTCATTGAAGACACCCAAATGGTAGCTAAGGGTATTCTTTTTGATGTGGCTTTTCTCTCAAACTTATCTTGCCAAACTGCTAAGGAAATAAGATTCCTTTCATTTGATTAAATTTCTACTTGTCTTACCTCAGGAGGAAGAGAAAGCAAAGAGAAGGATAGCCGAGCTTACTTGCGTGTCATGTTAAGATGGCTAAACACACTGACAGTCAGCCTTCGCTGTGTTCATGTGTTTATATACCAATAGGTAATAAAAAATATTAATGCTAGAAAAGAAGAAACGAGAGGACCACTCATTGAGTTTTCTTGCTTAGCTTCTTACTTACAACCTATAACCTGATCCTCTTTAGCCATGAGTCATCACATGATCGAGACACGCATTTCCCTTTCTTGGTATTCTTTTCTCTCCAGAGTCAGGAACATCCTGGATGTAGGAAAGGAGAGAGAGTGTGTGTGTGTGTGTGTGTGTGTGTGTGTGTGTGTGTGTGTGTGTGTGTGTGTGCAGGATCTTGAACCTGAGCCAGAGCTCCATGTCTAGCTTTTTGGTGGCTAACTGGAGATAAGTGTATAAGGGACTTTCTTGCCTGGGCTGGATTTGAACTATGATCCTCAGATCTCAGCTTCCTGAGTAGCTAGGATTATAAGCATGAGCAAGTGGTACCTGGCCTGAAGGGAATATCTTGTCTCAGTCTCTTTGCTCAGCTGAACACAGGAAGCTTTTAAGATAATTAACCAACAAGAGTAGAAAAGAATCTCCCTCCCACCCCCCGCAATGAATCTTCCTAAGGCACAGAAAGAGAAGATGAACACAACCAAAAAGATACAGGAAACTATAAATCTCACTTGATAAATAGGCTAGCAAATGAGTATTCAGAAACAGTCAAACATCACAAAAACAAAAAAAGACAGGAATTACTGTATATATTTAAATAATTGTGAATATTAATGGTCTCAATTCTCCACTCAAAAGACATAGATTGACTGGGCACTGCTGGCTTGCATCTAATCCTAGACACTCAAGAGCCAGCTTGGGCAAGAAAGTTCATGAGATTCTCCAATGAACCACCAAAACATTGAGTATAGAGCTGTGGCTCAATTGGTAGGGTACTAACCTTGAGCAAAAAGCTCATAGACAACATCCAGTCCCTAAGTTCAAACTCTAGGACCAACACAAAGACAAAAAAGAGTGAATCATTTATTGTCTAGAAGAAACACACCTCTCTGGCTCACTACTTTAGACAAACTCAGGCTTAAAGTGAAATAAAAAGATTTTCCAAGGAATTGGAACCTGAAAGCAAATGAGTAGCTTTACTAACAAAGCATACTTAGAAATTAATCCAAAAAGACAAGCCATCAAGAGGATATATAACTGTAAACATACACATGGAACATCAACACGCCAAATTTAATACAATAAACACAATAGGACATAAAAAGCACAGATAAACCCCAAATGAATAACACTATGTGAGCCAATATCCTACTTTCATTAAGAGATATGTCATCCAGACCCCCCCAAAATCAATATAGACACTTCAGAATTAAACTCTGTGGATCAAATTGATTTAGCTGACAACTACAGAACATTACACTCAGAAGCTGAAGAACACACATTCTCAGCAGCCCATGGAACTTCCCCCAAACAGATCATATTTTAGGACATAAAGCAAGTCTTAACCTCAAGAAATTTGAAATAACCTTCAGGCTCTTAGAAGGACAAGAATAAGCCAAATCTCAAAAAGTAGTTAGAAAGAAGTAACAAAGGACAGGAAGAAATAAGATGGAAACTAATAAAAGAAACAAAGAATCAATGAAAAAATATGTTGGTTCTTCAGTAGCAAGGGAATGAAAGTGCAGAGAGGAAGGAATAAACATGACTGAAGTACCTCATACACATGCATGAAAATTGTAAAATAATATAAAAATAAATATAAAAAATATTTTTTTTAAAAATGAGGGAGTAATATGTATGACAAGAACTGTGCTCCCTACCTTATGTATATAACTGTAGCCCCTCTGTACATCACCTTGACAATAAAATTAAATTAACAAATAAATAAAGTAAAATTATTTTTAAAGAGGGGGTAAGAAAGAGTTATACAGGGGGTGAATTTGATCAAAGTACATTGTATCTATGTATGGATACATCAAAATGAAACCTCTTAACTAACCAAAAGAAAGAGGGAGAAAACCCAAATTAATAAAATTAGATATGAAAAACACGATGTCATAATACCAATGAAATTCAGAAGCACAGTGGGGATTATTTTAAAAAGTTATATTCTGGGCTGGGGATATAGCCTAGTGGCAAGAGTGCCTGCCTCGGACACACGAGGCCCTAGGTTCGATTCCCCAGCACCACATATACAGAAAACGGCCAGAAGCGGCGCTGTGGCTCAAGTGGCGGAGTGCTAGCCTTGAGCGGGAAGAAGCCAGGGACAGTGCTCAGGCCCTGAGTCCAAGGCCCAGGACTGACCAAAAAAAAAGTTATATTCTACACAGAAATGTAGGGACTAAGGGTGAACAAATACAGCAGTGGTACTTAGTAGGCACTATGTTGAAAATGAACTATACAACTTGTGGGTGGGGATGGAAGGGAAAAAGTAGGAGCGCGCAAGGGAAGGGGTAACATTGTCCAAAATAAAATGTACATGATTTATGTAACTGTAACCCCTTTGCACATTACCTTTATAGTAACAATTAAAAATTAAATTTAAAAAGTTATATTCTAATAAACTGGAGAATTCAGAAGAAACAAATTTCTACATGCAAACGATGTATCTAAATTGACCCAAGAAGACATTAACCATTTAAACAGATGGATAATTACAAATAAGATTGTAGTAGTAATAGTCTCCCAATAAAGAGACACTCAGGACCAGATGGATTCATTGCCACATCTCACCAGACCGTTAGGGGAAAACTAACTTTAATGTGACTCAAACTGAAGCATAAAATAGAAAGAGAAATAATGCTACTAACCTCATTCTCTAAGGTCCATCTTACCCTGATACCCAAACTGGATAAGAATACAACAAAAGAAATTTAAAGACCAATTTTCTCAGTAACTATATACACAAAAATTCTCAAATGAATTATTTGCAAACTATACTCATATCTCTTACCTTGTACAAAAATTACCCTGCATAGAACAGGTAAAAAAAATGTTAGTATAAGCCGGCACCAGTGGCTCACCCTGTAATCATAGCTACTCAGCAGGCTGAGATCTAAGGATTGAGATTTTAAGCCATCTTAAGAAAGCCTGTGATACTCTTATCACCAGTTAGCTGCCACCAGAAAACTGGAAGTGGCTCTATGGCTCAAAGTAGTAGAGCACTAGCCTTGAACAAAAAAAAAGCTCAAGGACAGCGCCCAGACCTTGGCCTCAAGCCCCATGACCACCACCAACAACAAATCTTTGCATAAAGACCTCAGACTTAGAAAGCACTACACAAAATCACAGAGAAAACACTTGAAATGTAGACATAGACATGAAGAAGTTCAACATCCTTAGCCGTAAGAAAATGCAAATCAAAACAACATTGAAATTCTCTCACCTCAGTCAGAATGGTCATCATCAAGAAACCCTTGCTAGAATAATAAATTAGTGTAGCTACTATGGAAATCGATATGGAGGTTCCTCAAAAAAACTAAAAATTGCATATATAATTAATATATAATATAATATGATATAATAATATGATTTCACTGTAACAGTCTAAGATATATATCTGAGGAATGTAAGTCAGCATGAAATAGAGACAGCTGACAGCCATGTTTATAGCAGCACTGTTTACAACAGCCAATCTAAACAATCAGTCTTGGTGTTTGTTTTTCAAAGAAATTGACCTGACAATGAGGTTAACACATTTATCATGAGGTTTATTCTGTTAAGATCAGTCTAGATGTTCAACGAGTGGATAGAAAATGTGGTATATGTACACTATAGAGAATTCTTCAGGCATAAAGAAGAATGAAATTATATTGTTGGCAGAAAATGAATGAATCTAGAGACCACCATGCTGAACAAGATAAACCAAGGGAGATATCACATGTTCTCACTAATATGCAGAATCCACACCTAAAATAGTAGTAGTAGTAGTAAAAGAGAAACATTTTGTTAGGGGGATCAGCATGAGGTGGAATAAAGAGAAGGATGGAGAGTGAATATAACAACAGAATGTTATACATATATATGAAAATAGTATAATGAAACATGCTAAGCATTTTTTTGTTGCTATTGCCATTTGGTTGTGGGGCTTGAACTTGGGCCTGGGCGCTGTCCCTGAGGTTTTTTGTTCAAGTCTAGTGTTCTACTACTTTGAGCCACAGGGCCACTTCTGGTTTTCTGGTGGTTAATCGGAGATTAAGAGTCTCACAGGCTTTCCTGCCCCAGGCTGGTTTTGAACTATGATCTTCAGATCTCAGCCTCCTGAGTCTAGTTAGGATTACAGGTGTGAGCCACTGGTACCGTTTAAATACTGTTTTGGGTTTTTTGTTTTGTTTTGTTTTGTTTTTGCTGTTGTTTCACTTTGATTTGTGCCAGGCTTGAATTCAGGGCCTGGAAACTATCCTTTAGCTTTTTTGCTCAAAGCTGTTGCTCTACCACTTGAGCCACCTCCACCTCCAGCTTTTTATTGGTTAATTGGAAATGAGTCTCACAAAGTTTCATGACTGGCTTCAAACCATGATTCTCAGATCTCAGCCTCCAGAGCAGGTATGATTGCAAGTATGAGTCACTGACCCCAACCTAGGCACTGTTTTGCAAGTGAGGAGGCGCTAGGCACAGTGGCTCAAGACTGTGATACTAGCTAGCTATCTGGGAGGTGGAGATTAGGGAAATCATGGCTTGAAGCCAACCTAGACATAAAATTCCATCTCAACGAGTGGCTGGGTGCATGCTGTTAGTTTCTGCCACACAGGGAAAATAGAAGTTTTGCAGCCCAGGTTAGCCCTATTATAAAGCAAGACCCTACTTTGAAAATAACCAGTGCACAAAGGAGCTGAAGGTATGGCTTAAGAGACAGAGTATCTGCCTACCAAATATTTTTGTGCGGCTCTGAGTTCAATCCCCAGTACTCCCCAAAAAGGGAGAAGAAGGACAAGAAAATATAGTTGAGATGAATTTAATCAAAGTAAAATATATGACTATATGGAAATATTATATTGCAACCCTTTGTACAATTAATTTACACAAAGAAAAATTTAAAATGAAACACTTTTCTGGGAGGTAGGAGTAAAGATATGTTTTATTTTTAATTATTCTTTTGTGCTTTCTCACTCTAGTGTTTTATAGTGCTAATGGAATTATAATAAAAACAAAAATAGACATTCATTTAAAAAGCTTGTAAATGAGCTGGGAATATGGCCTAGTGGCAAGAGTGCTTGCCTTGCATACATGAAGCTCTAGGTTTGATTCCTTGGCACCACATGTATAGAAAATGGCCAGAAGTGGTGCGGTGGCTCAAGTGGCAGAGTGCTAGCCTTGAGCAAAAGGAAGCCAGGGACAGTGCTCAGGCCCTGAGTTCAAGGCCCAGGACTGGCAAAAATAAATAAATAAATAAATAAATTTAAAAAGCTTGTAAATTAGATGACATTTACAACTCTAAAGATCTCAAATAGAAATCTGGGTTTCTGTCTTCTGAAAACTTGAAAGACTGGACATAATAGATTAAAACCCTAATGGCCTCAATTCTTCACCCCTCCCTTCACCAACACATTTTGTAATGTCGCTCTACAATTCTTCCTATGAGGAGTTGGTATTTGTTTTCCCCCTCTTGATTTCCAGGTTTGCCTTCTGGCCTTCCTTGGTCAATAGAATCTGACAGAAATGACAATGTGCCAGTGCTAGGTTTGAACCTATGAGGGCTTGTTTACTTTCATTCTCCTTCTTGGAACTCTCCTAAGATAATGAATGAACAAGGCTGAGCTTCCCTGCTAGGAGGCGAAAGGCCATTGCAAACAAGGAGTCACTGTTGTCCCAGTCAAGACATATTTAGGAACGGAGCCAAAACCAGCAAAGCCAACTCAAAGCTAATGTAGCTGTTGTCTACTAAGTACATGAATAAATCCATTCAACACTAGAGCCATCTACCTGATCCACAGATTGTTAGTAATAATCAGTTTGTTTATTTCTTCATTGGTACTGGGGCTTAAAGTGAGGGCCTAGGTGCTGCCCCTTTGTGTTTTTGGTTTTTTTTTGCTTAAGGCACTACCACTTGAGCCACAGTCCAGCTTTTGCTTTGGGCTGGTTAAATAGAGAGAAGAGTTTCATGGACTTTCTTACCCAGACTGGCTTCAATTCATGATCCTCAGATCTCAGCCTCCTGAGTAGCTAGGATTATGGGTGTGAGCCACAAATGCCTGGCATAAGTGCTACTTGTTTTAAGCTACAGTTTCAGGAATATTTGTTACCTATCAATAGCTAGCTGATATACCTGAATGGTCCTTGAGGACCATTTTGCCACACCCATTGTTCGTGCCACTCTTTTTCTTTCTGTCATAGTAGCTGAGTTATTATCATTCTTGAGTTTTACTTTCCACATCATTGGTTAAGAATAAATTTAAATTCTATAATACCAATCACTATCAAAACTTAGATGCCAAAATGTATCGAGAGAACTATATGAAGTCTTAGAAAATTGGGAGGAGAGGAAAGTCTTCTAACAGTGATTCCTATTGAAGGCCTTACCTCTCCCCTCTTGGCCCAATCTTTTTATGTATCTGAAGATGGGATATGAAGGATTGACCCTTGCCTTAAATCCCTAGGTCAGATTGACCCTCATCTTATTTCCTCAAGTCAAGCAAAATACCAGATGCACAGGAATATGCTTGATCACATGCTTGACCGCCTGCAGTCACTCCAACCTAGGCCTGGCTGAAAGTCCTAGTCCCCCCAGGTAGGACATTCCACTCCGTACTTAACCAAAGGCACCCGAACCTAGCAGCTTGATTTTCACTCCTTTGTTTCCTTGTTAAGACCCAAATAAGCCAGACCCCAAAGCGGCCTCCTTACACAACCTCCACTCCCACGGGAAGGTTATGCCCCTCAGTGTGCCTCAATGAACAGTCCTAGCCTGTTGAAGATTGAATCCGGCCTTTTTCCTTTCTCCTCCATTTTCCTATCACCTATACCCACCCGACCCCTAGAGATACTTCAGTTTGAGCTGCTTTAACCCCTCTCAGCCTTGTGTTTTTCTTTAAAGCGAGGGGGTAGGAGGAGAACACATCCTTGTGAGAAGTCATTAAGATTTGAGTCAGGTTTACCAGAGTAGCATAGTCCTTTACTACATACATTCCAGAGCTCTACTGCCAGGGTTTAAGTCCCAGATTTTGACACTAGCTAAATCTATATGTCATCCCTACCATTACTCTGGCAAATGTTCAACAAATCTACATTAAGTTCTTTCCCACTTGAAGAATTGTTTCCCATCCTTTCTATCAATCAAAGTTAATCCCTAGTCTCTCCAGGACTCTTTCGGGGGACACACAGCTGTAATCCTAGCTCCTCAGAAAGCTGAGATCTGAGGATTGTGGTTTGAAGTCAGCCCAGGCAGGATAGTCCAAAAGACTTATCTCCAACAAACTTCCGAAAAAAGCCACAAGTGGGACTGTGGCTCAAATGGTAGAATGCTAGCCTTAAGCAAAAAAAAAAAGCTCAGGGACAACATCCAGGCCCTGAGTGTAAGATCTAGGACCAGCAAACACACACACACACACACACACACACACACACACACACACACTATACTCATTAAAGTACTAAGGCCTTCTTCATTTCTGTTACTTTCCTCCTGCACAGTGTACACAGCTCAAGTAGTTTATTTTTGTTGCTTAACATTGCAAGTAACCCTTAAAAATGTCAGATTTTAGAGTGTTAAAAAGAAATGTCTACAATTATCTAAGAATTATCCTTCTCTTTGTTCTCACTGCACATTTGTGTGATCTCAATTTTCTCTAGACATTTCACTTACCACAACAAGTTGTAAATCACAGCAGGCTGAATGCAGAAGCATATATGAAATGTAGCTATTATCTATTAAGTTAGGCATTAAAGCTACTGGCAAAAAAAATAAACAATTGTGCTGTTCTTTTCTTTTTTCTTTTCTTTTCTTTCAGTATGAGACTGGAACGCAAACTCAGTACTGTGGCTTTTGCCTGCTGGCTAGCGCTCTACCAATAGAGACACTCCTCCAACTCCATACTGCACTCTTTTGTTGTTGTTGTTTTTTTTCTTTCTTTCTTTTTTTTTTGGCCAGTCCTGGGGCTTGGACTCAGGGCCTGAGCACTGTCCCTGGCTTCTTTTTGCTCAAGGCTAGCACTCTGCCACTTGAGCCACAGAGCCACTTCTGGCCATTTTCTGTATATGTGGTGCTGGGGAATCGAACCCAGGGCCTCATGTATATGAAGCAGGCACTCTTGCCACTAGGCCATATCCCCAGCCCCATACTGCACTCTTTTAAGAACAATTTTTTTGTGTAAGGATAGTATAATTTTTGGTTTTGTTTTTGCCAGCCCCAGGGCTTGTACTCAGGGCCTAAGCACTGTCCCTGGCTTCTTTTTGCTCAAGGCCAGCACTCTACCACTTGAACCACAATACCACTTCTTGATTTTTTTTTTGCCAGTCCTGGGGCTTGAACTCAGGGCCTGAGCACTGTCCCTGGCTTCTTTTTGTTCAAGGCTAAGCACTGTACCATTTGAGTGACAGTGCCACTTCTGGATTTTTCTCTTTTTTTTTTTTTGTAATTTATTTATTAATTAAAGAAAAGTTTTTTTTGACAAGGTGTTGTGCAAAAAGGGTACAGTTACATAGTAGGGCAGTGTGTACATTACTTGTGATATCTTACATCCTGTTTTTCTTTCCCTTCCCTAGGTCAGTAGACATATATACAATATACAATGTACCAAGAACATATACAATAGCCTTGGGCTTTAAATGTAATGTCGACAATAGACAATATGTCGACAATAGTCTTATATGAACATACATACATAGCTTTTGAGCAATTGTGATCCACTGAGAGGTCAATTTTTGATCTTTATATGTTGAGTAGTTGTTTGGTTTTAGTTACATAGTGTAGGGTCACTGACCCAAACCTGTGGGAAATACCATTTGACAAGAAGTTTTTGGTTTCATAGACCTGATCTCTACTGTCTCCCCTTCCTCCCACCTTAACAGTCATATATCAGGGAGATCATGCCCCTTTGTTTTCTGTGTTCTAGGCTTGTTTCACTCAACATTATTTGTTCAAGTTCTGACCATTTCCCTGCGAATGCCAATATTTCACCATTCCTAATCGCTATGTAGTATTCCATTGTGTATAGGTACCATATTTTTTGGATCCACTCATCTGTGGAGGGGCATCTGGGTTGTTTCCATATTTTGGCTATTGTGAATTGTGCAGTGATAAACATGGAAGTGCAGATGTCTTTTTGATATCTTGGGACCTGTTGTTCAGGATAGATGCCTAGGAGTGGTATGGCTGGGTCATAGGGTAGGTCTATGTTGAGCTTTTTGAGAAACCTCCATACTATTCTCTAAAGTGGTTGTACTGATTTGCACTCCCACCAACAATGGAGGAGGGTTCCTCTTTCCCCGCACCCCCTCCAGCATTTGTTGTTGCCTGAGTTCAGAGTATAGGCCATTCTAACTGGAGTGAGGTGGTATCTCAGGGTTGTTTTAATTTGCATTTCCTTTACTGCCAGGGATGTTGAACATACTTCTGGATTTTTCTATATATGTGGTGCTGAGGAATTGAACCCAGGGCTTCATGTATATGAGGCAAGCACTCTACCTCTAGGCCGTATTCCCAGCCCCACACTTCTTGATTTTTCTACATATGTGATACTGAGGAATCGAACCCAGGGCTTCATGCACTCTTCCACTAGGCCATATTCCTAGCCTCAGTATAGTTATTTTAAAAAATGTGTTATTTATGTTAACACTTGATAGGTTTATGGTTACTGTAAGTGAGATAATACATAAATATTTTATAATACATCGGGTACAGTTTTAATGTAAGTTAATATTAATAATTATAATTCGCACTGACAAAAACCCTCCCAACTTTTCAGAGACTTGAAAAGTGAAGATATAAAGAGCACTCAGGGTTGCCAGCTCACTCACCTGGGAACTTCATGGAAACAAATTTAGGGCCTTAGCTTTCTGGAGCTAGGATGAAGCTCTTAGCATTTGTACTTTATAAGAACTTTCATGGCAGGTGTCAGTGGCACACGCCTGTAATCCTAACTACTCAGGAGGCTGAGATCTGGGGATTGAAGTTCAAAGCCAGCTCATAAAAGAAATGTAAGTCAAAACAACATTGAGATTCCACTTCACCCCAGTAAGAATGTCCATTATCAGGAAAACTAACAATAACAAATGCTGGAGGGGATGTGGCCAAAAGGGAACCCTACTACATTATTGGTGGGAATGTAAACTTGTTTATCCACTCTGGAAAGCAGTATGGAGGTTCCTCAGAAGGCTAAACACAGAGCTCCCCTATGACCCAGCAGCCCCACTTTTGGGCATCTACCCAAAATATTATAAGCAAGACCACACTAAAGCCACCATCACAACAATGTTTATTGCAGCACAATTTGTCATAGCTAAAATATAGAACCAACCCAGATGCCCCTCAGTAGACAAATGGATCAGAAAAATGTGGAACATATGCACAATGGAATGTTATGCCTCTATCAGAAAGAATGACATTGCCCCATTTGTAAGGAAATGGAAGGACTTGGAAAAGATTATACTAAGTGAAGTGAGCCAGACCCAAGGAAACATGAACTCTATGGTTTCCCTCATAGGGAATAATTAGTACATGTTTAGGCTAGTCACAGCAGAAGATCACAAGAGCCCAATAGCTATGCCCTTATGAACTCATAAAATGATGCTAAGTGAAATGAACTCCAAGTTATGGAAACAAGTGTTATATCATTGTTGTAATTATTTTCAACATGCCATGTGAAACCGTACCTTTTTTTTGTTTCTCTCATATTCCCCTCCTGTGGTTGTACCCTACTATCACTGTATCTCAACTGAGTACCCTAGGTACTGTATATAGAACTGTATTAGAACTAGGGAAGGGGAATACCAAAATTGAGAGACAAAAGATAAAAAGACAAACGGCTCCAAAAGTGATACTTAAAAACCATTTGGTGTAAACCAACTGAAAAACTCATGAAGGGAGTGGGAAAGGGGAAGGGGAGGCGGGGTAAAAATGAGGGAGGAGGTAACAAATGGAACAAGAAATGCACTCACTGCCTAACATATGAAACTGTAACCCTTTTGTACTTCACTTTGACAATAAAATAAATGGAGAAAAGAAAAGAAAAGAAAGTCCATGAGACTCTTATCTCCAGTTAACCACCAGAAAACCAGCAGTGGTGCTGTGGCTCAAAGTGGTTAGAGTAAAATAGGCCAGGCACAATGCCCAGGCCCTGTGTTCAAGCCTCATGGCCAACGATAACAATAACAATAACAACAAAAGAACTTTCAGTAATGTTGACCATCACCCCTGGTAGAACAATAAATGGGATGGAATTGTGGGGACATGCAGGATCAAGTTGTACTGCAAGCTGTCACAGAAACTTTGCTTATTTACTACAAACCAAGCCCAACTGTTATCCTTGGTGTCTGTGGGGTTGGACTGCAGCCTATGAATATCAGAATCTGGGGCTGCTCAGGTCCCTTTTATAAAATGCCATAGGGTCTACGCAGAGCCTGTGCTCATCACCTCCTCCATATACTCTGCATTATCTCATCACCAGACAGAATGCATTATAAGTGCTATATAAGTGGTTGTTATGGTGTATTGTTCAGAGAATAATAAGAAAGAAGTCTGAATGTGTTCAGTACAGGAATATATTTTCCTAAATAGTTGTAAATGTTCAACACACACACACACACACACACACACACACACACACACACACACACACCCCTCCCATAATCCTCACTGTGGTAGATTCACACACACACACACCTCCCATAATCCTCACTGTGGTAGATTCTAGGCACGATTGGTCACACCAAGCAGATACCAGGAAACAAGACTCGGCCCTAGTCCTCAGAAAACACACACCAGTGGGAGAGATAGCCATAGCAGACAATTAGAGCACACAGCGCTGGGATTGCAATGAGGAAAATGGGGTTTCCTGGGCACAGACACAGGGTACTCTGTTGAAAAGAGCTGGTCTTAAATAACAGGAAAGATCTGGAGAACCAAAAAGAGATAAGGAGATGATGAGCAACAGCCTGTGGGCAGATGGCCATGATGCCCATGTAATGGGCAGTACACTGACCCGGGTGGTAGGGGGACTAGAGCAATGTGCGTCAGACAGATGGGGAGAGCGAAGTTCACTCCTAATGAGGGAGCCGCTTGGTGAAGACAAGATGAAAGACAGCTTTAGGATTACAACTTTGGTGACACGAAAAGGGTAATTTGGAGGGTGGCAGGCTGAAGAATGGAGCACCTGCTAATTGGCAATAAAAGAATATGATTCTAGGGAGCATCTGACTGAGGCACAAAAATAAGCAACAATGGTCATGTTTGTGCTTTTAAAAGAAATGATATAACATGCTACACTCAGGAAGTGGGATAAAACAAATTTAATAAGACCTCCCTGAACTTTCTGTGCCCTTTTCTTAGGGGATTTCATAAATGTTTCAATAGAAATGGTTCAAAAAAATTGCTGGGGTCATGAACTCCCTTGAGAATCTGGTGAAAGCTTTAGATATTCTCTTCATGAAAAAAGAAAAAATTAAAGCAGAAAAAAATTCAGCTAGAAAAAGTGTTCTGTACTCTTGTGTGTTTATCTTATCGTTTCTCCTTTTTCTTCTTTCCAGAAGAGCTGCCATTTTCCTTTCTTTTTCTTTTCTTTTTTCTTTGTTAGCAGAATTAGGCATTAGCATTTTCTTGTATGAGGGAAAGAATATTACTAAGAGAAAAATTAGAGGTAGAAATTTCCCTCTGAAGTTCAGGAAGCGTCTTCCTGGGGTGGGGGAGCAATTTAGGAAATAACAAGGGCATTATCACCATCCACATTTGGAAGCAGAGGAGAGGGCCAGATGAGCTACATGACACAGGTTTCTCAGTAGAGAAAGTAAAGATTACACTCAATGAGCAAGAATGATTGCCTAAGAGTAAGGCTTTCTAGAATAGTCGGTGCCTTTACACCCATCTGACATGATTGCAAGCAAGGGCATGTTTGACTTCTTTTCTCATCTTGACTCCTTGAGGGCCTTGTCTTCCACATATTGGGGACCGGTCTTCCCCATCCACATGACTGGTTGCAGCCATGTAGTGTATTCACTGAGTAACATTGTAGGCACTGTGGAGAATCAAACCCAGCCTGCATTGGACTTAGCAAGCTCTGTGCATCCACATGAGACCCTGTGCATCCAGCACAGGTGCCATTTTGTTATTCTCAGGAAGGTGCCTGCAGGCCAGGGGGCTCCACATCTGTTCTTTCTCTTCTCCTGCCTCCTCCCTCCACCCCCAAGCAGGGAAATTGTGTCTCCACAACACACTGTGGGACACACACACACACACACACACACACACACACACACACACACACACACCGCATCTGCCTCTCCTCTCTGAGCCTCTGACCTCTCTACTTTCCGCCTGAGTGACAAGTGTGCACACAGGACATAGCAGCCTCCCTCTGCCCAAACCTCAAGCTGGAAGGACAGCGTAGATACCTACCTGAGTAGGCCACTCAGTCAACACACAGGCCGGCTCTGCCTTCTCCTCTGGGGGGCGGCAAACGTGGCCGGCTTCCTCCATCACACCTATAGCTCCTGGGCTGCAGCCAAATCCTTCCTTCCCAAATGAGCCCCAGGCCCCCGAGAGCAAGCAAATGTCAGAGCCAACCCTACAGTGACCTGTCTAGACTGCCACACCAGGAAGTCCCCCCCTCACCCTAGGGCCCCTGAGCCCCTTCCCTGGGCCCCACAGTGGGGCTTTGTGCTCCCCAGGGCTTTCATAACTCAAAGCAGCACCCTGCAACTCCTGCACTCTACGAGAAAGAGATACAAGGGTGCAGACCTCCACCTCCATCCTCAGGCCCCACCAGAGCCCTAGAGCTAAACCCACAGTTACTTAACACAAGTTTATATGGCACAGGAGCCCCCCGGCTATGAAGGGCCAATGGAGTCGGCCACTTCTGTTTTTTTTTTTTTTTGCCAGTCCTGGGCCTTGGACTCAGGGCCTGAGCACTGTCCCTGGCTTGTTTTGTTTTTTTTTTTTTTTTGTTTTTTTTTTTTGCTCAAGGCTAGCACTCTGCCACTTGAGCCACAGCGCCACTTCTGGCCATTTTGTGTATATGTGGTGCTGGGGAATTGAACCCAGGGCTTCATGTATACGAGGCAAGCGCTCTTGCCACTAGGCTATATCCCCAGGCCCGGAGTTGGCCACTTCTGCACTAGCTGGATAAAGGATTGTGAGTCGAGAAGAATTCCTAAATTATGTAATACGGATTAAAAGACAAGTTGTGTTCTTCCTCCTCCTCCTCCTCCCCTTCCTCCTCCTCCTCCTCCTCCTCCCCCTCCTCCTCCTCCTCCTCTTCCTCCTCCTTCTCTTCTTCTTCATTGGTTGGTTTTGTTACTTGTATAGTTTTTACTTTGTTTTTATTTTGAGACAAGATCTTGCTTTGTAGCTCAGACTGGTCTTGAATTTGAGATCACCCTGCCTTGGCCTCCCTAGTGCTGGGATTACAGGAATGCACTACCAATCTTGGTTCCTGCCTCTTTTTCAGTTCCATTGTATGGCATGGTGGTTCTGCAGTTGTCCTTCAAGGACTTGTGAGAATCCACTTCAAAGATTCCAACTTTGTGAGACATTTAATAATAGAAAGGAAATGGCCAGCTAGTCATTGTTAGACCAGATGAGTTGAAAGAAAAGGATGTGTGGGGCTGGGGATATAGCCTAGTGGCAAGAGCACTTGCCTCGTATACATGAAGCCCTGGTTCGATTCCCCAGCACCACATATACAGAAAATGGCCAGAAGTGGCGCTGTGACTCAAGTGGCAGAGTGCTAGCCTTGAGCAAAAAGAAGCCAGGGACAGTGCTCAGGCCCTGAGTCCAAGGCCCAGGCAAAAAAAAAAAAAAAAAAAAAAAAAGAAAAGGATGTGTGGCCAAAGGTCAAGTAGACTGTGGTCTGCTAGTCTATGGGGTTATGGTTTCCCAGCACAAGACTTAACCCTCTTTCTGGCTGTCAGAAAAAGACTTTGGCATTTTCGGGAGCACTGGTTTTCTTCCCAGAAGACACTATTAAATGACATTACACACAAAGAAGGCTCTGTCCAAGACTAAGGCTGAGACAAATGTTCTTTGCAATACTGTTGTAGCAAATATATTCAGTTAATAAGTTACATGAGGATTGCAATTTAAGTATGTACTAACAATTTACTATCATAATGTCTCAGCAAGCACTCGTCAGAGAAAATAGGGATCATCCCCATGCCTGGTTCATAACAGGCACATAATAAATGTCTATTCAGTGACTGAACAAGCTTGTCAAAACAGGGAATGGAGCTGCTTAGTCAGCGCTAAGTCTGCAGCCCAGGACTGGGGTCCACAGATGGTGGGTGGGGTGGGAGAATGCATTCAGAATGGTTTGTAGCTGTTGGGCAATGTCTACTGAATTTAATAATTTCTGATAAGCAACTTGCCTTCTATATATTCATGGGTTTTCTTTTATTTTTTCCAATTATTCCTTGTCTCTTTTCATCCCTTGTTATTTGTACAAAGGAGATTTGCTTTTCTGTTATTCATATGTATATATACATACATAGTGTGTATATATACAACATACACACATATATTAGTGTGTTTTCATTGTACCAAGGTCTTTTACCATGATATTTCAAATGTGCACATATTGAATTTTGCTCAGAATAACCTTCTATTGCTTTTTTTCTGCCCCCAACCCTTATTGACCAACCACACTCGTTGAGATTCCTTAGGCCACCTTCAAACATAGTTGCGATGTATTTCAAAACTTCACTCTTTATCTTTTTTCTTTTCCCTTTTACCTCATGCTTCTAAATAGTTCCAATAGTTAGAATCAGTAGAACCTGATTGTGTGTGTGTGTGTGTGTGTGTGTGTGTAGGTATTATATAGTATATATACACATATTGTCTATATAGGCATTATGTACATATGTTCATGTCTACGTACATCTTTTAGGTTGAGTTTCTACATATGACTGGAAACATATGATAGCTTCTTCAGTGGTTTTTCATGTGTTGATCTACAATGATTGGAATTTTTTTTTAAGATAAAGAGATCTGTCATTATACCAGTTTAATCAGGTATTCACAGAGCCGCTGGAAAGGGTAGACTTCTTTGTCACATGTAAAGTTCTGTTACTTTTCCAAAAAAAATTTATATTGTTATTGTAAAGGTGATGGACAGAGGGGTTACAGTTATATAAGTCAGGTAATGAGTGTATTTGTTTTTGAACAATGTTACCCCCTCCCTCTCCTTCTCCAGGATTTTTCCCACCATTCCCACCCACAAATTCATATAGTTCATTTTCAATATAGTGTTTCGAGAGTGCCGCCCCTGCATTTGTTCACTCTTTGTCCCTCCATTTCTGTGCCCCTCCCAAAGTCAGAGAAATGAACAAACAGAACCAAAAAACAAAACAACCCAGCAATAAAGAAAAACACTTGTTTCCATTTCCTGACATTCATTTTGGTGAATATTATTTTGTATGATCAAACGCACACAGACATTGTGCCTTTGTGTTCCTCTCCTAAGAAGTATCTCCTTTGCAAAGTTCCATTTCTAAGAAAGGGCTCTGGTCAGGGAAAGGGATCTTTAGGCCCCAATACACAAAGCCCCACCCCCATCAAAGCAAACACTGGCCCTACCTAAGATGCATTCCTTCCCCCCAGCTTCTTATAGTCATCCTGGAGCTCTATGCTCAAGACACCTGTTTTATTCCTCCCTACCCTACCCCACCCCCAAACTTCAGAACAGAACCAGGGAGAATCAGAGACATTTACATCAAAGCAGAGCACAATCAGAGGCTCTGTGTTGTGGCAGGAGGGAGGTTTTCTTCCCCCTGTCCCCCTTCTCCCCCCACCCCATCCCTTCCTGGGCGGAAGTCTGGTAAGATGGTCTGTTCTGAGAGGTATCTACAGGAAAGACGCCTGTTTGCTCAGCTGAATCTGATATGCACATGGATCTCAACCTCAAGGAAAGACAGAGAAAGTGGAAAGAAATGGCCAGGGGCTGAAGACAAGAAGGAACAGAAAATACAGGACAGGGTGCACAGCTCTGCTACACCAGCTTGTTAATAACAGACAAGATTGAGCGGCTGGTCCCAGCCCAGGACTCCTGGTCTTCAAATGAACTTCCCACGTGACAAGTTCAAGATATCACTGGACTTCACATCTGTCAAACTTAGTTTGCTTGCAGGTCTGGGATGTTCCCTCCATGTTCTCCCCCTCTATGTAAGAGTGTAGGTTGTCTATTACTGAAAGTAATAGAAGCCAGACAGGCTGTATTGTCTGGATCTGATCTTGACTCTGTCCCATGCTAAGTGCATGAGCAAGTTTCCTCGTCTGTAAAATAGGGTTGATAAGGGTATTTACCTCAGACATTTACAGGAAGCAAATAAGTTAAGTTATGTAAAGTTCATATCCCTGGATACCTGCAGCCATTATAATGACTCTAAGCAAGGCCATACATACCTACATATGCATGAATAATATATCCATATCTACACATATGCACAAACTCATTCAGGACCCACTTCTCACTACAGAGTTCAGTAGAAGCTCATAGATGGAATTTACCATGGTGATGGTGTATTCCTTGGGAAAGCTGGGCTAGATTCCACACTGCTATTACACACAACAGTGTGGGAGTGTGTGTAGTCATTAGCATGCTGACACAGAAAGCTGTTCACAGTGTAATAAGTGGGGAGTGGAAAACAGATTGCAAATTGGATTGCAGCATACGATTCTATTTCTGGGAAGATACACACATATGTCGATGAGAACAAGCTTGGAAGGATAGAGACCAAAAGTAGTGTAACAGTGGCTCTTACAATGATTTGTATTGTGATTTTTTCTTTTCTTTCTTTTTTTTTTTTGCCAGTCCTGGGCCTTGAACTCAGGGCCTGAGCACTGTCCCTGGCTTCTCTTTGCTCAAGGCTAGCCCTCTGCCACTTGAGCCACAGCGCCACTTCCGGCTTTTTCTGTGTATGTGGTGCTGGGGAATCAAACCCAGGGCCTCGTGCATGCTAGGCAAGCGCTCTACCGCTGAGCCACGTTCCCAGCCCCTGTATTGTGATTTTTTTATGTCACTGCCCTTCCTCATCTTTTCTATGATCAGCATGCTTCAGTTGTAGAATCTGAGGTAGAGGGTTAGCCAAGTGTGTGCCTGTAATCCCAGCTACAAGTGAAATGGAAGTTGGGAGGATCAAGGATAGAGGCAGAAAGCTAGCAAAGTACGCATCTTGTGCTGTGCATGGTACTATATGCCTGCCTACCCAGGGGAGGCCAAAGGAGGAAGATCAAAGTATGAGGCTAACCCAAGCCAGTCTATATAAACAAATTCTAGGTCCAGACTATGTATTTTAAAAATATACATCACCTGCCAACACACTCAACATTTTAAGCAAAGGGTAAACATTTAAGCATCCATCATTGAAGGTTGAAGTTAAAAGGCTTCAAGTCTCAAGCTCCAGGGTAAAAGCTGGAAGGCCTGAGAATTTGTGGGAAAGACAAGACACCCAGTCATCAAGGTAGTTTAAGTGTTGTCTAAGAAGAGCTGATGGCCTGGGGAATAGGGAGAGTGTGTTTCTCCATCTCTGAAGTGATGGAGTTGGGCTAAATCCTTAACATCCTTTCCCACTCCAAAAGGTAAGTTTACCCAACAATAGGGAAGCAGAAAAAAATGTTTCAGCTAGGTATTAGAACACACACACACACACATACACGAACACATACACACACATTTCTACACTAACAGAAGGAGATAAAATAGTTCATTTTGACTACAATGTGTAGAGTAGCAAGGTAAATAAAAAAAAGAAATTATTGGATGACTTCCTTTGTTGGACTTTTCCCCTTGTTATCTAACTCACTTGAGAAGCACTGTCTTAATGAACGCTGACTGCCATGATAAGATAATAGAGGGCTAGGGGAGGGCTAAAGTGATAGAGCACCTCCCCACCAAACTTAAGATCCTGAATTCAAAACAAAATTTGTATTATACTGAATTATTTATATATAGTTGAAATACATTCCTCATTGTTCTTGAGACTGGAACATCTATCACCAAGGTACCAGCAGATTCAGTATCTGGTAAAGGTTTGTTTCCCACACATATGCACACTGACAGATGATGGAGATGAGACCTAGGCTATCATACCTAGGAGGAGAGCACTTTTCCACACCCCCCAGCCCCTACATGTGCTTTCTTGCTACATCCTGTTTCATCAGAACACTAATCCCATTCACCTCCTACATGCCCTTCCTTTTAGTACTACCAGGTCTAACATGATTGGGTTAGGAGAACCTACATTCAGACAATAGCAACTGCTTAGCAGAAGAGGGTCCACATTTGTTTTAAGAATACTAATGACAGTGAGAGTTTGGGGTAGGAGGCCTTATCTGCTCAGTAACCACTTGTTTGACTTGACCAAGCCAGGTTGACTTCTTTGTGCCTCAACTCTTTTGCAATGTCACTCTGGACCTCAGTAAGTCTTGGGGGAGTAGAAAAAGAGAAGTTTGGAGCCAAGAGATCGGCATCCAAACCCTGATTCTGCAAGCTTTAATTAGATGCCTATGCATGTGTCTGAGTAATTAAGCATTTCTGAGCCTGAGCCTCCTTGCTTGCCAGATGACACAGTGACGACCCGGCATTGTGATGATGTCATGGGAGATAACACATATGGAGTATCACATAATTTTCCGGCACCAATCAATTATGTCATTGTGTTTAAGTTAGAGAGCAGGCATGGAGAAGCACTTCAGAAAACCTTGGCATCCACGGTAATCATAGGGGGAGTCGACGATGAAGAGGATTGATTCTCAACCGTGGGTGCAGCACAGTTTCTGACAACGGAGCCATCGAGATGGGTGAGAGGGGCATGTGGTACAGAGAGGAGGGATAAGAAAAGGAGGTGAAAGACAGGGGTTGGGGGGAGGGTGCTTTCTGGAGACTTCTTAGAAAATGATCTTCAGCCCCGATCCTCAATAAGTCTTCCAGTCTCTGCAACAACAGATTAACCATTCCACAGCCAGCTTGAAGAGAATAAAGGTGACTCCCTTGAAAGACCCTTCTGTCTCTTCATGGCCTGGAAGTTCTGCAGACAGACTCAGGGCTGCACCTCCCTTCTTTTCCAGCAGCCTGGCTGATGGAAAATAATATCAACCGAAAGCGCCCACCTTGCTCCCTGACAGCTGTATCTTAGAAAAGCCTTTGCTGCCAGCCCCGCTGAATCATCTCTGTTCCTCTTTCCCATGAACAAATGCACCTGGAGGACTTGGAAGAGAGCCCGAGAGCAAGGCCACTTCTGGCACTGATGCCCCTGGTGGATACAGCTGCTGTTGAAACCTTGAAACCCTCTGCTCAAAATAAGACTGCTCTCCCACCCCACCCCCACCTCACCCCACGTCCGTCTGCCCTTTCTGACTTTACCTTTTCTGCTTGACAAAAAGGGACTCTAGTTGGGGGAGAGGGGGAAGGGGTGGTCTCACCTTTTCCTCTTCAGCTGGGCCAAAAGAGACTTAGTTGCCCTTCCCAGGTTTTCAGCCTTTATTAGGGCTGTAGGTTTGTTGAGTTGGCCTTTCTGCTCCTTTTCTCTTCTGACAATGGCTACAAAGGGGGAGCCGTCCAGCTGTTTGGAGGAGGGCATGGGAAATCTAGCAAGCTGGGATTTTGCGGCTGCTAAGGGCAGATGGCCACAAGGAAGCCCAGCCTGCAGATTCTTAGAATCGCTACGCAAGGCCCAGCAAGCAAGCTCTCAACTTTGAGCCCTATCTAGACCCCGAGTTCTAGTCACTTCCTTCCTTTTGTCCAGTATCTGTTAAAAACCACCTGCCTGTGTAAGCCCTGCACAGCACCCCGTTTCTGTGAGTCACATCAATGTTCTACTGCAGACTGTTGGCTAATGCACCCCAGAAAGGCCCCATTCGGTCTGTGCCAGGTAGTAGGTGGTTGGACTCTCCGGTGAAGCTAATCATTCCTGCAGCAACCAGCACCATCAGACATAGTCCAGCACAAACAGTGCGCAGCCCTCCTGGGCCAACAATGGAAAATACAGGCCAGCTTTCTTTCTGCTGTCTGTCTGGTTTGTGTTAAACTAGACCACAGATGCCATCTGCAAGCATCAATAGGCATCTCTCCTGCCCGATTACCAGATATCTCTTTTCTCCTAACTTACTTTTTCATACTTCGGATCATTTATTGCCATTGATCACATATATATTTTTTATATATATATATTATCCATCTATACATCCCTCCTTAATGAAATCCTAAACTCCAGGAAAACCAAAATGTTAGCTCTTTGCACAGTTTGGGACTAAGAAGCCCATGGCATGATGGGAGAGATATGTAAGCAAATGATTGTGAAGTAAGGCATTAGTCCAGATGTGGAGATGTGCTCAGGGTGTTATCCATGTAGTGACCAAGCCCTTTCTTTCTCTGAATCAACCCCATAGAGAAGATGAAGTGCTCATAGGTTCTGGAGAAGAAAGGAACGAATGAACAGAGATGGGTTTGCCATGGATGATCAGGAACCGAGCCATAAGCAAAAAGACACTTGTTGGTGCTGAGAAGTAATACTAGCAGTTATAAAGTACAGAAAAATGTGGATCGAAAGCAGACGTACAAAGAAGTAAGATTAAACATGTTTTCTGTTGTTTGTGGGTCACACATAGGTTTTCTTCTGATTTCTTTTTAAGACAAGGTGTCACTGTAACCCAGGCTTGCCTCAAAGTCTTGATGCTCCTGGCCTCAGTCTCCCCAAAGCTGGGATTACAGGAATATATCACCATATCTAGCTGAAATATGCATTTTGAAATGGGACTCTTTCTCTTGCTGACTCATAACCATTCTTTACATACTATGGATGAGAGCAGAATTTCTTAGATAGGCGTGTATCATATGAAGACATTGCTCTCCCAGAACTATTGTCTATCCAGAATAGTTCATCTTGGGGCTGGGAATATGGCCTAGTGGTAAAGTGCTTGCCTCATATACATGAAGCCCTGGGTTCGATTCCTCAGCACCACATAAATAGAAAAAGCCGGAAGTGGCGTTGTGGCTCAAGTGGCAGAGTGCTAGCCTTGAGCAAAAAAAAAAAAAAAAAAAAAAAGAAGCCAGGGACAGTGCTCAGGCCCTGAGTTCATGCCCCAGGACTGACAACACAAACAGAATAGTTCATCTTTAGACTCCATCTATCCTTTCCCTAGCAAATAGATGTAGAGAGTGATATCTTTTTCTTTTTCTTTCTTTGGCTCAGGGAGTGGCAATCACCCACATTGCTAACCTATGTCCTTTCAATAAGGGTGTTGAAAAATCAATACCAGACTCTATCAGTGAGTGTTAATACTTAGTGAGGGAACACCCAGGGGCCAGCATACACCAGATTTATTACAGGTATTTGGTGAAGAGGCTTGAACAAAAGCAGACCCTGTAGAGGTCTCCACTTAGAGACCACATCAGGATGTTGCTGCAGCCCAAATGAGTACCAGCAGGAAGCCATGGGCTCCACTGGGGCTGAGGGAAAAGGAGCCATGGAGGTAAACCTGCCCAATAGGAGCTATAGCCACAGAAAGATTCAACTATTGCCAGATAAGCAGCACCAGAGCAGGAAAGGGGAAGGAAAAGACACTGTCTTTTTCCTACCTCTGATTTCCTGCTAAAGTCTTCCAGAGCTGAACCCAAGTGAGGGGCAGCTAGGAAGAGATCAGGGGGATTCAGACCGCCAGGTGAGCCTGCCAGGCACAGAAGAGGCCAGGAAAAAGTGGGAAATGAAGCGGAGGAGGCGAGGACAGTAAGCCAGGAGAAATCAGGGCGGAGGTATGGGGCACCCAAGCCATTGCTATGGGAAGGTCTTGCTGGAAGCTGCCAGGTCAGTGGGCAGCATGCCCTACAGAGTGCTGTTGGGGACTCAGTTTTGGCCTTGGTGGGAGAAGGGCACCAAGAGCAAGACGCTGCCCTTCCCCCAGCCCTGGGACAGTGTGGGAGGGAGCCCCTCCCACCTTCCAGCCTCAACTGGAAAAGAAGCCCCCCGCCCCTGGGGGGCAAACACATGCATGCCACCATGATAGGGTTGTCCAGCCCACAAAGGAAGTTTCATGACATCCCCTGATGGGCAGCCCGGCTTAGCCAATGGCCCAAGTCCTTCCCATTCCCGCGATTCCTGCTATATAAACCCCCTTCCCAATTAAATCCTTTGAGACCCATTCAACCATCACGGTGTCTCCCTGATGCCTTCTTCTGCCTCCGCTCCTGGTGACACGTGAGGGGATCGGGGCGGGAGGGGGGGAGGGGAGGCTTCAGCAACCTTTCCTCAACAGCGTATTTCCATAAGAGTACGCCTTGGCCTTCTGCCGGTGGAAGGCAAGGCCGAGTGCTCTTTCATAGATTTTGGGGTTCAAGCATTTTCCCTGGGAGATCGGGGAGAAAGGGATCCGTCAGATCCTGACAGAGTGCAACAGAGACTAGCATCGCCATCTTAGCCAAGTCAGGAAGCACGATGGACACTAAATATAGCTTAGCTGATCACATCATTTTTAGCTAGTCAAATTTAATTATATATCAAATTTAGCTAGTCAGATTTAATTATATCAATTAATTATACCATATCTGTGTGAGTGACTCTGTGTGTGTGTGTGTGTGTGTGTGTGTGTAGTAATTGAACTTGAACTCAGGGCCTGGGCACTATCCCTGAGCTTTTACACTCAAGGCTAGCAGTCTACCACTTGAGCCACAGCTCCTTTGGATTTTGGTAGTTAATTGGAGACGAGTCTCACAGACTTCCATGCCTGGGCTGGCTTCAAACCATAATCCTCAGATCTAGCCTCCTTAGTAGCTAGGATTACAGGTGTGACTCACTGACACCTTTCTTATTATACCAAAATTAGATGGTAAAAGTGGAGCAATTTGAAAAGTAACTCTAAAAGGGAAATATCTCTGATCAATATTTCTGAACTACGAGAACAAAATATATCTCCTGTAGATGTGTATGAACATTAAAACTACCTAACCCAGAACCATTGGACAATCAGCTGGGGCTTTTGCTTTTTGGGGGAGGGGGAAGTGGGTGGAGTGTATGTGTTTGTGCACACATGCATGTGTGTGCTAGTCCTGGGGCTTGAACTCACGGCACTGTTGCTGAGCTTTATTGCTCACCGTTAGTGAGCCACAGCTCCACTTCTAGCTTTTTTGTGGTTAATTGGAGGTAAGAATTTTATGTGTTTTCCTGCCCAGGCTGGCTTTGAATGATTCTCAGATCTCAACCTCCTAACTAGAATTACAGCTACAAGCCACAGATTTGTTGCTATTTTTATTATCCCACTGTTATTTTACTTATCTTACTCTATAGTAACATTACACATAGAACCTGTTTCTGTACAAATTTCCATCATGAGGTTAAAGAAACCTTCTAGAAAATTCTGATCTGATCTAGAATATTTAGCTTATGTTTTTGCATAGGGATCTGCCAAAGACATACCCCATCTGAATCATAGCTTTCAGACATAAAAGCACTACTTCCACAATCATCATTATACCAATCCTGACAAAATATCCTCATCATTCATATCTCTGTGTCAAGGAGAGGTAACTGAAGCTGAACTACATACCACCCATACTTCCCAACTCCAAAATAAATCACAACAGTCCAACCTCCCAAGTCCTTCATTATCTACTACTAAGTATTATGTTCCTTGTCAGGATACATTTTAGAACCTCCGAAAGAGTTAATGTGGACTCTAGGCTTAATAAAGCACATTTTTATAAACTTATTAAAAGTCAGTTCCATAGTTTATCTCATGAAACATTGCTTGAGATGTGAGCTAGCGATTGTAGGCTCTATCAGAAGTGATACAGTCTCTAGACAGCCAAGTCCATGCCGTGGAGCTGTGGAGATTTCAGTCAGCCTGAGAGGCCTGCTTTCACAACATTGGGCACAAACACTCCCACGTGCCTGACCCCACTGTCCTATCAGAACCCTGCACATGTGCCACACGGGACTTGTTATGTCACAACTCACTCTCTTTTTTTTTTTTTTTGCCAGTCGTGGGGCTTGGACTCAGGGCCTGAGCACTCTCCCTGGCTTCTTTTTGCTCAAGGCTAGCACTCTGCTACTTGAGCCACAGTGCCACTTCGGGCTGTTTTCTGTATATGTGGTGCTGGGGAATTGAACCCAGGGCTTCATGTATGGGAGGCAAGCCCTCTTGCCACTAGGCCATATCCCCAGCCCACAACTCACTCTCTAGTGACCTTCTTGGTACAAAATCCTCAGAGGAAAGAAGCAGGGCCTCTCCTCCCCTATTGCTCCCTCAGCCAACCGAAATACTGAGATCTAAGGAGTAGGAAAAGGAAAACAATATTTCCAAAGCTTTGTAAAGCAGGAAAACATAATGCAGTCCATCCTTGCCAATGCACACATCAACCTATGACACTGGGTTGGGAACCCTTACAGTTGATAGAGCATCATGACTTAGGCAAGTCCCATCCTTGTTGCCAGAAAGAAAAATGAAAATAAAAATAAAGATGAGAATTGGAATTATTTCTTTTTAATCATTTAGAACTGAGTATCTAGGTTAGTGGTAGTAGAGTTGACTAGCATATTCAGGGCCCTGGGTTTGATTCCCAGCCCTACAAACCATGAGAAAAAAAATCTTTCACAGCAGGGCTCCTTGCCTGGTGGGGCGGGGCCTGCGAGTTACATGACATCGGATGTGGCAAGGCCGCTCAGCCAGCTGCTCAGGGAGGAAGTGGGGCACAGTGGTTTTGAGCAAGGCTTTGGAGTCTCAGATCTGCTCAAGACAAGATTCTGCCACTCGCCTGCTGCCACATCACCATGTAGAGCCTCAGTTTCCTCATGGGAGAGGGCATGCGCTATGCTAGTGACATTAAGTGCCTAACCAACCTTAACCCTCAGGATGCCTTCATTTTCTTATCACTCAGGTTCATTTTATCACACTAGGTCAGCCAGACAGAAGAGCAACACTATGAACAGACCAGTCCCTGTGAGATGCTAATACCCAAGAGATGACACTGGAGGTCAGAGCCTTTGGGAGGGCGTTAGATGCCCCCCCCCATCAAGAAGGTCCTCAGCAGTGCCCAGTCTCTAGCACTCTGTCATTTAAGACACAGGAGGTTGGAGTTACCCAAACTGAAGGAGACAGGGATGGATGACACCATCGCTTAAATCCACTCCTGCATGTAAATAAGAGCACATTTAATTCTGCTGCTCAGAATAATGTAAAGTATTAGGAAAAGTAAGGGAGAAATGTTGGACTGGGAGGGATGGGTGAGAATGTTTGAAAGGGGTCACACTGATCAAGATGAATTATATTCATAAAGTTTTGTTAAAAGTTAACTCCTTTGTACAACTACTTAAAGATAATTTTTTTGTCAGCCCTGGGGCTTGAACTCAGGACCTGAGCACTGTCCCTAGCTTCTTTTTGCTCAAGGCTAGCACTCTACTACTTGAGCCACAGCCCCACCTCCAGCTTTTTCCACTTATGTGGTACTAAGGAATTGAACCCAGGCCTTCATGCATGCAAGGCAAGCAAGCACTCTATCACTAAGCCACATTCCCAGCCTTAAAGATAATTTTTTTTAAATGATGCAACGTACATATATAATCATCTGCAAAAAAAAAGTACTATAAATATTGGAATGTAAGGCACGTGCCTTCATGCAGGCAGGCACAACTAACCACATGCTTGGGTAGGGCATGCACATGAGCCCCCACCATGACCTATTTTCACTTCTTACCCCTTACCCCTTTGAGGCTGGCAAGGATCTGCTTCCTTCTCATAACCACTCAGAAGCACAGAAACATGATGCCTGTCTTTGGTTGAATTCAACACAACTTGACTGAACTAGTTCCTTCCTTGTGCTGGGCAGTGGGTTCCCTGCAATGACTAGAAACTGGACTGCCTTTAAGAACAGTCTATGAGGAAGATACACAGTGGCATTGCTCAGGACTGCCCTGGGGAGGACTTACACTCAGATCGTAGTGGCATTGCCTTGGGAGGCTTTCCTGGCTCCTGCCAAGCAAAGGCATCACATGTGTGTCCTTGCCCAGGTAGTAGCAAGGCCATCTGTGCCTTCGCCGGCCTCTCCTCACCCCCGATTTCTACCACAGAGCCCCAGGGCTCCTCTAACTTTCAGATACTCAACATACACACACACACACACACACACACACACACACACACACACACACCTCCCTTGAAAAAAAATGTAAGGGAAAATCAATTTTAGCCAGTGGAAATTCATCTCCTTAGCTTGGTCAGTACCTTCCACCCTAAAGACTGGACATGAAACTGTCATCGTTATTAAAGCCCTTTCATGTTTGAGGACAGGAAGAGGAGCGCCAGGATCTCCTCTCCTACCTGCTCAGCACTTCGCCCTCCCCACCAGGGACAGGGATTGGAGACAGAGTCTCTCAAGTCAAGAGACACAGGCGACACAAAGGCAAGGACAAGCCACACGAGCAGACAGCTGGGGACAGTGAATGAAGACGGAAACCTGACAGCGCCAGGGAACTGCCACCACCCTTTCTCCAGAGATGAAGATCGGGGTCCTAAGCCCGATGTGGATGTGGTCAGAAGAGAAAAGGGAGACAAAAGGAAAGGGGAGAGTGTGAATTTGATTTTTGACACCAACTGTAGCTTTAAAGGAGAGGGGTATGACAGACTGCTCTCATTGTCACGTATGTCAGTGTCCTTGTATATAACCGCCATGTTAGACTGTATTTCCTGATGTGTTTGCCTGAAAATGGGGTTTGACTGGCTCTTAGCTTTACTTGAATAGGGGAAGTAAATTATGTATTTTCACAGTCCTTCCAAATTATGTGGTCCTGTGTTCTCAACTTGAAATATGTGACATCCTTGCTTTAAGCTATTAGAGAGAGAGAGAGAGAGAGAGAGAGAGAGAGAGAGAGAGAGAGAGAGAGAAAGTATCCTTACAAATTCATTATGTTCCCTGGTAAGTTTTTGTTATCTGAACAATTGTTACAGAGCTTTCCTGTTCCCTGTGCTTGAAATTTGTGGTTTTTCTTTCACTCATGAACTTATAATCATAAAATATATATGTGTATGTGCATATACATATATTATGTAAAAGCCATAAATTCTATAGTCTTCTCCCTTACCTATGTATCCATCTTCCTAATTCTTTTCATTAGATCATGAAATTAAACAATCATATTGTCATCGCAGCCAGTTTAGAGTTCTCATAAACTCTAAAATTTGTCAAGTCAGCCATCATGCAGAACTTTGAGCTCACCTTCTCCCCTACACCCCTTTGACCCTCCCTCATCCCCCAGACTCTCCAACCACTCAAGAACCATGTGTCGGAAGCAGCAAGTGAGGCTCAATGAGACCCACAGGTGAAACTTCCAGAAAACACAAGTTCTTGCTTCTGTTCCAAGTTCTGCTATTACTTAGAGCAGTATGACTCTCTACTCAAAAGGTTTTCCTTCCATCAGTGTTAAAGAATGAGAGAGGAATATTTAGTGCCTACCTGAAGTTCTTCTCAAATGAAAAATACCAAAATTAAGAAATACATGGGCTGGGGATATGGCCTAGTAGCAAGAGTGCTTGCCTCGTATACATGAGGCCCTGGGTTCAATCCCCCCGCACCACATATACAGAAAATGGCCAGAAGGGGCGCTGTGGCTCAAGTGACAGAGTGCTAGCTTTGAGCAAAAGAAGAAGCCAGGGACAGTGCTCAGGCCCTGAGCCCAGGTCCCAGGACTGGCCAAAAAAAAAAAAAGAAGAAGAAATACAGCTGGGAGCAAGTGGCTCATGCCTGTAATCCTAATCAGGAGGCTGAGATCTGAGGATCATCATTCAAAGCCAGGCCAGGCAGAAAGTCCATGAGACTCTTTATCTCCCATTAACTACCAAAAAGCCAGCCCTGGAACTATATAGCTCAAGTGTTAAAGTGCTAGCCTAGAGCAAAAAGAAAAATCTCAGAGACAACATCCAGGCCTTAAGTTCAAGCCCTAGGACCAGCACACACACACCCCCACACACACCCCCCCCACACACATACACACCACGTACCAAAGCCTTTTTCTATAATTATAGAGAAATATGATGGTAACTAAAATCATTAGTCAAAATTAAAATGTCATAGAACTATGTTTTATAGACAATTCTAAATAACAAACAGAAACTGAGTTGTAAGGATCAATTTTTGGTCATGTTAAAATCTAATTCCCTGGGGGCGGGAGGGAATCCAGTAAACAAACTCAACCAAATTATCAATTCAGGTGAATTTCATTCATACAGCCATGTAGACTTCCCAAGTGCAAAAAACAAATTCTATACAAGAGCTCTGTTTTCTTAGTATTTAAATAAAATGTCCTTAAATATGGAATGCTTGGAAAATTCACTTCAGCGTCCTACATTACAGAGGCCATTTGAGTTTTGTTTTTAAATCACAAAATAGAATATTCATGTGGGTTTTCCAAGTTTCCTCTGATTTTTGTTATTGTTGTTGTTGCTGTTGTTCTGATCAGAAATACATCTGTGGAGTGATGTTAGGCAAAGCAAGGAGTGACCAAATCCTGCCAATGAGTGGCAGAGTGTCAACCATCCTGGCTTGGCATGGGGATGAAGAGGGGGGCTCCCCTTTTCCTCACTAGTCTCGGGGGACGAGTCCATGCTGGTTGGGGGAACTTTGGTGGGGGATCAGAAGATCTTGCATTCGTTGATGGAGAAGAGCCTTCTCCTGTTGCGCCTGCGGGCCTGGTTGACGGCCGTGCGCACCGCACACTCGAACACCTGCTGCACCCCGCGGTTGCTGAGCGCTGAGCACTCCAGATAGCCCTTGGCTCGCACATCCTGGGCCATCCGCTTCCCTTCGACCGCATTGATGCAGGAGGCCCTGTGAGGCCCCACCTCCCTCTGGTCCGTCTGCGTGGCCACCACCAGCACTGGGGTACAAGGCAGGTTGTTCCTGATCTCACCGATCCATTTGTTCTTCAAGTTCAAGAAGGAGCTGTGGTTGGCCACCGAGTAGCACATGAGCACCACGTCGGCCTGCTGGTAGGACAGGGGCCGGATGCTGCGGAAGGCGTCGTTCCCCGCCGTGTCCCAGAGGCCCAGGCTGATCTGGATGCCGTCCATGAAGACGTCCACCCCCGTGTTCTCGTACACCGTGGGCTTGTAGGCCTCGGGGAAGGTCTCGGAGGTGAAGCGCACCAGCAGGGAGGTTTTCCCCACGGCGCTATCGCCCACCAGCACGCACTTGATGGAGCTCAGCATCCTCCCGGGCTGCGGCTCCGCTTCGCCCGTCCAGAGCCTCAGGGCGCCGCCGCAGCCAGTGCCATGGGTCGGGGGGGGGGGGGGGGGGGCGAAGACCTGGGGGACGCTCGGATTCTCAGGACCCCTGCTGACAAGATGAGTGGTGTTACTTCTCCTCTTCCATCCAGCAAAGAGACACCAGCTACTCCGAAAGTCCTAAAGCCTCGTCTCCAACTGGAACAGAAAGAGAGGGGGGCATTGAGTCCTTCTATGATGACAAGGATCTGCCTCACTGCCCCACGTTATATATGGGGCCAAGCAACCCCCCCCCGTCCCGCCCCTTTTCCCCTTGGCAGAATTAGCACCGATGTTTCCTCCTTTGAGTACCACAATGCCTCCTGGTTAAGAGGTCAATAGACTTGAAGCAAGCACTAGTAGCTTATATCTGTAATCGTAGTGCCTGAGGACTGTGGTTCAAAGCTAGCCTCAGCAGGAAAGGTTGTGATATTCTTATCTCCAATTAACCATACAAACGCTGGAAATGGAGGTATGGTTCAAATGGTAGAGTCCCAACCATGAGTAAAAAAAAGCTAAAAGAAAGCATCTAAGCCCTGCATTTAAGTACACACACACACATTTAAGTACACACACACACACACACACACACACACAGAGTCAACACATTTCTATAGTCCTAGCACCCAACAGTCAGGAGGCTAAGGTAGGAAGATTTCTAGTTTGAGGCCAACCTGAGCTGCCTAGTGGGACTATGTCTAAATAACACAGAAAAAAGTTCCAAAAAAAAAGCATCCTGAAACCAGGTGCTGGTGTCTCACTACCTACTGAGGAGGCTGAGATCTGAGGGTCACTGTTCAAAGCCAGCTGGAGCAGAAAAGTCCCCTGTGAGAGTCTTATCTCCAATTATCCACCAGAAAACCTGGAAGTGGCGCTGTGGCTCAAAGTGATAGAACGCTAGCCTTGAGCAAAAGAGCTCAGGGACAACACCCAGGCCTTGAGTTCAAGCCTCACAACCAGCAACAACAACAACAAGGACCCTGGTGCAAACAGTATAAGCAACTGCTCTGATCGCTGCATGAACAAGACCTCAGTGGCCAACCTGTCATGTGAAGGAGATGCTCCCAGACAGCCAGCTTCTGGCTTCTGCTCCAAGAGAAGGCAATGGAGAATGCTCTCACTGTGCTTCAGGTTCTAGTAGGTTCCAGCCACTTTGGGAACCATAGGAGAGAAATGTAATGAAAGACAGATGAACCACCCATATGGAGGCAGGAGAAAAGAAATCACCAGAACTCTAGTGACTTGCTGGGGGTTTTCCCCTAAGATTTTCTGCAACTATGGCTATGGACTGTCCTTGGAGCTCTTTCTGCATTTGCAATCACACTCTATTCCCCCCCACCCGCATGTCTGCCGCACATCACTGAAGTTCTGAGCTTCACTCACTCATCTGTAAGATGGCGATGCACTTAAAAACCACTTTTCAGAGATATTATATGGATTACATTTTTTTTTCACAATATGGGGGTGTGAACTCAAGGCCTTGTATTTATTAAGTAGTTGTTCTACTTCAGCAACCCCACCCAACATTTTGGGGGGGGGGGTTGTTGTTGTTGTTTTGATTTTTCAGATAGTCATGTTTGTTGTTGCTGCTGTTGTTGTCATTTGTTTTTGTCTTTGGTGAGGAGCCAGCCTCTATATCTTGATCCTCCTACCTATAGCCTCCTGTGTAGCTGGAATGAAAAGTGACTACCACTATATTCAACTTAGTTGTTGAGATGGAATCTTACTAACTTTTTGCCTGGGCTAGCCTCAAACCTCAATCTTCCAATCTTTAACCTAGTAGAAATTAAAGGCACAAGCCATTATGCCTGGACTCAATTATTTCTTCAACATTTATAAACAACCACCTGTATATTAGGGACTCTGCTAGACCCCTGGTTAAACAGAAGAATTTTCTGGAAAGCCCTCATACTCAGTATTTGTTAATTAAGCAAGACTCCATTAATATAACAGGATCTGAATTTTATGACATGGCCAAATATATTCTCGTCTGCTGACAAGCACGAGAACTCCATGCATGGAGTTCTGCATTAAAGACAGCGGTCTGTCTGCCTCAGATACTGTTGCAAAGCCAGCCCTGCTTCATACAAAGCAAAGTTCTCTCCGACAAAAACTCAAAGGTTGTTAGTGCACACTGGCTTTATAACCCTCCCCTGGCCATTTTCCTGGCATGCTACATATAAGGCAGATCTCTCATTTTAAAAATGGCTTTGTTTTTTGTTGTTGTTTTTTTGCCAGTCCTGGGCCATGGACTCAGGGCCTGAGCACTGTCCCTGGCTTCCTTTTTGCTCAAGGCTAGCACTCTGCCACTTGAGCCACAACGCCACTTCTGGCCGTTTTCTGTATATGTGGTGCTGGGGAATCGGACCCAGGGCCTCATGTATACGAGGCAAGCTCTCTTGCCACTAGGCCATATCCCCAGCCCCCTTTGTTTTGTTTTTTGCCAGTCCTCGGGCTTGAACTCAGGGCTTGAGCACTGTCCCTGGCTCCTTTTTGCTCAAGGCTAGCACTCTACCACTTGAGCCACAGCGCCACTTCCAGCTTTTTTCTATACAAGTGGTGCTGAGGAATCGAACCCAGGGCTTCATGTATACGAGGCAAACACTCTACCACTAGGCCATATTCCCAGCCCCTGAACTCATTTTTTTAAAACACACATACACTGAATCCTCTTGGCCCAATAATTTAATCTATCAGAGTCTTCCTTGGTCTCTTCATAAAAATGAGCCACTGTATTATCTATTTTCATGACTATTTATTTAAGATACTAAATAGCAAAGGTCTATGGGGCAGAAGTAGGGGCTGCTGAGTGCCAGGAAGATTCTCTGAAGCCTCCTACCTGGAAGAAGGGGTTTTAGAGTGTCAGGCCGCAGCTCCTAGATCTAGGGACAACTTAAACACATGTGAGTGTGTGTGTGTGTGTGTGTGTGTGTGTGTGTGTGACTTAATTCTGATTTAGGACCTTTTAACACACTTTTTTTTATCTCAATGCAGTAGGACTGAAATTATGAAGGTGATGCAAATGTCAGACGTTCAAATGAAATACTTTTAGTAGATTGAGCTAAAGCCAAATTTCCCGAGAGACTTGTGAAAGTCTAATCTGAAAATCTGGAATCTGAACTGCTCCAAAATCTGAAACTCTTTGAGTTCTAATATGATGTGACAAACTGAAAATTCCATACTGTGAAATTTAGTTTCATGTGCATACTTACTGTTAAAAATTGTGTAGATTACCTTTGGGTTGTATGTATAAGTTATATATGAAAACATAAATGAATCTCATATTTAGACTTAGGTCTCAAATTCAGATCTCTCATTATGTATATGCAAAAGCTCCTCAGTGAAGTGCTAACCTTGAGCAAAAGAAGCTCAGGGACAGTGCCCAGGCACTAAGTCCCAAGGCCCCGGACTGGCAAAAAAAAAAAAAAAAATGTTCCTCAGCTCCCTCTCCCCAACAAAATTCCCAACTTCAAAACTCTTCTGGTGTTAAACAAGGCCATACTAAAGCTACCAGCACAACCATGTTCATTACAGCATTACTAAGATATGGAACCAGCCCAGATGCTCCTCAGTAGATGAATGGATTAAGAAAATGTGGTGTATATGCACAATGGAATTCTTTTTTTTAATTTAATTTAGTTTTCAAGATGATATACAGAGGGGTTACAGTTACATACATAAGATAGAGAGTACATTTCTTGTCAACTTGTGGAATTCTATGCTTCCATCAGAAACAATGACATCATCCATTCATAAAGAAATGGAAAGACTTGGAAAAAAAATCATATTAAGTGATATGAGCCAGACCCAAAGAAACATAGATTCCATAGATTTCCAAAGAAACATAGATTCCACATAGATTCCCTCATATGTAATAATTAGTATGTGTCTAGGACAGTCCTAGCAGAGGATCACAATAGCTCAGTATCTATGTACATATGATCATATAAGATGATGCTAAACAAAATGAACTCCAAGATATGGCAAACAGGAGGTTTTTTCATTATTGCTATTTTTAATGTACTATTGTGAAATTATTTTTTTTCTTTCATTTTTCTTTCCTACAGTTTATCCTCCAATGTCACTGTATTTGATTTTGGTATCCTGGGTATTGTATATATGTATATCTAAGTTAAGGAAGGGAAGGGGAATATCAAAATGGTGAGACAAAGGACAAAGGGTGAACCAAAGGGTGAATGCAACAGTGATACTCACAAGACACTATATTGGAAATTAACTGTACAACTTGGAGAGGGAGCAGGAGGGAGGGAAAACGAGAGAAAAATTGGGGGTGACAAGTTTGACAAGAAATGTACTTACAACCTTACATATGTAACTGTAACCCCTCTGTATATCACCTTGACAATAAAATTAAATGTAATAAAAAAATTAAAGTAAAAAAAAAAACCACTCTGATCCCAAATATTTTGTTTGTTTTTTGCTAGTCCTGGGGCTTGAACTCAGGGCCTGGGCACTGTCCTTGGCTTCTTTTTTGCTCAAGGCTAGCACTCTGCTACTTGAGCCACAGCACCACTTCCGGCTTTTTATGTACATGTGGTTCTGGGGTATCGAACCCAGGGCTTCATGTATATGAGGCAAGCACTCTACCATTGGGCCATACTCCCAGCCCCTGATCCCAAATATTTTGGACAAGGGCTATGCATGTACATATTTTAAAAATCCTTGTCTGATGGAAATGTTGATATATTTTCAGATGAAATCAATGTAATACATGGGATTGACTTTATGATACTTCAGAAAATAAGAACCAGAAATCAGAGAAAGTGTAGAAGTGGGGTTACGGGTGCCCAGGAGCATGTTAGTACATTCTCTACTTTTGTGAATGTTCCAAACATCTCTCTGTTAGGGGTTTTAAAGGGTAGATATTTTCTTTTTTTTCTAGCATTTTTTCCAAGCTTAAGTTTTCTTTTCATTCTATATAAAGAAAACACAGAAAAGTGTCACTAAGCCCAGAAATTATCCTTGATGCTAGAGTGACTTTTTTTCAAGCATTTGAGGGAGTATTGCTGGGACAATGAGTAGCAAGGGGCGCAGGACAGAAATCACAGGCTTAAAGCCGGCCTCCTGGAGAATGGATCTGCTGGAGGTCAAGGCAGAACTCTAGGAAAAGGACATAAAAAAGTTTTCCTTTTTTTTATGAACTTGTGCTTCAATTACTGACTCTACTTGAGTCATAGAAGACATCAGTTTCTATTCCTGAGAAGAAAGGGCCAGATCTAGAAAATACTGCACCAAAGGATGTTCTTGGAGCTACTTTATGATTACCCAAACTCCTCATTTACTATCTGGTGTCATTGTTGGTTGGTTCTCTGCTCTTGTTTTGCAGAACTAGCTGTTTACAAAGAACAAAAAGTCAGCCAGGTACTGGTGGCTCATACCTGTAATCCTAGCTACTGAGGATTGAGAGTTAAAGCCAGCCTGGTCATAAAAGTCCATGAGACGTGTATCTCCAACTAACTACCAAAAGAGCTATCACTTAAGCGGTAGAACACTAGCCTTGAGCACAAAAGCTGTTCAGGGACAGCACCTAGGCCCTGAGTTCAAGTCCCAAGACACACACACACACACACACACACACACACACACAGAATGAAAAGAACCTATAATGAAAAGGAAAGAAACTCACTTTCAGTAGAATGGTATTAACCACTCTACTCAAAACCAGATGACAAATCAATGTAACTCATAGAGTAAAGGAGACCCTTTCTCTGCCTGAGGGATCTGTATTAGCTTCCAAGGATTAATGGTCCCCACTTAAGACTTAAAGGAGCTCCCATCAGATATTCATTATAAAAATGAAATGCGCTTGATGCCTGGATAGACTCCACCAAGTCCAAGCTATTGCCCACTTTTTTTTTAATGTTTCACAGTGTGCTATTGCCCAGTTCTAAAGCAGCATCTATGATGAAGGACATCATCACAGGCCAAGTCACCTTCATCATCACCATCACTGCCGCCACCACCACCATCCAATGCTGATAAACAGCAGTCTCTCTCGCACGCATGCTCTCTCTCGCTCTCTCTCGCTCGCTCTCGCTCTCGCTCTCTCTCCCTCGCTCTCTCTCGCTCTCTTTGTTGGTAATGAGGCTTGAACTCTGGGCCTAGGCGGTGTCCCTGAGCTCATCAGCTCAAAGCTAGTGCTCTACCAGTTGAGCCACAGCGCCGCTTCCCTCTCCTTTCTTAACTGGCCCCATCAGACCCAAGATAACCTCTTCTCCCTAACTGTTCATCTTTTCTTTGGGCTTCATCTACAGACCCTCATATCCAGATTGCAAAAGTACATACATGCTATGAAATGTTCTAAAGCCATGACAGATCTAAAGGAGAGAACAAAAACAAAAACCACTGAGAACCAAAAGCTGTAAAGCACTGTGACACCTTTTCCTGTTGTTGTTGCTGTTTCTCCAATACTTTGGGTCTTATTCCAATACTGACATCATACTTTATATACACTTTGCACATTGTTCTTTTTTATTTTAATCTTTATTTTTAATTTCATTGTTATGTTATTTACTTATATTTTATTCATATTGTTGTCTTATTTTCATTTATCTTTTATTTCCCATAACAAGATTCTCTGACATAACTTTCTCAGCTATATGAAATATAAGAATGTTTAGCCAGTTGCCTATGTTTTAGTTGTTCCTAAATATTTTTATGTAATTTTGCATAAATAGATGATGCTTTTTTAGAATAAATGAGTGTAACTATTAGAACAAAAGAAATGGGAAACTGGACCAATGGTTTTAAGTCTGTTTAACACTATTATTTCATCACATTAACTACTACCATTGGTTTTATTTGCCACCTTATTTTGTTTTCATTTGCATTTCATTTATTGTTAATGAAAATGAAGATTCTCTTCTCAATTTCTTGACCGTGTGTATATTTTTTTCCTTTTCTGCAAAGGCTCTTTTGAAAAAATAATTTTTTTTTTGCCAGTCCTGGGGCTTGAACTCAGGGCCTGAGCACTGTCCCTAGCTTACTTTTTGCTCAAGGCTAGCGCTCTATCACTTGAGCCACAGTGTCTCTTCTGGCTTTTTCTACATATGTGGTACTGAGGAATCGAACCCAGGGCTTCATGTGTACAAGGCAAGCATTCTACCACTAGGCCATATTCCAGCCCTGAAAAGGCTTTTTAAATCTTTGTAGAGATTGAGGATATCAATTCTTATTATTTGGGTGAAATACATTGCAAATATTTTTAAAAATATGTATCTGATACCTATGTGTTCTGGGAAGTCCCCAAGCTTCTTGGGTACTCTCCTACCACTGAGCAGAGAGTCTGTAAAGGAGCATGTCCCCCACTGTGGAAAGAAACTCAGTGTACTGAGATGCCCAAAAGGTCATTGAATCCCACCCACTCAGATCCCCCACAAGGAAACTAAGTTCTACAGGAAAGTGGTTTAACTGCCGGTGCCCACTTGAAGCCCAGAAACGGAACCAGCTGAGTCAGCATTTTCCATCTACAAGGCCTTTTCAAATCCACATCGCGTCTACCGTGTGCACCCTGACTTGATTTCTTCTTCCTTTTTTGTTATGCCAATCCTGGACTCAGGGCCAAATGCTGCCTTTGAGCTTTTTTGCTCAAGGATAGCCCTCTACCACTTGAGCCACACCTCCACTTCTGGCTTTTGGGAGATTAATTGGAGATGAGTTTCATGGACTTTCCTGTCCCTGCTGGCTTCAAACCACAGTCCTGAGATCTCAGCCTCTTGAGTAGCTAGGACAGTAGACACAAGCCGCCAATACCAGCTCCTGCACTGGCTTTCTTAAATATTGCAAGCACAAAGCTCCCATGACTAGCTAGCAGATATTTCAAATTATTCATACTGGAACAATCACTTTTGCCTTTCTCCCAGAAAGAGTTTATTATGTACTGGTAAAAGAAAAAGGAACTCCTGGTTCTAATACAAAAATGATCTATAGCTGGGCATTGGTGGCTTGCCCAGGCAGGAAAAGTCTGTGAGATTCTTATCTCCAGTAAACCACCAGAAAACCAGAAGTGGTGCTGTGGCTCGAATTATAGAGCGCTAGCCTTGAGCTGAAGAGCTCAGGGACAGTGCCCAGGCCCAGAGTTCAAGTCCCATGACTGCCCTCCCCACCCCCACCCCCAAAAAGGTTCTTTAAATACATAGTTTTTCCTTTCTTCCTGACTTCCTTTCAGACAGATCACCTCATCTGAGACCATCATTAAGGAATTAGGATAGACTTTTAATTGACAAATGATTTAAGAGAAAAAAAAAAGAAGTGGCAACGTGTTTTGCTCTGGATATTTATCCCAGAGCACTGAATAGAGGAGGGTGATTTAGACTTAGATTCCACTCTGAAGAGAAGATGGTCGATTCACAGAAGGCCCAGGTATGGAGCCTGAGATCTCGATTAGATTCTTTTTTTTTTTTTTTTTTTGGCCAGTCCTGGGCCTTGGACTCAGGGCCTGAGCACTGTCCCTGGCTTCTTCCCGCTCAAGGCTAGCACTCTGCCACTTGAGCCACAGCGCCACTTCTGGCCGTTTTCTGCATATGTGGTGCTGGGGAATCGAACCTAGGGCCTCGTGTATCCGAGGCAGGCACTCTTGCCACTAGGCTATATCCCCAGCCCTCGATTAGATTCTTAATCTTCACCTCTGATTAACAATATAACATTAGTATATGGGGGAGGTAAGCAGAAGAAATATGTATCACTGAGCTCTCTGACAGGTGGACCACCTAAGTGCAGATTACGATGCAGTTAGCAGCCCTGCAAAGGAAATTGGAAAGAATCTATCTTCTACTTCTTACTGAAAGTCCAAGAAACTAAGAAGAACAAATTCATAGCATCCCTGAAGCCACCAGGGTTCTGCAAAGTTCATTCTTGATGGTTTCATTCAGCACTGGAATTACAAATACAGAGAAGTCTGAAAAACAAATGGCAGAACATCTCCCTTTAATTGGCTTTAAACTAGGCCTACTTATAAACAGCTAATGCGTTCAGAAGATAATAAAGAAAATGTTAATGGGGTTTAAACTGGACCTAAAGGCATTTTTTTTATTCTTTTAACATGCCTAAGAATGTCTCTGACCCTTACTATTTTTTTCTCTGTAATGGAAATGATTTTAGGTGTGGCTGTTCTTACTAAATAAGGTCCAAGATAGCTGGGCCATTAAAATCCTAAATTAGAAAGCAGAGAAGCAACTTCCTGCATACAAATGTCCTTACTCTCAGCCTCATCCCACAGAATCAAAATCTCAACCCGAAAATGCCAAGAGAACCCTGTGAGCAGAGGGGTAAAACATGCCAGGGCAGCACAAGACAAGGCCAGAGGGGTGACATTTGAACTAAATCCCAGAGAGTGGGGAAGAGAAGGTGGGTCTTGCCCAGGCAGAAGAAGTAGCTGGAGCCAGATTTACACCTGTGCCCTTGTGGAGAAGGTAGAAAGCCACCTCTGGAGGCTGAAACATAGGTCAGAATGACATGGGAAAGGATCATGGGGGACAATTTGTAAAGAGCCCTTTATAACTATGGTAAGTATGAAATCATCTCCACCTAGTTGGGTACCAGTAGCTCACGCCTGTAATCCTAGCTACTCACATGGCTGAGATCTGCAGATTGCGGTTCAAAGCCAGCCTGGGCAAGAAAGTCCTTGAGACTCTTATCTCCAATTAACCACCACAAAACTGGAAGTAGCACTGTGGCTCAAGTGGTAGAGTGCTAGCCTTGAGCTGAAGAGCTCAGGAACAGCGCCCAGGCACAGAGTTCAAGTCCCACCACCACCAAAAAAAAAAAAAGAACAACAAAACCCTGTTGCTTTCAGCTCCTGAAACATGTCCTTCCTGCTAAACTACCACCTGTCCCAGAACCCAAACCAAAGACCATCTCTTCCAGGAGGCCTTCCACAAATTCCCAGCAAGCATTATTTTTCAGTCTTCAAGAAGAATACTTAACAACACTGTTACATAAAACAAAGCACGTTCAAAATCATATATGCAACATGATCCTGATTTTTAAAAATTCAAATAGTGGCAAAGAACTATCTCTATCAAGATACTGACAACCCTTAAGCTGATATGATTACCATGTGTGAATGTGTGTGTGTGTGTGTGCACACGCACATGCTTACACATGCCTATACTGAAGCTTGAACTCAGGGTCTAGGTGCTGTCCTTTAGCTACCGGAGCCACAACTTCACTTCTGGCTTTTTTGTTGGTTAATTGAAGATTAAAGTCTGATGAACTTTCCTGCCTAGGCTGACTTCTAACCTCTATCTTCAGATCTCAGCATCTTGAGTGGCTGGGATTACAGGCATGAGTGAGCCACGGGGAATTGGCATGATTTACAATTTTTTAATGGCTATGTATATTTTTCAAATTTCCTCCATAAATACATAACAAAAATATTATTATAGAAGATATATATATACATATACATATACATATATATATATATATATATATATATATATTTTTTTTTTTTTTGGCCAGTCCTGGGACCTTGGCTCAGGGCCTAAGCACTGTCCCCGGCTTCCTTTTGCTCAAGGCTAGCACTCTGCCACTTAAGCCACAGCGCCCCTTCTGGCCATTTTCTGTATATGTGGTGCTGGGGAATTGAAACCAGGGCCTCATGTATACGAGGCAAGCACTCTTGCCACTAGGCCATATCTCCAGCCCTACAGAAGATATTTTTTTAAAAAGGACATAAAGTTGCACAGGGTATCATTCCTTCCTGGGAAGAGGTAGCGTTTAGGAGTGCCCTGGATAGTCACTCTCAAGAAAGGATGGAGTAGGAGGGCTGGTCAGGAAGGAAGAGGAGGTCACGTGCCTCTGCTGTCATGTGAGCAGCTCCCATGGGTCTCCACAGTTGTCTCTTACTCTGTGATTATTCCAACAGGTCTCTTACAGGGCTGGGGATATAGCCTAGTGGCAAGAGTGCCTGCCTCGGATACACGAGGCCCTAGGTTCGATTCCCCAGCACCACATATACAGAAAACAGCCAGAAGTGGCGCTGTGGCTCAAATGGCAGAGTGCTAGCCTTGAGCTGGAAGAAGCCAGGGACAGTGCTCAGGCCCTGAGTCCAAAGCCCAGGACTGGCCAAAAAAAAAAAAAAACCAACAGGTCTCTTACAGACACCACTCAAAGATCCCATCTAAGCAAACTTACATCTAGGGAAATAAACCCTTTCCTTTGGTTTTTTTGTTGCTGTTGTTTAAGTTTTGTTGAAATTTGGTCCTGCTATGTAGCCCAGACAGGCCTCAAACCCTCAATCCTCCTACCTCAGCCTCCTAAGTGCTGGGATTCTCATTATCCACCATCATGCTATGTTTCTACCTTTTGTTCACTTGTTTGGTTTTCTCTCCTTAATTTTGTTTACTGGTCTCTCCAGTAATAATCATCATAATATAAGCCAGGTGCTGGTGCCTTATGCCTCTAATCCAAGCTACTTAGGAAGATGAGATCTGAGGATCACAGTTCAAAGATGGCCTGGGCAGGAACATCTGTGAGACTCTTATCTCCAATAAACTACTAAAAAGCATCCATCTTTAAAAAAAAAAAAAAGTCCATGTTGAGGGATTTTTGTTACAATACCAGCAAATAGACTAAAACACCATCGCTGAAGCCACTCATATCACAGGCCACTGTCCAAATATCCAATGAGGAAAGTAAAGAATTTGCATCACACCCAGCAGTAATCTGTGCTATCACAGTCATCGCGCTTTGTGCACTCAGGCTTTTGTATCAAAGAAGTAGAGGAAGGAACATCACCACAGATATTGTCCCCCTCCAACACCATCTGGAATTCTTGCCTCCATCACCGCTGGCAGGGAATCTGATCACTATGCCCTAACAAATGGTGGGTTTGGGTTCTCTCAAGATCTCAACATGGGTTTATTTTGTTCAGAAAATTTTTTATTATGTTTTATATTAATAAAACCTATACAAGAAGATTAAATTCGAAAACCTCTCAGTAGACTCAGTGTTCCATACCCTGTGAAGCTTTGTTTATCAAACTCAGGATGTGTATGTGTGTGTGTGTGTGTGGTGTGGTGTGTGTGGTGTGGTAGGTGTATATGTGGTGTGGTATGTATGTACGTGTGTGTGGTGTGTGTGGTGTGGTGTGGTACGGGGTGTGTATGTGGTGGGGTGGAGTGTGTGTGGTTTGGTATGTACTGTGTATGTTGTATGGTGTGGTGTGGTGTGTGTGTAGTGTGGTATATGTGTGTTTGTTGTGTGTGTAGTGTGTGTGTGGTGTGGTGTGTGTGTGTGGTGTGGTATGTGTGTATGTGGTATGGTACAGTGTGGTGTGGTGTATGTGTGTGATATGGTATGTACGTATACATGGTGTGATGGTATGATGTGTATATGTGTGGTGGGATATGTGTATGGTGTGGTATGGTGTAGTGTGGTGTGTGTGGTATAGTATGTGTGTGTACGTCGTGTGGTATGTGTCTGTACATGGAATGGTATAGTGTGGTGTGTGTGTGTGTACGTGGTGTGGTATGTGTGTGGTGTGGTGTGGTGTGTGTGGTGTAGTATGTGTGTGTACATGGTGTGGTATGTGTGTGGTGTGGTGTGTGTGGTGTAGTATGTGTGTGTACATGGTGTGGTGTGTGTGTGGTGTGGTATGTGTATATACGTGGTATGGTGTGGTGTGTGTGGTATGGTATGTGTGTACATGGTATGGTGTGTGTGGTATATGTGGTGTGGTATGTGTATGTACATGGTGTGGTGTGTGTGTGTGTCTGTGTGTGTGTGTGTGTAATTGGGAACTTTTAATCCTGTAGGGAGATGGCGAAGGAAGCAGTGCCTAGATCCCTCATGGACAAGGACAGAGGGAGTCTGATCCTCAGGTTTGGAGCCTGTGGGCACAGCAAGGGGCCATCTCCCAGAGGGCACCTCCCTTCCTGCATGAGTTGACATCAAGGCTGATAGGAAGCCCCTTTCCAAGCATGGTCTTCCACCATGTTCTTCCGTGACTGCAGTTGCTCAAGTGCAAATGTCCTTGGAAGGTCAAGGCTTGTCTACCAGCTTAGCACTTCCATGGACTGTGTTTCTAGTCATATTTTCCCATCACTCTTTTTTTTTTTTCCAGTCCTGGGGCTTAAACTCAGGACTTGAGCACTGTCCCTGAATTTCTTTTGCTCAAGGCTAGCACTCTACCACTTGAGCCACAGTGTCACTTTCAGCTTTTTCTTTTTATATGGTGCTGAGAATCAAATCCAGAGCTTGATGCATGCTAGGCAAGCACTCTACCACTAAGCCACGTTCCCAGCCCTTCCCATCACTTTTGGTTTGAGCAAGTTTCCAAAATCAATCCAACAATCAAAAACATTTATATTCAAAAGCAAGGCATCAACCAGACACCGTACTCAGGAGGCTGAGAACTGAGGATCACCGTTCAAAGCCAGCCAGAGCAAGAAAGTCCACGAGACTCTTATCTCTGATTAAACACCAGAAAGCCAGACATGGTGCCGTGGCTCAAAGTTGTAGAGTGTTAGCCTTGAGCAAAAAAGCTCAGGGACCAAGAGATATAATCTGCACATAATTGGAATAGAAGAAGGAGCCGAATACCAGAGCAGAGGGCTTCAACATATTTTCAATAAAGTGATTGCAGAAAACTTCCCCCCCACAAAAAAAAGCTCAGGGACAATGCCTAGGCCCTGAGTTCAAACCCCATGACCAACAAATAAAAGAGAGAGAGAGAGAGAGATGATCAATTTCTTATATCAACTGCTCATTGATAACTTAAAATATCATTAATCTGAATTCTCAAGAATAGCAAACAGGCAATTTGTTCTCCAGATAATGTGTGCTGCACTCGGGTGATATGATGGGCGGTATACAAAATGCTACAGAGGAGACACAGTGAGCTGGGGACTCCTCACCCATCCCAAAGCCCAGCATCCAATGAGGGCCTCCTGGGCCAATCATCCTGATCCCACGTACTGAAGCCAAACGGGGCTTCACAGGAAAGGAGTTGAAAAGGTTGGCGAGGAAATAAATAAGTATTCAAGATGGTTGAGGCCACCTATCAATCACTTCCTCCCGTAGTGAAAGTGAAAAGGAGTTTGACAGAGAAAAACCCAGTTTACATGACAGAGCAAAAATTGGGGACCACAAGTGCCCAGACACAGGGGGTTAAAACCAAGTGATTAAGGACTAAGCAGATCCATATTCCTGCACTCAGACCATAGTTGAGGAGGGGAAAGGAGATAAGACTGAGAAGCTAGACCTGCTGTCTATAAGGTACTGGAAGCTGCTGAAGGCATTAGAGTAGGGAAATAGATGCAAACTTACATTAGCTGGTGATTAGTTGAGCTGGAAAATGTTAGATAAAATGGTGTTTGTTCATCAACCAATAAAACACACACTGAGAGTCTAGTATATTAAGTGTGCCTGTACATATCCAATAAGGAAGAGTTTCTATGGTTAAGAAGTTTGTGGTCCTATGAGATATGACCAACAATTACAAGGCCATGTCGCCTCATTTAATTCATGACATTAGTCATGCCAGGCATTGGTAGTTGTGCCATCACTATCTGGCTTCATAAGCAAAGCCTCAGGCTGTGAGTCATGTATAATCTACCCTTCTTTTTTTATTATCATTCCCCAAATTAATAAAATATAATGCCATATATACATTATATGTCCTTATGTGTGCTATGTGTATACCTGTCCTTTGTCAATAGGGTAAAATACTTGTTTCGATCTTTCTCATCTCACAAAAACCCACTATTGGGGCTGGGGATATGGCCTAGTGGCAAGAGTGCCTGCCTCATATACATGAGGCCCTGGGTTCAATTCCCCAGCACCACATATACAGAAAATGGCCAGAAGTGGCGCTGTGGCTCAAGGGCAGAGTGCTAGCCTTGAGCAAAAAGAAGCCAGGGACAGTGCTCAGGCCCTGAGTCCAAGCCCCAGGACTGGCCCAAAAAAAAAAAAAAAAAAAACCCACTATTACTTCCTTTAGGAATGCCATCAACCACAGCATCACCCACACCAGATCCCCCTTGCTTTCCCCTCCTCCTCCCCACCTTTACCCCATTTCTTATCCTTCTTCTTCAAGCAGTGTATTTTTTTAAAACTTATTCAGTAGCCCCCTTTCCATAGACTTTGTTTAAAACATTCACAGTCAGATTGCAAGGTAGCCCCTGACTCCATTCTTTTTTCTCCCTCTCTGCTATGAATGTTAGTTTTGAGGAAATAACAATTTTATTTCCTGTTCCCACATTTTCCTCAAAGCTGAGGTGACTCTGTAACCTAGCTCTAGCCAATGATACAGCAGCTAATATTTCTTTGGAGATCTCTGGGGAAATGCTTCTTCAAAAGACACCACCCCTGCAGGCTCATTCCCCTTCCCACTCAGCAGCCCACATTCTGAGACAAAGGCTCAGAGCTACAGCTGTCATCTCACAGCTATGATGCAACAGAATTGTGGATAGCCTCATGGTATACTAGAGCCAGTGCCTGAAAGGCAGGCTTCCAACTTCTTGTGACATGGAGGAAAGAATCCTGATGATTTTAAGCTACTCTTACTCATGTAGCATATAACTTTCAGCCAAAAACATTGCTGACTCCCTATGTGTTTATGATCAACTAGCATCAATAATTGTCCTAACAGGATCATGAGCTATTGCTAAGCCAAAGCTCGAAAGAAACACACACACACACACACACACACACACACACACACACACACACACACACACATAGCATGCGTGAATGCAAGAAAAAAATTCAAGCAGAATCATGTCAGTCCTCCAAAGAAAGGGACAGACAGTAAGTCAGTCAGAGAAAACTTTGAGATAATATAAACTCATAGTTCGGCTGATTATATCTTAAGAAAAGGACATGCATTTAAACTGTAAACACTAGTGTTGTTGTTTTTTTCCCTGAGTACAACTAACAATCTAGGGGACTAATCTTTAAATTGAAACCAAAGGCATGGAGCTCCAGCTGGAGGAAAAAACTTCCATTTTTCTTTCCATATACATACAAGATAATCTTCACAGGATGGCAGCCCTTAAGAAAATTCAAAGCTATTGGTTTGGTTTTGAACTTTCCATTCAAATTTACTGTAGGACTCGCCCCACCCTACCCCCACTGCTCTGTGAAAACTCTCCAGGTAGTTTCAGGGCCCTAGAATTTAATAGAAATATCACCATAACCTACATACTTCTTGAGATGCAGATGATAAAAATGAAGAAAAGATAACTAGAAGAAAGAGCATCAGAAAAGATAGCCACAGTTGCCCTTTGCTAATTCAAATAATTCTTTTAAGCATCAGCTGCGTTTCTGTTCTGTTAAGAAGCCATGTTTAAGCTCTTCTTAGTAGACTCTGTATGCCGTGGGATAATAGCAACTAGCACATATAGACTTACAAATAAAACATTCACGTGTTCTTAAGCTAAAAATCATGCGTTGCATTTGCTATAATGAACATCCATTACCATTATATATATTTACTTTTTTTTTTTTGTCTGTCATGGAGCTTGAACTCAGGGTCTGGGCCCTGTCACTAAACTTTTCTGCTCAAAGCTAGTGCTTTACCACTTTAAGCCACAGCTCCACTTCCAGTTTTCTGGTGGCTAATTGGAGATAAGAATCTCAAGGACTTGCTAGCCCTGGCTGACTTTGAACTATGATCCTCAGATCTTAGCCTCCTAAGTAGTTAGAATTCCAGGTGTGAGCCACCAGTGCTTGGGTATATATAATGTAAGTCTATACTATATAGTGTAAGTCAATATTTTTACAGCTACTTGTTTGATTTCACATGCTACTTGTTTGATTTATTCACAGCAATAAAATAAAAATACTTTTTAGCAGATGTAGGAAATTGTGGCCCTGTCATACATAGACTTTGTGACTATTCCCTTTCTTTTTCCAGTATATAATTCCAACACCCTCATCACAACTAAAGAAAGAAAGATTACTGATATAGTAAAAATGATCTTCCCAAAGACACTGGCGCTTGAGGAAACCCTGCTTTTATCAAAAGAAAATGACATCAGAGGAGATCTGTAGACCTCAGGGGTTTTCGTGGCAATGGGTTCACACCATTTAAACTTGAATCCAACTATACAGCTTTCCCTATCTTTGCCAGGAAGAATAGTCCCGCAGCTCCTCGGTGGAACAAATACTAGTAGAAATTTTCATGGTAATTGAGAAAAACATGTAAGGGAAGAAGGAAGACAGTCTTGTCAAATCATGAGCATTTAGATGTGCTCAAGAAGGGGATCGCTACCCATGTGTGAAAGGAACAAGGAGGGGAAAGTAAAGATCCACCTGGAAGAAAGGGGGGAAATATTCCAAGTGCATGCCTTCAACAGCAAATAGATTGCTATGAATAAGAGAGCAGCAAGTGAAGCCTTACCTAGAGACATGGGGTAGGAGGTTGCACTGGCCTTCGATATACTTGGTGTACAAATGCTCCTCCATTTACAGTGGGATTCCATCCCAATAAACCCATCCTGAGTAGACAAGGTGATTAACTGGAAATGTATTTCACCTATAGACAGAACAGCCTGGCTTAGCCTGACCTACCTTAAACATGCTCATAACTCTAACATCAGTCTATGGTGAGGCCACATCATCTAACATGAAGCATACTTGATGATAAAGTCTTGACTGTTTCATGCAATTTATCAAATACTATGCTGAGAGTGAAAAACAGGATCGTTGTATGGGGTTCCTCATAAAGCCAAAAAAATATTTAAGTCAAACCATCATAAATCTGAACTTCTGCTAGGAGAGTTAATATAATAGCATTATGAAAATATATGTGTACATTGAAATTGGCAAGAAATCTCACCATGGATGTACAATACTTAGTCACAGAAAGCAAGTTGCCCATCTTCTATTACCTAAATGAATCTGTTGCAGCTTTTTATTTTCGACCTCAAAAATGTCCTAGACAAAGAATCTTGACTCATAATTCACAATTTAGCCAATTTCACATGCTCTCCCTGGGGAGGGTTGAGAAGGGATCTACTTCCCTCACTATGCTGTCAACCCCCCAATGGATTGTGACAATCTCATCTTCCCACTCTTCAGCAGAGCGAAAGGGAGTTGAAATGGATGGGTTTAGGATAAGTCTCCAATCCCGCCTGAAGTCACAGACTGGGTGGACAAGAGACTAATAGAAAAATAGGATTTCAGCTAGAAAACAAACAGTTCCCCCAAATTGCATGTCATGTGCCCACTAACAAATCGTGGCCAATTGGGCTTCCGTAGTCAAAAGGCAACACAGGAAAAGGACTATCTCCAGTCATCAGTGCTCAGCCAGATGCTCAGCTTCAGACCGGAAAACTGCCATCTTATGCTGAGAAGCAAGAACATTTTATACTGGCTGGAGGGGAGGGCGGGGGATGTCGTCCAGAGCTGAGGGACATCAGTTTGTCCCTCTGGAGTTGTACAATCTATGGCATCTGTGCTGCCCGAGTCACACATGAGAGTAAGAAGGATATTAACATGGAATTTTAAGAGATTATTTCTCTAAAGGGAAACTAGCTTGTCTTCACAGAAGAGAATTCAGAGCACTCATCACATATTCTCTGCAAGGACCTCACTGGGGCCTCCCGTGCTACTCTCAAAGACCTGATGCTATAAAACAACAGGCCTGTCAGCCATCTTATCGTCATTTTTATCTCATCTGACATTGCAATAACCAGAACTTGATTTTTCACAGCCTCTGCCAAGCTTCTTCTGCTATACCAAATGCACAGGGGCAGGAGTTCTGAACGTAAAGTCTAAGGATGAGCTTTAGAAGATCCTTAAGTCCCCTAAAACAGTATGGCAAACATCTATGTTTCAGCATATCTGAATTTTTGCACATCCTAGCTACTCAGGAGGCTAAATTCTGAAGATTCCAGTTCAAAGCCAGCTTAGGCAAGAAAGTTCATGAGACTCTTCTCTTCAATTAATCACCAAAAAAGCTAGAAGTGGGACTGTGGCTTAAGTAGTAGAGCACTAGCCTTGAGCAAAGAAAGCTCAGAACAGTGATCAGAACCTGAGTTCAAGCTCCAGGACTTGCACCAAAAGAAGGAAGAGGAAGAAGAGAAGGAGGAGGAGGAGGAGCAGGAGGCGCAGGAAGAAGAGGAGGAGGGACTAGGATGGTCAGCTGGTGTTGATAAAAATCTAATTCCAGGTGTCCAGTCCTGCCCATCCAACAAGCCCTGACCTGGACCCCCTGTTGTAAGCAGGTATTCTTGGTTTACGCTCCACTTGTCATACTGTTCCCTAAGAGATTGGAACCCTTGAAGATGGGGAGCTTTTTCTGAGTAATTTAGTGGAGATAAGTCTCACCGACTTTCCTTCCCAGGCTGGCTTCAAATTGTGATCCTCAGATTTCAGCCTCCTGTGTAGCTAGGATTATAGGCTTGTCCTCAACCTCACCTCCACCATATCACTTTGATTTATAGTTCTCCTGCTTATAACTATTCCCAGTTGGTTCAAATACCTGACAAAACTTGTTTGCCTGTAGAAGGAAATTTCCTTTCAGGTGTATCCTAAGTATAGCCTCCTGTAACAAATGCATGCTTCTCTCTTAGCTCTCTGTTTTCACTCTCTTAGCTCTCTCTGTTTTCACTCTTAGCTCTCTCTGTTTTCATACCTTCTTTGTATCATAAACTCTTGAATTGTGAGCCTCTCTCTTGTTCCCCACTTCCACCCTTAACACACATGCACAGAACATGAAAATACAATCCCTGGACCAAACCAAACTATTACCTTTAATCTCTTAGTGTTTCTCACAATAAGATCCACATACCATTCCCATCAGAAAACAGGTATTCTTGCAACTCCCACACTTTGAGACTGCATGGAGATAGACTCTAGGATGCTATGTTGGTTAGCACATCCCCTTCCCAGAGGATTCCAGAGGATTCTTAAATACTCTAGAGTTTGAGAGTTCATGCTTTAGAAGAATTATATCCTCCCAGGTTAGAGCCTCTATTTTTATTTTTATTTATTTATTTTTGTCAGTCCTGGGGCTTGGACCCAGGGCCTGAGCACTGTCCCTGGCTTCTTTTTGCTCAAGGCTAGCACTCTACCCCTTGAGCCACAGCACCACTTCTGGCTATTTTCTATATATGTGGTGCTGGGGAATTGAACCCAGGGCTTCATGTATGGGAGGCAAGCACTCTTGCCACTAGGCCATATTCCCAGCCTGAGCCTCTATTTTTTTTTCTAATCAAAGTGGAGCTGTTTTTGCTTACCTATTTTGCTTACATCTGAGATCAACATCTGTCTCTTCCTAAGGAGTGTTCTATCCTTTCTCTGTGTCCCTCTATTGTTGCTGTTTGTCTTTTGAGACAGGTCTTGCTGTGTAGCCTAGACTGGCCTTGAACTCACATGGTGTAGATATGGATTTATGCTGATGCTATAAATACTCTTCTTATTGTCTATTTTTTACCCCTCAACATGACATCCCTGACAAGAGAATGAAGAGATAAAGAAGTAGCAGACCATAATATCATATTTCTCCCACACAGATAGATGGGAGTAAAGAATTTCACTACTTGAAAAATTTCTGGAAATATTACAACCTGCTTTTGCAAGCAAGTATAGTCTGGCATTAGAACACCACTGGAAATATTTCAGTTGACATTTTGTAAGAGCAATTCTTTTTTTTTTTTTTCATTAAAGCCAGTAAAGCTATTGAAAATTCACCTTCTTCAAACCTGCTCCTTTAGATCAGCAGATTATGCAAATGATGAATAAACCATAGGGCAAATAAAAAAGGCTAGAGTGGGATAACTAGCTTCTATCTCAACCGATCCAATACCCATTTACAACCATCACCCATTTACATTACAAACTGCTGTCATTCACTTGCTTTGGCAATAAACTGAATGGAGGACTGTGTGAAGTCACTACGCGTGACGAGAGACATACTACGTGTCACCTCACCACTCACTTCCTTGGTTTTCTTTTCTACGAAATGGGGAAGAGGTCACCAGTGACTTCAGTGTTACGAGAAACTAAATGCAGAGATAAGAAGGCTCCAATGTTTGCTGTAAGAAGCCACTGAGCATTCAATAATGCTCTAGAAATTGCTTCCAACTGTAATTTATTAATATTCTATTTTATGGGACAACGAAAGATGGGATGGGGAGAGGGCATTTCTTCCCATGAGGGCAAATTTTCTTTCTTTGTTCTCTACCAGAATGAGTGTATGAGATCCTAGTGTGTACAGCTTGAAAGTTTAAAAGAAAGTGCCTTGTGTTGGTGTGTTAAAAATGTCAATATGAAGCTAGGTGCTGGTGGCTACGATCTGAAGTTGGAAGCCAGCTCAGTCTGTGAGACTCTTATCATCAATTAAACACCAGGAAATCGGAAACAGAGCTGGGGCTCAAAGTGGTAGAGTGCTAGCCTTGAGCCAATCAGCTGAGGGATGACACGTAGACCCTGAGTTCAAGCCCTATGACCAAAATAAATAAATATGGTTGAGCTAAAAACACACACAACCTTGATCTGTTCATCTCCTACCCAAGAACTCATCCCAAGGAATAACTCATAATCAGAGGAAATACTTTCTGTGTGCAGACAGTAATCACAATCAAGACAGAAAGGACTTGCTGCATTTCAAGACTTATTCAACACTTATTCAAACACCAGGATTGGTGCTTGGGCCTGGGACAGCAGAGCTCTGGATCAATGCTTCTTGAATTGCCACCTGTGAAGGAATTCCATTTTTAATCATATAGATTCCCGGGGGACCCCCTATTCCAGGACTGAGATAGGAGGAATATGAATTCCTAATTCTTAAAACATCCCAATGTGATTTTCATGTCCAGCTGGACCAGGATCAGAAAAATCAGTATTATCTCAGAACATGACCCATTTGTTGGGAACATGAGATTTGAACTCAGGAACTTGCATTTTCTAGGCTGGTACAATACTTCTGAGCCATGCTTCCAGCCCAAAGAGTAACAATTATTTTTTTGTACAAACCATGATGAAGATGCTTAGGACACCCAAGCCATTGTTGGAGTCAAATGACTAAAGGCCATGGAAGGACCATGTGTTTCTGGTATTCTCTCCTCCTTCTATTCATCCCTTGTGCACCCCAACCCCTAATATGATCATGCTTCCCTCAGTCTCTCTTCTAGCTCCTTACTCTCACTTATGCCCACCCTTTACTAGCCCCAGAGCCCCAGAATTTCCTTTCTTGTGTGCTCAGTGGATCTCTAGAAAGAAAATGGTATCACTATTTAACTGAACACATAATTGAGAATCTCTTGTATAATTAACATACCAGCTGCACCTACATTTGTGTGCGTGTGTTTGTGTGCACAAGTCCTAGGGCTTGAACTCAGTGCCTGGCACTGCCCCTAAGCGTTTGTTATCAAGGTTAGTGCTCTACCACTTGAGCCACAGCACCACTTCTTGCTTTGGGGGGTGCTTAATTGGAAATAAAAGTCTCATGGATTTTCCTGCCTTAGCTGGTGACAAACCTTGGCCCTTAGATCTCAGCCTCCTGAGTAGCTAGGATTACAGACATGAGCCGCCCACTTCACCCAGCCATACCTGAATTTTATTTATTTTTTTTTTTTGCCAGTCCTGAGCCTTGGACTCAGGGCCTGAGCACTGTCCCTGGCTTCTTTTTGCTCAAGGCTAGCACTCTGCCACTTGAGCCACAGCGCCACTTCTGGCAGTTTTCTGCATATGTGGTGCTGGGGAATCAAACCCAGGGTTTCATGTATTAGAGGCAAGCACTCTTGACACTAGGCCATATCCCCAGCCCATACCTGAATTTTTTAAAGAGGTCTTTCTAAATTAATTTAATTTAATCTAGAGTGGAAAAAAAGAAAACAGGATGCTTTGTAATCTTAGCTTTTACCCTTTTACCCAGACTCAATATCCAGAGCCCAAATAGCACTTTGAGCATTCGTGATCAAAATAACCCCACCTCTTGAATAGGAATGGGTGTTGTTAGCTATGGCTTGCTAGCACTAAATCAAAATGGTCTAAAATGAAATAATTCAATTGAAACTGGTCAAGTAAGAAATGCCATTCCATCGACCTCTGATTCCAGTCATCTCTCTAATTTTGTCCAAAGCATTTAGAGCAACACCAACCCAGATGCTTGCAAACAATAATCAGAGTACTTTTATATGCCTGAGAAACCAGTACAAAGTCTTGAAAATAAGCAATTCCTGTTTGAATTTTCTTTTTGTGTATGTTACCACTATAAAACACTTAACCCCTAAGATCCATCTGTATTCGGGACTCAAGGATGCTAATTCCCAGCCTCTCCTTGACATTACCAATTTCCTGTAGAAGAAATATTAGTATTTAAAAAGCTAGTTTGCAGATAGCTTGCTCCCAAGTTGAGACCAAATGATCAGATTATCATCATTGGTGTTGATTGCTAAGTCCTTACAAGCAAAAATCACAATACACAATACATCTTTGAAAGATTGTTATATACTAGGCTAAGTGCTTCCTTTTTTTGTTTATCTTTGTTTTTGGTATGTTTTTTAGCCCAAAAACAATCATTTGAGGTAAAGATTTACAGCTCTCTGTACTGTCCTTAGAGCTATTTTATAGATTTTTTTTAAGAATCTGAATACTGGAGCATCTAAGAAACAGCCCAGAAATGATAGAACCAGGATTCAACACAAGACAAACAATCTCGCTCCAAAGGCTCAGTTCACATTCGCCTTATTATGTATTTGTTCTGATGTTTGCTATGGTTCAGTCACTTCATGGTTCAGGAATCATTGTGTACTGACTATCTAAAGGAATGGCCAGAGATAAGACAGCAGCACATCCTGACATCTCATTCAGTTGTGCCAAGCAAGCAGTACAAAGTTCGTAGCATTTTTAGACAAGTGTTCGAATAACAGAGATGCTTATCTATCCACCAACTCTTCCTTGCAGAGGACTGCCACTTTATTACAAGATAAAGAAGGGTCTCCTAAAAGAAGTGGGGGATTTTCCCAGCCTTTCTCTGCATAAGAGATGTACCAAAGAAAGATAGTAGAGAACAGATGGGGGACCGTAGACAGACATGGGGATGCAGAAAGCCACCCCAAGGATGAAGAGGCAAAGATGGCCCAACTCCCCTCCAATGGAATTGGGTTCAAGCTGTGATGGCTGATAAGGAGGAGCCTGGTGGTGTGAGAAGAGTAAAAAACAATTGAATGAAGTCTGTTCTGCTCCATTGGCTCTCAAAGTTCCCCCTAATGTACCCCCACCTACCTCTCTCATCCTGTTTCCTGCAAGGGTAGAGCCAACTTTCTTTTCTTCTCAGTTAGTATCTTCAACTGGGCCGGTGACCTCCAAATCAGCTAGTTCCCAGGTCCACAATCCACAACGTCCTCCGTGTGACCTGGCCTTCCTCCTCTCCGCTTCCTTCTCTTCACCTGATCAAGCTCACTTCCCTCCTCAGCTTTTATCTTCCTTGGCCCCAGGCCCCTCCTTGAACTCAGCTAACTCTTAACGTCCATGCAGACTGTTTCATCACTCCATTCCCATCTTGCAGTTTCCTAACACTTCTTCTTACCATGACTACTAGATTCGAAGGTCCTTCAAAGTAGAAATTGCTCTGTGTGTGTGTATGTGTGTGTGTGTGTGTGTGTGTGCAGGGGCGTGCGCGTGCAACAAACACCAGTACTGGGGCTTGAACTCAGGGCCTGGGGAATTGTCCCTTAGCTTTTCACTCAAGGCTGGCACTCTACCACTTGAGCCACAGCTTCACTTCTATATTTTTGCCAGTTAGTTGTAGATAAGCATTTCACAAACTTTCCTGCCTGGGCTAGCTTGAACCTCAATCTCAGCTATCATCCCCCTGGTAATTAGGATGAGCCATTGGCACTCAGATCTAATATCCTCCACAACACCAATTTAGAACCAGTAAGTGAGCAGCTATTTGTTGCTCACTTGAATTCGTCAATGGCAGCTTTAATTGAGCACAACACCTAAAACCAGTGATTTCCTAAACTTCATTAAATTATAATCTAAGCTACTGGTTGCTAGTTCCCAGCACAAATCGAAGTCAACCACAATCAAAAACTAAATTGAACAAATAAATAAATACATACTTGTACATCACACAATACTTTTAGTAAAGAGGACTGTAGCATGTGGCAATAAGGGAAACAAGATAGAAAGTCCAGATCAAAATGTACATCATTTTGCTTTTGCTTTTGCTTCTTTTCCTTTTCATGTGAGAATGGATACTTGCACAAATTAGAGAACCTTTAGGTCTAGTTCATGCACAGTAGGTGATATTTAAACCATCCCCAGAGTTGAATTCAGTTAACTCTCACCATCTCTAAGGATTCAAAAACTAGGTGATTCTTGTCAGGACTTTGTAGAAGGCACTCCATATTTTACAGTATGTAGATCCAGGTTATTACAATAGTTAGCCTAAAGTAAAAGCTAAGTAAAATGACAAAGACTCCTGTAGATCCTGAAGAAATATTTTCCAAAGAAGCTGAAGTCTTACCTGTTGTAAAATAACAAAGAAATTTCTCAACACCAAAATGACTGACTCCGGAAGTCCAATTGGCTGGTTGGCACAGGTAGGTAAAAACCAATGTCGTCAAAGCCTTTTCTTGTGGTAAGTTCCTCCTGGGATCTGCCTTTCTCTCCTCCCAGTCTATGACTGAGTCACGTTACAAGAACTAAAAGAATGAAGTTGGGCTGGCAAAAGATCCCGCCCTCAATGCTGGGCTCGACAAAAGATCCCGCCCTCGATGCTGGGCTCGACAGCGAGTGCAAGGCCTCCAATGAAGACAGCGGGAACAACAGCGATGTGCAAGTTCCTGTGCAGCCTTTGATTTCCTGTCACTGGCTGCTCTGCACAGGGGGGTTTCTTCTGTGTGGGTTTGGGGAAGGAGGGCAGTGCCCTGCATTTCTTCCCAGGAGAATAGACAAGCTACCCAGCTATGAGGCAGAAAGAACAGGGCTTTGTTGACTAATGGCTAGATTTGGATTTAATTTACCCTTCTTCCTTACCCGCAGGTTGTGTCTCTCTGTCTCCTCACACTTCATTTTCCTTCAACAAATCATTTATGAGCAATGGAGGAAAGGAAAAGGGAAAATCCAAGATGGTTCCTCAAGGATATGAAGAAGAAGAAAAAGAAAGAAAACAAAACAAAACAACAAAACAGCCCTAACTGGCCTTACCTAAATCAAGCTTAAGGAAAAGTCCCTTAGAACTTAAACTGTCAGCTTGGTGAACACGCGACCTGCTGTGTGCTGTTTGCTTTCCTTTGCTTTATGTGTAACTCCTGAATAATAATTTGGAAAGATCAGGCTCAGTCACCACTCAGGCACCCGCCTCCCGTGCACCCACACCTGTGTGGGGACCCTCTAGACTCTGAGTTGTTTTCAGACTCTTCCAGGTTTCGTTATTTGCCTAAAAGCCCAGATTGCCCATCTTGTCCCCTGTGCCTGCCAGGTGCAGGAACCATCTGCAATTACTTAGATCATAGCCAAACAAAGTGCCCAAACCAACTATTTAACTCTCCTAACACAGCTCCAACCCCCCAAGCTCTGCCTTCCTGATTCATTATAACTACTACCACCAAGGGTAACATCCTGGTCAAAATGTCTGTGCACCATGAGAATAGAGAGCAGGGCGCTGGTGGCTCACACCTGCAACCCTAGCTACTCAGAAGGCTGAGATCTGAGGCTCAAGGTTGAAAGCCAGCCTGAACAGACAAATTCAAAAGACTCTTGTCACCAATTAATTACGATAAAGCCAGCAGTGGAGGTGTGGCTCAAGTGGTAGAACATCAGCCTTGAGCAAAACAGCTAAACAAGAGTAAAAGGACCTGAATTTGAGCCCAATACTGGCATGTAAGCATGCACACACACACACACACACACACACACACACACACACACACACACACACACCAAGAATAGAGGCCCTGTGAGTTGAGACACAATGTCCATTTCTGGGATGGGGCTGAAGGCATACCCAGACTCCAGATCCTATATTGCCAGGTAGCAGTAGAGAAGCACAAAGACAAAAATGGACATGTCCTCTGTCCCTACAGCACCTCAATCCTAGGGAAGGGCTGGGAAAATAAAGAAAACTGTTCAAATAAATGTAATCATTATTTATTTATTTATTTATTTATTTTGCTCAGGGCTAGCATTCTGCCATTTGAGCCACAGCGCCACCTCTGGCCGTTTTTTTTCTACATATGTGGTGCTGAGGAATCGAACCCAGGGCTTCATGTATATGAGGCAAGCACTCTACCACTAGGCCACATTCCCAGCCCAAATGTAATCATTATTAATGATGGCAACTATTAGGAACCAGAGAAGAAGCCACACTCTGATGGCAAGAAAATAACTGTATGCTAGAGGTGGTCACGAAAGGCTTCCTCAAGCAGGTGACATTGAAGATGAAACTTAGAATTATCTGAAAAGTCTGCCGGGCACCAGTGGCTCCTCTTGTAATCGTAGCTACTGAGGAGGCTGAGATCTGAGGATCACAGTTCACAGCCAGCCGAGGAAGGAACGTCTGTGAGACACTTATTTCCAAATAACCAACAGAAAATTGGAAGTGGTGCTGTGGCTTAAAGTGGTAGAGCGCTTGCCTTGAGATAAAAGCTCAGGGACAGTGCCCAGGCCCTCAGTTTAAGACCCACTACTGACCAAAAAAAAAAAGAAATTATCTGAGCAGCTCAACGTATCAGCTGCCTGAGCCCCATCTGTGAAGAATCTAATTTTATTGGTCTGGATTGGGTCTATTGACATTTTAAACTCTTAAAGTGCTGCTGCTGCCCTACAGGATAAGAAGGAGGGAGCCTGAGGAAAATAAGAAGAGCATTCCAAACAGAGGCAGATGGTGTGTGCAATGGCCAGGAGGTACAAAAGAGCTTGACATATTCAAGGAAATGAAAGGTTAATGATTCTGGGGCACGGTGACAGAGGAAAGAAATATGAAGATAAATATTCTTAGAGGTGATCACACAGCCTCTCAGACCACAAGAGACTCTTACATGAACCCAAATAGGAGCTTGTTAAAGTCCAGTGGAAAACCTCTGCCAACAAAAACCTTAGGTAGGCCTATCACCTCCTTCTAGAAAATTCTCTATGGAAACCCTAATCACTACTGTGACATTATAAAGTGAGCAGAACATATGGTACATTGGGGCCTTTGTTTACCTTTTCGTTAATCAAAATATTTAAGGCCACTTGTAATAGACCCTGTACTTACACCTGGACCAGATAAAATGAGTTAAAATCTGAAAAGCAATCATGAGGCCAACAGAAATGAAGACAAAAAATTAAGCCAACATGAAAGGTATGATTAAGTGGAAAATGTCTGCTGTATGGTTTAAGCTTATTGGCAATCCATAAGAAGTTAGAATCAAACCCCATAGAAAATTGGGGGCTCACTGAAGAGAAATTAATGCAATCTTGGTCCTGGCATCCCTGTGCTGAGACTAAGAGAAATTGCCACTGGATTCTGACAGAGACTGTAGGAAGTGCTTAAAAGTTGCTTTTGCTGGGCTCAAACACTAACTAAAAACAGAACAAAAAGCTAAAAGCTACAACAATTTTTTTAAGTTAAAAGCTGGGCACCCAATCCCCCTCCCACCTCACTACTTTGTATCTGTGTCCTTTTTCTCCTGAAGTCATGTGTCAGTCATCTAGGATTCCAGGCAGGTCAGGATTTCTCAGTAAGACATTTGTGACACAAAGCAAACTGTCAACATCTTTTTATTGTCTTGGGGCAAAAGGTGGCACCGCTCTAAAGAACGTGAACAGCTAGAGAGCTCAGGGCAGACAGCAGACAGCCACCATAACTGACTTGTTCCTGTTCCCTTGCAGTCATGAAGTAATAACTGCCACTTTTCCGGAATGCTCCAGAAACAGACTGAGGTAACGACCATCAGGCCACACCTGTGACCAGGCATGCTGTGTCATCATACATCACCCCGGCCCCTGCCCCAGTTCCCTGTCTATTCAAGCATAGTGCTCATGCGTGCACCCCAAAGATGGCTGAAGTTGTGCTGAAGTGCTGTCTTCCTGTGGCTGCCACGTAATAAATCTTCTTTATCTGCCTGTTACCACATCTCCTAATTTGGCATATAGGAGTGGCCAAGATTTGGCATGTGGAAATCCCATTTCAAAAGGACCCACCTCATGGCAAAGGTGAATCGCCATCCTTAGACTACATTCGGCCAGCAATAGGTTTTGTCAAGCACATCCTTCCATTTCCCTACTCCCCCTTAGGTCGACGTTATCTCATCAAATAGTTTGCCAAAAACATAGGGTGGACTATGGCTGGCACGCTGCTTTGATGCTCCATAAACCAGAAAAAAAATGCTCTGGGAAATGCAGGGTTAAAACCTTCTCTCAGCAGTGCGCTGGTGGCTCACACCAGTAATCCTAGCTAGTCAGGAGGCTGAGATCTGAGGATTGTGGTGCAACACCAGCCAGGACAGGAAAGCTCATGAGACTCCAGTGAACTATTAAAGTGCTTTGAACATAAAAAGCCAAGCAAAAATGTGAGACCCTGAGTTAAAACCCCACTATTGTATGCATGCGTGACTGCGCACACACAAATCTCACCAAATCTTCTAAAAGGTTTGAAGTGGTAATGGAGTCAAAATGGATGTGCCTCCAGCAGGAGATCCAGGAGCTTTGTCAGAGTCCTCGCCGGATGGACCATCCTGAGGAGATGAGCGGGTGAGACCAGGACAGCTGACTGAGTGGACACCTCCCCCTCCAGTAGAGCATGAGGCCGCTCTGCCTTTTGGAGGAACAAAGCAAGAAACACTGCAGGCAGGTTTAGAAGCTGGGGGCCTGGTGTTTTGCGTAGTGTCTCCAGAAAAAGGCAGACCCACTTCCCTTGCTGTGGGCCAGGCGTTGTCTGAGAGCCAAGCATCGCGCTTTCTCCTGCTTGCATAGGGTGGCTTTCCCCACTCCTATCACGCCCTTCCAGGCTTCACACGCAGGTCACTGTCAAAGGGGGACAGGATCTAACTTGCTTTCCTAGAAATGTATCTCCTTTTTTTCCCCCACCCTTGGGCTTGAACACAGGACCTGGGCACTGTCCCTGAGCTTCTTTTGCTCAAGGCTAGCACTCTACCACTTGAGCCACAGCTCCATTTCTAACTTTTTGGTAGTTTAATGGAGATAAGAATCTCACAGACCTCTGTTCCTCAGATCTTAGCCTCCTGAGTAGCTAAGATTACAGGCATGAGCCATTGGCGCCATGTGAAATGTCTCTTTTTAATGTATTCTCATTCTCTCTCTTTTTCTCCCTCTTCCTCCTCCTCCTTCTCCTCCTCCTCCTCCTCCTCCTCCTCTTCTTCTTCTTCCTCCTTCCTCCCTCTCATTCTTTTAAGTTTTAGAGGTAGTTATAAGGGGAAAAGCAAATTACTTAAAATACTGCTACACACACACACACACACACACACACACACACAGGCCACTCTCAGTGTGTCATTCCTGCCGTGGTATAGGCCAGCCAGGGCACAGAGGTGAGGGGAAGTCCTAGACACTTGCGAGTGGCAGACAAGAAGGGAATTATGGACACGGCATCACACAAGGAGAATCAGTCTCCTCAGAAACTACTTTGTACTCACCGATCAACCCTGCAACATCACTACGGAGCAAGAGACCCAAGGCCTGGCCTGCTTCACTGAAGCAGCGCAGGCACAGATAATCACTCACTCTTCACTTGCTGACCAAGAGCTAGGGACTCTCATCTAATTCTCCCAACCACCCTGTTAACATCTCAAAGCCTTGTAAGCGACAGGGTAACAGACCTCAAAAGACTGCAAAGCCTTTGAAAAGTAAGACCAAGATGCAACCCATGCATATCTCTTTGCTCTCTGCTTCTTTCCAAGAGACAGAGTTGGGCTGCTGGGGCAGGGAAAAGCAGCTGAGCCCCAAGGCCAAAGGTCCATTTTCTCACTGCTGAGCTTCCTTCCTCTGAGATTCTCAGACAAACACAATCACAGGGGGAGATGAGAAAGCAAAGACTTTCTGAGAAACATCTTTGCTTGAAATGTGTTCTGATACAGCCACAGAGAAGAGCTAAATTTTCTTGGTCTCCTGAGAATAAGAGGCTTTTTAGTTGAGTGTGTTCAATCATGGGACAATTCTGCACCCTGAACTCACACATAGTGGTCTTCAAAAGGAAATTTTGGAAATCTTGAATCAGGAATCTTTTACTGCATTATTTTGACCTTAGATTAAGTTCAGTGTCCCCCACCCCATCCACCCCTGCCATACCTTCTTCTTACTAGTTTTGTTTTTTTGTTTTGGGATTGAGCTTTTTGTTTTCTTTTGTTTTTGGTTGGCCATGGGGCTTTAACTCAGGGACTGGGCTCTGTCCCTGAGAATTTTTTGCTCAAGGTAAGCATTCTATCACTTTGGGCCATAGCTCTACTTCCCATTTTCTGGTGGTTAATTGGAGATAAGTGTCTCACAGACTTTCTTTTTGTTTTGTTTTGTTTTGTTTTGTTTTGTTTTTTTGCCAGTCCTGGGGCTTGGACTCAGGGCCTGAGCACTGTCCCTGGCTTCTTTTTGCTCAAGGCTAGCACTCTGCCACTTGAGCCACAGCACCGCTTCTGGCTGTTTTCTGTATATGTGGTGCTGGGGAATTGAACCCAGGGCTTCATGTATACCGGGCAAGCACTCTTGCCACTAGGCCATATTCCCAGACTCTCACAGACTTTCTTACCACAACTGGCTTCAAACCATGATCCTCAGATCTCAGCCTCCTGAATCACTAGGATTACAGGCCTGAGCTACCAGTACCTGACTTCTTAGTGTTATTACATTATCCAAAATGACTTAGCTTCAGTAGCTTTTCCTATTGCCACAGACCCTCCTTTGTGTCATGCTGCTTGATAAGATACTTCAGACAGGAAATGTATCCAAACCTTGTCCTCTTGTTTTGAGTTTCAATCCCAAGACATTGTCATTATTCTCTGGAGTATGTGTGCCAGTACTAACTCACGGCTTGGGTGCTGTCCCAGAACTTTCTTTTTTGTATTGCTGTTATGAAAGTGATGTACAGAGGAGTAACAGTTACATAAGTCAGATAAAGAATGCATTTCTTTTTAAACATTGTCACTCCTTCCCTCACTTTCTCCCAGTTTTTCCCTCCTATCCCCACCCACAAATTGTATAGTTCATTTTTAACAGAGTGTCGAGTGAGTACTGCTGCTGTATTTCTTCACACTTTGTCCCTCCATTTCTGTGGTCCTTGATCTTTTTTCTTCAAAGATGGCACTCAACCACTTGAGCTACAATACTGACTTCTTGGTGGTTAATTGGAGATAAGACTCTTGTAGACTTTCTTGCCCAGGCTGGCTTCTAAATGCAGTCCTCTGATCTTAGCTTTCTGAGTAGCTAGGATTATAGGCATGAGCCACCAGCATCTGACAATACTACCATTATTCATATACAGCTTCCAACTAAATGACAAATAACTACATTAAAACAAAATGTCATTTCTTCTGACAGATTTAATGATAGGGAGTATAAAAATGTTAACTCATCTTCGGAGAACAATCTAAATTTGGATGTGTCACTGTCAGTAAAATTAGGCTCATAAAGTACACCTTAAAATTCTAAATATTGAAATATCTTAAAATGCCACAAATTAAACATCTCATGAATGACTTCCTCCTTTGCATTTCAATTCACTACAGACAACAGACTGCCTATCTAGATAAGAATATCATTTCAAACATCATCTAGCTTCCCTCTTATAGAATGTAACAGAGCATATTGCTTTTTTGTTTCCATGAATATTAGATTATCTGTTTCTGTTTTATCCTGACTCGTTTGTCTTGTGGAACCGTGTTTATCAAGAAAATGTTCACTGGGCTGGGGATATAGCCTAGCGGCAAGAGTGCCTGCCTCGGATACACGAGGCCCTAGGTTCGATTCCCCAGCACCACATATACAGAAAACAGCCAGAAGCGGCGCTGTGGCTCAAGTGGCAGAGTGCTAGCCTTGAGTGGGAAGAAGCCAGGGACAGTGCTCAGGCCCTGAGTCCAAGGCCCAGGACTGGCAAAAAAAAAAAAAAAAAAAAAAAAAAAAAAAAAAAGAAAATGTTCACTAGGAGTGGCACTGTGGCTCAAAGTGGCAGTGCTCTAACCTTGATTTTAAAAAGCTCAGGGGTAGCACTCAGGCCCTGAGTTCAAACCGCATAACTGACAAAACAAAAAAGAAAGATAAAATGAAAATGAAAACATTCACATCCTGGTTCTTCTTCAAAGCTACAATTCCTAATGGAAGATTAGCGCCTCAGATCATCATTCAAGTCAGGGCTCCGCATGATGATTCAAACCTTGTTTAAAGACTATGAAATATAGGCAGATGCCGGTGGCTATATAATCCTAGCTACCGTGGAGGCTGAGATCTGAGGATTATCTGAGATTCAAAGACAGCTCAGGTAAGAAAGTCTGTGAGACTCTTATCTCCAATTAACCACCAAAAAGACATAAATGGAGCTGTGGCTCAAATAGTACAGCACCAACCTTAACCAAAGAAGTTAAAGGACAGTGCCCAGGCCCTGATTCAAGCCCCAGTTTCAGCATAAAATAATCATCATAATAAAGCAAACACATAAACATTTTTAAAGGCTGTCAGAGGTGATGTAGTCAAATGACAGCCCCTTCAAAATAATCCCTTGATTGCTGATACACTTTTCTAACATGGCAGACATTTGTCAATGTGCTTTTAGAACCATTTTTCCCCCCACAAAATCCTTCAGAGACAGTTTACTAACCAACAGAACAAAGCTGGTGTCTTTGCGTTCTATGCCCAACTTACTTTTGACTCAAAATATTACCTCACATGTCCACCCACCTGGTTCTCTGGATGTAGCTGCAAATGCTTGTCTTCCCAAACCAAATCCACTCTACAAGGGCAGCGATTGGCTGTCAGTGATGACATGTTTAAAGACGGGACTTGGGGCTCTGATTGCAAATCCAGACAGGAGTCTGAGACGTGAGGCTAGTGAGAGAAGGGAAGTGCCTGGCTAGCGGCCGCAAGCCCACAGCAGGCAGGGGTGCCGGGTGGTCTGAAAAGAGAGGATGAAGGAGGCCATCGCTGCTGCTGCTGCTGCTGCTTCACACACTCAGCTTCTGCTCATGTTCTTGATAGGGATCTCCCGTTTGGGCACAGACATCACAGGGTGCCTGCAAGCCAGCACATCTGCTCAGAGCAGAGCAGGTGTTACAAACATTTCAGTTATAACAGAGCAGGCGTTGCTCAGTTGCTATGTTTTCAAAGTCAAGCTCTCTTGCAAGGTTCTAGAGGGAAGAGGTTGAAGCATCTATAAAGACAGTCCAAAATTTTGGAGAAAGAGTGAGTTTGAATTCAAGCAACACGAGATTCAAATCCCAGTGTCACTCAGTATTAAGGATGAGGCCCTGGTCCACATACAGAGATACAATACTAGCTACCTTGGAAGAGGTTGTTTAACAGCAAAAAGGCCTTACCGTGCTTGGGAGAGTAGACACGCTACAGAGTGGTTATTGATGCTACTGCTCTTATAAATATTGGCCTTCTAGATGAGTTTATTCTTCTCTTCTATCTCCACCTTAAGTTAAATAACAGCTGCTGGTTGAATTCCAAGATTTTAGATGCTTTCCCAGTGTCCCAATCTATTCAAGCTTATATATCATATATATGATTCTAACGCTGTGTGGCCATTATCTTGATGGTTTAATAACTCCAAAATTGTGTGTGTGTGTGCACACGCACACACACGTGCCATTATTGGGTTTTGAACTCAGGACCTGAGTGCTACCCCTTAGCTTTTTTACTCAAGGCTAGCGCTCTACCATTTGAGCTCCATGTCTGGTTTTTTGGTGGTTAACTGGAGATAAGAAACTCACAGACTTTCCTGCCTGGGCTGGCTTTGAACTGAGATCTTCAGACTTCAGCCTCCCGAGTAGTAGGATTACAGATGTAAGCGATCAATGCCCGGCCAGCTACATCCATACATTTTAAAGTCAGGTTGTTATTGACATTTTGGAGCTTCAGGAATGTCTCATGAAGTCATCTGCACTGCAAATGCTTAGGATAAATGAGAAATTACCTTTTCATTTTATTCAGCAAATAGTTATTAAACACTTGCTACACTGTATATTGAGACAGCAATGAACCACAAGAAAAAATAACTAGCCTGCTCTCGTGAGCTTATAGGCTAAGCATATGAGCTTGTAGGCAATGCACAAACAAGTTGGCAATGAATTATGTTTTATAATGTGCTAAATCCTATAGAGGAAAATAAAGCAGGAAAGTGTGGACAGGGGGTGTGCAAATTTAAATAGGATCATCAGATAAGTCCTTGGTAGCAAGAAGGTAAATTCTTTTTTAAAAAACATCCAATGTCCATTTTCTTGATAAATAAAGCTCCACCTCAGCATAAATTAGGATTTAGTGATCATTTGCAACCCTATGTTCCAGCCTTTCTTTACCCATGGAAGCCCACTTCTGCTGTTAGAAAGGGGAGTCCACCACATAACTAGCTCTGCAAGGCTGCTTCCCTCCTATGAGCGGGAGACCGAATTCGTGCCCATCTCTCTAGTCCTCAGCTGACTTGCTCACCTTTTTACCTCTCTGGTCCTTTCCGTATTTCTTCTCTGTATCTTTGAGTCTTGTATTGATAATAGATTGCTGACTGACAACTAGAGAGAAAGATGACCAGGACCCAGGTGCCCAATAGAAAATATCAGGCTAGCCAGATGCTGGTGGCTTATGCCTGTAATCCTAGCTACCCAAAAGGCTGAGATCTGAGGATCTTGGCTCAAAGACAGCCTGGGCAGAAATGTCTGGGAGACTCTTATCTCCAAACTGCCCCCAAACAAGAAGTGGAGCTGTGGCTCAAAGAGGTAGAGCTCTAGTCTTGAGCAGCACCCAAGCCCTAAGTTCAAATCCTATGACCAACCACAAAAGAAAAAAGAAAGTGCCAGGTTAGTACTATATTGCTACTTTCTTCTTCATCTTCTTAATCTCTGCTCTCTTAATCATTGTAGCCATATCCTAAGAATAATTTATTAGTATCACACTGGAGCCAGGCACTGGTGACTCAAATCTACAATCTCAGCTACTTCTCACCAACTCCCTTCTTACCCATTATCTGGGTTCTGAGTTGAAAATAGTGACCAGTGGTGCAGCTTTAAAAATGTTTAAAGATCCAGGCACCAGTGACTCACACTTGTAACCCTAGCTACTTAGGAAGCTGAGTTCCAAGGATTGCAGTTTGAACCCAACCCAGGCAGTAGCATCTATGAGACTCTTATCTCCAATTAACTACCCCCAAAGCTGGAAATGAAGCTAAAGCACACATAGAACACTAGCCTGGAGGGGAAAAAAAAACTAAACAAAAAAATTTAAAACACAAATATCTGGAATATGTGTAGATGTTTGATTTTGAATGGATATAGGCTTTGTCTTCAAAGATTCCAATTACACCTGCTTTTAAAATGGTTGAGAATAATAGTCAATGCATATTCTATAAAACTAAGAAAAATGAGGGGATAGGTAAAGTTGGAGAAGATAAAGGAGAATGATGGAAGGGGTGATAAGGATCAAAATGTGTTGTACTTATAAACTGATTTCTTGAATGGTAACTCCTTGTACAACTACCTCATTGTAATAAAATAACTAAAGTGGTTGAGAATCAGCTCAACAGAAGAAAGTCTCTACTCCTTGGATTTCTTAACTTTAATATGAAGTTTATTTATGACCTGTTGCCAAATCTAGAACAAGTTGACTAGAATCTTAGGCAGATTATCATACCCTATCTTTCTACCAAAAGCTTTGTTGGGGTTGGTTTGTTAGTTTGTTTTCCTGTGCTTGGGATCAAACATAGGGCCTTATATGTTAAGGAAGCACTCTACCATTAAGGTGCCACCCAGCCTTCAATTAACTTATTTTCATAGAAATATCCATGATAAATGTTGAATCCGTTGAGTGAAAACATGATTTCTGCTTTCTTTGGTATTGAAACTTTCATGGAGAGACATATATGTGTAGAAGTTTTTACTTATTTTTAAATTGCAATTCAGCCCCTAGATGAAGTAAGTAAATGGGTAAAACAAAAAACTATGTAATCTAGTTGAGACTTAGCACCACAACACATTACTTAGTAGGAGAAATAGTCCGGGGCTCAAGAGGAAAGAGTCAGTGCCAGCAACAGAGGCACTGCTGTCCTCTGTTTGCCCTTGGTGGCTCAATTCCAGGAAGTCACAGTGCCCGCTCACTGTAAATCTGAGAACCTTTCCTGATGCAGGGATCTGCTCCCAATATACCATTTCCAGATGAAGGATGGGGAGCCGGTTATACAACTTAAACTTGAATCCAACTTGCTATCATACCCATATACAAATATACAAATACATATGGGCTAACCTTGTAAGTCAGGCCATGACTGATTTTCATGGTTTTCTTTCTGCTTTCCTATATGATTTTTCTAAAACAGATGGTGAAATTGTTGTTTTGTTGTTGTAAGTTCATCGAGCAAGTCTACCTAAGTTCTCTCTATAAACTCTTGTCGTTTCTTGATGGGTAACATGCTTTTGCATAATAACCATTGACTTTAGAGCAGTTATTCTCACAAGAAAGTCAGTGAACCAGAGCCGAACCCAACAAAACCATCCTCCTGTCACTCAGACCAGACAGGGTCACATGTACATGGGCACAACCAGACACACACCCAGCTCTCACATGGACTTCCCAAGTGAGGGATTCCAGAAGTTTCTGCATTAAATCTACTAGAAAGCTTTACCTTTTGATAGAACTCAAGAGCTGGACAAGGTATTCTGGGCTATCAAGCCACTCCATCTTTTTCTGGAACAATAAAGAAGTATTTAGAAGTAAGACAGTAGGGTGTGGGGAGGAGGGGTTCTGGGAAATTAATTCAGTGTCTGAACTAAAAAAAAAAAGAGGTAGTGGGAAGTGCTTGATGACTATTAGAAGAAAACATGTTTATGACAAGTGCAGTCAACGATTGCAAGATTGGGCTTTAAGCTAAACCCACTGTTTTCTTCTTATTATTATTTCATATCGTTGCTGTGCATTTTTCAATCATTGAGAAGAAAAGGAATGAGTTTTCTCAGTTCTCCTAGGTGATTACTTTCTGTTTAAATTGCATTCAAAATTTCAGGATTAATCAGAAACAAGTAGATATGCTCTTTAATCTTTTGCCATATAAAATATGCCACACTAAAAAACCAAATATTTACATTGGCGTCCATATTAAAATACTAATTTTTAAATGCTTATTAAAAAAACAGTTTTACAATGTTGAGCAGAACTTGCTCTATGGTATTTATTATTTCAAATGTAGAATTTTTTTGGTCTGGTAATTCCTGACTTTAAATTAATATTGTAGATTTAAAAGACTAGAATAGCTTTTAAAATATTTTGAAAGGATGATATTAACATTACTATGCTTTGACTTGAAATGTTTGTCTTTTAGATTCAATTTATTTTATTTTATGTATTTATGTCTGTGTTGATTTAGGTGCCAGTACTGGAGTTTGAACTCACAACCTGGGTGTTGTCCCTGAACTTTTTTTGCTCAAAGCTAGCACTCTACCATTTGAGCAAGTTTCACTTTCAGCTTTCTTTGTTGTTGTTATTTTGGTAGTTAATTGGTGATAAGTATCTCATGGACTTTGCTGCCTTTGAACTACAATCTTCAGATCTCTGAGTACCTAGTACAACAGCATAAGCCACCAGCTTCCAGATGTAAATTCAATTTAAAAAGTACTTTTATGTTAGCTGGGCACCAGTGGCTCACATCAGTAATCCTAGCTACTCCGAAGGCTGAGATCTGAGGATCACGGTTCAAAGCCAGCCAAGGCAGCAAAGTCAGAGACTCTTTATCTCCAAAAAAAAGTAGAAGTATGGATGTGGCTCAAGTGGTAGAACACTATCCTTGAGCAAAAGCAACACAAGGCTAGCACCCAGGCCCTGAGTTCAAGACCCAGTACACACACACACACACACACACACACACACACACACAAATTACTTTTATGTAACATTGATTAGAATGTTATAAATATGTATAAAAGTATAGGAAGGAAAGTCCTCTCTGTATAACTAATGCAAGTTAATAAAAATGCTTAACATTACTTTTATAATGAACAATTATTACTTTTATAAGTATTTCCCTATTTGATCACCATGAGGAAAAACATTGTTATCCCTGTCTTCATTTCATAAGTAAGAAAGCAGAAACTCAGAGGGCTTAAGCAAATCCCATGAAGCCGCACAGCCAGTGAGAAAGTCTGCATCAATTTGTTCCTACATCATGTTCGTTCCCCCTCAAAAAAATTGATTTTTCCAAATTAATTCTCTCTAGCACAAGATATAGACATTGAATAGAGAAAAGTAATACAAAACAGTAGAGAAAAATCTGCTTTTTTAGAAGAGTCACAGACTTAGTGGTCTAAAGGCAAAATTATAAAACTAAACATGCTGAAGAGTAAACCCCAAATTTTTATGTCAAAAATTTTTATTTCAACCTATATGTCTGAAACTCTAAGAATGATTATACCAACTAGTAATAGGAGACGGCCTGTATATGTGAAACTATAGAGGGCTTTTTTTTTCGTATCTTCCTTACCTCATCAATTTTTTTTGTAAGATACACATATTTGATTGGCAGAAAAGTAAACATTATAACATGCTTTTAATTAAGTGCTATTGACATGTAGTTTTCTGTGATTCTCTAATGTATTTGGTTTCACTTCAGTTTTTTGGTTAGCTGGGAATTTTTTATTTAAAAAAAAAAGGCAGATGTGGTTTCAATGTTTAAAAAAAAAAGTAATGTGTAATCATCACAGTGCTATTTGGAGAATCTCTCTCTCCATTTGGGCTGACATAACATACAGGAAGGTTTTGAGATTTTTTTTTTCACCCAAAAAATCCATTTCTGTGGTTTTCACAGTCTCTGCAATAAGTCAATGTTTTATATAGATGACTACTACCTGCCTATACTCATGTCCTTCCTTCTTTCTAGAAGAACTTTCACTTTGAGATGGACACAGTGTCCTCTCCTAGGGGTGTCATGTCGTCCAGTCACTGGGAATAGAAAAGAAACTTCCACGTCTTGGCTTCCCAGCTCCCCTTGCAGCTATGAGTGACCACACAGCCCTGTTCCAGTCAGTGTAGCATTGGAGGGGGATCAGGGAGAGTAGACCCAGAAATCCTGCTTTCTCTTCATGTTTTGCATGCTATGCACAAGTGCAATGCTCTGAGAGCCACAGCTGCCACCTTAAGAGGCAAGAAAGCTACAGAGAGACAGTGGCAAAGGTTCAACCACCTTGTAAGTTGGCTATATTAGCCAAGTCATCATTATTTTCCTAATATTTAAAACAGAGTGTCTACTAATGCTGTAATAACAAAAACCTGAAGGCTGGACACTGTCACTCATACTTATAACCCCAGCTACTCAGGAATTGGAGATCAGGAGGATTGTGGTTGGAGGCCAATCTGGGCAAAAGGCTTCTGAGATATCATCTAAATCAACAAGCCAGGAAAATTGGTGCATGGGTGTGATCCCAGCTTTATAGAAGGCCATAGGGAGGAAGATTTCAGTCAGGGAAGCCTGGGGTGAGGGGAGAATGGAGAGGATGAGACCTTATCTGAAAAATAACAAAAGCACAAACAATCATGGGATGGGGCATGGTTCAAGTGGTAGAGTCCTTGCTTAGAAAGCCTAAGAGCCTGAATTTAAATCCTAGGACAGGGTGAGGGAGGTGGGGGTGAGGGAGGTGGGGGTGGGGAGTCAAGCCAAGCATTGGTGGCTCGTGCCTATAATCCTAGCTATTCAGGAAGCTGAGATCTAAGGATCATAGTTCAAAGCCAAGACAGCAGAAAAAGTCCATGAGACTCTTATCTCCAATTTACTACCAAAAAAAAGCTGGACAAGAAACTGTGCTCAAGTGGTAGAGTGGTAGCCTTGAGAAAAATTAACAACAACAACAACAAAACTTAGAGACAGCACCCAGGTCTTGAGTTCAAGCCCCAGGACTGCAACAACAACAAAAGCCAAAACAACCTGAAGCTAAAGCTGTCAACATAAAGGATCTTAGCTACTACCCAACCTATGTAGTCAATAGGGTAGAATGATATATAGAAACAGTTTGTAAATTATTTTACTGGGACATTATTCAGACATTTAAAATATATTTAGGGAAAGTAAGGGGAGGCACAGAAATGGAGGAACAAAGGGGGAACAAATGCAGCAGTGGTACTCATTAGACATGAGGGTGAAAATGAGCTATACAACCTATGGGTTGGGGTGGGAGAGAAAAACTGGGAGAAAGCAAGGCTTCGAAGGGGTGACATGGTTCCAAAAGAAATGTACTCATTACCTGACTTATGTAACTGTAACCCCTCTGTACATAACCTTTACAATAACAATAAAAAATAAAAATTAAATAAAATGTATCTGGGAAGATCATATAGCCATACGCTCATGATGTAAGTTCATAGGAACAACAAGTCAAGAGACAGCATCATGGCTCTGACTTCAAGCCCCAGCCTGAATTAAACCAACCATTACCCCTTGTGTGCTATTCAAAAAGCTGCAAGAAGTTGGGAAAGTTGTTTGTTGTTGTTGTTGTTGTTTTACCACAAAAGAAACGATGCATGTTTGAGAAGATAAGTATGTGGAATGCAATGTATGCTTGTATGGAAACATTACATCATCCTCCATGATTGTGTAGACATTGTATATCTTATATCTCCATTGAAAATACCTGTTCACAAGATAGAAAGCATGGCTTGTCTGTGGCAGAGATTGTGGGTTTCCCACAGAACTTCGTTTTCTTTTTGGCCAGTCCTGGGCTTTGGACTCAGGGCCTGAGCACTGTCCCTGGCTTGTTTTTGCTCAAGGCTAGCACTCTGCCAATTGAGCCACAGCGCCACTTCTGGCCATTTTCTGTATATGTGGTGCTGGGGAATTGAACCTAGGACCCTCCTGTATACGAGGCGAGCACTCTTGCCACTAGGCCATATCCCCAGCCCACAGAACTTCGTTTTTAACCAAGTTCATGGTAGCTTTGGCTTCCTTTCACCTGGATGCAGTTCTGGCTAGATATAAGCTACAACCAGCAATTCCCAGGAATGTCTCTAATGAGGACAGGCGCTCCCTTTCTCTGAGCAGCTGACTCAGATGATGAAGGCTTTGAGCTGCACTTGGAGGAACAAAGAAGAAGAAAACTAAGTCCCTGGATACACATGTTGCCGCCATCTTAGCCCTGGCGCACCTACCTCTGAGTCTTGGTTCTCAGTCACATGGAAGAGAAGAGAGAAGTCAACTTTCTTCTTGCACACACAGTTGTGTGTGACAGTTGTGTCCCACACACAACTTAACCCAATTCTACTTCATACAAGATGGTTGAGTAGCAAAAATGATTTGTTTGGGTTTCTTTTTTCAATTTATATTCCAAATCTCAGTTCCGTTTTTATTCTATTTTTCTTTAAGTACTTGCACAAAGGTATTGACATTTGACAAAGCAGTTTGTGATCATTTTTCATATTCTCACCCATCTCTCAAAAAAAAAAGTTTTAAGAAGTTACTAGCTGAAGAAATGACTTGAAAGAAAGGCTTGAGCTAATTGCAAAGGGTAAAAAGAACATAAAAGAAGGCAACAACGAAGGCTAGGGGCATCATCCAAAACTAGTGGAAGAGTGGGAAATGAAAGCAAAGATTTGGCCAAGTAATTTTTTTTTTTGGCCAGTCCTGGGCCTTAGACTCAGGGCCTGAGCACTGTCCCTGGCTTCCTTTTGCTCAAGGCTAGCACTCTGCCACTTGAGCCACAGCGCCACTTCTGGCCGTTTTCTGTATATGTGTTGCTGGGGAATCAAACCCAGGGCCTCATGTATACGAGGCAAGCTCTCTTGCCACTAGGCCATATCCCCAGCCCTGGCCAAGTAATTTTAAGAATAAAAATGGCTACTATGAGCCAGGCACTGGTGGCTCACCCCTGTAATCCTACCTACTCAGGAGGCTGAGATCTGAGGATCACAATTCATATAAACCTAAGAGATTCTTACCTCCAACTAACTAGTCCAAAGCCGGAAATGAAGGCTCGGGTGGCAGAATGCCATTGCTCACACGTAGGAGTCCAGAAATGGACTGTAGCAGGAGAACAGAGGCTCCTCAGAGGAGAATAGGGCTCCCATGTGCAAGGAGAGGCCTGTACTGAGGATAGCACCCAGGCCCTGGGTTCAATACCAGGACTTTTTTTTTTTAAGACAAAAAAAGAAAATAAATAAGGTTAAATAAGGCTAGCTGTAGGGTTGGGAGTATGGCCCAAATGGTACAACACTTGTCCAGTATGTGTGAGGATCTAAGTTCAATTCCTGGTACATCTATATTTCATTTATATACACAGAAGAATGGACAAGTCAATAACCAAAGTATTTGTTGTTGTATTTTATTTTATTTTATTATTTTTTTTGGCCAGTCCTGGGGCTTGGACTCAGGGCCTGAGCACTGTCCCTGGCTTCTTCCCGCTCAAGGCTAGCACTCTGCTACTTGAGCCACAGCGCCACTTCTGGCCATTTTCTGTATATGTGGTGCTGGGGAATCGAACCCAGGGCCTCATGTATATGAAGCAGGCACTCTTGCCACTAGGCCATATCCCCAGCCCCTTGTTGTTGTATTTTAGTGTTTTCCTCACAAGCAGTATTACTTGTATAGTCAGAAATAAGTCAAGAAAAATTTATGGTTAGGTCTCAATTCTGTACCTTCCATTTCTTGTACTCCTTTCTAGAAAAGGAAAGGAAGAAATGTGAAAAGGAAAAGGAGGTGAGAAGGGAGAATGAGAGAGAAGGTGGATTTTCCAGAAATGCACCTGGGCTGGGTCCCAGGAGGGACAGTATGCAAATTGTTTACGGTCCTGCCCCAGGCTCTGCTGCAGACCACATGGTGAGAGCAGAGCTAACCAGTCTACTCTCACTGCTACATAGCTGGAAACAGCAGCTTGTTTTCAGACTCTAGCCATAGCTTTGAACATCCTGGGTGTCCTCTCCTTGCCTAGAGCACAGTTTACTACCTTTTCTCTCAGATGCTCTGAGCCATGAACCTTTCCAGCCGTCTCCTCCTAGCTATATCTCACGTGTAGTAATTATCATAAAGCAATCATGAAACAGCAATGGCATCCTCTTGGGGTTTTTTTGCTTTTGTGTAAAATGCTGAAGGCAAGGCTTGTGTTCACACAACACCTACCATGGCAGAGATCTCACTAAGAATTCTCATACAGACCTGTTAGCATTGCAGGTGTTTTCCAGAAAGTTCCTGGGGTCAGGGTAGTCAATTGACTATTGCAACTTGAAGTTTCCATTTTGCTCACACTTGGGGTTCCAGAGTTGGTTGTGGTGGGAGAACAAAGGTCCCCTAAACCAGCCCCTTGGAGGAGACCAGGAGCCTGGTGTGCAAGGGGTGTCCTCTACTGGTGATGAGCTTGGAATGAAGATCTTCCTTCACTATGGTAGAGGGTAGGGATAGGGAGTAAATTGTCAACATCAAGGTATGTACCTGAATCCAGTGTCAGCGATCACTGCCGGATTAGGGTGATTTTTTTTTTAATTGGTAGATTCCATATAAACATTTGCTTATTCCATCAACAAATGTTAATACTAGTTGAGCTTGGCACATGCCCAATATCAGGAAATTAAGATATATGATCACTCAGGAAGGTTGCAGTGAAATGGCTTCTCACAGATAGAAACTCACATTGCTGAATGGCATTGGTCCAACCTCACCGTGTTTGATTGCTGGGACCGCTGGGACCAAGTGCCAAGGCTTGGTGACTTACATCAGTCTTTTTGGCTGAAATCCAAAATCACATTGCCAGCAGAGTTCCAAACTTCAAGGGCTGGGAGAGAAGAATGTGTCTGGGACTCTCTGTTAGGCTGTGTGGCCATCTCCCAAGGCCTCATCATATCATCTTCCCTCTGTCCATTTTTCTTTTCTTTTTTTTGTCAGTCATGAGGCTCAAATTCAGGCCCTGTGCACTGTCACTGAGCTTTTGTGACCAAAGCTAATGCTCTACCACTTGAGCCACAGTTCTACTTCCAGTTTTTTGGTGGTTAATTAGAGATAAGAGTCTCATGGACTTTCTTGTCCAGGCCAGCTTTGAACCAGCATCTCAGATCTCAGCCTCCTGAGTAGCTAGAATTACAGGTGTCAGCCATTGGCATCTGGCTCTGTCCATTTTTCTCCTTTTTATAGAGACACTAGTCACACTGGACTAGGGCTCAATAGCCTTCAATAAAGACCTTACTTCTAACTCAGATCCCATTCTGAATTTAGCATAGCATTCTGGATTTAACTTAGGACCTAACATCCATTCACACCTTAGGGGCCAATCCAAAGCCCAGTGTCATTGGCTAACATTAAACCATTTCCTGGCCATGTTGTGTGGATTACTCTCAACATAGTTCCTATGGGCAAAGGCAGGAGGGTCAAGGCCAACAGCAGCAGAGGAGACACAGATGGCACTCTTGTCCTTCAAACGGGCTTGATAGTCTCACAGTGCTCACTCCTGTTTTCCACAAGAATAATCCATGAAAATGCTGAGCTCAATGATGGAGCCATTTGTCACAGACTGATTAAAAAGGATACCCAGTCCTTTAAACAACCCAACCACATGTCCACTCTAATGGCTCACCTAAACTCCCCAGAAGTAAAAAAATCATTCACCAGGACACAAAATCAAATACGCCAGTCTGCTTTCTCTAAAATATCAGAACAGAATTCTCAAGTTGCCAAGTAGGAAATCTCCCTAATCATTATCTCAAGAACATACTTTAGGTCTCAATTTCAAGCCCACAACTAGGAAGCTGAAGTAGAAAAGATTTCATTAACCAAAATACATTTGCACGGTCTTCAATGGCTCCTGACACATGAACTCAATCTTTCAAGTTATTGTATAACATAATATCACTATTAAATAATAAATGATCTCATTTGGTAGCATCTGAACCAGAAAGATACAGCTGAACAAACAGTCAACAGGTTCCAATTAGAGCACAAAATCAGAAGATATCGATGAGTGAATGCTTTGTCCTTCCTAGAATCTACCTCGTTTTTTTACTGGTTTCATTTTCTGTTGTAATCCTTTAAAATCTGGTGCCCTTTAAGAGCACTTAAATGAGGGTGGCCAGTGTATATAGTTAGTAGGCAAAACACACTCAGAAAAAAATAGAGGGGAGTGATGAGGGCAGGTTATTGTCAAGAATCCAATAATCCAGTTGCTAAAAAGAATACCAAAATAAAGCTAATAAAGCTACCTTGAATACTTCTTAAAGGCATTGATAAATACTCTGAACCTGATCCCCACCCCCACACACAAAATGAACCAAACTAAGAAACCATAAAGCATTACCAGCACTTAGGGAAAGTGTTCATGAGCTAATTTCTGACCTCTTATGGTCAAGCTGTAATACGGTCCTCAAATACATCACAATTCTTAATTATTGCTGCCACTAGGAGAACCTCAATTTTTTTTTTGCCAGTCCTGGGGCTTGAACTCAGGGCCTGAGCACTGTCCCTGAGCTTCTTTTTTCTCAAGGCTAGCACTCTGCCATTATGTGGTGCTGAGGAATCAAACCCAGGGCTTCATGTATAGGAGGCAAGCACTCTACCATTAGGCCATATTCCGAGCCTCGAGAACCTCAATCTATGGAGTATTACACGGAAAATAATCATCCACAATCCCAGAGATACTTATTCTCTTTGGCCCTCCAGAGTTCCATAGATGTTATAAGTCCTTTAACTTCTGTGTCCAAATTTCTCTTTTTTACAGGGACACTGGTCATGCTGGATTAGGGTTCAAATAAATGGCCCTCAATAAAAAAAAAAAAAGCCTTACCTTGAGGTTTGTCCACTCAAGCCTCGTGCAATTAAGTCTGACTCAAGAACCCCAAAGTAGTAAGCCTTCAGTTACTGTTCAGACTCTCTTTTGCTAATCTCTGTAGAATGTTAGTGATAAGGAGAACACCCCAAAGCAGCAAGCAAGTTGTGCATAATTGGCCCCATAGAAGTGCAACTGTGCAACTTAATCACACATAACTGATAGACTATATTAGTACATCAAGAAGAATGGAGCCGGGCTGGGGATATGGCCTAGTGGCAAGAGTGCCTGCCTCGGATACACGAGGCCCTAGGTTCGATTCCCCAGCACCACATATACAGAAAACGGCCAGAAGCGGCGCTGTGGCTCAAGTGGCAGAGTGCTAGCCTTGAGCGGGAAGAAGCCAGGGACAGTGCTCAGGCCCTGAGTCCAAGGCCCAGGACTGGCAAAAAAAAAAAAAAAAGAAAAGAATGGAGCCAGTGGCTCACACCTAATCCTAGCTACTCAGATGTCTGACATCAGAAGATCTGGGTTTGAAGCTAACCCCAACAGAAAAGTCTGTGAGACTCTTATCTTCAGTTAACCACCCACAAGCCAGATGTGGAGTTGTGGCTCAAGTGGTACCAGCCTTGAATGAAAAAGCTAAAGGACAGCACCCAGCCCTGAGTTGAAGTCCAAGTGCCCTGAGCTCAATTCCAAGTCCAGCACAAAAGAAAGAGGAAGAGGAGAAGAAGTGAGAGGAGGTAACATTTATATCTCAGAAAGTAATCATTCACTGTTGTTTACTTACAACCTGGAAACAATTGTACTGCGATCATCTGAACCCTATCCTGAGTAACTAGGTTTACAAGAATGAGCCACCAGCACCCAGCGATTACTTGTTGGGTTTTTTGTTTGTTGTCAGTCATGGGACTTGAACTCTGGGCCTGGGCGCAGTACCTGAGCTCTTCTGCTCAAGGCCAGTGCTCTACCACTTGAGCCACAGCACTACTTCCTGGTTCCTGTGGTCAACTGGAGATAAGAATCTCACAGACTTTCTTGCTTGGGCTGGCTTGAAACCTCAATCCTCACATCTCAGCCTCCTGAGTAGCCAAGATTACAAATGTGAGCCACCAGAGCCTAGCTGTTTGTTTTTTGTTTTTGTTTTTTTTTGTTGTTGTTGTTTTGTTTTGTTTTGTATGGCTTTCTATCTGTTTATATAATCACAACTATTTGGAGAGACAAAATAAATACCGTTTTCAGATTTTTTGTTTTGCTTGCTTAACAATATATCATGAATTGTCCTCTAAGTTAACTGATAGGAATCTGTAGCACATTGTCTTATCCAAAAGAAATTGCACAATGTGCTGCTCCCCATGCTTTTCTAGAACCTGTCACACTCCCATAAAAATGTGCAGTTTTTTCTCTCCTTCTTGAACTGTCCTGACAAATAGAAAATGGCAGAAGCAATGTTGTGTGGCTAGGTTAACAAAGAGAATGCTCTCCTCTTGTTATGCCCAAGTCAGGAGATGACCACCAAGAAAACCACCGAGAACCAGATGTTCCGAAATGTAAAAGCAAGGCTTTATTCAGGCGAGCTGCAGCTCGGGCCTCGTCCTACACTCCAACACAGCAGAGGTTAGGAGGAAGGCCCCGAGCTGAACTTTCACAGGGCTTATAAAGGCAAAAAACCACAAAGTTACAGCAATCAGGTGTTCAAGCAAGATTAGGATACGGGTACAAATCTGATTGGCTCAGGGCTAGAGACATTCTGGGGCGGTTAGAGTTAAGCATTCCCAGGCAGTTAGAGTTAAGCAGGGAGTTTCCTGACCGGCTGGGCCCTAATAAGCTTGTTCTGCTAGCCGGGATAATTGGTGGCCTGGGTTACTCATAGTTTAAACAGTCAACAAAATGGCTACTGCCTCAAAAATGGGGTTTACTTCAACTCTACACTCTCAGACACTACATTGAGGGGATCCCAGCTACATTGGGACCCATTAGTAGAAGTTCTAATAGATGGCTTAGGGTTAGATCTTGAATCACAGCTAAACTGCCATATATGTGAATGAAGGGGCCTTCAGGTGGTTCCAGAACCTACCATGGAGTCCTGCTCAGTTGTTGTTGTTGTTGTTTTTAATCATCTAATGAGACTTCAGACAATGAAGAAGAGACAAACCACCTCCATTGTCTGATAGTTTCTGTTGTCCTTGACCATATTCCTAATACTCCAGAGCCCATGAGTGTAATAAAATTTTGTTTTATGCCACTAAGTAATGGGGACATAGATAGCTGGAACAGGATTAGCTCATGCTTTCTAATGGCTGCATAATATTTCACAGTATGGCTGTAATATGGAGGTCAGATCTGGCCATCACCATCACTGGCTGTAGAGGGGTGTCAGATTAACTCCGTCTCAGATTAGTTAAAGAGAGCAGAAGCGGACTCCCTCTTCACTAAGATCTCCTACACCCTATCCAGGGACGTTCCCCTTCACTGTGATAAGATTGTGTAAACTGCTTGACCACCTGAGTAGTGGAACGTTCAAGGTTAAACCTGTGCCCTCCCATGAGTAGGCAAATCCGCCTACATCATGTGAGCCTTGCCAAGTCTAACTAAAATGATAGGTTGGTTCAAACAGTTGCTATGAAGCAGATTGTAACCTCAATGGCCACCTGCATGTGGCAGGCTTGATCATGTGGTGTTTGCCTTTATAACCCGACCCCAGAGCGTGGCCCGGGGCGCGTGGTCCCAGCTCCCGAGTCTGGGCTGTGGCCCTGGCCAGCCAGCCTCCTTTGTATGGTTGCGGTCCCAGCTCCCAAGTCTGGGCCGTGACCCAGGCCGGTCAGTATACTTTTTGCTTCCCCAATGAATCCATCTTTTGTTTTGTTTGTTTTTGTTGCCAGTCCTGGGGTGTGGACTCAGGGCCTGAGCACTGTCCTGACTTCCTTTTGCTCAAGGCTAGCACTCTACCTCTTGAGCCACAGCGCCGCTTCTGGCTTTTTTCTATATATGTGGTGCTGAGGAATCGAACCCAGGGCTTCATGTATACGAGGCGAGCACTTTACCACTAGGCCATATTCCCAGCCCTATGAATCCATCTTTTTACTTGAGTCTCTGAGTGGTGGACTCTTGGAGGGATGGGGGATTTCCACCCCCCTCCCCGCCTTGGATCCCATTACATTGTGGTCCCCTCCCATGGGGGGATCCCATTACAATGGCAACAATACAGCCTAGCATTCATTTGGCTTCCAGTTCCTCCCACTACACACCTTACTGCATACACAAAATATATCCCGATGAGACTTTTGTTTTATTTCCATGGGAATTAGGTAGAATTTCTAAGTTAAATGTATATTTTAGGGCGTGTTTTTTTTGTTTTTGTTTTTGTTTTTTACAAATTATTGTTTAGAACCTTCTTGTTCTTTCGGATAGGAGAAGATGGATGATCTATTCTTTCTGACTCTCTTTCACTGTAACTGGTATGAAGGTGATCTGATGTCTGGGCAGTTTTTAGTTCCCTTTGTGAGTAACTTTCTGCCTCTAAATCTACAAGATGTTTCTCTTTAACACCAAGACTCAAGATTTGGAGATTCTGTCAGGACTGGTTGAGATGTGGCCTTTCATCAATCCTGCACTTAATGATTGCTTTGACCTGCAAATGGAAGACTGTTCAGCTAAACCAGGCTTCACATGGAAAACCCTGTTATTCATGTTAGAATTAATTAGCATACCAATTCAAGATGATTAAAGGTCGTTGAGTACCTTTCCTGAAAATGTGGATCATCACAGATGCTAGTTCAATGACCTGACATTTGGCACTTGAAAGCAATCTGAAGTACAATAAAACAAAACACATATAATTTACCCTGATCAGATCATTACACAGTGGTGCATTTTTTAAATATCACACTGTACTCCATAAACATGTACTATTTACTATGTGCCAATTTAAAAATCACAATGTATACATTAAATAATTCACTGTAGTATCAACTGTGGTATTTTTCAGTGTGTGTGTGTGTGTGTGTGTGTGTGTGTGTGTGTGTGGTATATACTTTGGAAAAGGAATACACAATTGGAGAAAAACTGCTCAATGAAAATAAAATATATTTTATATTTAATACTCCCCAAGGTCTTCCCCAAGATACCCTGATGTTCCATTTTTTATAAAAGCTTTCAGAAATTCAAGCTAGGCACTGGTGGCTCATGTGTGTAACCCTAGTTATTCAGGAGGCTGAGAGCTGAGGATCATAGTTCAAAGCCAGCCCAGGGCAGGAAAGTCGGTAAGACTCATCTCCAACTAATCACCAGGAAACTGGAAGTGGCAATGTGGCTCAAAAAGTGGTAGATTCCACAGCAAAGAGAAACTAAAGGAATATGTGAACAAAAAACCTTCACTACAGAGAATTCTAAGAGGAGAACGTCACCCAACAGAAAACAGACAGGACCTCTAGACAGAAACTACAATAGCCAAAACCCAGAAGGAAAAATAGCCCAATAAACACAAGAAAGAAAGGAAAGAAGCAAAACACAGCTTAACAGGAAAATGAAAGGGAACAAACCACACCAATCCATAGTAACTATAAATATCAATGGACTGAACTCTCCGAGAAAAAGGAAAAGATTGGCAGAGTGGATTCACAAACAAATCATATCTATCTGTTGTCTTCAAGAGACCCATCTTACAGCAAAGGACAAAAACAGCCTCCGAATGAAAGGACAGAGCATGAAAGGACAGATCTTCCAAGCAAACACACCTACCAAAATGGCAGGGGTAGCCATCCTGATTTCAGACAAGCTAGACTTCTCATTAAAATCAGTTCAAAAAGAAAAAGAAGGACACTACATATTAATACAGGGAAGAACCCAGGAAGAAGACATCACCATGATAAATTTATACTCACCGAACAAAAGAGGCCCTAAATATGTCAAACAAATTCTTTCAGAACTACAGAACAAGATAGACCCAAGTACGATCATAGTGGGAGATTTTAATACTTCACTCTCTCCAAGAGACAGATCCAACACACAGAGGATTAGGAAGGCAGCCAAAGACCTAAGTAATACCATATCCCACATGGATCTGATAGATCTGTACAGAGTATTTCACCCTACAGAAACTCAACACACGTTCTTCTCAGTAGCCCATGGAACCTACTCCAAAATAGATCATATCATAGGCCACACAAAGAGCCTCAGTCAATACAAGAGTATCGGCATTATCCCATGTATTCTATTTGATCACAGTGGAATCAAGCTAGCCCTCAATAACAAGGGATACTACAGAAACTACACAAATACTTGGAGGGTAAACTCCTCACTGCTATCTAAGATTTGGGTCACAGAGCAAATTAAGGATGAAGTTAATGAGCTCATAAACCACAATGACAATGAAAATGCATCACAAAGAAACCTATGGGATACAGCAAAGGCAATGCTGAGGGGCAAAATCATTGCCCTCAGTGCACACATTAAAAAAAATGGAATCAGGGCTGGGGATATGGCCTAGTGCTTGCCTCGTATACATGAGGCCCTGGATTTGATTCCTCAGCACCACATATACAGAAAATGGCCAGAAGTGGCGCTGTGGCTCAAGTGGCAGAGTGCTAGCCTTGAGCAAAAAAGAAGCCAGGGACAGTGCTCAGGCCCTGAGTTCACGGCTTAGGACTGGCCAAAAAAAAAAAAAAAATGGAATCAGATCAGGTGACTAACCTCACGATGCAGTTAGACTAGGAGGAGAGAGATCACAAAGATTAAAGAAGAGATAAATCTGATTGAGAATAAAAATACCATTCAACAAATAAATAAAACTAAAAGCTGGTTCTTTGAGAAAATAAATAAAATTGACAGACCCCTTGCAAGACTTAGAGAAAAAAAAAAAAGAAGGGAAGAGATTCATATCCGTAAGATCAGGGACTCCACTGGAAAAATTACAACAAATACACAGTATATTCAAACAATTATAAGAAACTATTTCCAGAACCTTTACTCACTAAACAACGAAAATTTTACAGAGATGGATCAATTCTTAGAGAAGTATAAACTGAATCAAGAAGAAATAAATCAATTAAATAAACCAATAACCTACAGCGAGATACAGGATGTAATCAAGAGCTTTCCAACAAAGAAAAGCCCAGGCCCGATGGATTCACCAATGAATTCTATAAAACCTTCAGTGAGGAGCTAATACCAATACTCCTCAAACTCTTCCGCAAAATAGAAACAGAGGGAGAAATCCCAAACTCATTCTATGGAGCTAATATCATACTCATCCCCAAACCAGGCAAAGACCCAACAAAAAAAGAGAATTACAGACCAATATCACTAATGAACACAGATGCAAAGTTCCTCAACAAAATATTAGCCAACAGGATCCAGAAACTGATCAAAGGGCTGGGAATATGGCCTAGTGGCAAGAGTGCTTGTCTAGCATGCATGAAGCCCTGGGTGCGATTCCTCAGCACCACATATACAGAAACTGGTCAGAAGTGGCGCTGTGGCTCAAGTGGTAGAGTGCTAGCCTTGAGCAAAATGAAGCCAGGGACAGTGCTCAGGCCCTGAATTCAAGACTGGCAAAAAAAAAAAAAAAAACTGATCAAAAAAATTATACATCACAATCAAGTAGGCTTCATCCCCCACATGCAAGGCTGATTCAACATCTGCAAATCAATAAACATAATTCTCCACATTAACAGAGTGAAGACCAAGAACCATATCATCATCTCAGCCGATGCCCAAAAAGCCTTTGACAAAATACAACACCCATACATGTTAAAAAGCCCTGGAAAGAATAGAAATAGAGGGAACATTCTTTAAAACAATAAAAGCGGGCTGGGGATATAGCCTAGTGGCAAGAGTGCCTGCCTCGGATACACGAGGCCCTAGGTTCGATTCCCCAGCACCACATATACAGAAAACGGCCAGAAGCGGCGCTGTGGCTCAAGTGGCAGAGTGCTAGCCTTGAGCGGGAAGAAGCCAGGGACAGTGCTCAGGCCCTGAGTCCAAGGCCCAGGACTGGCCAAAAAAAAAAAAATTTAAATTAAAAATTAAAACAATAAAAGCCATATATAACAGACCAACTGCTAATGTCATATTAAATGGGGAGAAACTAAAACCATTTCCCCTAAAATCAGGAACAAGACAAGGATGCCCACTCTCCCCACTTCTATTTAATATAGTGCTGGAATCCCTAGTCATAGCAATAAGGCAAGAAGAAGAGGACATCAAAGGGATCCACATTGGTAAAGAAGAAATCAAACTATCCCTATTCGCAGATGACATGATCTTATATCTGAAGGACCCCAAAAACTCAGTCCCCAAACTCCTGGAACTAATAAACCATTTTTTCAAAGTAGCAGGATACAAAATCAAACCACAAAAATCAGCAGCTTTTCTGTATACCAGCAATATACAAGCAGAAAAGGAAATTATGGAAATTATACCATTTGCAATAGCTAAAAAAGAATAAATTACCTAGGGATTAAACTAACTAAAGATGTGAATGACCTATTTAATGAGAACTATAAAAATCTAAAAAGAGAAATCAAAGAGGAAACCAGGAGATGGAAAGACCTCCCATGCTCATGGGTAGGCAGAATCAATATAGTGAAAATGGCCATACTGCCCAAAATGTTACACAAATTCAACGCAATCCCCATCAAAATCCCAGCTACATTCTTCACTGAAATAGAGAAAACAACCCATAAATTCTTATGGAACAGCAAAAGACCTAGAATAACCAAAGTAATTCTAGGCAAAAGAAGCAGCACAGGAGGAAGCACAATACCAGACTTCAAGCTCTATTACAGAGCCATCATAACAAAAACAGCCTGGTACTGGCATAAAAACAGACCTGAATACCAATGGAATAGAAATGAATCCACATACTTACAGTCAGCTGATATTGGACAAAGGAACTAAAGACATACAATGGAATAAACATAGCCTATTCAACTACTGGTGCTGGGAAAACTGGGCAGCCATATATAGAAAACTCCAAGTAGACCCTAGCCTATCACCATGCACTAAGATCAACTAAAAATGGATTAAGGACCTCAAAATCAGACCTGAAACTACTGAAGGACAGAGTAGGAGAGACACTAGAACTTATAGGCACAGGTAGGAACTTCCTGAACAGAGACCCAGGAGCACAATAGATAGGGGAGAGACTTGACAAATGGAACTACTACAAAATAAAAAATTTCTGCACAGCTCAAAACATAGCCACTGAACTAGAACGACAGCCAACCATATGGGAAAGGATTTTCACCAGCACGGCAACAGACAAAGGCCTAATACCCATCATCTACAGAGAACTCAAACAACTAACCCCCTCCAAACTCAGTAAACCAATTATTAAATGGGCAAAGGAGCTAAAGAGAGACTTCACAGGAGAAGAAATAAAAATGGCAAAGAAACATATGAGGAAATGTTCAACATCCCTGGCAGTAAAGGAAATGCAAATAAAAACAACCCTGAGATACCACCTCACTCCAGTTAGAATGGCCTGTACTCTGAACTCAGGCAACAACAAATGCTGGAGGGGGTGCGGGGAAAGAGGAACCCTTCTCCATTGTTGGTGGGAGTGCAAATTAGTACAACCACTTTGGAGAACAGTATGGAGGTTTCTCAAAAAGCTCAATATAGACCTACCCTATGACCCAGCCATACCACTCCTAGGCATCTATCCTGAACAACAGGTCCCAAGATATCAAAAAGACATCTGCACTTCCCTGTTTATCGCTGCACAATTCACAATAGCCAAAATATGGAAACAACCCAGGTGCCCCACTAAAGATGAATGGATACAAAAAATGTGGTACCTGTACACAATGGAATACTACACAGCAATTAGAAATGATAAAATATTGGTATTCACAGGGAAATGGTCAGAGCTTGAACAAATAATGTTGAGCGAGACAAGCCTAGAACACAGAGAACAAAGGGGCATGGTCTCCTTGATATATGACTGTTGGAGGTGAGGGAAACAGTAGAGAACAGGTCTGCAAAATAACAAACTTTTTTTCAAATGGTATTTCCACATGTTTGGGTCAGCGACTTTACATTATGTATCTAAAACCAAACAACTACTAAACAAACATAAAAAGGTCTAGGATAGACCTATCAGTGAATCACAACAGTTCAACAGCTATGTACACATGATTATATAAGATGAGGATAAGCAAAAACAACTCCAAGAGAAGGACACAGGAGGATTCTATTGTCGTTAAGTTTAATGTTCTAGGTGAATTTTCTTTGGCGTACCCTACATGGTTACTGTATATGATTTTGGTACACTGTTGTATATATGCCTACCTGAATTAGGGAAGGGAAAAAAATGAGGGTGTAACAGATATGACAAGAAATGTACTCACTACCTTTGTAACTGTACAACACCTTGTCAACAAAATTTAACTTAAAAAAATTAAAGAAGAGGTATGTGGGGGGGGGGAGGGTAGAATGCTAGCCTTTAGCTTAGGGACAGTGCCCAGGCCCTGAGTTCAAGCACCGCAACCAAAAAAAAAAAATCTTCCAGAACTTCTTCATGTGTAACAGCAACAAAAATTAGTAGAGGAGGAATATGCATAGCTTCCTTCCTCCTACTATTAACAAAGATTCATTTGTACCCAGATCATTTTCTGCCCTCTATTTCCCTTTCATTGGCTTATTATGTAAATTGGATAAATGGGAAGTTTGGAGTTGAAAGTAAAACCAAAAGTTCGATATGGGAGATTTGTATCTGAATGGCCCAAAGCTATTCTCTACTCAGTGGATCAATGGAAAGCAATAGGGAAAGTAATTAATGAGGCTATGTACTGGCATACATGTCAGAGTTGGGTGAAGGGGGCAAGGCAACAACTATGGAGAATAAGGCCTTGAGGCATCTACAAGATATGAGAAGGGGAGACAGGAAAAAATACATGGGCAAGGAAGACTTTTAAGAAGTGTTCTGGAGCTGGGAATGTGGCTTAGTGGTAGAGTGCTTGCCTACCATGCATAAAGCCCTGGGTTCGATTGCTCAGTACCACATAAACAGAAAAGGCCAGAAGTGGCATTCTGGCCCAAGTGGTAGAGTACTAGCCTTGATCAAAAGATGCTCAGGGACAGTGCCCAGGCCCTGAATTCAAGCCCAGGACTGGCATAAAAAAAAAAGAAAGAAGTGTTCTTACAAGTTATGTCTATGCAATTTGTGTTATATAAAACACAAGGCAAAGCCAAGCACCAGTAAATCACACTTGAAGACCCTAGCTACTCAGGAGACTGAGATCTGAGAATTGTGGTTCAAAGCCAGCCCAGACAGCAAAGTCTGTGAGACTCATATCTCTACAAGGCACAAAGCACCTTGAAGAATATGAATAAATATTAAAGCTAGTTCACTGTCTTCTGAACTAGACACTGCATGATGCTGAGTCACCAACAACCCAGAATTGATTCTACTCACTTCTGGGGCATGTTTATCCTTGGTGTACATACAGAAATACAGCACTTTGGAAGAGATGTCCTGTAGATTAAATGGTATAGCTACATAGAACATTGTGGGGAAGCTTTTGCACCTGCTTCTTTATCCTTTAAAAATAAATATTTGAACCTGGCTGCCAATGACTTATGCCAGTAATCCTAGCTACTCAGGAGGGTGAGATCTGAAGATCACAGTTCAAATCCAGGCCAGGTAGGAATGTCTATGAGACTCTTATCTCCAATCAATTACCAAATAATCTGAAGTGGAGCTGTGTCTCAAGTAGTAGCACTAACCTTGAACACAAAAGTTCAGGAACAGCATCAAAGCTCTGAGTTCAAGCCCCAGGACCATCACCCTCCCCCCAAAAAACACAAAAAACACTGAGCATTGAGGCCAACTATTATTGGTTCACACACATAAAACCCCATCTGTTTGAAGACTGAGATCAGAAAGATTTCGTTCAAAACTAATTTAGACAAAGGGGTAAGAAGATTCCATCCTAACCAACAGGCAAGCCTGGTGGTCCACACCAGGAGTAAAAATAGGAGGATTAAGGTCTAAACCAGCCTAGACAAAAACTCAAGTCCCACCTTCACAACTCATCACTGTTTCCCTAGTCTATCAGTGCACCCATGGATTCCACTTACTCCTTATCCACCCTGTATTCCACTCAACCATTTCAACCTTATGCATTGCCCAAATTCTCCCTCCCTCCCCTTGCCATACTTGTAGTCAGTCACCAACACTGATTAAATCCACTGAGGTCTCTACTTCTTCTGACTTCCAAAACTGCTGGAGAAATGTCACTTGATTCAGCAAAGGCATGCAGACCTCCATCTAAAAGCTGGCTCTGCTACTTATCAGCTGGGGAAAATAATGGTCTCTCAGAACATGTTTCCTATTCTGGAAAATATAATTTTAAAAAAACTTAACCAAAAGCAGCTTACTATCTTGCAATGAAAAAGAAAATAAAAAGTTGCTAAAGATCACTTTGGAGTTGCTTCTAGAATTCAATGATATCATGGAAAATTCTTTGCTATCTGTTCTTAACCATCCATCGTAGGATTTCAGCTCAGATCTTCCTGAACATGACTGCAATTCCAGGCATCAGAAATCCTCACAAAGTACAGCTGGAGATGAGTGCTTTTCACTATGTGCCTCTCTATAATAATGAGGAAAACTTTCCCCAGAGCCATCTTATTAGAATTCTCTTATGCATAGTTCTACATCCATCCTTTAACCAATCAATGGCTATGAGAAATGGGATTGCATGGTTAGCTTGGTGACCAATCATAATTCACCCTGTAACTTTGAACCTTGAGATGGGTCCATTCCTACACATACTGTCACCAGCTGGTGACCTGAATCAACCCCAGATGGGGAAGTGATCTCCCAGATGATTGTGATGTCATAGTGTCACACACTTAAGCAAATTATCTCAGAGGAACAGCCCCTACAAAGACTTTACCCTGGGGCTGGGGATATGGCCTACTGGCAAGAGTGCCTGCCTCATATACATGAGGCCCTGGGTTCGATTCCCCAGCACCACATAAACAGAAAATGGCCGGAAGTGGTGCTGTGGCTCAAGTGGCAGAGTGCTAGCCTTGAGCAAAAAGAAGCCAGGGACAGTGCTCAGGCCCTGAGTCCAAGGCCCAGGACTGGCCAAAAAAAAAAAAAAAAAAAAAAAAAAAAGACTTTACCCTTTCCTATTCAAGGTAACTTACCTTGACTTCTACCCCAACTGTGGTTTGTAGGTCTCAATCATAAGACATCTACCCTTTTAAGATGATGTGTAGTAGTAATGGGGGAAACTGAGTCACAAGTTAAGCTGCTTGACTATACTCAGACTAATTCTTGAAAAGGAGTTGTGAATATACACACAGGAAGTTGGTTTTTTTTATTAAACCATTGGATAATTTGAAGTGACAGTGCTTCTATATAGAAAACTTGAGGTGTTTTGTCCCGTCCCCTGCCCCCCAGCCCCGCTGGTCCTGGGGCTTGAACTCAGGGCCTGGGTGCTGTCTCTGAGTCACTTTGTGCTTGGGCTAGCACTCTACCACTTTGAGTCACAGATCCACTTCCAGCTTTCTGTTAGTTAATTGGAAATGAGAGTCTCACAGCCTTTCCTGCCTAGGCTGGATTCAAACCACGATCCTCAGACCTTCAGATCTCAGCCTCGAGTCACTAGGATTACAGGTGTGAGCCACCAGCGCCCAGCTTGGAGGAGTTCCTGTTATCAACTAAAGAGTGTTTGTTCATTACAATGAATTTCTTTTTCCAAAAACAGAAAAGCTTTTCAATGTAGTTCTGTGTTTATGTATTCCAATTCTGGTTTCAACCCACTAATTACTGAACAGTGACCATAAAATGGTTTCCTTTCCCGACCCCCAAAGATGCCTGTTAGGCAGGTGTATCTCCACATACCCCAGTTGGCAGGCAAGACTTGTGACAAATGTCAACCTGCTAACCCATAATCCTTTCTTTTTAAATAGAGATTTGCTAGCCAAGCACCAGTGGGCTCATGCTTGTAATCCTAGTGACTCAGGAGGCTGAGAACAAGGACAGAGCCCAGGCCCAGAGTTCAAGCCCCAAGAACAGCACATATAACAACACTAGGGAAGGGAAAGCAAAATGAGGGAGAATGTAACAAATAAAACAAGAAATATACTCACTACCTTATTATGGAACTGTACCCCCTCTGTACATCACCTTGTCAACAAAATTTTTAGAACAACAACAGTAATAGAGGTTTACTATATTGTTCAGACTGGTCTACAACTCCTTGACTCGAGTAATCTTCCCATCTTAACCTCCCAAGTAACTGGGAGTAAAAGGGCCATAACATCACATCCAGCCAATTTATTTCTAGCACATCGGTGTAATGAACATAGACATTTACCACTCATTCTCCAGCTCTTGTTCTCACAAGACTTTCTGTACTGCATTCCCCACATCCCTCTTGAAGACAACTCTCCAGGAAGTGTCCAGCTCTGGGAAGCAGAAAGTAAGCGGAAGGCCTCCTAACTGCTGCTACAGCTCCTTCCAACGGCCGGCAGTCGATGAAAGGGGACCTGCAATGCTTCCTTCCCTAGGCATCTTGAGAAAGTTGTGCTCATGGTACCATAGTGGCCTCCTAGTTTCTCCCTCTAAGTTATGGCAGGAGCAGCTACTCTGCAAGTTAATTCTGGTGCTCTAGATCTGGTTTTCAGAATCTAGAGTTGGGTCTCTGGCTCTTCCACCTACTTTATCAATCTCAATTTGGCACTTTCTCCTCACACATACTAAGCAGTGTTCCACCATCCTACCACATCCCCAGCACATTTTCCTTATTTTATTTTGGCAGCACTGAGATTTGAACTCGGGGCTTTGTGCTTGCTGGGTACAGTGGGGAGTCACACATTCAGCCCTTTTCTGCACTGGTTATTTTTGGAATCAGGTGTTGCTTTTTGCCTTAGCACATGCTTAGACTAGATCCCACCTTTTTATGGAACAAATGACAGCGGCAAGTATATGCCACTGTGTCCGGTAACTGTGTCAAGAAGGTCTCATGAACTTCAGTGTCCAGGCTGGCCCTAAATAGCAATCCTTCTTTCTCAGTTTTCCAAGTAGCTAGGATTACCTACAATAGATGAGTGGATCCCCAAAATGTAGTGCCTGCACACAATGGAATTTCACACAACCATTAAAAAGAATATATTGTGTCATGGCAGGGAAATGGCTAGACCTAGAACAAATCATGTTAAGATAAGCCAAGCTCAGAAAGGCCAACGACACGTTTTCTCTCATATGTAGAAGCTAGATCCAAAATAAACTGGACATGGTAAATTATACAGCACTAGGCATTCCCACACAGTGAAGCCATAGGAGGATACTCTTAGGAGAGGAACACAAGGGCACAATGCTCTTAGGATGCTCTCCTCATATAAAATATTTATCAAAATGAACTCATTGGTTCTCCTTCTTTTGAAGTAAATGCCCATCAGGTCATTTTCACCAAGTAATTTTTTAAAATTAAAATATAACCACACACCACTGCTATAAACAAGTTCTTTAATCTATTCATCCAGTTCATATTCACATTGTCAGTTGCCTTTTATTGTCATATAGCTTTATGTGTTCTGCAGAAGTGGTACCCAAACACAATCCACAAATGCAAGTGCTTGACATTTCTGAAGTCTTCGTGTATAAAGTTCTCCCTTCATCTGTGTAGTCTTATTTTCTTTGCAAATTGGTTTTGTAGAAATCTTGTTCTTGCCCAGTCGGCATTCCAATGATGGTGACAATCTGTCCTTCAGTTTTCTGCATTTCCTATAAACTGGCTGCTGGATCTAAGGCATGATCACACTTAATCCTCCAAGGTGAAAGGATGTTGTCTCGCCTCTGCCAAGAACCTAAGTGGCATAACTACGCTGGGAACTGGACTCATAACTTGAAAGTTTGCTGGTTTTGTTCTCTACGCTGGGTGCTGTGAGGACTGTTACTATGTGAATGCCAGGCCTGGTTTAAATTTCTGCTCCAAGCTAGGCAGCATTCCCAGCAGCGTTCTCGGACTGGAAGGAGGGTCAAAATTTGATTTACCCTACTCCCCACACGGTGCAGCTCCTTAGGATGTTTAGGTGATGGGGTGCCCCTTTAATTCATCTCCAAGTCTTCTATCCCACCCCTGGCTCCATGAGTCAGGGATCACATTTCTTTTAAAAAATTTTTGTTATTACAAAGGCGATGTACAGAGAGGGTTTACAGCTACATAGGTGCATTTCTAAGCACTTCTGCTTACACTCTTGCTGACTGCCCCTAACTTACAAACTAGACAATGTTTTGAGGGAGTTAATATTTTCACACAGAATTTTTAGTCTTCCAGCTCTCCAGGGTGGGTCGCTCTGAGTATGCAATTATGAAACATGCATACATGCACATATATTATATAGGGCAGGCTAATGTAGCGATATCAGAAACATGTTTTGATTTATAAATTTCCTTCTAAAGCACCCATTGTCAGGACACGTCATTTAGTTTCTTTCCTAAGTAAGGCTAGAACAAGACTGCGATCCTCCCTACAGCTCTTCCCACGCTGTGGGCATGACTTGTCCCAAATGTCTTAGATACCATTAATGCTGTTTATCTTTAGAAGGCACCCAAAATTTCACAAGTGACAGCAACATTCTAGAACCTCATTTCTACAGAACTTCATTTCTAATTTTGTTATGCATTGTTATAACAAAACACACCCTACACACTTAAAGTCAAAATTGAAAATCAAAGGCTATTTATTATTATAATTTATTTATTTATTTATTGGCCAGTCCTGGGCCTTGGACTCAGGGCCTGCGCACTGTCCCTGGCTTCCTTTTGCTCAAGGCTAGCACTCTGCCACTTGAGCCACAGCGCCACTTCTGGCCGTTTTCTGTATATGTGGTGCTGGGGAATTGAACCCAGGGCCTCATGTATACAAGGCAAGCGCTCTTGCCACTAGGCCATATCCCCAGCCCCTCAAAGGCTATTTAATACATATTTTCATCATTTTATTTACCTGATGCTTTCCATGTGCAGGAAAGGGAGCCTACTCTGCACTATTTTGAGATTCATAATAAGTGACCACTTCATTACCCCATTCCTTCACCTCGTCCACCCCCTGCAGCTACTCCTGTATATGGCCAGAAAGAACCTCATGAGAGGGCCACATCCTCTGTCACTCCTCTGCCCCCAAAAGTAGTCACTCCTTACAATAGGAATTGGTTTATATTTTCAAACTTAAATGCAAGGATTTCTTAGTTATTAAAACCAAATAATCTGTGAACAAATTGAAGAAGTTGAGACCACTATGAGGAGTATCCAGAACTATAAAAGATATTTAGTATGTGCACAAAGTTCAAGTGTTGAATCTCTTTCCCAGAGAGAGACATTGTGTCGGGCATTGGGGGCTCAGGCCTGTAATCCTAGCTACTGAGGAAGCTGAGATCTGAGGATCACAGCTCGAAGCCAACACAGGCAGGAAAGTCTGTAAGATTCCTGTCTCCAACTAACCACCAAAAAAGCCAGAAACAGAGGTGTGGCTCAAATGGGAGAGAAGTAGCCTTGAGCACAAAAGATCAGGGACAGCACCCAGGCCCTGAGTTTAAGCCCCAGTGCCAGCACACACACACACCTACACACACAAAGACATTTTAAGTATTTCAAACAGGAGAGCAACATACAGACTCACCACTTCTAACTCATACAACTGTTTTCCTTTCTATTAGTAGTACTATATGGATATTGTTAACAACCATGGAAGGAATTCATCAAGAATTAATTTTCACAGCACAATAAAAAAATGACATGGCAGGAACTAATACCCATTCTCTTCCCTCCAAAAGAACACCCAAAACTTGGCTGAGCAGAGCACAATCTGAAACCATCTGAGCCTCCCTTGCAGCTAGATGTAATTGTATGACTAAATTCTGGCTAACAGGCTGTAAATAGAAGTGTCCTATGCAGCTTAAGACTGCTGACACCAGCTCTTTTGCTCCTTTTTTCTTTGTCCTTCCTTCCACAGAATAAATACCCTAGCCCACAAAAATGAGGACCACACTATGGTAAAACAGAGTAGTAAACTAAAATGGACTCTAGATCCACAAAAACTTTATAAAAAAGAGCACTCGTATCAGTCCTTGACTCTTTCTATCTGAGATTTAGTTAATATTGAAAGAGAAATAAGGGCTGGGAATATGGCCTAGTGGTAGAGTGCTTGACTCGTATGTATGAAGCCTTAGGTTTGAATCCTCAGCACCACATATATAGAAAAAAAGCCAGAAGTGGCACTGTGGCTCAAGTGGTAGAGTGCTAACCTTGAGCAAAAAAAAAGCCAGGGACAGTGCTCAGGCCCCAAGTTCAAGCCCCAGGACTGGCAGGTAGAGAGAGGTGGGGGGAAAGAGAGAGAGAGAGAGGACAGAGAGAGAGAGAGAGAGACAGAAAGAGAGAAATAAACCTTTCTCTTGTCATTAGTATTTGGGTTTTATCTTTGGATAAAGGAAGTAGTCAGTTTTATAAATGGCAGATTTTCATAGACATACATTATGTAGCCACATCTCTCAGGAGGGGCTATCACTCCTTAAGGAAGTATTCTCTCTCTCATGAAAGGGGCAGTTTCTCTGGAAGTAGGAGTCAGAGAACCTAGGTCAGAACTATGGTTCTGTCACTTACTCAGAAACCAATGAACCCTGTGTCTTTATCCATTAAATAGGGACAGCACCATCTATGAAATAGGATTCTCTTGAGATTTAAAAGTTAACACATGTGTGAAAGTGTTCCAGAGTATAAATTGTTACACATGTAATAGTGAGACTAATTATAAATTACTTCTGGATAGAAATTGTCTCATAATGAATCCTGGGTAGTAGGTAGTCAATAAATATTTCTTGAATAAATACTTTCAGTCCTTGGTAATTGAGTAAATAAAACTTTTTTCAACAGAATTAAATTGAAGGTCCTTGAAGTTATTCAACATACTGTTTGTGTCCCTAATAATACAACTCTTTATTTTGATGTCAGTCAAAAGATAGAGGAATGTGAAGAGAGGAGCCTTAACTAATCCACTGATCTGGTTCGCTGAGGACCACTATCTGTGAAAGTACCAATCAACCAGAAAAGCCAGGTAGTATAGCTTTGAAGCCCTGCACTCAGGAGGCTGAGACAGTAGGATCAACTTCAAGGCCTGCCTAGACTACATAGTGAGATCCTGTCTCACAAAATCAAAGTAAAACAAAAAAACACAAATAGAGTAGAATAAACGCTGTGGTACAGAAATGAAAAGTTTTGTTTTTGTTTTTAGAAATGAAAAGTTTTATGACCCCTTTCCCTTGAAATTACAAAGTTATAAGCAAAAATATTATTTAATATTTAAGCCACAAAACTTACATCAAACGAAGGACTTCCTCACACTGGACTGTGGCTAAAGTAGTTTATTAAATTAAGTATGTAATTTGCAAATGGTCTCATAAGAAAAGTGAAAAGCAAACTTATAAACTGTTTTAATAAAAAGTACAGAGTTAACAGCAAAATTACAATTTCTTTATAGTACAAATAAAACATTTTGTTTCTGATACACTGTGAAAATGTTACAATATATTCTCCAACTAACAGCTGCAATGTTGTACTTGAATGAAAAGTCTCATGGTTAATTCTATAGTTTATTAACAACACATTCATCATTTGGACCATAAAAGTCAATTACTGAACTTTAAGGAACATAATAAACTTTGTTGTGGGACAACATGAAGTTCTAAATGGCTCTTCAACACATAGGTATGTTCTACTAGCCTTGTCTCTCCAATTCAAGAGGCATTAAGTAATACTGTAAACTTCAATTACATTTAAAAAAGAAGCACCATTAACAAATATTCTACAGAAACTTATTTTACTTTTAAACCACACTGGTTTGGGCCACACAAACATTTAAATCTGTTTTCTTTACATGTAAATAAAAATAAGCAATATTTAACCACTAGACAGAAACATTATCAAACTTCACCTCATTGCGCAATGGGAAAGCACTTAGAGAAAGCACTTGGAAAAAAACAGCACACATTATTTTTGTTTGTATACATTTTCTTAATTGAGAGCAGTTAAAACATTGTCAGAGCAATTTCCTGAGTTTCAAAAGTTTCCAATTTCCAGCTCAGAAATAACTAATTTTGTCATTATACATGTCTTCTTTCTAAGCATACAAAACACTTGAACTTTAAAAGAAAAAGACTAAAACAAAAGACAGGAAACCATCCAAAGAATTGTGAGCTTTTCTTCTAAAAAAAAATGTTATAACACACTAAACACGTTAGATATGAGTCACAATTTTATTCTATGTACTATATTTAAAGGCCATAGAATTGCAAACAGCATAGAAGTACTAATAAACACAAGAAACTTCCAACAGGACAAGAACGCAGAGATCTGTGAACAGCTGATAAATGTCAGAGGGCTGGCTTCCATTTTGCACAGGCACAGGAGGCGGGCTGACTGGAAACACACTGGGTGTGCATGGTCCACCGCACAGCCTGCTGCTTCCCACACTCATTCTTTCCCTTTGGTGGATGCTAAGTGGGTATAACTGTTACTAAAATATTCTCAACTACACACACTGTTGTATTTTAAATATGTTTTAAAATACTAATCAACTGAGTCATAGATTTGAATAAGCAGGCCAATACATAAGAACTCGGACAATCTCCAAACTATCTTTTATCTTTGACATACAAGATATAGAAATCAACAAAATGGAAAGTTTTGATAATCCCTACACTATCTTTACCTCTGACATAAAGGATTTAGAAATAGACAAGTGGGGGAAGGGATTATGAATTTTCCTTTCTCAATTATATGTTGCTTAAACACACTAGATAGGACAGGAGACAGTTTAAAGAAATATATATATATATATGCTCAAACTTCACTTGTATATTTTTAAATAATAATTAAGAAATATTAAGCTAAGTATGGTGGCCTGTCAGGAGGCTGAGGTACAAGGACTGTAGTTCAAGGTCAGCCTGGCCTATAAAATGAGAATGTATCATTAAAAAACAAAACAATAACAAAAACTTCCTTATTTATAAAACTAAGGCATAAAATTAATGTTGAAACAGTATAAAACTGACCTTCTTTCATTTGATTTGATCACAGAACACCACACTACTTCTTTTGACTGTTTCCAAATTAGTCATAATTAGGGCTGGGGATATAGCCTAGTGGCAAGAGTGCCTGCCTCGGATACACGAGGCCCTAGGTTCGATTCCCCAGCACCACATATACAGAAAACGGCCAGACGCGGCGCTGTGGCTCAAGTGGCGGAGTGCTAGCCTTGAGCGGGAAGAAGCCAGGGACAGTGCTCAGGCCCTGAGTCCAAGGCCCAGGACTGGCCAAAAAAAAAAATAAAATAAAATATAAAAAAAAAACCAAATTAGTCATAATTAAAATAATGAAATAAGATGGGCACTGGTGGCTCACACCTGTAATCAAGAGGCTAAGACCTGAGGATTGAGGTTAGAAGCCAGTCTACACAGCTAAGTCCATAAAACTCTTATCTCTAATTCAACACCAAAAAGGCTGCAAGTGGACCTGTAGCTCAAGTGGTAGAGCCCTAGCCTTGTGCAAAAAAAACTCAAGGACAGTGCCCAGATCCTGAGTTCAAGCTCCAGGACTGGCACAAAAAAAAAAAAAAAAAAAAAGAAAATAGAAAAAAGAACTAAATATACCTAAAGGTGATTTTTTAAAACCCGATGAGAAAATATATAATAAAAAATGAGCATGCATCTGCATACCCTGCAATACTAAATTCTAGGGCTTAGTGTTCTCATCTCTTAATTCATACTAATCTATACATAACAATAGTTTTATGTCATTAACAATTATAACTTTGTTGTAAGTTATTGAAAAAATGCTTTATTTTTAATGTATGTAACACTTCTAAGCATTAAAGTGTTTATACTGGTATTTTAAAACAAATTATTACAAACAATGTGGACATTAATTCAGCATGTCACTAATCATTTCTAAATAATAAAACATTTTTGTGGAAATAAAATTCACTAATAAAGCTCTCCTTTTAAAAGCATGCATCCATAGTACATAAAAGCCTGGTTTTGAGTTTATTTTCATTAAAATGTTTACTCTTTTGGGAAACTAGACAATATTTCAGGATTCTTTCAATACCGTTCAGTCCTATCATTCCTGATCCAAATAATTTTTGTTTTTTAAAAAACTCACTATTTGTTTATATATGGTGAAAATATTCTATATATTCAAAGCAAAATTTAACCATTCTGAGAAAATTATACTTCATTCCATTAAACTTATGTAAAGGTAATTATCATGCTAACCAAACATCAGAAGTTAATGAAGCTTTTCTTTCAGAATGTTGGCTCTTTTTCAATGATGATTCATTTTATGATTATACTGAAAATGTTTTCTGATTTTTGTTTTAATAGGATGTTGACTTAATCCAGCTTAGAAATTATGTGTGTAAAATGTAAAATTTAGCGCTGTCTGATATGCCACTTATAAGACAGTTTTTTAGAAAAAGTTCTATCAGGAAGCAACATGCAGCAGAGAACGAGGCAGTTCTCCTTTTCTGAAAACATTTCTACCTATGGAAGAAGTAAGACTGCAAGATAATCTCAGACCCAACTTTCCTCACAAAAAATACACACAGAGACCAGAACAGAGCTAAGAGACCACGATCACACACAAAGCAGAAGGAAGTGCATCAGAATGTCTTCCTTTCTCCAAAATATGACAAAGTAAACAGTGTATGCTTGGCCTGGAAAGTTTAAAAAGTATTCAAGTGTTTTTGTTAAATCCCTTTCTTCCTTACTACTACTGCTTTTTTAATGTCAGCCTTGGAAGGTGTGGACCAGGCATGTGACCCTAAAACATCGCAAACCATGTTAGCCCTCACAGAAACCTTTACTAGTATTAAATGTGGAACAATTAATACAAATTTAGTATTTTCTCTATGAATAAGAACAAGCGTACTTCATATTTTAAAACTGTAGCTGATAATTTTCTTAGACATTTTGTGATCAATAAAAATTCTCTTTATTTAGTGTCTAACAAGTAACATTTGGCAATTGATTCAGTAAAAAATTAAACTTCTCTTGAATTTTGAAAAACATTTCTGTTTTATAACTGGACATTATCCTTAGTAAGACACACGTTTAGAGCAGAATTGACTCAATTACTGCAAATAAGACTACTATAACCTACAAACCTTCATACTTCTAAGTCAAGAACGTTTTTACTTTAGCATGACTTTCAAGCACCCTGGTTTTATTTCAGAGAACCTGCAGAAATGAGAGAAGAGATATTTTAAAGATAAAATTTCCAAGCGATATAAGAAATACATCTTGTAATCAATTCAAATTGTCTATACTTAAAATGACATTTACCATCAATGTTCCTTTGTTAATATCCAAGACCAATATCTGTTTATGCTCCTTTTAATCTATTGTCAATATGCATATAGTTTAAGACTCAGTGTTACTCCTAAGTCATTAATTGACACAAGTTATAATTTTAAAAAACCTCTCAACTCTAAATTTGACCTTTCTAAGAATGTACTGTACAGATAAGTTTGACTGCATTACATTTCTGTGCATCAAGAAAACACCAAGGGGGCTGGGGATATGGCCTAGTGGCAAGAGTACCTGCCTCATATACATGAGGCCCTGGGTTCGATTCCCCAGCACCACATATACAGAAAATGGCCAGAAGTGGCGCTGTGGCTCAAGTGGCAGAGTGCTAGCCTTGAGCAAAAAGAAGTCAGGGACAGTGCTCAGGCCCTGAGTCCAAGGCCCAGGACTGGCCAAAAAAAAAAAAAGAAAACACCAAGGGGGGCTGGGGATATGGCCTAGTGGCAAGAGTGCTTGCCTCGTATACATGAGGCCCTGGGTTCGATTCCTCAGCACCACATACACAGAAAATGGCCAGAAGTGGCGCTGTGGCTCAAGTGGCAGAGTGCTAGCCTTGAGCAAAAAAGAAGCCAGGGACAGTGCTCAGGCCCCTGAGTTCACGGCCTAGGACTGGCCAAAAAAAAAGAAAAGAAAAGAAAACACCAAGGGGCTGGAAATATGGCCTAGTGGCAAGAGTGCTTGTCTTGTATATATGAAGCCCTGGGTTCGATTCCCCAGCACCACAGATATAGAAAGCGGCCAGAAGTGGCACTGTGACTGAAGTGGCACAGTGCTAGCCTTGAGCAAAAAGGGACAGTGCTCAGGCCCTGAGTCCAAGATCCAGGACTGGCAAAAAAAAAAAAAAAAAAAAACAAGAAGAAACCTTCAATACAGTGATAAATTCATGTGGCCATGCAAGGCATGCAAATCCCTCAGTGTAAAAATTTAAATAACATTAGTCACTAAAATAGATCACCAATCTCATCATAATAAAGTTTTCATCTATTCCTTTTGCAAGAATAACTCTGAAACTCTCCCCTTCATGCTCAGAATTAATGCTAACTACTGTTTTCTTTAATGTAATCATGAAACATTTCCTTACATGGCATAAACCCAACATGTTATGCTAACTGAAATTTGAAGGCTTAAGCATTCATATCTTCAGGGACTCTATCTAGTGAACCTTTAACCCCAGAATTTTCCTTGTCACTTTCTATTATTAAATAATGATCACAATGGAAAAGGACATTATTGTATGTCTGTCAGCAGACATTGTTAATGGTATTTAACTTATAAAGACATATAAAACTCACCTAACTGGAGCACTTCTGCTCAAGTTTAAATAATAATCTAAATTACATCTGCACTTAAGCAGAAGTCTCAATTCCATCAAGACCTCATTAATACATTTTTCTTTCAAAACTAGCAAATATTTAACTATCAAATATGTAATGTACTTTCTTAATTGCATATTTAATTTTGTTAGAATTTTAAAGTTATGAAACCATTTTATTAATTATTAACAATGTACATTTTCTTTCCTATCTCACTAGGAAACAAATCTAGCAAAACAAGTTATATTTTAAGCATTAATCTGTGACTGAAATCAGATGGTTCAATTTAGTCAACTAAAATAGTTAACAAATCGTTTTAATCCTACTGTTACTGTTTACTTAATTGTATCAAATGGCAACTGACATTAGACACCAGAAACATACTCACCTAAAACTATGGCTTGTGAGGTATTTAATGACAGCTGGTTTGATGCGAGCAACTCCTCCCTGGCTGTGGTTTCCTCTCCCCGTGATCACAGAAAGGTAGGGCTTACCACCGTTCTGCTTAAATTCTGTCCACAACAGGAATTGGAACAACTAAAGTCATTTCTTACATTCTCAACAGAAAACAGACCTTAAGTGCATTGTACTTATAAACTGATTTGTTGAATTGAAACCCCTTTGTATAAGTACTTGATAACAATTTTTTAAACACCTTAACTACTCACACACACACACATTAAATAGTTTTCATGGTGACTCAGGGATCAGTTACCTATTTCTTATTATTGGCTATGTAGTGGCTACACAGTGGGCCAGGTGTGGTATGCATGCCTGTCATCCTAGCTATGAGGGAGGTAGAGGCTGGAGGATCTCAGCAGAGGCTAGCTCTGGACAAAAAGCACAAGACTGTCTCCTGGAAAAGAACTCAAAGTAAAAGGCTCAATCAAGTGTGATTTCAGTGTCAAGAGTGTCTGCCCCACCAAGCACAAGGACTAATGATACAAAACAACAACAAAAAAATAGCCCTCTAGTAATTAATCTATTCATCTAAAGTCAGATAGAACTAGGTAGTGGCTCACACCTGTAATCCCAGAGCTAGGGGGACTAAGCTACAAGTATTGGAAATTTGAGACAGTAATGGTCTTATATAAGACCCTGTCTGAACAAACAAACAGACTTAACTGGGCCTTCTCTTGTGAGAAGGGAGATTTCATGCACCATAAGGCATTTTCTATAAAATGATCATTACAATAACAATTTTTTTCCTTTTTTTTTTTTTTTTTTTGGCGGACCTGGGCCTTGAAATCAAGGTTTGGGCTCTGTCCCTGAGCCTCTTTAAGCTCAAGGCCAGAGCTCTATCACATGAGCCACAGCGCCACTTCAGGCTTTTTCGGTTTATGGGGTACTGAGGAATCCAACCCAGGGATTCATGCATGCTAGGCAAGTGCTCTACTGCTGAGTCACATTCCCAGCCCTACAATAACAATCTTATTCATACCTAACAATTACTATACACACAGTCACTACTTCAAATGACTTGTATTTGTTAACTACAAATCTTCATAATACCCCTATTAATTAAATACCCAGAAGCTTGCTAGCTTTAGTCTGAAACACAGCTCTGCTACTCAATGGCTGTGTAACTATGGACGAATTTCTTAGCCTGAGAGATTGCAGCTCCTGCTTTGGATAGGACATTGGAAAAGCAAGTACATACATCTAGAAGTTAAGAAGAGCAGCAAGAGAGTAACAACAAGAAAAAAAACTGCCAAAAATAAAAAGCTGTTCTAATGAATTTAACATTTATTCCTCATTCATTAACAAGTGTGTGCTAATGTTATTTGATGATATTAGAGTTTGAACTGAGAGCCTCACACTTGCTCAGCTGGAGTTCTAGTTAATAAGCTGTGCCTCTAGCTTTGCTTTATTTGCTAGTTATTTTGGAGGTGGACTCTAGAGAACTTTTCTTTCTAGGCTGGCTTTGAACCACAAACCTCTGGAACTCACCTAAAATAACAGGTGTCACCTACCTGAAGGAACATCAACAACAACAATTAAAAAAAAAAAAAACCAGCAAGTTCAAGGCCAGTCTGGGCTATATAACAGGACTCTCTCAAAACAAACATACAAGCCAGGCACTAGTGGCACATGCCTGTCATCCTAGCTACTCAGGGGGCTGAGATCTGAGGATCATGGTTCAAAGCCAGCCTGGGAAGGAAAGTCCATGAGACTCTTATTCCCAATTAACCACCAGAAAACTAGAAGTGGTGCTGTGGCTCAAGTGGTAGAGCGCTAGCTTTCAGCTGAAAAGGTCAGAGACAATGCCCAGGGCCAGAATTCAAGCCCCATGACTGACCAAAAACAAATAAGCAAAAAACAACAACAAAAAACCCACAAACCAAAATCCCTTAAATCTATGACTCAAGTACAATGCCATTCACCCCCATCACTCCTTCACTGTGTCTTCTTTCCACCCCGAGTCTAGAACACCATTTACTCCACCTTCTAAGAGTTTGATTAGCTGTTCTGAGACTTGTTGAATAGATTTGTGTGTATGCTCACGATTATAGGCTATTCCTGCTGTTTATCATCATTGAAGGAACTGATTAAGCACATTCCAGACTCTTTATTATTTCAACTACAATGTTTAGTGTCTATCTCAAAAAGCTCTTTAAAAACCACATTATCATACCACCTTATTATGCAACTAACACTAGATCCTTAATATCATTAGTTTGTAAAAATGTCCCCAATTATCTAACAAAAAGAAAAGGTTTACACAGAAGTTTGTTTGAATCAAGGTTTTAAAAAAATCATTGTGTTGAGCTGATGAATTTCTTAGGTAGCTTTTAATTTATAAGTTTTTAATTTGTTGTTTGTTTATGTGGTACTGAGGAATCAAACCGAGGGCTTCATGCATAAGAGGCAAGCCATATTCCTAACTTAAGTTTTTAATTTGAAAGTCCCTCTGGAAAAGAACATCTGAATATTTCTTTGTAATTTATTAGAAAAAACAAGGTCATTTATCCTAGACTTTCAGTCTGGCTTTTGTCAGATATATCCCTATGGTGTGGCTTAACGTGTTCTTCGGTCCCCTGTGAACGTCCATTGTATAACAGTCAGGCCTACAGGCTTGGAAGTAATAACACTTCGTAGGTAGTAGTATGGATTTCAATTAAAAGGAACATAAAGGAAAAATGGGTCTAGTCTTCTATTCATTCCCAATTTTGACGATTTGCTTTATATTATGACTAGAAACTTCAGTACAGAGCCGCAGTTTCCCCTAAAAACATTCCTATTCAACAATACTACCACCTGGTGGTAACTGGCAACAACTACAGGCTACCATGGGGGGCAGCACATACAAGATAGGCTTTGGCTTCCAGAAAACATTAGCACCTTGGATCTGAATGTTATCTTAGGCAGGTTATTTAAAGAGTTTAAGATAAAATTCCCACAGCATAATGCTCCACATTTTAAAAATGTACAGTTCAGTGGGTTTTAGCATATTTACAATGTTATTCAACCAATAATACTAATTCCATAACACACACTCATGTCAAAAAGAAATTCTAAGCTGGTGCTGGTGGCTCACACCTGTAATCCTTGCTATTCAGAAGCCTGAGTTCTAAGGATCAAAGTTCAAAGCCAGCTGAGGAAGAAATGTCTCTGAGACTATTATCTCCAATTAACCAGCAAGAAGCCAGCAATGGAGGTCTGGCTAAAGTTACAGAGTACCAGTCTTGAAAGAAAAAGCCAAGCAAGAGCACAAGGTCTTGAGTTCAAGTCCCACTACCAGCACAAAGAAAAAGAAAGAAGAAAGGAGAAAGAATAAGGAAGAAGAAGAAAACAATCGAATTATATTGTTTTCAAGAAAACATGTAACTGGAGATCTTTATTGTTAAGTAACATAAGCCAAGCTCAAAAAGTCAAACATTATGTTTTCACTCCTATGTGGAGTCTAGACCTAAAAGATGATAACTTAATACCAATAAAGGGAGGGGTAAAAGAGGGCACTAGATGAGTGAAGAGTATCAAAGTAGTCACATATCTATTTATGAAGATAACATAATGAAACCCACCAAATACTGTTGGAAAAGGTAGAGAAAGAAAAGGGGAAATATAACAGGGAGTATGAATCTGCTCCAAGTATATGTATGCAAGTATACAATAATCACAACAAAACATGTATGACTCATGTATGCTAAGAAAAAAAAAGAAAGGGAAAGAAGGAAAAAAGGTTTAGGGAGAAATACAAAAGAAATGCAACAAGAAACAGAGATGATAAAATGTCATTACTAATTATTTGAAGCTCCTGGCACGTATTTATTATTCTGGAGCCTGTTCAATTTTTTTTTTTTTTGGCCAGTCCTGGGCCTTGGACTCAGGGCCTGAGACTGTCCCTGGCTTCTCTTTGCTCAAGGCTAGCACTCTGCCACTTGAGCCACAGCGCCACTTCTGGCCATTTTCTGTATATGTGGTGCTGGGGAATCGAACCTAGGGCCTCATGTATACGAGGCAAGCACTCTTGCCACTAGGCCATATCCCCAGCCCCCTGTTCAACATTGTAGAATGTTTCATAATAGATTATTTTCAGCCTTATATATCAATTCTACTTAATTGTAAGTGATATTTACTAAATTGATAAACCTATATAAAGTATAATATAAAACAGTCAAAGATCTACAGAAATCAACCAAACCAATGAAGCTATCAGTGACAGCTCAGCCACGAGGTAAACAGCAGGAGACTGGCATCTCACAATAAAACGCAAAGGAAGACAAAGTCAAGTCAAATATTTACTAAGACTGAAAGGAGAGGATTTCTAGTGTTAAGAATTTGAGGTAACTAAAAAGAATTGAACTTCCCTAGGAAGTACTATCATGTGATGATGAAAAGAAATAAGATGCCAACCCAATGAGACACAGTGTATGTGAAATGCATGACTTCCTCAGAAGCCCTGGGAAGAGGCAGAATATATAAGGCAGATGGGGGCCTTTCCTATTGACCCACAAAGACAAGACAGAAATAAAGAGAAAAAAGGAACACTGCCACACTAAGGACGCTTAGAAATCCAACCTTTTGTGTCAATTTTCAAAAACTCTATCACCTTGCTTGTGCATTTTATTAAACATCTATTGAGCAAAGAAACATTCAGCTGGGCATGGTGTTACATGTCTGTAATCCCAGCACTTTGGAGGCTGAGGCAAGAGGATTGGGAATTCAAAGTTAACCTTGGCTATATCACAAGACTACCTCAAAAAAAAAAAAAAAGCAGAGATATATAATACTCACAAAAAGTCCAATTTATAACCCTCAGAAGATTCTCAGATTACACAGTACCTTCTCCTTAATACAGCAAAGGAAGACAAACAAAGCAAAGAAGAAAACATTAGTGGTGGTATGAAGAATGACTACTGTAAATGTCTACAGATGGCACCGATAGCCTCAGACCCTCCTGATTTTGCAAGCATAACAACGCTGCAAATAGAAAGCACGTCACCAGCACAGTCCTACCTTCAGTCTTCCGCTGTAAAACTGTCGTCAAGTGTTCTATGGCTTCATCCACATGCAGCCCATGGAGGTCTAAAACATTTTGTGGCAGCAGCGAGGCATTGACTTTCTCAAAGATCTCCACAGCAGCAAGGTGATTAGCTTCTCTCATCTTCTGCTCATGAAGACTACCCTTTAACCATAAACAAAGCACCAGGGACACTTTTCACACTTGCTCTTAGATGATCCACACACGAATCGTACCCTCAACGCAAAAGGAAGAACATTATATCTAAAATCTGAATGCAGTAAGGCAAAAGATAAGAATGCACCAACACTGAGATGAGTTTTGGTGAATAGTGTAGTTCTGAAAGTACTGAGCCACTGTTCCACATTAGTTTCTGAACCAAAAATCATAAAAGGAAACTAAACTGAACACTACCTATGTCAAGAAAGAAGCCACTGGCTTATGGCTGGATGAACAAGGTGGACCCTTTCAGCATCTCCCAGTGACTTCCTCGGCCACCGAAGGGCTTTAAAGGCCACACTAGTGGGAGACATTTGTCTGATGAAGCTCAACAAAGTAAGCCATGTGGAACCACCAACATAAACAGTAAATCAAGGAAGTTTCTTACCTTCTCATGAAAAATGAGCACAAGTAGCAATTTTGTTTCCCTGAAAAATATCAAGGTTATTTTTGTTGTCCAACTATAAAATCAATCAAGTAGCTGGGTACGGCATCTCATGTCTACAATCTTAGCTACACAGAAGGCTGAGAGATCTGAGGATCATGGTTCAAAGCCAGCCCAGGAAGGAAAGCCTATAGGACTCTTATCTCCAATTAGCCATCAAAAGGCTGAAAGTGGAGCTGTGGTTCAATAGAGCACTAGTCTTAAGCACAAAAGCCCAGGGACAGTGTGTAGGCCTGAGTTTGAGCCCCAGTACCAACACAAAAGAAAAAAAGATATTACTAAATTTTCAAGCGTGACAAAAAATAATGCAACATCTATAATTCCACAGTAAGACAACCATTTTGCTTTTCTTTTTCCAGAAAACTTGTATAAGTGCTACTGAATGACAGAATGTATTTTTATATATCTAAATGTCTTCTTTATTCTTTTATTGTTATTACAAAGGTGATGTACAGACGGGTTGCCGTTACATAAGTCAGGTAATGAGTACATTTCTTTTTGGACAATGTCACCCCTTCCCTTGCTCTCTCCCAGTTTTTCCCTCCCATCCACACCCACAAATTATGTAGTTCATTTTCCACATAGTGTCCAGTGAGACAGAACGTAATTTTAAAAGAAAATGTGGACTGCAAGAAAAACTAGCAATCCATGCAAAGCATCAATGCAAAACAGCAGGCACTAAGCACTCAAAGGCGATGGAATCCCCACAATAGTCAATTACTGCATAGGGCCAGTGGCACTGCTTCAGGATGAGTGGGAGATCATGGCCTACGGACAAGTCAGACAAAGGGTTCTGCACTTACCTGCTGGGCATAGAAGGTAGCAACATTTTTCTTCCCCATGCGGTAAGCTTCCTTGGCCTTGCTGTAGCATTCTGTCCTCTTCTGCTGGTGTAGGAAGGCCTCAGCCCGGTAGTCATCATACTCCGGGTACTCAAAGTCCTGGAAAGATGGCTCGCCCGGGGTATCTTCAGTCTCCTTTGACTTCTTTCCCTGTAAAATGTTATACAATAAGTAATACCCACAGAAAGTTTGAAAACTTACATGCCTGATCTGCAGAAAGTGCTTATAAAAATTGAGCTCTCACATGTTTCATCTTTTGTTTTCCTCAAAATAGAGCCTGTCAAGCTACAAGCCAAGCAATAATGAACTATATTCACCTCATTGTGTCATTAATTTTCATGTGTCTTTAACTATGCTAACCTGAGAAGATATTAAGGTATTCACTAAAATTACCCAAATGGAATTAGGTTACAAAATCAAGCAAAAGGATAGACTATAAAATAGTCAAGACTAAGACTCTAACCCCAGCTACTTGGATGTGGTGATCAGGAAGATCATGGTTTGAAACCAATGTATTAATAAAACAGAATTTTAAACATTCATTCCTTGAAAATAAACAAACCAGAGGCAGCACCACTGGCTCACGCCTGTAATCCTAACTACTCGGGAGGCTAAGATCTGAGGATCATGGTTTGAAGCCAGCCAGAGCAGGAAAGTTTGTGAGACTTATCTCCAATAAACTACTTTTAAAAGCTGGAAGTGGCATTGTGGCTGAAGTGGTAAAGCAGTAGTACTGATCACAAAGAGGTTCAGGGACAGCACCCAGGCCATGAGTTCAAGTCCTAGGACCAACGAAACAAAGGAAGGGGAGGGAAGGGGAGGGGAGAAAGAAGGGAGGGAGGGAGGGAGGGAGGGGAGAAGAGGGAGGGAGGGAGGGAGGGAGGGAGGGAGGGAGGGAGGGAGGGAATGAATAGACAAACCAAAATGTTACTGGCACCATGATTTACATGGTAAATTTACCTAGTTTCTTAGTGTCCTAGGATAGCAGAAAAAATTCTGCTCACAAATCCTTAATGAGTTTTATCAAATCTTTGTGACATATGCCCATATTTTGTAAAAGCAGGACTAAGAATAATCTCCAAAATAACTTTAAAGTTTATGTTTTGGCCAAGGATGGCGTAATTTAGAGATGCTTCTTCTTGGATTACATTTGCCAATCACCTCCCACTGTGAGCAAGCACATCTAGTCCCCAGAACCTCCCCCGCTCCAGGATGAATCCCAGGCACAGCATGTGATCAGGACAGAGAAGAAGTCATCTTGCTTCCCTGTTGGGCCTCAGATCATCATGTAGACTCCTTGCAACCCACAATATATTGTCCATTCAATACCATGTTTCCAGATAACTAAAAGCTCAGTATCATCACTTGGCTCCTGCTCCAAGCACAGCACTAGTCAGTCACCTGTCAAACTATCCAAATCCTCTACAGAAACTAAGTGATGGTGAAAAATACAAAGGGAAAGGGCCAGGATGGTAGTATATGGCTAGGCTATAATCACAGCACTAGGGAGGGTGAGAACCAAGGATGTAAGAGTTCAAGGGCAGCCTGAGCTACAGAAAAACCCTGTCTAAAAAACAAAGAGAGAGAAAAAAGAAAGGAAGAGAGGGAGGGAAAACATATTTTATTCCTAAGTAGTCTTACAAAAGAAGAATAGTCAGGAACCAGTGGTTCACACCTATAATCTGAGGTAGTCAGGAGGCTGAGATCTGAGAATCATAGTTCAAAGCCAGCCCATGCAGAGAATCTTTGAGACTATTTCTAATCAAACAGCAAAAAGCCAGAACTGGAGGCATGGCTTAAGGGGTAAAGCTACCAGACATGAGTAAAAAGGCAGAGTGAGAGGCCCAGAATTCAAGTGTCATTCAAGTACTCGCATAAAAAGTAACTAATTAACCAATTTATTAAAATAAAAAATTTTGTAAAAGCCTAATGCTGATAAAATACACTCAATTATATTTCTATGCACAGCTACAGTAAACAATGCAAAATTAAAATTAAGAAAATAATTTCAATGTAAAATGCTGCAATCACTTTGGAAAATAATTTGACACTTTCTCAAAATATTCTCAAAATATTTCTACCTATATATTTAGACTTCAAGACCATATGGGGAAAAAACACATAGCAGGATCAGGGCTGGGAATATGGCCTAGTGGTAAAGTGCTCGCCTCTTATACATGAAGCCCTGGGTTCGATTCCTCAGCACTACATATATAGAAAAAGCCAGAAGTGGCACAAGTGGTAGAGTGCTAGCCTTGAGCAAAAAGAAGCCAGGGACAGTGCTCAGGCCCTGAGTTCAAGCCCCATGACTGGCATAAAAGCAAAACAAGCAACAATAAATAAATAAACAAACATATAGCAATATAAATAAATAAATCACATTACTATTCAATTAGCCTTCATACTTAGTATATTACACTGCAGAGTCTACACAGAAGTTGCAGAAATTGAATATTTGTCATGTATGCTGACATTAAAATCATAATCAGCTATAAAACCATTACTTGGAGTGCAAAAGATAATCTAAACCAAACATAATAATGGTCATTCAATTTCCAACCTAATCAAAGCAATCATTAAATTACATTCCTTGAACTACTTGTATTTTTATTTACAATTTATTGAAGCAGGAAAACAACTAACTCCTACCTTTTTCTCTTTCGACTTCTGTGCAGGGTGAGAAGTAGCATTCTCATTTTGGTGACCAAACTCTTGAGCTACCACTGTTTTCACAGGGTCTCCTTCAAGAACACAGTTTAGAAACTGCACTGTGTGTTCTAATGAATAGCTGCACAAAGTTGAAGTACAAATACAATGTCAATAAGTGAAAACAAAAGATATATAGAGACATTAGCAAAAGTAATCATCAAACAGAATTTAGAAAACTAGCTTACTTTAAGTCTTCCACTTGATATTAAATGCTCATTGTGTATCTCACGGATTCAAGAATGTTCTGAGTGTAAATAATAACAGGCTTTCCAAAACTAATTTTGTTAAGTAAATACAGAGCTGGGAGTTGTGGTGCATGCCCCAAACCCCAGCACTTGGGAGACTAAAGCAGTACCAGCCTGTACTACAAAGTGAGACTCATCTCAAAAGAAGGAAGGAAGGATGGATGGCAGAGAGAAGGGAATGGGAAAAGACTAATCAATGGGTATTAAGTTAGTTAGATATGAGGAAGAAAGCTATCCCATATAAGTGCCCATGTATGGGGGCCTGTGCCTGTAATCTCAGTACTCAGAAGGCTGAGGCAGTGAGGCAAGAGGATAACAGACAGGTATCAAACCAGTCTGGGCTTAGTGAGACCTGGTTTAAAAACAAGCAAAAGTATACATTATTCAAAGAAAAGCATGTCTAATACATCAAACACACTATTCAGCTGGGCAGGGTGGTACAGACTTTGACAGCCTGAGACAAGAGGATCTCAAGTTCTAGGCCAGCCTGGTCTACACAGCAACTTCCAGGCCAGCAAAGGCTAGAAAGCAAGTCCATATGTCAAAAAAAAAGCAATATTTAAAACAATATGGTGGCAAATCAGGACCCCCCACAAAAGTTATTTTTATATTAGTGAATTAATCTTGATAATCACTTAGAAAAATAATGAAGGGAAACCTATAACTTCACTTTAAGTCTCTACTTCATGTACACATATCAAAAAATGCTAGATCTATTTGCAATTTGTACTTATGAAAGAAAGTAGGTGCTGGTGGCTCATGCCTATAATACTAGCTACTCAGGAGGTTGAGATTTGAGGGTCCTGGTTTGAAACCAAGCCGGGTAGGAAAGGCCCTGAGACTCTTATCACCAGTTAACCACAAAAAAGCCAGAAGTGTAACTATTGCTCAAGTGTTAGTGTTAGCCCTGAGCACAAAAATTCAGAGACCACTAGTGCCCAGCTCCTGAGTTCAAGCCCCAGGACCTGCACAGAAAGGAAAGAAGGAAAGAAGGAAAGAAGAAAGGAAGGAAGGAAGGAAGGAAGGAAGGAAGGAAGGAAGGATGGGAGGGAGGAAGGGAGGGAGAAAGAAAAAGAAGAGAGGAGAAAGAAGAGGAAGAAAGAGGAGGAGGAAGAGGAAGAAGGAGGAGGAGGAAGGAAGAAAAAGGAGGAAGAGGAGGGAAGAGGAGGAGAAGGAGGAGGTTATAATATTGGGATAATACAAAATAAGACTAAAACTAAAGACATAAAACTCAAAAGCAATGAGGACAAGATTGTTTAATAAAACACATGAAAAACACATTAAAATATGTATGAAAATGAAGCAGTGGTGCTCACTGGATACTATGTTGAAAATGAACTGTACAACTTGTGGATGGGATGAGAGGGAAAACTGGGACAGAGAGAGGGAAGGGGTGACAATGACCAAAAAGAAATGTACTCTGCTCGACTTATGTAACTATAACCCCTCTGTACAACATCTTTATAACAATTAAGCAATCAAATATATGTATGTGTGAAGCCGGGTACTGGTCGCTCACGCCTGTAATACTAGTAAACTACTCAGGAGGCTGAGATCTGAATATCATGTTCAAAGCTAGCCCAGGCAGGAAAGTCCAGGAGACTCTTATCTCCAATTGACCATCAGAACTGGAAGTGACATTCAAAGTGGTAGAGCACTAGCCCTGAGCAAAAAAAAGAGCTCAAGGACAGTGCCTAGGACCAGAGTTCAAGCCCACAACTGACCAAAAATAAATAAATAAATAAATAGATAGATAGATAGATAAAATTTTATATATATATATATATATATATATATATATATATATGGATTGAGGGATGGTGTGGCTCCTATGGCACAAGTGACATAGCACCTGACTAGCAAGTGCAAATTAAATCCCCAATACCACCACCAAAAAAAAGAAAGAAAAAAAAAAAGCAATCAATGTGAATATACCAAGTAAGAGATCAGCATCATAGCAGGAAAATAACTGCAATTTATCTTAACAAAGACACAAAGACTACTATGCATGATATCCAAAGATCCCTCAAATCTAGGAAGAGAGAGAACCAAAAGAAAAATTGGTAAAAATGAACAAATGATAGGGGAAACAAAATTAAAGCTTAACATTTATCAGAAAAACAAAAAATTTAAATAAAATAGTTTTCTCATCAGACTGGTAAAAAAATTAATTTCTAATATCCAGGGAGGTTACACTCTCCATGCATATACTAGAAAGAGATTTATTAAAGGAAATCTTGCACTATTAAAGTTTTCATATATAAACCAGCTATTGAGCTTTTAGTGATGGTCCTAGATCGTATTCATCCATGTACCAAGCATGTTCACGTTATTATGACTGCCAATCTTTCTAACAGTTTTAAAGTCCACAAAAAGAGGAGAGTTTAAATAAATCATGGTACTTTCCTACTATTTTAGAAAAAAAATAAGACCAGATCACTATATATAGATAGGCAAAGAAACTACAAAATCAGTACATAAAAAGCAACTTTTTAAATAAAACACATACATGAAAATCAAGCACACATATACACATTGGCACATATATGAAACATTAAAAAGAATTATGAGTTGTCAGAAACTGCTCACTTTCTGTATTATGTATATCACATTATGTTTATCAGAAAAATATCTTGGCATGTCCCACCAGCTATATCAGAATAGAAACTACAGTCAATCCTTCCACTTCCAGCACTCACTTGTGATCCTTGAAAATGTCCACTAGGAAATTTTGGTTAATGGCTGGAAATATTTTAAAGAGCTGCTTCTCCTTTAGCTTAGTGGCACAATCCTTTTCAAACATAAGTGTCTCCCTTTTCTACAACAAAAACATAAAAAGCACCTTTAACATGAAACATAAAACAATGCTGAACAAAAGCTGGTTATTTTGTTGCAAAAAGACTAACATTTTATAAGACATTACAGATTCTTCACTAGTTAAAAGGCTGAAGTTAGTAGTATAAGTATTTGTGTACTACTTATATCCATGTTTTGCCAAGTATACAGAGCTGCTCATAAATGTACACCTATGCACAATCACACATATACACACGTGCGTGTGTGTATATAAACATATACACACATACCTACATACAACTAATACATCTGATCACAATATGTAAAAAGAACAGAAGATAAATATCTATAGATCGTCTGCATACTGCATAAGAACACTGTGGTTAACGAGAGGCACACATAAAATGCACCGTACATGTGTAGCAGGCTGTACTATCTAGGATTATCAAAGTACTGTGTCATCCTCACACAACAAAATTGCCTAACAAGGCATTTGTTAGAACACTACTCATGCCACAAAATCCTGTACATTTGCCAAAAGTGGACCACAAATTTAGTTCTGAGTCCCTCAGTGAACAAAGCAAAGGAGAAACAAAGGTTTTCAGTGTCCATAAAATAAAAACAAACCAGTGGCTCAGGAAAAGTACTGAGATCTGAGAGAAACGTCTCCCACGGCCCTCATGAAATAGCCACTCTATGCTGCTACAAACATCATCAAAAACACATTCTCAACAGGCAGAACCCACAATGTAAAAAGAAGGTGCAAATTCAGGTGGATAGGAAATCTTAGAATGCATCGTTTTTTAAGTTGTTTTAAATTTTCTTAATTGTACAAAGAAGTTTTAATTCAATGTGTCAATTATTTTATGAGTTTCTTCACAGATAAATTTAGTCTAAAATAACTGTCAGAATTCTTCTTTTTCACAATCGTTCTTGAAAACCTCCACACCAGTTAGGAATGGTGACGCAAATTTGTAATCCTAGAACTTAGCAGGCTAAACAGTCATGTGCCAGGGCTCACACATGTAACCATAGATACTCAGAAGGCTGAGATCTGAGGGTCGAAGCCATCCCAGACAGGAAATCTGTGACATTCTTATCTCCAGTAAACCAGCAAAAAACTGAAAGTAGAGCTGTGGCTCAAGTGGTAGAGCACTAGCCTTGAACAAGAAAAGCTCAGGGAGAGCGCCTAGGCTCTGAGTTCAAGGCTCAGGACCAGCATGACCTTATAATTTTGCAATTAATTATACTACTCACGCACTATATGTAAGTTTGTTTCATATTATTTGCTTAAAAAGATATACAAGGTGTATTTTTCCATTGAGTACAAAGACTGAAGAGAAAACATCAAGTAATTTTCTTTCCAGCACCCTGAGGAATCTGAGGGTGGCAGGCACAGTTGTGCCAGATGGCATGCAGTACTGGTAGGAAGCTCTCCCCAGAGCTGTGGGGTCTGGGCTCCCAGCAAAAGCACAGCCTCCCCAGTCTGCCTTACACAAGGTCCCTGAGGCTGCACTTCAGAGCCCAGATCACGTAGCTAGACAACATGGCCTATAGAAGTATGGTGAGGTGTTGCACTCAAGCTCACTGGTGGAGATCATATCCACTGTACCATTTTCTGAACCAATCTGAGCTCTAGTGATAAGAGAACACAAAGAAATGTTGCTGGAGTCCATAAAACATGACTTTGGTTCTTCCCACAAGCTTAAGGAGAATATAAACCTGTGTCTGTTAGAATCCAAGGCTTAGGTTAGGGTTAGCTTGGCCTCAATAAGAAGCAAAAGATGGCTGCCACGGGGCTGGGGATATGGCCTAGTGGCAAGAGTGCCTGCCTCGGATACACGAGGCCCTAGGTTCGATTCCCCAGCACCACATATACAGAAAACGGCCAGAACCAGCGCTGTGGCTCAAGCGGCAGAGTGCTAGCCTTGAGCAGGAAGAAGCCAGGGACAGTGCTCAGGCCCTGAGTCCAAGGCCCAGGACTGGCAAAAAAAAAAAAAAAAAAAAAAAAAACAAAAGATGGCTGCCATGCCTGGCATGGGTGGCTCACGCCTGTAATCCTAGCTACTCAGGAGGCTGAGGTTTGAGGATTATAGTTCCAAGCCCAAGCATGAGCCATGGGAACCTAGTCTGTTTTGATTTAATTTGATTCCTTTAATTCTGTCAGAATTTAAAAGAAAACAAGAAAAAAAAGGTTTACAAAGAAATGGAAAATAAATCAAATTCACTTATGGCTTAAAATAATTATATGTTGAAATAAGAAACAAAAGTAAGCCAGGCTCATGCCTATAACCCTAGCTACTCAGGAGGCTACGATCTGAGGATCGTGGTTTAAAGCCAACTGGGGCAGGAAGTCCATGAGACTCTTTTCTCCAACTAACCACCAGAAAACCAGAAGTGGCACAGTGGTTCAAAGTGGTAGAGCAATAGCCTTGAGCAAAAAAGAACTCAGGACCAGTATCCAGGCCCTGAATTCAAGCCCGATGACGAATAAAAAATAAAAAAGAAAGAAAAGTAAATAAAGCTCAAAGTAAGGTTTCTATTTGAACTTTAATTGGAAAGTTAAAAAAGGAAGACTATGGGCTGGGATGTAGCTCAGTGGCAAAGCGCTTGCCTAGCAAGTGCAACGTCCTGGGTTCAATCCCCAGTACCAAACAAGAAAAGACAAAAAATTAAAAAAGAAAAGAAAGACTATTTCCTTTTAAATTCAAATTCTTAAATTTCTGAAATTTTCTCCAAAAATTGCTTCAGAGATGGGTATATACTTATAACAAAATAGATACTTAGCAGTAACTTATGTACGAAATTATAGTTAAATAAAGATCCTTTCATTTTTTTCTAGAAGTAAAAAATTAAAGGTAAATGTAAAAAGTAAAGAATTTTGCAGATTAATTGCAAAATGAAACCTAGAAGCAAAATCCCCAGCTTCAGATATTAAAAACATTTTTCAGTGTTGACATTAACTTCAACCAGTTTAAATCTGAAGTCCAGACTAGAAAACAAAGAAGTAATAAAAATCACCAAGTAAACAACACACAATCAGCTAGAGTCAGAGACAAGAGTTTAATTATCTTAGTAACTCATACCAAATCATGCTTTTCTTGTAAAGCGATTTCTTCTGACATTATTTCTCGGAGTGAGACTTTTTTAGTTTGAGTATTCCAATGATCCAGTAAGGGTAGCGTTTCAGGGACTGCTAAAGTTTTCAGTAATTTTTTTCCAGTTCTCTGAGATGATTTTTGTTCAGGACTTTCAGTATGTCCAACCACAGCAGGATCTACAAGAGCAATATAAACATTGTCACATCATCATTAATTAATGTACAAATTAAACATTATTCACTGTTACATCTACTGTACAGAGGTAAAAGAAATACAACTTTTTAACTTCCATTTGCAAATGCAACTCTGAAATTTCAATACACTTACATAACTGTACACAAGAAATGATGTATAGGGGCTGGGGATATGGCCTAGTGGCAAAGAGTGCTTGCCTTGTATACATGAAGCCCTGGGTTCAATTCCCCAGCACCACATATACAGAAAATGGCCAGAAGTGGCGCTGTGGCTCAAGTGGCAGAGTGCTAGCCTTGAGCAAAAAGAAGCCAGGGACAGTGCTCAGGCCCTGAGTCCAAGGCCCAGGACTGGCAAAAAAAAAAAAAAAAAAGAAATGATGTATAAATATAGCCAGTATTTCAAATAAGCAATGATATAGATATAAGTATAAATCAACTGAAAGCTTCCTATTTTTTATATCAAATAGATATAAAAATGGCATCATGTATTTAGGGCTGGGGATATAGCCTAGTGGCAAGGGTGCCTGCCTCGGATACATGAGGCCCTAGGTTCGATTCCCCAGCACCACATATACAGAAAACGGCCAGAAGCGGCGCTGTGGCTCAAGTGGCAGAGTGCTAGCCTTGAGCAGGAAGAAGCCAGGGACAGTGCTCAGGCCCTGAGTCCAAGGCCCAGGACTGGCCAAAAAAAAAAAAAAATGGCATCATGTATTTAGGACACTGGTAGACAGAGAAGTTATAGCCAGTGGAAACAAGCCATTAGTACCCTTCTGCTCTCCTTTGTCTGCTCTGTCTGGCTATTCCAAAGACTAACGAGGCCAGTATTTTAGTAAATCTATTACTCACTGGAGGCACACAAATACTGAGTAAGTGACATTTAAAATAAGGAATTAAGCCAGTGGCTTACCCTTGTAATCCTGTAGTCCATAAACCTATGGCTTACACCTGTAATCAGGAAGCCTCAATCTGAGGATTGAGCTTCAAAGTCAGTCAGGGAAGACAAACCCAAAAGAATATTATCACCAATTAACCAGCAAAACCTGGAAGTGGAGGTGTGGTTCAAGCAGTATCAGCCTTGAGTGGAAAGCCTAGCAAGAGTGCAAGGCCCTGAGTTCAAGCCCCAGTACACACACACGTACACACACGTGTACACACACACACACACACACACACACACCCTAAAGGTGTGGTTCCAGTGGAAAGTTTCAATCATGAATTAAAAAAAGCTGAGCAAGAACATAAGGCCTGAACAAACACACACACACACACACACACACACACACGGACACACTAAGTTCTGACATCAAGACATTATGTTACTAGTAAAAAGATATGCTTTACCTTGCACAAACTTGCCACAAGATACCTCCTCTTGTCTTTGTCGCTCCTAAACAAATATGTAAAGCAGGAGATGGCAAAGGAGGGGATGACGGTAAACAGGTTACAAGGATGCACTGTTTTACTGTACATTATTGTTTCTTTTTGTATAAATATAAGCTAGTCTTACTAAATCTAAGTAAAACAGTAAAATTAGATAAATGAAGTTATAAAGCAGTGCTACATTTATATTTGTGTATTTTTCTACTTATAGAGCTCTTGTGCTGGATTTTTTTAAATTTATTTGAAATTTAATCAGTATTACAGTCTTTTGGAGAATAAAAAACTTACTACTTTTTCCTTAAAAATCAAATATATCATCACATTGAGATTCATGACTAATTATATAACTTGAACTATCTAGAACTATCTCAAATACTGAAAAGAGAAAAACAACTGATAATCTGTGAGAATTGGTAAATGAGCATTCACTCTCAAGTCAAAACTCAGAACTCTTTCATAATGACCTGGTGGATTTTACTACAAATAAAGGTGACAAAGCAAAGGGGCTCTTCATATAAAGAAGCCTACCAACCATTACAGATTCTTTCCATTTCTCATGAATCACTTTAGCCAGATTGAGATCTATATGAACCACACAATCCTCAACTGTTAGAGACCCTTGTGAAGGGGAGAAAAAGAAAAGAAAAGATAATCATTACTCATTATACTTTTACAGAAAATATAGTCAACTAGCATACATATAAAAGTAGTCTGTGTTATTAATTACTAGCTTACATTTCTAATTACTAAACCTCTTGGACTATTTCTGTATTATATTCCATTGTTATCATACTTCTTGGTATAATATACAAAATTTCATAATAAATCTATTGAAGTTATTCATTACCCTTAGTCTCAATACATTTCATAGATTCATTTTCATTGATTAAGATTTTTCAGAAAGCATATTCTGAAAAGTTAATTCTTCCCTTACATATATCTGCCTGACATGTATCAGAGGACTAAAAGATTATATGTGCAAGTAAAAATGAGGCAAATAAAAAAATCAGTATATACAAGATGGATACAAGTCTCTATATAAAATATTTCTTCAAATTACTTTTAAAATCCTCTGCCAGGTACTGGTGGCTCACGCCTGTGATCCTAGCTAATCAGGAGGTTGAGATCTGAGGACCACGGCTCAAAGCCCAGGCAAGAAAGTCCATGAGAGTCTTATCTCCAATTAACCACCCCAAAAAAACTAGAAGTGAATCTGTGGTTCAACTGGTAGAGCACAAAAGTCAGGCCAGATCCTGAGTTCAAGCCCAAGGACAGGCACAAAAAAAAAATCCTCTAAAAATATTTTTTGTGAAATCCCCCAACACTATTACGTTTCAATTAATGTATGAAATGTTATTGAAACAGAAACCTCTGTGTTCTATTCAACCAAAAAACAAACATATAGGTAATTTACTTTTTCCTTACCTGAATCAATACCAACTGGGCCAAATAGTTCATTGAGTTGAAAAGCCAGTTCAGGGGGTAAAGCCAATTCCAAACAGTCAATGGTCAAAGATTTGGCTGTCACTGGCATGGGATTCAATATGTCACTTTTGTTTTCGTCACTAACTCCAGCTGTCATAGTTCCTGCCACTAAAACTTTCTCCATTTCCTGCTCATCTTCATTCAAAACTTCCTCTGTGCTTGCAAATTTGACACAATCTTTTGGAAGATTTTCATTTTTCTTCATTTCCAAAGAGTCAGTAACATAAACTTCATCATTTAATTCAAGATCAGTTGTACCTGTTATAGAGTTTACGATATCTGCCAAGTTTAAAGAATACATACTGTCTCCAGACCCCGTGGCCACTGTATTATTCTGGATTTCATTCATATCTTTAGGGGCAGTGGACTTTGGAGTGGCTGGAAGAGACTGCTTAAAGCTATATAAACCTGGAAGTCCTGCCTGACTATTAGGAAGCACCCCATTACTTCTCTTCCTATCTACAGCATTAGGAAATATGCTTGCTAGGAAGCCAGAGTTCTCAGGAGTTATAGCTCCTGCTGGCTCTGAGTTTCCATTTTCTGCATCACAGGTGGTCTGGGGGTTAGGTTTAGGGATACCAATTACTGGACTAAACTCTGGCACAGAAGAATTAGAGTCTTCTAAAGTTCCTCTTTGGCTAATAATCTCCTTCAAATTCAAACCCAGAGAAAAAGGCCCAACTTGTGATTCTTCATATGATTTTTGGAAATTCTCAGATTCGGTATCCTCACATAATTTCGTTTCAGAATCCAACAAAAGGCTGGTGGCCCAAATAATATCTTTATTACACCTCTCATACAAGTCTTTCAGGGCTTCTAATGAAACAGAGCCAAATAGTTTACAAAGAATATTCAGATTTTCAGATTCATCAGCACTGGTAAGCTCACTTTCTTCAACGAATGTACTTTTATCATACATTACCCTATAGGGAATTGCTTCTTGAACATTTGATTTTGTGTTAATATTGAAAGTTTTTGGTTTAAAGCCATCTAATCTTCCTGCTAATACTCGGACCGAATCTGAAACACTGACTTTATTCTTCTCTATTTTCCACAAGAGAGCAAAATCATGTGGTTCAGTCTGAGTAGACACGCCTACTTCTATTCCAGGGACTCTTTTAGGCATTGCCCCTAGAAATTCAGCTGAAGTCTGTGGTCCTACTGCTCTAGGAATAGTTGCTGCGGCACTGGTAAAAGTAAGAGGCAGTGTGTGCTGCCCCTGGATCTTTTTACTTAGACAAGATTGATTGTCATGGGCCACTTCACTGGGTAGCATTTCAGAACTTTGTAGAGCAGGACTACCCAATGTTTTCAGTTCTTCAGGGCTTGTTTCCCAACAAGCCTCACGTGTTCTGTATAAGGATATTTCATTCATATTGTCATTAGTTCCAAATTCTAGGATAGGTTCACTTAAACCAGCCTTTGATATTCTTGATCTGGGCTCTCTTTGAGCTAAAGAAACAGATGAAGGCCAGTCGCTCACAATACCAAATGAGTTGTTTTCAGTATTTGTGTAAGAATCATATTGACAGCTATTGAGAAATTCTGAGGGATCATCACACTGGGACTTCCTGCTGTCCTCTACAATTTCCTGTGGAGATCCTTGTTGGATATGATCTGCATTCATACACACATTGGTATCTAATACTCTGTGTGACTGAGGGCGATTATACTTTTTGTCAGTCTGTATAGATGAGGCTTTTTCAGTTTTCCGATTCCTTTTTGTCCTCTGACCAATTGTCTTATCAATAGGCCAGTCACCAACAAAATTTGATAGCTCATGTTTTGGAAGCTTTTCCGAAGCTGGTTTGTTTTTTTGTTTCCCATTGGGTTTTTTCTTTACTGTTGTTCTTTCTTCTAATATCTCACTAGGTGAAGGTTTTTCATTTTGAACAGGTACAGTATTTGCAAAATCAGTGTCTTCTTGACTATTTTCCCCACAGCAAATACTCAGTGATACTCTATCTAGAGGACTATGTGCATCAGTTTTAGCTTTTTCAGATTTCAGTTCTACTTGTTCTTCTTCACTTTTGTCTGTTGCTTGAATTTTGCTTTCAGAGTTAGGAAAATACATATGTGAGGCTTCCTGGATGAAAGCAGTCTGAGTGATATGATTCATACCACTTATTTCTTTTCTGCCTTTGTTTACATCTGCATTAGGGAGATATGTAATATTCTCAGGTAACACATTTTCTTTGGCCACTTCAAGATTATCCTCTACAGTTAATTCTAAGTGTTTCAAAGATGAGGATAAAACATTTTCTTCTTTTTCAGAGGTAACATCTTCATTGTCTCTTGGGCTGTAAGATGTTTTTAAAAGTTATAAGGAAGTCTTTTATTATTTTCATTAATATTATGTTTAAAGAAGCAGCACTCAACTGCAAGATAGCAATTGTTCTAATTTTTTTTCTTTTTTTTTCCTGTTTTTTGTCAGTCATGGGGCTTGAACTCTGGGCCTGGGCACTATCCCTGAGCTCCTCAGCTCAAGGCTAGCGCTCTACTATTTGGGCCACAGTGCCACTTCTAGCTTTCTGGTGGTTAATTGGAAATAACGAATCTCACAGACTTTCCTGCCTGGGCTGGCTTTGAACCGTGGTCCTCAAATCTCAGCCTCCTGAGTAGCTAGGATTACAAGCATGAGCTACCAGTGCCTAGCTTGTTCTAAAACTTTCTAAATAACAATAAAATTATAAAAGGCAGAACCAGTATAATAGATTACATACCTGTAATCTAGGAGAGAGGTTTGTGAATTCCAAGCTAGTTTAGGCTACATAGCAAGTTTGAGGCTAGACTGGGCTTCATAAAGAAATCTTATTTAAAATAAAAACCACTTTTTGATCATAAAAGCTGGGCTGGAAATATAGCTCAGTGGCCAAGCACAGTGGTAGAGCATTTGTCTAGCATGTGTAAGATCCTGAATTCAATCCCCAATAATACTGGGGGGAAAAAAAAAGAAAGGACAGAAACTAATCTCCATCTTTCCCTAAGAAACTATAAACATCCCATTGTCGTAATTCAACACCTAGCATGATGTTTGGCATACACAAAGCAAACTGTTTTTGAACAGTAACCAGGAGATTTTTCAGTTAAGGTGCTCATTCATTATGCATTAAATATTAAAGTTGAAGACTCTGCCTTCCTGGTTTCTTTAATATTTACTGAAATTAAGACTAGGTCTTGAGCTGGGGATATGGCCTAGTGGCAAGAGTGCTTGCCTCTAATACATGAAGCCCTGGGCTCAATTCCCCAGCACCACATATACAGAAAACTGCCAGAAGTGGCGCTGTGGCTCAAGTGGCAGAGTGCTAGCCTTGAGCAAAAAGAAGCCAGGGACAGTGCTCAGGCCCTGAGTCCAAGGCCCAGGACTGGCAAAAAAAAAAAAAAAAAAAAAAAAAAAGACTAGGTCTTTCTTGTATCTGTCATTTCTTACAGAGGGGCTTCAATTATAGTCACAAAAATCCTACTGAATCCAATTGAATTGGCATGCTTTAGAAAAATTAGAGAACGAAAGAGAGGATCTCCTTTAATATGTTATTTGAAGAAATGGTTTTAAACCACCTTGGGTGTTACTTTCAAATTCAGAGCACTTTAGCCTAGCAGTTTTTCCTTATTCAGATTGTCAGTTTATCTTCCTTTCCTTCTTTATTCCAGGAACTGTCAAAGTCCCAAGTCCCATGAAACCTTGCTTGCTTTTTTTTTTGTCAGTTGTGGGGCTTAAACTCAGGGCCCGGGCACTGTCCCTGAGCGTCTTTGTGCTCAAGGTTAGTACTCTGCAACTTGAGCCACAATGCTATGCTTTTTTTTGTTTGTTTTGTTTTTGCCAGCCCTGGGGCTTGGACTCAGGGCCTGAGCACTGTCCCTGGCTTCTTTTTGCTTAAGGCTGGCACTCTGCCACTTGGGCCACAGCACCACTTCTGGCCATTTTCTATATATGTGGTGCTGGGGATTCGAACCCAGGGCTTCACGTATGGGAGGCAAGCACTCTTGCCACTAGGCCATATTCCCAGCCCCACTAGCTATGGTTTTTAAGTGGTAAATTGGAGATAAAAGTCTCACAGGGACTTTTCTGCTCAGACTGGCTTCGAACTGTGATCCTTAGATCTCAGCCTCCTGAGCATCTAGGATTATAGGTATGAGCTACTGGCACCCAGCTCCCATGAAATCTTTCTAAACAACACACACCTAGCATTAAGCTTCCAATGTGCCCACGTTATTCTAGATCCTTTGAAGTGTTAATTTATATTCTTTGTAAGATCCTTATACGCAGTGTGTTATTACTGCCATTCTGGTATGAGAAACTGAATTATACAGAGATTCTGGAATTATCAAAGATTATAAACTCTGTGATTTGAATTCAGAAAACATAAATGTGAGCCAGATACAAGTGGCTCACACCTGTATTCCTAACTACACAGGAGGCTGAGATCTGAGGTCACAGTTCAAAGCCAGGCCAGGCAGGAAAGTCTGTGGGGCTCTTTTAACCACAGAAAAAAGCCAGAAGTAACACACACTGTGGCTCAAAGTAAAAGCAATAGAGTTGAGGAACAGAAGCTCAGGTACAGCGCACACACCCTGAGTTGAAGCCCCAGGATCAACACCAAACAAAAACAAAATAAAAGAGGAAGAAGAAAAAGAGGAGGAGGAAGGGGAGGAAAACAAAAATATGCCTTGAGTCCATGGTCTTAACCACTTTTCAACTCTGCCTTTCCAAAAGGCATTTGTGAATTTTCACACCCTACACCCAACTCCATTACATAGCCTCCCTATGCCTTGCCATACTACTAAACAGGCAATCCAGAACTCTATACAAAGGTACTTCTTTACACACTTCTTCAATGTTGTGTGTTCTAACTACTTATAGATCAGTACTGCTGGGGGCTGGGAATATGGCCTAGTGGCAAGAGTGCTCGCCTCCCATACATGAAGCCCTGAGTTTGATTCCCCAGCACCACATATACAGAAAATGGCCAGAAGTGGTGCTGTGGCCCAAGTGGCAGAGTGCTAGCCTTGAGCAAAGAGAAGCCAGGGACAGTGCTCAGGCCCGGAGTCCAAGCCCCAGGACTGGCAAAAAAAAAAAAAAAAAAATCAGTACTGCTGTGTTTAGGTAAGGCTCTTCATTAACTCATGCCTCCAAGTCCTAGTCCCCTAGATGGCACAACTGGGAAGTGGCAGAACTTCTGAGGAATTTTGTGACAGGAAGCTGCCAAGTAGTTTCTGGACTGCATACTTCCAAAGGGCTCTCGATTTATTTTACTCAGTAAAAGTATACTGTGGGGGCTAGGAATATGGCCTAGAGGTAGACTGCTTGCCAAGTATACATGAAGCCCTGGGTTCAGTTCCTCAGCACCACATACACAGAAAAAGCCAGAAGTGGCGCTGTGGCTCAAGTGGTAGAGTGTTAGCTTTGAGCAAAAAGAAGCTATGGACAGAACTCAGGCCCTGAGTCCAAGCCCCAGGATTGGAAAAAGAAAAAATAACGTGTTTCAAATTAAATTTGTATAAATAAGACACTTTAACCAACCTGGCGCTTCCATCTTCACAAGCATATGCACACAATTCAATCCGTTCAGTCTTCTCTGGAACTGAAGAACTCATGATTATGGGCACTGAAACAAAGCGCTGATAGTGTTCCAACATTCTTGTGATTTTTTCTTTGCTTACTCCATGAATATTACGCCTGAAAATTCCAGGGAAGAAGAGCACATAAGAAATACTGATAATTAAGTTTCAAAAAAAGAATAGAAAAATAGTACACTTCTTTTCATATTTTTCAGTGCTGGGGACTGAACTCAGGGCTTTGCGCATGCAAGGCAAGCACTCCAGCACTGAGCATTTTATCCCCAACCCCCTTAATCATACATTTTTGTGAATGTGTGTGCTAATAGTGGAACATAAACTCTGACCTTTTACTTTTTCACTCAAGGTTGGTGCTCTACCACTTGAGCCACTGCTCCACTTCTAGCTTTTTTGGTGGTTAACTGGAGCTAAGAGTCTCACAGACTTTGCTGCCCAGGATAGCTTTAAACCACAATCCTTACATCTCAGGCCCCTGAGTAGCCAGGATTATAGGCATGAGCCACCAGCACGTGGCTGCGATTTCTAATATAATATATACCATAATAGGAGCCAAACATGAAGGCACACATCAATAATCCCAGGACCCAGGAGGCTGAGGCAGTAGCATGGCAAGTTCAAAGCTAGCCTGAGCTACAGTGTGAGACTCTGTCCAAAACTCTGTGCCCCAAAATGAATACAAAAATGGGTTTACTAAGATATGATATTACATATATATATATGTGTATGTACATATACATATATAACATGTTTCGAATATATAATTTTATGGTTTTTCATTTTAGTCATGATTTCTTTTTTCTTTTCTATTTTGTTGGTCATGGGGCTTGAACTCAGGACCTAGGCACTGTCCCTGAGCTCTTCTGCTCAAGGCTAGTGCTCTACCACTTTGAGCAACAGCTCCACTTTTGGTTATTGAATGGTTAATTGGAGATGAGTCTCACAGGGACTTTTCTGCCTGGGCTGGCTTCAAACCACAATCCTGAGATCGCAGCCTCCTGAGTAGCTAAGGTTAAAGGCGTGAGCCATGGGCGCCCAGCTAGCTATGATTTCTTAATTTACTATTTCTTTAATCATCCCATATAATCCTTATCAACTTGGGAAAAGGCAGGTTCCAACAACTTTGAGAAGATGTTCTCAAGCACTGTTTAAAAAAAAAAATCCCCTAGGAACATGACTCTCATTTCAAGACATTAATTTAGCTAGTAATAAACATCCCACTACAAAGGGTTCTATTTAAACTACTATGACAGACTAGATGTCTCAAAGTGCCTTCTTGTTAAAATAAAGCTAGATCCCAAGTAAATTTTAAAAAGGATTTCATTACATTGTAAGTGCAAACTAACAACAAAAAAGAACAAATTCCTAGCATATGATGTCTGTGGACATGCAAATAGGAAGTTTATTATTTGTGCTTTCATTCATGATGGCTTATTTGTGTGATTTATTAATGGGCTTATATTTAGCTAAAACATTACACATGGGTATCCTCAGGCCTTAAATTAAGGGTGTTTTCATTTATACAGCATCTGGATTTACATCTGTTAGCAGGTCAGCTAGGGATGCTTAATCCATCCACACCTCTGTCTTAATAAAATAACTCAGTTGCAACTTTTTAACTTCAGGTGGATTCAAGACTTTGTGTCTGAATCCCAGAACTAATATTAGTGTTTGCCTCTTGGGTGAATCTGGCTTTCATATTTACCTTTCCTCGATCTCGTCTGGTTTCTGATCACAGAAGGAGCAGAGATGGAAAATATGAAAAAAGAGGTTAAGAAACATAGACACGGACGCCAGAACAAAAAAAGTCTGTATATACCTAATCCAAGTCCCAGGAAGAGAAGAGAGTGGGACAAAAGCAAATTAATGTAAAATGCTGAGTTTTCCAGAACTGATGAAAGACACTAACCCCCGATTTCAGTAGCCAAACAAATCCTAAACAAGATATTTTTAGTAAGAAATCTATAATTAGAAACACCGTACTAAAATTGTTATTCAAAGACAAAGAGATGATACTTTAAAACAGCCTGGAAGTTTTCTTTTTTTAATTTAAGCTAACCATTTACAAAGAAACTAATGATTTGATTCACAGCTGACTTAACAGTAATGGAATTGAAGCAATAATTGTTATCTTTAATAACTGAAAATAACTTGTCAATCTAGATTATATCCAGCAAAAGTACCTTAAAAGAATGAGGGCAATAAAAAGATTTTTCAAAGCCAGGTGCTGGTGACTCACACCTGTAATCCTAGCTACTTAGGAGGCTGAGATCTGAAGATGGTGGTTCAAAGTCAGCCCATGCAGAAAAGCGCTGGTGAGACTCTTATCTCCAATAAACTCAAAGAAAAAAAAAAGCCAGAAGTGGCATTGTGGCTTAAGTGGTAGAGCGCTAGTCTTAAGTACAAAGAGGCTCAAGGACAGCACCCAGGCCCTGAGTTCAAGCCCCAGGACTGGCAAAAAAATCTTTTTTCAAACTAAAATTTAAAAATAAAGAATTTAATGAACAGACTAAGAATCACTGTAAAAAAATGGTTTTTGAGGTAAACAAACAGACAAGTAGAAATTCTCAGGATAAAGTCTATGATGTAAGGAAAATAGAAGCACAAAGCAATGATTACATGAGTAAAAACCAACACTTCTTCAGATACTGGAGTAATAACTATGTAAGTTGAAAGGGAAGTATAAGTACCATAGTTAAAATGTTTTTAGTCTAAGGAAGAAGGCTAAAAAAATAGTTTAAATTTACAAGGTAAAAAGTATAATGTAGCCACTAAGAATAAACATGATGTATTTAATTCACAAATCTGAATAGAAGGAAAAATTGAACAAGAAAATTTAGATTTGACAAAACAAGTTCCAAGATCAGGCGTAGCAGTAGAAAAGAAAAAATCAAGCTACATACTTTTCTGTGCTAAAAGAACCACCACAGTAAAGGTGAAATAAATAGAACAGTAAGAAAGATGAAAAATTACACAAATAATGAAATGACCAAGATAGAATAGAATTTTCCAAACCAGCCATACTGGTTGCAAGAGATATAGCTAAACATAAGAGTGCTGAAAGGATGAAAATAAAAGTATGGGAAAAGAAATAACATTCAAATACTAACAAAAGGAAATGGATATGGTTCTATTACTATCAAACAAATTAGATTGCACAGCAAAAACTAATGCTAAAGATAAAAAGAAATCATTATGAAAGGACAAAAGGCTCAATTAGTGATATCAAAATCCTTCTACAGAACTGGCGATGTCGCTCAAGAGTAGTGCTTAAGTAGCATGTGCCAGGCTCTAGTTTTAATCCTAGTGCCTATAAACTTCAACAATTACCCTCAGAATATATAAATGAGTATAGGCAGAATAAGGAGAAACTGACAGCATAATAAGGTTATTTAAATATACAACTCACTTATCCCTCTTCCAAATATTAATGCATCAAGACCAGAAAAATAAAAAGAGCTGTAGATGTTGAGCAACAGAATTAGTAAGAATGATTAATGGATATATTACCCCCCTAAAACTATACATTCTTATCAAGCAAACATGGAATAATTATTAAGATAGAACATTAACCAGGCCATAAAGATTTTTAAAATACAAGAAAATTTGTATCAACACAATCTAACCTACTATTCAGTTAAAAGTCTATTTTTTTAAAAGACCTTTCTGCTCAGAAATTTTAAATCATAGCTGTAAATAACCCAAGCAGAAGAATGAATTTAACCATAATGCAATTTAAAAAATAAAAGCCAGGTGCCATGGGATCTGAGGACTATGGTTCAAAGTCAGCCCAGGCAGAAAAGTTCATGAGACTTTTATCTCCAAAATTTAACCACCAAAGAGCCAGGACTGGGGCGGTAGTTCAAGTGGTAGAGTGTTAGCCTTGAGCACAAAAGCTCAGGGACAGCACCAGGCCCTGAGTTCAAGCCCCAAGACCAGCAATAAATAAATAACAGCCAAGAGAAAGCATTCTATATCAAAATTTGGAGATCAGAAAAAGTAGTGGTCAGAAAAATGGATAGCATCAAGTACACATATTAAAAGATGACCCAAACAGAATAAGCAATGCAAATAGATGTCATTAAAGGCTAAGAATATAGAAAAGAGAAGTAGAAGTGAATTAAACATATTACAACTTACAATACAGACAGATCAACTAAACCAAGAGTTACTCAAAAAGGCTTATTCAAAAGAAATCTCATTTCCAGTAAGAATAAACAAGAAAGGGACATAAATCCAAATGAACTTTGTTACAATTAAAACACTAGATGCAGTCAGTTTTTATCAAATACTCAGAAATCTAAATAAGAAAGAAAAAATAGGCTGGGCACTGTAGCTCACACCTGTAGTACTAGCTACTCAGGAGGCTGAGATCTTAGGATTGTGGTTCAAAGCCAGCCCAGCAGGAAAGTCTATGAGACTGTTATCTTCTGTTAATCACAGAAAAAGCAAGAAGTGGAGCTGTGGCTCAGGAGGTAGAGTGCTAACCTTGAGCAAAAGGAGCTCAAGGACAGTGCCTAGGCCCAGAGGTAAAGCCCCAGGGCCAGCAAAAAAGAAAAAATACTTCCCCATTAATTTTATGAATCTAAAACTATGAGACCAATGTCATGCATGCAAGTCTATCTAGTAACTCTATTATTCTGATGCAAAATTCCTCAAGGAAATATTAAAAAAACAGTATTTATCAAAAAGATAACAAAAAGTAGAGACATTCCACAGCATGGATGAGCCTTGAAACATTATTCTATTTTAGGTGAAAGTTGCCAGACATAAAAGGCCAAATACTATATGCAATGTCCAGAATAGGAAACTCAATTGAGAGAGAAAACAGATTAGTAGTTAGCTGTAATTAGGAGGACTTGGGAGTAAGTAACTACTAGCAGATATATTTTGAGGAAATGGATATGTCCTGGAATTACATAGTAGCCCTGGTCACTGTAACTCTACTAGTCAGGCAGTCCTAATATACTTAGTATTAAAATTAGTTAAAATTCATAAGATGAAACTAGCTTGATCAAAATTAAGTTACCTCTATCTTCTAAGGAAATGCAGAGGGCAAAGAAAAACACATTGCATTTCTATGCTGAGTAACTCTTTTATTTAAGTCAAGCAATCAAATAAAGAAAAAAGTATCTAATCTTGAGAAGTGGAAGGGTGAAATATCTACATACTTGCTGCCTTTTCTATCTCTACCTTTACTACCTTCCAGTATTCTAAGTCACTGGACAGTTACAGGTCCTCCCAGCACTATAACCAAATCCAACAGTCTATATTCTATTTTCAGACATGGACATATTATTAAAAGAAACTTAAAAAAAAAACTATACCACTTGACCATATAAAACAATAGGAATGTTTTTTACTCAATTTTAGAAACATTAAGCTCCCAACTTCACAAAACTGGCAGGAAGCATAAATATCATATAAAATTTAAGTGATAAGGCTGAATTCTAACTACCTTTATTTCATTCATCATTTACATAGGTAAAAATAATCTAGATGGACTTCCCGTCATTGTCATGAAGCAAACAAAAAAAGAAAGCACAATGAAAAAACATGTTAAACAAGCTTGGGTTTTACCTTGCAAGTTCCTTTGGCTTGAACTTCCACCATGTGTCTGGTTCCCGGAAAAGGACCTTATATTTATGCTTCTGAGACTAAATATGAAAAAGACATTAAAACAAACATTATGAATAGTTACTTTGTGTTACTTCTAAACTCATAGCATTAAAAATGAAAGAACCAAGCCATACCTCATACTTATAATCCTAGCTATTCAGGAGGCTGAGATCTGAGGATTAGGTTCAAAGCCAACCCAGGTGATTCTTATCTACAACTAACTAGCAAAAAGAGTAGCGTGGCTCAAATGGTAAAGCACCACCCTTGCGCAGAGACAGTGCCCACACTCTGAGTTTAAGCCCCAGGACCAGCACCAAAAACAAAACAAAAAACCTCAAAAATGACTCACAGATTCTTTCATGGATGTATTAAACTGATAAACACATACAATCTCTTTGATCCAGCAATTTAGTTCCAGAAATTTAATGCTGAAAATACTAATGGAAGAACAAAAAAGGACAGATAAATCCTCATATACACCTCAAATATACATAAGCCTGCTAAGATATACAGTTTGTTACTACTTGCAATAGCAAAAGAATACAAATAAACAAAAAAGTAAAACAGATTCTGATAGAAGGTGAGGATACCAGAGGGAGGGAAGAAGGCTAAGAAAGAGAATGAATGAGGAGAAATACATATGAAGGGTAAATATTCATTCACATGTGTGAAAGTGGAACAATGAAACCTGTTAGAATTTTTCAAAAGCTAGATGCCAGTGGCTCACACCTATAATCCTAGCTACTCAGGAGGCTGAGATCTGAGGATCAAGGTTCAAAGCCAGCCCAGGCAAGAATGTCTGTGAGACTCATCTCCAATTAACCACCATAAAACCAGAAATGGCGCTGTGGCTTAAAGTGGCAGAGCATTACCCTTGAGCTAAAGAGCTCAGGGACAGCACCCAGGCCTTGAGTTCAAGCTCCATGACTGACAAAAACAAAAAAAAAATGATTTCAAAAACAAGAGTAGATCAAAAATATATGGCATACATGTATAGAAATAACATGAAAGTTATTTATTTTCTTAGATTCAGGAGATAATTTCTTTAGCAATATATTTTTTTAAAGTAAAGAAGTAAGTTTTGGCATTTGTCACTAAAAATATTTGACTGCTACCTATTAAGCGTCAGCTTTCTACTTTTTGTAAATAACATGAAGAAATAGATTACATCTTCTTTATTCTACTTCCTGACATCTCTTACTATCTTGCTTCCTAAAAAAGGGGGAAGTGATCTCCCTTTTCTATAGGAATTGCTGTATCTACATTTTTATCCTGCAACCTAGATCCCCAGCAGTGCTAGCCAAGTGTTCCACCACTGAATCACACCCGGCCTATACCTACTTTCTCATGCATAAGAAATTAGTTTGGCACTCTGATATGCAAGTCCTTTTTATTTAGGAAGAACCAAGCAAGCAAGCAATACTGGAAAGTTTGACATTTTCAATTATCATGTAAAAAACAAGAAAGAGAAACATGCTCAATGACCAAACAACATGCTCAATGACTACTGGGAAACTTCTAAAGGCAAATAACCAACTTCAAAATGATACAAGGGCCCAGTGCTGGCAGCTCACGCCTATAATCCTAGCTACTCACTAGAGGCTGAGTTCTGAGGATCACGGTTCTAAGTCAGCCTGGACAGGGAAAGTCCATGAGATTCTTTATCTCCAATTAACCACCAGAAAACCAGAAGTGAAGCTGTGACTCAAAGTGGTAGAGTGCTAGCTTTGGGCAAAACAGCTCAAGGTCAAGACAGTGCCCAGGCCCTAAATTCAAGCACCATGACCGACAAAAAAAAAAAAAAAAAGATACAAGGACAGAAGGTACCAAAAAAGGGCCACTTTGTGTGTTCAAGACATACAAAAGGTATCAACAATCACTATAGAAGCATAAATTGCATCTCTATGTTTTAGGCATGTGTTAATGATGGAGGAATAGGGCTAGGAATATGGCCTAGTGGTAGAGCGCTCGCCTCATATGCATGAAGCCCTGGGTTCGATTCCCCAGCACCACATATATAGAAAATGGCCAGAAGTGGCACTGTGGTTCAAGTGGCAGAGTGCTAGCCTTGAGCAAAAAAAAGAAGCCAGGGACAGTGCTCAGGCCCTGAGCCCAAGGCCCAGGATTGGCAAAAAAAAAAAAAAAAAAAAAAAATTAATGATGGAGGAATAATTTTAAAATACTCAGCTAAAAGAATTTCATGGGCTGGGGATATGGCCTAGTGGCAAGAGTGCTTGCCTCATATACATGAGGCCTGGGTTCAATTCCCCAGCACCACATATATAGAAAACAGCCAGAAGTGGCGCTGTGGCTCAAGTGGCAGAGTGCTAGCCTTGAGCAAAAAGAAGCCAGGGACAGTGCTCAGGCCCTGAGTCCAAGCTCCAGGACTGGCAAAAAAAAAAAGAATTTCATTAATCAACTTATATGTATTACGTAAACATATATACATTGTATAAGTCATTCCATAATTATATAAATTATTTTATGTCAAATATAATGCTATACATTTAAGAGTCACTGATAAAACAACAGTCCCACTAGAAATCATTTGTATAGCCTGGGAACTAAGAATAGTTTCTGCACATCTTTAAAAAAGGTAGGAGACCTGATCCATTAACTACTGATAAAAATAGAGTGCTTCATTCTATGAGAATTAAGCCAGGATTCCATGGGAGGAAAAGAACACCTAACTCTGCTTTTAATAAACAAATGATGGGGGGCTGGGGATATAGCCTAGTGGCAAGAGTGCCTGCCTCGGATACACGAGGCCCTAGGTTCGATTCCCCAGCAACACATATACAGAAAACGGCCAGAAGCGGCGCTGTGGCTCAAGTGGCGGAGTGCTAGCCTTGAGCGGGAAGAAGCCAGGGACAGTGCTCAGGCCCTGAGTCCAAGCCCCAGGACTGGCCAAAAAAAATAAATAAATAAAAATAAACAAATGATGGCTAACTTCTTATATCAAAGGTAATAGCATTTTTGCTGGACCAAAAAAAAAATACCCCAAAGAGGAAAAAAATAGTGACAATAATCCAGGCAAAGGAAAAAGGGATAAGTTATTAAGAGGAAATAAATATGAGGAATTGAAGATAGTTTAGTTTATGAATTCTAAATTTCTCAGCACAGCAAAAATAAGAACTTTTTTTTTGGGGGGGGGGGCAGGCTTGGGACTCAGGGCCTGAGCACTGTCCCTGGCTTCTTTTTGCTCAAGGCTAACACTCTACCACTTGATCCTTAGTGCCGCTTCCGGCTTTTTCTGTTTATGTGGTGCTGAAGAATCAAACCCAGGGCCTCATGCATGCTAGGCAAGCACTCTACTGCTAAGCCACATTCCCAGCCCCAATTAAGAACTTATAAATATGAAAAATAACGTAGGCCACCAAATTTCAGTTCTACCATGTAAAAGCAATCTTATTTGGTAGAATCAAATGCATGCACACACACACACACACACACACACACACACACACACACATACCTTTTCTTGAAAGATAGCAAAAGGCAAAGGCAATCTCAGAATTTAACATTTGAATCTCAGAATTTAAAAATGACTAAATTCAGCTTTATGGAAAAATTCAGGATCATACAAATGATCCTATTTTTCTCATTTCAATCTAAATAGAAAACACACAGAGACAGACCAAGACTCAGAGATTCTCAAATGCTTAAGGTTCACACATCATCAACAGCCCCCAACAACTCCAATTCCACTATTAGAAATTTAAGACAACCCTTGATACAAACCAGAGCAACATATGGCTTCATTTCCCATGCCTGAAGGTTTGTATTATCTATTATTATTGGAGATACTTTCTTCTCAAATGCTTCTTTTGCTATAAATTAAAAAAAGAAAATAGGCCATTTTTAATAATAAGGATTTTCTTGATAATATCTTAATAACACTAAGTGCTATCTTGTTTTTGTAATTTGACATGAGATAGTTTTACTCCCTATGTGAAATATCACTTTCTTTGTGTGTGTTCCAGTTCTGGGACTTGAACTCAGGGCCCATGGCTTGAGCAGGGCCTAGGTACTATTTCTGAGCTTTTTCAAGGCTAGCACTCTACCACTTGAGCCACAGCTCTTTTACTGGCTTTTTGATGGTTAATTTTTGGAAATAATAACCTCATAGACTTTCCTGCCCAAGATTGCTTCAAACTGTGACCCTCAGATCTCAGCCTCCTGAGTAACTAGGATTAAAGGCATGTGCCATCAGTGCCTGGTGAAAATAACCACTTCTGAAGAAATGACTATTTAAAGTACAGTTAAATGTTGAATAGTAAATACTAAATAAATACCAAAGTTATTATAATAATCTGAAAAAAAATGTGTCATTCTAGAAGCAACACAGTGTTCTATATTAAGTTCTGGAGCAGTGAGGTACTTTAGTAGAAAAATGAAAATCCATATAAATTTGGAATTTCATTAACAGTAATGTACCAATGCTAATTTCTTATTTTTGACAAAGATTCCATCGTTATAAGAGGTTAACATCAGAAAGAAATAGGTAAAATATACACAGAAGGTCTGTACTATCTTTGTAACATTTCTCTACCTAAAAACATTCCAAAATATAGTTTAGAAACAATAAAAAACAAACATAAACATACACAATATATAATAATTTAAAGTAAAAATCAAGCCTGGCACCGTTGTCTTGTGCTTATAATCCTACTTACTCAGGAGGCTGAGATCTGAGGATCCAGATTTGAAACCACAACAGGAAAGTCTATGAGACTCCTATCCCCAATTAATCAGAAAAACAAAAAACAAAAAAAAAACTAGAAGTAGAGCTGGGAGGCTAAAGTGTTAGAGTACCAATCTTAAAAAAGCTAAGGGAAAGCACATCAGTCCCAGTACTGGCAAAAACTGATTAAAATTTTTGGCAGTGTGGGCCTGAATTGAGGGCCTCGGCGCTGTCCTTGATTATTTGCTCAAGGCAATGATCTAGCACTTTGAGCCACAGCATCACTTAGTTTTCTGGAGGCTAATTGGAGATAAACAGTCTCATGGACTTTTACTATCCAAGCTGGTTTCAAACTGTGATCCTCAGATTTCAGCCTCCTTAGAAGCTAGGATTATAGGCATGAACCACCAGATCCTAGCTAAGAAGGCATTTTAATTTTCTAACTGCCTTATGAAAAAAACGACCTCACTTATCTCTTATTATATAACAGTAGAATTAATGTTAGACATTATAGTTATTTCATATGTATGATATAATCCTAGAACTAGAGAAACCACAAATCCATGAAGTTCTATCTCTCTCAAAATATAAATAAGTAAAATTTATTTCTATACTACTGTTCCCCGAATCTAATATTTATTCTTACCACGATTCTGGTTCCATTCATGTGCCTCTCCTAGGTATTTTATATCAAACTGGTACTGTCCATTTATATAAAAATAATCATCAGTACTAAGAATGACTCCACTTGGATTATCTTCTTGCAAAGTCCTGTGAGTGATAAAGGGAATTATATTTATTAAAACTCATAAGGAGGCAGACAGAGATCAAGAGAATTGCCCAAGCAACCAGTTAGTAATGCCACATTTCAAGCAACAAACTGGTATCCCAGTAGTGGGAGATACAGGTAAGAGTCTCATGGTCCTAGTACCAGGCAAAAATACAGACCCTGTCTAATAAAATAACTAAAAGCGAAAAAAAAAGGAGGATGGGATGTGAATCAAGTGAAGAAAAAGAAAACTCTGGTTCTCCCTCCCCCTTCCCCTCCCCACCTCTAGTCTACAAAAAGCTATTTCTGTTCATTTCATAGCTCACTACCTTGAAACTATCTTTAATTTCTTCTGTCTCTCAAAGATATTTTGAGGAAAGATAGCAATAAAAAACTTTTGGGGAAATAAGGTATCAGTGAGCTGTGGCTCAAGTGATAGAATGCCAGTTACAACGTCTGCAAAAATTTAGCAAAACATTTTTTTTGTATATATCAATATAAAACGTTGGGCTAACTACACATCTCTGTAAGGCAACGGTGCCAGGCTTGATTTTTACTTTAAATTATTATATATTGTGTATGTTTATGTTTGTTTTTTATTGTTTCTAAACTATATTTTGGAATGTTTTTAGGTAGAGAAATGTTACAAAGATAGTACAGACCTTCTGTGTATATTTTACCTATTTCTTTCTGATGTTAACCTCTTATAACGATGGAATCTTTGTCAAAAATAAGAAATTAGCATTGGTACATTACTGTTAATGAAATTCCAAATTTATATGGACAGACACATACCCGTTATTCAAATTCATGCATTACACATTTTAAGAACTCAAAAACCTCATACCTTGCCAGAAAAGATTTTCCTGATCCCGGAAGCCCTCTGAGAAGAACAAGAATCAGTCCAACGTAAGATGTTGTCTTCTTTCTTACAACCTGAGAAACTGGAGTCTCTTGGACCTGATAAGCACTTGTTCCCTCTGGGTTTCTCCAGACCTTAGTTGGGGAAGCATGAGGAATAACAGAGGGTGGAAAGGTGTAGTTGACAGGTCTCCAGTGTGCAGCTGTGGTCACAACAGGAGCTACAAAGCCATGCTTTCCTTGAAAGAGGTCAAAAGCAGGAATCATTGGATTCCACATTGGTGGAGGTGGAGGAGGAGGAAGCAATAAAGGGAGAGGAGTAAGAACTGGACAGTAATTCACATCTTTCCCCTTTGGTGGAAGTTCAGGATGTTTGTGAGGCTTGAAATTGAACCCTTCAGATGGTACAAAAACATCAGAGACAGAAGTAGACTTCTGATCCCCACTAGTACCTGGTAAATCAAGCCCTGGGTTCTGCACAGGAAGGGTTGAAGGAGTCTGAGGCTCATTGACTTCCAGATCTACAGAGGGTTTAGAGAGCTGCTCATCAACACATTCAGATTCTAAACCCTCTTTCTGTCTTTGATTGAAATTGCTACACCCCACAGTAAAGTCATTTGCTGGTTTTAAAGAACTACTGAGAAGAGAATCTTCTGGGTTACCTTTCAATGAATATGTGTTATCCCTTATAAAACTTTCAGACTCATTCAAAACTGAATGTGAAGTTAATGAACTTGAACTTGATGTAGAAGTAGAATTCTCAAATTTTTCACTATTTGAATCTTTATTTTGTGTAGATGGAGTCATATTACTTGAATCTGAACTTATAAATTTACTTGGGTCATTGGAACTATGGATATCTTGCAAAGGCAAAAATGAGTATGCTTGGTCATCAGAAGAATTTAATTTCTCAAAAGCATTTTGTATTAAGGAATCCAAGTCTTCAGTCAGCTGCATGTCCAAAAATGAATCCATCTTTGAATCCTCGCTCTCTTCTTCAGGAGGGTGCTTCTCCATTGTTCCAGTGCCAGCCGTGCTTGGCTGCGTCTCAGGAACAGCCAAGCTTTGTGAAGATGATTCTTCCTTCTTGGTGTCAGTGGCAGATAACTCTAACAGACAATCCATGGCATTTTCAACTGCACAACAAGAATAATAACAACAACAAAAAATATACAACATATTGAAAAAAAGCCAGCTTCAACTTTGATAAAACCCAGGAAAAAAAAATTATACTTTGCATTGAACAGAACACAGAGAAACTAATACATATTCAAGTTGTCTCCCAGAAATAAATACTTCGCTAATATACCAAAATCTGTATTAGTGAAAAATTTCAATGATAAAGACATGCAACCTTGTTCTTTCAGACAATCAATAACAAAGCATCATCAAGTGAATATTATTGGACCAATTTACTGGATAAATGTATAAATATCTGTAATTGTAGGTATTAGGGTTATATATAATGGTCCTAAATAAAGCCAGCTGATTTATTCAGCAATGACTTACCTAATCCATGTCCTTTTGAGGATTACATATTTAAGTATGTATTATCTTCATAAGTATAATACATATATTTTCCATGCTATGAATTTCACATAATTCAAAAATAGTTATGACCATATACTATATATCACATGAATTGGAATAAAAATGTATAAGACAGTCTTTACTATGCTCAGAGGCTTTTGCATTTGAATGGAGTTTTAAAACAACAGAAGATAATTACATCATGATATAAAGTACACTTTTGATAATGTCCTAATATCTACTATAGTAGTGGACAGGACAGTAAGGAAATATTCCACACAGAGTGATATGTGAACTGGCTCTTGAAGATTAAAAACAAGGCAGGAGAAAAGGAAAAGCCAAGTTTGAAAACACAAACCTGTTTAGAGTATTAAAAAAGCAGGTGTCAGAGAGTAGGCTCACAGTGCTATGCATGGTGAGGAAGAGAAGAAGATAAACCTGAGCAGGAGACTGGGTGAAATGGAGCAGGGTCCCTCCCATGTCATACTAAGAAGTAGTAATTATATTTTCTAAGGGAACTTGAAGAGAAACTTGCACCAGTCATCACATACGGGCTAGAAGCTTTATACAAAAATGAGTGATACATCATCCTAGTAAATTAGATGAAGAACATGAAGCTCAAAAAGCACAGTAACTTGACCCAAGTCATACAGATACTAAGTGACACAGCTATGACTAGGGATCCAATTCCAGTGCTGAGCTCTTCCAGTTATCATGAACACAGGAAGCTATTGGAATTTTTACACATTTCGAGCTAAGGATGTAGCTCAGTGGTAGAGTGTCTGTTTTTGCATGGGTGAGGCCCTCAGTTTGATCCCCAGCACAGCATGGTAAGGGGATTTTAAGTATTTGAAATGTTTGCATTTTGTCTTAAGAGATAAATCTGGAAATAGCACAGCACAGGAAGTATCAGCTCTGATGAAGAGTCAGAACACCAATATTTAAGTCCCTACTTGCTGGCTATGACACTTCAAACAAGTTAGTTACCAGCCCTAAGCCTAGGTTTTTCTCATTTGTAATATGGGGATAATAAAAGTACCTACCTCATAAGTTGTTGTGGGGATTAAATGAGATAATCCATGAAAAAATGCTGTGCACAAGGACTGGCACCTAGTAAGCACCCAATTAATGTTCCCTTAAGAAGAAAAACAAAGAGGGATTGGAGGGGCAAGCCTGGCAGAGAGACCAGAGATCTTAGCAATAATACAAAGGCAAGAAGCCCTAAAAACAGACAAAAAGGGAAGAAAAGAAAGCACAAATATAAGGTATTTCTATGAAAATAAAAATTGATATAATAGAAAAATTGGAAAAGATAATCTGAAAATTAAACATGGATATAATGAAAAACAGTATAAAGTAGAACTGAAAAAAAAAGATAAAAATAAACAGGTAGTTATCATACCAACAACAAAAAGTTCCTTAAGCAGACTGGTGGGAAAAAATTACAACTATAACATGAAAACAAACAAAAAAGAAACAGAACAAACACTTTACAGAAAAATATACAAATGAAAAGTAATTTATAAAAATGTTCAACAGTCTTCTTTAAAAAATACAAACTAAGAAAAAGTACAATTTTATTTTAATCTTAATTCTATACAATGCTGAAAAGGCTGTGATGAGTTAGACAATGCTGGTGGTACTACAAATTAGCATACCTCATTGGTAGGTAACCTAGTGGTATATTTCCAAGAGTTAGGAACTACCCTTCCCCTGTGAATGCAGAAAATAAAACTGTAGGAACAAGAATTGAAAGAGCCAAAAAACAGGCTCATGCCTGTTTCATATTAGCTACTCAGAGGCTGAGATCTAAGAATCACAGCTCAAAGCCAGCCTGGGCAGCAAAGTCTGACACTTTTTATCTCCAATTAACCAGTAAGAAATTAGAAATGAAGTTATGGCTCAAGTGGTAGCTAAGAGACAGCAGCCAAGTCCTGTTCAACCCCCAGTACTAACACACACACACACACACACACACACACACACACACACACACACACAAAGAAAGGAGGGGAGGGGAGGAAGGGGAGGGAGGGAGGAAAGGAGGGAGGGAGGGAGGGAGGGAGAGGAGGGAGGGAGGGAGGGAGGGAGGGAGGGAAAGAGAAAGAGAAGGCTAATTTAACAAATGTTCTTTGCCATATTCATTTCATTAAAAAATAACTTAAGATATAAATAAGTAAACCAGGATGCAACTACTCAATGGAATTAAACAACTACTAAAATACAGATTGTAGCAACACTAAAAAATGTTTAATTATATTAAACTTAAAAAGTAAACTGAGGGCTGGGGATATAGCCTAGTGGCAAGAGTGCCTGCCTCAGATACACGAGGCCCTAGGTTCGATTCCCCAGCACCACATATACAGAAAACGGCCAGAAGCGGCGCTGTGGCTCAAGTGGCAGAGTGCTAGCCTTGAGCGGGAAGAAGCCAGTGACAGTGCTCGGGCCCTGAGTCCAAGGCCCAGGACTGGCCAAAAAAAAAAAAAAAAAAAAAAGTAAACTGAGTATGCTTTACCTGAGCTGTGAAATGGTAACCCTTTGTACAACGCCTTAATAATAATATTATAGCTTTTAAAGTAAACTTAATTATATTAACTTTAAAAAGCAAAATATAAAATGTCACTCGTGGGCTGGGGATATAGCCTAGTGGCAAGAGTGCCTGCCTCGGATACACGAGGCCCTAGGTTCGATTCCCCAGCACCACATATACAGAAAAAACGGCCAGAAGCGGCGCTGTGGCTCAAGTGGCAGAGTGCTAGCCTTGAGCAAAAAGAAGCCAGGGACAGTGCTCAGGCCCTGAGTCCAAGGCCCAGGACTGGCCAAAAAAAAAAAAAAATGTCACTCGTAATACCAAGTGTTTATAAAAGAAGTCTACAGAAAATCCTGGAAAACAGAAATAATTTCTTTGTTAGGATAATACAGTTTACTTCTAATTCACTAATTAACATAGGTAGAGCTATGTTAATATATGTATAATAAACAAGCTTTACAGACACCAAAGTTAGAAAACATAGAAGTCATTTACAAAAATCTCCAGACTAATATTTCACCTCACTACACGACATAAAGTACACTGCTGAGACCTGGGTTTCTGCATGTACATCATAACAGAATAAATGAAATATGCTCACACCACAGCTACAAAGTAACCATGTATTACCAAACCCTTCCAATCTAGAAGGGTTATGTCTTATACTTATCATAGTCAATAATAATAATGAGCATCAACATTTAATTTGCTCACTCAATTTATGCAATGACTTCCTTCAGTTGGCAAATATACTGCTAAACAAAGCACTGTAAATTCTTAATAGCCCATCCTACTAAATACAGAAACGAAGAAAGACAAAAACCCTCAATCCTCACCAAGAAAAAAGTCCTTGCCAATAAGATACATACTATCATTTTTTCATTAATGCCGATAAAATACATACTATCATTTTTTTCATTAACAAATTAGAAAACAGACTCAAAAAGGACAGTAGTGGTAGGCTGGGAATGTGGCTTAGTGGTAGAGTGCTTGCCTAGCATGCCCTTGAGTTCGATTCCTCAGCACCACATAAACAGAAAAGGCCAGAAGTGGTACTGTGGCTCAAGTGGTAGAGTGCTAGCCTTGAGCAAAAGAAGCTCAGGGGGGCTGGGGATATGGCCTAGTGGCAAGAGTGCTTGCCTCGTATACATGAGGCCCTGGGTTCAATTCCTCAGCACCACATATATACAGAAAACGACCAGAAGTGGCGCTGTGGCTCAAGTGGCAGAGTGCTAGCCTTGAGCAAAAAGAAGCCAGGGACAGTGCTCAGGCCCTGAGTCCAAGCCCCAGGACTGGCCCAAAAAAAAAGAAGCTCAGGGACAGTGCCCAGGCCCAGTTCAAGCCCCAGGACTGGCAAAAATAAAAAGGATAGTGGCAGAAACAACTCAGGTTTCTTAGCTCCAGTTCCAATGTTTTGAAACCACACCATTCACTAGGCTCCTGTTTTGTTTTATTTTATTGTTTGTGTTTTCACTCTCTGTAATCTACACTGGCTTCAATTGCCTATCTTCCTGCCTCAGCCTTTGAGTGCTACAATTACCAACACCACACTCAACCTGTATCTGATCTCCATAATTCATTATAAATATATATATATATCAACTCCTACTATAAGCCATTTGTTATTTCAGAAATCATTAATACAGCAGTAAAACAAAATAAGTCTTTAATGTCTGTCTCCATAGAGCTTACATTCTAAGACATTGGTTCTCAATCAGGTAAGATTTTATGTTGTAAGAGACAAATAACAATATATAGAAACTTTTGGTTCAGACCAGGGATGCTATTTAATCATCCTATAATGCATAGCAGAGACATTCACAGCAAAGAATTACCTGGCTCCAAATGCCAATCTAGTCTACAGAAACGAAGGAAAAAAAGAAACAAACAAATTAGAGAATATAATGTCTTTACACGCATCTTGTATCTAGATGCTGTACTTTTGTGTGCCAGTTCTGGGGCTTGAACTCAGGGCCTAGGCACTGTCCCTGAGCTTTTGTGCTCAAAGCTAGGGCTCTACCACTTGAGCCACAGCTCCACTTCCAGTTTTCTGAGTGGTTTATTGGAGGTAAGAGTCTCATGGACTTTTCTGCCCAGGCTGGCTTTGAACCATGATCCTCAGATCTCTGCCTCCTGAGTAGCTAGGATTACAAGCATGAATCACTGACACTGACCTGTTGTACATTTAAGAGCAGAAATGAAAATGTTTTACTCATCTTCAAATCCTCATAATGCCAAACATAGTACCTCATCTATAGCAAGTACTAAATTAAATGATGAAAAGAGAAATTAAGAAAGTCATATGCCTCTGTTACCGTTGATCATAGCACAACACATGAAGTCTTCTTATAAGATGCAAAGGTTGTTCAAACTAAACTTTTTCTCACCTTTGAAATCACATTCAGAAAGCATCAAATATACTACATCAGGGTCCAATTCAGAAAACATCTCTGAGATACTGGTGAAGAGTTCTTCCTGAGCACTTTTTGTCTCACACATGGAAGGAAGAGTAGTGGTTGGCTTCTCATGACTAGCAACACTGGATACGACAACTTCCTTAGAGCTTGCAGTCTTCCGCAAGGGATGGCCCCCAAGATTTTTCCTTTTCCTTGGCATTATGACTTCCAAAACTAAAATGTTTCCCTTTGTTAAAAAAAAATTTAAGACTTTTTTTGTATTGAAATCATAATTCAAAGAAAATAGTATTAAAAATCTTGCAAAATCCAGCAGTAATAGCACCTAAAATAGAAAGCAAGTAAAAACACTCAGACTACATAATTATGTTTCCATTTCTAAAACTGGGATGGCACTATTATTTAACTCTAAGAAATTATCATAGCCTTTTAGACAGCAAAGACAAAAATAGCCAATTTCTCTCTCCAAAACATTCCAGTTTTGCTAGGGTTAAACATGCTATTATAAAAAAAATATATAATAACATAACGAAATTCAGAACAGTGTGTTACCATCCCCTAATCTTCCTTCCCTCTTCATGTCATTCCAAGCACACTGCTTCAATGTCATTATTTCACTTTTGAAAAATATAAAATGACACGTACATATACAAACTAGAATATCTAATACCTACATTCAAATTTCTAACAGGCATCATAAAGTTAACATGTCTAAGACTGACCTCCTGATGACCGCTACTCTCTTCCCAGTTCTTCCCAACACAATAAATATAACTCTTTCCTTCTAATTGCTCAGGTCAAAAGTCCTGGACTCATCTAATCCAGCTATTAGGTTAATTGTGCCAGTGCAATCCCCAAAATGTATTCAGAATGTGAGTATTCCTTACCATCTCCACCACTACCACCCCATATTACCCTAGATTTAGCTATTACAACTTCTTGTCAGTTTATTTAAGCAAAGTGACTCAACTAATCCATAGGTAGATGATACCACTTCTCCACTAAACTATCCATTAACTTCTCACTCACTCAGGATCAAAGCAGGAGTCCTAAAAATGACCTATACTCCAGACCCCTGTTACCTCCATATTGCCATACCCTAATCTTCCTTCCCTTCTCATGCCATTCCAAGCACATTTAGCCTACTTTGTCTTCTCCAAACATACCAGCTAGTTCCCATCTGGGAACCTTTACATCCTGGTTCTCTCTACTGAACTCCTTCTCTACCAGGTATTTACAGAAACCTTCTTATTACCTTCTCATTATTACTCAAATATTACCCATATTAGGAAGTCAGTCCAGTAAAACCTCACACCCATTTTTCCCTACTTGAATTTTCTCCATCAATTTTATCTTCTACCATGGTTTAGATTTTCTTTTTTTTTTTTTCTTTTTTTTGGGGGGGGCCAGTCCTGGGGCTTGGACTCAGGGCCTGAGCACTGTCCCTAGCTTCTTTTTGCTCAAGGCTAGTACTCTGCCACTTGAGCCACAGCGCCACTTCTGGCCGTTTTCTGTATATGTGGTGCTGGGGAATTGAACCCAGGGCCTCATGTATACAAGGCAAGCACTCTTGCCACTAGGCCATATCCCCAGTCCCGGTTTAGATTTTCTTTTTCAATTGCCAGTCCTGGGCATGAACTCAGGGCCTGTGCACTGTCCCTGAGTTTTTCTGCTCAAGGCTACCACTCTACCACTTAAGCCAGGGCTCTACTTGCAGCTTTTTGGTGCTTCATTAGAGTTAAGAGTTTCACAGACTTTCCAGCCCTGCTAGCTTCAAACCTTCATCCTTGGATCTCAGCTTCTTTAGCAGCTAGGACTACATGTGTGAGCCACTCCATGATCTATGTTTTATTTCACTATATTTACTATCCATAATCCAAAAATGTATAAGCTACACAAAGGCTGCAACTCATACAGTCTGCTTGGTTCGTTCTGTTTGGATGGGTCTAACAAACATTTCAAACTAAACATATTCAAATTTAAATGTCTGATATTTTTGCCAAAATCTGCGCTAACCACTTGGCATGAATACCATTAAAGGTAATTTCCTATCTAGTCTTTCTGTCCCCTACAGTCTATTTTCAGCATAATCAGCCAGCATAATCTTTAACTGAATCAGGGTCTATGCTAAACTCTCAAGTGATTCTCTAGACTTAGCTAAAGTTCTTAAAATGCCCTACCTCCCTGCTAGCCCTTGATACACTCTTCTCCCAGGATATTTACACTGCTAACTTCCTCACTCCTTCAAAACTCTGGTCAAATGACAAATGCAAAGAATTCTTCCCTGATTATCCAGTCAAAAGTCAAATACTCCACTCCCTATTCAGTCCCCATTTCTTGCTAGCTAGGCACTACCCATATTGCCTTCTATATTTACCTTTTAGTTAAATTTGTGTCATAGCTCTCTCCACTTTCCAGAACTGCACTGTCAATTTGGTAGCCACCAGCCACAAGTGCCTATTTAAATTTAAATTAAACAAAATATTTTGATATATTGTTTCATATGTAAGTAGAGAATTCAGAGCAAGAAAATACTAGAGACAAAAAGGACATTACATAATAATAAAGGATCAATCTACTTAGAACACATACCAAGCCTAATGTCTATGTGCCAAACAAAAGAGCTACAAAACAGGTGATTTAAAAAAAAACAAACTGATTGGTCTGAGTGGAAAAAAATCCACCATAGTTATAAATATCAGTATCACTTGTCAATAACTTAAACAAATAAACAGAAAATCCCAAGGATACAAAACTTAACACCACCAATGATTAAGGACCTAATTAACACATATGGAACACTGCACTCAACAACAGCAGAATACACATTATTTTAAAATGCCCACAGAACAACTACCAAGATAAACCAAAATCAGAACCAATACCATTAGTTCGTGCCTATAATCCTAGCTAATCAAGAGGCTGTGATCTGAGGATCTCAGTTCAAAACCAGACCAGGTAGGAAAGTCCATGAGACTCTTTTTTTTTTTTTTTTTTTCACAGTTCTGGGCCTTGGACTCAGGGCCTGAGCACTGTCCCTGGCTTCTTCCCACTCAAGGCTAGCACTCTGCCACCTGAGCCACAGCGCCCCTTCTGGCCATTTTCCATATATGTGGTGTTGGGGAATCGAACCGAGAGCTTCATGTGTAGGAGGTAAGCGCTCTTGCCACTAGGCCATATTCCCAGCCTTCCATGAGACTCTTATCTCCAACTAACCACCAAAAAGCAAGAAGTGGAGCTATGGCTTAAGTGATAGAGTGCTATCTGTCCTTGAGCAAAAAATCTCAGGGACAGCACCAAGGTCCTGAGTTCAAGCCCTAGGACCAGAAAAATTAAAATTAAAATAACCTGTTACTTAACAAACCTTAAAAAACCTTAAAAAAATAAGAGCATACAAATTATACTCTCTAACCACACAGAAACAAACTAGAAGTCAGTAACAGGTAACAGGAAAAATGTCTAAATGTTTAGCACATAAACAATGTACTTCTAAATAATACATAGATCAAAAGCAACTTTCAGTCAGGAGCTGGTGGTTCACATCTATAACTTTAGCTGAATTTGAGCTGAAATTGAGCCAGGACCTAGTGGCTCATACCTACAATCCTAGCTGAGATGAGGATTGCAGTTCAAAGCCAGCCCAGGCAGGAGAAAGTCCATGAGACTCTTATCTCCAATTAACTACTAGAAAAGCAGAAGTAATGCTGGGCCTCTACGTGGTAGAGCTCTAGCCTTGAATGAAAAATGAGGATCTATGATTAAAGCAGACTGGGAAGACAAAACTCACCATATCACCATACTGTTATCTCCAATTAAACAACAAAAAAACAGAAATTAAGGCATGATTCAAGTGGGAGAGCACTAATTCTGAGCATAAAAGAGGACCAAGAGCAGGAGGCCTTGATTTCAGTATGGACACACTAAAAAGGCCACAATAAAAAAGCCCAGTAAAAAAGAAATCTCAAGAAAAAAAATTAAGAATATACTGAATGATATAAAAATAAATCATCAAAATCGACAGAATAAGAACTGGAGGTGTGGGTCTGGGAATATGGCCTAGTGGTAAAGTATTTGCCTCGTATAAATGAAGCCCTGGGTTCAATTCCTCAGCACCAGATACATAGAAAAAAGCCAGAAGTGGTGCTGTGGCTCAAGAGGTAGAGTGCTAGCCTTGAGCAAAAAGAAGCCAGGGACAGTGCTTACACCCTGAGTTCACGCCCCAGGACTGGCAAAAACAACAACAAAAAGAACTGGAGGTGTGGCTCAAATGGTATAATAAAAGTCATCAACAAGAAGCCAAATGAGGTCCTAAGTTCAAGCCCCAACACTAGCATAAATAAAAAAAAAAAAGTTAAATGGGGCTGGGGATATGGCCTAGTGGCAAAAGTGCCTACCTCATATACATGAGGCCCTGGGTTCGATTCCCCAGCACCACATATACAGAAAATGGCCAGAAGTGGCGCTGTGGCTCAAGTGGCAGAGTGCTAGCCTTGAGCAAAAAGAAGCCAGGGACAGTGCTCAGGCCCTGAGTCCAAGCCCTGGGACTGGCCAAAAAAAAGAAAGTTAAATGAAGATGAAAAGTCAAAACAAATTACAACCAGGCACTGGTGTCTCAAGTCTGTAATCCTAGCTACACAGAAGCTAAGATCTGAGTGAGGATCACCATTCAAAGACAGCCTAGGCAGGAAAGTCTGTTAAGAGTCTTATCTCCCATCAACAACCAAAAATGCCAGAAGTAGAGCTATAGCTCTAGTGGTAGAATGCCAAGCCTTGAACAAAAAAGCCAAGGGACAGGATCCAGACTCTGAGTTCAAGTACCAGCACTAAATGAATAAACAATTTACTTCTAATAGCAATGACATGGACATAGAAATTTAAAAGCCAATCTCATTGATAATTACTGAGGGTTTATATTAATTATAAATCTAACAGAACAAGTATAAGACTTGCATACTGAAAACTAAAACGAAACTACAAAATGGGGCTGGGGATATGGCCTAGTGGCAAGAGAGCTTGCCTCGTATACATGAGGCCCTGGGTTCGATTCCCCAGCACCACATATACAGAAAACGGCCAGGAGTGGTGCTGTGGCTCAAGTGGCAGAGTGCTAGCCTTGAGCAAAAAGAAGCCAGGGACAGTGCTCAGGCCCTGAGTCCAAGGCCCAGGACTGGCCAAAAAAAAAAAGAAAGAAACTACAAAACAACTACACAAGAAACCAAAGACTGGAGCTAGGAATATGCTTTAGTGGTAGAGTAAGTGCTTGCCTACCATGCATGAAGCCCAGGGGTTTGATTCCTCAGTACAACAAACACAGAAAAAAGCTTGAAGTGGCACTGTGGCTCAAGTGGTAGAGTGCTAGCCTTGAGCAAAAAGAAGCTCAGGAACAGTGCCCAAGCCCTGAGTTCAAGCCCCAGTACTGGCAAAAATAAAATAAAGTAAAATAAATAAAACCTATTATTATTTACAGATATTGAATGCAAACACAATTCCAAGAGAATCTATAAATTACTGAATGAATCAGATAGTTTAGCAAAGTTGATGGCTTTCTTTATACAACTATAATAAAATTAAGTGTAACGGTCAGCTCTCAGGTCCTTATCTTTGTACATCCATCACAGCAGTGTTTTAACAGTCCATAAATCCTCTCCTCCTGAGAACTTTGTTTCTTGAGGACATTGCTATCCTGCAAGATTTATCTTCCAACAATGGAGTGCTCCAGAGCTGAGTATTAGGAGATTTTCTTGTTTCTGTCTCATCTACTCCTTTGGTGACACCATCCAAGTTCATGGCTTCAAATACAATCAGCATGCTAACAAGTTACTATCTCTTATTAGCACCTCTTCCCTTGTCCTGGACATTGAACCACATTGAAGTCTATCCTCCAATAGGCTTATGTATTGAAGGCTTGGTCCCCAGCGAGATAAATCATTGAGAGGTGGTTGATCATGAGGGCTCTGATCCAAGGGTAAATTTATTATTTGGAGGTGTGGAGACTAAGAAGTGGGGCCTGGTTGGAGGAAGTAGTTCACTAGGGGCATGACTTTGAATGTCTTATCTTGGCTTAAATTCATACTAGGGCTAAAGCCATGGTTAAAGCAGCAAATCACCTGTCTAGCAAGCACAAAGCCCCTGAGTTTAAACACCAGTACTGCCAAAAGGAAAGAAAGAAGAGAATGAAAAAAGAAGAGCTGATACTAATGTCTAAACATATTAAAAGAACAAAATTTTAAAAGCCTCTTTCCATAAAAATATACAGGAAATCTACAGGACCTAAACATAGCATAATCCTAGAAAACATTAGGAAATATCCTTCTCAGAAACAAATGCTACCAAGAATAAAATTCATCCTACTGTAGAGTAAGTTAGCTAAAAGATGATTTCAAGTGTACTGTATAAGGATAAGGCAAATTCTAAGCTTCATGAAGGTGTCTAAAGTGTGTCACTAAAAAAGACAGTCTTTATAGAAAATATAATCAATTATCTTAATGAATGCCATAAGAACTAATGAAATTAATAACTGACAATACCCTAAATATTTGTGGAAAAGAGAATGGCGATATTACAGGGGGAAAAAATCACTTTGAAATAGTATGCAGCAATTTAAAAAAAATAAAGTGATGTAGACTCTGAGACTGAGCTCTAAGACAAGTTGTCAAAGATACAAGGCAATTGCTGATCAATATGCAGCTTTTGTCCAAAGAATGGCAGGTGTATTTCTGTATAATCTTTCAGTATATACTACAATCCTTCCGTACTTACTGCAATATTCATCTTATTTAATTATTTTACATGCTTCCTTTTTTTTTTTGTTTTGTTTTGTTAACCTACGTTTTCTCTATTCTCTAGCTATTTTCCTACATGGTTTGTCATCTGTCAGTCACTGTCAAAGAAGACTCTTGATAAGCTGCAGGAGTATGCAGGTATACCCAAAGTCCATCTTCATGTCCAACATTATAGAAAGGGACAGTGCCTTATGGTGAAGAGCCCAATGTCCCTAACCACTTGGACAAAGCCTGTAGAGAAAGACCTCTCAGGTGTCCACACTGGAACTGACTCTGAACTTATCTACACACATTATTCTCAGCTAACCATGCTCCTTGAAACCATGGATCATGACACATATTCCAATGTAGCACTTACTATCATTCGATGTGTAAAATTGGTACACAAGTACTATTTGCAGATGGCTAACAAGAAGTAAAATACAAAAGAGCAAGAGATGAAATTTTAGGGATGGAGAAACTAAAGCACTAATTAAATGGAAAAGCCAGGCCCACACTACAGATCTCAACAGGTTTTAGAGGACCACCAGCTTTTCTACAAATTCTACTAACAAAGCCCATGATTATTTTTGTCTAGTTAGAGAATTTCCTTACTCAAATATGCAAGTGAAGCTTTAAAAACCTATATGTAAAATATTCATTACCTCTGATTGTAATAATACTTACTAGGTATCTGGCATTGATGCTATCAATGTGATTATTAATAAGATCACGGTTGATATCTGCAAACTCTATAGCTCTTCCTATTATCCAACATAATGTCTTCTTACTATAAAATAAAATGTTATGTATTAAAGGCAAGCTTGTAACAAGCTATAATCTTAAATAAAATCAAAATGCAAAATAGCTAGCTACTAAATGGTAAGGGAAAAATAGAATTCAAAACTAATAGCCATTTTGTACCCCATAATTAAATAGCCAATCAGGATCATGAATGACAGAGAGTACTTGCCTAGCATGCACAGACCCTGGGTTCAATCCCAGCACAGAAAAAGAAAATAAAGAAAAAGCCAGGAGATTGAGGAGGCAGGGATGCTGGAATCTGAGGATCATGGTTCAAAGCCTGCCTGGGCAGGAAAATCCATAAGACTCTATTTCCAATTCCAGAGCCACCAAAAAGCCAGAAGTGAAACTGTGGCTCAAACTGCTAGCCTTGTGCTAGCCTTGAGCACAAAAGGTCAGGGACAGTGCCCAGGCCCTGACTTCAAGATCCCCATTCCACCCAAAAAAGGAAAGAAAAAAAGGGGGAGGGGGGGAGAAGTCACTTTCTCTGTAGAATAGATGCTTATCAGGCATTCTCAGTGGACTAGATGCTTATCAGGAACCTCTTCCCTAAAACTGAGCCCCTGGGCCTCTCTTCTCCTTTAGCTCCTTCTAAAAAACTAGCTCTACAACAAACTAAATCATAAAGGAATGCTTAAAACATTAGGTGAGGGGCTGGGAATATGGCCTAGTGGTCTAGTGCTTGCCTTATATACATGAGCCTTGGGTTTGATTCCTCAGCACCATACATAGAAAATGCCAGAAGTGGCATGTGGCTCAAGTGGTAGATGTTAGGTTTTTAAAGTAGGAAGCCGGTAAAGGAGAACGCCACGCGGTATTCAGGCAGGAGAGAAAGTTTGTTACCGAACTGCTGGCCTGTGGCCAAGATGATCCATGACCGAGAGGGGGAGGGGGGGGGGAGGGGGAGGGGGGAGGGGAGGGGGAGGGGGGAGGGAGAGGGAGAGGGGAGAGAGAGGGGAGAGGGAGAGGGAGAGGGAGAGGGAGAGGGAGGGGAGAGGGGAGAGGGGAGAGGGAGAGGGAGAGGGAGAGGGAGAGGGAGACGGGGAGAGGGAGAGAGAGAGAGAGAGATCCCCACCCAGCCCTGCCTTATATCTAGGGAAGGGGGAAGGGGTGTGGCCAGGTGGATTAGGATGTGACCTCAGGGAAAGGGGAGGTACCTGCCTCCAGGTCTGCAGGTTACCCAGGTAACTGGGTGGAGACTTAATGAGGTGGGGGCATCTACATCGAGCCCTCAGGGAGAGGACCTAACAGTAGAGTTTTTGCCTTGAGCAAAAAGAAGCCAGAGACAGTGCTCAAGCCCTGAGTTCAAGCCCCAGGACTGGCAAAAAAAAAAAAAATTAGGTGAAAGGTTGACAAAAATAGACCTAAACACCTTCCCATCTTTGCTGTATGCAGAAAGAAAATCATAACTCTATAATGTAATGTTCATCAAGTTATCACCACCTGATGTCAAAAATACAATGTCAAAAATAATCTAATAGTAGAGCTAGATATTGCTTGCCTTCTAACATAAAATAACATGAAGTACACAGTCCTACCAAATGAAGTATTTTCCCAAAATGTTTAACCTAAGTCTACTAACACCTTTAGATTTAACTCTGTTCTTCATAGAAAATATAGGGAACAGTGGAAGTAGTCACAAAGCAGTCACGTTGTACCAGTAGGAAATAACCTTTAATATAAATACAACAGTCTTAACAGTGAGCAAGAAGGAGTGGTAACTTACAGGAAGGGTGCCAGTGGCACATACCTGTAATTCTAGCTACTGAGGAAGCTGAGATCTGAGGGCATCTTCAAAGCCAGCCCAGGCAGGAAAGGCTATGAGATTCTTTTTTTTTTTTTTTTTTTTTTGGCCAGTCCTAGGCCTTGAACTCAGGGCCTGAGCACTGTCCCTGGCTTCTTTTTGCTCAAGGCTAGCACTCTGCCACTTGAGCCACAGCGCCACTTCTGGCCATATATGTGGTGCTGGGGAATCGAACCCAGGGCCTCATGTATACAAGGCAAGCACTCTTGCCACTAGGCCATATCCCCAGCCCAGCTATGAGATTCTTATCTCCAAATAACTACCAAAAATGGGAGTGTGGTTCAAGTGGTAGGTCAAGCACAAAAACTGAGGGACAGCTCTCAGACCCTTAGTTCAAGCCCCAGGACTGCCACACATACAAAAAAAAATAAAAAAGATGCCCAAGTACTACATTGTTAACCTGTCTATACTATTCACTTAGTTAAAATGGACATTATGTTAGTGCTTCCCCTACTTCTCTATTACACCTGTATTATGTTTCCCTCTTGAGATAGATAACATCACATTTCTATGACATACCTCTACCCCTACCAAAGTCATACCTCTTGGCTTAAAACTTTCCTTCTGGATGTTTGACTTAAACTCTGCTGCACCAGACACATACCTTTGGGCTGGGAATATGGTCTAGTGGTAAAGTGCTTGCCTCCTATACATGAAGCCCTGAGTTCGATTCCTCAGCACCACATATACAGAAAAAGCTGCAAGAGGCACTGTGGCTCAAGTGGTAGGGTGCTACCCTTGAGCAAAAAGAAGCAAGGGACAGTGCTCAGGCCCTGAGTTCAAGTCCCAGGCCTGGAAAAAAACAAAGACAAAATCAGACACATACCTTTATCTTAGCACCTATGTACTTATTTGTTAGGCTACTAATCTATAAACATATCACAGATACGGGCATTATTTAGCAACAAGAATGCTAACACAACCAAAGCCCAATTAAGTTCTTTAAAATTTAGTACCTGGGATATTCAGGTCCATAATACAGAACATTTCTTTCCCACAAATAAGTACCTACAAAAATAAATTCATAATCAGAAGAATGGTTAAGAATTACAATGGACATTGTTTTTATCTACCTAGAACTCCTTTCCCTTGCTAATCCCATTGGGGTCCATTTGCTGCTAAGAGAGGCCCAGCCATATGAGGGACATCATATGACCTAGACTGAACTAAGAACAGTAACAGGTCCCTGAAGCTGAAGAAATGGGATAAACATATGACCAAATGTCTGTACTGCTTTGTACATGGTTCTCTAAGTAGACATGCCTGTGTTTCCAGGGACCAGGAAGCCAAAATGCACAGGTTGGAAGTATAAAAGGACCTACATAGGGGTAAGTTTCCACCCTTGCTCCTCATGGCATTTCGATGGTACGATTTCCATTATACTGTCATATGCACCAATAACTTGTCCTCTCATAAGCCATTTCTGATGCTTATACTCTAAAAAGTTTGAATAGAGGAATAGAGGAGAAATCGATTTCAAAGGGTGCTTTTTAATTCAGGCTAGACAAAAATACAGTATGTTTTCCTATCACGTATTGGATACAATGTCTCTTTTCTTTCTCTACCAAGTAAATTATTACCAAGTAAATTTCTCCATCCCAATGTACTACTTAATCCCCTCTTTAATATGCTCTGTGCAAATCACATCTCTTTTATCTTTTTAAAGATACTCAATTTACCCATTTTCTTTGTTACACTCTAACCAAGTACATGGTGAGGTGAGGAATAAACAATGACAGTGAGGAGAGAACACAGAGTGCTAGGGGAACAAACAGGGGAACAAACCTACACCACCACCTGAGGCACAAGTACAGTTAACAAACACCAGGTAAGAGAGAAATAAAGAAGCATTAGAGACAGACAAACCTACTATACTCAGGCCTGAATATAATGAACTTAGAATCTTTTTCCCCCCCCACACTGTGGCTCAAGTGGTAGTGCTAGCCTTGAACAAAAAGAAGCCAGGGACAGTGTTCAAGCCCTAGGACTAGTAAGAAATAAAAAAAAGAAGAATCTTTTTTCCCCCAGCCCTGGGGCTTGAACTCACGGCCTGAGCACTGCCCCTGGCTTTTTGCTCAAGGCTAGCACTCCACCTCTTGATCCACAGTGCCACTTCCAGCCTTTTCTGTTTATGTGGTGCTAAGGAATCGAACCCAGGGCTTTGTGCATGCTAGGTAACAACTCTACCACTAAGCCACATTCCAAGCCCTGAACTGAGAAACTTAAAGAAATCTAATAGGAAATGAATAGGACTAGCACACTGAAGGCAAAGGGAAGGTCAGGAAAATAAAGAAGTAAATTGGACGCCAAAGTATGGGGATCCTAAAAATCTAAGTAAGCTATTTTTATTGTGAAGGCAATGAAATGGCATTAAAAAAGGAAATAAATAAGCAGATGAGTTACTTGCTCAATTACGTCAGAGAAACTGAAAGGCAAGACTGAAAGCAGGAGTGTTGGTAGTTGGGAGGCTACTGCAGCAAAGTAGGTGAGAGAGGAAGCTGATCCTGAAGTGGAATGGAAACAGTGGGAATCTGGAAACACATCCAAGAGAGTATGAGACAACGCAGTGGGATTTAGTGATCTATCAGAATGTAGAAGGAAAAGGTGACTATAAGGAATAGCTCATGTTTCTGCCAAATTATTATTAGCAGTGTGTATCTGTCACTGAATTCATATCACACAGGTACTACCTAATTTACTTTCCCTAGACACGAGATTTAAAAGAGAGACAGAGACAGAGAGAGCTTGTTTTACTTTTTGAATTTGGGGACGGGAAGGTTGACAATGTCTATGGCTGATGATACACTGTTTGAGGTATCTGAAAGAACATTCTAAAGCGCACGTCATGAGATATGTGAGTCCAGTTACCAGAAAAGAGCTTTGGGTTGAAGACTACAGAATTATCAGCATATACACAGCAACAGCAGGAAATATCTTTCAAAGTGTCTGTTATTCATGCCAAAATGTATTTATTCTCCACATTCCTGAAGAGTGTAGAAAATAGTGCTAGGCAAAATAAAAAGTAAGTAAGATTCAGTACCAGCCTTCAAGAAGCTCCTACTTAGCACGGCTATATCTATAATACTAGCTACTCCAAAGGCTGAGATCTGAAGATTGGGGTTCAAAGCAAGCCAAGGCAGACAAATCCTCAAGACTGTTATCTATAAGTAATTAGCAAAAAGTGGGAAGTGGATGGATGGCTCAAAGAGTAGAATACCAGCCCTGAATGAAAAGGTCCAGCAAAAGAGCAAAGCCCTGAATTCAAGCCCCAACACCATCACCAAAAAATAAAGTGTCTACTTAATGGAAGTAGCTCAACAAAGTATTAGGAGTATAAGGAAGTGTAATAAAAAAATAATAATAATTAGTGATAAAATGATTTAATAGTAATTTATAGAACTGAGATGGCTTCACATCTTATATAAACACTTATAAAGAGTTAAAGGCTCAGGGCTGGGAATATGGCCTAGTGGCAAGAGTGCTTGCCTCGTATACATGAAGCCCTGGGTTCAATTCCCAAGTACCACATATATAGAAAATGGCCAGAAGTGGCGCTGTGGCTCAAGTGGCAGAGTGCTAGCCTTGAGCAAAGAGAAGCCAGGAACAGTCTCAGGCCCTGAGTCCAAGGCCCAGGACTGGCAAAAAAAAAAAAAAAAAAAAAGAGTTAAAGGCTCAGCAACTGCAGTTCATACCTGTAATCCTAGCTACTCAGGAAGCAGAAATTGAATCGTGGTTCCAGGATAGCATTAGCAAAAAAGTTCCAGACATCTTTACAATTGGATGGCATAAGCCTGTTGTCCCAACTACAGTGTGAAGTGAAAATAGGAAGAGTGGTCCACACTGCTAGGATAAAAAAGGAGACTCTACCTCAAAAATAATCAGAGCAAAAAGGACTAGGAATAGCTCAGAGTTAGGATTACCAGCTTTTGCCAACATGATTGAAACCCTGATCTAGAATCAGAATATGGTATGGATATATTAGAGAAGTACTATAATTTTGCTAGGAACAGTGACAGAAAGTAAAATGGTAGATTCACTCAGTAGATGGTAGATAATTGTTCATTTATTTATTTGGTTGGTTGTTTTCACAGTCGTGGGGCTTGAACTCTTGGCCTGGGTGCTGTCCCTCAGCTCTTCAGCTCAAGGCTAGCACCCTACCATTTGAGCCACAGCTCCACTTCCAGCTTTCTGGTGGTTAATTGGAAAGAAGTCTTTTGGACTTTCCTGCCCTGGCTGGCTTTGAACCACAATCCTCAGATCTGAGCCTCCTTAGTAGATAGATTACATGTATGAGCCACCAGCACCTGGTAAAATGGATTTCTGAAAAATGTACATTTTGCTATATACAAAGATTTAGTTTGAGGATTTTTAAAAATAAGGTATTAAAAGAAAGATTTTGGATTATAAATATTTTAGGTTTGGGCTAGGCGCTGGTGGCTCACATCTATAATCCTAGCTATTCAGGAGACTGAGAATTCTAAGATAGCCAGATCAGAAAGGCCCATGAGACTCTTACCTCCAATTAACCAGCCAATAGGTGAAAGCAGAGGTATGGCTCAGGTGGTAAAGCACTGGCCCTGAGCAAAAAAGCTAAGCAAAAGTGAAGGTACTAGTTTAAGCCCCAGTACCAGAAAAGGAAAAAAAAAAAAAAAAAAAAAAAGATACTTAGGTTTGACCTAATTCTGGCTCTTCTACCTTTGTTGGATGACTTTCAATAACCTTTTCACACTCCTGAGTCTCTATCATCTGTAAGACAATACTGAAAATAATGCAAAATGTAAAGCCAAGTAATTAATACAATGACATATTTAAAGTGCTTAAAACAGTGCCTGGAATATAGATAACAGATGAGATGGATAGATGGATGTATATATAACTAGGCTATTTTCTTCACCAATAAAGATGAAGTTTGGACTTGTAAAACCATTTGGTGTAAACCAACTGAACAATTCATGAGGGGAGAGGGAAAGGGGGAGGGGGAGGGGGGAATGAGGGAGGAGGTAACAAACAGTACAAGAAATGTACCCAAGGCCTAACATATGAAACTGTAACCTCTCTGTACATCACTTTGACAATAAATAAGAAAAAAAAAAAAGAATGAAGTTTGGGGCTGGGAATATGGCCTAGTGGCAAGAGTGCTTGCCTCGTATACATGAAGCCCTGGGTTCGATTCCTCAGCACCACATATATACAAAAAGGCCAGAAGTGGCGCTGTGGCTCAAGTGGCAGAGTGCTAGCCTTGAGCAAAAAGAAGCCAGGGACAGTGCTTAGGCCCTGAGTTCAAGCCCCAGGACTGGCAAAAAAAAAAAAAAGATGAAGGTTGGCTTACTATAGCCTAGCATAGGTGTCCAAAAACATTTGCTTTCTTCTTTAATGCCTAACAAACTACTTTTTAAGGCATTTAAGATACTTGATGATATATACATTGCATGAAAGAGAAAATTAAGATTCTTCCTGAGCTTATTTTGCATTAAAATTCTGAAAAGCAAAAAAAAAAAGCTATTTTCTAAAACTTGCATTAACTAATTGTTCCCTTTTCATATCAAAATATACACAATCAAATAATCGTGAAAGGTTGTGGGGGTTTTTTGTATTTTTGTTACTCATGGGGCTTGAACTCTGTGCCTGGGTGCTGTCCCTGAGCTCTTCAGCTCAACACTAGCTCTCTACCACTTGAGCCATAGTGCTACTTGAAATGTTCTGGTGGTTAACTGGAGGTAAGAGTCTCACAGACTTTCCTGCCCAGGCTGGCTTTGAACCATGATCCTCGTTTCTCAGCCTCCTAAGTACCTAGCATTACAGGTGTGAGCCACCAGCATCAGGGTGTGAAAAATTTTTAAATTAAAATATTAGCATTTTAAGTGTACTATATACACACTACTTATCCACCCTTCATTGTGTTCTGTGCCTACTTTCATGCAAGGAAAAACTAGCCTTTACCATAATTGAAACTATTTTTTCTATGAAATTCAGTGTCCCTGTACCCTCCCTTTGAAGCAATTAAAGTCAACAGGTGCACAAACTGATACCGGTAAGTAGTTTACTGATTTCCAAGGCGGGAAGGGTGTTTTTCTTTTCTAAAAGCCTCTAAGTGGGTCTTTTTTCATGAACTGTCACATCCCATCAGAGGAGCAGCCATTTTTGGCCTATTCTCCCCACCACCGAAGCCCCCCCCCCCCCCATCCTGGCATAATACTTAAACAATAAAAGCACTGGCATAAAAACTACACATGGATTCCATTTCTGTCCTTCAGGAAGGAACCATATAGAAGAAGAAAAAATAAAGCCACACTATCAAAACACAAAAGCGCATGTTTACATTTCTTAAAACATATAACAATTCTTTTGGGGTAAACTAATGGGTGACGGTGAAAAATTAATTACAAAGGAGCTGGTTGAGGGAAGGCACTGGAAATATTTAAAAAAAAAAAACGGGATGACGAAAGGCTGACATTTCAAAGGATAACATATTTTAAAAAAAAAGAAAAGAAAAGAAAAAAAGAAGTAGCAGCGAGGCAGCTGCCAACCAGTCATTGTTTTCCAGGGGGCCAGGTTCATCTCCGGGGTTTTTTTTCCCTCGGAGCTCAACCAAACCCCACCTCTCCACAGTTAACCAGTCTCCAGGCAAGCCGCGCTTCCTGATTGGCTCAGAGATGTCGAGTAGAAAAACCAGCCAATCTCGCCTTCGAGTGAGCACTGTGCTAAGGAGGCATTACAACCACTGCACGGCGAGAATGTGTACAAACCTGGCCGGGCCAAAAATACCAGCGGATCCTAGTTCTAGGGACGGCGGCGCTGAAAGGCAGACCCTTTAAAAATAATCGTCATAAAACAGCCTAGCTTCTGATCTGGCATCGGTGCATTTTCCTTTAGGCTCTCTTAAAAGGGGGCAGGGAGGGAGAAAAAAAAAAACTGTTGAACTAAATAAAAGAGCATGAGGGATAAGCTGTGTCCCAATATGACTCACGGTGTCGAGGCCACATTTCCAAACCCGGAGCTCAGAGCGAGACTCAAAGTTTCGGCTGGGGGTGGGGAGCGGCCGGGGGGGGGGGGGGAGAAGGGTGGGGGGCGACCAAAGGCGCACCGACATTAGACCAGAAGGGCGCCCACACACACACCCGCCGGGTCCAAAATCGGGACGTGGGGCGTTGAGTGGCGGCGCGCTTGGGCAGGAAGAAGTGAGTAAATAAACAGCTCTGCTAGGACTACGTGCTCCAGAGGGTGGCCTCGAGTTCCAGGGCTCCGCCTGGGAAACGCCAGAACGGCCCGCGGGGCGCAAGGTCAAGTCCCAGCGGGCTCCGATGTCAGGGGAGGGCGAGGAGGAGGGTGTGTCGGGGCCTGGAGGCTCGAGCGGCACAGGAGGCCGGGCAGCAGCCGCGGCGCCCGCCTTCGCCCAGCCTCGGGCGGCGCGCCAGGACCCGCCTCTCGACGACGCCTCACTTCCCTTCGGTTGGGCGGCCGGGCCTGCGCCGCGCCTGCCTCGACGTCCCGGAGCTTCTCGATCGCAGCGCCCACCCCCAACCCCCGCCGCTGCCACAGGCCCTACGGGGCGGGACAACGCGCCCCGGCTTCGGGCCCCTTTCCCTCCCAGGCCTTCACCCCAGAACCCACCTCCTGCCTCCCAACCCGCCGCCCTTACCTGCTTCAGGAGCGGGCGGAGGGCGTCGAAGCCGGAGCCGCGTCGTCGAGTGAACGACACTGGTCTGCAGCCCTTTCCCGCCGCCGCCACTGCGCTCTCCGGCGCGGCGCAGCGCGGGGCTGGCGGGGCCGAGCGGCAGCCGCGGCGGGGGGGAGACGCGCGGCGAGCGCGCCGGGCGGGGAGACACTGCCGCTCTCCGTCCGGCCGGGGAAGAGCAGCCGCGGAGGAGCCCAGCCGCGAGAGGGCGAGTGGGTGGGCGGCCGGCCGCGTGGGGAGGGGTCTCGCGGAGTCGGCAATGGCTGCCACGTCGCCAGGTGGATCGCCGCCCCCGCCTCCCACACGCCGCAGGCTCCGCGCCGCGACCTCTGGTTTGTCCCGGGCCTCACCGGGGCCGCGTCGTCCCGCCCCGTGGGGCCGGCCTGGGCGCCCCAAGCCCGCGGGCGCTCCCACCTCTGCAGCCGCCCCTCGGAGCGCGAGGCCCGGCCTGGCCGGTTCAGCAGGCCTCGCTTTCCTGCCTTCCTTGAGGGCTCCCCGAAAGCCTGTGTGGTTTTTCCTCCCCCAGGTCCCCAGCCCTCGTGGTCAGGGGGCCTCAGGGAGGAGCCAGCCCCTTTCAGGGTGTCAGGTTCTCGGGGACCTCCGGGGGGCCCACAGAACCAGGGGCTTGGTGAGCCCTGGCTCTAGCGCGGGAGGCGGGCCCCAGGGTCCCGCCAGCTGCCGTGGGGCCCTGCGCTGCCCCAGCCCCGGCGGCCGGACACAAAGGGCCCGAGGCCCCCGCCGCAGCTACACCCTCGGACGGCGGCTGCTTGGTCCCATCCCGCGCCGCCTGCGAGCCCAGAAACGCGGGCCGGGCGCAGCCCCTCCCCGGCTGGGTGGCGGAGCACCAGCCACGGCCACAACCCCTGAGCCATCGCGAGCGCCTTCGCCGGGCCCCCAAGCGGGGCCCCGCACCACCCGCTGAGCTCGCGGCCTCCCCGCTTTTATTTATTTATTTTTCCTGTGTTAGGACCTGACCCAGCTGTGAGCTTTCGGGGTACGAATTGTTCGCCCCAGGCATTCTGATTGGCGACGCTGGTGGGAGAGACTGTTTTTAATCTTCCTCTCTCTGCAATTACTTGGAATTCCTCCCGGACAAAGCACTCCTTGGCATTCCCAGAGTCAGTTTGTTTACTGTATTTTGTGGTTATGGCGATTGCTTTAAACCGAATGTGAATCGGGGGAAAGTGCATGTTTGTCTTGTTTTTCTTTATTTAGGTCCGGTTGGTGACCCTTCTAGTGGTTTTCCTAGAAACTAGTGATATTTAAGCAGAGATCTCACAGTGGCGAATTTTCTAATGAAAGCACCCACGGGGAAAAATTAAAAGTCAAATTTTCCCTTTAAAAAAAAAATCTTTGTAGAGACACCTTGAGTTTCAATGGTATGAATTTACTATACAAACCTTTCTAAATGATCTTATTAAATATCAAAAACAAAGAAAGTGTAATAACCCAGAATCTTAAGATATAAATAGTTGTTGCTGAGAACCTAACATTAACTCTGCCTCCAAACACCCATTAAAGAGACTAATAACTGTAATATATGCCACTTTTGAAATGAAAGAACCCTAGTAATTATAAACTTCAAACAAGGCCAGCAAATTAATATTAATTTTGTTCATAAGAAATACATTCAACCTTGCATTTAAATTCTTAATTTTCCTTTAGCATCTGTTAAGTCTGAATATGTGTAAGTCTCATCAGTTAGAAATTGTATACTTAACATTGAAGAAAACGTTTCAAAGCACAAAGCTGAATGTTTTGAAATTTTTGCTATGTCAATAAAAACATCAATACTATCAAGTTTTCTTAGAAACTCAAATGAAGAACAAAGCAGTCTTTACTCCACATTGACATTGCAGGAATTCTTTATGAATAAAGAGTTCCTCCTTCCTTATTGGTTCAATTCTAAGCCAATAGGAAAAGTACAACACATCTTTGAAAGGGTGTGGCAGCATGAGGTTAATGCATGGAATCAAATGTGTTGTTTAGCGTGCTCTTTCTCATTCAAGATCATGTGTCATGTAATTTCAGAGAAATGTATCTTTGAATCACTGTGATGTGAGTGGTACTCCTGCTCACACTCTGCCCTCTCTGTGTAATCTTCTATTTAGTAATGTTACAATGTGTTATAAAATGATGTGACAATATTCCCTAAAATACTAGGTGCTTATGAAAAATGGCACAATGACTACTACTTATTACTTTAAATATGATGAGCCTGGTGTTTTAGTTGAAAGAGCAAACTTTAAATGAAGGTTTTATTTGGGGAAGTGTCTTTAGTTTAGTTTTGTTTTTTTTCTTTGTCAGTCATGGGACTTGAACTCTGGGCCTGGGTGCTGTTTAGCTCAAGGCTAGCTCTCTGCCACTCTGAGGCAAAGCACCACTTCCCACTGAGTGGTTAATTGGAGATGCTCTCACTTTTCTGCCTGGGTCTGCCTTTGAACTGTGATTCTCAAATCTCAGCCTCCTAAGTAGCTAGGATTACAGGCATAAGCCACTAGCACCTGGCTTGTCTTCAGTTTTTTTAAGTACAATTGCCAAGACATAAATAGACATTTTCCACCCCAGGGCCTATTGCTCTTGCTTGACTTTTTTGTTCAAGGCTGGTACTATACCACTTGTGCCACACCTCCACTTCCATAAACGTTTTATATTTGTCTACAGCTAGCTACCTTTAGTCTACTTAATAGTTAACTTCTAGGCAGGTACCCTACCACTCAAAATACATCTCTATCCCTTAGCAGCTAAGTACTAAACATGCTTGTTTATGTCTACAACATAAATAACATCCTTTCTACCAGTAGCAACCTGTGCCACCCATATATGTGTAATTATATATGGATATACAACCCTTACTAGATCATCACTTTCTTGAAGATAGGGTCCCCCCCCCCAGCATTGTATTCCTCACTGTCAAGCTCAGAGCCTTGTACAAAATAAATAATCCAAAGATGTTTGTATAATGAAAGGACTAGTGAGCATTACTCCATGACTCAACACATGGCAATTCACAAGAAAAGATGTCTCTGGATTTTTTTTCTTCCTTTATATAAAAGCTGATAAATCGTTATCATTCCCAGTTAAAATAAGAATTGTTTTTTAGAACTTCACTAAAAGAAAATAGGACCAGCATATGCTGGAACTCCTATGCTTTTTCTTTTGTCTAATGAGGGGTGTGGGTCGGTAGTGCAACACCTGCCTACCATGTGAGAGATCCCAGAATTACAAAGCAACAATTAAATCTAGTGGAAACTAGATAGTAGATAACTTTGCTCATGCCTGAAATCCTAGCTATTCTGGAGGCTGAGATCTGAGGCTGAGAGTTGGAAGCCTGCAGGGGAAGGAAAGCCTGTGAACCTTTTTTTTTTTTTTTTTGTCTGTGAGACTCTTATCTCTTAATTAACCGCAACAAGCCAGAAGTGGACCTGTGGCTCATGGTATAGCACCAGCCTTGAGCAAAAGAAGCTCAGAGACAGAACTCAAGCCCTGAGTTCAAGCCTCAGGACTAGCACCAAAAATAAAAATAAAGTCCATAGGCTTCAGTGAAGTTAACTTCCCCATCCCTACTCCCCAGTCCTGGGGGCTTGAACTCAGCCTGAGCACTGTATCTAAGCTTTTTGCTCAAGGCTAGCACTCTACCACTAGAGACACAGAGCCACTTTCAGCTTTTTCTGAGTAATTTATTGGAGATAAAAGTCTCATAGACTTTTCTGCGCAGACTAGCTTTGAACCACAATCCTCAGATCTCAGCTTCCTGAGTCACTAGGATTATAGGGGTGAGCCATCAGCAACCAGCTTGAAGTTAACTTTATATAGGATTGCTTTACTAATCTGAGCACTGGGGGAAGCAGGAAGTCGAGCTGTGGTTCAAGTAGTAGAATGATTTAGCCTTGAGCCAAAAAGCTCAGAGACTGAGCCCAGGCCCAGAATTCCAGCCCCAGGACCCACAAAAAAGATTGCTTTACTACCTTCAACAAATACACAAACCTGTGGCCTTATGAAGATTATTTAATTAAACTGTCATCATCTAAGTTTTCTCCTTTCCCGTGCAATATGTAGCCAGGTGCTGGTAGCTAACTCCTGAACCCTAGCTACAGTGGAAGCTGAGATCCCGAGAATCATGGTTCAAAGCCAGCCCAGGCCAGAAAGTCTGTGAGAATGTTATTTCCAATTAACCACCAAAATACCAAAAGTAGCACTGTGGCTCAAAGTGCTAGAGCCCTACCCTTGACTGAAAAAGTTCAGGGACAGGACCCAGGCTCTGGGTTCAAGCCACACAACAACAACAAAAAAAGCAGTATCTACTTACTGATTAACATAATACATGTTAAGGCAAGAGCCTAATAGTTATTATTACTTACTTATTTGTAGATTTGGTTGTGAAGAAAAAGTAATTCTCAGCTGAGCATGGCAGCTCACACCTAGAGCACTAGCCTTGAGCAAAAACTCAGGGACAATGCTCAGGCTGAGTTCAAGTCCCTAGGACTGGGAGAAAAATATCCTAGTGTTATGCCAAGTCACAAAACGACCACCAAGAAGGCCACCGAGACTCAGACATTCCAAAATGCAAAAGCAAGGCAAGACTTTATTCAAGCGGGGGCCGTGGCCCGGGCCTTGTCCTACCCACCGACACAGCAGAGGTTAGGAGGGAGCCTCGAGCTGCAATTACACAGGGCTTATAAAGGCAAAAAACAAAATTACAACAATCAAGTGTTCAAGCAAGATTAGGACACAGGTACGAATCTGATTGGCTCAGGGCTAGAGGCATTCTGGGGGCGGTTAGAGTTAAGCATTCCCAGTGGTTAGAGTTCTCGACTGGCTGGGCCCTAATAAGCTTGCCCTGGGTTTGCTCAGACAACAAAATGGGGGCTGCCTGAAAATTGGGTTTACTTTTAACTCTTCATTCCCCCCTTCTGATAGGTAACTCGAGAACCAATCATGGTTCTCCTTGCTTATTAGTTTGATTCTGACTGTGAATCGGTAGGGATAGATTGGTATTGTGCCCGCAATACCATAAATTGTCGATGGCGCTTTACTCAGTTGGTAGGAGTGTGGCTCAGGAGGAGGTCCAGTCTCATAAAGGGCCTTTAGCTTGAGCCAGATCACTTGGTGGACTTGCTATAGGGCTCTGAGGGGGCGATAAAAGCTCATAACAAATGCGATTACAAGTTAGGAATAACATTTAGATGACATCACACAAGTCCCTTAGCCCTGCAGATACAGGTACACATAAACATAGTTTTACACAAAAGCCCCAATTCTGACCCTATTTATATTATAGCCAATTTGATTACATACAACTTTACTCATATGCTCTAATTTTAAGACATACTGATACCATTTGTTACATACTCACTTTATAGGGATTGTCTTTCTCACCTTTAACATGTCACAACCTTTTCATCTAAAGGGAACATTTTTGTTTTCTCTCTCTAAAGTCTTTCCTTATACAGTTTTATAATCTGTGTCTTATAAAATTTAACGTATCCCCACTCACACCATCTTCTACTTCCTCTAAAGTCTTTCCTTATACAGTTTTATAATCTGTGTCTTATAAAATTTAACATATCCCCACTCACACCATCTTCTACTTCCTCACACCATCAGTGACTTACTGGAACATTCTGTGACAATTTACTTTTTTTTTTTTTTTTGCCAGTCCTGGGGCTTGGACTCAGGGCCTGAGCACTGTCCCTGGCTTCTTTTTGCTCAAGGCTAGCACTCTGCCACTTGAGCCACAGCGCCACCTCTGGACGTTTTCTGTATATGTGGTGCTGGGGAATTGAACCCAGGGCCTCATGTATACGAGGCAAGCGCTCTTGCCACTAGGCCATATCCCCAGCCCGACAACTTACTTTTTAAATCCCTTTCTTATCCAGAGGAAACCATTTCTCTATCCCTTTTTCCAAGGCTTTCTATACTAACTTTCCTCTTTACATTTCCTGGGTCTTCTTTGCTGCTAGAGTTTTAAACTGTCTACATTTTCCGGCTTATCTCAACTACATCAAGGCAATTTACTGTGACTCCACCCACAGGCTGTTGGGGAAGACAAAGAGGGGGCAACGGTCAGTCCAATGGGACTGCTGCTCCTAAGAAGCCAGACCAGAGCCAACTATCATAAGCCAACTATTCTATATCTACATTCTATATTCTATATCTATATTCTATATCATGAGCCAACTATTCTAAAGTGGATTTCTCCAGTTTCCAGTTCCTCCAAGTGCCTAAGGTTGGCCAGTGGCATCTGCAAGATCCACCACCAGGAGGGCTCCATGAAGATGCCCCCAGCCAGTTTAAATCTCTGTCCAGTTACCTTGGTACCTGGCACACCTGATGGCAGTTACCTCCCTCTCTTCTCTGAGGTCACACCCTAATCCATCTGGACACATTTTAATACTCTTGGACATACCTCCACCCCAGGCATTGCCTGGAAGTGACTCTCCAGCCTGTCATACATGCTTTGAATTTAGCAGCAGGCCAGTCTGCTTGAAAATTTCTTACAATATCCAATTTTCTTAATAGAGCTAGTTAGCAGATCCAAAGCACTTTCCAGCAGAAACCAGCTGCATATGATAAGAGTCTCATCTGAAGATGTAGATTCTTCTAGATGACTGTTGACTCTCCTTGATCCTCACTCAAATGCAATGGGCAGGGGCCATGGTGGTGTCAAGGCAGCAGTGGCTCCCAGTGGTTCCAGTAGAATGTCACACCTTCTGGGTTACCTGCAACTTTCTCCATAGACTGGTTAGAGAAGCTTAACCTAAGTTAACCTAAAGCCTAGCTTTAGTCAAATTTCCTAGTATTTTCCTGATTCCTTCTTAAGCACACTAGCTTTTTCAGGCTGGCACATCACTGAAAGTCAAGACAGCTTTAGGCAATCAGTGGCCCTTGGGTCATTTTGCCAGGGCAATAAGTTTAAATCAGATATTTCCATTAAGGCTAGGATTTTTTTTTTTAAACCAACATAGGCGGCTTGGCCTGTATTCATTTTTCACAGGTGCAGTCTATACTGTTAGCGCTTTTTTCCATGCCTCTAGTTTATCCTGCCTCATCTTCCCAAAATCAACTCTGGTCCCTTGGTCCTAAAATGGGGAGCTGATGGGCAAAGATCATCCATCTTCTATAACTTCTTCATGCTGACTCAGGGACGTTGACCTTACCTAGCCAGGAACCTATAACCTTAGTCTACTTTACCAAGGTGCTGCATGATCAGATGTCCATTAGGAGCTTTACTCCAAACTGGAAATTACATTCAACATTTTAACTTTCAGCTATACAGACATCTTTTTGGGCTATCGCAGTGTAGCCTTTTAACATTCTAGTTTGTAAAAGCTTTTTCCTGACTGGCTGGGGAACTGATCTCTGCTGACCTAAAAAAAATGCCTATATTACCTTTGCAGGCCCAAGGACACAGTCTCAGGTCTACAAGCTTTCTTTCCTGAACAGATGTATCAGCTTAAAATTCTCACTGCCAGTCAGGGCTTTGAGTAGATGCGGGGGTTGGGATTTTAAACTATCCTCTCATTTGACACTTACCCTTACTACCCACTATCACAGATGACTGGCAAGTTCCTGCCCAGTAGACAGACATGGGTATTAGAAAGGCATGCTTACGAACTATTCTTCTAGGACTTCCCGGCTTTGATTAACTTTTGAAAGGCCAAACAGGAGTGACTTTAGGATCTGACACCATCTCTGCCATCCAAGCAATGGCTTACTGCCTCTGGATGCTCCATCACTTTTGTCCCAGGAGGAGTGACTTTTCACTGGACTTGGACTCAGGGCCTGAGTGCTGTCCCTCAGCTCTCCAGCTCAAGACTAGCACCCTACCACTTTGAGCTCCACACAACTCCGTTCCCAGCACTCTGCTGGCTGATTAGAGACAAGTCTCTCACAGGGACCTTTCTCTGCCCGGGCTGGCTTCGAACCGCAGATTTCAGATCAATGAGTCTTACAAGAGGCCACTTTACTCCAATTAAAAGCAACAAGGTGGTCCACACAGAAGTAGTTGGTTTTGGTTTTTTTGTGTTTTGTTTGTTTGTTTGTTTTTGCCAGTCCTGGGCTTGGACTCAGGGCCTGAACACAGTCCTTGGCTTCTTTTTGCTCAAGGCTAGCACCCTGCCACTTGAGCCACAGTGCCACTTCTAGCCATTTTCTGTATATGTGGTGCTGGGGAATTGAACCCAGGGCTTCATGTATAGGAGGCAAGCATTCTTGTCACTAGGCCATATCCCTAGCCCTCACACAGAAGTAGTTTTTAAGCAGGCTCTTACCTGGAACTTAAGGGCCAGTATTAGATCTTGACAAACTTGTAGGAATCACCTGTGCTTCTCTGTGGGCCTGCTGGAAATTGTTACAAAAAACCTACAAAGAAACTGGAATGGCAATTAAACATGTAGCCATAATTCTCCTTTTCTCACTTTACAATAATCATTTAGGACAATTTTACTTCCAAATTTCTTATAAATGTATTCTTGATTTCCAAAGCCTTTTTACTAGGGCTTCGTGTATACGAGTCAAGCACTCTTGCCAATAGGCCATATTCCCAGCCCCAGACTGGATATCTTTATCCAATTAGCCTCTTCCTGAAAAAGATTCTGAATTGGGACTCAAGCTATAATCATAATACAAATGAGAAGCTGGAAATATAGTTTAGTGGTAGAATGCTTCCCTAGCATGCATGAAACCCTGTGTTTAATTCCTCAGTGCCACATAAACAGAAAAAACCAGAAGTGGCATTATGGATCAAGTGGTAGAGTGCTAGCCTTGAGCAAAAAGAAGCCAGGGACAGTGCTCAGGCCCTGAGTTCAAGCCTCAGGACTGACCAAATAATAATAATAATAAGTGAAAGACTAACAATGCAATAGAGAAAAAGTGGACAGAGGCATGAAACCTTTCAGGCCTAACTGGTGCTAATTTAAAACAAGAGGAAAAAATGGACAGAGTGATTACAGAAAAATGGCAATTATTCTTAAGCAAATTTTAAACTTACAAATGTGGCAAGGTTGCGTTTGTTGTTGTTGTTCCCAGCATTTCTTGTCATAATGAAACACTGGAGAAAACCTAAATGTCCAGCAATAAGAAACAAGTATGGGGCCTGGGGATGCTTGCCTAGCATGCATGAAACCCTGGGTTCAATTCCTCAGGACCACATAAATAGAAAAAGCTGGAAGTGGCACCTTTACTCAAGTGGTAGAGTGCTAGCCTTGACCAAAAGAAGCTTAAGGACAGCACCAAGGCCCTGAGTTCAAGCCCCAGGACTGGCCAAAAAAAGAAAAAAAAAAAAAAGAAACAAGTAGTTATACCAAAACAATAGAACCTATAATACAAAAGAATGATGGCACTCTTTAAGTGCTGATACTGCACGATCTCTATGATATAGTTCTTAAAAGGGGTGTGTGTGTGTGTGTGTGTGTGTGTGTGTGTGTGTGTGTGTGTGTGTGTATTTGAGGCCAGCCTGGGCAGAAAAGTCTGCACTCCATCTCCAATTAACCACAAAAAAGCTGAGCTAGAAAACATGGCTCAAGTGGTAGAGTACTAGCTATAAGCAAGAAAGCAAGTGTGGGGCACTGAGCAAAAGCTTCAGGAGTGGCACATGTGTGTGGGCATGTGCATGTACACACAGAGAATTGGAAAACCAGCAAATATTTATCAGCTGCAGTTCAGTTTCCCCATTTTCTAACCACAACATCCCCGTTGTCCTTAACTGTCTATACACACTGCCTCTCATAATCTCATGTTTTCAAATTAGCCCAAGAGGGTAGGAAGGAGAAACATTCCAGGAAAAAAAAAATTCCACAGCTATTATTTTCTTCCAGTTCTATCCTGTTAGGGAATGTTAAGGAAATAAAAATACGTGACTTTTCTCCATGGCTCAGAATTAGGGAAGGATTAGTCATTAGCAGTTACTTCTTTGTAAAAACAAATCTTATTCTTTATTCTTGGTTGAGAGAGAGAGAACAACAGAAAGTCTGAGAAAATTAGTTTCTCAAGTCATATCCTTTATGACAAATTATCTGGTAGAAATTTTCATTTGGTCATGACCAAATGTATTGTCAAACAAAATGTCATCTTGAATTAAGATAAGAAAGACCTAATGCTAGAGATGGTGACGCATTCCTGGGGGAAACACTAGGGAGTTTGAGGAAGAAGCACAAATTCAAGGCCAGCCTGGTATACATATTGAAACTGTCTAAAAAAAAAAAAAAAAAAAGGAAAGGAAAAGAAAAAAGAAAGCCAGGCACTGATGGCTGACATCTGTAATCTTAGCTACTAAGGAGGCTGAGATCTGAGCTTTGTGTTTTGAAACTAGCCCAGGCAGGAAAGTGTGTGAAACTTCGATCTCCAATTAACCACCAAAAAGCTAGAAGTGAAGCTGTGGCTAAATGGTAGAACACTAACTAGCCTTGAGCAAAAAAGATCAGGGATAGCACCCAGGCCCTGAGTTCAAGCCCCAGGACCAGCATGAAATTAATAAATAAACAAATGGAAATAAAGATTTGGGGACATAATAAAGTTTGTGATGTCAGCATGTCAGTAGTTTCATTCTCTTATCAAACATAAATGAAGATCTTGTCAGTTATGTGGCTAACACAATTGCAGGATGGAAAGCATCTTGCAGCTGTGTGGTCAGAAGGAAAGGAAAACAGATTTTGGTGAATACATAGTAATCTATGCCTGCCTCACTGAGATTATTATTCTCATTTTGAAGGGAAAATGATTCCCAGAGACAGTAACTTCACTGTAGTCGTGATTCAAGTACAGGTCTATTTAATAACATACATCCTTTGGAATCTTTTATTATGAGAGCTTATATATTTTCATTTAAAGAGTGAAAATATATGCAAAAATTCCCCCTCTCATTTACAAAAAATTTAGGACTTTTTTTTCTCCTGGCTATAGCTATCTCTTCAGTCCCCACTCTTTGATTAAGCCCTGTGAGTTGGCACTGAGCGTGCTGACAAAGTCTTCCCTTGAAGGTCCCATCCACTTCCAGTCACCAACCCAGTAACCCTCCTCAGCTACCCTCATACTTTGTCAGCCTGCTTGGTTCTGAGGAAAGAGGCATAGAGCCTTTCTGAGCAAAGAGCCTTTCAAATGCTTCTCTTTTTTCTATGTTCTAGATCTCAGCCTGCCCTCATCTCATTTTCTTGTCCCTTTTTATTTTGAAGTAATTTTCATTAGCATACCTTAGTTGTACAAGGGGGAGATTTCACTGTGACATTTCCACACATGCAAACAATGTATCCCTAGCAACTTTCCCTTTTTATTACTCTCTCCCATCCCACCCACTTCTTAAAACAATTTCAGCAAGTTTCATTGTTCTTTTCTTTTCTTTCCTTCCTTCCTTCCTTCTTTCCTTTTTGTTGTTGTTGTTGTTGTTAAGGTATCAGGATTTGAACTCAGGGCCTGGGTGCTATAGCTTAGAAAAAATAATCGCTCAGAATTCACAAACAACCTTTGCCCAGTTTTTCCTTTTTTGTGTGCAAATCTTGGGACTTGAACCAAGACCTGGGCACTGTTCCTGAGCTTTTGTACTCAAGGCTTAAACCACAGCTCTGCTTCTGGCTTTTTTTTTTTTTTTTTGGTGATTATTTGGAGATAAAAGTCTCATGGGCTTTCTTGCCTGGGTTGGCTTTGAACTGCAATCCTCAGATCCCAGCCTAAATAGCTAGGATTACAGGTATGAACTACCAGGGCTGGATGGTAAAGAAGAATTTCCAAGAGAACACTGAAAAGAATTTAACAAAGATATAAGAGGAAAACCAGAAGTACATGTTGTAATAGAAATCCAAGGAGGGGAATTGAGAGGGATAGGGAGAGAGAGAGAAAATTTCCCTTGAAAGCTGTCATTAGGTCAGAAGTTTGAGTGATTACGTAATAAGAAAATAAAAGGCAATGATCCAGTTTAGTAAGAGAGCAGTTTGTGGAATGAGTTTAGAAGGGTGGGGTGCACACAATGTTACCTCACATGTGAACTGAATAAAGATAACGACGGCAGCACTGTATATGGAAATAATTAGACTGTGCCCCAGATGTCAAAGGGCAAATGCACTGGGATGCAGTCATACAGAGAACTACTTGAAACGAACCCAAATGAATGAACTAAAGTATCAATATAGTATCTATATAGATAATCGTAAAAACAAATTCAACATGGATCATAAATTTTAATGTAATTAACTTTTAGAAGACAGTACAGATATTGTCAGAACCTATACCCTTATGAAGAACTATTATATATAACAACAAATGTGATCTATAAAAGGGAAAGATAATATCTAGGCATGGTGGCACATACTGGTTATCCCAGCACTTGGGAATCTGAGGCAGGAGGATCCTGAATTCAAGTATAGACTGGGCAACTTAGCAAGACATTGTCTCAAAATAATGTAAAAAAGGACTGGAGAAGGGCTGGGAATGTGGCTTAATGGTACAGTGCTTGCCTAGCACACATGAAGCCCTGGGTTCCTCAGCACCACATATATAGAAAAAGCCAGAAGTGGCACTGTGGCTCAAGTGGTAGAGGGCTAGCCTTGAGCAAAAAAGGAAGCCAGGGACAGTGATCAGGCCCTGAGTTCAAGCACCAGGACTGGCAAAAAAAAAAAAAAAGGACTGAGGATGTATCTTTTGGTATAGCACTTGTTTTTAGTATGAATAAAGCCTTGAGTTCAACCCCTAGTACTATAAGATAAAATAAAACAAAGATAAATTTCACTTTTTTGTTTGTTTGTTTACTGTCCTGGGATTTGAACTCTAGGCCTTTCATTTAGTAGGCAAGCATTCTACTGCTTGAGCCATACTCTTAGCCCCTTTTGCTTTTAGGTTATTTTTCTAATAGTTTCTCATTATTGGGGGGGGGGCTGCTTTGGCCTTATACTGAGACCCTATGCCTTTTGAGTAGCTGCGATTATAGGTGTGAGCCACCACATCTAGCTTATTTTTCCATGCTAACTTTTTGCCTGGACTAGCCTTGAATCTTTATCCTTCCATTCTCTGACTTTCAAGTAGCTGAGTATGAGCCCCACATCTGAGAAACAACACATATGTAGACTATATAAAGGACCCTAGATTGAATAATAAAGCAAAGCAAAACATTCAATTAGAAAATGGGTAGACAATATGGATATGACTCAGTAATAAAATGCTAACATGGAAGGTACAATACCCTAAGTTTGATCTTGAAACAGAAAAAAGATAGTGAGGGGGTAAAGATATGCAAAGAGTTTCACCAAAGAGGACATATTGCACAGATGTAAATGGGTATATAAAAAGATGTTCCACTTTATCAGACATTAGTAAAATGCAAATTTAGACCTTGAAGAGATATCATTATACATCTGTTAACACAACTAAGATAAATAGCCAGCATAGTGACATACCAGGTGCTGGGAGAGCATGGAGAAACTGGATTGCTCATATATTACTTTTAGGAATGTACAGCTACACTGAGGGAAAGCTTGACAGTTTCTTTTTAAAGAAAGACTTAGCATATATTGATTGTAAAACCCAAACTTATACTCCCAGACATTAATTCCAGAGGAAGGAATATACTCACACATTAATTGCACACAAATGTTTCTAGTAGCTGTATTTGAAATAGCCCTAACCTGGTAACCCCTAAAATGCTTCCCAATGGTTGAATGATCAAACTGGTACCTCTACACCACAGACTATTCAGTATTAAGAAGGAAGGATGAGGGCTGGGAATGTGGCTTAGTGGTAGAGTGATTGCCTAGCATGCATGTAGCCCTGGATTCAATTCCTCAGTACCACACACACAGAAAAAGCCAGAAGTGATACTATGGCTTAAGTGGCAAAGCGCTAGCCTTGAGCACAAGAAGGCTCAAGAACAGAGCCCAGGCCCTGAGTTCAAGCCCCAGGACTGGCCAAAAAAAAAAAAAAAGGAAGGAAGAACAAGGCATTGGTGGCTCATACCTGTAATCCTAGCTACTCAGGAAGCTGAGATCTAAGGATCACAGTTCAAAGCAGGCCTGGGCAGAAAAGTCTGTGAGACTCTTACCTCCAATTAATGGAGGAGGAGGAGGGGGAGGGGGAGGGGGAGGGGGAGGGGAGGGGGAGGGGGAGGGGAGGGGGAGGGGGAGGGGGAGGAGGAGGAGGGGGAGGGGGAGGAGGAGGAGGAGGAGGAGGAGGAGGAGGAGGAGGAGGAGGAGGGGGAGGAGGAGGAGGAGGAGGAGGAGGAGGAGGAGGAGGAGGAGGAGGAGGAGGAGGAGGAGGAGAAAATAATGTACTGGGCACTAGTGGCTCATGCCTGTAATGCTAATCCATGAGACTCTTAATCTCTAACTATGAGTAGACTAATTAAGAAGCTTTCTAGCAAAGGGTAGTAAACAAAGAATTTACATTGATGGATGGGGAAAGGGAGTTTTTGTTGTTTACATTTGTTTCTTTCTCTAGGAAAGACCCAATAAAGAGAAGTCAAAAATCCCTCAGAGAGAGGGGAACTAGTTCAAACTTAAAATAAGAAATCCTCAGAGGCTGGAAATATGGCCTAGTGGTAAAAGTGCTTGCCTCGTATACATGAAGTCCTGGGTTCGATTCCCCAGCACCACATATATAGAAAAAGCCAGAAGTGGCACTGTGGCTCAAGTGGCAGGGTGCTAGCCTTGAGCAAAAAAGAAGCCAGGGGACAGTGCTCAGGCCCTGAGTCCAAGGCCCAGGACTGGCAAAAAAGAAAAAGAAATCCTCAAATGGTAATAATTGCACAAGCAACTGGAAAGATTAGAGATAAGGGTCAATGAATAGTAAGAAACAGAATAAACAAGTGAACAAACCATGTAGAACAATAGAATCATGACTTACAGCCTGGACAGCCCCAGCCCACAAAAGTCTGAATTTGGTCAATAGCATTTGTTTTTGTTTGTCGGTTTGTTTTGTCATCCCTGTGACTTGACTTGAGCACTACCTCTGAGCTTTTCTGCTCAAGGGTAGCCCTCTACAACTTTGTGCCACAGCTCCACTTCCAGTTTTCTGGTGGTTAATTGGGATAAAAGTCTCACAGAGTGTCTTACTCCATCTGGCTTTGAACTTGGATCTTCAGACTTCAGCCTCCTGAGTAGCTAAGATTACAGATGTGAGCCTCCAGCACCTGTCTCAATAGCATTTTTGTATTCTTTCATTTCAATTTAGGATAAGAGAACACCTAATACATTTCTAACCAAATTGTATAAAATGCCCCACGTTAGCTGGGTATATATAATCCTAGCCATTAATCCCAGTACTTGGAAGGCTAAGGCAGGAGAATGGAGAATTCCAGGCCAGCCTGGCATAGAAACTCTGTCTTAACAGCAGCAACAGCAAAAATATTCCACTTCTGGATCACTTGTTTCCAGCCTCCCCGTGCTCTGATTTCTAATCAGACCATACCTGAAGCCATTTCTCTCCTTTCTTCCCCCACCTCTCTTTCCCGTCTCTTTTCTGCTTGCTTTTGATTTTATGCCAAAAGCAAGTGATGGTGGCTGACTCCCTTACCATAGTAAGTTCTGAGTAAACAGCTTCGGTTTGTTAGTTCTCATTTGATTGAGCTTCATTTATTTCCATAGGTTGGAGAATGGTTGAACTCATAATTTTGAAGATAGGCCTACATAAAATCCTGTAATGTGGAGTGAAGAGGTCTATTTGAAGATGGAGAAGCCCAGAAAAGGACAAATGTTGGATGGTCTGCCTTAGCACATGCTGAAACCCAGAAAACCAGCTGGCTTTAGGAAACACAACTGTAGTCAAAAGTACTAGAGACAGGCATAGTTAGCATGGTGGTCTACATAAAATAAAACATAGTATTGGTGACTTAGGCCTGTAGTCATAATTACACAGGAGATTGAGATCCAGAGAATCAAGATTTGAAGACAGCCTGGAGATAAGAGTCACATCGATTTCATCTCCAATCAAGCAGCAAAAAGCTGCACTGGTAGCCCCGTGCCACTGGCTCACATCTGTAATCCTAGGTACTCAGGAAGCTAAGATCTGAGGGCTGAGGTTCAAAGCCAGCCTGGGTAGGCAAGTCCATGAGACACTTTTTCTTCTTTTTATTTTTATTTTCCCATGAAAGCTCTTAACTCCAATTAACCACCAAAAAGCCAGACATGGAGCAGTGGTTCAAGTGGTAGAGCACTAGTCTTGAGGTATAGCACCTAAGCCCTGAATTCAAGCCCCAATACCAACACACACACACACACACACACACATACACACACACACACACACACACACACACGCATGCAGGGCTGGTGACTCAAGGGATAGAGCACCAGTAGAGCAAGTAAAAGCCCCAGAGTTCAGAGTCTAAAGCAGCAGAAAACTGGAAGGAGTGCAGGAGTGCTGGTTTAATATATTCATTTCCTAAATATATTATTTGAAGAATCTCTTGTGCTTTTTGCCAGACCTGGGCTTGAACTCAGGACCTGAGCATTGTCACTGGCTTCCTTTTGCCAAAGCTAGCACTCTACCACTTGAACCACAGACAGCTCCACTGCCGGCTTTTTCTGTATATGTGGTGCTGAGGAATCAAACCCAGGGCTTCATGCATGCTAGGCAAGCACTCTACCGCTAAGCCATATTCCCAGCCCCTCTTGTGCTTTTTTTCAAGTCGACAGTTCTGTATAAACAAAATAAAGACTACTGACACACCTCAGGAAGGAACCTAATCAAGGTTTTGAGGAAGAAGGGTGGTCAGAAATTTCCTGAGACAGTGATATTCACTGTATCCTGAGGGATGATGGAAAAAGCACAAGCAAATTTCCATTTCTCTATTTTTGCATGGCCTGGATCACACTGGCTTTTTCCTGTGTTTGTTTAAGTATAAAGAAAAGAGGTTGATTGGGGCGTTGGTTCTGGGTAATAGTAGCTATGGCAGTTCTATTGTGAGAAAATACATCAACATTTTAATATTAACCATCTTGACTACAGTTTATCTTTCCTAGACTGAGCACCAGTGGCTCATGCCAGTAATTTCAGACACTACTAAGGAGGCTGAGATCTAAGGATCCCATTTCAGGGTCAACCCAGGCAAATAAGTCTATGAGACTCATATTCCAATTAATTATCAAAAAGCTGGCATTTGAGCTGTGGCTCAAGTGACAGTGTGCCAGCTTTGAGAAAAAGCTAAGGGACAGTACCCAGACATGTGTTCAAACCCCAATATTGGTGCGCACACACACACACACACACACACACTTCAGCTCATAGCTGTTATACCACCACATGAGACACTGCTCCAGCCCTATTTTTTTTTTGCCAGTCCTGGGCCTTGGACTCAGGGCCTGAGCACTGTCCCTGGCTTCTTTTTGCTCAAGGCTAGTACTCTGCCACTTGAGCCACAGCGCCACTTCTGGCCGTTTTCTGTATATGTGGTGCTGGGGAATTGAACCCAGGGCTTCATGTATACGAGGCAAGCACTCTTGCCACTAGGTCATATCCCCAGCCCCTCCAGCCCTATTTTTTGCTGATTTTTTTTTTCATTTTTTCCCCACCCTGGCCACTTCCCTAGTGCCACTTCTGGCTTTTTCTATATATATGGTGCTGAGGAATTGAACCCAGAGTTTCATGTATGCAAGGCAAGCACTCTACCACTAGGCCATATTCCCAGCCCTGCTATCTTTTTGTTTCTGTTGGGTTTTGTTGTTGTTGTTGTTGTTGTTGTTTTGGTGCCAGTGTGGACACTTGAACTCCAAACCTCTCCTTTTCCTGGCTGAGGCTCCACCCCTTGAGCCAGTCTGGCATTTCTTGCCAGTTATTGGAGAAACTTGGACTTGTTGACCTGGGTTGGCTTTGAATCATGATCTTCAGATGTCAGCCTTCTGAGCAGCTGGGATTATAGATGTGAGCTATCGGTGCCTGGATTACTGGTATATATATATATATATATATATATATATATATTTTTTTTTTTTTTTTGCCAGTCCTGGGGCTTGAACTCAGGGCCTGAGCAATGTCCCTGGCTTCTTTTTGCTCAAGGCTAGCATAGCACTTTAACACTTGAGCCACAGCACCACTTCCAGCTTTTTCTAAATATGTGGTGCTGAGGAATCAAACCCAGGGCTTCATGTATACGAGGTAAGCACTCTACCCACTAGGCCATATTCCCTGCCCTTATTATTTTTTACAATAGTGTCTTGTGAACTTTTCTGCCTGGGCTAAACTCAAACTTAGCCTCCTTAGCCGCCTCTATTAGAATCAGGTGTGAGCCATTAACACCTATCCTATTATAAACATTTGATGAGTTCAAATCAGAAAAAGCCATACTTAATCCCTAACTTCCTGGCCAACCTACTAAACAAATACTTTACCAGAAAGTTTAAAACAGTTAAATAACCTCTGTCCTTGCATCTGGCAAGAGAAGAATTCAGGCAAGACTAGAACCTGAGTAAAAGTAATAGGAGCTGGGATTGTGGCTTAGCAGTAGAGTGCTTGCCTAGCATACACAAACTCCCTGGGTTTGATTTCTCAGCACCCACATGTACAGAAAAATCCAGAAGTGGTGCTGTGGCTCAAGAAGTAGAGTGCTACCCTTGAGCAAAAAAAAAAACAAACCCAAACCAGAATCAGTGCTCAGGCCCTGCGTCCAAGCCCTAGGACTGGCAAAAAAAAGGGGGGGGGAGGGAGAGGATAGGAAGATGTATTAGAAGATAAATATGGTAGAGAAAGAGTATACATGGCATAGCTATACGGTAAGGAAGATAGCACTTCAGTTTACCTCCACTGTCTTGTCTGTCTTCCTTATAAAGCTTGGTCTTGGATTAAATAGTGAGAATTGAATGGCTTTCTGATTGGTGGGTCTCCTTTTTTATTTCCTGTAAGGTAGTGATGGCAAAGGTTTACTGTCCCATCCTTATTTCCTTACTCTTTTGCCCTTCTTACTTCCTCATTCTTTTGTAGTCCCTTGCCCCCATTTGTTTGTCAAGCAGGTTTTAGTTTTTCAGCTTACCCTGCCATCTGCAAGTTCTATAGCCCACAATTCACAGATTGGCTGCTTTTCTACTAACCTGTATCACTGTCCTCTTTATTGGCTGGAATGGGGACATGATGGCTGGAAATGAAGCAGTCATCTTGGAATGTGCAGTTAAACAAACCAACAAAAAATAAGTATAAGTAACAATATAAGTACAATTTGTGAAGTAGCAGCCCTGGGTTACCTACCCCAGATGTGGGGGGGGGGGGGGATTGTTCCTGGGGGGAGGGGTTATTTTGGGGGGAGGCATGGCCCTGGGGCTTGAACTCAAGGCCTGAACATTATTACTAAGCTTTTGTGTTCAAAGCTAGTGCTATACCTCTTGATCACCATGTCCCCTTCTGAATTTTTTTTTTTTTTTGGCCAGTCCTGGGCCTTGGACTCATGGCCTGAGCATTGTCCCTGGCTTCTTTTTTGCTCAAGGCTAGCACTCTGCCACTTGAGCCACAGCGCCACTTCTGGCCATTTTCTGTATATGTGGTGCTGGGGAATCAAACCCAGGGCCTCATGCATACGAGGCAAGCTCTCTCGCCACTAGGCCATATCCCCAGCCCGACACTTCTGAATTTTTGATAGTTAATTGGAGATAAGAATCTCACAAATTGGGGCTGGGGATATGGCCTAGTGGCAAGAGTGCCTGCCTCGGATACACGAGGCCCTAGGTTCGATTCCCCAGCACCACATATACAGAAAACGGCCAGAAGTGGCGCTGTGGCTCAAGTGGCAGAGTGCTAGCCTTGAGCAAAAAGAAGCCAGGGACAGTGCTCAGGCCCTGAGTCCAAGCCCCAGGACTGGCCAAAAAAAAAAAGAATCTCACAAATTTTCTTGCCTAGGCTGGCTTTGAACCATAATCCTCAGATATCAGCCTCCTGAGTAGGTAGGATTACAGGTGTGAGCCACTAGTGCCCAGTTCACAGATTTTTTTCACATAAAAGGAAAGTAATTTGTTGTCTTATTGGCCATTGTTTTGTGTTTCCTGTTTTACACAGCTGAAATTAATCTGTTTTTTTTTTTTTTTTTGGCCAGTCCTAGGCCGTGAACTCAGGGCCTAAGCACTGTCCCTGGCTTCTTTTTTGCTCAGGGCTAGCACTCTGCCACTTGAGCCACAGTGCCACTTCTGGCCATTTTCTATATATGTGATGCTGAGGAATCGAACCCAGGGCCTCATGTGTACGAGGCAAGCACTCTTGCCACTAGGCCATATTCCCAGCCCCTGAAATTAATCTTAATTGATGTTATTTACCTTTATTTCTTTCCCTCTAATCTTTGGTGAATTTGTTTCCTTTCTTCCATGATATATGCCAATCACATCTACCTTTCTCTCCCTCTCTCTTCATGTTGCTTTTTTTTTTTCCTCCTAAAATGCTGGGGATGAACCCCAGGACCTTGCACATGATAGACAAGCACTCCACTACTAAGCTAAACCCTCATCTTTCCCTGCTTTTTTGTTCTTTCTCCAATAAACATGATTGGGCAAAACTATATGCCAGATGAGGGAAAATGAACAAAAATGTAAAATTCTTTTTTTTTTTTTTGCCAGTCGTGGGCCTTGGACTCAGGGCCTGAGCACTGTCCCTGGCTTCCTTTTGCTCAAGGCTAGCACTCTGCCACTTGAGCCACAGCACCACTTCTGGCCATTTTCCATATATGTGGTACTGGGGAATTGAACCCAGGGCTTCATGTATACGAGGCAAGCTCTCTTGCCACTAGGCCATATTCCCAGCCCAAAAATGTAAAATTCTTTTTAAAAATGAAGATATTTCTCTTTAGCATTTGTAATCTGGTACAATAGAATGAAAAAAACTACAAAGAGACACATATGTCCAGACACAGTGGTTCACACCTGTAGTTCCAGCTGATAGGAAAGCTGAGTAGGGAAGAATGCAAGTTTGAGAATGGTCTGGGCAATGTAGCAAGATCCTATTTCAAAATACACATACTAGCCAGGTGCTGATGGCTCATGCCTGTGAAAATTCTAGCTACTCAGGAGGCTGAGGGTATGAGATAGTAGTTCAAAAGCTAGGGGGCTGGGAATATGGCCTAGTGGCAACAGTGCTTGCCTCGTATACATGAAGCTCTTGGGTTTGATTCCCCAGCACCACATATATAAGAAACAGCCAGAAGTGGCACTGTGGCTCAAGTGGCAGAGTGCTAGCTTTGAGCAAAAAGAAGCCAGGGACAGTGCTCAGGCCCTGAGTCCAAGCCCCAGGACTGGCCAAAAAAAAAAAAAAAAAAAAGCTAGCCTAGGCAGAAAAGTTCAGGACACTCATATACAATTAACCACCAGACAGCAGGAAGTAGAACTGAAATTTAAGGTGTTAGAACACTAGCTTTGAGCACAAAAGCTTAGAGATAGTTCCCAGTCCCTGGGGTCAAGTGCCATGACACACACACACACACACACACACACACACACACACACAAATGAGATGTGCAAAGGACACGGAGAGTCCATGATCCATTTCTCTTTTCTGTACCTCTTAGCAGTTGCCATACTTAATGACCCACAAGTATTTCCCTGCAACCAACTGTATTATTTATATGCAAGGCCTTATGCACTTGTCCCTGACCTTCCCCCCCCCTCAGGATTAGCACTCTACCACTTGAGCCACAGCTCCACTTCCAGTTTTTTGGTGGTTAATTGGAGATAAGAATCTCATGAACTTTTTTCTGTGTGACCTGGCTTGGAATTCAGCCTCCTGAGTAGCTAGGATTACAGGTGTGAGCCACTACTGGAGGCTGCTTTAATTATCTTTAGTAGTTGTACAATGTTTCAATTCAATGTATCAATTTATAAGTACAATGGATATTGATCTATGTCACCCCTTCCATCATTGCTCACCACCACATCAACTGTTATTCCCTTCCTTCCTTCCTTCCTTCCTTCCTTCCTTCCTTCCTTCCTTCCTTCCTTCCTTCCTTCCTTCCTTCCTTCCCTCCCTCCTTCCTCCCTCCTTCCCTCCTTCCCTCCCTCCTCTCTCCTTCCTTCCCTCCCTCTCTTCCTTCTTTCCTTCCCTCTTTGCCAGTTCTGGGGCTTGAACTCAAGGCCTGAGCACTGTCCCTGCCTTCTTTTTGCTCAAGGCTAGCACAGAACCACTTCTGGCTTTTTCTGTATATGTGGTGCTGAGGAATGGAGCCCAGGGCTTCATGTATGCAAGGCAAGCATTCTACCACTGTTGTGCCAAGTCGCAAGACCACCCCCAAGAAGACCACCGAGATTCAGACACTCCAAAATGCAAAAGCAAGGCAAGGCTTTATTTAACGAGCTGCCAACTCGGGCCTCGTCCTACCCACCGACACAGCGGAGGTTAGGAGGGAGCCTCGAGCTGTGATTACACAGGGCTTATAAAGGCAAAGAACAAGGTTACAACAATCAGCTGTGCAAGCAAGATTAGAACACAGGTACAAATCTGATTGGCTCAGGGTTCGATTCTAAAATGGGGTTCACGTGGTGGGGCCTGACTTCAAAGTCTGGCACCTCACCACTAGGCCATATTCCCAGCCCTAAACAGGAATATTTTATATTTATTTTCCTTTCCTTTTTCCCTCCACTCAGTGAGGCATTTTATTTACATGCATGTTTTACTTTCCTAGGGAAAAAAATAACAGTACTTCCTTTCCTGTGTGTTTTTGACATGCTTCTTCATGGCCTATGATGCCAGCCAAGGTTGAGTACAATGGAACCCAGCTAATGAGATGGGAGTAAATTTTTTTGTTTTGCCATTTAAAAACATCTTTAAACTGCACATATAATCCAGGCTTGATCACACCATACTTGTATACCCTGACTGTGAGGTTCCTAACCATATCCCAGCTCAGTAATCATCATGACTTCAAATGGGCCATGTAACCATGCTTTACCATCATGGTCAGGAACCACCCATGACTTTGGAGCACAGCTGGATATGGACTTAGTGTTCAGCATTACTAAGTTTTAGCCCAGGGCATTCATGTGTACCATTGTGGCAGCATGGAAAAATGGCAGAAAGCTTTTTCCTTTCTATCAGCTGTCTGGTGTCTTCTTTAATATATTAAGCATCCTTTTCCAAATAAAGTATTTGTATTTGAAAAAAATACATATTAAGCATCCTGGTAGTAACATAAAAAGCTTGACATAAAAAAGCACATTATAATGATTTTTTTTCATTTTTTTTCTTTTTCAGTACTGGGGATTAAACCCAGGACATTGCACTTTCTAGGCAAGTACTTTGCTGCTGAACTACATCCCATCCCAAGCACAGTATTGTAGAGCTTTCCTTTCATGATTGAGTGTCACTACTTGGGCCAGGTCATGCTGGTGTCTAGTTACTCCTGTTTTGCTTCCTGTTTCTTTTTTCCAATTGAGTTCACACTATAAGTCTAATGTACAAACAAGTGTGATCACAGCATTTTTCCAGGATGCTGAGGCTCCCCTCATAAATGTGTTTATCTAAGAAGTTTTCTTTGTTTTTGTGTTGTTACTAGAGTTTGAATTCAGGACCTCATGCTCTTACTTGGCTTTTTTACTTAAGGCTAGCACTTTACCACTTGAGCCGCAAGCTCCACTTTTAGTTTTTACTGGTGAACAGAATCTCATGGAATTTTCTGCCTGGTCTGGCTTTGAACCACAATCCTCAAATCTGAGCCTCCTGAGTAACTGGGATTACAGGGGCGAGTCCATGGGCACCTTTTCTTTAGCCTCTGGACAAGTTTTATATACATAAATTCTGGGGAGATTTTCCAAAATAGTATTTATCTAGGTAGCCCACATTCCAAAAACTGTTCCGTTTCTGGAATCCTTTGGGAAAATCCACAAAGCAAGAGTTGTGCAAATTCTTGGCACAGTCCTTGGACAAGTAAGTCAGATGGCATTGGCTGCCAGGTGAGGAACTTACATTTCCAGTCAAACTGGAAATTTCAAGTCAAGTACTTGTTTCACTGACATTTCACTAGGCTTAAAAAATACAATATATTTTTCTTGTAAAAAAAGAATCTTAGTCAATAAGATGGATGTAAAAGAATTATATGATTATTAAATAATTATTTGGAACATTCAAATGAACATAAAATAGCAATTCCTTGATTATTTCAATGTTCCTTGACTTTAGTATTTTCAATTTTGTACAAGTTTAGTTGTACACTATTTCCATTACTAAATTGCTTTTAAATTTTTACTTTGGACTTTAGCACATCAATTGACAAATGAATACTTGGGGCTAATTTTAGTGGAGTTCTTTGCCAACCAACCATTTCATTCTTTTCCTGTTTCCCCCCCCCCCTTTTTTAACCAGTCCTGGGGCTTGAACTCGGGGCCTGGGCTCTGTTCCTGAGCTGCTCTGTGCTCAAGGCTAGTACTCTACCACTTGAGCCATAGCGCCACTTCTGGATTTTTCTGTTTATGTGGTACTGAGGAATTGAACCCAGGGCTTTATTGCTAGGCAAGCACTCTACCACTAAGCCACATTTCCAGCCTCATGTTTTATTTATTTTTATTTTTTAATGCTAACTGTGTAATTACTTAAATATTTGCTTGTATAAATTAGGGAAGCTGTTGCTCACTGACTCACAAATGTTCTCTAGGTTTTTTTCCAAAGCAAAGTTGTAGCTAGCTAGGTATGGAGACTCACATCTCTAAGTTTCAGCATTTCAGAGGCTGAGGCAAGAGGATCTCAATTTGAGGCCAGCCTGGGCTGCCTAGCAACACTGTCATCAAAAGGAAAATTAGAAGAAAGAAAGAAAGATCAAAGGCCAACAGAAACAAACAAAAAAAAAATGAAGAAGGAGGAAGAGAAGGAGGAGGAGGCCCATAAAAGTTTACGTCCCAAGAAAGTAATGACTTCTGTCTCTCAGAAGATAAAATATTTTTCCTTGCTTGCTCACAGCAACAACTATATCACCTTAAGATGGTTCCTTGAGGCCCGAGTCTGTGGCTCACACCTGTACTCAAGAGGCTGAGATCTGATGATTGCAGCTCAAAGCCAACTGAGGCAGAAAAGTCCATGAGACTCTTATCTCCATTAACCAGCAGAAACCCGGATGTGGCGCTGTGGCTCAAGTGATGGAGCACTAGCCTTGAGCTGAAAATCAGGGACAGCGCCCAGGCACAGAGGTTCCATGAGTTTGCTGTAATGTTTTTCCATGGTGTTTTAATACAACACAAGCATATTCTCTTACAGAAGTCTGCAGGCCTTAAGAAAGATTCCTTCCTTGCCTTTTGCCTGTTAGCAATCTTTGGCTTGAAGCTGGTCCACTTAAACAATTTCCTCAATTTGTTCTTCCCTATGTGCTTTTGTTGTCTTCTTAAGACCTCCAGCCCTTAGATTTAGGACCCACCTAATCTAATCTAAATTCACTTTAACTGATTTTGAGAAAATCGTACTTCCATATATAGTCACATTTTGAAGTTTACATGAAGTTGGAACATGAATTTTGGGGCGACACCATTCAACTCAGTACAGCTGGGTCATGATTAAGATTCTTGAAGTCAGAGGGGCACCAGTGGCTCCTGCCTGTAATCCTATGAGGCTGAAATCTGAAGATCATGGATCGAAGCCAACCAGGTCAGAAAAGCATGTGAGACTCTTTCAAATAGTAAAGTGCCTTGTGGGCTGGGAATATGGCCTAGTGGCAAGAGAGCTTGCCTCGTATACATGAGGCCCTGGGTTCGATTCCTCAGCACCACATATACAGAAAATGGCCAGAAGTGGCGCTGTGGCTCAAGTGGCAGAGTGCTAGCCTTGAGCAAAAAAGAAGCCAGGGACAGTGCTCAGGCCCTGAGTTCACGGCCTAGGACTGGCCAAAAAAAAAAAAAAAAAAAAATAGTAAAGTGCCTTGAGACAAAAAAGAAGCTAATTTAAACATAGCGTCTAGTGTGCTTTACTGATGCATTTGTTCATTCTTTGTTCCTCCATTTGCAAGTTTTCTATAAGAAAGAATCTAGGGAGGCTGGGAATATGGCCTAGTGGTAGAGTGCTCACCTCGTATACATGAAGCTCTGGGTTCGATTCCTCAGCACCACATATGTAGATAAAAGCCAGAAGTGGCACTGTGGCTCAAGTGGTAGAGTGCTAGCCTTGAGCAAAAAGAAGCCAGGGACAGTGCTCAGGCCCTGAGTCCAAGCCCCAGGACTGGCAACAAAAACAAAACAAATAAACAAAGAAAGAATCTAGGACATGTTGCCTGTTAACAAAGGTAAATTTTATAGTGATTATAAGATGACCTTTTCCATTTCAGTGCCTCCCAAGCTCATTTGGGTGAACAAAACATCTACTTCTGCTCAAACTGGATTTAACACATTTTCCTCTATTTTTGATCTTGAGGTTTCTTTCTTGGAGAGTAGCTGTGAACTCTAGCCTTCCCTTGAAACGAATCCAGGGTATCTGGTCTTGTATTATGTACAGTGAGACTTCCACAGGATTCTTCTTGATCCTAGTGGCTAGTCTAAGGAATAAATGCCCAATCCACAACCAGTGTTTCTCCAGTAGGAATCTTGTTTTTCCTGGCAGATGCCCTTGTGTGGCCTGTGTTCAATTTATTCTAACCAGGATAGTCACTGGGACCAGAATTCAGTGTGGGTGTCATTCAGGTGAAACACAGAAGAAGATTCCGAACAAATGCTGAGACAACAAAAAAATCATCAAAATTCACCACAGGGTTTTACAAATACCCAGAGGAGCCTAGGAGAAAATCTGGAAGCCTATTCAAAATAACCAGCTGTGAATACATATTTTAGAGACCAATTTAGTTAGGTAGGTAGCTTTTCAAGTTGGCTTCTGTTTCCTTTTTTGTTTTGTTTTGTTTTTGTTGCCAGTCCTGGGGCTTGGACTCTCAGGGCCTGAGCATCGTCCGTGGCTTCTTTTTGCTCAAGGCTAGCACTCTATCACTTGAGCCACAGCGCCCCTTCTGGCCGTTTTCTATATATGTGGTGCTGAGGAATCGAACCAAGGGCTTCATGTATATGAGGCCACTAGGCCATATTCCCAGCCCCTTCTGTTTCCTTTTTTAAAAAAATAATATTTATTTTCTTCTGTTTTTAATCTTCTTTCTTTGCTTTATTTTTTGCTTATGTAGTACCAAGAAATCGAACCCAGGGCCTCATACATGCTATACAAGCACTCTACCACCAAGCCTTGTTCCCAGCCCCTGGCTTCTGTTTCTTAACTAGATTACTGACTTCATGGCTAATGGAGCCTAGTGAAGAATAAGACAGACAAATCTTTCTTTCTTTCTTTTTTTTTTTAATTCCTGGATATGAAAAGCTCTGGAAAATCTGCTTGACCTAGAGGGCCAGTCAATGTTTGTAAACATTTTATCTAATTTTCTTTTCACTTTCAGAGGAAGTCTTTTTTTTCCCCTTTTTTGTCTGAGACTGGGACTCCAACGTGGTGTCTGACGCTTTTGCTCATTGGCTGGCACTTTACCACAGGAGCCACGCCTCCAACCCTAGGGTTTCTTTTCTTTTCCTATTTTTAGTTTTTTTCAGGATTCATTTTTGAGTCAGCACCAGTGGCTCACACATATAACCCTAGCCACTCAGAAGGCTGAGATGAAGATCACAGTTCAAAGCCAGCCAGGGCAGGAAAGTCCAAGAGACTCTTACCTTTACTAAACTAAAAAACAAAACAAAACCAGAAGTGGCACTGTGGCTCAAGTGGTAGAGCACTTGTCTTGAGCTTTTTAGCTCAGGGACAGTGCTCAAGCCCTGAATTCAAGCCCTAGGACCAACACAGACACACACACACACACACACACACACACACACACACACTTATTTTTGAAAATCAATCACTTAAGATTTTTTGTTAAGTGTTTTTGAAAGAGAAAACACTTCTTTAAGGTATTACAATCTTCTGTGCATTAATAAATCTCCTTTCATAGTTGTAATTTAGGAGCCATTACTTTAAATGCAGTTCTTAAAGCTCAGGAGCAGTCTGCATAATGGTTACATTTAGTTCTTGAGAAATTTACATTGAATTTGAGTCTCCCAGGGCTAAGATAAAAGCCAAAGAGGGAAATGGAGTAGGGTTGGTCAGGTAATGCTTTCACATTGTAACTCACTGCACAAATGTTTTCTTGAGGCTGGCAAGTACTATCAACTGTCACAGTGTTTGTTGCTGTCTTTGAAGATTGTCTCAGGAAGAACTAGAGACCCCTACCCAGTGTTTCCAGGGTCCTACATGACCAGAGAAAGAATTCAGAGACAGCTCAAAATTTTGGGAGAAAGTTTTGAGTTTGTTGTTGGTATTTGTTTGTATTTTGTGCTGTGTTGGGGCTTGAACTCAGAACCTGGGAACTGGTCTTTAGCTTTTTGTTCAAGGCTAGTACTCCACTACTTGAGCTATAGCTCCATTTCTGGCTTTTTGGGGGTGGTTAATTGGAGATAAGAGTTTCATAGACTTTTCTGTCAGGGTTGGCTTTGAATCGTGATCCTGAGTTCACAGCCTCCTGAGTAGGTAGGATTACAGGTATGAGCCACAGAGGCTCAACTGAGAGGAAGCGCTATTACAAAGCAAACAAAAACTCTTTTATCAATTGTACCATGTGCAGGAATGAGTCCGAATCTTGCTGACTCTATTAGTTATTTTCTCATTGCTTTCACCAAAGTACCTGAGAAAGCAAACTAAGGAAGCTCACTGCTAAGAACTTTGATTACCAGCAGGTAGGGTGGTGATAGCTCACACCTGTAAGTCTAGCTACTCAGAAGTCAGAGCTCTGAAGATCACAGGTGAAAGCCAGGAATTTCTATGAGACTCTTATCTCCAGCTAACCACAAAACAAAAACAAAACAAAACAAAAAAACAACCAAAGTGGAGCTGTGGCTCAAGTGGTAGAATGCTAGCCTGGAGTGAAAATGCTTAGGGGATACTGGCCAAGTCCTTGAGTTTAAGCCCCGGTACTAGTACCAATAAAAAAGAAAAGAAATTTGGATCACAATTTCAGCAATTTTAGTCCATTGTGGTGGTGGTTATAATGGAACAGAACAGTTCACATTATGGTGGCCAAGAAGAGAAAGCAGGACAGGATGCCTTTTTGGTGGTGTTGTTTTTTTTTTTGCCATCCCTGGAGCTTGCCTCAGGGCCTGAGCACTATCCCTGGCTTCTTTTTACTCAAGGCTAAAACTCTGCGCTTGAGTCACAGTGCCACTTCTAGCCGTTTTCTATATATGTGGTGCTGGGGAATCGAACCCAGGTCTTCATGTATACAAAGCAAGCACTCTTGCCACTAGGCCATATTCCCAGCCCAGGATTCCTTAAAAAATCTCCCTTAAGGATAGAAAAACAGGTCGTAAGATATCAAAAGAAATGTACACACTGCCCTACTATGTAACTGCACCCTCTTTGCACAACACCTTGTAAAAAAATTTATGTCCAATTAATTAAAAAAAAAGTTATTTTATACAAAAAAAGAGGGGAACTATGACGTTAGCAACCATAATCAAACAATGTGACATTCCTTACTCTCTGCATTATTTCACTAAAATATATGAGCATAGCTATTAGCCAAAAATGCAGTAAACAACTTCTATATTTACCTAGCCAATTTAACTATTATCATTTTATTTACCTAATCTTAAAAAGTCATTCTGAGCACAGGTGGCTCACACCTGTAATCCTAGCTATTCAGAAGGCTGAGATCTGAGGACTGTGGTTCGAAGCCAGCCTGGGCAAAAAAGTCCCCATGGGCCTCTTATCTCCAATTAACCACTCAAAAACCGGAAGTGGAAGTGGCTCTGTGGCTCACGTGATAGAACCCTGGCCTTGAGCACAAAGAGACTCGGGGACAACACCCAGGCCCTGTTCAAGCCCCATAACTGCCAAAAAAAAAGTCATAGTGTTTGCTCTGAAAACCTCACAGCATGAGCATCGGCTCACAACTGTAATCCTAGCTACTCGAGGAGTTGAGATCTGAGGACCAAGGCTCAAAGCCAGCCTGGGCAGCAAAGTCCATGAGACTCTTATCTCCAATTAACCACCAGAAAACCAGAAGTGGCGCTGTGGTTCAAGTGGTGAGCGCTAACCTTGAGCTTAAGAGCTCAGGGACAGCACCCAGGCCCAGAGTTCAAGCCCCATGATGGATGAAAAAAAGAACCTCCTTTTTGGAAAACATTTGGTTTTTACCCACTTTAATAAATACCATTCTCAGCTTCTTTGAATGTATTTGTAGTTATAATGGCTACTTACAGGAAATAATTTGCATTCCAGATTTTTAAATTTGCTGTTTCCACAATCACAACGAAAATTTCTTTTTTTTTTTTTTTTTTTTTTTTTTTTTGGCCAGTCCTGGGCCTTGGACTCCGGGCCTGAGCACTGTCCCTGGCTTCTTCCCGCTCAAGGCTAGCACTCCGCCACTTGAGCCACAGCGCCACTTCTGGCCGTTTTCTGCATATGTGGTGCTGGGGAATCGAACCTAGGGCCTCGGGTATCCGAGGCAGGCACTCTTGCCACTAGGCTATATCCCCAGCCCCACAACGAAAATTTCTAAAAAAAAAAAAAAAAAAATTAAAAAAAGTCAACTTTCTATTTAAAAAAAAAAAATCTCCCTTAAGGATCTACTATAGGGGGCTGGGAATATGGCCTAGTGGTAGAGGGCTTTCCTCGTATACATGAAGCCTTGGGTTCGATTCCTCAACACCACGTATATAGAAAAAACCATGAAAGGGCACTGTGGCTCAATTGGTAGAAGCCAGGGACAGTGCTCAGGCCCTGAGTTCAAGCCCCAGGACTGGCAAAAAAAAAGAAATCTACTTTAGCTGGGCGCTGGAGGCTCATGCCTGTAATGCTAGCAACTCAGGAGGCTGAGATCTGAGGATCACAGTTTGAGCAGTTCAAAGCCAATCCTATAAAACTCTTAGCTCCAGTTAACCACACCCAAACTGGAAGTGGAGCTGTGACTCAAAGTGGTAGAGTGCTAGCCTTGAGCACAAAAGCTCAGGGACAGCACCCTAAGTTCAGGACCAATATAAACAAACAAACAAACAAAGAAATACTTACTTCATCCAGTGAAGGCCCTATCTGCTAATGTTTCCAGGATCTTCCAAAATACTAGTCTCACCTTTGTATCTGGGGTTTAACTCATGAGCCTGTAGGGACATTTCATAATTAAACCATAACATTCTACCCCCAGCCCCCAAAGACTCATGACCATCCTGGATTGTAAAGTATTTAGTTCATCTCCAATAATGACTAAAATCTCAGCAATTCCAACATCATTCAAGAGTCTAAGCCCAAAGTCTCTTTGTGTGTATACTCATGCACACTAGTACAGGCGCTGAGATATGATTCTTACATCTCAGCCTCCTAAGTAGCTAGGATTATAAGTCACAAGTACTCAACTCCAAGGTCTCTTCTGACACTCCAGGGAGCTCTTATCTGTGAGCCCAGGAAAATCAAAATGAGAGTTACATACTTCGAAGATACAGTGGCACAGAATGAATGACATAGTCATTCTTTAGTCACCTAGAACATGTCTCTTCTTTGTAGTTTGAAGACCCTTGTTTAAATAAATCTCAAATAGGGCTGTTTCTGTAGCCATCAGATTTTTTAGCCTTTATCACAGACTACCAGACAAAAAAAGATATGAATAATCACATTAAATCAATAATCATGTTGGGGACAAACTAACAAAACATAAAAACAACCCATAACAGAAATATCTTAAATCTGAGTGCACTCTTAGATGTTTAGGCCAACCTGTTTCTCAATAGTCAATTCTCCTTTTTAGTTATTGGTCTATAAATTACAAATAGACTACTTAGTCAGGATTTTCCTAGTGGGCACCAAGCTATAGTCAATGCCTTTCATTCATTCTTATGCAAAGCACAACTGAGGTCTCAAACACCCTGGTTGCTGTGTATGCCCTTTGTCCCTTTTCTGTAGGACAACACTACAAAGTAATAGAGTCCAAGCTTTCCTGTCAAACAAATGGCAGAAGCTTAAGTTAGTTAAAAGGCATAAAGAAACCATTTGTCCCTGTGGTTGAAAGATGGGTAGTAGTGCAAATCAGAATATGCCAGTGAAGAGAAGGTGGCAGGAAACATAAACCTAAACAGGGAATTTAAATCTCTGCTTCATAGACCAAGCTTCTATGGCTGAACAAGGGAACCCCCCCACCACCACCAGAAACCAAACTACCAATAGACCCAAGAGGGAGCAGGTCACCCACCCACACTTCAGAGCGAAAGAAAATAAAGATATTTTCCTGATCCCCAAGGACCAATGTTCACTGTTACAATGGTGGCTTATGTAGCCCAAGGGAGAGTTAGCAGGTATGGAAGGAATATGGCTGTGAGGCTACTCTTTTGTCTTTCAATAATCTAAAAAGGGGGCTGGGGATATGGCCTAGTGGCAAGAGTACTTGCCTTGTGTACATGAGGCCCTGGGTTCAATTCCCCAGCACCACATATACAGAAAATGGCCAGAAGTGGCGCTGTGGCTCAAGTGGCGGAGTGCTAGCCTTGAGCAAAAAGAAGCCAGGGACAGTGCTCAGGCCCTGAGTCCAAGCCCCAGGACTGGCCAAAAAAAAAAAAAAATAATAAATAATAATAATAATCTAAAAAGAGAGAAAGAAAAAGAACTACATTGAGTGCCCTAAGGAGGGAACTTATATGATGCCATCCCTGGAAATGGACATCTTAATCTCAGGAGTCTATCATTGAGGCATCCCCAGTGCAGAGGAATTGGGACTTGTGCCAATGACAGCAGGATTCAGGAGGAATGGTCACTTGGGGCTAGCAATGAGTGACAAAAGACTTTTGAGTGATGTAGCAAATGACCAATTATCAAATACTTGGTAGTGAAGGAATGAATACCCATGGAATATCAACACACAATTGGAAGCAGAGTGACTTCCATTTTGCCTCTTGCTAAAACCCTGAAGGAGGGAGAGAACAGAGTTGAACTAGAAAAAAGGGATTAAAGAGCCCACACCTCAGAAATAGGTAGGATGAAGCCAGGTACGGGTTGCTCATACCTATAATCCTAACTACTCAGTATGATCTGAGGGTCATGGTTTGAAGCCAGACACTGAAGTCCATGAGACTATTTCTAATCAGCCACCAAAAAAACTGAGCCAGAAGTAGAGGTGTGGCTCAAGTGGTAGAGTGCTAGCCATGTGTAGAAAAGCCAAGTGGGAGTGCAAAGCCCTGAGCACAAAAATATGAATAGACTAGATAGAATAGAAGTAGATAGAATGAAAATTCAAATTCAACATTTCCTTGTAATCTGGTTTGGCTCATCAATAGTGTTAACATTGAGAGCTGGGTGTTTGTGTTTCAGGAAGACCTGAGAAACTTCAACCTTCCATGTTCTTGCAGCCATCAAAGAATTCAGAAGTGAGATAAAGTAAATTGAGAGGACGTTTTATTACAGAAAAAAAGGTATATACTCAAGGGGTAAGTGTAGAAGTTCTCAGAGTAAGTCTTGAGGCATTAAAAAAATTTTCATTGTTATTATAAAGGTTATGTACAGAGGGGTTACAGTTACGTGAGTCAGGGAAAAAGTACATTTCTTTTTGGACAGTGTCACCCCTTCTGGGGCAGCATTTCACATTGGCAAATGGAGGGGAAGCTTATTCATAGGCTAAAAAGCAGGGTGCAGAACAGAGTCTCTTCCCATTTTCTGTTCTCACATGGAGTTTTCAGCTGTGTCATGGTATCATATGCATGCCGGGAACACCCAAACCACAATGCTAATAATACAGAAATGCCATTATAGTAAAAGATAATAGTTATCTGGGTCTTGGTCTGCCATGTTGGTCCCAGGCAATTCTGGCAAGATCTCCTTTTTACTGTTTGAACAGTTACGTTATGTACTGCTGTAACAGGGCTCTTCCGTTGCGTTGCATCAGTCTTTAGCCATCATGAAGATGCCTCTTGCCCTATGTTATCTAGTCTGCCTCAGTGGTAGTCTTATTTTAGTTATTTACTTTTTGTGCTTGTACTAGGAATTGAACTCAAGACCTCACCCTTTCTTGGCTTGTTCATGTGGCTGGTAGTCCACCAATCTGAGCCTACAGCTTAGCTTTTTGCTGGTTATCTTGAATTTTTCTGCCCAGATTGGTTTCAACTCTGATCCTCTGGATCTCAGCCTCCTTGGTTATTAGGATTATAGGTATGAGCTTCCAGCCTGCAAGAGGTAGTTTTAATTTTGAGTGGTAGTTTCCTCTAATAGTTCTCAAGTGCTCAGATTGCGGCTTTGGCTTTGAGATTCTCTTGGCCAACTGGGCCAATGATTTTTCTTCTACCTAAGCACAGAAGAAGAAGGAGAATGAGAAGGGGAAGGGGGAGCGGAAGGAGGGGGAGGGGGAGGGGAGGGGGAGGGGGAGGCAGAGGGGAAGGGGGAGGGGGAGGGGGAGGAGGAGGGGGAGGAGGAGGAGGAGGAGGAGGAGGAGGAGGAGGAGGAAGAGGCCTGAGTTTGTACCTCTCATAGTAATTTCCATTTCCTGTCAGTTTTTCTCTGGCCCTGTTAGACATTTGATTCTCCCAATAAAACCCAGTCCTATTTATGTTATGCTTCCTCTCTTGCTTGTGACTTATCAGCTACAACAAATCCTAAAGGTCATATGCTCTCTCACAGCACACCGTGGCTGTTGGTACCTACCACAGAGTCATGATGCTTTCTCACAGTACAAGTCAACTCTGGCTGTGAAAGCCAAAAATATTTAGTGTTCAAAGCAAAAAGAGCAGTCTAACCCTTTAATAAAGACTTACTTAAGACTCTCTGAGTCGGACAATGACCTTAAATAATGTTAAGGGCCCCTCCCCTTGCATTCTCAAATGTGTCTCAAGAGTTATCAGCAGTGTTATTTGGGTCTTACTGGTCACTAAATCTGTTGAAGAACAAAATTACAATTTAGGGGCTGGGAATATGACCTAGTGTAGAGTGCTTGCCTCGTATACCTGAATCCCTGGGTTCCATTCCTCAGCACCACATATAGAAAATGGCCAGAACGGGCTGGGAATATGGCCTAATGGCAAGAGCACTTGCCTCCTACACATGAAGCTCTCAGTTCGATTCCCCAGCACCACGTATATGGAAAACAGCCAGAAGGGACGCTGTAGCTCAGGTGGCAGAGTGCTAGCCTTGAGCGGGAAGAAGCCAGGGACAGTGCTCAGGCCCTGAGTCCAAGCCCCAGTTCTGGCAAAAAAAAGAAGTGGGGTCTGGTGAGATACCTTTAGGTTATTTGGCAGGTACCCTTGGAAAATGTTTGTTTAGGGGCTGGGGATATGGCCTAGTGGCAAGAGTGCTTGCCTCGTATACTTGAAGCCCTGGGTTCGATTCCCCAGCACCACATATACAGAAAATGGCCAGAAGTGGCGCTGTGGCTCGAGTGGCAGAGTGCTAGCCTTGAGCAAAAAAAAAAAAAAAAAAAAAAAAAAGAAGCCAGGGACAGTGCTCAGGCCCTGAGTCCAAGCCCTAGGACTGGCAAAAAAAAAAAAAAAAAAATTTTTTTTTAATTACAATTCAGTTATAGATCTGATCTGTGTGCGTGTGTGTCTGTGTGTGTGTGTGTGTGTGTGTGTCTGTGTGTGTCTTTGTGTGTCTGTGTTGGCCAGTATTAGGGCTTGAATTCAGGGCCTGAATACTGTCTCTTAGCTTTTTCGCTCAAGACTGGCCCTCTACCACTTGAACCAACTCTCCTGGCTTTTTTGGTGGTTAACTGAGATGAGAGTCACACAGACTTTCCTTCCTGTGCTGTCTTTAAACTACAATCTTCAGATCTCAGCCTCCTGAGTAGCAAGAATTACAGCCATGACTACTGGCACCTGGCATAAAACTTTTTAAAATAATTAAAAATCCATTAATATTCTTGCTTTATTATTATATTATTATTTTGGCCAGTCCTGGGCCTTGAACTCAGGGCCTGAGCACTGTCCCTGGCTTCTTTTTTTTTTTTTTTTTTTGCCAGTCCTGGGCCTTGGACTCAGGGCCTGAGCACTGTCCCTGGCTTCCTTTTGCTCAAGGCTAGCACTCTGCCACTTGAGCCACAGCGCCACTTCTGGCTGTTTTCTGTATATGTGGTGCTGGGGAATCGAACCCAGGGCCTCATGTATACGAGGCAAGCTCTCTTGCCACTAGGCCATATCCCCAGCCCGCTGGCTTCTTTTTGCTCAAGGCTAGCACTCTACCACTTGAGTCACAGTGTCCGTTCCGGCTTTTTCTATATATGTGGTGCTGAGGAATCGAAACTAGGGCTTCATGTATACAAGGCAAACACTCTTGCCACTAGGCCATTTTCCCTGCCCCTATTTTTTTCTTTTTTGCTTTATTATTATTTTCTACTTTTCAAGTGGTTCATGTTGGTAGTGGCTACTCTATTGGACAGTACAAATATGGAACATTCTTGTTGTTGCACAAATTTGTGTTGGCCAGTACTGCCTTAGCATTTGAATCTAGTATTTATATATAGAAAGACTTTGTGGTTAGTAGTATGGTTGAAATTCAGAACTAGTAGGGGCTTGTCCTGGAATTGTATTGGATACCACTTTGCTTATAGATTATAAGTTTGTGTGTGCATGTGCAGTGTATGAGAGGGGAGATGATTGTAAATCAAAAAAGATTCACGGGCTGGGCATATGGCCTAGTGGCAAGAGTGCTTGCTTTGTATACATGAGGCCCTGGGTTCAATTCCCCAGCACCACATATACAGAAAAATGGCCAGAAGTGGCGCTGTGGCTCAAGTGGCAGAGGGCTAGCCTTGAGCAAAAAGAAACCAGGGACAGTGCTCAGGCCCTGAGTCCAAGGCCCAGGACTGGCCAAAAAAAAAAAAGATTCACAAACCCATGACATTTGGGCTAGGGCTATGTCTCAGTGGTAGTATTTGTATAGCATGCACCAGGCCTCAGGTTTGATTAATACCACAAAACAAAACAACACACATTATTGCATAATGATTAACTCAACTTTTTCCCCTAAAAAAAAATTAAACTTATTCCCCTTGAGGTATTTGTTTAAGCCTTTGTGGTTACCTCTGTTAGCTATTATCATCTCCACACAACAATTCACCTTCAAGGCCCAGCCTTGTGAAACTCCTAGAAAATTCCTTTTCTCTCTCAGACAATGTGGCTCAAGTGTCCATTATAGAATGTATCTTAGTCATGTTGCAAATTGTAATTTGTTGCAGGCCATTGCTCCTTCCAATGGACTGTGATCATGTCAGAAGCAGAGGTTATGCCTTTTTGTTTGTTTAATATTCTCCTAGTGCCTAGCATCCTATCTTCTCCATTAGAGGAATTCAATAATTGTTGACTTAATCTTAAGTCACAAGTCGCTTCTGTGCGTGGTGGAGAGGGGTATTGGAGATTGAATATAGAACCTCACACTTGCTAAGTAAGTGATCTACCACTTGAGCCACTCTAACACTCTCTTGCTGTTATTTTTTCAGATAGCATCTTGCTTTGTTCTCAGGCCTAGACTGTGATTCTTCTATTTGTGCTTTTGTGGATCTCTGGGATTACAGGCCTGTGCCACTGCACCTGGTCATTGTGCTTTCTCCAGAGTTGGAATGATAGGTACATGTTATAATGTCCAGCTAATTATTTATATGGAGTCTCCCAAACTTATTTTGTGCTCTGGAGGAGCTCAAATCACAAATACCTGATCCCTGACTCTCAAGTAACTAGGATTGCAAGTTTGCGCCACCAAGCTCAGCAGAATTCTTAGAAATCTAAAAGACACTGTGGTTCTAATTGTGCACCAAGCATAGTACTTCCAATCTCAGTGTTAACTTTATTGCTCTAGGTACTGAGGGCTAAAACTCCAGAGTAATCCCTGTTTTCTTGTTTCCTCATTTTTTGTTTTGTTTTGGTTCTTTGGTGTTGGTCCTGGGGCTTGAACTCAGGGCCCTGCGCACTGCCCCTAAACTTCTTTTGCTCAAGACTAGTGCTCTGCCACTTGAGCCACGAATCTACTTAAGACTTTTTTCTTTCTTTCTTCTTTTCATAGTTTTGTGGAGACAAGAATTCCACAGACTTTATTGCCCAGGCTGGCTTTGACCTATGATCCTCAGATTTCAGCCTCTTGAATAGCTAGGATTACAGGGGTGAGACACTGGCTCCAGGCTCCTCACTTTTTCTTTCTTTTCTTTTTTTTTTTTTGTTTGTTTTTTTGGCCAGTCCTGGGCCTTGGTCTCAGGGCCTGAGCACTGTCCCTGGCTTACTTTTGCTCAAGGCTAGCACTTTGCCACTTGAGCCACAGCGCCACTTCTGGCTGTTTTCTGTATATGTGGTGCTGGGGGATCGAACCCAGGGCCTCGTGTATACGAGGCAAGCTCTCTTGCCACTAGGCCATATCCCCAGCCCCTCCTCACTTTTTCTTTGTTTGGTTTTGTTTTTGTTGCCAGTCCTGGGGCTTGAACTCAGGGCCTGAGCACTGTCCCTGGCTTCTTTTTGCTCAAGGCTAGCACTCTGCCACTTGAGCCACAGCGCCACTTGTGGCTTTTTCTATATATATGTGGTGCTGAGGAATCAAACCTAGTGCTTCATGTATACAAGACAAGCACTTTACCACTAGGCCATATTCCCAGCCCTCCTCATTTTTTCTTATATTACATCTCATCACCTCCACTGATTTGCCTGGTTCTTGTTACCATCTTTCCTTGGGAGTTTTGCATGTCTTATGCCAGGTTAGCTTATTTCTATATTATGTACGAAGTATGGGGGTTTAAACTTGGCCTCCTGCTTGCTAGGCTGGCATTCTATTAGGTATTATTATTATACCTGCCTTACAGATGAAGATAACGAGGCATAGAAATACTAATTTGTTCAAGGTCACCTAGGTCAGAGGACATAAATCATAGCTTAACATTCTTCCACTTAAATCAGTCTAATAATTCCCTACTGTCATCAGAGTTCAAGCCAAAGTTCCCATAGGTCTATAAATCTACATAGTAATTCTCCTTTATCTGAAGAATTTATTTTATTTTATTGGTGCTTGTCCTGGGGTTTGACTGAGAGCATAGGCACTGTCCCTGAGCTTCTTTATTTGCTCAACTCTAGTGTTCTACCACTTGAGCATAGCTCCATTTCTGGCCTTTTGGGAGGTTACTTGGAGCTAAAAGAGTCTCAATGGACTTTCCTGCCTGGGCCGGCTTTGAACGGAGATCCTCAGATCTCAGCTTCCAGAGTAGTTAGCATTACAGGCTTGAGCCATAAGTCTGGCTATCTGAAGTTTTGATTTCTACTTTTTTTTTTTTTGCTGGAGTCTTGAACTCAGGGCCTACCTATACTTGTTCCTGAGCTTTTTTGCTCAAGGCTAGTACTCTACCACTTGAGCACAGCTCCACTTGTGGCTTCTTGTTAATTAATTGGAGGTAAGAGTCTTGCCAACTATCCTGCCTGGGCTGGCTTTGAGCTGCAATCTTCAGATCTCATCCTCCTGAGTCGCTGGGATTATAGGTATGAACCACTAGCACCTGGCTGTTTGCAATAATTTATTTATTTCAAGTCCAAAGTCAGCCTGAGTTACATAATGAGCCTCTGTTTCAAAATAAATAATTCACCAAGAAAAAAAAACAAAACAAGACAGAGATTTTAAAGATTATTTCACAAATTCAATATGTCTATGTGTTGAAAAATCTCAAGGCTTATTATTCTTTGAATGTTTACAGAGCTATACGATCTTTTTTTTTTTTTTTTTGGCCAGTCCTGGGCCTTGGACTCAGGGCCTGAGCACTGTCCCTGGCTTCTTCCCGCTCAAGGCTAGCACTCTGCCACTTGAGCCACAGCGCCGCTTCTGGCCGTTTTCTGTATATGTGGTGCTGGGGAATCGAACCCAGGGCCTCCTGTACACGAGGCAAGTACTCTTGCCACTAGGCCATATCCCTAGCCCAGAGCTATACGATCTTGAAGTAATAAATTGTGTAAAGTTAAAATGTATGAGTATATACAAAATTCCATTTATAGAAAAGTTACTGAGCTTGAGGATGAAACTCATTGACCTTTCATTATTTAAGTCTCAGATAAAGCCACACCAGAAGTGACCAGAAGTGTCTAAAAATGATGGCTTGGGCAGAGTTAATAATTTGGAAGCACATTTTAAAATGGATTCTGCCTGCTATTCTGAATTCCAGTAAATTAGCAATTGTGGAATGTTAGATTCCAAGATGATTACTCCTTTGGTAATATCTGAAAAATAACTCAGTGAGTGAACTACCTTTACTATTTTTAGGACCAGCTTGAAGAATATGGAAAAAATAAACCAAAGCATATTCATCAACTGTAATTTAAGTAACTGTATATCATTTCAAACTTTGGTGATGGTTAGTTTCAAGAGATGAATGCTATTTCATATTATTGTATTCCTTTTATTTTCAATTCATATCCTGAAATAAGGTGTGTACTTTTTTTTTTTGCCAGTCCTAGGGCTTGGGACTCAGGGCCTGAGCACTGTCCCTGGCTTCTTTTTGCTCAGGCACTCTACCTCCTGAGCCACAGTGCCACTTCCATCTTTTTCTGCTTATGTGGTGCTGAGGAATTGAACCCAGGGCTTCATGCATACAAGGCAAGCACTCTACTACTATGCCACATTCCGAGCCCCATAATGTGTGTACCCTTGAGGATCATTTGTGGGTTTTTTAAATTAAATTTTATTGACAGAACACAATATCTAGGTAATTTTCCTGTGGCATATCCTACGTGGTTACTGCATGATTTTGGTACACTGGATATTGTATATATGCCTACTTGATCTAGGAAAGGGAAAGAAAAATGAGGGTGTAAGATATTACAAGAAATGTATTTACTGCCTTAGAACTTTAAAGATAACATTAACGGTAGAATCGTCCTGTGTCCTTCTCCTGGAGTTGTTTTTGCTTATCCTCGTCTTATATGATCATGTGTGATCATTTGTTTTTGTACTTATCTTACATTGTTCCAACCCTGACTTTTTCTTGACAATCATTTTTCTTTGGATGAAAGAAATGGTCAATCTTCGTTATGTCTATAACATTAAAAAGATCTCCCAAATGCATAAGAACTATAGTACATAGCTAATATGTAAAAATCCTTTAACTTTGTTGTTTTTTTTTTTTTTTTTGGCCAGTCCTGGGCCTTGGACTCAGGGCCTGAGCACTGTCCCTGGCTTCTTTTTGCTCAAGGCTAGCACTCTGCCACTTGAGCCACAGCACCGCTTCTGGCCGTTTTCTGTATATATGGTGCTGGGGAATCGAACCTAGGGCCTCATGTATCCGAGGCAGGCACTCTTGCCACTAGGCTATATCCCCAGCCCCTTGTTTTTTTTTTTTTTTTTTTTTTTTGCCAGTCCTGGGCCTTGAACTCAGGGCCTGAGCACTGTCCCTGGCTTCTTTTTGCTCAAGGCTAGCACTCAGCCACTTGAGCCACAGCCCCACCTCTGGCCATTTTCTATGTATGTGGTACTGGGGAATTGAACCTAGGGCTTTCATGTATACGAGGCAAGCACTCTTGCCACTAGGCCATATTACCAGCCTGTAAAAATCCTTTAAAAAAAAACCAATTTGCTTGCTGGACATTGGTAGCTCATACCTGTAATCCTAGCTACTCAGGAGGCTGAGATCTGAGGATCATGGTTCAAAGACAGCCTGGGTAGTAAAGTCCGTGAGACTCTAACCTCCGATTAATCACTAGAGAACCAGAAGCCGCTAAGTGGACCCTGAGCTAATGTGACTCCAGGTTAAATTTAGAGCCTCCACTTTAGATGTTTCCCGCTCAACAAAACACCCCACATTCTGATAGAAGCCAGGTTCCGGGTATGTAAAGGGCTCTGGCCCCTATCTCCCAGGGCACCTAAATGCAAACCCTTCCTGTTCTTAAATAGGCTGAGGCGGATCAAAGGTCAAGCAGAAGCAGAAAAACATGTTATTCTGCTCGACCCCCTGCAAGGTAGGTTTGAGCTAACCTGCGATTCTATTGATCTCCCAATGCGCGCCAACTTAAGAGTAAAAGGATAGGTTAGTTTGCTGCGTGCCAATTTAGGATAAACAATCATAAACTTCCGACCACATTCAGGGTTTGCTGAGCGAAGTTCTCCCAAAGGGAATGAAGGCATTTGGTTATCTGGTTCCTGTTTTACTGACTGCGTCCCTGGCCGGCCAGTGTAGGAAGTCTCTCAATAAGGCAGTTTTCCTTTTTTCCAAATTAGCTGCGGTGGGCTCCTAATTCCGGACGATGGTCGGTGGGCTTGCTGGGCCTGCCCGCTTACTGGGTGGGCTTTTTCCCACTTCAGCGGCTCTGTGGCTCAAGTGGTTAAAAGCACTAGCCTTGAAATGAAGAGCTCAAGAACAGAACCCAGGCGCAGAGTTCAAGCCCAATTAATTTAGTTTATTGTTATTATAAAGGTGATGTATAGAGATTACAGTCAGGCAAAGAGTACATTTCCTTTCCTACAGTGTCCTCTTTCTCACTGTCCCAGTAAAAAATGCTTTTGTTTTGGGTTCCACTGTCAGGAATTTTGTTTTTGTAGATTTAAGTGGGGGAAGTTAGATTTCAGCGGTATCTTAAACGTTTGGGAGATCAGCAGACCAAAGACAATACCTAGAGAACTTCTGCATGTTAATTTCACTGTGTGTGCCTGTGTGTGTGTGTGTGTGTGTGTGTTGGTGCTGGGGGTTGAACTGGGGACTTTTACCTGCCAGGCAGGCACTCTACCGCTTGAGCCACGCCCCTCTCTCGTCCCAATGTCAACTTCATATTTTCAGCTTTCAAAGCTACTAATTTTACAAATCTGAGGTCGGAAGATGAGAACTCGGTGGCTGTCCGAGGAACGAGTGCCACACTGTCCCGGATTGCAAACTTCGTAGCTCTGCCCCAGGGTGTGTGGGGGGGGCAGGGGGGGAGCGATCGGACTTTTTTCTCCGGGTAGTTAACCAGTTTTCATCCAGTTCCGCCCACATCCCTCAAGACGACCCTACAAAAGCCGTGAACTCCTTGCCAAGGCGGAAGATAAAGCTCGGAGCGCTCGGAATCCCTGGAGCCCAAGGCCGCCCAGGCTTCACTTCCCGCCACCCGCGCTCCTCCTCCGCTCACCCTCCCAGCTCGGCTCCTCCCAGGGGCGCCCGCGCCGTAGATTTTGGCGCCAACCGAGTGGTGGCGCTGTCGGCCTAGCGCGCGGCCCCGGCGGGCCCATGGGAGGCGGAGGCTCGGCGGGCGGGCGGAGGGAGGGGCGGGAGCGAGGCGCGCGCGCGCTGTTCTCGCGGGCTCTCGCGCCGCTCGCGTGACCGGCCGGTGTGTGCGCTACGCTACGCAACGCGCCAGCTCCCGAGAGCGGGGACGGCAGGTCGGGGACGCGCGCGCGCGGGAACGCGCGATTGCAAAGTGTGTCCGGGTCCGGGTCGGCGCGAGGTGCGTGCGTGCGGGGCGCGCGGGCGGGCTTGCGGGGGTTCCGGGCGGATTCACGCGCACACGCGCTCCCGGAGGAACCTTTCCGAGGCTGCTCTTCCTTTGCCCGACGGAGAGCGGCAGTGTCTCCCCAACCAGCGCACGCCCGCCCCGCGTCTCCCCCCGCGGCGGCTGCTCCTCGGCACCGCCAGCCCCAGAGCGGCTCCGGGGCGGGTGGCGGCGGCGGCGGGACCCGCGGAGCCGCTTTGTGTGCAGCCCGACAAGGGGCGGCGGCGCAACCACCTGACAGAGGCCCGGGCGCTCGATGCACCTTCCGCCCGCATGAGGAGGTAAAGGCGGCGGCGGCGGCGGCCGCGCTCCCGCCCTCGGCTGCTGGAGAGAGGGAGGGAGGGGACGGAAGGGGAGACCGGAGGCGGGGGAAGGGGGGGCGCGGGTCCTAGGCCCGGCGGGGCTGTTCGGAGGCGCTGCTCAGGCCTCGGCGGCTCTGGGCGGCGCCGAGTGGCGGAGGGCTGGGGGGAATCGGCCGGGGTCCCCGAGTTGAAGTTGCAGGAAGAAAATGTGAAGTGCGGAGCCGCGTCAGCCGCTTCCTGATGCGGGGCTGGGGGTGAGGACCGCTTGTTTGCCCCGCGCGCGGGGGCTGGAGCGGGCCGGGGCCCGGGCGGGAGCGCGCCGGGCACTGCCGCGGCCCAGGGCTCGGCCCCGGCAAGGGCGTTTTGTTCCCGGGAGGCGCCGCTGCGTGCTGGTCCGCTCGGGTCCCTAGTTTTGCGGCCTAAGCCGTGAGCTCTCTAGGCCTCGCGTCTCCTTTCCGAGGCGGCCGGCCGGGCGAGGGACTCCGGGCTTCTCTCCGGCTGAGTGGAGGCCTCGGGCTCCCCGCCAGCCTCCCGAGGCCACCAAACTTCGGACGTCGGTGCTTAGGGGTGGATTTCATTGTGAAAGGTGGAATGGGCAACTCCGGGGCTTCTCGGTGCCTCCCGTGGCCGCGGCTGCTGCCGCCGCCGCCACCACCGGCGGGGAACCCCGTGGCCCAGGTCTAGAGCGGGTGGGGGAGGCGGGCGGTTGGCGGAGTCCGAGCCCCCAAACAAGAGCGGAGTGGTGGGGAAGGGGAGCCCCGAGTGCCCGGCCTCTGGGGGTGGGGGTGGGGGAGCAAGCCTTTTCCAGGTTGAGAGATTTTTCAAATGAAAAAGAGGTTACAAAGTCGCCCCTTTGCCGCTGAACTTTGGTTTTCTGACCGATAGAGGCCGGTAGAGGACTGTGAAGGAAAAGTTCTCCCCCAGGATGGACTTCACCGCGCAGCCCAAGCCTGCCACGGCCCTCTGTGGCGTCGTGAGTGCCGATGGGAAGATAGCTTACCCTCCAGGAGTAAAAGAGATCACTGACAAGATCACTACGGATGAAATGATCAAGCGGCTGAAGGTAAGCGGCTGGGCCAAGTTGGGTTGTTTGGCGTCTCCGCATGTCTCTTCTCCCTCTAATGTTACTGCACCACTGGGCCTGGCCTTTAGTAGAAGTTTCATCTACTAAGTTCTTAAATGATACCATATTGTCTTCTCCGAGTCCCTCTGAAATTGTTCTCTCTTGGGTATATTTTTGAGTAAGTTCCTCTGGAACGAAACTAGTAGGAGATGTTTAAAAGAAGGTTGTTTTTCCCGACTGTTTTTCAAGCATCAAGACCTCTAGCGTGTTTTTTTTTTTTAAGTCTTATTTCTGTCAACACTTATTTCATGAGAACATTGCGTTATGTGGCTTGCTATCTTAATTATAGGCAATAGTTTGTCTAGGAATGTTGCAACTTTCATCAGTGTCCGAGGGAACTGATTTAAGAACTTTCCTCCCCTCAATTCTCACAGTATTTGAATATTCAGAAGCATAAATACATATATTTGCATACACATGATGTGGTTGGATTGTGGCTTTAACATGAAGATATAAGTGCATATATATTTGAAGGAGTTTAAGAAACACAAAGATTTTTGTGAAGCCTCTACTTATGTAGTGTAAACATGGCAGTCCTAAAGACTTAGATTGGTTAGGTTTTTGCTTTCTGTTTCATTGTGAGAAAAACCATCTTTTCTATCAAAGTGGTTTGCTTGAAAGTTCCTACTTGGCCTGATGGCTTGGCTCTTGTTGATTATTCTGCCAAGACTATCAGTGGATATAGAAAGGAAAAGAAATGCTTTTGGGATACGGAAGGATTTAAAATACATAATTTTATTGTTAGTGTTGTGCAGAGGTGTTACCATCTCATAAGTCAGGTAATGAGTACATTGCTTTTTGGAAAGTGAGAATATTTGAAATATAAGGTTTTGTCTTAACTGTTCTTAGACTGAACTCAGACACTTCAGGGGACTGGGGATATGGCCTAGTGGCAAGAGTGCCTGCCTCATATACATGAAGCCCTGGGTTCGATTCCCCAGCACCACATATACAGAAAACGGCCAGAAGTGGCGCTGTGGCTCAAGTGGCAGAGTGCTAGCCTTGAGCAAAAAAGCCAAGGACAGTGCTCAGGCCCTGAGTCCAAGGCCCAGGACTGGCCAAAAAAAAAAGTGGTTCCTGGTTGTGGCTGAATATTAGAAGCACTTGGGCAATTTTAAATGTTCCAGTGTCAAAAACAACAGACACACTTCAGATTGTTCAAGAAAATAGATGGTGTATGTTTTGAGATAGATGGTGTATGTTTTGAGATTCCTTATGTACTGCTAATCTTATATATATATCAGTTTTGCTTTATTTTTTGCCAGTCCTGGGGCTTGGACTCAGGGCCTGAGCACTGTCCCTGGTTGCCTTTTTGCTCAAAGCTTGCACTCTTACCACTTGTGCCACAGCACCACTTCTGGCTTTTTCTGCTTATGTGGTGCTGAGGAATCGAACCCAGGGCTTCATGCATGCAAGGCGAACACTCTACCGCTAAGCCATATTCCCAGCCCCTGTATCAAAGTCTTCTTTTTTGCCAGTCCTGGGGCTTGAACTCAGGGCCTGAGCACTGTCTCTGGCTTCTTTTTGCTCAAGGCTAGCACTCTGCCACTTGAGCCACAGCGCCACTTCCGACTTTTTGTATATATGTGGTGCTGAGGAATCGGACCCAGGGCTTCATGTATATGAGGCGAGTACTTTGCCACTAGGCCATATCCCAGCCCCTGTATCAAATATATATATATTTTCTTTCCTTTTTTTTTTTTTTTTGGTGGGTCGTGGGGCTTGAACTCCTGGCCTGGGTACTGTCCCGGAGTTCTACAGCTAAAGGCTAGCACTCTACCACTTGAACCACAGCTCCACTTCCGGTTTTCCGGTAGTTAATTGGAGATAAGAGTCTCACTCATGGCCTTTCTTCCCTGAGCTGGCTTTGAACCATTATCCTCATATCTGTCTCTTGAGTAGCTAGGATTAAAGGCGGGGTCCTCCAGCACTGGCCTTGCATATGTATCTTATCCTCTTCAAAATAGGCAACTACATGCACTTTGTGAATCTGAGCATGGCCAATCCAAGCAGAGGGTCAGGTCTTGCTGCCTCAGGGATAAAAAAGATGGGGCCTGTGTGTTGTATTTGCTTTCCAGATTTTTGGCTTATGTTGCACCCTTTTGCAGAAGTAAACTTTGCCTTGCTGAATTCCTTTTGAGTTTTGTCCTTGTTCCTACACAGCACCTCAACATGCTGAGACATTCCTAACATCATAGACATAAATTGTGGCCAGAGTGCTGTTATTGCTATGAGATTAGCTTGAAGTAGTGATTGAGTTTGGGCTGTAGGTATGTATGGCTCAATTGGAACTTGCTATAATATGCCTCTTAACAAGTGTGACCTTGGGGTCTTGGGTTAGTTATCTTTACACTCGAGGGGACATTGAAACTGTTGGTTGTCACAGTGGGCTAGTCTGGAATAGAGAAAAAGCAAAACAATAAGTTGTTATGAAAAATTATTGCTAGTCCAGGTGAATTTGTTAAAAATCTTTTAAAATAAGAATGTTGGAGCTGGGCTGGGAATATGGCCTAGTGGCAAGAGCGCTTGTCTCGTATACATGAAGCCCTGGGTTCGATTCCCCAGCACCACATATATAGAAAATGGCCAGAAGTGGCGCTGTGGTTCAAGTGGCAGAGTGCTAGCCTTGAGCAAAAAGAAGCCAGGGACAGTGCTCAGGCCCTGAGTCCAAGGTCCAGGACTGGCAAAAAAAAAAAAAAAAAAAAAAAAGAATGCTGGAGCTGTAATCCTAGCTACTTGGGAAGAGATCTGAAGGATCATGGTTAAAAGCCAGTATGGGCAGGAAAGGCTGTGAGACTCTTATCTCCAATTAATCAGCAGAAAACCATAATTGGTGCTGTGACTCAAGTGGTAGAGTGCTAGTCTTGAACTGAAGAGCTCAGGGACAGCACCTAGGCCCAGAGTTTAAGCCCCACCACCACCAACAAAAAAATAATGTTGATGGTGGGGACGTGGAGGAGGAATGATTGGATGGAGAGGTTTTATAGAGTAGATGATGGAATGTGAGGCAAGAAGATGTCTCTTTGGTCAACTTGGTGAAACTTACTTGCAGGAACTGACAATGTTATGCTCTTAAGAGTTTGTGCCTAAATAAATATATATAGTCTTATGTCTTATTTTATTTTATTTTATTTTTTTGGCCAGTCCTGGGCCTTGCACTCAGGGCCTGAGCACTGTCCCTGGCTTCTTTTTTGCTCAAGGCTAGCACTCTGCCACTTGAGCCACAGCGCCCCTTCTGGCCATTTTCTGTATATGTGGTGCTGGGGAATCGAACCCAGGGCCTCATGTATACGAGGCAAGCTCTCTCGCCACTAGGCCATATCCCCAGCCACTGTTATGTCTTAATATAAGGTATTCCTGTGGTTTAGTTTACATTTATTGCCGTTTTAGGAGAAATTAAACATTCTTTTCATTTAAACAAATCTTTGTGTGTCTTGAACGCATCTCCTCACTAAAGCATTCTACCACTGAGTCACATCCCTAGACTTAAAAACAAAATCTTTTTTTTTATAAGTCATGTTTATTTTATTTATTTTTTTTGTAATTTATTTATTAAACAAAATTTTTTTGACAAGGTGTTGTGCAAAAAGGGTACAGTTACATAGTGGGGCAGTGTGTACATTTCTTGTGATATCTTTTTTTTTTTTGGCCAGTCCTGGGCCTTGAACTCAGGGCCTGAGCACTGTCCCTGGCTTCCTTTTGCTCAAGGCTAGCACTCTGCCACTTGAGCCACAGCGCCCCTTCTGGCTGTATTCTGTATATGTGGTGCTGGGGAATTGAACCCAGGGCCTCATGTATACGAGGCAAGCTCTCTTGCCACTAGGCCATATCCCCAGCCCTCTTGTGATATCTTACACCTTGTTTTTCTTTCCCTTCCCTAGGTCAGGTAGACATATATACAATACACAATGTACCAAGAACATATACAGTAGCCACATGACCTATGCCAAAGAAAATTCGCCTAGGGCTTTAAATGTAATGTCGACATTAGACAGTATGTCGACAGTAGTCTTATATGAACGTAAATACATAGGTTTTGAGCTATTGTATTCCACTGAGAGGTCAATTTTTGACCTTTATATGTTGAGTAGTTGTTTGGTTTTAGTTACATAGTGTTGGGTCGCTGACCCAATCCTGTGGGAAATACCATTTGACAAGCAGTTTTTGGTTTCAGAGACCTGGTCTCTACTGTCTCTCTGTGACCCCATCTTAACAGTCATATATCAGGGAGATCATGCCCCTTTGTAAAAACAAACTCTTAATAGTAAAGATTATACATGAATTGAAATACTTAATTGATACAGATTTTTAAGTAAGAATCTGAAAAACTGAAATATAAAGCTGCGAAATATGGGCTGGGGATATGGCCTAGTGGCAAGAGTGCTTGCCTCGTATACATGAGGCCCTGGGTTCGATTCCCCAGCACCACATATACAGAAAATGGCCAGAAGTGGCGCTGTGGCTCAAGTGGCAGAGTGCTAGCCTTGAGCAAAAAGAGGCCAGGGACAGTGCTCAGGCCCTGAGTCCAAGCCCCAGGACTGGCCAAAAAAAAAAAAAAAAAGCTGCGAAATGTAATGTTAGATAGTATATTTATCGTTTAAGTTTTGCTAAATTTTCCAACAGAGAATGTTAAAACCAGCCAGGCATCAGTGGCTCATGCCTGTAATCCTAGCTACTCAGTGGTCTGAGATCTCAGAAACACAATTCAAAGCCAGCCCATGCAGGAAAGCAAAGGGGGGATAAAAGCTTGTAGTTGTGGCTCAAGTTGTTGAATGTTAGCCTTGATCACAAAAGCTCAGGGACTGATACCAGGCTCTGAATTCAAGCCCTAGGACTTGCACACACATCCCAAAAGAATATTAAAACCTTGAATTCTATTTGTGAGTAATTTGGATACAAAGTAGAAAGTTGACCTGGGCACTTTTCAAGAGGCTGAGACTCAGAGGATAAAGTTAGAGGCCAGCCTGGGCAGAAAAGTCCACAGACACTACCGCTAATTAACCAGCAGAAAGCTGGTCTGTAGGCTGTAGCTTAATAGGTAGAGTTCTAGCACAGTAAGTGCAAGGCCCTGAGTTCAAGCCCAATTAAAAATAATGTAGAAAGTTGCCTGGAAGTATGGCTTAAGTGGAACCAGTGGTAAAGAGCCTGCTTATGCTTAGCACATGTGAAGCCCTAACTTCAAACCCTAGTATCTCAAAACAAAAAACAAAAAACAAAAGAAACAAACCAACCCCCAAAAAACCCAAACCCTATGACTTCATATATACATTTCACTTGAAAATAGGTTGAACATACGACCAGGCCTAGGATGAGCATTGAGTTAGGTTGTCGATTTATTGTATTCTTTTGGAAATTGAAGTTTATAGATATTTTAACCAAATTAGAATGTCCTATGTCCAAGAAAGAAAAATATTTTAGGCAGGATTTCCTTGTGTAGTCTAGACTGGCCTTGAACAAGATCCTCCTGCCTCGCCCTTCAAATTCTGGGAGAACACAAACACACACACACACACACACGTATATTATTTTATTTATTATTATTATTTTTTTTTTCAGGTCATGGGGCTTGAACTGGGGCCTGAGTGCTGTCTTTGAGCTTTTTTTTACTGAAGGCTGGTGCTCTACCACTTTAAGCCACAGCTCCACTTCCAGTTTTGGGGTGGTAATTGGACATAGCCTCCTGGACCTTTCCTCCCTGGGGCTGGCTTTGAATTGAGATCCTCAGATCTCAGCTTACTGAGTTGCTTAGGATTGGTGGCCTGAATCCCTAGCACCTGTCTTAACTGCTTTAATTATTTTTTTGTCCATACTGGGATTTGAATTCAGGTTATTTGCTTAGCTGATGCTTTACCACTTGAGCCACATCTCCAGTTTAGCTTTTTTCTGTTCATTTTGGAAATGAGATCGCACGAACTTGTGTGCTGGGGGTTGGCTCTGAACTGTGATCTTCTAGATCTCAGTCTCACAGGCATGAGCTTCTGGGGCTTAGCAACTTTTTTTTTTCTTCTTTAAATTGTAAGAAACTATGCTAGGCCTGCTGGTGCCGACTGTAATCAAGATCAGGAGGGAGGCTTGTGGGTTAGAGACCACACTTGACCACCTAGTGAAACCCCAGCTCATAAAACCAGAAGGGAGGTTACTATTGCTGAGTTTATTTTTGGTGGCAGTACTGGGGCTTGAACTCAAACCTATATTCTTTTTCTTTTTTTCTTTTTTTTGGCCAGTCCTGGGTCTTGAACTCAGGGCCTGAGCACTGTCCCTGGCTTCTTTTTGCTCAAGGCTAGCACTCTACCACTTGGGCCAAAGCTCCACTTCTAGCTTTTATCTATCTGTCTATATATGTGCGGCTCAGAAATTGAACCCAGGGCTTCATGTATACGAGGCAAGCACTCTGCCACTAGGCCATAGTCCTAGCCCCTCGGGCTTACATTCTTGCATGACCTTTTCTCTCATGTCTGTCACTCCATCCCTTGAGCCATAACTCTACTTCCAGCTTTTGGCTGGTTATTTGGAGATGTGAGTCAAGAGAATTTGTCTGCCTAGGCTGATTCCAAACTAGAATTTTCAAATCTCAGCCTCACGAGTAGCTAGGATTGAAAACATGAGTCACCGGTGCTTTTGAAGCTTATATTTTAAACTTTTTTTTGCCGGCCCTGGGCCTTGAGCTCAGGGTAACTCGGCTTGGTTGCCGCCCCTATGCTTCTTTGGCTCAAGACTAGTGCCCTACCACTGGAGCTATATAGTACCACTTCTGGCTTTTTCTGTGATAAATTGGAGGCAGGAGTTTCATGGACTTCCTGGTCTGGCTAGCTTCAAAGCGATCCTTAGATCTCAGCATCCTGATAGCTATGATTACAGGTGTGAAATAATCATAATAAAATAATTGATATTTTTCAGATAGTTTCTGTGTGTATGTGGGAGGTGGTAATGGGGCTTGGACTTAGAGTCTTGTTGCTGTCCCTGAGCTTCTTTTGCTCAAGGCTAGGATTCTACCACTTAAGCCACACCTCTACTTCTGACTTTTTGGTGATTGGAGGAAAGTCTCACAGTCTTTCCAGCTCATGCTGGCTTCAAATCATGATCCTTAAACCTCAGCCTTCTGAGTAGCTAGGATTACAGGTGTAAGGCCACCCGTGCGCTCAGCTTCCTTTGTTACTGATTTCTAGTTTTATTTCCCTATGGTTTGATGAGGTAAAAGAAATTGTTTCAGGGCTGGGAATATGGCCTAGTGGCAAGAGTGCTTGACTCGTATACACGAAGCCCTGGGTTTTTCCCCAGTACCACATATATAGAAAATGGCCAGAAGTGGCGCTGTGGCTCAAGTGGCAGAGTGCTAGCCTTGAGCAAAGAGAAACCAGGGACAGTGCTCAGGCCCTGAGTCCAAGGCCCAGGAGTGGCAAAAAAAAAAAAAAAAAAAAAAAGAAATTGTTTCAGTTGTTTTTTGTTTGTTTGTATTTGTTAAGATTTGCTGCATTGCTAAATTGTAACTATTTTGGGGAAAATAACATAGGCTAAGAAGAATGTGTGTTGGCACATCTGTTGGATGGAATATCATGTTAGATGTTTGTTAGCTCTACTTATTGGTGGTGCAACTTAACTGGTTTCTTTGTTTATTGTTTAGTCTAGATGATCTGTCAGTGATAGTGAGGTATGGTTGTGTCTAGGCCTATCTAGCCAATTATTATTTTGGTGGTGCTACTAGGATTTGGCTCTATGTTTGTTACAAGGCAAGCACTCTACCATTCTAGCCTGTCTGTCCCTTTGTGCCCATTGTTTGCTTTATGAAATGGACTACATCAGTGGTGAGTGCATATACATATTTACAACCCATAGTTTTCTCATTCTAGGTATGCTTGTGTTGAACCACTGAAGTACATACCTCCAGCTCTTAGTTTCTTTGAGACATGATCTGAAAGACTTGCCATGTAACCTAGGGTCAAACTTATACTTCTGGTGTTGGGATTACAGGCAATGGGTTGAGCCACAGCACCACTTTCAGCTTTTTCTGTGTGTGTGGTACTGAGGAATTGAACCTAGGACTTGCGAATGCTAGGCAAGCACTCTACTACTAACAAGGCCACATTCTCAGCTCCTCTTGGTCAGTTCTTTTGCTCACATCTGGTACTCTGCCACTTAAGCCACATCTTCAGCCTGGCGTTTTGCTAGTTATTTTGGAGATGGAGTCTTGTGGATTCTTCTACATAGCCTGGCTTCAAACATCTATCCTCTAGATCTGAGCTTCCTCCATAGCTAGAAATACAAGTGTGAGCTACCAGTGCCTGGTTGGATTCCATATTTTTAAGCTATTTTGTCACTTTTAGTCTTTTAGTTAGTGAATAAGACTGCTTACAAAAATTTTTAGGGTTATTGTTGGAATCTTAAGTACTAATTCTTTTTTGTCTTCAAGGTTTGGTGGTTAGCAGAGTTACTGTTTGATTTTTTTTCTCAATTTTTTAAAAAATTTTATTGACAAGGTGATGTACAGAGGGGGTACAGTTACATGATAAGGTAGTGAGAACAGTTCTTGTCATTTATTACACCCTCTCTCATTTTCCTTTCCCTTCCCTAGTTCAGGTAAACATATATACAATGTCCAGTGCAGCATAATCATATACAGTAACCTCATGGGGTATGCCAAAGGAAGTTCACCTAGTACATTAAACATAACGACAATAAAATCCTCCTGTTTCTTTCTCCCCAATTCTTATCTGTTGTAGTGAGATTTCTTTTTTTTCTTCTTTTTTTTTGTCTTTTTTGGTACTGGGGATTGAACCCAGGATGTTACACTAGCTGCTAGGCAAGCACTTTACCACTGAGCTGCATCCCAGCCTGAGATTCTTACTCTTTTTTTTGGCCAGTCCTGGGGCTTGGACTCAGGGCCTGAGCACTGTCCCTGGCTTCTTTTTGCTCAAGGCTAGCCCTCTACCACTTGAGCCACAGCACCACTTCTGGCTTTCTCTTTTTATGTGGTACTGAGAAATGGAATCCAGGGCTTCATGTATGCTAGGCAAATACTCTACACTAAGCCACATTCCCAGCCTTCCTTCCTCTTGTGTAGCATTTCTTCAAGAATCTCCTGCAGTCATGGCTTAGTAGTCATGAATTGCTTCAGTTTATGCTTTTCTTTGAAGATTTCAGTTGTGTTTTAAGGTATAATTTTGGTGGATTTAGCAGTCTTGTTTCAGTGCTTGAAATGCATCAGCCTGCTTTCTTGGCCTTTAGGATTTCCACTGAGAGGCTTACTATTACTCTTTTCTTTTTCTTTTTTTGGCCAGTCCTGGGCCTTGAACTCAGGGCCTGAGCACTGTCCCTGGCTTCTTCCCGCTCAAGGCTAGCACTCTGCCACTTGAGCCACAGCGCCGCTTCTGGCCGTTTTCTGTATATGTGGTGCTGGGGAATCGAACCTAGGGCCTCGTGTATCCGAGGCAGGCACTCTTGCCACTAGGCTATATCCCCAGCCCCTTACTATTACTCTTGATAGGTTTTCCTTTGCAAGTAAACTAATACTTTTTTCTCCTTTCAGCTTTCACATTTTTTCTTTGTTCTGAGCACTTGTCATTTTAACTACAATACAATATGGAGACTTTTTTGTTTTAGTCTTTTTCTTATTGTCAAGGAGATCTACAGAGGGGTTATAGTTACATACATAAGATAGTAAAGCACATTTCTCGTCAAACTTGTTACCTCTGAGAGGTGATGTTTTGTTTTCTGGTTCTTTTAAATTTAATTTATTTATTTTATTGTCAAATTGATGTACAAAGAGGTTACAGTTTCATATGTTAGGCCAGGTTTTTTTTTTTTTTGCCAGTCCTGAGGCTTGGACTCAGGGCCTGAGCACTGTCCCTGGCTTCATTTTGCTCAAGGCTAGCACTCTGCCACTTGAGTCACAGCGCCATTTCTGGCCATTTTCTATATATGTGGTGCTGGGGAATTGAACCCAGGGCCTCATGTATACGGGGCAAGCACTCTTGCCACTAGGCCATATCCCCAGCCCATAGGCCAGGTTTTTGTGGGTTTTTTTTTTGCCATATTTATTTGGAATTCTCAGTACCTATGGTACTTGGTGTCCGTTTCTTTCCTTACATTTGGAGGAAATTTTCTTCTATAATTTTATTAAATGTGTGTGTGTGTGGTTGTCTATATTATATCTTCAGTTTCCTCTTCTATACCACAGATTTTTAGGTTTATCTTTTAACATTTTCCTAGAGATCTTGAATATTGTATTTGTGGTTCCCTTTCCCTTGCTTTTTTTTTTTTCCTATGTGAATGTATTGTTTGGTGTAGTTCATTGATGTTGCTTTCTGTTGAATTTTTATTTGACTTACTGAACTTGTCCAAGGTTTGTTTGGTTTGTTTCGCAATCTCTTTTAGCTTAATTTCTTGTCCAAATTGTTAATTACCTGTCTAAACCTTAATTTGACTCTGATTTCCTCCAGCTGTTCATTTGAACTCTTGAGGCCAGCTGTTTTTAAATCATTCTGAATTCTTGGTCTGGCATTTCACCCATTGAATATTTTGGCCTTAGTTATTAAACATGACCTAGAAACATGTGGGGCTTGGGTGGCTTATACCTATAGTCCTAGCTACTCAGGTGGTTGAGATCTGAGGATTACAGTTTAGCCAGCCCTGGGGCAGCAAATCTGTGAAACTCTTATCTCCAATCTCCAATTAAAACAACAAAAACTGAAAGTGAAGCTATGGCTCCAGTTGATAGAGTATTAGCCTTGAGTACAAAAGCACAGCCATAGTGCTCAGGGCCTGAATTCAACTCCCAGGACTGGCACAAAAAAAATTTCAAAAGAGTTACGGAACTTTCTGAGGAGACATGTTGCCATTTTTCATGTGTTTGTACCAGTTCTGGTCTTGAACTCAGGGCCTATGCGCTCACATCTAGTTATTTTTGCTTAAAGCTGGTGTTCTACTACTTGAGCCACGGTTCCAGATGCTTTTTGGCAGTTAGTTGAAGAAAAGAGCACACTACCACTTGAGCCACAGCACCACTTTTGGCCTTTTCTATATATGGTGGTGCTGAGGAATCGAACCCAGGGCTTCATGTATATGAGGCAAGCACTCTACCACTAGATCATACCCTCAGCCCTTTTTACAGCTAGGCATGTATGTATGTATCTATGTATGTACATCAAGTCAGTATGGGGCTTGAGCTTGGGGCCTGGCCACTGTCTCTGAGCCTTTTTTTGCCCTCTACCACTTGAGCCATAGTACCACTTCCAGTTTTTGAGTGGCTAATTGGAGATAAAAATCTCATGGGACTTTTCTGAACATGAATTCTCAGATCTCAGCTTCCTGGGTAGCTAGGATTACAGATGTGAGCCACTGGTGCCTGGCTCTACTACCTTTTATTTGGAGGTCTTTGTGAACTGTCATCTTTTGAATGCTTCATTTCCTGTGTCTTTCACAGATGAGAAAATGAATCACTATAATAGTGACAACATCACAGCAAACCAGACAGAATTCCTAAAGACAATGACTATACCACTAATAGCTACAGAAATGATGGTGGCAAATAATGTAGAATAAACTATGAAGCTAGGAATTAATAAAGGTAAAAGGAATACTGAAAGCATGAAATAAAGGAGTGGCAAATAAAAAAGAAGAAACAAGTAAAAAGAGCAAAAAAGGAAAAGAATATGAGGAAAAGGAAGAGAAGAATAATACTTAAAAAATGAATACAAAGTAAAGAAAGATATATAAATAAAGAACCTAAGCTGAAATACAAAGTAAAAATACAAGAGGATATTAATAGATTAAAATAGCACTTAAAGATAGGTTTTTTTTTTTTTTTTTTGCCAGTCCTGGGGCTTGGACTCAGGGCCTGAGTGAGCACTGTCCCTGGCTTCTTTTTGCTCAAGGATAGCACTCTGCCACTTGAGGCACAGTGCCATTCTGGCCTTTTCTATTTTTCTATATATGTGGTGCTGAGGAATTAAACCTAGGGCTTCATGTGTACGAGTTGAGCACTTTTGCCACTAGGCCATATTCCCAGCCCAAAGACAGTTTTTTAAAAAGTGAAAAAATACACTTTTTTTGGCCAATCCTGGGGCTTGGGACTCGGAGTCTGTCCCTGGCTTCTTTTTTGCTTAAGGCTAGCACTCTACCTCTTGAGTCGCAGCACTACTTCTGGCTTTTTCCATTTATGTGGTGCTGAGGAATCGAACCCGCTGCTTCATGCATGGTAGGCAAGCACTCTACCGTTGAGCCACATTTCCAGCCTTAAACACGTCTCTTGAGGTCCTGTAATGTTGGGATCTGGCAGGTTTGAAATGGAAGGTAGAGGGATAATGGATTGTAACTAGAGTCTTGTCTTTCTTCTCTGTTCCTACTACTAATTGATACTATTAGATAGATAAACGTTGGGTTGGGAATGTTGTCAGTGTCAGGCTGCATTCACTTCAGAACCTTCCTGTTGCTTACTAGAAACTTCTGGCCACAAGAAACTTAGGTGCTTCTGGTGTTGGGAAACTTTCACATACTCCAGTAGGACTCCTCCCCCCCAGTTCATGCGCCCATAGGCAACAAATATCCAAGCCAAGGAGTCACTGGGTTAGAGAGTAGGGGAAGCAAACAGTACTAAGATCTGCACTGGATGGGGAGAACCAATGGAACATTCCCTGACACTGCCTGCTGGTTTCAGTGCTTTTGGACTCTAAAGTTAGTAGCAAACAGCCCTGTGAGAGGAAAAATGTTGCAGAAATTCAGAGATCCTAGAGACCTGGACTCAAAATTCTTTTTTTTTTTGGCCAGTCCTAGGCCGTGAACTCAGGGCCTGAGCACTGTCCCTGGCTTCTTTTTTGCTCAAGGCTAGCACTCTGCCACTTGAGCCACAGCGCCCCTTCTGGCCATTTTCTGTATATGTGGTGCTGATGAATCGAACCCAGGGCCTCATGTATACGAGGCAAGCACTCTTGCCACTAGGCCATATTCCCAGCCCCTGGACTCAAAATTCTTAAGTCCTACTTGGCAGCAGTCCCCATACTTTAGTGAGGCAACTCCACAGGCTGAGCAATCTGCAGGTTCAGAGCTCTCAGTTGCCATAGTAATCTAACAAGATATCAGGGCTTGATCCTTGCTACACAGAGTGGAGATATTTGGTGTCTCCACAGCAGAGCCTGAGGTCCCTGCTGCTTGCTTATTAACCTCAGTGGGTCAGCAGCTGACTCATTTCTGTCCATGACTGCCACTTGTGGCCATCTTCCATTCATACCCTCTGGCAGGATATACCAAAGCTCTCTGATTTGTTTCTTCTGATTCTTTTGAGGTGACCAGAATAACTTAGTCTCAAACACCTTGCCTCTCAAGGTGGCAGCGGGTTTGGGTACAATGAATTTCTTCAGTGCTAGCTTGCCACATAGGAGTTCATGTTGCACCAAATCATAAGACTGGATTTAACACTAAGAGAACTGTTGGTTTCTCCTGTGGCTTAGATTTTGTTGCCGTAAAGAGCTGCCTGACTTGCCTTGTGCTTGTGACTTTGGCTTCCCCCCTCTTAGGAACAAGGGTTAGTACTGCTAACTGCTTCCTACTTCTCTCAGGATCTCTTTTTGTTGTTGTTTCTTCATGCTTTTTAGCAATTGTTATCTCTTTCTTGATTCCTGGTGCTTTGAACATAGTTTAACCTTTTTTTTTTTTTTTATTTTGGCCAGTCCTGGGCCTTGAACTCAGGGCCTGAGCATTGTCCCTGGCTTCTTTTTGCTCAAGGCTAGCACTCTGCCACTTGAGCCACAGCGCCACTTCTGGCCGTTTTCTGTATATGTGGTGCTGGGGAATCGATCCCAGGGCCTCATGTACACAAGGCAAGCAGTCTTGCCACTAGGCCATATCCCCAGCCCCTCTTAACCTTTAACCTCATAATTTCTTGAGTATGTTGCTCAAGACAGGCAACCCCACTTCCCAACTTTTTGGTGGTTAATTGGAGATAAAAGAGTCACAGACTGTCCTATCCAGGCTGGTTTTGAACCAAGACTCTTGAATCTCAGCCTCTTTAGTAAAGATTACAGGTGTGAGCCATGGCGCCTGGCTATTTTTTTTTTCTTTTTTCGTTTGTCATCAAAGGTGATTTGTAAAATACTGTTTCAGCATCCTTGCATGATTTTTTTTTTTTTTTTGGCCAGTCCTGGGCCTTGGACTCAGGGCCTGAGCACTGTCCCTGGCTTCCTTTTGCTCAAGGCTAACACTGCCACTTGAGCCACAGCGCCCCTTCTGGCCATTTTCTGTATATGTGGTGCAGGGGAATCGAACCCAGGGCTTCATGTATACGAGGCGAGCACTCTTGCCACTAGGCCATATCCCCAGCCCCCTTTTTTTTTTTTTGCCAGTCCTGGGCCTTGGACTCAGGGCCTGAGCACCCTCCCTGGCTTCTTCCCGCTCAAGGCTAGCACTCTGCCACCTGAGCCACAGCGCCCCTTCTGTCCGTTTTCCATATGTGTGGTGCTGGGGAATCAAACCCAGAGCTTCATGTGTAGGAGGTAAGCACTCTTGCCACTAGGCCCTATTCCCAGCCCGCATGATTTTTCTTTTGTATACTAATCTGATGTATTCCGTTAATGAATATTCAGATCTTAAACCAAGTTTGGATTTCTGGCATAAATTCTACTTGGTAATAGTATATAATTTTTTTTTATGTTGCTCAATTTAGTTTGCTAGTATTTTGTTGAAGAGTTTTATATTGTAAGAATTACTTGTTTGTCTATAGTTCTGGCTTTAAAATCAGGGTAAAACTCCACATGTAAAATTAACTTGGAGATATTTGAGCTTCCTGTTTTGTTGTTGTTGCTGTTGCTAGAGCCGAAATGGTTTTAGTTCTTCCTATGTTTGTCAAGTAAAATTCATCAGTAATGGTATTTGGGCTGGGGCTTTTATTTGTGTGTATTGTTTGATTGCTAATTCAACTTCATTTATTTTATTCTTAGCCAGATTTTCTATTTGAGTCAGTTTTGGTAGTCTGTCTTTCTAGGACTTTGTATTAAGTTATCTAACTTGTCAGATTATAGTCATTCATATGGTACTCTGTAATATTTCTACTTCAATAGAGTTGATAATACTGTCTTTCATTTCAGAATCTAATAATCTTTTTTCTTTTCTTGCTTAATATTAGCTGAATGAAAAGTGTTTAGGAACTAGCTTTTTTAGTTCACTTTCTCTGTCATTGAGTGTTTTGTAGGGAAGCTTTGCTTATTTTTCTGCTTGTTTGCCAATGTCTACTTTTTGCTACTTCTTCTTTTCATCTTGCTTTTAGGGAATTCCCTGAAAGTTATTGTTGATTTTCTCTGGCTCTCCCAGCTCATAACATAATCAACTCCATGTGTCTTTTCCCACAGATGGATACTTGTCTGTGTGAATCTCATTTTTCTAGCTTTTAATCTACTTAACCAAAGAAAAAACAAAACCAACCCTTGCTCTTCACTGTTTTTCATTTTATTTTTTTTTTTCACGAAAAGCTTTAATTAGGGGGCTGGGGATATGGCCTAGAGGCAAGAGTGCTTGCCTGGTATACATGAGGCCCTAGGTTCGATTCCCCAACACCACATATACAGAAAATGGCCAGAAGTGGCGCTGTGGCTCAAGTGGCAGAGTGCTAGCCTTGAGCAAGAAGAAGCCAGGGACAGTGCTCAGGCCCTGAGTCCAAGCCCCAGGACTGGTCAAAAAAAAAAAAAAGCTTTAATTAATGATTCTTTTACAAGTAGAGCAAAAAACATACAGGTGTCATCTCCATTTTTTTCTGCTGTTAAATATTAAGAAAAATAGGCATTTGGAGTAGTTAACGTAGAAACATCAGTTAGTTATCTCTGTTAGATTGTACAGTTTATATAATAAAATATTATATGCATATTTTATTTTCCTGTAGTCAGTTTTGGTCACTCTTTCCTTCTGTAATATAGGGTGTAAATAAGAGTGATTAGCCATATTGTCTGGATTTGGATATGCATTCTTTCATTCATTCATTTGTGCATGCCAGTCCCAGGGCTTGAATTTAGACCCTGGGCATTGTCTCTGAGCTCCTTTTGCTCAAGGCTAGCATTCTACCACTTGAGCCACTTCTGGCTTTTTCTGTTGATGTGATACTGAGGAATCAAACCCAGGGTTTCATGCATGCTAGGCAAAAGTACTCTACCAGTAAGCCATATTTATTCTCAGCCCTAGATTTGGGTTTTTATGCCCTTAGGAAGTTACATGACTTCAGCTTCTCCTGTTACGTGAAGTAGTTAATAATGTTTTGGCTCTGCCTTTGCTACTCTCTACTCAGGAGACTGAAGCAAGAAGAGTGCAAGTTGAGGAGACCATCATGAACAACTTAGCAGGATGCCATTTTTAAATAAATAATGCTTCACAAAAGATATCATTATATTCAATGAGTTAATGGAAGATTCAAATTCCTTGAAATGTTCTGAGCATATAGCAAGAACTCATTGTTAGAGTCCGTATTATTACAAATGTTTCACCCATAATAAAGACATATAAATTACAAGTTTCCTCAATTATATGAGAGTTGAACTGTAGAATAATTTGTTTTATATTACTTCAAAATCAGACATCTAAGGTTACCTTAAAACCAAAAGTGACCTGTAATCCTAGCTATTCAAGAGGGTTGCAGTTCGAAGCCAGCCCAGGCAGGAAAGTCTGAAAAATTTATGTTCAATTAATAAAAAAAAAAAGGAAAAAAATACTTTTTGGGGGCTGGGAATGTGGCTTAGCAATAGAGTGCCTAGCATGCATGAAGCTCTATGGGTTCCATTCCTCAGCACCACATACATAGAAAAAGCTAGAAGTGGTGCTGTGGCTCAAGTAGAGTGCTAGCCTTGAGCAGAAAGAAGCCATGGACAGTGCTCAGGCCCTGAGTTCAAGCCCTAGGACTGGCAAAAAAAAAACAACAAAAAAAAACTTTTTTTGATAATTCCCATTTTGATATTATGAAATCTGAACTACCTTATTTATTTATTTATTTATATTAATTGAACATACATTTTTTTACAAGGTGTTGTGCAAAGAGAGTGCAGTTACATAGTAGGGCAGTGTGTACATTTCTTGTGATATCTTACAACCTGTTTTTCCATCCCTTGTCTAGGTCAGGTAGACACATATGCAATATACAATGTATCAAGAACATATACAGTGTCCACAGACTTGGTCTCTACTGTCTTTCCGTCTCCCTTTGTTAACAGTCATATCAGGGAGATCATGCCCCTTTGTTTTCTGTGTTCTAGGCTTGTCTCACTCAACATTATTTTGAACTACCTTATTTAATAATACTATTTGCTCATTTAACTTTTCTCTTCAGAATGCTGATGTCTCTAATGACTTGAATACCCCACTGAATTAGGTTTAATGGGTGTATCAAGTTGTACATTCCTCTACTGAGTCCCTCTTAACTAATGAGGTATTTTCGTGAAATGCCAATCTAATCATATTATGCTGTTAACTCAAAACAGCTGGGCTGTTTTTTTTTTTGGCGGGTTTCAAAATAAAAGCCAACTATTTTCACTATCTGCATGCTGTATACCCTGAGTTTTCTCATAATTTATGAGACTTAAACTCTTACTTTATAAATAAGAGTTTATTTTCATGGGTGAAGCTATTAGATCAGTTACGTCAAAAAAGTTCTTTGTAAGGTAATTTCAGGTAAACTCATTAGTCCCACTGTTGTGATTGTTATGATTGTCTTTTGTTTTCTAACATTTGTTTTGCTTCTTTCTTATTTAATTTTCTTTTTACCAGTATTGGAGCTTTAACTCAGGGCTTCAAAGTCTTGCTTGGCTTTTTTGCTCATAGATGGTCCTCTTGTCACTTGAGTCATGCTGGTAGTTCCAGCTTTCTGCTGGTTAATCGAAGATGAGGGTCTTCAGATTTGTCTCTGGAATTGGCTTCAAGCCTGTGTTGGCTTCAAATGGGGATCCTAAGATCACAATCTCCTGAGTAGCTAGTATTTACAGGTGTGAGCCACCTGCACCCATCTGTTTTTGTTCTTAGAATTACTAAATTCCAGATGTTATCTCTGTATCATTCTTCTAGTCAGGTAATAGTCTGTTAAGATGTTACTAGATTAATAAATAAAGCTTAAAAGATACTTCCAGGGATGTTAGACGTGAACTTGTATCTTTACTAACCAGACAGTATCTTTACACTAAGATATGTAGCTTAACAAGAGCAGAATGGCAGAGAGGGGCTTGACAGGATGAATGGAATAGCTTCTAGTAAACTTGTTGATACATAGATGTGAAGTTTGGACCTTTTCACTACTAGCGAATCCTGTTACTGAGAACTTTATTGTGGAAACTTTGTTTTTTAATTTCATTTATATTTCTTTTTGTGGGAATAGGAATATGCAAATTGTTGTATTTCACGTGACAGGTTGTGTTTCTCCTTAACATATATAATATGCACCCCTTTTTAAATTTCTCATGTTGGTAATTTGTGACATACCTTTTTTCTTTCTATTCTTGCTAGAGGGCTGTCAATTTAATTAGTTTAGCTTTTGTATGATTGTTTTCTAGTTATTTGATACATGAATAAATATTTGTGCATTTGCAGAGAAAACAGGTCTGCATCAAACAAACATGTGAATAGTAATTATTTTTTGTTTGCTTTTTTGCCAGTCCTGGGCTTGAACTCAGGGCCTGAGCACACTGTCCCTGGTTTCTTTTTGTTCAAGGCTAGCATTCTACCATGTAAGCCACAGCACCACTTCTAGCTTTTTCTATATATGTGGTGCTGAGGAATTGAACCCAGGCCTTCATGTATATGAGGCGAGCACTTTACCACTAGGCTGTATTCCTAGCCCTAGTCATTATTTTTTAGCGTTAACAAATCGAGAATTTTTCTTTAATGTATTTGCCTTTATTGAGATGACAAAATGCGTATGTGATGCTAAGAGTATTGGCTTAATAGTGCTTACTAAGAATATGCACAAAGCCTTAGATTCAGTTCTAGCCATTTCAAATATAAAATAAAACACATTTGTTAGTTTTTTGTTTTGTTTTTGTGTTTCTTTTTGCCAGTTCCAAGGCTTGAACTCAGGGCCTGGGCATTATCCCTGACCTTTTCCTCAAGGAGAGTGAGTACTCTACCACTTGACACACAGCACCACTTCCGGCCTTTTGTGTTATGTGGCACTGAGGAATTGAATCCAGGCATGCTAGGCAAGCACACTACCTCTAAGCCACATTCCCAGCCCTCTGCTAGTTTCATAGCCATAAATAATAGCAAAGTTTATTTATAATTACATCTACATGGAAACATTTAAAATATGGATGCTAGGCAAGCATACTACCTCTAAGCCACATTCCCCGCCCTATCTATGCTAGTTTCATAGCCATAAATAATAGCAAAGTTTGTTTATAATTACAGCTACATGGAAACACTTAAAATGGCTTTATTTTGTGAAGTCATAGTTGTGTTAAGTGAAGTAGCAGTTATTACAAAAGTGGCATAAAGCAACTTGGATTTATAATATAGAAGAAACAATTGATGGTTTAAACTATCAAGTCAGTTTGATTGTACATATAAGACAGACCTTTTTACTTGAGCTAGATATAAAAGTAGTGAAAGCTGGATTTGGGAACAAACTTGTAGTCTGAACAATTCAGAAGACTTAAGGCAGAAAGATCACTTGGGATCAGTGGTATAGGCAGGCTTTTGTACTATAGTAAGACACTGAATAAATGAGTGAGTTTATGAAGGAATAAATCTATTAAAACTCTGTACTTTGGTGCTAGGGATGTAGCTCAGCAGTAGAGCACGTGGCTAGCATGTACAGCCCCTGGATTTGATCCCCAGCAATGAATGTGTGGATGAATATAAAATTAATAGATTTAAAAATCTAATTTAACTTTATCCAATGTATGTAACTGTAACCCCTGTATACATCACCTCTATAATAACAATAAAATTTTTTTTAAATCTAGTTTGAATGGGTGGAACCCAAGACCTTATACATACTAGGCAAGTACTCTGCCATTGAGTACTCTACTCATTTCTACTCCCCCTTTTTGTGTGCCTGTATGTTGGTCCTGAGGCTTGAACTCAGAGCCTGGGTGTTGTCCCTGAGCTGCTTTTGCTCAAGGCTAGCATTCTACCATTTGAGCCACATAGCCACTTCTGGCTTTTTCTGAGTAGATTATTGGAGGTAAGAATTTCATGTATTTTCCTGCCAGGGCTGGGTTCGAACCATGATCCTCAGATCTCAGCATCCCAAGTAGCTATGATTACAGGTGTGAGCCGCTATTTCCCGGCCCAAAATTTGTTTTTAAAAAAAATATCAAAGAGCTCCCCAGTTATTATTAAGTACCATAGTTGATTGTATATTGTTCTTTTATGTTTTTACAGATGGTAGTAAAAACTTTTATGGATATGGATCAAGATTCAGAAGATGAAAAGCAGCAGTATCTCCCACTAGCCTTGCATCTTGCATCTGAATTCTTCCTCAGGAACCCTAATAAAGATGTACGTCTCCTTGTAGCTTGTTGTTTGGCTGACATATTTCGAATATATGCCCCAGAAGCTCCATATACTTCCCATGATAAACTTAAGGTAAATACAATCCTTACAAACTTTTACAAAAGTGAAAATTAACTTATTTTTGTTGTATAGTATATCTTTATGAGCATATTTTTATATTCTTGTAATTTTCATATTATTAGTTTTGAAACTTCAATTTTAATGTCTCCAAAAATGATCAGTGTTACTAAGAACTTTTGACAGGTAAAAATTATAAGTTATCTGTCCTTCAAGTTCATCACAAAGCCTAGGTGGCTGTTTCACATATTGATTGTAGATTAATAATAGTTTTTAAAACTGTGCTATACTAGAATTTACATGTTGAAATAGCTTTATTCCCCTATTGGTTTACTTAACAAGCAAAACTGTATGCTTACATTTGTGATTCTGTGTTTGTTCAAAATGTTTGAGGAACTTTTATGTTGATCCCTTGGATTGATTTCATTTTAGTAATATGAAAATAAAATGAAAAATTGAAATAAAAATTAATACAGTACATGAAAAATTAATATGAATAATAGAATCGATTATGCCATTTTTGGAACTTTTTTAATCTTTTGGACAACTTCTGGTAAATGCTGTAGGGTTCCCTCCCCATCTGTGGTTTTGCTTTCTATAGTTTTAGGCATGGTGACTATGGTCAAAAAGTAGTAAATGGAAAATTCCAGAAATAAATGATTCAGAAATTTCAGATATTACTGTTCTGTGGAAAATAATGAAATATGCTCTTCTGCTTCATCCTTTCTAAGATAAGAATCATATCTTTATCCTGTTCTACCCTGTATATGCTGCCTGACTTAATGGCTGTCTTGTTTATCAGATCTCAGTTATCAGAATTATAGCAGTGTTTTAAACGTTTATAACATACTGTTTTGTTTTCATTATTAATGTTAATCCTTTATTATACCTAATGTATGTATTCAACTGTCATAGGTATATGTGTATAGTGTAAAAAAGTATTGAGTTCACTATTGTCTAGTCTCTGGCATCAAGGGGAAATTATAGTAGTACAAAACTCACATTGTAGCATGTTGTTACTATTTTTAATTAAAACTTCTAAAGGAAGCTCAATTAGAAAGAGAAGTCTTGGGGTGGTAGCTCACATCTACAGTCTTAGAACTTTATTGGCTGAGGCTAGGGGATTGAAAGTTTATGTAGCCAGACTAGGCTACATAAGGACTCTGATTCAAACAAAATAAAAACAACAACACAAGAAGGAAAGCACTGTCATCATTCTTAAACTAGTTGGTTGCTTTAGTTTCATAGGTCTTTGTAGACGTACTTCAAATTCAAAACAGGGTAATGAAAATTGCTAATTATATGTAGAAAATAGTGAATTGGCTCATTCAGCTTCATTAAAATGAAGATAGTTATGCTGAGCGCTGGTGGCTCATACCTGTAATCCTAGCTACTCAGGAGGCTGAGATCTGAGGATTGCAGTTCAGAGCCAGCATCTGTGAGACTCTTATCTTCAATTAATCACCAGAAAATTGGAAGTGGTGCTGTGGCTCAAGTGGTAAAGTGCTAGCCTGGAGCTCAGGGACAGTGCCCAGGCCCAGAGTTGAAGCTCCATGACTGATTTCAAAACAAACAAAAATGAAGATAGTTATTTGACATGGAAGGATGAGGATTCTGAGTGATAAGAAAGTTATATAGTAGAAGTAATACATTTGAGTAAAACACAAACCCTGGCTTCTCAGAAAGAGAAAGGCTAAAGATAAGTATAATTTTTTTTGTTTTGTTTTTTTGCCAGTCCTGGGGCTTGAACTCAGGGCCTGAGCACTGTCCCTGGCTTCTTTTTCACTCAAGGCTAGCACTCTGCCACTTGAGCCACAGCGCCACTTCAGGCTTTTTCTTTATATGTGGTGCTGAGGAATCGAACCCAGGGCTTCATGTATACGAGGCAAGCACTCTACCACTAGGCCATATTCCCAGCCCCAAGATAAGTATAATTAACCATCTTTATTTTTGCTTCTGAAGGTTATAGTTTTGTTTGTTTTTATCTTTAGCAGTCATTTTGAGTAATGGACTTGGATAGTTCTAAGTTACTGGGCTAAAGGAGAGTTTTCTTTTATTGATGTTTGTAACAAATATATAGAGAAAATAGAGACTATTATGTGTTGTGAAGCCATAAGTATGTCTAAATTAATATGTTTTATTATTTTTTAACAGGACATATTTTTGTTTATTACCAGACAATTAAAAGGTTTGGAGGATACAAAGAGTCCACAGTTTAATAGATACTTTTATTTATTAGAGGTAAAAAACCCAATACTTTATTTCATAAATGTCAATTTTGTATACTAGTAAATTTTTGTATTTATAATATTAAATGAGCCTTTGTTTTACAGAAAGTCCACTTAGTAAAATACCTTTTACATTTACAAGGAAAAGAAAATCTTAGCTTGTTCCTTATATTTTGAAAAGATAACTGTATTCTAATGGGATGCAGAAGATTATTTTGAAACCAGCTTTCATCGTATTTTTTTGTATTCCTTTCTGATCTAAAATAGACATTCAGTGTTCTTTAACATGCTTTTTATATATGTATGTTATGTATAATGTTTATCAACCCGTAAGTAGTAGTATTAAATTTGAGAAAACACGGATGCTATCAAGTGTATGTCTTTTTAAAATGTAAGACTATTTAACACTTGTAGTTTATTCATTGTGTCATTATAGGCTCTAATACAGATTCCTAATTCTAAAAATTAAAATTTACTAGTGATAAAAATTTTAATTTACTAATGAGTTTACTTTTGTTTTGCTATTCTGTACTTATAATTCTGTACTTATAAAATTAATTATTTTTATTTATTCATTTAAGAATTTAGCTTGGGTTAAGTCGTATAACATCTGCTTTGAATTGGAAGATTGCAATGAAATTTTTATTCAGCTTTTTAGGACTCTCTTCTCAGTAATCAAGTAAGTTTCTTTAAAAATCATTTGTCTTTTTTAACCCTGTGTATATTGAAGTCTCTTATACTATAATTTGTGCTCAAAAATTTTTAGACTTGGGACTGGGAATGTGGCTTAGCAGTAGAGTGCTTGCCTACCATGCATGAAGCTCTGGGCTCGGTTCCTCAGTACCATATAAACAGAAAAAGCCAGAAGTGGCACTGTGGCTCAAGAGTTAGAATGCTAGCCTTGAGCAAAAAGAAGGAAGCCAGGGACAGTACTCAGGCCCCGAGTCTCAAATCCCAGGACTGGCAAAAAAAAAAAGATTTTAGACTTTTAAGGTTGTTTTCATTAGAAGTAGTAATATGAAGATGGAAAAAAAGGTTATCTTTGCCATTATACTACTGTTTTGAATTTATGATATAAATTTATTGGTTGCTGTGGAATAGTAGAGAAGTATTATGCAGAGCCCTTTTTTTGAAAAAACTTAGCTGGTAGAAGCAGTATCTTACAGTTGGAACATGAATGTCGTGAGATTTTAAGTCATGAAATAGTAAATTATGAGAGACATGATAGCCAAGTCCTTAAGCATACTGATTTTGATATCTTTCCATGTGTAAAGAAACCATTTGATACATGGTATGACAAATATGTCTGTTTCTCATCAGCTGCTCTCGACTATCTGCCTGTTTTGATAATTTTCTATGGTCTTCCCTTGGGAGAGTCAAAGTTCTTACATTCTTATTTATAGATTGGGGAAAGATGATAAGTCAACTTTTGTTTCATAGAAATAGGGAAGGTTGAATACAGGATGAGAGTGTTAGCTTTGGAATACATTCTTGGACAAAAGATCTCAGCATATTGTTTTTGTATTTTCCTTATAGTTAAGAAAGGATTTTTGCCAGGAGGCTGAGATTTAAGGATCATGGTTCAAACTAGCCTGGGCAGAAAAGTCCCTGTGAAACTCTTTATCTCCAGTTAGCCACCAGAAAATCAGAAGTGGAGTTGTGGCTCAAAGTGGCAATGTGCTAACCTTGAGCATAAGAGGTCAGGTATAGTGTGTAGTCCTACAATGAACCAAAAAAAAAAAAAGCCTCTTGGCCTGGGAATGTGGCTTAGCAGTAGAGTGCTTCTCGGCCACAGTGCTGCTTCTCTTTTTTGAGTAGTTGTTAATTGGAGATAAGAGTCTGATGAGGACTTTCCTGCCTGGGCTGGCTTGAACCAGGATCCTCATCTCAGCCCCTTGAGTAGCTGGGATTACAGGTGTGAGCCACCATCACCCAGCTAATTATCTTTTTAATAAATGATTCTGACCATACTTTCAAGTGTTCAGGAGCCATGTATTTGTAATGATTTGCATTATGGAGAACAATTTCATGCACATTTTTAATTAATTAATTTATCTATTTATTTGGCCAGTCCTGGGCCTTGCACTCTTGCCACTAGGCCATATCCCCAGCCCTTTATGTACATTTTTATGAAAAGTAATTGAATAGAATGTAAAATTAACATTGATCTAGAATAAACAGGAAAGGATTAGATAGACCTAATTTGAAGATAGAAATCTATGCAAATGATGGCATGAGGGGGAAAAAAAAACTTATGGTAGGATTTGACTACCAGTTGGCCATTAGAGTAAATGATGGAATAAGTAAAATTTTGTATTAGTTAACTTTTGCTATATAACAAAACAGCATAAAAACCAAACTTATGATCCCAGCTACTTGGAAGCCATAGATAGAGGATAGGAATTCAAGGCTGGCAAAGTTAACAGGAAACCCTAATTAAGATGGATGTGGTAGTGCAAATCTGTAATTCCAGCTGTTGGGCAGGCAGAGTAGGAGGATCTCAGTCAAAGGCTGGGCTGGGCAAAAATGGAAGACCCTGTCTGAATTAAACCCTACTACTTAAAAAAAAAAATAGGAGAAGGAAAAAGAAGCAAACCAACAAAACCCTACAATTTGATAGTGTAAGACAGCTACTATTTTATTTATGCTATGTTTTTGGTTAACAGTTATTTAGGTATGTTTTGGATTCTGCCCATGTTTGCAGTCCTTTTAGAACATTGGCAGTTGGTTGAGGTAAAAATACAACTAGTTTACTTGTTTTTTATTTTATCCAGCAAGCCAGGACAGTATCTTAATACACTGACTACGTTTTAGAAGTACCATGAAAGGACAAACCTCATTGCAAAAGAAATTTTTAAGCCTTTAGTTCCTTCTAAGTTTCATTGGTCAAGCCAGAAGCATAGGTAAATCCTTAGATATAAGGATTGGTCAAATAAGCTCCATATTTGGGTGGTAGGAACAACATTGTCATGGGATGTATGTTTCCCAGTGAGAACAATGCTCATTGTTCTCATACCTTAATTTTGGAGGCTTCTTTAAAAAAATTGAGAACTATCTCCTTCAATAACATCTTGTAAAATTACTGTTCTTACCCTTTCCTAACTATACATTTAAACCTGCCTCTCATTCGGTTCTTCCTCCTATTTTGTAATTCTTTTTTTTTTTTTGGCCAGTCCTGGGGCTTGGACTCAGGGCCTGAGCACTGTCCCTGGCTTCTTTTTGCTCAAGGCTAGTACTCTGCCACTTGAGCCACAGCACCACTTCTGGCCATTTTCTGCATATGTGGTGCTGGGGAATTGAACCCAGGGCCTCATGTATATGAGACAAGCACTCTTGCCACTAGGCCATATCCCCAGCCCTATTTTGCAATTCTTTCATCAGAAAAATCACTTCTTTTGGAGGGGTGGGGAGATCTGGTACTAGGGTTTGAACTCAGGACCCTGTAAAGCATGTGTCTTCCTTTAGCCACCCCTCCAGTTCTTTTTTCTGCCATTTCTGTTTTGTTTCATGCTGGTTTGTGAGCTCGAATTAAGAGCCTGGGCACTGTCCTAAGTTTTTTTTTTTTTTTTTTTTTAACTCAAAGCTACTACTCTACCACTTGAGCCACAATACCACTTCCTGCTTTTTGGTGGTTAATTGATGATAAAAGTTTCAGACTTCCCATGGTCTGGTTTTTAACCCTGATCTTTAGGTCTTAGCTTCCTGAGTTGGCTGTGATTACAGGTTGTGAGCCACTGGCATTTGGCTGTGCTAATTGTTTCTGAGATTAGTCTCCCTTTCCTAATGCATGCGTGGGTTACATTTTCCCTATTTTAGGCTTCTCATCACAGCTAGGATTGCAGGCACATGCTTCTGCATCTTATGAACTTAAGAAGGCATCTTATGAACTTTTCTGCCCAAGGTAGCTGCAAAAATGATCTTCCAAATCTCAGCTCCCCTCAGTAGGGAGCATTACAGGTGTAAGCAACTAGGTCTTGGCGTTTTTTTAAAATTTTGCACTTAATGAATCTGAAGAATGTTAATGTTGATCTAATTAAAATAATTAATGAAAGCCAGCTCCAGCAGGAAAGTCCATGACACTCATCTCCAATTTTTCCCTCTCTTTTTAAGTTACTTAAAACTTTTTTCAGGTAGTTATATATCAAAAGTAGGCCCTGGGTCTGTGTTGTTTTTAATCTCTAGTATTTTTCCCTTTACTTTTTTAAAAGTACATTTCTTTTTTTTTTTTTAAACACTATTATTTATTTATTTATTGCCAGTCCTTGGGCTTGAACTCAGGGCCTGAGCACTATCCCTGGCTTCTTTTTGCTCAACGCTAGCCCTCTGCCACTTGAACCACAGCGCCACTTCTTTTTTTTTTGGCCAGTCCTGGGCCTTGGACTCAGGGCCTGAGCACTGTCCCTGGCTTCTTCCCGCTCAAGGCTAGCACTCTGCCACTTGAGCCACAGCGCCACTTCTTTTTTTTTTTGGCCAGTCCTGGGCCTTGGACTCAGGGCCTGAGCACTGTCCCTGGCTTCTTCCCGCTCAAGGCTAGCACTCCGCCACTTGAGCCACAGCGCCGCTTCTGGCCGTTTTCTGTATATGTGGTGCTGGGGAATCGAACCTAGGGCCTCGTGTATCCGAGGCAGGCACTCTTGCCACTAGGCTATATCCCCAGCCCACAGCGCCACTTCTTGCCTTCCCTATATATGTGGTGCTGAGGAATCGAACCCAGGGCTTCATGTATATGAGGCAAGGACTCTTGCCACTAGGCCATGTTCCCAGCCCCCCTCCCCCCTTACTTTTAAGATAGTTTAAATTTATTTTTAGGCAATTATGTATCATAAATAGTAAAAAGAAGATTGTGTGTGCGTGTGCGCGTGCACTTAAGCTTCTGGGGTATGTGGGTTTATATTAAATTATATTCTTACTTTGTTAAAGTTTCAGGGATTAGTCCCTCTTCTCCATTCAGTGGGTTCTTAAAGTCAAGGAATGTCCTTGTGTGATCATTAAAAACTTGAAGATTATTTGAGCTTGATCTGTCAGTAGTTGTATCCCTTCTGATACATCACTTTTCAAACTCTAGTCTCTACTTTGGAGAATTTCAGGCCCTATGATGGCTTCCTGCCCATACAGCCTACACTTTTTCCAGGCAGTTGACCTGAAAATGACCAGGTTTTGTTTTTCCTTCTGGGGCGTATCTAATACCTGAAAGCTGTTGCATATGTTTTTCCCACTTTCTGGTTTCAGTTACAATCCTGCTTCTGTTAACATTCCTGTAGAAAAGTTAGTGATTGAGATTGCTGAAATAATGGATTTTTTCATCTTTTCTCCTATTTTCTAACCCTTACGTATATATGGATCAGAGAGCCAAGTACACAGATTTTTGTTTTGCCTTTCCTTGTTTTATCAGATTGAAAGTCTCTTATTATCCTCTCTCATGTATAGAACTTTATAGTTGATTATAATCTTGGCATTTTGTAAAAATATACAAGATATATTGGTGAAGAAATGAAAAGTTGACTTTGTCAAATTTGTAATATTGTTTCTGTGATAATTTTCTTACCAACTTTTAAGTTATACCCTTTTTTGTGCGTATGGAGGCTAGTTTGTGTGGGGGCTAATACTACAGGGACCTAGGTGCTTTTTCCGCTAAAGGCTGGTACTCTACCACGGGTGCCACAGCTTCACTTCCCCCTTTTGGTGATTAATTAATGACAATAAGAATTTGATGGACTTTCCTGCGGAGGTGAGGTTTGAACCCAAATACTCAGATATTAGCCTCCTAAATAGGATTACATAGGTGATCCACTAGTGCTCACTATAGTTTTGTGTTTTATCACTAAATACCAAATAGCTCAGTTATTCATGATACCATGTTAATTTTAAAGAGTTGCATGTGATTCCTAACTCTTAATTTAAGCCTTGTTGTCTTGTTATATATTTATATTAATAACATAGATGACATCATTGTTTTCTTTTCCCCTCTTTGGAGATGCAGATTTTGAAATGAGGGCCCCAGTACTTCAGAAGCAGATATTTATCCCTACCTACCTTTTGAGTCATGTAACCACCCAAGACATCAGTTATTTTTAATATATTTTTTCTCTTTTTATGTGTGTTAGGGATAAGAGCTATGTATGTTAGGATAAGTTAGTAAAGATGAGTGAATTGTAGAGAATGTGTGCTTTTTTAGAAATTCTTTTTTTTGTAAAATACTTTCCAAGACTATCTCACAGCTATTGCAGAACTCAACATAGAACCAAGGATACTTGACTACAGCCAAATTTGACATTGTGAGCATAGTTCTCAAGTGAAGAATCCTTTTTATATATCTGTGATTGTAATAAGCTGGGAAGTGTAGTTGGCCTGGCATAGCAGTACGTATCTGTAGCCCTAGCGTGTGGGTGGTTGAAATACAGGGTCACAAATTTAAGACCAGCTTGGGCTACATAATTAGAACCTGTCTCACAAGAAAACGCCATCACCCTCCCCCCAAAGAAAAAGCAATTAATGAAATAGTCAAATTTATATATTTTTTATAATCTCAGTTTTTTTTTTTTTAGCAATAGTCACAATAAGAAGGTACAAATGCACATGCTAGACTTGATGAGTTCTATCATCATGGAAGGCGATGGAGTTACTCAAGAATTATTGGACTCCATTCTTATTAACCTCATACCTGCACATAAGGTCTGTATATACTTTAAATATATTAATGATTAATATTTAAAGGTAATGCTAGATGCACAAATCAGTGTTTAGTTTTTGGCACTTTGCAATCCTATATGTAATTTTTCCTACTGCTATTTTCCAGAGTATTTATAGCTAGTATTTTTTAGAAAATATGCTCATTAAGATTGTATAAGATTTTCATTCAGGGCTGGGGATATGGCCTAGTGGCAAGAGTGCTTGCCTCGTATGCATGAGGTCCTGGGTTCAATTCCCCAGCACCACATATATGGAAAATGGCCAGAAGTGGCGCTGTGAGCAAAGAGCCTTGAGCAAAGAGAAGCCAGGGACAGTGCTCAGGCCCTGAGTCCAAGGCCCAGGACTGGCCAAAAAAAAAGATTTCATTCAGCTAAGTGCTACTTATTTTATGGGGACAAGAAATGTTTTGTGTTAATAGCTTATGAAAAACCTGGGAATTATAATGGTTGGGTTGTTGTCTTTTCTCTTTTATAACATAGATATGAAACATGGAAAATTAGATTTCTTCTGCTCTTTTAAAGTTTAAAATAGGGTCTTACTATGTAGATCGTGCTGCTGTCAAACTGGCAATCCTCTTACCTTAGTTTCCCCAAATTATGGCATTACAGGTGTGTACCTCTCTACGCAGTGGGAGTTTGAATTTCTTTTCAAGAACACTTATTGTACCTTTTCCTTGGGAACTTTAAAGAAAAGAATGAGGTTGAAGTGAGAGCATGTGGTTAATGTGGGGGGGGCGGGCGGTGATTTAGATCTGTCTCCATTCATCCTCATTGCCTTTTAAGGCTGTGATTTCCTGGGCTGGGGATATGGCCTAGTGCCAAGAGTGCCTGCCTCGGATACACAAGGCCCTAGGTTCGATTCCCCAGCACCACATATACAGAAAACCGCCAGAAGCGGTGCTGTGGCTCAAGCGGCAGAGTGCTAGCCTTGAGTGAGAAGAAGCCAGGGACAGTGCTCAGGCCCTGAGTCCAAGGCCCAGGACTGGCAAAAAAAAAAAAAAAAAAAAAAAAAAAGGCTGTGATTTCCTATGAACACCAAAGATTTCTACTCAAGCCTACCCTACCTACTGTTATTTACCTAATGCTTCTATTGTACATATTTACTGAAATAGGTGATTAATTTTGAATTCCTTCCATATCTAAGTGCTTATGCTTTATTAGTTCAAATGATTCTACCTGCCGAGCCAGCCAGCAGTGAACGGGAATCCTGACTGAGGGGGGCAAGGATTTAGGAAAAATAAGGCAAGAGAAAAAAGACAAGAGACAAAGATGGGGTATGGGAGGTCTGCAGCCGCAAGGTTGAAATTTAAGACTGCAGCCATGTTTATTCTTAACTTCCAGCTTATATGCAGTTTGAAAACCAGGAAATAGCATAGGCTTAAAATTCCAGAACACAAAAAGGCTTGGAGTTAGCAATACCGGACGGTAGCTAAGATTGGATGAGGTTGGTTAACATAAGAATGGACTCATGGCAGACATAGTAAAGCATTTCCGATTTTCCATTAAGCTATGTCCTTGCACGTCCTTGAAAACACAGCCAGAGGTCAGGAAGAATTTAGCTGCTAGCTCCCAACAATTCTATAGTTGGAAAATTTTTCAGTTGTTTTTGGCTGAACTAGGTTGTTTTTTCTTCAGTTGCAGGGCTTGAAGTTGGTCTGGGTGCTGTTCCAAGCTCTTTTGTTCAAGGCTAGTGCTCTACCTCTTGAGCAACAGTTCTACTTTTGGTCTGAGTGGTTAATTGGAGATAGTTTCATGGGAACTTTTCTGCCTGGGCTGTTTTTGAACCATGATTCTGAGATCTCAGTCTCCCAAGTAGACTGCTGAACTGCATTTTGATCTTGGGCTTGAGCTTGTTCGACAATTCCTCTACTTCTGAGCCACACCTACTCCCTTTTTTCACTGGTTATTCTTGAAAACACGTCTTACTCTTAGGCTTGGGCCAAGGCCTGGGCTTAGACTACATTTCTTTTGTTCTATGTTTCTCAGCATAGATGGGATTATGGTGGATTTAGCCATCACATACTCTCTCTTTTGGATTTATCTGTCCATGCTGGTCTTCATCCATTGAGCCTTTGATCTCAGACTCCCACGTAGCTAGAGTGACAGACATGAGCTGCTAGTGAATGTTGGTTTTTTTGTTAGATTTTTTTTGCCAATCCTGCAGCCTGAATTCAGGGCCTGAGCACTATCCCTGGCTTCTTTTTGCTCAAGGCTAGCACTATACTACTGCTTGAGCCACAGTGCCACTTCCGGCCTTTTCTCTTTATGTAGTGCTGAGGAATTGAACCTAGAGCTTCGTGCATGCTAGGCAAGCATTCTACTACTAATCCACATTCCCAGCCCCCTAGTGAATGTTTTTGAGAGTATATCAAAAGCAAAGGTACCTCAGGCAGAATAAGGAAACTTTGCGGTGGGAACAGTGGGATTTTTTTGAGTGTCAAAATGTACCTTTTCTTAAGACACAAAGGGTCCACCACATTGGTCCACACCAACAATCACTGCTATTTGGGAAACAAATAATTAAAGGAATCACGGTGCAAGGCTAACCCAAGCAAAAAGACCCTTATCTCAATCAGTGAGCCTAGTGTGGTTGAATACACTTATGATCCCAGCTTCACATATATAGCAGTGTCACAAGTAGGAGAATTGTTGTTTCAAATCCTAGGCAGAAAAGCAAGACCTGACCTGCAAAATAACTAAAGCCGAAAAAGACACAGGGGCATGGCATAATAGTAGAGCACTTGCCTAACAAGTTCAAACATTAGGATTATCAATTTAAAAAAGAAGAGAAAAAGAAATATTGAGTTAATTTTAAGTTAGTTTATCCTTTTGTCTGTAGAATAAAAACTTAGATTGAGGATTTAGAAGCTATTGCTAATAGAGGAAATTTGACAGTTAACTTAATCTACATATTATAAGTCCTCTCTTAATAATTGCTATGCTTTTCTGTACTGTATTATTCAGTTAGTCCCAGTCCACAAACATTAAGTGAGAAATTCTTGAAATAATTCATAAGGTTCAAATTGTATACCATTCTGACTAGTGTGATAAACGTCCTACTACCTGTTTCATCTCAACATGAATAATCCCATTGTCTATTGTAAATCCATCTTATTGGTCAATGTATCCTCAGTGTATATGCTACTTGCAGGTTAGTCAGTGATAACCATCTTCATTACTGTTAGGTTTTTAAAGTAGGTAGCTGGTAAAGGAGAACGCCACGCGGTATTCAGGCAGGAGAGAACGTTTATTACCGAACTGCTGGCCTGTGGCCAAGATGATCCATGACCAGAGAGAGGGGGAGAGGGGGAGAGAGAGAGAGGAGAGAGAGAGAGACCCCCACCCAGCCCTGCTTTATTTAGGACAGGGGCAAGGGGTGTGGCCAGGTGGATTAGGAGGTGACCTCGGAAAGGGGGGGGGGGTAACTGCCTCCAGGTCTGCAGGTTACCCAGGTTACTGGGTGGAGACTTAATGAGGTGGGGGCATCGGTATGTAGCACTCAGGGAGAGGACCTAACAATTACCAGAAGGATTGTTCTCATAGTTGTTATGTGTTAAGTAACCCTTTGTTCACTTACTCTTGCTCTTAAAGCTGGGTAGTAATGTCAGCAATTCAGTTATGAATGAAAAACCATAAAGTATTTCCTTTAAAATCTTGATCTACTAAGATAAGGAGAGAAAAATTCTATGCTAAAGTTAAGATGTATTGAAATGAGTAGGAAGAAATATAGATTGAACATTCTGAAAATCCAAAATTAGAATGCTATGAAACCCTAAACCCTTTAAAAAGCAATATGACGCAAGTGAAAAATTCTTCCACTTAACCTCATGATAAGTTGTTGTAATAATACAAGTGAAATTAGAAGCACTTCTGATTCAATATGCACATCTTAATCTGTGTAGGGGTCTCTGGTTTTAGGCATTTACAGGGGTCTTGGTTCGTTTGTTTTGTTTTCTTGCTTTCCTATCATTTTTCTCCTTTGATTTTCCCCAACCCAATCTGGAGATCTTAATATTTTTTCCAAAAGTAAGGTGGGAGGGTGTCCTACTAGAACATAGCCATGAGTATTTGTTTTTATTTTATGACTGATTTCATACTATAGCAGCAGAATTGTGTGCCCACACAACCCACAAAACCTGAAATTGTTAATGTATTGCCTTTTACATAAACAGTTTGATGATAACCGATCTATAGTGTATGGTTTCATATCCACTTTTTGAGAGAAGTACAAAACTATAATGAATGAATTTCAGTTCAGTGCAAAACTTTATAGTATAGAGACATAACTAGGTGTTTTTCAAAATAAGATATTTTTTCTTTTTGTGTGTACAGAATACTCATTTAAAATTATTATAGTTGTACAAACAGGTTAATTCTGTAAGTCACTTCATGAGTACATGCTTCATTGCTATGGTCTTAGACCCTTTAATTGGTTATTGAATATTGTGATTTAAGTAGTCACCATTTTCAGATAATAAATGACCAAGAACCTTTTTTAGAACACTTTCTAGTCCTATTCTTCTAAAAGAAATTGATTAGGCAATAAGGTACTTAACATGGTGGGTTATAAGGGGGGACTTAGGATATATGGGTTTAGTTACCAGTTCATATTGTTCATCATATAAACAAAGCCACAAAGTCTATGTCTGTTTTAAGTATAGCAAAATTTAATAGAGGATTCCACTTATAAGTGGCTTTTATTTCACTGTGTATTTATGACTCTCTGATTAGAGTAGATGGTTAAACCTTAAATGGAATTCACTTGTATTTATTTTAACTTTTATATTTTAATAGGTTTGACATTGTAGTGTTCTGATGATGTTTCATAAGTTCAATTCTTTTTTTTTTTGGTTATTTTTCAGAATTTAAATAAGCAATCCTTTGACCTTGCAAAAGTCTTGTTGAAAAGGACAGTCCAGACTATTGAGGCATGCATTGCTAATGTATGTATTTCTGCCTATATTTACTTTATAATTATGTAATTCTTAATCAAATGTCTGTTTATTAGAACTATTCACATTCAGATTTATTGTCTAAACCATATTTACAGCATATGAAAAAGAGCTTTTATGTTTGAATGTGATTACAAATTTTAAAAAGACAGCACACCTTAATAAGCTTTATTGGAGATGCTTTAAAATGGTAGATAATATTTTTAAAACTGTCTTCAACTCCGTCTTTGGCTTTTGTGTTTGTACTCAATACCCCGAATATGCTAATCTCTTTCAATCTTTCCTATGTCTTTACCTTTGAATCTCTGTATCTATACACAATTTACTCTGTCTTCTAGATCATTTTTCTGAAACGCTTCTATTTCTTCTTGAATAGGTTGTATAAAAATACTTAAAATGTCATTGAGCCAACCATGGTGGCATACACTTGTAATCCCAGCACTTGGGAGATTGAGGCAGAAGTACTGTGAGTTTGAGAAGCCTTTCTGGACTACATAGCAAGTTCCAGGCTACTCTGGCTACACAGGCTACACAGTGTGACCTTTCCTGATAGAAAACTGAGAACAAAAACTTAATTGAATGCAAATTTGTTTTTTTTTTAAGTTTAATAGAAAATAGTTTGTGAGGAAAGAAGTAAAACTCTCCATAGTTCCACTATGTTAATGGAGACTTACTGCTCATATTCATACGTTTCATAAACTTTATATAATATTTTACATTGTCATTCATATATATTTCCACATTTTAATTTTATAATATGAATGGCTATGGCTGCTTTTTAAAATTCATAAAAATCCTTTTCCTTATTGCCACGTGTTAAGGTTTTTAAAAAAAATGTTTTCCTTTAGAAATCATCTTTTTTTTTTTTGCTAGTCCTGGAGCTTGAACTCAGAACCTGGACACTGTCCTTGTGCTCTTTCTGTTCAAGGCTAGCACTCTACCACTTGAGCCACAGTGCCACTTTGAGCCTTTTCTGTTTATGTGGTGCTGAGGAATCCAGGGCTTCATGCATGCTAGGCAAGCACTCTACCACTAGGCGAAACTCCTGAACCACAAATCATCTTTGTCAGTGTAAAACGTGTATTATTACCTCATAATTATTAATTTAAATGACATAGTATTGATATTTTCTTACTAAACTATTACTTAAATATGTAAAAAAAAGTAAAATAGTAACAGAATTATGCATTGAAAAGTATCTTTCAACCTTGAATATATATTTTAATTTTTAGAAATAATTATCAATAGTTTTTCATATACACCTTTGAAAGTAGCATTCTGCATGTGTGTATACATACATACATACATACACACAGTCGTTTTTATTCTTTTCCGGAGCCCAGTAGTAAATATAAATCTTTTCTTTTGTACCATACTGGGGCTTGAATTTAGGGCCTTGTGTTCTCACTTGGTTTCACCTCCATTTCTGACTTTTTGCTGGTTACTTGAAGATAAGTCTTTTGAATTTATCTGCCCAGGCTGGCTTTTAACTACAGACCCTCAGATCTCAGCCTCCTCAGTAGCTAGGGAGATGATTGTGCGCCACTGGCATCTGGCTGTCTTCTTTTAATTTATATTGCTTTTCAAATGAAATGTTTTAGGATACTGGAAATACATACTTTTTCGCACACAACTTCCTTGGCATTTTAGAAAGTTTTAATACTTAACTACTAAGTGTAAATAGCTCTTAAGCTGTACTCCTGTGTCTCTCTAATATTTTAAAATTACCAACTGGCTTTTGTTTTGTTTTTCCAGTCCTGGGGCTTGAACTCAGGGCCTGATCACTGTCCCTGGCTTCTTTTTGCTCAAGGCTAGCACTCTACCACTTGAGCCACAGCGCCACAGCCTTTTCTATATATGTGGTGCTGAGGAAGTGAACCCTGGGCTTCATGTATACGAGGCGAGCACTTTACCACTAGGCCATATTCCCAGCCCCCGAGTGGTTTTTATTTTTTTTTAATAAATAAATTAATTAACATAGTGGTCCTGGGGATTAAACTTGGAGCTTAGTGCGTGCAGGGCAGGCACTGAACCACTTGCAGACCACTAGCCCTCAGCTAGCTTTTTTATGAAATCTTTATTTTTGTCCTGTAGATAAAAATGTTCATTTTTTCTTTGTGCTCACAGAAATAACAGACCAAAATTTTACTCCATCTTCATTACTAAATCTACGATACAAGAATAATTTTTATATAACAAGGTAGGAATTGAGAGATTGAACTTAATTTTTTCACTGCTATAAGGAAGTAATTTCTATGGAATTATCTGTTATGAACTAGAGAAGCCATCTAAATGGTTTTATTTGAATGAAAATTGACCTAAAAATTTTTGTGCTTATTTGAAATCCAGCCACAATCCAATTTATTTATTTATTTTATTAAGTTTTACTGAGAAGGTGATGTGCAATGGGGGTACAGTTATATAATAAGGTAGTGAGTACACTTCTTGTCATATTTGTTACACCCTCCCTCATTTTTCTTTCCCTAGTTCAGGTAAGCATATATACAATATCCAGTGTACCAAAATCATATACAGTAACCACATGGGGCACACCAAAGGAAATTGACCTAGAACATTAAACGTAATGACAACAATAGAATCCTCCTGTGTCCTTCTTGGAGCTCTATAATTATGTGTATGTGTACATAGCTGTTGAGCTATTATGATCCTCTGATAGGTCTATCCTAGACCTTTTTATGTTTTTTTAGTAGTTGTTTGGTTTTAGATACATAATGTAAAGTTGCTAACCCAAACGGAAATACCATTTGAAAAGAAGTTCGTTATTTTGCAGACCTGGTCTCTACTGTCCTGTCCTGTCCTGTCCTGTCCTGTCCTGTCCTGTCCTGTCCTGTCCTGTTCTCCCCCACCCCCACCCCCCAAACAGTCATATATCAAGGAGACCACGTGCCTTTGTCAGCCACAATCCAATTTAAAAAAAAAATTATCTTCCCTAAAAAAAAAAAAAAAAAATTATCTTCCCTGTTATAGTCATGATTTGGTATTATTTGAAAGTTTACTTTTCAGATCCAAATGCCTGTTATGTATCATTTCCTTCAGCTGTATAAATAATGCCTGGTTATATAATTTAAATGCATGTTTATAGAAAACAAGTCAGGTTATAAATTAGACACATATTTTGTTTTTACTGTTTCCTGTAGTTTTTCAATCAAGTCCTGGTGCTGGGAAGATCATCAGTGAGTGATTTGTCAGAACATGTTTTTGATCTGATTCAGGAACTTTTTGCTATAGATCCTCATTTATTATTATCTGTCATGCCGCAGCTTGAATTCAAATTGAAGGTAGGATTGACCAATTTTCAGAGCTTTTTAAGCTTTAAAGAAAAAAATGTATTTTAGATACTTTATAGAAGACTAATAAAAATTGGATTTAGTTTATCTCTACATTTAATTCAAAGATTTCTTAATCATTTGAATAAAACAGCGTATCTTGTTATAGGTGAGAGCAGAATTTGCAGTGCATATTTATAACATAGCCAATTAAGTATACTGACACAGTAATAGGTAAGAAAATAGTATTATCCTTGAAATTTATAATATTCAGTATGTTAGTATTGAATGGTATTAATCTATTTGGTGTGTTTTTAAACATAACAAGATTAAATTTAGCAAGGTTCCTGTGGCTCATTGCAGTTGGAAGCCAGCCCAGATAGACAAGTCCATGGTACTCTTATCTACAATTAACTGGCAGAAAGGAGGAATGGAGGTGTGCCTCAACACCAGCTTTGACCAAAAATAGTTGAACAGGATTACAAGTTAACAGTACTGACACCAAACAATTAAGCAAAAAGATGATTTAAAACAAGTGCTCAAAATGTACTTTCTTTCCTTTTTTTTTTGGGGTGCAGGTCCTGGGTACAGTCCTAGGCTCAAGGTTCTCTTATCACTTGAGCCACAGTTCCACTTTTTTTTTTTTTTTTTTTGCTGGCTAATTGAAAATAAGAATCTCACAAACTTTTCTTCCTGGGCTAGCTTTCAATTGTGATCCTCATTTCTCAGCCTCCTGAGTAGCTAGGATTATAGATATGTGCCACCAGTGCCTGGCTCAAAGCACATCTTAACAACTGTATGACACTTTAATACTATAGACCAACAGCTTTTTTGTGTGTTGGTACTGGGCTTGAACTCAAACCAGGGCACTCTCCACTGCTTCATTTCCAGCTTACTTACTGGTTAATGGAAGATAAGACTCCCGGGAACTTTTGTGCCCAGGCTGGCTCTGAACCCCCAATCTTCAGATCTCAGGCTCTTGTGGAACTAGAATTACAGGAGAGCTACTGTTTTCGTTTTTAACAAGTATTAAGATGAATTTAAAAATTTAAAGTTACAAATCTAAGATTTTGTTTAATGTCCAGATGAAAAGTTTTTAAGGAAATATTTTTATAACTATGTGGTTTTGAACTCTGGGTGTCGGGGGGAGGGAAGGGACAACCTCTAGCCCTGTTTTTATTTCATATTTTTTTTTTTTCCAGATAGGGTCTGACTGGAACCACAGTCTTCTGGTGTCAGCTCCCCCCATAGCTTAGGATGACAAGCTATTTGATAAGAAGTGTCTCATAAACTTTTCTACACAGACTGACTTCAAATCCTGCTTTTCCATTCTCACCCTCCCAAGTAGCTGAACTACTGGTACCTGACTGGGCCCATAATTTTTATATGATGACAAAATGGATAGAATGAGTAGTAAATTTTCTTAAACAGCTTATGAGGTTTTTTTTTTTTTTTTTAAATCATGGTCTCAATGATTCATTAAAGCTTTTTTTTTAATAAAGCTTTATACTGTACCAATACTGTGTGAGAATGTTAGTAACAGTAAAATATTTTCATTGTCTTAGAACAGTAATAAACATGTACCATCACCTGTGTTTTGTTCCTTACTGAAATTTTGGCTTGTACTGGTATGCATATGCATTTCAAGTGGAAAAACAGGTTTTGATTAGTTTTGGTATTAGAAGCAATTAGGTACCCCTTTTGAAGTCTAAACAAATAACCTAGGAAAAATTTATGACTGGTTTCTTCAGTTTTATTTCCAAATCCTATAGTTTTTACCTGTTATAATTCAGAATCCTTGATTGTAGCTTTGGGAACATTAAAAATGTTTAGAAACAGCTTCAAATAAAACTTTCATTGATTTTGCTTTTATGTATAGCTGCTGAACACAGGTGTATAAATAATCTACTTCATAGGTCCAGAGAGTTAAATTCCTTGGAGGTTTGTTTTTTATTATTTGCCAGACCTGGGGCTTGGACTCAGGGCCTGAGCACTGTTCCTGGCATCCTTTTTGCTCTAGGTTAGCACCCTACCACTTGAGCCACAGCACCACTTCCGTCTTTTTTCTGTTTATGTAGTGCTGAGGAGTCAAACCCATGGCTTCATGCATGCTAGGCAAGCACTCTACTGCTAAGCCATATTCCCATCACCTCCTTGGAGTTTTGGCTAATATCTGTAAATAACATTTTACATTTAAGGATTATTTCTTTTTTTTTTTTTTAAACAAATCTTACAGCATATTTTATTTATTTATTTATTATTATTATTATTTTTTTTTTTGGCCAGTCCTGGGCCTTGGACTCAGGGCCTGAGCACTGTCCCTGGCTTCTTCCCACTCAAGGCTAGCACTCCGCCACTTGAGCCACAGCGCCGCTTCTGGCCGTTTTTCTGTATATGTGGTGCTGGGGAATCGAACCTAGGGCCTCGTGTATCCGAGGCAGGCACTCTTGCCACTAGGATATCTCCCCAGCCCTTAAGGATTATTTCTATGGTGAGGCAGTTGAGAGGAAATTTACATGTATATTTTCAAGTTGTTCTGTTTTTGGCAGACCTGGGGATTGAACTCAGGGCTCCACACTTGCATGTTCCAAATTTTAAAACTTAAATGAAAAATAGGTTTATCTCAACTTACAAAGGTTGTACATAAACTGGTGCTGGGCCTCAACTACTTAAGAGGCTGAGATCTGAGGATGATGGCTTGAAGCCAGCCTGAGCAGGAAAGTCTGTGAGACTCATCTCCACTAATCTACCCCCCAAAAGCCAGAAGTAGACAGATGGAGGAAGGGATGGAGAGTGACATTGTCTAAAAAGAAATACACTCATTACCTGACTTACCTAACCAAAATCCTTCTATACATCACCTTTATGATAACAATTTTTTAAAAATACATAAAAAGAAAAGAAAGCTGAAAGTGGAGCTGTGGTTCAAGTGACAGAGCACTAACCTGGATCAAAAAGAAAGTTAGGGATAGAGCTCACACTCTGAGATCAAGCTCTAGGACTGGAACACAAAAGGTTGTATAGAAACTAGTCACCAGTGGCTCATACCTGTAATTGTAGTTACTTAGCAGTCTTTAAGATGTTGAAGCTTAAATTTCAGGGCAGATTTTATTCATATATATAATGAAGAATGCTTTTTAGGGCCAGGCACTGGTGGCTCATCCCTATACTCCTTGCTACTCAGGAAGGTGAGATCTGAGGGTTGTGGTTCAAAGCCAGCTAGGGCAAGGAAGTCCACGAAACTCCTTTCTACAGTAAAACACACACACATACACACAAACACACACACAGATGTAGATATGTGATACAAGTAGTATAGCACTAGTCTCGAGCACAAAAGCTGGGGGACAGCTCTCAGGCTCTGAGTTCAAGGCCCAGGGCTGGGGGAAAGAAAGCGTTTTGGGAATGAGAATTATTTGCAGCTTTGTTCTTGGCAAAATTTTTGTTCTAAAGCTTTACACAATGTTAGAATTGAGTGAAATGTCTTAATATTTGTACAAAGTAAAAGCATTTGAGAAGTTGTGAGATAAAATCAAAGAACCAGATGATCTAACACTGAAACAAATTTCTGCATAGTAAATAAAAACATACTATTAAGTTTGTCAACATTATAACCAGAATTGCAAGGTTGTATCTACTTTGGCCTCATTTATTTTCTTTTTACTTTGTAGAGCAATGATGGAGAAGAAAGATTAGCTGTTGTTCGGCTTTTAGCAAAATTGTTTGGCTCTAAAGATTCTGATTTGGCAACACAAAATCGCCCTCTTTGGCAGTGTTTTCTTGGACGGTAAGAAAACATGAAAGTCAGATTTCTATATTTTGGGGCCACTCTGCTACAGATTTTTATATAGGGCCTCACTTTATGGCCCTGCAGACCTGAAGTACAGACTATTCTTTGTGCTTCCTTCTGATGCTGGGTTGACAGGTGTGTGCCACTTATAACTAGCTGTTGTGCTTCTCCCTACCTTGGAATTAGAGGCATTTGTCACTGCACTCAGCTATTCACTGAGAGTCTTGTGAACTTTATGCCCTGTCTGATCTCTGCCTTCCAAATAAAATTATAGGCTTGAACCTCTTCACCTGGCTATTTGGTTATTTCATGAGATCATTTCAAAACCAAAAGTGGTCCCTTTGATTTAGAATCAAATTATTATTCTGCTACTACTGCTGGAATCAACTCAGAACTTTGTGCATTTTTGAGAATATGGTCCACCACTGAGCTACACTAGCCAAAAACACATTATTTATCATGAGTAAATACATTGAAAAGTTATACAGTCTATTTCAAATTTGAATTGATAGACTTAACATTATTAGGTAATGGCACATTGTGTTTCCTGTTAATTGGATTCTTAAACAAGATATTTAAAAGAACATTTTTCTATAAGTTGGTCTTGTCCATATTAAATTTTTGTGGTAAAGGCAAGTATGGCCCACCCAATTTATACAGTCCCTTTTGAACTTTTGAATCTCCCTTTTATATAAGACTGCTTTTTTTTTTTTAAATGTACTGGTCTTGGTGCTTGAACTCAGAGACTGGGCTCTGACCCTGAGCTTCTCTGGCTCAAAGCTAGCCCTCTATTACTTGAGCTACAGTGCCACTTTTAGCTTTTTTTTTTTTTTTTAAGTAGTTTATTGGAAATAAGAGTCTCATGGACTTTCATGTTGGTTTCAAACTATGCTCCTCAGATCTCAGCCTCCTGAGTAGTAGCTAGGATATAGCCATGAGCCATCAGTGCCAGGCTAAGGTTTGCTTTTTCTCAAATGGTCTAATTATTTTCTCATAAATATTTTTCAGTCTGATTTTTGTGTTCTGAATTTTTCTCTTTCTGTAGCATAATTAAAAGGTCTCAGGTTTTTAGGTGTACAAAATTAGTAATTTGTTGTTGGATATATCTATTATGAGTTTTACTTGTTTTAGCTTGGTAAACAAATTTAGTTTTGTGAAATAATTTTTAAATTATGAATATTTTTATTTCTATACTTTATATTCTCCCAGGAGTGCATATTTAGCTGTTATTATAATCAACACATTTTATACTTATATGTCAGACTATTTTACTTGAAAATAATTACTACCTATATTTCTCTATGTAGATTTAACGACATTCATGTTCCTGTGAGATTAGAAAGTGTAAAATTTGCCAGTCACTGTTTAATGAATCATCCAGATTTAGCAAAGGACCTTACAGGTAAGCTACCTCCTAGAGTAATCACAAAAATAACCAATGGACTTGTACATGCCAGTCGAGCTATCACTGAGCTATAACAACGACCTCAAAATAAATTTTTTGTTTTTATTTTTTTATTGTTATGAAGGTGATGTACAGAAAGGTTATAGTTATGTAAGTCAGGTAATGAGTACATTTCGTTTTGAACAGTGTCATTCCTTTCCTTGTTCTCTCCAGCTAAAACAAATTTTAAATGTTTCCTGTGACTTAACTTTAGTTTCTAAACAGGACTTCATCCATCCATCCATCCATCCTTCCTTCTTTCCTCCCTCTCTCCCTTCCTCTCTTCCTCCCTCCTCTCCTTCCCTTCCTTTCTGTTGGTGCTGGTACTGAAGCTTGAACTCAGGACACTATGTTCTTGCTTAGCTTTTTCACTAGAGGCTGGCACTCACTCAACATTTGAATCACATTCAACTTTCAACTTTTGGCTGGTTATTTGGAAATAACAGTTTCAAAGGTTTGCATAGGCTGGCTTTGAACTGTGATCATCAGATCTTAGCCTCCCAAGTAGTTAGAATTATGGTTGTGAGCTACGGCTTCTGTCCTGCATGGTTTTCAAGTCATTATTTTTTATGGAATAGGAAATTATACATGTTTATAAAGTAAAATTACACCTGAAATCTTCATATTTTGGCCACTTGAAATATTTTGGAAACCATAGTTTGAGAAGGTACTAGAGTATGCCTTTTGGCATTGAATTTATTCACAAGTTATATCTTTCAATTAGCAGAGAAAGTAGTTGTCAGCGTGGTGCTGGTGCTCATGCCTATAATCCTAAGATACTCAGGAGGGCTGAGATCTGGGGATAGTGGTTCAAACCAGCTGGGGCAGGAAAGTCTGTGAAACTTTCATCTTCAATAAACTACTCAGAAAAGTCCAGCAGTAGTGGTATTGCTTAAAAGTAGAACACTAGACTTGAGTACAAAGAGGCTACTACCCAGGCCCTGAGTTAAAGCCCCAGGACTTAACCCCCCTACCACCACACACACACACTTTTGTCTTCTGGAAAAGTGATTACATTTTGATTAGACTAAAATTATTTATTCTTTAAACCTAGACCTATTAGATAGTACCAAATAAGTTTCCTTTTGTTTTTACTTTGTGTGATAAATTGCTGAAGAATGTGTTAACAGTTGTATTATACTCAATTTTATATCAATCACTTATCACCTAACTTCTTTTTTCTTTTCTTTTTTGTTTTTTTTTTTGCCAGTCCTGGGCCTTGGACTCAGGGCCTGAGCACTGTCCCTGGCTTCTTTTTGCTCAAGGCTAGCACTATGCCATTTGAGCCACAGTGCCACTTCTGGCCGTTATCTGTATATGTGGTGCTGGAGAAGTGAACCCAGGGCTTCATGTGTATGAGGCAAGCACTCTTGCCACTGGTCCATATTCCCAGCCCCTAACTTCTTTTTTCTATGTTTTCTTTTTTAGTCTCCCTCTCCCCCCCTTGTCTCTCGTCACTCGTCCTGGAGCTTGAACTCAGGGCCAGGGCACTGTCCCTGGGTTTTTTTGTTGTTGTTCAAAGCTAGCACTCTACCACTTGAGCTACAGCACCATTTTGGATCTGAGGATCATGTTTCAGAGCCAACCTGGGTAGGAAAGTCTGTGAGATTTCAGTTATTTACCAAAAAAGCCATAAGTGATGCTGTGGCTCAGTTGTTAGAGCACTAAAATAGCTCCAGGACAGCACCCAGGCTCTGAGTTCAAGCCCCAAGACCAGCACCATAAGAAAACAAACAAGCCAAACAAGGGCTGGGAATATGGCCTAGTGGCAAAAGTGCTTGCCTCGTGTACATGAAGCCCTGGGTTCAATTCCCCAGCACCACATATACAGAAAACAGCCAGAAGTGGCATTATGGCTCAAGTGGCAGAGTGCTAACCTTGAGCAAAGAGCCAGGGACAGTGCTCAGGCCCTGAGTCCAAGACCCAGGACTGGCCAAAAAAAAAAAAAAAAGCCAAACAACAGCAAAAAAAAAAAACTGTACTATGCAGAAATAAGGAGTTTTATGACTATCACAGAGTACTTACTATTGCGTTAAAATGATTTTCATTTGTGCAACATTTTACACTGTTTTAATTTGGACAAAAGCTTAAAACATTACTTTTTATCATTCTGAATCATGACAATTATGTGACATTTACTAAGTTTATTTTTCCTTCTTACAGAATATTTGAAGGTTAGATCACATGACCCAGAAGAAGCTATTCGCCACGATGTCATTGTTACTATAATAACAGCTGCCAAAAGAGATCTTGCCTTAGTAAATGACCAGCTACTTGGCTTCGTAAGGGAAAGGACACTGGATAAACGGGTAAAGTCTTAGGAACTTTATTCATTTCTAATTTACTGTGTTTAAAGTGTTTGCTAAATGAATTCATTATTTTCTGAAATAAAAATCATTATTCTTGTGAGTGTGGTGGCTCATGCTTATAATTCTCAGGTGGCTGAGATCTGAGAGCATCATAATTTGAATCCAGCTCAGGTAGATAAGAAACTCTTATTTCCGGGGCTGGGGATATGGCCTAGTGGCAAGAGTGCTTGCCTCGTATACATGAGGCCCTGGGTTCAATTCCCCAGCACCACATATACAGAAAACGGCCAGAAGTGGCGCTGTGGCTCAAGTGGCAGAGTGCTAGCCTTGAGCAAAAAGAAGCCAGGGACAGTGCTCAGGCCCTGAGTCCAAGCCCCAGGACTGGCAAAAAATAAATAAATAAATAAATAAATAAATAAATAAATGAAAATCGATTTGCTATATATGTTTTTCTGAGATAGATTCTAGAGTTTGAACTCACCCCTTCCACTTGCTAGGCAAGTGCTCTACCATGTGAGCCACACTTTCTGCCTTTTAAAATTATGCGGCAGTATCCAATGCCTAACGTATGAAACTGTAACCTCTCTGTACTTCAGTTTGATAATAAAAATTTGAAAAAAAAATGAAAATAAATAAAATTATGCGGCAGATAGCCTCCGGTACTTGTGTAAGGCAAGAGGTTTGGACCCTTTTCCCCTTTCCTATACCTCCCACATAACTGGGATTAAAAACATGAACAATCTTGCCTGCTTGCTGACTGAGGTGGGGTCCACTTCCTCAAGCAGCTGGAATAACAAGTATAAGCCACTATACCCCAGTTAATACACACTTGAAAATTAAAAAAAAAAAAAAAGAAAAGAAAATCTTATTTCCAATTACTCAGCAGAAAGCTAGACGTGGAGTTGCTTGAAGTGATAGAGTACCAGCCATGAGCAAAATGCAGATAGGTGAGATCCTGAGTATAAGCCCTAGTACCAGTGTACTTACACATACATACAGGTGCATTATTCTGTAACCGTTTTTCTGTGTGAAAATGAGATGACTAACAGTACTAAATTCTGATTTTTTGTTTGGGTATTTTTTTTTTTTTGCAGCAAGGTACTGCTACATTGTTCAGATTTTTGAACTATGTAAGCAAAGCTGATCTCAAACTTGTGATCCTTCTTGCTCAGATGCTATGGTGTTGAGATTAGTGACATACTGTATATCTTGTAGTTACTAGGAATGAATTCTTAAGATTCTGGAGCAGATAGCAATTGATCACCTATATTTATTTCTAATTGATGCCTTATTAGCTGAGTATGTCATTTCTGTAACTAAAAGAATATCGCGATGCCTTAGAAAGTTATGTTTCCATCATGCCTTCCCTAAGGTCAGCAAAAGCCATGTGCTATTTCCATCATTTGGTGGAGTTAGAAATATAGATATTGATGGCTCACACCTGGAATTCTAAACTACTTGGGAGGCTGAGTTCTGAGAATTAATTCAAAGCCAGCCAGGGCAAGAAAATTCCATGAGATTTTTTTTATCTCCAATTAACTGCAGAAAACTGGAAGTAGTGCTGTTGCTGAAAGGGTAGTGCACTCACCTTGAGCAAAAGAGCTCTAGGACAGCACCCATCCCGGCCCCAAGTTCCAGCCCCATGACAGACAACCCCCACAGTCAAATTTGCTAAAGCATAATGTCTGCCATAAGCCAAAAGACAGATAGGCAAGGCTGGTTGATTTAGGCATTTCCATGTACCAGCATCTGTAATAACAATTGCCTTATTGTGTGCTGTTTTATTTGACATTGTCGAAAACTAGCTGTCCTCTATAATTGTGTAGTTTAGGTGTATTTTCAGGATAGAAGAGCAGTTGGGTTTAAATGTAGCAAGAGATTCTATATTTTTGTTTTTATATAAATTCTAAAGTGACATGTTGAAAAAGATTCACACTAACTTGCTCAACTTTGAGGGATTTTTTTTTTTTTGCTTTAAATGAAATGAATTGCCAGCTTCCTCCCATTATTTAATTGCATACATAATTTCTGTCTTCTAGAAAAATGCTACTGCCATTAACTTTATAAAAGTGAGTAAATGACATCTGCACTGAAATTTCATGGTTTGGTCATAAGACCACCACCCACTAAAACATTTTCATGTCTGGATTTTGGTCTAATAATTTTGACATTTGTTTTCTCTCAATGTAAATAGAGGAATTACTGTTATATTTTATTGCTCATAGTTTTTTGTTTCTTGTAATGTCAAAAGACATCTCACATATAGCAACAGAGTTTTATTCCAGTTTTTCAATAAGCTGAAAACAAAATGGCAGAAATTTTATAGAACACCACCTTGAACCATATGCCACTGGAGCTACTTTTGCCATTATCATTTTAATTACTATTTTTACATCTTATGGTCACACTCTCACCATTCACTCTACGTTTTTATGGTATTTTTTCCCCACTGAGCATCCTGCTCCCATCACCTTTCTTCTCTAATAAAATTTCCTAGCTACGGCTGGGAATATGGCTTAGTGGCAAGAGTACTTGCCTCTTACACATGAAGCCCTGGGTTTAATTCCTTAGCACCACATATATAGAAAAAGCCAGAAGTGGCGCTGAGGCTCAAGTGGTAAAGTGCTAAGAAGCCGGGGACAGTGCTCAGGCCCTGAGTTCAAGGCCCAGGACTGGCAACAAACAAACAAAAACAACAGAGTTTCTTAGCTATCTTCTAGAAATCCTAGTGTCTTTTTTTATTTTTTATTTTTTATTTTTTTTTCCGCCCCAGTCCTGGTGCTTGGACTCAAGGCCTGAGCACTGTCCCTGGCTCTCCATTTTTGCTCTAGGTTAGCACCCTACCACGTGAGCCACAGTGCCACTTCTGACTTATGTTTATGTGGTGCTGAGGAATGGAACCAGAGCTTCATGCATGTTAGGCAAGCACTCTACCACTAAGCCACATTCCTAGCCCATCTCTCTCTCTTTTTTTTTTAAATTTTTATTGTCAAGGTGATGTACAGAGGGGTTAATTCCATATGTAAGGTAGTGAGTACATTTCTTTTTTTTGGCCTTTCCTGGGGCTTGGACTTAGGCCTGAGCACAGTACTGTCCCTGGCTTCCTTTTGCTCAAGGCTAGCACTCTGCCACTTGAGCCACAGCGCCACTTCTGGCCATTTTCTATATATGTGGTGCTGGGGAATTGAACCCAGGGCTTCATGTATATGAGGCAAGTGCTCTTGCCACTAGGCCATATTCCCAGCCCATGAGTACATTTCTTGTCGTACTTGTTACCCCCCCTCCCTAATTTTCTCCCACCTTCCATCCCACAACCCTCTGAATTTTTGTAGCCTTTACATTTCACCTTTCTAAGATTGTTTTACCTCTCAGAATTACTTTAGAGTTTTCAAGTAGGACTTGTTTGACTCTTGAACTTCTTTCTGTATTTGTCATATATGGTAATTAAGCCAAAAAGACCTTCTATTTTGAATTTGCTAACAACTCAATTTGTGTCATGAGTAAATTATTTTCATTCTTTTTCCAAAATAGAATTCTCCACACAAAATCATATAATATAGCATTCTTTTTGTCTGCATATTGCATCTTTATGTGTATTTACAAAAATGAATGGAATATATGCATTGTGTACACTAAATAAACTAAATCATCACAATCCAATCTGTGCTTGAGAAAAATGAAATGAACCTTACTTAAATACTTTGAAAAAATCTAATAACTGTGGAATTGTTAGCTTAGCTTATGTTCTTTTTTTTGGCCAGTCCTGGGCCTTGGACTCAGGGCCTGAGCACTGTCCCTGGCTTCTTCCCGCTCAAGGCTAGCACTCTGCCATCTGAGCCACAGCGCCCTCTCTGGCCGTTTTCCATATATGTGGTGCTGGGGAATCAAACTGAGAGATCCATGTGTAGGAGGCAAGCACTCTTGCCACTAGGCCATATTCCCAGCCCCTTATGTTCTTTTTTTTAACTATGGCTTGAACACAGAACTTTGTACCCTTGCTCATGGTAGTGTATTGCCACTTGTATCTGTTAATAATTCTTGTTTAAATTCTTGTCTTTTTAAATAAATTGTAATTGTATAAAGGGACTTCATCGTGATACTTAAAACTTGGAATCCTAGTGTCTTTTACCAACTATCCTTGGTGTCTTGAGCCACAGCGCCACTTAAAGCTTTCTCTGTTTACGTGGTACTAAGGAATCAAACCCGAGCTTTGTGCATGCTAGGCAAGCCACATTCCCAGCCCCTGTTGCAGATACATTTGTACATAAAATTGTAATCAACTGGTGAAACCTTAGCAGTGTTTGCAGATTAGCATAACGATTTAGTATCATCTAATAAATGTTATATTTTCTAGTGGCGAGTAAGAAAAGAAGCTATGATGGGTTTGGCTCAACTTTATAAAAAATACTGTCTTCATGGTGAAGCAGGAAAGGAAGCTGCAGAGAAAGTCAGCTGGATAAAGGACAAACTTTTACATATTTATTATCAGAACAGCATTGATGACAAGTGAGTCTAATACATTAGTTAAAGCCTGAATGTAATCATCTTTTCACTTAAATATGTCTATTTCATTTTTAAATAATATGTGTCTAAGTTTAGAAGTTATTTCTGCATATTTATATATTCTATATTTAAATAAGACTATCCATGATTGTATGGTAACCTAATAGTGAAATAAACATAGACTTTGGGGGGCATATTGGAGATAAAAATTTTACTCTGCCCCTTATAATTTATAATTCCTATGTCAGTTTTATATAAAAATGAGAGTCATGTCTTCCCTCCTGGATTTTCATGTGGATTAAATAAATATAAAGCATCATGGGTGCAGTGTCCATAATAATAAGCACTGATCATTTACTACAAGTTGTCCTGTTTGCAGTGCAATCTCTACCAATCAAGGAAATGCTGATTTGTGTTCATTCTATGAATCTATTTTGTATTATAACCTTTGGTTGTTATAAAATACTTTGCAATGTTTCATTGAATTGAGACTACTTAGTAATCACTGGGCATGTATTCCATTGGTAAAATGAAAAGCTCTTGTTTTCTTATTTCATTGATAGTGAGTAGAAGGTTTAAAGCAGCAGGAAGAATATTCTACTGTTCATAAGAAATTTAAAGAGAAGAAAAACCAAATGTGCACTTTTTTCAGCAAGTAAGAAGATAGATCCTCCTATTTTTACTACATGACAGTGTAGGAAAGAAGCAAATTATAGTTGGAGGAAGTTGATGTGTTTCTTGAGAATTACTTTTACCTGGAGTCATATCTTTATCATAGTCTTGACCTAATTTACTGGAGTTGGGGGCTTCTGAAAGAGGTGACAGCCTAACATTCTGTGTTTAAGAATAATTTTTAACTAAAGCTGGGCACTGGTGGATTGTGCCTGTAACCTTAGCAACTCAGGAGGTTGAGATCTGAGGAAAGACTGTGAGACTTATCTCCAAAAAAGCCTGAAATGGAACTGTTGCCCAAAGGTTTAGAGCACTAGCCTTGAGCATAAAGCTCAAGGGGACATTGCCTAAATCCTGACTTTAACCAGGACCAGTATATGTGTACGTGTGCACGCGTGCATGCACACATACAATATATATACAATACTTAAGCATTCTAGAACAAATGTTTCATAATGATAGATTACAGTGTATATAAGTAAAGCCACAGTACAAACTGTGTTAATTTGGAAATAACTACTGAAAACCTTCCAGTTAAAGGAACTGATCATTGTATATGTGCTTATAACTACCACTACTGGTGTACTTTAAAATGGTTTAAATGACTGTTGCCTCTTAATAATTATATTTGGGGGGGGATTTTGTTGTTGTTTTGTAGACTGTTAGTAGAGAAAATTTTTGCTCAGTATCTTGTTCCCCACAACCTGGAAACAGAAGAAAGAATGAAATGCTTATATTATTTATATGCTAGTTTGGATCCAAATGCTGTAAAGTAAGTTACTTTTCAAATGGCTGACTTATTTTCTTAAGTGGTGTTTATTTTTTTATATTAAAAATTATTATTCCTTACTTGCTTTCTTACTTATATATGTCGACACAGTGTCTTGCTATATGGCCCTGGCTAACCTTAAACTCTAGATAGCTCAGGCTGCCATAGGGTTGGTGATATTGGTATGACAGTCTGCCAAACACTGAAATTCTAGCCACGTACTCTGACACCACGTCTGGGCCCCCTCTCAAAAAAGAGAAAGAAAAAGAAATTAACATTACTGCAATTATAAATATAATGTTCTTGATGGTTTCCCTTCCTCTAGGTACATGTTTAGTTATTATGTCTCTAGTCTCTTGATCTGGAGCCATGTTTAATTTTTTCTTAGTTTTTATGTGTTGTGGAAGAGTTTGCAAACAAGTCACGTGTTTTATGTTATATGGTCTCAATTCAGATTCTTCCATTATTTCCTTATTCTTAAACCAGAGGTTGGGAACTTTAAACAAACAAAAAACCATGGGCCATTTGTGACAGTTGAAGAGGGCAGTATAAAATTATCAGCACAGTCTAATGGTCTCAATCAGCTGACAAGCATATTTGTCTTTTCCATTATGTACCAAATAATTTTGAGGGCTTTACACAGCCTGTGGACTGGATTTTTCTCATCCCTGTCTTAGACTAAGATCATGTCTTTTCAGCAGAAATTCTGTGCGAGTAATCTTATATCCCTGATGTACCACATCAGCAGATGTTAACCATCATTCTTTTAAAGCTTTACAAATGAGTAACAGTGCTGACTCCTGGTGGAAAAAACAATGCTGGTCTACTGTTTTTATCAGTCACTGTACATATCAATCCCAAATAGTCAGATACAGTAACTTTCTAGTGAGTATCTGTGAGAAAAGAAAGTTTATATTTATAGAAAAAGAGAATAAATCCATCTAAGGTGTTTTTTTTGAAATGTATTCCTTACCTGATGTATAGAAATGATAATTCCTCTATACATTACCTTAATAATAACAATTTTAAAAAATAAGTTTTTTGTTTTTTTTTTTAGAATCTGCATCACTTGTTTGTTTTGTTTTTGTTGCCAGTCCTGGGGCATGGACTCAGGGCCTGAGCACTGTCCCTAGCTTACTTTTTGCTCAAGGCTAGCGCTCTATCACTTGAGCCACAGTGTCTCTTCTGGCTTTTTTCTATATATGTGGTGCTGAGGAATCGAACCCAAGGCTTCATGTATACGAGGCGAGCACTTTACCACTAGGCCATATTCCCAGCCCAATCTGCATGACTCACTTGTAAAATAGTTTTATTTTTTGTGCTTCAAACCCTTGATATGGGATTATCCCTAAGTCTGTCTTTTTGTTCTGCTTCTTGTCTGTAATACATTACAGGTTCTGTATGTTCCCTACTCCCACTCTGTACTTGAGAATGCCACGCTTTCAGACATTTTATCTTTCCTGGTCTAGAGCTTTCAAAAGCGTAATTGTTAACTGACCCTTGTGAACTCTCATTGGTAGAGGCCTTTCCTAGCATTCATGAGGCTTTGGATTTGATTCTCAGCATAGTACTTACTGAAAACTAAGAAATTCCTTTTATGAAAATCCTTACATTTACCATTTGTACTGTCTTAAATCCTCTGAAGTTACTTATTAAAAATTTTATGTAGATGTACAAAAATAATGTATACATATCAGACAGTAAGGAAAGTTATGTCAAATAATGTATTTTTATGTGTTTACAGAGCTCTCAATGAAATGTGGAAGTGTCAGAACATGCTTCGGAGTCACGTACGCGAATTATTGGATTTACACAAGCAGCCTACCGTAGGTTCATGGTTTGTTTAAAGTCATCAATTATTTTTGGTGTTCACCTTTTTTTTTTTAATAGTACTATATAATGAAGCAAGAAAAAAGTATCTTGAATGTTCTGTTGTCCAAATGTTAGTTAAACATAATTTCTATAGTTGCCCAGGTTAAATTGTCATTTTAGGTCAATAGAATAAATTCTTATTTTCTGGAATGGACAAAGAAGTGGTTTGTAAAATTTGGTTGCTGTCTTTCTTGCCTAAGCTACCTTCTTAAGATCTTCGCCTCTTGCTTATAGGAATGAGTCACCACCACCCAGCCACCTTTTGAGTTAACTTGCTAAGATAGGAGCTATTAACCAACAAACGTTATATAGATCTCATGACCCATGCATACTAGAGCAAGTCTATCTGTAAATGACCTGATAGTAAATTGTTAAGGTGTTCCAATAAAAGCTAATTTACAAAAATAAGTTTCTCTCAATCAGCTTGGAGGAGATTACCACCTTCATATAAAAATATTAAACTTTAGTATAATTAAACTCACAATACAGTAATTGTGATTGCAGAGTGGAAAGTAATTTTAGGAGGGAAAGCTAGTCTTGTGTTTGTATGTATGTACATGCGTGTGTGTACATATGCACGTGTGCCAGTCCTGGGTTTTAGTGAGAGCCTCAGTGCTATCCCTGAGTTTTTTTTGGCAAAGGCTCTGTCTGTATCACTTGAACCACAGCTCCACTTCTTGCTTTTTTGATAGTTTCTTGGAGATAAGAGAGTCACAGATATTTTTCCTGGGCTGGCTTTCAACTGTGATCCTCAGATCTTAGCCTCCTGAGTAACTTGGATTACAAATGTGCCTGGCAAGGGCATGGTACTGGTGTTTGAACTCACATCTTTTTTCTTTGCCACTGCAGTTCTTTTTGCTTTAGATTATGTTTTTGTGTGTATGTACACACGTGCAAATATAGATATAAAGGCTTGAACTAATACCTTTACTCGCTTGGTTGGCTTTTTCTCTCACAGCTGTCACTCTACCACTTGAACCCTCCTCTAGTTCTGATTTATTTGTTTCTTCTGCTTTTATTTTTTGTGCTTGTAGTGGGGTTGAACTCAACATGTCCCTTAGAATTTTTTACTGAAGTCTAGCACTTTTTTTTTTGTGTGTGTGTGTGTTTTTTTTTGGCCAGTCCTGGGCCTTGGACTCAGGGCCTGAGCACCTTCCCTGGCTTCTTCCCGCTCAAGGCTAGCACTCTGCTACTTGAGCCACAGCGCCCCTTCTGGCCGTTTTCCATATATGTGGTGCTGGGGAATCAAACCGAGAGCTTCATGTGTAGGAGGCAAGCACTCTTGCCACTAGGCCATATTCCCAGCCCCCTGGTCTAGCACTTTTATCAGTGTCTGTTGAGCATCACTGTTGAACTTTTTCACCCTTTTCCCAATGAGTTCTATACCCTTCCTCAAACCCTCCCAATGATACACACATACACACACACACACACACACACACACACACACAAATACACCATACATAAAGAATAGACAATCATAAAAAATTAAAAAAAGATTCTTCCATGTCTTGGTGTTTATTTGATATATATATTAAATACATACATACATAAATACATAAATATAAAGAGGCACATAGGCATTGCTGTGCTTCTCTCCTAAGAATATCATCTTTTGGTCTCATTGTGTGTCATATCCCAAGGTAGTTTTGATTTCCACGTGTCAGAGAGAACATGCACCATTTGTCTCTCTGAGCTTGGCGTACTTCACTTACAATGATTTGTTCTAGTTCATACATCTCTCTGCAAATGGCATAATTTTATTTCTAATGGCTGTGCAAAATTGCGTATGGATAGCACATATTTTGTATCCACTTATCTATTGTGGGGCATCTGGGCTGCTTGCATACTTTGGCTATTAAAAACAGTGTGACATTGAACATGGGTGTGCAGGTGTCTTTATCATAGCTTGGCTTAAGGTGTTCAGAGTGGATGCTCAGGAGTGGTATGGCTGGCTTGCTTATAGGGAAGATCTGTGTTTAGTGTTTTTTTTTTGAGGAACGTCTGGACAGTTGTCTAGAGTGGTTCTAGTAGTTTACATTGCCACCAGTAGTGCAAGTATTCCTTTTTCCCCACATCTCCGCCACCATTTGTTGTTGCTTGAATTCATAATGTTGGCCAATCTAACTGGGGTGAGATAGAATCTCAGAGTTGTTTTGATTTGTATTTCCTTTATGGCCGGGGATGATGAGCCTCACATCACGTGTTTCACTGCCATTCTTTCCTCCTCTTCTGAGTAGTCTTTCGTTAGCACCTTTGCCTATTTTGGTTTATTAGTTTGGGCAGGGGTTAGTTTCTTGAATTTATATATATATATATATATACATACATACATACATACATACATACATACACACATGTATATATATATATAGGATATCCTTTGATATATTTCTCATAAAGATCTCCTGGTCTGTTGGCTATATTTCTAGTTTAGAAATGTCCTTAACAGTGCAGAAACTTATTTTGATGTAGTACCATAAGTCTCAGTTACTATAATCCTAGAACTATAAGTTCTTATGTTTCTCCTACTCCTACAGTAATTTCAGAGTTTTAGGTCTAATGTTGAGGTCTTTGATCCACTTTGCATTGGCACTAGTGCATGGTAATAAACAGGGATCTACTTTTAGTTTTCTGCCTATGGATACCCAGTTTTCTCAAGGCCAACATTTTTTTTTTTTTTTTTGGCCAGTCTCCTGAGACTTGCTCTGGGCTTGGGCACTGTCCCTGGGCTTTTTTCTCAAGGCCGGCACTTTACCACTTGAGCCACAATGCCACTTCTGCCTCTTTCTGTGGTACTGAGGAATCAAATTCCTAGCTCTCAATACCAACTATTGAAGAGACTATTTTTTTTTTTACACTGTATGTCCTTTGCTCCCTTTTCAAATAGTAGATAACTATAAGTACTTGGTTTTATTTCTTTGTCTTCAGGGTGTTTGTTTTTGTTTTGTCATGGGGCTTGAACTCTGGGCTTGAACTTTGAGCCCCAGTGCTACTTCCTCAGCATTACTTTCTAAATCTAGAATTACTTTGGCTTTCCTAGGTCTTTTGTTGTTCCATATGAATTTTTGGATTGTTTTCTATATCTCAGTAAAAGAATGGCATTGGGGCTCGATGGGGATTGCATTGAATTTTATATCATTTTTGGTAGTATGGCCATTTTTACAATGCTCATTCTACCTATCCGTGAACATAAAAGGTCTATCTAGTTCCTGGTGTGCTCTTCAATTTCTTTTTTCAAATCTTTATAGTTTTCACTATAAAGATCTTTTACACCTTTGCTTAGGTTTGTTCCTAAGTTTTTTTTGTTTTGTTTTATTTTTTTGAGGCTCTTGAAAATGAGTTGTAGTTGTTTTCCTAATTTCCCTTTTTGAAAATGAGTTGTAGTTGTTTTCCTAATTTCCCTTTTTGCTTGTACATTGTTGGTATGCAGAAAGGCTACAGATTTTTGTGGGTTGATTTTGTATCTTGCTACTTTGCCAAAGTGGTTGATCAGTTCTAGGAGCTTGACTTCTTTCCTTATGTAAATCCCTTTTATGTCCTTTCTTTGCCTTATTCTGCTAAGAATTCCAGAACTATATTGAAGAAGAGTGGAGAGAATGGACATCCTTGCCTTGCTCCTGATGTTAGGGGAAATGGTTTGTTTTTCACATTCAGTGTGATATTGGTTGTTGGTCTGTCGTTTGTAGCCTTTATTATTTTAAGGAATGTCCCATTTATTCCTAGCTTCTCCAAAGCTTTTAACATGAGTGGATGTTGTATTTTTTTTTGGCCAGTCCTGGGCCTTGGACTCAGGGCCTAAGCACTGTCCCTGGCTTCTTCCCGCTCAAGGCTAGCACTCTGCCACTTGAGCCACAGCGCCGCTTCTGGCCATTTCCTGTATATGTGGTGCTGGGGAATCGAACCTAGGGCCTCGTGTATCCGAGGCAGGCACTCTTGCCACTAGGCTATATCCCCAGCCCCTGGATGTTGTATTTTATTGAAGGTTTTTTCCTGCATCTACTGAGCTGATAGTATGGTTCTTGCCTTTGGCTCCCAATAGGTTATTTTTTTTTTCAATTGGGTCTTTGTTTTTTGTTCTTTTTTTTTTTTTTTTTTTTTTTTTTTTGGTGCTGGTCCAGGGACTTGAACTCAGGCCTGAGCACTGTCTCTGAGCTTTTTTGCTGTGGGTAGGGCTTTAGTACTAGAGCCACACCTTCATTTCTAGCTTTTTCATGGTTAATTGGAGATGAGTGTCACAGACTTACTTTCCTGTCATGCTGGCTTTGAACTGTGATCCTAGGTTCTCAGCATCCTGAGTAGCGAGGATTACAGGTGTGACTAGTGGCACCCAACATTTTTTGTTTTGCTTTCTGGTACTGTGATCCTCCTACCTATGCTTTCCATGTTGCTTATATTACAGGCATGTACCACCATGCCAAGTTTGTTATTTGAGTTGTGGTCTTACTACCATCATGTCTGAGCTAGATTCTGGAGGCAATCATCCCAATCTCTGCCACCTAATTAGGTGGAGCTACAAGTCTAAGCTTTTGTGCCTGGCCCCTTATTCTGAATTCTACTGAAAAAGGATCTTCGTATGCTGCCCAGGCTAGTCCCAAACTTAGGAACTTTCATGATACTGCTGCTTTATTCTCCTGAGTAGCTGTGACAAGAGTCACTCAGCTATTTGGCTATTCTATTATTAATATTTTAATGCTTTACTGCTAACAACTCCTTTCTATCTATTTTGTCTTAATAGTTGTTATTTCTCAGTACTGTAGTTCTTTGCTGTCAACTTAGGGTGTAGATATCTCAAGCTATTTTCCAGTGGGTACATTGTGATTTTTAAATATAACTCACTGCACAGTAATGAGAGTTGATTTTTCTTGGAGAAATTTAATACATGTGACTCCTTGTTTTTCTGTTTCTGTTTTAAATTTCAGTCAGAGGCTAACTGTTCTGCCATGTTTGGGAAACTGATGACCATAGCAAGTGAGTATATCAAATTCACTAATTTATCCAATGTGAATGAAGTTTTTCAAAAAGCAATTCTGTATGATGGAAGGCGTAACATTGATGAAGAAGGATTGTACTTATAAACTGATTTGTTGAATTGAAACTCTTTTGTACAACTACTTAAAGGTAACAAAAAGGAAATAATCCTCACCCTGATTCCTTACAAGAATCAGTTTGTCTGATTTTCTCTTGAATTGCTTAGTGTTTCTTTTGAAATGTGATTTTTGTTGTAATTATTAAGATGTTATTCAGAGGGGTTAACATTTTATAAATCAGTAATGGGTACTTTTTTTTGGGGGTGGGTCGGTTGTGGGGCTTGAACTCAGGGCCTAGGTACTGTTGCCAAGTTTTTCACTCAAGGCCAAAACTCTAGCACTTTTGAGCCACAGTTCCACTTGTGGTTTTCTATTAGTTAATTGAAGATAAGAGTTGTTCAACATTTTTTTGTTTTGTTCCATTCTAGCTCTTCTCCCCCCCCCCCCCCTTTTCTGGTGATTTACAAAAGAAAGCAAGCTGCTCAGAATGCCCAGGAAAGATGGAGCGGGGGGTGAGCGGGGGGTGCCAAAAGTCTGGGTAGTCTGGATCATCTGGGACTCTTAAATAGGAACCCCAAAGTACTCGTGTGGAAGGGTCCCCGAGTTCTCAACCTCAGACCCTGCTCCTCTCCTCCTTTGGCCATGGTGATGGCAGAGAAGAACTTCCAGCCCCGTTTCTTCCTGGAGAGGAAAACTCATCTGGCTTTGCAGAGAAAGGCTCCCCTTACGCTCATAGTGCATTATCTACCACGTGCTGTAGGATATCACATTTAAAAGGACAAAAAATGTAAAATACTTATTCATTAATATTATTGAGAGTATATGCTTTCCAGACTGAAGTGATTCATTCATTATTCTAGTCCTGCTTTAGTCCTTTGTAATTTGTGGCAATTATGTTTTTCTTTTTAATACAAAAAATGTATAAAAATAAAAACTTGAAAAGGCAAAAAAAGAGCCTCACAGACTTTTCTGCCTGGGCTAGCTTTGAACCTTGATCCTCAGATCTCAGCCTCCTGAGTAGCTAGGATTACAGGTGTGAGCCACCAGTGCCCAGTGTTTGAAAAATGTTATCTAGGCCTGGGCGCTGTCCCTTAGCTTTTTTTTGCTCAAGGCTAGTGCTCTACCACTTGAGCCACTGTCCCACTCCAGGCCTTTTCTGAATAATTGGAGATAAAAGTCTCACAGACCTTGCTGCCCAGGCTGGCTTCTAATGGGTATCCTCAGTCAGATATCTGCTTCCTGAGAAGCTAGGATTACATACACCTGGCTACCCTTTGACTTATGAAGAAACTTAATTTCAACTTAGTAGTTTTTCTTTACTAATAGTTATTCACTCTTAATTTTTGTAGAGAATTTGCCTGACCCTGGAAAAGCGCAAGATTTTGTGAAGAAATTTAACCAGGTTCTTGGTGATGATGAGAAACTGCGGTCTCAGTTGGAGTTACTAATCAGCCCAACCTGTTCGTGCAAACAAGCAGATGTTTGTGTGGTTAGTAAATGTTATTTTTACTTTCAGTTATAGAAATATTTCATTAAAGTCCTTTTTACATTCACTGTTTGTATAAACAAAATTGTGAGGATTTCGATACTGAAGTGTGTATCTGTGTTCAACCTAGTTCTCTTGACTGTATACTCTTGACTATGCACTCTTGAGATCTAACTAACAGGGATCTATCTAAGCCCAAGAAATTGTGTTTGGGAATTGAACAAGATAAAGTATTTTTTATTTAGTGGACACTCACTGATGAATGCTAAGAATTTTCTAAATGGCATTTACATTCCTATGTATTAACATGAAATAATCCCTGTCAACAGATTATCTATCTAAATGTCTGTGTATGTGGTTTCACTTACAGATAAGGCAAATTCCTATGTAAACTTTTGTCCTCATTTTGTTCTTGGACTCCATATTTTGTAGAAAACCATGAAACTATCAAGAAAGAAAACTTCATCTGTTTATTTATTCAGCATTTTAAGAGACAGGGTCCTAGGTTTGAATTCAGCTATGCCATTTAATACCAATGTGACATTTAGTAAGTTACTCAATGTTTTTAGCTTATTTTTCTCACCTGTATATACTAACAGTTTTATATGGCCTTGGATTGAAATAGAGTGTACACCTTTATAGTATTCATATACAATAAATATTATTTTGGCTCCAGGCTTACAGAGGTAAGTAAGAGAAAGATAGTTATTTGAGAAAGAGCTATTTCAAGCCAACCTCTGCTTGCTGTATAGCATGCCATGGCTTGTTTATTTTTATGTTTATGTTTTTGTTTGTCATGGGGATTGAACTCAGGGCCTGAGTGCTGTCCCTGAATTCTCCTTGCTCAAGGCTAGCTAGCATTCCAAAGCTGTGAGTCACAATACCACTCTTGGTTTTCTGGTGGTTAATTAGAAATAAAAAGAGTCCCACAGACTGTCCTTGGGCTGGCTTTAAACCGTAATCTTCTGATCTCAGTCTTCTCAATAGGAGGGGTCTTCACTACTTCCCCCCCCAAGTTGGCCTTGGGGCACAGTCTTTTCTCTGGCTCCCAAGTAGTTGGAATTACAAGTATACCACATTTGGCTGCATCCTTGTATTTCTGAGCTAGAGGCTTTGCTGATAATATTTAAGGATTTTATTTACATCCTTCAGTTTTGAATTTCAGACTATTGTCCTACAGAAAAATCTACCATAAATACATATATGCGTGTCTTCAAATGATAAGGATTTTAGCTTAACATGTCTGTTTATATGTGCAATGCATCTTGATCACTGTCACTTCTTTCATCATCCCCATCCCCACTTACCTTGTAAAGTTTCCTAGTGCCATTATCATATATGTACATTGTGGATTATGACTGTTTGCCCACCATTCCCCTCCATTTGTCTACCTACTACTTGAATCCTAGAGTAAAATAGGCTTGAAAATACTTGAGATATCTGTACAGACCAAAAATATAAAAGTACATGTGTAAAACAGATGACTGACCAAAATAATCCTGTAATTATATGTTACACAGTGCCAAGAAGTGGTTTCTGGTTTTAGAAATCAGGGAAATAAATCCATGTTGTATGTCTGTAATCCAAGGCAGAATAATAGTTGGAGACCAGCATGTCTCTGTGTAAAAATAAATAAATAAAAGTCTTCATGCCTTTTTCCAGAATTCCTCTCATCATTTTTTCCTTTTCCCTGTGGGCTATTTAATCTTAGTTATATATTTTCTCTCATATCTTTGTTCTCCTCTATGAGCCAGGCTGGGCACTGGTGGCTCATACCTGTAATCCTAGCTACTCAGTAGGCTGAGATCTGAGGATCATGATTTAAAGCCAGTGTAGGCAGGCAAGATTGTGAGACTGTTATCTCCAGGTAACTACCAGGAAGCCAGAAGTACAATTGTGGCTCAAATGGCAAAATGTTAGACTTGAGCACAAATCTCGGGCAGTACCCAGGCTCTTGAGTTGAGTATAATATGTAAGCCAGGCCTATAAGCTTGGCTACTCAGGAATCTGAAATCTGAGGATCATGGTTCAAAGCCTACTTGGGTAAGAAAGTCTGTGAAACCCTTACCTCCAATTAACCATAAAAGTTAGAAGTAGAGCTGAGTCTCAAGTGGCAGGCTGTTAGCTTTAAGCAACAAATCTCTTGAATTCAAACCCAGGATTGTCACGAGGTAGAGAGAGTAGGGAGGAAAGAGAAGAGGGACATGAATACAGATTTTATTTAGTCAGCAGATTTTAATTATTTTGATCCCATCTTTCAGGGATCCTTTCACTTCACAAGAGGTGGACATAATTCAGTAATAGAGCTTATAGATTATATATCTACTAGTTCCTTTCTTAGTCTAAGTTCTATTTTTGAAAAGCTTTTAGGAAACTTTTTAGCAAAGCATATTAATAGAGACACATTAGGCTAATGTGTGTCGTGTGTGTCCCCGCATGCATGTGCATATGCCTGTATACATGTATGTAGTGATGACTGTACAAGAGGGTCTGTAATACTGTATTTCATTTTGACTTTAAGTTTTATGTATCCACATGTAGATTGTAAAAAAGGACAGCATACTTGTCAGATTCAGCCTTGTTTGCTGGTTTATATTGCTTTGTTTTTCTATGAAGGCGACTTTCGAATTTTGTGGGGTTTCTTGTTTTTTTTTTTTTTTTTTTTTTTTTGCCAGTCTTGGAGCTTGAACTCATGGCCTTAACACTGTCCCTGGCTTCTTTTTGCTCAAAGCTAGCACTCTTACTACTTGAGCCACAGTGCCAATTCTGGCTTTTTTCTATATATGTGGGGCTGACGAATCAAACCCAGGGCTTCATGTATACAAGGCGAGCACTTTACCACTAGGCCATATTCCCAGCCCCAGGCGACTTTCGAATTTTAAGATTTTCTAAAAAGTTTAGAATTTACTAAGATAGTCCTAAATCTGTACAACTTAGTACTATATTTCGGTGCGTCACTTTCATTATAGTGACTTTGAGGCTGGCCAGGCCATAGTAACTACATTTTGTCTGGAACAGGAGAGACACCTGCCAGGATTATTCTTAGGAAGTTCACAAATATTATTTTGTCACTTGATCACATGTCCTCCAACATGTCCAATCCTGTTATAATTCACTACATAATTTTGTGCTTCAGATGACAATATTATTGTAGGCCGTTTCTTGCTCAGCTTATGTGTTAAATGACAAAAACAAGCAATGTGATAAGTCATATGCCTTGGTAATGCAAAAGTGCATGACTCATTCCAGTTAGGATTGGAAATAAATAAGGGAATTGCTCATTATAAGTAACTCAGGACTTGAGTCTAATGGGGTAAGTTGGAATTAGACTAGTGTATGGAGAATGACTATTGGATTTTAGCTTGTATGACTGGGCATCAGAAGAAATAGTATGGTATAATAAGTATATAAGGTAAGATAAGCCTGTGTGGCCTCTGAGTTGTGTTGAGATATCTGGGATTCAGGATTTAGTTCAGTTAAATATCCTTGAGACGATTGGAAGGAATACTTGCTAGGATTTTTGTTGTTGTTTTGTACCATTTCTGGATCTTGAACTCAGTGTCTAGGCTATGTCCCCAGAGACTTTTTTTTTTTTTTTTTTTTGCTCAAGGCTAGTCTACCACTTGAGCCCACAGCTCCATTTTCAGCTTTTTGGAATTTAATTGGAGATAAGAGTCTCAACTGAGTTTCCTGCTTAGGCTGATGTTGAACTGTGATCCTCAGATCCCAGCCTCCTTAATAGCTAGGACTATAGGCATGATATACTGGACCCCAGCCAGCCCTCCTACCTCGATCCCCATATTTCAGTGAAAATGATATACATGACACGTTAGTCTAAAAGATAAGCCTTTGGAAATTCCTTGGTGGAAATTTGTGTGCCCTTACCATACAGATCCGATCTGCAAATTGTTGCAAATTGTACTTGTTAATATTAAATCCTCTTAGGAATTACTTTGATTGGTTAAGGAAAAAAATGTGTGACAAGGATTCATATGCACAGGAAATGATTCTTTAAAAAGATGGAATTTATTATTTATTTATTTGCTTCTAGTGGTCCCTTATTACCTTTTTTTAAATTAAATTTTATTGACAAGGTGATATACAGAGGGGGTACAGTTACATAAGGTAGTGAGTGCATTTCTTGTCTTATTTGTTACACTCTCCCTCATTTTTCTTTACCTTCCCTAGTTCATATAAGCATATATTCAATATCCAGTGTACCATAATCATGTACAATGACCACAGCGGGTATGCCAAAGGAAATTCACTTAGTACGCTAAACATAGTGACAGCAATAAAATAAAAAGATGGAATTTATTAATAATTAAAATTCTAAAGGAGGAAGTTTGAGGTTCTCATTCCTGGACTGTTTCTTCTTCTGTAAAACTTTTCAATATTTCCCTATCCTACCCTTTTCTTTGACACTAGATTTCTCTTATGTTGTCCAGTTTGGTTTCAAGTAGCTTTTCATGAAGCTGAAGCAAATCTCCTGCTTCACTCTCCTAAGTAGCTAGGACCAAAAAATATATGACATTGTGGTTAGCTATTAGAAAACAAGGTTTCAGGGCCGGGAATATGGCCTAGTGGCAAGAGTGCTTGCCTCGTATACATGAGGCCCTGGATTCGATTCCTCAGCACCACATATACAGAAAATGGCCAGAAGTGGCAATGTGGCTCAAGTGGCAGAGTGCTAGCCTTGAGCAAAAAAGAAACCAGGGACAGTGCTCAGGCCCTGAGTTCATGCCCTAGGACTGGCCAAAAAAAAAAAAAAAAGAAAAGAAAAGAAAACAAGGTTTCATCAAATTTTAAAATAAGAGAACCTACTTGCGAGGGTATTATTTGTTTTTTTTCAAAAATAGTACATTTAAAAGGTTATTCTAAGCAATTTCATGGGAGAAATATGGGATAAAAGCAAAAATCACTCCAAAATCACTTTCCCTTGCATTCTCTACTGTCCAGATTTTCTATTGGTTACTGAAAGTATAAGTTTCTTTTGTTTTATTAGTCGTGGGGCTTGGACTTTGGGCCTGGGCGCTTTCCCTAAGTTCTTCAGCTCAAGGCTAACGCTCTACCACTTGAGCCACAAGCACCACTCCTGATTTTCTGGTGGTTAATTGTAAATAAGAATGTCATAGACTTTCCTGCCCCGGCTGGCTTTGAACCATGATCCTCAGATCTCAGCCTTCTAAGTAGCTAGGATTACAGGTGGGAGCTACCAGCGCCTGGCTGAAAGTATAAATTTTAATATGGGTCTAAAAGAGAAAAATACTTCTGCAGGTTTTAAGTCCTTAATATTTTTATACCTACAATATTTTTATTTGGAAAAATATGCAAGTAAACCATACACAAAGTAATACTCTTTTCTTTCTATAGAGAGAAATAGCTCGGAAACTTGCAAATCCTAAGCAGCCAACTAATCCTTTTCTAGAGATGGTCAAATTTCTGTTGGAACGAATTGCACCTGTACACATTGATTCAGAAGCCATAAGGTAAGCTAGGGAATAAATATACTGAAAAATGATTTTAGCCTTAAACTACAATATTGTAAGTAAGTTCAAATTCTGGAACCCTACACAGAACTAAAAAACATTCCCTGTAACCCTCTCCTAATGGTAATAGTACATGGCCTTTTCATATTGAAAGAGTTTTCATCTTGTCAAATATGGCTTTTTATGATGTATTACTTAAGTTTTTGGACAGCCAGACACCAGAGGTTCTTTCTTAATTTTAGCTACTCAGGTGGCTGAGACAAAACTGAGAATTGAAGTTTCAAGACAGCTCAAGAGACTCTTACCTCCAGTTAATCAGGAAGAAGGTAGACTGGAAGTGTGGCTCAAGTGCAAGCCTTCAGTGAGCAAGTTTAAAGCCCCTAAATATAAGTCCTTGTACCAGCCAAAGAAGAGTTCTTTCTTGAGTGAGGGAAGTAGCACAAGAGACAAAGTGTCTACCTATCAAGCATAAGACTTTAGTTTAAACCACCTTAAAAAATTGTGTATATTTCTATTCTATATATACTTATTAAAAAAAAATCTAACCCAGAGGCAGCTGAGATGTAAGGACCGTGATTCAAAGTTAGCCCAGGCAAGAAAGTTTGTGAGACTAATAAATCAGTAAAATATGAAACTGTAGCTCAAGTGTGGTAGAACACTAGTCTTGAGTGGACAAGTTCAGGGATAGCACCTAGGTCCTGAGTTAATGCCCCAGTACCAACCGGCACATGGGAAGAAAAAGATTATAATTATTGTTTGTTTTTTTATCTTGTAGTCTTACTAATTTTTACTTTTTTTCAATAGTGCACTAGTAAAATTGATGAATAAATCAATTGAAGGGACTGCAGATGATGAAGAGGAAGGTGTAAGTCCAGATACTGCTATTCGTTCAGGACTTGAACTTCTTAAGGTATTTTTGAAACAATTTTATTTCTGCTTATTTCTATAGGGTCATGACTTACATTCCCTTTAGGATATAAAAGATTCATGCTAATTTCTTTGGAAAGTTTCAAAAAATTAAAATTTTGTGGTAAAAGATTTTAATCAACAGAATACAGTATAACCATATGTGGAGATGCAATAATTAAATATCTACCCTTCCCCTCGAGCTAAGGTGAACTAATAGAAAGTGGTAGACGTTTCTAAAAATACATTTTAATCATTTTAATGTTATTGCCTTGCATTGTAAATATTTCCTGTGTTTTTCTGTTTGATTCATTATTTGTTTGGGACAGTTTATGCTAAATAATCTTTCCAAAGAACCAGCAATTGACTCCCCATTAGAGTAGGTATAGGACAACATCTGATTGGTTAGGTAAAAGTTGTAAAACAATTCTAAATATGTAGGAAAGAATTATTAATTGGTAATTCAGATGATTCAATTTCATGAAACAATTTGAGAAAAGTGTTACTTTTGAGACATAGTGGGAGAAAAGATGGACTCTTTCTTTCTTTCTCTTTCTTTCTTTCTCTTTCTTTCTTTCTTTCTTTCTTTCTTTCTTTCTTTCTTTCTTTCTTTCTTTCTTTCTTTCTTTCTTTCTTTCTTTCTTGTCCTTTCTTTCTTTCTTTCTTTCTTTCTTGTCCTTTCTTTCTTTCTTGTCCTTGGGCTTGGACTCGGCCTGAGCACTGTCCCTGACTTCTTTTTGCTCAAGGCTAGCATTCTGCCACTTAAGCCACTGCGCCACTTCTGGCCATTTTCTGTATATGTGGTGCTGGGGAATTGAACCCAGGACCTCATGTATACAGGCAAGCACTCTTGCCACTAGGCCATATCCCCAGCCCTGAAAAGATGGACTCTTAAGTGGAGCAGGAAGGTACCTAGAGGGTACCTTGTGCTTTGTTACCAGCCACTAAATGTAATAGCTCTTTCATTGAATTGAGCAAGAACTCATTGAAAACAGAGTAGTGTTAACAAAAGTTGAGGAGAAGCCAGGGCAATGTTGTCTAGGAAGGAAGAGTTGCCACATTATACTGAGGTGATCTTAAATTCTTTTTTTTTTGTTGGTTTTGATTTGGGGTTGTTATTTGTGAACTTTTCCAACCCTTTGGTGTCCGTCCGTCTGCCCCCCCCCCCCCCCCCCTTTGGGGTTTTGGTTTCTTTTTGATACAAGCTCTCAGGATATGACCCAGGGTAGCTTGGAACTTTTGACCCTTTTGCATAAGCCTCCTAAGTCTTGGATTAGAGAGAGGTATTCAGCACTCACTGCTACTTAGGTGCTTGTGTTTTGTTTGTATATCATTGGGGATGAACTCTGGGCCTATACTTGCTGAAAAATTGCTTTACCACTGCGGCATAACCCTATCCCTTTTGGCTAGTTAGTTAGATATACTGCCTTTTTATTTGAAAGAATTATTGTAATGTTTATTGAAATAAGACTCTATATCTACCCATCCAGGGTATAGATAAAAATCATGGCCTTATACATTCTAGCCAGCTACTCCACTTTTGAGGTACATCCCTAGCACCAAAGTCAACAGTTTATGTAGCTTTTTACTTTATTTTTAAAATTCAAAACTCCATGCTTTTATGACTAAAACTTGATAGCATCACTGAGATAATTTCCATACTTTGTGACCAATTTAGTAATTGCTTATTCAAATTAATTCAAACTACATGTTCATTTTCCGCTTTTCAATACCTGTTTACTTTCAGCCCTTATATTTCTGATATATAGTAATGGAATTATTTCCAGTTATTGTAAAGGTAATGTGGCAGATGTCTCAAATATAAGTTCCTTAAGTTTAAGCTGGAGCTCATGTTATAACAGAAAGAAAGGATATATGTTTATAGTTATAATTAAAACTTTACAATGGATTTGAGGCCAGACTGGGCAGAGAAGTCTGTGAGACCCTTATTTCTAATAAACTGCTCAGAAAAAGCCAGAAGTGACACTGTAACTCTCAAGTGGTCGAGTTTAGCCTTGAGCACAGAGAGGCTCAGAGATAGCACCCAGGCCAACTTCCAGACCCAGGACAGGCAAAAACAAAACAACAACAAACACAAACAAACAAACACCTTTATAATGACGACTTCTGTTGATAGCTAATTGTGAATGAACTTCAGGTGATAGATTTTTGTTAAATTTCTGTTTAGATTTTCTTTTTGACACTAAAACAAATGACAACTTTTTAATTTATATCACACACAGATTGAGTCATTAAATGTGAAGTTTTTAAATTCAAATAAACATTCCCATAGGAAATATACCTAGTAATTTTTTTATAATGAGTTAGAACTATTGTCTATACTCCTAAAGCTACATCTATTCCTCCAGGTTCTGTCTTTCACACATCCTACCTCGTTCCACTCTGCAGAGACATATGAGTCCTTGTTACAGTGCCTAAGAATGGAGGATGACAAGGTAGCAGAAGCTGCAATACAAATCTTTAGAAATACAGGCCACAAAATAGAAACAGACCTTCCCCAGATACGATCGTGAGTATATAACCTCAGTTCAGAAGCTATATTTTTGTGTCCTCTTTTGTTTTGTCTCCTGTCTTATTCCATTACCATTAGATTATAGATAAAGGAATAAAACTGTGTATAAGTTATTTACCTTTTTGCACCTTTTTCTTCATAACTTGGTTAAAAACTTAATGGCTGCTACCTTCCTGTACTACCAGGTTAAAAGGTCAAGCATTCAATTAATGCTTTATATGTATTTACTAGCTGGTTATTTATTTTGAAATAAAATTACTCATAAAAATGAAGTAGAGGCCTGGGAATGTGGCTTAGTGGTAGAGTGCTTGCCTAGCATTCACGAAGCCCTGGGTTCAATTTTTTTTTCAGTACCACATAAACAGAAAAAGCCAGAAGTGGTGCTATGGCTCAATTGGTAGAGTGCTAGCCTTGAACACAGAGATCTCAAGGACAGTGCCCCTGGCCCTGGTTCAATCTCCAGGACCAGCAAAAAAAAAAAAAAAAAAAAAAAAATTACATTGTTGGATGAACATTATAGTATATCTAGTTAGGAGACGAGATTACAAAAACTATTTCTTAAAAAAAAAAATGCTTGTTTTTGCCTAGGCTGTCCTATGCAGAAACACTAAAAAGGACAAATGACGTGGCTTGAGTGATTGGCAGGGTATCTGCCTAGCAAGTGCAAAACCCAGTGGTGGGGAAAAAAAAGAAAACAACAAAGACTTTTGTTCCGTAGTTTGGTACATTTTCATTTGGTATCGTAGGGTCCAACTTGTCCTGAGTCTTTCTATTGAGATTTAAAATATATTGGAGATATCTTTTAAAGGAAACACACAGTGCTCAAATTTGTTAAGTCAGATTTTCATGTACATGCAGGTAGTTTAAGATAAATGCAAAAAAAAGTTTTTTCTCATATGATAATACAAGTAGACTCCAGAAGTTTTAAACTTGTGAGCTAGTAATATGTGAAATAGTTCAATATTTACTGTATAATCTCTTCACTCTCTGCTATGTAGCAGACCTGTCAACAAATACCCTCCCACCCTCCAAGAGTTTATAGTTTTGTGGTGATAATTTTTAAGTATAGAGTATCAAAAAGTCATTAAGCCCTAGGAAGAGTTTCCGTTGACCTTTTTTTGTGGGTCTTGGGGCTTGAACTCAGGGCCTGGGCACTTCCAGCTTTTTCTGAGTAGTTTATTCTAGGTAATAGTCTCATGGACTTTCTTGCCCGGGCTGGCTTAAAATTGTGATCCTCACATCTCAGACTCCTGAGTAGCTAAGGATTGCAAGCATTAGCCACTGGTGCCCTGGCTTTTTGTTGACTTCTTTAAAGGGAGAAAAAAAAATCTATCCCTCTTCATTTAAAAAAATTTAAATTGTTATTATAAAGGCAATATACAGACGGATTACAGTCAAATTAAGTCAGGTAAAGAGTACATTTCTCCTTTGACAGTGTCACCCCTTCTCTCTGTTTTTCTTTCCTGTCCCCACCTACAAGTTGTATAGTTCATTTTCAGCAGTGTCCAGTGAGTAACCACTACTGCATTTGTTCACCTTTTATTCCTCTATTTCTGTGGTTCCTCCCTTATTCTCCCAAAGACAGAAGACAGAAACAAGCCAGAAAGAAAAGAAAATACAAACAGCAACAAAGAAAGAGTAACCTCTTTTTTCCCTTTTATTTGTTAAAATTAAAGCATCTCGGTATTTTTTGTTGTTGTTGTTGTGGTTTTAATGTGCTAGTACTGGAGCTTGAATTCAGGACCCCCCATACTCTCTTGACTTTTTCACTCAGGATTGGTGCTCTACCACTTAAGCAACACTTCCAGTTTTGGCCTTTCACTGGTTAATTGGAGATAAGAGTCTCTTGGGTTTATTTGTCTAGCTGACTTTAAACCTTGATCCTCACATCTCAGCTTACTGAGTAGCTAGGATTACAAGTGTAAGCCATTAGTGCTTGGTCACAGTGTCTTATCCCTAAAAGAATTCTATCCCAAGAGAAGTAGTAGATAAATATATTCAAGCCAGGTGCCAGTGGTTCACACCTGTAATCTTAACTATATAGGAAGTTAAGATCTGAGGATGACAGTTCAGAGCGAGGCTAGCTGAGGCAGGAAAATTCCTAAGACTCTTATTTCCAATTAATCACCAGAAAGTCAGAATTGGAGCTGTGGATCAAATAGTACACAGCTAGCTTTGAGTAAAAAGATCCAGGATAGTGGTTGGCCCTGAGTTTAAGCCCCAGGACCAGCACAAAACAAGAAAGAAAAAAGTGGAGGGAGGAGAGAATGGTTGGGGCAAGAAGAAATTAGTGAAAAATAGAAAAGCACACCACCAAAGGCCTCAACATCAGTCCTGATAACACCATTGGATTTTAGCACACCATAAATAAAGGATAGCGTTTCCTCACCTATTAACATTTCAAGTTTGCCAGGATAAATTAATTTAACCAAGAGTTTAATCAAAACTATGCACTGGTACTAGTAAGCAATGTTACTCTCCTGAGTTTATAAGGAGAGACTAAATTGTGCTGAGTTAAGGGTGGGTATTTGAACATGAGAGTATATACTGGTAATTCCAAATCTCCAAGGAAAACAATTTGAAGCATTTTCATAAGTATCAAATCAGACTTGTCCTGAGCAACATATGTCTTTTTGATTGAGGTATACAGCTTGGCGCCCTGTATATTGCTATTGAGGTCTAGTCCATTATAAGATAACCTTGTGCAAGTCACCATTTCATTTGACATTCTCAACATTTTTTCTTTTCTTTTTTTTTGCCAGTCCTGGGGCTTGGACTCAGGGCCTGAGCACTGTCCCTGGCTTCTTTTTGCTCATGGTTAGCACTCTACCACTTGAGCCACAGTACCACTTCGGGCCTCTTTGTATTTATATGGTGCTGAGGAATCGAACCCAGGGCTACATGTATACAAGGCAAGTACTCTTGCCACTAGGCCATATTCCCAGCCCCCCATTGCCAACATTTTCTATAAAATAGGTCTTCTTCAATTTTATAACACATGAAAAGAATTAAATTTTCATGTTACCTAAGTTTATTCTTGTATAAAAATATTTGTATGTTCATTATAAAAAACTGAAAGCAAGACTGGACATGTTGGTGTAGTGGTAGGAGTGCTTGCCTGGTATTCATAAAACTCTGGATTCAATCTCTGGGGCTATCAAAATAAGTACCTGTGAGCCTAGGGGCTGGAGCACCTGCCTAGCAAGTATGGGACATTGAGTTCAATCCCTAGTACTTAAAATAACAAAAACCATGAAACTAGAAACTGAAAAGTTATAGTTACTATTTATAGTTACACAAATGTGGTTTTTATGAATATTTGTCTACTTGATGTATGTGTCTTTTTCTAAGTTTAAGAGGATAAGGAGCCTTTGACCTCTCTGTAACACCGAAGCTGTTTTTAATTTCATTTCACCAATATCATAGATTTATCTTTGTGTGCTTATTTTTGCCAGTATCATTTCAACTATTTGCTAAACTTAGCTTTTTGTTTCTGATTTGTGTCTACTTTGAAATAAATGAAGGAAATTATAAAAAAGGAAATGGAAAAGAGGAATATCTACTTAGAAGGTAAATGTAAAAGCATATCCTGGGACAAACTTTATAGATTATAGAATAAGGGAAACTTGTTTACTGTTGCTTAGTATTTGTGAGCTAGATTTAAAAGTGAAAATTGTCTTAAGATCTTTATCATCAGGTATTCTTTTTCTTGATTCATACTTCAGGATAGAGAGTTTTCAGTCTTTCTACACATCAAATATTTCTGAGAGGGTTCTCTTACCAATAAATGCCCAGTTAGGCAAAGTGGGAGACAATGAGACTGATAATACTGTGACTTTATGGGCTGAATAAAGTGACAAGTAGGATACTATTTTTTGCAGGACATTAATTCCCATTTTACATCAGAAAGCAAAGAGGGGTACACCACACCAAGCAAAACAAGCTGTGCACTGTATACATGCCATATTCACAAATAAAGAAGTCCAGCTCGCACAGATTTTTGAGGTATATATGTACATATATATAATATATAGCATGTGTTTATGTGGGTTTTACTTTGTAAGCTCTTTATGTGGGTTTTATGGAGTATAGATGAGTTTCTAGTTACCCTATTTTATAATAGAAATTCCTTGGATGTATGGTTTCTTTCTTTTTAATACATTGAGGAAAATACCCATGGGACCGTTACTTTTTATGATTGAAGATTATGTAAAATGTTCTTATAGAATAAGAAATACAGCAATTTAGCAAACTTAATGTAGAGTGGCAGAAAATAATCGACATTTTATATGACTAGATATTCTTTTTTAAATGTATTTATTTCTTTATTATCAAAATGATGTACAGAGAGGTGTTAATATCATATGTAAGGCAGGGCATACATTTCTTAGCCACCTTGTTACCTCCTCCTGACTAAATGTTCTTGTTTTTACTGCTGCTTTATGTTATTGTACAGCTTTCCAATTTTGTTAAATTTAAGTAGGCTAATTAACCAAATTTCTAACGTGGTTTAAGTCAGTTATTTTCAGATCATTAAAATAAATTGATAAGAAAAAATTTGAGGACTAAGGAAAATGTTTATGTATAAATGTTTATAAAACAAACTGGCTTTGATTGTAACTTTTACTTTTGTAGCCACTCAGTAGGAGTTTGAATGCTGATGTACCAGAACAACTTATTACTCCATTAGTTTCACTAGGCCACATTTCTATGTTGGCGCCTGATCAGTTTGCTTCCCCAATGAAATCTGTAGTAGCAAATTTTATTGTGAAAGATCTACTAATGAATGACAGGGTAAGTTTCTCATTTAATTAAATTTAGAGTCATGAGATTGACTATTTATACCTTTTCACAGAAACATTCTACTTTTCTGTTTAATCTCTTCACTTCTCTGTCTGCTTCTCCTCTCCTTCTTAACTCTCTCTGTGTATTGTGATGTATTTTAGGAATTGATCTTACTAACCATTGCTTTTCCACTTAGTTGTACCTCCAACTCCTTTCCATTTAAATTATGCTGCCTTGAATCTCCTTGTTAATTGCCAGGCAGCTTTCTGTGTTTGGGATACCTGTTTGTAGAGCTAGCTAACTTTCTAAGAAAGCTTATAAATCTGGGGGCCAGTGACTCATTCCTGTAATGCTAACTACTCAGGAAGTTTAGATCTGAGGATCACAGTTCAAAGCCAGCCCAGGCAGAAAAGTCTTCGTGAGATTCTTATCTCTAGACAGCTAGAAATGGCACTGTGGCTCAAAGTGGTAGAGTGCTAGCCTTGAGCGAAAGAGCTCAGAGACAGCACCCATGCCTTGAGTTCAAGCCTCACGACTGATAGCCCCCAAAAAAAGAATTTAAAAAGGAGACCATTATGGTTGTGCACACTTGTAATTATAGTTCTTAGAAGACTGAGGCAGAAAGATGAAGAATGTGGATCCAGCTGGAAATACATAAGGAAGCTTTTAGGGAGGGGGAGGGGTTGTGTGTGTTCTGGTGCTGGGGCTCCACCTCAGGGTCTGGATATATGCTTGAACTTTTTTTTTTTTGCTCCAGGCTAGCATTCTGGCACTTGAGCCATACTCTACTTTGGGCTTTTTTTGGTGGTTAATTGGAGATAAGTCTTGTAGCCTTGCCTGCCCAAGCTGGCTTCAAACCACGATCCTCAGATCTCAGCCTCCTAAGTAGCTTGGATTACAGGTGTGAGTCAGCAGCACCCAGACTGTGAAGCCTTATTTCAATGGAGGAAGGAAAGAAATGAGAGATGAAGGATAAAATTGAAAGACGATTACTGCATATTTACAGTTTTCTAGAGTTCTATTATTGCTTTTTCTACGTCTCTTGTTTCTATCATTGATAAAAATTCTAATGGATTTGAATTTGGGCTGATAAATGGACTTCTCATGGATGTTTCTGTCTGTCTTCAGACTGTACATTGCATAATTTGTGTGCTTGATCTCATTATTTAATATTTTGATTTGCATTACCTATAAAAATGATGCTGAGGATGGTTTTCATGTGCTTGACTGATTGGCATCTGTATTTTTGGAGAGCTATCTACTCAAGTCTATAACCAGTTTAGTTGAGTTTACACTTCCCTATTAAAGCTTTGTTATGCTATATTCCAGTGTTTTACCGCTATAATCCTAGCCGCTCAGGAATCTTACATCTTGAGATTCAAGTTCCACGCAGGCCCAGTTAGAAATAAACTAGCCATATAAGTGCAATAACAGTTTTTTATGTTATTTTTTATTCTCATTGCTCACTATGTTTAACGTTTCACTATGAACCATACTATTTTGTATTGTATTTTTATACCAGAAAGTATGCTATTGCTATGTAGCTCTCCTATAGATTTTCTGAAAACATGCATTTCTCAGATCAAAAACTTGAATCATTGAAAAGCCTTAAAATTGTTCTTAAATAAAAGCTAGTTTCTTCTATTGTCTATAGTCAACAGGTGAGAAGAATGGAAAGTTATGGTCTCCAGATGAGGAGGTTTCCCCTGAAGTACTAGCAAAGGTAAGTTTGTAAAAGTCTTAGTAGCATTTATGTTCAAAAAAGAATGTTTAGCAGTATTTTTTATATACTAATAATTAACAAGATTTTTTCACTGAGGTTATTTTGTTCATAGAAGAAATAGTACTGAGCTGGGTGCAGGTGGCTCATGCTTATAATGCTACTCAGGAGGCTGAGATCTGAGTATTTGGATGGAAGCCAGCCTAGGAAGAGAAGTCTATTGAGACTCTTTCTTTCCAGTTAACCAGCAAAAAAAAATCAGAAGTAGAGCTCAAGTAGTAAGGTACCAGTCTTAAACAGAAAAGGCTAGGGCTCCACGCCACAGTACCCTCTCTTTCCCTCTCCTCACCCCCCCCCCCCATGCCCTTCCAAATTGAAACCCTAATAAAATAGGTATTTGCTTGGTTTTCTGTGCTAGTCCCAGGCCTCGAGCTCCAAGCCACAGTACCCCCTCTCTCCCTCTCCTTCTCACCCTGCCCCCCACCCTTCCAAATTGAAAACCTAATAAAATAGGTATTTGCTTGGTTTTTTGTGCTAGTCCCAGGCCTCGAAACTTGACATTGCACTTTTGCTCAGGGCCTGAGCACTGTCCCTGGCTTCTTTTGGCTCAAGGCTAGCACTCTACCACTTGAGCCACAGTGCCACTTCTTTTCTATATATGTGGTGGAAGAATCGAACCCAGGGCTTCTTGTATACGAGGTGAGCACTTTACCACTGGGCCATATTCCCAGCCTCCCCTACTAGACTTTTTAAATAAAATTTTTATTAGTTTGCATTTGTTGTACAAGGGGGCATTTCATTTTGACATTCATTCTCATTTACCATATCTGTTCTCCCACACAGTTGCTTCTCACTAGTTTTTGTTGGTGTGTTTTAGTGCCAGTCCTGAGGCTTGAACTCAGGGTTTGGTTACTGTCTCTGAGTTTTTTTGTTCAAGGACAGCACTCTACCATTTCAGCCACAACTCCTCTTTCAGCTTCTTTGGCAGTTAATTGGAGATAAGAGTTTAACTGACTTTCCTGTCTAGGCGGCTTTGAACCGCAACCCTCAGTTCTCAGCCTTCTGAATAGATAGGATTAAAGGTGTGAGCCACCAGCACCCAGGTACTGGTGATGTTTTTAGTTGTGTGCTTTTCTTTTTACTGGATTTGACCATAGCCCTGGTATTTGGTGAGCTAGCTCTGTACCATATCAGACATACTCCTAACCCTCTACTCAGTATTTTAGAGTACTCAAGTCATTATTGTTAACCATAATTATCCTGCTTTACTAAGGAACATTAGAAGTTTTTTTCTATCCATCTTCATTTCTTTTTTTTTTTCTTTCTTTTTGGCCAGTCCTGGGCCTTGGACTCAGGGCCTGAGCACTGTCCCTGGCTTCTTCCCGCTCAAGGCTAGCACTCTGCCACTTGAGCCACAGCGCCGCTTCTGGCCGTTTTCTGTATATGTGGTGCTGGGGAATCGAACCTAGGGCCTCGTGTATCCGAGGCAGGCACTCTTGCCACTAGGCTATATCCCCAGCCCCCATCTTCATTTCTATATCAGTTAAGTAGCATCACTCCATCCCTTTCCACTCTTTAGTTACCAGTATACTAAGTGGTTACTCTTAATGTATATATTTTCCAATTACTAAAAAATATTGGACAAGTCTTTGAGTGTCAAGCATGTGTTCTGGAGCCCAACCATATGCAAGTTATGTATGATAGTGATATGTCTCACTTGCTTTCTCTGTTGGCATAAAGTTATTTAGGAGCTAAATAAGATAATATGATGTGTGAGCCTTTGGGAAAAGCAACTGATACAGATTAAGCACGGAATAAATATTAGTAGTTCTTACTATTCTTATCCCACTGGCAAGTAAGATGTGTCTACTGGTAAGGATAAGTAAGCTAATCAACTTACATAATTAATGCTCCCTTTAATTGGAAATTTAAGTTCCTTTCTTTTTTTAGCATGTTAATATTTTATAGGTACAAGCAATTAAACTTTTGGTAAGATGGCTCTTGGGTATGAAAAACAACCAGTCTAAATCTGCCAACTCAACTCTTCGGTTATTATCAGCAATGTTGGTTAGTGAGGGTGACCTAACAGAGCAAAAGAGGATCAGGTGAGATTTTTCTTTGTTTCTTTTTATAATTTTCTAGGCTCAGAAACAGTGGTAAATATTTACATAGCAATATTTTATCTGATTAGTACTGAATTTTGGAATTCACTATGTACCTTGGGGTGAAATCTTAGGTAATAGTACATGTGTATTTTTCTTCACCTCTAAAAACTGAACTTAGATCAGTAAATTTTTAGTCAGAGTAATTATAATGTAATGTTAGTCTTCAACATTTGATTTAAATAAACAAATAGTTGCTAAATTTCTAGTCTTTCCAAAGCACTGAGAGCAGTATTTCAGCATAAATAGATCAGTATCTACCTTAAAGGAACTCATCTGCAGAGCAGTGATTTCACAAGTGCAATAACTTAAACAGCATGAAAAAAAAATAAAACTTTGAGTTGTAGCTAAAAGAACAATTGAAGACTTCTGATAGTTTTTAGTCTACAGATAAAATTTTTTTTAATCTATACATTGCTACTCTTCAAATCTGTGACATTGCTGTCTTTCTGTTCCCTTTAAGATGGAAAATATCAATGTTCTTGGTTTCTTTCAAAGACTGTTTATTTACTAATGTTACTTGGTGTATTTATTTAGTTATTTAATAAGAAATAACTGAAGATTTCTACTTCTAATGCATTCCTACTTTAGAATTTGTACAAGAGAGGACATGATTTATGAATTCAGTACTTGTTTAACACCATTAGTACATAATGTTATTTGAAGATACAGAAATTCCAAAAGAATAGATAATTGAATAATTGAGTTATGAACAATTACAATAGATCAATGCTTTCTTTATTGCTTTTTCCAAATAAGCCATAAAATTATTTGTGTGGATGAGGCAAAAGATAGCCCTTTAAGAACAGAGTGATCATTAGAGCTAGTTAGAGGTAACAAGAAGTTTATAGGTGATATGACTATGTAATATTTCAAAGCCACAACCATTAGTTCTTATTTATCAATAACACCTTGGACCATTCCATAATATACATGAAGACTAGATATTATCAGTTGACTTGAAAAAAAAAGTTGAGCTCACTATATGTAGTTTGTACAACCTAAACCTTTCAAGTATTTATATTTCTCTCCCCCGACATGTCTCCCTGCCATTTCATCAGATCTGTATAGAATTAAGCTAGATTCTTATTATGTTGGAATAAATGAATATACATTTTGAAAATCGGAAACACTTCAATTTATTTATGACTTTTAATTCTTTAGGTTTTTTTTTTTTTGGCCAGTCCTGGGCCTTGGACTCAGGGCCTGAGCACTGTCCCTGGCTTCTTCCCGCTCAAGGCTAGCACTCCGCCACTTGAGCCACAGCGCCACTTCTGGCCGTTTTTCTGTATATGTGGTGCTGGGGAATCGAACCTAGGGCCTCATGTATCCGAGGCAGGCACTCTTGCCACTAGGCTATATACCCAGCCCCTAATTCTTTAGGTTTTTAAAATCAGGGCTTTACAGGGAATATTCATCAAGTGAAGGCTACAAACCTTGATTTTTTTTTTTCCCCCAAGAGGATCTCAGTGAGGCTGGTTGTTAGAGTATACTGAGTTACTTTGTGGAGAAGGAGCTAACCTAGAGCATGATTAGGAATGAAGGCAGATAAATTTGTTAGCAACAGGTCACAGTAATTTCAGCCTCTTTCCTTCTGATCATGGGCACATGTAGCTTCCCCAGATTTGTATATTGAACAGTAGTTGCCCTGTAAGGATCTTATACTGGGGGAAAAAAAAGCTTTTTATGAGTGATAATGATTATAGGAAATGTTTATTTTTTTTTGTTTATTTATAGTAAATCTGATATGTCTCGCTTGCGATTAGCTGCTGGTAGTGCCATAATGAAGCTTGCTCAAGAACCTTGTTACCATGAAATTATTACCCCAGAACAATTTCAGTTATGTGCACTTGTCATTAATGTAAGTAATACTGTTTTGTTACTTTATTTTTATGTTTTTGCACTATTGAGGTGTTAAACTTAGGCTATTTACCACTTGAACATTCCCAGACCTATTTTCTCTTTGTGTCTATGAACATTATGTGTGTGTGTGTGTGTGTGTGTGTGTGTGTGTGTGCGCGCGCATGAACACACATTCATGTATGCATGTCTTGGTGCTATTCCTTAGACTTTTTATTTCAGGAGAGTATTCTACCACTCATGTCTACTTTTTGCTTTTTAGTGGTTAATTGCACATAGGCCTCATGTATTTTCCTGCCCAGGCTGGCTTTGAACCATAGTTCTCAGATTTCAGCCTCTTGAGCAACTAGGATTACAGATATGACCCACCAGCACCCAGCCTCATTTTTTGCTTTTTTTCCTCCGGTTCTCAGGCTTCTGCCTGACCTTGAATTGGGCAGTGACTTTCCTCCCTTTCCCTACTGAAGAGCTTGAATTGTAGTTGTGCAGTATCACACCTGCCCCTGAGAACAGATTCATGCATGGGTGTGCATACTAAGGAGGTTGCTGCTACCTATTTAAATATCTCCACTTCCATCAGTATAATTATGTAAAATGTAAAGGCAACATAGGTATTAAAATCTCTTAAAGTACCCCCTTTTTAGTAAAGATTATTCAATTCTATGTATTTTGTTTTTGTGCTGATACAGGATGAGTGTTACCAAGTAAGGCAGATATTTGCCCAGAAGTTACACAAGGCACTTGTAAAGTTACTGCTCCCATTGGAGTACATGGCCATCTTTGCCTTGTGTGCCAAAGATCCTGTGAAGGAGAGACGAGCACATGCTCGACAATGTTTACTGAAAAACATTAGTATACGCAGGGAATACATTAAACAGAACCCGATGGCTACTGGTAAGTAACTCATAGTTGGCTGTGTGCACTTATGGCTTGTCAGTGTATTGATATGAGGGAGGGACTTATCTATTTTTTGGTTCATATTAACTCTGAATTTTATAGACATGAGGAAAAAATGGAAACTAAAGTGTCTAGAACTCAAACAAGGTATTATACAAAAGCTATTGAAGTTGTTAATACTGATGTTTTCACTTTAGAGAAATTATTATCACTGTTGCCTGAATATGTGGTTCCATACATGATTCACCTGCTAGCCCATGATCCAGACTTTACAAGATCACAAGATGTCGATCAACTTCGTGATATCAAAGAGTAAGTCATGTTGTTTTTCAGGAATTCCATGAATTACTTTTCCTTTTTAAAAGATGCTAACTTTTGCTGTTACTATTTTTTGTTTTATTACCTTTTTTTTGAATATTTGAAATTTTTCCTTTCCAATTTGTTTCTATCTAATAACCAGCCTTTTCTGTTTTGTTTTTTAGTATCTTACAGTGACTTAGATTTCTATGCCTTTGAAATGTGTCAATTTGACTTAATGCTTATATATGTGATTTAAAAAATCGCTTTCTATTGAGATGGGCTTCAGTTCTGTAATTTAGAAATGTCTGTACTTAAGTTGGTGATAGAGCTTAGTAGTGGTGTATTTGCCTAGTGTTGTACTGAAGGCACTGGATTCTATCCCTAACACTACAAGAAAAAAAATCTAAAACTAATCTTGACATTCATTCTGAGAAGATAATCCTAGTGCTAGTGCCAGGTATACTGACTGACTCACATCTGTAATCCTAGCACTCAGGAAGCAAAGATGGGAGGAATGCAGTTTGAATCCAGCTTGGGTAAAGAGTTTGTAAGTCCATGACAATCAACATGCACAGTTGTGCATGCCTGTTAATCCAGCTGCGTAAGAAGCACATGAATAACAGCATTGTAGTTCAGGCAGCAGTGAAGTAAATAGGAGACCCTATCCCAAATGAACTAAAGTAATAGAGCACTTGCCTACCATGAGAACCTTAGTTCGTACTCCAATGCCACCAAAAAAATGAGGGTTAAAAAATACATACTCATCAAAGAATCAAAAACAAAAAAAGTACTCATACATAAAATATTCTATAGCTCATCTATAAACAAATACCAAACAGGTATGTTATTTATTAAGCTAGAACTTTATATATGATGCAGGATGAAAGATAGAAGGCTGAGGATTATGTACACATGATTAATACTATCTTCACTGCTATTCTGCCCTCAAATTGGTATCATCAGATTATATTGAAAGTATTACATTTTTTCCTATTAGACATAAGTCTTATTCCTAAACTTAAAAACACAGCATTTATTAGCATTCTATAGATTTGGTGGATAAACTTATCAAAATCTTAATGATAACAATGTTATTATACATGCCCAGCTCTACTTGTAAGCATTAATTAGATTGTGAGATCCTTATATTTTGAGGATTTCTTTCTTCTGTTCGACACATCATACCAATGATGTTACCCTTTTATTTTAAATACTAGCCTTGAGCAAAAAGCACAGTGTCCAAGCCCTGGCACCAAAAAAAAAAAAATTCTCACACTGTTTCCTTCCTTCCTTCCTTCCTTCCTTCCTTCCTTCCTTCCTTCCTTCCTTCCTTCCTTCCTTCCTTCCTTCCTTCCTTCCTTCCTCCCTCCCTCCCTCCCTCCCTCCCTCCCTCCCTCCCTCCCTCCCTCCCTCCCTCCCTCCCTCCCTTCTTCCTTTCTTCCTTTCTTTCTTCTTTTTTTGCCAATCATGGGGCTTGAACTTGGCCTAGGCACTGTCCCTGAGTTTCTTTTGCTCAAGGCTAGCACTCTACCACTTGAGCCATGGTGCCACTTTCAATTTTTTTGTGTTTATGTGGTACTGAGGAATCAAACCCTAAGCTTCATACATCCTAGGCACACATTCTACCATGAAGCCATATTCCCGGCCCGAAGTCTACTTTTTTTTTTTTTTTTTTTTTTTTTGTGCCAGTCTTGGGGCTTGAAGTCAACACCAGGGCACTGTCCTTGAGCAAAAAAGCTTTTTGAGTTCAAGCCAAGCCCTTTGACCAACAGACCAAAAAATTTGGGGGCTTAACTGATTTGTAGGTTTTCTTGTTGGGAATAATTGTGGTTTGAGCCTACATCTTTATGCCTGTTAGGCAGCCACTCTACTGCTGGAGCCACACCTCCAGCTCTTTTTTTTGCACACCCCCGCCTTTTCATTACCAGATCCTGAACTCAGGGCCTCATGCTGTTGGTTGATATTCTTGCTCATAGCTGCCACTTAATCCATACCTCCAGTCCAACATTTTTCTGCTTAAGATGTAGTATTACAAACTCTTTTGATATGACTGGCTTCTAACTGCGATCCTTTAGGTCTCAACCTCCTAAGGGAGTAGGATTACAGGCATGAACTGCCAGTGTCAGGTTTTGGTCAGGTTATTTTTGAGATAAGCTCTTGCCTTCTGCATCTACCAGCCTAAATTGCAGTCTTTGTTCTTATGCTTCTTGCTATAGCTGAAATAACTGGTGTGCTACTCCAATCAGTCAGCTTTTTCTGTTGAGATGAAATCTTGTGTGAACTCATTTTTTGGCCAGGTTTGATTACCTGCTCACAGTCCTCCTAACCTCATTGTAGCTGGGATAACAGATGTATACCAAATTGTTTTGCTATTAGTGGGGATGGACGTATTGTGAGCTTTTTGCTTGGGTTGGATCTTCCAAATCTCTGCTTTTCGGGTCACTGTGTTGAGAGAGGTGAGCCACTGATGCTCATCTTGGGTTTATTTACTTACTTACTAAACTGAGGGCCTTGTACTTGCTTGACAAGTACTCTCCCAGTTGAGCTGTACCTCCAACCCCAAGTAAATACTACATTGTTGAATTTCAGCTGAGAGCTGGGAATGTGGCTTTAGTGGTAAAGTGCTTGCCCAGCATGTATTAGGCCCTGGGCTTTATTCCACAATATCACATAAATAAAACTTTTTAAAAATCAGCTAATGCTGATGTTAAATTTCAGCTAATCCTAACAACAGGCAGTTCTAGCTACTGGAAGAATTAGAGGATCATGGATCATGATTCAAAGCCAGCTCTGAAAGGAAATCTATAAGGCTCTTATCTCCAGTTAACCATCAAAAAGCCAGAAGTGGACTGACACCAAAAACAAAACAAACGAAAAAACCAGTCGATTGATAGAAGTTTTATTCTCAGATGTATGACTAGTAACTGTTGTACTTGGGCTGGGAAGCATAGTTCATTGGTATAGTGCTTGCCTGCTGTAACAGAACAAGAAGAAAAAACATTAAAAAAAAAAAAAGCTTCCTAGCCTTAGATCAATTTATCTGGAAAATGGAGTAATTCCTAGTATGTCTTTCAATTCTAAAATTAGGTGGGGTTTTTGGTATCTTATTTATTTATTTATTTATTTATTTATTTATTTATTTATTTATTGTCAAAGTGATGTACAGAGGGGTTACAGTTTCATATGTAAGGCAGTGAGAGTACATTTCTTACCCAATTTGTTATCTCCTCCCTCGTTTTTCTCCCTAAAATTTGGTTTTTATAACCTATAATTGTTACATGGAGATATTCCAATAAGTATTTTCATAAAATATAAAATTGATACATATTTGTCTAGAATACATGTTAGCTTTTTAGTTGTAATTCCATGATAGTTCGGTTGCAGAGAGATTAATTTTTTATTTTTTATTTTTTTTTGCCAGTGCTGGGGCTTGGACTCAGGGCCTGAGCACTGTCCCTGGCTTCTTTTTGCTCAAGGCTAGCACTCTGCCACTTGAGTCACAGCCACTTCTGGCCATTTTCTGTATATGTGGTGCTGGGGAATCGAACCCAGGGCTTCAAGTATACGAGGCAAGCACTCTTGCCACTAGGCCATATCCCCAGCCCAAGAGATTAATTTTTTTAGGAATGACCCAGCTACTGTAGCACACATATAAAGTCCTAGTACTTTGGATATTTAGGTAGGCAGATCTCTTCAGCCCAGGAGTTCAAGACCAGGCTGGCAACATAGCAAGACCCCATCTCACAACTTGAATTTTTTTTTTTTTTAAAAAGTAGTTTTAATGTAGGAATACTGATTCCCATGGAGTCTTGCAGTTAGACTTGAAATTAATGGCACATACTATTTTGTCCTTAATTTTGTTTGGTCTTGTGTGTGATAATTTTATTTTTAAACATTTACTTTTCAGTTACTATCTACTTTAAAGTACAGTGTTAAATAATGTTTTCCATAGCATAGTTAACTGATGAAAGTAACTTGTGCCAGAAGCAAAAATTTTCATAGCATACCTTAACAATGGACGAGTGTTTCATTATAATACAGTGGACATAGTATACTTCAAACAAATTCATCATGTGTTATATTCCTTTTTCTCCCTCCTCTTCAAATGGTAATTTATATGTGCAACATACTTGAATCCTCTTCACTTCCCAGTACTTGATTCTCCTTCTCCCTTCCTGTGATTCCCCTACCCCCACATACCATTCCCATTTTATATTTATACCCATTATCATCATAATAATGGTTTAAATTCCACAGAATTTAAAAACATACAGTACTGGCATCTTGGGGGGGGGGGGGCAGTCCTAGGGCTTGGACTCAGGGCCTGAGCACTGTCCCTGGCTTCTTTTTGCTCAAGGTTAGCACTCTGCCACTTGAGCCACAGCGCCACTTCTGGCCATTTTCTATATGTGTGTTGCTGGGGGAATTGAATCTAGGGCTTCATGTATATGAGGCAAGTACTCTACCACTAGGCCATAACCCCAGCCCCATTACTGGCTTTTTTTTTTTTTTTTTTGGGCCAGTCCTGGGGCTTGGACTCAGGGCCTGAGCACTGTCCCTGGCTTCTTCCCGCTCAAGGCTAGCACTCTGCCACTTGAGCCACAGCGCCGCTTCTGGCCGTTTTCTGTATATGTGGTGCTGGGGAATCGAACCTAGGGCCTCATGTATCCGAGGCAGGCACTCTTGCCACTAGGCTATATCCCCAGCCCCCATTACTGGCATTTTTGAACTTGTCATCTCTGTTCAACACAGTGATCTGCTGTTCCATCCATTTTCCTTCAAATGACGTGTCATTCTTTGTCACTCCATGTGTTCTTTATTTCTTAATTGGTCATTGAGTGCCATATGCTGGTATCGTAGCTTGGCTATCATGAATAATGCTTTGGTAGCATTGGTTATGTACCCAAGAATGTGGTATTTTCGTTTTTTGAAGAACTCATACACGATTTTCAATAATGTCTATATGATTTTTCATTCCTACAACAGTGTTTGAGGGTTCCTTTCTCCCTACAGTCTTGCCAGCTTTGTTGCTTGCTTAGTGACTGCCATTCTCACTGGAGTGACATGGAAATCTCATGTTGTAGCTCTTTTTTTTTTTTTAAACTTTAATCTCATCCATAAATGCAGACCTTAAGTAGCTTCCAAAGCCCCTGCCTCTTAATATTCTTGAATTTTGTATTAAGCTTCAACATAACTTTTGGAGGGAGCACAAACATCCTGAGTACGCCAGGAGTTGAGTGTAATCCACACAAGGCCCCAGAGGACCTGTCTTCTTTTTTTTTTTTTTTTTTTTTGCCAGTCCTGGGCCTTGGACTCAGGGCCTGAGCACTGTCCCTGGCTTCTTTTTGCTCAAGGCTAGCACTCTGCCACTTGAGTCACAGCACCACTTCTGGCCGTTTTCTGTATATGTGGTGGTGGGGAATCGAACCCAGGGCTTCATGTATACGAGGCAAGCACTCTTGCCACTAGGCTATATCCCCAGCCCCATGTTGTAGCTCTTTTATAGCTAATGACAGTGAACATTTCTACATATATTGATTACTATTATTGGTATTGCTACTTGAGGGAACTGTTCAATTTACTTTCCCATTTATTTGAATTATTTGTTCTTCGATTAACTTATTAGCTCTTTGTGTATGTAGAATATGAATTCCATTTATCCTACTCAGAAAGTCATTGCCTATGCTTTTGTCTTCAACTGTTTTCCCATAGTAATTTCACAATTTGAAGTCTTCTATCCACTTGAAATAGATTGTAGTGTAAGGCAAATTAGTTTCAGACTTCTACGTGTGACTCTCTTTCTAGAATTTCCTGTCTGTACATTTTGATGCTATCTTCAGGCTCTCTTCCATCTCCCAGGGAGCCAGGTCAGGCTTGGAACTGCTTGCTGCTATTTTCTCCTGTCCTAATACCTCTTTTGTGATTTCCCGTGTCCATCCTGTCTTTCTCTTCATAATATAGTCTTTCACGTGTCACTTGTCTATTTTCTTTCACTGAGTCAAAATCTGCCATCTTTCCTTTGCCTCTCTCTTTAATTTGTGCTAAATAAAGTTTTCTGCTTTGCCACCTGAAAATGTGTAATTGAGTAGAAAGGTGTTTTAGGTTTTTCTCTTACAAGCCTACAGACGCAACGCCCCATGTTGTGTCTATATAACACAGATCTGTGTTACCCAGGTGCTAGTCTTGAACTCCTATGCTGAAGCACTCATGGCCTAAGCTTCCCAAGTAACTGAATCTACATATGCAATATGCATGCCAGATTTGCCTATATTTTGATTGATTTATTCTATTGTTGGGTTATAGGAATTCTTTATAGAGATATTCCTCGTGGGTTATATGATTTAATCTCTAAATGGTATCCTTTCATAAATAAGATTTTAAAAAAAAATTTTCCTGAAGCCCCTTTGAATTCTCTTAACTGAGCTTGTGTACCCTATATAAGAATCCATCTCTGTGGCTAAGATTGGAGATCTGTGGGCAGTCAGTCTGTGCAAGAGTCTAGAAGACTCTTAATTTAAAAAACAAAAAAAGAAAACTGAACTGTATATATGTTTCAAATGGGAGAACACCAGCCATGAGTCAAGGAGCTGAGCAAGAGCGCAAGATCCTGATCATGGCTTATCTTTTCCCATATAATGTCTTCAGTTTGCATCCATTTTCCTTAAAATGACATTTCATTTTTTTAAGACTGTAATATTCCACAAATGTGGGTGTCCCTCAATTCATCCCATTGTTAGGCTATTATGAACAGTACTGCAATAAATATAGATATACTGAGTGTCTTCATGGTATATAGTGTTAGTCTCCTTTGGATAGATGTCCAATACTGATTTAGTGAGGTCATAAAGAAAGTCTTTTGAGGAATTTAATTTCCCTAGTGGTTGTACTAGTTTACATTCCTACCAACAGTGAGTGAGGATTATGTTTGTCCTAGGTCTTTGCCTGTGTTGTTTTCTTGATGGATGCCTTTCTGACTAGGGTGTGATGGAATCTTAATGTAATTTTGATTAGCAATTTATGCCTAAGGGTGTTGAACATTTCTTTCTGTATCAACCACGTGTATTTCTTCTGAGAATTTGGTGTTCAGTTCATTTGCCTTGTTACTAATCTGATTAGAGTGTCTGTGCCTGTGGCTGTCCTAGGGCTTGAACTCAAGGCCTAGGCACTGTACCTGAACATTTTTGCTCAAGGCTAGCACTCTTCCACTTGAGCCACAGCTCCACTTCAGGCCTTTTTTGTTGTTAATTGGAGATGAGTCACATGGACTTTCCTGCCCAGGTTGGCCTCCAGCAAGCATCCTCAAATTTCATTCTCCTGGGAAGCTAGGATTTTTAGGTGTGAGCCTATAACTTTCAGGGCTTTCTCTCTCTTTTCCTATAGTACTTTTAAATTTTCAGGTCTTTGAGCTCTTTGAGCCAGCTGAAGTGAAGTAGATCAAGTAGATACCCAGATACCCAGTTTTCCTATTACTGTATATTGACATGTCTCTCTTTTCCCTAATGTTTGTTTGGCTTCGTTGTAAAAAAAAAATTTATTTGGTAGCTAGGCATTGATGGCTCACACCTGTATTCCTGCTACTCAGGAGTCTGAAATCTGAAGATCAGGGTTCAAAGCCAGCCCAGGCAGGGAAGTAAGACTCTTCAATTAACCACCAGAAAATGAGAAGTGGAGCTGTGGCTCTAAGTGGTAGAGTGCTAGCCTTGAGCAGAAAAGCTCAGGGACAGTGCTGAGGCCTTGAGTTCAAGCCCCACAACTAACAACAACAACAAAAAATATTGGTTGGGGGCTGGGAATATGGCCTAGTGGCAAGAGAGCTCGCGTTGTATACATGAAGCCCTGGGTTCTATTCTCCAGCACCACATATCTAGAAAACGGCCAGAAGTGGCGCTGTGGCTCAAGTGGCAGAGTGCTAGCCTTGAGCAAAAAGAAGCCAGGGACAGTGCTCAGGCCCTGAGTCCAAGCCCCAGGACTGGCCAAAAAAAAAAAAATATATATATATTGGTTGGAATCAGATGGACAGTATGGCTGTTTTCATACCAATTCTGCTAATCCATGAGCTTGGGAAGGGGTCTTTCCATTTCTGGCTGTATTCTTTCATTTCTTCAAGGTTTTCTAGTTTTCGTTGTAGCTCCCTTTTATAGACTTGACCTTAGCATTTATTTTAATTATTCAGTTAACAGAACTTCCTAATAAGATATTTATTTCATTAAGCAAAATTACCTCACTTTAGTATATTTAATGTGTTCACTATTTAGGTGCCTGTGGTTCATGCTTGAAGTTTTAATGACAAAGAATGAAAACAATAGCCATGCATTTATGAAGAAGATGGCAGAGAACATCAAGTTAACTAGAGATGCTCAGTCTCCAGATGAATCCAAAACAAATGAAGTAAGATGAGTGTTAGGAAAATAAGTATAAAGACATTAATGTAGAAAAACATTGACCATTGTTTTTCCTGGGAGTTATATAATATATAAACTGTAGAATGTTTCTAAAAATAAACATAGTCTTTTTGTTACATTTCATCACACGAATTTTGTTGCCTTTGGAGTCTTTACAAAAGACATGGCTGGCTAGGGAAATATTGTAAAGAATTTTCTACTAGGAACAAGGCCCTGGGTTTGATTCCCAGCACTGCAATGGAAAATAAAAGCTTGAAAACTTCTGCAGTGCAGGAGAATAGAACTGACAGAATTTACAATGCAGTCTTAAGTATTCCATCTAGTGAGAGTACTAGTGTGTACTTCGTTGGGTTGCTTGTTATTTCTCATGCATATTGGGCATTTGGGTTCAGTTACTAAGATGAAGCATTGCTGAGCAGAAATAGGAAATGTTTAAGAAGTAAATGGCCACATATCTTCTTTGCATATTTTGCGGAATTGGTTATCGTGGCTGTTTCAGTCGTGGAAGTTTCACATATGTAATTTTTTTTTCTTTCTAGAAACTTTATACAGTATGTGATGTGGCTCTCTGTGTTATAAATAGTAAAAGTGCTTTGTGCAATGCAGATTCACCAAAAGAACCAGTCCTTCCAATGAAATTTTTTACACAGCCTGAAAAGGTACTTTTTCAAAATATATATAAATTTATTATCAAGGTGTTGTACAGAAGGGTTACTATTTCACAATGCAGGTAATGTGTATTTTGGACAATGTCACCCTTTCTTTCACTTTCCCTCATTTTTTTCCCCTCTATCTGTGAAAGGTAATTTTTTTTCTACTCATTTTTCTACCACACTGATGTGGTCTTATAAATATTCTCAAGTGAACTCTTGAATTCCGATTTTCTCTGACTGGCCTTAATACCCACATAGTATATTCATAACAACCGGGTGACGGATGCAACTCAGTGGGCAGGAACTTGCCTAGCTCACCCAGTGTCCTGTGTTCCACCCCCGGTGCCACAATGATACCATCAAGAACCAATTTGCTATTTTTGCCACTAAGCATAAGTGGGTTTCTGAGAGCATGGTTTGTTTTGTATCTGTAACTTAAAATGTTAGGGGGCGGGGTGAGGCTTTTTTTCTTTTCTCAGCATACGACTTTCTTGGCTTTTGTTGTTGTTCCTAATATGTTACTTTTTATATGGCATAAACTCAATCACTACCAAAATAAGGCGGTGAGTCTGTAGTGTATCTTCATGAGTAAAGTAACTGAACTTTGTTACCCAGCCTCTATAACATTTATTTTTGTTTTTATTATTTGTGTATGTATGTGTTTATACTTGTACTAGAGCTTAAATTCAGGGCTTGTACTCTTGCTTCCTCCCCCCCCCCCCCCCCCCCGCCCCCAGTTGTGGGGCTTGAGCTCTTTTGCTGAAGGCTAGCGCTCTATTGCTTTGAGACACAACGTCATTTCTGGTTTTCTGGTGGTTAATTGGAGATGAGCCTCATGGACTTTGCTACCCAGCCTGTTTTTTGTTTTTTGTTTTAAATTGTCAAATTGATGTACAGAGAGGTTACAGTTTCATACATTAGGCCTTAGGTACATTTCTTGTATTGTTCGTTACCTCTTCCCTCATTCCCTCCTTCCCCCCTCCCCTTTTCCCTCTTCTCCCATGAGTTGTTAATGGTTTTGCAAGTATTGCTTTTGGAGTCGTTTGTCTTTTTATCCTTTGTCTCCCCAGCCTGGTTTTGAACCTTGATCCTCAGATCTCAGCCTCCTGAGTAGTAGGATTACAGGCATGAGCCAGCAGCAACCCAGCTCAAAATAGTTTAATGACAGATCCTTTTTTAACAATAATTTTTTTGAAATCCAGTGTGAATTTCCTTAATGAATATTAAATGCCTAGTACATGCATTGTGCCATTTTGGCAACTCACTGAGTACCAGACAAGAGTATATTTTATTTTTGTCCATGATTAGGACTCAAACTCTGTATCTGATGCTTTGGCTCATTGGCTGTCACTTGATCACCTAAGTCACCCCTCCAACACCAAGAGTAGAATTTATAATGTAGTCATGGTGAAAAATAAATTGCTGAACATTGGGTATTGGGTCTGTTTGCTCTAAAACATATAAAATAGTGTGCTTTATTTATGATTCAAGTCAGTGGCAGGGTCCTTGCCTAGTGAAGGTAAGGTCATGGGTTCAATCTCCCTTAATTCATATATACAATTGGAGAAATTTACTTTTTGCATTTGCATAGATATTTGCTTGATATATATTTTTAGTACAAATATAATGGTTGCAAGATGCAATGGTTGCTGAAAGGCCACATTTAGGGAATAAAAATGTGTATTCACTTTTTTTTCCTAATAGGACTTCTGTAATGACAAGAGTTACATTTCTGAGGAGACAAGAGTACTTCTGTTAACCGGAAAGGTATCATATACTTGGCATTCTGGGGATTTTCATTTACTTTTTTTTTTTTTTAATAAACAGTTATAGATCATATTCTGAATTTGAATAGCATTTATGTTAATGGCTTTACTTACCATTCACTATTCTACAGAATGGCTATTTGTTGGCTAATTTCCATTTGTTCTCTTCAAAGTTGCTAGCTAGAAATTTATTTACAATTGACCAAACACATTTCCTAAGAAAAAGAATAAAAAATAAGGCACATAAAATAAACTTTAAAATTGACAGTAATTTTTTTCAAAAATTGAATGTAATTGTAACCTAAAAGAACAAAGTAATGTAATTTTTAAAGTAGTATTATATTACAATTAGTGGGCCCTTTTAAACACATTTTACTATGTATATCAGTATGTTTGAAAGCCAGTTTTTTTAAGAAATAAGAACTAGTAGTACTCCTTTGTTATTATTACGTGGAGGTAATGCTTAATGATTATTAACCTTAGTTAGGCAGCCAAACACATTAATCCCCTGGCTTACACTAACAAAGATCTGTTTATTTTCTAAGTTTTCATGTGGTTCTTTCACTAACATATAAAATACCCCGTGTGCATGTGTGATTTTCAGCCAAAGCCTACTGGAGTACTGGGTGCAGTAAACAAACCTTTGTCCGCAACGGGAAGGAAGCCTTATGTTAGAAGTGCTGGCACTGAGACTGGAAGTAATATTAATGTCAACTCAGAAATGAATGCTTCACCTGGAAATCGTTCAAGGCAAGTTTTTTCCTTAAGTTGATTTTCTTTTCTTCCACACTGGTTGGTTTATTCCTGAAGCATAACATAAAATCGAGTTATAATTTGAGAATTGGTACAAAAACCATACTGTTGAATTTTAGTATTATTATTGCGAGAGTCAGTATTTTACTCTAGTTTAAAATAGAAAAGTTGCCTGTTTGTAGAAAAGTGACCAGAAAAAATACAAATTTTTCATATAATTAATTTTGACAGAAATATTTAGTTTCTATAACAAAATCCAACATACCATCGAAATAAAACTTTTTTGTGGGCTGGGAATATGACCTAGCGGCAAGAGTGCTCGCCTCGTATACATGAAGCCCTGGGTTCAATTCCTCAGCACCACACATATAGAAAGTGGCCATAAGTGGTACTGTGGCTCAAGTGGCAGAGTGCTGGCCTTGAGCAAAAAGACAGTGGGACAAAGGGACAGTGCTCAGGCCCTGAGTTCAAAGCCCAGGACTGGCCAAACAAAGCTTTTTTGTTTTTGGTGCCTGTCCTGGGTCTTGCATATAGGGCCTGGATGCTGCTGTTCCTGAGCTTTTTTTGCTAAGGCTAGCGCTTTACCACTGGAGCCACACCTCCACTTCCAGCTTTTTGCTGGTTAAACTAAGCAGTAATGTTTAAAGGGACTTTTTCCCCCTGCATAATCCCAAAGTACAAAGTAAATTTAACATAGAACAGTTGTGATTATTAGACGCTGTTCAGAAACCTCCCGAATAGCCTTTTCTGAGGTAGACACTATGGTGAAGAACATTAAGAACATTAGAAATTATTGTGCCATACTCTGATCTCCTGGTTTACTTTTTCTGTTAGGATCTCCTGTCCCCAAGAAATGAGGATTAGAATAGTTACTTTGTTTCTTGAGAGTTTTTTCCTCAGGTAATTTAAAGCAATGTCTTACATTATTACTGTTAAATGGAAATAAGTAGCATGGTGTGGTGAGCACAAGTCTGAATCTTCATCATTGCACCGTTTGCATTGTTTTCAACATCCCTTCTTGGCAGACTTTAAAGAGTGAACTTTCTGTTGGTGTCATGAGATGACGATGCCTTGTTTTGTTTGTGTGTTTGTTATCAATCACCAGGGAACAGAGTTCAGAGGCAACAGAAACTGGAGTTAGTGAGAATGAGGAGAACCCCGTGAGAATTATTTCTGTCACTCCTGTAAAGAGTATTGACCCTGTTAAAAATAAGGTAAATATTCATCTATTTCTAATGTTCATGTTCAAATCCTGGGCAAAGGCTTTTAAAGTTTAACAAGTGAGTTTTTCCTTGGTGGATTATTTTTCCCTACAATTTCATTGTATGGTGGTAAGAAAGTCACTGGCAACAGTTAATTGAATAACATATTGTATGCATGTTTTTATGCTGTTTCTGCTCTCCTAAAATGATTCTACCTTTGTGCACACATTTCCAATCCTAGTGGCCTCCTTTTCCACACTGCCTGGCCCAACATCTTCACATAGTAGTAATGAGATTTTATAATCCTGGCTTCTCAAGAGGCTGAGATCTGAGGATCACAGCCAGCTAGGCTTACAATCCCAGACACTCTTCTCTCCAGTTAAACAGCAGAAAGTTAGAAGTGAACCTGTGGCTCAAGTGGAGGAGCACCAACCTTGAGCAAAAAGCCATGTAAAAGTTCTGAGTTCAGCCCCAGTATACTCTCACACACCAGCCTGTACACTTGTATACAAGCGTGCACCACACATCCACATAAGAAAGCAAGATACCTATTTACCATCAATTTAGGAGAGCTCTACTGCCAATGGGTTTTTTTTTTCTTTTCTATTAATTACAGAGGTGCTGTACAGAAAGGTTACAGTTATGTAAGTAAGGTCATGAATTCATTTCCTTTCAGACAATGTCATGCTTCCCTTGCTCTCTCCCAGTTTTAATAAGAAAACTGGTTTCCTCTTCATAAGATTTTTATATGAGCTCCTTTTACATATGGATATATGTAAATAGGATTAGGAGTATGAATTTCCTTTGAAACTAAAGCTGGCCCTGAACTTGTAATTCTCCTGCCTCAAGATATCAACTAATGAAATTATAAGCTTGTATCACGATGCTTGACCATATTATTTTTTATTAGTTTTTCCTACATATGTCCTTTCTCTACAGCTGGTACATTTACTTCTACTTGCTTTATTTACTCAGTGAAATTGCAGTCGAAGAATAAGTTTTATAAAAAGGAGTACTTCACTACAAACACCCCAACCAGCGCATTTAGAGTTCTGTAGAATTTCTTAAGGCTCAACTATTGAAGCAGATGTTCTCATTTGCATTTGTCTGCCTGTTGTGATTCTTTTTCAGATACTTTTGTTCTCCTCTGTCAGATTCACTTTTTACAAAACAGATTGTTTTAGTATTTTTAATTAAAGAACCACTTAAACCAGTTAGAAATTAATGCTTTCTCTGAGTTTTTTTTCCTTCCTAGAAACATCTTTGACTTTTAGCTTTTGTAATTAAGTATTGGGTTTATTTACGTACATACGCGCACCTGTGAACGTGTACACACACACACACACTTCCACTACTGAGGCTTTAATTCAGGGCCTGGGTTCTATCCTTTACCCTTTTTGCTCAAGACTAGCACTCTACCACTTCTGGCATTTTGATCGGTAATTGGAGATAGCCATCTGACCCACTTTCCTGTCCCGCTTATGTTTGAACTGCAATCCACAGATCTAAGACTTCTGAGTAGCTAGAATTACAGGCTTTTGTCCACTTGTGCTTTGCTTATTTACATGCTTTTGCTTTAGTTTTGTTTTGAATTTATGGCCTTAAGCACTATCCCTGAGTGGGGTGGGGGTGGGGGGCAGTGTCCTGGAGCTTGAACTCAGGGCCTAAGTGTTGTCACTGAGCTTCTTTTGCTCAAGGCTAGCACTCTACCATTTGAGCCACAGAGCCACTTGTGGCTTTTTCTGTGTACGTGGTAGTGAGGAATCAGGGCTTCATGCATTCTGGGCAAGCACTCTGCCACTAAGCCACAATCCCAGCCCCTGTCCTTGAGCTTTTTCTGCCCTCTAACCTAGTGCTCTACCACTTCCATCCACAGTTCCACTTCCAGCTTTTTCTGCTGGTTATTTAGAAATAGGAGTCTCACTGCCTTTCTTGCCCATGCTGGCTTCACTGTGATTCTGAGATCTCAGCCTCCTAAAGAGCTATTATTACAAGTGTGAGCCACTGTGTAAGCTACATATTTATTTCTGTTTCAAATAATGGTTAGGTGTGTTTGTGTATGCCTCTAATCCCAGGATTAGGGAGGCAGGGGAGAAGGATCATAATTTCCAGGCCAGAGCACATGTGGAGGAGGACCTTGTGTCACTCACCACACTGGCCCAGTCTGTGCTCAACACCTGTGTACATAATAGTCAATCAGTTTAATGAATTGTTCCTACTCCGGGTTTTATATACCACTTAATCACTGGTTTGTGGCTGGGTTAGAATGCTTATCTAGATGTGTGCAGCCCAAAGTTGAGTTCTTGGTAGCAACACAGAATAGAATAAATCTTGGTGGTTTTATTATGAGTGTCTTTAGAATTTCCTATTCTAACAGGATATATGAGCAATTAATTAGAACTGTAACTCTTTAAATACTTTTTTAAAAAACAGATTATTGGTTTTAAGAAATTTGTACTTATAGTTATTTTGTGCTCTTTCAGGAAATCAATTCTGATCAAGCTACCCCGGGCAACATCAGTGGTGACCGAGGAAAGAAAAAAACAGTAACAGCAGCGGGCACCGAAAATGTCCAGCAAAAGGCAGATGAAAAAGTTGATGAATCAGGAGCTCCTGCTCCTTCCAAACCCAGGAGAGGACGCCGACCCAAGTCTGAATCTCAGGGCAATGTAACCAAAAATGATGATATCAGCAAGCCTATTAGCAAGGGAAGGAAAAGAATTATTATCTCTCATGATAGCCCTGGGGAAGCAGGAAATGCCAAAGTGCCCAAGCTGCAAGATGTGGCCAAAAAGGCAGCACCAACAGAGAGACAGATTGACTTACAGAGGTAATCCACACATCCATCCTTCCTGAATTTAGAATTGTCATTCCCCCCAAATACGTCATTAGTTGAGAGTAAAAACAGCATTTAGTTGTCATTCATAATCTATTTTTGAGGCACTGATTTGAACTTCTTTAGATAATTTTTATTGTGATACAGTATTTATTATACAATGTTTTTTATATTTTAATTAGCAAGAAAACTGCTAGCTGTTGATTACTCTCATGTGGGTACATGGGGTATTTATAATAAATGTTACCTTTTGGATACAAACTGGTAGAAAACGTCATGAAATATGAGCAGGTAAATGGTTCTCTTATTAAGAGTTAATTCTCATTCACTTATAAAAAAAACCTCATGGGGCTCATCTTTGACTAGTGTTAAGAATTGAATGGGCCTGGGTGCTGGAGGCTTTGTATTTCTTATTCTCTTAATACTTAGTGATTAGAGTGTTGCACATCGTGTTAATTTAGACGTTTCTCCACTCCATTAGAAAATAGAAAACATAGCCAGGTGCTGGTGTCTCACAGTTGTAATCCTAGCTCCTCAGGAGGCTGAGATCTGAGGGTCATGGTTCAAAGTCTATGCCCAGGCAGCAACAGTCTGTGAGATTCTTGTTTCCAATTAAGCACTAGAAAACCTGAATTGGAGCTGTGGCTCAGAGTGGTAGAGCACTAGTCTTGAGAAAAAAGAGCTCAGGGACAGAACCCAGGCCCTGAGTTCAAGCCCCAAGACTGACTAGCAAAAGAAAACTAAACATTCTCATTATTTATACAGATACATAGAAAAATTGGCTTTGCAGGGTAACATACCTATAATCCTAGCACTTGGGCAGCAGAAACTGGTTGGTCATGACTTCAAGGCCAGCCTGGCTACAAAGTAAAATAAACCAGAACCAAATGACAGCTGTTACATGCTTTACCATTTATGCGGTTCCTAGAACAATTAAGTCCATAGACATAGAAAGGAGAGTGGTGACCCTGGAGGAAAGGGTGAATAGGCTTAATATTTCACGGCATAACATTTCTATTTGGGAAAACAAAGTAATGAAGACAAATGTTGGTATGGGTACAGCACATAATATATATGATGGCTTGGAACTGGGTTCTTAAAAGCAGTTAAAATGGCTGGGTACCAGTGGCGCATGCCTATAATCTGAGCTGCTCAGGAGCCTAAAATCAGAAGGTCACAGTTTTTGAAGCCACTCTAGCATTTGAGCCACAGTGCCACTTCTGGTTTTTAGTATATAGATGGTGCTGAGGAATTGAACCCAGGGCTCCATGTATGCTCAGCAAGCATTCTACCACTACTAAATCCTATTCCCAGCCCATTGTAAGACATATCTGCAATTACCACTAAAAAACCCAGAAGTGGAGCCTGTGGCTCAAGTTGATAGAGTGCCAACTGTAAATAAAAAAGCCCAGGGGTAGTCTGAGCTTAAACCTTGGTACCTGTACACACACACAAAGTTGACGTGCAAAATTTGATACTATATCTAGAAATAAGTATATAATAATATCACAGTTTTAGAAATTGATTCATAAAAATTGAAGTTGAACATCTGAAATGCACGGGGCCAGAAGCATGTCAGATTTTGAATTTTTTTGCATTTTAGAGTATTTGCATATACATAATGAAGATACCTGGGGGGGGGAGAGATAAGTATAAACACAAAATTCATTTGTACAGAAGGTAATTTATGCACTATTGTATTACACATGCATTATAGGTTATGTATTGCCACCAGCACCCAGTTGAAAATCCTAAGTTTAATTCCATTTATTACATTTCACCTGAGGCAAAAAGGTCTCATTCACTTCCATGTTTTTATTAGTTTTAAAATCAATGTATGATTTGCTGTTTGCCTACCCTTAATTATGGAGTGGGGGTTGGGGTGGGGATGTAATGCTGGTTCTGGGGCTTGAACTCAGGCCTGGACACTATTTTTTGAGTGTTTCTGCCCAGGCTTGCTCTCTTATCATTTGAACCACTGCTCCACTGCCAACTTTTTGGTGGATCATTGGAGATAAGAGTCACACAGATTCTGCTGCCTAGGCTGACTTTGAACCTTGGTTCTCAGTTCTCCGCTTCTTTAGTAGCTAGGATTATTGGGTGTAACCACTGGAGTCCAGCTCTGCTTCTGTATTTTTAGTCAGTTTTATTAGTATTATGACTTTATTCTGATCATGGTGAAATTTGCCTATAATCTCAGATATGTAGTTATCAGAGATATGACGACTGCAATAGATGTCAGTCCAGGCAAAAAGTTAGCAATACTTTTTATCTTGAAAATAGGCCATGCACGTAGCCAGACCCTATCTCAAGGTATCTTTATGCTGCAAAGCAGAGCGAGAAGTTTCAAGCTCTTAAGCCAGCTAGGCAAGACCCTATATGAAGAAATCACCTAAAGAAAACAAGTGTGAGGCTTGTGTTCAAACCTCAGTACCTTTGAGTTATTTTTAAAATAATAAGGAATGAAGTTCTGTTTTGTTTTGTTTTGTTTTTTGGAACTGGGGATTGAACCTAGGACGTTGCACTTGCTAAGCAAGTGCTTTGCCACTGAGCTACATCCCAGCCCAGGAATGAAGTTTTGATGTGCAATATATGCCTTATAATCCAAGTGCATGAGAGACTGTGAGGCAGATCAAGAATTGGAGGGTAGCTCCAACTATTATCTAATAAAACAAAGGAAAAGGGCTCGGGTTCTGCAGGATTGGCTCCATGATACAGTGCTCGCCTGGCACATTCAGTGTCCTGGGTTCCATCCCTTTGCCTATTAAAAAATTAAAAAGTGGAGTTCCAGTTTTACCTTAGTGGAAGAGCGCTTGCCTAGCATCTGCAAGGCCCTGAGTTTGGTCCTCAGTACTGCCCAAAAAAAGGGGGGTGGGGTGGGGCAGTATAAGTCAGATGGGCTAGTAACTTGCCCTAAATTAAGCAATGCCAAGCTGACCAATAGGCCCCTCTCAGGGCAAAAGAAAACAAATCTAGACAGTACCAAGCCCCACATCTTAGGTGATTTCTTCCTTCATCAGTGGGAAGAGAAATGCCTTTATCCTTCCATCCAGGGATGAGAGTCTCCTCCACTGGGTAGATGCTGTTCTCTCTAAACTCTTCACACATCTAAGATTTTTGTTTTTTGTTTTTGCTAAGAGCCTTGTTTGGCTTTTTTGCTTAAGCTGGCACTCTATCATAATTGAGCCACACTTCCACCACTTTGCTGGCCAGTTAAAGAGTCTCACAGACTCTTCTGCCTGAGTTGATTTCAGACATCAGTCCTCACAGCCTGAGGAGCAAGAATTACAGGCACAAGCCAACGGCACCTGGCTTTTTAAAAAGTCTGATTTTGATTTTAGTAGATACAATATATTTGTCTACACAGCTTAAGAATCAGAGCTTATTTTGCTTATTATATATTCATTTTGTGTGGTGTGCAGTAATTTCTCCTACAGTATAGTTTTCACCTATAAATAAATTCAAATTACTTCAAGTAACTTTTGTCAGTATACACAAATAGGACATTGGATAGTAGAAAGGAAAAAACTTGATTTGTGTTTTGTTTAGAAATAACTTGGGGAATGATTTCTTAAAAACAAAGCCCAGGTTGGGGGTGAGAGGCATTTTAAGTCTACATAGGTATTCGAACATTTGCTTTGGCCTGTACTCATTTTTGTTGTTTTCCAGTTCTGGGGCTTGAACTTAAGGCCTGGGTGTTGTCTCTGAGCTTTTTTGTTTTCAAGGCTCTAGCCCTTTACTACGGGAGCCATAGCACCACTTCCAGCATTTTCCGAGAAGTGAGCTAAATGTCTCATTGGATTTTCCTGCCCAGACTGGCTCCAAACTAAGATTGTGATATCTCAGCCTCCCGAGTAGCTAGGATTACAGGTGTCAGTCACCGGCACGCGGCTCATGTCGTTTTTATCTTTTCTAACTTATGCATTCTTCTGTTCTCAAGGTAAAAAGAAAAACAAATTTGCAAAGGGAGAGAATGAAGGCCAAACAGAAGCAGGTTGTTCCAGCTTCTGCAAAAACATGGATTCAAAAATGTCCCTGAGCAGAAAACGAAGTTCACTTCAAAACACACTTTCTGCCTTGAAAACTGAAACTGACTTGCTTTTTACATGACCAGAGTCCTTTGATGGAAAATGTACAGCAGAAACTTGAAAGAGAGAAGCTAAAGCAACTCTGTTCCCCCTTCCCCAGACTTTTCCTATGAAAAGTCAATAATTAAGCAAATTGCTTAACACTTTGTTCCAGTTCCTGCATATCTGGAGTTTAAATGCATAATACACCATTAATTTCCATGCTGCATTTTTTTATTTTAAAGCATAACAAGATGTCTTTACACTGACAGCAAATATTCATTATAGAGCCAAGATTTCCCATGTTACCCAAGAAAAAATTGAAGTCTACTGAATTAATTTTTTAGAAGAAAAAAAGATTACATTACATATTTGTTTTGTTTTCCTTTTTGGAAAATTTTATGTATGATTCTTTCTGCCTGTCTACTTTTCTGCAAAAATGAGATGTACAGATTTCAGTTCCCTGATATGAAAAGTGATGTTGTGGCAATTTTATAAATGTTGCTTTCTGATTTTTATCAGAGTGAGAAATTAAAATTATTATTGATTTGCAAGTAGCAAACAGTTCATATTTTGATTTCCCCTCCATTTTAGTTTAATATAATTTGCAATAAATGTACATATTGTTTCATAAAGCCTATCACTTTAAAGTGGTTTTTACTCCTGTATGTTGGAATATTTGGAAGTTTAAAGGAGTAAAGACTGCTCAGCATTTGGTTTTATAATGTTTGCCACGAGATTTTTATTGTTGATGTAAAAAAGAAAGAGTTTTTTTCTTTTCCATAGTTGGACGCTGGCAGCTTGGTAAGGACGTCGGGGTGGTCAGGATTGCTGTCAGGCTTCAGCTGCATTGGTGGGAAGGGAGTGACCGTTTCTGCTTTGGTCTGGGCTCAGTTTTACCTGCTATACACAGCTATTGAATCCATATAGTATGTTCCTTGCCATTGTTCAGCATAGGTAACGTGTGCACTTTTTGTGTACACCTAATCATATTTAAGGTTTTTTTTGGCATAAAATAAATGCTTCTAGATGTTATATGGCAGTCTTTAATCTTTTTATCATATTATGCTTTGTCGGTTTTTATTGTGAAAGGGCTGAAATCATAAACTTAAGGAACATGATTACAACCAACTCTACATTATCTATATCTGAAATAGTGACTGGACTTGAGAGACTTTTTTGTTATTGTTGAGTAGCTTGTAGGACTTGTACTCATGCCCTGGGCACTGTCCCTGGGCTTTTTTACTCAAGGCTACTGCTGTACCACTTTGAGCCATATCACCCCTTTTGGTTTTCTGGTGGTTTACTGGAGATGAGAGTCTCATGGACTTTGCCAGTCTAGGCTGTCTTCGAACTGTACTCCTCAGATCTCAGCCTCCTGAGTAGCTAGGATTGCAGACAGGCATGAGCCATGAGGCCCTGGCCAAAATTGTTCATTTTTTAAATTAATTTACAAAGTAATCATGGCACCTGCCGAGTCGATTCAGGAGGAACTTGAAACTCGTCCTTTCTCATGTTCAGAATTATATCCTACCACTACTGTCCTCTAGTCTCCTTCCAAACCTCTGGCAAAATGTTTCCTTACCTTGTGTGGGGCCAAGGAAATATCTCAGTGTCACTTAGATAATCAAGAGTTGAGTGTGAACGGACTGGAAAGATGGGTACTTTAAGTAATAGATATCCATGTTTCATTAGAAATAAGTTTAGGAAATAATACCAATGATAGAAAACAGTATCTTTTAAAAGGGCAAATTAAAGCCTCTTCTGTCTTTTCATAACCCTTAAAAAAATAAGATACTGTCTCCAATATGGATGAAAAGCATAATCTATGCAGAGATAAATTGTTGCAGCATCAGTCTACAGGCTAGATTTCTTAGGCCCTCTAGTTTGTCACCAACAAAAAAAATGTATTGGTTGTCAAGACATAGTGTACTATGATGCCAGACAACAGAGAAAAAAAGGCTTCCAAGATACCAGTCACACCAAACAAAATGGAACAGTCTGGTCAAAATGGTCAGTCTGGTTTTTTAGATTTTTGGCAGGGGAAGTTACCTAAAAGGATGTGTTGTTCCTTGTAGGTATATAAAGGGCCTATTTCTGCTTTGTTAAGTGACACAAGTGTCTTGTACTGTGATCAAGGAGAGTAAAGTGAATGGTGAAGGGATTGGTAGGGAGCTTGTCTATTTGCCCTTGGGAAGGAATGTGTAAAATCTCTTAGGAATCTGGTATTCACCTCAGAGAAAACAACACAAAAGTGCAGACTTATATTTGAGAATAATGTTAACCCTTTCTGTCTAGTTTAAAGCTTCTTGTATTTGTCTAAAACTACAAGCCAGAATTTTGTATCTCCTTTGATAAAGTGTGTATAATGTAAAGTAGTTTTGCATATTCTTGTGCTGCACATGGGCTGAATTTTTAGAATTTTTTAAAGACTTGAAGCAGAACCTTGTAATTTGTGTAAATGACAAGTGTAAAATTTTACCATAAGATGCTAAAAATTATGCACTGTTTTGAATAAAACCAAGAAATGCAGCATTGTATAGAAGTGTGGAGCCCTGAATATTCACATACCCTCCTGAAACATCAAAAGCCGGTAAGATATCTTTGTATATTGTCTGTTTAGTTTCCGGAGCCATATATCTAAGAAGAAATCAAATGCCAACTTAAATCTGCATACTCTGATCTGGCTTATAGTGACAGAATGAAAACAATGCCTTCAATTCTGATGTATATGTGGAAAACTAAGGCATGTTCTTTAACGTGAAGTAAAAGTTGCACATTCATATTTTATCACAATGGTCATGTATGTATTAGTTTCATAATAGTTGACAGCATTAAGAGATCACATAAATGTATCTAAAATTCTAGGAACCAAAGTGAAAGGTGAGACTTACCCTGCTCAGTTTCACACTTTACCTTAAGTAAGTTTATCTCTCCAGACTGTGGGCTCAGCCAGTTTTAGACTGACAGTATTTTGAGGGGCAGCAGTGCCTTTACTGAAGATGTACAAAGTTTTTTCTGGCCATTATTTTGTATTAGTAATTTGATAAATATGACTAGAAACTAGAGATTGGTGTTAGGTGTGAGAGAGGAGGAAGTCCTCTGTAGGTCACGTAAAACCATTATGCCATTCCAGTCAGGTTTTTCAGTGCTAGGGCTTAAATTTTGTTTGCTTTGAGAATGTCTATTTTATCTTTGACAGTTTTCTCACTGGGCACAAAATTCTGAACTGAATGTTCTTTTCCTGCATTTGAAAATTTCATGCCACTTCTTTGAGCATGAATGTTTTGGAGATCTGCTTATCCTTGTGATGCTGGTGGTTTGTACTCACGTGCTGTTTTTGCTCAAATCTAGCACTTAATGTTGCTGGTTAACTGAAGTTTTGCTTCCTCAGCTGGCTTCAAACCTGAGTCCTCAGATCTCAGCCTCTTGAGTAGCTAGGATTACAGTGCCTGTAATGGAACACACTGCAATTTTTCAATGTTTTGAATGCAGAATGTGGGGAGTGTTATTCCATATTAATAATGTGACAATAAAATTTTAGATGAATTTTTTCAACTATTCCATTGCCTTTTAGAAGACACTGCCTTTTTGGTTTGTTTTCATTTGCAGTGCTGAAAATCATTCGTGTTTGCTTCCCCCCCCCCCCCCCCCCCGCCAGTCCTGGGCCTTGAACTCAGGGCCTGAGCACTGTCCCTGGCTTCTTTTTGCTCAAGGCTAGCACTCTGCCACTTGAGCCACAGCGCCACTTCTGGCCTTATCTATTGAACCCAGGGCTTCATGTATGCCAGGCAAGCACTCTACCACTAGGCCAGGCCCTGAGAATCAATTCTTGATGTGTTTAGTACAGTATAATGTCTGATATATGGAATTCTGTTGATAATCTTGTTTCCTACCCAATTTTCTAAATTATGAGTTTAATGGATTTCATTGAGCTGGTGTGTCTTTAAATCATAATTTATGTCCATGTCTGAGGTACTTCTTGGATCATTTGCACCTTTTTTCTTTGTGAGGCTTGACTGATCATCTCCTGTTCCTTTTCAAAAATCAAACCTAGGTTGGTACATTGCTCATAAGTGCTTTGTTCCATTTGAGCTCTTTTCCCCCCATCTTATCCATAACCCAGAATTTGGTGAATATTTGCTGCTGAGCTTCTCTCTAGTCCTTCATTGGGGAGTAGGGATATTACTATATTTCTTAAAAGTATACATAAAAGATGAAATTGAAAAGTTTATTAATCATTAATCATAATTTGATTTGAAAAGGCTAAATTTCCAATGCCAACTATGTTTGGTACTAAAATTGAACATTCACAAAGATCATTTTTGCTAAAAGTAGTCTTGAGATACCTAGAAAAGGATATTCTAATGAGGTTTTGTCCACCCAAATTGTATATATTCTTATTAAAACCGGGTGGCTGTTACTAAAATTACATACCCAACACTTTTATATACTTTCAAATAAACTTAGCATTTCAGCACTTTTGATCCGGGAGTTCAAATTACCACCTTAGAGATAACTATGACAAATCCTGCTTTGTGAGCTGTGAAATCTGATGCACGTATTAGTGATTGCCAGTTCCCATGTATTGTATGCATAGCCAGTAGCTACAGGAGTTGCCTTCCAGTGTTCCATATCAACGATGCCACACAGTACATCAGGTTGACACATTCTGTTCGTCGATTTAGTGCAGTTGCTTGAGGTCTTATTCAGTACCTCGATTGAGTGGTACTCAGATGTACAGGAGTATTTGTAGCAAGATTCAAAGAGGTGGTGATGTCAAATCAGCTTGTGTGCAAATTGGAGAACCATTAGACACACAGAAGCTTCTTTGGCCCTGGTCTTGAATTCATTGAGACTTGTGAACTTGGGAAAGTTTTCACATGTTCTGGTGAAAACATTTAACCAACTGGCTATATTCCTCAAATTCCTTTCCCATCTTAAGTGGATAGCAGCTTCTGTAAATTTGCATAATTTCCCGAGGTTTTAGTGCTTTTTACCTTTTCCCTTTCCTCGGGTTTGAACTCACGACCTGGAAACTGTCTCCTGAGCTTTTCTGCTCAAGACGTGAGCCACTGCTCTACTTGTTGGTTTTTGGTGGTTAACTGGAGGTAAGAGTCGCAGACTTCTGGGCAGCATCATACTGGGTTCCTAGGATTAATTACAGTTGTGAGCCACCAGCAGTGTTTATTTTTTAAGACATTTCTTTTCTTGGAATCAGTCTTTGTAGACATGAGGTACCACTGAACTGTAGTGAGCTGGTGTAAACGTTGTCATGTGTTCACTATATTGTTGAACTTCTCCCTTCCAAGTGCTAATCAGGCTTCATCCTGCTTACCTTCCAAGATCAGGCGAAAATGAGCCCCGGCCTCTGGCTGTAAAATAACTGCTTAATTTCTAATGTAGTTTCTAATGAAGCTCATACAGCTTCATTAATAAAACCTAGGTGCAGCTTTGTTTTTGCCAGTCCTGGGGCTTGAACTCGGCCTGAGCACTGTCCATGGCTTTTTTTTTCTCTCTCTCTCTCTCAAGGCTAGCACTCTGCCACTAGAGCTACAGCGCCACTTCCGGTTTTTTCTATATATGTGGTGCAAGGAATTGAACCCAGGGGACAAGCACTTTACCACTAGGCCATATTCTCAGCCCCTAGGTGCAGCTTTGAAAATCTGTTTACACACCTTTTCTAAATTCTTGGCTGTAAGCCATTTTCACAATTACACAGGCAAAGCGCCACTTTTCAGTGTCTCCCCAGAATCATGGTCAGAGATGGCAGTTTCCATACTATCATTTCCTCATCTGCAGTTGAGAATTAAAATCACTTCATTTTTCATTTGCTGAAGAACCTCCTCAAGTTCAGCACTTTCACTGGCTTTTGTCTGGTGATCATTATTTTTGGCCAGAACTGGCTTTGAATTGGGATTCTCATATCTTATGTCTCCTAAATAGGATCAGTTATGAGCACCATCAGCTTAACTAGTCTAAAAGGCATTTTATTTTCACTGTACTACCCTCTCCCCACGCACTTGTTAGTAACCTATTCTCAATGGGTTCAGCCTTCATCTTTTACTACAGATGGCCTATTTCCACTGAAATTAATTTGGGAATTGCCGCTTTTAGCTAGTCTACATTATCCCTGTTTCTGGTGTTCACTCAGTCCTACAGCAGTTTTGCTTCACTGAGTGGGAATCTCCAAACTAGATAAACTTCACCAAAGCCACTTGTTTCTTCACTGGTTCTGTGCTTGCAATCTAAAAACCCATTACTGAGTGGAGCTAATCCTTGGAGGTGAGAACCAAATCAAGAAGTGTGTAATTCATGGAACAGAAATCTAGTAAAAGTGTCCCCATTATTTTAAACATTTAGAGGGGGGAAAAATGGTGAGGGTAGGGGAACCATTAGCTTCCAATCCCATTTTCCCCCTCAAGGTAGACTAGATTGTTGTCCTATTGCTAATGCACACTTGCTGGCAATAGCAAGTACACACCACTACCACTGCACCCAAGCACTGTGCTCATGCTGTACATAGATGGTAGGTTATTAAACTAGATGGCATTTTAGCCAACTTATAACAGTAATGGGCCAGGCCCACCCTCATAGGCAACTCGAATTACAGGCTTGGTGCTAGCGCAGAGGCCAAGTCTCAAGACTTCCCCCCTCTGCCCAGCCTTGCCTTGCAACTCAATCCTGCAGGTCCCAGGCTCCTTAACTAGGATTGCAAGCATCAGCCACTACTGGAAGCTAATAAATGCCTGGCTCCCACTTCATTTGATCATCAATATGCTCAAAGTACTGGGCAAATATTTTGAGTCATTAGTTTGGCCTCTGTAACCTCAAGTGAAAAAACTGGGCACACTGAAATAACACAGTTCTCTTGACCCAGCGGAAAACCTCCCGAGAACACTTGTGAGCTAGGGTTTATGTGTGGAAACAGCACAGCATGGCTCCAGCATTTCTTTAACACTTGGATTATTAACCAAGGGATGCTCTACTTAGAAGAGATTTCAGCTCATAAACCTGATACTGATAGAATTTATAGCATTTATCCTATGTGGCACCAGTATTTATCTACCTTGAGCTTCCTGTTGAAATTTGCTGTCTGTGGAGATAAGTAGCCAGAAATAAGATATGAATCATTTTCAGGGGAAAACATGCATGCATTTATTTTTAAGAATTCCCAATAAGGGGGAAAAATTCAACATCTTTAAAAATGTGTTTATTTTTTTTTTAAAAATCAGTTGTGTACAAAAGTGTTTTGTAGTTTTTATTTCTCAAGACAAATTCCCAACCCTCCACCCACAGCCCACCCTACTTCAATGGTATTTTGGTAACCCACCCATTTTCCCCTTACAGGAAGTGAATGGCTCAGAATAAACCCTCCTACAGAATTTACCACCACTGACGATTTTTAGAGATCTAGAGCAGCTGACGAGCAAGGTTCTTTCTCTGTGAGGTTAATGAGAATCCCTACAATGGCAGTAGACTTCCAGCAGACACCACTACAAAGCACCATCACAATTGCTGAAAGCTAAAAAATAGATATTTTCAATAGTTTTTCATTTTCTATTGGAAAAGTCTTTACATTAAATAAGTCTCTTTTCCCCCAAAGAAATAGTCTAGCTTTTATTATGATGCCTGTAAAAAGAAGGTAACAGCAAGCAGAATCTGGTTACAGCACAGTGCAAATGACTCTAGAGCCGCTCACCCTCAGAACTAAACCAAACTGTGCCACACCTGATTACATATAGCAGCATGGTTGAAATAACCAAGCAAAAAGGTGGCACATTCACAACTTCCGTTTAGGTGATTGCATTTGAGGTTAGACCAATCCAATAAAGCACTAACAGAACCACCAGGGGGAAGGGAAGTACCAGCACTCCCCTCCCCTGTGCCACAAGACTGTTAAGCTATATTGCAGCAGTGCAAACAAAAAGTGTGACATAATTTGGACAGGCTGAAGTCAAGTCACACTCGAGAAAGACTATCAATAAATACTTCAAGTTCCTTTCTGGCTGGTAGTAAAGATTTACTTTATAAACTGGTACCAAAACTTGGAATTCAAATTCACTCAAACTAGAAAAAGTGATAAAACATCAATTTGTCAAAGTCCACAAAATAAGTTCAGACTTCTTCCTTTTTTATATCTAAACAGTACGCACCTATGTATGAGGAATGTAGAGCTCTCCTCTGCCTAGAACCAGATTCCATTCCTGAAGCAAATGGATATTCTTAGGTGCTGTGTTGCTATGTTTAAAAACTGCGAAAACACCTCTAACTACACCTTTAAAAGCTCCTATCAGGCATAACCTTATTGACAGTATCTGTTTTTCACACTGGCAAACTTACTAAGCAGCCCAAGCAGCAATAAGCCGCATTCTGTAGTGCATAAATAAGCAAAATCTGTGAACTGCCAATTCTTCCTTTAAAATAATTATTTTGCATAGTTTTAAGTGCTATCAACAATCATAAATGTGAAATTTTCATGAAAAAAATCTGTCCTCTTATTTCATAGATTACTCTCCCCAATGATTCACTTCCTTGAAGGTGTTATGTATTAAAGTAAACCAAAGTTCTGAACATTTTGGAGAGCTAACTCAGAGCATCTAAATTTAGTACCAAGCTTCCTCAGATACTTATGTGCTACTGTGTATTTATTTGGATTACAAACATTCTTTAACCTGAAAAGACATACTGTAAACTACTTCTTTTAACACTCAGGCACAGAAACAGGACACAGGCTTGATTGTAATAACAGCCTACTGGAAGATAACCGATTAACAGGCCTACCTGCCCTAAGCGCAACTTCACATCTTATTTTTGAAGGCTGTTAAAACTGAAATTTCCAAACAGAAAGTTGTAAGAAACAATTTCACTCAGGGTGTCCTTCCATAAGTGCATTTAATACTAGCAGAAAAAGCAACTGCCTCGGATCTTTGTTTGGCAAATTAAGTCCACCAGTACAGAAGTAAAAGCCAAAGGAGCAGAAGGACAGTGGGTGAGCTACTTACTGGGAAGCTAGATCACATTATATAAAAATGAGGACTTTTTTTTTTAAGTTGGGGATAGTGAGGAGGGTTGAAAGGGTCTGGCCTTGAATTACCTACTTATCTTTCTGCCATTGTACCACAAGTGCTTAAATCACCAGTCTCAGCACCAGGCCAAGAATCCATTATAATCCTGTTAAACTGCGTATTATTTCCAGTTTCCTGGGCATTGGGGTGTTGAAATGGAGTCAGATGAGTAGATAAAGTATGTGGCCAACATGGGCAAAAGTGTGCAAAAAAAATCAAAGCAAGGTACAGCTGCCTCCAAGAACAAAGCATGCGATGCTTGACTTTAGTGTCCTCTGAATTTTTTCTCTCCTTAAATATACCCTGAAAATATGGGCAAACAACAAACTGGATATATGTGATTGACATTGGTTTAGACCCAAACATAACTGATGTTTAAAAGTCACCCTTCCATTTAAAAAAATTATTCTAACCAATAATAGAAGAAAACTGTCGTTTTCATACATCCCACACTCTCAAAATATAAAGAAAAGTATAAGGATTTAGCTATTTCAAATAAATAAAAGAAAAATCTTGTTTCCTTTGGCATCTTTAAAACATAACTAAACTACAGCAATAAAACAATGTGACTGTATGAGGATATTTATGCTTAAGCGAATTTGGGGGAAGAGAACAGCAACTTGTGTCTACTATACATTAATGTTCATAAACTGTAAGAGTTTACTATTAATTAGGAAAGCCTTACAAGTTTTTGGAAGAACCTTCACATTTTTAAACATTACAAATGTTTAATAATGGTTCTTTTATTGCTTGTAGTACCAAGATTATTCAAAAGTCAAAAGAAGTCATGTTGACTTAATAGATTCAAAAATTATCTTCCAAACACTTCCGGATTATAGCTTAAGATAAATAACACTTAAGAAAGCAAACCTTTTATGACTGTCAATACACAACCTTTCTATAATTCAGTTGGATTCCATTACATTTTTGTTATTTTGCATTGGTCCTGAAAGTTTAATAAGAATTACATTACTCTGTATCAAATTGCCTGCATAAATCCACTTCAAGCTTCATAAAATGGTCAAATTGTGGTTGAGCTTGCAAAACTAATAATGTTCAAAACTGAACTTAGAATGAAAGATAACAATATGAATAGAAAGTCTGACTATGTACAAGTAGAGAAGGAAGTTTTGATTCTCCTATCAGAAACATCATAAAGAAAGCTAGATTTATAACACACTTCTATTCCTATGTGCATTTGAATATGTACAGTAAAACACCAACACAGCTTTCATGTTAACATGGGTTAAGTGCAATCAACAGTGACTTTGAAAATATCTAATAAAGCAATCTCTATAATGGCCTAAACTTAGGCTATAAATTACCGAACATTGATTGCATCATTTCAAGTTCTCAAAGAAAAATCTCACCAATTTAAAAATTATGTGAAATTCATTGAAAAACTGAGTTGGGTCTTTCATTAAATCTGGGAGTACAACAGCAAGTATTTACTGTTTTAAAGAGTAATAAAATTGGAGGCTCCCTTTTTACATTATTACATTTACATAGGATAACTTAAGTGTGTGTGAAAGAATTTTGGTAAAACATTCCAAACCTACAACCTAAAAATGGAGCAATGGCCTTTGCCCCCCTCACCCTAATATCCTAGCACATTTCCCCAACAAATGCAGAGAAATTTCCCATTAAAATGTTAGCTGTGCACAGTAACAGGGAAAACAGATTCAGTTTCCTAATCTGTTCTCAGGGACAAATGGCTCTGAATAGGTCACCAACTTCGATTCTGGAGTAATCTCCTATTACACATTTCCTAATGCTTACAAATGGTGGTCTTTTCAGCTCCCCTCCTAATAAGTCAAGTACAAGCATGCAATTAATTCACAGGCACAGAGGATCCATGTGAAGAACAGTTAAGGTAGCTGTGATGCAACACCAACAATTTGAATGGCCTGGACACACTCAAAGTATTATCTTAATTATTCAACAAAACCCAGAAGCAAACTCTTGCTAGTCTTGTTACACTGCTAAACACTAAAGTAGCATGTTTTCTCCATGGTTTTAGCTTAGCTCAGATTGTTTACACTATCAAGAAAAAAAATTAAAGTATGTCCCCTTTTAAATTTACACAGACGTTTAATTAGCTTTATTTACAGAGCAGGGAATTTGTTTTTTTCAGTCTCCAATGGTGCCTAGGTAACATCATTAGGCAAGAATGCCAGTTTAAAAGAAATTTATGCAGAACCCTAAAAATAACAGATGTTGGTGCTCCTCAAGAGGCAAACTTGACTATGAGCAGCGCTCTACGCTTCAGTTACTCAGAAGCAATTCTGTTGCAGTCTCTACATCCCATGATTTTGAAGACAAGGCCACTATTACTGCATTCTGCAAAGAGGAGAAAAAAAATCAAATCTGGAGGAAACAGTTTAAAATACTAAATTACCTACTTTATCTTTCACAAGAACACAGCCGCCTTTGTATTTTAAGTGAATAAAAGGAAAAAATCAGTAACTGGATTCAACAAGAAGAAACAGTCACTAATATAACTACAATAACATTTGTTTCCCCGAACTAGAGCACTTAAGTGAGCCAAAGACTTGCAGTAACAAAATATTCCATGTGTACTTACCCTATCAAAGCCCATAGCACATAAGTTTTCTATTTTTTTGGTGTATTCTGGACTAGAAACTGGTGCACCAGCATACACATGTGCCCAAAGCCGAGCCGTTTGTTTGAACATTTCGGGATTCTGTTTGTACTGTATGGAAGGGGGAAAAATTGACATGATAATGCAATTGTAATACTCAATATAGTAGGCCAATATATAATTGTCTAATAAGGCTGCTTAACCAAATAAAGTAAATTCACATCTAAGGTGTGATTCATTTGGGCTGAAGGTGCAGCTCAGAGACACTACATGCCTTGAAGCACCAGGGCCCTGGGTTCAATATGCAGCACCCTCACATGTCAAAAAAAAGAATGAAATAGAATTTACTTCCCAGTGTAGCATTAAAGTATGTCATTTGGGACTTTTGTTGTGATAACAGAGAACAACAAATTAATCTATTTGAATCTCTAAGCCAAAACAAGTAATGTATCAGGATATATTCCAATCTAGGCACAAGTGGCTCATGCCTATAATCCTAGCTACTCAGCATGCCAAGACATGAGGAACGTGGTTCAAAGCCAGCCCAGGCAGAAAAGTCCATTAGACTCTTACCTCCAAACTACTCAGAAAAAGCTCAAAGTAGCTCTGTGGCTCAAGTGGTAGAGCAGTCACTAGCCTTGAGCACAAAGAGGCTCAGGAACAGTGAGTGCCCAGACCCTGAGTTCAAGCCCCAGGACTGGCTTTTTTTTTTTTTTTAAAGGAAAGAAAAAGATATATTCCAGCTGGGTGCCAGTGGCTCACACCTATAATGCTAGCTAGCTATTAATAGGAGGAGGCTGCTATCTGAGGATGGCAGTTCAAAGCCCACCAGGGAAGTAAAGTCTGTAAGACTCAATCTCCAATTTGCTTGAGCAAGAGCTTGGGACACTGCCACGCCCTAAGTCCAAGTCCCATGACTGAGAAAATACAATAATATATAAAATATAAAGTAATAAACACTGAACTCTAGTGGCTCACAAGAGGGCCATTACACCATAAATATGACCAATTGTGGCAATATCCACGTCTTAACAGCTCAAGTTAGAATATAACTAGATTCTGCTGTTTTCTAAGAGCTGTATTACTGCACACTCTTTTTTTTTTTTTGTGCCAGTCCTGGGGCTTGAACTCAGGGCCTGAGCACTGTCTCTGGCTTCTTTTGGCTCAAGACTAGCACTCTACCACTTGAGCCACAGCGCCACTCCTGGCCCTTTCTATATATGTGGTGCTGAGGAATTGAACCTAAGGCAAACAGTATCAGAACCAAAGAAATAAATTTAAAGAGGTAAAAGAGTAATTATAGGTATTCAAAAGAAACAACTTTGAAGATATCTATTTCAGAAATCAAGAGGAAAAAAACTTTTAGTTCAACAAGAACAGCACAAGTTTGCTGCCAGTGGCTCATGCCTGTAATCTAGCTACTCGGGAGGCTGAGATCTGAGTGAGTGAGGTTTGTGGTTCAAAGGCAGACCTGGCAGGAAACCCCATGAGACTCTTATCTCCAATTAAACACCTACAGAACACTGCAAGTGGAGCTGTGGCTCAAACTGGTATAGCAGTAGCTTTGAGCAGAAAAGCTCAGTGACAGTGCTCAGACCCTCCCTGTGTTCAAGCACTATTACTTCTGACAAAATAAAATAATCTTACTAAAAAGAGGGAACTCTTGGTTTTTAACTAAAATATTTACTGCTTTGATGAAATTTAGAATGTATAGTGATTAATGGAGATGAGAGTTTCACAGACTTTCCTGCCCCAGCTGGCTTTGATTGGTGATCCTCAGATCTCAGACTCCTGAGCAGGATTACAAATTTCTTGGTGGCAGTCCTGGGGCTCGAACTCAGGGCCTGAGCACTGTCCCTGGGCTTCTGTTGCTCAAGGTTAGCACTCTACCACTTGAGCCACAGTGCCACTTCCAGCCTTTTCTGTTTGTATGTACTGAGGAGTGGAGCCCAGGGCTTCCTGCATGCTAGGCAAGCGCTCTACCACAACCCACATTCCCAGCCCCCATGAGAAGTCTTTTGCAAGCAATCGTCTGACCTGATTTGCTACGACAGCGTCTTGTGGATCATCCGGCTCTGCAGCTGCCAGCAGTGCTTGTAATGATAGTAATACAGTGCGGAGAGTCATCGCGGCTGCCCTGCATTTCAAAGAGGAAATTATCCTTTAAGATGACACACAAACAGTGATGCATAACTACCTACTAGAGATAAGGTTTTTAGTTATGTAACTAAGATACATATTTATATTTAACTTTTTTGTTTTTATAAATTAAGTCTTTTAAATGGTAATCCCTTTTTGACAACACCTTACTAACAATTATATATATATTTTTAATTTAATCTTCCAAAAAGAAATGTAATCATTACCTGACATATGTAACTGTAACTCTTCTGTATATCCCATTTATATAAATTTTTTTTTGAGGCGGGGCAGTCCTAGGGCTTGAACTCAGGGTCTGAGCACTGTCCCTGGCTTCTTTTTGCTCAAGGCTAGCACTCTACCACTTGAGCCACAGCGCCACTTCTGGCTTTTTCTATATATGTGGTGTTGAGGAATGGAACTCAGGATTTCAAGTATGCAAGGCAAGCACTCTACCAAGAGGCCATACTCTTAGCCCAACAACAATTTTTTAAAAGAAAAAGAAAGTCATTTCATAAATAATTCAAATCATCCTATCCTATGAATGGCACTTTTTCCCCATATTATTGCTATTAACTTTCTTGTCATTATCGTTAATCTCTACAAATAGTGCCTATACACCAAGAATGGGTTCTCATTTTTGCAAAATAAAGGAATGGCTAGATGGCATGGCTCAGATGGTAGAGCAACTGTCTAGTAATGATTTAAAACCCCAGTACTGGTCTCCCAAATTGTTTTACAACATAATGAATAAACCAATATATGAGCATTAAAAAATAACAAGTCGGGCTGGGGATATAGCCTAGTGGCAAGATTGCCTGCCTCGGATGCACGAGGCCCTAGGTTCGATTCCCCAGCACCACATATACAGAAAACGGCCAGAAGCGGCGCTGTGGCTCAAGTGGCAGAGTGCTAGCCTTGAGCGGGAAGAAGCCAGGGACAGTGCTCAGGCCCTGAGTCCAAGGCCCAGGACTGGCCAAAAAAAATAAAATAAAATAACAAGTCTACTGGGCACTGGTGGCTCATACCTATAATCCTACTCAGTAGGCTGAGATCTGAGGATCAAGGTTCAAAGCCAGTCCATGGAAGGAAAGTTCATGAGAATCTTATCTCTAATCACAAAAGTGTGGCTCAAGTGGTAGACCACCAGCCTTCATGAAGAAATATAAGGGACAGTGCCCAGGCCCTCCCTGAGTTTAAATCCCAGTAACAGCACCAAAAATCAACTAAATTATACTCAGCAATTATTTTAACTTATAGTAAAAAAAAAAAAAACAAAAAAAAACATATAGGCCAGGTGGCTAGTGGCCTGTAATGCTGTACTCAGCATTGTACCTGTAATGCTACTCAGGAATACGAGATCTGAGGATCACGAATCAAAGCCAGCCAGGTCTATGAAATTCTCATCTCCATTAATCACTAAAGTTCTATACATTCTAAATCTCATCAAAGCAGTAAACATTTTAGTTAAAAACTGGTAATCTCAGGCTGGGAAATATGGCCTAGTGGTAAAGTGCTCGCCTCATATACATGAAGCCCTGGGTTTGACTCCTCAGCACCACATATATAGAAAAAGCCAGAAGTGGCGCTGTGGCTCAAGTGGCAGAGTGCTAGTCCTGAGCAAAATGAAGCCAGGGGCAGTGCTCAGGCCCTGAATTCAAGCCCCAGGACTGGCAAAACACAAAACAAACAAACAAAAAAACACCTGGTAATCTCATAAAACAATGAAACTGAACACTGATACTACATCATGCATAAAAATTAATTCAAAATGGAACAACAGTCCAAACCTATATAAGCTGAAACTAGAAGGAAAACAGGGGAAGAAGCAATAATGTAAGCTAGAATGATTTCTTGAATATGACATTCAATGTATGGAAACAATGAAGACAATAAGGGAAAACAAGATACAAATACATCAAAATAAAATCCATTTAAAATGAACCCAAATGCTGTTTGCTCATGCCTACAATCCCAGAGAGTCAATAGGATGGGATCTATCTTTTTTTTTTTTTTTGGGGGGGGGGGGCAGTCCTGGGCCTTGGACTCAGGGCCTGAGCACTGTCCCTGGCTTCTTTTTGCTCAAGGTTAGCACTCTGCCACTGAGCCACAGCGCTCCTTCTGGCCGTTTTCTATATATGTGGTGCTGGGGAATTGAACCCAGGGCTTCATGTATACAAGGCAAGCACTCTTGCCACTAGGCCATATCCCCAGCCCGGGATCTATCTTTAGTACATCAATACTGCTCATATAAAATAAATGTTACTGCTGAAAATAGCCTAAATAAAGCAAGTCATAAATAGGGCAGTGACTGGCTATCGAGACAAAAGGTAATACAGTCTGGATCAAGTGATAACAGTAAACCTGCTGGTTAGATTTTTAAACAGACTTGTAGAAAAGGTACAAAAACCAGGAAAAAAGAAAAACTAACAGCACAGGAGCTTTTGTATAAGAAGCTGCAATGACATTGCTAGGCATGCACTCTATCACTAAACCACATTCTCAGCCTATGGATCCCCCCCCCCCACCCCTTCCACCAGTACTGGGTCTTCAACATAGAACCTGGCCTGGGTGCTGTACGCTGAGATTTTTCTGGCTCAAGGCTGACACTCTTGAGCGACAAATCCACTTCTGGCGTTTTGGTCCTCATAACTCAGCCTCCTCCTGAGTAGCTAGGATTATAGGCATGAAACAAACTATATATTTTGAAAAGGCTCTAGACACATGGTTCAAGTGCTATAGTGTGTAGTTGAATCTCTAGTTCAATCTCTAGTATCACAATAATTTAAAAATTCCAATAATGGGCTGGGAATGTGGTCTCGTGGCAAGAGTGATTCCTCAGCACCATATATATAGAAAAAAACCAGAAGTGGCGCTGTGGCTCAAGAGGTAGAGTGCTAGCCTTGAGCAAAAAGAAGCAAGGGACAGTGCTCAGGCCCTGAGTCCACGCCCCAGGACTGGCAACAAAAACAAAACAAACAAATAACAATTCCCATAGTAATATATGATGATTTTGAGATTAGGAAGACAGCCTAGACCTATTAATACAGGTTTTTGTTTTTATCTTTATCCTACTCCATTTTTCACAAAATTTACTCCCTTTCAGAATATGCCAGAAACTTAAGAGAAATCCTTAATTCCCTCATGCTTGTAAAATAGGTAGACAGTTCATTTTCAGATAGGGAAACAAAGAATTTAGCTAATTTGCGCTTGACTGCAGAGCTCAACAAGTGGGAGAACTAGGATTTGAACTTTGGGGGTTACAGAATAAGAACCTTATTAAAAGATAAAACCAAGCGAGGGCTCTGGAGACTCACACCTGTAATCCTAGCTACTCAGTAGGCTGAGATCTGAGGATCACAGTTCCAAGCCAGCTCCCAAAGTAGAGGTGTGGCTAAAATGGTACAGCACTAACCTTGAGCAAAAAAGCTCAGGGACAATGCCCAGTCTCTGAGCCATGGGGGTAGAGGGGGGGCGGGGCGGGACGGGACGACAGGACACACTGTCTCAGATTTTTCTGCTCAGGCTGACACTCTGTGAACTGCTATCCTCAGTCTCATGCGCCACAAGGTTTATATGTATGAGCCATGTTGCCTAGCAAATACAAGTATTGTTTCAAAAGTAAAACTAGCACAAGTCATTATTCTAAAAGTGTCCATTTAGGTAGAGACTATCTGAATTATAATACATTTGATGATGTACTTAAAGATATTTTAAGAAATATTAGCCGGGCTGGGGATATAGCCTAGTGGCAAGAGTGCCTGCCTCGGATACACGAGGCCCTAGGTTCGATTCCCCAGCAACACATATACAGAAAACGGCCAGAAGCGGCGCTGTGGCTCAAGTGGCGGAGTGCTAGCCTTGAGCGGGAAGAAGCCAGGGACAGTGCTCAGGCCCGGAGTCCAAGGCCCAGGACTGGCCAAAAAAAAAAAAAGAAATATTAGCTAAGCAGTGGTGGCTCCTGCCTGTCTGTAATCCGGGGCGGGGTAAGATCTGATGATCACAGTTTGCTCCAGCCAGAGCAAAAAAGTCCATTAGACTCTTATGTACAATAAACTACCAAAAAGCCAAAAAGAAGTGGAGCTGTGGCTCAAGTGGTGGAATGCTAACCTGGAGCAAAAACAAAACAAAAAGAAATCTTTTGCCCGCCAAAGATAAAATGTAACATATACGTATGTTTTAGGGCAATTACACCTTTGATGTTCTTAAAATCTTGATATTGATATTCATATGAGAAAGGGAAGAAAATAAATTCAAAATCTCTTACCATTGATCTTTCAGGATATCCAAACAAATAGCTCCTGTGACAGAACTAATATTAGGATGCCATATTTTAGTGATAAACCGGACCTAGAATAAAAACGACACTTGAACTTTTAAGTAATATATATATAAAATACATAGTTTAAATAGAGCTATAAAAAGATGAAATACTCAGATTCATGAGATGATACATCTATTACATAATTTGGCATTCAGTAAGCCAAATGACCCGGACATCTGGTCTCTTTAAACTTATTTTTTTGGCTGGTACTGGGGCTCCAACCTGAGCTCTTTTCCTCTTTTACCTTTTTTGCTCAAGGCTAGTTACTCTACCACACTTGTACTTCCGGCTTTTTTTTTGGTTGGCTAACTGGATATCAAGAGTCTTATTTATCTGCCTGGGATGGCTTTGAACTGCACTCCTCACATCTCAGCCTCCTGAGGAGCACAAGGCTCCTTTCTAAAACCTTTCAATAAACATCCAACACTCAACAACAGCCCAGTGCTCGTGTGGCTCACACCTGCAAGCCTAGGATCTCATTTCAAAGCCAGCCCCTGGCAGGAAAGTCTTTGAGACTCTTCTCCAATTCACCACCCAAAAGCCACAAATGGAGCTTTGATTCAAGTGGCAGAGCATCCACCTGTATAGAAAAAGCCAAGGACCATCACTCAGGCCCCAAGTTCAAGCCCTAGTATCGGCAAAAAATAAAAATAAGCAAATACAATAATAATAGATGCTGTGAAGAACAAAGATTAAAATGAACTATGCAATGTGTGGGCAAGGACAGAAGGAGAAACTAGGGGAAAGCAAAGGTAAGAATTATATGCATTCCCCTAACAGAATTGTAACCTTTCTGTACAATAAATTTTTAAAAATTCCAAGCACATCAAGATATAGAAACAAGCCAGATGCCCCCACAATAGATGAGTGGATTCAAAAGATGTGGCACCTCTACACAATGGAATTTTACAAAGCCATTAAAAAGAATAACGTCATTTGGAGAGAAATGGATGGAACTAGAACATGTTAAGTGTAAGTCAAGCTCAGAGAGAAATGTTATATATTCTCTTTGATATGTAGAAATTAATCCAAAATGTACTTGGATATGATGAATTCTACAGGATTCTAGATACACAGTGAGACCGAAGAGTATACTCTTAGGAGAGAAACACAAAGGCACGATGCCCAAGTGCCTATTCATATTTATATAAAATAATACACACATTGAAACAAACTCCAAATATGGAAATAAGAGACCTCTTTTTTTCTGCTGGTCCTGGAGCTTTAATTTAGGGAGAGAAGCTCAGGGTCTGTACCCAAGCCGAGCTCAAGCCCCACAACTGACAAAAAATAAATAAAAATAAAAGCTTACCCCAAATCAAATTAGCTATAGAGAAAAAGGCAAAACCAGAATCTGACCCAGATTCTAAGTCTAACGATTTATTGAGCATGGAAGGATAAGCTACGAAGTTACAGGCTAGCTCTATGAGACCACTATGCAATAGAAACTAGCTCAACAAAAGAATTTTAAAAAAAAATTCTGGGGGAAAGAAAGTGGTGGTGTTTAAAGTGATAAAGCAGGAATAAAGGAGGTGAATATGGTCTAAGTATATAACATATACTTATGAAAATAGCTAAAGTCATTCAAACTATATGACTAATATATTTTAAATAATTAGAAGATATAATTTAAAAATTAATTTTAAAATCTGTCATCAAGCCAGGCACTATGTGACAGGATCAAGGTCCGAAACCAGCCTGGGTAGTCAAACCTGAACAGACAAGTCCATGAGTTTTGTCTTCCATTAACAACCAAGAAGTCAGAAGTTGAGGTTTGGCTCAAGTGGTAGAACACCATTCTTGAGCAAACAAATAAGCTAAGGAACAGTGCCCAGAACCTGCGTTCAACCCTCAGAAATGTTTAGAAAACCATTGTTGTTATTTGGCATGTGACAGAGTAAGCCTAAATTCTTTACTATTTGGTCAATTTCTATGTCCTGAGAAATGGTGTACTTTCACAAATGTTAACTCTTCAATATGTGCCTCAAGGTTGGGGTATTTATAAGCTGATAGCTTCTATTTTTCTCTTCTTGGGACTTCTTGATCTATCTATACGGTCTATCTCTCCCATGTCACTTACTACTGTCTCACTAAATCCTCTGCTGAAAAACACATTACATTTTTCCCAAAAATTACAAACATCTACTACTAAAAGACATTTTCCACTTTTGCCTTTTGGCTGTGTTGTGTTGTCACACTTTTTCCTCTCAAGGCTAGAGCTCTTCCACTTTAGCCATACCTTCACTTCTACCTCTTTGGTATTAACTGGAGATAATGGTCTTTTTCTGACTGGTCTGGTTTCCAACTGGAATCCTCACATCTGTCTCCTGAGTAGCTAGGATTTATAGACATGTTCCACTTGAGGCCAGCTTAAATTAATCTTACTGATTTCAATAATGTCTGTTTCTCTCTCACTGCCTATGGCCCTTAAATTGTCTCTCCGAATTGCTTTTAACTTTGTTTATCGGGTTAGTTGTAACAATGGGGTTTGAAGTAGGGCCTCAAACCTGATAAGACATCTGTAAGGGGGCTGGGAATATGGCCTAGTGGTAGAGTGCTCGTCTCGTATACATGAAGCCCTGGGTTTGATTCCTTAGTACCACATAAACAGAAAAGGCCAGAAGTGGTGCTGTGGCTCAAGTGGTAGAGTGCTAGCCTTGAGCAAAAAGAAGCCAGGGACAGTGCTCAGGCCCTGAGTTCAAGCCCCAGGACTAGCACAAAAAAAAAAAAAAAGACATCTGTAAATTGAGCTATGCCCCACACCCCTTTCTGCCCAGGTTGGTCTGGAATAGAACCTTATTTATACTTATTGTCCAGCTATTTTGTTTTGAGGGTCTCACAAACTTGTTTATTTCTCTGACATTACACTGGCCTAGAGATCACCACAATCTCAATCTTTCAGGTATCTGGTGTGACAAGTACACCACCATGCCCTGCTTTTGGTTGAGACGGGGTTAAGTGTTTTTTGCTTAGGCTGATTTCAAAATACTATCCTCCTCAATACTTTTATAAGCTACAATTATGGGCATGAACCACTGATGTGCGGACTCTGTGGTTTTCTTTTTTTTTTTTTGGCCAGTCCTGGGCCTTGGACTCAGGGCCTGAGCACTGTCCCTGGCTTCTTCCCACTCAAGGCTAGCACTCTGCCACTTGAGCCACAGCGCCGCTTCTGGCCGTTTTCTGCATATGTGGTGCTGGGGAATCGAACCTAGGGCCTCGTGTATCCGAGGCAGGCACTCTTGCCACTAGGCTATATCCCCAGCCCCTCTGTGGTTTTCTTGACTCTCACACTACATGGCTTAGAATGGCAATGAGATCAGATCCTCCTGCCTCTGCCTTCCAATGCTGAGATCACAGCTCGGCATCACCATGCTCAGATCAGTCTCTTTACGTACACAATGTGGATTCTGAGGCTAGCCTGCTTCTCTATACCTCTCCACAAACCACTCTCTTCAGGGTTTTCTGCCAGTATCTTCATGTATGTTTATTTTCTCAACAACCTATCTTTGTATCATCTTCTCAAACCTCACCAATTTCTTTCTCACATTTCAGCTTCCAGTACCCATCACCTACTTATTTTTATTTAAAATTACTTTTTTTTTTTTTGCCAGTCCTGGGCCTTGGACTCAGCGCCTGAGCACTGTCCCTGGCTTCTTCTCGCTCAAGGCTAGCACTCTGCCGCTTGAGCCACAGCACCGCTTCTGGCGGTTTTCTGTATATGTGGTGCTGGGGAATCAAACCTAGGGCCTCGTGTATCCGAGGCAGGCACTCTTGCCACTAGGCCATATCCCCAGCCCCTTAAAATTACTTTTTGTGCTGGTAACTGAGAGCCGAACTCAGGGCTCTAACGCAGATTAGCTTTTTTGCTCAAGGATGGCTCTCATTTGAGCAAGTCCTCTAGAGTCAGCTTTTTCCTACTTAATTGGAGATAAATGTCTCAAGGATGTCTGCCAGGATGGCTTCAAACCAAGATCCTCAGACCTCAACTCCTGAGTAGCTAGGATTACAGGAGTAAGCCACTGGTGCCTGGACATAACTTTTTGTTTTTTGTATGTGCATTAAACTTGAACACAAAAATATTTGTGTTGGTCCTGAGTGGTTCAGATCTATAACCCTAGTTACTCAGGAGGCCGAGATAAGAGGACTATATATAGTCAGAAGCCAGCCAGGGTAGAAAATATGAGACTTATCTCCAACTAACCACCAAAAACCCAGAAGCAGAACTGTAGGTCAAATGTTGCAGTCAAACAATGTTTCAAATATAATGAAAATCAAGTAAGAGACAGCAACCACTTCTTCATACCAAATTTAAGCACAAATCACACTTTGTAATGTTACCTATACCTAAACACTGAATTCAAATAACCACTACCATTAATACCAATGAAATAGCAGCATTTTCTAAGCTAAAACCAAGTAGCTTAATATTCTGAACAAGACTAGCAAACAAATTTAAATTACCACTCAACATGTCAGAATGTTTATAATTTAGGCAAGTATTTTAGATTGAGATAACTACCTGATAACTACCTATTTTGGGGCTTTGTATGTGCTGAGATTAAGTACAGGTCTTTCAAAAACTCTAATAATTTAGCTATATCCCAAATCTGTATATTGCTTTAAGGAGGTTGGTTATCAGACTCCAAACTGGTACCTGTTTGGGGGACATTATGGACTCCAAGTCTTGCCTTTGCTAGGCTTGTTTGCTTAGCTAATAATCTACCACTTGAAGGACACCTCCAGACCAGACTTTTGCAGCAGGCATCCTCCTTTCATACTCAAGCTGGTATTGAACTTCAATGCTCAGCTATCAGCCTCTCAGTAGCTGGATTATAGGCATAAGCCAGTGGTGCCCAGCTTATATTTTGTTTAAGGAAGTGTGTCCTAACGCTAATTCTCTGCACACACACGTATATGAGTCAATCAATTTAAAAAAATCAATAAGTGGGCTGGGGATATAGCCTAGTGGCAAGAGTGCCTGCCTCGGATACACGAGGCCCTAGGTTCGATTCCCCAGCACCACATATACAGAAAACGGCCAGAAGTGGCGCTGTGGCTCAAGTGGCAGAGTGCTAGCCTTGAGCGGGAAGAAGCCAGGGACAGTGCTCAGGCCCTGAGTCCAAGGCCCAGGACTGGCAAAAAAAAAAAAAAATCAATAAGTCAAGGAAATAAGACTAATAAAATCACTACACTAATTCTTATTTCTACAGGTAGATGTAACTGATTTTGGATTTAGAAATGAATAAAATTATTTTTCATGACACTCAATTATTCACCATTAAATCTAAGTGGGTTGGCTTGTTTGTTTGGGACAAGGTTTACGATGTAGCCCAGTACACCTCAGCCTCTTGAGCGCTGGGACAACAATGTCAACAAACCCAGCTTACTTTAGTTTTATTTGTGTGAAATAACATGGATCTACACTGACATGCTAAATGAAACAGGAAAGACAAAAAGACAAATCCTGGATTACACTTACATAAGTACTTATAATATTGACATTCATGCAACAAAGAAGGATAGTGCTTTTATCAAAGGTTCAAGTAAGGATAATGGGGAGTTACTGTTGTTTAATGGATAGTTTTAGTTTAGGAAGATGAAAAAGTTCTGGAAATGGATGTTGGCAAGGTTTCAGAAAAAATGTATATTTAATTTTGCTGAACAATGTACCTAAAATGTCCTTAAGATTACTTTTTGTCATGTATATTTTACAATGTCAGTTTTACCAGAAAAATGTACACCATCAAAGAAGACCCAGAAGTGGAGCTATGGCTCAAGTGGTAGAATGCTAGTCTTGAGTAAAAAAAGCTCAGTGATGCCAGGTGCCAGTGGCTCACACCTAGAATTCTAGCTCTTCAGGAGGGAGATCTGAGGATTGTGACTCAAACCCAACCCAGGCAGAAAAGTCTGTGAGTTTTATCTCCACTTTAACCAGAGAAAAAGCTGGAAGCGGAGTTGTGGCTTTAGTGGTAGAGTGCCAGTCTTGAGCAAAATGAGCTCAGGAACAACTCAAAAGCCCGAAGTTCAAGATCCAAGACCAGCCAAAAAAGAAAGCTCAGGGACAAGTGCCCAACCTGAGTTTAAGCCCCAGGACCAGCAAAGAAAAAAGAAAAAAAAAAAAAAAGGAAAAGATTAACAACATTATAAGAGGAATGAAAAGGCTATGCTGGAAGTAATATAACTGGTATTATACAAATCAGAGAAAAGATAAGACACAATTTACAGGCACAACTTTGTAAACGGATACTTTACCAGACCTCAAAATAAGCCCAAAATGTAAATAGGGTTTGTAAAAGTTCATGTGAGGCCTACGTACAGGTGGGTCATGTCTGTCGACCTACTTAGGAGGCTAAGATATGAGGATAGTGGGTTGAAGCCATCTTCCGCAGGAAAGTCCAAGAGAGACTCTGATCTCCAATTAACCAGCAAAGATAAAGCAGGAAGTGAAGATGTGCCTCAAGTTGTAAAGCACTATGGTTGAGCAAAAAAACTCGTGCTCCAGGACCAACTCAAAAATTAAATACATGAAGTTCAAATGAAAACAGGAAGTCAGAGAACAATAAGCATCACCTACAAAGAACAAATATCAAGATTGAGAAGGAGGCCTATATGTGGAATAGAAACGATAGACTAAGGTAAAGAAAACGAGTCAAGTTGTGGGAGATATATTAAGTAAAACGTACTGGAGGGGAGGTAAAAAGGGAAAAGGAGGGAAAGGATGGAACAGATCATGAAAACTGTTCTTCAAGCAGAGGAAGGGAAGGGAAAAAAGAGGCAGGAGGAAAGGTAGGGAGGGAAGTAGAGAGAGAAGGAAGGGGGTGAAGAGAAGCAGAAGGAAAGCTGGATCCTGTAATACTAGGTGCTTTGCGGGCTGAAATCTAAAGATCGTGATTCAAAGTGAAACTCTTATCCCCAATTAACCACTAAAAAGCCAGAAGTGACATGTGGTAGAGTGACAGTGAGCAAAAAAAGCCAAGCAAGAGCAGGAAGGCACAGAGTTCAAGCTCTACTAATGGCACCAGAAAAAAAAAAAATCAAACAAAAACTTAAGATTTATAAAACAGTACAAAGAATGAGTAGGAATGGCAATATGGAAATGTGACTGATAGCAGGGACAATACGAGTCTGTACAACCACATTCTTTAAGCAGGAAGTATTCAATTTTCTTTTATTTTTTTGAGATTTGGACCCTATAGAATTGCAGAAAGTAGGTGATTATTCTACCACTGACCTACATTTCTAGCCTTCAATAATTTTTTGAAGGAAAACACAATATACTCTTCCTTAAAACAAGTATTTTTTCAGGAAAGAAGGAGCATCTCAAAACTGGTAAGACAAGTTTACAGAAATAATAGGTCCTTTTCAGATGCCTATTACTTCCCAATACAGAGTCATTACAAGCTGCTTTGGAATAAGCTTCCTTTTTATTATGATTTCAGAAGCAAACCCTTTGCCATTGACTGGAATCTTGTATATGCAGTGAAACAATTCTTAAAGCTGCAAAACTTAATGAGCTCTAGAACATGTATTAGGTGAACCAAGAAATACATCATGTTTTAAAAGTTCATGCACAAAAATAGTGTTACAATACCTTTGGGGGATTAAATGGGTATGTTTCTGGTATTTTTATCTCTAGCTGGTATCTTCCTCCTAAAAAATGGTAAGAACAAAGAATGTTGCTTGACTCAAACATGAAATCAAATATACTGACAACTCTTCAAATATCTTTTTTCATATTCAATTACAAGTTAATTTTAAAAGTAAAACTCAAAAATAGACCTAAAGCATAATTCATCTAAAGTATACATGTAACTTATTAGTTAATTGCAAAAATCACAGGGTTATTCATGAAGACATCAAAGCTACAATTAACTGCCAAGCATTTCATTAAGACAACTAGTAGAGTACAGGTTCCATCTTCTGTTTTCAAGTCCACACTGTTTAAAGTTGTTAAAAGAAGAAAAAATGGAGGAAGAAGAAAAAAAGTAGATATAAAGGTATGGATGTTATACAAAGGATTTACATACTGCCATAAACACTAAAAGCAACAACAACAATTACTTTTTGCTAGTTCTCTATCAAGTAAAAAAGCCCCAATCTTTCAACATATGTCCCAAGTTAAATATAACACAAGAAAAGAATGAGACAAGAGACAGGCATAAAAACACTGAACTCACTGGGGAAGTTATATATCTTATATATCCTTTCACTTTGAAGGAAGGAAAGTTTGTGCAACTCAACTCCAGTTAACTACCAGAAAGGTAAAGGCAGAGCCATGGTTCAAGTGGTAGGGCATTACCCTTGAACAGAAAAAGTTAAGGGACAGCACATATAGGCCACGAGTGCAAGTGCTATATAGGCAATAATAATAATAATATAAAATTAAAACTTTTCCTTTCTTGACAAAGAATATGCAAAATGCAAAACTTTACAAAGAAGTTGATTTAACCAGTAACACAACATTGCTTTTGTTTTCAAATTCTCTAGAGTAACCAACCACATATTTAGAAAAAGCCTATCTAGCTTCTGGTAACTAGACTAGTCAAGGGAAAGATAACTTGCTTCTAAGTAAACTCAAGGAGAGGAGCTCTATACTGAATGAGAGGCTGTATTAGAATCCTAAGAAACCAATTCCAAAACTTTATGACCCATTAACAAAATGTTCCCTCTTACAAAACACCAAATAAGAGGGGGGGAAAAATGAGTATATCATATCTCTTAAAAGTAAATACGAGGGACTGGGAATATGGCCTAGCGGTAGTGTTTGCCTCGCATACATGAATCCCTGGGTTCAAATACTCAGCACCACATATACAGAAAAAGTCAGAAGTGGCGCTGTGGCTCACGTGGTAGAGTGCTAGCCTTGGGCAAAAAGAAGCCAGGGACAGTGCTCAGGCCCTGAGTCCCAAGCCCCAGGACTAGCAAAAACAAAAACAAAAAAAAGGAAATATGGAGTAAAATAAATACTTTATACCACTAAAAAGCAAATATGAGGCCAGGCGCTAGTTAGCTTATGCCTGTAATTCTAACTACTCAGGAGGTTGAGGTCTGAGGATCACAGTTCAAAGCCAGCCCAGGCAGGAAAATACACTAGACTCTTATCTCCAATATACTCAAAAAAGCCAGAAGTTGCAGTGTGACTCCAGTTGCAGAGTGCTTACCTTGAGTGAAAGAAAGCTCAGGGACTGCACCCAAGCCCAGAGTTCAAGCCCAGGACCAGCACATACGGACGGACACACACACACACACACACACAACCCCACACTGGGAGGAACACAAAGGTACAATGCCCAAGTCTCGATTATTTAACATAATATTTATCAAACTGCAAAGAAAATAAAGTAAATACTGCTGGGTATCCATGCCTGGCATCTATAATCCTAACTCTTCAGGAAGATAAGAATCTAAGGATGGGAGGCTGGGAATATGGCCTAGTGGTAAAGTGTTTGTCTTGCCATACATGAACGCCTGGGTTCAATTCCTCAGCACCACATATACAGAAAAGGCCAGAAATGGTGCTGTGACACTAGTGGTAGAGTGCTATCCTTGAGCAAAATAAAGTCAGGGACAGTGCTCAGGCCGAGTTCAAGCCCCAGGACTGGCAAGATAGATAGATAGATCGATCTAAGGATCACGGTTCGAAGCCAGCCCAGGCAAGAAAGTCTGTGATACTTTATCACCAAAAGCCAGAAGTGGAGCTACACACAGTTTATATGTATGTGCGCATCATCCATCCATCCATCCATATATGTGTATATATTTAACAAACTTAAAAGAGTAGAGATTTATACAATAAATACTTAATAAGCCTTCACTATAGAACATTTACCCTTCTAAGATTAATTAGGATAATGCAATTATGGAACTTTTAATGAACATTGACATTGTATTCAACAGCCTTTTCTATTGACTACATATCTCTTTCAGAGATGGTTGGGGAAAAAAAGAATACATTTGGGCTGCAAGTAGAGCAACTCAACTGGTAGAGTACTAACCTTGTGCACAAAAGCTCAGGTACAGCACCAAGCCCTGAACTCAAGTCCCAGGACTAGCACAAGGGGGGGGGGGGGGGGAGATACATGTTCAGATTTGTCTTTTCTAATGAGGCCTTACTATTTTGCCCGCCTAGGCTGGCCTTGAACCCCCGGGATTCAAGTTCTCTTTGCTACTCATTCCAAATAGCAAGAACAATAAGCAACATGCTTATTCTTCAGCTTTAGGAATAGGTTCCCAGACTGAATGAAGTGGATCAACTTGGGACAGCAGCACAACACTTACCTAATAACATAGGATCCTGGGTTTGATACCCAACACCAATGAATAAATGATTGGCTTTCAATGTCAGAAATTCATTAACTTTGCCAGGTGCTGGTGGCTCATGCCTGTAATCCTAGCTACCCAGGAGACTGAGATCTGAGGATAGATTGAGGCTAGCTTGGGCAAGAAAATCTGTGAGACATGTGTTTCCAACCAACCAGCAAAAAGCCAAATTGGGGGTGTGGTTTAAGTGGTAGAGAACTAGCCTTAAGCAAAAAAGGCAAAAGGACAGTGTGAAGGCACTGAGTTCAAGCCCCATGTTCAGCATATTGGAGGAAAAAAAAAAGAGGCTGGGAATGTGGCTTAATGGTAGAGTGCTTGCTTAACATGCATGAAGCCCTGGGTTTGATTACTCAGTATCACATAAAGAGAAATGGCCACAAGTGGCACTGTGGCTCAAGTGGAACAGGGCTAGCTTTGAGCACAGAGAGGCTCAGGGACAGCGCCCAGGCCCTGAGTTCAAGCCCCTGGACCAGCAAAGAAAAATAAAGAAATTTTATTTATTTATTTAGGTCCGTCATGGGGCTTTAACTCCAGGCCTGGGCGCTGTCCCTGAGCTCTTAAGCTCAACGCTAGTGCTCTACCACTTGAGCCACAGTGCCACTTCTGGTTTTTGAGAGATTTATTGGAGACAAGAGTCTCACAGTCTTTCCTGCCCAGGTATCTTTAGATGTCAGCCTCCTGAGTAGCTAGGATTATGGGTGTGAGCCACCAGACCAGCTGAAAAAAAAATTTTTAGGAGCATATAATCCTAGCTACTCAGGAGGCTAAAATCTGAATATCTTAGTTAGGAAAGTCCCTGAGACTCTTATCTCCAATTAAGCACCAAAAAAGCTAGAAATAGAGGGGCTGGGAATATGGCCTAGTGGCAAGAGTGCTTGCCTCCAACACATGAAGCTCTCGGTTCGATTCCCCAGCACCACATATATGGAAAACGGCCAGAAGGGGCGCTGTGGCTCAGGTGGCAGAGTGCTAGCCTTGAGCGGGAAGAAGCCAGGGACAGTGCTCAGGCCATGAGTCAAGGCCCAGGACTGGCAAAAAAAAAAAAAAAAAAAAGCTAGAAATAGAGCTGTGGCTAAAGTGATGAAAGTGTTTTGAGCACAAAAAGCTCAAAGAAGTAACCAGGCTAAGTTCAAAAAAGGGAGAGGGGGGGGGGAGAGAGAGAGAGAGAGAGAGAGAAACCAACAACAATATAGTCAGGCACTGGATGGCTTACCCCTGTAATTCTAGCTACTCACAAGGCTGAGATCTGATGATTATGGTTCAAAGCCAACCCAGGCAAGAAAGTCCATCAGACTCTCATTTCCAATAATCTACACAGAAAAGGCTGGAAGTGGTGCTGTGGTTCAAATGATAAAGCACTAGCTTTGAGCATAAAGAGGCTCAGGGACAGTGCCCAGGCCCTGAGTTCAAGCCTCAGAAATGGCAAAAATAGGGAAAACAACAACAACACAACAAAAACCATAAACTTACTCCAAAGGAAATTCAAACCCCCAGTACTGTTTTAAAAAAAGAAAAAGGCAGCATTAAAGGGAAGAAGGATGAGAAATTCTAACACTTCTACAAATTAAAATAACTTTCAGAAAAAAAAGACTGGAGAACTGAACTGCTCCTTTACCACTGAGTTATTCAGGCAAAAGGCATTAGCAAAATTTGAGTTAATTAAACAGCATGCAGTATGACAATTATTCCATGTTAATTCACCTCTCAATCTGATTACTTCTCACACTACATAAATGGCTTCCTCATTAATGACAGTTTATCATCCACAGATAAGTTTTTGCTTTAGTTACTACATGTATATCAAAAACAAAAAGAACAGGCTGGGGGCTGGGAATATGGCCTAGTGGCAAGAGTGCTTGCCTCGTATATATGAGGCCCTGGGTTGGATTCCCCAGCACCACATATACAGAAAATGGCCAGAAGTGGCGCTGTGGCTCAAGTGGCAGAGTGCTAGCCTTGAGCAAGAAGCCAGGGACAGTGCTCAGGCCCTGAGTCCAAGCCCCAGGACTGGCAAAAAAAAAAAAAAAAAAAGAACAGGCTGGGGGCAACAACTCAATAATGGAGCATATGCCTAGAATTTACAGTGCCCTCGAGTTCAATCCTCAAGCAGTTTGTATGTGTACATATGCATATATGTATGCACATACACATATACATACACATACAAGTATACATGTGTGTACACACATACACAACCTCTGCAATAAACAGTAATATTTTACTCATGCTTCTATTTTAAAAAATTTAGTGCTAAATGAATGGTACTTTTCCTAAACAAAACGAACACCTCTTCAACAACTTTACGATAGAAGTGTAATAGAATGAGAATTTACCAAGTGCATACTGAAAAAACACTCTAATTAAAATACTGACAATTAATTAGCCAGGCTCTGGAGGCTCATGCCTATAATCCTTGCTACTCAGAAGACTGAGATTTGAAGATCGTGGTTCCAAACCAGCCCAGGTAGAAAAGTCCCCAGAAGACTTTCCCCAATAAGCCTCAAAACCAGAAAGTGGTGCTGTGGCTCAAGTGGTAGAGTGCTAGTAATAAGCACAAAGCCTCAGTTGACAGAGTCCAGACCATCGAACTCCACAAGCAACAAAATAAATAAAATAAAATATTGACAATTAAAAGGAACCAAAAGACAGGTGCCAGTGGTCATGCCTGTAATCGTAGCTACTCAGAAGACTGAGTCTTAGAAATTTATAGTTCAATGCCTGCCTGAGCAGAAAAATCCATATGACTCCACCTCCAAAGTAACCAACAAAAACCCATGCTGGTGGAGGCATGGCTCGAGTGGTAGGGCCCCAGCAGAAACCAAGAGAGCTCCAGGTCCTGAAATAGACATACAGATGAGTAAGATGGATGGAGAAATGGAGAGAAGAGAGAGAAAGAGATAGGATAAATTAGCAGAAAAACAATTTTTTCCTCAATAGATTAGCAGAAAACCACTTAAATTTTTTTCTATCCAAGAAAAAAATGTGATATTTTTGCCTAAATTAACTTTCAAAACAAGTGAGCATTATGCAGTTTTAAAAAACACATCTACTGCCAGATGCAGCTACTCAGAAGCATGGGCAGGATAATGAGATACTCTGCTCTCCAATTAACCGCAAAAAAAGCAGGAAGTGGAGCTGTGGTTCAAGTGGTAGAGGGTTAGCCTTCAGCACGGAAGTTCAGGGACAGCGCCTAAGCTCCAGAGTTCAAGGCCCAGGACCAGCAAAAAGTAAAAATGAAGAATAAAAGTAAAAACTAATCTACTTAAAAGATGTGGCTTGGGCTCTTATCACCTGAGTTATAATAGTCCTCTCTGGCAGTCTTTTCAAAATGCATCTCAATAACAATATAATCCAAAAACAATTATGCAGCTTGCCCACATTTATGAGTCCTTGGATGTGATCCCTATCAATGGGGGTGAGGGGTGGGGGGAGAGGCTTGGGCATTTTTTCTCTGTATGTGCTGTTCTGGGACTTACTCAGGGCTTGGGAACTGTCCCTGTGCTTTTTTGCTGAAGACCAGCACTCTTTTTTTTTGGGGGGGGGGGGGGAGCAGTCCTGGGGCTTGGACTCAGGGCCTGAGCACTGTCCCTGGCTTCTTTTGGCTCAAGGCTAGCATTCTACCACTTGAGCCACAGCGCCACTTCTGGCTTGTCCTGTATATGTCGTGCTGAGGAATTGAACCCAGGGCTTCATGCTCTACCAATGGACCACATTCCCCGCCCAAGACTAGCACTCTTAATACTGGAGCCACAGCTTCACTTTTGGCTTTCAAAAAAAGAAAGAACAATTACAACGCCTGACACTAAAGAAACTGATAAATCAAACATACAATATCTCTTATTAAGAAAATGACTTTAGGGCTGGGGATATGGCCTAGTGGCAAGAGTGCTTGCCTCGTATACATGAGGCCCTGGGTTCAATTCCCCAGCACCACATATACAGAAAATGGCCAGAAGTGGCGCTGTGGCTCAAGTGGCAGAGTGCTAGCCTTGAGCAAAAAAGAAGCCAGGGACAGTGCTCAGGCCCTGAGTCCAAGCCAAAAAAAAAAAAAGACTTAAAAAATATATATAACTAAAGGCCTTTCTCTATTTATGAAAAGAACTAAATGATATAGCATCCATAAAAGCACCCAAAGCCATGTTTGGTATATAGGAGGTATGGACTAAACAACATAAAAAATAAAATGGTATCTAGAAATGGCTCTAATAAAGAACTATTATAAACTTATCATTTAGGCACCAGGGGCTCACACCTATAATTCCAGCTACTCAGGAGGCTGAAATCTGAGGATTAAAGTTTGAACCCTGCTGGGACGGGAAAAATCCTTAAGACTCTCCAATTAACCACCCAAAAGGCAAAGTAAAATTATCCTCAAGTGGAAGAGCACTGGCCTTGAGCAAAAGAGCTCTAGAATAGCACCCATGTGTTCAAGCCCCAGGATTGGCACAAAAATGAAAGAATGAAAGAAAGAACAAACAAAATTCAACTGTTAGTTGGATACCAAGGGCTCAGGGATGACACCCAGGTGATTTCAAGCCCCAGGACTGGCAAAGAAAAAAAAAAAAAAAAAAGAAACCACTCACATTCAAAGTAGTCATAGTTCTAAACTTCAGTCAAGCCACAACTGATTTACATAAAAGCTGAAAATGATTAAAAGCATAAGCCTTCAAGTCAAAGATTATTAGTCAAATCCTAGCTCTGCCACTTCAATGTCTCAACCTTAGGCAAATTACTTACTTTCTATGAACTTAAAGTTGCTTTGTCTATATTGATAAATGTACTTACCTCAAAACTGATTATAAAAACTGAGTAAGAAAATGGATGTAAGGCTTCTGCAAGTAAGTGCTACCACATATTTTGCTGTATGTTTTCTATTAAGCAAATATTTGTGTACTTATATGCAAGGAACCTTTGTTATCCCTTAACACAAAATTTACAATATTTATGAAACTTTGCCTAATAAATTAAAATGCTGTTAAAACTGCTTTCTATATTCTATCAATTCCATAGTTTAAAGCAGGAAGAAACTTAATTTGTGAAAATGAAATTCAGCAAAGATTCTTTCGTTTTCATACATCTTAAAATGACCACTTAAAACTTCCTTAAAGAAAAGTATTAAGGCTACACTTGTGTGAATATATTAGCAAACAAAATGCTACAAGACAAACATGGGAGAGGTGCTTCAAACATAAGAGCATTAGTCACAAATTTAAGGCAAGATTGGTTATAAATACCATATGAAGGTAATTGAGTCTATAGGCTATTAAAATGAGACAACATTCTATGTTTTATATTATTAAATTTTAACCTATATGACATAACCTATAGCTTGGCTTTACCAAATCTATTTTGGGGAAAGAAAATATATTAGCTAAAATTCAGTAAGAAAAATTAGTTCAGTCTAGGTGTCTTAATGTATTAGTTTTTTAAAACTATAGTACATTCTAAGTCACCCTTCATGTAGTTTAAAGATGCTCAAAATTATTTTGATTTAATATTCTAGATACTTTCTAATACGCACAATATTTTGATACAAAAAAAAGTACTTGCCTTCATATGGTGTGTCTGGAGGTCCTGCTATTTCTCCTCTTAATTCTGTAAAATTCTCATCTACAAGATCTACTTTAATTTGATTTTTGCTCGTCTTAAAAATAAACAGAAAATAAATGTTAGTTATATCAGCAAGAAAAAAGCCTGTTTTAAAATATTATCTATAAAAATTTTGAAAGCCCTTTTTCATGTTTATCTACTATACTAAAAATTAGCCAAGTTTTAATATTTAAAAGGAAATTTTAGCTTTGAATTTTTTTCATAAAATATCCCACTTTGAACAATACTATAATATTGTTGGCCATACGGAAAAATCTCATTTTTAAAGACATTTTTCTGGTCCTGGGGTTTGAACTCAGTGCCTCTTACTTGCTTAGACAAGCAACTGTAACACTTGAGATGCCTTCAGCCCAACTTTACAGGAATTTATTAGAGAAATAGTAGAGAACTTATTTTATGTTTGACCACATGTACATTAGATGCAAAAGTGATAGATATATTCCCATATAACTGGTCATTAAAATGCTATATCCCCAAGCTCTTTGGAGTTCTGTCCACACCATCAGAAAATTTTTGGTTATTAAAAACCATTTAGAGGGGCTGGGGATATGGCCTAGTGGCAAGAGTGCCTGCCTCGGATACACGAAGCCCTAGGTTCGATTCCCCAGCACCACATATACAGAAAATGGCCAGAAGTGGCGCTGTGGCTCAAGTGGCAGAGTGCTAGCCTTGAGCAAAAAGAAGCCAGGGACAGTGCTCAGGCCCTGAGTTCAAGCCCCAGGACTGGCCAAAAAATAAAAAATAAAAACCATTTAGCACAAACAAAAACAACCCTGAGGTGCTTGGAATATGGCCTAGTGGTGAAGTGCTCATTTCGTATACATGAACCCCTGGGTTCGATTCCTCAGCACCATATATATAGAAAAAGCCGGAAGTGGCACTGTGGCTCAAGTGGCAGAGTGCTAGCCTTGAGTAAAAAGAAGCCAGGGACAGTGCTCAGGCCCTGAGTTCAAGCCCCAGGACTGGCAAAAACAAAGCCAAACAAAAACAACCCTGAGATACCACCTTCCCCCAGTCAGAATGGCCTATATTCTGAATTCAGACAACAACAAATGCTGGAGAGGATGCCAAGAATGAGGAACCCTACCTACTACACAGCTAGTGGGAATGTAAACTAGTACAACCACTCTGGAAAAGTCTGGAGATTACAAAAAGCTAAACATAGACATACCCTATGACCCAGCCATACCACTCACTCCGAGGCATCTATCCTGAGCAACAGGAACCAGAATATGGTATACAAGGACACCTGCACCTCAATGTTCACTGCTGCACTGTTCACAAGAGCCAAGATATGGAAACAACCCAGACATCCCACTACAGATAAGTGGATTCAAAAAATGTAATACCTATATACAATGGAATTTTAAAATGCCATTAGAAAACATAAAATAATGGCATTTGCTGGGGAATGGATGGAACTAGCACTAATCATGTTGAGATAAGCCAAGAACAGAGACAAAGGGTGTATGGTCTCCCTAGATCTAAAATTCAATGAGATACAACAGAAGTAAACAAGACTCAAAATACCAAAATACAGTAAAAACAAAAGAGGACAGCCATGGAAGAAAAGCACCAAAATAACAAGACCCAAGCACTTCTTAGAACCCCAAAGATAAGGAAAGAAAGGCCCCCACCTGAAAATGTCCTATTACTTGTAGATGACTCTATATTCCCTACCTCATATATAGGATATACACCAGCACACCTCAGGGAAGCTGGGAGGAGGGCACAAAATGGAAAGTAGCTGCTGCTGCTGATAATAATAATAATAATAATAATAATAATAATAATAATAATAATAATGATAATAATATAGCAGAGGGAACCATCAGCTACATCAGACATTGATGAAAGTAAACTAAGGAACTAACCAACTCACAGGTGGGGATGGGAAAGAGAGAAGAGAGAGGGAAAGATGTTACTAAACAAAAGGAAAGTAATGTACATATCACCCAAAAATGGAAGTAATGGTTTTATTGTTAAAGTTCATAGACTTCCTAAGCTCTGTAGAGTAGAATGATAATTTTCATCATTGGGAAGGTTAAAATGTGTACTGTGAAGTATAGGTAGTAACTAAAAAGAACAAAAAACATTTAGCAGCTGGGTGCTGGTGACTCATGCCTGTAACCCTAGCTACCCAGGAAGATCTGAGGATCATGGTTTGATGCCTGATAGAGCTTTGAAGTCCATAAGACTCTCATCTCGGGGCTGGGGATATGGCCTAGTGGCAAGAGAGCTTGCCTCCCATACATGAAGCCCTAGGTTTGATTCCCCAGCACCCGTATACAGAAAACGACCGAAGGGGCACTGTGGCTCAAGTGGCAGAGTGCTAGCCTTGAGCAAAAAGATAGCCAGAGACAGTGCTCAGGCCCTGAGTCCAAGGCCCAGGACTGGCAAAAAAAAAAAAAAAAGACTCATCTCCAATTAACCACCAGAAATCGGTAAGTAGAGTTCAAGGACCACAACCAACCAACCAACCAACCAAAAAAAAAGCCATTTAGGGCAAGGAATAGTGGTTTGAACCTGTAATCCTAAGTACTCAGGGGATCATGGTATGAGGCCAGTTCTAGATGTTCACAAAGTCTCAACAAGACTAGACACAGTGGTGCATGCTTGTTCTTCCTAGAAACAGAGATAAAATTAGGACTTTTACAGCCCTAGCCATCCAGGCATAAATAGAGACCATACCTCAAAAATCACCAACACAGTTTATGTCTTTGGGAGGGTAAAAGGAAGCACAGAAATGAAGGGACAAGGCAGAACAAATGTAGAAGCAGTACTCATTAGCCACTATGTTGAAAATGAATTATACAACTTGTGGGTGGGACAGTAGGGAAAGACTGGGAGAGAGCAATGGAAGGGGTGAAATTGTTCAAGGGCGCTTGTAATCCTAGCTATTTTGAGAGGCTAAGATTTGAGAATCCCGACACAAAGTCAGTCAGGGTAGGAAAGGTATACTATTATTTCCAATTATGGGGAGATGGCTAAAGTGATGAGTGCTAGCATTGAGCAAAAACAAAACAAAACAACCAACAACAAAAAAACAGCTTAGAGACAGCACCCAGGTCCTGAGTTCAAGCCTCACAACCAACAACAATAAAAGTCAGCTCAAAAAGTATCACCATCATGACAAATGACATTATAAATACATCCTACACATTGTCTACAGTAGAGTCTCTAATACTAAAAATAAAATAGTCAAACATAAGGATTTTTCACAGCTCAATTTTCTATCAAATAGCAATTAAACTTTAACCTCCACATTTTGATTTAACAAGTATTTGTAAAACTAATACTTCTACTGACAAAACCTAGCATAAAACCTCAGCTTAAACGTCTCAGAAACATAAGCCAGAGAATTAGGAAAGGTATAGTCTATGGTACAGATGTGAGCTCAATTCTACCTCTGTCACTTGCTTGTGTTATTAACTTGGATATGTCACCTAACATCAAGATCTCAAGCTTATTACTATGTGAATAATTGTCTTGAAATTAAATGTCTCTTAAACAGAAGTTGAAAAGTTACCCAGTGCATTATCTTTTTTTTTCCTCCCAGTCCTGGGGCTTGGACTCAGGGCCTGAGTACTGCCCATGGCTTCTTTTGCTCAAGGCTAGCACTCTACCTCTTAAGCCACAGTGCCACTTCCGGCATTTTCTGTTTATGTGGTGCTGAAGAATCAAACCCAGGAAAGCACTCTACCATTAAGCCACATTCCCAGCCCCCAAGGTATTATCAATATAAACCTTAAAAAAAAAAAACTTTGATTTTTTAAAGCTATAGTTTATCAATTTTATTTCTCACTTTCTTGCCAGAACTAATATTAAATAACATGTTACTCATTTTAATGATTTGTTTTGGGTTTTTTTTTTTGCCAGTTCTGGGGCTTGGACTCAGGGCCTGAGCACTCTCTCTGGCTTCTTTTTGCTCAAGGCTAGCACTCTACCACTTGAGCCACAGCACCACTTCTGGCTTTTTCTGTTTATGTGGTAGTAAGGAATCGAACCTAGGGCTTCATGCATGCAAGGCAAGCACTCTACCGAGGCTAAGCCATATATATACCCAGCCCTCGTTTTAATGATTTTTAATAACCAAAGAGGCTTTTGAGGAAAACCTTGAACAACTGTGTTATTGTGGCATCATAACTTTTTTTTTTTGCCAGTCTGGGGCTTGGACTGGAACTCTGGGCTTAGGTGCTGTCTCTGAGCCTCTCTGTGCTGAAGGCTAGCATCTACTTAAGCTACAGCACTACTTCCAGCTTTTACTGAGTAGTGAAGATTACAGACATGAGCTACCGGCACCCAGTGTGGCATTACAACTTCTATGAAGATATAGCCACAAAGCTGGTTTTTGTTGGTCTTTTTAAAATAAATCTCAGTTCAACACCACAGCCACTTTTTTTTCCTTTTGATCAACTGGATCAAAAAGCATTTATATAATCATAAAATTCAGGAATCTAGGCATTCACACACAGTGAGACCCAAGGAGGATATTCTAAGAAGAGGAACACAAAGATGCAATGCCTATCTATGTGCATCTGATCATATAAAATAATATTCATCAAAATGAACTTCAGGAAACAGAAATAAGAGAATTTTTCTATTGCTGTTTTTGGTTTCTTTTTGTCTTGTTTGTTCACTTATCTGTCCTTGGGAGGGGAAGGGGAAGCACAGAAATGGAGAGACAAAGAGTGAACAACTGCAGAATAGGTACTCACTAGACACTGTGGAAAATGAACTTTACAACTTTGTGGGTAGGGATGGGAGGAAAAAAACTGGGAGCAAGAAAAGGGCTAAAACTGTCAAAAAAAAATGTTTTGTGGTTTGTTTGTTTTTTTTTGGCCCGTCCTGGGGCTTGGACTCAGGGCCTGAGCACTGTCCCTGGCTTCTTTTTGCTCAAGGCTAGCACTTTGCCATTTGAGCCACTTCTGGCCTTTGCTATATATGTGGTGCTGAGGAATCAAACCCAGGGCTTCATGTATATGAGGCAAGCACTCTTGCCATTAGGCCATATTCCCAGCCCCCCAAAATATATTCTTTACTTGACAATATAATTAATTGTAACCCCTCTGTACATCACTTTTATAGCAATAAAAAATTTAAATATATAAAATGCATAAAAATAAAAAAGATGAATAAAGGCTATACTATAAGTAAATAAATTCCGACTACTTTACACTATGACATATATATACACATACATACACACTTGTATACAATCTTGAAGATAGTTTGAATGAGGGCCAATAAATGAGCAGCACCAGTGCTGATGAGAAATAGTTCACATTTTAATACAGTTCCAAGGCCAGAGGTGTAATTCAGTGGCAAAGAATGTATTCAGTGGTGCTTTTATTAGCACACTGGAGGACCCGGCTTCAATCTCCAATATACTAAGAAATAAAACAATTCCACTATATTCCAAGATCAATTCTCTGAGAAAAATAGTATCATCAAAATTATTTTCAGTAAATACTAAGGTCTATTAGGTACAAGAAAGTGAACTCGGGCTAGGAACGTGGCTTAGCAGTAGAGTGCTTGCCTACCACGCATGAAGCCCTAGGTTCAATTCCTCAGCATCACATAAACTGAAAAGGCTGAAGTGGCACTGCGGCTCAAGTGGTAGAGTGCTAGCCTTGAGCAAAAGAAACCAGGAACAGTGCTCAGGCCCTGAGTCCAGGGCCCAGGACTGGCAACAAAAAAAACAAATAAACAAAGAAAGTGAAGTGAGACAAATCTTAAGAGACTTATCTCCATTTAGCAAGGAAAAGCCAAAAGTGGAACTGTAGCTCAAGTGTTATAGTTACAGCACTGGCCTTGAACAAAAATGCCAGGTAAAAACAGAAGCTCAAGCACCAGCACAACAAAGAAACAAAACAAACGTATGAATAAATATAGTAAGACCCCAAAATAACAAAAAATTCTTTTTAAAACCCAGGAAAAGCTGGATGCTGGTAGTTCATGCCTATAATCCTAGCCACTCAGGAGGCTGAGATCTAAGGATCATGGTTCAAAGCCAGCCCAGAAAAGAAATTCCATGAGACTCTTATCTCTAGTTAATCACTAGAAAACCTGAAATGGTGCCAAAGTGGCGCTGTGGCTCCAAGTAGCAGAGAGCACTCGCCTTGAGCTGAAGAGCTTAGGGACAGTGCCCAGAGTCCAATCCCTGTGACCTACCAGAAAAAAAAAATACACAAAATGAAGCTATCTCCCACCACTGGGATGTCCATTACAAAAAAAAGAAAGAAAATAACAAGTGTTAAAGTAAATAAAATGATACCTTTGTAATAAATTGTTCAGAGGTGTAAAATGTGACCTCCATGTAAAAACTATGTTTCATCAAAGAAATGCAAACAATTATAGGATCCAGAAATTCTACTTCAGAGTATATACTCAAAACAACTAAAGCAATGTCTAAGAGATAATTGTCTATCCACACTATTTACAATAGCTAAAAGATAGAAGCAATCCAAGTGTCCACTGATAGCTAAATAAATGAACATAATGTGGAAAAAAAGAAAATCTGACACATGGAGTGAACCTTGAGGATCTTATGTTAATAATTACTAAAAATACTTCATGATTCCATTTAAAAAATGAAGTATCTACAGTAGTCAATGACACCTGCCAATCATAAGGGTATGTAGTACAGTCCTAGTTTTGCAAGACAAGAGTTTTGGAAATTCACAATGTAGCTGGGCACCAGTGGCTCACCTCAATAATTCTAGCTACTCAGTAGGCTGAGATCTGAGAATCAGCATTTAAAGCCTAACTATGAAGGAAAGTTAAGTGGCACTATTGCTCAAGTGGTAGAGTGCTAGCCTTGAGCAGAAAAAGTGAGACATGAGGCCTTGAGACAAACCACAACATTCAGAAATACTATAAGCATTTTAAGATCATTAAATAAATTTTAGTTTGGCATGTGTTTATATGCTTTAAATTCTTCATCAAATTAATGGTGGCAGAGTACTAGTGGCTCATACCTGTGATCCTAGTCAAGAAGCTGAAATTTGAGGATCACAAACCATAGGTAGAAAAGTCTGTGACTCCTTTCTCCAATTAACCATCAAAAACCCAGAACTGTGGTTTCAGTGGTAAAACACTAGTCTTGAGCAAAAAAGCTCAGGGACAGTGCCCAGGCTCTGAGTTGATACTCCAGGACTAGCATTTAAAAAATAAAATATAGGGCCTGGGAATATGGCCTAGTGGTAGAGTGCTTGCTTCACATACATGAAAGCCCTGGGTTCGATTCCTCTGTACCACATATATAGAAAAAGCCAGAAGTGGCACTGTGGCTCAAGAGGTAGAGTGCTAGCCAGGGACAGTGTCCAGGCCCTGAGTCCAAGCCCCAGGACTGGCAAAAATAAATAAAATATAGGGGCTGGGAATATGGCCTAGTGGTAGAGTGCTTGCCTTATATACATGAAGCCCTGAGTTCGATTCCTCAGCACCACATATACAGAAAAGGCCAGAAATGGTGCTGTGGCTCAAGTGGTAGAGTGCTAGCCTTGAGCAAAAAGAAGCCCGGCCCTGAGTTCAAGCACCAGGACTGGCAAAAATAAATAAATAAATAAATGAATAAATGAATATCGTTTTGTTATCATCTAAAACCATATCTTCTCAAAAAATTATTTCAAATGTTCCAGATTCCTAACTTCCTTGAATAAAGTTAAAGTACCCCAAACCTAACATTTATTTATTTTTTATAGCAATATGCATGTATTTATATAGCTTAAACTTTTAGTCAGCTGCGCCATCTAGGCTGTAATGGCTATACACTGGTGAAATTGCCTAACTGCATTTTTAAATTAAATTGTATTGACAAGCTGATGTACAGAGAGGGTATAAGGTAGTGAGTCCATTTCTTGTCATATTTCAAACCTAACATTTAGAACTGTTAAGTCCCTACTGTCACCTGAATCTCCTTATCAACCATTTGTAATGTCCTTACTTCCCTAGTTATTCAGTTTAGATTCCACAGACATTTGTTAACACTCATACTCTTACAATATATAATAGCCTGATGTTTTCTTCCTTCATGACATAAAACCCCAAAGCTAGTTAAACTCACTTCCCAATTAACTTGAAAAAAACAACAACAAAAAAAAACCAAACAACTTCTTCCTGTGTTGGCCCCAAGCACCAAAGCTAGAGGAAAACACACAACCATCATTAATTGGTCTCATGTTAAGTAAAGACCACAAATCCCAAATGGAAGTTTAACACAACCGTCTCTGTTCCTATTAAAGATTAATCCCTCCGGGGCTGGGAATATGGCCTAGTGGTAAAGTGCTTGCCTTGTATACATGAGCCCTGGTCCGATTCCTCAGTACCACAAAAAACAGAAAAAGCTGGAAATGGCGCTGTGACTCAAGTGGTAGAGTGCTAGCCTTGAGCAAAAAGAAGCCAAGGACAGTACTCAGGCCCTGAGTTCAAGCCTAGGACTGGCAAAAACAAAACAAAACAAAAAAAAGATTAATCCCTCCACTCTATGAATGCCACTCCCCCTCCAGTCAAGGACTTTGCACCTTTGGGGGTGGGGGAAGCTTTATTTTTTTAAAAAGGACTTTGTAATTACTCCCTAGTATAATCAATGTCTCCTGCCTATCAACACATCAAAACCATAATATCTACCGAAGTTTTCTTAGACTCCCTTTCTTAACCAGTGTTCTCCAGCTATGGTCTCTCTTCTCTGTTCCCCTATTAAAGTAAAACTCCTTAACAGAGTTAACCTATTTGCCACTTTAATTCCCCAAGCAACCATGCCAATCACTTTTTGTTTGTGGGGGAGTGCAGGTACTGGGAAATGGTGCTTAGCTTTTTCACTCAAGGCTGGCACTCTACCATTAGAGCCACAGTTCCTTGGTAGCTTTTTTTTTTTGGGGGGGGGGGCAGTGCTGGGCCTTGGACTCATGGCCTGAGCACTGTCCCTGGCTTCTTTTTGCTCAAGGCTAGCACTCTACCATTGAGCCACAGTGCCACTACTGGTTTTCTAGTGGCTAATTGGAGATGAGTCTTTCCTGCATGGGCTGGCTTTGAACTGCAATCCTCAGGTCTCAGCCTTCTGAGTAGCAAGAATTATAACCATGAGCTACCTACCAGTGCCTGGCTGGGTTTCTTTTTTTTTTTTTTTTTTTTTGAGATAAGGGTTTCATGGGGCTAGGAATATGGCTTAGTGGTAGTCTGCTTGACTAGCACATGCATGAAGCCCCAGGTTCAATTCCAAGTGGATTCAAGCAGTAGAGTGCTAGTGCTAAGCGAAAGAAGCTCAGGAACAGTGCCAGGGCCCTGAGTGCAAGCTCCAGGACTAGCACAAACAACAACAACAATAATTAAGGGCTGGGAATATGGCCTAGTGGCAAGAGTGCTTGCCTCACATACACTGAAGCGCAGGGTTCTATTCCCCAACACCACATATATAGAAAATGGCCAGAAGTGGCGCTGTGGCTCAAGTGGTAGAGTGCTAGCCTTGAGCAAAAAGAAGCCAGGGACAGTGCTCAGGCCCTGAGTCCAAGGCCCAGGACTGGCAAAAAAACAAAAAACAACAACAACTCAGAATTGAAGTGGAGGTGTGGCTCAAGTGACAGAGTGCCAGCCTTGAGTAAAAAGAGTTTCATGGAGTTCCATGCCCAATCTGGCATTGATCCCATATCCTCAGATCTCAGCCTCCTGAGCAGCTAGGATTACAGGCATAAGAAGATCCAGAGCCCGGGGCTGGGAACGTGGCCTACTGGCCAGAGTGCCTCATATACATGAAGCCCTGGGTTCCATTCCCCAGCACCACATATATAGAAAACGGCCAGAAGTGGCGCTGTGGCTCAAGTGGCAGAGTGCTAGCCTTGAGCAAAAAGAAGCCAGGGATGACAGTGCACAGGCCCTCAGTCCAAGCCCCAGGACTGGCCAAAAAAAAAAAAAAAGATCCAGAGCCCAACTTTTCATTCTCTTCTGTAGCACAACCCTCTTTCACTATGACTCGCCAACAAAAATGGGAAGGGGAGGGATAGAGGAAGTAAAGAGGTTTCACTGTGACATTCTCACACATATACATAATGTGTCCCAATCAATTTCCCCCTTTAATATTTATATTTTATTTTCTTGTGCCAATACTACTAGGACTTGAACTCAGGGCTTCATACTACTGCTTGGCTATTTTGCTCAAGGCTGGTGTTCTACCAGTTGTACCACTCCTTCACTTGTGACTTTTTCCTAGTTTACTGGTGGTATGAATCTCTCAGACTTGGCAACACAACTGGCTTGAGATGATCCTCAGATATTAGCCTCACAGCAGCTAGAATTACAGTTATGAGACACGGGCACGCTAACTCCAGACTTTTGTGCTCTCTGTGGAGCTTGAACTCAGGGCCTGGGCACTGTCCCTAAGCTTCTTTTGTTCAAGGCCAGCACTCCACTACTTGAGCCACGTGCCAGCCACTTCCAGCTTTTTCTGTGTATGTGGTACTAAGGAATCAAATTCAGGGTTTATGCATACTAGGCAAGGACTCTACCACTGAGCCACATTCCCAGCCCCTAATTCCGGACTTTTAACCTCTCTGTTCCCATAAGAACATTCTTGTCAAGGATAAAGATGACTAACATGTTCCAAATACAATAATTATTTTTCACTTTCCACAGCAGTCTAACAACAGACTACTTTCCTTCTCTTGGCTTCAATAACATCAAACACATACACTTCAGATTTTCCTAATATAACTAATAAATAGCACACTCTTAAGTCTTCTGTTGGTTCCTCTAAGGCCAACTTCAAAATGTACAAGGGGCTCAGAAAAGGAAAAAAAAAAAACTTCACCATAGAATACTTCTTTTTCTAAACAATTTCTCCTAAGTTCTCCAGTCTCAGAGTCAACCACTTACTTCCCCAACTTCATTTACTGATTTTTTTTTTTTTTGCCAGTCTTAGGCATTGTCCCTGAGCTTCTTTTGTTCAATGCTAGCACCCTACCACTTGAGCCACAGCTCCACTTCCTGCTTTTTCTGTTTATGTGGTACTGAAGAATCAGACCCAGGGCTTCATGCATGCTAGCAAGCACTCTACTACTAAGCCACATTCCCAGCCCATTTCTCCAACTTTAAAACGTAAAAGTGACAAAGTAAAATTTTTGCTGCTTAACATACTTCAAATCTTGCTCCCCCGCACTCTATCTCAGAAATTAGCACCATTAGTTGCAAAAGAAAAAAAACAAGAGCCTCCAGGGAGGCTCATATCTGAGGATGCAGTTCAAAGACAGCCATGGGAAGAAAGTCTATGGGACTCATTTCCAATTAACCACCCCCCCCCAAAAAACAATCCAATACCAGTGACTCAGGACTGTAATTCTTAAGATTACAATCCTTAAGAAGCTGAGATCTGAGGATCTGGGAGCAAAACCAGACCTACAGAAAAAGCTGTGAGATTTTTATTCTCCAATTAACCACCAAAAAGCGTGAAAGCTAGATGGGCATTGGTGGCTCACACCAGTAATCCTAGCTACTCAGGCAGCTGAGATCTGAGGATCATGATTGGAAGCCAGCCAGGGTAGGAAAGTCTGTGTAAGACTGTCCCCAATTAACCTCCAGAAAACTGGAAGTGAAGCTGTGGCTCAAAGTGGCAGAGTATGTGCCAGTGTTCCACCACTTTTTTTTTTTTTTTGCCAGTCTTGGGGCTTGAACCCAGGGCCTGAGCCACATTCCCAGCCCATTGCTAGAGCCAGAGCTCTACTACTGATTTTCTGGTGGTTAATTACAGATAAATGTCTTATGGAATTTCTAGCCCGAGCTGGCTTTGAAACTCGATCCTCAGATCTCAGCCTCCTGAGTAGCTATGATTGCAGGCATAAGCCACCAACATCTGACTGATCCCTACACTTTTTAAAGTTGTTTTTTTTTGCCAGTTCTGGGCCTTGAACTCAGGGCCGGAGCACTGTCCCTGGCCTCCCTTTGCTCAAGGCTAGCACTCTGACACCTGAGTCACAGCGCCCCCGCTGGCCATTTTCTTTATATATGGTGCTGAGGAATCAAACCAAGGACTTCATGTGTACGAGGTAAGCAGTCTTGCCACTAGGCCATATTCCCATCCCCCTGATCCCTACACTTTTGAGTCCTGGCATTATTCCTCTAATTTGGAATGCTCTTTCACTACAAAAATGGTTTTATCATTCAGATTATCAACACTTAAAATCTGGGAAAGGCTTTTCTGACACCCAAGCAAGATTAATCATGTTTTATTTAAATAGTAGTGTATTTCTTTTCCAGATATTGTCTTTCCCTGACCTATTTATATATCCCCAGTACATAATCATGATGCCTTGGGGTGCTCAAAAAAAAATTTTCCCCCAGTTATAGTGCTTCAACTCAAGGCCTGAGCTCTGTCCCTAAGCTTTTTGTGCTCAAGGCAAGGTAGTACTCTACCACTTTGAGTCATGGCTCCACTTCGGTTTTTGGGGGAGTTAATTGTAGATAAGTCTCAAGAATTTCCTCGAAGAAGGGCTGGGAATGTGGCTTAGTAGTAGAGTGCTAGCTTAGCATCCTTGAAGCTCCGGGTTGGATTCCTCCGGACAACACATACAGAAAAGGCCGGAAGTGGCGCTGTGGCTCAAGTGGTAGGGTGCAAGCCTTGAGCAAAAAGAAGCTCAGGGACAGGGCCCAGACCCTCAGTTCAAGCCCCCAGGACTGGCAAAAAAAAAAAAAAAAAAAAAAAAAATTTCCTCTAGGGCTAGCTTTGAAATGCAATTCAGAAATGTCAGCCTCCTCAGCAGAAAGCATTACAGGCATGAGCCACTTTCACCAGCTTCAAACATTTCTGAAGGAAAGGAGTCCCATGCATGATACAAAGACAACCATGCTCTCTGTTCTTGAAAAGCTTAGTTTACTAGGGGAAGACATTTTCATCAAATTCATAAAACACATTAAAAATTACAGTCCTGGCTAGGCACTGGTGGTTCACACCTGTAATCCTAGCTTCTCAAGAGGCTGAGGTCTGAAGATCATGATTCAAAGTCAGCCCAAACAGGAAATTCTGTGAGACGATTATCTCCAACTAACCACAAAAAGCCAGAAATGGAGCTGTGGCTCGTAGCTGAGTGTTAGCCTTGAACAAAAAATAAAATCTGGGGCTGGGGATATAGCCTAGTGGCAAGAGTGCCTGCCTCGGATACACGAGGCCCTAGGTTCGATTCCCCAGCACCACATATACAGAAAACGGCCAGAAGCGGCGCTGTGGCTCAAGTGGCAGAGTGCTAGCCTTGAGCGGGAAGAAGCCAGGGACAGTGCTCAGGCCCTGAGTCCAAGGCCCAGGACTGGCCAAAAAAAAAAAAAATTAAAATAAATAAATAAATAAATAAATAAAAAATAAAATCTAAGTTCAAGCCCCAGATCAGCACTAAAAAAAATAATGGAAGGCACAATTACCTCTGAGGGTAGGACTTTAAATTTCAATATAGTTTTCTGTATTTTCCAATTTGCTATATAATAAGCAATGTACTACTTTGATATTTACAAGAACTTGTTATCTACTTAAGAGGGGAAAGCAATTAAAGGCTTCCTATCTTTACTGTATCGACCATCAGCTTTTTATGCACATATAAGAATTTATCATCCTAATGTATAACTAAATTCTAATTCATCCTCCAAGTATAAGGATTTTCAACCAACTCTCCCCAAGGTTAGGTTACCACATTCTTACAGCTCCCCTTATTTAGACTTTACAAACATTCATTAACTATCTGGTGAAAAATGAAAAAACATATAGACAAAAAAAATTGTAAAAGCAGGCTAGAGTGTGGTTGCAGGGATGATGCCCTGAGTTCACAACACAGTGGCAAAAGTGAAGGGGAAGAGTCCACACACATGTCATTTATACCACATGGATGCACCTTGAGAGCACCTAAGAGAAAAACTACAATAGGAGTCAAAAGGATTACCCTCTAACCATCTTGCCTTCCAGTTTTTCACTTGGACATTCCATCATTAAAACTCAGGACCTGGGGCTGGGGGTATGGCCTAGAGTGCTTGCCTCGTATACATGAGGCCCTGGGTTCGATTCCCCAGCACCACATATACAGAAAATGGCCAGAAGTGGCGCTGTGGCTCAAGTGGCAGAGTGCTAGCCTTGAGCAAAAAGAGGCCAGGGACAGTGCTCAGGCCCTGAGTCCAAGCCCAGGACTGGCCAAAAAAAAAAAGAATTTACCTTCTTGTGGGCTGGGGATATGGCCTAGTGGCAAGAGAGCTTGCCTCGTATACATGAGGCCCTGGGTTCGATTCCCCAGCACTACATATACAGAAAATGGCCAGAAGTGGCGCTGTGGCTCAAGTGGCAGAGTGCTAGCCTTGAGCAAAAAGAGGCCAGGGACAGTGCTCAGGCCCTGAGTCCAAGCCCAGGACTGGCAAAAAAAAAAAAGAATTTACCTTCTTGTGGGCTGGGGATATGGCCTAGTGGCAAGAGAGCTTGCCTCGTATACATGAGGCCCTGGGTTCGATTCCCCAGCACCACATATACAGAAAACAGCCAGAAGTGGCGCTGTGGCCCAAGTGGCAGAGTGCTAGCCTTGAGCAAAAAGAAGCCAGGGACAGTGCTCAGGCCCTGAGTCCAAGCCCCAGGACCAGCCAAAAAAAAACAAAAAAACTCAGGACCATGGGACTGGCAATATGGCCTAGTGATGAGAGTGCCTGCCTTGTGTACATGAAACTGTGGGTTTGATTCTTCAGCACCACATATATAGAAAAGACCAGAAGTTGCACTGTGGCTCAAGTGATAGGCTGCTAGCCTTGAGCAAAAAAGAAGCCAGGACAGTGCTCAGGACCTGAGTTCAAGCCCCAGGATTGGCAAAATAAAATAAAACTCAGGACCTTAATTAATTACATTGCTAACCAATACACAAAACAAATATCCAACTTTCCCTGGAGGCCACCATTGTAACGTATTCAATTCTTCCTAGTCTCAAAAAAGCAGGGTAGAGGGCTGGGGATATAGCCTAGTGGCAAGAGTGCCTGCCTCGGATACACGAGGCCCTAGGTTCGATTCCCCAGCACCACATATACAGAAAACGGCCAGAAGCGGCGCTGTGGCTCAAGTGGCAGAGTGCTAGCCTTGAGCGGGAAGAAGCCAGGGACAGTGCTCAGGCCCTGAGTCCAAGGCCCTGTACTGGCCAAAAAAAAAAAAAGCAGGATAGAAGCAACTGTCACCCAAGAAAGATGGAAAAAGGGAAAGAAAAAGCATCCCTTTGGTTCCAGAAAAAAAGAGGAAAGTTTATCATGCCCTCAAAGCCACTGAAGCAAAGCAAAACACTTTTGACAAAGGAGAGGAAATTAAAAGCCACTCAGGTTTAAGTGACTGGAATCTTTTCTACATGATTCCTAGAGACAGCAGACCTCTTCTGGTCAAGAAACCTCATGCTTTAGAAGTTCCTGATAAATGTACCTTGGCCTTTGTTATACTCATTGAAAGAATTGTTGGGGTAAATTTACTGGTGTAGAGGCCCACTGCATGACTTCATCTGAAGAAACTGTTTAGTGGTGTCTTTGTCAAAGTCAATCCCCATAACAAAGTGTTGTGTACAATGGAACTTTATGCAACCAAGTCTGTCAGAGAACTCATCCTGAAACACAGACAAGCAAGGTTTAAAATAAGATCATCCTTCTAACAGACAATATTGTGATCAAGAGGACCTGGGGAAATTTGATGTCATTTGCCTAGAAGATCTCATTCATGAAACTGCCCTCTCAGGAAGTATTTCTAGCATATGTCCTAGTTCTTGTGCCCTTTCTCTCTGTTGCCTGTCATGTTACCAAAAAATAGAGTGGGCTTCCTCAAGGAAGCGGGCTGCTTGGCTATGGGGCCGACTGGCTATGGTGGCAAGATCATCAATCCGCTTACCTACCAGCTGAACTAGAGTTAGACCAGACTGTTATCTTCAAAGATTATTTCCTGCCTGCAGATGTTGGAAGGTAAGGGGAAAGACAGCTATGATCTAGGAAGGCACCTCATTATGCTCAGTTCTGAAGAAAGAGTCTCATCATTTTCCACATTGGCTGCTATCTCAAACAAACCTATATGAAAGAAGTTGTCCTGACTTTGTCATGTCTTCTGTCTTGGGGTTTAGTGTTGTGAATGAAGAACCTAAGCATATGTATAAGATTTGCACCATTAGACCAAGCTAGTGGCACACTGGAAGTTCTAAGGGCCTTGTTTTGAAAAGACTTACAAACAAGTGTTGTTTTCTCTGCCTTGAGCACATGTTCTAGCCTCAGAGTCAACTTAGTAAGGTCTCAGGCTTGCCTATCTCCAGTAGTATTTGCATCGTAGCCTGCAACTGCAGTTCTTTTCTTTAGCTTAGAATGAGAAGGGGAAAGCCTTTACCAAAAAATATACTCAGAATTTTACCTGAAAAAAAGAAAAGCTTTTGGAAGGGAAGGGGTTGACTAAATGCTCCAAAGTTTAAGAAAATCTTTAACTTATTCAGGAAAACAAGTACCTTCTGTTTACCAGGCAAGATACTGTGAAATGCAAAATGGAAAATCAGTAAGACAACTCTCTGCCCTCAGTGACTCACATTCATATTTCTTACAGGCAGATAGAGATAAAACACCTTACAGCCAGGCACCAATTGTTCACACCTGCCATCCTAACTATTCAAGAGTCTGAGATCTAAGGATCATGGTTTGAAGCCAGCACTAAAAAGATGAATGTAAATTGGGGCTGGGAATATGGCCTAGTGGCAAGAGTGCTTGCCTCGTATACATGAGGCCCTGGGTTCGATTCCTCAGCACCACATATACAGAAAATGGCCAGAAGTGGCGCTGTGGCTCAAGTGGCAGAGTGCTAGCCTTGAGCAAAAAAGAAGCCAGGGACAATGCTTAGGCCCTGAGTTCACGGCCTAGGACTGGCCAAAAAAAAAAAAGATGAATGTAAGGACAGTGGGTCAAATGGTAGAAAGCTAGACTTGAGCAAAAGAGCTCAAGGGACAGCAGAAAACAACAAAAACAACGAAGTAAACATGTAAGGTTATAAAGTGTGATCAAATCCATAGTCATAAAAAATACCTCTATGAGGTGCTGGTGGCTCATGCCTGTAATAGCTACTTAGGAGGCTGAGATCTGAGGATCGTGGTTTGAAGCCAGCCCAAGCAGGAAAGTCCTTAAGACTCTTTTTCTCCAATAAACTACTCAGAAAAGGCCAGAAGTGGTGCTGTGACTTAAATGCTAGTGCACTATCCTTGAGCAAATGAAGCTCAGTGTCCGGGCCCTGAATTTCAACCCCCAGAACCCGCAAAAAAAAGTAAAATATATCTGACACATATACCAACTAGGGCTATGGATGTAGCTTGCTGCTAAGACTGCATTTTCCTAGCATGTGTGTGGACCTGGATTTGCTTGTGGATCGGAAAAATACAGGAAATACAGCAGCAGGGCATGGCATATTGTAATCCATGTACTCAGGGATCTGAGAAGAGGAGGGATGCAAGTGTCAGAGTAACCTGGGCTATAAACAAGCTTAAGGGCAGCCTGAGCTACGGTACATTGCAAGATCCTGTCTCAATAAACAAATAGACACATCAGTGTCTATAATCCTAGCTATTCAGGAGACTGAGATTTAAGAATCCAGATTCAATGCCAGCTTGGGCAGGAAAATTGATGAGACTTATCTCCAAAAACACCAAAAAAGTCCTAAGTGGTTCTGTGGCTCAAGTAGTAGAGCACCAGCCTTGAGAAAAAAGCTAAGGGAGAGCGCTCTTGGGCTTTTACCCAAAAGATTTACAAGTTAGGCCACAATAAAGACATGCATCCCTGGTCAATGCTGCGGCATTCACCATAATCAAGTTACAGAAATAGCTTAAGATGCCCTACAATGGATGACTGAATCAAGAAAACAGGTGGAGCTAGGAATGTGGCTCAGTGGTAGAGTGCTTGTTTAGCATGCAGTAAACTCTGGGTTCAATTCCTCAGTACCACATAAACAGAAAAGGCCAGAAGAGGCACTGTAGCTCAAGCGGTAGAGTGCTAGCCTTGAGCAAAAGAAGCTCAGGGATAGTGCTCAGCTGAGTTTGTCCCAAGACTGGGGAGAGAGAGAGAGAGAGAGAGAGAGGAGAGAGAGAGAGAGAGAGACAGCAGCAAGAAAATAGGTAGGTGGGTGTGGTAGCTCACACTTGTAAGCCTAGTTTCTGAAATGGCTGAGATGAGGACGGTGATTGGAAGCCAGCTGAGCAGGAAAGTCTGAGACCTTTTTTTTTTTTGCTAGTCCTACGGAAGAAGTAGGGCTGTGGCACAAGTGGTACAGAGCTAGCCATGAATAAAAAGCTAAGGGGGCTGGGAATATGGCCTAGTGGCAAGAGTGCTTGCCTCGTATACACGAAGCCATGGGTTCGATTCCACAGCACCACATATACAGAAAACCGCCAGAAGTGATGCTGTGGCTCAAGTGGCAGAGGGCTAGCCTTGAGCAAAAAGAAGCCAGGGACAGTGCTCAGGCAGAGTCCAAGCTCCAGGACTGCCCCGCCCCCCCCCCCCCCCCCCCCCCGCCAAAAAAAAAGCTAAGGGATACCTAGGCCTCAAATTCAAGCCTTCGTACCAGCACCAAGAAAATCTATGTATGTATGTGTGTATATATACACACATATACACATGATGAATATATAATATACATAATTTATATGCACTACAAAATCATATTACTACTACTACTTTCAGTATAATGGTTACTTCAAAGGAAGAACGGATTAGGAAAAAAGTGGCAGAGTCCCACCTGCACGTGGTTTATTTCACTAGGTAAACAGGGTCAACTAGTATGACAATGTTAAAATCTTCTGTTTCTTTAAAACAAACCACCTTTAAATATAACAAACTCATAACTCAAGTAATTATAACCCCTCTGTACATCATCTCTATAACAATAAAGTGAATTAACTTTAAAAATCAAAATAATGAATAGAAGACAGGCAGAGATTGATCGTGCCTGTAATACTAACTACTCAGGAGGCTGAGATCTGAGGATAGTATTTAAAGCCAAACAAGTAGATAAGCTAAGAGATTCTTTTTTTTTTTTTTTGCCAGTCCTGGGGCTTGAACTCAGGCATGAGCACTGTCCTTGGCTTCATTTTGCTCAAGGCTGGCACTCTACCACTTGAGCCATAGCACCATTTCTGGCCTTTTCTATATATGTGGTGCTGAGGAATCGAACCTAGGCTTTCATGTATGCACTTTACCACTAGGCCATATTCGTAGACCCAGCCTCATGCCAAGAGATTCGTTATCTCCAATTAACTACAAAAAAGCCAGAAATGGGACAGTGGCTCAAAGCAGTAAAGCTCTAGCCTTGAGCCTAAGCTCAGGGACAGTACAAGTTCAACCTCCAGAACTGGCACCCAGGGAAAAAAAAAAAAAAAAGTATAGACATGCCCACACACATATTAAGTTCAGTAAACCTTTGTATTTAATTGTTAATTTAATTATATAATGTTTAAACTAGCATTAAATTAGGTTGTGTGCAAATTTTTTAATCATTAATACAAACAAGACTCAATTTTCTTTTCTTTTTGGTGCCAGTCCTGGGGCTTGAACTCAGGGCCTAAGTGTTGGCCCTGAGCTTTTGTGCTCAAGGCTAATGTTCTACCACTTTGAGCCACAGCTCCATTTCTGGCTTTTTGGTGGCTAATGGGTAATAAAAGTCTCAATCATGGACTTTCCTGACCCTGGCTGGCTTCTAACCATGATCCTCAGATCTCAGCCTTCTGAGTAGTAAGATTACAGGTTTGAACTATTGATATACGGCCTTCAATTATTTTTTGTTTGTTTTTTGGTCATGGGGCTTGAACTCTGGGCCTAGGCACTGTCTCTGATCTCTTCATCTCAAGGCTGGCACTCTACCACTAGAGCCACAGCACCATTTCAGTTATTTTTAAATAATTAAAGTATGCCTAGGGCTGGGGATATGGCCTAGTGGCAAGAGTGCCTGCCTCATATACATGAGGTTCGATTCCCCAGCACCACATATACAGAAAATGGCCAGAAGTGGTGCTGTGGCTCAAGTGGCAGAGTGCTAGCCTTGAGCAAAAAGAAGCCAGGGACAGTGCTCAGGCCCTGAGTCCAAGCCCCAGGACTGGCAAAAAAAAAAAAAAAAAAGTATGCCTATCCTTTCCAAGTCCTGAGAAACATTTAACACATTTGCAGGCCTATATCTGAGTTCCAAAGCTGTATGTTTGTAGATAATTCTCTGAATGACAAGTATCTAATAAATAGGAACTTTAATTCAAATACCTGTTAGGAATTACTCAGGTCGGGGCTGGGAATATGGCCTAGTGGCAAAGTGCTTGCCTCATATACATGAAGCTCTAGGTTCAATTTCCCAGCACCACATATATAGAAAATGGCCAGAAGTTGCGCTGTGGCTCAAGTGGCAGAGTGCTAGCCTTGAGCAAAAAGAAGCCAGGGACGACAGTGCACAGGCCCTCAGTCCAAGCCCCAGGACCGGCAAAACAACAACAACAAAATAGCATTAACAGCTGGATTCAGTGGGTCACACCTGTAAATCCAGCTACCTGAGAGATCAAGATTGTTGGGATTGTTAGCATTTCCCCCACCCTAGGTCCTCAGCTCCTCCCATTAGTTCCCAGATCCACCCAAACCTAAACTCCTAGCCCTAGAACTATAATGGGCCACTCCTACTCACCATTAAGACCTACCTACTTCCCCTTTAGCTCCAGAGATGCTACCACTTGGATAAGGTGTAGCCACCCTCTCCCGTGGGAGATATGGCCCCACCAATAAACCTCTTTATAAACCCTCTTCTCCTGAGGAAGCAGGAGGATTCTATTGTTGTCATTATGTTTAATGTACTAGGTGAACTTTCTTTGGCATAACCCATGTAGGGGTATATGATTTTGGTACGCTGGATATTGTATATGCTTACCTGAACTAGGGAAGGGAAAGAAAAACGAGGGAGGGTGTAATAAATGACAAGAAATGTACTTACTGCCTTACTAGGTAACTGTACCCCCTCTGTACATCACCGTGTCAATAAAATTTAATTAAAAATAAATAAATAAAGCTCCTGTCTGTGACTATCTCTGCATGGTTCCCTGGGATGGCTGGGACATATCCTTTCAGGGATCAACAATGTCCTGGGCAGAAAAGAGCTGGGCTCAGAGATATTTTTCTGACTATACTAAGAAGCCTAACATTAGTAGTAATAGACTCCATCTCAAAAATAAATGAGGAAAGCCAGACACTGATTAATGCCTAGAATCCTAGCTACCTTAGGGGGCTGAGATCTGAGAATCCCAGTTCAAAGCAAGCTTATATAGATATATCTGCAATTCTTACCTCCAATTAGCCACTAAAAAGCCCAGAAGTGGAGGTGTGGCTCAAGTGGTAAAGGGCCAGCCTTGGAAAAGAGCTGAGGCTGATTTCAAGGCCCATATCAGCATAAAAAAAAATAGACAAGTACATGCAGCTGGAACCATGTTTCAAACACTAGAGTGCCAACCTAGCAAAGTTAGAAGCTAAGTTCAAACCCCAGTGCTGCCAAAAAAACAAGTTTAAATTTAAAGAAACATGAGCCGCACTACAGATCCCTCAATAAACTGCAAATAATATAATCTACTGATACAACTGAGTCTGCTAGAAGTAGCAGTGAAAAAATTATTGGTGGGCTGGGAATGTGGCTTAGTGGTAGTGTTTACCTAGCCCTGGGTTCGACTCCTCAGTACCATAGAAGCAGAGAAAGCAGGAAATGCCGCTGTGGCTCAAGTGGTAGTGCTAACCTTGAGCAAAAAGCAGCTCAGGGACAGCGCCCAGGCCCAGAGTTCAATTCCCAGGACTGGCCAAAAATTATATATATATATATACACACACACATATATCTACATAGGTGGTAATAAAGCTATTATTGGTTTGTGTTTGTTTATGACAAAACTACACTATCTCCCTTTTCTAAGTTTTTTTCACAACTTAACTTTGCTGGAAATTGTTTACTCCAAACTTATAAAGCTTACTTATTTTTTTCTTTGCCAGTCCAGGGGCTTAACTCAGGGCCTGAGCACTGTCCTTGGCTTCTTTTTGCTCAAGGCTAGAACTCTACCACTTGAGCCACAGCAACACTTTTAGCTTTTTCTGTTTATGTGGTGCTGAGGAATTGACTGAGGGCTTGCATGCTAGACAAGTACTCTACTGCTAAGCCACATCTCTAGCCCAGGAATTATGTGTTAAAGAACAAAGCTTAAAGAACAGTATTATGATATGTATTTCGGCTGCAAAAGAGAAATTTCTGGTAATCTCAAAAATATTCAAAAATAATATATAGTGAAAGTTACCTAACACAAACCGAGCCCATACAGATTGTGAGAGCAGTAAGTTATCACTTTTAAAGAACATTTCAAATCTATTAAGTTTCAGGCTTGTACAACCTTATAGAAGAGGTGGGTTAGGGTTGGGCTGAAGACAATAGCTGTCATCTTTCATTAGGAAAACACATCAACTATCCTGGAAAATTTTGCTTATTAAACAAAGTCAAAATCACCTGTTACTATGCATACATAAATATTTGTGCTCTATTTCTGCACTGTACCACAAAAACACAAAGTCATCCTACCATTCAGATTTGGCAAATGAACACATACAGAGGTCAGAGTTCATACACATGCTCTGTAAAACGCATCCTTATATGTTAATATAGTCACTAGATCTAACACTTGCCATTGTTTAATTTTAAATAATTTTCTCAATGTATACTTCGAAAGATAGATAATTATTGTAAACTCAGTGACACAAATATAAATTACATGCTACTAAATTTATGTCATCACTCATCCTTTAAAATAGTTTCACAAATCTTTACAAACATCAAAGTGCCAACTATAATAAATAGTATGATTTATACTCAATAATGGCATGAAATTTTTCCAGCGTTATTAATTCAGAGAATATAATCTAGCACTGATGATTTGGACATGAAAAACTGAAGTAATACTTTTGTCATGAAGCCTGCTCAATGAGAGATAGCTATGTATTTTGGTGAAATCCCTTGTTTTTAACAAGCCAATTTCCGAAGGAACCAAGATAACTATGAAGGACATCATAATGAAGTTTCATAGCACCCACCACACAGTCACAGAGACACTGTCTTGGAAGACTGACCTGTTAGTGGTAAACAACACTTTGAAATATATGCTGCTCCTGCAATCCATTACATTCTCCTAGTTAAAAGTATTTAATATGCCAAAGAACTTGTCTTGGGGTGGGGGGGGGCAGGCATTTGAAAAAAAGGCTTTAAGTTAAATCAAGGGGCCCAGGAATTGGGGAGAAAGTGGGATGCTCATATTCGGAATTAATTTCCTACCTCCAGTGGAAATCCCCTCATCTCCCCTCTCCTCCGAAGACAGTACCATTACGTCCTCCCCGGCCTCCCAGCACCCCACTAAGAGGGAGTAACTTAATGCCCTTCCTTCTCCTTTCATCTGTACCTAAGGCCTCCCGCTCCCTCCCCGAGGCAAGGACAGCAGAGGCCTGCCGGGCAATAACCCCGAATACCCTCAAAAGTGAAGGCCCGCGGGCGGCGCGGCTGCGGGGATCCAGTTACCACCTTTCCCCTTCCCCCATCCCACTTCCCGGGTTTTCTCCGGCCCGGCCTGGGCTCCCTCCCCGCCCCCCTCCCCAGTCTCCCTCCCAGCCCTGGCCTCCTCCACGGGGTTCGCTCCACACCTCACCTCCCGCTCTCCAGAGCTTCCCCGCCGGCCCACCCGCCCGCGCGACCGCGGATCCCAGGCCCGGGAGGGGAGGGATGGCAGCGGGAGGAGGGGAGACTGCTGCTTCCCCGCAGACGGAGGCGGTCGGGGCTGGGGCTGGGGCCGGGGCCGGAGCAGGGACCGGGGCGGACCGGGGGCCCCGGGGGCCCGGGCCGCCGCCAAGGAGGCCCTCCCGCCCGGGGATGCGGTGGGGGTGTCCCGGAGCTCATTCCTGACCTCCTCGCTCTTCAGCACCTCCTTGAACTCCCGCTTGATTCGCTGCACCGCGATGTTGGCCATGTCTCCGCCCGCAGCTGATTCGTACCCGCCTCCTCCGCCACCGCTACGACCACCACCACCGCCGTCGCCGCCACCTCCTCCTCCACCGCCGCCTCCTCCCTCGGTGATTCAGACCCGAGCACCCGAACGCTGCCACTGCCACCCTTTCCGCCGCGCTCTCCTCAGTGTGGAATCACCTCCGCGCCCGGCCACCAAAATGGCGCCGGGGCCGCGCATGCGCACGACACCGGCCCGATGGGCGGCGCAGCCGCTCCCGTTGTCGCCCCCTTACGCCTCAGCAGCGAGCCCGCGCTGCGCCGCGCCGCGCCACGCCGCGCGCCTCTGCGGGAGCTCGGGCCTCGTGGCTCCGCCCTACTGGCGTCGCGGGCGGCGAGGGTGTGGCTTCCGCGCCGCCGGGCCTGGCCGCGGCCTCCGCAGCTCCTCCGCCCCTCTCGCCTCCTTCTCTCTGCGCGTGTTACTCCCTTCCCGCTGGCTTCGGACCCTCGGTCCGCGCCAGTCCTGACGACTTCCCGCCGTCCTCCGCGGCCTGCGCCGCCCGGGCCCGGCCGAACCTCACAGTACTTCATCTCTAGCCTAGGAAAAGCCACCCCCCCCCCGAGCTCCGACCTGCCAGTCGGCGGTGGGTATGGCCCCAGGAAAGGCACTACGGCTTCCCTTTGTTCTTGGAACCGTTACTATGCAGCTCTTATTCGGTCATCGCCGGTGTTACATACTGTTGAGGATAATAAGGAATGGAGGGGGTCACACCAGGTGGACTTGAGACAGGTGTTCCGTGGAGAGGCCTGTGTGGGTTTGGGAGGCAGATGTTGATCCTGTCAGAGGTTTGGGAGGCAGATGTGGGCCCTGTGGTGGGTTTCTAAGGCACATGTTGATCTTTAACCTAGTTACATCATTAATCCAGAGTTTTGCAACGAAAAGCCTGAGTGTTCAAACTCGACTGTTCATCAGAATTCCTGGAGAGTTTATTAAACGGATTGTTGGGCTCCTTGCCTAGGGTAGTGAGGGCTTAAAAAACTCACAGCTGCCAGGCGCCGGTGGCTCACGCCTGTAATCCTAGCTACTCAGGAGGCTGAGATCTGAGGATCCCGGTTCAAAGCCAGGCCCGGCCGTTAAGGCCTTGAGATTCATCTCCAAGTAACCCCCAGAAAACCGTAAGTGGCGCTATGGCCCAAGTGGTGGAGCGCTAGACTTCAGGGGCAGGGCTCAGGCCCAGAGTTCAAGCTCCACAACCTACAAAAAACCAAACCAAAAAAAACCTCACAGCTGCTTGGGGTGATTGGGGGGGGGGGGGGAGGAGAGGGGGAGAGGGGGAGGGAGGTTGTGGTTCTAAAGGCACACCAAATTCAGGCCTGTGAAATTTTGCCTACAATAGAGTAAAAATTCAAGAAATTTTAAGTTTCTTGGGGAACTGGTTCACGAAGGATGGGCCTTACATTTACAAACCTAGGGCCTAAAATGTGCTCAGTGCTACTAAGCGCTAAATATTTGGCAGTGAGTAAATAAAATACATTAAAATTTCTTTTTTTCCTCTGCCCTGGGGCTTGAACTCTGAGCCTGGTCACTGCCCTGGGCTCCTTTTGCTCTAGGGCAGCACTCTACCACTTGAGCCACAGGGCCACTTCCACCTTTTCCTGTGATTAATTGGAAATAAGAGCCTCACTCTTTTCTTACCCAAGCTGACTTTGTTTTGTTTTTTGCCAGCCCTGGGGCTTGAACTCAGGGCCTGAGCACTGTCCCTGACTTCTTTTTGCTCAAGGCCAGCACTCTACCACTTGAGCCACAGCCCCACCTCTGGCTTTTTCTATATATGTGGTGCTGAAGAATCGAACCCAGGGCTTCATGTATACCAGTTGAGCACTTTACCACTAGGCCATATTCCCAGCCCCCCAAGCTGGCTTTGAAACACCTCAGATCTCAGCCTCTTGAGTAGCTAGGATTACAGGCAGGAGCCACTGATTTCTAGTTTGTACTTCAATTATTAGAACTTGGAATAATTAATAAAAGGATGTTATTTCCTCCACCTAACTCAGTAAAATATCCTGTTATAAAAGAGATCACAGCTGGGTGGGAACAGTGCATACATTCTAGCTATCAGGGGGCTGAGATCTGAGGATCAAGGCTCAAAGCCAGCTGTGACAGGAAAGCCCCTAAGACTAATCTCCAATTAACCACCAGAAAACTGCAAGTAGAGCATGGGCTTAAAGTGAGCAAGAGCTCAGTAACAGCATCCATGCCCATGACTGGCAAAAAAAAAAAGTTATATATATATATATATATATATATACATATATATATATATGTCTCTCTGTTTAACATCTGCAATCCTAGCTTACTCAGGAAGCTGAGATCTTAGGATCACAGTTTGTATTTGTCAGTAGTATCTCCAATTAACCACCAAAAAATCCAGAAGTTGAGCTATTGCTTAAGTGGTAGAGCACTAGCCTTGAGGACAGTGCCTAGGTTCTAAGTTCAAGCCCAGAACCTACACACACACACACACACACACACACACACACACAGTCACAAACTGTGCCTGGAATCCCAGCACTCAAGACTGAAGCAAGAAGATGGGAACTTCCAAGCCAATCTGGGCTATAGAATAAGATCCTATTTCTCATAAATGAATAACATTCAAAAATACACAGTTTTAGCAAAAGTACTAAAACCTCCACTGGAAGTGAATCATTTAGTGGAGATGTGTAAAAAGATTTTTTTTCTTTTTCCTTTTTTGTTATTGTAAAGATATACAGAGGGGCTGGAAATGCAACGTATTGGTAGAGTGCTTTCCTAGCATGAATGCCTGGGTTCAATTCTTCAATAGCACATAAACAGAAAAAAACCAGAAATAGTGCTGTGGGTAAAGTGGTAGAGTGCTAGCTAGCCTTGAGCAAAAGCAGCTCAGGGGCAGTGCCCAGGCCCTAATTGAAAAAGCCCCTGGATTGGAAAAAAAAAAAAAAAAAGATAAAAAAGGGGTTACAGTTACATAAGTCAGGTAATGAGCACATTTCTTTTTGGACAATGTCACCTCTTCCCTCACTCTCTTCCAATTAGAGATATTTTTAAGAGGGTTTTAAAAAGGCTAGCTGAGGCTAACCTCAAACTCACTGTATCGCTTGCTCTGCCTCCTAAACACTGGAATTACATGTATATACCACCACTTCAAGGCTCAAAAGGGAGATTATTGAACTCCTGCCCCAGAAATCAAGAAAGAATTACTTTTATTCCGATTTTCTCTCATACCACTTCTCTTACCTAGTTTTGGCTTCCTCATCTGTAAAATAAGCAAGTTGGATTAGATCACTTTTTCAAGTTTTAAAAATTGAGAATTCTAAAGCATTTTAAAACGTTTCCTTAAGTGGACCTTAAGTAAAACCCTTCTAGCAGAGCCCCCTAGTGGTCCTAAAAGAACTCAGCTATATTTATTGCACATAGGCCACTTTACAATGAATTCCTGACATAATGTAATTATATATGTGTTAGTACATTAAAAAAAAAACACACACACACACGAGGGCTGGGAATATGGCCTAGTGGCAAGAGTGCTTGCCTCGGATACGTGAAGCCCTGGGTTCGATTCCTCAACACCACATATATAGAAAACGGCCAGAAGTGGCGCTGTGGCTTAAGTGGCAGAGTGCTAGCCTTGAGCAAAAAGAAGCCAGGGACAGTGCTCAGGCCCTGAGTTCATGGCCCAGGACTGGCAAACACACACACGAAAAAAAAAAAAAAACATCTTGAGCTTTGAAGGAATTTTTTTTTTTTCCAGTCCGAGGTCTTGAATTCAGGATACTGGGCGCTGAGTTCTGCAGCTCAAGGCTAGCGTTCTACCACTTGAGCCACAGCACCACTTCTAGCTTTTTCTGTGTATGTCGTACTAAGGAAAATAACCCAGGGCTTTCTGCATGCTAGGCAAGCTCTCTACCACTAAGCTACATCCTCAGCCTCTAAAGGAACTTTTGAAATACATTTATCATGATCATTTTATATTAGTATTTTTTTTTTGCCAGTCCTGGGGCTTGAACTCAGGGCCTGAGCACTGTCTCTGCCTTCTTTTTTGCTTAGGGCTAGCACTGTACCTCTTGAGCCACAGTGCCACTTCTGGCTTTTTCTGTTTATGTGGTGCTGAGGAATCAAACCCAGGGCTTCATGTATACGAGGAAAGTACTCTACCACTAGGCCCCATTCCCAGCCTCCCGTTTCATATTCTTAGAATTTCAAAGAAACTATTGCTAGGCACCAGTGATTAATGCCTGTAATTCTACTCATGAGGCTGACACCAGGAGGGTAGCAGTTCAAAGCCAGCCTGGACAAAAAAGTCATTGAGAGTCCATCTTCAGTTAACCAGGAAAAAGTAGGGCACGCACACCTATAATTCTAGCTATTCAGGAGACTGAAATCTGAGATTGCAGTTCAAAGCCAATCTGGGCAAGAAAGTCCATGAGACTCTTAACTGGAAGTGGAGTTAGAGCTCAAGTGGTAGAGTGCTAGCCTTAAGCACAAGAGCTCAGGACAGTGTCCAGGCCCTTAGTTCAAGCCCCGGCCCTGACACACACACACACACACACACACACACACAATAGTTTTTGGTCCCAGTCATTATTAGAAGTAAAATTTGGCCCAGTGCCAGTGGCTCATACCTGTAATCCTAGCTGAGATCTGAGGATCTTGGTTGAAAACCAGGAGGAGGAGGAGGAGGGGGAGGGGGAGGAGGAGGGAGAGGGGGAGGAGGAGGAGGAGGAGGGGGAGGATGGAGAGGAGGAGGAGGAGGGGGAGGATGGAGAGGAGGAGGAGGGGGAGGAGGAGGAGGAGGGGAGGGGGAGGGGGAGGGAGAGGGGGAGGAGGAGGGAGAGGAGGAGGAGGGGGAGGATGGAGAGGAGGAGGAGGGGGAGGATGGAGAGGAGGAGGAGGGGGGAGGAGGAGGAGGAGGGGGAGGAGGAGGAGGGGGAGGGAGAGGAGGAGGAGGAGGGAGAGGAGGAGGAGGGGGAGGATGGAGAGGAGGAGGGGGAGGGGGAGGATGGAGAGGAGGAGGAGGGGGGAGGAGGAGGAGGAGGAGGAGGAAGGGGAGGAGGAGGAGGAGGAGAAGGGGAGGAGGGGGAGGATGGAGAGGAGGAGGAGGAGGAGGGGGAGGATGGAGAGGAGGAGGAGGGGGGAGGAGGAGGAGGAGGAGGAGGAGGAGGAGGAGGAGGAGGAGGAGGAGGAGGCCGCCACAGCAGCAGCGGAAATAAAGTCTGCATTTGATAAAGTGATTTTTTACCAATTAAGCATGTGGTAGAGTGCTTGCCTAATAAGAGCAAAACCCTAACAATTATTTCCCCTCCCCCCAAAAAAAACCTGTTGGATAGTCTCAATATTTTTAGGGCTGAAAATACTGCATGAAGTATTTGAGTATATTGCATTAAGACATAAACTTTAAGAAGTATATACTGCTTAAACATACAATATCACACTTTCATAATGTTAATTTATATAAACTTTATGAAGGCATTTTGTTGTCCCTAAGATTTTTTTTGTTTTGTGCCACTACTGGGGCTTGAAGTCAGGGCCAGGGCTCTGTCCTTTGAATCTTCAGATTCAAATATCCTTTTCTTCTAAATACAGAAGACTTTTTTTTTTTTTTTTGCTCGGTCATGAGGTTTGAACTCTGGGCCAGGCTGGTTCTGAACCGTGATCCTCAGATCTCTGCCTCCTGAGTAGCTAGGATTACAATTACAGGTGTGAGCCACCAGTGCTAGGCAACTTTTTTAAGTCCTGACCTTGTGTTCTGCCAGTTTTTTCAGACTTGTTTTCCTCTCTGTTTCTCTCCACGGCCTCTTCTACCCAAGCCTCTGTTTAGCTCCTTTTGAAATACGTGGTTCTAACTCAGACCATTTTGCCTTTTTAAAAGCTTTCACCAAACTGCATTCTTCCCATGTTGTTTAGCTCCTCTCCTCTGCCCCTGCCTCCCCTAGGTGTAATGAAGAGCACTACCAGCAAGGATGAAAAAGAGTGTTTTGATCCACCGTGAACTTCTAAATTTAGCCCCAGACCACTGGGCACCACACATTGATCACAATGTACTCTATATTCCAAATGTGGAAAACAGCTCTGAGCTGGGAATATGGCCTAGTGGTAGAGTGCTCATCTCATATACATAAAGCCCTGGGTTCGACTCCTCAGCACCACATAAAACAAAAAGCCGGAAGTGGCACTGTGGCTCAAGTGGCAGAATGCTAGCCTTGAGCAAAAAGAAGCCAGGGACAGTGCTCAGGTCCTGAGTTCAAGCCCCAGAACTGGCAAAAACAAAAACACAACAAAACCAAACAGAAAACAGATTTGAACTACTACAATGTGGCTTTCCGAGTATCTTTAGCCTAATATGAAAAATGGTTTCAAGAAATAGCACAGATTATATGCTTTCTTATTATATAGATTTCTGGCAAACACAGACACTTTTGGGGAGGGGCAGTCCTGGGCCTTGAACTCAGGGCCTGAGCACTGTCCCTGGCTTCTTTTTGCTCAAGGCTAGCACTCTGCCACTTGAGCCACAGCACCACTTCTGGCCGTTTTTCTGTATAGTGGTGCTGAGGAATCGAACCCAGGGCTTCATGTATATGAGTCAAGCACTCTTGCCACTAGGCCATATTCCTAGCCCCAGAGACTTTTTTTTTAGGTGGGAGCCATTTTAGTATGAGGCCTCATAATTTCACTCTGTCCAAGGTCAATGCAGCTACACATGGAACATAAATAGTAAAGCCTTCATATTTCTCATTCACAGTATCAGTTACCTTTCCAGTAGGTTGCCTATGCTGACCATCTCAATTGTCATTGATGAATTGATCAATTTCTTTCACTTCTCTAAAGAATAGTCCTCTTGTTTTATAGCCTAGAATCACCAAGAAGCCACTTCAAAATCCTCTTCCTAGGATCATCTGAAAGGCCATGAATTCACTGTCATGAGAACTTACTAATTACCAATTTTTACCTATTCACTACCATAATTGTGCCTGTTTCTAATTTTAGTATATGCTCTTCCAAATCACTTGTGTCACTTGTATCAGTCACTTCGAACACATTTACTAAATCACATGAGCATCATTAATTGCCACATGTTGTTTGCTTGTATAAGTCCACTTTCCATCTCCGTGCCCTGAGATGCTAGAAGTGGATTTTCCAATGTGGTCTCATCAGTAGAGTTCACTTAAAACCTGTCTTTAAGTTGAATATATCCAATAGAGGCTCTCATAGAAGGCTGGGTGCTGAGGGCTCATGTCTGTGATCTGAGGCTCTAGGTACCAAATCTAGCCTTGAGCAGAAAAGGCCAAGAGAGAGGACAAGGTCCTGAGTTCAAGCCCCAGTACCAGTACACACACACAAGTCAAGTATATCTTTGGGAGAGATGGGAGGAGGGTACAGAACTTAAGGGAAAAAGAGTGAAAAAGTATAGCAGTGGAGCTCACTGGACACTGGTGAAAGTGAACTATACAACTCCTGGATGGAAACTAGAGGGAAGGACTGCAAAAAAGAGAAGGGAAGACACTGTATAAAAGGACATGTACTCCTTACCTGACTTGTAATCCCTCTGTATATAACAATAAATTAAATGAATAATGTTTGACATTGATAAAAAAAATCGGGGACTGGGAATATGACTTAGTGGCAAGAGTGCATGCCTCATATTCATGAAGCCCTGGGTTTGATTCCCCAGCACCACGTATGTAGAAAATGGCCGAAAGTGACACTGTGGCCCAAGTGGCAGAGTGCTAGCCTTGAGCAAAAAGAAGCCAGGGACAGTGCTCAGGCCCTGAGTTTAAGGTCCATGACTGGCCAAAAAAATAAAATAAATCTGGCTGGTGCCCATGGCTCATACCTGTAATCCTAACTACTCAGGAGGCTGAGATCTGAGGATCATGATTCAAAGCCTGGGCAGAAATGTCTGTGAGACTCACTAGCCTTGAGATGAAGAGGTCAGGGACAATGCCCAGGCCCAGAGTTCAAGCCCGATGACCAAAAATATTAAGTCCCGCGCTAGTGGCTCACATTTGTAATCCTAGTTACTGAGGAGTCTGAGATCTAAGGATCTTGGTTCAAAGCAGCCCAGGCAGGAAAGTCTGTGAGACTCTGATCTCCAATAAATTACTCAGGAAAATCTAGATGTGGCGCTGTGGCTCAAGAGTTAGAGCACTGGTCTTGAGCAAAAGAATCTTAGGGATAGGCCTAGGCCCTGAGTTCAAGCCTCAGGACCAGCACCAATAACTAACTAAAGAAGGAAAGCTGAGAGTTAAAGATGGTACAGTTCTCTACCCAAAGCCACAGTTCCCCTCCAGTAGCTCTCCCATTTACCTATAGCTACTGCTATAGTGCTGCCAGCATAAGCTTGCTCCCTTTGTTCAGGCCTGAAGATGTCCAGAGTTTCTACTATTATTAGTCTTTGTCATCTTTTATTAATACATTTGTAAGTAATCTTTTTTTTTTTTTTGCCAGTCCTGGTACTTGAACTCAGGGCATGGGCACTGTCCCTGGCTCCTTTCTGCTCAAGGCTAGCACTCTACCACTGAGCCACTACCACTTCTGGCCTTTATTATATATGTGGTGCTGAGGAATCAAACTGAGGGCTTCATGCATGCTAGTCAAGCACTCTACAACTAAGCCACATTCCCAGCCCAAGACTTTTCTTTTTGTGAGATTGTTGTGCCAAGTCGCGAAACCACCACCAAGAAGACCACTGAGACTCAGACATTCTGAAATGCAAAAGCAAGGCAAGGCTTTATTTAAGCGAGCTGCAACTTGGGCCTCGTCCTACCCACCGATACAGCGGAGGTTAGGAGGAAGCCCCGAGCTGTGATTACACAGGGCTTATAAAGGCAAAAAACAAAGTTACAACAATCAGGTGTTCAAGCAAGCAAGATTAGGACACAGGTACAAATCTGATTGGCTCAGGGCTCGAGGCACTCTGGGGGCAGTCAGAGTTAAGCATTCCCAGCGGTTAGAGTTCTTGACCGGCTGGGCCCTAATGGGCTTGTCCTGGGTTTGCTCACAGGGCCTGCTTATCTCAGGTTCGCGTGGTAAAGTGGGGTTCACGTGGTAAAGTGGGGTTCACGTGGTAAAGTGGGGCCTGACTTCAAAGTCTGGCACTTCAAGATATCTTCAAATGCTTTTCAGGAGCAGATCTCAAGAACCTGTGATTTTTTGTGTGGAAACCTGGAAGCTGAGGGAAGCCCTCATTTATCCTCTTAACCTTTGGGATATGTCCACTCTCTTTTAGTCTTCCAGATTTACTCAAAGAAGTCAGTGTTAGGTCTAACTACTAGCCACTTGTGCCAAAGACAAAGTGGACAGAGAAAGGAGATATATGGCAGCCATGGGAAGACAGCAGTTCAGTATGCCATCAGCCATTTTCCAAGGTACAAACATTGGCTTCAGATTAGAAAGGGAAAAGGGCTTGAGAAAGATACACATTGTTAAAACAGTGATAACGAGGCTGGGAATGTGGCTTAGTGGTAGAGTGCTTGCCTAGCATGCATGAAGCCCTGGGTTCAATTCCTCAGTACCACATATATAATAAAGGCCAGAAGTGGTAGTGGCTCAGTGGTAGAATGCTAGCCTTGAGCAGAAAGGAGCCACGGACAGTGTTCACGCCCTGAGTTCAAGTACCAGGACTGGCAAATAAAGAAAGAAAAAGAAAAGAAACCACCAAATCACTGGTATGGCTGAGTTGACCATTCTCAGTCTGTGTTGAGAGTTTTAGAGAATTGTTATCACTAAATTACTGGAACCCAACAGGAACTAGTTGTTTAGTGAGTGGTCTCCAGAACTTTGGGCCATTTGCTTTAAGATGCTAAGAAGACTTAGCTTGTTTGTGGGGGCAGTTTGCTTCCCACACAATGCTTACTGGTGAATTTTCTAGAACCCAAGGTGATTTGCAAAGGTACTGTAGCAGAGAACATCTCAGATCAAAGGGCACAGATACAAATTTGGAAAACTTAGTTAATTCACAGGGCTCAGCAAAAGCATCTTTTACTTTTTTTTTTTTTTTGGTCAGTGCTGGGGCTTGAACTCAGGGCTTGAGCACTGTCCCTGGCTTCTTTTTGCTCAAGACTAGCACTCTATGACTGTTAGGTCCTCTCCCTGAGGGCTCCATGCAGATGCCCCCACCTCATTAAGTCTCTACCCAGTTACCTGGGTAACCAGCAGACCTGGAGGCAGTTACCTCCCCTTTCCCTGAGGTTACCTCCTAATCCACCTGGCCACACCCCTTGCCCCTGCCCTAAATAAAGCAGGGCTGGGTGGGGGTCACTCTCTCTCTCTCTCCCATCTCTCTCTCTCTCTCTCTCCCTTCTCTCCGGCCATGGATCACCTTGGCCACAGGCCAGCAGTTCGGTAATAAACGTTCTCTCCTGCCTGAATACCACGTGGCGTTCTCCTTTACCGGCTACCTACTTTAAAAAACCTAACAATGACTTGAGCCACAGCACCATTTCCAGCTTTTTCCATTTATGTGGTGCTGAGGAATTGAAACCAGGCCTTCATGCATGCTAGGCAAGTGCTCTACCACTAGGCCACATTCCCAGCCCCCTACATTCCTTTTTAAATTACTATTTCAGGTGTTGCCCTATGAATAACAGATACTTTTTCTTTCTTGGTGCTTCTTTTTTTTGGCCAGTCCTGGGGCTTGGACTCAGGGCCTGAGCACTGTCCCTGGCTTCTTTTTTTTGCTCAAGGCTAGCACTCTGCCACTTGAGCCACAGTGCCGCTTCTGGCCGTTTTCTGTATATGTGGTGCTGGGGAATTGAACCCAGCGCCTCATGTATACGAGGCAAGCACTCTTGCCACTAGGCCATATCCCCAGCCCCTCTTGGTGCTTCTTGGAAGGAGGGCCACACCTAGTTTTGTTAACTTTGGAGGAATCCAAGTCAGAAAAGACATTTAATACTTTAATTAATACTTTAATACTTTAATTTCCAGCCATTGCATTACATGTTACTAGATGTTTATTTAGGGCAGTTAAAGTGGCCTCAGTCCTTGAGTCCAGCAAGAGAAGAATTCAGGCAAAATGTTGAACAAAAGGTTGAACAGAAAGTTTGTTAGAAAAATGACAGTCAGGTGCTGGTGGCTCATGCCTATAATCCTTGCTACACAAGAGGCTGAGATCTGAGGATCGAGGTTGAAAGCTAGCCTGGGCAGGAACATCTTTAAGATTTTTATCGACTCAACAAATGGGACTACTACAAATTAAAAAGTTTCTGCACAGCTAAGGTCATAGCCACCAAAATAGAAAGACAGCCAACGATATGGGAAAGGATATTTACCAGCACAGCAACAGACAAAGGCCTGATATCTGTCATCTACAGAGAACTCAAAAAACTAAGCCCCTCCAAGCCCAATAAACCTATTAGGAAATGGGCAAAAGAGCTAAAGAGAGACTTCACAAGAGAAGATATAAAAATGGCAAAGAAACACATGAGGAAATGCTCAACATCCCTGCTAGTAAAGGAAATGCAAATAAAAACAACCCTGAGATACCACCTCACCCCAGTTAGAATGGCCTATGCTCTGAACTCAGGAAACAACAAATGCTGGAGGGGCTGTGGGGAAAGAGGAACCCTTCTCCATTGTTGGTGGGAGTGCAAATTAGTACAACCACTTTGGAGAACAGTATGGAGGTTTCTCAAAAAGCTCAATATAGACCTACCCTATGACCCAGCCATACCACTCCTAGGCATCTATCCTAAACAGCAAAACCCAAGATATCAAAAGGACATTTGTACTTCCATGTTTATCACGGCACAATTCACAATAGCCAAAATTTGGAAACAACCCAGATGCCCCTCCACAGACGAATGGATCCAAAAAATATGGTACTTATACACAATGGAATACTACATAGCGATTAGGAATGGTGAAATATTGTTATTCGCAGGGAAATGGTCAGAACTCAAACAAATAATGTTGAGTGAGACAAGCCTAGAACACAGAAAACAAAGGGGCATGATCTCCCTGATATATGACTGTTAAGAAAGGGAGACGGAGAGACAGTAGAGACCAAGTCTGTGAACACTGTATATGTGCTTGATACATTGTATATTGCATATGGGTCTACCTGACCTAGACAAGGGATGGAAAAACAGGTTGTAAGATATCACAAGAAATGTACACACTGCCCTACTATGTAACTGCACCCTCTTTGCACAACACCTTGTAAAAAAAATTTATGTTCAAATTAATAATAAAAAAAATTAAAAAAAAAGATTTTTATCTCCAGTTAAGCACTCAAAAAGCAGAAAATACAGGCTGGGGATATGGCCTAGTGGCAAGAGTGCTTGCCTCGTGTACATGAGGCCCTGGGTTCAATTCCCCAGCACCACATATACAGAAAACGGCCAGAAGTGGCGCTGTGGCTCAAGTGGCAGAGTGCTAGCCTTGAGCAAAAAAGAAGCCAGGGACATTGGTCAGGCCCTGAGTCCAAGCCCCAGGACTGGCCAAAAAAAAAAAAAAAAGAGCAGAAAATACAGCTGTGGCTCAAGTGTTAGACTTGTGCAAAAGAAGGTCAAGGAGAGTACCCAGGCCCTGAGTTCAAGCCCCAGGACCAGCATCAAAAAAGAAAGATGACAGAGAAAGAGCGCATGTGTCTTAGATGCCAGGGGAAGGAAGACAGCACATCAAATCACCTCAGACATCTTGTGCTGTCTTATTAGATTGGCCTTGGATAGGGGAGAAAGATGGAAAGGGAGACATTGACCAAAATACATTATACTTATGAACTGATTTATTGAATTGCAACACCTGTACAACTACTTAAATTACAAAAACAAAACAAAACAACAACAAAAAAAAAAACTGGGCACTGGAAGGTCATACCTGCATAGGAGATTGAGGTCAGAGGATAGTGGTTTGAACTCAGGCTAGGCAGTAAAGTCTAGGAGACTCTTTTTTTTGCCAGTCCTGGGGCTTGGACTCAGGGCCTGAGCACTGTCCCTGGCTTCTTTTTTGCTCAAAGCTAGCACTCTGCCACTTGAGCCACAGCGCCACTTTTGGCCATTTTCTGTACATGTGGTGCTGGGGAATCGAACCCAGGGCCTCATGTATATGAGGCAGGCACTCTTGCCACTAGGCCATATCCCCAGCCCCTAGGAGACTCTTATCTTCAATAAATTATCAAAAAAGCTGGAAGTGGTGCTGTGTCTTAAGTGGTAGAGTGCTAGCCTTGAGCAACAGCAGCTTAGGGACCAGCACAAAAAAATAAAATTAGGGCTGGGAATGTGGCTTAGTGGTAGTGTAATGGGGATCCCCCAAGGGAGGGGACCACAATGTAACAGGGTCCGATGGTGGGGGGAATCCCCCATCCCTCCATGAGTCCACCACTCAGAGACAGTCTCAAGTAAAAAGATGGATTTATTGGGGAACTAAAAAGTATACTGACTGGCCAGGGTCACGGCCCAGACTCGGGAGCTGGAAACGCAACCGTAAAAAGCAGGCTGGCTGGCCAGGGCTGCAGCCCAGACTTGGGAGCTGGGACCGTGCGCCCCGGGGCCACACTCAGGGTCGGGTTATAAAGGCAAACACCACATGGTCAAGCCTGCCACACGCAGGTGCCAATGAAGTTTCAACACTTACAGAGCATGCCAGGTCACATGCAGGTGGCCAATGGAGTTACAGTCTGTCTGATCTGTTTGAACCAACCTATCATTCTAGTTAGAATTGGCATATGGATTTGGTGGGGCTCACATGATGTAGGTGGATACGCCTTGAAACTTCCAGGCTTCAGGTGGTCAAGCAGTTTACACAATCTTATCACAGCGAAGGGGAACTTCCCCGGATAGGGTGGGGGAGATCTTAGTGAAGATGGAGTTGGCTTCTGCTCTAATCTGACCTGGAGTCAATCTGATGCTCCTCCATAGTTAATGATGGCACTAGCCAGATCTGACCTCCCTATTACAGTAGAATGCTTGCCTAGCATGCACAGAGCCCTGGGTTCGACTCCTTAGTACTACATAAACAGAAAAAACCAGAAGTGGCACTGTAGCTCAAGTGGTAGAGTGCTTGTGTTGAACAAAATAAGCTCAGGGACAGTGCCCAGGCCCTGAGTTCAAGCCCCAGGACTGTCAATAAATAAATAAATTTAACTTTAAAAAAGATTGCAAGCCAAGCACCAGTGGCTTACATCTGTAATCCTAGCTACTTGGGAAGCTGAGATCTGAGGATATAGGTTTGAAGCCAGCCCTAGCAGAGAAGTCCCTGAGAGATCCTTATATCCAATAACCACTCAATGACTGGAAGTGGCTCTGTGGCTCAAGTGATAGAATGCTAGCCTTGAGCACAAAGAGGCTCCAGGGAAGCACCCAGGTCCTGTGTTCAAGCCCACAATGGAATAACAAAAAAGAAGATTGCCTTTGGGTTAAAAGGAAGAATTGGAATCCTTGAAAGGGCCTTCTGGTTAATGGGTTTCCTTCCTATTTCCTATAAGGTTGAGACTCCAAAGACCAAAGATTTAGGGCCTTGTCCTTATTTTCCCATTCTTTTGTCCTCCTTTCCTTTTGTAACTTCCCTGCCCCATTTCTTTGTAAAGTATTGGCTTATCAGCGTATCCTGCTATGTACAGGCGCTGTAGGTGCCTGACCACAGGCGTTTCTAGTAACTGGTATCATTTTTGTTGACCTATGGAATTGTTTATTTTAGCTAAACACTAGTACTCACACCTGTAATCCTAGTTACTCAGGAGTCAAGAGATTATCTGAGGACTGTAGTTCAAAGCCAGTCCAGCTGTGGCTCAAGTGGTAAAGCACTAGCCTAGAGTAAAAAAAACTCAGGAATAGCACCCTGGCCATGTTCAAATTCAGCACACACACACAGACACACACACACACAGACACACACACACAGACACGCGCGCACACACAGACAGCACAAAAGCCTGTTTTCCAGGTTGGGGATATGGCCTAGTGGCAAGAGTGCTTGCCTTGTATACATGAGGCCCTGGGTTTGATTCCCCAGCACCACATATGTAGAAAATGGCCAGAAGTGGCACTGTGGCTCAAGTGGCAGAGTGCTAGCCTTGAGCAAAAAGAAGCCAGGGACAGTGCTCAGGCCCTGAGTCCAAGCCCCTGGACTGGCAAAAAAAAAAAAAAAAGGCTGTTTTCCAGCTTTAAGTCCCTCTCTTCAGAGGTTTAAGTGCACAAATGCAAAAGAATTACTCTGACCACTGAAGTGAGCCTGCACATTGATTTTTTTTTCCCCACACTTGGAAGACTACAGTGGTCAGCATCTCTGTAAATGAAGTCATAAAGTACCAGGAGACATCCTTATCTTTTAAACATCTCAGCATAAAAATGCTGTGCTCTGAATGTGATGAAATACATTTAATTTTCCTTCACATAACTCTAATGTATTCATAATATGTGGATTGTAGACATACCTAAATTGTAAATTGCGTGCTTGTGTTACTAGATGAGTGGGCAGTGGGGAGGGACAGTCTAAGCCTTTTTCATACAATTAATTATAATTAGTATTGCAAGGGTCTTAACTCAGGGCCTGGCATATGTCATGCATACTCTGTACAACTGAACTGTACCTTCAAGCCCTATTTATTATTAAAAAAAATTATTCCACTAAGAAATGTCGGAGAGGGCTGAAGGTGTAGCTCAATAGTGGAACATTTCTATCATTTGCAAGGCCCTGGCTTCCTCCCCATTTCTTTTTTTTTGGCCAGTCCTGGGGCTTGGACTCAGGGCCTGAGCACTGTCCCTGGCTTCTTTTTGCTCAAGGCTAGCACTCTGCCACTTGAGTCACAGTGCCACTTCTGGCCATTTTCTGTATATGTGGTGCTGGGGAATCGAACCCAGGGCCTCATGTATATGAAGCAGGCACTCTTGCCACTAGGCCATATCCCTAGCCCCTCCTCCCCATTTCTCAAAAAGAAAAAACTAAAACTTTTACTATGGGAGACCTAGAGCTTCTTAAATATTAGTGGCTAGTTTTTAATTTACTGCCAAGTGGAAAAGCTGGAGAAGTTGTAGAGAAGACAGTAGCTTTTTTTGTTTTGTTTCTGTTTTTTGTCTGTTTTGTTTCTGTTTCTGTCTGTTGTGGGGCTTAAATTCAGGGCCTGTGCTCTGTTCCCGAACTTTTCTGCTCAAAGCTAGCACTCTACCACTTGAGCCACAGCTTCATTTCTGACTTTGTGGTTAATTGGAGATGAGTCTCCAAGGATTGGGCTGGGAATGTGAATTAGGGGTAGAGTGCCTGCCTAGCATGCATGAAACCTTGGGTTCGATTCCTTAGTACCACATAAACAGAAAAAGCCAAAAGTGGCACTGTGGCTCAAGTGGTAGAGTGCTAACCTTGAACCAAAAAGAAGCCAGGGACAGTGCTCAGGCCCTGAATCCAAGCCCCAAGACTGGCAAAAAAACAAAACAAAACAAAAAACAGTAACAGCCAGACATCAGTAGCTCGTTCTTATAATCTTCACTACTAAGCAGGCTGAGCTCTGAGTATGGAAGTTTGAAGCCAGCCGGGGCAGGAAAGTTTATGAGGCTCTTATCTCTAATTAACCACCCAAAAGTCAGAAGTGGAGCTGTGGCTCAAGTGGGACAGTGCTAGTCTTGAGCAAAGAAGCTAAGAAACAGCTGCTTGGTCTAACCTCAAGCCACAATATTGTCACACAAAAAAAAGTAAAATAAATGCTGCCCATATCATATAACTGGCTTTATAAAAACGTAGTAAAGGGCTGGGAATATGGCCTAGTGGCAAGAGTGCTTGCCTCGTATACATGAAGCCCTGGGTTCAATTCCCCAGCACCACGTATATAGAAAATGGCCAGAAGTGGCGCTGTGGCTCAAGTGGTAGAGTGCTAGCCTTGAGCAAAAAGAAGTCAGGGACAGTGCTCAGGCCGAGTCCAAGGCCCAGAACTGGCAAAAACAAAACAAAACAAACAACAACAACAACAACAAAAAACTTAGTAAAGGGGCTGGGAATATGGCTTGGTGGTAAAGTGCTCGCCTCGTATGCATGAAGCCCTGGGTTCGATTCTTCAGCACCACATATATAGAAAAAGTCAGAAGTGGCACCGTGGCTCAAGTGGTAGAGTGCTAGCCTTGAGCAAAAAGAAGCCAGGGACAGTGCTCAGGCCCTGAGTTCAAGCCCCAGGACTGGCAAAAAAAAAAATAAACAAAAACTTAGTAAAACACTGAAACATTTTAAATTTTACATTAGGACCTGTGATTGTTAATTTTATGTCTACTTAATTGTGCCATGGGTTGACCAGATATTTGGTCAAACATCCTTAGTGTTTCTGTGGAGGTATTTCAGGATGAGACTAACAAGCACGGATAGACTAAGTGAAGCAGATTGAGCTCCCTAATGAGTGGGACCCATTCAAACAAGTGAAGGTCAAATAGAAGAAAAAGGCTGACATTCCAGAGTAAGGGAGAATTTTCCCTCTTTAGACACTCTGGTTTCTTAGGCTTTCAGACCAAGTTGGGTGTAAGGTTCATAAAGAAAACCTGCTACGAAGTTCAGGCAGAGAAGAGCATATTTGAGGGACAGCAAACTGCCAGCCCGCACAAGATGGAGGCGTGGGGTAACAGGAAGAGAAAAAGAGGAAGGGTAAAAGTGGGAACTTAGTGGATTGGATATTATCTCAGAGAAGGGGGAGGTAAATGCCCCCAGGTGTGCCAGTTACCTTGGTAATGCAGGTAGGTACTGGGCACAGACTTAAAACAGGTGGGGGGCATCTGGATGGAGCTCTCCTGGGGATGGACCTTACAATGGGAAACTGCACCTTGGCTGTTCTGGGTCCTCAGTTTACCAACTATTCTGCAGTTCTCAGGATCTGTTAGCTTTCATACTTGCCTTGCATGGCCAATTTGTTTCTCTCTCCTTATCCTCTCTTTTTCCCCCTTCCTCTCCCTATATGAATATATATCTTGTTATAGACAGGAATTAATTAGATTTCTGTGACCTTCTTAAGTTGATGACAGCCAGGTGAGTAATATTTTCAACTGAATCCAGTGTTGTAGTCCTTTCATGTTGTAGTCTAAGAGCTATCATCAGCTCACCACTAAATAAGTGCTTTATGATTCTGGCTTTATGCCTCTAAGGTAAGGATAATTAAAATATCCAAGAAATTTGCTAGGATAACTTCAAAAAGTCTAAAACTTGTTCTAAAAACTTAATTTTACTTTTCAAATGAGTTGGAATGGTGCCTAAAATTAAATATTAAAAAACACCAGAAGGCACTTTTTGTTTCTGGACATACACCTTTATTTAAGGTTTCAAATATATAGGGTAAAAATGATGGTAGCAACTTCACACAAACATAAAAGATACAGCTTAGATTTACTTGCTCAAGTTACTAATATTGACCAAAACTCTTCAAGTGTCACATAAAAATTTGGCTATATTACTTGCTTTTCCAACAGTCTGATCACATAGAAGTGAACCCTCCTGGCCCCCACTCTGGTGTATAACCTAAAAGATCAAGAGCAAATGTTAATGTAATCCAAGGTTGTTTTTAATAACTGTTCTCATTTAACCCTTAGTTTGCTGTTTAAGAAAATGGAGGGCTGGGAATATGGCTTAGTGGTAGAGTGCTCGCCTTGCATGCATGAAGCCCTGGGTTCAATTCCTCAGCACCACATAAATAGAAAAGGCAGGAAGTGGAGCTGTGACTCAAGTGGTAGAGTGCTAGCCTTGAGCAGAAAGGGAGCCAGGGACAGTGGTCAGGCTCTGAGTCCAAGCCCCGGGGGGGGGGGGGGGGGGAAGAAATGGAAATCCAAGGATGTAAAGTGACAGAGGCAACGTATTTCCTTGCGGGCAGTAATGTTGATCTATTTTACATGGGTCCGGATTTCTACAACTATAGAAGGATCACTATTCTCAAACTCTGACATACAACATTTTAGTACTACAAATGCTTATGGCTTCAGATCCTTGAGTAGTTATAATATTGCCAAATGTATATAAATAAGTCAAGGTGTATACTATTAATTTCAGTCACTTCTGCAGAATCTTTGTATGTGTGCTACTCTTGGGGCCTGAACTCAGGGGCTGGGTGCTGCCTCTGAACTTTTGTGTTCAAGGCTAGCACTTCTAGCTTTTTTGGGGGGTTGGGGGGAAGAGGGGTTTAATTGGAGATGAGTCTCATGGACTTTCCTGTCTTGAGCTGGCTCCAAATGGCAATCCTCAGATTTCAGCCACCTGAGTAGTTGGGTTAGAGGTGTGAGCCACCAGTGCCTGCTCACTTCTGCAGAAACTTTGAAATCTACCAAATCTTAATGACATTTGTTTTTGAATGTAAGTTACATCAAGATCAAGCCACAAAGCACACATTCCTGAGTATTCTCCATTGTGATGATACTGGTTTTCTTCAGAAATTTTCTGCATTCAGCTTAAAAGGTGCTTCTTCCCAAGAAACTGAAGTTTTCTGTCAAATGCACTTGATCGAATAGGAGAATTGGGTTCATAAAATGGATTCATTGCAAACTTTATGTATAAATCATAGACATCAGTAAAGAAGTTCTTTATTCCATCTTCTTGCTTTATATCATGAAGCATAATAAATCTCATATGCCCTGCAGTGACAAATGCCGACACAAACCACTCATTGAATTTGTCCACTGTTTTCAAATACATATTATTCGTAAGCCACATGTTTTCATCCACAAGGTCAAGAGCAGCGTGAGCTATGAACTGGTTCAGATGGCGATGATCATCTTTGGATTCTGCTTTCCCAGCTGGCAAAAATTCCATTTCAAAAACCGGATTATCATGATGGCCAACAATTACAAAGTAGAAGCTTCCAGACATTCTCTTCAATATATGGCTCCTGTGAAGAGGTTTCCGCAGTGACAATGGAGCTATTTGGTGGTTGATGAGAAGGGAGCCAGGACTCTCACCTGTGGTGATAATAGCAACTGTCTTTCGGTGTCGCTAGGATGACTGGGGCTTCTGTAGCAAGATGCCGACAGCAGAACCACCAAGTATGCGACAAAGACACTCACTCCGCAGTTCCAACCCTAGATGGCAGTATTTCTCTACAGAGGCAGCAAACAAATATAACAAATGAAGATATCTTTAAGTTCTCCTTTAGTGCAATTTCTATTCAAGACTCAGGACCAAAGTACATTATGATAAATTTAAAAGTATACATTCATCACAATAAAGAAAAAGGAAAAGGACTAGTAAAATATAAAGTATATTGAAAACGTGTAAATCCAATAAAATGAAAAGTGAAGTTGAGAAGCAAAAAGTGAGAGGGATAATGAGAAGAAAATGAGGTCAAAGCATACAATACATGAGAACTGTTTTCCATATCATGTTATTTATAACTAATCAATGTGTCTAGCTCTCACTGGCTTCCTTTCCCTGTCTTCTTCCACCATGGATTTGTCTTCACCCATACCTTACAGGGAAGATGCTGAGAACACATCAGGATTCACAGCAAAGGCAGACAAGGGTAAGGGGTAGGAGTCACCTTAGATATGCAAAATAAATTTTTTTTGCCAGTCCTGGAGCTTGAACTCAGGGCCAGGGGTCTGTCCCTGAGCCTCTCTGTGCTCAAGGCTAGCACTCTACCACTTGAGCCACAGCACCTCTTCTAGCTTTTTCTGTTTATGTAGTGCTGAGGAATTGAACTCAGGGCTTCATGCATGCTAGGCAAGCACTTGACCACTAAGCCACATTCTTAGCCCCTGCAAAACTTTTTGAATTAGAAGCAAAGTAGACAAATGTTCTACTTCTTAAATAATTGGGTCTCTGTCCTTTCTTGGATGAGACTTAGAAAAGGATTGAAAGAATTCTGAATAATGGTCTGGTCTATTTAGTTTAAGGCTTTAGGTACCACAAATTCATCCTTCCATTCCCTCCTTCCCCCCCTTCCCTCTTTCCTTTCCCTTCTATCCCTTGAACATTCCCTCCATCCTCCCTCCACCTCTCACTTCTCTTTCCTGAACCACTCTTTTTAAACCACTTTCTAGGTACTCTGAAGACTTTAATGAACAAAGCTCACAAATTCTACGCCCTCTTTAGTCTTACATCTTTTTTAGGGGTGGGGGAGGCTTGAATTCAGGCCTATGTGCTGCCCCTCAGCTTTTATGCTCAAGACTAGTACTCTAGCTACCACTTGAGCCACATTGCCACTTTTAGCTTTTTGGTGATTAACTGAAGAGAAAAAAAATCTCATGGACTTCTGCCTGGACTGGCTTCAAACTGAGATCCTCAAATCTCAGCCTCTTGAATAACTAGGATTATAGGTGTGGACCACTGGCATCCAGGTCAGTCTTAAATCTTAGTGGAGTGGAAATGGAAAGCATAATCAGTGATCTATATGGCATATTCTCAATGGATAAGTGATCCAGAAATATACATACAATCATCTATATTTGTGTACATTACATCAGGACAGTAGCTGAGAAAACTTCTTATGTGGAACGCTTTAGAGTTTGAGTCCTCAGGAGGTGATAGCCATGGAAAGTTGGTGATAGCTTCTCTGGCAAGGAAGTGTATTTAGGGATTCTCTCCAGTGTGGATCGGCTCATAAACCCACAGGCTGGTTTTGTGGTTGAAGGACTTTTCACACACTTTATGTAAAAGGCTTCTTTCATATTGCCTGATGTACTTTGTAAAGCTGATGCTGATAGAAGCCTTTGTGACAAACATATGACCTCGCTTCTGTCTTCGCTAATGAGCTAGTCAGTGAGACATACCTATAGATATTAGGACAGTCCTCACATTGGTTTGGTGGTTTTGTGTAATATTGGTGTCTTTCATATGAAGAATTTCCCTTATTGCTCTGGTAAATAGAAACAGGCTCAGAGGACTGATCTGGCCTGGAAAGAAACCTTGTAACCATGTTCTTTCAGTGACTTTCCAGGACCTGCCGGAATCCAGCCTTGCTCATCTGGTGGGGTGTGTGTTCTTACAGGAAATACTTTCCTCTTTGGGCCTACAACCATTCTCTTTCTGGATAATGAAGAGGGAAAAGCTATTTTCTTGACTAGCAGTACAGGCATATTACTTGAGATGATTTCCAGTATTTTTGTTAGTCATCATCCCTTTCTAAGAGTATGCTGGGAAGTCTTGAGTGTCCCTGTACTGTCTCCTATGGAGTTACTACAGACAACTGATTGTGCCTGACTGACCACTATGATAAGGGTTTGTTCTAAGAAAAGACATTCCTGTCTCTGAATGTTGACATGGTCTAAGAAAGCTGGCTTCATGCAAACACTGGTCAAGTCTTCCATTAATTTCTCCAGGTTTCTGCTACTTGACTCACATTTCTGTTTCAGAATGATTTGTCCTGGCAGACTCTGTTGATCAAGTGCTCCAGGACCAAATGCAAAAGAACTTCATTCTTGTGTTTTTCTGGCTGCAGCCATGAGTGAAGACTTTCAAGATTTTTCAGCTCCTGAACACCAGTTATTGCTGTGTTAAAATTAATTAAGCTGACTTTTTGAGAAACAAGAGATTGCCTACTCTTTGGGGATAGCATGCTTCTGCCTGGCTTAAATTCTACATGTGTGATTTAAGATCATTTGATGGGGGCCTGGGGATGTGGCCTAGTGGCAAGAGTGCTTGCCTTGTATACATGAGGCCCTGGGTTCGATTCCCCAGCACCACATATACAGAAAATGGCCAGAAGTGGCGCTGTGGCTCAAGTGGCAGAGTGCTAGCCTTGAGCAAAAAGAAGCCAGGGACAGTGTTCAGGCCCTGAGTCCAAGGTCCAGGACTGGCCAAAAAAAAAAAAAAAAAAAAAAAAAAGATCATTTGATGGTTGGGCATTGATGGCTTGTGCCTGTAATCCTAGCTACTCAGGAGGCTAACATCTGAGGATAGAGATTTGAAGCCATCCTGGGCAGGAAAGTCTGTGAGATTCTTACCATCAATTAACCACCAGAAAACCAGAAGTGGAGCTGTGACTCAAAGTGGTATAATGCCAGTCTTGAGCACAAAATCTCTGGGACAGTTCCCAAGCCCTGCCCCAAATCCTACCAAAAAGAAAAGAAAATTTGGGGATGGTTTACATTGAAAAGACCCTGAGCTTTAAAGTCATTCCTGGCAAGAGTTCTTAGGTAGATTTAAATTTAGATACTTTCTGCTGTCTTGCATGTCTGGGAATTTGTTTCATCAACTGGCGAATATTTGAAAGGCTGTAAGCTTTTTCCTTCTCACTTGAGCTTTAAACAGGGTAATTCTGTCCTGCACACTGAGATGGTATGCAGAGGTATATTGCTGCTCTGGGTTTTATTTTGGGGGGATGGCTTGAACTCAGGGCCTGGGCACTGTTGTCCCTGAGCTTTTTTTGCTCAAGGCTAGCAACTCAACCACTTGAGCAACAGCACCGATGCTGGCTTTTACTGTTTACATGGTACTAAGGAATCAACCCAGGGCTTCATGCATGCTAAGCAAGCACTCTACCACTAAGCCACATTCCCAGCCCTTAAATCTATTAACTATTGGAAATTAAACAAAGGGGAGCTAAAAGGCTGGTTATCTAGGATTTGTTAGAGGTTTTAAACAGTAATCCTATTCAAATTAGTTAAAACATTAGGAACACTATTTGGCTCACAATTGGAAATTCAGAGTTGAGTAGGCTTTATAGTGTCCTCAGTTCTATTTCCCACTAATTCTCTTCGCTCTGCTTTCTTCCAAATGTCAGTGTGTGTGTGTGTGTGTGTGTGTGTGTGTGTGTGTGTGTGTGTGTGTGTTGACTCTGGGACTTGAACTCAGGGCCTCATGCTATCTTGACTTAAAAAAAAAAAATTATTGGGCTGGGAATATGGCCTAGTGGCAAGAGTGCTTGCATCGTATACGTGAAGCCCTGGGTACAATTCTCCAACACCACATATATAGAAAACGTCCAGAAGTGGTGCTGTGGCTCAAGTGGCAGAGGGCTAGCCTTGAGCAAAAAGAAGCCAGGGACAGTGCTCATGCCCTCAGTTCAAGGCCCAGGACTGGCAAAAAATTTATAAAGGTGATGTATGGAGGGGTTCCAGTTACATAAGTCAGGTAAAGAGTACATTTCTTTTTGAACAATGTCAGCCTTTCTCTCGCTCTCTTCCATTCACTTGGCTGGTGTTCTACCATTGAGGCCATGCCTCCACTACTGACTTTTTGCTGGTTAATTTGAGAGAGGAGCCAGGTCCGGCTTAGAACCATGATCCTCAGATCTGAGCCTCCTGATTCTTTCTGATACGGTTTTTTCCTCCTCTAGTAATCTCATTCCTGTACATATCTCACTCTATATTGCTCCTCAATGCCTAGCTCATTTAGCTAAGCACTAACCCAATTTTTGAAAGAATGCTTTGTGCTCATTGAACAAGAATTAGCCAAGGGGGCTATCCAGGATCTATAGACAAACAGAAGCTTTCCCCATGGATAGGATATGGTATTGGATATAACAGATGTAGAGATGGTAACAACAAATCCAGTAGAGGGGCTGGGGATATGGCCTAGTGGCAAGAGAGCTTGCCTCATATACATGAGGCCCTGGGTTCGATTCCCCAGCACCACATATACAGAAAACGGCCAGAAGTGGCGCTGTGGCTCAAGTGGCAGAGTGCTAGCCTTGAGCAAAAAGAAGCCTGGGACAGTGCTCAGGCCCTGAGTCCAAGGACCAGGACTGGCCAAAACAAACAAACAAACAAACAAAAAAAACAACCAAATCCAGTAGAGCCAAGGGGGCAGGCAGAAATGTGATTTCAGAGCTAAAGAGATACAGATTTGACTGTTATTTGCATTGACATGAATTTGAAGAGTTGGGAGAATCTGAGATTATTTAGGGTGACAGTGTATTGTGAGAAGAACAAGAGATCACTGAGAAACAGTCACATTAAAGGATCACTGCGGTGCTGGGAATATAGCTTAGCAGTAGAGTGCTTGCCTTGCATGCATGGAGCCTTGGGCTCGATTCCTCAGCACAACATAAACAGAAAAAGCTGGAAGAGACCCTGTGGCTCAAGTGGTAGACTGTTAGCCTTGAGCAAAAAGAAGTCAGAGACAGTGGACAGTGCTCAGGCCTAAGTCCCAGCCCCAGGACTGGCCAAAAAAAGAAAAAAAGAAAAAAAAAAGGATCAATGCTGAGTCTTTCAGCCAGCAAAACAAAGTGATATGGGGCCAGAAACCCCTGTGGATGCAGGGTAGTAACAGTTACCTCTTATCTGTAAAGCCTTGGGACCAGGATTTTAAAAGTTTAACTTTCATTTGTTTTTCTTACCTCTCCAATTAGTGCACTACTTCATAGGCTCTGCTATTTACTTCCTTTTCTCTCTCACCAAGTCTACTTGTCTTGTATATGGCAAGTGAGGTGTGTGTATGTAGTTCTGGGGCTTGAACTCAGGACCTGGGCCCCTGTACCTGAGCTTCTTGGCTCCAAGGCTAGCACTCTACTACTTGAACCACAGCTCCCCTTCTGGCTTTTGGTGGTTTCTTGGATTTTTTTCCTACTTGGGCACCCTGAATAACTAGGATTACAGGCATGAGCCACTGGTACCTGGCTTAGTATCTTTTTTTTTTCTTATTATGGTGGGAAATGTGATCAAGAATGTTCAAAGTTGGGCATCCAGCTGGATATTTGTAATTTTAAAATCCATTAACATTCATGATAGCATTGGAATTCCTAGTTAGAATGACTAGGAAAACAAACACATTAGCAAACATATAAATTGGAAAAGTAGTTCTATAGTACCTTACATGTAAAAATCCTGAAGACACAGACAGACAGACACACACACACAAGAAAACCACAGAGAACCTCAAAACTGTCAGAATGATGAAACACAGCTTAGGTGCAGGTGGTTGATGCCATTAATCCTAGCTATTCAGGAGGCTGAGATCTGAGAATCTCAGTTCAAAGCTAGCTAAGAAAGTCCATGAGACTCTTACCTCCAATTAACTACCAAAAAACTGTGGTTCAAGTGGTAGAGTACCAGCCTTGAGTGTAAAAGCTAAGAAACAGACCCTAGGCACCGAGTTCAAGTTCTCAGGATGGACATAATAGAAAAATAAAATGTGTAGAAAGGTACAGGTTACAAAGTCAATAGTCAGGTGCAAAGGCATTGCCAGGAGGCCCAGCTACCTAACTTGGATGCTCAACTGGGAGATCCTTTGAGCTCAGACTAAGAAATTTGGCAAAACTTTTATCTCTAACAAATAGATAAATGAATGAACAAACAAAGATTTAAAAAGTCAGCTACAAAGCCAGGTGTGGTAATACATACCTTCAATTTCCAGCATTTGGGAGGCTGAAGCAGGATTGAGAGTTCAATGCCAACTTGGGCAATATAGTGAGACCCTGTTGCAAAGGGGAAAAAAAAAGATCAAAGTCTAGAGCTATAGTTTAAGAAACAGAATGCCTGCCTGTCTAGCAAGCATGAGGCCCTGAGTTCAAATCCTAGCAACTTTAAAAACAAAAAGTTGGGCTGGGAATATGGCTTAGTGGTAGATTGCTTGCCTAGCATGCATGAAGCCCTGGGTTTGAGTCCTCAGTACCACATAAACAGAAAACGCTGGAAGTGGCACTGTGGCTCAAGTGGTAGAGTGCAAGCCTTGAGCAAAAGAAGCTCAGTGACAGTGCCAAGACCCTGAGTTCAAACCCCAGGACTGGCAAAATAAATAAATAAATAAATAAAGAAAGAAAGCAATTATTTACACTAACAATAAACAATTTAGAAAGTAATTTTTTTTTTTTTTTGGCTAGTCCTGGGCCTTGGACTCAGGGCCTGAGCACTGTCCCTGGCTTCTTTTTTGCTCAAGGCTAGCATTCTTGCCACTTGAGCCACAGCGCCACTTCTGGCCGTTTTCTGTATTTGTGGTGCTGGGGAATCGAACCCAGGGCTTCATGTATACGAGGCAGGCACTCTTGCCACTAGGCCATATCCCCAGCCCCTAGAAAGTAAATTTTTTAAAATTGTATATATAATGGCACTTAAAATTCTTGGGGCTGGGGATATGGCCTAGTGGCAAGAGAGCTTGCCTCGTATACATGAGGCCCTGGGTTCGATTCCCCAGTACCACATATACAGAAAACGGCCAGAAGGGGCGCTGTGGCTCAAGTGGCAGAGTGCTAGCCTTGAGCAAAAGGAAGCCAGGGACAGTGCTCAGGCCCTGAGTCCAAGGCCCAGGACTGGCCAAAACAAACAAACAAACAAAAAAAAAATATATAAATTCTTGGGAATCCAGAAGTGGCGCTGTGGCTCAAGTGGCAGAGTGTTAATCTTGAGCAAAAAGAAGCCAGGGACAGTGCTCAGGCCCTTAGTTCAAGTCTCAGGACTGGCCATAAATAAGTAAATAAATAAATACTTGGGAATCAAGGAGATGAAAGATTTGTTCCTTCCTCAAAACTTTAAAACACTGTAAATACACATAAAATTACAGATTCAATGTCATCCCTACCAAAATCCCTATGACATTTTATGTAGAATTAAATTCAATAGTGTAGCACAGCACTGGTGGCTCACACCTGTGACCCTAGCTACTTAGGAGGCTGAGATCTGAAGATCAAAGTTCTAAGCCAGGGACTGGGAATATGGCCTAGTGGTAAAGTGCTCGCCTCATATACATGACACACACACACACACACACACACAGTTCTAAGCCAGCTTCAGCAGGAAAGTCTCTGAGACATTTTTTTTTGGGGGGGGGGGGGCCTGGGCATTGTACCTGAACTTCCTTTGCTCTAGGCTAGCACTCTACCACTTGAGCCACAGTGCCACTTCCAGCTTTTTCTGAGGTACTTCGGAATCTAACCCAGGGCTTCATGTATACTAGGCAAGCATTCTACCACTAAGCCACATTCCCAGTCCTATCATCTTTCGTGTAATTAGCTGTATAAAGCAAGTATTGGTGATTTTGCAACAACCAGTACAATTCAAGTTTTGCAATATACTATTCTCTAAAAAATGCAGTTATGTTCTTAAAGACATATATGAACATAGGTGCATCCATGCATTTTCTGCTTAAAGTTCCGCAATTAAAGTCTCTATGCTACTGATTTAGCACATCAACTTCATAAAATCACCATCTCAGACTCAAGAGTTTGAGTACAATTTAAGACTGCAGATAAGAGCCAAGAAACTTGATTTGTATCAATTTGTAATAATGGTTAATTAACTAGGAAAGACAGTTCTTACCAGAAATTGTTAATTTTCTAAGAACCATTTTCTGTGTTCAATATCCACTCTAATTAAAAGGGAAAAAAAGGCAAACCCAAACATCCTTGCAGATGATAATTCGCTAAAGGTGACTCAGCTCATAGAAGAATAATTAACCAAAGAGCTGAGGTAGAAATGAGGATAGGACAGGATCACCAAATGAAAGTAAGGAAGACAATTTACAACTAAGGTTCACAGCTCCTGCAGGATAGGCCAAGAGGCATCTATGTGAAAATTTTAGACTTATTGCTCAAGTATATATATTATATATATATAACTTATTTCACATTATGATGTGCAGGCTGACCTCAAACTCCTGTGTTTAGGGTTCCTCCCTCCACAGGCTCACAGGCAGCTAAGATTATGGCCCCTACCACCTTCTCAGGCAGTGGTGTCATTTTAAAATTTGTGACCTAAAGTAATTAGTCGTAAATTTTGTTCTTGGAAACCTCCTCCCTTTTTCTAGCAGGAGTCTAAATGGCTAGAATGTGAGAGAAGAAAGAACCACTTAAAGCTAAAAAGTGATTTTTCAGTTATTTTTGAGACAAGTTTTGTTATAGCCCAGACGAGCCTCAAATTCATTATCTTGAGCTCCTAATCCTAGCTTAGTCTCTTAAGAGCTGGAATTACAGGTATGCCTCACTTATATCCAACGAGCAGTGAAGTTATTAACACATAGACCTCATCCTCATTCCAAGCCCCTAAAAACTAAAAGGTTAAGCTAGCAGCCTACCAGTGGGAAGTTACCCACTCCCTTCCCCGCCAGCTCACCTTTGGCCACATATTTCAATTCGCTTACTGAGCCAATTGTACTCAGCTTCCTGGTACGCGAAGTTGTTAGGAAGGGTAAAAGTGGTCAAAACCTGCCACACTCGACATGCTACCTACAAATCCTCCCATCTCAATTTTCCCCCAGGCCTTAGTCATCAAGTTCACACGATTCCTACAGAGTACTGAGTCTCAGCAGACACCTGCGTGTGCCCACCTTTACCCAGGTAGAAGTCAAGATTGCAGTTGAGGAGATCCACGGGCTCAGCAGAGGGGATGACACGTGGGACGACACAGCCGACGAAAGACAATCACAAAAGGCCACGGTGGCTATCAGCCGAAGCGGAAGCCCAACTCGCTTCCTCCACGGTTCTAATTCCCACCCTCCCGGCCGGATCTACATCCTCCGCGCCGTGACGAACGTGGTGATGTCAGCGCGGACGCCGCTCGCGTTGGCCACGCCTCCTTCGGTGCCCCGGGCTGGCGCGAGGAGCGCGCATGCTCGGCAGGCGTGGCCGGCGGGGGTCTCGAGGCGCTGCCCATCTGTTGCGCCGACGCCGCCGGCCGGAGTCGGCAGATCCGGGTCTCGTGGCTAAGAGTGACGTGGTCAATCGAATCCAAACAGAGGGCGGGGCGGAGGCCGGCGGGCTGAAGCACCAGCGGCCGCCGCGTTGGGAGGCCGGAGCTGCCGCAGCGTTCCGGAAGCCTCAGGCGGTCTCGCCACCCCGACTGGGTTTCGGCTCCCATCCTCCCCGCCCCTTCGGTTGTTGTCTGGGCGGGTGAGTGTCTCCCCTCTCCCACCGCCGTGGTGACCCTCACCTCACCTGGGTCTTTCTCGGGGGCGGCGCGGCTGCTGCCCGGGCTCGACAGCCGGGTCCGGCCCGGAGAGCGGCGAGGCGGAGACTTGCGGGCCAGGGTCGGAAATGAACGGTAGCCCCGGGTGGTCTGGGGGGGGGAGGGGAGGCGGATAATACACACAGGTGGAGCCCGCGGAGGAATGTCGCAGCTGAAAAGGGGAAAGACCCGGAACCGCTCCGTGCGCGCTGTCCGCCTTCCTCAGTCCCTCCTGGGCATGGGGAAGTCACCGGCCGGCGTCCTTTGTTGTGTGGATGATGGAGGGTAGCTGTCATCCCGAAAGCCGGAGCTTTTGGCTTCTGTTGTGTTGGTGAATTTGAAAGGACAGCCCCCGCCCCCCGCTGTATTTTTTTTCCCGGTCGGTGGAACCGTGGCAGGCAAACGTAGTAGCACCCTTTATTGCCACGACTGCTGCGCGGTGGACCGGGGACGAGGCAGGCGCCGAGATCCTGGGTTTGCTGCTTAAAGCCAAACTTTTCCAAAGTGGTTGTGTTTTTTATATTATTATTATTCAGTGTTACTTTAGCCAAAATAATAGTTGTTAACAGAGACGGTAGGGTGTTTGCAGCTGCCCCAATGGGCAAAAACGAGGACGTGGTGGCGGCCTTAATAGTAGAAGGTCTTAGCTTTTGCATCAGACGAGTCACGAGCTGCACCGTCGTCGTGCCTACGTTTGTACAAGAGTCCGGACCCATTCGTTCAGTAACTTGTAAAGCATTAAGACCTGCCAAGTGTTTCAGGCTTGGGACCCACTCGGGAGGCGTTTCCTCTGCACCGTGCTGTGGGTGGTGGGGAAAGCTCCTGCGTCTTCCTACAGAATTTAGGTGACTGCTCTCGCAGATTCCTTTAATGGAGCTGCTGCCTGCCTGCTTTCCGCTGAGCTGAGACCAGAGCACCAAACCCCTGCACCTTAAATGTGGCTCTCTCTCGCGCGCTCTCTCCCCCTCCCCCTCCCCCTCCCCCTCCCCCTCCCTCTCCTTCTCTCTCCCTCTCTCTCTCTCTCCCTCCCTCCCCGAGTCCTTGGGCCTGAACCTGTCCCTGGCTTCATTTTGCTCAAGACTAGCAGTCTACCACTTGAGCCACAGCGCCACTTCTGGCTTTTTCTTTACATGTGGTCCTGAGGAATCGAACCCAGGGCTTCATTTATAGGAGGCAAGCATCCTACTATTAGGCCATATTCCCAGCCCTTAAATGTGGCTTTAAGGAGGATCACTTCCCCCCAGTCATTATTTGACATATTCCTATGGCAAACATTAAGGAAGAGCAATTAAAGCATATGCTGATTGATCGTCTCCACTGTCAAATCTAGGAAGAGTTCTTAGGGATTTAGATAACTTCCTTAATTAAGAGGGTGATTATTCTTGTGGCAGAATATGGACCTCTTAGAAAATCTTTTTTTCTCCTAGGTATGCCAGAGATTAAAATAAATTTCATCTATAGCTGAGATCCTTCTTATGAAAGGAATTAATTTTCTCTTTTGCAGTTTCTACCTTTTGTACAAACTAGAACTGAATAACTTGTTTCCACCTAGTGTTTTGTGATGATTGTGGAAAATATGGATATAAGATAAGCAGAAAGGAATAGTAACCCTACCACTCACAAGTCACCAAAATATTAGTAATTTGTATTGGTCCAAACTTTTCTGCATATATGTATTTAATTTTAAAATATGATAAACTCCATATGCATATGCTTTTCTGCAATCTGCTTGCTTCATGTGCTAGCACTTATTTGAGTAATAAAATCTTGCAGATAAGACTTTGAACCTTAACTTTTAGGGGAAAATTTACTGTTGGAAAAGCAAAATATATCAAAACCATGACTTTAAGTTTTCTTCTCAACAAATAAATTGGCATAATATAACAAAGTAGGTCTTAGCTTGTAAACTCTTGGGAGAGCAGAGCCTAAATTGACAGTATCAAAGTCTAGAAAGTATTTGCTTACTAAAGATTTCATTTAGACTAAGTTTAGATTTATCCCATAGTTAGCCTGTGTGCATGCTCTAAATGCAAAGCATCTGTTCAAGCCCACAGCAATAAAGTTCTGGAAGATTTAATGTAAAGAGTTTTTTTTTTTAAATCATGTCCTTAAAAATTTTGTAAAGATGATGATGATTATTATTATTATTATTTTTTGCCAGTCCTGGGGCTTGAACTCACTGTCCCTGGCTTCTTTTTGCTCAAGGCTAGCACTCTACCACTTGAGCCTCAGCACCACTTCTGGCTTTTTCTGTATATGTGGTGCTGAGGAATCAAACCCAGGGCTTCATGTATTAAGGCAAGTACTCCACCACTAGGCCATATTCCTAGATTCTTTTTTTTAAGCAGTGCTAGAGATTCCACCCCAAGTCTGTCACATGCTACCATTGTCACATGGAACCATTGTGTCACTGAGCTATACCACCCTAAAACCACAAAGCCATGCTGTAACTGGCTATCTTATCTGTTACACCACCCGAAACCACAAAGCCACCCTTTAACAAGATGTCTTAACTTATCTACTTGAAGTTTTCAGTTAATATTGGGCATGAATGTAGTTTCTAGTTTTTCATTGTTATAATACTATGATGAGCTTAAGATAACCCAAGTTCTAAAAAGTGAACATTATCAAGCAGTCCTACTGTGAAATACATTGTACTAAATGTTAGGATATGGAGGAGAATGGAAAAGGAATTGGCTGGACTGGATCCTCAAGCGATGGGGACTGTTTATTGAGGAACAGCAAGGGGCACAGACCTTCTTGCAGGATTGGATGTTGTGCCTAGGACTAGATTTTGGGGTAGGCTTATATAGGGCTTAACAAGGAAGTAGAAAACAAAATGGGTTATAGTCTCCCAGGGTGATGTTCTTGGCCAAACCCACAGTGTGAGGGGCTATTGTTCCTTGGGGACCAAGGGTGGTGTCCTTGGCCCAGCCCAGATTGCAATAACCTGTGTAGTCATACCTGTTGTCTTGCTTGGCCTTAGAAATAAGGCAGGAATCCTTATTCCATCTTTAGATAGGCGAAATGAAACGGGCCAAGAGGGGAGAGGCAATTTCCAAGTCCTTCACTAAAGCCATTTTAGTGATTTTAAATGGATGGTTTTCCACATAGGTTAACAAGTATATGTTGCATGTGTGTATTTGGGCATGCCTAGAAAACTTAGATGAAAGTTTTTTATAGAATTTGCCACTGAGGAGAGAACCTTTCACTTTGACATTTTTAGTTTTTAGGGGAAAGGAACATTTGAAATGTTTACTATAAACTGGTATTGCTTTAAAACGACTCTTGAAAAGTATAATTCTTAACTAACAATATATACACATCTAGCATTTTAAACTTGTATTTTTATTTTGGAGAAAGTTTCCTTCTCATTGGTTATTTTCATACTGAGCTTTCATTTCCCCTTTTTCTTCTTTAAATTTAGGACAAAACACAGATGTCTCAGCTTTGGAAAATACAGAATGAAAGTGGTTTACGCTTGTCTGCACTTACTAACAAATGTTACAAGTGCAAAGCCTCCAAAGTTTAACACCTCATAAAGGTGCTTCCTGTTATAAATGGAGAAAGCATCCTATGGTATATATACCAGAACTAAGAGATTCATCAGTGTTTGGCTTTTAGTTTGTTATGTTTTACTACCTAGTGTTTAAAAGTACAAGTTTATACTTTTTACATAGTACATTGCTTTAGTGTCCAGGACCCCATAAAACCCCAAATCTGGCTCGGTGCCAGTGGCTTATACCTGTAATCCTCGCTACTCAGGAAGCTGAGGTCTGAGGATTGCAGTTCAAAGCCAGTACAGGCAGATAAGTCTGTGAGACTCTTATTTCCAACTAGCCACCAAAAAGTTGGCAGTGGAGCTGTGACTCAAGTGGTAGAGCCACCAGCCTTAAGCAAAAAAGCCCAGGGATTCAAGCCCAGGATCAGCAAACACAAAAAGAAGTGCTCACTAGATACTATGTTGGAAATGAGCTATAGAACTTGTGGATGGTGATAGGAGGGAAAACAGAAAGAGTGAGGGAAGGGGTAACCTTGTTCGAAAAGAAATGTATTCTTTATCTGACCTGTAACTATAACCCCCTGCACATCAGCTTTGTGATACAATTTTAAAAAGAAACCCCCAAATTTGAGGATTTTCAAATCTCAGAGATTTAAAATGGCTTGGTACTTGCATATTACATGTGCACATCTTTTTTTTTTTGGCCAGCCCTGGGACTTGGACTCAGGGCCTGAGCACTGTCCCTGGCTTCTTTTTGCTCAAGGCTAGCACTCTGCCACTTGAGTCACAGCGCCACTCCTGGCCATTTTCTATATATGTTGTGCTGGGGAATTGAACCCACGGCCTCATGTATACGGGGCAAGCACTCTTGCCACTAGGCCATATCCCCAGCCCCTACATATGCACATCTTAATTCCTCAAATTTGTGTATTTCAAGTCATCTCATTTTTCCCCCTTTACCACTTGAACTCAGGGCACTGAGTTGCCCTCACTGCTCAAGGCTCTAACCACTTGAGCCCACAGCTCTACTTCCTTCTTTTTAGTAGTTAGTTGGAGATAAGAATTCTTAAGAGTTTTTTCTGTCCAGGCTGGCTTTTGAGTCAGGATTCTCAGATCTCAGCCCCTTGAATACATAGATTACAGACAAGTGCCTAGCAAGTTTAATACTTGTAGCAAGGGTAATGTAGAAGAAACTGACTTATTAGAGATTTTAAACAATTATACAGCCTGAGCACTGCCCCTAAGCTCCTTTTGCTCAAGGCTAGCTAGCCCTTTACCACTTGAGCTACAGAGCTTTTCTGTGATTAAATGGAGATGAATCTCACGGACTTTCTGCCTAGGCTAGCTTTGATCCTCAGTCCTCAGATCTCAGCCTCCTGAGTAGCTAGAATTAACAAGCATCTGGCTTGTACTCTTTGTGTGGGGCAGGGAACTCCTGGGGCCTGAACTCAGCCTAGGCAGAGTCCCTGAGCTTTGGTGCTCAAGGCTAGCATTCTAACTCTCAAGCCACCACTCCACTTCAGCTCTTTGTTGGGTAACTGGATTTAAAAGTCTCACAGACTTTTCTACCAGGGCTGGCTTGGAACCGCAGTCCTCAAATCTCAGCCTCCTGAGTAGCTAGGATTACACCAGGGTGAGCCACCGGTACCTGGCTTTTTTCTTCAGTGTGTGAGCACGCCAGTCCTGGGGCTTGAACTCAGAGCCTGAGTGCAGTTCCTGAGCTTTTCTTTGCTCAAAGCTAGCGCTGTACCACTTGAAGCCACAGCCCCACTTCTGGTTTTTGTTTGTTTTGGTAGATCTTGATATTGGGAAAGTGGAGGAGAATGGAAAAAGAATAGGCTGGACTGGATCTGCAACAGGCAAGGTCTGTTCATTGAGGAACAGCGAGGGGCACAGACCTTCCAGCGGGATTGGAGGTTGTGCCTCTCACTGGATTTTGGAGTAGGCTTATATAGGGCTTAGCAAGGATGTAGAAAACAGAAAATAGGTTATGGTCCCCGGGTAAGGTCCTTGACCAGCCCCACAGTGGAATGCTCCACCTAGGGTGAGGGGCTATTGTCCCTTGGGGACCAAGGGTGGTGTCCTTGGCCTGACCCATGTTGGAACTGCCTGCAGACAGGCATGTGATCAAGCCTGTTGTTTTGCTTGATCTTGGGGAATAAGGCAGGAATCCTTCACTTGGGGCTTGAACTCAGGTCAGGGCCTGGGCACTGTCCCTGAGCTTTTTTGCTCACAAATAATGCTCTATCACTTTGAGCCAAAGTACCACTTCTGGTTTTCTGGTGTTCTGGGGTGTTATTTGGACATAAGAATTGTAAGGTAGATGAATGGGAATGTATCTTAGGGTAGAGTGATTGCCTAGTATGCATGAAGCCCTAGGTTCAATTCTTCAGTACTACATACAAAAAAAAAAACACAAAAAACAAAAAATCAAATGGATAGGAAAAGACTGTGGAACTTGGACAGTGGAAATTCAGAAATTATGGGACTGCCTCTCCTATTACAGGCCCAGAGTCCTGGAGTTTGAGTCAGAGTAATTTCAAGACTTTTGGTTCTCTTAGGCCGCTTCAGGGTACCACCTCCAGTGAGCCTAGTTGTGGCACATCCTGCTGTACCTTTTCTTCTATAAGTAATAGGGAGTAAATCCTCTGGCTCCATCCAGTGACATTATTACAGGTCCATACAGTGAATAGCATTAGTGTAGTCATTTATACCTAGTCTTTAAGGAATTTACTTGTGAAGTCTTTTTTTTTTTGCCAGTCCTGGGGCTTGGGACTCAAGGCTTGAGTACTGTCCCTGGCTTCTTTTTGCTCAAGGCTAGCACTCTACCACTTGAGCCACAGAGCCCCTTCTGACTTTTTCTATATATGTGGTGCTGAGGAATTGAACCTAGGGCTTCATGTTTATGAGGCAAGCACTCAACCACTAGGCCATATTCCCAGCCTGTAATGAAGTCTTTGTCTTCACCCCTGCTGTCTTCTTACATAGTGCCTGCACTATCACATTTGCATTTCAGTCTTTAGAAATATGGTTCCTTCCATAGTAAGCCCACTGTCATCCAATGTATGCTTTAAAACTCAAAAAAAAAAAAAGTGCTCTTGATCTTGCTAATCTGTTGTTGCAACAGTAAGACCTTAGGAAGGGCCAATGCTGAGGGCTGGGCTGCAGGAACGGGGCATCACATCCTTTAGGGCAGTGCCTAGTAAAATCACAGGTAGGATTTCAGCCTGGGAGAGTTTCTTACCTCTGCTGTGGGCTGCACTCAGCAAAGCCTAGGGCTTTCTGGATCCTTGGAGGCCAAGTAACTGCCGCATGTCCTAAAGGCAGGACCATGAGTCAGATATTGTTTTGTGAGCTGATACTATTTGCCCTGTTGAGTTTTTTATTTACATGGGACCTGTTCTTCCTTTCTCCTTCCCCCCCCTTTCTCTCTGTTATGAATGCTGTGGTCTATTTATATATTGAAAACTTAATCATGTGTGATGAATTAGATCATGAGGGCAGAACCTTTTTGAATAGGACCCCAGAGAGCTGCTTGCCTTTTTCCATCTGAACACCATTGTTGAGCCAGAGAGCAAGCCTTCTCCATTCCCTGGATCTGTCAGTGCTTTTATCTTGGATGTCCTCAGCTTCCAGAAATGTGAAGAATGAACTTCTATTGTGTATAAGCTACTCTATCTATGCTATTTTGTTTTGTCAGCCTAATGGACCAAGAAATACAAGAAAATAGAGTCATTAAATGATTATTTCTGGAAAAGTGGTGGCAGCCTAGGGATAGATTCTTATATAGAAAAGAAATGGAGGGATTAGGGAGATAAAGAAATTCTTGACAGCTTATCAAGAACTTGAGTTAAGCCTAGCACAAATGAGATAAAAAGTTAAGGAAGGGGCTGGGGATATAGCCTAGCGGCAAGAGTGCCTGCCTCGGATACACGAGGCCCTAGGTTCGATTCCCCAGCACCACATATACAGAAAACGGCCAGAAGCGGCGCTGTGGCTCAAGTGGCAGAGTGCTAGCCTTGAGCGGGAAGAAGCCAGGGACAGTGCTCAGGCCCTGGGTCCAAGGCCCAGGACTGGCAAAAAAAAAAAAGTTAAGGAAACAAATGTTTTTTTCTTTGTACAGTTTTTTTTTATTTTGGCTATAATTTGCACACTGACACACAATTATGTTGAGGGCTGGGAATGTGGCTTAGTGGTAAAGTGCTTGTGTAGCATGCATGAAGCCCTGGGTTTGATTCCTCAGCGTCACATAAACAGAAAAAGCCAGAAGTGGTGCTGTGGCTCAAGTGGTAGAGTGCTAGCCTTGAGCAAAAAGAAGCCAGGGACAGTGCTCAGGCCCTGAGTCCCAAGCCCCAAGACTGGCAAAAAAAAAAAAAAAAAAAGTTGAATAATTCAAATTAATACTTGAGATCCTGGAGCTTTTATGTCTGTATCTAATCTTTTCTTTTACACCCCTGAGTATCAATTACATAAATCCTTTTCTGGAAAAGAAAAATGAAAGAAGACAGGGTTTGACTCCTACCTCTGAGTGAGTGTTGTGTGGCTTTGAGTGAGTTATGGAAGCTCTGTAGGCCTAAAGTCTTTTCCTTTTTGAATTAGTTGGTAGGAACTTCTGCATCTCCGGTTGTAATAGTAAGAGGTTGTAATAGTAGCGCTTTTGAGATTTCAATTTATTGAAGAAAAAACTGTTGGTGACAATTGGTATTCTCTTATCTATTCCTGATCTATCCAGTGAAATCTTGCACAGTTTTCCTGGTTGCTCTGGCCTGTTTCTAAGTATTCCCATTCTATTCTGTGGGAAATGTTGACATTTCCAGCCTGCTTTAGTCTCTTCCTTTTCAGTATGCCCTCTGGAAAAGGGCATGCTTTGTTTTCATATTTAAGAATTTAGAGGCAGCTTTCTGTTAAGATTTTACTCTTGGTCATGTGGTTGGGGTGTCGTTGCTAGTGGTTGCTGCAGTCCTCAGCTCCTCAGCCATGGTCCTTGTGTGGGTCATGTACTATGGTGCTTGAGGCTACAAGTCCAAGTATCTCCAGCTTAAGAAGAAACTGAAAGATGAGTTCCCTGGGTGCCTGGACATCTGTGGCAAGGGCACACCTCAGGTCACTGGCTTCTTTGAGGTCATGGTAGCCGGGAAGTTGGTTCACTCCAAGGAGAGAGAGGTGATGGCTACGTGGACACCGAGGTGAAGTTTTTGAGGCTGGTGGCCGCCATCAAAGCTGCCTTGGGGGCTGGGGATATGGCCTAGTGGCAAAAGTGTTTGCCTCATACATGAGGCCCTGGGTTCGATTCCCCAGTACCACATATACAGAAAATGGCCAGAAGTGGCGCTGTGGCTCGGGTGGCAGAGTGCTACCCTTGAGCAGGAAGAAGCCAGGGACAGTGCTCAGGCCCTGAGTCCAAGCCCCAGGACTGGCCAAAAAAACCCCAAAACAACAAAGCTGCCTTGGCCCAGGACTAGGGTGTCCTGAAGGGCCCTCGGCCCTGCCCCTCCCTACACGCTTGATGACAGGAAGGACTGAATTGTCCACAGACACCTCCAGGTGGGGGCAGAGATTGATGTTCCTGGGCTTTGCCACTGCGTGGGGAGAGTGAGGACCCCTGGTCACCTGTGCCCGCAGCTCCTCTCCTGCCCCCCAGCCCCATTTCCCCTACCACCCTCCCTTTCCCGCCACCCCATTTTGTCTGATGGAAGCCTATGGCTCCCTTCTCCATCTGCTACCATAAGCAACGGTTCAAGACTTCAATAAACATTCAATAAACTATGCGCTTCCAGAAAAAAAAAAGATTTTAGTCTTGTCAAAAACACCTCTAATCCTAGTATAAGAATATTATAAGGAGGGGCTAGGAATATGGCCTAGTGGTAGAGTGCTTGCCTTGCATACATGAAGCCCTGGGTTCGATTCCTCAGCACCACATATATAGAAAAGGCCAGAAGTGGCTCTGTGGCTCAAGTGGTAGAGTGCTAGCCTTGAACAAAAAGAAGCCCGGGACAAGGCTCAGGCCCCGATTTCAAGCCCCAGGTCTGGCAAAAAATAAGAAAAAAAATAAGGAATTTGTAACAATAATTGCTTGCTAATTTGGACCTTAAACATTTGTTGATAGGATTCAGGGAATTTTAACTCCCAGGAATAAATAATAATGGTATTTAGGGTATATAATGGAGTATATAATGGAGTTTACTTTAACATTTAAGGGTTTTGTATTTTTGCTTTGGTCTAGTCCTGAGGCTTGAACTTAGGGCCTGGGGGCTAAGCTTTTGTGTTCAAGGCTAGTACTCTACCACTTGAGCCACAGGTCCACTTCTAGCTTTTTTGGTGTTCAATTAGAGGTAAGAGTCTCAAGGACTTTCATGGTGACTTTAAACTCCTTTTTTTTGCCAGTCCTGGGCCTTGGACTCAGGGCCTGAGCACTGTCCCTTCTCTTTGCTCAAGGCTAGCACTCTACCACTTGAGCCACAGCGCCACTTCTGGCTGTTTTCTATATATGTGGTGTTGGGGAATCAAACTCAGGGCTTCATGTATATGAGGCATCCATTCTTGCCACTAAGCCATATTCCCAGCCCCACCTTTTTTCTTTTTTGACAGGCCTGGGGCTTGGGACTCAGGGCCTCAGCACTGTCCCTGAGCTTCTTTTTTTTTTTTTTTTTGCATGTTAGGCAAGCACTCTACCACTAAGCCACATTCCCAGCCCATGATTTCAAACTCTTTTTTTGGCCAGTCCTGGGCCTTGGACTCAGGGCCTGAGCACTGTCCCTGGCTTCTTCCCGCTCAAGGCTAGCACTCTGCCACTTGAGCCACAGCACTGCTTCTGGCCGTTTTCTGTATATGTGGTGCTGGGGAATTGAACCTAGGGCCTCGTGTATCCGAGGCAGGCACTCTTGCCACTCGGCTATATCCCCAGCCCCGATTTCAAACTCTTGATCCTCAGATCTCAGCCTTCTCTTGATCCTCAGATCTCAGCCTTCTGAGTAGCTAGGATTACAGGTGTGAGCCACTGGTGCCCAGCTCTAAATTCTTTTTTTTTTTTTTTTGGCCAGTCCTGGGGCTTGGACTCAGGGCCTGAGCACTGTCCCTGGCTTTTTTTTGCTCAAGGCTAGCGCTCTGCCACTTGAACCGCAGCGCCACTTCTGGCCATTTTCTGTATATGTGGTGCTGGGGAATTGAACCCAGGGCCTCATGTATACGAGGCAAGCACTCTTGCCACTAGGCCATATCCCCAGTCCCCAGCTCTAAATTCTTAACGTTTAAGTCTGTTTCTATCTATCTCATCATAGATAAATGTCCTTACTAATATATATATGAATTTTCCATCAACATTTGAGTTTTAAGTATCCATGTTTACAAATGTGTGTAAGTTTGAATATGGATATCCAGTCATCCCATGCTATATTGCTATATTGCTGTTCATTACTGCGACTTCAAATGAAACACAGTATGGTAAGCGACAACTGTATGAAGCTGCTACTTCACAGATTTTCACCTATCACAGGGGTCTCTGGAACATAGCTCCAGCAGTAGGTGAGAGATCACTGTAAAGACATTTGTGCACCCATACATCAGTATGTAAGTAAGTGGATTCAGGGCCAGGGGCCTATGGCTCATGCTTGTAATGCTTGCTACTCAGGATGATAGTCGATGTTTGAAGTTAGCCTGGGTATGAGACTTATTTATCTACAATTAACCTCCAAAAAGCAGGAAGTGGAAATGTGCCTCAAGTGGTGGAGCACTAGCTTTGGGCAAAAAATCCAAAAACAAAACTTAGGGACACCCTCTAGGCCCTGAGTTCATGCCCTAGGACTGGCACAAAAATAATAAAAATAAAGACATAAATGGCTCAGGCGGTTAAAGGTATAGAAAACAATAAAGAAATAGATTGTCAGGAAATAACTAGTGTAATCATAAAAAAAACTATACCTTCATATTTTTTGAATCACTTGCTAAGCTTTCATTTACAAGCAGATATTATCAGAGAAAAAAAATGTAGACAGTGTTTTCAAATGTTATTACGAGGTTTACAGATTAATATTTTGAGCACACATAAATTATAAGTTATTTCCTTTTGCAAACCAGTTTTATCATTTTTAAGGTCAGTTACTGATACAAGTTTAAATTCTGGGTATGTAGCAATTTGGCATAGTTAAAAAATTTTAACCACACGAATTTCACATTGAGCATACTGGATTTGTAGCTTTTTTTTCTTTTTTTTGCCAGTCCTGGGGCTTGGACTTGGCCTGAGCACTGTCCCTGGCTTCTTTTTGCTCAAGGCTAGCACTCTGCCGCTTGAGCCACAATACCACTTCTGGCCTTTTCTATATATGTGGTGCTGAGGAATTGAATCCAGGGCTTCATGTATATGAGGCAAGCACTCCACCACTAGGTCATCATATTCCTGGCCCCCGTAGCTTCTTTTTTTTCCCTCAAGGCTAGCACTCTACCTTTTGAGCCACAACCTCAGGCATTTTATGTTTATGTTTTTTTAAATGGGATGTCACTGTGTTGTTTACACTAGTCTCAAATTTGTGGGTTTGCATATTCCTACCTCAGCCTCCCAAGTAGCTAGGAGTATAGACAGATGTATGTACTATACCTGGCTGATATGAATATTCCTATGGTCCCTTCCTTCCCTCCTTTCTCTTTTCCTCCCTTCTTCTCACCTTCCTTCCCTTCCTCTCTTCCTCCTTTTTTCCCTTTATTAAACCTAGGGCCTTGAATGTGCTCAACCTCCAAACTGTTTCTCCAACTCTATAGTATTTGTTATGTACTACCAAATTGCATCCCAGAGGGTTGTAGCAGTTAATTCTAGAACTTGTAATGTATAACTAAACTACCATTTAGTGTAATAAAACTACTGTTTTGTTTTTAGGTGAATGTTCATTTTAGTTTTATTTAACTTCATGATTAGTTACGGTAGTATTTTACCCTCCATATCATTAGTCAAACCCAAGACTTTTCATATGCTAGACATGTTCTCTGCCAAAGACTAAGCTATAGCCCTCATTTGGGAATTATGTTTTTCCTTGACCTCAACTTAGTTTAAAAAATTGTACAGAATCTGGGCTGGGAATGTGGCTTAGTGGTAGATTGCTTGCCTGGCGTGCATGAAACCCTGGGTTTGATTCCTCAGTACCACATAAACAGAAAAAAGCCAGAAGTGGCGCTGTGGCTCAAGTGGTAGAGTGCTAGCCTTGAGCAAAAGAAGCTCAGGGACAGGGCCCAAGCCCTAACTAAGTTCAAGCCCCAGGACTAGCAAAAAGAAAAAGAAAAAATGTATAGAATTTGTAAGTCACCTTTTAAATAACAATGAAAAAACTGTGCAGAAGCCATTGCTGGTGGCTCATTTCTGTAATCCTAACTACTCAGGAGGCTGAGATCCGAGGGGCATGGTTCAAAAACCAGCCCACACAAGGAAAGTCTGTGAGACTTCTTTTTCTTTTCTTTTTTTTTGTTAAGTCATGGAGTTTGAACTCAGGGCCTAGGCATTGTCCCTGAACTCTAGCTCAAGGCTGGCAGTCTACCAATTTGAGCCACAGCTCTACTTCCAGTTTTCTGGTGTTTAATTAAGGAGTCTCAGGGATTTTCCTGTCTGGTCCGGCTTTTAACAGTGACCCTCAGATATCAGCTTCCTGAGTAGCTAGGATTATAGATATGAGCCACCAGCCCCCCACTGAGAGACTCTTATCTCCAATTAACCATCAAAAAACTGGAAGTGGCGCTGTGGATCAAAGTGGTAGACTGCTAGCCTTAAGTGAAAAATCTCAAGGACAGTGCCCAAGCCCTGAGTTCAAGACCCATAACTAACAGAAAAAAAAAAGTTGTATAGCAGGCTGGACAACTGGTGACTCACATTTGTAAACGTAGCTATTCGGGAGGGTTACACCTAAAGGATTGTGATTTGAAAGCTTCATAGGCAGAAAAGTCTGAGACTTCACCTTCAAATGACCAGCAAAATGTTAGACTGAAGGCATGGCTAACATGGTAAAGTGCCATCTGTGATTCAGAGCATAAAGCTCTGAGTTCAAGTTCCAGTAACAGCACAGTAAATTGTAGAGATACTTGTTGGGGGAGGGGCAGGGAGAACAGTAGAGACCAGGTATGCAAAATAACAAACTTCTTTTCAGATGGTATCTCTACATGCTTGGATCCAAGACTTTACATTATGTATCTAAAACCAGACAGTTACTAAACAAACATAAAAAGGTCTAGGATAGACCTATCAGAGGCTCACAATAGCTCAACAGCTATTTACATATGATTATAAGACGAGGCTAAGCAAAATGAACTCCAAGAGAAAGAAACAGGAGGATTTTGTTGTTGTCGTTATGTTTAATATACTAGGTGAATTTCCTTTGGTGTACCCCATGTGGTTACTGTAAATGTTTTTGATAAACTGGATATTGTATATATGCTTACCTGAACTAGGGAAGGGAAAGAAAAATGAGGGAGGGTGTAACAGAGATAACAAGAAATGTACTCACTACCTTATTATGTAACTGTACCCCCTCTGTATATCATCTTGTCAATAAAATTTAATTTAAAAAAATAAATAAATTGTAGAAATACTACTGGCAATTTTAAGTATTCTGATTTTTTGAGACTTGGAATTTATCATTCTATACACTAGTGCTTGATCATTAGTCATCTTTTTTTTTCAGATTTTTTTTTATTGTTGTTTTTGGGGTGACATACCAGTGGGGTTACCTTTACATACATCAGATAAGTTCATTTCTTTCATTTTGCTTAGTATCAGCTGTTACCCCATTCTCTCTTATTCCCTCCTTCCCATCTCTCTCTGCCCATGAGTTACTTGGTTCACTTTCATCAATGTCCAGTGCAGCTGTTAGACACTGATGCTGCACATTTTCATCCCACTTTCCACTGATTCTGTGTCTCCCTCACCGCCCCTCAGATGTGCACATGTATACATCATGAATGAGGTAGACTTTTTTTTCAACTTTTTTTTTGGTGTGTGTCTTTCTTTCTTTTTTGATGCTCAACATGGCTATATTTTTCTTAAAGTCCAGTTGTGGTTTTTTGTTTTGGAGTGTGTGTGTGTGTGTGTGTGTGTGTGCGCGCGCGTGTGCGTGCGTGCATGCGTGTGTTGGTCCTGGGGCTTGAATTTCAGGCCTGTACTCTGTCCTTGAGCTTTTGTGCTCAAGGCTACTACTCTACTTCTCAAGTACTACCTCAGCTTTTTGGTGGTTGATTAGAGATAAAAGTTTCACAGGGGCTGGGAATATGGCCTAGTGACAAGAGGGCTTACCTTGTATACATGAAGCCCTGGGTTCAATTCCTCAGCACCACATATATAGAAAGTGGCCAGAAGTGGTGCTGTGGCTCAAGAGGTAGAGTGCTAGCCTTGAGGGAAAAGAAGCCAGGGACAGTGCTCAAGCTCTGAGTTTAAGGCCCAGAACTGGCAAAAAAAATGAATAAATAAAATAAAATGTGGTCTTTGTATGGGGTGGTGGGGGGAGCTACTTAAAAAAAAAAAAGTTTGGGGCTGGGGATATGGCCTAGTGGCAAGAGTGCTTGCCTTGTATACATGAGGCCCTGGGCTCGATTCCCTAGTACCACATATACAGAAAACGGCCAGAAGTGGGCCTGTGGCTCAAGTGGCAGAGTGCTAGCCTTGAGCAAAAAAGAAGCCAGGGACAGTGCTCAGGCCCTGAGTTCAAGGCCCAGGACTGGCCAAAAAAAAAAAAAGTTTCACAGACTTTTCCTGCCAGAGCTGTCTTTGAACTGCAATCCTTAGATCTCAGTCTCTTGAGTAGCTTGGATTACAGGCATGAGCTACCAGCATCCCTGCTCACTTGTGTTCTTTTAAACTTTTGGCCTACTTCTGTTGTATTTAGTTAGTGGTTGAAATTTTACTAGCTGTTGGTAAAGTAAGTAGCAGGTAAGGTCATTTTATATAAAACATACAATAATGTTTTAAGTAAATATGAGAGCTGCTGCTGTTTTATTTAGTGTATGACTTGTTTCCTTCTCAAATTCATGTTTAATTTTCTCATTTTGTGTTAAAATCACTATTTAAATTTTTTTTTTCTTTTAGTACTGGGCTTTGAAGTCAAAAAGCCTTGCAACTTGTCAGTCACACTACTGCTTGACCCATACTCCCAGGGAAAGTACTTTGAAATATTTACTATTTAGCAATGTTGTGTTACAAAAAAGCAAAACCTTTTGACTCTTATCTTCAATTAACCACCAAAACACCGGAAGTGGAACTGTGGCTCAGGTGGTAGAACACTAGTTAGCCTTGAATGGAAAAAGCTAAGGGACAGTGGCTAGGCCCTGACTTGTAGCCCCAGTAGCAGAACACACCCAAAATAGTCCAGTACTTTGTTCAGTGAGTGCCGAAAATTTTCCAGCTTTCTTTCTTTTTCTGGTCCTGAGGCTTGAACTCTGGACCTGGGTACTGTCCCTGAGCTCCTTTTGCTCAAGGCTAGCACTCTACCACTTGAGCCACAGCACCGCTTCCAGCTTTTTCTTTGATTTAATTAGAAATAAAAGTCTCACAGTCTTTCCTGCCCAGGCTGGCTTCGAACCGTGATCCTCAGCTTCCTGAGTAGCTAGGATTGCAGGTATGAGCCACCTGCGCCCAGCTACTATCCCAGCTTTCTTTCTTTTTTTGCCAGTCCTGGGGCTTGAACTCAGGGCCTGACCACTGTTCCTGGCTTCTTTTTGCTCAAGGCTAGCACTCTACCACTTGAGCCTCAGCGCCACTTCCGGCCTTTTCTGTTTATGTGGTGCTGAGGAATGGAACCCTGGGCTTCATGCATGCTAGGCAAGCTCTCTACCACTAGGCCACATTCCCAGGCCCTATCCCAGCTTTCTTTTTTCTTTTCTTTTCTTTTTTGCCAGTCCTGGGCCTTAAACTCAGGGCCTGAGCAGTGTCCCTGTCTTCTTTTTGCTCAAGGCTAGCACTGCCACTTGAGCCACAGTGCCATATCTGGCTGTTTTTTATATATGTGGTGCTGAGGAATCGAACCCAGGGCTTCATTATACGAGGCAAGCACTCTTGCCACTAGCCCATATTTCCAGCCTCTCTCAGCTTTCTTATCAAGTAAAAGTTTGATTATAGAAACTAAAGATCTCTTTGCGGGATGTAACTATCTTAATTGGCAGTTATTTCCTCTCAGAGGCTTGATGAAATTATGATGAGTTTGCCTATGTAAAGAACTTGGCATTCTTCTCTTGCAGCTTTCAGTGTTCTTACCTTGTTCTCTTATTCTTGTACTTTGAAAATAATAAAGGTCAGGGCTGGGGATATGGTCTAGTGGCAAGAGTGCTTGCCACGTATACATGATGCTCTAGGTTCAATTCCTCAGCACCACATATATAGAAAATGGCTAGAAGTGGTGCTGTGGCTCAAGTGGCAGAGTGCTAGCCTTGAGCAAAAAGAAGCCAGGGACAGTGCTCAGGCCCTGAGTCCAAGCCAAAAAAAAAGAAAAGAAAAAATAAAGGTCAGAGAACAAAGGAAAAAAAAAGGGAACTAAATTGGTGCTAAATGCCAGTGGTTCACACTTAGCTACTCAGAAGGCTGAGTTCTAAGGATTACAGTTTTTTTTTTTTTTTTGCCAGTCCTGGGGCTTGGACTCAGGGCCTGAGCACTGTCCCTGGCTTCTTTTTGCTCAAGGCTAGCATTCTGCCACTTGAGCCACAGCGCCACTTCTGGCCATTTTCTGTATATGTGGTGCTGGGGAATCGAACCCAGGGCCTCATGTATATGAGGCAGGCACTCTTGCCACTAGGCCATATCCCCAGCCCATAAGGATTACAGTTTGAAGCTAGGGCAGGCAGATAAATCTCAGAGACTCATCTCTTACCAGTAAAAAGCTGGAAATAGAGGTGTGACTCAAGTTGTAGAGCACCTACCTTGAGCAAAATTAAGCAAGAGCTCAAGTCTCAGTACCAGCACGCGCACGCACACACATGCTAAGTAAACTGAATAGCCTGTAGCATCATAGGCAGAGTATCCAAAAACTTCTGCTTTTAGGGAATACTGGACTGATGAATAGCCAGTCACTTTTATAGATTCATCATTCATATGACAAAGTTGTAATTAATAGGGAATTAATAGTAAATTCATAGATTTAGGTCATTATTAACTATAAGTTTAGTAGAACCATTAAACTATATGTTTAATAAGACCATTATGAGATGATGTAATACATTATTTTTTATAGCTGAAAAGAATACCTAAATATTATACTTACACTGTTTTTTTCCTTCCTTCTAGATTAGTCAAGTAAAATCAAGCTGGGTAATCATGGCAGAAGGTGGATTCGATCCCTGTGAATGTGTTTGCTCTCATGAACATGCGATGAGAAGGCTGATCAATCTGGTGAGATGAATAGGACAGTCCTATTCAGAACTGATTTGTATTCTGTCCTGTTTTTGTGAGAATATTAGCTATTGGAAAGTTTTCAGTAGTCACTAAACAATATTGTATAGAATTCCACAGTAGATTAAGGCATAATGGTGAAAATGTTTGCCACCAATTTTCTGATTAGAGATGAGACTATATTACTATCTTAATTTATGTAGATTTATGTTGATGAATTTTTCATCATAGGTAGGTGACACATTCATGTATAGTGTTTTCTGTTCTGCATTGGTATAAATAGTTGTGGGCTTGTTTGCCTGTTGAGCTGCTGAATTCATAATTCCTGTTATGATAATGGTTCAGTCTTTTTCAAACATGTAACATGACACTAAGAAGCTCTATATAAAGTATTTCCAAATAAAAGTATTATTTGACAGGTAGATTTTTTTTTTTTTTTGCCAGTCCTGTGGCTTGAACTCAGGGCCTGGGCATTGTCCCTAACCTTTTTTTGCTCGAGGCTAGCACTCTACCATTTGAGCCACAGTGCCACTTCCAGCTTTTTTTTTCTGTTTGTGGTACAGAGGAGTTGAACCCAGTGCTAAATTTATGCATGCTAAGCAAGCACTCTACTACCTGGCCACATTTCCAGCCAACAGGTAGACTTTTGATTATCATGTTTGGATCATCTCCTTCACTCAATTAAAGTAGGATTTGAATTAGAAGGTTTTTTTTTCAGACTTCGTTTGAGTTCCTATATGAGAGTGTTTTAAATTATACAGCGTGCTTCTTATTATAGGAGAAATGTGAACATTATTACCAATACTTTTTTTTGTAGTGATGGGGATCAAACATATGGCTTCATGTATGCTAAGCCTACCCTTTACCATGAAGCTGAATTCCCAGGCCCTCAAGTTTATGTTTGTGGGGTACCAGTGGCTCATACCTATAATCTTAGCTACTCAGGAAGCTGAGATCTGAACATCTAGGTTTAAAGGCATCCCAGGAAATCCTATCTTTAGCCACCAAAATACTGAAAGTGTAGAAGTGTAGCTTGAGTGATAGAGCCCTATAGTCTTGAGCAGAAAACACTTAAGGAACAGAACCCAGGCCTAGAGTTCAAACAATTCAGCTGTGATGTATGTTCCCAGAGGTGCAGTTCTAAATTAGGATTACTGTTTGTCTTTTGTATTATTATTATATTTAAAAATAGCATCGTGACTGGGCACTGGTGGCTTATAACTATAATCTTTGCTTACTCAGGAGGCTGAGATCTAAGGATTGTGATTTGGAGTTAGCCCAGGCAGGAAAGTCTATGAGAGTCTTACCTCCAAATAACCACTAGAAAACAGGAAGTGGTGCTGTGGCTCAAAAGTGGTAGATTGCCAGCCTTGAACTTATTCAGGCCCTGAGTTCAAGCTGCATGAGTGACAAAAAATAAAGTAAAATAGCATCATACATTTTTCTACTCTGTGTGCGTGTGCATATCTGTGTGTGTGTGTGTGTATGTGTATGTGTGTATGTGTATGTGTGTGTGTGTTGATCCTGGGGTTGGAACTCAGGGCCCAGGCCCCTGTCCCTGAGCTTTTGTTCTCAAGGCTAACACTCTACCACTTAAGTGAAAGCTCCACTTCTGTCTTTTTGGTGGTTAGAAATATGAGTCCCAGGGACTTCTTTGTCCAGATAAGCTTTGAACTAAGAGCCTTAGATCTCAGCCTCCTGAGTAACTAGGATTACAGGTGAGAGACACTGACACCCAGCTTTCAAATTTCTTTTTATTACTGTCTCATTATGGTATATATAAGTGTTAGGCCAAACAATATGAACTTGTTTTTCATTAATTTTATTGCCTGTTTGCAATATGGCATGTAAAGCTAATGACTATGTTTTGTGATAGGAGTGCTTAAAGTTGTATATTGTAACCATATTCAAGTTCAAGGCTGATAGACTGCAATGCAAGGGTTGTCCATTTTGAGGTGCTCGTGACAAAGCTTTACTCCCTCTCTTGGCATGTCTCTTTCCTGTGGTGTAATTCTATCATTGAATTGCACCACAAGTATTGGATTATTCTTAATGCAATTGTATTTTGCCAGGTGCATGTATGCTTCTGTTTAGGAATATTTAGCACCATTTAAAAAATGGAGATGTTATCTCAAATCATGAACATTTTTCTTTCCTAATCTAATTCTTTAAGGCTTTAATTCTTGGTAAGTATTGTCTAAAAGGACTCAAAGAGGTATATAAGAACAGATATGCTATGAGTCCCTTTCAGTCTGACAACATGGCCTGAGTGTTAGAACTCTTGCTTAACATATGCAAAGAAATGGGTTCTCCATACTTCAAAAACAAAACTACGATCAGATTTCTTTGTCATGTTCCACATAATTTTGCTTTAAGTATGAGAATCTGCCCATTGATAAATATGGAATTTTAGAGAAGTAGTAGTGGAACACTGTAATGCCACTACTGACCCCCAATCTAATTATGAAACATTCTTTTGTCTTTTAGCTGGTCTTGTGTTTTTTTAGAAAATGAAGATGGAAGAATCAGATATTTCCTTAAAAAACTACTTGCCTGGCTTATATCCATGAAAAAAGGCTGGAGAGACCTTTTCTTTAAAACTTTTTATTTTAAGGAGTTGTACAAAGGGATTTCAATCCCACAAATCAGATTTTGGAGTACAATGTAGATCTTGATCAGTGTCACTCCTTCCATTGTTCTCCCTTTCCCTATCCTATACCCTCAAGTTACATAGTTCAACTTTTATCTAATGTACACTAAATGTAATGACAGTATTTGTACACCTTTCTCTCCTCCATTAGTGTGCTCCCTTCTCCTATTCCCCCCCACAAAAAACTCCCCCCACCCTAACTAAACATACTTGGTTGGCTTCCTGGTATTGATTTTGTTAAATGGCTAGTTTGTTCTAGTTCCATTGAAATAATTGCAGAATCAGTTATGTTTTTCTCTCACTTATAACTACTTTGTCTTGATACTATTCTCTTTGACTGGGGTGATAGAGTTTTTTTCATTGATAAGCATTCCAATGGCCAAGATGGAATACAGAAACACGGATAGATTTAGAAATGTGAGCATGAATTGCGCTTGTGTTTTTTTTCTCTTGTAAGCTAAGATTTAGAATGTACAGATAATCCTCTTTTTTTCTCATTTCTTTAAACTTGCTGAGCTGTATATTTTAGCTCTTAATCTAAACAGTGTAACTAAAACTTCTGTATTTTCTGGCATTATTGGGGATTAAACTAAGGATTTAATGGTTATGAGGCTCTTCCACTCCAGTCACACTTGCAGCCCCATCTTTTCCTTTTAAGTGTGTTTTTTGCTTTTAGCTTTTGCTTTTGCTGGCCTCAGACTGAGATCTTTTGTCTCTGCCTCCCAAATAGTTTGGATTACAGATGGGAACCACATTCCTGACCCTGAAACTTCTGAGTCTTTAATTTGCCAGAGTTTGGTAGACTCACGATCAGAGTCTTCCTTATAGGCCTAGAGACCCTACAAATTGTGAGTGATGTCTACTATATCTAAATAAGTCAAGTAAGACCCATTGGTCTTTCCCTGGGGGGAAAAATGTGTAGCTAAAGTTTCCTCATAGCCGCTACCCAGCCAACATGGTTTTTTTTTTTTTTTATGTTGAACATGAGGGCTTTTATTTTTTTTTAATTGCTTAAGTTGATAGGTATATTTTAAATTGTTTGAAAACGTTTATTATGTAAATAGTAAATGAATATGTTCTTTAAAAAAGAACAATACATTAGTTGAGACCATGGCTCAAATGCTAGTATTTGTAATGCATGTATACAAAGCCATGGGTTCAGCCTCTAGTATAAGCTAAAAAGAAGAAAAAAAGTTAATACATTAAGAGAAAGATGAAAGCAAGGAGCCAGTGGCTCAATGCCTATAATCCTAGTTACTCAGTAGGCTGAGATCTGAGGATTGTAGCTCAGAGTCAGCCCAGACAGGAAAGCCCCTGGGACTCTAACCACCAAAAATCCAGAAGTCGAACTGTTGCTCAAGTGGTAGAGTGCTAGCCTTGAGCACAAGTTCAGGGACAGCTCCTAAACCCTGAGTTCAAGCCCCAAGACCTACATGTGCAAACTCCCCCCCCCCCCGCCCCTGCAAAGTAAGATTAGGCTGTAATCCTGGTTATTCTGATGGCTGAAATCTGGAGGATTGCTATTTGAGGGCAGCTTGGATGGAAAAAAAATCTGTGAGACTCCATCTCTAAAATAACCAGCAAGACCCATCAATTTCATGTCAGACCAGATGACGTCTGCTCAAAGTCTTGAGATCACCAAAGTCTTAGGGTCAGGCTAGCTTGGAACCTTGCATTGTTGCAAGGACAGCCCAAGCTAAGATATTCCTACAACTTGAGTATTTTTGTTTTCATGTCACTTTAGCAAATCAGAGTCAAGTTTCTTTTTCATATTGTTACAGTTTTTGGATTTTGTCTTTTCTTCTTTGTTTTTTTTTTTTTTTTTTGGCCAGTCCTGGGCTTGGACTCAGGGCCTGAGCACTGTCCCTGGCTTCTTTTTGCTCAAGGCTAGCACTCTGCCACTTGAGCCACAGCGCCACTTCTGACCATTTTCTGTATATGTGGTGCTGGGGAATTGAACCCAGGGCCTCATGTACACGAGGCAAGCACTCTTGCCACTAGGCCATATCCCCAGCCCCTTTTCTTCTTTGTTGTGAAGCTCTAGGGATAAACTCAGGGCCTCTCAAGCTGGAGAAGAGCTCCACCATTGAGCTCTATTCATAACCCTGCACTTCCTTTTTCTTTTTCTTTTTTTCTTTCTTTTTTTTTTTTTTTTTTGGTGCTGGTCCTAGGGCTTGAACTCAAGGCTTGGGCACTGCTCCTAAGCTTCTTTTGCTTAAGCCTAGCACTCTGCCTGTTGAGCCACAATTCCATTTCTGGCTTTCTGGTCATTCAAGGTAAGAGTCTTCCTGGGCTGGCTTTGAACTGCAGTCCTCAAATCTCACCTTCCTGAGTAGCTAGAATTATAGGCATTAGCCACCAGTTACCAGCCTACACTTTCTTCCAGTAATGCAAGTTGGATTTGTAGCTCAGTGGTAGACCACTTGCCTAGCATGTATAGGGCTCTAGATTCCATCTTCAACACCACAGGAAAAAAATGTATATAATATGTGAATATGTAGATTAGGAAAGCTTGATGTACTATACAAATATTAAATTGTTAGCATCTACTTTTTCTGTTGCCCTCTCCTTACCCATATCATTTTACTGCTATTTTCGTATGTATTATAAGAGTTTACATTAAGTTTATTAGCCTTAAGTGTGTATGTAGCCCTAAGTCACGAATATGATCTCTCTTTTGTGACCTCTTGAATAGCTATAAACTTCATGTAATACTTGGTTCAATAAAATAATAACAATAAAATAAGCCGGGCACCAGTGGCTCATGCCTGTAATCCTAGCTACTCAGGAGCCTGAGTGCTGAGGATCATGGTTCAAAGCCAGCACATGCCAGAAAGTCAGTGAAGTCAGTGAGATTCTTTTTTTTTTTTTTTTTTTTTTTGTGTCTTGAACTCAGGGCCTGGGCACTGTACCTGAGCTTCTTTTGCTCATGGCTAGCACTCCACCACTTTGAGCCACAGTGCTTCTTCTAGCCTTTTCTGGTACTGAGGAATCGAACCCAAGGCTTCATGCATGCTAGGCAAGCACCCTACCACGGAGCCACATTCCCAGCCCCGTCAGTGAGATTCTTATATCCAATTAATCACAGAAAAAGCTGGAAGTGTCACTATGGCTCAACTGGTAGAGCACTAGCCTTGCACAAAAAGGAGACAGAGACAGCACTTAGGCCCAGAGTTTAAGCCCCAGGGACAGCAAAAGAATAATAGTTACTATTATACTGAAATTCAGAAGGCATTTTGTAGAGTTGGGGAAAGTATATGAAAAAGTCTGAAGTAGTTGATGTACTTCCACATCATTTAGCAGAGATAGCCCATTCTGTTAGTGTTATAACATTTCAAATGTTTTAAAAAAGGATTGGCACCAGCTGGGCACACGTGCCTCACGCCTGTAATCCTAGCTACTCAGGAGGCTGAGATCTGAGAATCCCTGTTCCAAGCCAGAACTGGCAAGAAAGTGTGTGAGAGAAGTGGTATAGTCCAAGTGATAGAGCACTGGCTGTGAGCACAAAGAAGCTCAGGGACAGCACCCAGGCCCTGAGTTCAAGCCCCAGGAATGGGGGGGAAAAAAAGAAAAAGGCTTGGCACCAGTGGCTCATGCTCAGGAAGCTGAGAGCTGAGCATCTTGGTTCAAAGTGAACCTGGGCAGACGAATCCGAGATTCTCATCTCTAACCAACCAGCAAAAGACTGGATGTGGAGGTATGACTCAAGTAGTAGAACACCAGCCTTGAGAGTAAAAGTTAAGCTCAAGCCCTGAGTTCAAATGCAGTACCAGCACTAAAAAAAATTAAAAATGTTTTGTTTTCTTTTTTGTGGGGGGCCTGGTTCTTGAACTAAGGGTCTGGGTGCTGTTGCTGAGCTTTTTTTGGTTATTGTTGTTCAAGGCTAGTAACCTACCACTTGATCTGTATATCTCCACTTCCAGCTTTTTGTGGTTAATAATTGGAGTCTCAGGCAGGGCTTTTCCTGCCTGGGCTGGCTTTGAACTGCAATCCTCAGATCTCAATCTCCTGAGTAGCTAGGATTACAGGCATGAGCCACTGGTGCCTGGCTTTAAAAACAAGTTATAGAAATATTTAAAATTGCCTCTAACCTGATTGTTTGTAGCCATGAAGCTTAAATCGTTTTTGTTTTAGGAAATTATTTTGTGGTACTAGTCAGTTAGAACTAAATATGACCAGAAAGAAGTTTTCTAGTGGTTAATTAGAGATGAGAGTCTCACAAACTTTCCTGCCCCAGCTGGGTTTGAACTGCAATCTTCATATGTCAGTCTCCTAAGTAGCTAATATTACAGGTGTGAGCTACTAGCACCAGATGTAGAATTTCTCTTTGTAGCCCAGGCTAGCCTGGAACTTGCTGTGTAGCTCAGGCTTGTCTTGGAATTTTAGATTTTCTTCCTCCAACTCTTTTTTTTTTGCCAGTCCTGGGGCTTGAACTCAGGGCCTGAGCACTGTTCCTGGATTCTTTTTGCTCAGTGCTAGCACTCTACCACTTGAGCCACATTGCCACTCACTTCTGGCTTTTTCTGTATATGTAGTGCTGAGGAATCAAACCCAAGGCTTTCATATATGCAAGGCAAGGCATGCACTCTACTACTAGGCCATATTCCCAGCCCCATGTTTGTTTATTTTTGGTTCCAGTCTTGGGACTTGAACTCAGGGCCGAGGGACTGACCCTGAGGTTTTTTTTTTTTTTTTCCTTTCTTTTTTGCAAGCAGGTCTTTTGGGTTTTTGGTGGTTAATTGGAGAAGTCTCATGAACTTGCCTGTCTAGGCAGGCTTTGAACTGAAATCCTCAGATCTTAGTCTCTGTATTATATAGAATTACAGATGTGCGCCACCAGCACCTGTCCTCCGATTTTTATTAGGGCCCCATGCAATTGTTAAGCACACATTCTGCCCCTGCCCTGACCAACCTCTTCAGCCAAAAAAACCCTTTATAATGATTGCTGTTAATTCTGCTTAAACCCAAAGGTAACTTTTATTTTTTTCCTTCACTTCAGTTGCGGCAATCCCAGTCCTACTGCACAGACACAGAATGTCTTCAGGAATGTAAGTATCAAGGTGAAGGAAAAATTGGGGAGTACCTGTAGTGTGTGGAAGAGGATCACAAAGTCCAGGCCATCCTGTGCTACATATCAAGACTCTGTCTTGGGCTGGGAGTATTGTTCAGCTGGTTAAATGCCTGCCAAACAACCATGAGGCCTTGAGTTCAAACCTCAGTGCTACCCTAATAATGAATAAGCTAATGAATGAATTAATAAGGAGAGAGAGGAGAAATTCCAAACCATTAAAAGATGACCATCCAGGTACTGGTGGCTTATGCCTGTAATAATAGTTACTCAGGAAGCTAAGATCTGGAGATCACAGTTCAAAGCCAGCGGGATCAGGAATGTCTGTGAGACTTTTCTCTCCAGTGAACTATCAGGAACTGTGAATGTGGCTTAGTGGTAGAATGCTTGACTAGCATGCATGAAGCCCTGGGTTCTATTCCTCAGTACCACATAAACAGAAAAAGCCAGAAGTGGCACTGTGGCTCAAGTGGTAGAGTGCGAGCCTTGAGCAAAAGAAGGTCAGGAACAGTGCCCAGGCCCTGAGTTCATGCCCCATGACTGACAGAAAAATGAATAAAGCCAGGTACTTCTGGCTCACACCTGTAATCCTAGCTACTCAAGAGGCTGATATCTGAGGCTCACAGTTCAAAGTCAGCCTGGGCAGAAACCACTCAGAAAACCTGCAATGGTGCTGTGGCTCAAATGGTAAAGCACTAGACTTGAGCTGAAAATTTCAGCTCAGGGACAGCACCCAGGCCCAGAGTTCAAGCCCCATGACTGACAAAATTATAAAATAAATAAAAAATGACTAGTGTTCACACTGTTCCTGCAATACTTTTTTCTCAGGAGGCTCAGATCTGGAGATTGCTGCTGGAAGCCATACCCCAATAAACTGTTCAGAAAAGGCTGGCAGTGGCACTGTGGCTCAGAGGTGGTAGAGCACTAAACTTGCACCCAAGAAGCTCAAGGACAGCACCCAGGCCCTCAGTTCAAACCACTAGACCAGCAAAAAAAGAAAAAAAAATGAAAAACTTGTTCTGTCCCAGAAAACCAAAACCAAATGGTAACTAATCCAGAAGACTGAGATCAGGCCTTCCTGGGGAAAAATTTCAAAGACTGTCTCCACTGAGGAAAGCTGAATATAGTGACCTTTGATCCTGTTGACTCAGCAAAGCAGCCTGGATAGAAAGTGGGACTCTTATCTTTAAAATAATAAAAAACTGGGCTGGAGGTGTTTCTCAGCTGTTTTGAGCCAGCCTAACAAGTTTGAACTGCAGTACCACCCAAAGAACTATGTGAACAGTGACAGAACTCTTGTTGCCTAGCAAAAAAGTACACTTTTTTTTTGTCCATCATGGGACTTGAACTCAGGGCCTGGGTGCTGTCCCTAAGCCCTTTTTCTCAAAGCTAGTGCTCTACTACTTTGAGCCACAGGGCCTCTTCCAGTTTCCCGGTGGTTAATTGGAGATAAAAGTCTTATGACCTTTTCTTGCCTGGGCTGGCTTTGAACTGTGATCCTCAGATCTCAGCCTCCTGAGTAGCTAGGATTACAGGCATGAGCCATAGTGCACTATGTATATGTGTGGGAGTGTCTGTTGGTTCTGGAGCTTGAACCCAGGGCCTAGGTACTGTCCCTGAGTTTTGAGGCTCAAAGTATCTATGGCATGAGATTTACAGAGGATGGCTGGTTTACAGAGTTCCCTGGTGCTGTTTCTAGGCTAAGAAGAGGCTAGAGTTGTCTCTAGTAAAGAATATATATCCTGGGGGCTGGGAATATGGCCTAGTGGCAAGAGTGCTTGCCTCGTATACATGAGGCCCTGGGTTCTATTCCTCAGCACCACATATACAGAAAATGGCCAGAAGTGGCGCTGTGGCTCAAGTGCTAGCCTTGAGCAAAAAAGAAGCCAGGGACAGTGCTCAGGCCCTGAGTTCATGGCCTAGGACTGGCCAAAAAAAAAAAAAAAAAAAAAAGAATATATATCCTGTTCTTAGGGAGAAAAATGTGTGTATGTGTGTTCATGGGGGTGCAGTATACAGGAAGTTTGTTTTTGTTTCCTCCTTTTTCTTCCTTTTTCAACTCCCTGCTTTTTCTCTCTCCTTCCCTTCCATCCTTGCTCCTTCCTTTCTTCTTTCCTCCTTCCTTCTTTCTTCTATTCTTGTGTTTGAACTCAGAGCATTAAACTTGCTAGGCAGGTATTCTACATCACTTGAGCCGTACCTTCAGTCCTTTTTTGCTTTAGTAAAATATCTTCTCTAAATTTTCTTTCATGAGGATAGCAGACTGAGATGCCCCTACCAGTGCCTTCTTTGCCTGCCAAGTAGATGAGATTACAGGTGTGTGGTACCACGTCCAACCCAACCTGCTATTTCTTTTCTTTTCTATTCTTTTTTGCCAATCCTGGGGCTTGAACTCAGGACCTGAGCACTGTCCTTGACTTCTTTTTGCTCAAGGCTAGCACTCTACCTGTTGAGCCATGGCACCACTTCAGCCTTTTCTGTTTATGTGGTGCTGAGGAACTGAACCCAGGGCTTCATGCATGCTAGGCAAGCACTCTACCACTAAGCCACATTCCCATCCCCTAATTTGCTATTTCTTAATTTTCCTCAGCGCAAATGTGAAAGAGGAATATTTTGAAAATGCCATGTTCTGAAATTTCTTCCATACCTTTAAAGGACTTTTGTTGTTGTTATTGTTGCTGGTCCTGGGGCTTGAATTCAGGGTCTGGGTGCTGTTGTGAGCTTTTTGCTGAAGACTAGTGCTCTACCACTTGAGCTACAGCTCCATTTCTGGTTTTGTTTGATGGTTAATTGGAAATAATAGTCATGGACTTTCCTTCCCAGATTAGCCTCAAACTGAGATCTTCACATCTCAATCCCTTGAGTAGCTAGGATGATAGGCCTGATCCACCAGCTTCTGGCCATTTAAGGACTTTTGACACATTACCAAATTGCAATCTTATTTATTTACTGTTGTTGGAGATTATACCTGGGGTCTCACACATAACAAGCAAGTGCTCTACCACTGACCTATATCTTAGATGCTAAGCTCTCCTTTATTATGTATTTGAATTTAAAACAAGACACAGTAGCATTATTAAGACTCTTTTTTTTTGGCCAGTCCTGGGCCTTGGACTCAGGGCCTGAGCTTCTTCCCGCTCAAGGCTAGCACTCTGCCACCTGAGCCACAGCGCCCCTTCTGGCCGTTTTCCATATATGTGGTGCTGGGGAATCGAACCTAGAGCTTCATGTGTCCCTGGCTTCTTCCCGCTCAAGGCTAGCACTCTGCCACCTGAGCCACAGCGCCCCTTCTGGCCGTTTTCCATATATGTGGTGCTGGGGAATCGAACCTAGAGCTTCATGTGTAGGAGGCAAGCACTCTTGTTACTAGGCCATATTCCCAGCCCTATTAAGACTCTTGACTTATTCCTTTATTTTATTTTTTTGCCAGTCCTGGGGCTTGGACTCAGGGCCTGAGCACTGTCCCTGGCTTCTTTATGCTCAAGGCTAGCACTCTACCTCTTGAGCCACAGCACCACTTCGGGCTTTTTCTGTTTATGTGGTAGTGAGGAATGGAACCCAGGGCTTCATGCATGTTACGCAAGCACTCTACCACTAAGCTACATTCCCAGCCCCTTTATTACATTTTTTAAATGAGTGATCTGGGTGTTCCCTCAACTTCTATAGGTACAGTAAATTGGAGAAGTAGTTGCTAGTACAGTGCCTTGCCTGAAGTAGAAACTGTCAGCATGAAGCCCATTATGGCACTGGGGAATTGTGCTCATGGAAGTGAAGGATGATGGTGCTTCCTCACTCCAGCTTTATGCTGCTTCTCCAGTAGCAATCATCCATCTGCTTGTGCAGGTCAAGTATTTGCCTCTGAGGGTAAAGCTGAAACCTGCTTTTCCAGTTGAAAATTATCTTATTGAACTCTACATGGGAAAACAAGTATTTATTACTTTGTGGTATTTGTGACTCTTTAGCCATCCACACCTAAAACTCTTATATACTTACTCTTATAGGTGAAATGTCACGTCTTTACCCTAAATAGAAAAGTGAGTCTTAGAAATTGATTATTCATTTAGCTATATTGGCAAGTTGATTCCCCCTCCAGAGATCTGTAAACATTGGTGAAGATGCCTTTTGAAAGCTATGATTTTATTTATTTTTTGAAATGTTAACTTTGTCCTTTCTGGCCAGTCCTGGGCTTGAACTCAGGGCCTAGCACTGTTCCTGGTTTCTTTTTGCTCAAGGCTAGCACTCTACCACTTGAGCCACAGTGCCACTTCTGGCCTTTTCTGTTTATATGGTGCTGAGGAATTGCCAGGTAAGCACTCTACCACTAGGCCACATTCCCAGCCCCTGTGCGTGTGCGTGTGCGTGTGCGTGTGAGTGTGTGTGTGTGTGTGTGTGTGTGTGTTGCAATATTGGGGCTTGAACTCGGCCTTAAGCTCTTGGTTGACTGTTTTTGCTCAAGGCTGACTATATCATTTGAGACATACCTCTGCTTCCAGCTTTTGCTAGTTCAAATTAGCTATTTCCTGCTTAATTGGAGATGAGTCTCTCAGATGTGTCTGCCTGGTTTAGCTTTGAACTCTGGTCTTCAAATCGCAGCCTCCTGAGTAGCTAGGATTATAGGCATGAGCCACTAGCACCTGGCTCACACTATCTATCCTGTGTTTTGTTTTGTTTTTTTGGCCAGTCCTGGGGCTTGGGCTCAGGGCCTGAACACTGTCCCTGGCTTCTTTTTGCTCAAGGCTAGCCCTCTGCCACTTGAGCCACAGCGCCACTTCTGGCCATTTTCTGTATATGTGGTGCTGGGAAATCGAACCCAGGGCCTCATGTGTACAGGGCAAGCACTCTTGCCACTAGGCCATATCCCCAGCCCCTATCCTGTGTTTTTGTAAAATGATTGGAGCAGATTGCTCTGGGTGATGCTATTTTAATATTTTTTTCCCAATATATATTAAAGTACTTTTAAGAAATAAGATGCATTTTATTATTTATTTATTTTTGTCAGTCATGGGGCCTGAACTCTGCGCCTGGGCACTGCCCCGAGCTCTTCAGCTCAAGACTAGTGCTCTACTACTTGAGCCACAGTGCCACTTCTGGTGTTCTGATGGTTAGTTAAGTCTCATGGACTTTCCTGCCCAGGCTGGCTTTGAACCCTGATCCTCAGAACCCAGCCTCCTGATGGGCATGAGGCACCTGCACCCAGCTTATTTTATTTTATTTTTTTGTTGGTCATGGGGCGTGAACTCCGGCCTAGGTGCTATCTCTGAGCTCTTTTGCTCAAGGCTACCACTTTACTACTTTGAACCCCAGGGCCACTTCAGTTTCCTGGAGGTTAATTGGAGACAAAAGTCTACTGGACTTTCCTGCTTGGGCTGTCTTTGAACTGTAATCATCTAGCCTCCTTAGTAGTTAGGATGAGAGGTGTGAGCCACCAGTTTCTAGTGAAAGATGTATTTTATATCTCTTTATATTTAAATGCATGTGTTGTTGTTTAAGAAAAAAATAAAAATGTAATGATTATGGGACTTACATACTTTATTATAATTAAAATAACTATACTTGAGCATACCCACAGCCCCATATATTTTATTTTGTGCATAGGGTCTTGTATTTTTACCCAGGACTAACTTTGAATCATGATCCTTTTACCTTTGCCTCACAAGTATCTAGGATTACAGGGTTGTACCACCACACCCAGCCCATTCTTATTCTCTTGCTTTCTTTATGTTTTTATTGTAATCACCGCTATGTGACCTTTCTCTGTTTAAAATGTTTGGTTTCCTAGCCCCCTATTCCCCTTAGTTTTCCATCTCTAGCAAATGTATGATTTAAACTTCTTTTGAGGTTGTAAGATATCATAAGAAATGTACACACTGCCCTACTATGTAACTGCACCCTCACCCTCTTTGCACATCACCTTGTAAAAAAATTTATGTCCAATTAATAAAAAAAATAAAATTCAAAAAAAAAAAAAAACTTCTTTTGGATAAACATACATGGAAGAATGTGGCTCATTCCTGTAATCCCAGCTCCTTTGGTGGCTAAGATCTGAGGATTACAGTTTTAACTACCTGAGGCAGAGAAGTTTGAGTTTTTTCTCCAATTCTCCAGTTAAAAAAAAAAGCCTGATGTGGATATGTATGGTTCAAGTGGTAAAGCACCAGCCTTGAGTGAAAGAGCCAGATCATAACATGACACCCTGACTTCAAGCCCTAGTACTAAAAGGAAAAAAAAAAAGATATGTGTAGGTCAACATAGTTTAGGAGATGAAAGTGCATCGCAGAGATGAGTGTGCTTATCATGCACAGGACCCTGTGTTTTATCTCTAGCACCAGGAGATAAAACAGAAAATGGTAGCTGGGAATGTGGCCTAGTAGTAGAGTGCTTGCCTAGCATGCATGAAGCCCTGGGTTCCATTCCTCAGCACCAAATGTACAGAAAAAGCTGGAAGTGGGGGCTGGGGATATGGCCTAGTGGCAAGAGTGCTTGCCTCGTATAATTGAAGCCCTGGGTTCGATTCCCCAGCACCACATATACAGAAAATGGCCAGAAGTGGCGCTGTGACTCAAGTGGCAGAGTGCTAGCCTTGAGCAAAAAGAAGCCAGGGACAGTGCTCAGGCCCTGAGTCCAAGGCCCAGGACTGGCAAAAAACAACAACAACAAAACAAAAAGCTAGATGTGGTGCTGTGGCTCAAGTGGTAGAGTGCTAGCCTTGAGCAGAAAGGAGCCAGGGACAGTGGTCAGGCCCTGAGTTCAAGCCCCAGGAACGGCAAAACAACAACAACAACAACAACAGCAACAACAAAAAACACCAGAAAACAGCACAAAGTTTATTCTGACCCTTGGAATAGACTCTTATGTCAATATTTACTGCAACATTGTAATGACTAGAAAATCACCTTAACTTCATAGTAAGTTTAGTAATTCTAATAATAATTTCAATCTTAAAAAAGCATAAATACAGGAAATATACCCATGGTCTAATGTATGAAACTGTAACCCCTCTGTACATCACTTTGACAATAAATAAGTAATTTTTAAAAAGCATAAATAATGAAACAGATAAGAGATGTCAGTATTCATTTGGATCTATTGGTACGCTAATTAGATAAATTTCTGCAGTGGTGTAAACATGAAATATACCTTTAGGCTTCATAGAATTGTTTGTTTATTGTGGTGTTGGGGATTGGGCCCTGGTTCTAAGGCATGCTAGTAGTCATCTTTTTTTGTTTGTTATGGTTTCACTATTGTAGCCCTGGCTGGTCATGGACTTCAGTGATTATAGATGAGTCTGACTGACTTTCTGCCCAGGCTGGTTTGGAACAGTGATCCTTGGGTCTCAGCCTCCTGATTAGCTAGAATTACAGACGCCTTTGGTGCATGGCTGATTTTTTGGGCGGGTGTGGCAGTCCTGGGGCTTGAACTTAGGGTGTAGGCACTGTCCACTGTCCTTGACCCTTTTTTCTAGTACCCTTAGGCTGGAAATGTGGCTCAGTGGTAGAGCACTTGTCTAGCATACATGAAGCCCTGAATTTGGTTCCTTAGTACCACATAAACAGAAAAAGCCAGAAGTGGAGCTGTGGCTCAAGTGGTAGCGTGCTAGCCTTCAGCAAAAAGAGGTCAAGGACAGTGCCCAGGCCCTGAGTTCAAGCCCCAGGACTGCCACACACAAAAAAAGTTCCTCCAGGGCTAGCTTTGAACTGGGTTCCTCAAATGTCAAATGTGGTTAATTGGAGATAAGAGTCTCATGGACTTTTCTGTACAGGTTGGCTTCAACCAGCCATCCTCAGATGTCAGTCTCCTGAGTAACTAGGATTACAGGCGAGAGCTGCAAGTAACTGGCTTCTTCCTTTATGCATGCCAGTACCAGGGATTGACTTTGGGCCTCACTCTTTCATTAGGTCCTTCTACCGCTTGAACTACACCTTCAGTCTTGTAGTTTTTGATCAATTGGAATTGAGTCTCACACACTTTTCTGCCTGAGCTGGCTTTGAACTCACATACTCAGATCTTAGCCTCCTGAGTAGCTAGTATTACAACCATGAGCCACTGACACCTTGCTCTTTTTCTCCCATCCCTCCTCCACCCCTTAACACTAGTTTTTTGGCTAGTAAATGCCTAGTCATCCTGGAAGGCCCTGGCCTTGTGCCAGTTGCTTGCTAACATTGGCTTTAGACTTTGAACTTGGTCAAGGGAAGGGCTCACTTACATTTGTACCTTTTGTACCCTTTGTGCTTGCTCTGATGTGTTGCAGGTAGTTGAGATCATGTAATTGAATATAGGGTTTATTATATCATGTGGTTGCAGCTCCACTGTTAACAAATCTAATTGTTGCACATTTCTTTATATTGAACTAAATTTTACTTTCTGATGTGTCTAGATTTGTTACCTTGAAAAGTATATAGAATAATTTTGCTTTCTCTCCATAAAGAGTGTTATGATGCCAGGTGCTGACAGCTCATACATATATATAATCCTAGCTACTCAGGAGGCTGGGATCTGAGAATCATGGTTGGAAGACAGCCTGGGCAGGAAAGGCTGTGAGACTCTTACCTCCAGTTAGCTACCAGAAAAAGCCTGAAGTGGCACTCTGGCTCAAGTGGTAGAGTGCTAGCCTTGAGCAAAAAGGATCTCTGGGACAGTGCCCAGACTCAGAGTTTCAAGCCCCAGGTTGCCACACAGTCCTGGAAAGAAAAAAAGAGTGTTAAGGAGATCAGCTCTATTGTTGATTTTGGTAAATTGGCTCCGATGGGAAAACTCTATCAAGAATAATGTGATTAACCAAAATTAGAGGGATAAAGCCTACTGGTAAATGTCCACTTTCACTGTTGTTTTGTTGTTTTTCTTTTTAATATGTTTTTTTTTTTTTTTGGCCAGTCCTGAGGCTTGGACTCAGGGCCTGAGCACTGTCCCTGGCTTCTTTTTGCTCAAGGCTAGCACTCTGCCACTTGAGCCACAGCGCCGCTTCTAGCCATTTTCTGTATATGTGGTGCTGGGGAATCGAACCTAGGGCCTCGTGTATCCGAGGCAGGCACTCTTGCCACTAGGCTATATCCCCAGCCCTTTAATATGTTTTTTAAATGATTGTTTATAACTAGCTTTTTTTTTTTCTTGTTCTGTGGGCTCTTTTGTTCAAAGCTAACACTCTATATCACTTTGAGCCACAGTTCTACTCTGGTTTTCTGTGGTTAATTGGAGATAAGAGTCTCACAGACTTTCCTATTCAGGCTGGCTTCAAACTGCAATCCTCTGATCTTAGCCTCCTGAGTAGCTAGAATTACAGACATAAGCTACCAGCACCCAGCTATAACTAGCTTTTTGTTTGTCTTTTTCTTTTGCTGCTTTGCAGTCCTGGGGTTTGAACTCAAGGTCTCAAGTTTGCTGGACAGCATTCTACTGCCAAGCCAGCACAGTGCTTTCTATTTCTGCTTTCCCACTGAAAATCTATATAAGTTTATATCGGCATTGCCCAGGGCCTGCTTCCCTTTCAACTCTTTCCTCTTCTATGTATCCCACTAGCAGTGTCATTATAAATATTTTTTCCCTTTAAACTATCACATATTTGCTTGTAAACAGTGATTAAATGCATAAGCAAAACATACTGTATATATACATATACACACACACACACACACACATATATATATATATATATAAATAAAATGAGCTTGTGTGTACCAGTACTGGGGCTTGAACTCAGGGCCTGGACACTTGAGTTTTTGCTCAAGGCTAGCTAGCACTCTATCACTCTAGCCACAGTGCCACTTCCAGCTTTTTCTGTGTATGTAGAACTGAGGAATTGAACCTAGGGCTTCATGTATGCAAGGCAAACACTACCACTCAGCCACATTCCTAGCCCAACTCTTCTACTTCTGTCTTGCAGGAGTCTCAGATTTTCCTGCTCTGGCTGGCTTTGAACCTCCATCCTCAGATCTCAGCTTCCTCAGTAGCTAGCATTACAGAGCTACTGGCATGACAAGAATACAGCTTATTTTTTTTAATTATTGTAAAGGAAATGCAGTATTTTAATTGTAACTGCCAATACTTGTCTAGAAGCCTGTTGCTGTTTTTGTCTTCGGTGAAATTTTTATCCCTAAGAGAAGCAGAATTGCAATAATTTTTTACCAAACAGACTGAGTTAGTATAGTTTATTCTTGGTTATCAAAATATTCATGTAGCTTTGGGATTTTGAATTGAGTTCATAACACTTGGAAAAGCATGACACATACCATGTGATCTCAGTTACCTAAAAGGGATTGGTGTATATACATGGATGATCTAGACAGTCATGTCCAACTGAACTGCTTGTAGCAGTAATACTTTGCACTTTGTTTTCATATGTTTTCTGTAATGCACATGTTAAATTAAGGTTATTTTAAAAATATTGTGAAGGTTATATACACACAGAGAGAGAGAGGCTATAATTGCATGTGAGATAATGAGTATATTTCCTTTTGAACAGTATCACCCCCTCCCTTATTTTCTCCCAGTTTTTTCCCTCTTAACCCGCCTCTTTCAGAATACAGGTTTTTTGTTGTTGTTGTTGTTTCTGTTTTTTTGTTTTGTTTTGTTTTTTTTTTGCTGGTCCTGAGGCTTGAACTCAGGGCCTGGGCACTGTCCCTGACCTTCTTTTGCTCATGGCTAGCATTCTACCACTTGAGCCACAGTGCTACTTCTGGCTTTTTCTATGTGGTGCTGAGGACTCGAACCCAGGGCTTTATGTATGCAAGGCAGGCACTCTACCACCAGGCCATATTCCCAGCTCCTCAGCTGTTTTTAAAAACAAAAGTAGAGCTGAGTACCAGTATCTCACAGAGAATTTCTTACTGAAGGAAAAGGAAATTTAATACATATTACTTCATTCTTTTAATTATTAGCAGTTTTTAAAATTTAAAATAACTTCGAAGCTGGCATATAACCATTACAATCTTTACATTGATTTCATAGTGTTATGATCAGGCTGCAATTTGTAACAAATACATTTTTGTTGTCTTTAGTACCAGGGCCTTCTGGTGACAATGGCATCAGTGTTACCATGATCCTGATGGCCTGGATGGTTATTGCAGTGATCTTGTTCCTACTGAGACCACCTAACCTAAGAGGATCCAACCTACCTGGCAAGCCAACTAGTCCGCATAATGTAAGTGTTATGGCTTAGAAAGCCATGTGGGCTGAGTGCATCTTATTCATTATCTATAAATTAGAAAAATAAGATTTAACTCAGAGGAAATTCATCCTGTTTAGTCCTTGCAGTCCCAAATGGTCCTTTGTGGGGGCTGGGAATATGGCCTAGTAGTAAAGTGCTCGCCTCGTATACATGAAACCCTGGGTTCAATTCCTCAGCACCACATATATAGAAAACAGCCAGAAGTGGCGCTGTGGCTCAAGTGGCAGAGTGCTAGCCTTGAGCAAAAAGAAGCCGGGGACAGTGCTCAGGCCCTAAGTCCACGCCCCAGGACTGGCAACAAAAACCAAAACCAAATGGTTCTTCAGTGGAACTAAACAGGAAATAATAGCACAGACCAAAAGTTCAAAACTGACTTTCAAATAAATGTATTCCTCATATGAAAAATACAAAAAAAGTGATCCACCTTAAAATCTACAGCACAGCTTGGTGTTGGTGGCTCACGTTTGTAATCCTAGCTACTCAGGAGGCTATGATCTGAGAACTTAGGTTCAAAGCCAACCTGGGCAGAAGTCTGTGAGACTCTTATCTCCAATTAACTATCAAAAAGCTGGAAATGGAGCTGCGACTCAAGTGTTAGAGTACTAGTCTTGAGCAGAAACACTCAGGGATAGGTCCCAGGCCCCTGAGTTCAAGCATCAGGACTGGCACACACACAAAAAAGCATAACAATACTGATCAAATCATAGTTCTCCACTGTGCAGTTGTCTCTCTTTCATAGTTTGGATCTTTTGGCTCTCAGGCTTTCAGCCTCCTAACCACTCTTACTAGTACCAGTTCACATGTCCTACAATTACTCTAGCCTAGCCAGGGAATATTGTACTCTGAACCCAACTGGTTAAATCCCAGTTAAGTTCTCTCAGATACATTTTCTAGTTCTACATCACATCACACCAAATCAGCTGAGCTAGCAAAAGGATATATAAGAAACACTTATGTGGGCTGGGAATGTGGCTTAGTGGTAGAGTGCTTTCCTAGCATGCAGGAAGCCCCAGTTTAGTTCCTCAGCACCACATAAACAGAAAAAGCTGGAAGTGGCGCTGTGGCTCAAGTGGTAGAGTGCTAGCCTTGTGCAAAAGAAGCTCTGGGACAGTGCCCAGGCCCTGAGTTCAAGCCCCATGACTGGCAAAAAAGAAAAGAAACATAAATGTGAGAAAAAATTTTTGGTGCCAATCCTAGAGCCTAAACTCAGGGCCTGGACACTTTTTGCTCAAGGCTATAGTGCTCTCAAGGTTAGTGGAGCCATAGACTCCACTTCGAATTTAGTTTAGTTTTGTTTTTTTGGTTAACTGGAAACAAGAGTCTTTCAAGTTTGCCCAAATTGGCTTTGAGCTGTGATCATCTGATCTCAGTCTCTTGAGTAACTAGGATTACAGGAGTGAGCCACTAGCACTTGCCAGAAGTGGAGGTGTGGCTCAAATTGTACAGTGCCTAGCTATGTCCAAAAGATCAAAAAAGCTGAACAAGCCAGGCTTTAATGGCTCATGCCTGTAACCCTAGCTGCTCAGTAGGCTTGTGGTTCAAAGCCAGCCCAGCCCAGAGTCTGTGAGACTCTTATCTTTAGTTAGCTACCAGAAAGCTGGAAATATTACTGTAGTTCACAGTGGTAGAGCACAAAAGGTCAGGCACAGTGCCCAAGCCCCCAGTTTAAGCCCCAAACCACAAGAAGAGCAAGAAGCCCTAAATTCTAGCCTCAGTATTGGTGTGCATGAATGTGTGTGTTTGAATGCATTATATATTAGTATATATAATGCATATATATGAAAGGGAAAGAGGAAGGAAAGAAAGAAAAAGGAAGGAGGAAAGATGAAAGAAAAGCAAGCACCCCGACATGTAAAGTACTTTTGGCTTTTCTTGGAGCAGAGAGTATTCATAAAATAGCGTATGTATTGTCTTGATAATAGTGTTTCTTTCTCTGCTTTCTTATATTTTGTGTAGAGCTTTATTTGCTTTTCTATCAAAGAGCAACTTCCTCACTGTGGCCATAGAATGGTTGCTAGAAGTTGCTGGGACCATATGCTTCCTCATTGACCTGCCCTCCCTTCCTCCCTCCCTCCCTTCCTCCCTCCCTCCCTCCCTCCCTGCCTCCCTCCCTCCCTCCCTGCCTCCCTCCCTCCCTCCCTCCCTCCCTTCCTCCCTCCCTGCCTCCCTGCCTCCCTGCCTCCCTCCCTCCCTTCTTGACTGCCTCCTTTCCTCCTTCCCTGCCTTCCTCCCTTTTTGTTGGTCATGGTGCTTGAACTTAGGGCCTGGGCGCTGTCCTTAGCTTTTGATCTCAAGGCTAGTTAGTCTTCTACCACTTTGAGCCACTTCCAGTTTTCTGGTGGTTCATTGGAGATAAGAGTCTCAGACTTTGCTGTCTGGGCAGGCTTCAAACAGCAATCTTCAGCTCTCAGTCTCCTGAGCAGCTTGTGTTATGGTGTGAGCCACTGGCGCCAAGCTCCTCATCGACTTTTCTATCTTGAGAAGCAGACCCAAGTCAGGCACCAGTGACTCACACTTGTACTCTGAAATCCTAGTTAGGTAGGAGGCCGAGATCTGAGGATCGCAGTTCAAAGAGCCCAGTCAGAAAAGTCTCTGAGAGACCCTTATCTTCAAATAACCACTTAAAAAATGGAAGTGGAGCTGTGGTTCAAAGTGTTGGAGCCACTAGCCTTGAGCCCTGAGTTCCAGCCCCACAACCAACAAAGCAAGCAAGAAAGGAGGGAGGGAGGGAGGGAGGGAGAGAGAGAAAAACAAACAGACCCAGGCGGCACTCTATGTGCTCTTCACTATACTAGTCACCTCAGCCAAAGGAATGGAACTGTTAATAGCTGGTGGAGCCAGTCACATCACTGTTACACAATTTCTCTTTTCTTCTTTACCACAGGATGCAATGAAACAAACATTGCAAAACCATTGTTCACTTAGTGATCCCTACATAAGAACATATAAAAGCTGGGCACCAGTGGCTCACGCCTGTAATCCTAGCTACTGAGGAGGCTAAGATCTGAGGATTGTGGTTCAAAGCCAGCCTGGGCAGGAAAGTCCATGAGACTCTTATCCCCAGTCATTGAACAGAAAACTGGAAGTGGTGCTGAGGGACCAGTGCGCAGGCCCATAGTTCAAGCCCCTGAACTGGGGACATATATATATGAAAAATCCAAATAAGTATAAATTTGAAGGAGTGGAATTTCTGCCCAGTTCTTTTATATGTTAGATTGACTTGAGGTCTCTCTCTTTCTTTTTCTTAATGCCAGGGACAAGATCCACCAGCTCCTCCTGTGGACTAATTTTGTGATGTGGGAAGCAAAACAATTTGCACGACCAAATGAACGAGACCACCAGAGTACTCTTAACCCCATTAGAACTGTTTTCCTTTTGCACCTGCAATTTGGGATGGTATTGTTTTCATGAGCTTCTAGAAACTTCACTTGCAAACTTTTGCTTCCTGTGTTTTCACCATTCCTATTTACAGTATATTTGAGTAAATAATTATATTAAAAAAAAGTTACATGGGGCTTTTTTGGTTGTCCTAAATTTAAACATTCCATTCATTCTGTTTGTAATTGTGATTGTATTTTTTGTGGTGATTTTTGACATGATTGAAGGAAATTTGAGATTTTACATTTAAATATTTAGAGAGTTTTGATAGGTTTAAATTTTTTCAGAAGGTATTTATAAAGTAACGTTGATTTGGGATTATGGAAGATAATTAGAAACCACATAGCATTTACATTTGCCTTGATACAAGGTGATTTGTGGGTGGCAGCTCTTAGAGCATTTTACAAGCTCTAGCTGGAATCTGGGTCACTCATTAAGTGGCTAGAATAGGAGGATGGAAGAAAAATGGTTGTTTACTAATTTTCTACTAATAAAAATGTCTGATGTTCAGAATAAATAAACATGATTTCATCAGTATGGTGGTTGACTTACAGTCCATTACATGATGCTTGGAAGCCACTGAAGACTAACCTTAGGAGGTTCCTGAAATGAGGACAAGGTCACTCTTTCTGCTTTGGCCAGGTATAATCTCTCCAGTAATATTTTAAGCTATCATTTTTTAAAAAATGAGTACCTCTCAGGCAGATCTGTTCTAACACTTCCTTCTTTAGAATGGAACCATTTTACATCTATATTGGAAACTTCTGAGTTACTTAGGTTTGAATGACTTTTCACATTATTTGAAGAAAATCTTTGAGCCTTCTGTTGCTCTCCTTATGTTTAACAAAAAAATGAACTTTTGGTTTATTCCAAGGAAAATGGGGGAAAAATGAGGAACAATAAGAAATCCTTGTCACCCTATGCTGACCTCATTTCTGTTGGGTAGTGGGGATGTACCAAGGTGGGAAAGAGCATTAATATAAGAAATTTGACATGTATAAAAAAAGGAACAGATTGCATTGTTTTCCTCAGTTTGAAACAGTGTCACTACAGAATTTTTTTCTCTAGCAAGTAACTGGAGATTATTTATGGGGCTAGAACATGCTTTGCTGCCAATGCAAGGATTTTCTGCTCAGATAGTCTAGGCTCTTACTGTATAGATCTGAAAAATTATTTGTGTAAATTAAATAAATCCTGTACTATATCACTGTACTATTCAACAGTCTCTTATCCAATGATCCTTTATGATGATTACATTAGAGGCCATAACATTGTTAAAGGACATCATTTCATTACATAATCCAATACTGACTGCTTGAATTCTTCCTGTACATCTCAACCTGGTGTTCAGTTTCTTGAAATTATATACCCAATTCTTCATTGTATTAAGAAAGAGGTAACATAACACAGGTAAGTTAAATCCTAAACAAATAAGTACCATGTAGTAAAGATTTTTCTTGCTGTGGTCCACTTGTAAGATCTCTGGTTCTGTAGCTGCTGAAGAATTTAAAGCAGAAGCTGTACATGATGGCTCATGCCCTTGACTACCAGAAAGCTCCCAGAGGGTCCAGAATTCAAGGATGGCTTAGGTCAGGTAGTGAGTTCCAGACACTATCCATAGAGCCTCTACTCCTCCAGAGGAGGGAGGAGAAAAGAATTCTTTACAGTAGAACACTGGAATGGATTATATGGAGCTAAATCCTTATAGTATTCCTTTTCCTGCCCTCCTCCTTGAACTTGGAAATTTGTGCACATATCGTGATAGCCTGCTGTCTACCCAGGTCGAACACCAATCCCTGGCAGAGATACCCATGTATGTACTGCATCTGTGCTCACAAATAATGGAGAATTGGCATTTTCTGAAGAAGGGATGAGACTGAGGATATGGCTCATTGCTAGATCACTTGCTTGTTGAAAAAAAAGGAGAAAGAAAAGAAAGGACTATATTCTGGCCATAGACTATCTAGTCTTAGAGACCTGAAAATTCCTATTCTTATGTCTTGTTCTTCATTTTTGTTTTTCTTTTGAGACAGAATCTCACTACTAGCCCAGGCTAGCCTCAAACTTTTTTTTTTTTTTTTTTTAATTTTTTTTTTTTTTTTGGCCAGTCCTGGGCCTTGGACTCAGGGCCTGAGCACTGTCCCTGGCTTCTTTTTGCTCAAGGCTAGCACTCTGCCACTTGAGCCATAGCGCCGCTTCTGGCCGTTTTCTGTATATGTGGTGCTGGGGAATCGAACCTAGGGCCTCGTGTATCCGAGGCAGGCACTCTTGCCACTAGGCTATATCCCCAGCCCCTAGCCTCAAACTTTTGATCCTCCTGTCTTAGCCCCTCTAGTGCTACAATTATGTGCATGTGCCACCACACTGACCTAGTTCATTTCTGTCACATATTTGACATTAATATTTGACATCTAAATATATTAGCCTTATATGAAACTTCTACAGTGAAGTACTGACCCTTTTTGGGGGGTTTGAGTCTTGGGGCTTGAGCTCAGCCTCCATGTCCCTGAGCTTTTTAAAAAGGTCAAAGTTGGCACTCTACCACTTGAGCTACAGATTCACTTGTGTTATTTTTTCTTTTTTGGTAGTTAATAAAAGAAGAGTCTCAAGGATTTACCTGCCCAAGCTGGCTTCAAACCTCGATCCTCAAATCTTAAGCCTCCTGAGTAGGATTATAGGCCTGAGCCACCAGTGCCCAGCTCTTCTTTTTGTTGTTGGTTATAGGGCTTGAACTCAGGGCCTTGGTACTGTCCCTGAGCTCTTTCCCTCAAGGCTAGCAATCTACCACTTTGATCCACGGTGCCATTTACGGTTTACTGGTGGTTAATTGGAGATAGGAGTCTCATAGACTTTACTGCCCTGGCTGGCTTCAATCCATGATCCTCAGATCTCAGCCTTTTGAGTAGCTAGAAATAAAAGTGTGAGCCACTGACACCCAGCTTACTCTCGGTTTTCTTGCTTATAAAATTTCCCTCCATTTCTGAAAGTATAAGTGTACTGCACAAAAAATTCCTATTAATGTAACTAGTAATTTATATTCTATTCTTCAAGCATCTACATGTGGCCTTTTAACTGAGCACATTCTTAAAGTGTTACTTGGCTTGTAAAACATTCACTTGAACTGTGGCTTTGATCCTTTTTAAATATTATAGGTAAAAGTGAGCTTATGTTTTTATCATTTTAGGGTATTAAGCATTCCATAAATGCTATTGAATTTGTTTTAGTCACTTAATGTTCTTTTATACAGAGTAATGGTAGTTTCATTTTATATGGAAAAGGTTAACGTGGGAATTGTTTATAATAAAAGATTTAATGATGTATCTAAGCACTGTTGGATGGTCAGCAAGTTCGGTATAGATGTTCTATGGTTACATTCAGTGTTTTATGATATGTGATATGATTGGTGTTTATTAATTTCCTAATATTTTAAAGAACCTTGGAAATTCTAAATGAAAATCCAATACTCTAAATAAGCAAATTTTGGCCCACTCAGTTAAAGACACAGAACAATGACTTTGAAGGAAGAGAAACGAGTTTGCAGGTCATGGGTAAATTTTGGTTGCTGTAATAGTAGGGTTAGTTTAATATTTCCCAGTGAAAAAATCCTTATGTATTTGTTATGTCTGAAGATTACTTTGTTAAAAGCAAAAGTGGTCATGTGATGTAGTAAATGTAAATTGCTGTTTTTAAATGTTTAAATCATGCCAAACAAATCATGTCTGTGCCATCCAAAGTTAATTGTTAATCTTTTACTGAGTGATTGGATTGGGATAAAGGGCTTGTACTATGCACTTTTTATTAATAAATAGAAAACGTTAGTAACACTTTTGCTTTCTACTTGGCTTTTGTGGGGAAAGAAGCAAATAAGCATCTTTTACCTAATAAAATGTTAAGGTTCCCTGTTAAAATTTCTATGTAAGACATCTTACCCCTAACCAAAGGCATTCCCTAAGAGAGACAGTTAAATAAGAAAAAAATTTTTTTTTGCCACTCCTGGTGCTTGAACTCAGGGCCTGAGCACTGTCCCTGGCTTCTTTTTGCTCAAGGCTAGCACTCTACCTCTTGAGCCACAGCACCACTTCCAGCTTTTTCTATATGTGTGGTGCTGAGGAATCGAACCCAGGGCTTCATGTATACGATGGGAGCACTTTATCACTAGGCCATATTTCTAGCTCAAGAAAAATATTTTTATGATAGCAGTTAGGGGGCCAGTATATGGAAGGAAATACCCTGAAGACCTTTAGGAAACTCGGTTGAAATTGCATGTCTTCTTAGAGGCCAAGTAAGACATTGCCCGATAGTGTTTACTTGAGCAGTTATGTCACCCCAAAGCAGCTGAATGTGTAACTGACCCAAGAGCACACAAAAATGAACACATTTGCTTTTGCTCTGACATAGAGCATATCCAGTCACTAAAGATTATTAATAGTCAGAATTGATACAAATACCTGAGTTAAAAGCAAAACTTTGGGCTGGGATTGTGGTTTAGTGGTAGAGTGCTTGCCTAACTTGCATGAAGCCCTGGCTTCGATTCTTCATCACCACATAAACAGAAAAAGCCGGAAGTGGGGCTGTGGCTCAAGAGGTAGAGTGCTAGCCTTGAGCAAAAAAGAAGCCAGGGACAGCACTCAGGCCCTGAGTCCAAGCCCCAGGACTAGTAAAAAAAAAAAAAAAAAAAAAAAAAAAGCAAAACTTCAAGGAGGATTGTGTCACATTCCTGTTAAATCATTAGGACAAAGAATCTAGCATTTTGGTCAGAAAGATACATTGAAAATCATGGATTAGTGCAGATGAAAATCCACTGAAATAGGAATTGTTAGTCTTGAGAATAAGGAAAGAGAAACAGTACAAGTAACTATGGAAGAATTTTATGATTATGAGCAGAGAATCACAAGTAGGATATGAATTAGGGGAGCAAGGACTTCACTATACTAATCCGCCTTAGAAATATTATGACTAAGCCTGCCATATCCCATATCCATTTATATCAACATCCATGAGAAGCCCCAAATTCAGTATTCCTACAAGATCCTCTACATCCCCTAAGATGAGTGATAGTCAAACCCTTCCCCATGTCCCACATCTCTTAAATTCAAGGTCATCTTCGGTAAAACCTCTATATCAACTCGATTTTTTTGTTGTTTTGTTTTTGTGGGTGTGAGTGGGTGTCAGTCCTGGGCATTGAACTCAAGACTTGAGGACTATCATGAACTTTTAGTGTTCAAGCCTAGGGTTCTACCAGTTGAGCCACAGCTCCACATCCAGCTTTTTCTGGTAGTTAATTGAAAACAAGCATCTCATGGACTTTCTTGTCCTGTCTGGCTTCTAACTGCCATCCTCAGTTCTCAGCCTCCCAAGTAGCTAGGATTAGAGGGCAAGCCAGCAGCACTGTTTAAATTCCCTTCAATGAAACCTGGCATTTCATGCATTGCATGCTCACATGGAACACACAGAGAGATGGAGTGTGAATAGAGTGGAAGCTGGTAGTTCATTGGCTACTTCTTGCTGACCTAAGATGTTCAGGTCCTCTAAAATGTGGATAGTAGGTGATGGTAGAGACCAGGTAGAGAAAGGATTGAGCTGATGTGCTTTTGGGTAGTATGTCCATGTACCTAAAGAATTAACAGTCTAGCCAGCTCTGGTGGCCAGATCTCAGAAGGCTGAGATTTGAGGATTATGGTTGGAAGCCAGCCTGGGCAAGAAAGCTCATGAGAGACTCTCATCTCCAATTAACCACCAGAAGTGGCCTTGTGATACAAAGTGGTAAAGCATTAGCCTTGAGCAAAAGAGCTCAGAGACCAGTGTCCAGGTCCGGAGTTCAAGCCCCACCACCAACAAAAAACAGTTGAAGGGAAGGTAATAGGGCAAGTTCCTGTCTAATTGGACGATACACAGGCATGAACATAAGGTAGTCATGTTTATGGCATGTGTGCTGGTATTGGAACTTGAATTCAGGGTTTAGTACTCGTTTGGCTTTTTCTGCTTGAGGCTGGAGCTCTACCATTTGAGCCACACCCCTACTTCCAGCTTTTTGTTTCTTTCTTTTTTTTTTTTTTGGCCAGTCCTGGGCCTTGGACTCAGGGCCTGAGCACTGTCCCTGGCTTCTTCCCACTCAAGGCCAGCACTCTGCCACCTGAGCCACAGCGCCTCTTCTGGCCGTTTTCCATATATGTGGTGCTGGGGAATCGAACCTAGAGCTTCATGTGTAGGAGGCAAGCACTCTTGCCACTAGGCCATATTCCCAGCCCAGCTTTTTGTTTCTTAACTGGAGCTCATCACTTCGTCTGCCTGGGCTGGCTTCAAATTTGGACTTTCAGATCTCAGCCTCTTGAATAGCTAGGATCATGGGCCTAAGCCACTTACCCTGGTGTATCACATTTTCTACAATCCTCAGCAAAGTCTATTAAATTATTCAAATTTTCCTAAGGTTGAATTATGATCTTATTAGGAAAGTAATATTCCATATGGTATTTTAATATGCCTTTGCAAATTCCTAATCACTTTACTAATAATGTATAGTCTTGAACCACATAATGTCATTTTGGTTGGGGGACTGACCTCACATCAAATGGTGGTCCTATGGTACATTGTCTACTGACGTTTTAGGCAGCTTAGGATAATTAAGCTCCATGATGTTCACACACATTTCTCAAAACACATTCCCATCGTTAAGGAACGAACGCATGACGCTATAAAAATGACCTAATTTCAAATACAGATTATGCCACTTGATGTAATTCATTTAATGGGGGAAGTAAAAAAGCTGTGACTGTGCCTGGCTTGTTCCCTCCTAAGATTGGAGACCCATGATGATCTCAAAAGAAACACAACTGTTATTCACGCTAAAAGTGGTCAGGCGCCACATCCTCATCACATTTATAGGCGCATACTCCCTGCACAGATATTCTATATCCCGACAATTTGGCGGGGGGAGATCTGGAAAATACACCCAGGGGATGCAGATGCTCCCGAAGTGCGGGAGGGGCCTTCGGTCAGGGCCCCACGGGACTTGACTAACGCAGGACCGCAGGGCGTGGCGGGCGGGGCCAGCCGACTAGGAGCGGAGCGGGCCCACCGCCAGGACCAACCCGCCGCCGCCGTAGAGTGCACGGCGCTCCAGGCTGCTGGAGGACCGGAATGGGGGCGGGACCTTCCGGTCCTCTCGGCCCGCAGCCCGCCCAGCACACCGCACCCCACCCAGCACACCGCACCCTAACTCCAGCACAGACGACCTGCCGGGATAACGTGGCAGGGAAGGAGCCACAGTTACGCGACGAGAGCAGGCCACGCCGCAGACCACGCACACTGGAAGCGGCCTCGATCCACTCCACGCACTGCCTCGGGGACCTAGCGGACCCACTCGGCACCGCCCCGCGCCGCTCGCGGAAGGGGCGGGGCCTCCTAGGTGGCTGCAGCGGATTGGTCCCTCTCGGTCATGGGCGTGGCCCCACCTCTAGGCCTTGCCCTGGGAGGCCACGCCCCTCCCGAGTCCTGCAGCCGACGGGCCTGCCCCGGGCCTTGCACGGCGGGAGGTGGGGCTGGGGGCCGAGTCCGGGGGGGCCTGGTTGCGGGGGAATGAAGCCTCCGCCTTCTGGGGCAAAAGCCTTTAAATACGAGCGCGGGCTGGGGGCTCGTGGTGCGGCCTTGGGCAGCCTGAGCGAGGTACGTGCTTCCCGTTCCCCTCCTGCGGAGCCCGGTGGTTGTGGGTGCAGAAACTGCTGCAGCGGAGTCAGGAGGGAAACGCTGTCTGGGATCGAGGTTGCCCCCGCGTCGGGACTGAAGAGCGGGTAAGCGCCGCACCCCGGCCGGCCCTGGGGCTGCGAAGCGGGGAAGCGCCACGGGGTCGGGATGCTCGGGCCGCGGCGACGTGGACGCGGCGGGCGGGGAGCGCGCGCCTCACGGAGGGTCTCTTCGGGGCATCGGGGCGCGAATCGCGTTTGCTGTCCTGCTGATGGGGTGGTCTTGGCTTCTAAATCAAGCCTCACGAAGCCCTTTCCAGTCAGCTTTCGCCCCAGCATTTTGTGGGATAAATGTCATTCTCCTCTGCTTCCGAAAGCGAATGCCTGCCCACCGAAGGAAGCGATCCTTTCCACGCGACCTCACTGAAGTCTCGGGGCCCGGGTCTTTTGTTTGGGGTTAGAGCCTGCCTGGGGGAGGGGGGGCGGCGCTTTTCTCTGACCTATCCCCTCCTAGCAAATCCCCTTTGAGGACGAAATCCTAACTCTTGTGTATGTGCTGCCCAGCAATCCTTTTCGGGGGACTGCCCCATAGATCTGTTCACTTCAGGGCTGGAAAAGACTTACTTGGAGGCTTGTGTGAGGTCTTGAAAAATTGTACTTTCTACTCAGATAATTTAGGGTTAGGCATTCTGGTATGTAGAATAGGGGTTTAGTGGGATTCAAATATGTAGAATAGGGGTTCAGTGGCAGGGAGCTGTTCATGGATATAGAGGAGTGGCTGCCAGTCCACTACCTTCAGAGACACAGGGAGTCTTTGAATTTCTTCAAATCCCCTATGAAATGGAGAACAGTAGTGTGGTGTTTCTTCAGAAGGGTTCTGGAGAGGTAAAATGAAAGAGTTGACTGTCCGCTCTGAGGTGTGCTTTCTACTACCTAGCATCTGGTCTTAAGTGCTAGACAACCTAACCTTGGTTTTCTCTCACTGTGCATTTGTGCAAGCTCTCTCCCCTCCTCCCCCCTTCCCCCTCTTTCACTCTGCTAGGGACTCAACCCAAAGTTTTGCACTGGAGCTCTACACACTGAGCTGTATCTCCAGCTGTGTATTTCTTTCTCCCCTCTTGATATTTCATTGCTTTATTTATTTAATTTATTCTGGGGGCAGGTACTGGGGCTTGAACTCAGAGCCTGGGCATTGTTCCTTAGCTTTTTGCCCAAGGCTTGCACTTTACCCCTTGACCCACACCTTCATTTCTGGCTTTTTCCTGGTTAATTGGAGATAAGAGTCTCATGGACTTTTCCTGCCCAGACTGGCTTCAGACAACAATGTTCAGGGCTGGGAATGTGGCTTAGTGGTAGAGTGCTTGCCTAGCATGCATGAAGCCCTGGGTTCAATACCTCAGTGCCACAGAAAAAGGCCAGAAGTGGCACTGTGGCTCAAGTGGTAGCATGATAGCCTTGAGCAAAAGAAGCTCAAGGACAGTGCCCAGGCCTTGAGTTCAAGCCCCAGGACTAGCACACACACACACACACACACTGAGCTCAGATCTTACTCTCCTGAATAGTGAAGATTACAGGTGTGAGTCACTGGTGCCTGTTTTCACAGCTTTATGTTATGGTCTTTGGATGTAAAGCTAACACACCCTTTCTCAGGAATTTGATACTGTCCTTGGAATATTTACTTTGTAGAAATGGCCAAAATCATGTATGAACTTGATGGGTAAAGTTCCTGGGTACTTAAGAAGAGTATGCTGAAGAGATTGTTGTACAGGGTACTTGTCATTTGTTAGTGACATCTTCTAAACTGAAATGTTTTTCTGAGTTTATAACATTTTACATGAAGAGTACTTTTAGAATGGCTTGGTTTGTGCTGATTCCAAATGCCCCCTTGGTAATCCAACACTTCCATTTTTCTGACAGAACTGTGGACAGTCAGGAATACCTAAAAGAAATAGAAGCTGGGTGTCCATGGCCCATGCCTGTAATCCTAATCACTTAGGAGCTGAGATCTGAGGATCGCAGTTCAAAGCCAGCCTGGGCAGGAATGTCTAGGAGACTCTTATCCCCAGCAGACTACCAAAAAGGCCAAAAGTGGAGCTGTGGCTCAGGTGGTAGAGTGCTAGCCTTGAGCAAAAGAAACTCAAGAACATTGCCTAGGTCCTGTGTTCAAGCCCCAGGACAGGTACCAAAACAAGAAACAACAAAAAGCCCCCCAAAATGAAAGTAGAAATAGAAAATGGAATCAGAAAACATCTGTTGTGTATGTTTCATCTTCATCTTCAAGTTTCTTGTTGAAACTTCCACATGACTGCTTATTTGGCTTTGCACAGAAGGGTTACGTTAGCTAAGTCAGGTAAAGCGTACATTCCTTTTTAAACAATATCACCCCTCCCCTGGCTCTCTCCACTGTAGTCTTTTTCTACCTGTATAGTTTTCTCTTTCTCCATGTGTAGGCACCTGAAGTCTGGAAGTGGTAAGGGGTAAAATGGAAAACTAGAAGATAACAGAAGTAAAGCTGAATGGTTGCCACAAGTAAAGTTGTTCACAAGTGATTTTGGAGAACTTAAAATGAAAACCTATGTGAAATCTTTGGTAACTACAGAAACCCTTTCCCCTTTTTTTTAAAAAAAATAGTGTTGGGGTGGAGTTTAAGATTGCCCTATACCTAAAAGAAATCTGCTGAAGCAAAATTAAGCATGTAGGGAGCATTTAAGTGTGTCTTCTATTGTATAACAATTCCTGAGACATAACAAACTGCTTGGCTCATGGTTCTAGACATTGGCAAATCCAAGACAGAAGGGCTGACATTGGCAAGGGCCTTTTTGCTATGTCATTCCCTAGAGGGAGGGCAAAGAGAAATAGAGCAAACGAATCTGTAAGCTCTTTTTTTTTTTTTTTTTTTTTTGGCCAGTCCTGGGCCTTGGACTCAGGGCCTGAGCACCTTGGCCCTGGCTTCTTCCAGCTCAAGGCTAGCACTCTGCCACCTGAGCCACAGCTCCCCTTCTGGCCGTTTCCCATATATGTGGTGCTGGGGAATCAAACCTAGAGCTTCCTGTGTAGGAGGCAAGCACTCTTGCCACTAGGCCATATTCCCAGCCCCCTGTAAGCTCTTTTTTAACTTGAACATTTGAGCTCTATATACATGGGTAGTTTGGGTAGGCCCCAAACTCCCAACAATTTACATTAGGAATTAAGTTTCTAAACACATTCTTTGGGGTAAACATTCTTTTTTGGAGGGAAGAGTATTGGGGTTTGAACTCAAGGCCTTGAGCTCCCTAGGCAGGCACTTTACCACTTGAGCTGTGCTCTGCCTCTTGCTCTTAGAGTATACATTCAAACCATACCAGACAGTCCAATCTCAAGAGACCAGTTCTGGACTATGGAATTACTCACCCCCTTGTCCCCCAGTCCTGGGGCTTGAACTGAGGGCCTGGGCCCTGCCCCTGAGCTCTTTTGCTGAAGGCTAGTGCTCTACCACTTTGACCCATAGCTCCACTTCTGGTTTTCTGGTGGTTAATTGGAAATAAAAGTCTCACAGACTTTCCTTTGTGAGCTGGCTTCGAACCATGATCCTCAGATCTCAGCCTCCTGAATAGCTAGAATTACATAAACCACCAGTGCCCAGTTACTTCTGCTGCTCCTTCTCCCTTCCCTCTCTCCCTCCCTCCCTTCCTCTCTCCTGCCTTCCCTCCCTCCCTCTTTCTTTCTTTCTTTCTTTCTTTCTTTCTTTCTCTCTCTCTTTTTCATATTCTCTCTCTCTCTCTCTCTCTTCTACTTCTTCTTCCTTCTTCTGTGCCAGCACTGGCACTTGAACTCAGGGCCTGAGCACTGCTCCTGAGCTCTTTTTCTCAAGGCTAGCAGTCTACTTGTGGCTTTTTTTGTCGTTAATTGGAGGTGAGAGTCTCATGGACTTTTCCGCTCCAGCATAGCTTCAAATCACGATTCTCAGATCTCAGCCTTTTGAGCAGCTAGGATTATAGGCATGAGCCACTCGTGCCTGGCTCAGGGAACTACTCTTAGTAGTTATCACAGTTAAAACGGGATGGAAAACTGACCTTTATACCTTTAAACAAGACTTATACTGGACCTTTCCCTCAGAGATTGAAGTTGTCCTAGTTTATTAGATTAGAACTGTAGTTTGCTTCTTGACTTTCTAAGTATTAAGTCATTCTAATTCTTGGGGTTCTCTGCCAGTGGCTATAATTTTTTCCATCTGTTTCATGCTAGTGCAGCAGAGAACAAGTTAGGCCATCCCATTGGAATGTTGTTTTTTAATCACTATTTCAATACTTTTGAGGTGAGCATTCTACCACTAGGCCATATTCCCAGCCCCTATTTACGTAATTTCTATGAGTGACTGTAAGGAATCTTCCCAGATATACTGTCACTTTGGCAACATTTGTAAAGTATGATGAATGTGTTATGTGATTTCTTCAACTTTGTGTTTTAATACTGATACTTTATTCTTACTGTCTCCCCTTTAGTCATGTTTGAAATTAAGAAGATCTGTTGCATTGGTGCGGGCTATGTTGGAGGACCCACATGCAGTGTCATTGCGCACATGTGCCCTGAAATCAGGGTCACAGTTGTTGATGTTAATGAATCAAGAATCAATGCATGGAATTCTCCAACCCTCCCTATTTATGAGGTAACTACATCAGGCCACTGTTGTTGTTATTCTTTATTTTGTCTTTGTTAAATGTTATATGTACTATTACCGTGAAGGCTACAACTGATAAGAAATTTGATTTAAAAAAAAAGTCTAGATAAAAAATGTTGTTGACATTGGTTGAGGATGTAGCTCAATGATAGAACACATGACTAGGCCCTCCCCTGCATTACAGATGTAAATGAAGTTAGAGACTAAAATGAACATTTAAAAAATATCAAGGGGCTGGGGATGTGGCTTAAAAATAGAGTGCATGCCTAGCATGCATGAAGCCCTGGGTTCAATTCCTCAGCACTATATAAACAGAAAATAAACCTCGAAGTGTCCCTGTGGCTCAAGAGGTAGAGTGCTAGCCTTGAGTAAAAAGAAGCTCAGGGACAGTGTTCAGGCCCTGAGTCCCAAGTTACAGGACTGGCCAAAAAAAAAAAAAAGTCAAGTATGTGCACAAATAAATGATTCTCAACATCAGAAAATTAATAACCAGGCACCGGTGGCTCATGCTCGTCTTCTCAAGAGGGTGAGATCTGAGGACTGAGGTTTGAAGACAGCCTAACAGACATCTCTGAAGGATTCTTTTTTTTTTTTTTGGCCAGTCCTGGGCCTTGGACTCAGGGCTTGAGCACTGTCCCTGGCTTCTTTTTGCTCAAGGCTAGCACTCTGCCACTTGAGCCACAGCGCCACTTCTGGCTGTTTTCTGTATATGTGGTGCTGGGGAATCGAACCCAGGGCCTCATGTATACGAGGCAAGCTCTCTTGCCACTAGGCCATATCCCCAGCCCCATCTGAAGGATTCTTATCTCTAGTTAAACATTAAAAATTAGAAGTAGATTGGGTGCTGGTGGCTCATGCCTGTAATCCTAGCTACTCTTGAGGCTGAGATCTGAGGATCACAATTCAAAGCCAGCCAAGGCACGAAAAGCTGTGAAAATCATCTCCAGTTAACCGCCAGAAAACTGGAAGTGGCGCAATGGCTCAAAGTAGTAGAGTGCTAGCCTTTCGTAGAAGAGCTCAAGGACAGCACTGGGGCCCTGAGTTCAAGCTCTACCACTTTAAGCCACTGCTCCACTCTGGTTTCTTTGGTGGTTCATTGAGATGGTCTCAAGGACTTTCTTGCCCTGGCTATCTTGGAAATGAGATCCTCAGATCTCAGCCTCCTGATTAGTTAGGATTACAGGCGTGAGTCACTGGTGTCTGGCCAACATTTACTCAATATCTCAATTAGATTTACATTTAAAAACAATCCTTTATGTACATACTTTTACCCTTTTATCTTTATCTGTTTCTTTGTACTTTGCCCCTTGTTCTACCAGATGACCGGGTTGTAATAGTTCTTTAATCCCTCTCTGTGAAGCCATTCTTTCCCTGTTCTGAGTACAGCATGGCCATTATATTATAAAAGACTCCCACCAAAGTGGTTTACATTAACAGTATTGACTATACCAAGTAGTGACAAGGACTTATAGTAATTGGAATTTTGTACCCACCTGGTGAAAATTTACATAATTGCATCAACTTTCTAAAACTTTTTTTTTTTTTTTCAAGTCTGTTGTAGGGATTGAACTCTGGGCCTGGGCCCTGTCTATGAGCCTCAGCATCACGTCCGGTTTTCTGGTGCTTAATTGAAGAGTCTCAAGGACTTTCCTGCCCAGGCTTGCTTTGAACCACGATCCTCAGATCTCAGCCTCCTGAGTAGCTAGGATTACAGGTGTGAGCCACTGGCACCTGGCTACTTTGTAAAACTAATGATCTACCAAAGTAGACACATTGTATATGATGACATGTTTCACTCCTTAGTGTATATCCAACATATATCAAGAGATGTGAGAAACAACCTATCAATTTGCAGTACAGTATGTACATAAATTATGGTATAATCCTGTAATGAAATAATTATACAGAGTTCTAATGATCTGGGTGTTTGTGAGTCGTGTTTGCAGTCTTTAGCTTGTCTCAGGAGGCTGAGGTCTGAGGATGGTGGTCTGAAGTCAGCCCCAACAGAAAAGTTTGTGAGACTTTTTTGTATCCTCTAACAAGCAAAAAGCTGGACATAGAGGTGTGGCTCAAGTGATAAAGCACCAGCCTTAAGCAAAAAAGCCAAGTGAAGGTGCAAGGCCCAGAATTCAAACCCCAGTGGCTAGGACCAAAGAGGGTGTATAGGGGTAAATATTGTTAAGGTAGTTTATTTAAACGTATGGAGGGGGAGGGAAAATGGGAGAAAACTGTTACAGGATTAGAAATGTTATAGGGTTTGAGGGAGGGGATTCACTGTCTCTCCAAGAGTCCCCCACTCAGACAGTCTCAGGCAAAAAGATGGATTTATTAGGGAAGCAAAAAGTGAACTGACCAGCCAGGAATGCAACACAGACTTGGGAACTGAAACTGGGACAGTGAAAAGCGGGCTGACTGGCCAGGGACACAGTGCAGACTCGGGTGCTGCCACCGTGACCCCCAGCAGTCCTCAAATTGGGGTTTATAAAAGTAAAAGCATAGCACGGATGTCGGGGCTTGACACAGGGAGTGGAGCAAATAACAATTGTTAAGTATTTACAGAAGCAGAATTTTGGGGTCATGTTGACCTAATCTGCTCTCCCCAGCATTTCCTACGATGTTGCCCTAGTCAAGATGGAGTCAGCTGTACTCCCTACAACAAAAACAAGGGGGATGGTAACACTGTTCAACAAGAAATGTACTCATTACCTTACTTAGGTAACTCTAACCCCTCTGTACATTACCTTTATTACAATAAAATAAAATATTATAAAAAATAAATGTATGGAAATAAAACAATAACTTTTTTCTTTGCCAGTCCTGGGGCTTGGACTCAGGGCCTGAGCACTGTCCGTGGCTTCTTTTTGCTCAAGGCTAGCACTCTACCACTTGAGCCTCAGTGCCACTTCTGGCTTTTTCGATATATGTGGTGCTGAGGAATTGAACCCAGGGCTTCATGCTTGCTAGGCAAGCATTCCCAGCCCAGAACAATCAATAACTTTTGATTTTTGTTGTTGTTGTTCATTGTTTCTTTTTTTTTTTTTCTTTCTTACTTCCTTTTTTTTTTTTTTGTGCCCATCCTGTGGCTTGAACTCAGGGCTTGGGTGCTGTCCTTGAGCCTCTTTGTGTTCAAGACTAGCACTACCAGTTGAGCTACAGCTCCACTTCCAGCTTTTTCTGAGTAGTTTTCTGGAGATAAGAGTCTCACGAGTCGGTGCTGGTTCCTCACACCTGTAATCCTAACTACTTAGAAGACTCAGGAGACTGAGATCTGAGGATCCCAGTTCAAAGCGGATTCAAAACCAGCCTGGGCAGAAAAGTACGTGAGACTCTTATCTTCAAGTAACTACCAGAAAAGCAGAAGTGATGCTGGGGCTCAAGTGGTAGAGTGCCAGCCTTGAGCTGAAGAGCTCAGGGACAGCGTCCAGGCCCAGTGTTCAAGCCCCATGATCAACAAGAAAAAAATGAACTTTCCTGCCCAGGCTGGCTTTGAGCCACGATTCTTAGATCTCAGCTTCCTGAGTAGCTAGGATTACAGGTGTCAGCCACTGGTGCCCAGTTTGTTTCTTTCTTTTTTATTTTTATTATACAATTTTTATTAATTTTATTTAAAAAAATTTTCATAGAATACATTTCCCATTAGCATTCTCCGCAGTAGAAAACTATTTTGCTCCTTATTTTTGAAGATGAGATGTGTTTGGAATCTGAAATATTTTAGTACATCTACAGGGGAAATCTTGTTCCTAAATTTTAGTACATCTGTTGGGGAAGCTCTCAGTTTCCCTTCTAGGATCTAGAAATCTGTACTGTGAGATAAAGCACCTTCAAATTTTAAAGTTCCCATAGGACTGTGACCATCAATTCCAGTATCAACAGAACTGAGGGATACTTCCAAAACTGAAATACCGACCAATTTTCTGCAGTCTTTACTCACAATTGAATAAGCTTTTCCTCTATCCATTAGTTCCAGGACAAAAACATAAGTATTATCCTGTATTGATAGCAATAAAGCTGAATTTTTTTAAAGAGATTGATAAGTTAAAAGGCAAAGAAACTAAAACAATAACACAAAAACAAACCAACCGTATATACTGTTGACACCACTGGTTTGGTGAGGTGGGAAGACAATGATTCACTCACCACAACACAGAACTCAGTCTCAGTAGATCTATTAATTCCTCTCAAATTTTCCCTCCACATTACATTCTGAAAATAACCATGTAATCAGGAGAAGGTTTCAGTGTACTCATCTGTTAAATCTTTTTTTTACTATAAGCTGAATGGCATGACAGAGCAGAGACAAAGGTGCATACAATCAATTCTTAATGGGTGAAGTCAGAGCTTCCACAACATGGCCACGGCCCTGCAGATGCCCACATCGTGATAGCTGAAATAACAAAGCCCAGCAAAGGTTACAGATGAGAAGAGCACCAGGGCTGCTCTGGCAACCTTTGGCAACGTGTCCCTGTGAACATAATCAATAACAACTTGTCCAAGGCCCCAGTAACTATGGAGTTTGAGGGCTGCAGCCAGACAGTAGTCCACTGCAGTGCAAAGATTCAAATATGCAGTTGGAAGCAGGCCCAAGAGGCCAACAGCGAGAACCTTCTCAGAAGTCCAGTGGAGAGATGCCGCTGTGGATCCGGCATGTTGGCTTGGTGACAGGTGAATATGCTGTGTTCCACACCAGCCTGGGGTACGTGAATCCTGGAGAAATGCTGAGACACAAGTAGGTCTCACCCTGGGGGTTCCGAGGAACAGAGCTCAGCCTCCTCACGCACTGCGGACGACACTCGGCCTTATCAGAGCGGCCATCTTCCTTCTAAGGAATCCCCAGCTTGTTTCTTGCACTGGGGCTTGCTGGTGCTCTATCATTTGATCCATGCCTCGATTTCTGCCTCTTTTGCTGGCTAATGAGAGATAATTCTAGAATTTGTCAGTATAGGCTGGCTCTGAACCTTGATCCTTCAATCTCAGCTTCCAGTGTATCTAAGATTATAGGTGTGAGTCACTGGAATCTGGCTTGAAAGTGTTTTAAATTGGGTGCCAGTGGCTTACACCTATAATCCTAGCTACTCAGGAGGCTGGGATCTGAGGATTGCCATTAGAAGCCAGCTGAGCAACAGTCTGTGAGACTCATCTCTGGCTTTTTCTATATATGTGGTGTTGAGGAATCAAACTCAGGCCTTCAAGTATACAGAAAAAGCACTTTACCACTAGGCCATATCCCCAGCCCCGTGACTCTATTTTTATAAAGTTCAAAAATAGGCCAGCTCGTGGCTGGGGATATGGCCTAGTGGCAAGAGTGCTTGCCTCATATACATGAGGCCCTGGGTTCAATTCCCCAGCATCACATATACAGAAAACGGCCACAAGTGGCGCTGTGGCTCAAGTGGCAGAGTGCTATGCTAGCCTTGAGCAAAAAGAAGCCAGGGACAGTATTCAGGCCCTGAGTCCAATGCCCAGGACTGGCCAAAAACAAAAAACAAACAAACAAAAAATAGGCCAGCTAATGCATGATGAGTAGGATCAACAGGATGGCAATTTGGACAAGAAATGAGTAAGAAAGCTCTGATTTAATGTGGTGTTCAGTCACATTACAGGAAATAGTATAGTAATATGGTCAATATTTAACAATTAAATTCTTCATTGGTCTACTGCCAGGCCCATCTACCAGGCTCTGGACATGATCCCCAGCACTGCAAACAGAACTCTACCTTAAAACTCTTACTTGGATATTGCCATATTTTTTGAATAATCACATCCAAGCACTAGTGGCTCACATCTGTAATCCTAGCTATGCAGGAGGTGAAGGTCTGAGGTTTACAGTTTGAAGCCAGGAAAGTCCATAAGACTCTCCATTAACCACTAAAACAAAGCTGGAAGTGGAGCTGTCACTCAAGTGGTAGAGTGCTAACCTTGAGCTAAAAAACTTAGGGACAGCATCCAGGCTCTGAGTTCAACCTCTCCATCACCCCCACCTGTTTTTTTTTTTACTGCACATATTCCAAAGTTTATTAGAAGAAATGACAGGTAAACAGTACAAAACAGGCCACAGAGAACCCCAGCTCGGGTTGCTCTAGAGTCTTTAGCCACAATTTCCACAAAAGGTTCTCTTGACAAATGCAACAGCACTATGAAGACATAATTACTAAGCTTATAGTCAGTAAGCCAATTATAATCCTTCAAAATAGGGCCAGGTACAGTAGAGATACATATCTGTAATTCTGGCCACTCAGGAGATACAAGTAGGAAGCTCTTGATTCGAGGACAGCCCAAGCAAAGTTATTTACAAACCTTATCTCAAGTAAGACAAGATGGTGGTATGTGTTTATAGGCCCAGGTAGCTGGGTAAAAGAGAAGAGAATCAAGGTTTGATGCTGGCCCAGGCAAAACCAAAATGCCTTGGTATATGGTTACATGATGGAGAACCAGCCTAACAAGCCTGAGTTCAAATCTCAGTGCCACCAAAGAAAAAAAATCTCCAAAATAAATTTCAGACCTGATTCTAGCCCTAAGAGCCATTCTGACAGGTATGGCCACCCCCCTTTTTTTGAAGAAAGGCCTCACTACTCAGCTTGGCTTTCAATACGTAATACTCTTGCCTCTGCCTTCTACGTGCTGTGTTATAGGTATGTATGTGCCACAACACTTGAGATGATTCTTAGCTCTTCTGTGAACATATTCTTTATCTTTAACAAACATTAATTCTAAACTTTTAGATTATCTTATAGGACTGGTAAACTGTATGAGTAAATCCTTTTCTTTTTTCTTTCTAGCCAGGATTAAAAGAAGTAGTAGAATCCTGTCGAGGAAAAAATCTATTCTTTTCTACGAATATTGATGAAGCCATCAAAGAAGCTGATCTCGTATTTATTTCTGTAAGTAGTTTCTTTTACTGTTGGAATTTTAATGTATTTGTATCTATATAAAACATTACTGGACAGGCATGGGTGGCTCACACTTGTAATCTAGCTACTCAGGTGAGATCTAAGTAAGGATCATGGTTTAAAACCAGCCTAGGCAGTAAGTCTGGGAGACTCTTGTCTCCAATAAACTACCAAAAAGGCGGGAAGTGGAGCTGTGGCTCAAGTGGTAGAGCACTAGCCTTGGGCAAAAGAAGCTCAGGGACAACAGCTGGGTCCTGAGTTCAAGCCCTAAGACTGGCACCCAAAAAATAAACCAAACCAAATGTACTATTAAGCTACAAGATTGTTTGGTAAGGAGAAGTCCAGCTGAACTTTTTCTTTCTTTTTTTTTTTTTGCCAGTCCTGGGGCTTGGGCTCAGGGCCTGAGCACTGTCCCTGGCTTCTTTTTTTTTATTTTTTTATTTTTATTTTTTTGCCAGTCCTGGGCCTTGGACTCAGGGCCTAAGCACTGTCCCTGGCTTCTTCCCGCTCAAGGCTAGCACTCTGCCACTTGAGCCACAGCGCCGCTTCTGGCCGTTTTCTGTATATGTGGTGCTGGGGAATCGAACCTAGGGCCTCGTGTATCCGAGGCAGGCACTCTTGCCACTAGGCCATATCCCCAGCCCCCCTGGCTTCTTTTTGCTCAAGGCTAGCACTCTGCCGCTTGAGCCACAGTGCCATTTCTGGCCATTTTCTGTATATGTGGTGCTGGGGAATTGAACCCAGGGCCTCATGTATACGAGGCAAGCACTCTTGCCACTGGGCTATATCCCCAGCCCCCAGCTGAACTTTTTCACCTTGCCCACCTTGTCATCATGCATATCATTTCAAATCACTAAATATATAAATTCAAAGAAAGTCCTAATTATCCAGAAGCTCATGGCACATGCCCTATAATCATAGCTCAGCAAGCTGAGATCTAAGGATCGAAGTTCAAAGCCAGCACAGCAGGAAAAGTCCATGAGACTCTTATTTCCAATTTATTGCCAAAAAAGCTAGACAAGGAACTGTAGATCAAGTGGTAAATTGGTAGCTCACAGCTGAGAACCAGAACCAAGAAATCCTGGAACAGGGTGAGTATGTGTGATAATGGTATATATTTATCATTATTTCTTCTCTTCATTAGTTGGCAGAAGTGAAGTAAAGAGAATCAGTTTACAAACTTAACAGACATGTCTTACCTGAGTGAATTCTGTTCCTGTACTCATTTTGAATTGATTAGTATTTATTGGCTGTTATCAACTAGCCACAGATACCTTTATCTTATAATATGGCTCAGCAATTTATTTCTTATTGCCCCTGGTAGCCATCTACTGAAATGTTCTTTCTGTGATGGCATCACCAATTAGCATCTGAGCTGTGGGTGGTTTCTGACCTTAGGAATAAAGAGAATGTTAGGCTTGTGTGAGAAAGGAAAGAAGCATCATGGTGTCTATAAATGTGGAGGAAAGAACTAGTTTCTGACTGGTGAGGTGAGTGCGATACTGGCAGAATAAGTGAAGGACTGGTCAGTTGCCCGGTGTCTACACTATTATCCTGGATGACCAACGTGTCATCTAGGAACGCTTCAGGCACTTTGGGCACAGGCTAAAATCCTGGAGGAGGAGGAACTGTCCCTGTGTAAGCTTGATCTGGTGCCTGGTTGAATCTGTGTGGAGTCACTGCAGACTTGGCCCAAAGCTGAGGAAAATGAGCCAGAGCCTTCATGCAGTGATAAGTGACCACACCTCTATCAGGAGGTATCCTCAAAGAAAATCCACCGTCTCTTGTAGTGTTACCTTTGTGTACTAGGTCAAAGGCTTTGTCTCTGCCATCGATGGCTTTTCTGAGGGAATAATCTAGAAGCAAAATTTCACCCTAAGCAGACACGTGTGCCTCCAGCTCTAGCTTTTAGTAGATCTATGGCCCTCCTGCAGTGAATCTTCCTGTTGGGTGAGTGATGGAGTCTGCTAGATAGTTCCCTTGAGGGCCTTGGTGAGTTGTACTGACATACACCAAAATGTTTCCCATAGTTGAGCCAGCCACTCCCAGATCCCAGTAGCTAAGGGTAGGAGCACCTACACTGTCATCCTCTGCCATCGTCTTTTGTCTGTTACAGATACTCCAGATTATTTTAAGAAAATTACAGACACAAACCATTTTTATCTCAGAGCTCCTTTACTAGGGAAAATTGTCTGATCATCTCTCATCTCCAGCCAGTTTTATATTTTCCTCTGCCCCCTAGTCCCCTGTCTTATATGTATACGGATGTCCTATCATTCCATGCATATAAATAACTTTGTCCCCCTCCTTTTCAGTTTCATATTCAACTTCTGATTTGCTTTGCTTGGTTCCTTTACTAAACCTCTCATTAGAGAAGAGAATTAGTGCTATTTAATAGTAGTTCAAAAATCATTTCTGTCTGGCATTTCTGTGGTCTTAGGACACTCCTAAGATCACAGCTCTTAGGAGGTTGAAGGTCATAACTTCTAGGCCGTCCTGGCCTATGTAGCAAGACCTTGTCTTAAGACAACAATATGAACAATAAAAAAAATTCTGGTGACTGGGAATGTGGCTTAGTAGTAGAGTGCTAGTCTAGCATGCATGAACTCCTGGGTTCAATTCCTCAGTACTACATGAACAGAAAAAGCCAGAAGTGGCACTGTGGCTCAAGTGGTAGAGTGAGCACAGAGAGGCTCAGGGACAGAGCCCAGGCCCTGAGTTCAAGCCCCAGGATTGACAAAAAAGCTATATATTTTCATTAAGTTGTAGACTTTTTAGAGTACTTCAAAAGCATTTTAACACTTGAGCTATTGTTTTTAGAGCAGGTGATTTTCATTTTTCAATAGTCACTGAATCAGAGGAAGCCTGCCTCCAGTATTATATGCTACTGCTAAGCCAAAAAATAAATGCTTAGAGCTGGGCTGCTGGTGGCTCAGGCGTAGCTACTCAGAAGGCTGAGATCTGAAGATCAAGGTTCAAAGCCAGCACAGGTAGCTTAATCCATATGACTCATCTCCAATTTTAACTGGCACAAAACCAAAAGTGGAGGTATGGCTCAAGTGGTAGAGCACCAGCCTTGAGAGAAAAAGCCAAGCAAAAGTTTGAGGCTTTGAGTTCAAGCCTCAGTACCAGCACAAAACAATAAAATAAACAAATAAAAAAGTCATGTCATGCCTATCATAATAGCTAGTCAGGAAGCTGAGGATTACAATTCAAGGCCAGCCTGAGCAGAAAAATCCTTGAGACTGTTTCCTAGTAATAAGTGCTGGACTGTAGGTATGACTCAGGTGCTAGAGTGCTAGCCAGCACGTGGAGGGAAAAGGGAGGGAGGGAGGGAGGGAGGGAGGGAGGGAGGGAGGAAACAGGGCAGGGGGCAGGGGGGACAGTAGAGACCAGGTCTGTGAAACAAAAAACTTCTTGTCAAATGGTATTTCCCACAGGTGTGGGTCAGCGACCTTACATTATGTAACTAAAACCAAACAACTACTAAACATAAAAAGGTCTAAAATAGACCTCTCAGTGGATCACAATAGCTCAAAAGCTATATATATATGATCATATAAGACAAGGATAAGCAAACTCTATTGTTGACGTTATATTTAAAGTTCTAGGTGAATTTCCTTCAGCGTATGCCACGTGGCTACTGTATATGTTTTTGGTACACTGGGTATTGAATACACCTACCTGATCTAGGGATGGGAAAGAAAAATGAGCGTGTAAGATATCACAAGAAATGTACTCACTGCCCTATTATGTAACTGTACCCCTTTTGCATAACACCTTGTCAACAAAAGTTAATTAATTAAAAAAAGAGAAAACCATGAGTCCTTTAATGAATTAAGAAAGCCATGTGGCCAGGTGCTAGTAGCTCACGTCTGTAATCCTAACCACTGAGGAAGCTGAGATCTAGGGTCATGGATCAAAGCCAGCCCAGGCAGGAAAGCCCATGAGACTCTTACCTCCAGTTAATCATCAGAAAACCGCAAGTGCAGCTGTAGCTGGTAGAGTGCTAGCCTTGGGTGAAAAAGCTCAGGGGCAGCACCCAGGCCTTGTGTTCAAGCCTCATGACCACCACCACCAACAACAACAAATCGTTTATTTTAATTTAATTTTATTTTTTTGCCAGTCCTGGGCCTTGAACTCAGGGCCTGTCCCTGGTTTCCTTTTGCTCAAGGCTAGCACTCTGCCACTTGAGCCACAGCGCCACCTCTGGCCATTTTCTATATATGTGGTGCTGGGGAATTGAACCCAGGGCTTCATGTATACAAGGCAAGCTCTCTTGTCACTAGGTCATATTCCCAGCTGCAAATGTTTATTTTAAAGGACCATGATAGTATATTCCAAAAATAAAGGAAAGAGGAGAAAACTTACATTTCATTTCTGTGCACTCCTTAGCTGAGAATTGTCTCATTCCTTTTTTCTCAAGGGTTTAGCTTGTACCTGCCTACTCTAGTATCTGTCACCAGTATAGTAGCTACTCAACAAAAATGTGTTGAATGATTTCTCCAGATGTCTAAAGATGTTTATTGGGGCTGGGAATATGGCCTAGTGGCAAGAGCGCTTGTCTCCTACACATGAAGCTCTTGGTTCGATTCCCCAGCACCACATAAATGGAAAAGGGCCAGAAGGGGCGCTGTGGCTCAGGTGGCAGAGTGCTAGCCTTGAGCGGGAAGAAGCCAGGGAAGGTGCTCAGGCCCTGAGTCCAAGGCCCAGGACTGGCAAAAAAAAAAAAAAATAAAAAAATAAAAAAAAAATAAAGATGTTTATTGTAGTGATTATATTTATAAAATGTATTATTTCCACGCACATAATAGAGGGTGAAGAGCATACATGTGGATGGTGTCTGACTTCACACTAACTGGTGATAATGTTGGCTAGTTCAAGGAAATACTCTGGAAACCACTGAATATCTCACAGGTACTCTTCTTCGTCAGGTGAATACGCCAACGAAAACCTATGGTATGGGAAAAGGCCGGGCAGCAGACCTGAAGTACATTGAGGCCTGTGCTAGACGCATTGTGAAGAACTCCAATGGATACAAGATCGTGACTGAGAAAAGCACAGTTCCAGTGCGGGCTGCAGAAAGTATTCGCCGCATATTTGATGCCAATACAAAACCTGATTTGAATTTACAGGTGTGTGTGTGTGTGTGTGTGTGTGTGTGTGTGTGTGTGTACACGTGTGCATTAGAGTCTGGTTCGTCTATAAATACTGTTGCTTTCCAGTTGCCTGTGATTAATTCTAGCCGAAAACATTCCTTTGCACTGGGGTTCTAGGTGCTGTCCAACCCTGAGTTCTTGGCAGAGGGAACAGCCATCAAGGACCTTAAGAACCCAGACCGAGTACTGATCGGAGGGGATGAAACCCCAGAGGGCCGGAAAGCAGTGCAGGCGCTATGTGCTGTATATGAGCATTGGGTTCCCAAAGAGAAAATCCTCACCACCAATACTTGGTCGTCGGAGCTTTCCAAACTGGTGAGTGTGTGGCTCTCGTCTGGGCTTTAAACTCGTTGTTCTAGGACAAAGTCTTGTGTAGTTCAGGCTGATCTCAAACTTGTGATTTTCCTGTTTCTGCTTCCTGAGCACTGGGATAGCAGTTGTGCACCACCACACCTAGCTTTTTTATTTTATTTACTTTTTTTTTTTTTATCAGTTGTGAGGTTTGAACTCTGGGCCTGGGCACTATTCCTGAGCTCTTCAGTTCAAGGCTAGTGCTTTACCACGCTGAGCCACAGCACCACTTCCAGTTTTTAAGTGGTTAATTGGAGATGAGAGTCTCAGGGACTTTCCTACCCAAGCCAGCTTGGATCCTCGATCCTCAGCTCTCACCCACCTGAGTAGCTAGTATTATAGGCATCAGCCACCAGTATCTGGCCCACATCTAGCTTAAAAAATTTTTTTTTTCGTCAGTTGTGGGGCTTGAACTCGGGGCCTGGGCATTGTCCCTGAGCTTCTTGGTACTCAAGGCTAGAGTTCTGTCATTTGAGCCACAGTGCCACTTCCAGCTTTTTTTGGTAGCTTATTGGAGTTAAGAGTCGCATGGCCTTTCTTGCCTAGGCTGGCTTTGAACCCCTGTCCTCAGCTAGGATTAAAGACGTGAGCCACTGGCACCTGACCACAGCGTTTAAATATTGACAAAAATTTATACTTTCGAAGGCAATTTTTGCACATTTGAATTATGTATATAATAACTGTCAGAAAAGGGATTCTAGAATAGAAGGTGATCTGGAAAATACTCAACTTTGAGTGAAATGTCAGCTGACACAGATGATACACAACTAGTGAGAACAGTGTTTATCCCTCATTCCTGCTTTCACTCCGTGGTAATCATCTGTCCTTCCTGATTTATGAGCACGTCCTGTCTAGAGTCAAGTACCTCCTCAGTAATTTGGTTTGTTTTTTTGTTTTTTGCCAGTCCTGGGGCTTGGGACTCAGGGCCTGAGCACTGTCCCTGGCTTCTTTTACTCAAGGCTAGCACTCTACCACTTGAGCCCAAGCGCCATTTCTGGCTTTTTCTATATATGTGGTGCTGAGGAATCGAACCTAGGGCTTCATGTATACGAGGCGAGCACTTTACCACTAGGCCATATTCCCAGCCCATCCCTCAGTAATTTAGGTCAATTTGATGACCCATCAAATTTGATGACCCATGGCTAATTCTGCTTCTTCCCCTCCCTTATTAAAGGCAGCAAACGCGTTTCTCGCTCAGAGAATCAGCAGCATCAACTCCATCAGTGCTCTGTGCGAAGCAACGGGAGCCGACGTGGAGGAGGTGGCCACGGCCATCGGCATGGACCAGAGGATCGGAAATAAGTTTCTGAAAGCCAGTGTGGGTAGGTTGCAATTTTTCTCTACCTAAAGAGGCTTCATGTAGCTGGATTTCTAACTTTAGGGAAGTCTTTTTTTTTTTAACTTCCTTAAAACAAAAAAGGTTATTGTACATTGGCTTTCTTCAATTACTGATCAGTGATCAGTAATAACTGATACTATTAAGTAAAGATTGAGCCAGGCATTGGCTCACACTATCATTCTGACTACTCAGGAAGTTGAGATCTGAGGATCAAAGTTCAAATCCAGCCCAATCTTGGAGACACTCATCTCCAGTTAGCCACCAAAAAGCTGGGAGTGGAGCTGTGGCTCAAGGGGTAGAGTGCCAGCCTTGAGGAACAGCACCCGGGCTCTGAGTTCCAGCTTCAGTATTGGCACAAGACTAAAAAAACTAATTAGAGGTTCAGTGTTTTAAGAGAAAAATATTAGTAGTTTGGGAGTCCACATAGAAAATAAGTAACAGCTTATTGAAGCCAGTAGGATATAAATGTCCCTATTATTTATCTTTCTTTCTTATATATTTCTGGAAACATGTGTGATGAAGTACAGCCAGTCCTCCTGACTCCTGAGCCGGGGCTGAACACACAATGCTTTCGCTCTGGGCATCAGTTCTGATTTTTGCAATGATTTAGTGCCATGTTTCTCATATTGTGCTGTGTGCGTGTGCGTGTGCATGTGCGTGTGTGTGTGCGTGTGTGTGTGTGTGTGTGTTGATACTGAAGCTTGAACTCAGGACCTGGGCGCTGTCTCTGGCCTTTTTCTGTTCAAGGGTAGCACTCTACCATTCAAACCACATTTCTACTTCCAGCTTGTTTGGTCATTTTTAGTGGAGATAAGAGTCTCACAGACTTTCCTGCCCAGGCTGGCTTCAAACCTTGGTCCTCAGATATCAGCCTCTTGAGTAGCTAGGATTACAGCTTTGAGCCTTCAGCATAGGCTCTTTGTGAAGAACGTGTAAATGAGGTTATGTATTAGTGTGCAAAAAGCTTGTAGGAACCTGCCACTGTATTTTATACTTAAGTAATCTCCAGGTCAGTGTGTCTGGGGACTATGTACAACATACCTCACAAATAATAGAATATTTTACACATCAGGCCACAGACCTTCTAGTGTTTCTGGGGCTCTATGTCGTTTCCCAGTACTGGCTTCCTTGGCTGTTTATACCTTATTTATTTATTTTTGGTGCTGGTCCCTAGACTTAAACTCAGGGCCTGGATGCTGTCCCTGAGCTTTTTTTGCTCTAGGGTAGTGCTCTGCCACTTGAGCCATAGCTCCACTTCTGGCTTTTTTTGGTGGTTAGTGGAGATAAGACTCTCAAAGACTTTCTTGCCCAGGCTGGCTTCAAACCGCAATCCTCAAATCTCAGTCTCCTGAGTAGCTAGGATTACAGGCCTGAGCTACCAGAGCATGATAAATATACTAATTTTTTAATATCTGAATTTTGTTATTTAAAAAAACCCACAAAAATCTTGGGCTGGGAATGTGGGTTCATGGTAGAGTGCTTGCCTAGCATGCATGAAGCCCTGGGTTTGATTCCTCAGCACCACATAAACAGAAAAAGCCAGAAGTGGCACTGTATCTCAAGTGGTAGAGCACTAGCCTTGAGCAAAAGAAGGTCAGGGACAGTGCCCAGGCCACCCCATGATGTAGTGTAAAGTGTGTCACATGGTTCAGTTATGGACTCATGAAAATACCATGTTTCTCTCCTCAGGATTTGGTGGGAGCTGCTTCCAAAAAGATGTTCTAAATTTGGTTTATCTCTGCGAGGCTCTGAATTTGCCTGAAGTAGCTCGCTATTGGCAACAGGTATTATTTATTTATTTTCTGCTAGTCCTGGGGCTTAAACTCAGGGCCTAGGGACTGTCTCTGGGCTTTTGTGCTCAAGGCTAATGCTACCACTTGAGCCATAGCTTTACTTCTGGCTTTTTAGTGGTCAATTGATAATAAGAGTCTCATGGACTTTCCTGCCCAGACTGGCTTCAAATCGTGATCCTCACATCTCTGCCTCCTCAGTAGCTAGGATTATAGGCATGAGCCACTGTTTTTTTTTCAAGCTGAATGTTTTTCCTCTTGGTCAGTGCTGGGGTTTGAACTCAGGGAGCTATGCCCTCAGTGCTGTTTGTTTTAGTTATTTTTCAGATTGGATCTTGCATGTTTGACTAGGACTAATCTCAGACTGTAAGCCTACTTCAGTCTCCTATATGCTTGTTGTTTTGTTTTGTTTTGTTTTTTGGCCAGTCCTGGGCTTGGACTCAGGGCCTGAGCACTGTCCCTGGCTTCTTTTTGCTCAAGGCTAGCACTCTGCCCCTTGAGCCACAGCGCCACTTCTGGCCGTTTTCTATATATGTGGTGCTGGGGAATCGAACCCAGGGCTTCATGTATATGAGGCAAGCACTCTTGCCACTAGGCCATATTCCCAGCCCTCTCCTATATGCTTGTAATTACTAGCTTTTCTAAAAAAATGTAAATAGGAGTTTACTTATGGGACTAATTGATACCTAAAAATATTTAGTGAATACATTAACTTGTAATGACATGAAAAATCATGATGACATTTGTTTCCAATTGAAAACAGAATATAAATTGTACTTAAAGTTGATAGCAGCTGGCCTTCAAGCCCAATCTACCCTTCCTGGCTAGCACTACTTAGGAGACTGAGATCTGAGGATAGCGGTTTGACGTCATCTTAGGCAGGAAAATCATTCAAACGCTTATCTCCAATTAATCACCAAAATGCCAAAAATGGAACTGAGGCTGTAGTGGTAAAGCATCAGCCTTGAGCAAAAAAGCTCAAGGATAGTGCCGGGGCCCTGAGTATAAGTCACACTACCAGCACACACATACACACGTATAAAAATAATAATGCTACAACATTGTCAAAGTACTTTATGTGCACATGTGAAACATAGCAGAATGAATCCCAGTGTGTTGAAATTATTTTAAGAGGTAGAGCTTGCGAGGGAGTGATGGAGGGGTATGGGTGATGGAACACATCGTATGCACCTAGGGAACATCACAGTGAACTGCCATGTACAATTCATACATGCTAATAAAAAAAAAGAACCTCAAGATAATAAACACAGTCTAGTAGCATGCAATTGTCCATGTTGTTTCAGGTCATAGACATGAACGATTACCAGAGGAGAAGGTTTGCTTCCCGGATCATAGACTGTCTGTTTAATACAGTGACTGATAAGAAGATAGCTATTTTGGGATTTGCATTCAAAAAGGACACTGGTGATACGAGGTATTAGCCCTTTAACACAGTTCAAACCTTGGTAGAGAGTTAGCTCCTCTTATCCTGGTCCAGTTTGGATGTGAGTATGGAAATACATGTGAATATGGGAACCTCTGTACGTATTTACACTGAGTGGGTCGTGTTTAAGGTAAAGCACTAGAAATGGTAGTAATCGCACTGGTGGCTCAGGCCTAGAAGCCCAGCTACTTAGGAGGCTGAGATCTGAGGATCACAGTTCAGAGCCAGCCTATGCAGGAAAGTCCTAAAGTGGAGTTGTAGCTCAAGTGATCAAGTGCTACCCTTGAGCACAGAAAAGCTCGGGAACAGCACCAGGAAAGGCACACACACACAAAAAAATGATAATAAGAAAAAAAATCTAGAGGCTTAGAACATTTTATATTAATAAGATATATTTGTATAGAATCAGTACATACTATTAATACCAATTACATAGTTGCCATTGATATGTTCATTATGTTATACTGGATATATTTTCTTTATATGATGTTTATAATAAAAAATATTCCTAATTTCACTAGCCAGCTTAAGAAATAGAATCTTATCTCTATCTTGAATTACCCGGAACTAGGATATAATGCCGTAGCCAGACAAACATGGCAGTGATGTCTGTAATCACACCACTAGGAGGATAGAGAGTTCAAGACCAGCCTGGGTTTCATAGTAAGAGCCTTTTTCAACCCCCAATCAAAAGAAAAGGAAGAAGTGGTGAAGTAGAGCATGTGGCCGATTCAGGCAGTACTGGTTTATTCCTGCAGAGAGTCCTCCAGCATCTACATCAGCAAGTACTTGATGGATGAGGGCGCCCACCTCCATATCTATGACCCAAAAGTGCCTCGCGAGCAAATCGTCGTGGATCTTTCCCATCCTGGTGTTTCCCAGGATGACCAAGGTGAGGCTTGAGAATCATTTTGTGTACAGACCTGCCCAGTTCTCAAGAAAGGTCTGGCTGTTCCATCTCCATCATTTCTATCATTGCAATGGCCTCTGCTCAACTGCATTTCTCTAAAATTCAACTCTGAGACATTTTGTCCTCAACTTTAATTTGAAGAGATCAGCTGTGGGTTAGTCCAGCCTCTTTTTTTTTTTTTTGCCAGTATTGGAGACTGTCCCTAAGCTTTTTTTTTTTTTTTTTTTGGCCAGTCCTGGGCCTTGGACTCAGGGGCCTGAGCACCGTCCCTGGCTTCTTCCCGCTCAAGGCTAGCACTCTGCCACTTGAGCCACAGCGCCGCTTCTGGCCGTTTTCCGTATATGTGGTGCTGGGGAATCGAACCTAGGGCCTCGTGTATCCGAGGCAGGCACTCTTGCCACTAGGCTATATCCCCAGCCCTCCCTAAGCTTTTTTTTTGCTCATGCTTGTAGTGTTCTACCACTTGAGCCACGCCTCCACTTCCAGCTTTTTGGTGCTTAATTAGAGATAAGAGTCTTACAGATTTTCTTGCCTGGGCTGGCTTCCAAGTGCAATCCTCAGATCTCAGCCTCCTAAGTAGCTAGGATTACAGGTGTGAGCCCCCAGCACCTGGCAAATCTAGTCATTTTGGGGGGACTGGGGATATAGTTCCTGGTGCCCCTTTCCTCATTAACTTCACACACATGGCTCCACCTGTCTGGCACTCTGGACTTCACAGCCCTGCTGCTGAATCCCTAATACAAGTAAACCCCTTTCCTGTTGCTGTTGTTCCAGTGGCCCAACTTGTGACAATTTCTAAGGATCCATATGAAGCGTGTGATGGCGCCCATGCTGTTGTCATTTGCACTGAGTGGGACATGTTTAAGGTGAGGTGACAGAGATGACAGTTATTTTCTAGAGGCATTCTAGTATTTGTGGGGGTCGTCTTCATGTGTTTGTTTAATTGTTCCTTTGGTGTCTTTATAGGAACTGGATTATGAACGGATTCATAAAAGGATGCTGAAGCCAGCCTTCATCTTTGATGGACGGCGTGTGCTGGATGGGCTGCACAGTGAACTGCAAACCATTGGCTTCCAGGTAATCAGCATCCTCAAGTGTGCTTTTTTGAAATACACTGGTATTATTGTTGTTTGTTTGTGTGTTGGGTTTTTTTTGTGTGTGTTCTGATCCTTGAACTCAAGGCCTGGGTGCTATCCCCAGGCTTTTATTTGCTCAAGGCCAGCACTCTACCATTTTGAACCAGAGCTTTACTTCTGGCTTTATTGGTGGTTCTGTAGAGATAAGAATCTCAAGGACTTTCTTGCCTTGGCTGTCTTGAAACTGAGATCCTCAGATCTCAGCTTCCTGAGCAGCTAAGATTATAGGCATGAGCCACCAGCACCTGACAATATTTTCTTTTATACCTATTTTGTGGGTTTTAGAATTCTCATATTTTTTTTCCATTTACCATTAATCTAACTTTGAACAAGACATAAGTTCTCTGGGAATTTCCCTTAGGATTTTTGAAACTTATTCCACCCCCTAAGCTTGTGATCTAAAGTTGGCCTTTACACAGTTGCTAGAAGAGCATGAGTTCCTACTGAGCAAGACAAAATGGATGACTCCTTACTGCTATTCATAAAGGTCAAGGAGAAAATGTGTTGGGTCATCCTGTGATGTTACTGTTGTCTGTTACTATTGCCAGCTCAGCCAAGTCATTTCCCCCAGTGTCTTCTCTTACCGGGTGAGGGTCTGGGCTAGGGGCGGGATGGCTGTGGTGATGGAGGAAGTGGGCGCCTCCCATGTGTGAAGATCTACCTTCCACATCCTGAGTGCCCAGAGAAATAACAGGACTTTAGGGGGCCTGCTGTTCACCCACACCTTTGGCATGCTCAGTGATGTGAAAAGCTGGAAAGTAGAGCTCACACCTGTAATCCTAGCTACTCAGGAGTCTGAGTTCTGCGAATCGAGGTTCAAAGCCAGCTTGGCCAGGGAAGTTCCTGTCAGACTCTAATCTTCAATAAACCAACAGAAAACCAGAAGTGGGACCGTGGCTTAAAGTAGTAGAGCACTAGCCTTGAGTGAAAGAGCTCAGGGACATTACCTTGGCCTGAGTTCAAGCCCTATGACTGACCAAAAAACAAACAAAAAAACTCCGAATCTTCAGTGAGACCAGCCTGCTCTTATTTGTCAGTTTCAGCCTAGAACAGGGCATTGGTGACTTGGAAGATTCTCAGTCCTACCAGGACTCGCACAAATATGAGTAAGCAGTTGTTTCCAGTTAGTGATGGCAGGCTGCCTGTGGGGTGGGAGAGGTGAGGCTAGGGATGAGTAAGAGTGGCAGGTGAGTGCTGTCAGCCTGGTGTAGAGAGAGGACAGTGTGCATCTCCTTGCACCATCTTACTGAAGGAGGTTTAGTTAGGCCTCATCTGCTACTCAGAAATTCCACATCTGCTTCTCCTAGCCTGGCATCACTTGTCTAAGCCCCTCCTCACTTCCGCTTCGAAGATCTCTTCTCAGTTGTGAGTCACACACATCTGCTGATTGTCCCCTGGAGGACCTCTGCTACTCACTGCATCCCACCCTCTGACTAACAGCAGGATTTTTTCCCAGTTGTGACTTAAAGTCTGGAATTTAAGTCTTTCCATGATGTAAGGTGCCTTTTCCCTGGCTGCCTGTTTGTACAAAGTAGTAGTAGTCAAGAGGATTTTGAGAAGCTGGGTGTGGTGGGCCAGGCTGGTCCTCCCAGTCACTAGTGAGGATGAAGGCAGGATGAATGGGAAAGGGAGGAGGCCCAGCCCCAGCAGAGTTAGTAAGACCCTATCTCAAAAAACAAAACAGAAGAGTTCAAATGGCCAAACACCAGGTTTAATCCCCACAAGCAAAAAGTGGCTTTTCTTTGTGATTAGTTAGAAGAGTTAATGTTCCCTAGTAGGTTTAGAAATGAGTCAGGCTAGACTCACTACAGTGTATGTCACTAAATAGGACAATGAGCTAACATAAAGCAGAAGTCCATTCTTTGAATTGGAATCAGAATTGAATATTATTTTTAGTTTAAAAAAGATCTAAAATGTAGAGTAGTATATTTAACTGTGCTTTGGAAGGGAGATAAATTCACCATTATGAAAGAAGTAGTCTTTTTAAAAAAAAATTAAGACCAAGTAGGTTTCTTTCCTCTTACTTGATTCCCCAGAGCTTTAGTTTCTTGAAAGACAAGCACCTGAAGTAGTCTTTAAAAAAAAAAAAAAAAAAGAAAAGGATAGTTGGGCATGGTGGTACATGGAGGCTGAGGTTCAACAACCCATGATTGTGGGGTTCAAGGCCAACCTAGGATCCATAGCAAGACTACTTGAAAGAAAAAACTTGATGATTTTAAATATATGGAATCTATGGTAAATATGATATACAAAATAAAAATGGACTATCATTTATGAAGGCTGACTTGTATAGTAGGCACTTTATCCTTGCATCCTCTCCATGGCTGGGTGGTAGCAGTACTGTCTGGGAGGAAAAGATCAGATAGCTTAGGTAACATAGTAGATGCCAGTCAGGACTCCCACTGAGAATCTTTCTGAAGGATGAAACTATTACAACTTATGCAAACTTCTCCTGGGCATTTTGTTTATTTGGCTGTCATTAAATATGTGAGGGAAATGAGCACAGTGAAGGAAAGAATATGAAGTTATTTGATCACTGCTTTCATACGTGCTCCTAAAAACAATGGGAGGTGATCCTTTACTTCATGTTTGAGGGTGTCAAGGGGCTGGGGCGTGGCTTGAGTGCCAGTGTGCTTCCTAGCTACCTTGAGGCCCTGAGTTCGATCTCAAGTACCACCAAAGAAAAGGAATCAGATCTCTAATCACAACTTGAGAAACTTGCTGTTTATGAAAAGGAGAATTACCTTGGTTTCTGCCCTGTATTAGAGTTGTTAAGCATGTGTACGTACGTACGTGTGTGTGTGTGTGTGTGTCTATATGTTGTGATTACTAATACTTCTCTTTTAAAAATACTTTTCTCTTCAGATTGAAACGATTGGCAAAAAGGTGTCTTCAAAAAGAATTCCATATACTCCTTCTGGTGAAATTCCAAAGTTTAGTCTTCAAGACCCGCCTAACAAGAAACCTAAAGTATAAGGCATTGCTGTTTTTTATCTGTGATTATTTTGGTACTTCATTGTTTAATGAAACAATATTTTTTTAATCATCAAATTTATACTAGTTACATGGGTATTAGCATATCTGGTAATTATGAATCAATATTTTTACATATTTTTATATTATTATTAGCTCAGTAATTTGATGAGTAGAAACTAATGTTGGTTTTAGTGGTATCAAGTTTTTGTAAAAACAAAATTAAACCTCAAATTTTTTTTGTGTGTGATCCTGGGACTTTAACTCAGGGGCTAGACACTGTGTCTGAGCTTTTGTACTCAGGCCTAGTGCTCTACCACTTGAGCCACAGTTCTACTTCTGGCTTTTTGGTGGTTAATTGAAGATAAAAGTCTCAAGGGGTTGGCTTCAAACTGCAATCCTCAAATCTCAGCCTCCTGAGCAGCTAGAATTACAGGTATGAATTACCAGCATCCAGATCAAATACTGTTAACTTAACAAATTACATAGGCAGCACTTTAATATTGCATTGTAAAGGGAAAGACTTTAGTGTCTTATTTGCTTGTTTGAAACCATGAAATTACTGTGCTAACCAGCCTTTACAAGTATGGTCTGGTAAAGTTCTTCCTTCCTTTTGGATTTGGGTGTTGCTTTTGTTTTTTGCTTTTTTTGTTTTCTGACATTGTCTTATGTAGCCCAGGCTGGCCTGGAACTTGCAATCTTCCCACCTCAGCCTTCCAAGTGCTGGGATTACAAGCGCATACTAACCATGCTCAGCAAGTTTTGTCTTAATCAATATGTCGTTGACCTTTGTTTAGCCCCAAAAGATCATCATTGTATTTTTAATCACTCTAGCTTCAAGAACTTTTTCTTTAGGAAAAAAATTATTAATAAGTAGTTATACAAGGAGGTTTCAGTTTCATAAATCAGATTGAGTACAACATATCTTGATCAGTGTCATTCCTTTAGAAAATTTTAACATGAAGGAAGAATCAATAGAATAACTGATTTCTTTATTTCTTGGCTTTCCTCATTGATCACTACTTTTATAGTCTGAGTCAAAATGTTTACCTTTATTTCGCATTTTTATTTCTATTTTTAATTCTAATTTTTCCTTTTTTTCTTAAGAAAACCAGTAAAGTCTTATATGAAATAAAAGCTTTTACATATGGCCTAATTTTAAAGTATGGATGTTGTGTGTACTCCCCTCTACTTTTTTCTGTGTCCTGTTGAGTTTTGTGTGTACAGTGGCTGTTTTCCCTTGGTTGATTGTTATTAGTCAGATCCCATTTATGCTGAGAATGTACAAAACTGGCCAAACACACACAGATCCTGGCCTTTTGGAAGCCTTGTGGGTCAGTCAAAAGAGGGAATGCAAAGCCGAAGACAGACATCTGAACAGACAACAAATCTGTAAATCACATGCCATGCCAACACTGTCTGGGTGTGATTTTCAAGTCACTAATGAGTCATCACACTCTGGAACAAAATAACTCTTTACTTGGGCAATTCTTTTTTTAAAATTTAGTTTATTTATTAATTGAACACAAATTTTTTTGACAAGGTGTTATGCAAAAAGGGTACAGTTACATAGTAGGGCAGTGTGTACATTTCTTGTGATATCTTATGCCCTGTTTTTCTTTCTCTTCTCTAGGTCAGGTAGACATATATACAATATACAATGTGTCAAGAACATATACAGTAGCCACGTGGCCAAGCCCAAGAAAATTCGCCTAGGGCTTTAAATGTAATGTCGATATTAGACAATATGTCGATAGTAGTCTTATATGAACGTACATACATAGCTTTTGAGCTTTTCCCCTGAGAGGTCGATTTTTGACCTTTATATGTTGAGTAGTTGTTTGGTTTTAGTTACATACTGTTGGGTCGCTGCCCCAATCCTGTGGGGAATACTATTTGACAAGCAGTTTTTGGTTTCACAGACCTGGTCTCTACTGTCTCTCCGTCTCCCTTTCTTAACAGTCATATATCAGGGAGATCATGCCCCTTTGTTTTCTGTGTTCTAGGCTTGTCTCGCTCAACATTATTTGTTCGAGTTCTGACCATTTCCCTGCAAATAACAATATTTCACCATTCCTAATTGCTATGTAGTATTCCATTGTGTAAAGGTACCATATTTTTTGGATCCATTCGTCTGTGGAGGGGCATCTGGGTTGTTTCCATATTTTGGCTATTGTGAATTGTGCCGCGATAAACATGGAAGTACAAATGTCTTTTTGATATCTTGGGACTTGCTGTTTAGGATAGATGCCTAGGAGTGGTATGACTGGGTCATAGGGTAGGTCTATATTGAGCTTTTTGAGAAACCTCCATACTGTTCTCCAAAGTGGTTGTACTAATTTGCACTCCCACCAACAATGGAGAAGGGTTCCTCTTTCCCCGCACCCCCTCCTGCATTTGTTGTTGCCTAAGTTCAGAGTATAGGCCATTCTAACTGGGGTGAGGTGGTATCTCAGGGTTGTTTTTATCTGCATTTCCTTTACTACCAGGGATGTTGAACATTTCCTCATATGTTTCTTTGCCATTTTTATTTCTTCTCTTGTGAAGTCTCTCTTTAGCTCCTTTTGGGCAATTCTTTTAAGTGAGGCAAAGAAAGGGAGGGAATTTAGCAAATACCTCTGCCATGGAGGGGTGGGCAGGCATGTAGGCAGGCAGGGATCTCTCACTTGAGCTGTGCCTCCATCCTCAAACATATGCCTCTGGGATTTGGATTCATCACCCTATCCCCTGAATCCTGCTACAGAGTGACAGGAGCCAAGTAGAAAGGACTAGCTGTCTGGACTGAAGTAGGAACACATAGTCGAAAGGTTGGGCCAGGCAGAGTGTCACAAGTGTGCTACCTCCCCTTCCTTCCCCAGCGGCTTTTTGGCTTTCCTGTGATTTAGTGATTGGGGTGGATCAACACCCCGACCAAGTACAGATGACTAAAGCACTCAGCCAAAAAATCAATCAGGATCCAGGGAACCTGATCCAGTGCACCGATGGTGTGTGTATGTTCAGGTCTTGCTTCAGGTGGCATCTCGGAGACCCATCTTCCCCTCCCCACCTCCCTGCAGTGATCCAAGGCAAGATACTGGGGAGAAGCCTGCTGTCCTGTCACACACACGCATCCTCCCTGCAACTTCACAGCCCTCCCCCCCCCAACAAAATAAAAGAACAAATTTGCTCGAATCTCAAAAAAGGCATTAACAAACTAGCTCCTGGGCCAAACTTACCTCATGAGCTAAGAATAGTTTTAATTGTGTGTGGTTAAGTCTTCAGTGGTTATATAAGAAATCCCTACATAATAGCTTTTTTCAGTTGTGTCTTTTGACCTTCAGATCACAAAAGTATTTCTTTTTTTTTTTTTTTTTGCCAGTCCTGGGCCTTGGACTCAGGGCCTGAGCACTGTCCCTGGCTTCTTCCCGCTCAAGGCTAGCACTCTGCCACTTGAGCCACAGCGCCACTTCTGGCCGTTTTCTGTATATGTGGTGCTGGGGAATCGAACCTAGGGCCTCGTGTATCCGAGGCAGGCACTCTTGCCACTAGGCTATATCCCCAGCCCACAAAAGTATTTCTTATGTGGCTCTTTAAGGAAAAATTTGCAGATCCCTGAGAAAAACCTCCAATGAGTCCACTTCTCGGCCCCACCAGCCTCCTGAGGAAAACTCCACCCGCTCTTTTTGCCTGGACAGCTGGTGTGGGTAAAAAGGCATCACCTTCTTGAACTGGAATCCAAGTGCAAGGGCCTTACTCCGTAGTACTAACTACTCCCTCAGCTATTAAGGTTGCAGGAAAACAGCATTGGATCCATCTCAATTGAAGCAGGCAGTGGGATGATAACCAGAGACAGCTGAACCTGGCCAGGGGAGCGGAGAGCTGAACTGGGCCAGCCTGAGGAGAGAAGCGGGGCAGAGCCGACTGGAGGAGCAGGGCGGAGAGGAGAACCAAGCCGGCCTGAGGAGAGGAGAGGAGCGGCGAGCCTTACCTGGCCGGCTGGAGAAGCGGGCAGAGCCCAAAGGAGCCTTAGGCCTGAGGGAGAGTTCGGAGCCTAGGGCCTGTGTAAGGGTCGGAGGCCTGAGGCTTGAGGGAGAGTCCGGAGCCTTAGGACTGAGGAGGAGTCTTAGGCCTGAGGCCGGCAGAGAGGCCTAAAGCCTGTGGGGAAGCTTGAGGCTTAAAGCTTTAGGATAGGTGAGGACTACAGGAAGGAAGCTTGCTCCTCTGGAGGTTTGGAGGCTGGGAGGCTGAGGTGGTTAGAAATTAAGGTGGAGGTTTGAAGTTCAGGTCAAGACAGGGCTCAGGTCTGGGTAACTAACCCAGGACAAGATAGTCGCAAACAAGCATTAGGAGGTGGAGGGTAGCTCTGGTTCCCGGTTTTAGATTGTAAATAAAATCCCTTCCCACCTTAAATGTGTCTCCGTGGATTATTCTCGCTCTCAGAACACAACATTTGAAGGCCCTCCTCGGTTTCTTCCTACTGCTACCCTGTCCTATCCTAGCTCTAGCCCCCTCATCTGAGGAATTGAACCCTGAACCTCAGGAATTCTATGCAAGTGCTCTACCCCTGAGCGAATGCCTTGCTCTGACTTTAGGCTTGGTTTTGATTCTACTTCTCCTTCCCTCCTCTCTGTGCCGCCACCACTTTCCTTCCCCTCCCATTCTCCCTCTCCTACAGCTGCTCCCTCTCTTCTGTATTGAAGAATCCAGGGCTTTGGGATTAACAGGCATTAATTCTGCCTTTACTTTACACTCCCAGCCCAGACAACTCTCTCAAACGTGATTTTACTTCAACTCAAAAGTACACTTGTGCAAAAGTGATATACATATATATATACACACACACATATTTGAGAAGTTGCCTCTGACCTTCAGAATTTGACAAGCCAAATGAAAATACAATATTTTAAAATGATATAACAACAGTAGATAGAGAAGCCTCATTAGTTCAACTCAAGTGGATAATGGTGTTTTTATTCATGTCCGTGGACCATGAAGACCCTTCTATAATGGGGCAGTTGTAAGGGTACAGGCAGCTTAGGGCCTGGTTCAAACAGTTTGCAAATCTCAGTCTTGGAATACATTTGAAATTGTACAGTGCTCCTGGCTTCAATTGTCAAAAGTCAGTCAGGCCACCTGGTTGGTTAAGAAATCAGATAACCATCTTCTTTCCCCAGCTGAAGGTATTTAAAAAGCTCTAGTAAAAGTTGGGCTACAGACTTGAGTCAAGTACTGGGTGGGCTCAATTTAGCTCCAGGGACCCCCACCCAGCTTTCTTCAGTCACAAACTATTTGGTATCCTAATGCCTTGCTACAGAAGCGAGCCCTAGTAAATGAGGCCTTAGAATGCCAAAGTCATTTGTTCAAAAGGTTTTGTCTTAAATCTTGGTGATTTTCAAGATTGGCAAAAAAAAAAAAAAAATGCCACTGGAAAACGTACGGCCCATACTTATTTTGCTTACTTTAGGATCTTTTGTGCAAATGTATATGAGTGTGTGTGAGTGTGAACAAATTCAAGATTAAAACGGTCAGTCTGATGTAAAAATAGTTGAGTTTAAGTTCAAACTCCTAAAAGGTTTCAAAGAATTTTTGCATTGCTTTAAAGAAGAATTATAGTTTAATAAAAAAAGTCTTTAATTTGCAGTTACGAAATATTGGTATCTTAATGTGTTAGTTTGTTTGCACTGTAATCAAGTTATCTGGCTTAGCAAAAGGCATCGGGAATTTGAAATTTATTTCCCTCCACTGTTTACAAATTTGAGGCTAAATGTCAGAAATTTGGATATTAATGTTTATCACTGTTAAAGAACTGCTTCGGGTTTTTCAGTCAGAGGTCCAAAGGAAAGGACAGGAAAACTTACGATGGGCCTGTCTGTCTACCTTCGGGGTTGAGGGGTGAAGTGACTAAGGTGCAGCTTAGCTGGTCCATGTATGGTGAGGCAGGCCAAAGGGGAGAGTCCACATGTGGTAGAAAAAGAGTAAGCTGACACAAAGGCAGTTCATGGAGCCCTAAGGAGTCACATGGGCCAATGGAAGCCTATCTTTGTCTGTTCCATGCTGATGGACATTGGAAACCTGAGGGTAAAAAGGGCATTGGGATGATTTGTTTGGCATTTCTAAAACTGCCCGTGGGATGTATTAAAAATTGGAAAAGTCTTAAAAAGAGGGTTAAAAAGTTTATCTGTATGATGTAATTTGATTTCTATGCTATTTTGCAATGTGAATGTATTTTTTTATTTTTTTACTTGTTTGCCAGTCCTAGGCCTTGGACTCAGGGCTGAGCACGGTCCCTGGCTTCTTTTTGCTCAAGGCTAGCACTCTGCCACTTGAGCCACAGCGCTACCTCTGGCCATTTTCTGTATATGTGGTGCTGGGGAATCGAACCCAGGGCTTCATGTATACGAGGCAAGCACTCTTGCCACTAGGCCATATTCCCAGCCCCATGAATATATATTTTTTTAAAGCAAAGATAATAAGTCTGGATCCTTGTGTTTGAATTCTGGTGCTTATAATTCTTGCATAAGGATTCTTGATAATTCTTGATAGGGATTCGTAGAAGGGAAATATGATTATAATATACTATATAATACGTGATAATACATTTGAAATAGAATTGTAGTTTGGCTTGAATTTGAAAGTATTTCCTACTAGGTGATCATTCTTTTTTTTTTTTGCCAGTCCTGGGCCTTTGACTCAGGGCCTGAGCACCACTGTCCCTGGCTTCTTTTTGCTCAAGGCTAGCACTCTACCACTTGAGCCACAGCGCCACTTGTGGCCGTTTTCTATATACGTGGTGCTGGGGAATTGAACCCAGGGCTTCATGTATACGAGGCAAGTGCTCTTACCACTAGGCCATATCCCCAGCCCCTAGGTAATCATTCTTTTTTTTTTTTTTTTTTTTTTTGGCCAGTCCTGGGTCTTGGACTCAGGGCCTGAGCACTGTCCCTGGCTTCTTCCCGCTCAAGGCTAGCACTCTGCCGCTTGAGCCACAGCGCCGCTTCTGGCCGTTTTCTGTATATGTGGTGCTGGGGAATTGAACCTAGGGCCTCGTGTTTCCGAGGCAGGCACTCTTGCCACTAGGCCATATCCCCAGCCCCTAGGTAATCATTCTTGATGGCTTACAATTTTTCTTCTCAGTCATTGAAAGTCATTCCTTGGTCTTCTCTTTTTTTTTTTTTGGCCAGTTCTGGGCCTTGGACTCAGGGCCTGAGCACTGTCCCTGGCTTCTTCCCGCTCAAGGCTAGCACTCTGCCACTTGAGCCACAGTGCCGCTTCTGGCCGTTTTCTGTATATGTGGTGCTGGGGAATCGAACCTAGGGCCTCGTGTATCCGAGGCAGGCACTCTTGCCATTAGGCTATATCCCCAGCCCCAGGTCTTCTCTTTTTAAACCTCTTTTTAACATTTTATTTTATTGAAAACATGATGTACAGAGGGATAACAGTTACAGAAGGTAATAAGCATATTTCTTGTTATGCCGCCCCTCATTTATTCCCACTTTCCCTTGCCCCTGAGTACCTTCCCCACAAATTGTACAGTTCATTTCCCACAATGTGTCTTGTGAGTATCATTGTTGCATTGGTTCACCCTTTGTCCTATGTCTCAGCATTCTTTACTTCCTCAAATTAGATCAACATATATATATATACATCACACAGTGTTATGCCAAGTCGCGAAACGACCACCAACAAGGCCACCGAGACTCAGACGTTCCTAAATGCAAAAGCAAGGCAAGACTTTATTCAAGCGAGCTGTAACTCGGGCCTCGTCCTACCCACTGACACAGCAGAGGTTAGGAGGAAGCCCCGAGCTGCGATTGCACAGGGCTTATAAAGGCGAAAAACAAAGTTACAGCCATCAGATGTTCAAGCAAGACAAAAAACAAAGTTACAGCCATCCGGTGTTCCACCAAGACAAAAAACAAAGTTATAGCAATCAGGTGTTCAAGCAAGCAAGATTAGAACATGGGTACAAATCTGATTGGCTCAGGGCTCAAGGCACAGGGCTTGAGACATTCTGGGGTGGTTAGAGTTAAGCATTCCCAGCGGTTAGAGTTCTCGACCTGCTGAGCCCTAATAAGCTTGTACTGGGTTTGGTTTGCTCACAGGGCCTGCTTATCTCAGGTTCGCATGGTAAAGTGGGGTTCGCGTGGTAAAGTGGGGCCTGACTTCAAAGTCTGGCTCTTCAACAGGGCAACAAATAAATAAATAAACAGTGACAATAAGTGACAATAGATGATAAACCAAATGGAGAAAAAAATGAAAGGAAATGGACATCACTTCACACAGCCCCTTGTTTCAAATCTTGGAGCTCATTTCAATTAGCATCATTTTATATGGTCATAGGTACATAGCTATTGAGCTATAGTGATCCTCTGCTAGGACTATCCTAGGCATATACCAATCATTACAATAGAAGGAAGCCATGGAGACTGTGTTTTTTTGGTTTTGGCCTACTTAAGATTTTTTTTTTTTTTTTTTTTTTTGGCCAGTCCTGGGCCTTGGACTCAGGGCCTGAGCACTGTCCCTGGCTTCCCGCTCAAGGCTAGCACTCTGCCACTTGAGCCACAGCGCCGCTTCTGGCCGTTTTCTGCATATGTGGTGCTGGGGAATCGAACCTAGGGCCTCGTGTATCCGAGGCAGGCATTCTTGCCACTAGGCTATATCCCCAGCCCCCTACTTAAGATTTTTTCCAAGACATTCCATTTCCTTATGAATGGGGCAACGGCATTCTTTCTGATGGAAGCATAGAATTCCATTGTATATACATGCCACAATTGCTTGATCCATTCATCATCCACGGAGGAGAATCTAGGTGGTTTCCATAACTTGGTAATGCTATGGTAAATAATGCTGCAGTGAACATAGCTGTTAGTGATCATTTGGGTAAATGCCCAGGAGTGGGGTTGCTGGGCCACAGGGGAGCTTTCTGTTTAGCTTTTTGAGGAACCTCCACAGTGCTTTCCAGAGTGGTTGAAACAGTTTGCAATCCCACCAACAGTGTAGGAGCTTTCCCTTTTGGCCACAGCCCTGCCAGCATCTGTTATTATTTGTATTTTTCATAATGGCCGCTCTAACTGGGGTAAGGTGGAATCTCAATGTAGTTTTGAGTGGCATTTGTTTTATAGCCAGAGATGTCAAACATTTCTTCATGTGTCTACTGGATACTCTTATTTTCTCTCCAGAGAAATCGCTTCTGGGGCCAGGGGAAGCAGCCCCACCACAGGGTCAGTGCTACCTCAGCTGCCTCTGCCAACTCCTCCAGAGCCAAGTAAGACTGAAGAGAGGACAGGGAGGAGCCCGGTGGAGCTGGGGCCAGACCCAGCCCCTGACCCCAGAAAGGCAGGGAGAGCCTGCTCAGGGGCCTAATCCTCTGGGGCAGGTGGGCGCCATGCCAGCGAGAGGCCGGGCACACCACAACGAGGGGAGGCATCGGGCCGCCACCAGGACCTAGAAATGCCAGACCCAGGGAGAAGTTGCCTCACTGCCCGGGCTGGTGCAGGGGGACCTAGCAGGGGAACCCTTGGGGTCGACCAAGCAGACATTTGGCGAATGAATGAGTGAGTGAGTGCCTCTCTCAAATGGCACTAGTGGAGCTTGGAAATGATGGAGGTTCAAGTGCATGGCGAAGAGGAGAGGAGAGCTGAGGCCCCCCAACCCCCTAGCAGGGAAGGGAAATGGGTGCGGCTTGAGTGCAGAGTCACCAGGCCTGACTTAACTACTTGTGAAATATTTTTACAGTTTGCAAGTTTACTAGCCATGTTGCTGTCCTGCAAAATAAACTACAGTTTAAAAAATAATCTTATGGAATGTTATGGAGTCCTCTAGGACTAGATATTTTGAAAGGACTACAGCCCTCACAATTAGGTGTTGACCCTGCCCTGCTGAGTAGGGTGAGCATGAGACTAAAGCAGCAGCAAGGAAGGGAAACACAACAGATTCCCGGCTCTGAGGCGGGCTTGGAAGCTGCTGTATGGACAGTGAGCCTCTCCACTTGAGGGAGGGGAATAGGAACAGGTGTATAAGAGAGCAAGTTGGGAAGCTCAGGGTTTCTGCACTCCCACCACCACGTATGTGCAAGCGTTAGGCCAGGGAAGCTTCTAATGAGTAATTTAACAAAAGAGGAGACGGAGGCTGCAAAGGTTGCCCCTGACCCTACTGCCTTCCACCTAAAGTTCCAAGAACCAGGCTGAGCATTCTGCCTTAATTGCCCTAGACTTGACTGTCTCTATGTGACCATCATCCCCAATTATACTCACAGGGAATCAGATCAACAGTCAATGGCAGCAGAATCTTGTTTTTTGTTTTTGTTTTCTTTTTTCTTTTGACAGTCTTCAATTTTGTTCCTGTTTTGACTGAGGAGAAATTAAAGGCATAAGACACAAATTTAGACTTTTGTGAAGCTGAGCATCACACAGTTTAACTTTGTGAGCCTGGAATGAAAAGAATGCACCCAGCAGAGCTGCGTCACCCAGTGAACAGCTCCAAAAAGTTTGCCCCACAAGAGTTTTTCAAAGGCCTGTAAGTATAGATTTCTAGGAATAGAAATTTTTTTTTGGGGGCCAGGCCTGGGGCTTGGACTCAGGGCCTGAGCACTGTCCCTGGCTTCTTTTTGCTCAAGGCTAGCTAGCACTCTGCCACTTGAGCCACAGCGCCATTTCTGGCCATTTTCTGTATATGTGGTGCTGGGGAATTGAACCCAGGGCCTCATGTATATGAGGCAGGCACTCTTGCCACTAGGCCATATCCCCAGCCCGGAATAGAAATTTTTAAAGGACTAGAATTCTCAGAACTATGTCTTGAAATTACAACCTTCAGTAGTTCCACCTTAGAACCTTAACACTGACGGACAGAATGACACTTAGGAGAGCCCTGAGACATCCACTTGTGAACTGCCAGCTGCACTAAGTTTACCTGGCAAGATCCACCTACCTCCCACCCAGCCTGCTAACTCAGGAAAACCGCTGGAACTAGCCACTGGGGAGAAGGAAGTACACAGACTTCTAACTGGTTCTACATCTTGTTAGTTCTTAATCTTACATTGCTTATAAATATAAAGGACAAATCAACTAGTAAATTCAAAGGATACTGAACTCTCAGCCAACAGTTCTTTACCTAGTTTGTCAATTTATGATAGAAAACTGCATACTATATTACATATATAAATATAAATATATATAAAACAAAAGAGTATTTGTATAGGGTTCAGCATACCTAGACTTGAAAGTGAGCAGTTATGAGAAACTAATCAGTGATTTTCCCAGACCAGTGGTTTCTAGTGTCAAAGATTACATAATTTGGCAGACTTTCTTTCCTTTCTATGTTATCTACAGTATGTCAAATTACTTTCAATATTTCATTGTCAAGTATTTTAAATGCACAAAGTGACTACAGTATTATTCAAAAAGAAACTAATAAGGTCAAAAAATAAAATAGTGCTAGTTCCCTAGAAACTCTCTAATGCCCTTGGCCTTTCCTTCTGCCCTGGAAGTAGCCATTATTCTAGCTTTCATGATAACCATTTTCTTGTTGTTCAACCACAAACAGTGTATTGCTTAGTTTCACTCTTTCTCTTCAACTGTATGTATATGTAACAGTGTAATATATAATCTATTATGTTTGCTCCATTTGCTTAACATTGTTTTAATCCATAGGCTGTTTAGGTTGTTCATATAGCTGTAATTTATACTCTTGAATTGCCATCTATTACAGTATTCCATTTAGCAATGTGTGACTATATAGGAATTCTGTTATTGATGTCTGCTTTCCAGTTTGGAGTTATAATAAATGTGTGAACATTCCTAAAATGAAAGAAATCTCTTCTTAATTCTTTAGCCTACTTATCCATGGTGTTATTGTTTTTGAGAAGTTGTTATTTAGGGCTAAGTTTTTGAGCTCTAGGTAGATTTTTGAGGCACTTGTCTGTTGTCTGGCTGGTGAAGATTTTATTCCAATCTGTGCACCTCTTATTTATCTTGCTAACTATGTCATTTGCCATGCAGAATCTTTGCAATTTAATGCAATATCCCTTATTCAACCTTTCTTTGACCAAGACAATGTGATAGTAGATTTCCTTGGAATTTCATTCATCCATGAGAAAGCATGCTATTGACCTGAAAAACTTATGTTAAGACAGGAACTGAGAGACAAGGACACACATTTTCCCCTTACATGTGGAAACTACATTTAACTCATAAAATTATAAGTAAATAAGTTGGGTGGTGTGCAGGTGTATAAAATGCACTTGTTAACTTTTAAAATGTGTTGTTTGTCATCTTATTGATTTGTCTACTGTTGATGTTCAAATTCATTCCTATTCCCTGTTCCTCCATCTGCATGTATTTTACTCATGGGGTCAACTTGGACTCACTGAGATACATAGTACCAATTAAGCTATGTGGCTGCCTGTATTTGGAGCCCCTCTTCATCTTGCCTGCCACTAAACATTCAGTCCTTAGGATCTAGGATAGGTTTTTCCCTACACTGTCTATTAAAGCACCTATTAGGGGATCTTTCTCCAAATACTTACCATTATCTATAAATAATATGGTAACAAAGATGAAATTAAAATATTTCAGAGCAAAGAAAATTACAAATATTTGGGAACTCATTAGGATTGCACTCTGGAACAATGACATTCCAAATAGTATTTTTTGAGGTTTTGCTATAGCTCTATATCAATAACTATATCTATAGATATACTATGGTTACACAGATATGTTACATGTATATCTATATTATATATAAGTATATATACTATAGATATCTATATATACACTACACATACTACATCATATATAGCTATATATGTATACTGTGGATGTAGTATATATAAAGCTACCTATAGTATGTATAGATAAATCTTTCTGTCTATGTATCTATTGATATATAGAGAGAGATATAAACATAGATGATAAGGGTTATGTCTCAAGTGATAGTTATCAAGAAAGAATACGGCCTTGACTTCAAACTCTGGTCGTGTGTGTGTGTGTTTGTGTGTGTGTGTGTGTGTGTGTGTGTGTGTACGTGCCCACACTTGGGAGCACATGGATTCTGAGGCCTAGTGAATGCTAGGCAAGTAGATTATCTCTACTACTAACCTATTGTTGCTGTTCAACAGCTCTTCCCCCCCCCCCCCCCCCCCCGCCAGACCTGGGTCTTGGACTCAGGGCCTGAGCACTGTCCCTGGCTTCTTTTTGCTCAAGGCTAGCACTCTGCCACTTGAGCCACAGCACCACTTCTGGCTGTTTTCTTTTCTTTTTTTTTTCTTACTTTCTTAAAGCCTTTACTTTTGAGACAAAATGGATTAAACTCTTACAGACATGGAAAAAGACAGACATGATCACAGCTGAGCAAAGAGAATCTACTCAGAAAACTTTAGTGCCTGTCAGCTAATGTTGGACTAAAGTTTTGGGAGCATGACATGCTGCAGGGCCAAAGGAATGAGTGATTAGTACTCCTCTCCTTCTTCCTCACCTTCTCCTTCAACAGAATCCACACCAACCTCCTCATAATCCTTCTCTAGGGCCGCCATGTCCTCACGGGCCTCAGAGAACTCTCCTTCCTCCATCCCCTCCCCCGCGTACCAGTGGACAAAGGCACGCTTGGCATACATCAGGTCAAACTTGTGGTCCAGCCGAGCCCAGGCCTCAGCAATGGCTGTGGTGTTGCTCAGCATACACACAGTTCACTGCACGTTGGCCAGGTCTCCACCAGGAACCACAGTGGGAGGCTGGTAATTGATGCCAACCTTGAAACCAGTGGGACACCAATCCACAAACTGGATGCTGCGCTTGGTCTTGATGGTGGCAATGGCAGCATTGACATCTTTGGGAACCACATCACCCCGGTACAACAGGCAGCAGGCCATGTATTTACCATGGCGAGGGTCACATTTCACCATCTGGTTGGCTGGCTCAAAGCAAGCATTGGTGATCTCTGCTACAGAAAGCTGTTCATGGTAGGCTTTCTCAGCAGAGATGACAGGGGCATAGGTGGCCAGGGGGAAGTAGATGCGGGGATAGGGCACCAGGTTGGTCTGGAATTCTGTCAGGTCAACATTCAGGGCCCCATCAAATCTCAGTGAAGCTGTGACAGAAGACACAATCTAGCTAGTAAGGCGGTTCAGGTTAGTGTAGGTTGGGTGCTCAATGTCAAGGTTTCTACGACAGATGTCATAGATGGCCTCATTGTCCACCATGAAAGCACATTCCGAGTGCTCCAGGGTGGTGTGGGTGGTGAGGATGGAGTTGTAGGGCTCAACTACAGCTGTGGCCACCTGGGGGGTGGGGTAGATGGAGAACTCCAGCTTGGACTTCTTGCCATAGTCCACAGAGAGACGCTCCATCAGTAGGGAGGTGAACTCAGAGCCGGTTCACCCACCAAAGCTGTGGAAGACCAGGAAGCCCTGAAGCCCTGTGCACTGGTCAGCCAGCTTTCTGATCCGGTCCAAGTTTATTTATCTGATGTGATTCGATTCCTACAACAGTTCTTAATATAGGACTGATGCTAATTGTTTATATTAGGAAGAAATATTTGCGTTTTATCAACATAGTTCTACATTTTTTTCCTGTAGAAGATGAACTAAAAAGAAAGTCAAGAGGGACAAAGAGGAGAAAGAAGGGGAGAGGAGAATCAGAATGTCCACAGATGTTTGAACAGCTACCTTTACACTTTTTTTTTTTGCCAGTCCTGGGCCTTAGACTCAGGGCCTGAACACTGTCCCTGGCTTCTTTTTGGTCAAGGCTAGCACTCTGCCACTTGAGCCACAGCGCCATTACATTTACACTTGAAGTAAGTATGTGGCAAGAGAATTCAAACAACATCCTAAATGTTAGGCAAGTTCAGTTTTGTTTAGAATAGAAACGGCACTTTCAGAGATGACAGTGGGTCAACTCAAAAAGAGAGGTGATTGACAATCACATCACACCTCCCCCAGGATTTTATTAAAGTTTAAGCGGCTTGAAGCACAGAGTTCAGGTTCAAGGCCAGTCTATAAGGAGTGATTGTCATGGAATTTGGGAAAGAATTGTTTCAAGAATTATTCTATTCTTTTTTTTTTTTTTGCCAGTCCTGGGCCTTGGACTCAGGGCCTGAGCACGGTCCCTGGCTTCGTTTTGCTCAAGGCTAGCACTCTGCCACTTGAGTCACAGCCACTTCTGGCCATTTTCTGTATATGTGGTGCTGGGGAACCGAACCCAGGGCTTCAAGTATAGGAGGCAAGCGCTCTTGCCACTAGGCCATATCCCCAGCCCATCAAGAATTATTCTAACATAGAGTTGAATAGAATGAATATGAGGAATCTGAAAAGTGTCGTTGTGAGTGAGCAGGGGAAATCAAGTGAAGGGAGGAGACCAATGGAGAAAGTAAGGGTGGGAGAATTGAGTCATAATAGTCAATGGTGTAGGGGAAAATGAAATGGGGATGGGTGGGGTTCAGAAAAATGGTCGAGAATGGTGAATGGTTGAAGCAAGATGCATTGTACTCAAAATCTGACTTTAGAGGCTGGGGATATGGCGTAGTGGCAAGAGTGCTTGCCCCATATACATGAGGCCCTGAGTTCAATTCCCCAGCACCACATATATAGAAAATGGCCAGAAGTGGCGATGTGACTCAAGTGGCAGAGTGCTAGCCTTACGCAAAAAGAAGCCAGGGACAGTGCTCAGGCCCTGAGTCCAAACCCCAGGAATGGCCAAAAAAAAAAAAAAAATTCTGACTTTAATTAAAATCCCTTTGTACTACCATGTAAGGATAATAAAATTTTCAAACAATGGAGGAATTCACTATGTGTATCTAATTAGACATGGACACTTAAGAATTGTCCATGAGGGTGTGAGGGAGCATTGAAGGGAATCATGTAGCCAGGGACCAGTGGCTCAAGTCTGTAATCCTAGCTATTCAGGAGGCTGAGGTCTGAGGATGACAGTTCAAAGCCATCCTGGCCAGGAAAGTCTGTAAAACCCATATCGAATTAAAGCTTGAAGTGCTGATGTGGCTTAAAGTGGTAGAGCGCTAGACTTCAGTGAAAAACTCAGGGACAGTGCCCAGGCCCTTGGTCCACATCCTTAAGACTAGTACCAAAAACAAATAAATAAATAAATAGAAAGAAAAAAGATTTTGGCATGTGAGAGAATGGGTGATAGAAAGACAGAATTAGGAAGATAAAGCAGAGTGAGAATTTCTGCCAGCCCTGTTCCAGAATGGCAACATGCAGTTGTGGTCATATTCCACGACCTTTAGCGGAGACACTGATATGTACCTGTCCATGTGTTCAGTACTTGGCCACAAAGATCATAAGATTCTCTGCTTTTTCTTCCTTCATTTCTTAGCTAGATATAGGAATGCTAAGCACTCATCTCAATAGGCTAGCTAGCTAGTACTGTGTAGGCAGATTACAATGCAACATATAGTTGCCTCTCTGTCAACAGTTTCATTTGTTTCATGTTTGAAGTTGGTCAAGGGCATAAATTGTATGGGGGGAAAAAAAACAATTGCTGGGTGATGGTGGCTCATGTCTAAGTTTAGCTATTCAGGACGTTGAGATCTGAGGATCATGGTTCAAAAAGAGCCTGGGCAGGAAAAAACCTGAGTCTTTCATCTACAATGAATTACCAAATGCCCCAAGTAGAACTGTGGCTCAAGCAATAGCATCACAGCACTGAGCAAAATATCCTCAGAGACAGTGCTCAGGCCCTGAGTTAAAGCCACAGGACTCTTATCCTACTCTGTCCTACCTCTGCCCTATCCTGCTCTACCCCGTCCTATCTCTAGCCCTACATGAGGAATGGAACCCTGGACTTTAGGAACCCTAGGCAAGCATTCTATCACTGAGCTACGTTCCTAGCCCTAGCTTCCAGTCTTCTCTTTTCCTACTTCTCCTCCTCTCTCTATGTCATCACCACTTTCCTTCTCCTTCCCTTCTCCTTCTCCTCTGGAGGCTCCCTCTCTTCAGTGTTGAAGAATCCAAGGCTTTGGGATTAACAGGCACTATATCTGCCAATGAATTTATAGTCCCAGCCAACACAGCTTCAATGAAACGCGATTTTATTTCAATTCAATTCAACTCAAAGTACACTTGTGCAAAAGTGACGTATTTTGGGGAAATTGCCTACTAACCTCCAAAATTTGACAAGCTAAATGAAAATACAATGTTTTAAAATGACATAATAACAAGAGGGAAGCTTCATTAGTCCACCTCAAGTGAATAAAGATGTATGATGAGATTTGGAGTTTTGATGTTTATAAGTAAAGCTTAAATATTACTTCTGTTTTTTAATAAAGCCAAAAAAGTTTTTTAATTAAACATTTCTATAAATACTAATGTGACCTGAGCAACATTTCCTAGGTTCCCAGATCAACCATTCTTGGTCCACTTACAAGAATGTGGTTCAACAGCAGACACCTATATTAAAAGATACCAACAAGGCTATAGCACTGGTTATTGGCGAAGTGTACTTGTACATACAAAGCTTAATTAGACTCCATAATTTATTGAAAATTACTACTGTAATTAACTTTTCATGTAATTTAGTATTTAGGGGCTCATGCCATTCATTTTAAAAATGAATTCACTGCCTCATTAATTAGGAAATATATGTAGTTGGTATGTTATAATTTATAAGGTTCAGCCTAGGAAAGTAAGAAAATAAGCACTTTTTTAAAATACATGAGAAAAAACAGAATGCCTCCTAAATGTGGTGGGCCTTATCTATGAAGTTCTGATTAAATTGGAATAAACAAATATGCCTTGGCATCAAGATTATATTTGGTACATATGAACACATGGATTCATTGTAGTTTTCCAAATGTCATTATTTTGCATTAATATCAGTCAATATTTGTTCTAAATTGGTAGTCAAATAAAAAATTGAAGCCAAATGCCCATTGCTGATGCCTATAAACATACCTACTTAAGAGGCTGAGATCTGAGCTTTGCAGTTTGAAGCCTACCTAGGCAGAATAGTCCATAAGACTCTTGTCTCCAATAAACTACTCTCAAAAAGCTGGAAGTGGCATTGTTGCTCAAGTAGAAGAGTGCTACACAAACAAGCTCAGGGGCAATACTCAGAATCTGAGTTCAAGCCCTAAGACTGCCAAAAGAAAAGTAAAAAAGAAAAATATAAACAATTGTGCATCAAAGCTTAATTGGTCTTTGAGGATTCTTGAATTCAGGTTAAAAAATGACAGAAGTATAGAGATTAGACATAGCCTTATTTTAATTAAACACTACATTTAAAATGTAGAAAGGAGTCTGGGATGTGCTCACTTGCAAAGTGCTTGAATAGCAAGTGCAATTTCACCTGCTTGATACCCAGGTCCAAAGAAGATAAATTAAAAAAAATAGCAGTGATACCAAATTCTGTACCCATATATTTACCACCAATTGCAATAGATTTACACAAGGGTTGTAGGATACAAACCTGTATTAGTCATTTTTTTCCAGGATAGACTGAACCAGTAAAACACACACACACACACACACACACACACACACACACACACACACACACACAAAACATCTTCTGTTGGTATCCATAAGCCACTTCAGATACAAAATTGTATGCATCTCAAATCTCATATAAAATGCCATCATATTTGAATGTAACCTGCATAATCCTCCTATACACTTAAAGTCATCTCTTGATAATTTGTAATACCTAATACATTCTAAATGCAAAGTGAATAGTTATTTTGTTTAGGGCAAAATGACAAAAATGTGCTTATTCAATATGACATAAATAAATGTAATGTAATATATATTTATAGAGATTTGCAGTACAGATTTAGCTCTTACAATGATAAAGGCTGATTAGTTTGAAAATCTGAAGTCAGTGAGCTGGAGATACCACGTAGTTCTAGTCAAAAAGTTAGCAGAACCAAAATTGAGGAAAAGCCAGTAATTCCATTTAAAATTCCACAGCGTCACACCTGGCACATGGCAGATCTTCCTCTAAATTCCACTGAACACGCAGACAAGCTCCACCCTCTGTCCAGAACCAAGTCTACTTCAGAGCCATCAGGATTATAAGGAATACATTTGTTTCAAAATATAGAATAGACTCTAGCAGGCCTTTGATGTAGTCACTGCTGAAGCCTTCCTGACCATGAAGGGGATTAGAACAACCCTGGTTCCTGAAATACTGCAACTGCAACACCAGAAGGCAGGCAGGGCATCATCACACTCACACATGCAGCAACACACACAGAAGCACAAGTGGGAACTGCGGAGGCTGAGAAGCTGCCTGCAGCTTCTTCCACTGCTATCAAATGGCTTGTGACTCTTCTGTTGCCAGGAGGCCAATAGGCCTCTTTCCACATAGGAAATCAAGTAACGTGTTCAAAAGAGTCCTTGCCCTAAGTGCACATGGGCTCCCGTCACCCCACTCACCACACCTGAGGGATATCACATGGACAGGGCAGACACCCCCATGTCAAGTCCTCCAGAAAACCTCAGAGCAGCTGCACTGATGACCAGCAGTGTGGAGGGAAAACTCTTGCTTCGAGTTGAATGCCAGGTGAGCCCACTGGTAAATGCAGACAGACTCAAGCCACTTGGTTCTGAATCTCAAGTGCTTCACTGGCAGCCCAGACATAGAATCCTAGACAAGATGCCAGTTCCCTGGCCCATGATGGGCCGAATAAATACCTATGTAGTCACCATCCAGAGAACATGCGTAGAGGAAATTGTATGAAACCTCACCCTGCATATTCCTGGCTGTGCACATGTCCAGCAAGAACATGTGAAACCCCTTATAGCTCACTGCTAGCTCACCTTCAGACTCATCACAGAAGGAGGGAAAGGAAGGGCCAAAATAGTTGCTACGGAATTATCAAGGTGTGACATAACTTCAGAACTATGTATAACTAGGGAAAAAATAAATCTCTGTACAGACCTAGTCAAAAGAGTGGCTATTGGTCAAATCTCCAGCATTATGAGTGAGGTCAAACATTCAACTTTAAATTTGTTAGTTCTGCAAAGAAATAGGAAATTGAGGCTCCCAAAACAAGAAGTCCACAACTCCACTCTTCAGGATTACTGAGGAGGCCTGCATGTTGTATTTACTAGTAAGAACTTCAGCCATTTTACATGCCACTGAACTAAAACACAGCTGAGAGCCTGTATCTCAGTATCAATAAGGAAATTGAAAACAGTCTTTATACACCACATAAAAACTCTAAACTTTAAAACTACAATTACCGAATTTACCAACTCCTAGAGGGGTTCAACAGCAGATTCGAACCAGGAGAGTACATCAAACAGTAAATTGTTTGTGATTATATAACCTAACAGAAATTCAACAGTCCCAGACATCTTTGGAATACCCAACATACTAACATGTGCAGAATGGTAATCTCAGAAGGATAGAATAAAGTAGAATGAATATTTGAAGTAGCAATGGCAGAAAGCTTTCTGCATTTTATAACAAACATTCCCTACGCATGCACCTCGGTCAGTGAAGACCACATGGGATAAATTCACATCCATGATACCACGCAAGCAATAAGAGGAGCGACTCATCATACAGAATGGATACTCAGCACAACTGATGGCATCTCTTCAAAACACAGGATTGAGAGCAACATGAGAATTATACTGGAGGTGGCTAAAGGGAAAAGAGTTCTTTGAATTCTATAGTCACCAATCCATCCTTCAGAATTTACCCGACATTTTGTTTACCTGGGTTCACACATCATGTCCCACTCTCTTATCCTGGAGGAACCCAGGCTAGTCAAGGTTGTAATGGTTTCTTGGTCAGACACAAAGCAGGTGGAAAGGTGGTCTCTAAATGTAGAGTACCTTAATTCATCTCTTCCTTCAGAGAAAGTTATGTGGGGGGGGGTGTAAAAAAAGGAAATGAGGGTTCCAAACCCACAAGCTTCCGTTCTTTGGGATAGCCATCCATCCTCCTGTCAGGGGAAGAGCAAACCGTCAGAGATAATCTGTCTTCAAACATCTCTGTGCTCCTTCCTGTGACAGCCACTGTTATTTCTAGAATATCAGTAAATAAACATTAGATGCTGAGCCCAACACAGTCCAAGACTTATGCAGGATTCCTTTACAAAATGTCAACCAGTACATACTTAAAATGAAATCCAAGAAGCCTTGGCTTCAATGATGCCTCTTTTTCCTTGGGCATAGGTGAACTTGACAATGAGCTCTGCAGTTTGCAGCAATGTGTGCACTGCAAGTGCATTATACCTTAGGTCCCAGGAAGCCCTAAGAAGTCAATGAACCTGGGTAGCAACTCCTCAGTCCTCAGTGACACATGGCAAGTTCTAAAGAGCTGCAAAGCTGGACCACAGATAAATTTTAAAGTGCTCAATGCAGTGTTAGGATTTGAATTCATTCACTGCTCCAAACAGTTCTTTTACTTCAGTGAAGAAACTTACACTTATTGAGTTCCTGCTGAAGTCAATACAGACCTTCATAAAATTGACCCACTACATCCATGCCTAAGTGTAGTTGTATTTTCCCAGGTTAGTGTATGTGGTAATACTTATTGAAGATGCTTTCAACTGGCCACTTTATTGTTTTTTTTTGGCCAGTCCTGGGCCTTGGACTCAGGGCCTGAGCACTATCCCTGGCTTCTTCCCGCTCAAGGCTAGCACTCTGCCACTTGAGCCACAGTGCTGCTTCTGGCCGTTTTCTGTATATGTGGTGCTGGGGAATCGAACCTAGGGCCTACGTGTATCCGAGGCAGGCACTCTTTGCCACTAGGCTATATCCCCAGCCCTCAACTGGCCACTTTAGAAAATAAGACTAGGCAAGTAACTTCAAAGTGAGAGACTACAATATAGTCTCTGCCAGATGCCAATGGTTCACACCTGTAATCCAAGCTACTCAGGGAACTGAGATCTGAGAACCACAGTTGAAAGTCAGCCCGGGCAACAAAGTCCCCGAGACTCTGATCTCCATCAACCAACGAGAAGGCCAGAGGGAGGCTGTGACTCAAGTGGCAGAGCACTATTCTTAACAAAACTCAAAGAGTGCCTGGGCCCTGACTTAAGCCCCAGGAATGGCACAAAAACTTAATCCATTGAAACTAGGCATTTCCGTGTCTTATTTTTATTTTCCTATTATGACCCTGATGAAACGATATTAAGATATACAAAGACAGTGGGCTAGTAAGGGCAAACCAATGATTTGCCATGCTCAACAGTTTGCCTTCATATAAAGTTATGCTGTGGGCATAAACATGCCTTTATAAAGTTTATGATTACATTGATTCTCATTCTCTACTCCTTTGGGTCCACAGCATTTCATAAAGACCTTACATCATTTAGCAAGACATACAAGTATTACAAGTTTGAAGACAGGTATTTCCCAAAGGTTTGGGCCTGTTGTATCAGTGGCCTGGGTGTTTGGAAACATCCTCTGAAATCAGTGGTAAGTTGCTCTATCTTGCACCTGGCACCAAGAAGCAGGACAGCCTGAAGTTTTTCAAGCGTTTTTTGGACTTTGGAGGTAACACAAACCTACATATAATTTGGTACAGCTCAAATCCATTTACCAAGGAATCCATATGCTACCAGATTGAAGTGTAATCCAGAGCAAGTGTGGACTCAACAGTAGGTATAAGATGTTTGCCCACTTGAGCCTTGTGAAATAGAAAACTCAACTCCAAGACCTGTAGATAGACTAACAGAAAAACTAGTATCCTTTTCCATTTCTGGGACTTTGGGGCACTCTTCCCTCCAGATGACCTCTTACCTACTGAAGTACATGACTTTTCCTGAGGGGAGCTACTCATTTCTTGTGAGTTGAAAAAGAAAATTCTTTTCATGACAAGGAATTCATAAGGTCAAACATGTATGGAAAGTCATACAATCATAGGTTAAGATGACCATGTCTAGATATTTAACAGTACTAGAATAATTTCCTCTTTTCCTGAATGAGAGTTTCTGGGTTACCATTAGGCTCCACTGCATACCAAGGTCAAAGCACACTATGACCAAGAGGGTTTAGGGCTCAGATAAAACCTACTTCATGGGCAGATCAGCTCACAAAGCTAGGCAAGCACCATGATAAAGCATCATAAAAGAGAAATAATGAATATCAATTCTGAATAATCCCAGGAAACAGTCATTGCATGAAGTGAAGGTAGAACCCTAAGATACCACTTTTTATTGCTTCAATTTTTGTTGAGTCACAACACTTTGAAAAAGTGTTTACTTGAAGGAACTATGCCAACCTGGGTAAGAGATACAGCTTTCAGAGTATGCCAGCAACAACAGAAAGCTGAAGTCACTGGCTCATCTTCTCACTCACTGGACATATTAAAAGAGTATGGAAGTGAAAGCACCAACATGCAGATACTACACATTGTGTCTGCTTTGCATGAAGGAGGTTCATTGACACAGCTAATCATGTTTGTGGGTAATAATGAAAGAGCTGATAGGCAGAGATGAGAATGGAGATTAGGAGGTGAGCTTGCACAGCTCAGTGCCTGCTTATAGGCCTGATCATGGTGGTAGGCATCAAGGCGATCACAGGATAGTTTCACTAAATAGCCAACTAAAAGTCACTCTACAGCATGAAGTTCATTAGGGAGTATTCTTGGAAGATCCAGAACAGAACAGAGGCAGAAGTTGAGCAGACATTCAATGTCAAGATGATTCTGCTCAGGGAAGGAGCAAGCAGATAGGTAACTGCTGCCAATAAAAGCCACAGAACAGGTCCTAACCCACTAATCTAGCCACAGGCAGAAAATTAGCATCCCTTTGCTTAGGGATTTACAGAAATTCCTTACCCATAAACACCTCCTGGTGATTGAAAAGTCAGGATTTTTGCTTAACAGAACTGCTCAATTCTTTTTTTTTTTTTCAGGCTTGAGTCACTTTACTGTTCTTGTATAAAAATCCTATGTTGTAGCCACAGCTGGAGGCTGGGTCCTCTGCACGGAGACTCTGGTGTGGGTTTTCACAAAAAGGTCAGTGAATTCCTGATAAGGAGATTTTGGTGAACACGGTCTCTTTCCAGAGATCAGGGGTCAGGTAACTGTAGGTCTTGGAGATGGCATCAAAAGTGGCCTTGGCAAAGTTGCCCAAAGTAGCAGTACAGCCCCTGGCTGAGGTGTAGCAGTCATCAACACCAGCCATCATCAACAGCTTCTTGGGGGCAGGAGCTGAAACAATCCCAGTGCCTCTGGGGGCGGGGATGATGTGCACCAGCACAGATCCACAGCGGCCTGGCACCTTGCACGGGACGCTGTGAGGCTTGCCAATCTGTTCCCCCAGTAGCCTCTCCGCACAGGGACAATGGAGAGCTTCGCCAGGATGATGGCTCCTCGGATGGCGGTGGCAACCTCCTTGGAGCACTTAACACCCAAACCCACATGGCCATTGTAGTCACCAATGGCTACAAATGCCTTGAACCTGGTGCGTTGGCCAGCTCGAGTCTGTTTCTGCACGGGCACTATCTTCAACACCTCATCCTTGAGGGACGCCCCCTGGAAAAAGTCAATAATCTAGGTTCCTTGATGGGCAGGGAGAAAAGATAGATTTCCTCCAAAGACTTGATCTTCATGTCCTTAACCAGGCGGCCTAGTTTGGTGACAGGGATCCATTCCTTGTCTTCGGCCTTGCCTCCAAGAGCCCCGCGGCCACGACCCCGGCCTCTACCACGGCCCCGACCTCGACCCTGAAGGCCACTACCGAAGCCTCCTCCGAAGCCGCCAGGGCCTCCCAAGCCTGGGCCCCCAGGGCCTCCGGGTCCTCCCGCTGCACCACCGTCATCCGCCTTTTGGTGTTTTCCCGAGAAGCAACAGCAGAACTGCTCAATTCTTGTGAACAACAAGACATTTTAGGAGCAAGGATTCCCTAAGTTCAAAACTTCCAGGCAACCTCAAGAAGTGCTGGCTCAATATGAGCCAAACCCCGATACATACTGCTAGCACAAACATGTATAGCAGGAACAAACAGCAGCAAGTCAGAAATGCAGGCCTCACACTGAGGCTGATGAGCTTAAGCTCTTCCTGCTCTGGTCTTCTCCTTGTGACTCGTGTTAAGATGATTAAGTGCAGGCTGGGGATATGGCCTAGTGGCAAGAGCGCTTGCCTCGTACACTTGAAGCCCTGGGTTCAATTCCCCAGCACCACATATACAGAAAATGGCCACTGCTGTGACTCAAGTGGCAGAGTGCTAGCCTTGAGCAAAAAGAAGCCAGGGACCATGCTAATTAAACTCTACAGTGCTTAGGACAGGTTCCAGTGGTAAAGGGACATCCAAGGGAAGAAAGCAGGAATAATGAGGTAGGTAGACACGTCCTGTCACAGCTTTCAGTTTTTGCACAGAAAGGCCAAATACTCTGAAATCTTTGCTACATAGGGCCAGAGGCAATGCTTTCAAGTTGAGATGGTATTGTAAATGGAGTCTCTGAAGAAAAGCCACATCTCTACTGAGGAACATCCAACTTAGTTAAAAGATTCCTTCACCCTGTGAAGACATCATCTGTATGTCCAATAGATTTTCTTGCCTTGTAAATACCATTATCAAAGTCTGCATCTACTTTCTTTCTTTCTTTCTTTCTTTCTTTCTTTCTTTCTTTCTTTCTTTCTTTCTTTCTTTCTTTCTTTCTTTCTTTCTTTCTTTCTTTCTTTCTTTCTTTCTTTTTACTGTAAAAGCTTAAGTAACCACCAAGGAAAACTATTGTCATTCCTAACTTGAATCTGGTGCTAGACCATGGCCATTCAGAGCAAACATCTTTTTTATTTCCTTAAAGCAGGGCTACGTTGCATCAATAGTAGGCACCAAAGGAGTTCACAAAGATCACACAGCCCCACTCAGCTTGCTGAAGCTTATTCCTCTGGGGTTGAAGATTAGGTAACGTTTGCCCATTTGCCTTGAAATGCTATTCAACAGTTCACTGAGCTATAATAGCCTGCTGTCTTCTGGACACTGCACATAATTGTGAGAGCTTAGTGTTGTTCTGTGTTCTTCCAGGGATGGGTACAATGCAGTGACCAAATGTCTTATGAGCTATAATGAGGGACCACCTTCCCCTCATACTTTGCACCTGGGCTAAATCTAAGTGTTAGGACAAGACTCAGACCCCAGGAATGCAAGTTCTGCAGTGCTCACCAAGTGCCTTTTCTATGCAAACCTGTCCATTTTGTCCACAAATCAGGAGGACATCTTGGCTCAAGAGCTTCTTAACAGTGAGAACACCCATGTGTTTAATAGTTAAAGCACTCAGGAAATTAAGGAATACTACTTCAATGGCAGCTCATAAGTGAAACTATTCTATAGCTTTATGGAGAACAATTTTAATATTCTGACATGGTCATGAGACTTACAACACATTACAGAATATACACTTGATGGAGTCCTGAAAATACAAGAGTCAGGCTGCCACCAGCAACTAGAAATCTTCATTTGAGCTGAGGTCACTAGACCCTTGAGAGCTTGTCAACCCACTGCATGGAATCAGGAAGCTGTTAGCTTTTCTAAAATTCAAACAGGATAGATTGCCAACAGCCACATCTTGGACTAAAGAGAATTAGGAGGCCTTTTATGGAAAGACGAGATGTAGAAACAAACTGGATGACTTCCACCATGTAAGTATTTCAGAGTAAAGCAAGTCAAGTATGCCAGCCAACCCCTTCTCAATTCCTTGTCTGCTCATAAGCCTTCAAGGTATTTTTTTTTTTTTTGGCCAGTCCTGGGCCTTGGACTCAGGGCCTGAGCACTGTCCCTGGCTTCTTCCCGCTCAAGGCTAGCACTCTGCCACTTGAGCCACAGCGCCGCTTCTGGCCGTTTTCTGTATATGTGGTGCTGGGGAATCGAACCTAGGGACTCGTGTATCCGAGGCAGGCACTCTTGCCACTAGGCTATATCCCCAGCCCATCAAGGTTTTAATTCAACATAAAATGAGGAATCAATTCTGTGTAAAGTAAAGAAACTGAGGGGGAAAACAGAGGAACCAAATATCCTCTGGCCTTCAAAGAACAGCATGCTTTCTTCCAAGCAGGTAAAAAAGAGTCCTCATGTCAAATCATCGAGTTCTTTCATTTGCCAAGTCTCTACACTCCTAAGTGTGACTGATGAAGACAGAATTAAGAGGATGGATCCCAAGGGACAAAGTAATGCCAATGCTCTGAGGAATCGGTTCTATGAAGCCACTGTAAGAAATATTCATTAGCCCAATATGGTCAGGATCACGTTACTAGGTAAGATTCTGGAACAGACCAATGAACCATATTCACAGTCCCTGGAATAGGAAACACACAGCCATCTCCCATTTCTTATTCAATAAGTAATCTATACTCACACGCTAATAAATCTGAGACCATTTCCAAAGGACTGGTGAAGGGTAATCGCCCTTGTTTTACAAAAAAGAACAGGATTGCTTGGTGTGCTGACGTTGTAGTCCATTACATCCATCGTGTAACTTGCTGCTAATGAGAACCTGCCCACAGAAGCCATCCTAAGTAGTTCAGCTTCAGCACATAAGGAAACTTGCAAATTCCCAGCCTTGTCCAAGTCCTTACTACCCATAAACAATCTCCCATAATGACACTCCAGGTATGTCTTTTGAGACATCTAGCACTACTATTCCTTCTTTAACCACTACCGTGCATCCAGGTATCCTGAAAATGTTGTGATCCAGCATCATTCCACAGCTCCTGGTGCCCAAATTGAACTTCACTGATCAATATGGGCTGCAGCCACTGTATCTACAGAGGAAGAAAAGCCACCTAAGCAGAATCAGATGGCAATGTCCCCTTCACATAAAGTTCAGATATAACGTCTGCTATCAAGCTAAAAGACAAGAGTTCTTTCAAAATAAGCTAGAATACATGCCGTGGGACTTAGGAAAAGTAGGTTGAGTCTTCATTATCATGACCTTCAGTTATCCAATGAGATATTTATGATTTGCATCCACACAAAATTAGAGGTTCCACTCTGGTATGCCCAGTAGTCCAGGTAGTAGATGGATACACCACCATTGGGGGGGGGGGGAAACTACTTTTTCTAGGCGATTACCAATAGTTATTGCTCTATATAAAGGAATAAAGTCAAATTAGGTAACTCCCTGGGGCATGTGGTACTCATGTGCTACATGTTAGGGGGCACTGGGTAGGTAAAGTCTCATAGGTATAACTTTGCCAAGACTATGGATGACCTCTCATAAATGTCCGTGTTACCTACCAAATAAGCAACTTAAACCAGCAGAAGTGCTGCCCAACAGAGGGACCCAAGGAATGATGGAAAGTTAGCAGATGTCCTTTGGTATGTGGTGGTCCTCACAGAGCAGGTACAAGTAGTAATGATGTGTCAAGAAGATGAGGATGGTAAGGCAAATGAGCAGTCGGCACCTCTATTATTCGTTAGTGCAGCTGAGCAGACTGCAGGTGTATACTTGGACCAATCTTCCTGAGACAGAAGAGATCTTCAGCCTTCCAGAAATACCTCCAAGCACTTGGACACAGATCTCAATGAGGCTATGCCAACTTAACATGCACTGGGCATCTCCCAGGCTGACCATTGAAAAGGAATTTTAACAGTCCAGATTTTAGCATCTACTTGACCTATGCCTGAGCTAACATCATGGCCAGCATAGACACACATCTTCCCCCCTGACACACACACACACACGTATCTTCCAGCTCCAATGATCTATTCTTCCCAGTCACAGGATAAGAACTTCATTAGAAGGTACTTCGGACAGAGGGAAGGTTTCATGATGCCAATAACAGGAAGACAAAACCTTAAGTAAAATCAGATACCACCCACATCTACAGAGACTGCCTGAATATAAATGGACCTCCCTGGTCCCATTCCTGTATGTTACCAGAGAAAGCCTTTAGCCTTCTGGGAGATGCGGCTAGTCAATGAGATCAGGCACAGGTACAGGAGAATACCAACAAAACCCACAGTAGTCAAGTAGAATTTTTAAGCCCATTGGATTTCACCAATGCTGCAAAAATGACTGCAATAGGCTTGGTGCTTAGATCTCTATGTGCACTTGCCCAGGGCTCACTCCTGGCCAGTCTTCATCTTTGAAGACAGAGGATCCCAGTACTCTTTAACAGTCTTAACTCTTCTGAACAGTCTTCCTATAGTCAACAGCCAACTTCTTCAGACCACCAGAGATGTGTGAAGGGTACAGAAATCTGGCTGAGGCCTTCAAACCAGATATGATCACCAGGGAGGCAAATAACCTTCACCATTACCTCTACCATGTGAGTAATATCAGAACCAAGGAAGTAAGTACCAGTGCCAATACCATTAACCACCTAAGAGATGGACTTAACTAGTGATCATATAAAAAAATAAAGATTCCATGCACTATGCCAGAGAAGTGAAATATCTACCACTGGACCATCATTGATTCATCCAAGTTTAGATCCACAGACACCTCTAGAACTGGCATTGGCTATAACAATACAGGATAAGCCAGAGGACTGCTGGTAGGATACACCATACACATACTTGGATACTGTCTCATACCAGAACCTAATTCATTCTGTGCAAGTTCTGTGAGATGCAGCTGTATGAGGTCAGAGTGGTGATCTACTGGGATTTTTTTTACTTCTGCTCTGCTGCTCACAGTGCTCTGGTAAATAAAATACTTGGCAAGTTAAAAATGTGGCTATACAGAAGAGTCACATAGTAAAACAGATCAGGTTTCCCACTAAAAGAGTTCACCACATTTCTAATGTGTAATGATAAACCCGGGTAGATTAGGACTTGAATTGATCAGTGTGTCAATTTGTGGAGAGATTTTAAGATTGAGGGTCCTAAAAAGCAGAGATGTGTCTCTCCTGAAGACCTGCCTGTGAACAGATTCTACATCTCCCCCAAGAGTCCCAGCCTGCCCCTTCCCAAGTAACTCTCAAACTCCATCAGAAATTCTGAATCCACTGCCAGCCCAAATCCACATGATGACAATCATAAGACCTACAATTAGGCCATGTGAGGCCTGCATTGAGTTTACTTCCTTCAGCCAACCACTCAGGACTCAAATATAGCAAGGTATTGCTGGGATATACTTTTGTCTGTCACTCAGCACACATCTGACAATACAGATGATGTCCCGCATGAGGTGATCTAGGTTATTCACATTATATCCTGAGCTGTAAGACATCCAGCTTGTGTGACAAGTATAGTAGATTCATGAAACTATTTTTCTTTTTCTTTTTTTGCCCATCCAGGGGCTTGAACTCAGGGTCTGAGCAATGTCCCTGGCTTCTTTTTGCTCAAGGCTAGCACCCTAACTCTTGAGCCACAGTGCCACTTCTGGCATTTTCTATCATATATAGCTGAGGAATTGAACCCTGAGCTTCATGTATAAGAGGCAAGCACTCTGTCAAAAGGCCATACACCGAGCCCTTGATACCAACATCAGTACTGAGCAAAGAGACGTGGAGACATGATCATTTATATGCAAACTTGTTTGACAAAACAGCTAAAGGAGCTTCTAAAACGCAATCCAAGATAATGAGAATTACTAACATTTTAAAGAAAGCATTCACCAAGTTGGAGACCCTGTTCCCTTAGGAAAACATCTATGGTTTCCAACAGAAAAAAAAAAACTATCCTATTTCTGGAATCAATAGAAAACTTATTCCATCATACAGCCCTTTGCTATTAAGCTGTCCTGTGAAAGAAATGATACAAAAACAAGAACTCTACTAGTTTCCATTGGTCTGCCACCAAACTCTGCAATATGCAGGGACGTGTCCGTGGCCACACCCTGCACAGATGGATGCTGAAAGCATTCAGTCTGGTCTCCTGGTATTTGTTTGTACACAGAACTGTACGAAGAAGTTACCCACTTTTAAATGTCAATAGTATTAACCTTACACAAGAATCTGCTTTCAGGAGAGAATCTACACATTTTACAAATCTTGCAGTTCCTCTAAGAGCTGTCTAGACTTTGAAATACACCCTGAAGAAGCAAAGATGAACAAGAACCAACCCAACTGTTGGTACCGACAAGAACAGAGATAAATCATCCATCGCTATTCTCAAAACTTCCCATTAAAAACCTTCTGTCCCATGCATTTCTGCCTTTAAAGGCATGTACCTAGGCAATTAGGAGGTCTGTACAAGGGACTCCCCCTCCACTTGTAAATGACAAGACAATTCTTTTCCTGCATTCGGGTCAACATAAAAAAATGCCACTGGGTCATAGCCTTTCTGTGTCAGGAGTTATTGCTGCTGATTCCACGTGACTGCTATCTTATCAATTCTGAACATAGGCCGCAATTCTCAACTGAAGTACTACGATGTAGCTATACTGTTGAACATGTGTGGAGGTTATGAAAACATCACTTAGGGCAACTGATCTTTCACCTCATGAAATGTTCATACCTGTGACTAATAGAAATACCCAATAGATATAAAATGTCAACAAGCACCAACTAGCATGGAAAAGCAGAGCACCTCACATCATGATGCCCAAGAAAGAGGGCCCCTCCCACCCCCTCCTAGTTACCCCTTTCCCACACCAAAAATTTCCAGAATTCCCAAGGTAGCACCACCACCTTGGAGACAAATACATAACATGTGAACCTGTGGGGAGGCATTTCACATTCAAACCTAAGAACATGTGAAGGTGCATTTGGCTTCTTCCCTTCTGACCGGCTACTTGCATCCCTGAATCATCTAACCACTGCCACCAAGGATAAACATGGAGCTATGCTGTGTCAGACACAAATTGCCCCATCAGCTCACCAGAAGCTGTGATCTGCAGTAGCAACTTCAATCCTGACAATCCCTTTTCCTCCTGAAGAAACTCATGCCCATGGGTGAACAGCACAGGAGAGAGGCTTGTGCAGCTTCTAACACCTCTGTTCCCTACTATATTATCCGCCTTCATTTAGCTGAACCACAAATTTTTTTAAATTTATTTATTAATTGAACACAAATTTTTTGACAAGGTGTTGTGCAAAAAGGGTACAGTTACCTAGTAGGGCAGTGTGTACATTTCTTGTGATATCTTAAGCCCTGGTTTTCTATCCCTTCTCTAGGTCAGGTAGACATATATGCAATGTACAATGTATCAAGAACATATACAGTAGCCACGTGGCCATGCCCAAGAAAGTTCGCCTAGTGCTTTAAATGTAATGTCGATATTAGGCCATATGTCGACAGTAGTCTTATATGAACGTACATACATAGCTTTTGAGCTATTGTATTCCCTTGAGAGGTCCATTTTTGACCTTTATATGTTGAGTAGTTGTTTGGTTTTAGTTACATACTGTTGGGTCGCTGCCCCAATCCTGTGGGAAATACCATTTGACAGGCAGTTTTTGGTTTCACAGACTTGGTCTCTACTGTCTCTCCGTCTCCCTTTGTTAACAGTCATATATCAGGGAGATCATGCCCCTTTGTTTTCTGTTGAACCACAAATTCTTAAGCGCTTCTGCCATACTCTGGAGCTCAAAGAGAGCTGAAGGTGTGAAGTGCCAAGATGACAAAAGTCAGTTTCTTATAACCAGGGAGATTGTAGGTAATGAACAAAAAGTGAGGCTAACTGAACAGATATACTGTACACCCACTGGCTTGTAGATGGCTTGATATTACATGTGGTATGAACATACCCTCTATTCCTCGCAAAATCTTATCCACATAGCCAGAAGGTGAAGGCACTATCACGGAGTTTGTCCACAAAAATGCTCTTCTCTAAGGAAAATTGTCTTCTGCTACCATCTAAGAAGTAGATTTGTTCTATAGGTCTTGTATAAAAGAAACAGATGGTTGCTGACTTTCAACACCCAGACCTCCTGCGGCTACTGGAGAACAAAAGGCCTTCTCAGAGCTCAAGGAAAACACAGTTCAAGGGTACCCTTCATGTTGTCCATAGCGATCTAGGCCAGTGCAGGTATCAACAGATTCACTACTGTCTCATGCGAGTTAAGACACAAAGTGAGTCTCAAGAGGACCAAAACATGAGTCAGATTCAGATCCAAGAGTAAGACATTCATATGGAGTTGTGCCCACATTGTTTATCATTGTGACCCTGAGCTGTGAGTTTTAGGACAAGATTCCTGTACAGTCACCACATCAATGATATCCCTGGCCTAGCACCTGAAAATTGAGGAAGGGATTCTTTCAGGAGAAATTTCTAAGAGTTGTATTCTAAAACATCCTCCTCTCAACTTTGAGAAGAATATACAAGCATCCAGTACTCCATCCATGTGGCACTGTGAGAAAGTAGCTGCAAGATTATTGGGCACCAGTGGGAGCCTAGCTCAAATCAGATCAAAATGGCTCTCAATTATGACAATGGCAGCAGACATTTCTTCTCTCACAGTCAGGGAATGTGGTCTAGTAGGAATGGTCAACAATGACAAGACAACCCTCTCCTCCCTGTCACTTCATGATCATGGGTCAATATTTACAACCTTGATGGAAATAAACAAGTTCCAAACATCCTGAAGCCTTTGTAGGATGCACGAGTGCACATGTAGTACCACCTAGTACCATCACAGTGCCTGATGCTTTCATAGTTCGAACTGTACTGGCCAGAAATTTCACCTCTGATGTTAACCCTTCTACTCCAAACTGCCCTGCTGTTGAAGTCTTTGCCATATCCAGTCACGTTAAAAGTCCAAATTTCAGGCTTAGCTTGAGCTCAGTTATTGCCTGGCTCCTAGGTTCAACTCAACTGAGCTTTAGTGTCCTGACAAGCTTTGTTGCATCTACCCAGGTCCTCATTGTAGCCAGAATGCACTGAACCTTAACTTCTCCAGCTACATGTTGCAGAGCTCCTATCTGACCTTGAAGACCAATGCTTGACCTCTGCTTGGTTCTGCCCAGACAGTTCTAACATGCTAGTTTAAAGCTAGTCTTTTGTCAAACTAGTATTTGGAACTGTTTGTCACATGTTTGTTGCTAGGACTACAGTAGCATTTTCTCAGGCCTTGACTCCAAAGCAAAAGACTGCATGTGTTCCAACACAGCACAGAGTGCTCTAGATAACTTGAACCTGCTGATGTGAATTCTTGTGAGGGAATTGGCAATGTGTTCATCCCCTAGATTTGTTTTAGATCTTCAAGTGTTTTTAAAACTCTGACACAAACAATTGAGGGTCTTTCAGGCTAGCTTTGGGTATGCTGTTTGTAGTTACCTCAATTGGGTGATCAACTTGGCTTCAGGTGTGTTAGGGAGATGGAAGCTTAAAGGTAGAAGAGGGAAGTGGGTTTCAAATGTATTCCAAGTGCACCATCAAGTAATGAAAATGAGTACTTGATGTGTGTCTCTGCAGCAACCTAAGGTGTCCTCTGATGCTGTCCATGCCAACAGGCTAGACGAGAGTTGTGTGACAGGTGTATGGTCTTGGAGGCTTTAGGTTGGACAGAAAGGAGAACTAGATGGTTCTGAATGGTTATTCAAGGTCCATTCACTCACTTCCTCACTTTCAGCCCTCCCATTATGTTCTTAAGCTTCATTGAAATAAGTTTTTCTGTTCTCTGACCTGAGCCGCTTCCTTCCCCCCATGTAAGGCCCAGTGCCAGGTGCTAGCAAGATCAACAGGGAGCTAGGTGTGGGTACTGTTCCTTGGGCGCTGCAGGCTTGCTGCGTTGACTGGTCCTTGTGGCAGGAATGCCGCTATAGTGTGGAGACCTTCTGTCACTGTCTTCTCACAGCTTTTGGAAATTCATTTCCCCTCTCCTTCCCACTTCATCCTTACTCCTTGTAGGTGAACTCAGGTGCAAATCATTCAGTCCCTATCTTCATCTCCAGATGGCCTGGTGTGGGCTGCCTCTCCACAGCCAGTCTCTTGCTATAGAGGGTGTGTAGCTTGTGGTGGAAAATGTCTCCTCACTGACCAGAATAATACATACAAGGGCTTTGTTCTTGAAGATCTGCTTGGTAGTACTCACTCTAGCCTAAATTGGATGGAGGGACAATCTAAGGTGAGACAGAGGGTAGGGTGTGGAGTTACTCGCCTAGGGCCAAATTAGGTTCAAGATGCTCACCTGAAAATGGAAACAAGGTTTTTGTCTTCTGTTTTTGTTTTCTTTGTGTTCTGTATGTTTACACGACCTTGGGATGGTGAGGGGAGGCACAGAGGGTGAACAATTGTAGCAGTGGTACTCAGTGTCCACTATCTGAAAATGAACTATACATCTTATGGGTGGGATGGGAGGGGAAAACTGGGAGAGAGGGAGGGAAGGGGTGACATTGTCCAAAAAGGAATGAACTCTTTGCCTGACTTATGTAACTGTAACCCCTCTGTACATTACCTTGATAATAAAAAAAATTAAAGGTTAAACAAAAAGATACCTGAGAATCTGGGGGGTGGGATTACCTCCTGTAAGGGCAAAACTACTGAAGAGCTGGGCTCTGCTACTTGGCTGCCTGCCTGCCCTCATTGAAGGGACTGGTTAGGAAATCTCTAACCTGTATAAATCTACCTAAAAGCATTAACCTCTGGGTTCTAAATTCTTTAGCGGAAACAATTGGTGACTTTTTGGCAAACTCAGTATATAGAATCTAAAGGGAGGGATTTCATTGTGGTATTTCTATACATATCTCCTAGCATCTGAAATTCTATTTCAAATCCCCCTTGCTAACCTGAGTACAATTCGTTTGACCTTTCTCCCTTTAATGCACCAAATTTATCATGTTCCCCCTTTCACCCTGCATTTTCTCCTACCTCCTGCTGGCTACCCTCAAATAGTCCATTTACTCTTCCGGCCCTCTTTCAGATTCTAGATTTTGCCGAAGAGAAATTAGTTGTCTGATCTCACTTCAATATGTAATCTACTTTTGGGAAATGTTCGCTAGTCCTGACAGAAGTGGTTACTGCATCCTTCCTGGGGATTCTGCATAAACTTTTCAGTTGAGCAGCCCACTGTGGAATTGGCTCATGAAAGCAAGTGAAGCTCCCACACCTGCAGACAGTGCTACACTGGCTTGTAATTTTCTGTGGGTTAAGGAGCCGCCCCCATAAGTTCCTTTTGAGTATGAGTGCACTTTGTGTAGTAAATCTACTTCTAAGAACATACTTCTGGCAATATCAAGACTGTCACACAGTGGAGGAAACACTGCCTATTGAAGTTACTTACCTATCTTTAACTTGTCACTCCATAGGCAGCTAAACATTATCTGAAGATGGACGCAGTGTGCATGATTCAGCAAAGAGCTAACCGGTTGGAGGTGACGAATCTTATTTAATAGGCTTTGAGATCTAGGCCAGTATTCTATACTGGTTCATTCAAAACCTCTTCTACTACTACTAGGGATATCTTGTTATTCTTATCCCTAGCCATTTCCTCTTGCATGTTGAGCTTCCATGAGTGGGAGGTTGCAACAGCTTTTCCTGTATTCCCATGCACTGTGAAAGACTGCATGCTAGTGTGTCACATCCAGGTAGTAGAGTCCTGCTTTGTCCACTTCTGGTGGTATTTATGCTTCATCTTGGAGAAGCTCAGAGTCTTCTTCCCTCAGACCATTGAGTACTTTGTTGGTTAGGCACTGGCTGTATGTTCTTGGTCCTCTCTACATTAGAGGCCTGGGATGGATTCAAAAGCCATTAACTACAATCAGGATTCGAGCTTGGGTCTTCCACCTTCATAGCCCAAACTGCTGTCCTTAACACACAGTAGGGATTAGAATTTACAAACCTTGGGTGTTAGTAGAATAGTAATTGCCTTCCACTGAGTAGAAGCCAGAGGATTTTTGCCTAACCCAATTCAAGCATGGGCTTAGAAGCTCTCCAATTGAAAAGCTTTGTTTGGACAAATATTCAAATAACCCTTGCTTCTTCTTCCCTTCCACAATTAAGCCAAAGACATTTATCATGTGCTATCCTATTTTGTGTGGCCAGTGTGATCTCAGCTATGGACACAGTGGGGTGACACAGTGGGGTCTGGACTATCTGTCCATTGGGTGGAGTCTTGGTTCTCTTGACACTGTCCTGTGTTGCAGCAGGCTCTGGTCTGATGTGCATGCTAGAATCCATTACTGATGACAGTCTCTAGTCAATGGGAGTTCTGCCTTTCACAGTCTCCCTGTGTATACCTCTGGTCTTTGCTCATTGTTCTCATCACCCCTTGGCTCCCTTGTCTGTCCCTGGTGCTTGAAGAGCCTCTATTCCATACCTCATGTGCTTAGGCTTAAGTCTTTAGTAGAACTAGATCCAGTCCTTATTCCCAAGTATTAAAGGGAATTATGAGGTTTCAGGGAGAAGATCCTGAAACATATAAGAATCCCTTAGCCTCTGCCAGCACCTGTCAGCATAGAACACTGCCTGGCCTCCTTAAAGCCCTTAGGGTTGCTTCAGACATACCTTTTTTCCCCCCTCTCCATAGTGTGTATCTGTGAATATGGATAGAGGCCTAGCACCTTTCTGAAGCATAGATCATGTAGATTGGCAGTGTGTGCCACTTTGTTTCCATGGAGAGGGAGGCCAAGTAGCTGAACATTTTTTTTTCTTTTCCTCCTGAGAAATTGGGTGGAATGAACTGATCCCTAGGTGGGTCTACCATGAAAGACCTCACACATTTGTGGGCTTGTCGAGTCAAGAAGACTTAAGAGACAGGGAAGTCTTTCACAACATTAACATTTCTTCAAGGAAGCCGAGAAATTTGCAAGGTTCAGGTGCCATCTTAATTTCCAGCCTTTTAAGCCTGATACAGGCCAAAGGTCTTCTAAGCTTAGTATGCCTTTAAAAAATCTTTCCTAGCAGCTTGGAGTGTGGCTTAGTACTTGCGTACTTGACTAGCATGCAGAAAGCCCTGTTCTTGATTCCCCAGTACCACATAAGTAGAAGAAGGTGGAAGTGACTCTGTGGATCAAGTAGTCGAGCACTAGCCTTGATCACAGAGGCTCAGGGACACAGCCCAGGCCCTCAGTTCCAGCCACTGTACCAGCCAAAAATTGTTCCTAGTAGTCACAAAAGTGCTAACTCGGGCCAACGCCAATATAGCTATCACAAGGACTAAGGGTGGTCCAGTGCAATCTTGGCTGCTTGAACTAAAACATTCTCTCTCGACAGAGGGTCATGATGCTCCTATCACGTGAAATTAAAACTCGGTGGAAGCTACTAAACACATGTTTTGAGAACTTTGGTTTACAAGCCCTTTTCCTATCCTGCAACTTCTAGTTATTACATTGAAGACTAGAGCTGCAGACTGGAACACAGGAAATTGAGGGGCACATTTCCCCCTTGCTAGCAGAATGGTGGCAGAGTTGTTTGTGGCCTGAACAGGGTCATCATCAAGGGACAGGTTCACAGGGAGCTTGAGAATTCAGGGAAGTGCATGATACAGCTCTAGTAACCCAATGTCCAAGTGCCTGCCACTGCCTCTAGGAATTCATAGGAGCCCATTACACAGATCTGCAGGTGGAGTTTCACCTCTAAGAGTTTTCACAGCAAGATGCCAAGATAACACCGGCTAGCCTCAGTATCCATTGTTCAAGATCAATCAGTGGGAGCCTATACTCTTGTGTTGGGCCAAAGGTTCACTAAAGGGATGATTGTGGGATGGCGCTCCATGGCGGTTCCAGACTTCAGAGAGAAACAGAAGTTTTCAGCACCCACGGTGGCCATTTGAACATGCCTACAATGCTCACACACAGCACCTCACGGTACATGGCAACCTGTAAAATAGCCACAGGAGCCTTTTGCTTCATTGCCAGTTACTTGGGCATTTTCTCTGACCTTGGACACTGGACAGACTGATGCAGTACTGTGTGGCCAGAGGATGGTATGGATTCTATGGGGTGCTGCTTTCTCCGTGCACCTTACGATGGAGCCTAGTTCTGGTTGGGGAGCCTGGTTCAGGTTGCTTGTGCCCAATTCTGTACAGGGAAAACATAAGTCTTGTTCTCAGTTTTGTTTTCTGAATAGTGGCTTGAAAGGGGATTTTCAATTTGAGGTTGGGGATAGATGAATTCAGATGGTGGTGGTTTGTGATCTATTAATATTGGGAACATGGTATCTAATTTTTGGTTGCGGCCTATATTTACAAATATTAGAAAAATACAATGAACTGTCTCAATTCAGAGAAACCTTTTCTTAGAAGACATGTGTGACACCACACAGCTTTTGAATATACAATTGATACGTATATATAATATACATTATTTCTACTTACACATTCTCAAGTGGAAAAGTAGCAAAGTGGGCAGTGCCCTTGCTTTCCTGCCTTGGAAGTAAATTTCTACGAACAACTTATAAAGAGGAAACCTATAGAAATGCTACAGAACCTAGTTTAGACATATATACATGGGTGAGAAAAACTCTTTTCTATCAAAGTGTATTGCTTAAAAGTTACTGCTTTGGCCTGGTGTCTTGGGTCTTTAGGAAAACTGGAACTGCTTTTTGATAAAGGATTTGTGAAATGTAAGGTTTCACAAGATGGGGTTATGCCACACCCTAGATTGTTCAAGAAATAACAGGACTTGGGCATATTTTAAGCTAGCCAATCATAAGCAGAGCAGATTGTAAACCTGAGCTCAACAATCTGAGCAGAGGGACAGCGTCTGCTCCTGTGTTGGGGACAAATAGCAGGCAGAATGCTTGCTCTGTGAGCTTCCTTGACCGATGTTTGGCTAGCGTGCACCCTTGTGTTTGAAGTAAAATTTGCTTGGCTGAGAATTTATTTTTGTGTCAATCCTTGTGACTGCAATGTTTCTTGGAGAATGTATTTATAACACATGGTAGAATAAAGGAAGGCCTCTGTTACATAGGTGATAGTTCATAAAAGGAGCTACTGTTTGAATAAAAATGCAGATGATCAAAACCGCATGTGTGCTCCAAGGAGAAATCTGGGATTCTCATAGGAGATAGATCTACAAATATCTCGGCCTTTCCATAAAATTGGCACCCTTGAAAGTAGGTATAATCTTGTATGGAGGTAGGCAAACATACCCCCCAGATGAAGGGATTTTCCTGCATCCAGTTACTGGAATGTGGATCTGGTGCTAACTAGGGGGGCGGGTAGTGGAAATGCTAACAGGCAGCTGACAAAGCATTACTTTAAATGATGCAGAATTGGTAGTGATTGGATTCTTGTGACTGCAAAGGGAGGGCCTTGCCTAGCTAGATGGGCCCTGGTGATCTCTTTTTTTTATGAGGCTCTGCTGTAAGAGGCTGAGGCATGGCTGCTATGCAATAGCACTGTAGTTTCTTCCTTCAAATGGGGTGCTGCCTGTGCCACTCCACTTTGGAGACAGACTTGAATTGTAAAGGGCTTTGAAGTCAAATTGCTACTAGATTCCATAGGCTTTCTTCTAGATAGGGGTCTGTTAATGCACAGTAAAGCTCTTGGTTCAAAGAAAGAGCCCATGAAGCTCAGGGGTAGAGTGCTTACCTAGTATGTAAGGCCCTGGGCTCAATTTCCAGGATCCCCCAAACTAAGGAAACACTTTCCATTCTTGGTCTGTCTTATATGGTGGTTAAAACAAGATGTATTAAATATTTTATGTAAATAAAATGTTATTTAAAAAAAACACAAAGAAAGAGCCCAATATGAGTGCTTATAGCTGGGGAACAGGTTTCAGGTTAGTCTGAAAATGTCCTGAAATTATCATCTCTTCTACACTGGGACAAAGTCATAAATAACAGTGATGGAGGCTTCAAGTGGGTGAGTTATAGAACTATGAGGGAAAACATCTTCTATAGATTTTAGATGGCACACTAAACTAGGTTTTAGGTTGCAAAAGCTGCTTTACCTACACAAAGATAATTGGCTCAGATAGAGGTCTGGTGGTAAAGGGGCCATTGAAGAGTACACAGATGAGTCAGGATAACTTCAGCTGCCAGATCTGTAACATTCCACTCTCGGGAAGTTCTAGTCTGTCCACTGGATCCTCTCAAATGTGAAGACAGAACTTGTGTTCCAAGGGAGGAGATATTAGCTTCTAAGTGCTTCCTCTGCGTTTCACTGCTGTTCTACGTCCTGGCCACCAGGTGGTACCAAAGGGCTCCCTTCAGCTAGAAGCCAAACAGCAAGGAAGGAATGGGCTAAGGGCTCTGAGGGACTGTATTTTGGGTGGGTTTGAGGAGGACAGGAGGGAGCCTTGATTTGCTTTGCTTTCCCTTCCTGTAGGAGAGTCTTTATCCTGTGCGAACTTCCATATTCCACTTACTAAGCTCAGATCATTTAGAAACACAGGTGGCTCCTGTCTCTTGGTGGAGACCAGACCTGGCCAATGAGCAGGGCAGTCTACTTACAGGAACCTGGGTACATCACTCGGGCCACTCTCTGCCCCTAGTCTGCTGTTGTGCGCTAAGCAGATAAACTGTCCACTCGGTGTAGTTAAGAAGTTTGTGTTGGAGGTTAGTTGTGACCTTAAGAACAATTCAGTCTTGGAGAGTTCTAAGTATTATAAATTCAAAGTTTGACTTAGGAAATACAATTTAAAAACCTCAATGGGGCAAAGGTAAATTAAGGGAAGGGAGAATGCAATGCTAAAGAATACACTCTGAAGGTGCTTGCCATGCACCTCGATCACATCTCCCAGCCCCTTTGCCTTGAGTTCCTTGGAGAAAACTCCTTCCCAGCCAGCTTGACAGAGAACTTGTCCTTCTCCATTGGTATCCACTCAATCGGGTGTGTTTTGCCGGTCTTGGCTTGTCTCTCCTCAAACGTCCATCGGTGTAGACCACATAGGCACCAAAGCATGTCTGGCTAGGCGCAATATTTCGCTGTACTTGACTCTTCCCTCAATTCCAAGGCTACATAATCCTACCCAGGAAAAGCTCAGGCAACAAGCTGGAAGGGTGGGACTCTGGGATGTCACCTCTGTTTGCACTGCTGGGCAGAATTGGCAGGAAGAGGAGCAAGGAGGTGAACTGACTGAAGCAGCAGTGGAAAGTGGAGGAGCTTTGCAATGAATTGAGACTTCCATCCTGTTTATTCATACCCTTAACCACTTTTGCCAGTGTGAAAACCTGGGTTCTCTAGTTATGAGACTCTCACCCCACCTATGACTGTATCCTAGGGAATCGTATGAAAACTCCAAATCACTCAAACAGCTGAATCGCAGGAAATCATCTTGGCTCATAATGAACTGGCTCTTTTTCTGGCAACTTCACTTCAATGGGTTGTAGTGATTAAATGGGGACATGTTTGTCTGCTTACTTTCGTGTTTGAGAATTACCCAAGACTCTCCAGTCTTGTCTATAAAAGATTTTGGAAAACACTACCTTGATCTAGAATGTCTTGGTAGTTTGGGAGACTGACATACTTGAATATTTCCCTCATTCTGAAGCTGGCGCTCAGGAAGGCTATGACAGCATTCTGTGCCCTGGCTAGGAGGAGTTGGCTGTCATAGCTGATGGGATAGGTATTTTCAGGATTTTTGTGTCCTTGAATTTGTCCTGTACAATTAAATAATCCTTGTGTTTATTGTCACTAAAGCTAAGTTCTGTACAATTTCATGGGCATCTCTGAATCCACTCTAAGATGTATAATCCTGTCCTGAGGCCTCTTGGCTAAATACTTCTATCCTGTTTGTATTCTTTCCAGTAATATTGCAGACAGCTCTGCCAAAAGCTGTGCACTTGTGGATTCAGATCTAAGCTTCAGTACTGTTTTCCTACCAGTGGACAGACACAAGCTGTAAGTGATGGAAAGGTTACACCTAAGGTATTGTCTTGATGAAAACCATCTTGCTTTTGGAGCAAAAATTGTTCAAGAATCAAAATTGCATTGGAAACTGAAGGTGGATATTGTTTAATCCTCAAGTGGTTGAGAACACCAGGAATGTTCAGGATATTGATCAAAAGGATCCATCTTGCATGAGAGTGAATTGTGGGCAGAAGACCAGAAAGGACAGGCTCCATCAGCTTTGTGTTTCTATATAAAATGCCTATAAGTGGACTATAGGAGTTTGGTCGTGGTATCCTAAGTGTCTACAGACTTGGCCTCATTGAAGGAAGAGCTGGTGAATCCAGAGGAGTTGACTTGGAAGTCAGATATTGCTTGCTCTATTTGAGCAAGTAAGTGATGTGGGCTGTCCTAAAATAGACCCAGTGCCCTTGACTTGGGCATGAGGGATGAGATTGAACCCATGAGGTCCATCTCTGATCAAGCAATTTCTGTGGAGACAAATTGGATTTAGGCCTTCTAAAGGTCTGGGTTTTCTTTGCTTGCTGTCCTGCATTATCCCTTCATCTCATCTTGAGTTGGTGAGCAGGTTCTATTTCCATTCTCTAATACTAGGCCACCACCTACCTTGGGAATGGGGTAGGTCAAGCTGGAAAGCAGAGTAGTTATTCACAAACCTGGTATGGAGAAACAGTATCTAGATCCTCACTTGACCTAGGAAATAACGTGAGTGGTTTGGGAGACTGCTGACATCACTGAAACAGAATCACCCCTAAATCCATCAAAGCTGAAAATCAACCTACTTATGTGTTATGAATACCTCTGTTCCTCTGGTTTGTACCAGATTTTTTTTGTCTCCTTTTTATACCCAGAAAAGTAAAGGCAAGAAGCCAGAGAATGTGGCTGGATATCTTAACTCATTTTTCCCCAGACTTTTTTTTAACTAGAGATAAATTGGGGTAACTTTGTGGACTTGTTTAGCATTTTCCTTTCACTTCCTTCCTGTTGGGGGTTTGGCTACTGGTAGCCCTGGGATATTGCTGTAGGGCATTGAGGAGTTTGTATGGAACTTCTTACCTGAAGACTATTGCTACCTAAGGATGTGGCTCATCTGACCTCAGAGTCAGGCGACCTTCGTCCATTTGGCCTAAGATCTGTTTGGGGAATTGTATTGAGTGAAAACCTGCTACAGCATTTTCAGGACACTACCAAGTGTGTACAGATTGCAAAGCTGGCTTGCAGGATTCTAATGTAAGGGCCCAGGAATACCTTAGTAATCCCAGAGGGAGCAAGTTTTCCCACACTTAGCTATTGAAGGCAATGTATGTACAATTTGGGGTTCTTGGGACTACTGAAGAATAGGATCTGACTTCATACTGTAAAGTTCTTTTCCCTTCTGGTCTGCTTATTTTTGGAGGAAATTCCAACTAAGCAGAGCAAGGTACATTTGGCAGAACCATCGGGTGGCACCATGGAAGCTGACATGTAGGTACAGGTTGAGTACAGTGGAGTTGGTTCCCCAAGTTGTTTGCAAGATGTTGGAATATGGCCACTCTCCAGTGGGAAATAAACACAGCCACACATCCTGTTAAATTCTCATATGTTTGAATTATAGGAAGTAGCATTGCTCAGCAGAGGCCAGGGTGTTGAGCAGAACTCGGCAGGAATAGGTACAATAGCTGAGTCCCTCAGCTCTGGGATGCTTCAGCCCCTAAGGTAGTAATTGTCTCTTGTCTGCCTTTGGCATGCAGCCTTAGAAATCTAGGTGGTATTACATGTGCACTCGTGCATCCTACAAAGGCTTCAGGATGTTTGGAACTTGTTTATTTCCATCAAGGTTGTAAATATTGACCCATGATCATGAAGTGACTGGGAGGAGGGGGTTGTCTTGTCATTGTTGACCATTCCTACTAGACCACATTCCCTGACTGTGAGAGGAGAAGAAATGTCTGCTGCCATTGTCATAATTGAGAGCCATTTTGATCTGATTTGAGCTAGGCTCCCACTGGTGCCCAATAATCTTGCAGCTACTTTCTCACAGTGCCACAAGGATGGAGTACTGGATGCTTGTACATTCTTAATGTTGAGAGGAGGATGTTTTAGAATACAACTCTTAGAAATTTCTCCTGAAAGAATCCCTTCCTCAATTTTCAGGTGCTAGGCCAGGGATATCATTGATGTGGTGACTGTACAGGAATCTTGTCCTAAAACTCACAGCTCAGGGTCACAATGATAAACAATGTGGGCACAACTCCATATGAATGTCTTACTCTTGGATCTGAATCTGACTCATGTTTTGGTCCTCTTGAGACTCACTTTGTGTCTTAACTCGCATGAGACAGTAGTGAATCTGTTGATACCTGCACTGGCCTAGATCACTATGGACGACATGAAGGGTACCCTTGAACTGTGTTTTCTTTTTTAATATTTTTTTTATTATTAATTGAACATAAATTTTTTTACAAGGTGTTGTGCAAAGAGGGTGCAGTTACATAGTAGGGCAGTGTGTACATTTCTTGTGATATCTTACGACCTGTTTTTCTATCCTTTGTCTAGGTCAGGTAGACATATATGCAATATACAATGTATCAAGAACATATACAGTATTCACAGACTTGGTCTCTACTGTCTCTCCGTCTCCCTTTGTTAACAGTCATATATCAGGGAGATCATGCCCCTTTGTTTTCTGTGTTCTAGGCTTGTCTCACTCAACATTATTTGTTCGAGTTCTGACCATTTCCCTGCGAATAACAATATTTCACCATTCCTAATCGCTATGTAGTATTCCATTGTGTATAAGTACCATATTTTTTGGATCCATTCGTCTGTGGAGGGGCATCTGGGTTGTTTCCATATTTTGGCTATTATGAATTGTGCCGCGATAAACATGGAAGTACAAATGTCTTTTTGATATCTTGGGTTTTGCTGTTTAGGATAGATGCCTAGGAGTGGTATGGCAGGGTCATAGGGTAGGTCTATATTGAGCTTTTTGAGAAACCTCCATACTGTTCTCCAAAGTGGTTGTACTAATTTGCACTCCCACCAACAATGGAGAAGGGTTCCTCTTTCCCCACAGCCCCTCCAGTATTTGTTGTTTCCTGAGTTCAGAGTATAGGCCATTTTAACTGGGGTGAGGTGGTATCTCAGGGTTGTTTTTATTTGCATTTCCTTTACTACCAGGGATGTTGAGCATTTCCTCATATGTTTCTTTGCCATTTTTATATCTTCTCTTGTGAAGTCTCTCTTTAGCTCTTTTGCCCATTTCCTAATAGGTTTATTGGGCTTGGAGGGGCTTAGTTTTTTGAGTTCTCTGTAGATGACAGATATCAGGCCTTTGTCTGTTGCTGTGCTGGTAAATATCCTTTCCCATATCGTTGGCTGTCTTTCTATTTTGGTGGCTATGACCTTAGCTGTGCAGAAACTTTTTAATTTGTAGTAGTCCCATTTGTTGAGTCTTTCCCCTATTTGTTGTGCCCCTGGGACTCTATTCAGGAAGTTCCTTCCTGTGCCTATAAATTCTAGTGTCTTTCCTACTCTGTCCTTCAGTAGTTTCAAGGATTCAGGTCTGATGTTGAGGTCCTTGATCCATTTTGAGTTGATCTTGGTGCATGGTGATAGGCTTGGGTCTACTTTGAGTTTTCTGAATATGGCTGCCCAGTTCTGCCAGCACCAGTAGTTGAAGAGGCTATGTTTATTCCATTGTATGTCTTTAGCTCCTTTGTCGAATATCAGTTGGCTGTAAGAGTGCGGTTTTATTTCTGGGTCTTCAGTTCTAATCCACTGGTCTTCCGATCTGTTTTTATACCAATACCATTGCTGTTTTTGTTATGATGGCCTTGTAGTAGAGCTTGAAGTCTGGTATGGTGATACCTCCTGCACTATTTTTTTTTGCCTAGAATTGGTTTCGCTATTCTAGGTTTTTTGCTGTTCCATATGAATTTGTGGATTGGTTTCTCTATTTCAGTGAAGAATGTGGCTGGGATTTTGATAGGTATTGCATTGAATTTGTATAACAATTTGGGCAATATGGCCATTTTCACTATATTGATTCTGCCTACCCATGAGCATGGGAGGTCTTTCCATCTCCTTGTGTCTTCTTTGATTTCCCTTATTAGATTTTTGTAGTTTTCATTGAATAGGTCAGTCACATCCTTGGTTAAGTTGATCCCTAGGTACTTTATACTTTTTTTGGCTACTGTAAATGGAATTGTTTCCATAATTTCCTTTTCTGTTTGTCTATTGCTGGTGTACAGAAAAGCTGCTGACTTTTGTGGATTGATTTTGTATCCTGCTACTTTGCCAAATTGGTTTATTAGGTGTAAGAGTTTGGGTACTGAGTTTTTTGGGTCCTTCAGATATAAGATCATGTCGTCTGCGAATAGGGATAACTTGATTTCTTCCTTGCCGATGTGGATCCCTTTGATGTCCTCCTCTTGCCTTATTGCTATGGCTAGGGATTCCAGGACTATGTTGAACAGAAGTGGGGAGAGTAGGCATCCTTGTCTTGTTCCTGAGTTTAGGGGGAATGATTTAAGTTTCTCTCTATTTAATATGATATTAGCAGTTGGTCTGTTGTATATGGCTTTTATTGTTTTGAGGAATGTTCCATCTATTCCTGTTCTCTCCAAAGCTTTTAATAGGTATGGATGTTGTATTTTGTCAAAGGCTTTTTGGGCATCGACTGAGATAACAATGTAATTCTTAATTTTAGATCTGTTTATGTGGTGAATTAAGTTGATTGATTTACGGACGTTGAACCATCCTTGTGACTGAGGGATGAAGCTTACTTGGTCATGATGTATGATTTTCTTGATCAGTTTCTGGATCCTGTTAGCTAATATTTTATTGAGGAGCTTTGCGTCTGTGTTCATTAGTGATATTGTTCTGTAGTTCTCTTTTTTTGTTGGGTCTTTGCCTGGTTTGGGAATGAGTATGATATTAGCTTCGTAGAATGAGTTTGGGATTTCTCCCTCTGTTTCTATTTTGCGGAAGAGTTTGAGGAGTATTGGTATTAGCTCTTCACTAAAGGTTTTGTAGAATTCGTTGGTGAATCCATCTGGGCCTGGGCTTTTCTTAGTAGGGAGGTTCTTGATTACCTCCTGTATCTCACCGTAAGTTATTGGTTTATTTAGTTGATTTATTTCTTCTTGGTTCAGTTTGGGCAGTTTGTACTTCTGTAAGAATTGATCCATTTCTGTAAAATTATTGTTTTTTGCTGAGTAGAGGTTTTGGAAATAGCTCCTTATGATTGTTTGAATATCGTGTGTACTTGTTGTAATTTTTCCAGTGGAGTCCCTGATTTTACGTATATGAGTCTCTTCTCTTCTTTTTTTTGTGAGTTTTGCAAGGGGTCTGTCAATTTTGTTTATTTTCTCAAAGAACCAGCTTTTAGTCTTATTTATTTGTTGAATGGTCTTTCTATTTTCAATCAGATTTATCTCTTCTTTAATCTTTGTGATCTCTCCCCTCCTAGTCGTTTTAGATTCTGTCATTTCTTGTTTCTCCAGTTGTTTTAGTTTCATCGTGAGGGTATTCACCTGCGCTGCTTCCATTCTTTTAATGTGGGTGCTGAGTGCAATGATCTTGCCCCTCAGTATTGCCTTAGCTGTGTCCCATAGGTTTCTTTGTGATATGTTTTCTTTGTCATTGTGGCTTATGAATTCGTTGATTTCATCTTTAATTTGGTCTGTGGCCCAAGTGTTGGATAGCAGCATGGGGTTTAGCCTCCAAGAGTGTGTTTAGTGTCTGTGGTTTCCTTTGTTGTTGAGGATTACCTTTAATCCACTGTGATCAGATATAATACTTGGGATGACGTCAATACTTTTGTACTTGCTGAGGTTCTTTGTGTGGGCTATGACGTGGTCTATTTTGGAATATGATCCATGGGCTGCTGAAAAGAAGGTGTATTGGGTTTCTGTAGGGTGAAAGGTTCTATATCGGTCTGTTAGATCCATTTGGGAAATGGTGTTATTTAGGTCCTCAGCTCCCTTACTAATCTTCTGGGTGTTGGATCTGTCTCTTGGAGAGAGAGGAGTATTAAAGTCACCCACTATGATTGTGTTTGTGTCTATCTTGCTCTGTAATTCTGTGAGAATTTGCTTGACATATGTTGGGCCTCTTTTGTTCGGTGAGTATACATTTATCACCGTGATGTCTTGATTCTGGATTTTTCCTTGTATTAATATGTAGTGTCCTTCTTTGTCTTTTTGAGTGGACTTTAAAGAGAAGTCCAGCTTGTCTGAGATCAGAATGGCTACACCTGCCGTTTTGGTGGGTGCATTTGCTTGGTAGATCTTGCTCCATCCTTTTATTCGAAGCCTGTTTTTGTCCCTTGCTGTAAGGTGGGTCTCTTGTAGACAGCAGATGTCAACTTTTTGTTTGCGAATCCATTCTGCCAGTCTGCTCCTCTTAATCGGGGAGTTTAAGCCATTTATATTTAAGGAGATCAAGGATAAGGGTGTTTTTTCTCCTTCCATTTTCTTGTTGGGCTGTTTTTTCCTCTTTTTTTTTTCTTCTTGTGTTTAGTGAGCTTGTCTTTCTGCTGGACTTTGGCTATTGAAGTTTCTTTCTGATTCTGTCTGTGTGTCTTTTATGATCTCTGTTGGGTGGGGTTCCCCTCTTAATATTCGCTGTAGGGCTGGTTTTTTATTCACATACTCCTTTAGCTCCTCTTTGGTGTGGAAAGATCTGGTTTTCCCCTCGAATGTGAACTCCAATTTCGCTGGATATTTGATCCGAGGTTGTAAATTGTTATTCTGGAGTACTTGGATGGTGTTCTTCCACTCACTTCGAGCTTGGTAAGTTTGTGTGGATAAGTCGGATGTTATTCGAATCCTCTTCCCATTGAAAAAAGTTTCCTTCTTCGCTTTGGCTGAATTCAGAATTTGCTCTTTAATCTTGAGGTCTGTAGTCTTGAATATTATGTGCCTTGGGGTGGTTTTCCTGGGGTCTGGCCTGCCAGGTGTCCTATAGGCTTCGGTTACCTGGATGGGGACCCCTGTGAGATTGGGGAAGTTTTCTGCAATAACTTTATTGAGAACATGATTAAGCCCTCTGTTCTGATATTCGGCTCCTTCTTCTATTCCAATTATGCGCAGATTATATCTCTTGTCTTTGTCCATTAGTTCCTGGATTAGTCTTCCCTGAAGCTTCACCTTTTCTTGGAGTGTGGTCATTTTCTGGTTGTTGTCAGCTGCTTCATCATCCAGGCGAGAGATTCTGGATTCTATATGGTCCACTCTTTGTGTTATGGTTTCAATTGCGGAGTTTATGGATGTCAGAGAGCTATTCATGGTTGTCATATCAGCTCTGATCGTGGAAATTTCTTCCTTTAAAGAGTTGTATTTTAAATCTATTTTTTCATGCATTTCAATTCTCAGGATGTGGAGATTTTCTTTAAAGGCGGCTTGCATTGTATCCATTTTTGCTTCCATTTCTTTAAACGAGGCTTTCATTGTATCCATTTTTGCTTCCATTTCTTTCTTGGCTTCCTGCGTGTCCTTCCAGATTTCCGCTCTAAACTCCTGGAATTGTTTTCTGATTTCATTTCTGACGCTTTCGATCATTCCTGTTAACATGGCCTCATTTGCTTTTTTAGTCTCCATCTCCTCTTCAGTCGTGCTGCTTTTTGGAGCTGGCGAGTTGGCTTGTCCTTTGATGAACTGAGTTATGTTTCTTTGTGATTTGTGCATCTGGAAATCTGGGTGGCTTCTCAGGTTTGATTTGTAGCTCTTTCCTCCCCCCTGTGTAGGCGTATCTATGGCAGCAGGTGCTGCCGCTGTGGCCCCGCCCACCAGTGCAGGGTACACGCCTACCAGATCGGGCACTGTCGCCGGGGGCCCTGCCCTCCTGTGCACTGTTGTCCACTACAACATGCACTTTAGCTTTAGCGGGATATGCCTCCCAGAGCGAGTCCTGGGTTGTTGGGTTGTGCTTGCACCCTCCCGCGAGTCCGTTGGGGGGGGGCGGTATGTGTGGGGCCCAGTGGGATCAACTGTCCTGGTATGGCTTGGCACCCTCAGACCTCACCTCCGCTGCGAGGGGGGGGGTGTGATCAGGCTCAGGTGACCCTGCTGGGCTGGTATTGCCCACCAGCGCCTGTGATTTTAGGTGTAAGAGTCTGCGAGGTCCAGGCGCCTCGGGTGGGGCTTGCACTGCCAGCCGTCTCCCAGCCCCTGTTGGGAAGGGGATGGGGCCGGTTCTGCCAGTTCAGGAACCTTTGGGGGCTTGGGGCTGTTCCGCCCTTCCCCTGCTAAACTGGCTTCCCAGCGCCTGATGGGAGCTTCCCGCCTGATTTGGGGGTTCTTTGTTCCCTCAGGAGTGGAGAGGGGGAGGGAGGGAGATCTAGCTTCTTTTCGGGCTTGGGTCTCCCGTTGGGGGAAGGGATTATGGGGGACTCACTTGTGCTGCTTTGTGTGTGTGTCCCGCGTAGCCGTTAGCCCTTCAGGGGTTGGCGAAGTGTCGTGGTGGCTCCCCCGTTCCCTCTTTCTGCCGCGCTGGGTTCCCTTGTCCGTACCCGGTGTGGACCCGAACTTCTCGTCGCTGCCGGTGTGTGTCTTGGTCCGCACCCTGCCTTGTGTCCCTGGGGTCTCCCGCTATATGAATTCTGCGCTCCTGGCAGCCTGTCTGCCGATCGCCGGGTTCCCCTTTCCCTGCCTGGCCCGGTTTGGGCCAGGGTGGGCTGGTGGGGGGAGGTGCCCCGGAGAATCTCCGGCTCCGTGTAGGTTTTCGGTTCTTCTTTTTTGCTCCTTTTTGTTTTCCTGCGTTTCTCCACTGCTTCTGGCTGCTGGTTTTGCTGGGTTCTTGATGGGGTGTTGGGTGTTGGAGTTCCCAGCTCGCTATTCAGTTGGTGCGAGTCGGGGTGCCTCCCTATTCTTTCAGCGCCATCTTTCTCCTCTCCTGAACTGTGTTTTCCTTGAGCTCTGAGAAGGCCTTTTATTCTCCAGTAGCCACAGGAGGTCTGGGTGTTGAAAGTCAGCAACCATCTGTTTCTTTTATACAAGACCTATAGATCAGATCTACTTCTTAGATGGTAGCAGAAGACAATTTTCCTTAGAGAAGAGCATTTTCGTGGACAAACTCCGTGATAGTGCCTTCACCTTCTGGCTATGTGGATAAGATTTTGCGAGGAATAGAGGGTATGTTCATACCACATGTAATATCAAGCCATCTACAAGCCAGTGGGTGTACAGTATATCTGTTCAGTTAGCCTCACTTTTTGTTCATTACCTACAGTCTCCCTGGTTATAAGAAACTGACTTTTGTCATCTTGGCACTTCACACCTTCAGCTCTCTTTGTGCTCCAGAGTATGGCAGAAGCGCTTAAGAATTTGTGGTTCAACAGAAAACAAAGGGGCATGATCTCTCTGATATATGACTGTTAACAAAGGGAGACGGAGAGACAGTAGAGACCAAGTCTGTGAAACCAAAAACTGCCTGTCAAATGGTATTTCCCACAGGATTGGGGCAGCGACCCAACAGTTTGTAACTAAAACCAAACAATTACTCAACATATAAAGGTCAAAAATGGACCTCTCAGGGGAATACAATAGCTCAAAAGCTATGTATGTACATTCATATAAGACTACTGTCGACATATGGCCTAATATCGACATTACATTTAAAGCCCTAGGCAAACTTTCTTGGGCATGGCCACGTGGCTACTGTATATGTTCTTGATACATTGTACATTGCATATATGTCTACCTGACCTAGAGAAGGGATAGAAAACCAGGGCTTAAGATATCACAAGAAATGTACACACTGCCCTACTATGTAACTGTACCCTTTTTGCACAACACCTTGTCAAAAAATTTGTGTTCAATTAATAAATAAATTTAAAAAAATTTGTGGTTCAGCTAAATGAAGGCGGATAATATAGTAGGGAGCAGAGGTGTTAGAAGCTGCACAAGCCTCTCTCCTGTGCTGTTCACCCATGGGCATGAGTTTCTTCAGGAGGAAAAGGGATTGCCAGGATTGAAGTTGCTACTGCAGATCACAGCTTCTGGTGAGCTGATGGGGCAATTTGTGTCTGACACAGCATAGCTCCATGTTTATCCTTGGTGGCAGTGGTTAGATGATTCAGGGATGCAAGTAGCCGGTCAGAAGGGAAGAAGCCAAATGCACCTTCACATGTTCTTAGGTTTGAATGTGAAATGTCTCCCCACAGGTTCACATGTTATGTATTTGTCTCCAAGGTGGTGGTGCTACCTTGGGAATTCTGGACATTTTTGGTGTGGGAAAGGGGTAACTAGGAGGGGGTGGGAGGGGCCCTCTTTCTTGGGCATCATGATGTGAGGTGCTCTGCTTTTCCATGCTAGTTGGTGCTTGTTGACATTTTATATCTATTGGGTATTTCTATTAGTCACAGGTATGAACATTTCATGAGGTGAAAGATCAGTTGCCCTAAGTGATGTTTTCATAACCTCCACACATGTTCAACAGTATAGCTACATCGTAGTGCTTCAGTTGAGAATTGCGGCCTATGTTCAGAATTGATAAGATAGCAGTCACGTGGAATCAGCAGCAATAACTCCTGACACAGAAAGGCCATGACCCAGTGGCATTTTTTTATGTTGACCCGAATGCAGGAAAAGAATTGTCTTGTCATTTACAAGCGGAGGGGGAGTCCCTTGTACAGACCTCCTAATTGCCTAGGTACATGCCTTTAAAGGCAGAAATGCATGGGACAGAAGGTTTTTAATGGGAAGTTTTGAGAATAGCAATGGATGATTTATCTCTGTTCTTGTCGGTACCAACAGTTGGGTTGGTTCTTGTTCATCTTTGCTTCTTCAGGGTGTATTTCAAAGTCTAGACAGCTCTTAGAGGAACTGCAAGATTTGTAAAATGTGTAGATTCTCTCCTGAAAGCAGATTCTTGTGTAAGGTTAATACTATTGACATTTAAAAGTGGGTAACTTCTTCGTACAGTTCTGTGTACAAACAAATATCAGGAGACCAGACTGAATGCTTTTAGCATCCATCTGTGCAGGGTGTGGCCACGGACACGTCCCTGCATATTGAAGAGTTTGGTGGCAGACCAATGGAAACTAGTAGAGTTCTTGTTTTTGTATCATTTCTTTCACAGGACAGCTTAATAGCAAAGGGCTGTATGATGGAATAAGTTTTCTATTGATTCCAGAAATAGGATAGTTTTTTTTTTTTCTGTTGGAAACCATAGATGTTTTCCTAAGGGAACAGGGTCTCCAACTTGGTGAATGCTTTCTTTGAAATGTTAGTAATTCTCATTATCTTGGATTGCGTTTTAGAAGCTCCTTTAGCTGTTTTGTCAAACAAGTTTGCATATAAATGATCATGTCTCCATGTCTCTTTGCTCAGTACTGATGTTGGTATCAAGGGCTTGGTGTATGGCCTTTTGACAGAGTGCTTGCCTTTTATACATGAAGCCCTGGGTTCGATTCCTCAGCAATATATGATAGAAAATGCCAGAAGTGGCACTGTGGCTCAAGAGTTAGGGTGCTAGCCTTGAGCAAAAAGAAGCCAGGGACATTGCTCAGACCCTGAGTTCAAGCCCTTGGATGGGCAAAAAAAAAAAAGAAAAATAGTTTCATGAATCTACTATACTTGTCACACAAGCTGGATGTCTTACAGCTCAAGATATAATGTGAATAACCTAGATCACCTCATGTGGGACATCATTTGTATTGTCAGATGTGTGCTGAGTGACAGACAAAAGTATATCCCAGCAATACCTTGCTATATTTGAGTCCTGAGTGGTTGGCTTAAGGAAGTAAAGTCAATGCATGCCTCACATGGCCTAATTGTAGGTCTTATGATTGTCGTCATGTGGATTTGGGCTGGCAGCGGATTCAGAATTTCTGATGGAGTTTGAGAGTTACTTGGGAAGGGGCAGGCTGGGACTCTTGGGGGAGATGTAGAATCTGTCCACAGGCAGGTCTTCAGGAGAGACACATCTCTGCTTTTTAGGACCCTCAATCTTAAAATCTCTCCACAAATTGACACACTGATCAATTCAAGTCCTAATCTACCCGGGTTTATCATTACACATTAGAAATGTGGTGAACTCTTTTAGTGGGAAACCTGATCTGTTTTACTATGTGACTCTTCTGTATAGCCACATTTTTAACTTGCCAAGTATTTTATTTACCAGAGCACTGTGAGCAGCAGAGCAGAAGTAAAAAAAATCCCAGTAGATCACCACTCTGACCTCATACAGCTGCATCTCACAGAACTTGCACAGAATGAATTAGGTTCTGGTATGAGACAGTATCCAAGTATGTGTATGGTGTATCCTACCAGCAGTCCTCTGGCTTATCCTGTATTGTTATAGCCAATGCCAGTTCTAGAGGTGTCTGTGGATCTAAACTTGGATGAATCAATGATGGTCCAGTGGTAGATATTTCACTTCTCTGGCATAGTGCATGGAATCTTTATTTTTTTTTTTATATGATCACTAGTTAAGTCCATCTCTTAGGTGGTTAATGGTATTGGCACTGGTACTTACTTCCTTGGTTCTGATATTACTTACATGGTAGAGGTAATGGTGAAGGTTATTTGCCTCCCTGGTGATCATATCTGGTTTGAAGGCCTCAGCCAGATTTCTGTACCCTTCACACATCTCTGGTGGTCTGAAGAAGTTGGCTGTTGGCTATAGGAAGACTGTTCAGAAGAGTTAAGACTGTTAAAGAGTACTGGGATCCTCTGTCTTCAAAGATGAAGACTGGCCAGGAGTGAGCCCTGGGCAAGTGCACATATAGATCTAAGCACCAAGCCTATTGCAGTCATTTTTGCAGCATTGGTGAAATCCAATGGGCTTAAAAATTCTACTTGACTACTGTGGGTTTTGTTGGTATTCTCCTGTACCTGTGCCTGACCTCATTGACTAGCCGCATCTCCCAGAAGGTTAAATGCTTTCTCTGGAAACATACAGGAACGGGACCAGGGAGGTCCACTTATATTCAGGCAGTCTCTGTAGATGTGGGTGGTATCTGATTTTACTGAAGGTTTTGTCTTCCTGTTATTGGCATCATGAAACCTTCCCTCTGTCCGAAGTACCTTCTTAATGAAGTTCTTATCCTGTGACTGGGAAGAATAGAACATTGGAGCTGGAAGATAGGTGTGTGTGTGTGTGTCAGGGGGGAAGATGTGTGTCTATGCTGGCCATGATGTTAGCTCAGGCATAGGTCAAGTAGATGCTAAAATCTGGACTGTTAAAATTCCTTTTCAATGGTCAGCCTGGGAGATGCCCAGTGCATGTTAAGTTGGCATAGCCTCATTGAGATCTGTGTCCAAGTGCTTGGAGGTATTTCTGGAAGGCTGAAGATCTCTTCTGTCTCAGGAAGATTGGTCCAAGTATACACCTGCAGTCTGTTCAGCTGCACTAACAAATAATAGAGGTGCCGACTGCACATTTGCCTTACCATCCTCATCTTCTTGACACATCATTACTACTTGTACCTGCTCTGTGAGGACCACCACATGCCAAAGGACATCTGCTAACTTTCCATCATTCCTTGGGTCCCTCTGTTGGGCAGCACTTCTGCTGGTTTAAGTTGCTTATTTGGTAGGTAACATGGACATTTATGAGAGGTCATCCATAGTCTTGGCAAAGTTATACCTATGAGACTTTACCTACCCAGTGCCCCCTAACATGTGGCACATGTGTACCACATGCCCCAGGGAGTTACCTAATTTGACTTTATTCCTTTATATAGAGCAATAACTATTGGTAATCTCCTAGAAAAAGTAGTTTTGTTTTTTTCTCCCCCAATGGTGGTGTATCCATCTACTACCTGGACTACTGGGCATACCAGAGTGGAACCTCTAATTTTGTGTGGATGCAAATCATAAATATCTCATTGGATAACTGAAGGTCATGATAATGAAGACTCAACCTACTTTTCCTAAGTCCCACGGCATGTATTCTAGCTTATTTTGAAAGAACTCTTGTCTTTTAGCTTGATAGCAGACGTTATATCTGAACTTTATGTGAAGGGGACATTGCCATCTGATTCTGCTTAGGTGGCTTTTCTTCCTCTGTAGATACAGTGGCTGCAGCCCATATTGATCAGTGAAGTTCAATTTGGGCACCAGGAGCTGTGGAATGATGCTGGATCACAACATTTTCAGGACACCTGGATGCACGGTAGTGGTTAAAGAAGGAATAGTAGTGCTAGATGTCTCAAAAGACATACCTGGAGTGTCATTATGGGAGATTGTTTATGGGTAGTAAGGACTTGGACAAGGCTGGGAATTTGCAAGTTTCCTTATGTGCTGAAGCTGAACTACTTAGGATGGCTTCTGTGGGCAGGTTCTCATTAGCAGCAAGTTACACGATGGATGTAATGGACCACAACGTCAGCACACCAAGCAATCCTGTTCTTTTTTGTAAAACAAGGGCGATTACCCTTCACCAGTCCTTTGGAAATGGTCTCAGATTTATTAGCGTGTGAGTATAGATTACTTATTGAATAAGAAATGGGAGATGGCTGTGTGTTTCCTATTCCAGGGACTGTGAATATGGTTCATTGGTCTGTTCCAGAATCTTACCTAGTAACGTGATCCTGACCATATTGGGCTAATGAATATTTCTTACAGTGGCTTCATAGAACCGATTCCTCAGAGCATTGGCATTACTTTGTCCCTTGGGATCCATCCTCTTAATTCTGTCTTCATCAGTCACACTTAGGAGTGTAGAGACTTGGCAAATGAAAGAACTAGATGATTTGACATGAGGACTCTTTTTTACCTGCTTGGAAGAAGGCATGCTGTTCTTTGAAGGCCAGAGGATATTTGGTTCCTCTGTTTTGCCCCTCAGTTTCTTTACACAGAATTGATTCCTCATTTTATGTTGAATTAAAACCTTGAAGGCTTATGAGCAGACAAGGAATTGAGAAGGGGTTGGCTGGCATACTTGACTTGCTTGACTCTGAAATACTTACATGGTGGAAGTCATCCAGTTTGTTTCTACATCTCGTCTTTCCATAAAAGACCTCCTAATTCTCTTTAGTCCAAGATGTGGCTGTTGGCAATCTATCCTGTTTGAATTTTAGAAAAGCTAACAGCTTCCTGATTCCATGCAGTGGGTTGACCGGCCCTCAAGGGTCTAGTGACCTCAGCTCAAATGAAGATTTCTAGTTGCTGGTGGCAGCCTGACTCTTGTATTTTCAAGACTCCATCAAGTGTATATTCTGTAATGTGTTGTAAGTCTCATGACCATGTCAGCATATTAAAATTGTTCTCCATAAAGCTATAGAATAGTTTCACTTATGAGCTGCCATTGAAGTAGTATTCCTTAATTTCCTGAGTGCTTTAACTATTAAACACATGGGTGTTCTCACTGTTAAGAAGCTCTTGAGCCAAGATGTCCTCCTGATTTGTGGACAAAATGGACAGGTTTGCATAGAAAAGGCACTTGGTGAGCACTGCAGAACTTGCATTCCTGGGGTCTGAGTCTTGGCCTAACACTTAGATTTAGCCCAGGTGCAAAGCATGAGGGGAAGGTGGTCCCTCATTATAGCTCATAAGACATTTGGTCACTGCATTGTACCCATCCCTGGAAGAACACAGAACAACACTAAGCTCTCACAATTATGTGCAGTGTCCAGAAGACAGCAGGCTATTATAGCTCAGTGAACTGTTGAATAGCATTTCAAGGCAAATGGGCAAACGTTACCTAATCTCTCAACCCCAGAGGAATAAGCTTCAGCAAGCTGAGTGGGGCTGTGTGATCTTTGTGAACTCCTTTGGTGCCTACTATTGATGCAACGTAGCCCTGCTTTAAGGAAATAAAAAAGATGTTTGCTCTGAATGGCCATGGTCTAGCACCAGATTCAAGTTAGGAATGACAATAGTTTTCCTTGGCAGTGGTTACTTAAGCTTTTACAGTAAAAAAAGAAAGAAAGAAAGAAAGAAGGTAGATGCAGACCTTGATAATGGTCTTTACAAGGCAAGAAAATCTATTGGACATACAGATGATGTCTTCACATGGTGAAGGAATCCTTTAACTAAGTAGGATGTTCTTCAGTAGAGATGTGGCTTTTCTTCAGAGACTCCGTTTACAATACCATCTCAACTTGAAAGCATTGCCTCTGGCCCTATGTAGCAAAGATTTCAGAGAATTTGGCCTTTCTGTGCAAAAACTGAAAGCTGTGACAGGACGCTTCTACCTACCTCATTATTCCTGCTTTCTTCCCTTGGATGTCCCTTTACCACTGGAACCTGTCCTAAGCACTGTAGAGTTTAATTAGCATCTTCTGGATAATGGAGGTATATTCCATTGTGACAAAAACATGTCTGCAGACATCTAACTGGTGGAGGGGGAAGCGTGGGCCGAGAATTTCTGAGTGAGCTTCTTCTGGAGCCACGCTGTGGTAAAACATGCCGCAGCCCTCCTGTGGAATGCTGGATGGGGTGCTAGGATGTATGATTTTCCTCCATAAATTTAGGAAGGTGGGAACGGAGAATATTCTAGAGAGGATGTGTCAGTTTCTCCAGTGAAGACACTTAGAGCCCCTTGGAATACTTTCTCTAGTTGGGCCTGGGACTTACTTTCCTGTTCTGTTTTCCTTGTCACTGCTAATTCTTGTGGAACTTGTGACTCAGTGTTGTGTTTTCCAGGCTGGGACCCACACAAAATCACCAACTCGGGTCTGAATGCCCATGACAATCATATCCTGGTTTGGGCTCATTTTGCTCATATCTAGATCCTTTAGGCAGATAAGAGACATTGTGCCTTGTTGATGCCTCTTGTCTGAATCAAAGTGACATGAGAAATTTGGCCAAGTCAGGCTCACAAGTCTTCACTCTTACGAATTCATTGTGTTACTACTACATGGTGACAGAGAAGCAAACATCAGGCAACTTGCTTCCGGGAACTGTGTCAGATGTTTGTGGGGGCTTCTTATCCACATAGCTCATCCTGGTTCTGGGGGTCATGCCTTGCTGGAAAGGGCTTAGTTATTATAATAGCTGATATGATACTCCTCCCCACTCCCTCACCTCACCAAGTTACCTGTGGCCTGAATCCCCCTATGGCAGCACTTGCTTATTTGGATGTCAGGTATGAGAATGAACCATGAAGTTCAAATGTTACTAAAAATCCCCGGTGGGTACAGATGTCTTAAGACCTGTGCCTCATTGTTAGAAGGATGGAGCACATGTCCTTAGCTTGTTGAATGCCTCTAAGTGTTCTCTGAACATTTTGGTCTGAATTCCATCCTATCTCTCACCAGAACAGGCTACCATGGCTGGTAAGAGAAATAGGTAACCATCAGGTTGTGTGTACGTGTGAGCTTGGCTGCATTTGTTGTAGACTCCCGGATTGAACTGATAGGACACATCATTCTAGGGAAGAATTTGACAATATCCTGTAACTTGCAGAACATGACATGAATGAAAGCAGCCCCTTGAAGTTTGAGATTCCATGCTCAGTTTTTGCTGCCTTCGACTGCTATTGAGCCAAACTCCTTCATGTGCTAGGCTTCCTATATTTGCTGTGCTATTTTAATGGAGAATCATTTTGCAGGTGTATGTGATGTTTTCATATTAATGCTGCTGCTGTGCTTCTTGAGTTTCCTATCATAGGATTTGAGCTTTGCCTGCCTCTCAGGTTGTGTTCCTTCCTATACCTGTTTACTTGTGTGCCAATGTACCCAAACAGAACATGACTCATCCTTAATACAAATCTGGGTTTCCAGGACCAAGAATGCTTTTAGGGGCCATCCTTTTTCCCACTGCTGGGCAAAGAATCTCATGCGACTTGACATTGTAATGGGACTGAAAGAGATCTTGAAAAACAAAATGGCAACAACAACTGAAGGATGGAGGACAATTGAAGTTAGAAACTGAGGAGACTTTAGTTCTGGGTGTTTCTGAGACCTGATACTCTCCCACATGGAAAGTGAAGACTTGGTCAGGATTGAGGTTGTTGCTGAAAATAGCTTCTAGTGAGGGCATAGGGTCTTTAGTGTCTTCCATACTGATCTCTGACCACTACTATTAGCAGGTGTATGATTTGCTGCATGGTAGGAGTCAATTGCAGCTCCTGGACATGGCTCATTCAGACCAGCTTGGCATAAAATGGTTTGAACATTATCAGAATGGAAAGGACCTTGTCACCCGAATTTATGTAGGTGATTTCATTTGCAACAAGCAATGATCTTGTAATGTTGGAGCAATGTTGGCCAGTGAACTTGGCCGATTGGGGAGGCCAAATCATCTGTAATATCCAGCAGGTCGAAAGGGTTTGCAGGATGGCAATCATAAAAGAAGTCTCCTTCTGCCAAGGTAGCAAGAGCCAGTAGTGCATTAGATGTTCCCTTCCATGAAAGAGAATGTCCCAATTACAGTGGAGCATAGTGAAGACTGAAGAGGTTCCTTGGTCTGCTGGAGCTCAGGTTTTGAATTGCCCTTAAAGAAGCCATGGTTGGAAGTGGCTATGTGGCTCAAAGTGTTAGAGTGCTAGCTTTGAGCAAAAACAGCTCAGGGACAGTGCCCAGGCCTTGGGTACAAGTCCTATGACCAAAAGAGGCTTGGTCAGTACTGGTCTACATCTATTGGGGGGGGGGAGGGTGTGAATAAACACACAACTCAGCACAGAACGGCCACCTGGTGGGGATCAGAGAGCTTGGATCTAGGTCAGGATAGGCAGACTAACTTCCCTACCAGGGTCCACAAGCCACTGCCAACCTTCCTTGTGGTTGCTTCCATCTGAAACCCAAAACATGCTTAAGCCCAAGCGTGAGGGGAACATCTCTGCCTTTTTACCTAGCTTCTTTTCTTTTCCTCCTGCTATCTGTACTCTCATGTTTGGGGATAGAGATAAACTAGGGAAGAGATTACTGGTTAAACAGGGGAGCCAAGGCAGTGCAGCTTACTTGTGTCCTCTGATCATGCTCTTGCAAAATTCTCATACAATTGATAGTTGCTGAGAGTTTCCAATCTCATACACTGGTGTGGCTGACAGAGCCCGGGGAATATCTTATAGCTGTGTGGTCACTTGAGGCTTCATGCTTAAGCGCTTCCCCTCTACCAGGGTCCGGCTGTGCTAGGGTGATTTTCACAAAAGTTTATTGAACACTTAGTCATGTGGTACATCTCAGGAACTGTGTTCTGTCTTTGGTGTTTTTTTTTTTCCAAATGGGACATTTCATAGTGACCTATACCATACTTCCCCCACCCCCCCCCCCCCCGTAGAGACTGATAGGTGGTCAAACCTTGATATCTCACAGGATCTTTTTTTTTGCTTCACAGTGGTTTAATATGAGCAGAGTTGAATATGACATTGTCTGACAGAAGAACAAACAGTTTGCTGAATAAAAGCCCCAAGTCAGGATATATACTTAGCAGAGATGGGGCCTTAGATTCTCAGCACTTGTGCACAATGAAGAGAAGACATTTTTTTTCAGTCTATAACAGAGGATACAAATCAAAAAGGCAGCAACAACACCAACACTGGAAACACTGGAAAGGGAGCAGCGCCTCTCTCTAGTGGCTGCTCAGCCTCTGGCACAGGCTCAGCAACTGGAGAGATGTTCTGTTGTCTCATGGAACCTCAACATTTAGATGGGTTCCAAATCCTACATTAAAACCCAATCCTAATCTCTCTGATCAGGGTCATATCAGAATTGGCAACCCTTTCCCCTCCAGAAACTACTCCAATACTTCCATGATGGGGATCTAAGCAAAGAGCTCCAACTTTCACGTGGCACCAAAAGTTTACTTGCTCTTATATCACCACTTTGGATAGCATGCCCAGCAAACAAACCACTACCTCCCAAACAAAAGTTCAAGAGAGCTGCCAGACTCAACAAGCTGCTTTAGCCTCTGTAAAATTTAGGAAATCCATACCCAGGTGCTAGCCTGAGTTCAGGTTCTGGGGACAAGGCTGGAGTTCCATAGGAAACAAGTGCAGGTAGTTCAATAACCCTGTGACCAAGCTGGCGAAGGCAGCTAATGACTCTTGCCCCTGAGCCCCATTCAACAGCTCAAAAGTGCTTAGAAGAAATCAAGAGACTGTGTGGTTTGTTTGTGTGCTTCTGCCCTTGGGAGAGCACTAAAGGGATGGAGGAAGGGAGAATGACAGGAGGAAAGAGGTGAAGTCCTTCCCTACCACCCAGAGGAACCTAGAACATGATCTGCTTTCACCATCCATGAGATCTCCTGACAGTGGTGTTATCTCCACTCCTCAACCCACCAAACCCACAAAGCTAACCCCTAAAGTAGAAAGGGCTTGGAAAGGAAGAACAGTTGGCCCATACTTACTCACCTGCTGGTGAGGAAAACTAGGCAGCCAGAGTAGGGAGCCACAAAAGGAGAGGGGCTAGGTAATAGGCGCTCCCCTACTGCCCTATGGCTTTCTTCTGACTCTGTAGCAGCCATGATGAGGGGCCCAGGAAACCCACACACCTTGCCCTACACAACAGACTACTTAAATTCTAGGATTACTGCCATGGAAAAGCAACATGGGAGAAAGGGAAAGCAGCAAAATAAACTTGTGAGAACTGGGAGCAGGCCTAAAGGAAACAAGGAGAGCTTTGGGGTCTCTACCACCTTCTCAAAAAGGAAAATGTTCATGCAGGTAGGAAAGGCAGGGGGTTTTTGTTTTTGTTTTTGTTTTGTTTTTCCCTGCTCAGCTGTCCTGGTTAAACCTAAAAGTAAGAAAAATAATCCCCTGGACTTGCAGCATCAGTATGTATACAAGTGCTTTCCAGCAAAGTCCCCCTCCCCCCAAGGTTAGCCAACTGGCATGGGTGAATGCCCCCAAAATTGCCTTCCAGTCCAACTCCCTACCCACCCCCCAATCCCAAGCAAACAGCATCTGCCTGTGGTTTTCCACGTCTCCTCCGAGAAGAAAATCCAAGCAGAGTGCCCACACAGTGTAGTCAGGTACCAAGGGTCACAATGCCAAACAGTCTATCAGGCCAGGGGATGGATAGCCAACTTCAGATCAAAGAGAGAGAGAGAGAGGCTTAGTGTAAAAACCAATGTCATTTCAGCAGGAAAGTAGAGGGCAAGTGGTGAGAGGGGCTCCTACTGGCGCACCTTCCCAGGGACGTAGTTCCTGTCAATTGCCTCCTCCTGCAGGAACATGTGTAGGCAGCGTTCATTCTGAGCCAGTGGGTGCCCAGCAATTCTATTAATAAACTGTTCAAGGCCCTGCCTCCTTTCTTCAATGAATGACTCCTCAAAGATCCCTTCATCTCCTCTGAAAGGAAGCTGTGGCTTCAAGGCTTTCCCAGGCAGTGGTGGTACTACAGTCTTACCATCTCGCTCCAGTTCATTTTTCAGCCACTCAAAGTCACTGTAGCGCCGCCGTACACAGGACTCTTTCAGTTTGAAGATAGGTAGATTTGTCCGTATGCGAACCTCATAGGTGGAGAAGCGCGCGCGGCCCACGCCCACTGTCTGTGGATTAAAGATATCGATCTCCAGGAAGTTACTTGGAGGCCCGTAAGCATCGGTCAGGTCCTGCGGCTTCGAGTTAAGGCGCCGAGTGTCAGCTACTGCTGTGTCCGACATCTTTCCGAAGGAGAGACCCAGACCCGGGAAAGGGGGGAGAGGGGGGACAGAGGCCAGAGGCAAGAGCGCGCACGGCCCCTCCCGCTTGCAAAATAACCAGCCAACCCACTCATCTCACAGGATCTTTAGAGCTGAAATCATTGCTCTGCATTGAGCTCACATTGTTATATATCTGCATCTACACTACTACTAGAAAGAATGACCTTAGGTAAGGACGTCTGAGGATATACCTAGAAGCAAAGCAAAACTGAAGACTATCTGCACATGATCTTGCAGCAGCGGGGTTGAATACCATGTCATTCCTTGAGCAGGGATCTGGGTGATCTCTGGAAGTACTACAGAGCAGTATCAGGAGTTGCTCAGTTGCTGTCCTTGCCATCCTAGCTCTCTGTGGTTTCCTCACTTGCTGATCTTAATATCTGGTCCCTTCCCTTTCTACATCTAGCATTTATAACTGAGTCTACCAGTGTTAAGCAATGCCAGTAGTGACAGAACCATCACAAATGCTGGCTGTGAATATCTACTGACTTTCTTCTGCTCTTCTTTTACAGGGAAGAAAATCTAAATAGGGAGGTGTTTTTCCTAGAGTGTTAGGGTAAGGTTACTTTTTAGAACATTTTCTTCAGATTGAATAGACTACCATTTCTAAATCTATATTACTAATCTTGATGGTCTGTAAAAAATAGATACATTCTGGTTTAAAGTATGGAGAATGTGACGAATCCTTGGCTCATAGCTGACATGACCACCAAGGGTTAGAATCAATTAACTTGGGAAGATTTACAAGACAAGATTGGGTCTAACCTCAAAGCAAAATAGCAAGCTCCGAACATAGAGCCAAACAGACATGTGTACCCACCCCTACAGGAGATTTGGAGACTCTAAGCAAAATACAAATTTTACTGTGTTTATTTCTTTTTTTCAGAGCAAATAGCCAAATGGTTACTCTTCTCGTTTACCATCTTCAAGAATTAGACATTTAGAGAGGGAAAAGATTCTTTAAATGATGTGTGATATACTTGGACTGACTAGACTATTTCATGATCAGACTTAAATTTTCTGGTGGTGATTCATCCATAAATCTTGGGTCTTTCATTAGCTCCCATTTTCCCTTTGTCTCTGGGCCTACAGTTGTTCAGAGGCTTATAGTTGTACCAGATCATGAGATTGCTTCTGGCATTTGTTTATAAAGTAACATCACTTTGGGGTATTGTCCTCAAGTAATTAGAGGGCATGGCTTCGTGTAGTTGGATTTGTTCTTGCTCTCCATTGGTTTGGAATGAAATACTTGCCGTTGTCATTAGCTACCTTAGCTGTGTTGTCCTGTTACATGGTAAATTTTCTGAAGGGGATGCAATATATAACACTGTAATCCCAGATTCTGGGAAGGAAGAAATTGGGAGTTTGCATATCATGGAAAAGATCAAGTGGTCCTTGCCATGAAACCTATGTATGAGATATAAGTAGGAGGATCCAAGCCCAGCCCCCACCCCCAAAAGGAAACGTTCTAAAGGTGTGGTTCAAGGGGAACAGGGCTACTTAGCAAGCAAAATACCCTGCATTCAGAATCCCTTTAGTACCAAATTAAAATGGAATTACTTCATAACTTGTATGAAAATAGGGGAAATTGAACAACCATTTGATTCATCTTATTAGCATACATAAATTATAGAAGGTTTCATCATGATATTTCCATAGTTGCCCACAGCGTACTCTGCACAACCTTAACCCCCTGCCCTTCTGCCCTCTTTTGTGAAAGTGTTTGCTGGTTTCACTACGCTATCTTGATATACACCACACTTTGATCTTGTTTATGCCTCAGAACTGCTCTTTTCTCTTCCCCTGGTCAGTCTCCTTCTTAAGTTCATGGTTATCATTTTAGATCTAGCTTCTACATATGAGTAAAACAATGAGTCACTGGTACTAGGCTAATTTCTTAATTGTGTATATCTGCCACATTTTCTCTACATTTTGGCTCATTCCATAGTTGACCTTTGTGAGCAGTGTTGTAATTTTTTTTTAAAAAAAAGGGTACGTAGGCATCACTTAAGTATTTCTCACCCTCCTCTAGATACAGGCCCAAAAGTGGTGTGATAGAGTCATAAAACGTATCTATTAGTTTTCAGATGAATCTCTACTGATTTTTGAATTAATTCACATTTCTACCAAAATATGTATAAGGGTTCCTTCATGTCCCGTCTTTGCCGACATTTGTTGTTTTTCTATAGTCATCCTGGCTAGGACGAAATGGAATATCACATTTGTCCATGCATTTCCTTTCAGGATGTTGTATATTTCTAGTTCTTTTGAAAATTGTTCAGTGCATGTGTTCACTTATCAATTGGAGAGTTGGTTCTTTTGGTGTTTAATTTGAGCTCTTTATATACTTGGATACTAAATCTTTTTCTGAAGAGCTAAGAAACATCAGTACTATTCCTTTGGTTGTCTTTTTTTGGTTATTGTTTCTTCATGGAGAAGCTTTTAAATTTGATTAGTTAGTTCTTGTTCTTACTTGATAGGCCATTTGAAGACTTCAGAAAAGAATTGCCTGTGCGTATAGTTTCAAGCATCTTTTTTATCTTCCTATATTAGCTTTAAAATTTTCAGGTCTAACATTAAGATCTTTGACCAATTTAGAAACTTTCTTATTGAGAGGTAGGGATCAAGTTTGTGTTCTGCATGTAGATAACTAATACTACTTGTTGACAAGGCTGTCCTTTTTCCAAAGTATGTTTTGGCTTGTCAAAAATCACATGACTATTGCTATATGGATGACTTCTGTGCCTTCTGTGCTGTGCCATTGTTGTTTGTGTCTGCTTCTATGAAGTACCACTGTGTTTTTGTTACTATGGCTTCATAGTATGGTGTGAAGTGTGGTATTAGGATACCTAGAGCTTTGCTTATTTCTGCTCAGAATTGACATTTTGTTTCGATAAATGTCAGTACTGGATTTTCTATTTTAATGAAGAATGACCTTGAAATTTTGATGGGGATTGTGTTGAATCTATAGAAGGCTTTCAGTAGCATAGCTATGTTGACAATATTCTGCCACCTATCTGCTCCAACTTACAGGGAGATTTTCTCCATCCTCAAATGAAGCTCCTTTCCATGCTTCACGATGCTGCTAGTTTGTTCCAGCCAGCTCTGCTTCCATCTGCTTGAGGTCACAAGACTGGATTATGAGTTTTCTGTAGGCATCATTGCCTATAGTCAAAGGGCTTCTTAAGTCAACAACTTAAAGCTTTCTTTGGACATCTTCTCTGCAGGAGCAGTAACATTCAAAAACATTTTCTTTCACTTAAGTGGTAGATTGTTTATGTTTAGAAGCTTCTGATTTTCTGGAGCTGAAATCCATCATTGTTGGGGGTTTGGTAACCCATTTTCTCCTCAGTTTATAAGCTGATTGCCTGCTGTTTACATCAATTATTAGGTTCCCAAGGGAGTAAAATGGCAACTAACACTTTGTATTGATGGTTGAGTTGATGCTTATGTTCTCAGCTATCTTTTGCATATGGCTCATGAGACTTCCTTTACGTTCCCCAAATACTTAATGGGTCTCTAATATCCTGTGTGTTCTAGAATTGTCTCTAGTCCTGCTTAATCTGTGGTCAGTCCCACAGAGATAGTGACTGGAGGCACTGGACACCAGTACTCTTTTCTCAAGGCACTTATCATCTTAACATGAGTCACAAGGAGAAGACCAGAGCAAGAAGAGCTTAAGCTCAACAGCCTCAGTGTGAGGCCTGCATTTCTGACTTGCTGCTGTTTGTTCCTGCTATACATGTTTGTGCTAGCAGTATGTATCGGGGTCTGGCTCATATTGAGCCAGCACTTCTTGAGGTTGCCTGGAAGTTTTGAACTTAGGGAATCCTTGCTCCTAAAATGTCTTGTTGTTCACAAGAATTGAGCAGTTCTGCTGCTGCTTCTCGTGGATGACGCTGGTGCCGCGGGAGGGCCCGGAGGCCCTGGGGGCCCGGGCTTGGGAGGCCGTGGCAACTTCCGGAGGCTTCGGTATTGGCCTTCAGGGTGGAGGCAAGGCCGAAGAGAAGGAATGGATCCCTGTCACCAAACTAGGCTGCCTGGTTAAGTGCCGGGAGCCAAAACAGCTGTCAGGATGTAACTTAAAGAAACTACAAAACTTAACTGATGAGGACATCTGGGTCTGGCTGTCAGGATGTAACATAAAGAAACTATAAAACTTAACTGGTAAGAACACTTGATGCTTTTACAACCTTGCCTGTTAAGCCTAACATCTTGGCTAGCTTTAATTAACAACCTTGTGAACTTACCCAGTCCCTGTCCTGAGAAAGAGCATCCCACGGTTCTGTAACCTAGCAACCTAATGACCCAGGCTACATGAGTTACCCTTTGCTGATTACTATATAAGCTGCCCTGGGAAAATAAAGTTTGAGACCTTGATCAGAATCCTATCTTGGTCTCCCTCCTTGTGTCAGGTTTGTCTCTCATTCAGGTCAATTCCCCCTCGGGCTCCTGTTGACAAAACCCCGAGGGCCGGGGAAGTTAAGGACATGAAGATCAAGTCTTTGGAGGAAATCTATCTTTTCTCCCCACCCATCAAGGACCCTGAGATAATTGACTTTTTCCTGGGGGCGTCCCTCAAGGATGAGGTGTTGAAGATCATGCCAGTGTAGAAGCCGACTCCAGCTGGCTAACACACCAGGTTCAAGGCATTTGTAGCCATTGGTGACTACAATGGCTATGTGGGTTTGGGTGTTAAGTGCTCCAAGGAGGTTGCCACTGCCATCCGAGGAGCCATCATCCTGGCGAAGCTCTCCATTGTCCCTGTGCGGAGAGGCTACTGGGGGAACAGATTGGCAAGCCTCACAGCGTCCCGTGCAAGGTGACAGGCCGCTGGGGATCTGTGCTGCTGCGCCTCATCCCCGCCCCCAGAGGCACTGGGATTGTTTCAGCTCCTGTCCCCAAGAAGCTGTTGATGATGGCTGGTGTTGATGACTGCTACACCTCAGCCAGGGGCTGTACTGCTACTTTGGGCACCTTTGCCAAGGCCACTTTTGCTGCCATCTCCAAGACCTACAGTTACCTGACCCCTGATCTCTGGAAAGAGACCGTGTTCACCAAATCTCCTTATCAAGAATTCACTGACCATTTTGTGAAAACCCACACCAGAGTCTCCGTGCAGAGGACCCAGGCTCCAGCTGTGGCTACAACATAGGATTTTTATACAAGAACAGTAAAGTGACTCAAGCCTGAAAAAAAAATAAAAGAATTGAGCAGTTCTGTTAAGCAAAAATCCTGACTTTTCAATCACCAGGAGGTGTTTATGGGTAAGGAATTTCTGTAAATCCCCTAAGCAGAGGGATGCTAATTTTCTGCCTGTGGCTAGATTAGTGGGTTAGGACCTGTTCTGTGGCTTTTATTGGCAGCAGTTACCTATCTGCTTGCTCCTTCCCTGAGCAGAATCATCTTGACATTGAATGTCTGCTCAACTTCTGCCTCTGTTCTGTTCTGGATCTTCCAAGAATACTCCCTAATGAACTTCATGCTGTAGAGTGACTTTTAGTTGGCTATTTAGTGAAACTATCCTGTGATAGCCTTGATGCCTACCACCATGATCAGGCCTATAAGCAGGCACTGAGCTGTGCAAGCTCACCTCCTAATCTCCATTCTCATCTCTGCCTATCAGCTCTTTCATTATTACCCACAAACATGATTAGCTGTGTCAATGAACCTCCTTCATGCAAAGCAGACACAATATGTAGTATCTGCATGTTGATGCTTTCACTTCCATACTCTTTTAATATGTCCAGTGAGTGGGAAGATGAGCCAGTGACTTCAGCTTTCTGTTGTTGCTGGCATACTCTGAAAGCTGTATCTCTTACCCATGTTGGCATAGTTCCTTCAAGCAAACACTTTTAAAAGGTGTTGTGGCTCAACAAAAATTGAAGCAATAAAAAAGTGGTATCTTAGGGTTCTACCTTCACTTCACGCAATGACTGTTTCCTGGGGTTATTCAGAATTGATATTCATTATTTCTCTTTTATGATGCTTTATCATGGTGCTTGCCTAGCTTTGTGAGCTGATCTGTCCATGAAGTAGGTTTTATCTGAGCCCTAAACCCTCTTGGTCATAGTGTGCTTTGACCTTGGTATGCAGTGGAGCCTAATGGTAACCCAGAAACTCTCATTCAGGAAAAGAGGAAATTATTCTAGTACTGTTAAATATCTAGACATGGTCGTCTTAACCTATGATTGCATGACTTTCCATACATGTTTGACCTTATGAATTCCTTGTCATGAAAAGAATTTTCTTTTTCAACTCACAAGAAATGAGTAGCTCCCCTCAGGAAAAGTCATGTCCTTCAGTAGGTAAGAGGTCATCTGGAGGGAAGAATGCCCCAAAGTCCCAGAAATGGAAAAGGATACTAGTTTTTCTGTTAGTCTATCTACAGGTCTTGGAGTTGAGTTTTCTATTTCACAAGGCTCAAGTGGGCAAACATCTTATACCTACTGTTGAGTCCACACTTGCTCTGGATTACACTTCAATCTGGTAGCATATGGATTCCTTGGTAAATGGATTTGAGCTGTACCAAATTATCTGTAGGTTTGTGTTACCTCCAAAGTCCAAAAAATGCTTGAAAAACTTCAGGCTGTCCTGCTTCTTGATGCCAGGTGCAAGATAGAGCAACTTACCACTGATTTCAGAGGATGTTTCCAAACACCCAGGCCACTGGTACAACAGGCCCAAACCTTTGGGAAATACCTGTCTTCAAACTTGTAATACTTGTATGTCTTGCTAAATGATGTAAGGTGTTTATGAAATGCTGTGGACCCAAAGGAGTAGAGAATGAGAATCAATGTAATCATAAACTTTATAAAGGCACATTTATGCTCACAGCATGACTTTATGTGAAGGCAAACTGTTGAGCATGGCAAATCATTGGTTTGCCCTTACTAGCCCACTGTCTTTGTATATCTTAATATCATTTCATCAAGTTCATAATAGGAAAATAAAAATAAGACACGGAAATGCCTAGTTTCAATGGATTAAGTTTTTGTGCCATTCCTGGGGCTTAACTCAGGGCCCAGGCACTCTTTGAGTTTAGTTAAGAATAGTGCTCTGCCACTTGAGTCACAGCCTCCCTCTGGCCTTCTCGTTGGTTGATGGAGATCAGAGTCTCGGGGACTTTGTTGCCCGGGCTGACTTTCAACTGTGGTTCTCAGATCTCAGTTCCCTGAGTAGCTTGGATTACAGGTGTGAACCATTGGCATCTGGCAGAGACTATATTGTAGTCTCTCACTTTGAAGTTACTTGCCTAGTCTTATTTTCTAAAGTGTCCACTTGAAAGCATCTTCAATAAGTAATACCACATACACTAACCTTGGCAAATACAACTACACTTAGGCATGGATGTAGTGTGTCAATTATATGAATGTCTATATTGACTTCAGCAGGAAGTCAATAAGTGTAATTTTCTTCACTGAAGTAAAAGAACTGTTTTGGAGCAGTGAATGAATTCAAATCTTAACACTGCATTGAGCACTTTAAAATTTATCTGTGGTCCAGTTTTGCAGCTCTTTAGAATTTGCCATGTGTCGCTGAGGACTGAGATGTTGCTAACCAGGTTCATTGACTTCTTAGGGCTTCCTGGGACCTAAGGTATAATGCACTTGCAGTGCACACCACCATTGCTGCAAACTGCAGAGCTCATTGTCAAGTTCACCTATACCCAAGGAAAAAGAGGCATCATTGAAGCCAAGGCTTCTTGGATTTCATTTTAAGTAAGTACTGGTTGACATTTTGTAAAGGAATCCTGCATAAGTCTTGGACTGTGTTGGGCTCAGCATCTAATGTTTATTTACTGAATTTCTAGAAATAACAGTGGCTGTCACAGGAAGGAGCACAGAGATGTTTGAAGACAGATTATCTCTGACGGTTTGCTCTTCCCCTGACAGGAGGATGGATGGCTATCCCAAAGAACGTGAAGCTTGTGGGTTTGGAACCCTCATTTCCTTTTTTGTACCCCCCCTCCCACATAACTTTCTCTGAAGGAAGAGATGAATTAAGGTACTCTACATTTAGAGACCACCTTTCCACCTGCTTTGTGTCTGACCAAGAAACCATTACAACCTTGGCTAGCCTGGGTTCCTCCAGGATAAGAGAGTGGGACATGATGTGTGAACCCAGGTAAACAAAATGTCGGGTAAATTCTGAAGGATGGATTGGTGACTATAGAATTCAAAGAACTCTTTTCTCTTTAGCCACCTCCAGTATAATTCTCATGTTGCTCTCAATCCTGTGTTTTGAAGAGATGCCATCAGTTGTGCTGAGTATCCATTCTGTATGATGAGTCGCTCCTCTTATTGCTTGCGTGGTATCATGGATGTGAATTTATCCCATGTGGTCTTCACTGACCGAGGTGCATGCGTAGGGAATGTTTGTTATAAAATGCAGAAAGCTTTCTGCCATTGCTACTTCAAATATTCATTCTGCTTTATTCTATCCTTCTGAGATTACCATTATGCACATGTTAGTATGTTGGGTATTCCAAAGATGTCTGGGACTGTTGAATTTCTGTTAGGTTATATAATCACAAACAATTTACTGTTTGATGTACTCTCCTGGTTCGAATCTGCTGTTGAACCCCTCTAGGAGTTGGTAAATTCAGTAATTTTAGTTTTGAAGTTTAGCGTTTTTATGTGGTGTATAAAGACTGTTTTCAATTTCCTTACTGGCTCTCAACTATATTTCACTTCAGTGGCATGTAAAATGGCTGAAGTTCTTACTAGTAAATACAACATACAGGCCTCCTTAGTAATCCTGAATAGTGGAGTTGTGGACTAATTGTTTTGGGAGCCACAATTTCCTATTTCTTTGCAGACCTAACAAATTTAAAGTTGAATGTTTGACCTCACTCAATGCTGGAGATTTGACCAATAGCCACTGTTTTGACTAGGTCTGTACAGAGATTTATGTTTTCCCAAGTCATACGTAGTTCTGAAGTTATGTCACACCTTGATAATTCCATAGCAACTATTTTGGCCCTTCCTTTCCCTCCTTCTGTGATGAGTCTGAAGGTGAGCTAGCAGTGAGCTATAAGGGGTTTCACATGTTCTTGCTGGACATGTGCACAGCCAGGAATATGCATATGGCCTTGAAAGTTCATTTTGTCAAAGCATGCAGCCCTATTAAGTCCTAATATTTAAGAACGATCTCCTAACAAGTCATATAGAGAGTTTGAGAATGATTCTTGCCAAGAAACTGATAAAATGGTAAAAGATAAGAATTTGGTGGCAATTTAAGTAGGAAGAAAGTAACAAACCCACCTTAAGCAGAGTTATGATATTACTGTGTGTTGCATGGGAAATTGATCGTGAGATAGAAGCCACATTTTGAGATGTTGCACTGGAAGTCTTTAGTACAAAGTTTGTGGCTTCAAGTGAATTCATATCCCCAAAACTTGCATCCTCAAATGTAGTTAATGCTGTTAGGAAACTGAGCCACCAGGGTATTAAGAGAAGACAGCAGTCTCAACCAAGCAGATCAAGTCTAATGGAGAGGTGAAGATGGACATCATGATGAAAATAGATATGGCATCATGGTAAGGTTGGAGCTCGCCAGTTGATGGCACGGGTCTCACAGGTGATGTTACATAGATGCAGTCTCCATATTTAATTCACCACAGGTTTTATGTACATACAATCAAACCATTGATTCTTCAGATGGCTATATCCCATAAGACCATGAACTTAACTCAGGTAAACTGACTTTGAACAAAGTTACATGGACCTATTGTTATACCCAAGAGAAGTAGATTTAAGAGCCCCATGACTGTAGGCACCAGACTTGTTAGTCACAGGGACCAATTAAAGAATTTTTGGAACCACTTCTGGGAATTTGCCAACCTTTGCTTTCTTGTTTCTATGTTCTGTCTCATCATAGAGAGGCTCTCCCATATTAGACGTGTTTTGTTAGCATTCTACTAAAGCTATTGTGTTCTCCCCTTTGGTTTTGCCTAGGCTGATCCCAACTGCAATCTGAGGTGTCTCCAGCAATTAAAGTTGGCTCGGTATGACCGATACGCACATAGTAAGGAGGCTTTGAACTTCAAAATAATTAGCAATCCCAGATCAGGTGGGGTAAAGTTTACAAATCTATAAACCATGCAAAGAGTGTCACCCAAGGCTCCGGGGAAGGATTTGATAGGAAGGGTGAAGGGCCAGTGCAACAACTTAAAAGCCTGACCTTCATTCAATCTGAAGTGCTTGTGCCCTCCATCCTGAGTCAGCAGGTTTTAGCTTTATGAGGTGGAGCCACACAGGGATCCCATATACTTTCATCATGGTGGGAAACATCAGGATATGCTGTAGATTCCCTTCCAGGTGGGAGTGAGGCCACCTTGGAACTTGGTAACCCAAATGGAATCCCTGGGTTGGTGGACTGGATCCAAGCTGGGCTGTGGCAGTTTCCTCCAGGCCTGTTTATGCGCCACTCACTGAGTTGTCTGTAAGCTGTGCAGAAACATAAGGAACATTATTATGTTTAGCCAGTATTTCAGAGTGGACCTGGGGAGTCAGGGAGGAGGGAGTCTTCCAAACACTATTTGGAACAGGGTAAACCCTGCTGAATGGGGGAAATACCACGTTTGTAATCACAACCATAGCTGTTCCCTGTATTGTGGGAACTGCCTCTAACCCACCTGAAAAGACATCAGTGATAGGAGGTACTTATAAGCTAAGGCATGGGCAGAGGTTGCCTTAAGTGAAATCTGTCTTGAGTGCTCCTCTGGAGTGCTTCCTGGGATCCTTATTCCTGGGTCTGGCTTTTTTACCCTCTGATGCATGAACCTGAACACAGGCAGGGCACCTGGTGGTTATTACTTCAGCTGTCCTAGTTTAGGAACAAAGTAATATCCCTTTAGAAGGCTTGGCCATAGTTGTTCCCTGGTGAGTTGCTTTATGCACCTAGTAACTCAAAGTTTTGCCCACTGTTTGGTAAGAATATCCTATGGTGTGGCAAGACACACCACTCTTCAGATTTTTTTTTTTCATCAAACGAGTTGGCTAAATGTTATTTTACTGTGTTTACTGGCTTGGATCACAGTCTGGGGTAGCAAACAGTCAATAAAATATTTAGCATCCCCCCTCTTTTTAAGGTGGTTTCATACAGTGGCCATGCCTGCATGTTCCTGTTACTACTACAGAATCCCCTTTTTGATGCCCTGGACAATGTACCACGTGGGTGACTTTTGGTAATCAATTTCCTCCAATAAGGCTAGGATTTCCTGGGCAGACGTGGAAGGCTTAGGCCTGTAGCCATGCCATACGTGAGATCTCCACACACAGGTCTGTACTTGTTACCACTGTTGCTATCACTTGAGTTCCAGAGCACATTTGCCTCTTCCCTTTCCTCATAGTATTGTCTCTACTTTGTGGGAGGAATCAAAGCAACAGAGTTGTGCATGGATATTTGTGTTCTGTCATTGTTACATCCAGTGCTACTAGGTTGTTGTAGGTCTCTAGCAATACTTCTCTTAGAAGTTTCTCCGAGAAAGTTCCAGAAGGTTTTCCTCTCCTGGGTAAAGCCCAGTTAGGTTTTTTAAAGTGTGCCAATAAACCCATTCTGTGTTCTTAGTGCAGTCAGAGCAGTTTCTGGCTCAAAGGTGATTAGGTCCCATCATATTGCTGCAGGTTCCAGGGTGACAGATGAGAACTGATGAGAAGACAACAGATGAGGGTTCAATATAGACTGTGGAAACCTAGCGTTCCTCTAGTCCTTCACTTGTACTTGAAACTGGACAGTATATCATTGACTTTTTTTGTGACAATATGTTCTCTGACATCTATGTCCATACCCCTGAACTTTGGGGCAGCTGCTTTTCCTTCCTGCTGCCTATCTACATAAAATTTGCAGGATTAAGTGTGATCTTGCTACTGTTCCTGGAGAGATAACCTCTTCTGCTCAAAAGGATTCCTGCTCATCCCAGAATGCTTGCGTTTCTCAGGGTGAGGTTTCATACAATTTCCTCTACACATGTTCTCTGGATGGTGACTACATAGGTATTTATTCGGCCCATCATGGGCCAGGGAACTGGCATCTTGTCTAGGATTCTATGCCTGGGCTGCCAGTGAAGCGCTTGAGATTCAGAACCAAGTGGCTTGAGTCTGTCTGCATTTACCAGTGGGCTCACCTGGCATTCAACTCGAAGCAAGAGTTTTCCCTCCACACTGCTGGTCATCAGTGCAGCTGCTCTGAGGTTTTCTGGAGGACTTGACATGGGGGTGTCTGCCCTGTCCATGTGATATCCCTCAGGTGTGGTGAGTGGGGTGACGGGAGCCCATGTGCACTTAGGGCAAGGACTCTTTTGAACACGTTACTTGATTTCCTATGTGGAAAGAGGCCTATTGGCCTCCTGGCAACAGAAGAGTCACAAGCCATTTGATAGCGGTGGAAGAAGCTGCAGGCAGCTTCTCAGCCTCCGCAGTTCCCACTTGTGCTTCTGTGTGTGTTGCTGCATGTGTGAGTGTGATGATGCCCTGCCTGCCTTCTGGTGTTGCAGTTGCAGTATTTCAGGAACCAGGGTTGTTCTAATCCCCTTCATGGTCAGGAAGGCTTCAACAGTGACTACATCAAAGGCCTGCTAGAGTCTATTCTATATTTTGAAACAAATGTATTCCTTATAATCCTGATGGCTCTGAAGTAGACTTGGTTCTGGACAGAGGGTGGAGCTTGTCTGCGTGTTCAGTGGAATTTAGAGGAAGATCTGCCATGTGCCAGGTGTGACGCTGTGGACTTTTAAATGGAATTACTGGCTTTTCCTCAATTTTGGTTCTACTAACTTTTTCACTAGAACTACATGGTATCTCCAACTCACTGACTTCAGATTTTCAAACTAATCAGCCTTTATCATTGTAAGAGCTAAATATGTACTGCAAATCTCTATAAATATATATTACATTACATTTATTTATGTCATATTGAATAAGCACATTTTTGTCATTTTGCCCTAAACAAAATAACTATTCACTTTGCATTTAGAATGTATTAGGTATTACAAATTATCAAGAGATGACTTTAAGTGTATAGGAGGATTATGCAGGTTACATTCAAATATGATGGCATTTTATATGAGATTTGAGATGCATACAATTTTGTATCTGAAGTGGCTTATGGATACCAACAGAAGATGTTTTGTGTGTGTGTGTGTGTGTGTGTGTGTGTGTGTGTGTGTGTGTGTGTGTGTGTTTTACTGGTTCAATCTATCCTGGAAAAAATGACTAATACAGGTTTGTATCCTACAGCCCTTGTGTAAATCTATTGCAATTGGTGGTAAATATATGGGTACAGAATTTGGTATCACTGCTATTTTTTTAAATTTATCTTCTTTGGACCTGGGTATCAAGCAGGTGAAATTGCACTTGCTATTCAAGCACTTTGCAAGTGAGCACATCCCAGACTCCTTTTTACATTTTTAATGTAGTGTTTAATTAAAATAAGGCTATGTCTAATCTCTATACTTCTGTCATTTTTTTTCAACCTGAATTCAAGAATCCTCAAAGACCAATTAAGCTTTGATGCACAATTGTTTATATTTTTCTTTTTTACTTTTCTTTTGTCAATCTTAGGGCTTGAACTCAGATTCTGAGTATTGCCCCTGAGCTTGTTTGTGCTCTAGGCTAGCACTGTACTACTTGAGCAACAATGCCACTTCCAGATTTTGAGAGTAGTTTATTGGAGACGAGAGTCTTATGGACTTTTCTGCCTAGGTAGGCTTCAAACTGCAAAGCTCAGATCTCAGCCTCTTAAGTAGGTATGTTTATAGGCATCAGCAATGGGCATTTGGCTTCAATTTTTTATTTGACTACCAATTTAGAACAAATATTGACTGATATTAATGCAAAATAATGACATTTGGAAAGCTACAATGAATCCATGTGTTCATATGTACCAAATATAATCTTGATGCCAAGGCATATTTGTTTATTCTAATTTAATCTGAACTTCATAGATAAGGCCCACCACTTTTAGGAGGCATTCTGTTTTTTCTCATGTATTTTAAAAAAGTGCTTATTTTCTTACTTTCCTAGGCTGAACCTTATAAATGATAACATACCAACTACATATATTTCCTAATTAATGAGGCAGTGAATTCATTTTTTTAAATGAATGGCATGAGCCCCTAAATACTAAATTACATGAAAATTTAATTACAGTAGTAATTTTCAATAAATTATGGAGTCTAATTAAGCTTTTTATGTACAAGTACACTTCACCAATAACCAGTGCTATATATAGCCTTGTTGGTATCTTTTAATATAGGTGTCTGCTGTTGAACCACATTCTTGTAAGTGGACCAAGAATGGTTGATCTGGGAACCTAGGAAATGTTGCTCAGGTCACATTAGTATTTATAGAAATGTTTAATTAAAAAAACTTTTTTGGCTTTATTAAAAAACAGAAGTAATATTTAGGCTTTACTTATAAACATCAAAACTCCAAATCTCATCACACATCTTTATTCACTTGAGGTGGACTAATGAGGCTTCCCTACTATTATTATGTCATTTTAAAACATTGTATTTTCATTTAGCTTGTCAAATTTTGGAGGTTAGTAGGCAATTTCCCCAAAATACGTCACTTTTGCACAAGTGTACTTTGAGTTGAATTGAATTGAAATAAAATCGCGTTTCATTGAAGCTGTGTTGGCTGGGACTATAAATTCGTTGGCAGATATAGTGCCTGTTAATCCCAAAGCCTTGGATTCTTCAACACTGAAGACAGGGAGCAACCGGAGGAGAAGGAGAAGGGAAGGAGAAGGAAAGTGGTGACGACATAGAGAGAGGAGGAGAAGTAGGAAAAGAGAAGACTGGAAGCCAGGGCTAGGAACGTAGCTCAGTGATAGAGTGCTTGCCTAGGGTTCCTAAAGTCCAGGGTTCCATTCCTCATGTAGGGCTAGAGATAGGACAGGGTAGAGCAGGATAAGGCAGAGGTAGGACAGAGTAGGATAAGAGTCCTGTGGCTTTAACTCAGGGCCTGAGCACTGTCTCTGAGGATATTTTGCTCAGTGCTGTGATGCTATTGCTTGAGCCACAGTTCTACTTGGGCGTTTGGTAATTCATTGTAGATGAAAGACTCAGGTTTTTTCCTGCCCAGGCTCTTTTTGAACCATGATCCTCAGATCTCAACGTCCTGAATAGCTAAACTTAGACATGAGCCACCATCACCCAGCAAATGTTTTTTTTCCCCCCATACAATTTATGCCCTTGACCAACTTCAAACATGAAACAAATGAAACTGTTGACAGAGAGGCAACTATATGTTGCATTGTAATCTGCCTACACAGTACTAGCTAGCTAGCCTATTGAGATGAGTGCTTAGCATTCCTATATCTAGCTAAGAAATGAAGGAAGAAAAAGCAGAGAATCTTATGATCTTTGTGGCCAAGTACTGAACATATGGACAGGTACATATCAGTGTCTCCGCTAAAGGTCGTGGAATATGACCACAGCTGCATGTTGCCATTCTGGAACAGTGCTGGCAGAAATTCTCACTCTGCTTTATCTTCCTAATTCTTCTTTCTATCACCCATTCTCTCACATGCCAAAATCTTTTTTCTTTCTATTTATTTATTTATTTGTTTTTGGTACTAGTCTTAAGGATGTGGACCAAGGGCCTGGGCACTGTCCCTGAGTTTTTCACTGAAGTCTAGCGCTCTACCACTTTAAGCCACATCACCACTTCAAGCTTTAATTCGATATGGGTTTTACAGACTTTCCTGGCCAGGATGGCTTTGAACTGTCATCCTCAGACCTCAGCCTCCTGAATAGCTAGGATTACAGACTTGAGCCACTGGTCCCTGGCTACATGATTCCCTTCAATGCTCCCTCATACCCTCATGGACAATTCTTAAGTGTCCATGTCTAATTAGATACACATAGTGAATTCCTCCATTGTTTGAAAATTTTATTATCCTTACATGGTGGTACAAAGGGATTTTAATTAAAGTCAGAATTTTTTTTTTTTTTGGCCATTCCTGGGGCTTGGACTCAGGGCCTGAGCACTGTCCCTGGCTTCTTTTTGCTCAAGGCTAGCACTCTGCCACTTGAGTCACATCGCCACTTCTGGCCATTTTCTATATATGTGGTGCTGGGGAGTTGAACCCAGGGCCTCATGTATACGGGGCAAGCACTCTTGACACTACGCCATATCCCCAGCCCCTAAAGTCAGATTTTGAGTACAATGCATCTTGCTTCAACTATTCACCATTCTTCCCCATTTTTCTGAACCCCACCCATCCCCATTTCATTTTCCCCTACACCATTGACTATTATGACTCAATTCTCCCACCCTTACTTTCCCCATTGGTCTCCTCCCTTCACTTGATTTCCCCTGCTCACTCACAACGACACTTTTCAGATTCCTCATATTCATTCTATTCAACTCTATGTTAGAATAATTCTTGATGGGCTGGGGATATGGCCTAGTGGCAAGAGCGCTTGCCTTCTATACTTGAAGCCCTGGGTTCAGTTCCCCAGCACCACATATACAGAAAATGGCCAGAAGTGGCTGTGACTCAAGTGGCAGAGTGCTAGCCTTGAGCAAAAAGAAGACAGGGACCGTGCTTAGGCCCTGAGTCCAAGGCCCAGGACTGGCAAAAAAAAAAAAAAAAAAAAAAAAAAGAATAGAATAATTCTTGAAACAATTCTTTCCCAAATTCCATGACAATCACTCCTTATAGACTGGCCTTGAACCTGAACTCTGTGCTTCAAGCCACTTAAACTTTAATAAAATCCTGGGGGAGGTGTGATGTGATTGTCAATCTCCTCTCTTTTTGAGTTGACCCACTGTCATCTCTGAAAGTGCTGTTTCTATTCTAAAAAAAACTGAACTTGCCTAACATTTAGGATGTTGTTTGAATTCTCTTGCCAGATACTTACTTCAAGTGTAAATGTAAGGGCGCTGTGGCTCAAGTGGCAGAGTGCTAGCCTTGACCAAAAAGAAGCCAGGGACAGTGATCAGGCCCTGAGTCTAAGGCCCAGGACTGGCAAAAAAAAAAGTGTAAAGGTAGCTGTTCAGACATCTGTGGACATTCTGATTCTCCTCTCCCCTTATTTCTCCTCTTTGTCCCTCTTGACTTTCTTTTTAGTTCATCTTCTACAGGAAAAAAAATGTAGAACTATGTTGATAAAACGCAAATATTTCTTCCTAATGTAAACAATTAGTATCAGTCCTATATTAAGAACTGTTGTAGGAATCGAATCACATCAGATAAATAAACTTGGACTGGATCAGAAAGCTGGCTGACCAGTGCACAGGGCTTCAGGACTTCCTGGTCTTCCACAGCTTTGGTGGGGGAACCAGCTCTGGGTTCACCTCCCTACTGATGGAGCGTCTCTCTGTGGACTATGGCAAGAAGTCCAAGCTGGAGTTCTCCATCTACCCCGCCCCCCAGGTGTCCACAGCTGTAGTTGAGTCCTAAAACTCCATCCTCACCACCCACACCACCCTGGAGCACTCGGAATGTGCTTTCATGGTGGACAATGAGGCCATCTATGACATCTGTCGTAGAAACCTTGACATTGAGCACCCAACCTACACTAACCTGAACTGCCTTACTAGCTAGATTGTGTCTTCTGTCACAGCTTCACTGAGATTTGATGGGGCCCTGAATGTTGACCTGACAGAATTCCAGACCAACCTGGTACCCTATCCCCGCATCCACTTCCCCCTGGCCACCTATGCCCCTGTCATCTCTGCTGAGAAAGCCTACCATGAACAGCTTTCTGTAGCAGAGATCACCAATGCTTGCTTTGAGCCAGCCAACCAGATGGTGAAATGTGACCCTCGCCATGGTAAATACATGGCCTGCTGCCTGTTGTACCGGGGTGATGTGGTTCCCAAAGATGTCAATGCTGCCATTGCCACCATCAAGACCAAGCGCAGCATCCAGTTTGTGGATTGGTGTCCCACTGGTTTCAAGGTTGGCATCAATTACCAGCCTCCCACTGTGGTTCCTGGTGGAGACCTGGCCAACGTGCAGCGAGCTGTGTGTATGCTGATCAACACCACAGCCATTGCTGAGGCCTGGGCTCGGCTGGACCACAAGTTTGACCTGATGTATGCCAAGCGTGCCTTCGTCCACTGGTACGCGGGGGAGGGGATGGAGGAAGGAGAGTTCTCTGAGGCCCGTGAGGACATGGCTGCCCTAGAGAAGGATTATGAGGAGGTTTGTGTGGATTCTGTTGAAGGAGAAGGTGAGGAAGAAGGAGAGGAGTACTAATCACTCATTCCTTTGGCCCTGCAGCATGTCATGCTCCCAAAACTTTAGTCCAACATTAGCTGACAGGCACTAAAGTTTTCTTAGTAGATTCTCTTTGCTCAGCTGTGATCATGTCTGTCTTTTTCCATGTCTGTAAGAGTTTAATCCATTTTGTCTCAAAAGTAAAGGCTTTAAGAAAGTAAGAAAAAAAAAGAAAGAAAAGAAAAGAAAACAGCCAGAAGTGGTGCTGTGGCTCAAGTGGCAGAGTGCTAGCCTTGAGCAAAAAGAAGCCAGGGACAGTGCTCAGGCCCTGAGTCCAAGACCCAGGTCTGGCGGGGGGGGCGGGGGGGGAGGAAAGAGCTGTTGAACTGCAACAATAGGTTAGTAGTAGAGATAATCTACTTGCCTAGCATTCACTAGGCCTCAGAATCCATGTGCTCCCAAGTGTGGGCACGTACACACACACACACACACACACACACACACACAGAGAAACACACACACACACTACCAGAGTTTGAAGTCAAGGCCGTATTCTTTCTTGATAACTATCACTTGAGACATAACCCTTATCATCTATGTTTATATCTCTCTATATATAGCGATAGATACATAGACAGAAAGATTTATCTATACATACTGTAGGTAGCTTTATATATACTACATTTCATCTTTGTTAGCATATTATTTATAGATAATGGTAGTATTTGGAGAAAGATCCCCTAATAGGTGCTTTAATAGACAGTGTAGGGAAAAACCTATCCCAGATCCTAAGGACTGAATCTGTTTAGTGGCAGGCAAGATGAAGAGGGGCTCCAAATACAGGCAGCCACATAGCTTAATTGGTACTATGTATCTCAGTGAGTCCAAGTTGACCCCATGTGTAAAATACATGCAGATGGAGGAACAGGGAATAGGAATGAATTTGAACATCAACAGTAGACAAATCAATAAGATGACAAACAACACAATTTAAAAGTTAACAAGTGCATTTTATACACCTGCACACCACCCAACTTATTTACTTATAATTTTATGAGTTAAATGTAGTTTCCACATGTAAGGGGAAAATGTGTGTCCTTGTCTCTCAGTTCCTGTCTTAACATAAGATTTTCAGGTCAATAGCATGCTTTCTCATGGATGAATGAAATTCCAAGGAAATCTACTATCACATTTTCTTGGTCAAAGAAAGGTTGAATAAGGGATATTGCATTATATTGCAAAGATTCTGCATGGCAAATGACATAGTTAGCAAGATAAATATGAGGTGCACAGATTGGAATAAAATCTTTACCAGCCAGACAACAGAGAAGTGCCTCAAAAATCTACCTAGAGCTCAAAAACTTAGCCCCAAATAACAACTTCTCAAAAAACAATAACACCGTGAATAAGTAGGCTAAAGAATTAAGAAGAGATTTCTTTCATTTTAGGAATGTTCACACATTTATTATAACTCCAAACTGGAAAGCAGACATCAATAACAGAATTCCTATATAGTCACACATTGCTAAATGGAAACACTGTAATAGATGGCAATTCAAGAGTATAAATTACAGCTATATGAACAACCTAAACAGACTATGGATTAAAACAATGTTAAGCAAATGGAGCAAACATAATAGATTATATATTACACTGTTACATATACATACAGTTGAAGAGAAAGAGTGAAACTAAGCAATACACTGTTTGTGGTTGAACAACAAGAAAATGGTTATCATGAAAGCTAGAATAATGGCTACTTCCAGGGCAGAAGGAAAGGCCAAGGGCATTAGAGGGTTTCTAGGAAGCTAGCACTATTTTATTTTTTGACCTTATTAGTTTCTTTTTGAATAATACTGTAGTCACTTTGTGCATTTAAAATACTTGACAATGAAATATTGAAAGTAATTTGACATACTGTAGATAACATAGAAAGGAAAGAAAGTTTGCCAAATTATGTAATCTTCGACACTAGAAACCACTGGTCTGGGAAAATCACTGATTAGTTTCTCATAACTGCTCACTTTCAAGTCTAGGTATGCTGAACCCTATACAAACACTCTTTTGTTTTATATATATTTATATTTATATATGTAATATAGTATGCAGTTTTCTATAATAAATTGACAAAGTAGGTAAAGAACTGTTGGCTGAGAGTTCAGTATCCTTTGAATTAACTAGTTGATTTGTCCTTTATATTTATAAGCAATGTAAGATTAAGAACTAACAAGATGTAGAACCAGTTAGAAGTCTGTGTACTTCCTTCTCCCCAGTGGCTAGTTCCAGCGGTTTCCCTGAGTTAGCAGGCTGGGTGGGAGGTAGGTGGATCTTGCCAGGTAAACTTAGTGCAGCTGGCAGTTCACAAGTAGATGGCTCAGGGCTCTCATGAGTGTCATTCTGTCCCTCAGTGTTAAGGTTCTAAGGTGGAACTACTGAAGGTTGTAATTTCCAGACATAGTTCTGAGAATTCTAGTCCTTTAAAAATTTCTATTCCTAGAAATCTACACTTGCAGGCCTTTGAAAAACTCTGTGGGGCAAACTTTTTGGAGCTGTTCACTGGGTGACGCAGCTCTGCTGGGTGCATTCTTTTCATTCCAGGCTCACAAAGTTAAACTGTGTGATGCTCAGCTTCACAAAAGCCTAAATTTGTGTCTTACTCCTTTAATTTCTCCTCAGTCAAAACAGGAACAAAATTGAAGACTGTCAAAAGAAAAAAGAAAACAAAAACAAAAAACAAGACTCTGCTGCCATAGACTGTTGATCTGATTCCCTGTGAGTATAACTGGGGATGATGGTCACATAGAGACAGGCAAGTCTAGGGCAATTAAGGCAGAATGCTCAGCCTGGTTCTTGGAACTTTAGGTGGAAGGCAGTAGGGTCAGGGGCAACCTTTGCAGCCTCCGTCTCCTCTTTTGTTAAATTACTCATTAGAAGCTTCCCTGGCCTAATGCCTGCACATACGTGGTGGTGGGAGTGCAGAAACCCCGAGCTTCCCAACTTGCTCTCTTATACACCTGTTCCTATTCCCCTCCCTCAAGTGGAGAGGCTCACTGTCCATACAGCAGCTTCCAAGCCCGCCTCAGAGCCGGGAATCTGTTGTGTTTCCCTTCCTTGCTGCTGCTTTAGTCTCATGCTCACCCTACTCAGCAGGGCAGGGTCAACACCTAATTGTGAGGGCTGTAGTCCTTTCAAAATATCGATCCTAGAGGACTCCATAACATTCCATAAGATTTTTTTTAAACTGGAGTTTATTTTCCAGGACAGCAACATCGCTAGTAAACTTGCAAACTGTAAAAATACTTCACAAGTAGTTAAGTCAGGCCTGGTGACTCTGCACTCAAGCCGCACCCATTTCCCTTCCCGGCTAGGGGGTTGGGGGGCCTCAGCTCTCCTCTTTGCCATGCACTTGAACCTCCATCATTTCCAAGCTCCACTAGTGCCATTTGAGAGAGGCACTCACTCACTCATGCCTGCTTGGTCGACCCCACGGTTCCCCTGCTAGGTCCCCCTGCACCAGCCCGGGCAGTGAGGCAACTTCTCCCTGGGTCTGGCATTTCTAGGTCCTGGTGACGGCCGGATGCCTCCCCTCGTTGTGGTGTGCCCGTCCTCTCCCTGGCATGGCGCCCACCTGCCCCAGAGGATTAGGCCCCTGAGCAGGCTCTCCCTGCCTTCCTGGGGTCAGGGGCTGGGTCTGGCCGCAGCTCCACTGGGCTCCTCCCTGTCCTCTCTTCAGTCTTACTTGGCTCTGGAGGAGTTGGCAGAGGCAGCTGAGGTAGCAGTGACCCTGTGGTGGGGCTGCTTCCCCTGGCCCCAGAAGCGATTTCTCTGGAGAGAAAATAAGAGTATCCAGTAGACACATGAAGAAATGTTTGACATCTCTGGCTATAAAACAAATGCCAATCAAAACTACATTGAGATTCCACCTTACCCCAGTTAGAGCGGCCATTATGAAAAATCCAAATAATAACAGATGCTGGCAGGGCTGTGGCCAAAAGGGAAAGCTCCTACACTTTTGGTGGGATTGCAAAGTGCTTCAACCACTCTGGAAAGCACTGTGGAGGTTCCTCAAAAAGCTAAACAGAAAGCTCCCCTGTGGGGGCTGGCGATATGGCCTAGTGGCAAGAGTGCTTGCCTCGGATACATGAGGCCCTGGGTTCGATTCCCCAGCTCCACATATACAGAAAATGGCCAGAAGTGGCGCTGTGGCTCAAGTGGCAGAGTGCTAGCCTTGAGCAAAAAGAAGCCAGGGACAGTGCTCAGGCCCTGAGTCCAAGCCCCAGGACTGGCCAAAAAAAAAAAAAAAGCTCCCCTGTGGCCCAGCAACCCCACTCCTGGGCATTTACCCAAATGATCACAAACAGCTATGTTCACTGCAGCATTATTTACCATAGCATTACCAAGTTATGGAAACCACCTAGATTCTCCTCCGTGGGTGATGAATGGATCAAGCAATTGTGGCATGTATATACCATGGACTTCTATTCTTCCATCAGAAAGAATGTCGTTGCCCCATTCATAAGGAAATGGAATGTCTTGGAAAAAATCTTAAGTAGGCCAAAACCAAAAAAACACAGTCTCCATGGCTTCCTTCTATTGTAATGATTGGTATATGCCTAGGATAGTCCTAGCAGAGGATCACTATAGCTCAATAGCTATGTACCTATGACCATATAAAATGATGCTAATTGAAATGAGCATCAAGATTCGAAACAAGGAGCTTTTTTGTGCTGTGTGAAGTGATGTCCATTTCCTTTCATTTTTTTCTCCATTTTGTTTATCATCTATTGTCACTGTTGTTTATGTATTTGTTGCCCTGTTGAAGAGCCGGACTTTGAAGTCAGGCCCCACTTTACCACGCGAACCCCGCTTTACCCGCAAACCTGAGATAATCAGGCCCTATGAGCAAACCAAACCCAGGACAAGCTTATTAGGGCTCAGCAGGTCAAGAACTCTAACCGCTGGGAATGCTTAACTCTAACCACCCCAGAATGTCTCAAGCCCTGTGCCTTGAGCCCTGAGCCAATCAGATTTGTACCCATGTTCTAATCTTGCTTGCTTGAACACCTGATAGCAATAACTTTGTTTTTTGTCTTGGTGGAACACCGGATGGCTGTAACTTCGTTTTTTGTCTTGCTTGAACACTGGATGGCTGTAACTTTGTTTTTCGCCTTTATAAGCCCTGTGCAATCGCAGCTCGGGGCTTTCTCCTAACCTCTGCTGTGTCGGTGGGTAGGACGAGGCCCGAGTTGCAGCTCGCCTGAATAAAGTCTTGCCTTGCTTTTGCATTTCGGAACGTCTGAGTCTCGGTGGCCTTCTTGGTGGTCGTTTGGCGACTTGGCATAACACTGTGTGTTGTATATATGTTGATCTGATTTGAGGAAGTAAAGAATGCTGAGACATAGGACAAAGGGTGAACCAATGCAACAATGATACTCACAAGACACGTTGTGAAAAATGAACTGTACAATTTGTGGGGAAGGTACTCAGGGGCAAGTGAAAGTGGGAATAAATGAGGGGCGGCATAACAAGTAATATGCTTATTACCTTCTGTAACTGTTATCCCTCTGTATATCATGTTTTCAATAAAATAAAATGTTAAAAAGAGGTTTAAAAGGAGAAGACCGAGGAATGACTTCTAATGACTGAGAAGAAAAATTTTAAGCCATCAAGAATGATCACCTAGTAGGAAATACTTTCAAATTCAAGCCAAACTACAATTCCATTTCAAATGTATTATCATGTATTACAATCATATTTCCCTTCTAAGAATCCCTATCAAGAATTATCAAGAATCCTTATGCAAGAATTATAAGCACCAGAATTACAAACACAAGGATCCAGACTTATTCTTTGCTTTAAAAAAATACATTCAAATTGCAAAATAGCATAGAAATCAAATTACATCATACAGATAAACTTTTTAACCCTCTTTTTAAGACTTTTCCAATTTTTAATACATCCTGACAGGCAGTCTTACAAATGCCAAACAAATCATCCCAATGCCCATTTTACCCTCAGGTTTCCAATGTCCATCAGCAAGGAACAGACAAAGATAGGCCTCCATTGGCCCGTCCTACAGTAGGGGCAAATACCCATCTGACTCCTTAGGGCTCCATGAACTGCCTTTGTGTCAGCTTACTCTTTTTCTAACACGTGTGGACTCGCCCCTTTGGCCTGCCTCACCAGACATAGACCAGCTAAGCCGCGCCTTTGCCAGTTCACCCCTCAACCCCGAAGGTAGACAGACAGGCCCATCGTAAGTTTTCCTGTCCTTTCATTTGGACCTCTGACTGAGAAACCAGAAGCAGTTCTTTAACAGTGATAAACATTAATATCCAAATTTCTGACATTTAGCCTCAAATTTGTAAGCAGTGAGGGAAATAAATTTCAAATTCCCGATGCCTTTTGTAAAGCCAGATAACTTGATTACACTGCAAACAAACTAACACATTAAGATACCAATATTTTGCAACTGCAAATTAAAGACATTTTCTGATTAAACTAAAATTCCTCTTTAAAGCAATGCAAAAATCCTTTCTCTCTTTTTCTTTGTTTCTTTCTCTCTTTTCCTCTAAAATTGATTTTTTTTTTCACCAATTATCTCTTCCTTCTGAGGCTGAGTGGAAAAAAACCACTGCTTCTTTGAGTGGCGTATTTACTTATGATGACCACTTTTGGACATCATCCAGATGGGTTTTCCAGAACGGACATGGCAGCCAAGCAATGTGGAAAGCAGCAGAAGCTGAGATCCAAATGCTTAGGTTAAACTCCATTGCACAAAGCAAGGTAGGACTAGGACAGTCAGATGTCTCCTAGAAAAGAGGGAATGTAGGCACTCGTAATAAGGCATACACACATTCCCAGATTCTTGCATGTTAATGTTCAACTCTTTTCACAAATGCTAGGGTTTTCAGAGCAGAAGTGCTGGCACAATTGGACAGAAACCAACTTCACTTGAATGTGGAACACTTATTTCTACTCACAACTGAATCACAGTGACAAATCCAAAGTGAGGTTAAAAAAACAAACACAATAACAGGAGAACACTATTTCTACATTTAACTTATGCATGTTTTGAGTCACCCTTAGAAAAGCAATGGTGAGTCAGAAGAAACAACCCACCCCCCAATCGAATTTCTGTGAGGTAGCCCATAAACCCATCTGCTTCAACCGATACAAAATAATAAAAATTTTTTAGAATCAGGATTTTAGTACTCTAAATTTTTAAAATGTTATTCAAATACAGTGGGTTGAACTCAGAACCTGAGTGCTATGTCTTAGATTTTCACTCTAGCTTGATGCTCTATATCATTTGAGCCATGTCTGCACTTGGAGCTTTTTCATGTTTAGTTGGAGATAGGAGACACTTGGATTTGTCTTCCAGGGCTGGCTTCAAACCTTGATTCTTAGATTGTTATGCCAAGTCACGAAATGACCACCAAGAAGACCACCGAGGCTCAGACGTTCCGAAATGCAAAAGCAAGGCAAGGCTTTATTCAGGCGAGCTGCAACTTGGGCCTTGGCCTACCCCCCGACACAGCAGAGGTTAGGAGGAAGCCCCGAGCTGCGATTGCACAGGGCTTATAAAGGCAAAAAACAAAGTTACAACAATCAGGTGTTCAAGCAAGCAAGATTAGGACACAGGTACAAATCTGATTGGCTCAGGGCTTGAGGCACAGGACTCGAGGCATTCTGGGGGCAGTTAGAGTTAAGCATTCCCAGCGGTTAGAGTTCTTGACCGGCTGGGCCCTAATAAGCTTGTTCTGGATTTGCTCACAGTTTAAACAGACAACAAAATGGGGGCTGCTTGTCTGGGTCCCGCTGTTCTCTGTTTAGAAAAACCAACCAGAAACAGAGTAATGTATTGTCTGGTTCAAGCACAAATATGCCAAGCACCAGTGGTTCAGGCATGGAATCCTATCTACTCAGGAGGCTGAGATCTTAGGATCACAGCTCATAGCCAGCCCAGGCAGGAATCTGTGAGACTCTTACTATCTCCAATAAACTGCTCAGAAAAAACTGGAAGTGGTGCTGTGGCTCAAGTGGTAGAGCCTTGAGTACAGAGAGGCTCAGACCAGAGTCCAGCCCAGGCCCTGAGTTTAAGGCCCAGGACCAACCAAAAAAAAAAAAAAAAAAAAAAAAAAGAGAGCGAGAGAGAAAAGAAAAGCTGATTAAATCTTAAACTAAATATATTGTAATACTGACTTTTGACAGAGATTATTGCATTTGCAGCAATAATTTGAGACTGGGAGTTGGGAGGTAATCTGAGTAGTAAAACCCCCAATAATAGTTTGAGATTGTAATTTTTAAACTCCATGCCAAAGCCAAGAAAGTTCCAGATAATAATTAGACTTGCCAGATTATTATTACTATGTGGAGGAAGAGCCACAGCAGGGTCAGTTGTGACGCACTGCCCACACAGAAGGGTTTTGTTGGGAACCTGAGTGGCTTCCCTTCCCTCCCCTCCCCTCCCTCTCTTCCCCTCCCCTCCCCTCCCCTCCCTTACCTCCCCTCTTCTCCCCTCCCCTCCCCTCCCCACTTCTTTGCACTGTGCCCTCCCACAGCACAGCTCCCCTCCCCCAGCTAGGGCATGCAGACAGAAAGAAATGCATCAAGAAAGCTTGAGAGGCATCTAGACCACTAAATAGACCTAGTCTTTTTTCAGAGGGTGAGGTTTCTTTGTGAATGTTTAAAAGTGGGGTAAGGTTGGCCCTCAGATCACAAATGTAGACTGAATGAGGCTTCTTTCAGTAAGACAAACCCAGCCAGTGCTGGAAGATGGCAGGCCCCAACTGAGGTGAAGGGATGGGGGAGGCTGTGGCCCTGCCCTCAATGATTGGTTCCTTCAGCGTCCAGGCCCATGTTTCCTGCATTACACAGACAATGGCTTCTTCTGTATGTGCCTTCAGAAGTGAGCTCAGATTCTGGACCAAGAAGAGGTTCGGTGAGGCTTGAAAAAGCATCTTGACCTTAATTCACTCTGTGCTAAGGCATCCCAGCACAACTCAGCTGCCCTCACCATATTGATAGAGCAGGGTACACCTCAGAGCATTAATCAGGAGGAGGAGGAGGAGGAGGAGAAGGAGGAGGAGGAGGAGGAGGAGGAGGAGGAGGAGGAGGAGGAGGAGGAGGGGGAGGAGGAGGAGGAGGAGGGGGAGGAGGAGGAGGAGGAGGAGGAGGGGGAGGATGGAGAGGAGGAGGAGGGGGAGGATGGAGAGGAGGAGGAGGAGGAGAGGGAGGATGGAGAGGAGGAGGAGGAGGGGGAGGAGGAGGGGGAGGGAGCAAAGCTGTTATTCTGTCTGCTCTACTTCCCATTCCCAACAAGCAACAGCAGGCTGGGTCCCCTTTTTCTCTGTTTAGATGGAAAATGCAAAAAAATTAAAAAGAAAAGCATTTATGGCAGCTAGGCATAGTGACACATGCCTATACTCTCAACACTCAGTAGGTTGAGTCAGGAAGGAAACCTGTGTGTTCTGGCAAAAATGAATTACTGCTCAACAAGAAGACACACAGTAAGATAGCATCACTAATCCTGCCATAGTTTAAAGATGATCACCTGTAGTCATGTTTCTCAAGTAGTTAAATGTTTTGTGCATGTGTGTTGGTGCATTGACTCCTATGCTGAGAATTGCTAAGAAGCAGTGTTTGGAATTTTCCATATGAATGGTAAATGTGGTTCCTGTGAATAGATGCGTTTAATGCTCATGCTAGTCACCAAGTGAGAAGACTTACTTTGGCAATGGGTTCGAGGTCTTTCATCATTCTCATTTGCTTTTGAATCTCACACCCTGGAAATTAGCAACACACTGTCACAAAATAAAGAACTGTCAGCATGTTTTAGCCTGACTTGTATTGGAAGATTCAAGATTTCCAAGACTATACCATGTAACCGGTCTCCTCTTGCACTAGTTTACTTTATTAAAAAAATGGGTAGACTAGCTTTTTCTTCTTGAGCAGTAAACCTAAATTTGCAGAACTAAACTGAGCAAAGATAGATTTCTTATATACTCCATTATGTCCCCTGATGAGCCCAAATTCATAGATTCGTATAAAGTCCCTAGTTGACCTTAGGGCTCCCTCTTGCTGTTGTACATTCTATGGCTTGGGCAGATGTACATTGCTAGGTCTACCATTGTGGCATCAAACAGAGTAATTTCACTGCCCTACAAATCATCTGAACTTCCCCTACTCATCCCTACTTCCCACACCCTTGAAAGCTGGAAATCTGCTGTTATGACTGGTATGAATAACTCCAGAGCAATCCAGTAAATGTGAGCATGATTCAAATTAAGCTTCCATTGATTTGTCTAATTGATTGATTGGACATCCATGGGAAATGTACTGTGAGCCTCATACTTCCTAGGCAGGTGTGCTATTACTTGAGCCACACCCTCAGCCCAAACTCCTCTATCAGCAGGCTCATGTACTTCCATATTTATGGAAACTGATTGTTTTTTCTCAGTATTGTTTCATGATCAGTTTCCATATGCAAGCAGAGTCCACACATTGCTGATCTTGTTCCAGTGTGTTGTAAGGATAAATGACTTTGAACTGCTCTGATCTTTCGGGATAACTTGGCCTGTGGTTACCAGATGTCACATTTAGGGGCTGGGGGTAGGAAACAAAGGCATGAAACACACTCGTTTCATACTGTTTGGCACTTAAGCCACCATTCATCCAGTCCAGCACTTTGCTGGTTGATTATAAAGAGAATCTCACAGACTTCTTCCTTGGTTGGCTCTGAACTGCAGTCGCAGTCCTCAGATCCCAGCCTCACGAAGAGCTCCGTTTTATAGTCATGATCCTACTGGCAAACAACTTGAAATATTTTTAACCATTCTCCTAAATTAGCAATTCAGTACTCATTTATCTTAGTTACAGCATTTTATTACATCTAACTTTTATTCAGGGCTCTGGATTTACAGTTTCAGTACTTCAGTGATACTTTACATGGATTTATAACATCTCTGAAATTGAGTTAGAGTCAGTGTTGGGATAACACTTCTTGCATTCACTTTCCTCCATCCCTGGCCTGGTATCTGCCTGCCATCTTGCTATTTTGCCCATAATTTGCAGCCTTCTGGCAGTTCTAGCAAGCCACACCTTGACAGCAGGGACCAGGCCAGCACAGGCACATGCTGCTGGTGGGTGGGGAGGTCTTCTCATCTGGGAACACCTCCCAGACAGAAAAGGGAAATGAACACACTGTGAAGGGATGTGTGTCTTCAGCCTCTCTCTCCCTCCATGTGGGGTGTGTCTGGTTTAGGGTGTCTGCAGGTCACACCTCCTGGATCAGGCCCTTAGGACACAAAGACCAATGGAAGGAAGAGGCCTTGAGCTCCTCCATTCACAGTGGCTCTTAGCAGCTAACCTACTGGGCATTTCAGTGCAGATCTGCTCTAAATTGATTTGCACAAGTTGATGTGAGGCGTACATAGCACGATGAAGAAGGGTGTACTTGCAGTTTTAGCAGACCACAGTCAAAGGCATGCTCAGGAGCCTATGCTCTCAGCCAGCTGCTCACAGAGCCATTCTGCTTCCCCCTCCAGTCCAGAGCTAACCGTGTAGGATTCAGGTTCATCTTCTCAACCAGTCTCAAAGAATTAAGAGCTTGAAAGATTGAGTAGAAAGGAGAGAGAAGCCTAGAGAGAGAGAGAGAGACAGACAGATAGAAAGGAGGGGGGAACAGAGAGAGAGGGGGAGAGAGAGAGGACAGAAGCAGTATAATCCCCTGACTAGAGTCAAGGTGGATGCCTTGTCTTTTAGGTTTGACCAGATGAAAAAGGAGAGGTGCCAACACTAAAGGAAAAGGACACAGGCCCCAAAGAAGTTTATTCTAAAAGCTAAAAGAGCAAAGCTTCTTGGAGGAGAAGCTCCAGGGCCTGGTGACCATTGGTGTAAAGAAGCTGGTCTCCCTTGCTTCCTGCGCCCTCCCCCACACCCGCCCTGTGCAGAACCCTGCCTCCCCTGGGCAGTTGACAGTTATTGGATGGAGACCCCCCCCCCGCCCCCGCTCGCATCTTTCCCAAAGCTATTCAGGTACTTCAGGATCTCCCCCAGTGGGGAAGCAGTGAAGTTTTAAAGACATCAGGAGATGATGGAGCACCTCCCTCCAGAGGGATTCATAAAACAGCAGAGCTGAGAGCTAGTCTATGGTAAAGGAGAGTGTGTCAGCTACTGCCTATACGCATACAGAAAATGGTCATTTGATGGACACTGAGGGCTTACACCTGGAATCCTAGATGGCTGAGGATCTTGGTTTAAAGTCATTCCAAGCAGAAGAAGGCCCTGTGATTCTGAATTGACCAGCAGAAAGGTAGTGGAACTATGATTCAAGTTGTAGAGTGCTATCCTTGAGTGGAAAAGCTAAGGCACAATGCCCAGGCATTGGGGATTTGGGAGAGAAATGTTAATTTAGTCTAAAATGATTTTATTTAATACAAAAACAGGACCGCTTCCTCCCAAGTGTGGGATGGATTGTGGAACAGTGAATAGGCCACGAACCAAAGGGATTCATTGAGCTGCTTGAAGAGCCAGGATAGGCTGGGAATATAGCCTAGTGGCAAGAGTGCTTTCCTCATATACATGAAGCCCTGGGTTCGATTCCTCAGCACCACATATGTATAAAAGGCCAGAAGTGGTGCTGTAGCTCAAGTGGCAGAGTGCTAGCCTTGAGCAAAAAGAAGCCAGGGTCGGTGCTCAGGCCCTGAGTTCAAGCTCCAGGACTGGCCAAAAAAAAAAAAAAAAAAAAAAAAAAAAGCCCTGAATGGTAATCAGTGAGTACAGAAGTGGTCAACTAACTTCTAGACTTTCTAAGGTAATGTTTTTTTTATAAAGGTGATATACAGAGGGATTACAGTTATGTAAGTCAGGTAATGAGCACTTTTTTTTTTTGACAATGCCAGCCTTCTCTCACTACTTGCCAATTTTTCCCCTCCCATCCCTACCCACAAGTTGTATAGTTCATTTGCAACTTGGTGTGTTTGGATGGGAGGCTGTGGGAGGCCATTAATCTCACAATTGGACTCAGTAAGGCTGGGTAGGTGGTAGGTGGGCAAATCATGGAAGTCCTTAAAAGTCTGGTTGTATCAAATATTCTAGACCATATTCTGAGAGTTCTGCAGGGAGCCAGAGTCTCAGTTCATTGAGGGAGATTCCTGAGACCCTGTGCGTAAGTCAGACTGAAGTAGGGAAACACAAGTAGGGAGACTAGGTAAGAGATTGGGGCCTAGTTCTCAACCCTCATAGTGGACAAGGACATCGATGATCCTTCAGTCAGAAGGCTTGCTTACTTGGTAAAATGAGATGATTGACAGCAGTAGACAACAAACAGGCAACCATTGCATTATATACAGTTTGAAAGGCTCCCAGAGACACAGGCTGTCCACAAAAGGGCAATATCCAGACTCCAAGAATAGGTTCAAGAGCAAAGAAAACACACTTTTGGTAGGAGAACGTGCAAACCTGGTGTTTGGACATGTGCTCTGTGGGCTACTGGTGTTTGTCGCCTGAGAAGTATGGGTTTTCTGAACATGAAAGAAACTATCACACGTTTTCATTTGGGTAGCATTATATGATTTTCACAATATGTACACATATACAGATACATATGTACCTATATGAAATCTATTATTTTGCACACTTAAAACCTATGCTCAATTTTTTGTGTGCGCTATTCTTAGTGCTTGCACTCAGAGTGGGCCTGGATGCTGTCCCTAAGTTTGTATGCTCAAGGCTAACACTCTATCCCTTGAGCCCCAGCTCCACTTCCAGCCCATTTTGTGGCTATTTAAAAGCCTCAATGACTTTCCTGCCAAGGCTGGCTTTGAACCATGATCCTCAGATCTTGGCCTTCTGGGTAGATAAGATTGTTAATATTGTCTCATGATCAGAATGCAAGATACCCCTTACCACTTATGCATATTGACTCTTAATATGGTAAAGTCTAAGAAGTGAACAGTTTTAAGGCAGACCATCACTCCTCAAGAGTCCTTTGTAAGTCAGAGACTACGTGAGTGTTCGTGTGTTTAACATCAAGTCAGTAGATCTAGGACTGGCTGAGGCTTTTGTGTAGAATTCCTTTCTTTCTCTTTTCTTCTCTGTCTCTTTTTCTTTATCTCTGCCTTTCTATTTATTTCTTTTATCTCTTGTTTCCCTGATCCATACATTAACAAAAAGCAACAGGAACAAAAAAATCTAGCGGAGTGCTAATGGTTCATGCCTGTAATTCTAGCTACTCAGGAGGCTGAGATCTAAGAATTGCAGCTTGAAGCAAGCTGTGCCCTAAGACTCTTACATCCAATTAAGCTAGGTATAGATCTTTGCTCCAGTGTCAGTGTGAGGATTAAACAAAAAAGCTAAGTAACAGTGCCCAGGCTTGTAGGGGTCTCAGCCCCCAGCGCTCTCCCAGCCAGTGGGAGAGACAGGGAACACAACCAGCCACCCCCTCACTGGAGGACAATCGGACAGAGTCTGGGAGAGGGCCTCGCACAATCTTGCTTTATTTGGGAGGAGCTTCGGCCTTTAAAGCGGCAGGAAGGGGAGGGGGTGTAGCCACACCTAGCTAGGGACTGAGGGGAGGCCTGAGCTGTCTGTCAAGGGTGGAGGGCTGAGGGACCAATCCTAAGAGGAGGCCTAATTATACGTCACAGCCCACAGGACTGCCTCTGGGTTCACCACCAGGCGCCATCCTGGCCACAGGCGGTCCCAAGGCTGGGAGGCGTGGCCAGCTAGAACCACCTTTCCGGTTCCGTGTAATAGCCACACATGACGCCGGGGCTGGAAGGCAGGCAGGGCCAGCCAGGCGTGCCCCACACAGGCTGTGAGTTCAAGTTCTAGTACTGTCATACACATACAAAAAATTACTTATATATGGTTATAGAATGATAAATTTAAAACTCATAGCTTTGTAATTCTTACTATTTTCAAAATGAACAAAAGCAGATGTTTCTCTCCAGGTACCTCATCAGCAAATCAGTCAAAAAGAACTGAGAGGCAGGCTAGTCAGTCCATATATATACACATATTTGTACATTGATCTAATAGTTTATACATTAGACAATGATGTATTTGTTAAAAGAAGTGATAGAAGTGAGAAGGACGGGGAACAATTACATGAAAACATTTTAATGCACAGGTTTGTGGCAGTACACTGGGGAGGCTTACTGTAAGCTCTAGCCCATCTGGCATCTAAGGCTTGATTTGAAGTTAGTTGAGCTTCCTGTTGTCATGGCTTCCTTGGTTGGAAGTCATCCATCCATTTCAAAGTGAAAGAGGAGAAACTATTTTTGAAATGCATTAGTCTGCAGAATGTACTTGATAAGCAGATTTCACCACATAGAAAGGCTTTGTTTTTAGGAAAGCTGAAACAAATAAGGAAAGTAACCTAGAATGATTGACTTTAATAGAAAGGACACAAACAAATGCCAGGTCATTTTATGGAAATCATTGCAGAAACATTTTCCCATCATTAGTCTTTGTGTGTTTGAGTCCTTTGGTGGGTTTCTAGTTGTAGCTATTTTCTGTGATTAACCCAACTGCAATATGCCAGGAACCCTGGCAACTTTTCCAAAGCTCTTGAGAACTGGATCAACTAATAATCAAATCTAAGATATCCAAATGGCTTTGGAGCCAGGCTCCTACCTCATTCAAAGGTGCTGCATTGGAAGCCTGGAAGCTTATAGCACAATGAATATATACTGCTGGTCAGCAGCTTGGGAGCACACCACCATTCTCATTTAAGAAGAGAGTCTGAACTGGGGATGTAGCTCAGATATTCCAGCAGCAGCAAAAGAAGAACAGAAGAAGGGAAATATGAAAGTATAAACAGAAGATGGACAGGAAGGAGGAGGAGGTGGAAGAATAAGAGGAAAGAAGGAGAAGACTAGAAGAAGAAGGTGGAAGAGGAAGAGTTAAAGGGGGAGGAGAAGGAATAGAAAAAGGAGAGAAGGAAGAGACAGGAAAGAATAGAACCCAAATAAACATAATTGGGAAAGCATGTCTGCACAAGAGTTTTCAATATCTATGATAATTCATATCATGTTTAAATGACTTTTAATGGATTGATAGTTTTTCAGAATTTATATTCATTTCTTTAAAAATGAGTTGGGTCCACAATGTATTAATTGGGTCACACACAGTTTATAGATATGTTAAAATTTGTGTTTTGTGCATGCATCTAGTACTTCTTTACAGGAATATATATATATATATATATATATATATATATATATATATATATATAGTATGTGTATGGATCAAAAGAGGGAGAGAATCAACTGTTCTGAATGATCATAGTTTAAAATATATACCTATGGGGCTGGGAATGTGGCTTAGTAGTAGAGTGCTTGCTTCGCATGCATGAAGCCCTGGGTTCGAGTCCTCAGCACCACATAAACAGAAAAAGCCCAAAGTGGCACTTTGGTTCAAGAGGTAGAGTGTAAGCCTTGAGCAAAAAGAGCCTCAGGGACAGGCCTTAGGCCCTGAGTCCCAAGCCCCAGGACTGGGGAAAAAAAGACCCACAATATTTCTGGCAGATCTTACCCTTCCTCAGCGCTTTGCTATGTTATTAATGGCATTCCTCAAACAAATGCTTCACACATTTCCTTAGTGTGAATGTCAGCATCAGCTACCACCGGGCACCATCTGTATTCAGCATCCTGTGTCCTGAGTACCACTGGTGGTTTTTGTGAGGATCTCAGCAGGAGAGATAAATAAACTGGTGGAGATACTGTAGTATCCCAGAGGAAGAGCCAGTATCTAAGCTTATTGTTCCCACTGTTCCCAGAATTCCAGGATGGCACAGGGAAGCCTGGCTGGCAACCTCCTCTTCTCTGGGGCATACACTGACATGTAAACCCAGAAGCAGTGTGGTTACTTATGCCTGGAGTGTTCCAAAACCCTTAATGGAAATAATTCAAGTAACTCATTATCCTCAAACCCCTGATTCCAGGAGCTACAGCTCACTGTCACCAATAAGTGAAGATGACACTGGTCCTCCCTCCCTACCTATGAGCTTATCTTTGTAATCTTCTTCACCTGGTCAGACTCATTACTATTATTATTCATTGTTATTATTGGCAGATCTAGTGTTTACACTGGCTTTGCATTTGCCAGGAAGGTGTTCTGCTTGAGGGAATGGCTCAAGCTCTTCTTTGCTCTGATTATTTTTTGACAATAGGGATTTGATTTTGGCAAGCCTGGTCTGTCATCTCTTTATGCTTCCTGCTATATATAGCATGACAGAAATATACTAAAATACCCAGCTGTTTCTGCGGAGATGGAGTCTTATGAACTTTTTCTGGGATGATCTTGAATTTCAATCCTGCTGATTTCCATCTCTTACATAGCTAGGATTATAGACCTGAGCATCTGTATAAAATACACCTGTATTTTAACCTTTAGAAATTAAGTGACAGTTATATACAAGGTAATTTAGTTGATATTCATGTTATAAAGTAGAACAACTAAAAAAATATAACTCTACATATCACTTATCTTAGGCAGGAGCATATTAGCAACCCTTTTAGGCCTGTTATTTCAGAAATAACCATTTCTCTCAATTTCACTTTCACCATTTTCATGCTTTGTCTTAAATCTATATTTCACAAGTATGCTAACTGGTTCACATATTTAAAATTATATTTTCAGAAAGTCAAACAATTCTTTTGGGACTTATTTTATTCATCATTTTGTTTTGAAATCCATCACTCAATTTCAGTGTGCTGGATTACAGAATTGCCAAATGGTAAATTGACCTTGCCTGAGAAGGCAAGATCAGTTTTGTATGTTGCTGGAGGTAATTTGCCAACTTTTTTTCCCCTAAGACCTAAGTATCTATATTCTTAATTGACTTTGGTTCTAGTTTTCATCCACTGTAATGTCTTTGTTTTGGAATTCTTCACTGTCCTCTTTTTTTTTTTTTTTGGCCATTCCTGGGCCTTGGACTCAGGGCCTGAGCACTGTCCCTGGCTTCTTCCCGCTCAAGGCTAGCACTCTGCCACTTGAGCCACAGCGCCGCTTCTGGCCGTTTTCTGTATATGTGGTGCTGGGGAATCGAACCTAGGGCCTCGTGTATCCGAGGCAGGCACTCTTGCCACTAGGCTATATCCCCAGCCCCTCACTGTCCTCTTTTTAATTCTACTCCAAATAAGAATATTGAGGTATTCTTGCCTCCCTTTAAAGATAGTCATAACTCACCTCTTGTAGTAAGAGTTTGCAAGAATATGAAGACCCTGACTCATATATGTTTTGGGGGTTGTAGAGTTTTTATTTTGTCAGTCCTGGGGCTTGAACTCAGGGCCTGAGCACTATCCCTGGCTTCTTTTTTTGCTCAAGACTAGCACTCTACCACTTGAGCCACAGCACCGCTTCTGGCTTTTTCTTTATATGTGGTGCTGGGCAACTAAACCTAGGGCTTCATGTATACGAGGCAAGCATTCTACCACTAGGTCATATTCCCAGCCCTTGTGGGTTTTTGTTGTTGTTGTTGTTGTTGTTTTGTGGTGCCAGTACTGGGGCTTGAACTGAGGGCCTCATGCTCTCACTTGGCTTTTTACTCAAGGCTGGTTGGTGCTTTACAACTGGGGCCACACCTCCATTCCAACTTTTTGCAGGTTAATTGGAAATAAGTGTTGTAGAGATTTTTCAGTCCAGGCTAGGTTCAAATCACAATCTTCAGATTTTATCCTCCTACAAATAGTTGAGCCTTTACTTTGCCTTCATTGTGAAGGTTGTGAGACTGGTTGTATGGAGAGAGGTGTGGAGGGCATATCTAGTGACCAGAAGTATTGACTGTGTCAAAGCTTGTGGACCCTTCATTGAGATCATTTCCTCTCCTTCCTGAGGCTTCACTTCTGAGCTTCATTCCTGGAACAAGCACATATGATCACATACAAAGTCCTACCATTTGCATGTGAGGCATAGGCAATAACCATCATTTCTAGGCTCTCTTTCAGAGATGACCTGTTATCAGTAGGTCTAAGTTTACTGCCAGACTTTGTTAGAATCTTGGGTTCAGTTCTTTGAACCAGAGGGGAAATAAATCAACACTAAGCTCTAGCAAATAAACAAGAGCACACACAGGTTTCAGGTGGCAATCACCTCTGTCTTCTCACATTTGAGGATTCCTGTCTTTTGATTTTTATTTAACCATTCGTGTATTTTAAAACAAACTTTACATTTACTAAGCATTTTATGTTTAATCTCATGATGTTTTTTGAAAGCATCCTCTCCCTCTCCCCTGTTCTCCCTCCCTCCTTTTCTTGCCTTCTGTTTTTAAGAGCAGTTTTAGGTGCCCAGAAACATTAAGCAGAAAGTACATAGATTTCTATGTTCCCACCCATTGGCCCAGCTATCCCCATCTTTGACATCTCACAATGATATATGGTGATCATTGAATAATTTTCACTGAAATTTCCTCATCACCCCAAGTCTATTGTTTAAATTCCAGTTTACCTTTGATATTGTGGCTTCTATGAGATTACAACATGCATGCAACATCAGAATACCATAGACAGTAGTTTCATTGTCCTTCAACTGTGCCCACTTCATCATCTTTCCCTCCCTCAAACTGTGGCAACCACGAATGTTTTTCCTGACTCCCCTGTTTTGCCTTTTCCAGAATGTTGTATAATTGGAACTATACTTTATATTATGCTTATAGTATTATGTAGTATGCTTATTATGCCAGTATGCTATAATGTCTTAAGAGCTCACTTATTAATAAATAAAATTACACTATCTAAATGTGCTACATTGTATTTAGCCAATTGCCTATTGAATGCATCTTTATTGTTTCTAAGTTTGAGCAATTAAAAATAGAACTTTAGTTACATAAGAAACTGATGACAGTGTTCTAAAGTACCTAGAACACTTTCTTTCCTGCCTGCCATGAAGAATTCCAAGTCTTCCATATCCTCATCAGCATTTGGTGTTGTCATTGTTCTGGATTTTGACCATGCTCATTGCTGTTAGTGCATTTCCTTCTCCATTCCTTCTCCATGTGTTCATAGATAGTATAATAGCTCTTAACAGAAAGCCACCCACAAATTTTAGAAAGATTTTAATTAGAGGGAAGAGTGGTGTTGCCTTGCTAGTAATGTTTCAGTTTCGACCCAGTCATCCAGAGTCTGGTGCTACCTACCCACTACCCCATGCTTGTAGAAACAACCTGCAGAGGGGATTAGTAAGATGATGATTGGCTGGTGTTTTAGTGGAAAGCCAGGCAAAAAGAAAGCACTGAAGAAATGTTGAATGGTGATTATAGCAATGATGGCATCACTGGGTGAAATCTTGTTGGGAAGTACAGCCAATGGGGTAAATGCAAATGTGTCTGGGTATGGAGATGATTCACCTTTGTTTCTCTGGGAAGGTATAGGGAAAAAACACAAGCAGAAATAGCAGTATCATCTGACTCAAGAATTTTCAAACGCAATGTGCACAATAAAATAATTCCATGTGCACTTTAAATATTATTTGTAACCTACTTTGCCACAAAAATATATGATATTTGGGAAGCTTGTGAGTTTCCCCTTATCCATACAAAGCCTTGCTAAATGGTTCGTTTTGAACTGCAAGACTAAATAAAAAAGGGAAACATTATGAGTTTTACAACAGCTTTCAGCCCCAAACTCATGGGTTTCATAGGTTAGAACCAGCTATTCACCCCAAAATATCAATTAAAAGATAAGAGTAGCCAGATGTCAGTGGCTCATGTCTATAATTCTAGTTATTCAGGAAGCTGAGATATACAGGACAATGATATATAATTTCAAAGCCAGCTCTTGCAGAAGAGTCTAGGAGACTCCATCTCTAAAATAATCAGCAAAAAGCTGGGCTAGGGTCAGGGCTCAAGGGGTAGAGAAACTAACAAAGCAAGCTGGAGACTATGATTTCAAGTCTTAGTACTGCCAGGGACAGAGGTGTGAGGGGAAGAGAAAAAAAGAGATGGAGTAGGAAGGGAAGTATGGGGAGAGGGAGAAATAGAGCAGGGAATGAGTGTGTGTGTGTGTGTGTGTGTGTGTGTGTGTGTGTGTGTGTATGGTCAGGTGGTAGCCACATAGCCACAAGTGTTCCATGTTCATAGGGGATGACAGCAGGCCCAGGTGAACTTTGTCTCAAGATTGGTGAGGTGGGATCTTGTTACAGTTGGAGTTGTGAGATTCAGTAATCACAAAGCCATAAGGCCTTGGAGAGTTAGAATGCCATTCTCTGTCCTTCAAGGCCAAGGGGCTCCCTTTCAAGACCTACTGTCTTATCATTACAGTGGCCACAGTCTTCACCCTCTTGTTATTCCCAAACATCACTAGACCTTCTAGCTGACAGGTGGCCTATGCAAATTTGTTGTTTTCTTGTTTACTGGTAATTGCCAATCCTAGAATTATCCCCCCCCCCCCAATGACACTCTTCTCTCTTTGATGTAGCCACCTTTCTGCCCTGACTGAAGTAGTCTCTTTGATGTAGCCACCTTCCTTTGTGTACTTTTGTCTGATAATGAATAAAAACCCTGTCCATGGGACCAGAGATATCTGATGCTGGAGAGAGGCAACAGGTCCCCTGGTACCCCGAAACCAATTCCAAGGTCTGGTCTCCATCATTGCTTTGCTCCGGGTCTTGCTCCTGGCTGCAGCCAGCAGGACAAGGTGCTTGGGATGGTTTGCAACAAACAGTCATTGGCTCCTGGCAGAAACTGACCTGTCCACTCATTTCTGGCTTCCAAGATGGCTGTAGTGACTACAGAGAGAATGAGTCAGGGTAAAAACAAAAAACAAAAAACTAACAGATCGTCCTGGGACTGGAACACAATTCCTGGGCACTATCCCTGAGCTTCTTCTGCTCAAGGTTAGTGCTCTACCTCTTGATCCACAGTGCCACTTACAGCCTTTTCTGAGTATTTTATTGGAGATGAAAATCTCATAGACTTTTCTGCCAGGGCTGGCTTCAGACTGCAGTCCTCAGATCTCAACCTCCTGAGTAGCTAGGATTCCAGGCTTGAGCCACCAGTGCCTAGTGCTATTGACTTTTTAATTGAAAACAAAACAAAACAATAGGTTTGTTAGCATTTCCCCCAGTTCAGGTCCTCAGCTCCTCTCATTAGCCCCCAGATGCACCCATACCAAAACTCCCTGCCCTAGAGCTATAATGGGCCACTCCCTCTCACCATTCAGACCTACCTTCTTCCCCTGTAGCCCCAAAGTATATAAGCAACCACCTGGATTAAGGTGCAGCAGGTGCAGATGCCATGGTGCTCCCTCTCTCGTGGGAGATATGGCCCCACCAATAACCCTCTGTATGAACCTTCTTCTCCTGTCTATGATTATCTCCTCATGGTCCCCTGGGATGGCTGGAACATATCCTTTCACTCTTTACTTTGTAAAGGTGAAAGCTTATCCATGTTTACAATCTGGTACTATTTACTTTCCAAAAGTGGTCTTCTGGTATCCCTGACCTTACTTAATGAGTGTTTGTAAGTGACTGTCACTAAGCTGTCATGAGAGCATCTGATTCACTGTAAGGAAACAACAACTTTGGATGATGTACCATGCATGTGAGAATACCTCTGGTGGATTGCTCATCAGAACTGAATTCTGGCTTTGCTTTGTTCATATATTATGCAAAAGACATACCACATGTCATGACCAGATCAAATCCTAAGAAGTTTGTTGATGACAGTCTTTTATTTTCCAAGGAAAATTTGAAAATTACCAATTTAAATTACAACTTCTATACAGTACTGTTCCAGAAGTACCTGTTTGGGTCTGTTTTCCCCTCACACAGGAGAATATTTTAATAGAAAAGGACACAAACCTGCCTTTTTTGCCTGCTTCTGGCAGCTTGCCACCTCTTCCATCTAAAGTGATCAGAGATTGTAGATATCATGAGCTAGAGAGATCTTCTTGAAGTAGTTGAGTTTTATTTTGGTTTTATAGAGCAGTAGAACTGCAGGCAGCATAGGTAAGATGTGGAGAATGCAGGGGTCATTTTTATTTTCCAGGCTGTACATGAGAGGGCCAAAAGGGATCTACTTTCTTAAAATACACAAGAACACGTTTGTTGCTGTTGCTGTTTTATTTGAAAGGTCCCTTACCTGAGTGTATTAGTATCATGGGAGGTTTTGGCCAGCCTAGTGGTAAGGCTCCCACCATGAACCCTTTGTGCTCATCAGCCATATGACAAAAATGCTCATTATTGAACTTTCCTGAAAGATACTGTGTTGTGAAGTATGTCTAACCAAGGGATAGAGATGTAAACCATGAAAGTAAAATAAGTATTTTACATGTGCTTTTCATAGTATACTTATGGAACTCAAAATAGTTTGTTTTTTTTTTGGCCAGTCCTAAGCCATGATCTCAGGGCCTGAGCACTGTCCCTGGCTTCTTTTTTTTTTTTTTCTCACGGCTAGCACTGTGCTACTTGAGCCACAGCGCCACTTCTGGCCATTTTCTGTATATGTGGTGCTGAGGAATTGAACCCAGGGCCTCATGTATACGAGGCAAGCACTCTTGCCACTAGGCCATATTTCCAGCCCTCAAAATATTTTTTACCACACAATAATTTTATAGTAAATAGTCATTTTCTTCTCAGTATGTTTTAAAATCTGGATAGAAATTTGAGGCTAGAAAGATTTTCACTGTATTCAAAAAGTATCTCTGGAGGGGCTGGGAATATGGCCTAGTGGCAAGAGTGCTTGCCTTGTATATATGAAGCCCTAGGTTCGATTCCTCAGCACCAAATATATAGAAAAGGCCAGAAGGGGCACTGTGGCTCAAGTTGGCAGAGTGCTAGCCTTGAGCAAAAAGAAGCTACGAACACCGCCCATTCCCTGAGTCCAAGCCCCAGGACTGGCTAAAGAAAACAAAAAGTATCTCTGGAGTGTTAGATTAATTGATTTGTTGTGAGAAGGGTAATGGAAGTTAAAGTAAGGAATTTAGGTGGATGTATGTACAGGGTTTAATAGGGCTTCCTATACCTTCTCTTTCTTTTTTTTTTTTTTTTTTTGGCCAGTCCTGGGCCTTGGACTCAGGGCCTGAGCACTGTCCCTGGCTTCTTCCCGCTCAAGGCTAGCACTCTGCCACTTGAGCCACAGCGCCGCTTCTGGCCGTTTTCTGTATATGTGGTGCTGGGGAATCGAACCTAGGGCCTCGTGTATCCGAGGCAGGCCCTCTTGCCACTAGGCTATATCCCCAGCCCCTGCCTTCTCTTTCTTGATAAACTTGTTATACTGCTTCATGATAGACTAAAACACAGTCTTACTTGGGGATGCTGTAGCAAATATACTTTAATCTGTGTTCCTCAAAAACAAATGTTTGTTTCTCCTAGTCTGAATATTGGCCAATCCAAGATGAAGATGCCAGTCAGATCCTGTGACTGGTAAAGGACCATTTCTTCTTTTGCACATGGCTGTCTTCTCCTTGAATCCTCACAGGAAAAGACCAGAGAAAAACAGTACGTTTTCCAATGTGTCTTCCTTCAGGCACCAGTCTCATTTCTGAGGGTCCCATCATACAAGCTTAGACTCCACTTCCCAGGAGTAACCCATTAATGATTAGGCTACAACATCCAGTAGGAAACACATATTATTCTGCTTATTGTATTATTTCTACTATTATTTTAATAAATCAGCTAAAGTTAATAAATTGTTTATAACTAAGCTTCCAAACATTCCATTTTCCACTTCACAGTGTTCATAAGTACTGGCTGGAAATGAAATTCTTATGCCCTTCCATGCTTTCCACATCCAGATTCTCACATCTGTAACCCACATCCAACTTGGATTTGGCCACTCCCCATTTTCCAGTGTTTCTACCAGTTCCACTCAATATTCCACTAGTTCCTTTCATTTGTTCACAATTTCACCTCATCAAACAATTTCTCCTCTTTCTCTTTTGTTTTCTATCTATGATTAATTTATAAACATTGATAACAAGTGTTGGACCTTATGTAAGTCCATATTTTGTGTTAGGATTTTTTTCTTTCCTGTTTAGCAATCAAATCTTGATATAATTTATATGATAAGTAGTATTCAGTAAAATATATAACTTTTGTAGATGAGGAAAATTGAACCCTAGGACTTTATGTAATTTACTTGAAGATTTAACAAACATAGATATGATATGTCCAAATATAAAGCCTTGCGCAGCTAATTGATGTTGATTTAAAAAATGGCAAAAATAACAGTGGACTGAACCTAGCTCTTGGCCCCTGGTGGTCCAGCTTGAAGGCTCATGCTTATCGCTGTGCTCTTTTCTAGCATAACATAGTGTCCCTTTGATTTAGTTATTCTTTTGAATTCCTTCTGTTCACATCTTGATTTATGTTGACTCTATTCCCCATAAACAACCTCAGAATGCACTGAGCATTTTAAAACCTGTGTGCAATTGTGGTAGTGTATGTAGTGGTAAGTTCTGCCTTTGAAGAATTACACGGAGGTTGGACAGCTTGCAAGTTTTTGGTTTTGCTTCATGTTTAAAAGCACAAATTTGCTAACACCAAACACATTGGGAACAGATTGTTAGCAAATTTTTTTAAAGCTTTAATTTTCTAAGTGCTGGTGGCTCATGCCTATAATCCTAGCTAGCTACTCAGGAGGCTGAGGATTGTGGTTTGACGCCAGGGCAGGAAAGTCTGCCCTTATCTCCAAATAACCAACCAAAAGTGCAAGCATCGCTGAGGCTCAAGGGTGTACAGTGCTAGCCTTGAGCACAAAAGCTCATGGACAGTTCCCAAGATCTCAGAATATTTTATATTTTATACTCCAGCAATTAATGCTCCCCTTGCCTTATCTCTAAAACTACTTATTTGCCAGTCATTTCCTGGAAAAGTGCTTGAACAGATCAGTCAAGATACTGAGATTTAACTTCCACCCATTTTCACTTAGCATAAATTTTCTCCAGATCCATCCATTTCTCTCAAAGTTACAATATTACTCTTCCTGATCAATGAGTAAAATTAGGCACACATTATACACATGTGAAAACATATACGGGGGCATATGCATATATACACAAACCAATTGACTAAAGTGTGGTATTTGCAGGGCAGGATTCCAGTGGTGTATCTTCTTTGAACAATTAACAGCTTAACAAAGCGAGTACCAGGAAGCAAAATATGTTTTCTAGAGTGGGGATGAGGTTGACAGGAGGGGGTATGAATAGAAGTTAAGAGTGAACAAAAATAGTCATACTACTCCATGTGCATATATGAAAATAGAAACTTGTAGAGATGTCTGAGGTTGGACCAAATGGAGAGTAATGGCAGGGATGAAATTGATGAAGATGCATTGTACTCGTAAACTGACATGTTAAATTAAAACTCCTTTCTATAAGTACTTTAAGATAACAATAGTAACAATAATAAAATTATTACAGAGAAAGCCAGGTATTACTTAACTTTGAACCCTGATCTTTAGATCTCAGCCTACTAAGTATACAGGATTGTAAATATGAGCCACCAGCCAGGCACTGGTGGCTGACACTCAACCTAGGAGATCTTTGGATTGATTGAAGTCACCCCATACAAGAAAGTCCTTGAGACTCTTCTCTTCAGATTATCCTCCAAAAATATAGAAGTGAAGTTGTAGCCCTGGTGGTAGAGTGCTAACTTGGAACAAAAAAAACTCAGATATGGTGTCCAGATCCTGTTTTCATGTCCCAGGACTGGAACCAAATGGTGAGAGAGGTCCAAGTTTAAGATGAATATTTCCTTATGAGAGCAAGCATCGCCTTGAAAATTGTGGGCCATGTAGGTGTTTTTTTCCTACTAAATGATAAAGGAAATAGCCAGGAAAGGGAAGGAAGTCATGAGAAGGAAGGAGCAGAGAGAGAATTATTCCAGGCAGAATATTTACCTCAAATCCCAGTAGTAAGATAACAGGTATTGATGGAGTGCCTGCTATGTGCTGGCCTTATCTCAGGTGCGGGGGACTTTGCTGTGTGATCAAAGCAAAGTTCTCACTTCCATGGAACATATGCTCCTTCAGGAAGCACTAGTAACAGGTAATATATGCCAGAGGACAAAAGAGGTATGGCATTTTAAAGTTAGAAGAATGTTATGACACAAAATAAATTGGCTTAAGAAAAAAACAATAATGAAAGGGCGATGAATAAGAAGATAAGGAAGGTACTCCTGAGAAGATATTCTTTGAACTAAAACTAGAAGGCAGAGAGAAGACTGTGTAGAGTCCAGGTGTGAGTGCTGGACAGGCCCTGAGACACAAGCTCACAACAAAGGGGGATTGAACTGGAGATTCCACCTGGCAACAGAGTAGTAGATGGTGATGCCAGAGGCCTCTGCTGCTGTCATGTTCTGACTGCTTATGGGCCCAGAACGAAGAGTTCTGTACTGAAATCATGAACAGCAATGAAAATGAACAAAAATGAAAAAAAGGCCTTCTGTTTCTTTTCCATGTTATTTGTTACAGGTGACAGAAAAGGTTATCAATATACCAAATAGGTACTGAGAGTGAACATTTTGCTGTCACTATACCTTATGATGTGGTTCAGAAGTCTCTGCAAAGATATGGTGGGAGGAATTTGGAAATGTTTTGGATGCTGTCTAGAAAAGGCTTGAAACGCCGTGTAAGGATAGCTTAATGAACAATTCTGTTGGGCACCCAGGACCACAATGCGGCTGGGGCATGCAGATGGTAAAGAGTTCAAATAAGGTCTCCTAGGAGGATGAAGCCTCTATTAAAGGCCATATGTGTTACACTCTAGTACAGAGCTTGTTGGTATTTTGTCCTTATGCTGAAGCTCAGTGTGAAGGAAAATAGGGAGGTGATAGACTAGTTGATATCATGGAGGAAATTTCAAGACAAATCAGCATGTGGGCCATGGCAGGGCTTTTGCTAGGTGCCTTTAGCCATATTAATAGTAAGCATTATATGACAAGAAGAAAAGAGGCACATATACAAGACTGGGACCAAGGAATATTAACTGTTGAGAGATGAATGAAATTAAAAAGAAACCAAGGGCTAGGAATGTGGCTTAATGGTAGAGTGCTGGCCTAGCATGCATGAAGCCTGGGGTTCGATTTGTCAATACCACATAAACAGAAAAAGCCAGAAGTGGCTCTGAGGCTCAAGTGGTAGAATGCTTGCCTTGAGCAAAAAGAAGCCATGGTCAGGCCTCAGGCCCTGAATCCAAGCCACAGGACTGCCAAAAAAAGAAAGAAAGAAAGAAAGAAACCAGTACTTTCATCAGGACAATAGGAAAGACAGGTAAAGGGAAGGTTATGAATGAATTTCATGCCTGAAATGGTTGAAGTCATGGGGAAGAACATGCTTTCCAGACAGAGAGTATGCTTAGGAATGCTCTGTTCACAGAAAGCTGATTAAGCAAGTATTTCCCTTGGTTCCACAGGCATTCAAGGACAGCTAAAGCCACAATCTTTTAGGGCCCAGCAACTGCTTGAACTGCAGCAGATCTTGGCATTGGTGCCACAGTGCTAGCTATGCAGGCATTTGCAATAGAAGAATTAGGAGGACATAAAGATAAATTTCAAAGGAAGAAGTGAGGTTGAGGCTGAAGATGCAATGGAGAATTCAGGAAGTTAATGTCTGTCAAGGAGAGCCACAGACAATGAGCTGAAGAAAGACCACACAGGCTGTAGCTGGCGAGGCCTTGGGAACAGAGCTGTTCCAAACCTTTGGAACTTACATGCTTCTTCCAGAGGCTCTGGATGATCCTTATGTAGCTATTGTACTTAATGTGTTCGGCCCTGTTTTCAGATTTGCTTTGGTTCCATTCTTCCTATATCACAGCTCACCACTTAGGGATTGTAATTTTCATTATGTACATATGTATATTGGAAATATATAACCTACTTTTTTACTTTACAGGGCCTGAAAACTAAGAGTTTGCCCCAAGTCTCAGAAGAAATTTGGACTTGAACCTTTGAGCAGTCCTGGAACTATGAAACTGTGTGGACTTTTGGTTAGCAACTCAGTACATTGTGCATTAAGATAAACATGAGCTTTTAGGGGTCAGGTGTAGATGTCTCATCCAGTTACATGAGATGTGTTTGGTTGCATGGTTGACAAGGGATGGGTTGTGATGTTTAATTGGGCTAAATTGATTAGATTGAGAAGGGGCTGGGAGATTAGGAAAACACACCTCTGGGTATGTCTGTGAGGTTATTTCTATTGAGGAGTGGTGAAGTGGGAAAAACCTTCCCCAGATGAGAGTCGCTCTATGGCATGGGCTGGGGCCCAGATGAAATCAAAGGGGGAAAAGAAAAGTGCTCCCTTCCTTCCTTTTCTCCCTCCTTCTCTCAGCCTCTCCCTCTCCCTTCCCTTCCCTCCCTCTCTTCATTTTTTGGATCCACTCTATCTTGGGTCGTCTGGGCAGTTTCCATATCTTGGCTATTGTGAATAGTGCCTCAATGCACATGGATGTGTGGGTGTCTTTTTCATATCCTGGCTTGTGATGTTCTGGGTAGGTGGTATGGCTGGGTTGTAGTTTTTTGAGAAACTCCAGACTTCTGTCCAGAGTGGTTGCACTAGTTTACAGTCCCACCAACAGTGCAACAAGGTACTTTTTCCCCCCACATCCTTGCCAACATTTGTTTTTTGAATTCACAAATTTGGCTTCTCTAACTTAGCTGAGATGGAATCTCAGCATTGTTTTGTTTTGCATTTCCTTTATGGCCATGGAGGATGAGCATTTCCTCATGCGTTGTTTTTTTTTGCCACACTTACCTTTCTTGTCTTTAGCTCCCTTGCCTATTTAGTGGTTGATTTATTAGCTTTGTTGTTGTTCTTGTCTTTTTGCCAGTCCAGGGCCTTAGACTCATGGCCTCAGCACTGTCCCTTGCTTCTTTTCGCTCAGGGCTAGCACTCTACCACTTGAGCCACAGCGCCACTTCTGGCTTTTTCTATTTATGTGGTGGTGAGGAATCTAACCCAGGGCTTCATGTATACAGGGCAAGCACTTTACCAATAGGCCATATTCCTAGCCTGATTTATTAGCTTTGGAGTATGTTTATTAGCTTCGTTTGCTGTCTTTCTGGTTTGGTAACTATGTCCTTTGCTGTGCAGAAACTTTTTACTTTGATATAGTTCCACTTGTCAAGTCCCTCCTATCTGTCATATCCTGGGACTCTTTTCAAGCAGTTTCTGCCTGTGTTTATGAGTTCTAGTGTTCCTCCTACTCCCTCTTGCAGTAATTTCAAAGTTTTTAGTCTGACATTGAGGTCTTTGATCCACTTTGAGTTGATAGTGCATTGTGATAAAGAGATCCACTTCGTTTTCTGTGTATGGATGCGCAGATTTCCCAAAACCATTTGTTAGTGAGACTACGTTTTTTCATCTATGTATCTTTGACTCCAGTATCAAATTTCAAATAAGTGTAAGTACATGGTTTGATTTCTGGGCTTAATTTGATGGGAAATAAGAGGTCTAGGTAATTTGCCTGTCTTTTGGGGGGCTTCAGCAAAAAAGAATGTGAGGAGGTGCAGTGTTTGTAAACTGCATATGAGCCCCAGTTGATGATTGGATACCCAGTTATAATCACTGCTCACTGGGGAGGGGGTGAGCAGCTGATGTTGCTCCTCACAGGGAGGAAGTGTACAGGTCTGACCTCCACCTCAGAGAGGGAGGGTACACTAAGTTCTTCTGTTTCTGAGTAGCAGTCCAGTAGAGACTTTGCCGATGATGATCATTTTTGTCCTAAACAGTAGCTCCAGTAGATAGTTGGCCTCCTGGGGACTCACTCCAACTGTAGTGTTAATGAACTCAGGGTAGTTGTCTACTTGTCAGTATTGTCAAGGCAGGCCCATGTGTGCAGGTGGCCCTATTCAATGGCAAGCACAATGGAGGCTTGGGGTGGGGGTGGGGCTTATTTTCCAGTAACCCAGGAGATTGTGTACATGATCATCCTGTGAGGCTGAAATAGGAGCCCCAGTAGATGGTTTGGCGAGGCGCTCCACTATGTGGAGACTCGGGGGAGTTGGCATTGATCAGAAATCCTGGAGGCTGTGTACAGATGATCATTCTGGGAGATCAAAACAGGGGCCCCAATAGAGGTATTGCTGGATGTTTCATCCATTATGTAGGGACCTGTGAAGGTTGACTATTCACCACTGGAAATCCTGGAGAGTCTGTGCAAGTGATCATCCTGTGCAGCAAAAACGGGAGCCCCAATAGATTTTTTGCAGGGTACTCAGTCCACATGGGGACTCGGAGTGGATGCATGGGAGGGATTGGCTATTGATCACGTAGCTCAGAGGGTCTGTGCAGATGATTATCCTATTTAGCTGAAATAGGAGCCCCAATAGATGTTCTGCAAGGTGCTCCATCCATTATATGGGGACACAGGGTGGGGGATGGATATTTATCAGAAACTTTACAGAGTCTGTGCAGATGATCCTCCTGCCCCCATGAAACAGGATCCTCAATAGATGTTTTGCAAGGTGCTTCACCCACTATATGTGCACCCAAGTGGGTTGTATATTTGTCCAAAAGCCCAAACGATCTGCACAGATGATCCTCCTGAGCAGCCAAAACAGAATCCCCAGTAAACGTTTATCAGAAAGTTTGGAGACTGTGCAGATGATCCTCTGTGCAGCCCAAACAGGACAATGAATAGATGGGCCCTGGGGGCTCCACCCTGTAGACTTTGGGAATATAGGATGGTTGTGTATTTCTCAGTGTTGTCAAGCCAGGAGAGTGTATAACGGTGGCTATCTTCCTTGGCAAAACAGCTGATTTTCTACACCCTTGGTCCTCCACAGTACCAGTCTGACTAAGCTTGTAGCGTTTGCGCACAGCCTGATCTAGTGTAACAAACTGTGGTCAGTGGAAGATCTTCTTTCTCCGTAATGTGGGCACATTGGCTCATGTTGATAAGCTTTGAAGGCCTGCACACATTGTTATGCTCTGCAGTTCCATAAATATAGTACCAGTGGATGTTTTTTGGGTGACTCTATTATCCCTCTACATTGCGGACATAGGTTGACAGAATAGATAGATAAATGTCAAACAGCAGGGGGGGTCTGCTCACATAGTCATCCTTCCTGAAAGCCACAGGGTACCCATGGGATATTTCCTCCTTCCTGGGGCCTGCAGCACTTCAGTACTTGTGATAAGTCACTGAAGATACTCTAGGCTGGGGAGCTTCATGGACATCAGCGGGAGTTGCCCCTGTGCATGGCTGGCTGGTAGTAGCTTTGCCTTCTGCTCTTTGCCCGCTGTGCTCCACTGCCAAAGACAATGCTCTCTGCCCCTTGGGCTCCTCCTCCAGGTCCCAGGCCTGCCTTTGTTGTTCTTAGTATCAACACTCAAAAGCAATCCAAACTTTTCAAGAGAATATCCAATCATGAGCTGTAGTTTGTGCCTTGGATCTCACTCCTGGATCTGAGGCAATTGAATTTTCAGACAGTCATCCACCAGCCTATGTGTGAATCTCTAGCTGTGCAGCAACCCCAAGCTGCTGTGGGTGGGGCTGAGGAAAATGGTGTCACAGGTGATTGGGGCTGAACCATGTGCTCCCTGGTAGTGTTCTGTTGGTCCCGTGTGTGTCAGAACATAGATATCTGAAGAAATTCTTGATTTGCAAGTCTTAGAGGTTACTATAAGGGTTGCTAAAAGAGACCCCCACACTGTTCAGGCAGAAGAGAGTTTATTAGGTGAATCCAAACCACCAGTCAGGACAAGATGGAGGCGTGCAGAGAGAACTTAGAGTGGTAAGGAGAAAGATGATTAGATAGGGGAGGGTGAGGAGGTGTGGCTGCAGTAGATGAGGAGATGACCTCAGAGTCTGAGGGACCTCCCACTGCCCCCAGGTGTTCCAGTTGCCTGAGATACAGGAGCTGGGTGGGGAGTCCTAGGGAAGGGCCTCATGCAGTCATGCATGCCCACAGAGCAAAGGGATGGGACATTTTTCCTAGCAGGACCTGACATTCCATCCTTTTGATAGTTGTAAAGGGGCACTGACTCTCCCTGGCTACTTGACACTGACAAGGGGCATTGATAGTATGGATAGAAGGCCAAGATGTCTCTGATCTGGGAGAAGGCAGCAGTAACAGCTCTTTGATGGAGAGCAACTGTTTATGTCTTTGGATGCAGTCTGAAAGATGTCTCTGGGGCAGGAGCTGAACAATAAGAAAAGCAAAATGTAATTAGAGCATACACAAATGGCAGAAGGAAGGGCAGCTATCCATTCAGTATGTAAAAGAAAGAAATTGAATGACTTGGCTAGTTCATTTTTCCTGCATTGTAAGTGGTTCTGGAGTTGGTGGATCATGTCACTGACTACTTCTGACTGGTTAATATCTTCTGACTGGGTAGGGGAGAGCGCAGTAGACTGGTTAAGAATAAGCAGTCAGAAGCTGGGGCTGGATTGGAGTGGTTAAGGGCCCAGTGGGAGGCCTTGATCTTTTCTCGTAATTAGAGTATAGATGTCTGGACTATAGAGTGTGGATGGGACTCAGTATAAATAAAAATATCAGGTAATACAAGTTCCTGCCCATTTAGAAGAAAGGTATGAACATTGGCTAGGCATGCTTATTAACTATTTTCTTTTGACCTCCTGGCTCTGGTTCATTTTGAAAGGGCAAACACAAAGTAGCTATATTTAGGATCTGACCCCATCCCCTCTTCTCTGTGTAGTTCTTTCAGACTGCCTCTGGGTGATTCCTCATCACCGGGACAAGCTTTGTCCCAGGGTGTCTGCATCTTACTGGGATAGCATCCCATTTGCTCATTGCTGGGATGGCACGTCCCACATTGGGGACAAGGGGGCAAGGGCAGATCAAATGAACATTGAAGCCGAGTCCCTTTTTATTTCCAATTGAAGCAACAAGGGGATCAAGAGAAATCGTTTTTAAGCAGGGCTTACCTTGAATTTATTAAGAATAAAAGTTAAGGGGCTGGGGATATAGCCTAGTGGCAAGAGTGCCTGCCTCGGATACACGAGGCCCTAGGTTCGATTCCCCAGCACCACATATGCAGAAAACGGCCAGAAGCGGCGCTGTGGCTCAAGTGGCAGAGTGCTAGCCTTGAGCGGGAAGAAGCCAGGGACAGTGCTCAGGCCCTGAGACCAAGGCCCAGGACTGGCCAAAAAAAAAAAAAAAAAAAAAAAAAAAAAAAAAGAATAAAAGTTAAATCAGACAGAGTGCTAGGAGTCATCTGTCCCTCTGTGAGTCTGATTGTAAATGATGCAGAGGACCAAATCTGTAATAACAAAACTCAGTAGTGGTCATGGTGAGAGTTTTGAGACAACCACTGGTTAAACAATCTTGTTAATTTTTAACTGAATATAGCACTTCAGCATATTGATTATCATTGAAACCCTTGTCAGCTCTGTAGCCAAGAGAGTTTACATACTTGGGCAAACAGATATTAGCAAAAAATAGCATTCAAGTTAAAAGGTGTTTATTTGAAGGACCCTTGACACAAGCGAACTTTGGTTTAATTATGTAAAACTCGACAAGCTTAATATTACACAAGCAATTAGTGTAATAACCCTTAGACACATTTGTTTTGTTATTTGCCACTCCTGGGGCTTGAACTAAGGGCTTGAGCACTGTCCTTGGCTTCTTTTTTCTCAACGCTAGCACTCTATCACTTGAGCCACAGTGCCACGTCCGGCTTTTTCTATATATGTGGTGCTGAGGAATCGAATCCAGGGCTTCATGTATATGAGGCGAGCACTTTACCACTAGGCCATAGTCCCAGCCCAACCCTTAAACACATTTGTAAGGACCCAAATCTGGTAAGTGTCTTTGCGGTTTGAGTTTCAAATTACCCATTTTTTTTTTTTTTTTTGGCCTGTGGAGTTGGTTAAGTTGTTATAATTGAAACCAAAAAGCAAATAATTTCAAGAAATATCAGTACCAAACAAATCAGTATTAACGACAGAAGTACTTTAGTTCAGTAGAGAAGACTTTTTCTCACATCATGGTGACTGTTCTTATGCAATCAAATGAGGTTGTTTTCAATATGTTCACATGCACACATTTGTGCACAAAAGTTTTAGGGCATGCTTAGGTTTCAAAAATGAATATAGACCATAAGTTTTCCGAATTTCAGTGGCAAAAGATACTTTTGCCCATATCACTACAGAACCACGTGGTCAATGCTAGAAAATAGGAAACGCCAAACAAAATTCAAGACAAAACTCAAGACACAAAACTTTTGCCAACAAACAAACGGAATCTCTTTCTACACAAGACTTGGAGATGACAAAAGGTAGGGGTGGGGAGAGGGGCACAGAGAAGAGCAGTCAGCTCAGCGTTACTCTCTCATCTTCTTCAGGAATGCAAGACAGCTTTACCTTGGTAGGTCTGAGAGAAGAGATGTACCTTGGAGTCATTGTCATGGGGTTAACAGAAGGACAAGAACAGAGAGCAAAGAAAGCCTGGACATATAGACCCAAAGGCCACTTAGTTTTGCATCGGCAGAAATTGTCCAAATCTCTGAGTATTATACTTGAAAGTCCCATTTTGGTGCCATTGAGACCGGTTGTTTAGCCTGTATAGTGGCTAGACTCGATTGCAATCAACAATAAGGTGTTTTGGCTTTATGGTGTCCTCGAGTAAAAGATATCTAGAGAGTGTAAAAGACATTCCAAAGGGATATCCCAGATTGGGAGACACTGAGGAGACCCCATTGGAGTAAGAAACATGAGGAGAGTGTCTGGTGAGGACTTGGGGAGGCGGGTGGAGTTCATGAGGACATCAAGGGATGGGGTCCATGAGGACATAGGGGGGAGGGTCCATGAGGATGTGTAGAGGAGGGATCTGTAAGGACATAGAGTCATATTCTCCATTCAGGTGTCCCTGAAATGAGAACTGGCTGGCCAAAAGGTGTAGGGGATCCCACTGGTGTGGTACCATGTCAAAAAAGACAGACGGCCCATAGAAGTCACTCACCAGACTTAGAGAGGAGACAGTGTTGTGGATGCGTAGTCAGCAATGTTTCTTGTGAAAGCGAGAAGGATGAGGTGGGGTTCCTTTGGCAGCCAGGAGGCAGAAGGGGATCCAGTACACTACCCCTCCCAGGTTTTGGCACCAAGTGTAACAGTTGCTGAAAGGAGACCCCCATGTGGTTCAGGCAGAAGAGAGCTTATTAGGACAAACAAAACTGCAAGCCTTCACAACATGGAGGCGTGTAGAGAGAGAATTTATGGTGGGGAGAGAGATGGGTGAGGAGGAGGTATGGCCACAGCAGATGATAAGGTGACCTCAGAGCCTGGGAGGCCTCCCACTGCCCTCAAGTGGGCCTGTCTCCTGAGTTATAGGTGGCGGGCAGGAACTTCTCAGGAAGGGCCTTGTACAGTCGTGCATGGAGAGAGAGCAAAAGGAAGGGGCCATTTCTCCCAGGCTTACCTAACAGTTATGAGGTTGTGGCTATCAGAAGGGTCCAGAATATCTACAGGGTGGTCTGTCTTTGGGCAGTTGGTATTCTTGTGTGCTTACCATGTTCTAAGTACTGGAAGTTGAAAGTTCTTAGTGTTTTAGTCCATTTCAATCCCAAGTAGAGAGGCCCTGAGGAGCAGGAGAGAATATTTACAGGTGTGTTTGTGTTGGCTCTGTCACGGCTCTTCCAAGCTGACATCATAACTTAAGGAAAGGAAAGTGTCATTTTGGCTCACAGAATGGCAGCCAGGTAGTAGAGAGCTAAAATAAAATGCCTGTGCTCATGGCAAATATTTCTCAATCTTACACTAGTAAGTTTAAGGCTCTGAGATCAAATCCTATCACTGTCAAAAATGCATGTATTTTATTATTCAATATATATTGTATTTTAATACATGTATTTACCTCATAAAATAGGATAGTTATACTATGTGATACCTGTAATGTATTTTAGTGTGTTTCCATGGAATTGCCATTCTGTGCGGTCAGTAGAGGAGAGGGCAGCACTGATGTGAGAACTTTCCCTTCCTCCCTGACTTCTTCCTTTTTGCTTTTTTGATTCTGGACTTTGAGACTTTTAATTTTTTTTTTTGTTTTATTTCATTGACTTTTTGGAGGTCAGTTGAAGTACAAAAAGCTAATACCCTGTTGTGTTTATATACCTTGTTATGTTTATAACTGGGTGAGCTAATCTCCATTTTTATCTTGTTTAATTTCCTTCCTGGGAGGCCTGGTTCTCTCCTTCCACCTGCTGGTAGCTAGCAGGACAAGGCTCTCATGGGAGTTTGCACCTCAAAAGCTCCCACACCCAAGGATTTCCACAGCTGACTCAGGGCCAACCTCTCATCCTCATCTCCTTCCTCCTTTCCCTCCCTCTCTCCTCCTCCCCCATTCTTCTCCATCTCTTCCTCTCCTTCCCCCTCTCCCCATAGCCACCTCCTCCTACCCTTCTTCCTCTCCTCCCACTCTTCCTTCCCATTTTCATTTAATAGCAGTAGCCTCCTCCACACATCTGTGGGTTCATCTATCAAAGTTTCAGTTACCTGAACTCAACTATAATCTGAAAATATCCTTTGGAAAGTTCCCCAGACACAGTTCCAATCTTTTACACTGTATGCTATTCCAAGTAGCATAGGGAAATCTCAGTGGCCATTTCTTACCAGGGTGAAATCACTGCCCCAGTACCCAATGTTTGTGTGTAAACAACCTTTTGCTTGATAATGACCCCACAGTGCAATTCAGATACGCGAAAGACAGTGCTTCCACTTGAGTCACACTGTCAGCTCTTTTTACTTTAGCTATTTTTCCGGTGGGGATGTCAGGCTTTTGCATGGAGCCAGCCTCCAACTGTGGTTCTCCCAGTCTGTCTCCTGAGTAGATGGGATTATAGAGATGAGCCACTGAGTCCAGATCTAAACAACAATTTTTTTTCAAAAATTTAATTTATTTATTAATTGAACACAAATTTTTTGACAAGGTGTTGTACTAAAAGGGTACAGTTACCTAGTAGGGCAGTGTGTACATTTCTTGTGATATCTTACGCCCTGTTTTTCTTTCCCTTCTCTAGGTCAGGTAGACATATATACAATATACAATGTATCAAGAACATATACAGTATCCACGTGGCCACGCCCAAGAAAATTCGCCTAGGGCTTTAAATGTAATGTCGATATTAGACAATATGTCGACAGTAGTCTTATATGAACGTACATACATAGCTTTTGAGCTATTTTATTCCACTGAGAGGTCGATTTTTGACCTTTATATGTTGAGTAGTTGTTTGGTTTTAGTTACATACTGTTGGGTCGCTGCCCCAATCCTGTGGGAAATACCATTTGACAAGCAGTTTTTGGTTTCACAGACCTGGTCTCTACTGTCTCTCTGTCTCCCTTTCTTAACAGTCATATATCAGGGAGATCATGCCCCTTTGTTTTCTGTGTTCTAGGCTTGTCTCGCTCAACATTATTTGTTCAAGTTCTGACCATTTCCCTGCGAATAACAATATTTCACCATTCCTAATCGCTATGTAGTATTCCATTGTGTATAGGTACCATACTAAACAATTTTAAAGTCAGATTCATGCTTTATTAGATGTATTTTTCATTTAGTCTTTACAGCAATGCAAGAACCCACTGTGTGCATGGACACTGAGGAACAGTTAAGATCATATATCTGAAATGACTCCTTGGAAATATAAACTCAAGTTTATCTGAATCTAAAAGTTCACACTGCCTTATGTATGAAACTGTAACCCTTCTGTACCTCACTTTGACCAAAAAAAAAAAAAAAGTTCAGCTCAAAGCTACTGTGTGGCATTGCCTGTCCACAAGAAAATGGCCTTCAAGATAGAACTCATGCCAGGCAATGGTGGCTGACACCTATAATCCTGGCTACTCAGAAGGCTGTCATTTGAGGATGGCAGTTTAAAGCCAGCCTGGGCAGGAAAGTCAGTGAGACTCTTATCTCCAGTTCACCAGAAAACTGAAAGTGGCGCTGTGGCCCAAATGATAGAGCGCTAGTCTTGAGCTGAAAAGCTGAGGGACAGCACCCAATCCCAGAGTTCAAGCCCCACAACTGATCCCCCCTCCCCAAAAAAGAGAGCACTCAGCTGCAAGATGAGCTTTCCATCAAGTTCATGTCATGCAAAGCTTAGTATGCTCTGTAAAGTTAGTTTAATTGACAAGATACTGGTGTGTGGAGAATAGAATAAATAAAAACCCAGGGCATATAAAGTTTGATAGAATTCATATTTGCCATTTAAAGAATGTCTTTTGGGACAGGAGCCAAAAGAATGGAAGAGTGAGGAAAGGGGTGACATTTTCCAGAAAGAAATGTACTCTTTACTTGACTGATGTAACTGTAACCCCTCTGTATATTTCTTTTATAATAAAAATGAAAATTATCTAAAGCACCCTCTTTGGTTTCTTTTCTTTCTTTCTTTTTTTTTTTTTACACTTCTTCTTTTTTTTTTTTTGGCCAGTCCTGGGCCTTGGACTCAGGGCCTGAGCACTGTCCCTGGCTTCTTCCCGCTCAAGGCTAGCACTCTGCCACTTGAGCCACAGCGCCGCTCCTGGTAACTTTCTGTATATGTGGTGCTGAGGAATCGAACCCAGGGCCTCGTGTATCTGAGGCAGGCACTCTTGCCACTAGGCCATATCCCCAGCCCTACACTTCTTTTCTGAGATGGGCTGTCACTAGTCTATAGGTGTGCACCACCTTGCTGGGCACCACCTTGCTGGGCAACTCTTGCTTTTCTTGTCATTCCTGTCATTGAAGTCTAAGCATGAGGGAAGGAAGCAGGATTTGAGGAGATGTCCTCTTTTTGTGGTAACCTGCTCCCTAAATGCCAGCATTCCAGTTTCTCCAAGTTCCTGACCCTGTTCATTGTAGTTGCAGGTGGGGGGTGGGAAGTAGCACATGCAGTGATCTCAACCAGGGCTGCTAGAGAAGGAAGAGCTGGAGGCAGACACAAGGCCTGGGAACCAGGACTCAGCAGAAAGGAAGACCAGGCCCACAAGCAGAAGAGCCACAGCCAGGGGCAGCCAGGGGCCCACAGGGAGGCAGAAGGCTACAGAAGAAGCTCTGCTTCTCTTTATTACATACTGGGGGTACCTAAACCTGCTAATGCCACACTTCCAGGCAGTGGCACCAATTGCTACTTGGTGCTCATGGGGGTCTTCTCTAGAGCATCACATTTAGGGTCCGGGGGTGGTAAACCAAGGCAGGACACTACGTCACCTAATACTTCTTCCAGATATGTGGTTGATGTGTGGCAGAAATGCTGGTCTGTACTTAGTGTACAACAAGTTCTGGCAACTGTTTGATTCTCGCAGAACACTGTGCTGTCAGAGCAGCCGGCTTGACTTTAAAGGCATCAGGGTCATAATATACCACGTTCACAGGAGCCCTGAAATGGGAGAAGAAGAAGTGAACCTGAAATCAACCAGGGCTCTCCCCAAGTAGCAAACACTGGGGCATTATCCCATTAGACTTTTACCACTTTCATGGTACAGAAGAGGAAGTGGAGCTATGGGTCAAAGTGGTAGAGTGTTAGCCTTGAGCAAAAGAGCTCAGGAACAGTACCCAGTCCCTAAGTCAAGCCTCACAAAGGTGGGGGGGATGGTGGGTGTGAGGAAGGAAGAAAGGAAAGAAAGAAGAAGGAAAAAAAGAGAAAGAAAGATAGAGGGGCAAAGAAGTAATCTGCAGACATGTAGTCAGTGAGCAAGAGAAGGGCCTGGATAAATGATGAGAGTGAAAATCATCTTTGAATACCTGAGTATAGACTTTTTATAAAATCAGAATGTTTTAGGAAAATGCTACCTGACCTAAAGAGATTATTTAAATCTAGGTTGAAGAATACATTACTCCTGAAAAGTTCAAGTACTGGGAAAAAGTAGGAAATGAACTTGGATTTCATTATATAGCAAGTGGGCCTTTGGTGTGTTCTTCATATAAAGCAGATGAGCAGGACTACAGGGGAGGTTTTGTGGGCCATTAACTTTTCAGTGTAAGTTTTACCTCAGTTCATGAAAGCTGTTAAGCAAATGATAAAAGTTGTAGTTGTCTTTTTATTGGGGGATAAAGAGTATTTTCTAGAACTTCCTTCGGAGCTTTGTTCCATAGGTGTCATATTAAGGAGAAATTTCTCTTAAACCTAGATTGTTCCTTAAACCAGCCCTACCCTACCTTCATATCTTAGCCACATTAGTGAAAGCAGTAAGAGTTTGTTTATTATTCTATGTATGGCTTTCAGTATCAGATTATTCAGAAATGACAAACTATGTCATGCATATAATAGAGTTTTCTGACAAATGTGCTGTGCACCCATTTAAAATAATGCTAGCCATATCCTGGCACTCCTAATTTCACATCAACTTAAGCAGTGGAGTTTAATAGCATTGCTGCTTGCATTGTTAATTTCTTTCAATTCTCCCCCCTAGAGGTAACAAGAACAAAACTCCATAAAATCATTTCTCTCTAAAGAAAATTTCAGTATTTTTGCTAAGTGTAATGTAACTTTTTACCTATTTGGATCAGCTGCTTGAACCAATTTATAAAAAAATGAAAATAAAAGCTTTTGATGGGTGGTGGCGGCTCACATCTGTAATCCTAGCTACTCAGGAGGCTGAGATCTGAAGATCACCGTTCAAAGTTGGCCCAAAGCCAGCCCAGGCAGAAAAGTCTGTGAGATTCTTACCTCCGGTAAGCTACTCAGAAAAAGCTGGAAGTGACACTGTGGCTCAAGTGGTAGAGTGCTAGCCTTGAGCACCAGGAGGCTCAGGGACAGTACTCAGGCCCTGAGTTCAAGCCCCAGGACCAGCAAGAAAACAAATAAATCAATAAAATAAATAAGCATACCACTTAGCATGACTTGCTCGTAGGAGCTCTACCACTTCAATATCACTTTCAGCCTGGTTTTTTTTTTTTTTTTTTTTTGCTTGTTATTTTGGAGATGGAGTCTAGTAAACTTTCCTGCCCTCAAGCCTTAAACCAAGATTCTCCAGATCTCAACTTCTTGAGTAGTTGAGAACTGGGATAAAAGCATTTTTTTTTCTTTGTGCTAGTCCTAGGGCTTGAACTCAGGGTCTGGGCACTGTCCCTGAACCTTTTCACTCAAGGCTAGTTCTCTATTACTTGAGTCACAGCTCTACTTTTGGCTTTTTTTTTTGTTGATTAATTGGAAATAAGAGTTTTATGGGACTCTCCTGCCCTGGCTGGCTTTGAACCCAGATCCCCAGATCTCAGCCTTCTGTGTAGCTAGGATTATAGTGATGAGCCACCAGTGCCCGACTCTAAAAGCATTTTCTAAAGTTTTGGACATAATTTAAGCAGGGATCTGACCAAGCTCAAGATCCTGAATCCAAACCTTAGTACCTCCAAAGGAGGGGTGGGGAGATATCTGTGTATAATGAGGTATGTTTAAATTAACCATAATTCTATTTGAAAGAATTTAAAGCTGGCCACCAGTGGCTCATGCTATAATCCTAGCTACTCAGGAAGCTGAGATCTGAGGGTCACAGTTCAAAGCCTGGACGGGCTGGAAAGTCCCTGAGACTTTTATATCCAACTAACTCTAAAAAAAACACACAGAAGTGATGCTGTGGCTCAAGTGATAGAATGCTAGCCTTGAGCTGTAGAGCTCAGAGACAGCACCCAGGCCCTGAGATCAAGCCCCACAACCGACCAAAAACGAAAAAAAATGTAATGCTTAAGTATTATTTTTTTTTTTTTTTTTTTTTTTTTTATTTTTATTTTTTTTTTATTTTTTTTTTTTAATTTTTTTTTATTATCAATTGAACATAAATTTTTTTTTTTTACAAGGTGCTGTGCAAAGAGGGTGTAGTTACATAGTAGGGCATTGTGTACATTTCTTGTGATATCTTACAACCTGTTTTCCCATCCCTTGTCTAGGTCAGGTAGACCCATATGCAGTATACAATGTATCAAGCACATATACAGTGTTCACAGACTTGGTCTCTACTGTCTCTCCATCTCCCTTTGTTAACAGTCATATATCAGGGAGATCATGCCCCTTTGTTTTCTGTGTTCTAGGCTTGTCTCACTCAACATTATTTGTTCGAGTTCTGACCATTTCCCTGCAAATAACAATATTTCACCATTCCTAATCGCTATGTAGTATTCCATTGTGTATAAGTACCATATTTTTTGGATCCATTCATCTGTGGAGGGGCATCTGGGTTGTTTCCAAATTTTGGCTATTGTGAATTGTGCTGCGATAAACATGGAAGTACAAATGTCCTTTTGATATCTTGGGTTTTGCTGTTTAGGATAGATGCCTAGGAGTGGTATGGCTGGGTCATAGGGTAGGTCTATATTGAGCTTTTTGAGAAACCTCCATACTGTTCTCCAAAGTGGCTGTACTAATTTGCACTCCCACCAACAATGGAGAAGGGTTCCTCTTTCCCCACAGCCCCTCCAGCATTTGTTGTTTCCTGAGTTCAGAGTATAGGCCATTCTAACTGGGGTGAGGTGGTATCTCAGGGTTGTTTTTATTTGCATTTCCTTTACTAGCAGGGATGTTGAGCATTTCCTCATGTGTTTCTTTGCCATTTTTATATCTTCTCTTGTGAAGTCTCTCTTTAGCTCTTTTGCCCATTTCCTAATAGGTTTATTGGGCTTGGAGGGGCTTAGTTTTTTGAGTTCTCTGTAGATGACAGATATCAGGCCTTTGTCTGTTGCTGTGCTGGTAAATATCCTTTCCCATATCGTTGGCTGTCTTTCTATTTTGGTGGCTATGACCTTAGCTGTGCAGAAACTTTTTAATTTGTAGTAGTCCCATTTGTTGAGTCTTTCCCCTATTTGTTGTGCGCCTGGGACTCTATTCAGGAAGTTCCTTCCTGTGCCTATAAGTTCTAGTGTCTTTCCTACTCTGTCCTTCAGTAGTTTCAAGGATTCAGGTCTGATGTTGAGGTCCTTGATCCATTTTGAGTTGATCTTGGTGCATGGTGATAGGCTTGGGTCTACTTTGAGTTTTCTGCATATGGCTGCCCAGTTCTCCCAGCACCAGTAGTTGAAGAGGCTATGTTTATTCCATTGTATGTCTTTAGCTCCTTTGTCGAATATCAGTTGGCTGTAAGAGTGCGGTTTTATTTCTGGGTCTTCAATTCTAATCCACTGGTCTTCCGATCTGTTTTTATACCAATACCATGCTGTTTTTGTTATGATGGCCTTGTAGTAGAGCTTGAAGTCTGGTATGGTGATACCTCCTGCACTATGTTTTTTGCCTAGAATTGCTTTGGCTATTCTAGGTTTTTTGCTGTTCCATATGAATTTATGGATTGGTTTCTCTATTTCAGTGAAGAATGTGGCTGGGATTTTGATAGGTATTGCATTGAATTTGTATAACAATTTGGGCAGTATGGCCATTTTCACTATATTGATTCTGCCTACCCATGAGCATGGGAGGTCTTTCCATCTCCTTGTGTCTTCTTTGATTTCCCTTATTAGATTTTTGTAGTTTTCATTGAATAGGTCCGTCACGTCCTTGGTTAAGTTGATCCCTAGGTACTTTATTCTTTTTTTGGCTACTGTAAATGGAATCGTTTCCATAATTTCCTTTTCTGTTTGTCTATTGCTGGTGTACAGAAAAGCTGCTGACTTTTGTGGATTGATTTTGTATCCTGCTACTTTGCCAAATTGGTTTATTAGATGTAGGAGTTTGGGTACTGAGTTTTTTGGGTCCTTGAGATATAAGATCATGTCGTCTGCGAATAGGGATAACTTGATTTCTTCCTTGCCGACGTGGATCCCTTTGATGTCCTCCTCTTGCCTTATTGCTATGGCTAGGGATTCCAGTACTATGTTGAACAGAAGTGGGGAGAGTGGGCATCCTTGTCTTGTTCCTGTGTTTAGGGGGAATGATTTAAGTTTCTCTCCATTTAATATGATATTAGCAGTTGGTCTGTTGTATATGGCTTTTATTGTTTTGAGGAATGTTCCATCTATTCCTGTTCTCTCCAAAGCTTTTAATAGGTATGGATGTTGTATTTTGTCAAAGGCTTTTTGGGCATCGACTGAGATAACAATGTGATTCTTGATTTTAGTTCTGTTTATGTGGTGAATTACATTGATTGATTTACGGATGTTGAACCATCCTTGTGACTGAGGGATGAAGCCTACTTGGTCATGATGTATGATATTCTTGATCACTTTCTGGATCCTGTTAGCTAATATTTTATTGAAGAGCTTTGCATCTGTGTTCATTAGTGATATTGGTCTGTAGTTCTCTTTTTTTGTTGGATCTTTGCCTGGTTTGGGGATGAGTATGATATTAGCTTCGTAGAATGAGTTCGGGATTTTTCCCTCCGTTTCTATTTCGCGGAAGAGTTTGAGGAGTATTGGAATTAGCTCCTCACTAAAGGTTTTGTAGAATTCATTGGTGAATCCATCTGGGCCTGGGCTTTTCTTAGTAGGGAGGTTCTTGATTACCTCCTGTATCTCACCGTAAGTTATTGGTTTATTTAGTTGATTTATTTCTTCTTGGTTCAGTTTGGGCAGTTTGTACTTCTCTAAGAATTGATCCATTTCTGTAAAATTATTGTTTTTTGTTGAGTAGAGGTTTTGGAAATAGCTCCTTATGATTGTTTGAATATCGTGTATATTTGTTGTAATTTTTCCTGTGGAGTCCCTGATTTTACGAATATGAGTCTCTTCTCTTCTTTTTTTTGTGAGTCTTGCAAGGGGTCTGTCAATTTTGTTTATTTTCTCAAAGAACCAGCTTTTAGTCTTATTTATTTGTTGAATGGTCTTTCTATTTTCAATCAGATTTATCTCTTCTTTAATCTTTGTAATCTCTCCCCTCCTAGTCGTTTTAGATTCTGTCATTTCTTGTTTCTCCAGTTGTTTTAGTTTCATCGTGAGGGTATTCACCTGCTCTGCTTCCATTCTTTTAATGTGGGTACTGAGTGCAATGATCTTGCCCCTCAGTACTGCCTTAGCTGTGTCCCATAGGTTTCTTTGTGATGTGTTTTCTTTGTCATTGTGGCTTATGAATTCGTTGATTTCATCTTTAATTTGATCTGTGGCCCAAGTGTTGGATAGCAGCGTGGGGTTTAGCCTCCAAGAGTGTGTATAGGCTCTGTGGTATCCTTTGTTGTTGAGGGTTACCTTTAATCCACTGTGATCAGATATAATACATGGGATGATGTCAATTCTTTTGTATTTGCTGAGGTTCTTTGTGTGGGCTATGACGTGGTCTATTTTGGAATATGATCCATGGGCTGCTGAAAAGAAGGTGTATTGGGTCTCTGTAGGGTGGAAGGTTCTATATAGGTCTGTTAGATCCATTTGGGCAATGGTGTTATTTAGGTCCTCAGCTCCCTTACTAATCCTCTGGGTGTTGGATCTGTCTCTTGGAGAGAGAGGAGTATTAAAGTCACCCACTATGATTGTGTTTGCATCTATCTTGCTCTGTAATTCTGTGAGAATTTGCTTGACATATGTCGGGCCTCTTTTGTTCGGTGAGTATACATTTATCACCGTGATGTCTTGATTCTGGATTTTTCCTTGTATCAATATGTAGTGTCCTTCTTTGTCTTTTTGAGTGGACTTTAAAGAGAAATCCAGCTTGTCTGAGATCAGGATGGCTACACCTGCCGTTTTGGTGGGTGCATTTGCTTGGTAGATCTTGCTCCATCCTTTCATTCGAAGCCTGTTTTTGTCCCTTGCTGTAAGGTGGGTCTCTTGTAGACAACAGATGTCAACTTTTTGCTTGCGGATCCATTCTGCCAGTCTGCTCCTCTTGATCGGGGAGTTTAAGCCATTTATATTTAAAGAGATCAAGGATAAGGGTGTTTTTTCTCCTTCCATTTTCTTGTTGGGCTGTTTTTTCCTGTTGTTTTTTTTTTTTCTTCTTGTCTTTAGTGAGCTTGTGTTTCTGCTGGACTTTGGCTATTGAAGTTTCTTTCTGAATCTGTCTGTGTGTCTTTTACGATCTCTGTTGGGTGGGCTTCCCCTCTTAATATTCGCTGTAGGGCTGGTTTTTTATTCACATACTCCTTTAGCTCCTCTTTGGTGTGGAAAGATCTGGTTCTCCCTTCGAATGTGAACTCCAGTTTCGCTGGATATTTGATCCGAGGTTGTAAATTGTTATTCTGAAGTACTTGGATGGTGTTCTTCCACTCACTTCGAGCTTGGTAAGTTTGTGTGGATAAGTCGGATGTTATTCGAATCCTCTTCCCATTGAAAAAAGTTTCCTTCTTCGCTTTGGCTGAATTCAGAATTTGCTCTTTAATCTTGAGGTCTGTAGTCTTGAATATTATGTGCCTTGGGGTGGTTTTCCTGGGGTCTGGCCTGCCAGGTGTCCTATAGGCTTCGGTTACCTGGATGGGGTCCCCTGTGAGATTGGGGAAGTTTTCTGCAATAACTTTATTGAGAACATGATTAAGCCCTCTGCTCTGATATTCGGCTCCTTCTTCTATTCCAATTATACGCAGATTATATCTCTTGTCTTTGTCCATTAGTTCCTGGAGTAATCTTCCCTGAAGCTTCACCTTTTCTTGGAGTGTGGTCATTTTCTGGTTGTTGTCAGCTGCTTCATCGTCCAGGCGAGAGATTCTGGATTCCATATGGTCCACTCTTTGTGTTATGGTTTCAATTGCGGAGTTTATGGATGTCAGAGAGCTATTCATGGTTGTCATATCAGCTCTGATCGTGGAAATTTCTTCCTTTAAAGAGTTGTATTTTAAATCTATTTTTTCATGCATTTCAATTCTCAGGGTGTGGAGATTTTCTTTAAAGGCGGCTTGCATTGTATCCATTTTTGCTTCCATTTCTTTAAACGAGGCTTGCATTGTATCCAGTTTTGCTTCCATTTCTTTCTTGGCTTCCTGGGTGTCCTTCCAGATTTCCGCTCTAAACTCCTGGAATTGTTTTCTGATTTCATTTCTGACGGTTTCGATCATTCCTGTTAACATGTCCTCATTTGCTTTTTTATTCTCCATCTCCTCTCCAGTCGTGCTGCTTTTTGGAGCTGGCGAGTTGGCTTGTCCTTTGATGAACTGAGTTATGTTTCTTTGTGATTTGCGCATCTGGAAGTCTGTGTAGATCTTCCCTCCCTTCTGTGTAGGCGTGTCTGCGTCAGCAGGTGCTGTCGCTGTGGCCCCGCCCACCAGTGCAGGGCACGCCTATCAGAGCGGGCGCTTTCGCCGGGGCCCCGCCCTCCTGTGCACTGTGAGTCCCCTACAACAGGCACTTAAGTGGGGTCTGCCTCCCAGAGCGAGCCCTGGGTTGTTGGGTTGTGCTTGCGCCCTCCCGCGAGTCCGTTGGGGGGGGGAAGCAGTATGTGTGGGGCCCAGTGGGATCGACTGTCCGGGTGTGGCTTGGCACCCTCAGACCTCGCCTCCGCTGCGAGGAGGGGGAACGAGATCAGGCTCAGGTGACCCTGCTGGGCTGGTATTGCCCACCAGCGCCTGTGATTTTAGTTGTAAGAGTCCGCAAGGTCTAGGCGCCTCGGGTGGGGCTTGCCCTGCCGGCCGTCCCTGGCCCCTGTTGGGAAGGGGACGGGGCCGGTTCTGCCAGTTCAGGAACCTTTGGGGGCTTGGGGCTGTTCCGCCCTTCCCCTGCTAGACTGGCTTCCCAGTGCCTGCTGGGAGCTTCCCGCCTGATTTGGGGAATCTTTGTTCCCACGGGAGTGGGGAGGGGGAGGGAGGGAGATATATCGTCTTTGTCGGGCTTGGGTCTCCCGTTGGGGGAAGGGATTATGGGGGACTCACTTTTGCTGCTTTGTGTGTGTGTCCCGCACCGCCGTTGGCCCTTCAGGGGTTGGCGAAGTGTCGTGGTGGCTCCCCCGTTCCCTCTTTCTGCCGCGCTGGGTTCCCTTGTCCGAATCCGGTGTGGACCCGAACTTCTCGTCGCTGCTGGGTGTGTCTTGGTCCGCACCCTGCTTTGTGTCCGTGGGGTCTCCCGCTATATGGATTCTGCGCTCCTGGCAGCCTGTCTGCCGATCGCCGGGTTTCCCTTTCCCAGCCTGACCCTGTTTGGGCCAGGGCCGGCTGGTGGGGGGAGGGTGCCCCGGTGAATCTCCGGCTCCGTGTAGGTTTTCGGTTCTTCTTTTTTGCTCCTTTTTGTTTTCCTGCGTTTCTCCACTGCTTCTGGATGCTGGTTTTGCTGGGTTCTTGGTGGAGTGTTGGGTGTTGGAGTTCCCAGCTCGCTATTCAGTTGGTGCGAGTCGGGGTGCCTCCCTATTGTCTCGGCGCCATCTTTCTCCCATGCTTAAGTATTATTAAATTTCAGTTTCCAATACATTTAAGAGACTTTTATACAGTTTAACAGTTTAGTAGTTTGTTGTAGTGATAAAACCCAAGAATTTGATTCAGCACTGATTGATAGAATGTGGTGACTTAGAAAGTAATTATAAGCAATTCATTCTTTGAGCAGGACTACTGGTAAATTAAACATATATAAAGTCTAAAACCAAGATTAGCTATTAGAGTGGTTACAATAATGCCATTTGAAAGATGTTTTATTCTTTGCAAGGAAGCATTCCTAAAATTTTATTTATTTATTGATTGATTGATTGCCAATCCTGGAGCGTGAACTCAGGGCCTGAGCACTGACTCTGGCTTCTTTTTGCTCATGGCTAGCACTCTACCTTTTGAACCACAGTGCTACTTCTGGCTTTTTCTGTTTATGTGATACTGAAGAATCAAACCCAGGGCTTCATGCATGCTAGGCAAGAACTCTACCACTAAGCCACATTTTGGCCCCATTTCTAACATTTTGTCTTATTTTATTTATTTTTTTAGTTCTCATTTGATTTTAATATTGAGTTATGTGGAAAAATACTGTTGCAAAATTAAAAGCATATTCTTATAGTATACAGAGGTACAGAGAGAGAAAGAAATAGAGGACTGGGAATGTGGCTCCGTGGAAGACTGCTTGCCTAGCATGCATGAAGCCTGGGTTCAATTCCTCAGTACCATATAAATAGAACAAAGCAGAAGTGGTGTGGTGGCTCAACAGGTAGAGTGCTAGTCTTGAGCAAAAGAAGCTTAGGGGACAGTGCCCAAGGCCTGAGTTCAAGCCCCAGAATTGGACAAAGAAAGAAAGAAAGGGAAGGAAAAAGGAGAAAGGAAAGGAAGAAATAAATAGATATTATGTAAAAATACTTAAAATGAAAACAACAGGTAAATCATTATAAAAATATAATACTCCCATAGTTTATGTGAATTAAAATCATTACTACACTGAGATACAGTGATAGTGGGCGTGAAACCACAGGAAAGGAATGCAAGAGAAAAAAATGGGGTACAGTTTCACATAGCATGTTGAAAATAATTATAACAATGATATAACACTTGTTTCCATAACGTGGAGTTTATTTCACTTAGCATCATCTTAAGTGTTCATAAGGCCATAGCTGTACCCTGGATACTGTATATATGTGTGTTAGAACTAGGAAGGGAAAGGGAATACCAAAATTGAGAGACAAAGGATAAAAAGACAAATGATTCCAAAAGCAATACTTACAAAACCATTTGGTGTAAACCAGCTGAACAACTCATGGGGGGAGAGGGAAAGGGGAGGGGGAGGTGGGAGGAAAATGGGGGAGGAGGTAACAGGTTTAATAAGAAATGTACTCACTGCCTTACATATGAAACTGTAACTCCTCTGTAATTCATTTCTAACAGTTTAAAGGAGATAACTTATGAGCATTACGATGCATTCTAAATTACCAGTAAGATTGACCTGGGGCCCATGGGGCACTGGGTTAGATGGTGGACATGGATGGCACTGGATAATACTGCCTGTATTTCTAGCAGACTCATGTGGTACAGATCTTCACAGGTTCCTTGGCTTGGATGAGATAGGGGTTCTTGTTTTTGGTTATGGTCATTGCAGTTCTACTCACATACATATGAAATTAATTCAACTCCTCATAATGTCAGCCCCCCCCACCCCCTTGCTGAGCGCTAAACCAATGTTGATCTGTGCTGTGCCCTAGACTAATTGGAACCCTAATGGCCTGTGAGCTCTCCTGAGAAAAAAAAAACTCTTATAAATGAAGAGCTGGCTTCCCTGGAGGGCAATACATTGAAGAATTCCATCAGATGAGTCTCTCAGCTGCATCCAGGTCTGACCTGCACATGCGATCTGGGCTATTGATGGAACAAAGTTGGCACTGAAATGATGTTTGCCAGCAGCAGTACTTTGTCAGTGATGAGACATAGAGTGCACATCAAGGAGGGTGAACATACAGAGGCCGGTTTGTAGACACACAGGGCTGCCCTTGACGATTGGGGCTGTTAGAATAAGAGTTAATTAAGACTGAGCCAGGTGCTGGTGGCTCACATCTGCAACCCTAGCTACTTAGGAGACTGAGACCTGAGGATCATGGTTCAAAGCCAGCCTGGGCAGGAAAGTCATGAGACTATCCACTAAACTACCAGAAAAACTGGAAGTGGAATTGTGGCCAGAGTGCTGCTAACCTAGAGTGAAAAAGCTCAGGGACAGTGCCTAGGTCCTGACTTCACGTCCCAGAACTGGCACACAAAACGAAAAGATCAAGACTGAAGAGCTAATAACAGAGCTGGGAATGTGGCTTAGTGGTAGAGTGCTTGCCTAGCATGCATGAAGCCCTGGATTTGATTCCTCAGCACCACGTATAGAAAAGGCCAGAAGTGGTGCTGTGGCTCAAGTGGCAGAGTGCTAGCCTTGAGCAAAAAGAAGCCAGGGACAGTGCTCAGGCCCGAGTCCAAGCTCCAGGACTCGGGGGTCAGGGGAGAATGAGCTAATAACAGGGAATGGGTTTTAAAAATATACTTCCTTGCCAGGTGCCAATGGCTCATGCCTGTAATCCTAGCTACTTAGAAGGTTGATGTGAGGATTGCAGTTCAAAGCCAGCCCTTCAAAGCCAGTCCAGGCAGAAAAACAGCCAAAGAGCTCAAGGACAGCACCCAGGCCCAGAGTTCAAGCCCCACAACTGACCATAAAATAATAAAAAAACAAAGTATATTGCCTTTCAGATTAGAAAATGGAAATGGGCACTGGTGACTCACAACTATAATCCTAATTACTCTGGAGATTGAGATCCAGAGAATCATGGTTTGAAGCCAACCAGGGAAAATAAATTCTGTCAAACTCCATTTCTAAAACAACTAGCAAAAGTAAGGGCTGAGGGCTGGGATGTAGCTCAGTGGCAAAGCACTTGTCTAGCAAGTGCAGTGTCCTGGGTTCAATTCCCTGGAGTACCAAAAAAGAAAAGACAAAAAAAAAAAATAAGGGCTGACGGTATAGATCAAGTGAAAGCACCAGGCAAACAAGCAATCAAGCAAGAGATTAGAAAAATAAAAAAAATAGTGTATATATATATATATATATATATATATGTTTTTTGTTTTTGTTTTTTGGGCCAGTCCTGGGGCTGGGTGCTGACCCTGAGCTCCTTTTGCCTAAAGCTAGAGCTCTACCATTTGAGGCACAACTCCACTTCAGCTTTTTCTGTGATTGATTAGACACAAGAGTCTCATGAACTTTCCTGCCAGGGCTGGCTTTGAACCTCCATCCTCCTATCTCAGCCTCCTCAGTAGCTAGAATTAGAGTTGTGAGCCTCCAGTGCTGGGCACAAGTCCTCTTTATAAGGGAAACATTAAAGTACAATTCTGAAATGAAGCTTTACTGTATTTTAAATTAATGTATTTTTATAGTTTTCTGGATAGGTGAATTCTTCCTGAAAAATCTAGTGTCTAAAAGAAAGACAAAAGCCCTGTAAAACAAGGTAAAGCCTTCAAGATCACAGAATTAAAAAAAAAATTGCCTCCAGTTGGTACCACAGGTGGTACCAGAAAGCATAGACTGCAGTGGATGTACACCAGCTTTTTTTGTTTTAAGAAAAAAGCCAGTAAGCTGTACATTTTAAATGATAGTAATTCATGTGACTTTTAGCATGCCTTCTGTGTCCTAATAAATAATTGCTTGCTATGATGTAATCAGTTTGCTCTTAACATTATAGTTGAAAACTACATTAGCCAGGTATGGCAGTGCATGCCTGTAATCCTGGCACTTGGGAGGTGTCTGAGGCAGGAGGATCTCAAGTTCTAGGCCTAGTCTGAAAAAAAAAAAAAAAGAATAGGAAGTGGAGAAAGGGGAGAAGAGGGGGAGGGCCAGGAGGAGAGGGGGGTGGGGAGCCCAGTTATGTGAAAGACCATAGGTAGGAGGATTACCTCTGACAGGTAGCCCAGAACAAAAGCTGTGATACCCTTTCTGAAAAATAACAACAACAAAAAGAACAAAACAGGGCTGGGGACATTGCTCAAGTGGTAGAGTTCCCAACTAGCAAGTTCAAGACCCTGAGTTCAAACCCCAGTACTGTAAAAATAAATAAAAAGTAAAATAACTTGAAGATTGTTATCATCATTGTTACCTATGTGTCACTGTTATACTTCATGTGTGAAAAATGGAAAAATAGTATCTCATTTATATCACTGTGATAAATAGTCCATATATCTTGGTGAGCTTGTTTGTGAGTAGAATATATCCATTACATAGGAATCTAGAACCACTGCAATTATTTAACAAGGCTTAAGAGTTTGAGTGCTGGGCTGGGAATATGGCCTAGTGGCAAAAGAGTTTGGTCACATACATGAAGCCCTGGCTTTGATTCCTCAGTTCCACATATATAGAAAAGGCCAAAAGTGGTGCTGTGGCTCAAGTGTCAGCGTGCTAGCCTTGAGCAAGAAGCCAGGGACTGAGTCCAAGCCCCAGGACTGGCCAAAAAAAAAAAAAAAAAGAGTTTGAGTGCTTCTCGAATGCTTCTTTGCCTTGCTATGACTACTGCAGACCCTGCCAAATAGTTCCATGTTATTTTTCTGGTGTCTGAAACCAAGCCATGATGGCAGAGGGTCAGAAATTTAGCCTGTGGTCGTAACCCTTCCTTGTTAGTAGCCTGCTAGGTTGACATGCTCTATCCCTCTCATTTCTTTTGTTCCTCACACAACTCCGATGAGCAGGGGTTGTATTATAGTAATGGACTGAGGAAATTTATTTCCACAATGCAAACACTCCACTCTTTTTTTTTCCTGTCCCCAAGACCAGAACTGAACTCAGAGTCTCACACTTGCTCATTGGCTGGCGCTCTTACCACCTGAGCCATGACTCCAACCCAAGTCATTCCGTGACTGAGTCTTGTCCTCTCTTTCCTATCTCACAAATGAAATGGCTCTATCATGAATATGTAATGTGCATAGTTAATTTTGCTCAAAAAACTTAAATAAATGAACAAGTATTGATTATAAAAGTAATGCATATATTTAGAAATGGTTATATTTTGGTTTAACCCAGCAAAGATTTATATCATTTTTTATAAATCTAAATAAATATTACTGCACGTTTAGTCCCATTAACTTTATATTTAAACAGAGCAAGGACCAAGACCTTAAAAATTATTCCTCAGGGAAAATAAATGGACTTGTTCTCAGGCTGACTTTGTGACAGAAGTGGATTTGCCCTAACAATGCCAGTCCTGTGCAGTGTGGCCGAGGCTTCGTGATACTTGCCAAACGAAATGTTCAGAGCCCCCATGTAAAATAACTCATGTGATACTTTATTTTTACAAGTGAATGTGCTAGTTTCCGATTTAAAACTATTCTCTATGCAAAAATAGTAAAGGATAAATACAGCTAATTTGACATACAAATATGAAGTTGAAAGTTATAAATCAGTCTATTAGCCTTTGTGAGTCCTTTATTGTTTTGTTTTTTGACCAGGTTTAGCTATGTATGTCAAGTGGGCCTCAAACTCCAAGTCTTCCCACCCAGCACCTGCATGCTAGCATTACAGGTGTGTGCCACCATGTGAATTATTTTTTTTTCATAGTATTGAGAAAAATGGCAGATGAAGCTAAATAATAGTAAATAGTTAAAAAAAATCTTTAGCCATGTACAGTGACTCATGCCTATAGTCCTAACTGCTAGGGATACAGATATTGGGGGGATTAAGGTTCAAGGCCAGCCAGGGCAAAAGGCTAGCCCAACCCCCACCTCAACAGGTGGGCACAGTAGTTCACGCTTGTCATCTCAGGCATGTGGAAGGAATAAGAAGGCTCATAGTCTCAGCTGAGCCCTGAGCAACAATTAGAACAACAATTACAACAAGAAAGACTCATCTGAAAACCTAAAAGTAAAAAGGGCCAGAGGGCATAGTTCAAGTGGTAGAGCACCTGCCTACCACGTGTGCAGTCCTGCTTGACTTCATACCGAGGCAGTACCACTCAATCTTACAATCTCAGCATATTTTGCCAAGCACAGATGCAAAGCAAATTCTCCTTATTAAGCCCACTCTCAGTTCAAAGTCTTAGGAGTAAGAACTCATCTTGCGGTCTTATGAACAAAAAGTGAGGCTAACTGGATAAATACACTGTACACCCACTGGCCTGGTTCTGCTTGGATTCTAAGGCCTGTAGGTGGCTTGACATTTTGTTTGGTATGAAAATACCCTCTATCCACATAGAATCTTATCCACATAACTAGAAGATGAGTGGACTCTCACTGAGTTTGTCCACAAGAAATGCTCTTCTCTAAGAGGAAAACAGGGCCACTCATAATATTGTCTTCTGCTACCATCTAAGAAGCAGATTTGATTTATAGGTCTCCTATAAAAGAAACACAGTTAGTAGTTGACTTTTAACCACGACTTCCTGGGGCCAGTGGAGAACAAAAGGCCTTCTCAGAGCTCAAGGAAAACACAGTTCAAGGGTACCCTTCATGTCATCCATAGTGATCTAGGCCAGTGCAGGTATCAACAGATTCACTACTGTCTCATGCGAGTTAAGACACAAAGTGAGTCTCAAGAGGACCAAAACATGAGTCAGATTCAGATCCAAGAGTAAGACATTCATATGGAGATGTGCCCATGTTATCATTGTGACCCTGAGCTGTGAGTTTTAGGACAAGATTCCTATACAGTCACCACATCAATGATATCCCTGGCCTAGCACCTGAAAATTGAGGAAGGGATTCTTTCAGGAGAAATTTCTAAGAGTTGTATTCTAAAACATCCTCCTCTCAACTTTGAGAAGAATATACAAGCATCCAGTACTCCATCCATGTGGCACTGTGAGAAAGTAGCTGCAAGATTATTAGGCATCAGTGGGAGCCTAGCTCAAATAAGATCAAAATGGCTCTCAATTATGGTAATGGAAGCAGACATTTCTTCTCCTCTCACAGTAGGGAGTGTTGTCTACTAGGAATAGTCAACAATGCACAAGACTGACACGCCTCTCCTCCTGCTCCATTACTTCCTGATCATGAATCAGTACTTACAACTTAGATGGCAACATCAACAAGTTTCAAACATCCTGAAGCCTTTGTAGGATGCACGAGTGCACATGTAATACCACCTAGATTTCTAAGGCTGCATGCCAAAGGCAGACAAGAGGCAATTACTACCTTAGGGGCTGAAGCATCCCAGAGCTGAGGGACTCAGCTATTGTACCTATTCCTGCCGAGTTCTGCTCAACACCCTGGCCTCTGCTGAGCAATGCTACTTCCTATAATTCAAACATATGAGAATTTAACAGGAAGTGTGACTGTGTTTATTTCCCACTGGAGAGTGGCCATAGTCCAACATCTTGCAAACAACTTGGGGAACCTACTCCACTGTACTCAACCTGTACCTACATGTCAGCTTCCATGGTGCCACCCTATGGTTCTGCCAAATGTACCTTGCTCTGCTTAGTTGGCATTTCCTCCAAAAATAAGCAGGCCAACAGGGGAAAGGACCTTAAAGTATGAAGTCAGAGTCTATTCTTCAGTGGTCCCAAGAACCCATAATTGCACACAAGTTGCCTTCAATAGCTAAGTGTGGGAAAACTTGCTCCCTCTTGAATTATTAAGGTATTCCTAAGTCCTTACCTTAGAATCCTTCAAGCCATCTTTGCAATCTGTACACACTTGGTAGTGTCCTGAAATTCTGTAACAGGTTTTCACTCAATACATTGTCCCAAAAAGATCATAGGCAAAATGGACGAAGGCCGCCAGACTCTGAGGTCAGATGAGCCACATTGTTAGGTAGCAATAGTCTTCTGCAGTGAGAAGATCCATACAAACTCCTAAGTGCCATACAGCAAAAACAGTATCCTAGGGCTGCCAGTAGCCATGTCCCCCACCATAAAGAAAATGAAAAGAAAATGTCAAACAAGTCCAGGAAGTTTTCCCAATTTATCCCTAGTCAAAAAAGTCTGGGGGAAAATGGGTTATGATATCCACCCACATTCTCTGGCTTCTTGCCTCTAATTTTCTGAGTATAAAAAGGAGGCCCATGGGGCTAGGAATATGGCCTAGTGGTAGAGGTGTGCGCCTTGTATACATGAAGCCCTGGGTTCCATTCCTCAGCAGCATATGTATACAAAAAGCGGAAGTGGCGCTGTGGCTCAAGTGGTAGAGTGCTAGACTTGAGCAAAAAGAAGCCAGGGACAGTGCTCAGGCCCTGAGGTCAATCCCCAGGACTGGAAAAAAACAAAAAACAAAAAAAGGAGGCCCAAAAAACCTGGTACAAATCAGAGGAACAGTGGTGTTCATAACACATGAGCAGGTTGATTTTTCAGGCTTGATGGATTTAGGGGTGATTCTGTTTCAATGATGTCAGCAGTCTCCCAAACCACCCAGGTATTTCCTGGATCAAGTGAATATCTAGATACTGTGTTTCTCCATAACAGTTCTGTGAATAACTACTCTGCTTTCCAGCTTGAACTATCCCATTCCCAAGGTATGTGTACATCTCCTTCTGGCACTCGTGGCCGCAAGGATTTCTGGCGTGATGGGGTTCCTGGATCCAAGAGGTCACTCGTCCTGCTCTGAGAGAAAGAATCCACAGCTGATTTCATCCACATCTCCCCCTCCCCCTCCTCCAGTTCAAGACCATCCTTGGTAGCCTTCCGCGGGCCATCTTCCTCAGGGACCTGGCCCAGAAGCACTGGCACAAGCGCTGGGTGGCGGCCCAGGAGAGCCGTGTCCAGCTCCTTGGCCAAGCTGCCCAGTAGCGGGTGCTTCTTAAAACCCTTCAGAGTCCTTCTGACACCTGCGGCAGCAAGGATGTCTGGCGTGATTCTTTACTCAGAGCAGGGCGAGTGACCCATTGGATCCAGGAAAGCCGGTGAGTGGTCCAGGCATCTCTGTAGATGGGGTGTGGGGTAGTGACCCCACTCAGGTGGATGAGTGGGTGTGGAAAGCTGTGGGGCAGCTCCAGGGTCCCCTGGCCTCCAGCACCGACGGGACGAGCTCTGCAAATCCTTGACGCTGCTCTCAGTCTTGCCCATCACGCCAGAAATCCTTGGGCCACGGGTGTCAGAAGGAGAGTGAAGGTTTTGAGAAAGCACCCGCTGGTGGGCTGCTTCGCCAAGGAGCTGTGCAAGCGCTGGCGACCTTGGCTCTCCTGGGCTGCAACCCAGCGCTTGTGCCAGGGCTTCTGGGGCCGGTCCCGGAGCAGGATGGCTCTTGGACACTCAGAGTGGGGGTGGGAGCCGAAGGAGATGTCCAGAGAGTCACGTGTGGCTTGGGAGTCCCAGGGGAAAGTTTCAGTCCCTGGGAGGGGAGGCCAGAGCCCTGGGCCAGATGGCGCTTGGCTCTGGGAGCTGTGTGAGCTCCAGAATGCTCCGGAGGGGTCGCCAGGCTCCAGCGTCCTCGGGGGACCCTAGGCTGGGTGTGGTCAAGGGAGACCAGGCAAGGAAGCTGGTGCCGGCCCAAGCCTTGGATCCAGCCAGTGCTGCGAATCCACACAGGAAGAAGGGGTGCAAATGTTGCTGCCTGCTGCCGAAGCCCGCAATTTCCCGGGGCAGCCCGGCCTGCAATGGAGGTCCTTCTTCCAGCCACCCGCGGGCCTGGATCCTCTGGGCCCCTGGAGGAGGGAGAAGGAGAATGGGAAGAGGACCGGGAAGGGGAAGAGGAAGGGAACGGAGAAGGGGGCCGCCTTCCCTTTGGTCAGAGTGACCCTGCAGATGCTGGGGTACTCTGGAAGCACGCAGGGCTCCCTCCCTCCCTCCAGTCCCCATGAGGTCTGGGCGCTTCTGCAACACAGTGCTCCAGGCGGCCCCACGAGGCCCCGCATTCTCTTCGACCCCTGTCCGCCAGCTCAGCACCACCATCACCGTTCAGGGAACCATGGGTGCAGCAGCAGCACCTTGGAACCTGGAGGCAATTCCAGGAGGAAACCCCGGCAGAGGGTGAGTCCTGGCGGGAGCTTTTCCTGCGGCTTCACGGAGTCCCGGAGCAGCATCTGCAGGCAGTGAGCGCCAGGATCCCGGCTGCCCAGGCGCAGAGGAGCCAAGGCCGCCAGGCGCAGGTGCTCAAACACCCACGTCCAGAAAAGCCTCCTCGTCCCGGGTGGAAACCCCGAAACCCCGAGTCAGCAGCGCAGGGCCCCGGGAGGCCAGCGGCAGCCGGCCTGGCGCCCCAACCAGGAGTGGTCAGCGAGGAGCAGGGGGTATAGGAGGAGGAAGGAGTGCTGCTATGGCTGCGGGTGCGGGTGCGGGTGGGGCTCCTGCTGGTGCTGCTACTGCTGGTGTTGGTGCTGTCGCTGGCGGTGGTGGCTGAAGGTTCCATCCCCAAAGCCAGACAACAGCCTGTGCCCCTTCCAGCACCACAAGGGCTGCCCTCAGGCCGGTGGTCAACACCTGAAAGGCCCCCCGCTAAGAGAACTGCTGGGCTCATGGCCAAGACCATTCGTGATTACACCAATTGCAAGACTAGGTAGGTTCCCCTGGCGATGACCTCGGGAGGCCTGCAGCACCAGTGGGCTGTGTAAGGGACACTGCCCGAAGGCTTTCCCTTGCCTCCCCCGGCCACCGACTCACAAGGAGTCCCCTCTAACCTTCCCCATGGGAGCCTGTCACCTCATGGATATTCCTCCCTCCTTAACTCCACCCCTTGTGCCACTCCAAGCAAGGTGTCCTAAGGAACACATATCCAACTTGGATCGGGTTTATAATGCCTTAATAAGTACACCACTCTGAATGAGGAGGGCACAGCGGTGTGGGGCATCAAAGTCTATCCACACATGGACCCAAATAGTGCACAAATTGTGTGTACATATAGATGTATGCATGTAATATAAACAAATATGTATAACTATAATATATAAAAGCACCCATACATATATATATATATATATATATATATATATATATATATATATATAATTTCTTTATCTTCCTAAGACACAGGGCCACTGCCCTCAGTTGAATTGTACAGAGGAGGTCAGTGATTCCCTGAACAAGTATCCATTGCATGAAGTGCCAACACACCTCAGATGATGAAGAACATTGAGGAACTCTCTCACATCTACCCAGCCAGCATTCTATCACACCAGAAGGAACCAGGCTGCATCAGAACACACCCTAACCAAGAGGGGGAATGAGGTGGAGATCAGTGTTGATGGTTCACACCTCTGGGCTCAGCCTGCAGGAGGCAGAGACACCTGTTCCAAAGCTCAAGGCCAATCTGATCTTCCCCAGGAGACCCTGGCACAAGCAATTCTTCACTGGTACTATTTAATATCTAGACCATCCACCTGGGATCAAGGAAACACAGCCAAGTATCCTCTCCACAGCAACCTTTGTGAGAGCCCAGTTTCCACTCAACTTTAAGCCTCTTTCCTACCCATCTCCTCTCACTCTTTTTGTAAGTTTTCAAGATTAGGTAGCTTAGTAATTTACACACCCACTGCTTCCTATTTCCTTCAGCTGGATTCTCTTAGTAATTTAGTGTGTTACTAGGCTGATACTTTCACAACGAGCAGATATTTCTGTTAATATCCTTATGTCTTTATTAGCTCTTTGAAAATTAATTAACTCATAGGCTCCTAAGAAGTCTTCTCTCTGAAATGCCAACAGTATTATACTATCTTCCTTTAGGCTCATACTCATCTGTGACTTCTTGTTACCCTTGCGTTTTAGTTTTCATCATTTTTCATCACCCTGGATTTAATTTCACTCTCAGAATACAAGGTGATATCACTGAGAAATGTCAAATATTCTCTTTTTTTTTGTTGGCCAGTCCTGGGGCTTGGACTCAGGGCCTGAGCACTGTCCCTGGCTTCTTTTTTTGCTCAAGGCTAGCACTCTGACACTTGAGCCACAGTGCCACTTCTGGCCATTTTCTGTATATGTGGTGCTGGGGAATCGAACCCAGGGCCTCATGTATATGAGGCAGGCACTCTTGCCACTAGGCCATATCCCCAGCCCCCAAATATTCTCTTAATTATATTCTGAACAAGGTTGTCTAGCTTTAGGAAAAGAAAACCAGACATTTCCTTGAATTTTAATTTTCACGTTCATCATAAAGTCAATAAATGCTACACCTGATATATGATCCAACTACACCTCTGTGATTGTATACTTGAATTGACCACTTGTTGCATATAACATATCTGTTGTCCCATCTGAATGGCGTATCATCCACTGCAGTCCAGTTCTGGTTCAGTGTACATTCACATCTGTTGTGAGTAGATCAAAGAATGCTGATATTTATACTGAAGTAGACCCTCATGAGATACTAGTTCACTTTTCCTTCTGTTTTGTGTGTCCATGTTTTTCAAAATTCATAGAAGGATACATTAGAGGAACTAATTTTATTCTATATTTAAAACTTTTTGATTATTAAAATCTATAATAATGAATTGACATCATTTTTAGTATAATGAATTGAACTGGCCATCATTCTGTTTTTTAAGTAATCCAGACTTAGATACAACCAACCATATTTTGTCTCTTTGGGAAATCAAGATTGTTTTCTTTAAAGGAAGATATAATGCTTGGTGGCAGTGTATCAAGCCTATAATCGTAGCTACCAAAGAGGCGAAATTCTGTGAATCCTGTTTTAAAGCCAGCTTGGGCAGGAAAACCCATGACTCATCTCAAATTAACCTTCTAAACGCTGCAAGTGGAGCCATGGCTTAAGTTGTAGAGCATTAACCTTGAGCAATATGAGCCTAGAGACAGTGGCCTTTCCCTGATTTCCAGCTCTAGGACTGGAAGAATGAAAAAAAAGGAGGAAAGGAGGGGGGGAAGGGAAGGAGGAAGAGGAGGAGGAGGAGGAGGAGGAGGAGGAGGAGGAGGGGAGGAGGAAAGGGAGGAAGAGGAGAAGGAGAAAGAGGAGGAGGAAGAGGAGAAAGGAGAAGAAGGGGAGAGGGGAAGAAGGAGGAGAAAAAGAAGAAACATTAAAAAAAAAAAAAAAAGGGCTGGGAATATGGCCTAGTGGCAAGAGTGCTTGCCTCATGTACATGAAACCCTGGGTTTGATTCCCCAGCACAATGTATATAGAAAACGGCCAGAAGTGGCACTATGGCTCAAGTGGCAGAGTGCTAGACTTGAGCAAAAAAGAAGCCAGGGACAGTGCTTAGGCCCTGAGTCCAAGGCCCAGGACTGGCCAGAAAACAAAAAAAAAGAACACACATAAAAGTAGATGATAGGCTGGGAATGTGGCTTAGTGGTACAATGTTTGCCTAGCATGCACGAAGTCCTGGGTTCAATTCCTCAGCACCACATACACAGAAAAAATTGGAAGTGGTGCTCTGGCTCAAGAGGTAGAATGCTAGCTTTGAGCAAAAAGATGCCAGGGACAGCCCTCAAGCCCTGGGCCCAAGCCCCAGGACTGGAAAAAAAAAATAGTAGATGATAAACTACTTGGGAATTGGAAATAGTAACTCAGGTTGGCCACAGGGGGACCAGGTTGGGCTATGAGCAGACTACACCATGTACATTTATGAAAAATGTCATAATAAAACCCATTATTTGATTAATATTTGCTAATTAATAAAAATGACTTTCAAGACATGCAAGAAAGTGAAGAAAAACACAACAGCAACAATGTGATAATTTCTGTATAAACAAATACAGGAATCATGTCATGAGGTTTGAAATCATGGTGTCAAATGATCAGCCCTGGGCCTGAGTTACCTAGTAAAATCCTGTGTTAACCAGCAATCAAAATGAAAATAAATATATAAATAGTATGAAACAAGAAAAATCAAAAGAGAAAGAAAAGAAATATTCTGGAAAACCCTAATGCAGTAGCTAGTGTAGTCGCCATTTTTTTCATTTCTTTATTGTGAAAGTGATGTCCAGATGGGTTACAGTTTCATATGTAAAGCAGTGAGTACATTTCTTATCCAACTTGTTATCTCCTCCCTCATTCCCCCCCCCCGTCTTCCCCCTTCCCTACTATCTCCCCCTCCATGAGTTGTATAGTTGGTTTACCCCATATAGTTTTGTAAATATTGTTGTTGCATTGGTTTGTCTTTTTATCTTTTATTTCTCAATTGTGGTATTCCATTTCCCTTCCCTAGTTCTGATACATATAAAAAAATGATATTCAAGGTATTGAACTCAGTTACAGTGATATCAGGGATAAAACCATGGGAAAGAAATACAAAAGAAAAAGGGCATAATTTCACATGGCATGTTAAAAATTTTGAAGCCAGGTCTCTTTATATGAAATTCATGGAATGGACTTCTTCCCTTTTTTAGAATGCTAATGAGCACAGTTCCTTTCACATGACCCAGAGATCAAACTATCACTGTTCTTACCTAAATATTGGTCCCAGAGCCATCTAGAGAGTAAAGTAAGACTGAGTTTCTAAGTTATAGGAAATTCAGCTGACTCTGTTACATACAAGCTAAAGCTACCCATGTAAAATAGCAACAATTAAATATTAAATTGCTTGGGCACTGGTGGCTCATGCCTGTAATGCTAGCTTCTAAGAGGCTGAGGATCACAGTTCATTGTTAGCTTTGGCAGAAAAATCGGAGACTCCACTTTCTCTAGCTAGAAGTAGAGGTGTAGCTCAAGTGGAGAAGTGCTAGCCTTGAATGAAAAAAAATGCAAGTGAGAACAAGCCCGAATACTGACATAATACTTGAACTGGAGTTCAAGTTCCAATACTGGCACAAAAACAAAAGACTAAATTGTATGGTATAAACTATATGGAGTTTACAGACAGGTCAGAGCACAGAGAATGTAGCTGAAGAAGGCAAAGACAAGAGTGATGAGAAAAGTCCAGGGGTAGAGGATAGGCGATGCCACTGCAGTGTTTCATAGGTCTTGTCAAGGCTTGGTGTTTATCTCAAATATAATGAAAAGCCATTAAGGGGATGAAAGGTGGGGAGAGGGCAGAGACAGAGACAGCGACTGAGACAGAATTTTAACATTATCCTCAAAATTACCAGACACCAGTGATACACACCTGTAATCCTCCCTATGTGGGAGAATCAGAAGAGGAGCAATTTGGTCAAAGGCCTCCAGAGGCAGGCAAATCTTGAAGATTCCAGCTTACCAGAGAGGAGCTTGGCCCGAGGCCATGTGCATGTTATTGCAACTACAAGAATAAGTCAAAACTCAGTGAATCTCAGTGAATCTCAGTCCAGTAGCAGACATAGGCAGGAAGGGATATCCTATTTTTCTTCTGTTCCTGGTGTTTAAACTCAGAGCCTGGGTACTGTCCCTGAGCTTCTTTTGCTCAAGGATAGCACTCTACCTCTTGAGCCACAGTGCTACTTCCAGCTTTTTCTGTTTTATGTGGTACTGAGGAATCGAACCAAGGGCTTGGTGCATGTTAGGCAAGCACTTTGCCACTAAACCACCTTCTCAGTCCTGAGACCCTACCTTAAAATTAACCAGCAAAGGGAAAAGAATGTTTTTGTTCAAAGTAAGCAGTAAATCCCACTCATATTATAGATGTATGTTAACTTAAAAGTAAAAAGAAATCTGGGTACTTGAAACTCAAACTTGTCAGTTCTAACTACCATGAAAGCTGAGACCTGGAGGATCAAGGCTTAAAACTAGCTTGGGGCAAAAAGCCCATGAAACTCCATCTCAAATTGACCTTTTTACTGTAAATGTGGCTTGAGTTGTAGAGAATCACAACTGAGCAAGAACACAAGGCTCTGAGTTCATGTCCTGGTTTTGCCAAACAAAGAAATGAAAAAACAAGTATTATTTTAACTCCATTGTAAGACCAGGCTGGAGGTGTGGTTCAAGAGTACAGTACCTGACTAGTAAGAACTAGGTCCTCAGTTTAAATCCCAATGCTAACAAATAAATATCGCACTTTGGGTGAACCATGAACATTCAGAAGAAGCCCAAAGCAATAAAGAACAGCAAAGAGGCTGTTAAAGTATTCAGATGAGAGATTCTGGGCCTTTGGACCAGAATGGTGACTTTAGAAACCTATTCTTAAATCTACAATAAGATCTATTGATGACACTCTTCTGTGAAAGACAGAGGAGGACCAGAAGGACCAATGGATAATGATTTGAGAATTCATATTTGAGCAGTTGAGTAAATGGTGACTTCATATTCCCAGACTGAGGAAGATGGGAAAAGTGTAGGTTTTAAAAAAGGCCACAAGTGAAGTACAGGCCAATCTCAGCCACAGGTACTTAAGATATTCCGCTAGATATATCATGTAATTAGGTGACTCACTGGACTCTGTATTTCATCTTCTGGGGCATGGATCTTGGTCTGACTGCACCACCCCTTCCCCCCGAAAAAAAGTCAGTAGTTTATCTGGAGGAGTTATGAAATATGGATGGTATTGAATATATAAACTCATATGTGACCATTTAGAGCTGTGGTTTTTAAAACTGCAGTGTATGTTACACAACACAATTTTCAAGAGCCTATCCCAGAATTTGTTTCAGTAAAAGCTGCTAAGGACCTAGAATCTGCTTTATTAAAAATATATTAAAGGCTATACTTTGCTTCTACTGTAAGCAATTCAAGCTCAGATTGTAATGGATGTAAGTGCAATTCATAGTTACACAAGTAGCAGTGCTACATATAACAAAAGTTTTTGAGAACGTGGATAGAAATGAGCAGTGATTGGTACCTAAAAAGGTAACAGAGATATCTTGTTGTGACTAGTTTTTTTTCCCCTCAAAATCATAGGAGATATAATCTTTACTATTCACTGTAATAACCTGTTAAGCATTTTAAAAATAAATTGGGCACGAAACATTCCTTTAATCACAGCACTATAGAAATTCAAAGCCAACCTAGGCTATAAAACAAGTCCAAAGACAACTTGGGCTGATACATAGATATAGATAGATAGATACACAAATAATAGATACATGATAGATAGATAAATAGATAGATAGTAGACAGACAGAGATTTGTGTGTGTATCTACACATATATATGCTTAGTTGTTTTGTTTTGTTTTTTACCAAAGTTTCTTATTAGAATTTCCAAGAATAGACTCCAAATTTGTTTTAACTTTTAATTTTATCCACTGTACCCTACCCTAAAGCAGCATTTCTGTCTCCTCAGTGTCCTGCAGAAAACATGCTTGCAATTCATGTTCTATGTTGTGGGAAGTAGTCCTAACCTATAGAAGAGTCTACATACAACTGAAAACTTCAGAATGTATCATATATACTTCACATAATCTTCATGAGAAAAGGATTGCAATCCCTTCCCTTACTTTCACTTGAGAAATTGAAGCCAAGAGAAGAAATAACTGACTCAAAAGTCTAGTCATGAGCTTGAACTCAAGGCCTCGGCACTGTCCCTGAACTTCTTTTGCTCAAGGCTAGTGCTCCACTACTTGCATTATGGCACCAGTTCTGGTATTTTCTGATTATTTTGCTAGAGATGAGTCTCAAGACATTTCTGGCCTGGGCTAGCTTTGAACCATGATCCTCTAATTCCAGCCTCCTAAGAAGTTAGGATTACAGACATGAGACACTGGTGCTCAGATCTTGATATTTTTTTATGTAAGACAAAAGAGAGAGGTTGGAATTTAACAAGATAGAGAGGAAATGAAGAACAGGAGGCTTAAGGTAGAGAGAAATATGGAAAATAGAGAATTAAGTATGTAAGTGCATCATCATATTTGGTAGAATGAATGAATGAGAATCTTTTGGAAATTCTCATACTTATTTTAAAAATCAGGATTCAGGACTGGGGATATGGCCTAGTGGCAAGGGTGCTTGCCTCATATACATGAAGCCCTGGGTTTGATTCCCCAGCATCACATATACAGAAAATGGCCAATAGTGGCACTGCGGCTCAAGTGGCAGAGTGCTAACCCTGAGCAAAAAGAAGCCAGGGACAGAGCTCAGACCCTGAGTCCAAGGCCCAGGACTGGCAAAAAAAAAAAAAAAAAAAATCAGGATTCAATCATTGAGATATGGTACTTATACAGTCCTGAGTAATAGTATGGGTGATGGAGGGCAATGCGTCTTATCTTTGCATCAATATAGCTATTGGTAAGTACAAAGGTCCTAGTTCAGGTTTCATTGGCAGAGTTTGGAGTTCAAGGACTCAATGTTACAGTAGTATAACTAGTACACACACACACACACACACACACACACACACACACACACACAAATGTCAACCCATAGCCCAATCCCTAATCCTGACACTAAGCCTAACACTATCCCTAGCTCGAACCCTAACCCATGGCATCCTAACGATAAGCCTACCCTAGCCCCAGCCCTAACCTTAATCCTAACCTTAACCCTAAACCTTGCTCAAACCCTAACACAAACACTACCCCTAATACAGGACCCAACCATAAGCTCATTCTAAGTCTAGCCCCAACTCTAACACTAAAACTAGCCCTAAACCTAACCCTAAAACTAACCCTAAACATGATGGTAGACCCATCCCTAGCCGTAACCCAAGCCCAACACAACCTTTACCCTAAACGTAGCACGAACCTAACACTCTAAATCTAATACTAACCCTACCATTACCCTAACCCTAGAACTAAACCTAACTCTTACCATAACCCTAGCACTAAATCTAACCACAAACCTAACACAAATACAAGCACCAACCCTAAAGCTGAGCCTTCCCCAAGCCTAACCCTAACTCTATCCCTAGCGCTAACCATGACCCAACACCTAGCCCCAACCCTACACCAACCAGTAACCCTAGACCCAACCATAACCCTTTCCAGGCCCCGTGCCCTAATGCTACACCTAACCCAGACCAAACCCTAACTCGAGTCCTAACAAGAACACTAAATCAAACTAAAACCCTAACGTTAACCCACATGTAGCACCAACCCTAAACATAAACCTAACACTAGCCAAACCCTACACATGAATCTAAAAATAGTCTCAACCCAAATCCTAACCATAACCCCGAATCAATCCTAACACTCAAACCCCAAACCTAACCCTAACCCTAGCCGCAACCCTAATCCTATGCCCAGCCCCAAAACTAAACGTAGGCCTAACACTAACTCTAACCCTAAACCTAGACCGAACACTAAACCTAACCATGACCCTAAGCCTAACCCCAACACAAACCCTAACAAGAACTCTAACCCTAAAACTAGCCACAAACCTAACCCTCAACCTCAACCTAGCCCTAACCCTAACCTTAAACCTAACTATAATCCCCACCCTAAACCTAACCCTAGCCCAAACCTAACACTAACCCTAATCCTAACCCCAATCCTAACTCTAAACCTATTAAACCTCAGCCACAACCCTAACCCTAACCCAAACCCTAGCCCTAAGGACCTGATAATTGATTCATAGGAGGTCGCAAAACTGCATTGTGAACTCTCCAGTGGAGGTAAGAGATAGTTTGATTCACAGGAGATAGCAGAATTGTGTGGTGAGCTCTCAAGAGGAGTTACAATATTACGGGGTTATGGAACAAGCTAAATCTACTCCTTTTTCTGATCTCATTCATCATGTGCTGAAAACGGAATGGGGCTATGGTCTCCCGTTCACAAATAGATGATTGTTTACAGGTGGTCGTGGAATGTAATCCTTGGTTCCCAGAGGAAGGTACTTTAAACTTAGAAGTCTGGGAACGAGTAAAGTATAATGTGGAAAAGGCATATCGGAGGGAGGAGGTAACAAACAATAAAAGAAATTTATTCAATGCCTAACATATGAAACTATAACCTCTCTGTACATCAGTTTGAAAATAAAAATTAAAAAAAAAAAAAAGAAAAAGGGGCATATCAGTGTGGTGACAAAGTTCCAGTTACGTTTTGGTCTATTTAGGCCCTAATGTGTGCAGCTTTGCCTATGATGTCTCGCAATGCTATCATAACATCCACTGCTGAGCTAGAGGCTGACATGGAGAAATCTATGAAGGCTAATAATCTGCCCAAGGAGCCCAAAACTCAAATTGTGCAGGAACTAAAACTTAAGGCTACACCTGAGCAATCTCCTGTCAGTTTTGTTAAAGAACAATTAACATCAAATAAGCCGTGGGCCTCTACATATACTCCTTCAGAGAATGACGCTAATTTAGGCAGCTCAGCAGCACAGTCAGAGGGTTACAGAAGCTCTAGTGATCTGCCAGGGGCCATCAGAAAGGTGGAAGTGAAAAACAAAGATTGCTGCCTGGGGCTCGCCTTTACTTTTCTTATTCTGGTTCCTATGGTTCTGTTTCTCTCCCTTGCTATTAAGCTTTTCCTGTCATTCAACCCCCTCCATTCCGAGGTGTAGCTCAGCCCGTTTCTGTCCATCCGCTCGGAATTGCGGTAGGACCAGTGATTTTTTCTTTGACTTCTCGAGAGAATTTTCACTGCAGTTGCATTTTTTTTTTTTTTTTGGCCAGTCCTGGGGCTTGGACTCAGGGCCTGAGCACTGTCCCTGGCTTCTTTTTTTTGCTCAAGGCTAGCCCTCTGCCACTTGAGCCACAGCGCCACTTCTGGCCATTTTCTGTATATGTGGTGCTGGGGAATTGAACCCAGGGCCTCATGTATATGAGGCAGGCACTCTTGCCACTAGGCCATATCCCCAGCCCTGCAGTTGCATTTTTAATTCGCGCCAGAGCTACATGTTTCATGCAAATGTTTCTTGTGTCTTTGTCCTTGTCTGACTAGTTGTGTATTGTGTGGACTGCTATATTGGGAAAAAAGCCTCTGGTGGGCGGCCTTGGCGGGCTGATTTCCGGGGGATGGAAATCTCCACCAAGGAGGATCCCCCTGAGAATTTTCAGGGCCCCATGGTCTTTCCAACACTCTGGCTGGCAGCTTGTGGATGTCGGACATGCTATCCAAGGCATAAAGTCTCTATTTTTTGTGTCCTATTTTGTCTTGACTGGTTTTTGTCTTTGAGGTTGGTATCAGTTTTAAATATAAACTTTGGTTTCCTGTGTTTTTGTTGTCCATTTACAAGTCTATGGGGGAAAAAAATCAGAGTCTACAATATGCCGTGTTCCCTTCTGCAAGAAGGCAGTTGAAAAAGTGCAGGCTGCTAAGAGCCTGGTTCATACAGCTGGCTAATCTTAGCCTGAGAGTAATTTAAAATGTAATATGGCCCTAGCTAAAACTGGCCTAAACACTGGAGTCAAGTGCTGGGTGGGCTCAGTTTTTCTCTAGGGGACCCCAACCCAGTTATCTTCAGCTGAAAAGTATTTAGTATGCTAAAATGTCTTGGTAAAACTAGCAGGCCCTGGGGAATGAGACTAAAAAATGCTAAAATCATTCATTAAAGGTTTTGTCCTAAGTTTTGGTTGTTGCAGTAAGATTGGCAAAAGTACCTCTTGCCACTAAAAAATGTAAGGCCGATAGTTGTTTTGTGCGCCTTAAGTTGTTTTACATAAATACTTGTATATGTGAATGTATGTGTGTGTGCACACGCACACATATGAGGGTGTGAATTTGTTCAAGATTGAAACTGTATGATGTAAAAATGGGTTAGTTGAACTTTAAACTTCAAAAGGTCATCAAGTTTGGGCATTACCATAAGTTTTAAAGGATTATTACTTTATTTTAAACAGGAACTATAGTTAAAAATCTCTTTAATTCGTGGTTAAAAATAAATGAATGAATGAATGAATGAATGAATAAGAACTTAGCATGGGCCAGTGAGCCTATCCTCAGGAGTGACGGGTCAAGTGACAAAGGTGCAGTTTAGACAGTCCACGTGATGGGACAGCCATAGGGGGCGTCCATTCATGGTGGAAGAAGGCAGGCTAGTGCCAAGACAGTTCATCAAGCCCTAACTAGTAGAATGGAGATAGGCCCATTCTGTAGGACAGGCCAATGGAGGCCTTTCTTTTGTTTCTTTTGTTTTCAGGTAAACATTGGAAACCTGGTGGTAAAAATGAATGATTTGACTGATACTTCTAAAACTGCACCTTAGGATGGATTCAAATTGGAATATCTTAAAGGAGAGTTAAAAGTTTATTCACCTGGTATAATTTGATTTCTGTACAGTTTTGCAATTTGGATGTACTAAAAAGGCAGAGATGCAAAATCTGGAATCTCATGTTTATAGTTCTGGGGCACACTGCTAAATGTACTCTTGTTACAATTGTTTTGGCTATCAGTTTAATGATTTAGGTACTAAATTTTGTAAGTGTAAACTATGATGTAATAGTAAGACTATCTTAAGTTCCATATAATCAGGTAAATATTTTAAAGTACATAAACTAATGGGGATAGAAGTACACAACTCTCATTAACTCTCTGTATTTAAAAAAAAAAAAAAAGGCTCTTTTAAAGCAGGCAGCCAGGGGCTGGGAATATGGCCTAGTGGCAACAGTGCTTGCCTCGTATACCTGAAACCCTGGGTTTGATTCCCCAGCACCACATATAGAGAAAACGGCCAGAAGTGGCGCTGTTGTTCAAGTGGCAGAGTGCTAGCCTTGAGCAAAAGAAGCCAGGGACAGTGCTCAGGCCCTGAGTCCAAGCCCAGGACTGCCCCCCCCCCCCCCAAAAAAAAAAGCAGGCAGCCAGAAGGCAATGTGCCCCCTGGGCTTGTTTTTCCATGCAAATAAAGGCTAAGGTGAAGGTGTGAAAGCTTCTACTTTAAACTGCTTTAGCATGCCTTTCTAGATCAGAAATTTGGAAGTGAAAACAAGCAGCCTAAAGCAATGGGTGGCACCTAGGCTCCAGATTTCTTCAAATACATCCAGGCTTGGTAAAAGACTTGAGATCAAAAATGGATTTCTAGATATGAGATTTGAAAAACAGACTTGTCCTAAATAGTTGTTTAAAGTTGGATAAAGGAAAATTATGGCTACCAAGATGATTGTTTAATTGTTACTCCAGTTTGCCTTGCAGGTTTTCAATAAAATGATTTGTTACTTGCTGCACCTGGTAAAAATATTGTATCAGAGTTGTTGCAAATTTTGCCTTTGTACTTGCAACAGTATGGTTTAATAATTGCCCCTGATAAAATTCATTTAAACAGAAGATCCATTTATGTATCTAGGATATTTAGTTAGAAGACAAGCAGTTACCCCCCAATTAATAAAAATTCGGACTGAAGAATTAAACACTCTTAATGATTTTCAAGTTACTAAGGGACATTAATTGGCTTCCTCCTTTCTTAGGAATTCTTACATATGCTTTGCATAATCTATTCTCCATTCTTCAAGGGGATTCGGCTTTAAATAGCCCTCGTAAATTAACTAGTGAGGCATGTCAGGAGTTACTTTTAGTTGAAAAAGCCCTGACCCAAAATTCCTTATATCGGGTAGATTTATCTGCCCCTGTTGGTTTATTAACTCTACTTACTAAAGACCACCCCATAGGAGTGTTAGCACAACACAACAAGCCTTTGGAATGGATTTATACCAGACACACATTCTCTAAAACACTAACCACATATTTGGAAATGATTGGTTTTATTATTATGCAAGGTTGTAAAAGGTGCCTACAAATCAGTGGGCAAGACACATACTTCATTATCATCCCTATACCTAAACAGCAATTTGAATTTGCATTACAAACCTCTGATTCTCCCTTTGGCCTCACATGGCTTCACTGGAGAAGTTTTATACCATTTACCTTCTAGCCCTTTATGGCAATTCTTTTTTTGGCAGTACTGTATGGAATTTTTAAAAAATTATTGTCAAACTGATATACAGAGTGGTTACAGTTTCATACTTTAGGCATTGGATACATTTCTTTTTTTTTTTTTTTTTGGCCAGTCCTGGGCCTTGGACTCAGGGCCTGAGCACTGTCCCTGGCTTCTTCCCGCTCAAGGCTAGCACTCTGCCACTTGAGCCACAGTGCTGTTTCTGGCCTTTTTCTGTATATGTGGTGCTGGGGAATCGAACCTAGGGCCTCGTGTATCCCAGGCAGGCACTCTTGCCACTAGGCTATATCCCCAGCCCCTGGATACATTTCTTGTACTGTTACCTCCTCCCTCATTCCCCCCTTCCCCCTCCCTCTTCCCCTTTCACCCCATGAGTTGTTCAGTAGATTTACACTAAACAGTTTTTGCAAGTATTGCTTTTGTAATCCTTTGTCTTTTTTACCCTGTGTCTCTCAATTTTGGTATTCCCTTTCAGTTTCCTAGTTCTAAAACCTGTATACACAGTTTCCAATGTACTCAGATAAGATACAGAGATCTTTCAAAAACAAATTTATATTATTGATAATATTTTACTTTCTGAGCCCATTCTTAATGCTCCAAATTGTTAGGTCCTCTCCCTGAGGGCTCCATGTAGATGCCCCCACCTCATTAAGTCTCCATCCAGTTACCTGGGTAACCTGCAGACCTGGAGGCAGTTACCTCCCCTTTCCCTGAAGTCACCTCCTAATCCACCTGGCCACACCCCTTGCCCCTGCCCTAGATATAAGGCAGGGCTGGGTGGGGGGCGCTCTCTTCTCTCTCCCTTCTCTCCCTGCTCTCCCTGCTCTCCTTTCTCTCTCTTCTCTCCCTTGTCTCTCTTCTTCACTCTCTCTGACCCTTCTCTCCGGCCATGGATCATCTCGGCCACAGGCCAGCTGTTCGGTAATAAACTTTCTCTCCTGCCTGAATACCACATGGTGTTCTCCTTTACCGGCTATCTACTTTAAAACCTAACACAAATGTCTTTGTAGATGGTGCAATAGGGAGGTCAGATCTGGCCAGTGCCATCATTAACTGTGGAGGGACTTCAGGTTGACTCCAGCTCAGATTAGAGCAGAAGCCAACTCCATCTCCACTAAGCCCTCCCCCACCCTATTCAGGGAAGCTCCCCTTTATTATAAGTTATGTAGCTTGACCACCTGAGGCCTGGGAGCTTCAAGGGAACCTGTGCCCTCCTATGAGTAGGCGTATCCACCTGCATCATGTGAACCCTGCCAAATCCATGTGTCAATTCTAACTAGAATGATAGGTTCAAATAGATATTATGAGACAGACTGTAACTATTGGCCACCTGTGTGCGGCCTAGCATGCTCTGTAAGTGTTGTATCTTCATTGGTCACCTGCGTGTGGCAAGTTTGGCTGTGATGTTTGCCTTATAACCAGGCTGGAAGGCCACACGGAGGTCCCACGACGCTGACGCGCGGTCCCAGCTCCCGAGTCTGGGTTGCGACCAAGGCTGGTTGGTTCACTTTTTGTTCACTTTTTACTTCCCCAATAAATCCTTTTGTCATCTTGTAACTGGAGACTGTGTGGTGGACTCTTGGGGGAACCAGGAATCCCCTCCGGGGGGGGTGTTTCATTGTAGCGAACCCCCACTGTACTTCAATGGTACTCATGTCATTCAACATTTACTAGAAACATTTGCAGGCATGGGTATTCCTTCTCAAATAAAAACTGACAATGCATGGGGCTGGGAATATGGCCTAGTGGCGAGAGTGTTTGCCTCGTATACATGAAGCCCTGAGTTCGATTCCCCAGCACTATGTATATAGAAAATGGCCAGAAGTGGCACTGTGGCTCAAGTGGCAGAGTGCTAGCCTTGAGCAAAAAGAAGCCAGGGACAGTGCTCAGCCCCTGAGTCCAAGGCCCAGGACTGGCAAAACAAAAACAAAACAAAACAAAACAAAACCCAAAACCCAAAAAACAAAAAACTGACAATGCACCAGCTTATACAAGTACAAAAATTTTTAGAATTTCATAACATCTTCCATGTTACAGGAATTGAATATAATCCTCAAGGTGAAGCTCACTATACTTTAAAAACACAAATTAAAAAGTTAAACAGGGGGAGTATGGATAGTACTGAGGGATATGCAACTTCTATGAAAAGTCTTTATGAAATAGCCCAAGCCATTATTGAGGAAGCAATATTTGTTCTTAATTTATTTGTTCTCAATTTTTAAAATTTGCCTCTAGGAGATATAATGGCCAGAGCAGAGCACCACTTCTTAGCCCTGCCTTTGTTAAACAAGCCACAGGCTGTCTGGACTTGATTGGGTGTGGGGCTAGATTGTGTTCCAGGGGAGATAACACAGGGGCGAGGGTATGCTTATGTTTCTACAGAAGTCAGCCCATCTTTCCAGCACCTGCTCCAGTGGATCCAGGAACAAACACCCCCCTGTGCATCAAGACCGGGGTGAGACATTCTCATCCAAGTCATAAGACCATTCTAATAGAAAGGTGTGCACTGATAACCTGCAGGGACTACATCAGAGGTAATTTATTGGGCCTATCTTTCTTTTTTTTTGGCCAGTCCTGGGCCTTGGACTCAGGGCCTGAGCACTGTCTCTGGCTTCTTCCCGCTCAAGGCTAGCACTCTGCCACTTGAGCCACAGCGCCGCTTCTGGCCATTTTCTGTATATGTGGTGCTGGGGAATCGAACCTAGGGCCTCGTGTATCCGAGGCAGGCACTCTTGCCACTAGGCTATATCCCCAGCCCTGGGCCTATATTTCTAACCCTCCTTTGTTGCGTCCATATTTATGGACAGAAGCCCCTGTCCATGTTTCTACATCTATTCCTGACAATCTCTCCCTCTTATGGGTCTGGCATTCCAGACCCATGGAAGAAGGACAATCTTTTAACTTGTCTTACTCTCAGTTCTCTAAAGCTGTCTAGGCCATTTCCCATGTTATCCTTTTAGATATTAATATTGGATTCCACATGGAGGTTCATATAATTCCAGTAGAACTTGGCTGGTTAGACTGTCTTCTTGGTCTGTGGAATCTCATACCTATAAGTTAGACAATTATCCTAGTCCTGCTGGCCTGCCTAAATGTGACATTCTTACTTATCTGAACCTGAACGTTACTGAAAGGCATTGGGAAACTTGTCGAGAAATTTTTCCAACTATATGGAATACATCCCAACATATTTGGTATGATTGGGGACCTTTTGGTGTGTGGTTACAAAACTGCACTGAATATAACCCATCTTGTGACCTGCTTTATCTATGAACATGTCCAACTCCATGTCTGCTAAACAGCTTTTAGGGTGGTTTAGAGCAGGCTTTAGTGACCCCCAGCCTGCCCTTGCCTGTAAAAACAGGCTGTTTCCTCCCCAGCATCATTTGGGGAAATTGGCCACCTCTCTGGCCCCTGTATTGTTGGCCTAGGAAATCCTAGCCTTATTAAAAATGTCTGATTACTAAAACTTATTGCCCTGGCAAAATTACCAAAGGGCCATTGATTGTCTAAAGGTGTTTTGAAATTCAGTGGGACAACAGCTTGCAAAAGCCAGTGTACTTAAAAAGCAACCAGGAAAATAGTAGATTTTGCTCAAGTCAGGCTTTATAATCTAGCTCCTTTAACCAGTCTATACAGAAAGTTACAAGCAGCCCAGCAGGAGGTGTGACATTCCATTGAACACTGCTGCCTGCTGCCTCCAGGGCCCCTGCTCATCCTATTTGGGTTAAGATGGAGGACAGCCCGACAGTCATCTGGAAGAATCTACATCTTCACCCTGTGCACCCCTACCATGTCAAGATAGAATCATGATTTTGACCCAGCGCCACTCACTTTGGGTGCCTGTTCACGTGCGTCATCCCTGGACTGGAGGACCTGTACAAGGATTAGTAATACGCTTTTTCAAGCAGCTTTTAAAGAGGAGTCATCATACAATTGGACTGATTATCGCAGGACTGATTATCAGACTGATTGCTATTGCTAATACTGCAGCGATATCCGGAGCCGCATTGGGACAATCTGTACAAACTCATGACTTTATGGTGCATTGGCACCAGGACTCCCACACTTCAAGATGAGATAGAAGCCATCAAAGGAGGAAGGAGGGGTGTTCTGGCTTGGACAGAAATATCTGGCTTTACAGCAACGATTGCTTTTAACCTGTGATTGGAATTCTAGTCATGTCTGTGTAATACCTTATAAATATAATGCCTCTGAACGTGAATGGAATGATATATAACTGCTTATAGATGGAGCCATAGTAAATGGTACTTTAAGTGAGCAAAGTTTATACCGGGAGGTTTTTGAAGCTTTTCAAAAGGACATACCAAATGCCTCTTCTATTGATGAGATAGCCCAGGGACTAGCCCAGACCTTAGAAAGATTAAACCCCAGGGGGTGGTGGCAAAGTAGTGTTGAAAGTGCTTCTATTGCCTTAAATACTTATGCTATGTGTCTTTTTCTTAGGATATTGTTCTATCATGGAAATAATGAAGCGTTTCGCTAAGAATAAATCTTCTGATATTTTACTCACTGCCTTTAAGCTTACTCTAGAAGTGGCTGAAGAGAAAAAATAAATAAATAAAAGGAGGAATTGTGGGAGAATGATTCTCTGACCTGTGGTGGACTCTGCCTCAACACTAACTTTCCGAAGCCTATTAGCAAACTAATAGGCCAATGGGGGCACACCTCCCTTAAGGAATTTTCTGTGTTTGACAGCTAAGAGAAACCAATTGATCATGAGACATTCCTCCCCTGATGAGAGGTCTTTGGAAAATTTATTTACACAGTTACACGGGGAGAGGGTTTTTCTGTGTGTGGGGAGTTTTATGGCTAAGATAGTTAACTCAGTGTGAACAAGCAGTTAGAAGATAAATCTATCCTTACCTTGACCAGCCTAATCCTATAATGTATTGGCAGATGTAACCATGATTAGATAAGTCTTGTCTTACGATGTATATCTTTCTGTTTTAACTTTATTTGACCCTATTCCTAAAACAGTATATAAACCCTGGCCCTCCTGAAATAAAGTGTGCATTGGTCCACTTGCCTCTGCATGCCCTTGTCCTGACTATGATTGTAGTTACCCAGGTCCAACACCCTAACCCCAAGCTGTTTCACAGCAACGGAAAAACTCGTTAGCACAGTTTCTTGGCCTTATCCTGTCACAGACACTTTAGGGTCTTCATCTGTACTTTTGTCTTCCTTGTTACAGTCCTATCCCACATCAAATTCACTATGGAGTCTGATGCCTCAATATTCCTAGTGTACTTTGGTTTGTTCCAGTTGCCCCATTCCCTCTAGAGGCTGTCTCACCTTCACCCCATCCCTCCCTACCCCATTCTCTCACATGGGCCATTCACTCTCAGGCAGACTTTCTTTTCAAATTACAATCACAAGTAGGATTTTAATTATTTTATTAAAAATTTAAACAACAGCATATACTAGGAGAGAAGGGGGGTGGGGGGGTCAAAGCTAGGCTTCTCCGGCTTCCATTCTCTGCAGGCCCAGGACTCTGGCCTGCTCCGTCTGCAGGTCTGGGGTTTCCACTCCCTTGGCCACAGGCCCAGGCTCCCCTCAGGCCTGAGGGGAACCCAGGCCGCTGCTCGGCTCCACGAGGCACCTCCTGGAGCCTTACTTTCTCCGTGTCTCTCTTCATTTTCTGGGAAATCCTGCTCTCTTATATCCTCCCAGCTGCCTGCCATCTGGGGGGGCAGTGGTTCCGGTCCCCTCAATGTGGGGCGGGACCCTCTCTTACACTCCCGCAGTGGGGCGTGGTAATGATGACAATATTGGGTGGGGCTTCTCACCCCCATCCCAGGTTATTACAGTCATAATTTTTTCTATGTGGCTCAATAACTCGTGACTGGATGTTCCAGGAAGGATGTGTTATAGTTCATAGTGCAACTTCTTCATAGCTGCTTCTTGTTCCATTGCAGCTGGTTTTGAAGTAGAACTTCTTTTTCTAGCACAGATATTCTTCTTAGTGCATCCAGTCTCTTCTGCTGCAAATCTTCTTTCAGTTGAGGAAGTTTCTGTTGTGTGAAGACCTGGTTGCTGTCCCTCCTGTTTGATGACTCCATCTGACTTGTGGGGCAGTGGCAGTCAGTGGGGGAGCTCTTAGAAGACACCCACTCATAGGGATTCAGCTGTTCACTGCAGATGGAGGAGTGTGGGCTGGGGGGAGGGGCTGGGCACACACGCAGGCAGAATTGAGATTTATTGAGTCCTTTTAATTTTGCTCCAGTCTTCATTACTTCTTGTGGTTTTTCCCTTGGTCTAGTTGTGTCTTTAGACCTCGCTCTTGGTCTCATTTGTCCCTGTAATTTCTCCAGTGGGACAGGGATATTGCTTCCTATCACGTTGAGATCACACTCAGCTGCTCTATTCTGTGTGTTTTCTTCTGGCTTAAACATGGTAGGCAGAAGTTTCACTCGGCCGATGTGCAGGGTTTGAAGCACGCCTTTGGTTTCAGAGTCACCCTGGGCGAGTGTAGGTTCTTTCTTTTTCAGTTGACCCGTGTCAGCCAGAAGCCCACTGGCTTGTCCATGGGGACTTCCAGTACTATATTCATGGTCATCAAGGCCAGTGAGGGGGCATAATTCCTTAGCCTGAAGAGGCAGAAGGCGAGTGGGTTTGCCTGCTAACTTTGGGGGGCTACCCTTTCGATCCTGGGTCTTGGTGCTCTCAGTGGCTTTGCCTACTGTCGTGTCCTGGGCTGTTGACTGAGTTCCAGCAGCCTGGATGTCAGTAGCTGTGGCTGCAGCTGATTGCGGGAGCTGAGTTTCTTGCTTGCTCTTGCTGATCAAGGTGGTCCTATCTTGCTTTAAAAATTCTATTCCCCAAGTCGCTCGGGCAGCCTGGGTTCTAGAAGTTCCTCTCTTTGCTGTTTGCAGGTTTGAGGTTTGGGGTCTAATCATGATGGGGGAAGCAGGCTTGCCTGGCTTCAGCTTCTTGGCTGCATCCCTCTTAGCCAGGTGTTTGGGGATTTGGTCCTCAGATCTGCTGGGGCCCACATCAAAGGACGCCCTCTTGGTGGTCTTCAGGGAGGACCTGTCTAATTGAATATCATCGACTGGTGATGTGGTGCTACTTCCCACATCTTTGCTCTCAACTTTTGAGGAGCGAACAGATGTTTCGGCATTTAATATGGTACTTGCACCTTCTCCGCTCTGTGTTTCTGTAGTGGTGGGGATAGGCTGTAGGGACAGCTTGCGCTGTTCCTTCTGGTGCTTTTTCTTGGTGTGTGAGTGGGCCTTGAGCTGCGAGTTTTCTTCTGCTCTGGCCTTAGGCCCAGTGGCAGTACGTCTGAGGTCTCTGCTTTCTTCTCTTATGGCGTTGGGCGGTCTGGGGTCTCTGCGGGGTCTCGGGGCAGATGGCATTATCTTGGTGACCTCTGAGTACATCTCGCCCTTTCTTGCTTGAGTCTCTCTGGCTGGTGAATATTTCCTGGCAGCCAGGTTGCCAATGCCTCTGCCTTTAATTAAAGGTATAGGCGATGCAGGTGATGATATCTGGGATGCAGCTGATGACTGGGTATCCACAGTAGTTATGCTGTCTTCGTTGCTGCTTTCTGGGGAGAGGAGCTGCTGTTCCTCAAAGCAGGGAGGTATGCTGGGGCTGGCCGTAGCTTCAGAGGGTGGGTACACCAGGTCCTTCCACTTGCGGTCTGAAATCCAGTAGGATCTTGGTGGATGATCCTCTTGGGCGGCCGCAACAGGAGACCTGGAGGATGATTTTTGGGGTGCTCCACCCACTCTTTGCAGACCAGATAAGAACGGGTAGTTCTCATGCAGCCAGGATCGTCTGCGCAGAGGTTCCTCCTGGGCGGTGGAAACAGGAGCCCCCGTAGATGACTTTTGGGGTGCTCCGTCCACTCTATGTGGACTCAGGGGGCCTGGATAGTTATCACCAACCCAGGAGACTCTGCGCAGATGATGCTCCTGGGCAGCCAACACAAGACCCCCAGTTGGTGTTTTATCAGGTGATTTGTCCCCCATGTGGGGACCAGTGCACACCGGGGATGTATCAAGACCCTTGGAGGGTCTGCGCAGATGTTCCTCCGAGGTTGCTGATAGAGCAGCCCCAAGAGATCTGCGGGATGCTCCATCTGTTCCATAGGGACTATGGATTTGAGCTTCATGAGAAACGATGAAGCGCCTGCGCCCATGTTCCTCCGGGGTGGCTTGACCTTCATCACACTCCACGGAGCGCCTGCGCCCATGTTCCTCCATGGTGGCTTGACCACTGGAAACCACAGAGTCCCGACGCCCATGATCCTCCAGGGTGGTTTGATCTTTATTAGAAACCATGGAGCGCTGGCGCCCATGTTCCTCCTGGGCCCCAATAGATGGTCTCTGGGGGGCTACGCCCTCTGGCGTTCTGGGAACCGTGATGGTGGTGTACTTGTCCGGGTTGTCAAGCCAGGAAGGTGTGTGAAGCTGGCCATCTTTGGTGGCAAAGGCAATGGATGATTTTCTGCGGCCTTTGTCCTCTTCTGAGGAGACACTGGGCATGGGTGGGAATTGACCAGAGTCATTAAACTGGGTGGATCTACGCCCAGCCTGATCCGCAGTGACAAAATATGGAGCCCCGGTGGAAGATTTTCTTCGAGCTCCAAAATGTACGATACGGGCACACTGGCTCGTATCGATGTTCCACGAGGGTCTGTGTACATTTTGCTCCTCCGTGGCATAAATAGGAGCCCCCGTGGATGTTTTCTGGGGAACTCCATCATCCCCTACCCGTGGGCATAGGGTAATTGGATAGCGGCCAATATCGAACAGCCAGGAGGGCCTGCTCAAGTAGTCCTCCCTCCTGAAGTCCACGGGATCACCTGGGATCTTTTCTGCCTGTGGGCCCACAGTGCTGGAATTCTTGCGATACGTGGCAAAAGATACCCTGCGGGGAGTCGTCTCCTGGGTGTCAGTTGGAGTAGCCCCTGTGGATCTCATGGCAGAAGATACCCTGCGGGGAGTCGTCTCCTGGGTGTCAGTCGGAGTCGTCCCTGCTGATCTCATGGCAAAAGATACCCTGCGGGGAGTCGTCTCCTGGGTGTTAGTCGGAGTCGCCCCTGCAGATCTCAGGGCAAAAGATACCCTGCGGGGAGTCGTCTCCTGGATGTCAGTCGGAGTCGCCCCTGCAGATCTCAGGGCAAAAGATGCCCTGCGGGGAGTCGTCTCCTGGATGTCAGTCGGAGTCGCCCCTGCAGATCTCAGGGCAAAAGATACCCTGCGGGGAGTCGTCTCCTGGATGTCAGTCGGAGTCGCCCCTGCAGATCTCAGGGCAAAAGATGCCCTGCGGGGAGTCGTCTCCTGGATGTCAGTCGGAGTCGCCCCTGTGGATCTCATGGCAGAAGATACCCTTCCGGGAGTCGTCTCCTGGATGTCAGTCGGAGTCGTCCCTGCGGATCTCAGGGCAAAAGATACCCTGCGGGGAGTCGTCTCCTGGATGTCAGTCGGAGTCGCCCCTGTGGATCTCATGGCAGAAGATACCCTTCCGGGAGTCGTCTCCTGGATGTCAGTCGGAGTCGTCCCTGCGGATCTCAGGGCAAAAGATACCCTGCGGGGAGTCGTCTCCTGGATGTCAGTCGGAGTCGCCCCTGCGGATCTCATGGCAGAAGATACCCTGCGGGGAGTCGTCTCCTGGATGTCAGTCGGAGTCGCCCCTGCGGATCTCATGGCAGAAGATACCCTGCGGGGAGTCGTCTCCTGGATGTCAGTCGGAGTCGCCCCTGCGGATCTGGCTGCCTGGCTGCTGGTGGCGTGGTCTTCTGCTCCTTGCCCCTTGGGCATCATTGCCAAAGGCAATGATCTCTGCCCTTTGGGCTCCCCCTTCAAGTCGCAGGCCTGTTGGTTTTAGGTAACTTTTAGGAATAAGCAATCCAAAAGGTTAATACAATATCCAAGTAACGAGCTGTGGCTTAGGCCTTGGCTCTCACTCTTGGATCTGAGGCAGCTGAATTTTGCAAACAGTCTGATCACCACTGTGCATTGTGACTCTCCAGCTATGCCGCACCTCTATGATACTGTGGGTGGGGCTGAGGAAAGATGGTGTCACAGGTGACTGGGGCTGAATCATGTGTTTGCTGGTAGTTGTCTGGTGGTCCCCTGTGCGTCTGTGAGAATAGCTACATCTGAGGAAATGATTGATTTATAAATGGCTTATAGGTTATGAGGTTGTCTATGGCTGTCAAGAAGGGTTCAGATAAGTGAAGGGTGGTCTGTCTTTGGGTAGTTGGTTGGTCCAGACTCTGGTAGTTGTGTCCTCAACTCCACTGCCATCCTCCAAAATGCTTTAGATCCTGTCCTGGGTCAGTTAGGGCTGGTCCTATGCAGTGCAAGGTTCAGCTTAGCACCTTGGACTGAAAGGGATGAAAAATTCCCTATTTTCTTTAAGTCAGTGCTTTAGTACATGCCAGAGCCAGCTGGCAACGAAAGGAAATTCTGATTGAGGGGGCGAGGACTAAAGAAAAAGAAGGATAGATGAGAGAAAAATGCCAAATACCATTAAGGTGTGCTACAACTTGTTCCCAAGGATAGCTTGACCCATTATATTTATGGAGGGTCACACAAATAAAGTAAACCTAGCATGGCAGCGCACCCGTTGCAAGGTTTGTAAAGCACGAATTTGTTCTCCCAGAGACAACACAGATTCATATAATGCTTCTAATTTTTGTTCTACTTTATCATCAATCCTGCCTTGAAAGTGTAGGGCTTGTGTAGTATTATGAGCAAGCTGATTAACATAGTGAGCTGTCTGCACACTTTGTGTTAAAGCCACAGTAGCTACTGCAGCAGAGGCAGCCAAGGAAATAAAGGCTACAATGCCTGCTATCAATAGCCCTATAAATCGTCTAGGGCGCATGAGCTCTTTTAGATGTTTTAACACTTGAATACCTGTTTCTTTATACCAAGCCTCAGATATGTTCACAGGAAGCCTAACAAATGGAGGCTGCTTAATAACAATTACAGAATCAGTAAGACCACTATACAAGCAATTTGTAAAAGAACTGTTAGTACAAGTAACATTGAAATACATGGCTCCTATAGAAATATTAAAAGGTCCATACATAATTGCCTAAGGAGGTGTTATACAACTCATAATATTTTTTAAAAAGGAAGAAGAGGGCCAGGAAATATTATTTAGGGCAGCCACTAACATCCAGACATGACATTGAGGGTGACCATTCATCTACCACAGACCTGGGTTGTACTTGTTGGTGAGATTAGCTCCTGACCAGTCCATCAATTGAGAATTAGTTCCTGAAATATTGGTTATAAAAGGATGTTCATGTCTACACTTTATGGGGTGCAGTTCTCCCGTGGATTCTACAATTTGAGAAGAATTGATGAAGTGAGGTATCATGAAGGACGATGTAGAATTAGCATGTACAGGGAACCCAGTAGGTAATAAAGTCATTTGTATATGATACATTTAACTGTTATCAGGAATCCAAATTAGATGATTCATGGATTGCATTACAGTGCAGCCTGGAATATGACTGTTGGAGTCAGTTGTAAAACATAAAGGGGTTCCAATGCCAGAAGCTGCAAAGTCTCCCGTTTTAATGTGTTGAACCAAAGGATCTGGAGCCATACCATATGCTGATCTGTTGACATGGACAATCACCTCAGCTCCTTCCCATGTTACAGGGTGCATGATCGGTGGATCTGGCACGTAAGCCCAGTGAGTCAGTGCTTGTACCATCCTGGTGAGCTTCCACAATCTGAACGCAATGCTCAGGTAGCCAGCGGGAATCATTTTCATCCTGTGAAAAAACACAGACATGTCCTCGACCCCATGTCAATATTGGATCGGGCCTGTGCCAAGCACCTGTTAAAGGATCTTTCCACTTAACTTGGGCAAAAGCTCTTTGCTCTCTCTTTTCCCAGAACCGCTGTGCTGCAGAAAGGCCATTATAGTCCAGATTTTAAAAGTTTAGTACAAATAAAGCATGAGAAAGAATATTAACAGGAGAGAGGGGGTATAATTCCCCCCTTTTAATTTAGAAATTTAATGTTTTAACAAACCGTTGGCCTGCTCAACAATTCCTTGACCTTGAGGATTATAGGGAATTCCTGTAGTGTGAACAATCTGGTAAGATTTACAAAAAGTTTGAAAAGCTCGTCCAACATATCCCGGACCATTATCAGTTTTAATATGTTTAGGAAGTCCCATAGTGGCAAAGCAGCATAGGGTATGGGAAATACAATGTTTGCTAGCCTCCCCAGCAAGAGGAGTAGCCATAATAAAATTAGAGTAGGTATCTATGGTAACATGGACAAAGCAAAGCTGTCCAAAAGAGGAAATGTAGGTAACATCCATCTGCCAAACATGGTTGGCTACTAAACCTCGAGGGTTAATGCCCTTGGAGGGCACAGATAGGAAAGTAGTGCAATTAGGACAAGTTTTTACAATGTGACGAGCTGCCTCACGTGTGATATGAAAATGCTGACGTAAGGCACGACTGGTTTGATGGTGGGCTGCATGTGATTGTTTTGCTAAGTCAATCTGAGTGAGAAAAACCTGAGTAGCCTCATCCGTAATAGCATTGCCCTTACTTAATGGTCCAGGAAGCTTAGTATGAGCACGTATAAATCCAAAAAGCATGGACAGGTTCGAGAGCGAAGAAGAAGTTGTATCTGATGAAAAAAAGTTTGAATAGTGGAATTAACTGTTCCAAGAAAAGGGACAGTTTCAATAACCTGAAGGGCTTGAACAACATAATGACTATCAGAATATAAATTAAAAGCTTTAGTAGGTAAAAGTGTAAGGGCCTGTAAAACTGCTTGAAGTTCAACTTCCTAGGCAGAAGAAAGACCAGTGTCCCAAGATTTAGTTTCACCATCAACAGTAAGAGCTGCCGTTCAGTTAGAGGATCCATCTGTAAACACCAAGGCAGCCATAGAAAGAGGAGATAGAGATACAACCTGAGGAAATATAAAGGTGTAAGAAGAGGCAAAGTGAAGTAATTTGTTGGAGGGATAATGATGTGAAATTGTACCCATAAAATTGGCCCAAGCAATGGCCCAGGAATCACAATGAATACAAGGCCATTCTTGCTGTTGTAAATTATAGGGGATATAAATTACATGTGGATCTCGTCCAAGATACTTACAAGATTCCACACGGCACATATGGACTAAAGTGGCCACCAATTCATAATAGGGAGTTAACACTTTTGAGGGAGTAGCAGGCAAGCAGAGCCATAAAAGAGGTCCCTTCTGCCAGAGGACCGCTGTTGGAGAATGAGGAATAGTTAAAGTATATGCTTCCCAAGGTGTTGGGATCTGGACGATCCCTTTCTCCCCCCACGGGGAGAATGGTAACCACAAACTCTATGAAAGAGCACTCAGCCTGGCCCTCCGCCAGCGGAAGGCCAAAGGCGTGCTCACATGGGCAAGGGCTAAGTTGAGGACGGGTTGCTGAAGCTTCCCCTCCCCCCAGTCCCCCCACATGTTACCAAGGGCGGAGGCGAAAAGGAAGGCATCAGGGACACGCTGCGGTGTTGGAAAGCGTCTCAAAGACTTTAATATGGAAGGGCACTTATATAGAAGTAATGGCGGGAAAGAAAGGGGGCTGGCCAAAGGGTCAGTCATAGGCTAGGGACCACGTTCATCAAGTGACATCAAAAAACTTCCCTTTGTGGGTGGGACAACCCCATCATGGTGGCACACACGTGTTCACCTCCCAAGGGGTGGAGGCCAGAAGGTGGGAGGGACTTCTATTGTCCCAAGCCTGGTGGAAGGGCAGCCTTTCCCAGGCCATAATAATCCCCAACATCTAGATCCCAACACCAAGGGGCTGAGTAATCAATATAATTTACATGTTGGGAAGAAATGGCAGAATTTACTATGTTTAAAGCTTTAGCTGCTTCAGCTGTCATTTCTCTGGGAGACGTAGGGTCAGGGTCCCCCTTTAATAGATCAAATAGGGGTTTTAATTCAGCTGTGGATATTTTAAGATAAGGGCGAAGCCAATTAATATCTCCCAGAAAATTTTGAAAATCATGCAAAGTACGCAAATGAGAAGTTTTAATCTGTAATTTCTGACTAGTAAAATAATAAGGACCTAAAATATGACCAACAAATACTTGTCAGAGTTCTGCTGTAACACTTAGAGAACAGCAGACTGAATGAGATCCATGTGCCATTAACTCAAATCATATTATTTAACCTTACCTTACCAGCAGGTGGAAGAGAACACAAATGGGTAACAATCCAGAGGGCAAAGGGTCAGGACAGTGTAAAAGTCTCAGCTTCAGTGGATCTGAAGTGGCTTATGTCTTACATCCTGAATCAGTAGGCCAGCAGAAGAGGAAGAGATGGGTTGGATCTGGGCAAGGCTGTAGTGGCATCTCTCAGAGTCCCTTGGATAGATTGTCATACCTCCTGTTGGATTGCCTGCAAATTTCTACACAGACTGGTTAAAGACATTTGAACCCTCCCAGTATTCCTAGGTTGCTTACTCTGAGTACTCTGGCTTTTGTAGGCTGGTGCCCTACTGGTTTAAGCAGGGTGACACTCTAAAATATTTTAGAAGGCTTGGGCCTTTAACCATCTTTTTAGTCACAAAATCCACAAAGATCAAAGGCCAACCAAGTCTGCTCTCTGCAGCAGCCATGACAGTTTCTGAGACATGGAGGGGGAAGATACCAATGCTTCCCCAATGCAACCCTGTGGCCACCAAACACAACTCTGATGCTTTTAACCTTGGAGCAAATCTCAGTTGCAACTCTGTCATGATAGGCCTGCTATAAACCCAACTCTAATCTTGGGAGGGGGTGGGGCAGAGCTGGGCCTGTTAAAATCTTCACAGGACTACTAGATTTCCTGAGCAGTTTCCCATGCAAGAGAGAGAGAATAAGGAATCATTAGTAGTGAAACCAGGAACTTTGGGAGCAAACTGTGGAGGCAGCTTCCTGTAGCCACAGACTGTCACGGTCCATGCAGCTAGCACACATGTCGACCTGCATTCTATAAAGCAAAATATTAATCTTGGGTGAGAAAAATCTTAGCAGCTACATTTGCACACTCATTCCAAAATGATCCTGATCCCTTGATCTTAAAAGAGTTTATGAGGGCACAGGAAAAAAAAATGGAGAAGAAAAATCCTTATCTATACCAATGAATTGTCAGGATTAGATGTACACTTGACTCTTAGCACAGATAGACATAAAGAATAACAGACTGGTTTTACATCATTGTACTTATATCATGTGCTGTATATTAGAACCTTTTGGAGTTTTTCTTAGACATATTTGCTTGCACCCAAACATATCAGTTTGGGTTTAAAACCTGTTTTGTGTTTTGTTTTTAAGTTTTACCAACACATAGACATAGACAGACATACATACACATACAGACAATGTGCACAAGCTTTGGGGCACGCTTAGAATTGTTCTTTAATTGGCCATGTAAGTTTTCTGGCAAATGATATTATTTTACCTATATTCTAAAACCACGTGGTTAGTTAGAAGCCAAAAAACCTTTTCAGCAAACCAAAATGTTCACAGGTTATCCGAGAAACCACATTTTGAGAAACCAGTTCAGCCCCCATGGGGAGCTGATGTGGGACACTATGACCAGAGAAGGTCCAGGAGATGGGAGACAGGACATGAACACAGACAGTGAGCTCACAGTAAGACACCTTCATCTTCCAGCATTTGAACTGCAAGGCACCTTTGAAATGCAAGGCCATAGTTACAGAGTTCAGAGTGGGGGCAGGGTTATCCAGAGCTGGAGACTCCAAGTCCCTGTTCTGCCTCCAGGAATTTGGCATCCCTGTCACCTGGGGGATGGGCAGGCTTCCACTCCAACCAATCCTATTGTTGACTACGTGCTCAATGCTACAGAAAACTCACGATTTAGCCAAACAAGCAGAATTTAACTGAGTATCCAAACAACATCAATAACAAGAATAGAAAACCTTTCTTTGAGTCTTTCAAAGCAGATGTTAAACAAATATCAATATCCATCCTATGTCACAGACAGGCAGGCAGAGTTTAAAGGGAGGCAGAAAAAGAGACAGAGAGAATTTCATCTGCCTGAGCGCTCATAGAAGTTACCGTGGTGGTGTTAGTATTTCTCTAGCCTCAGATCCCTCCCCACTGTGAGCAGCCTGCACCTAGGAGAGCTGTAACTCTGCCAAGACTGTCAGTGGGGGCTCACCAGTATCTACCTTTAAAGGAGTTTGTTGTTCTGGATGAAGCTGTGACAATAGAGCTATAACTGATTTCAACATATTCTCAACATGGGTCAATCTATCTTTAGTAGGCTCATTGTATATTTTTTCCTCAGTGTCTGAGCCATCTGAGTCTTCCTTATTAACTAGCTCATCGGGTTCAGATCTTATTAATTTTCTCAGCTCTTCCCGGGCAGCAGCATACGCTCCCGGGGCTGGGCAACTCTCATCAGGTCCTGGTTCAGTTTCTCCAATCGACTGATTGAATTTAATCTGTTCATGTCTAGGATCTAAGCAATCTCTGACCAGGTTCCAAAGAGTAAAAGCGTCCACTGGGGTTTTTTCAGGGCCTTTGGTGTCATAATGTTCCTGAATCATTTTTCCTACTTTTTGCCAAGCTTCTAAACTAATGGTTCCTTCCTCTGGGAACCAGGGGCATATTTCCTCGAAGAAGTGAAAGAAACGTTCCAATTGACTTGGCCCCACTTTCACTCCCCAGGCATGAAGCGTCCCTTTAAGGGCTTGCACATACAGCGTGCAACTGTTACTTTGTCCCATTATATTTTATTCCCGACGATATTTTTCTGTATTCTCTCCCGCTCTCTTTACCAAGTTATCGGACGTCCTCTTACCTAGCGGGGGTCCTCTGCCTTCATCCCAGGTTGTCAGGTCCCTGTTCAGGAGCCACTTGCCAGAGCCAGCCAGCAACAAAAGGAAATCATGATTGAGGGGGCGAGGACTAAAGAAAAAGGACAGATGAGAGAAGAAAGAAGACAAGAGACAAAAGATGGGGTTCGGGAGGTCTGCACCTCAAGAATGTAACTCAAGACTGCAGCCCCGTTTATTTTTAACATCCAGCTTTTATGCAGTTTGGGAACCAGGGAATGGCATAGGGTTACTAAAGTTTAAGAAAATAAGAAAGCCTTTAGGTCGGTAAATAACAGGAGGCAATAAAACAAGACAAGGCTGAATGGTAAACATAAACCAGGCGCCTAAGGACACAGTAAAACATCTTGGTAAGTGCTGGCTGTCAATTAAGCCAAAATCTTATCGCATTCCTTGTGATAACAGCACAGCCAGAGGTCAGGGTGAGCTTAGCTGCTAGCTGGGCTCCCAACAAGTACACTTGTCTTCAAAGTATGTAAAGCAGCCTTGAGGAGCAGGAGAGAATATTTAGAGGCGTGTTTGTATTTGGCTCTCTCATGACTCTGCCAAGATGACATACATAAGGAAAGTGTCATTTAGGCTCACAGTAACAGGAGAGCGGCTCACATGACAGCCAGGAAGAAGAGAGATAAAATGCCAGTGCACATGGTAAACATTTCTCAAACTCAGCACTAGCAAATAAATGTTAGACACTGAGATCAAATCCTATAACTGTTAAAAGTACATCCATAATTTATACACTCATTATAGGTAATGTATTTGCTAGCTTTGAACAAAAGAAGCTGAAATAGAGCCTGGGTTTCCACAGCTGACTCAAATGTTTTAGACACTTATTATATGTAATGCATTTCATAAAATATAACACCTATACTATGTGATACCTGTGATATATTTATTTTAGTGTACTTCCATGGACTTTTCAGTCTATGCTGTAAACAGAAAAGAGGGCAACACTGAATTCAGTGCTTTACTTTCCTCCCTCTCTATCTTTTGGCAATTCTGGACTTGGAGACCTTGTTTCATTTTTGTTTTCCTTCATTCATGTTTTTGGAGGTCAGTTGAAGCCCCCAAAGCTGTATACTTTTATTTATAATTTGAAGAGCCTTTATGTCTTAAATATATTATAAAACCATAATCAAGCCAGGGGCCAGTGGTTTTTGTCTGTAATCCTATTCAGGAGGTTGAGATCTGAGGATTTGGGTTCAGAGCCAGCCTGAGCAGAAAACTCCATGAGACTCTTTTTTTTTGCCTGTCTTGGGGCTTGAACTCAGGACCTGGGCATTGGCTTGAGCTTCTTTTGCTCAAAGCTAGCACTCTACCACTTCATCCTCAGCGCCACTGCTAGGCAAGCACTTTATCACTAAGCCACATTCCCAGCCCATTGAGACAAAGCTGACAGTAGCACTGTGGCTCAATTGGCACAGCACTAGCATTAAGCACAAAAAGGCTTCGGGACAGCACCCAGGCCAAGTTCAAGCCCCAGGACTGACAAAACAAAACAAAAACTTCCACAATCCAGGTAACACCCATTTTCATCATCTCTAAAGGTTTCTCTGCCCTTCTGCCCTAGGTGATATAGCTTTCTCTAAATATCTATTTTGTGCCTTCTTTCTCAACTTCAAGGCCAGCCTGAACTACATTACAGAGCAAGACCCTTTCTCAAAAAAAAAAAAAAATCCTCAAAGGGTGGAGATCCAGCACAAGTCCAATAAATTCTCAGCATGCCAAAAACAAACAAACAAAAAGATAGTCAATTCCACATGTGCCTATCTGTCAAATTTAAAGCCTTTGCTTTTTTGCAGTACTGAGATTGCAAGTCAGGACTTCCAACTTGCTGGACAGGTGCTCTACCATGTGAGCCATAGCCGCCGCCCATTTTGCTTTTGTTATTTTGTTATTTTGCTCCAGATTCTCCTGAGTAGCAAGGGCGACAGATGTGCAACAGCATACTCAGCTTTTAATTGGAGTCTCGCAAACTTTTTACCTGGGTCACCACCAAACACTAATTTTCCAGATATGTCTCCAGAGAAGTCAGGATTACAAGCATGAACCACTGAACCTAGCTCCCCAATTTCATTTAGATAAACAATACTTAGGGAACTATTATAGTAGATGTAATCAATGAAACTGCATTCCTTTTTTTATTGTATTGTTATTGCATTTGTTTTTCTTTCTGCACTCTCTTCCCTGGCCTGATCAGGTTAACCTTCCCATTCTTCCAAAACTGTCCTGCCCCACACTGTCCTTAAACCAACATACCTTGTATTTGGATTTGCAAGCTCCTGAATTCTGGAAGATATTTTTGAGTGGGTAGCAGCATTGAGGCACTGGCCACTTGGCATTCGGGCAGGTAGATAATCTGGGTGAAGGGGCTTAGACGTCGCTAGATGTATTGTTCGGGGGCTAGGTATGGCTAACATGGTGGCAGAGGTTATCTGCAGCAGAAACAGAGATACCAAGTTACATTTAAGATGTCACCATGCCACCTCACCTGGGCATCTCCAAGCCCTGAAGCCACCTTCATTCCTCTCCTGGATGGCTGCTCCCTCCTAAGTGCTCTCTCCATGTTTCCTCCCATTCCTTCAGTACAGTGCAGCCTCCCTGTGTCAGGAGAGAAAGAGCAGTGAGTGAGGGTGTCCATGAGACAGACCGGATCCTAAGAGATGCACCTACATCATCCCACTCAACCATCGGAACATCTCTGTGACCTAAGTACACCCTAAAGCCCAAGCCACAATGGGATCCAGGCTTTTCACCCTTCTCCTGGCTCTCCCTTGTACTTATGGCTAACACATGGGACAGGCTCTTCCTCCCTGTGTCCATAAGGCCTGTAGGATCTTGGCTGCTACTGTACGTCTCATCTTCCTCCCCTCCCTCCCTGCTCAAAAGGCTCCTCTGATTTAGCTATGTCTCCCTCAGGATATTGTATTTGCTAGTCCTGCCCAAACCCCTAAGTTATGGCTTGGCTCTCTCTCAAAACTCAGACATTAAGTTCTCAAAGAGATCTTTTTGATCAAGTAAATAAAACAGGTCAGGCATTCTGATGACACTTTACAATATGTCTTTTTTTTTTGCTATGTAGCCCAGGTGGCCTTAATTCTTAATGTCCTGCCCCTGCCTCCTAAGTACTAGACTGCAGACATACACCTCACTAAGCCCTTTTACTCTTATTCATAGCACTTATCTGCCCCTGACTGTTTTCCCCATTAGAATATTAGCTGCTCAGAGGGAGGTTATCCCCACCCCTCACCCACCAAGAGCTAGTGCACACTCTGGCACCTAAGATCTGCATGCTGATCCACTGCCCCTCTGAGGGCTAATTCTGCCATATTGCCTTTCTACCATTTACAAGATACTCTCTGTTGAGACATTACTGGAAAAAAAAATTCAGCATGTACAGTTGATACTTCTCAACAGCCCTGAAGTGTTCCGATGGAGCTGGAAAACATTGTTCTCATGTCTGAGAGTATGATTTTCAGAGCAGGATCCTTTGTGCTCACACACACACACACACACATACACATACACACACACACTCCAATTCCAGCAGTAATAGATGTCTATAATAATCAGATTATATACCAAAAACCTGAGAACAAAGTCATTCTTTTTTCTGAAAATTCAAACACAGGGTCCTGGACTTTCTTCCAGTGCTCTCACCTGCTGGGAGCCAAATGGTTGTCATATTGTAACATAAAAAAATCTATAGAGCTTAATTGAAAAGAATGTCTGGTGCCTGTGATACCTCATCCATACAGGTTGGTCAGTCCTGATATCCTGTTTGGCAGTACATCATACCCTTCATTGAAAATCACCCCCCATAACCTTCTTGTAATGTACATTTTGTGGTTTAGGAACCTAGCACCCCCAACAGACCTGCTCACGTCAGTTACTCCCTTGCTAATCACTATATAAGCTGCTGTGTAAAAATAAAATTTGAGACCTTGATCAGAATCCTGTCTTGGTCTCCTTTCTTGTGTCTGGTTTGTCTCTCATTCAGGTCAATTCCCCCTTGGGCTCCTGTTGACAAAACCCCTCGGGCCGGGGCATTCACCTGCCTCTGCCAGAAGCCTGTTGATGGTTTGTCACCACCAAAACTCACACTGACGTTTAACTGCTCAATGTGGCAATGTCAGGAGGTGGAACTTTTAAGAGAGGGTTTAGCCATAAATGGTTTAATTCCATCTCATTAAATTCTCATGGGACTAACATTATCACTGTTGACAGTTGTTAAAAGCAACCTACATCCTGTACTCCCTCTCATTCTAGCACATGGCATGATGCCCAAATCCACGATGCAGAAGCTTGGGAGCTTTGCCAGATGTGCCAGCCAGCTGTTTGGGCTTTCTAGTCATCACTATTCTAAACAAAATACAACTCTTTTTCCTTATAAAACACACAGCTTTATGGTCTTTTTAAATAGCATCAGAAAAATGGAATGAGATGCTATTCTTTTTCGTTCTTTTTGGTAGAACTGAGGACTAAACTGAGGACCTTACACTTACTAGGCAGAGGCTTTACCACTTGAGCCCTGCATGACTCCAGTCCTTTTCCTTTTTAGTTTACTTTTCATAAAGGTTCTTGTGCTAACTTTACCCAAGCCAGCCTCAGAACCCAGTCCTCCTATCTATGCCACCAGAGTAGCTGGCATTACAGGCTGGTACCACCACATGGTGCATCTTAAAGGACACTATTCTTTTGGGAAAAGATGATACAGACCACTAAGATGGATGTATATGTGTATGTATGTGCTCATGAAAAGTGGTCTTAGTAATGTATTTAGTACTGAGGGTAAATCACCATGAAAAATCTCTATTCCTTAATTCCTTTCACTCAAAAAAGTGCTGTGTGTGTGTGGTTCATCTCTGTAACCCTAGCTCCACAGAATGCTGACATCTAAGGGTCACCGTTTGAAGCCAACCAGGCAGGAAAAGTCCATGAGACTCTTATTGCCAACTGACCCCCCAAAAAGCCAAAGGAAGAGCTGCGGCTTAAGTGATAGAGTACTAGCCTTGTGCAAAATTCATTAGGGATAGCCCATAGATTCTGAGTTAGAGGCCCATGACCAGCATCCACACAAAATCTCCAGATAGCTCTTGTGCTATTACAAATAGTAAATTTTCTCTACAGGGCAGTTGCCCTAAAAATCTAGTGTTATTTTGAAGCCCCAATATTGGCACACACACACACACACACACACACACACACACACACACACACACACACACACACAAAAGAAGAGGCTGGGAATGTGGCTTAGTGGTAGAGTGCTTGCCTAGCATGCATGAAGCCCTGAGTTCAATTCCTCAGCACCACATAAACCTTGTATACCTGAAACCCTGAGTTCAATTCCTCAGAAAAAGCTGGAAGTGGTGCTGTGGCTCAAGTTCTAGAATGTTAGTCCTGAGCATAAGAAACTCAGAGACAGTGCTCAGGCCCTGAGATCAAGCACCAGCACTGGCAAAAAAAAAAAAAAAAGAAGAAGAAAAGATAAATGAATGCATATGTTGAAGACTGCCTGGTATTTTCTCTGCTCCGTGGAAAACTGTATCATTTCCCAAACTTTCTCCTTGTGCTTGAAGAAATTTATTAAAATTCTACAACATTACATTAAAAGTATCTAACTATGCAACACCAGTGTGTTGGCCACACACTGTTCTATATGTCATAATTGTTACTGTAAACGGTATCTTTCTTACTAATTTAATCCAGTTAATGGCACACAATAGAACTCGTATCTTGGTATTTCTCCCAAGAGGTCGCCAATACCTTCATTAAAATTAACTCTAAACATATTAACTATCAGAGGGGACAGTTTACATCTTTAGGTACATTGCTTTTTGTCATTATTTTTCCTACAAATGAAATTAATAGGCTATGGCATTTAAAATGTCTTGTTTTCCAAATCAGTAGAAAATTCTGAGTAAAACTGAAAAATGTAATGTGCTCTCAGTTTCTGTTTCATTTAGATAAAGTACTTGATGATATCTTTGGTTTATTATACTTAAAAACTCATTGATACCATTAAATAAGTTCACTAAAGACTGTCCATAATTCAGCCCTACAGAGGCTGAAAATGTGGCTTAGCACTACAGTGCTTGCCTGGCATGCATGAAGCCCTGGGTTTGAGTTCTCAGCACCACGTGAACAGAAAAAGCTCTAAGTGGCACTTTGGCTCAAGTGGTAGAGTGCTAGCCTTGAGCAAGAAGCAGCCAGGGACAGTGCTCAGGACTGGCAAAAAAGAAAAAATCCTGATCTACATCTATAAATATACCATGATAACATCTATGACATTCCTTTTTTTTTTCTCAGCATAGTGAAGGCTGTCAACAAACTGACTAATGACAAAGAAAAGAGCAGGTTTATAAGGATGATATTTTACAAAAGCCTTATTAGCAGGTGAAAACACCCACAAAAGCCATGAAATGTATTAGCCTTACTTGGTAAGAAAAGGAACTCTCCCCACAGACAGAAAGACCCTTGGCAGGAGGAAGATGGACTGAAGAAGCTCCTGAATGCATGACTCCTCTTGTCTCCATCCATGTGCTCTGTGGGGCTTTCCCAGGTACCCACTGCTCATGAAAGCAGACCTAGGTCATCACAGGGGAATCATGGGCAGCCACAGCGCAGGTAAAAGCCACTGCTCTGCTGCCCTTGTGGAAACATCCTCAACTGAATGAAAAAGAAAACCAAGTGGGCTTCAGGGGCACATAAAAAGGACCACAGTGCTTTCAGGAACAATGCATGTGTGTGTGTGTGCATGCATGTGAAGGAAGTGGAAATTAAACTAAGGGCTTGGGAACTATCCTTGTGCTTTTTTTTATTCAACGCTGGTGCCTACCACTCAAGCCATGCTCCACTTCTGTTGTTTTGGTCGTGAATTGAAGAGTCTCATGAACTTTCCTGCCCAGGCTGTCTTTGAACCGTGATGCTCAGATCTCAGCCTCCTAAGTAGCTAGAATTACAGACATGATCCATTAATGTCTGCCTTCAGTGAGATGGAAAGGTACTGATTTCAAGCCTCAGTATGAGCACAAGAAAAAACAAACCACAAAAACTTATGGCATATAAGTATGCTGATAAAATATTAAACCAATATAATTCAATATGGGGGTTTGAGAGAAAAACATCAGAGAATTGTTATGACTATTATCTTTTCTGGGTTTTTAAAACCTAAAATTATGTTCCTTAAAAGTAATAGGCCTACAGTAGAACCTGTGGTACCAACGGATATGGCTCAAAGGTGACTGCTGTTAAGGAAAAACTGAAAATGCTCAGGAAAACAGAATTTTAGAATTCAGTGATTACTACACAGACGATAGTTCTTGGCATCTGTACCTTCAAACGGTATCAAGTAGGCTACATTAATGACACAAAAAGTGCTGTTCTATTCATAAATACTGGTTGTAGGAAAACAGATCTTACTTCATGCTCTTTATCTAGAATGCTTTGAATATTTGATTCACTTTTCCCAAAATGCCACTAAAGAAATACAGTCTTTTCAACAACTCCTAAACGTTTATGTGAGTACTTCAATTAAGTACATTTTTTGGCATGGGAGAATCCTGACAACTGTGACATTGTTCTCTTACCACTGATGTTGAGGAGATGTATTTTCACCAAACAAGGACAGGGAAACTGTCAGCAGATTATGTCATTTAAATGTAAGTGACCATGCAATCCTATCTACTAAGAAAGCTGAGATCTGAGGATCACAGTTTCAAACCAGTTTGGGGAGGGAAGAGAGGGAATCTTATGTCCAACTAAACCCAGAAAGCTGGAAGATGTGGATCAAGTTGTAGAGCGCTAACCCTGAGTCAAAGAAATGGACAGGAGACAGCACATAAGCCCTGAGTTGAAACACCACACTGGCACACGTACACACAAATCTAAGTGACAACAGTAAAGATGTGATAGAGAGCTTCTATGCATCACTTCCACTGCCTAACTAGACGTGTGCATGATAATTTGAAAATATTTTAATTTTTAAGAAATTTATTAAAATTTCCAATTATGATTAAAATTTTTACATCAAAACACAGGTAAAAATTCTGGGTTTGTATTGGCTGGCACACTTTATTCCACCATAAGCAAAAATACTTTGTGGTTGGATTTGGAACTCCTATTACAAGGTCATTTTTGTCATAGTATTGTTTTGGTTCAAGTTAAAGTGCCTGGCCTACAAAAGGAGGCTTTGTAGACAAGATATGAAAGCTGATCCTAAATCAGCACTGCAATTGAGGACTGATTTCTTCAGTGGTTAAGTTCTTCATATTACTCACTGACAAAGTCCCTAAGTTACTCATAGCCTTCCAACAAAATTTTAACAATTCTGACTTAGCATGATGACATCGCTAGTGTGAAATGTAGCATGCCAGATGGGAGCAGAGGAACTGAGGGGAGTCTTCAAACCACAGGAACTCCCTTTGGTTGAACCAATGTCCCTGATGAATTTGTTGATGTCCAAGGCCTCACCTTTAAGCTTCCAGGGTTATGCTGCAGGACAATCCCTTCCCCTCCCCAGCTATATAGAGAGGGAAAGCCTGTCTCTTTCTCCTCCTATGAAAAAAAAGAAATCTTATCATTTTCTAACAACATATGTTTCCAGAATATGACTTCATCTGACTAGATTAATAAATAAAGTTCTGAAACATTCCAATACACTGGAATAAACTGTTCTCTTTCCGTCCTACTTATAGATGTAGGGAAAATTCAAAAAGATGTTTGGGGGATGGGATATAGCTCAGTGACAAAGTACTTGCCAGGCTAATGAAACATCCTGGGTTTAACCCCCATTAACACAAAAGAACAGACAAAATCCTAGAGTTAAATATATACTCTTCATTCTATCATACTTTTAAAGACACAACACATTCTCAAAGTGGTAGAGCACTAGCTTTGGACAAAAGAGCTCAGAGACAGCACCTAGGCCGAGTTGAAGCCACACAAAACAAACAAACAAAAAACTTACACTAAACCACGTATTTTTCTATTTTCTTTCTTTGTGTGTATGCTGATAGTAAAAGATGGTATTCTACCACTCAAGCCAAACTTCCACGCCTGGATTTTTGTGTGTGTGGCTACTTGAAGAATCTCATGGGCTTGTCTGCACAGGTCAGCTTTGAACCTTGATCCTCAGATCTCAGTCTCCTGATTAGTTAGGATTACAGGCATAAGCCACCAGCACCTGGTTCTATTTTTTAAATACTAAGACAGAATAAGTAGAGTATTTTACACTTACGGCACATCTCAAATAGGACTCATCTCTTTTGCTGAGCTCATCAGTCACTGGGGCGAAGGGCTACTGTAATGGACTTGTAGCTCTAGGCCTACTTTAAAGTTGACCGAAAATATAGGGAATAGAGAAATCAGTTAAAAGTCATAGTAAGAAAATAAAGGATTTAAAGGCCTCATAAGGAAATAATTAGGCAAATACAATATATGGAATAGCTTATCAAACAACTGATTTAGAATTGTCCAAGTAAAAAGGCAACCTTATGGAAAGGCACAGGACTGGTATTTTAGAGTAAGAGAAACCAAAGAGATATTGCACATACCATATGAACCCTAATGAAATATTAACTTGTATAGTAACAAGAATAATATTTTTGAAAAAAAAGATTATTTTTGGCTCAGCCAAAGAAATATGTATGTGTGCTGGATGTAAGAACATACTATGAAAATACTGTTAATTTTCTTAAGCATACATAATTATAATACTGTGGCTGATATGTTTCAGAATTACAACTTTGTTTTTATATAGAAATAAACACTGCTAAAATAGCAAAAAGTTAAATTATTAACAGACAGAAGACACAAATTTTTCGCTTTGTTTTTTAAATACGTGAAAATTTTTTTTTTTTTTTGGCTAGTACTGGGGCTGCAACTCAGTTCCTCATGCTCTTCCTTAGTTATACGCAAGGCTGGCACTTTATGACATGAACCCCTTCTCTACCTACAGCTTTTTGGTGCTTAATTGTCCATAAGAGTCTCACACACTTTCTTGCAGGGGCTGGCTTTCAACCTTCACTCTCAGATCTCAAGCTCCTGAGTAACTAGGATTACAGGTGTGAGCCACCAAATGCCTGGCCAACTTACATTTTTTGAGACCCATGAACATGAAGGACAGTGCTGACTTGGTCACAAAGGGTGAAGGCCCCTGTCTCTGCCTCTGACCTCACAGACTTGCCTAGGTAGGCTTGCTTTGAACTCAACCTCCTGAGTAGCTAGGATAACAGGTTTAAGCCACCAAGCATCTAGCTTAAGATGTCAAATTCATAAAGGAGTAAAAATGTTTGTTAAAAACAAAAGCAAATAGCTTGTTTTGATGGCTTTTAAATGCCAGACAAGGCATTTTACATATAATTTCACTGTTATTAAGGTGTTGTACAGAGAGGTTACCATTTCATAATTCAGGGAATGCTTATATTTCTCTTTTGAACAATGTCACCACTTCCTTCAATTTCCCCCGTTTCTCCGTGAAAAATTTTTTTTCAAAGAAATTTGTCGCTGGAGGTGGCTCATGCTTGTAAACCTTAGCTACTCAAGAGCTTGAGATCTGAAGATCACCCTTCAAAGCAAGCCCAGACAGGAAAGTCTGCAACAATTTTATGTTGTTAACTACCAAATAACTGGAAGTGGGGGTACGGTTCAAGTTGTAAAGTGCTGTCCACACACAAAAAAAGCTCAGGGCAATGCCCTGAGTTCAAGCCCTTACCAGCACAAAACCAAGCAAACTTCTCAGTTCTGAACCTTAGTCTTACAGGCAGACTCTTATTCTGAAGAGTCTCCCAGATACTATTATTGTGCATGTAGATTTGTGAACTCAAAATTAAACTCACCCTGACAAGCACGAATCACACACACAATAAACACACAACAAACACACTGTAGATGGGGATGAAAGATTCTATTAGTAATTAAAACTTAGAAAGATAATAAAAAATGCTCAACAATAGCTCTTTGATTTATGCGACTGGAGAACATAGTAGATAAAATGCTGAGAAAAATAAAGTTTGAATTCTCCTATTCCTATATTATGTTTTTAAATCAGACACTTACTGCTTTGAAACAATGGGCCAATAGATATGACAAACAAAAGTTTTGCATGCGTTCTAACCTTAATCCCACATTTTATAAATCATATCATTGCATATAAAATATCTGTAACATCTTTAATACATGACATCATTCTAGCATGTGGTTATATCAGAACTCACCCTCCTTCCTTCCCTCCTCCTTTCCTTCCTTCTTTTCCCTCCCTCTTGTTCCTTCTGTGTGTCCCAGGATTCAAACTCAGGGCCTCATGCATACTAGGTAGGCACTCTACCAGTTGAGCCATACTCCCAGCCCTTTTTGCTATAGTCATTTTTAGAATAGAGTTTTATGTTTATGAGTAGGCCAGTTTGGACCACAATCCTTCTACCTTTTTTGAGTAAGATGGGATAAAAAAAAATCAATGTACTAGAGAGAGTTCTGGGCAAATGGTGGAGCAGTAGCAGATCCCTATCTAAGCTCCATCCAAGAACCCAGGTGTACTACTCCAGAGAAACTTTAACTCCTAGAAAGACAGCCCAAGTAAGTTATAACAGTATAGAGATTCTGGCCAGAAAGGAAAAATCTAGGCAGCTATCTTGAGAAAACAGATTTGAGCTCCGGGCTGCACCCACCTCCACACTGGCACCAGCGGAGCGCCCAGCACTCCACACACCTACAGTACACAGTGGCGACCAGGAAGAAATCCTCCAGACGGGCGGCAGACAGACCCAGATCACAGGCTGATGACAGATGGGCTAAAATTCCAGACAAAGTGTGAGTACCCCATGAAAGACATTCTCACTCTTGCCCACAGAACAGCATTTGGAAGGTAGCCCTTCCCCCGCCACCAGAGTGAAGTGCCATCTTTGACTCTAGCATAGACTGGGCCAGAGCAGACTGGAAATAAAGCAAGCAAGGGGAAAGCGAGGACAAAGGGGCCATGGTTGAAAAGGGCAATGGTAACTGAACAGTGAGAGCCAGCTCCACCCAGGAGAAGGTCTCCCCACCCAACTCCTACCTGCAAGCTGTGCAAACCACACAGTGCTAGGATTTAACTAACTGGGAAGGAAAGTCAGAACAGACTCACCCCCTGCAAACTGAAAGCAAATCAAACCAGCCAACCTTCAGGAAAACAGACAATAGACCATCACAGGGAAACCAGAGGCTGGAAAGAGCCTACCCAAACAAGCAAGACTCCTTTTTTCTTCAGTGTTTGTTTGTTGTTGTTTCTATTCTCTTCTTATTTTGTTTTTCTGTATTTTTTTACTTGTTTCTCTTTTCACATTTTTCTTTAAAATTACTTCCATTTGATTAATACCTTTGCTGTTTTTTGTTGAATCTCTGTCATATATAATTTTAATCTTGTTCTTTCTTCCTATTCTACAATTTTGCACATTTCAGCTTCACTGAAACTACATCAAAAATATCATTCCCCATTGCTTTTACTCCATTCTCTTCACTACTCCTAACTTACCCTCCTAAATTTACTTCCAGGATCTCCAGACTCCATTGATCCCTGGTTATTTTTAGGCTAGATAGAGGTTATCATTGTTTAATCTGAGTGAGTCAAAGGGGTTCATAAAGCAATCCCATCAGTCCAAAAAGAACCAAATGCAAGGTGTTCATGGTTATAACTGTACATAATTAGCTACTGAATGCAGGGCTCAGGGTTGGCTTTTATCTTGAAATTATATTCTGTGGGGTCACCAAATCTGCTTTTATATACAAAAGAGAGAGGGAAGTTATCTCTATATGATTTTGAACCTCTAAGATTTATACAACAGGGCTTGGTAAGGTTTGCTTTGTGTCTTAAACGGTACTCACAGGTGCTTATAGATTGGCATTCCCAATCCAAATGGGTAGAAGAAGCACAAGAAAGATGGCAAGTCAGAGAATCTCATCTCCCACCCAAAATAAGCAGGAAACAGAGCAGCCAACCAACGACCTAGAGGAGAATCCTCAAAATGCTCTACAAACTCTGCTGATAAAAATGATAAATGCAAAGTTTGAATCTCTTCAGACAAGTATTCTAGAGAGTGAGGAGGCGAGCCAAAGATTAATATGTGAACACGATAAAGCCAACTGTAAATTAATAGAGGAATTCATGGCTTCCACAAATAGAAAGTTAAACTAACTCCAACAGAAGGAAAATCAGTCCTATGAAAAGATAATTATTCAGCTAAAAGATTTGAGAGACAGCACTCAGAACCAAATTAATGAAGTAAAGAAGTCCATGCAAGACCTCAGAGAAATTTATAGCAAAGACAAGAAAGCTATGAAGAAAGACCAGTTGGAAGCAAGGGAAATAAGATAGCAAGCCTTCAGAGCAGACTGGATGATGTGGAGGATTGAATCTCAGGAACTGAAGATTCCCTAGACTTTATGGAGAAAGAACACCAACAGAAAAACAAAAAAACAAAACAACACCGATCCATTAAGTAAAACACTCACTTCAGGAGCTCCAAGATACAATCAGGAAGCCCAATTTAAGGCTAATAAGTATTGAGGAAAACCTAGAGAAAGAAGTTAACGGAATAGGCAATTTATTTAACAGAATACTAGCAGAGAACGTCCCAAATACCCAGAAGGATAGGCCTATTCAGATACAAGATGCATTTAGAACCCCAAACAGACCAGACAAGACTAGGACATCCCACCAACACAATGTAACCCAAACAGGATCAATAGAGACCAAGGAAAGAATCCTTAAAGCTGCTAGGGAGAAGAAAACAATCACATATAAAGGAAAACCAATCAGAATGACTCCATATTTCTCAGCAGAATCCAAGAAAGCAAGGAGAGCCTGGAATGAGGTATGCCACACCCTAAAGAAAATAATTACCAACCAAGATAATGTACCCAGCTACATTCTTAGCCAAAGGTCAAATAAGGGTCTTCCACAGTAAGGAAAAACTGAAACAATATATCTCCACCAAACTAGCATTACAGAAAATCCTCAAAGATGTCCTACACATGGAAAATCATCAAGATCACATACAGATAGAGAAATGAACGGTAAATAGAAAACCAGGTTATTAGAGCAAGAATTGGGAAGACACAGCCCTTACCAAGACAGCTATAATGAAAGGAACAATCACCTCTCAATCTTAACTCTCAATATTAATGGACTAAAACTTGGGGTCCGTGATCAAAGGAACAAGACTGACCCAATGCGAAAGTGTAACGAAGTTTATGTTGTGTCAAGCATCCAGATCACTAACTGAGCTGCTCATGGCTGCCTCCTTGGAGAATGACCCTTTCCTGAACTCACAGGCTACTTTTAAAGCAAAGAAATGCAAAGCTGCCATTGCCAACAGCTACCCTTTAACACCATTGGTTCGCACAAGAAAAATTCCAGCGTGGGTTTTCCTGATTGGCTATCTACCTTTACAATTACCTGTTTTAGCTTTGATATTGGGAACTGGCCTCGGTATCAGGAACTGACACCAGGTGGTCATGTAGCACTGATGCAAGGGTTAATGCAGGGGGTAGAGCAAGTCACAAATGGGTTAATCAAGTCATTTACAGAAGCGGAATTCTGTCATTAGGCTGACCTAGTACCAACTTTATTTTAAGAACTGCTACCATGTTTCCCATTACCACTAAGCAACAATGGGCAGGTCAGAATCCAAGAACATCTTTAGAGCTTTAGGCAAGGCTTCCACACTTCTCTGCTTACCGTTCCACCAGAGTGAAGAAACATTTGGGACAGCAAGAAATTCAACCACAAAGACTAATGCCAGAACTTCCAGATTATACCAAAGGCTACTACTATCCAGCCCCAAGTCATGCCTCATTGCATACACCCAGAAGCCCAGGCTGCTGGGTTGTGTGTGTGCACACATGCGTGTGCACTAGTCCTGAGGCCTGAACTATTTTTGTGTGTGGGCAGGTTCTGGCTGTGGTCCCAGAGATTTTTTTTTTTCCTCAAGGCTAATCCTATACCACCTGAACCACAGATCTCCACATCTAGGTGGGTTTTTTTTGGTAGTTTATTGGAGATAAAGTGTCTCATGGACTTTCCTTCTGCCAGCCGGTTTCCACCCTTGCTCCTCAAATCTCAGCCTCCTGAGTAGAAAGGATTACACACGTGAACCACTGGTGCCCTGCTATGGGTTTTCTGTGTGTGTGTGTGTGTTGGTACAGTGCCCACAACTTTGATCTTCCAGGCTTCAGCCTCCTAAGTAACTACAATTACAGGTGTGAGCCACCAGCATTTGGCTGGGCTTTAATAGCCTATTCTCACTAGGCACTGGTGGTTCATGCCTATAATCCTAGTCACCCAGAAAGGTGAGACCTGAAGGATCACAGTTCAAAGCCAGCCTGAGCAGAAAACTCTTTGAGACTTTCTCTAATTAACTAGAAAAATGCTGAACCAGAACTGTGACGTAAATACATAAATGGTAGCCGGCCATCCATAAACAAGCAAGATGAGCATGAGTGTGAGGCTGTGACTTCAAGCCCCAATACACACACACATGCACACACGCACACACATGTCCTCCTCCCCTTGGCTATGACTATTTCCTGAAGCAACAGTATACCACCCTCATTTTGTTTGGCAAAACTAGTAAACCTTAATTTGGCTTTCATTACTTGTGGATCAGCACTGAGATCAGGTTACCAAATTTTCAGTATCTTAAAGACATTTGTTTCCCCTGGCACTTCTAAACAGATGCCTGAGAAGAACATTCATTTGCTTTACCACTTGAGCCACAACTCCATTTGTGGCTTTTTGGTGGTTAATTGGAGATAAGAGTCTCATAGACTATTCTGCCCAGGTTAGCTTTGAACCATGGTCCTCAGATCTCAGCCTCCTGAGTAGGATTACAACCTGAGTGGTGGGTGCCAGTCTTCATTTTCATTGGTTTGATTGAAGGACTCAAAAGCCAAGTGTAATTCTTATGTGTTTCTAGTAAATCTTTTCCTCTGCAAATCAATAATAAACACAGAGCATAACACTAGAGGTTAGTGGTGTCGTTCCAATGATAGATGCCAGCTACTGTGGGGACAGGGGAGCCAAGTGTCCTAAGTTCAAGCTCCAGTACCAGCACATAACAAAAATCAAAAACTTAACACTATTACACTTAATTCCATTTTAAGACAGGTGTCAGTGTGGCTGGTGTGAAGTCCTTCCTCACAAGATTCCCAGCTCCAGCTTCTCTTAGATGCCGTCCAGCCTGGCACTGGACCACATGCATTAAGGCAGCCAGAGGAGATAAAGGACCCACCCAGAGGAGCTAGTGGGGAACCCCAAGCAAGATGGGTAACTCCCCGCTCTCCCTCTGCACTTTGCCTTGCTGACCCTTAAGGGGTGGGAACCGCCAGTAATGGGCATTCTGTACAGTCACCAGAGCTCGGGAGAGCTTGGCGGTCCCACACAGCCAATGTATGGTGAGTCCCTTAGGAGGCTCCTTGGCGGGGTCCCGTCTCCAGGCCCACTAATGCGCATTACCTGCCAAATCCCTGGCCAGCAGCAACAGAACCAGGTGCAGCACCTCCACCGCCATTTTTGCCATCGGGCCGTCCCCAGCACGGCTTCTGTGCACACGGGGACGGGGCGGGTGCGTGAGGTCGGGTCCGCATGGCGCCTGGAAGCGCCTGTAGGCGCCCTGGGGACGCGAAGGCACCTCGCAAGGGGCACCGGGAGCACGTGGTCAGGACAGCCCCGCGCCAGGGGGACGAAAGGGGCGCGCAGGTCGGGGTCGGGACAGCATCGCGCCCAGAGGATGCGGTGGGCGCCAGGGGAACGACAGCACCGCGTCAGGAAGGCACCGCGCCCCAGGCACCGGGAGCACGTGGTCAGCGCGGCACTGCGCCCGAGGGATGAGAAAGGCGCGCGGGGTTGGGACGGTATTACGCCAAGGGGAAGGATGCGCGACGTGGGCAGTGGGCTGGGGCGGAGGAGGAAGCGGAAAGGAGACAGTAGGGGAAGGACCAGGACAGAAGGAAGGGGGGGGGGGCGCGCTGAAGTGAAAGATGGCCGGGTTGTCCCAGCGGTCGGGGTGCTCCAGGCTCTCCTCTCCCAACTCCCTGCTCCCCAGCCGCGGGACTGCAGAGAAGGAGGAAGACGCAGCTCCGTCCCCACCCCTTTCCGGCGAAGTGGAAGAGGGGGATGGTCGGCGGGCACGCGCCTGGGGGCGTGGTCAGCGGGCGTTGGCGGCGGCGGCACAGCGTCCAGTGCTGGACTGTGCGAATCCCGCAGGCGCGCGAGTCAGTGGCAGACCGAGCACCGCCAAGGGCCCGGGCCGAGACCCAGGCAGCGGCGGTTGAGCGGGCTGTGTCTTCTCAGTCGTGGGCTTGCGCGGTCCTTGACGGCCTGGCGCCTAACTTTTCTCCCTTCTCCCGAAACTCCAGCAACAAAGAAAAGTATTGGGAGCCGGAGTGGCGGCGCTGACCCGCGCGCCCCTGGGAGCCAAGGAAGGGCGGTGAGGCGGGCACGGGGCTGGGGCGGGGGTGGGGAGGGCCGGGCGGCGGCGGCTGGCGGGGAGGGCGTGGAAGGACGCGGCGCGAGGCGCTGTCCAGGGCTGATTGTAGATACAGCGGCTGAGGAGGTGCGGACGCGCCCAGCGGCGTTGGGCGGGATCAGGTTCGGGCGCGTCGGGCGGGGAACTGGGCCCGGTGCGTCGTTGTGGAGCAGCCCATTGGCGGGACCCCTCCCCAGCCGAGGCGAGGCCGCCAGCCTCTCGGAATCGCGATTTCGGAGACCGAGTGCGGAGCCTCTCGTAGTCCCTGTCCTGAAACTTGCTGGTGGACCCAGCGGTCCCGGCGCGGCCAGGGGCGGTCGGAGACCCCCGCGGACTGAATGGTGAGTGGGGAGGCGCGGCCGGCCGGCACCCCGTGGCACCCCGCTTGCCAACTGACAGCGTTGGGGAAGGGGCGGGGAGGAGCGACGGGACGGCGTGCGGCGGCTCCCGGCGCGGTGGGTGACTGCGTGTGGAGAGCGGGCGGAGTGGAGCGGAAACGACAGCGCCAGAACTCCAAAGAGCTGCTTTTGCTGGGTATGTTGAGGAAATTGCCGATTGCCTGGTTGAGCCGGGAATGGCGCGGTGGCGGAGCACACAGTGGCTTTCGGGGCCGTGCTGGCCCTGTCTTCCTGAGAAATCCTCACCTCGCACGGAGGCGGGTAGCCCGGCAGGGCTGGGGGCGCCAGTGAAGGCCATGTGCGGGCCGCTTTCTGAGCCCTGGGGCCGCGCAGCGGTGGGGCAACTCCCACTGCTCTCTGTGTTGGCATTTGCTTTGGTTCATTAGACGCAGTTGGGCAAAACCTGTAGGCAAAACAGAGCCAAAGGTAAAAGTCTTAACCAGTCTAGGGAACTTGGTCAGAGTCTGTTGAAGGGAGTGATCGCCAAGGTCCACTTTCCCAGAGGACTGAGGGTGATTAGGAGAAATAAAAGCATAAGTAAAAGAAAGGATGTGAAAGGAGTAAAAGGTGAGGGAAAAGGTAAATTTGGAGGGTGTGAAGTTCACAACAGCTCCTTGTTAAGTGTAAATCCTATACCAGGTCTAGCAAGTGAGCGAGGTTAATAGGTTCCTGAAAGGAGTTGGTTAAAGAAGTTTAACCTAACTAAAAACTTCAGCCTATTTACCAAGTGGTTGTTAGGATCAGATGTTAGTAGAAGCATTTTTTATTCCAGACTGGAAAGAATGTACCACATTTAACTTTTTACCAAATGCACAGGCTGCCTGGAGAACCTGATCTTTGGTGACCTTAGCAATGGCTAAGTCATGGGTGTAGGCCCTAGACAGCTCTCAATAGGAATACAATCTCTGGTCCACAGCTTCTTTTTCTGAGTTTATGTGGCTACTTCCAGCCCCAAATCACTGCCAGTTAAGGCTTTGAGAAGATATAGGAGGTTGGGATTTTAAAGTATCTCCCCCATTTGACAACTTCAGCTTTCACTATCCACTATCAGAAATAACTGGGAAGGGTGTAAGTTTCTGTCCAGTTATGAGGTAGACCAACATGGTTATTAGAAATGCATGCTTACAAGCTATTTTTCTATGATCTTCTGGCTCTGATTACTTTTGAAAAGGCCAGACAAGTAGTTTCAGGATGTGCCATCATTACTCTCATTGTAGCAATGTCTTAGTAACTGTCTCTGGATGCTACATCATTGCCAGGGTCTCAGGAGCGTCTTTTCCATGTTGGGATGAATGCACATTTGCATTTTTCTTGGTGGGTCTCTGGATTTGAACTCTGGCCCCAGCTCTCTGGATCAAGGCTAGCGCTCTGCTACTTTGAGCCATTAAGCAACTCTACTTCTTAGCACTCTGCTGGCTGGATAGAGACGACAGTCTCACAGGGATCTTTTTTATGCACTTCTCAGTCTTTACAAAAGTGGTTATTAAAGTTTTAAATTGTGATTGATTCCACAATTATTTTTAATTGTATATAACATATTAGGATATTGAGATTAAGACATTATAAATACTTTTAGACCTTTGTGATTACAATGAAGACTGTAGGAGTTGATATCAGCTCTGTATCCAATGAGATTGTTATGACTGAGAAAGATATATTAAGGCACAATTACTTTTAAAGATGGAAATAAAGACTGACATGCTAGTTTTACATCAGTGTGTTGTTCTTGACCTTATTTACATCATAACCAACTTAATTACATACCATCTCATAAGTTTACTCATAAGTTCCATCTTTTCAGATATAGTCATACCATCTGCTACATATGGGAACCTTTTGGGGTTTATCTTCCTCACTTTTTCCCATTTTGGAATGAACATTTTTTTGTTTTTGTTTTTTGTGTTTTTTTTTTTTTTTGGCTATTCCTGGGGCTTGGACTCAGGGCCTGAGCACTGTGCCTGGCTTCTTTTTGCTCAAGGCTAGCACTCTGCTACTTCAGCCACAGCGCCACTTCTGGCCATTTTCTGCATATGTGGTGTTGGGGAATTGAACCCAGGGCCTCATATATACAAGGCAAGCACTCTTGCCACTAGGCCAAATCCCCAGCCCGGAATGAACATTTTAAGACAGTTGTTACTATGCAAATTCTTTCTTATCCAGAAAGCCCTGGGCTTGATAGACAGGTAGAGCCTGGTATCAGGGCCCATAGAGAGAAAGAAATATCACTCTAGAGAGCCCAAGTCCATTTACCTCATGCAGATGAATGAAGGCTATTGAATTGGATGTGAAAGAGCCATTTGGGAGCAGAAACCTTGTGGTGGCTTTGTCATCTGGAAGAAGTCTAGGCCCTTGGGGTCTCCACTGTCCAGGAGAGAGGGCAATTAGCACAGGGGTGTCTCAGAACCAGGTCCTCAGATTCTTGAGAGGGAAAGAACAAAACTGGGGATGGGATTTCATCCAAGTCAGGCACCAATGTCAGACCCTGCCAGAAAACGACATGGACATCCAGACAGGCAGAACAAAAAAAGAAAGGTTTAATGCCAGCCAAGGGACTGACAAGGCCAATTCTCACAGACAGAAGAAGCCCCAGCCTTTACCTTGGGTGACCTATGTAACCTAAGTGGCTAGGAAGCAGGGACCTTGGTATGGAGGAGTGGGCCAGGGACTCCATCATGGTAGACTAATACTTATGGCAGCTGCTCAAGTAGTTGATAAGGGGCCTGCATCTGGCCAGACTGATGGTCACTTTAAGGGGGTCCTGTTACATTTTATGGTAACTCGCCTGGAAGTCATCTCCAGGTAAGGGGGAAGGATGCTGAGTATTTAATTTACATCCTGCACCATGTGGGCCTAGTGTTGCCTGGGAAAGGAGCATGCTAAGCTACGGGAAAGGAGCCTCTTGGACTAACGGGGTATTAGAAAAAAAATCTTTCATTTGTGATGTTTGCATTATTGGGGGTCCTTTTATTTTGCCTTTTACATTTGGGCTGCCATCAAAAATTGAGAGATAAAGTGCTTTTCACAGTCGTTTTGTTCTTTTGGAGGTATAGGATTTAGATGAGCTCTTAAGCAGTACAACTAAATTAACCAATTCTTTCTACATGGCTTACTTCATCTACTATAGACAAAGAAATATTTGTGGATTTCTAGGCTTTCTTGTTCATATTGCTCAACTGTTGAAGGACAATAGGGGGAGGACTGTTTACTACTCTAGTATTACGCTAAAACTTTCTTTTTCATTAGTATAAAAATGAAGATTAGCCCCCCACACCTTTGAAAAATATTTTGAGCGCTTGCAAAAAAATGGTAGACCTACTTGATAATTGAATTATGTCAAACAAGTAATAAAACTTTCTTGTAGATGAGGATTTGTTTAGTGAGTGATTTCAGTAAAGAGAATTGACAATGCATCACTCTGTCTCTATGTCTCTGTGTATCTATCTATCTATCTATCTATCTATCTATCTATCTATCTATCTATCTGTATGTAATGGTGATACTAGGACTTGAACTCAGGGCCTGAGCATTGTTCCTCAGCTATTTTTGCTCAAGGCTGGTACTTTTATTACTTGAGGGCCATTCTGGCTTTTTGGTATTTAAAGATGCAAGTCTCTTGGCCTTTTCTGCCAATCAAGATTTTCCAATTCAGCCCCTTGAGTAGGCCGGATAACAGGTGTGACCTTGCCTAATTTACATAGTTTGTGTCTCTCTGTCTTTCTGTTCTTCCTGGAGCTTTAAGGGACTGAGCATTATTCTTAAGTTTCTTTTGCTCAAGGCTAGTGCTCTACCACTTGAAGTACATCTCTACTTTTTGGTAGCTTAGTGGAGAGGAGAGAGTTTTATAGACTTCTGCCCAGAATGGCTTTAAACTGTGATCTTCATACCTCAGCCTCTTGGGTAGCATTACAGGTGTGAGCCACTAGCACCCAGCTTATATATTGTTTTTTAAGGCACAGTCTTCCTATAGTCCAGGGTAGTCTGCATCTTGATCATGCTTAGCCTTGACTACTGACATTAGAGTTCATACATCATATACCACAGAAATGTATTCAAAGTTTGTTGTTAGTAGTTAATGAGTCTCATTGAATTTTAGAGATTATATTTTTAAAAAATACTTGTTTTTGGTCATGAGTCTGAACGATGTGTTGGTTTTCCTCTTAGAGTTGGTTTTAACAATTGCTCTTTTGCTTATTCTTTATTCAGATCACAATTATGGCTACACAAGTGATGGGGCAGTCTTCTGGAGGTGGAGGTCTGTTCACCAGCAGTGGTAACATGGACATGGCCTTAACTAATGACATGTATGACTTGCATGACCTCTCCATAGCTGAGCTGGCTGTCCCTCAGCTTATCATGTTAGCAAACGTAGCCTCAACGGGGGAAGTAAATGACAGCTTCTGTGATTATCTGGTTGGAGAAGAGAGACAGATGGTGGAATTGATGCCTGTTGGGGATAACAACTTTTCAGATAGTGAGGGAGAAGGACATGAGGAATCTACTGAAATGAAAGGTGGAGCTGGTGGGCTAGGGAGCTTGGAACTGACAAGTATGGAGCTCAGTGTTGCAGAAGCACAGCCTGTCTTTGAGGCCTCGTCAGCTGATCCTGAAGTTTACAGCTCCACTAAAGATCTTCCTCCTGAAACACCTGGAGCGGAGGACAAATGCAAGAACTCTTAAGAGCAAACCCTTTTGCAATAAGCCATGCCAATATGAATCAGAATCTGAGGAACATTTTGTGCACCATATCAAAGTTCACAGTGCCAAGAAGCTTTTTGTGGAAGACAGTGCAGAGAAGCAAGCCATAGCCAGGGAATCTGGCTCTTCCACTCCAGAGGAGGGAGATTTCTCCAAGGGCCCCAATCGATGTGAGCGCTGTGGCTATAATACCAACGGATATGATCACTACACTCGGGCTGGGTTTAATGAGTGGGTCTGCAAGTGCATCGTTTGTACTTACATGACCGTAAGTGAATATCAGTGAAGGAAACACTTAAGAAACCGTTTCCCAAGGAAAGTGTACACGTGTGGCAAATGCAACTACTTTTCTGACAAAAACTCAATTCTGTCCAACATGTTTGGACTCATACAGGTAAGGGAAGCTTTTAGTCCATTAAGTTCTCTCACTTCTGATTGCTAGTCAGCTTTACTTAAACAGTGCTTGAAAGAGTCTGGGTTCCATGACTTGATATTGTGGTGATGTAGGACCTCTTTGCACTCTGTTTTCTTCAGAGTAGGACATACATATGTTTGAAGGATGAAATGAAGAAATGAAGCACTGAATTATTTAAAAGAACAGCCGCAAGAAGCTGGCCTTGGTGGCTCATGCCTGGGATCTTAGCTAATTAAGAAGTTGAGAATGGAGGTTTGAAGGCAGCCTGGGCAGAAAAATCTGAGAGGCTCTTATTTCCAGTTAACCAGCTAAAGGCTGGAACTTGAGGTGTGGCTCAAGAGACCACCAGCTTTGACCAGCAAATCTAACTGAGAGTCTGAGCCATAGTGTACCAGCTCAGAAATCAGAACAGTCACAGGAAATCTTCCTTTTCAGTCCTGGGCCTTGAACTCAAGATCTAGGAGTTGTCCCTGATTTTTTTTTTTTTAAGGCTAAGATTCTACCACTTAAGCCACAGCTCTTTGGTGGTAAATTGGAGATAGGTTTTGCTGCCCTTTCTGCCATTTTGTGCCAGATCTTAGCTCCTTAAGTAGCCCAGATTACATGCATAGGCCTCCTGTGCCTGGCTAGTCCACAGGAAAATTTCAGACTGACCAAGACCAAAAGAAATGACACATAAGTATCAGAAATGAGAAGGAATATTACTAAACCCTACAGGGATTAAAAGGATCAATAAGCAAAATAAGCTAATTGTCCCACTTCATGGATTCAGTTCCAGTGCATGTGTTCCCATTGTGTTTCCATGTAGACTCACCCTCTACCATTTTCTTTCTCTCTCCCTTCAGGGTTGGTTTGTATTTTTGATGCTGGTCCTAGGGCTTGAACTCAGGGCCTGAGTATTATCCCTGAGCTTTTTTACTCAAGGCTAGTATTCTACCATTGGAGTCTCAGCTCCATTTCTAGTGTTTTGATAGTTAATTGGAGATAAGAGTTTCAGGGACTTTCCTTTCCAGACTGGCTTTGAACTGTGATCTTCAGATCTCAACTTCCTGATTAGCTTGGATTACAGGTATAAATCAGGTTATTTATTTATTTAGTTATAATTTTTTGGTGCCAGTTCTGGGCATTGATCTCAGGTTCTGGGTGCTATCCTTGAGAATTTATGCTCAAGGCTAGCGCTTTACCACTTGAGCCACAGCTCAGTTCCGGCTTTTGGGAGATGAGAATTTCATGGACTTCCTTGCCTGGTTGTCTTTGAATCATGATCCTCAGATCTCATTCTCCCAAGTAGCTAGGACTACAAGTATGAGCCACCCATGCCTAGTGAGCCAGGGTTGTTTTTATTCTAATTGTGCAGTCAACCTCTACCCTGATGATTATCCAAACAGGTATCCTTTTTCAAGTTTTAATTATTTATTTTAAATTTTGTTATTTAAAAGGTGATGTACAGTGGAATTACAATTGCGTGAGTATATGTTCTTTTGTACAATATCTTCCTTTCCCTCACTCTCTGTCCCTCAGTCCATTCCCCACCCATGAGTTGTATAGTTCACTTTTATCAGTGTCCAGTGAGCTGCACTGCAGCACTTCTTCACTTGAGTTCCCTACTCTCAGCCTCACCCTCCTGAAAAGATACAGATGAAGACCCCATACATTAAGAAAATAAGACACGGGGCTGGGGATATAGCCTAGTGGCAAGAGTGCCTGCCTCGGATACACGAGGCCCTAGGTTCGATTCCCCAGCACCACATATACAGAAAACGGCCAGAAGTGGCGCTGTGGCTCAAGTGGCAGAGTGCTAGCCTTGAGCGGGAAGAAGCCAGGGACAGTGCTCAGGCCCTGAGTCCAAGGCCCAGGACTGGCCAAAAAAAAAAAAAAAAAAAAAAAGAAGATAAGACAGAACCATCAAAACATGAAAAATTAAAAAAAGAGGTCTCTTGTTTCCATATCAAGTTTATCTCAGTGTATATGTGTATAAATGTGTATATATGTGTATACACACATAATTTTATATGAATATAAGAGGCACATACAGGTTATACTTTATTCTCTTTTTTCTCATTAATGGGTTCCAAAAAATTGGTCATCTTACATCCCCTGAAGAGTTTCCAGTTATTTTTTCTAGAGACTGCTTCTCCAGCGAAGTACCTGGCTACTTTAGGGTAGGTTTTTGTTTCTCTCGGTTTTTTGGATAGGAAGATTGAATTCTGGGCCTTGAGATTGCCAAGCAAGGGCTCTACTACTTGAGCTACACCTTGCCCTCTTTGTTTTGTTTTTTGGAGATAGTCTTCCTAACTTGGCTGGTACTGGCCTTGAACTTTACTTCATACCTCTATCCTCCCTTCATCCAAATAGCTGGCATGATCGATGTATCAACACACCTATCTTAATTTAGAACTGTGTGTGTGTGTATGCATGTGTGTGTTTGCGTGTGCACGTGCACACATGCATTAGAATTGAACTCAGGGCTTCAAGCTTTTCAGGTGATTTTTGCTCTTGGCTAGAGCTCTACCATTTGAGGCACAGTTTTAGTCCAGCTTTATTTCTGGTTAATTGAAGATAGAGTCCCCTGGACTTTTCTGCCCAGACTAGCCTCAAACTTCCATCTTCAGAAAAGCAAATAGGATTATAGGTGAGCCTCCCTAGCCTTGCTAGAATAGTTTTGACTTAAGATGCATGAGTAGGGGCTGGGAATATGGCCTAGTGGCAAGAGTGCTTGCTTCGTATACATGAAGCCCTGAGCTCCATTCCTCAGCCCCACATATATAGAAAAGTCCAGAAGTGATGCTGTGGGTGAAGAGGTGGGGTGCTAGCCTTGAGCAAAAAGAAGCCAGGGACAGTGCTCAGGCCCCAAGTCCAAGCCCCAGGACTGCCAAAAAAAAAAAGTGTTTTAGTTATGTTGTGATATAGCCCAGGCTGGTTTCCAATACCTGGTATGATAGGGGAAATTTCCAGCCTTTATGAGAGGAAAAGATTCTTGTTAAGTTTCTGCTTGTGCTTCTAGTCACCCTATTATTGGAAGTAAAGATTCTGAGGATAACTTGCTAGGTCCTGGGGAGTGATCATGCATTGGAGTCTTAGGGATCTAAGTTCATCTGTGAACAGGAAAGAAAGGGCTGACTGATACAGTAGTAGTAGTAGTTGAATGCATGCGGATGGGTGAACTCTTAGTTTGTGTTTTTGTGCTAGTGTGGGGCCTTGACCCCAGTCTCATGCTCTTTCAGTCACTTCCCATTTCTCTTCATTTGGCTTTTTGGATCTCCCCTGTCCCATCGGTGATGGAGCATGGCCTTGTGTGTAGTTGGCAGGTGCTCTGCTGCTTACAAATTTAGATTTGGAGAGGAAGAGGTATAGTTTAATAACTACTGAACTGTTGTTTTGTTATGGAAGAATGCACCAATTTTCACTAAAGCTAAAATGTGTTCTATTATAAGTTTATTAGGAGGAAAGAAAGGAAAATGGAGGGTGTGCTAGTTTGTTTTTTGTCAGTCCTGGGGCTTGAACTCTGGGCCTGGGTGCTGTCCCTGAGCTCCTTTTGCTCAAGGCTAGCACTGTATCACTTGAGCCACAGATCCACTTCCACCTTTTTCTGTGACTAATTGGAGATAAGAGTCTCAGGGACTTTCCTGCCTGGGCTGGCTTCGAATTTCAATCCTCAGATCTCAGCCTCCTTAGTAGTTAGGTTTACAGATGTGAGCTACTGGTACCCGGCTGCTTTTTTTTTTTTTTAAATACAATTTGTTATTTTTAAGATGTTGTACAGCGTGATTACCATTTTACTATATAGATAATGCGTTCATTTTTCTTTTAGATAATGTCATCCCTTCTGGGTTTTTTTTGTTTTTGTTTTGTGCTGGTGCTGGGGCTTGAACTCTGGCACTGTCCTTGAGCTTTTCTGCCCAAGGCTAATACTCAACTACTTGAACCACAGCTCCAGTTTAGCTTTTTGGTGGTTAATTGGAGATAAGAGTCTCACACTTTTTTGCCTAGGCTGGCTTTGATCTGTGATCTTTAAATTTCAGCCTCTTGATTAGATGGGATTAAAAGAGAGAGCCACTGGTTTCTGTCCTCCTCCCACCCCCACCTTGGTGGTGGTTGTTTTGAGACAAATATCTCTTCCTATGTGGCATAGGCTTGACTCAAACTCAGTGCTCTTACCTCAGCCTCCCAATACTGAGATTACATATGTGTAAAGTACCATGCCTTCACTTCTTGGTGTGTTATTTCATTTTATTTAATTCATTTATTTGAGGATTTAAAAAAATTAACATCCGTTATTTGTACAAGGGTATTTCATTTTAGCAAGTCAGTGTATGTGTATAACTACATCTTGTGTGTGTGTGTGTAAGTGTGCTAGTCCTGAGTCTTAAACCCAGGACCTAGCACTGTCCTTTGAGCTTTTTTGCTTAAGGATAGTGCTCCACCACAGTTCAACTTCCAGCTTTTTAGTTAATTGTAGATAAGATTCTTGTGGATTTTCCTGTCTGGCCTGGCCTGGCTTCGGACCTTGATCCTCAGAGCTACTCAGCCTCCTGAGTAGTTAGGATTACAGGTGTGAACCACTGGGCATCAGCTAATAAATATGTCTTGTGATTAATGAATCCCTCAGTTATCCTCCTTTGTAGTGTTAGGAATAACATTTCTAATTTTTTTTCCTGGATATGGTCCTTTTCTTATTGGTAACACTTTTTTTGTTTGTTTTTGTCAGTCATGGGACTTGAAGTTAGGGCCTGGGTGCCATTACTGAGCTCTTTTGCTCAAGGTTAGTGCTCTACCACTTTGAGCAAGCCACAGCTCCACTTTGGGTTGTGTTTTCTTGGAGATAAATGTCTCAGGGACTTTCTTGCCCAGGCTGGCTTCAAACATGGTCCCTCAGATCTCAGCCTCTTGAGTAGCTAGAACCACCAGTGCTGGGCCTTACTTTAAAGATACCATTGTGAAGCAAGAGTAACTAAAAAAACAGTTCTAGCTTTTCAGTTGTAGCTTTCAATAAATGTTCCTAAGGATCTAGTCCTTCATGCACAGCAGAAATCCACAAGAACTTTTTCTACTCTGCAGTTGTCTCACAAACTGAAATTGCCTTGGCCCTCCCACTGGGTATTTACTCTCAACTCTTTCCTTGGAACACACTCAAGATAGCTGCCTTTGTGTATAATTTGCCTTTCTTCCTTCCTGAGGAGGTTCCTAGAGCTCTACTTCAGAGAGTGCCTATTAAACCTTTTTAAGCCATATTCACCAGCCAAGTAGTTTTCTGAGGGCTGGAGAAAATCCAGCAGCTCCCCATCTTTAGTCTCCCTCAGTCTATAACAATTGCTATTCACAGAGTGCCTTACAAATCCCATTTCTTTGTACCTTTGGCTGAATTGTCTCAGGAGAAATTCTGAGAGTTCTCAATCCGTTTCTAGAACTTTTAACATAAAACATACAAAGATTATTCATCTGCTAAATCCATTTTTGCCATGCACTGGCAACCTAATATCTAGAAACAGTAAATGTAAGCTAGGACTCCTTTGTCTTTTATATATACTGTGTACACAAGAAAGTAGAACAAAATGGGACACTATTACTGATTTGACCCTCTTTGCATTTCTTACTTCTGGGAACCAGGGTACGAACACCATGCCTACAACTCAAGGGGTTGACCATTCTTCCCAAGATACATTTCATATGAATTTTTTAAAAAAGGTACCTACAAAACGTGCTATTTTCCAACTCCTACTTATAAAATATAGCAGGTACTTCAAAATATCAAAAGTACTCAGCACAGTCAACGCTTTATACAGCAAGGGGCTGTGATGCACACAGATCTATGGCAGTCATTGGAAAACGTCTCTGCCCATCTCCCCTCTTCTTGTGGGTCCTCTGTTCCACATCCTCCAACCTATGGAAGAAACAGGGATGAGTGTCACCTAGGGGTGGTCTTAATATCACCAAAGTCTCTTCAAAAAGACATGTCTGGGGGCTGGGGATATAGCCTAGCGGCAAGAGTGCCTGCCTCGGATACACGAGTCCCTAGGTTCGATTCCCCAGCACCACATATACAGAAAACGGCCAGAAGCGGCGCTGTGGCTCAAGTGGCAGAGTGCTAGCCTTGAGCGGGAAGAAGCCAGGGACAGTGGTCAGGCCCTGAGTCCAAGGCCCAGGACTGGCAAAAAAAAATAAAAAAAAAAATAAAAAAGACATGTCTGTTGTTTTTATAAACAAATGAGCATTGACAAGTGTGATTTTCTACGTCTACTATGGCATATGTGTGCAACCTCTTCACATTTGGAACATCGGATGGATCAAGAGTCATCTTCTAAAAGGTTCAGGGAAGCTGAGCAGGTTTTTCCTGTTATATACTCAAGCCTGTAAGTGGCAAGTCAGTCAGCAGAGGTGTCTGGTGGGCATGTATGGTTGTCACTTTAATGCTTTCCTGAGGATGCCAGCCATTGTACCCATTGCCATCTGGGGTAAGGAGGTCATCCCAGGCCCCTGATCGGTGGGCTCCCTAGCCTATATACTGCCTTCTCCATTGTCAGTCCTCCATGCCCTGAAGGCCTCTGCCATTCTCACCTTGTTGAACTGTGCCCATATCCATCCAAGGACAACACATGGTTGGCAGCCTGGCAAGGCCTAGGTCCAGCAAGGTGGAGCCCAGGCCCAGAGAGTCCCCTGCCACCATCAAGTCATCCCAATGAGGTGCAAGGATGCAGGAAGGCGGCTGCTACCCAAGTGCCCCAGGGTCTGCTGGATAAAGGCTGTGGGCTGGCCATCAGGACACATGCATGAGGTTAGGCCATGCTCTGTCCCTCAATATGTCCTGTATATTAGAAGTGTATAACTTGTTTTTGATTATGCAGGGCCTCACAACTAAGGGTTTGCCCCCAATTCTCAAGAAAGTTTAGACATGAACTTTTGAGCAATACTGGAACTGTGAAACTGTATGGACTCTTGGTTAGGAACTAAATACATCCTGCATTGAGATAAACAGAGTTGGGGGAGGGGGAAGTCAGATGTGTCTTCAGGTTAGATGAGATAGGTTTCTGTGTAGATGAAATCAAAGGGGGAAAGAGTGTCTTTTCCTCCATCCCTTCACTTAACCTCTTTCTCTTGCTCCCCACCTCTGTCCCTTTTCCTTCTTCTGCCATCTCCTCCGTGCTATATTGTCTGAATTAGTGAGCCAGATCAAACTTGACACACACACACGCCTCCCGCCCCCTGCCCCCCCCCCCCCCCCAGCTGTTTCACAGCAATGAAAAACTCATTAGAACAGTTTCTTGGCCTTATCCTGTCACATGCACTTTAGGATCTTCTTCTGTGCCTTTGTCTTCCTTGTTACAGTCCTATCCCACATCAAATTCACTATGAAGTTTGATGTCTCAATATTCCTAGTGTTCTTTAGTTTGTTCCAGTTGCCCCAGTCCCTCTTGAGCCTCAAACTTTGTCTCCCTTAGGCTCTCTCACCTTCACCTCATCCCTCCTACCCCATTCTCTCACATGGGCCATTCATTCTCAGGCACACTGTCTTTTCAAAATTACAATCACAAGTAGGATTTAAATTATTTTATTAAAAATTTAAACAACGGCACATACTACGGGAGAAGGTAAAGGCTAGTAATTAAAATTGCCTTGAAGGTGAATTCGATGTTAGTCCAATTTTTTTTTTCTGAAGTCTTCAGAGAAAATATAGTTGGGAATTTTGTAGTTCTTACAAGTTCTTAAAAGCATCACAAAGAACATAGAAAATGTGAATGCTGAAAGCAAAGGATGTTGAAGGACAATGCTATCTTGTATACAAACTCATTTCAAATATATATGAAGTCATCTAGAAAATTGTTTTGAAGATTGTTTGCCATTTAAAAAATTTTTTTAAATATTTCACTAAAACGAAAGTCACAGCTTCTAGCCTATTTTAGATATATTTTACAGAAATATAATTATAAACCTAAATAATAAATATAAATAAAATGCATGTCTAAAATATCAGTAAATATAACATAAAAATGAAAGTAAATAATATATATTTTAATAACATACAAAAATAAACTAAAATTAAAAACCAGAATAAAATTTAAAATAAAATTTAAGAAATGTAATTATTTTACAATAAAATAAATATAAAACAATATAAAAACTAAGCAAAATAAACAATTTAAATATAAGTATTTTAATATTAAAATAAAAATGAAAGTCAAATAAAATAGAATATATTAATAGAAATAAAATATATATTTTTAGCATTTTAATAATAAAGTAACAGCAAACATAAAAGTATAAATATAATTAAAGTAAAAAAGCTAAATAGAAAAATTTTAATGTTTTAATAAAATATAAATATAAAAACAATAAAAATTAAAATTAGATATTATATAACTAAATTATAAACTAGAAATAAATAGAACTTTAAACAAATTTTAATAGAACCAAATAATATTAAAAATAGATTAAATATAAAAACAAAAATGAAAATAAAGATAAATATAAAGTAAATACAAGTATTTAATCAAAGTAGGTATAAGTATTAAAATAAAAATGAAGTTTTATTTGTAAATAAATTAATATTAAATAAAAATAACAAAAATAGAAATTTACATTTGGAGATTTTTTTTTTTTTTATTAATTGGACATAAATTTTTTTACAAGGTGTTGTGCAAAGAGGGTGCAGTTACATAGTAGGGCAGTGTGTACATTTCTTATGATATCTTACAACCTGTTTTTCTATCCCTTGTCTAGGTCAGGTTGACATATATGCAATATACAATGTATCAAGAACATATACAGTATTCACAGACTTGGTCTCTACTGTCTCTCCGTCTCCCTTTGTTAACAGTCATATATCAGGGAGATCATGCCCCTTTGTTTTCTGTGTTCTAGGCTTGTCTCACTCAACATTATTTGTTCGAGTTCTGACCATTTCCCTGCGAATAACAGTATTTCACCATTCCTAATCGCTATGTAGTATTCCATTGTGTATAAGTACCATATTTTTTGGATCCATTCGTCTGTGGAGGGGCATCTGGGTTGTTTCCATATTTTGGCTATTGTGAATTGTGCCGCGATAAACATGGAAGTACAAATGCCTTTTTGATATCTTGGATTTTGCTGTTTAGGATAGATGCCTAGGAGTGGTATGGCTGGGTCATAGGGTAGGTCTATATTGAGCTGTTTGAGAAACCTCCATACTGTTCTCCAAAGTGGTTGTACTAATTTGCACTCCCACCAACAATGGAGAAGGGTTCCTCTTTCCCCACAGCCCCTCCAGCATTTGTTGTTTCCTGAGTTCAGAGTATAGGCCATTCTAACTGGGGTGAGGTGGTATCTCAGGGTTGTTTTTATTTGCATTTCCTTTACTACCAGGGATGTTGAGCATTTCCTCATATGTTTCTTTGCCATTTTTATATCTTCTCTTGTGAAGTCTCTCTTTAGCTCTTTTGCCCATTTCCTAATAGGTTTATTGGGCTTGGAGGGGCTTAGTTTTTTGAGTTCTCTGTAGATGACCGATATCAGGCCTTTGTCTGTTGCTGTGCTGGTAAATATCCTTTCCCATATCGTTGGCTGTCTTTCTATTTTGGTGGCTATGACCTTAGCTGTGCAGAAACTTTTTAATTTGTAGTAGTCCCATTTGTCGAGTCTTTCTCCTATTTGTTGTGCCCCTGGGACTCTATTCAGGAAGTTCCTTCCTGTGCCTATAAGTTCTAGTGTCTTTCCTACTCTGTCCTTCAGTAGTTTCAAGGATTCAGGTCTGATGTTGAGGTCCTTGATCCATTTTGAGTTGATCTTGGTGCATGGTGATAGGCTTGGGTCTACTTTGAGTTTTCTGCATATGGCTGCCCAGTTCTCCCAGCACCAGTAGTTGAAGAGGCTATGTTTATTCCGTTGTATGTCTTTAGCTCCTTTGTCAAATATCAGTTGGCTGTAAGAGTGCGGTTTTATTTCTGGGTCTTCAGTTCTAATCCATTGGTCTTCCGATCTGTTTTTATACCAATACCATGCTGTTTTTGTTATGATGGCCTTGTAGTAGAGCTTGAAGTCAGGTATTGTGATACCTCCTGCACTGCTTTTTTTGCCTAGAATTGCTTTGGCTATTCTAGGTTTTTTGCTGTTCCATATGAATTTATGGATTGGTTTCTCTATTTCAGTGAAGAATGTGGCTGGGATTTTGATAGGCATTGCATTGAATTTGTATAACAATTTGGGCAATATGGCCATTTTCACTATATTGATTCTGCCTACCCATGAGCATGGGAGGTCTTTCCATCTCCTTGTGTCTTCTTTGATTTCCCTTATTAAATTTTTGTAGTTTTCATTGAATAGTTCCGTCACGTCCTTGGTTAAGTTGATGCCTAGGTACTTTATTCTTTTTTTGGCTACTGTAAATGGAATTGTTTCCATAATTTCCTTTTCTGTTTGTCTATTGCTGGTGTACAGAAAAGCTGCTGACTTTTGTGGGTTGATTTTGTATCCTGCTACTTTGCCAAATTGGTTTATTAGGTGTAGGAGTTTGGGTACTGAGTTTTTTGGGTCTGTCAGATATAAGATCATGTCGTCTGCGAATAGGGATAACTTGATTTCTTCCTTGCCGATGTGGATCCCTTTGATGTCCTCCTCTTGCCTTATTGCTATGGCTAGGGATTCCAGCACTATGTTGAACAGAAGTGGGGAGAGTGGGCATCCTTGTCTTGTTCCTGAGTTTAGAGGGAATGATTTAAGTTTCTCTCCATTTAATATGATATTAGCAGTTGGTCTGTTGTATATGGCTTTTATTGTTTTGAGGAATGTTCCATCTATTCCTGTTCTCTCCAAAGCTTTTCATAGGTATGGATGTTGTATTTTGTCAAAGGCTTTTTGGGCATCGACTGAGATAACAATGTGATTCTTGATTTTAGTTCTGTTTATGTGGTGAATTACGTTGATTGATTTACGGATGTTGAACCATCCTTGTGACTGAGGGATGAAGCCTACTTGGTCATGATGTATGATATTCTTGATCAGTTTCTGGATCCTATTAGCTAATATTTTATTGAGGAGCTTTGCATCTGTGTTCATTAGTGATATTGGTCTGTAGTTCTCTTTTTTTGTTGGATCTTTGCCTGGTTTGGGAATGAGTATGATATTAGCTTCGTAGAATGAGTTTGGGATTTCTCCCTCCGTTTCTATTTCGCGGAAGAGTTTGAGGAGTATTGGTATTAGCTCCTCACTAAAGGTTTTGTAGAATTCATTGGTGAATCCATCTGGGCCTGGGCTTTTCTTAGTAGGGAGGTTCTTGATTACCTCCTGTATCTCACCGTAAGTTATTGGTTTATTTAGTTGATTTATTTCTTCTTGGTTCAGTTTGGGCAGTTTGTACTTCTCTAAGAATTGATCCATTTCTGTAAAATTATTGTTTTTTGCTGAGTAGAGGTTTTGGAAATAGCTCCTTATGATTGTTTGAATATCGTGTGTACTTGTTGTAATTTTTCCTGTGGAGTCCCTGATTTTACGAATATGAGTCTCTTCTCTTCTTTTTTTTGTAAGTCTTGCAAGGGGTCTGTCAATTTTGTTTATTTTCTCAAAGAACCAGCTTTTAGTCTTAGTTATTTGTTGAATGGTCTTTCTATTTTCAATCAGATTTATCTCTTCTTTAATCTTTGTGATCTCTCCCCTCCTAGTCGTTTTAGATTCTGTCATTTCTTGTTTCTCCAGTTGTTTTAGTTTCATCGTGAGGGTATTCACCTGCTCTGCTTCCATTCTTTTAATGTGGGTGCTGAGTGCAATGATCTTGCCCCTCAGTACTGCCTTAGCTGTGTCCCATAGGTTTCTTTGTGATGTGTTTTCTTTGTCATTGTGGCTTATGAATTCGTTGATTTCATCTTTAATTTGATCTGTGGCCCAAGTGTTGGATAGCAGTGTGGGGTTTAGCCTCCAAGAGTGTGTATAGGCTCTGTGGTATCCTTTGTTGTTGAGGGTTACCTTTAATCCACTGTGATCAGATATAATACATGGGATGACGTCAATACTTTTGTATTTGCTGAGGTTCTTTGTGTGGGCTATGACGTGGTCTATTTTGGAATATGATCCATGGGCTGCTGAAAAGAAGGTGTATTGAGTCTCTGTAGGGTGAAAGGTTCTATATAGGTCTGTTAGATCCATTTGGGAAATGGTGTTATTTAGGTCCTCAGCTCCCTTACTAATCTTCTGGGTGTTGGATCTGTCTCTTGGAGAGAGAGGAGTATTAAAGTCACCCACTATGATTGTGTTTGCGTCTATCTTGCTCTGTAATTCTTTGAGAATTTGCTTGACATATGTCGGGCCTCTTTTGTTTGGTGAGTATACATTTATCACCGTGATTTCTTGATTCTGGATTTTTCCTTGTATTAATATGTGGTGTCCTTCTTTGTCTTTTTGAGTGGACTTTAAAGAGAAGTCCAGCTTGTCTGAGATCAGGATGGCTACACCTGCCGTTTTGGTGGATGCATTTGCTTGGTAGATCTTGCTCCATCCTTTCATTCGAAGCCTGTTTTTGTCCCTTGCTGTAAGGTGGGTCTCTTGTAGACAGCAGATGTCAACTTTTTGTTTGCGAATCCATTCTGCCAGTCTGCTCCTCTTTATCGGGGAGTTTAAACCATTTATATTTAAAGAGATCAAGGATAAGGGTGTTTTTTCTCCTTCCATTTTCTTGGTGGGCTGTTTTTTCTTCTTTTTTTTTCTTTCTTGTCTTTAGTGAGCTTGTATTTCTGCTGGACTTGGGCTATTGAAGTTTCTTTCTGATTCTGTCTGTGTGTCTTTTACGATCTCTGTTGGCTGGGGTTCCCCTCTTATATTCGCTGTAGGGCTGGTTTTTTATTCACATACTCCTTTAGCTCCTCTTCGGTGTGGAAAGATCTGGTTCTCCCTTCGAATGTGAACTCCAATTTCACTGGATATTTGATCCGAGGTTGTAAATTGTTATTCTGGAGTACTTGGATGGTGTTCTTCCACTCACTTCGAGCTTGGTAAGTTTGTGTGGATAAGTCGGATGTTATTCGAATCCTCTTCCCATTGAAAAAAGTTTCCTTCTTTGCTTTGGCTGAATTCAGAATTTGCTCTTTAATCTTGAGGTCTGTAGTCTTGAATATTATGTGCCTTGGGGTGGTTTTCCTGGGGTCTGGCCTGCCAGGTGTCCTATAGGCTTCGGTTACCTGGATGGGGTCCCCTGTGAGATTGGGGAAGTTTTCTGCAATAACTTTATTGAGAACATGATTAAGCCCTCTGCTCTGGTATTCGGCTCCTTCTTCTATTTAAATTATGCGCAGATTATATCTCTTGTCTTTGTCCATTAGTTCCTGGATTAGTCTTCCCTGAAGCTTCATCTTTTCTTGGAGTGTGGTCATTTTCTGGTTGTTGTCAGCTGCTTCATCGTCCAGGCGAGAGATTCTGGATTCTATATGGTCTACTCTTTGTGTTATGGTTTCAATTGCGGAGTTTATGGATGTCAGAGAGCTATTTATGGTTGTCATATCAGCTCTGATCGTGGAGATTTCTTCCTTTAAAGAGTTGTATTTTAAATCTATTTTTTCATGCATTTCAATTCTCAGGATATGGAGATTTTCTTTAAAGGCAGCTTGCATTGTATCCATTTTTGCTTCCATTTCTTTAAAGCAGGCTTGCATTGTATCCAGTTTTGCTTCCATTTCTTTCTTGGCTTCCTGGGTGTCCTTCCAGATTTCCGCTCTAAATTCCTGGAATTGTTTTCTGATTTCATTTCTGACGCTTTCGATCATTCCTGTTAACATGGCCTCATTTGTTTTTTTAGTCTCCATCTCCTCTTCAGTCGTGCTGCTTTTTGGAGCTGGCGAGTTGGCTTGCCCTTTAATGAACTGAGTTATGTTTCTTTGTGATTTGCGCATCTGGAGATCTGGATGGCTTCTCAGGTTTGGTTTGTAGCTCCTCCCTCCCTCCTGTGTAGATGTGTCTACGGCAGCAGGTGCTGCCGCTGTGGCCCCGCCCACCAGTGCAGGGTACGCCTACCAGAGCGGGCGCTGTCGCCGGGGGCCCTACCCTCCTATGCGCTGTGCGCCCACTGCAACAGGCACTTTGGGGGGATATGCCTCCCAGAGCAAGTCCTGGGTTGTTGGGTTGTGCTTGCGCCCTCCCACGAGTCCGTTGGGGGTGGCGGTATGTGTGGGGTCCAGTGGGATCGACTGTCCGGGTGTGGCTTGGCACCTTCAGACCTCACCTCTGCTGTGAGTGGGGGATGTGATCAGGCTCAGGTGACCCTGCTGGGCTGGTATTGCCCACCAGCGCCTGTGATTTTAGTTGTAAGAGTCTGCGAGGTCCAGGCGCCTCGGGTGGGGTTTGCACAACCGGCCGTCTCCCAGCCCCTGTTGGGAAGGGGGCGGGGCCGGTTCTGCCAGTTCAGGAACCTGTGGGGTGTTGGTGCTGCTGGGCCCTTCCCCTGCTAAACTGACTTCCCAGCGCCTGATGGGAGCTTCCCTGCCTGATTTGGGGGTTCTTTGTTCCCTCAGGGGTGGGGGAGGAGGAGGGAGGGCACTCACTTTTGCTGCTTTGTGTGTGTGTCCCGCGCAGCCGTTGGCCCTCCGGGGGTTGGCTAAGTGTCGTGGTGGCTTCCCTGGTTCCCGATTTCTGCCGTGCTGGGTTCCCTTGTCCGAACCCGGTGTGGACCCGGACTTCTCGTCACTGCCGGTGTGTGTCTTGGTCCGCACCCTGCCTTGTGTCCATGGGGTCTCCCGCTATATGAATTCTGCGCTCCTGGCAGCCTGTCTGCCGATCGCCGGGTTCCCCTTTCCCAGCCTGACCCTGTTTGGGCTAGGGTCGGCTGGTGGGGGGAGGGTGCCCCGGTGAGTCTCCGGCTCCGTGTAGGTTTTCGGTTCTTCTTTTTTGCTCCTTTTTGTTTTCCTGTGTTTCTCCACTGCTTCTGGCTGCTGGTTTTGCTGGGTTCTTGGTGGGGTGTTGGGTGTTGGAGTTCCCAGCTCACTATGCCGTTGGAGCGAGTCGGGGTGCCTCCCTATTCTATCGGCGCCATCTTTCCTTTCTCTCCATTTGGAGATTTTTGATCTCTTACAATTCCCGGAACACATAAAATTGACTGCTTGCCTGTGCAGCAGCATTGCTGCAGCATTGGCTCACATTCCCAGGCTAGGGTTCACAGCCCCACAAATAACTGGTCCCTGACCTTCAGTCTGTCATGAATGACAGAGGAATGTTTGTCCTGTCAATCAGGGGACTGTATGTAGCCTGGCACTGTGAACTGGTGTTTGACCAATTTTCCTAATGCTGGAAAGAATAGTAAACTTTTATCTCTCAAATTGTTTGCTTTTTTTTTTTTTTTTTTTGGCCAGTCCTGGGGCTTGGACTCAGGGCCTGAGCACTGTCCCTGGCTTCTTTTTGCTCAAGGCTAGCACTCTGCCACTTGAGCCACAGCGCCACATCTGGCCATTTTCTGTATATGTGGTGCTGGGGAATTGAACCCAGGGCCTCACGTATACGAGGCAAGCACTCTTGCCACTAGGCCATGTCCCCAGCCCTTATCTCTCAAATTGTAAGAAAAAATTTCAAATACAGTGTTGAGCATTTTTCCATTTGCTAAGATGTTAATCAGAGTCTAGTAAGGTTCTAGACATTTCAATAAGTGTTCTTGTCTGTGAAAACAGAATCAGTGTTGTATAGCTAAATCATTACTTTGAAAAACTCTGAAAGGTGGTAGTCATTCTCCATTATGTTCCAGAGGAATTTGTGTGTGTCGTGTCTCTTCCAATTCTTCATTCATGAGCAGCTATTGGAAGTAGGTTGGATTTACCGTTGGTGTCTTCGGGATGGTTTCTTTGTGGTGCTCGAAGCATCTTGTATTGGGTATTTTTTATGTTCATATCAGTTTTTCAGTCTCTCCTCTCTCATTAACATTCCTTTCCTTATTGTATCATTTCATCAGTTTTTTCAGGTTGTGACTCCTGTATGTTGGTGTCTGGTACTTGTACTAGTTGAAAAGTGCAAGAGGGTTTTCTTCATGTGTACTCTTTTATAAATTTTTTTAAGAAGGGTTCTTTAAGTTTATATTGTTCTCCACATAATTATATGTTGGTGTCCTTTCTTTTTTGTTTTGGGTGGTTGGTCAGATTTTTTTCTATCTGGCTCATTACTTATGACTGAATGTTCCAGAAAGGATGTGTTATAGCTCTTAACAAACAGAAGTTCTTTGTAAATGCTGTACAGGCCATTTAGTTGTTGAAGTTGAATTTCTTTTCCAGCCTGCAAATCTTTGTTCTACTTTCAGGTTCGGTGAAGCTGCATGACTTCTTGGGCACTCAGGAAGTATGTCCTTATAATATATACACATTCATGTGGATTCTGAGGAGGCTTTAGGCCTCGACTCTATGACCAGTTTTAGTTCTTGCTTTTTCTCAATAGGTTTAGTTATTTCTGTGGTTTGTCCACCTGGCCATGAAGGTGATTAATACTGATGCCTGTGATTTTAAGATCACACTTTGCATCCTTCCACCTTTTAGCTTCTTCTGGGTTGTACATGAGAGGCAGGAGTTTAACTCGGCCAGTGTACAGGGTGTGATGCACATGTTGTCTTTTTGAGTGCTTTAGGCTCGTTGAGTTCCACATTATCCCTAGCAGCCAAAAGTCCCTTGCCTTTGGTGCTATACTTATTTTCACGGATGCCAGTGGTTGGGGCCAATTCCTTAGGCCTGGCAGAATGGAGGCAAGTGGGTTTATCCACTACTTTAATGGAGCTATTAGTTTGACTGATGATCTTGGTGTTCCCAGTGGCCATATTCACTGTTGAGTGAATTCCATCAGCCTGGATGTCAGCAGCTGTGGCTGCAGCTGGTTGAGGGTGCTCAGTTTCTCCAGTGCTCCTGAGCAAGGTGGTCCTGTCTTGCTTTAAAACCTCTCCTCCCCAAGTCGCTTGGGCAGCCTGGGTGCTGTAGATTCTTTTCTTTGCTGTTTGGAGGTTTGAGGGTCCGATCTTCATGGGCAACGCAGCCTTGCCCCATTTCAGTTTCTTGGCTGCATCCCTCCCAGCCAGGTGTTCAGTGGCTTGATCCTCAGCTCTATTGGGGATCAGGTCAACAATTATCCTTTTACTGACCTTTGAGGACAACCTGTCTAATTTACTATCACCGGCTGATGAAGTCATTTTTATGTTGGTGTTTCCAACAACTTGCCCTTCAACTCTTAGAGAGCTGGGGGGTGTTACAGTCCATAGAGTATTTATTGGTATAAAACCTTGTCCCTTCTGTGATTCTGTAGTGGTGGTGATAGGCCTTGAGGACGGCATACACTGTTTATCCTGGTGCCCTTTCTTGGTGTGTGGGTGGGCCTGGAGCAGTGGGTTTTCTTCTGTTGTGGCCTTAGGCCCAGCGGCAGGAGGTCTGGGTCCTCTGCAGGTACTCAGGTCAGATCCCATTGTGTTGGTGACCTTGGAAGGCACCTTGCCCTTTCTTGCTTGAGTCCCTCTGGCTGCTGAGTATTTCCTAGCAGCCAGGTTGCCACTGCTTCTGCCTTCAGTGAAAGGTATAGGGGATGCAGGCCTGGGTAATTTTCCTGACTTTTTGGGGGTTACATCCTCAGAGATGTGCTGGGACACGGTGGTTGTTGCCAGTCTATGCGCCCCAGGTGATCGATGGAGGTCCCTGGCGGTTCCTGGGTTATTATGGCTGCACACTGGGGTCCAGTTGTGGAGCTGAAGCTGTTCCTCAGAGGGAGAATATGTATGTGGTCTGACCTCCACCTCAGAACAGGGGTACACCAAGATATTCAAGAAGGATTTGGGTGGTGGATCATCCCCCTGGGCCGCCAAAACAGGAACACCAGCAGATTTTTTACGGGATGTTCCAACATCTTTACGGGGCCTTGGGAAGGTGGGATGTTTCTGTGAAGCCCGGGAGGCTCTGTGCAGATGTTCCCCCTGGGCACCCGAAACAGAAGCCCCAATAGATGGTCTCCGGGGGGCTCCACCCTCTGGCGTTCGGGGCCCGGTGATGGTGGTGTACTTGTCCGGGTTATCAAGCCAGGAGGGTGTGTGAAGGCGGCCATCTTCAGTGGCAAAGGCAATGGATGATTTTCTGCGGCCTCTGTCCTCTTCTGGGGAGACACTGGGCATGGGTGGGAATTGACCAGAGTCACTAAACTTGGTGGATCGATGCCCAGCCTGATCCGCAGTGACAAAATATGGAGCCCCGGTAGAAGATTTTCTTCGAGCTCCAAAATGTACAATACTGGCACACTGGCTCGTATCGATGTTCCACGAGGGTCTGTGCACATTTTGCCCCTCCGTGGCATAAATAGGAGCCCCCGTGGATGTTTTCTGGGGAACTCCATCATCCCCTACCCGTGGACATAGGGTAATTTGATAGCGGCCACTATCGAACAGCCAGGAGGGCCTGCTCAGGTAGTCCTCCCTCCTGAGGGCCACGGGATCACCTGGGATCTTTTCTGCCCGGGGGCCCACAGTGCTGGAGTTCTTGTGATACATGGCAAAAGATACCTTGCGGGGAGTCGTCTCCTGGACGTCAGTCGGAGTCGCCCCTGGGGATCTGACTGCCTGGCTGCTGGTGGTGTGGTCCTCTGCTCCTTGCCTCTTGGGCATCATTGCCAAAGGCAATGCTCTCTGCCCTTTGGGCTTCCCCTTCAAGTCGCAGGCCTGTTGGTTTTAGGTGTAACTTTTAGGAATAAGCAATCCAAAAGGTTAATACAATATCCAAGTAATGAGCTGTGGCTTGTGCCTTGGCTCTCGCTCTTGGATCTGAGGCAACTGAATTTTGCAAACAGTCTGATCACTGTAGAAGCCACACCTCACTCTCCCAGAGCTCCTTCCAGCCTGGGGCTGTGAGGAGAGGTCTGTGAATACAGAAGAATGTGTGTGTGTGTGGGAGGGGGTGCCTGGCACCCTGGATTGCTGCAGGACCCCATCTTCTCTCCAACCCCAACCCCACTCAGCACCAAGACTACATGTTCTCTCATGCTGAGCACTGAGAACTGGGTTTTTTGTGCATTAATGTTATGATATTTGTCTGATATTGACTAATAAGTTCCCTGTGAACATCTCCCACAGCATAGTTCTGAAACTATCTTTTTTTTTTTTTTTGGCCAGTCCTGGGCTTGAACTCAGGGCCTGAGCACTGTCCCTGGCTTCTTTTTGCTCAAGGCTAGCACTCTGCCACTTGAGCCACAGCGCCACTTCTGGCCATTTTCTGTATATGTGGTGCTGGGGAATTGAACCCAGGGCCTCATGTATACGAGGCAAGCACTCTTGCCACTAGGCCATATCCCCAGCCCCTGAAACTATCTTGTTCCGTGTGCTAGTCCTTCCTCCTCCAGTGTCCTCCTTCCTTCCTTTTTCCTTCTTCCCTCGCTCCCTCCCTCCTTTCTCTCTCTCTTTCTCTGTTTTTCTTTGTTTCTTTCTCTCTTTTACTCTAAAATTGATTTATGTTGTTTTCACCAATTGTCTCTTCCTTCTGAGGCTGAGTGGAAAAAACCACGGCTACTTTGAGTGGCAGATTTACTTATGATGACCACTTTTGGACATCATCCAGATGGCTTTTCCAGAATGGACATGGCAGCCAAGCAATGTGGAAAGCAGCAGAAGCTGAGATCCAAAAGGCCCAGGTTAAACTCCATTGCACAAAGCAAGGTAGGACTAGGACAGTCAGATGTCTCCTACAAAAGAGGGAATGTAGGCACTCATAAAAAGGCATACACACATTCCCAGATTCTTGCATGTTAATGTTCAACTCTTTTCACAAATGCTAGGGTTTTCAGAGCAGAAGTGCTGGCACAATTAGACAGAAACCAACTTCACTTGAATGTGGAACACATTTCTACTCACAGCTGAATCAGAGTGACAAGTCCAAAGTGAGATTAAAAAAACAAACACAATAACAGGAGAGCACTATTTCTACATTTAACTTATGCATGTTTTGAGTCACCCTTAGAAAAGCAATGGTGAGTCAGAAGTTAAGAAACAACCCACCCCTCAATCAAATTTCTGTGAGGTAGCCCATAAACCCATCTGCTTCAACCCATACAAAATAATAAAATTTTTTCAGAATCAGGATTTTAGTACTCTAAATTTTTAAAATGTTATTCAAATACAGTGGGTTGAACTCAGAACCTGAGTGCTATGTCTTAGATTTTCACTCTAGCTTGATGCTCTATATCATTTGAGCCATGTCTGCACTTGGAGCTTTTTCATGTTTAGTTGGAGATAGGAGACTCTTGGATTTGTCTTCCAGGGCTGGCTTTAAACCTTGATTCTTAGATGTCAACTTCCTAGGTATCTAAGTATAAGCTCCTGGTGCCTGGCTTTCCTTGCCCATTTTGTTGTTTCTTTTCCATTTTGTTGTTTCCTTAACTGGAGGAAGAGGAGGAGGAGGAATAGGGAGCAGAGCTGTTATTCTACCTGCTCTACTTCCCATTCCCAACAAGCAACAGCAAGCTGGGTCTCTAGATAGCTTGTCTGGGTCCCGCTGTTCTCTGTTTAGAAAAACCAACCAGAAACAGAGTAATGTATTGTCTGGTTCCTTCAGTAAGACAAGCACAGCCAGTGCTGGAAGATGGCAGGCCCCAACTGGGCCCTGAGGTGAAGGGATGAGGGAAGCTGTGGCCCTGCCCTCACCTGATTGGTTCCTTCAGCGTCCAGGCCCATGTTTCCTGCATTACACAGACAATGGCTTCTTCTGTATGTGCCTTCAGAACTGAGCTCAGATTCTGGACCAAGAAGAGGTTCGGTGAGGCTTGAAAAAGCATCTTGACCTTAGTTGACCCTGTGCTAAGGTATCCCAGCACAACTCAGCTGCCCTCACCATATTGAGAGAGCAGGGTACACCTCAGAGCATTAATCAGGAGGAGGAGGAGGAGGAGGAGGGGAGGAGGAGGAGGAGGGGGGGTAGGGGGAGGAGGAGGGGGGAGGAGGGAGAGGAGGAGGGGGGAGGAGGGGGAGGAGGGAGAGGAGGAGGGGGAGGAGGAGGAGGGAGCAAAACTGTTATTCTACTTGCTCTACTTCCCATTCCCCACAAGCAACAGCAGGCTGGGTCCCCTTTCTCTCTGTTTAGATGGAAAATGCAAAAAAATTAAAAAGAAAACCATTTATGGCACCTAGGCATAGTGACACATGCCTATACTCTCAACACTCAGTAGGTTGAGTCAGGAAGGAAACCTGTGTGTTCTAGCAAAAATGAGTTACTGCTCAACAAAAAGACACACAGTAAGATAGCATCACTAATCCTGCCATAGTTTAAAGATGATCACCTGTAGTCATGTTTCTCAAGTAGTTAAACTGTTTTGTGCATGTGTATTGGTGCATTGACTCCTATGCTGAGAATTGCTAAGAAGCAGTGTTTGGAATTTTCCCTATAAATGGTAAATGTGGTTCCTGTGAATAGATGGTTTTAATGCTCATGCTAGTCACCAAGTGAGAAGGCTTACTTTGGCAATGGGTTCGAGGTCTTTCATCATTCTCATTTGCTTTTGAATCTCACACCCTGGAAATTAGCAACACGCCGTCACAAAATAAAGAACTGTCAGCATGTTTTAGCCTGACCTGTATTGGAAGATTCAAGATTTCCAAGAATGTACCATGTAACCGGTCTCCTCTTGCACTAGTTTACTTTATTAAAACAATAGGTAGAGGAGTTTTGTTCTTCTTGAGCAGTAAACCTAAATTTGTAGAACTAAACTGAGCAAAGATAGATTTCTTATATACTCCATTATGTCCCCTGATGAGCCCAAATTCATAGATTCGTATAAAGTCCCTAGTTGACCTTAGGGCTCCCTCTTGCTGTTGTATATTCTATGGCTTGGGCAGATGTACATTGCTAGGTCTACCATTGTGGCATCAAACAGAGTAATTTCACTGCCCTACAAAGCATCTGAACTTCCCCTACTCATCTCTACTTCCCATACTCTTGAAAGCTGGAAATCTGCTGTTATGAATGGCATGAATAACTCGAGAGCAATCCAGTAAATGTGAGCATGATTCAAATTAAGCTTCCATTGATTTGTCTAATTGATTGATTGGACATCCATGGGAAATGTACTGTGAGCCTCATACTTCCTAGGCAGGTGTGCTATTACTTGAGCCACACCCTCAGCCCAAACTCCTCTATCAGCAGGCTCATGTATTTCCATATTTATGGAAACTGATTGTTTTTTCTCAGTATTGTTTCATGATCAGTTTCCATATCCAAGCAGAGTCCACACATTGCTGATCTTGTTCCAGTGTGTTGTAAGGATAAATGACTTTGAACTGCTCTCATCTTTCGGGATGACTTGGCTTGTGGTTACCAGATGTCACATTTAGGGGCTGGGGGTAGGAAACAAAGGTATGAAACACACTTGTTTCATACTGTTTGGCATACACATCTGGTGTCTGGCTAAGATGCATTTCTGTATTTTTTTTGGCCTTGGAAACAATTTGATTCTTGTGTACTAAAAGATGTTGACTTCTTAGTTGCTCTTTTGTACTGTCTTTTGTTTTGTTTTGGTCAGTCATGGGGCTTGAACTCAGGGCCTGGGACTGTTCCTGAGCTGTTTTACTCAAGAATAGTACGCTACCATTTTGAGCCATAGCTTCATCACTTCTGGTTTTCTAGTGGTTACTTAGAGATAAGAGTCTCATGCACATTCCTGCCCTTAATGTCTTTGAACCATGATCCTGATATCTCAGCCTCTTGAATAGCTAGGATTACAGGTGTGAGCCACTGGGCCTGAGTCATTATTTTAAGGAGCAAGAATCAGGAGCTGGGCTGGGGATATGGCCTTGTGGCAAGAGAGCTTGCCTCGTATACATGAGGCCCTGGGTTCGATTCCCCAGCACCACATATACAGAAAATGGCCAGAAGTGGCACTGTGGCTCAAGTGGCAGAGTGCTAGCCTTGAGCAAAAGGAAGCCAGGGACAGTGCTCAGGCCCTGAGTCCAAGGCCCAGGACTGGCCAAAATAACAAAAACAAAAAAAAAGAATCGAGGAGCTCTCATTACTCAACGCTCATTCTCCCACAGGAATACACAGGAGCTTGAGGGTTGTGTTCCTGGAGTATAAACAGGTATAGCTGTCTTTAATGTTGACTATAATGTTTAGAATACTTGCTTGGTACTGGGGTTTAAACATAGGGCCTCATTCTTTTTTGCTCGTGGACAACACTGTACCACTTAAGCCACCATTCATCCAGTCCAGCACTTTGCTGGTTGATTATAAAGAGAATCTCAGAGATGTCTTCCTTGTTTGGCTCTGAACTGCAGTCGCAGTCCTCAGATCCCAGCCTCACGAAGAGCTCCGTTTTATAGTCATGATCCTACTGGCAAACAACTTGAAATATTTTTTTTTTGTTTTTTTTGTTTTTTTTTTTGGCCAGTCCTGGGCCTTGGACTCAGGGCCTGAGGACTGTCCCTGGCTTCTTCCCACTCAAGGCTAGCACTCCACCACTTGAGCCACAGCGCCGCTTCTGGCCGTTTTCTGTATATGTGGTGCTGGGGAATCGAACCTAGGGCTTCATGTATCCGAGGCAGGCACTCTTGCCACTAGGCTATATCCCCAGCCCAACTTGAAATATTTTTAACCATTCTCCTAAATTAGCAATTCAGTACTCATTTATCTTATTTACAGCATTTTATTACATCTAACTTTTATTCAGGGCTCTGGATTTACAGTTTCAGTACTTCAGTGATACTTTACATGGATTTATAACATCTCTGAAATTGAGTTAGAGTCAGTGTTGGGATAACACTTCTTGCATTCACTTTCCTTGATTCCTGGCCTGGTATCTGCCTGCCATCTTGCTATTTTGCTCATAATTTGCAGCCTTCTGGCAGTTCTAGCAAGCCACACCTTGACAGCAGGGACCAGGCCAGCACAGGCACATGCTGCTGGTGGGTGGGGAGGTCTTCTCATCTGGGAACACCTCCCAGACAGAAAAGGGAAATGAACACACTGTGAAGGGATGTGTGTCTTCAGCCTCTCTCTCCCTCTGTGTGGGGTGTGTCTGGTTTAGGGTGTCTGCAGGTCACACCTCCTGGATCAGGCCCTTAGGACACAAAGACCAATGGAAGGAAGAGGCCTTGAGCTCCTCCATTCACAGTGGCTCTTAGCAGCTAACCTACTGGGCATTTCAGTGCAGATCTGCTCTAAATTGATTTGCACAAGTTGATGTGAGGCGTACATAGCACGATGAAGAAGGGTGTACTTGCAGTTTTAGCAGACCACAGTCAAAGGCATGCTCAGGAGCCTATGCTCTCAGCCAGCTGCTCACAGAGCCATTCTGCTTTCCCCTCCAGTCCAGAGCTAACCGTGTAGGATTCAGGTTCATCTTCTCAACCAGTCTCAAAGAATTGAGAGCTTGGAAGATTGAGTAGAGAGGAGAGAGAAGCCTAGAGAGAGAGAGACAGACAGACAGAGATAGAAAGGAGAGGCGAAAGAGAGAGAGGGGGGAGAGAGAGAGGACAGAAGCAGTATAATTCCCTGACTAGAGCCAAGGTGGGCTGCCTTGTCTTTTAGGTTTGACCAGATGAAAAAGGAGAGGTGCCAACACTAAAGGAAAAGAACACAGGCCCCAAAGAAATTTATTCTAAAAGCTAAAAGAGCAAAGCTTCTTCCAGGGCCTGGTGACCATGGGTGTGAAGGCGCTGGTCTCTCTTGTTTCCTGCTCCCTCCCCCCCACATTCCCCATGCAGAACCCTGCCTCCCCTGGGCAGTTGGCAGTTATTGGATAGAGCCCCCTCTGCCCCGCCACCCTTCTTCTTTCCCATAGCTATTCAGGTACTTCTGGATCTCCCCCAGTGGGGAAGCAGTGAAGTTTTAAAGACATCAGGAGATGATGGAGCACCTCCCTCCAGAGGGATTCATAAAACAGCAGAGCGCCAGGTTAGACTCTGAGAGCTAGTCCATGGTAAAGGAGAATGTGTCAGCTACTGCCTATATGCATACAGAAAATGGTCATTTGATGGACACTGAGGGCTTACACCTGGAATCCTAGATGGCTGAGGATTTTGGCTTAAAGTCATTCCAAGCAGAAGAAGTCCCTGTGATTCTGAATTGACCAGCAGAAAGGTAGTGGAACTGTGATTCAAGTTGTAGAGTGCTATCCTTGAGTGGAAAAGCTAAGGCACAATGCCCAGGCATTGGGGATTTGGGAGAGAAATGTTAATTGAGTCTAAAATGATTTTATTTAATACAAACACAGGACAGCTTCCTCCCAAGTGTGAGATGGATTGTGGAACAGTGAATAGGCCACGAACCAAAGGGATTCATTGAGCTGCTTAAAGAGCCAAAGCTAGGCTGGGAATATAGCCTAGTGGCAAGAGTGCTTGCCTTATACACATGAAGCCCTGGGTTCCATTGCTGAGCACCATATATGTATAAAAGGCCAGAAGTGGCGCTGTAGCTGAAGTGGCAGAGTGCTAGCCTTGAGTAAAAAGAAGCCAGGGACAGTGCTCAGGCCCTGAGTTCAAGCTCCAGGACTGGCAAAAAAAAAAAAAAGCCAAAGCCCTGGATGGTAATCAGTGAGTACAGAAGTGGCCAACTAACCTCTCGATTTTCTGAGGCATTTTTTTTGTTGTTAAGTGTTTTGTTATAAAAGTGATATGCACAAGGATTACAGTTACCTAAGTCAGTAATGAGCACTTTTGTTTTTTTGTACAATGCCAGCCTTCCCTCACTACCTGCCAGTTTTCCCCCTCCCATCCCTACCCACAAGTTGTATAGTTAATTTGCAACTTGGTATGTTTGGATGGGAGGCTGTGGGAGGCCATTAATCTCACAATTGGACTCAGTAAGCCTGGGTAGGTGGTAGGTGGGCAAATCATGGAAGTCCTTAAAAGTCTGGTTGTATCAAATATTCTAGACCATATTCTGAGAGTTCTGCAGGGAGCCAGAGTCTCAGTTCATTGAGGGAGATTCCTGAGACCCTGTGCGTAAGTCAGACTGAAGTAGGGAAACAGAAGTAGGGAGACTAGGTAAGAGATTGGGGCCTAGTTCTCAACCCTCATAGTGGACAAGGACATCGATGATCCTTCAGTCAGAAGGCTTGCTTACTTGGTAAAATGAGATGATTGACAGCAGTAGACAACAAACAGGCAACCATTGCATTATATACAGTTTGAAAGGCTCCCAGAGACACAGGCTGTCCACAAAAGGGCAACATCCAGACTCCAAGAATAGGTTCAAGAGCAGAGAAAACACACTTTTGGTAGGAGAACGTGCAAACCTGGTGTTTGGACATGTGCTCTGTGGGCCACTGGTGTTTGTCGCCTGAGAAGTATGGGTTTTCTGAACATGAAACTATCACACGTTTTCATTTGGGTAGCATTATATGATTTTCACAACATGTACACATATACAGTTACATATGTGCCTATTTGAAATCCATTATCTTGCACACTTAAAACCTATGCTCAGTTTTTTGTGTGTGCCATTCTTAGTGTTTGAACTCAGGGCCTGGATGCTGTCCCTAAGTTTGTATGCTCAAGGCTAACACTCTATCCCTTGAGCCCCACCTCCACTTCCAGCACATTTTGTAGCTATTTAAAAGCCTCAATGACTTTCCTGCCAAGGCTGGTTTTGAACCACTTAGGCATATTGACTCATGATATGGTAAAGTCTAAGAAGTGACCAGTTTTAAGTCAGACCATCACACCTCAAGGGACCTTTGTAAGTCAGAGACTACTTGTATGTGCGTTTAACATCAAGTCAGTAGATCTAGGACTGGCTGAGGCTTTCGTGTAGAATTCCTTTCTTTCTCTTTTCTTCTGTTTCTTTTTATCTCTGCCTTTCTATTTATTTCTTTTATCTCTCTCGTCTCCCTGATCCATACATTTACAAAAAGCAAGAAGAACAACAACAACAACAAAAAAAAAACTAGCAGAGTGCTAATGGTTCATGCCTGTAATACTAGCTACTCAGGAGGCTGAGATCTAAGGATTGCAGCTTGAAGCAAGCTGTGCCCTAAGACTCTTATCTCCAATTATGCTAGGTGTAGATCTTTGCTCTAGTGTCAGTGTGAGGATTAAACTAAAAAGCTAAGTGACAGTGCCCAGGCTGTGAGTTCAAGTTCTAGTACTGTTATACACATACAAAAAATTACTAATATATGGTTGTAGAATGATTAAATTTAAAAACCATAGCTTTGTAATTCTTACTTTTTTCCAAATGAACAAAAGCAGATGCTTCTCTCCAGGTACCTCATCAGCAAATCAGTCAAAAAGAACTGAGAAGCAAGCTAGCAAATCCACATACATACACATATATGTACATTTATCTAAGAGGTTATACATTAGACAATGATATATTTGGTAAAAGAAGTGACAGAAGTGAGAAGGACAGGGAACAATTACATGAAAACATTTTAATGCACAGGTTTGTGGCAGTACACTGGGGAGGCTTACTGTAAGCTCTAGCCCATCTGGCATCTAAGGCTTGATTTGAAGTTAGTTGAGCTTCCTGTTGTCATGGCTTCCTCTGATGGAAGTCATCCATCCATTTCAAAATGAAAGAGGAGAAACTATTTTTGAAATGTAGTCAGTCTGCAGAATGTACTTGATAAGCAAATTTCACCACATAGAAAGGCTTTGTTTTTAGGAAAGCTGATACAAATGGAGAAAGTAACCTCGAATGATTGACTTTAATAGAAAGGACACAAACAAATGCCAGGGCATTTTATGGAAATCATTGCAGAAACATTTTCCCATCATTAGTCTTTGTGTGTTTGAGTCCTTTGGTGAGTTTCTAGTTGTAGCTATTTTCTGTGATTAACCCAACTGTAATATGCCAGGAACCCTGGCAACTTTTCCAAAACTGCTGAGAAGTTGATCAACTAATAATCAAATCTAAGATATCCAAATGGCTTTGGAGCCAGGCTCCTACCTCATTCAAAGGTGCTGCATTGGAAGCCTGGAAGCTTATAGCACAATGAATATATACTGCTGGTCAGCAGCTTGGGAGCACACCACCATTCTCATTTAAGAAGAGAGTCTGAACTGGGGATGTAGCTCAGATATTCCAGCAGCAGCAAAAGAAGAATAGAAGAAGGGAAATATGAAAGTATAAACAGAAGATGGACAGGAAGGAGGAGGAGGTGGAAGAATAAGAGGAAAGAAGGAGAAGACTACAAGAAGAAGGTGGAAGAGGAAGAGTTAAAGGTGGAGGAGAAGGAATAGAAAAAGGAGAGAAGGAAGAGACAGAAAAGGACGGAACCCAAATAAACATAATTGGGAAAGCATGTCTACACAAGAGTTTTCAATATCTATGATAATTCATATCATGTTTAAATGACTTAATGGATTGATAATGCTTCAGAATTTATATTCATTTCTTTAAAAATGAGTTGGGTCCACAATGTATTATTAGAGTCACACAGTTTTTAGATATGTTAAAATTTGTGTTTTGTGCATGCATCTAGTACTTCTCTACAGGAATGAATATATATATATATATATATATATATATATAGTATGTGTATGGATCAAAAGAGGGAGAGAATCAACTGTTTTGAATGATCATAGTTTCAAATATATACCTATAGGGGCTGGGAATGTGGCTTAGTGGTAGAGTGCTTGCCTTGCATGCATGAAGCCCTGGGTTCGAGTCCTCAGCACCACATAAACAGAAAAAGCCCAAAGTGGCACTTTGGTTCAAGAGGTAGAGCGCTAGCCTTGAGCAAAAAGAGCCTCAGCGACAGGGCTTAGGCCCTGAGTCCCAATCGCCAGGACTGGCAAAAAAAAAAAGGGAGGGGGGAACTGCCAATATTTTCCGAAGATCTTACCCTTCCTCAGGGCTTTGCTATGTTATTAATGGCATTCCTCAAACAAATGCTTCACACATTTCCTGAGTGTGAATGTCAGCATCTGCTACCACCGGGCACCATCTGTATTCAGCATCCTGTGTCCTGACTACCACTGGTGTTTTTGTGAGGATCTCAGCAGGAGAGATAAACTGGTGGAGATACTGTAGTATCCCAGAGGAAGAGCCAGTATCTAAGCTTACTGTTCCCACTGTTCCCAGAATTCCAGGATGGCACAGGTAAGCCTGGCTGGCAACCTCTCTTCTCTGGGGCATACACTGACATGTAAACCCAGAAGCAGTGTGGTTACTTATGCCTGTAGTGTTCCAAAACCCTTAATGGAAATAATTCAAGTAACTCATTATCCTCAAACCCCTGATTCCAGGAGCTACAGCCCACTGTCACCAATAAGTGAAGATGACACTGGTCCTCCCTCCCTACCTATGAGCTTATCTTTGTACTCTTCTTCACCTAATACCACTTCACCTGGTCAGACTCATTACTATTTTTTTTCAAATTTTTATTATCAAACTGATGTACAGAGAGGTTACAGTTTCATACATTAGGCATTGGATACATTACTTGTGTTTGTTACCTCGTCCCTCATATCCCCCTCCCCCCACCCCTTTCCCTTTCCCCCCATGAGCAGACTCATTACTATTATTATTCATTGTTATTATTGGCAGATCTAGTGTATACACTAGCTTTGCATTTGCCAGGAAGGCATTCTGCTTGAGGGAATGGCTCAAGCTCTTCTTTGCGCCGATTATTTTTGACAATAGGGATTTGTTTTGGCAAGCTTGGTCTATCATCTCTTTATGCTTCCTGCTATATATAGCATGACAGAAATATACTAAAATACCCAGCTGTTTCTGCGGAGATGGAGTCTTATGAACTTTTTCTGGGATGGTCTTGAACTTCAAACCTGTTGATCTCCATCTCTTACATAGCTAGGATTATAGGCCTGAGCATCTGTATAAAATACACCTGTATTTTAACCTTTAGAAATTAAGTGACAGTTATACACAAGGTAATTTAGTTTATTCATGTTATAAGGTAGAACAACTAAAAGAATATAACTCTACATATCACTTATCTTAGGCAGGAGCATATTAGCAACCCTTTTAGGCCTGTTATTTCAGAAATAACCATTTCTCTCAATTTCACTTTCACCATTTTCATGCTTCATCTTAAATCTATACTTCACAAGTACACTAACTGGTTTGTATATTTAAAAATTATGTTTTCAGAAAGTCAAACAATTTTTTGGGGACTTATTTCATTCATCATTTTGTTTTGAAATCCATCACTTAGTTTCAGTGTGTTGAATTACAGAATTACCAAATGGTAAATTGACTTTGCCTGAGAAGGCAAGATCAGTTTTGGATGTTGCTGAATGTAAATTGCCAACTTTTTTTCCCCTAAGGCCTAAGTATCTATAGTCTTGATTGACTTTGGTTCTAGTTTTCATCCACTGTAATGTCTTTGTTTTGGAATTCTTCACTGTCCTCTTTTTAATTCTACTCCAAATAAGAATATTGAGGTATTCTTGCCTCCCTTTAGAGATAGTCATAACTCACCTCTTGTAGTAACACTTTGCAAGAATATGAGGACCATGATACATATATGTTTTGGGGATTGTAGGGTTTTTATTTTGTCAGTCCTGGGGCTTGAACTCAGGACCTGAGCACTATCCCTGGCTTCTTTTTTGCTCAAGACTAGCACTCTACCACTTGAGCCACAGCACCACTTCTGGCTTTTTCTATATATGTGGTGCTGAGGAATCAAACCCAGGGCTTCATGTATACGAGGCAGTCATATTCCCAGCCCTTGTGGGTTTTTGTTGTTGTTGTCTTGTGGTGCCAGTACTGGGGCTTGAACTGAGGGCCTCATGCTCTTACTTGGCTTTTTACTCATGGTGCTTTACAACTGGGGCCACACCTCCATTCCAACTGTTTGCAGGTTAATTGGAAATAAGTGTCTTAGGGATTTTTCTGTCCAGGCTAGCTTCAAATCATAATCTTCAGATTTTATCCTCCTACAAATAGTTGTGGAGGTATGAGACTGGATGTATGGAGAGAGGTGTGGAGAGCATATCTAGTGACCAGAAATATTGACTGTGTCAAAACTTGTGGACCCTTCATTGAGATAATTTCCTCTCCTTCCTGAGGCTTAACTTCTGAGCTTCATTCCTGGACTGAGCACATATGATCACATGCAAAGTCCTACCATTTGCATGTGAGGCATAGGCAATAACCATCATTTCTAGGCTCTCTTTCAGAGATGACCTGTTATCAGTAGGTCTAAATTTACTGCCTAACTTCGTTAGAATCTTGAGTTCAATCCTTTGCACCACAGGAGAAATAAATCAACACTAAGCTCTAGCCCTTAGATCAGCAAATAACCAAGAGCACACACAGGTGTCAGGTGACAATCACCTGTCTTCTCACAGTTGAGGATGCCTGTCTTTTGATTTTTATTTAACCATGCATGTATTTTAAAACAAACTTCATATTTACTAAGCATTTTATGTTTATTCTCATGATGTTTTTTGAAAGCATCCTCTCCCTCTCCCCTGTTCTCCTTCCCTCCTTTTCTTGCCTTCCTTTTTTAAGAGCAGTTTTAGGTGCCCAGAAACATTAAGCAGAAAGTACATAGATTGCTATGTTCCCACCCACTGGTCCAACTACCTCCATCATTGACATTTCACATGATACATGGTGATCATTGAATAATTTTCACTGAAATTTCCTCATCACCCCAAATGTATTGTTTAAATTCCAGTTTACCTTTGATATGTGGCTTCTATGAGATTACGACATGCATGCAACATGAGAATACCATAGACAGTTTCATTGTCCTTCAACTGTGCCCACTCCATCATCTTTCCCTCCCTCAAACTGTGGCAACCACAAATGTTTTTCCTGACTCCCCTGTTTTGCCTTTTCCAGAATGTTGTATAATTGGAACTATATTTTATATTATGCTTATACTATTATGTAGTATGCTTATTATGCCAGTATGCTATAATGCCTTAAGTGCTCACTTAGTAATAAATTAAACTGTCTAAATGTGCTACATTGTATTTAGCCAATTGCCTATTGAATACAATCTTTATTGTTTCTAAGTTTGAACAATTAAAAATAGAACTTTAGGTACATAAGAAACTGATTACAGTGTTCTAAAGTACCTAGAACACTTTCTTTCCTGCCTGCCATGAAGAATTCCAAGTCTTCCACATCCTCATCAGCATTTGGTGTTGTCATTGTTCTGGATTTTGACCATGCTCATTGCTGTTAGTGCATTTCCTTCTCTATTCCTTCTCCATGTCTTCATAGATAGTATAAAAGCTATGAACAGAAAGCCACCCACAGATTTTAGAAAGATTTTAATTAGAGGGAAGAGTGGTGTTGCCTTGCTAGTAATGTTTCAGTTTCGACCCAGTCATCCAGAGTCTGGTGCTACCTACCCACTACCCCATGCTTGTAGAAACAACCTGCAGAGGGGATTAGTAAAATGATGATTGGCTGGTGTTTTAGTGGAAAGCCAGGCAAACAGAAAGAACTGAAGAAATGTTGAATGGTGATTATAGCAATGATGGCATCACTGGGTGAAATCTTGATGGGAAGTACAGCCATTGTTGTAAATGCAAATGTGTCTGGGTATGGAGATGATTCACCTTTGTTTATATGGGAAAGTATAGGGAAAAAACACAAGCAGAAATAGCAGTATATCTGACTCAGGAATTTTAAAACGCAATGTGCACAATAAAATAATTCCAAGTGCACTTTAAATATTATTTGTAACCTACTTTGCCACAAAAATATATGTTATTTGGGAAGCTTGTAATTTTCCCCTTATCCATACAAGGCCTTGCTAAATGGTTCATTTTGAACTGGAAAACTAAATTAAAAAGGGAAACATTATGAGTTTTACAACAGCTTTCAGACCCCAGCCCCAAACTCCTGGGTTTCATAGGTTAGGACCAGCCATTCACCCCAAAATATCAAATAAAAGATAAGAGTTGCCAGATGTCAGTGACTCATACCTATAATTCTATTTATTCAGGAAGCTGAGATATAGAGGATAATGATATATAATTTCAAAGCCAGCTCTAGGAGAATCCTTCTCTAAAATAACCAGCAAAAAGCTGGGCTGGGGTCAGGGCTCAAGGGGTAGAGAAACTAACAAAGCAAGCTGGAGGAGACTATGATTTCAAGTCTTAGTACTGCCAAGGAGAGAGGTGTGAGGGGAAGAGAAAAAGAGTGATGGAGTAGGAAGGGAAGTATGGGGAGAGGGAGAAATAGAGCAGAGAATGAGTATGTGTGTGTGTGTGGTCAGGTAGTAGCAGCCACATGTTCCATGTTCATAGGGGATGACAGCAGGCCCAGGTGAACTTTGTCTCAAGATTGGTGAGGTGGGATCTTGTTACAGTAGAGTTGTGAGATTCAGTAATCACAGAGCCATGAGGTTGGCCTTAGAGAGTTAGAATGCCATTCTCTGTCCTTCAAGGCCAAGGGCCTCCCTTTCAAGACCTACTGTGCTTATCATTACAGTGGCCACAGTCTTCACCCTCTGGTTAATCCCAAACATCACCAGACCTTGGAGCTGGCAGGTGGCCTATGCAAATTGGTTGTTTTCTTGTTTACTGGTAATTGCCAATCCTAGAATTATTTCCTCCCTCCTCCCAAATGACACTCTTCTCTCTTTGATGTAGCCACCTTCCTGCCCTTACTGAAGTGGTCTCTTTGATGTAGCCACCTTCCTGTGTGTACTTTTGTCTGATAATGAATAAAAGCCCTGTCCATGGGACCGGAGACATCTGATGCTGGAGAGAGGCAATAGGTCCCCTGGTACCACGAAACCAATTCCAACAAGGTCCAGTCTCTATCATTGCTTTGCTCCTGGCCTTGCTTCAGGCTGCAGCCAGCAGGACAAGGTGCTTGTGATGGTTTGCAACAGAGTCATTGGCTCCTGGCAGAAACTGATCTATCCACTCATTTCTGGCTTCCAAGATGGCTGTAGTGACTACAGAAAGAATGAGTCAGGGTAAAAAAAACCAAAAAACTCAGATAGTCCTGGGACTGGAACACAATTCCTGGGCACTATCCCTGAGCTTCTTCTGCTCAAGGTTAGTGCTCTACCTCTTGATCCACAGTGCCACTTGCAGCCTTTTCTGTGTATTTTATTGGAGATGAAAGTCTCATAGACTTTTCTGCCAGGGCTGGCTTCAGACTGCAGTCCTCAGATCTCAACCTCCTGAGTAGCTAGGATATCAGGCTTGAGCCACCAGTACCTAGTGCTATTGACTTTTTAGTTAAAAACAAAACAAAACAATCGATTTGTTAGCATTTCCCCCACTTCTCAGCTCCTCTCATTAGCCCCAATGAGATCCACCCATACCAAAACTCCCTGCCCTAGAGCTATAATGGGCCACTCCCTCTCACCATTCAGACCTACCTTCTTCCCCTGTAGCCCCAAAGTATATAAGCAACCACCTGGATTACGGTGCAGCAGGTGCAGATGCCATGGTGCTCCCTCTCTCGTGGGAGATATGGCCCCACCAATAACCCTCTGTATGAACCTTCTTCTCCTGTCTATGATTATCTCCTCATGGTCCCCTGGGATGGCTGGAACATATCCTTTCACTCTTTACTTTGTAAAGGTGAAAGCTTATCCATGTTTACAATCTGGTACTATCTACTTTCCAAAAGTGGTCTTCTGGTATCCCTGACCTTACTTAATGAGTGTTTGTAAGTGACTGTCACTAAGCTGTCATGAGAGCATCTGATTCACTGTAAGGAAACAACAACTTTGGATGATGTACCATGCATGTGAGAATACCTCTGGTGGATTGCTCATCAGAGCTGAATTCTGGCTTTGCTTTGTTCATATATTATGCAAAAGACATACCACATGTCATGACCAGATCAAATCCTAAGAAGTTTGTTGATGACAGTCTTTTATTTTCCAAGGAAAATTTGAAAATTACCAATTTAAATTACAACTTCTATACAGTATTGTTCCAGAAGTACCTGTTTGGGTCTGTTTTCCCCTCACACAGGAGAATATTTTAATAGAAAAGGACACAAACCTGCCTTTTTTGCCTGCTTTTGGCAGCTTGCCACCTCTTCCATCTAAAGTGATCAGAGATTGTAGATATCATGAGCTAGAGAGATCTTCTTGAAGTAGTTGAGTTTTATTTTAGTTTTATAGAGCAGTAGAACTGCAGGGAGCATAGGTAAGATGTGGAGAATGCAGGGGTCATTTTTATTTTCCAGGCTGTACATGAGAGGGCCAAATGGGATCTACTTTCTTAAAATACACAAGAACACGTTTGTTGCTGTTGATGTTTTATTTGAAAGGTCCCTTTCCTGAGTGTATTAGTATCATGGGAGGTTTTAGCCAGCCTAGTGGTAAGGCTCCCACCATGAACCCTTTGTGCTCATCAGCCATATGACAAAAATGCTCATTATTGAACTTTCCAGGAAGATATTGTGTTGTGAAGTATGTCTAACCAAGGGATAGAGATGTACACCATGAAAGTAAAATAAATATTCTACATGTACTTTTCATAGTATGCTTATGGAACTCAAAATAATTTTTACCACACAATAATTTTTAATGAATATTCATTTTTTTTACAGTATGTTTGTAAAATCCTGGATTCGAGGCTTGAAAAATTTTCACTGTATTCAAAAAGTATCTCTGGAGGGGCTGGGAATATGGCCTAGTGGCAAGAGTGCTTGCCTTGTATACATGAAGTCCTAGATCTGATTCCTCAGCACCACATATATAGAAAAGGCCAGAAGTGGCACTGTGGCTCAAGTTGGCAGAGTGCTAGCCTTGAGCAAAAAGAAGCCAGGAATAGTGTTTAGGCCCTGAGTCCAAGCCCCAGGACTGGCTAAAGAAAAAAAAAAAAAGTATCTCTGGTGTGTTAGATTAATTGATTTGTTGTGAGAAGGGTAATGGAAGTTAAAGTAAGGAATTTAGGCAGATGTATGTTCAGGGTTTAATAGGTCTTCCTATGCCTTCTCTTCCTTCATAAACTTGTTATACTGCTTCATGATTTACCTTTGATCTGCCTGTGCATTTGTCCCAATAGATTAAAACACAGTCTTACTTGGGGATGCTGTAACAAATATACTTTAATCTGTATTCCTCAAAAACAAATGTTTGTTTCTCCTAGTGTGAATATTGGCCAATCCAAGATGAAGATGCCAGTCAGATCCTGTGACTGGTAAAGGACCATTTCTTCTTTTGCACGTGGCTGTCTTCTCCTTGAATCCTCACAGAAAAAGACCAGAGAAAAACAGTACGTTTTCCTATGTGTCTTCCTTCAGGCACCAGTCTCATTTCTGAGGGTCCCATCATACAAGCTTAGACTCCACTTCCCAGGAGTAACCCATTAATGATTAGGCTCCAGCATCCAGTCTGAGTCACATAATAAATCAGCTAAAGTTAGTAAATTGTTTATAACGAAGCTTCGAAACATTCCATTTTCCACTTCACAGTGTTCATAAGTACTGGCTGGAAATGAAGTTCTTATGCCCTTCCATGCTTTCCACATTCACATCCTCACATCTGTAACCCACATCCATCTTGGATTTGGCCACTCCCCATTTTCCAGTGTTTCTACCAGTTCCACTCAATATTCCACTAGTTCCTTTCATTTGTTCACAATTTCACCTCATCAAACATTTTCTCCTCTTTCTCTTTTGTTTTCTATCTATGATTAATTTATAAACATTGATAACAAGTGTTGGACCTTACGTAAATCCATATTTTGTGTTAGGATTTTTTTCTTTCCTGTTTAGTAATCAAATCTTGATATAATTTATATGATAAGTAGTATTCAGTAAAATATATAACTTTTGTAGATGAGGAAAATTGAACACTAGGACTTTATGTAATTTACTTGAAGATTCAACAAACATAGATATGATATGTCCAAATATAAAGCCTTGCGCAGCTAATTGATGTTGATTAAAAAAAATGGCAAAAATAACAGTGGACTGAACCTAGCTCTTGGCCCCTGGTGGTCCAGCTTGAAGGCTCATGCTTATCGCTGTGCTCTTTTCTAGCATAACATAGTGTCCCTTTGATTTAGTTATTCTTTTGAATTCCTTCTGTTCACATCTTGATTTATGTTGACTCTATTCCCCATAAACAACCTCAGAATGCACTGAGCATTTTAAACCTGTGTGCAATTGTAGTAGTGTATGTAGTGGTAAGTTCTGCCTTTGAAGAATTACACGGAGGTTGGACAGCTTGCAAGTTTTTGGTTTTGTTTCTTGTTTAAAAGCACAAATTTGCTAACACCAAACACATGTTGGTGTCATTCTGATGGCACCCTAAGGGGAACAGATTGTTAGCAATTTTTTTTAAGAATAAATTTGCTAAGTGCTGGTGGCTCATGCCTATAATCCTAGCTAGCCACTCAGGAGGCTGAGGATTGTGGTTTGACGCCAGGGCAGGAAAGTCTGCCCTTATCTCCAACTAACCAACCAAAAGTGCAAGCGTCGCTGAGGCTCAAGGGTGTACAGTGCTAGCCTTGAGCACAAAAGCTCATGGACAGTTCCCAAGATCTCAGAATATTTTATATTTTATACTCCAGCAATTAATGCTCCCCTCGCCTTATCTCTAAAACTACTGATTTCCTGGTCATTTCTTGGGAAAGTGCTTGAACAGATCAATCAAGATACTGAGATTCAACTTCCACGCATTTCACATAGCATGTATTTTCTCCAGATCCATCCATTTCCGTGAAAGTTAAAATATTACTCTTCCTGATGAATGAGTAAAATTAGGCACACATCATACACATGTGAAAACATATATGGGGGCATATGCATATATACACAAACCAATTAACTAAAGTGTGGTATTTGCAGGGCAGGATTCTAGTGGTGTATCTTCTTTGAACAATTAACAGCTTAACAAAGCGAGTACCAGGAATCAAAATATGTTTTCTAGAGTGGGGATGAGGTTGACAGGAGGGGGTATGAATAGAAGTTAAGAGTGAACAAAAATAGGCATACTACTCCATGTGCATATATGAAAATAGAAACTTGTAGAGATGTCTGAGGTTGGAACAAATGGAGAGTAATGGCAGGGATGAAATTGATGAAGATGCATTGTACTCGTAAACTGACATGTTAAATTAAAACTCCTTTCTATAAGTACTTTAAGATAACAATAGTAACAATAATAAAATTATTACAGAGAAAGCCAGGTATTACTTAACTTTGAACCCTGATCCTTAGATCTCAGCCTACTAAGTATACAGGATTGTAAATATGAGCCACCAGCCAGGCACTGGTGGCTCACACTCAACCTAGGAGATCTTTGGATTGATTGAAGTCACCCCATACAAGAAAGTCCTTGAGACTCTTCTCCTCAGATTATCCACCAAAAATATAGAAGTGAAGTTGTGGCCCTGGTGGTAGAGTGCTAACTTGGAACAAAAAAAACTCAGATATGGTGTCCAGATCCTGTTTTCATGTCCCAGGACTGGAACCAAAAGGTGAGAGAGGTCCAAGTTTAAGATGAATATTTTCTTAGGAGAACAAGCAAGCATCGCCTTGAAAATTGTGGGCCATGTAGGTGTTTTTTCCTACTAAATGATAAAGGAAATAGCCAGGAAAGGGAAGGAAGAGAAGGAAGGAGCAGAGAGAGAATTATTCCAGGCAGAATGTTTACCACAAATCCCAGTAGTAAGATAACAGGTATTGATGGAGTGCCTGCTATGTGCTGGCCTTATCTCAGGTGCAGGGGACTTTGCTGTGTGATCAAAGCAAAGTTCTCACTTCCATGGAACATATGCTCCTTCAGGAAGCACTAGTAACAGGTAATATATGCCAGAGGACAAAAGAGGTATGGCATTTTAAAGTTAGAAAAATGTTATGGCACAAAATAAATTGGCTTAAGAAAAAAACAATAATGAAAGGGTGATGAATAATAAGATAAGGAAGGTATTCCTGAGAAGATATTCTTTGAACCAAAACTAGAAGGCAGAGAGAAGACTGTGTAGAGTCCAGGTGTGAGTGCTGGACAGGCCCTGAGACACAAACTCACAACAAAGGGGGATTGAACTGGAGATTCCACCTGGCAACAGAGTAGTAGATGGTGATGCCAGAGGCCTCTGTGCTGTCATGTTCTGACTGCTTATGAACAGGAATGAAAATGAACAAAAATGAAAAAAAGTCCTTCTGTTTCTTTTCCATGTTATTTGTTACAGGTGACAGAAAAGGTTATCAATATACCAAATAGGTACTGAGAGTGAACATTTTGCTGTCACTATACCTTATGATGGAATTGGAAATGTTTTGGATGCTGTCTAGAAAAGGCTTCAAATGCCGTGTAAGTATAGTTTAATGTGCAATTCTTTTGGGCACCCAGGACCACAATGCATCTGGGGCATGCAGACACTAAAGACTTCAAATAAGGTCTCCTAGGAGGATGAAGCCTCTATTAAAGGCCATATGTGTTATACTCTAGTACAGAGCTTGTTGGTATTTTGTCCATATGCTGACGCTCAGTGTGAGGGTAAATATAGAGGTGATAGACTAGTTGGTATTACAATGGAAATTTCAAGACAAATCAGTATTTGGGCCATGGCATGGCTTTTGCTAGGTGCTTTTAGGCATATTGGTAGTGAGCATTATGAGACAAGAAGAAAAGAGGCACAAGTACAAAACTGTGACCAGGGAATCTTAGCTGTTGAGAGATGAATGAAATTAAAAAGAAGCCAAGGGCTAGGAATGTGGCTTAATGGAAGAGTGCTTGCCTAGCATGCATGAAGCCCTTGGTTTGATTCCTCAGTTCCTAAAGAGAAAAAGTCAGAAGTGGCTCTGAGGCTCAAGTGGTAGAATGCTAGCCTTGAGCAAAAAGAAGCTATGGTCAATGCTAAGGCCCTGAGTCCAAGCCACAGGACTGCCAAAAAGAAAAAAGAAAGAAACTGGGTACTTTTCATCAGGACAATAGGAAAGACAGGTTAAGGGAATGTTATGAATGTGTAGAATGCACCATAGGCAAGCTCAAGAATGAAATGGTTGAGGGGCTGGGGATATAGCCTAGCGGCAAGAGTGCCTGCCTCGGGATACACGAGGCCCTAGGTTCGATTCCCCAGCACCACATATACAGAAAACGGCCAGAAGCGGCGCTGTGGCTCAAGTGGCAGAGTGCTAGCCTTGAGCGGGAAGAAGCCAGGGACAGTGCTCAGGCCCTGAGTCCAAGGCCCAGAACTGGCAAAAAAAAAAAAAAAAAAAAAAAGAATGAAATGGTTGAATTCATGGGAAAAAAACATGCTTTCCAGACAGAGAGTGTGCTTAGGAATGCTCTGTTCACAGAAAGCTGCTTAGGCAAGAATTTCCCTTGGTGCCATCCAGGCATTCAAGGACAGCTACAGCCATGATCTTTTAGGGCCGAGCTACTGCTTGAACTGCAGCAGATCTTGGCATTGGTGCCACATTGCTAGCTATGCAAGCATTTGCAATGGAAGAGTTAGGAGGACACAAAGATAGATTTCAAAGGAAGAAGTGAGGTTGAAGCTGAAGATGCAATGGAGAATTCAGGAAGTTATGTCTGTCAAGGAGAGCCACAGACAATGAGTGGTATGAGCTGAAGGAAAAGACCACACAGGCTGCAGCTGGTGAGGCCTTGGGAACAGAGCTGTTCCAAACCTTTGGAACTTACATGCTTCTTCCAGAGGCTCTGGATGATCCTTATGTAGCTATTGTACTTAATGGTAGTTCTGCCATGTTTTCAGATTTGCTTTGGTTCCATTCTTCCTATATCACAGCTCACTACTTGGGGATTGTAATTTTCATTATGTGCATATGTATATGGGAAATATATAACGTACTTTTTTATTTTACAGGGCCTGACAACTAAGAGTTTGCCCCCACGTCTCAAGGAATTTGGACTTGAACCTTTGAGCAGTCCTCGAACTATGAAACTGTGTGGACTTTGGGTTAGCAATTCAGTACATTGTGCATTAAGATAAACATGAGCTTTTGGGGGTCGGGTGTAGACGTCTCATCCAGTTACATGAGATGTGTTTGGTTGCACAGTTGACAAGGGATGGGTTGTGATGATTAATTGATTAGATTGAGAAGGGGCTGGGAGATTAGAAAGCACACCTCTGGGTATGTCTGTGAGGTTATTTCTAATGAGGAGTGGTGAAGAGGGAAAAACCTCTCCCAGATGAGAGTGGGTCTATGGCATGGTCTGGGGCCCAGATGAAATCAAAGGGGGAAAAGAAAAGTGCTCCCTTCCTTCCTTTTCTCCCTCCCTCTCTCAGCCTCTCCCTCTCCCTTCCCTTCCCTCAATCTCTTCCTTTTTTGGATCCACTCTGTAGTGGGGTGTCTGGGCAGTTTCCATATCTTGGCTATTGTGAATAGTGCCTCAATGCACATGGATGTGCGGGTGTCTTTATCATATCCTGGCTTGTGATGTTTTGGGTAGGTGGTATGGCTGGGTTGTAATTTTTTGAGAAACTCCAGACTTCTGTCCAGAGTAGTTGCACTAGTTTACAGTCCCACCAACAGTGCAACAAGGTACTTTTTCCCCCACATCCCTGCTAACGTTTGTTGTTTGAATTCCCAATTTTGACATATCTAACTCAGCTGAGATGGAATCTCAGCATTGTTTTGTTTTGCATTTCCTTTATGGCCATGGAGGATGAGCATTTCCTCATGCGTTGTTTTTTTTTTTGCCACACTTACCTTTCTTGTCTTTAGCTCCCTTGCCTATTTAGTGGTTGATTTATTAGCTTTGTTGTTGTTGTTGTCTTTTTGCCAGTCCAGGGCCTTAGACTCATGGCCTCAGCACTGTCCCTTACTTCTTTTCGCTCAGGGCTAGCACTCTACCACTTGAGCCACAGCGCCACTTCTGGCTTTTTCTATTTATGTGGTGGTGAGGAATCTAACCCAGGGCTTCATGTATACAGGGCAAGCACTTTACCAATAGGCCATATTCCTAGCCTGATTTATTAGCTTTGGAGTATGTTTATTAGCTTCGTTTGCTGTCTTTCTGGTTTGCTAACTATGTCCTTTGCTGTGCAGAAACTTTTTACTTTGATATAGTTCCACTTGTCAAGTCCCTCCTATCTGTCATATCCCGGAACTCCTTTCAAGCAGTTTCTGCCTGTGTTTATGAGTTCTAGTGTTCCTCTTACTCCCTCTTGCAGTAATTTCAAAGTTTTTAGTCTGACATTGAGGTCTTTGATCCACTTTGAGTTGATAGTGCATTGTGATAAAGAGATCCACTTCGTTTTCTGTGTATGGATGCGCAGATTTCCCAAAACCATTTGTTGGTGAGACTATGTTTTTTCATCTATGTATCTTTCACTCCAGTATCAAATTTCAGTTAACTGTAAATACATGGTTTGATTTCTGGGCTTAGCTTGATGGGAAATAAGAAGTCTGGGTAATTTGCCTGTCTTTTTGGGGGCTACAGCAAAAAAGAATGTGAGGAGGTGCAGTGTTTGTAAACTGCATATGAGCCCCAGTTGATGATTGGATACCCAGTCATAATCACTACTCACTGGGGAGGGGGTGAGCAGCTGATGTTGCTCCTCACAGGGAGGAAGTGTACAGGTCTGACCTCCACCTCAGAGAGGGAGGGTACACTAAGTTCTTCTGTTTCTGAGCAGCAGTCCAGTAGAATCTTTGCTGATGAGCATCACTTTTGGCCTAAACAGGAACTCCAGTAGATAGTTGGCCTCCTGGGGACCCACTCCAACTGTAGTGTTAATGAACTCAGGGTAGTTGTCTACTTGTCAGTATTGTCAAGGCAGGCCCATGTGTGCAGGTGGCCCTATTCAATGGCAAGCACAATGGAGGCTTGGGGTGGGGGTGGGGCTTATTTTCCAGTAACCCAGGAGACTGTGTATATGATCATCCTGTGAGGCTGAAATAGGAGCCCCAGTAGATGGTTGGGCGAGGCACTCCACTATGTGGAGACTCGGGGGAGTTGGCATTGATCAGAAATCCTGGAGGCTGTGTACAGATGATCATTCTGGGAGATCAAAACAGGGGCCCCAATAGAGGTATTGCTGGATGTTTTATCCATTATGTAGGGACCTGTGAAGGTTGACTATTCACCACTGGAAATCCTGGAGAGTCTGTGCAAGTGATCATCCTGTGCAGCAAAAACGGGAGCCCCAATAGATTTTTTGCAGGGTACTCAGTCCACATGGGGACTCGGAGTGGATGCATGGGAGGGATTGGCTATTGATCACGTAGCTCAGAGGGTCTGTGCAGATGATTATCCTATTTAGCTGAAATAGGAGCCCCAATAGATGTTCTGCAAGGTGCTCCATCCATTATATGGGGACACAGGGTGGGGGATGGATATTTATCAGAAACTTTACAGAGTCTGCGCCGATGATCCTCCTGCCCCCATGAAACAGGATCCTCAATAGATGTTTTGCAAGGTGCTTCACCCACTATATGTGCACCCATGCGGGTTGTATATTTGTCCAAAAGGCCAAATGATCTGCACAGATGATTTGCCTGGGCAGCTAAAGCAGAATCCCCAGTAAACATTTATCAGAAAGTTTGGAGACTGTGCAGATGATCCTCTGTGCAGCCCAAACAGGACAATGAATAGATGGGCCCTGGGGGCTCCACCCTGTAGACTTTGGGAATATAGGATGGTTGTGTATTTCTCAGTGTTGTCAAACCAGGAGAGTGTGTAATGGTGGTGATTTTCCTTGGCAAAACAGCTGATTTTCTACACCCTTTGTCCTCCACAGTACCATTCTTACTAAGCTTGTAGCTTTTGCGCACAGCCTGATCTAGTGTAACAAACTGTGGTCAGTGGAAGATCTTTTTTCTCCATAATGTGGGCACATTGGCTCATGTTGATAAGCTTTGAGGGCCTGCACACATTGTTATGCTCCACAGTTCCATAAATATAGTACCAGTGGATGTTTTTTGGGTGACTCCATTATCCCTCTACATTGCGGACATAGGTTGACTGAATAACTAGATAAATGTCAAACAGCCAGCAGGGTCTGCTCAGATAGTCATCCTTCCTGAAAGCCACAGGGTACCCATGGGATATTTCCTCCTTCCTGGGGCCCGCAGCACTTCAGTACTTGTGATAAGTCACTGAAGATACTCTAGGCTGGGGAGCTTCATGGACATCAGCGGGAGTCACCCCTGTGCATGGCTGGCTGGTAGTAGCTTTGCCTTCTGCTCTTTGCCCGCTGTGCTCCACTGCCAAAGACAATGCTCTCTGCCCCTTGGGCTCCTCCTCCAGGTCCCAGGCCTGCCTTTGTTGTTCTTAGTATCAACACTCAAAAGCAATCCAAACTTTTCAAGAGAATATCCAATCATGAGCTGTAGTTTGTGCCTTGGATCTCACTCCTGGATCTGAGGCAATTGAATTTTCAGACAGTCATCCACCAGCCTATGTGTGAATCTCTTGCTGTGCAGCAACCCCGAGTTGCTGTGGGTGGGGCTGAAGAAAATAGTGTCACAGGTGATTGGGGCTGAACCAAGTGCTCCCTGGTAGTGTTCTGTTGGTCCCCTGTGTGTCAGAATATAGATATTTGAAGAAATTCTTGATTTGCAAGTCTTAGAGGTTACTATAAGGGTTGCTCAAAGAGACCCCCACACTGTTCAGGCAGAAGGGAGTTTATTAGGTGAAACCAAACCACCAGTCAGGACAAGATGGAGGCGTGCAGAGAGAACTTAGAGTGGTAAGGAGAAAGATGATTAGATAGGGGAGGGTGAGGAGGTGTGGCTGCAGTAGATGAGGAGATGACCTCAGAGTCTGAGGGACCTCCCACTGCCCCCAGGTGTTCCAGTTGCCTGAGATACAGGAGCTGGGTGGGGAGTCCTAGGGAAGGGCCTCATGCAGTCATGCATGCCCACAGAGCAAAGGGATGGGACGTTTTTCCTAGCAGGACCTGACATTCCATCCTTTTGATAGTTGTAAAGGGGCACTGACTCTCCCTGGCTACTTGACACTGACAAGGGGCATTGACAGTATGGATAGAAGGCCAAGATGTCTCTGATCTGGGAGAAGGCAGCAGTAACAGCTCTTTGATGGAGAGCAACTGTTTATGTCTTTGGATGCAGTCTGAAAGATGTCTCTGGGGCAGGAGCTGAACAATAAGAAAAGCAAAATGTAATTAGAGCATACACAAATGGCAGAAGGAAGGGCAGCTATCCATTCAGGATGTAAAAGAAAGAAATTGAATGACTTGGCTAGTTCATTTCTCCTGCATTGTAGGTGGTTCTGGAGTTGGTGGATCATGTTCCTTACTACTTCTGACTGGTTAATATCTTCTGACTGGGTAGGGGAGAGCCTGGTGGACTGGTTAAGAATAAGCAGTCAGAAGCTGGGGCTGGATTGGAGTGGTTAAGGGCCCAGTGGGAGGCCTTGATCATTTTTCGTAATTAGAGTATAGATGTCTGGACTATAGAGTGTGGATGGGACTCAGTATAAATAAAAATATCAGGTAATACAAGTTCCTGCCCATTTAGAAGAAAGGTATGAACATTAGCCAGGCATGCTTATTAACTATTTTCTTTTGACCTCCTGGCTCTGGTTCATTTTGAAAGGGCAAACACAAAGTAGCTGTATTTAGGATCTGACCCCATCCCCTCTTCTCTGTGTAGTTCTTTCAGACTGCCTCTGGGTGATTCCTCATCACCGGGACAAGCTTTGTCCCAGGGTGTCTGCATCTTACTGGGATAGCATCCCATTTGCTCATTGCTGGGATGGCATGTCCCACATTGGGGACAAGGGGGCAAGGGCAGATCAAATGAACATTGAAGCCGAGTCCCTTTTTATTTCCAATTGAAGCAACAAGGGGATCAAGAGAAATCGTTTTTAAGCAGGGCTTACCTTGAATTTATTAAGAATAAAAGTTAAATCAGACAGAGTGCTAGGAGTCATCTGTCCCTCTGTGAGTCTGATTGTAAATGATGCAGAGGACCAAATCTGTAATAACAAAACTCAGTAGTGGTCATGGTGAGAGTTTTGAGACAACCACTGGTTAAACTATCTTGTTAATTTTTAACTGAATATAGCACTTCAGCATATTGATTAACATTGAAACCCTTGTCAGCTCTGTAGCCACGAGAGTTTACATACTTGGGCAAACAGATATTAGCAAAAAATAGCATTCAAGTTAAAAGGTGTTCATTTCAAGGACCCTTGACATAAGTGAACTTTGGTTTAATTATGTAAAAATCGACAAGCTTAATATTACACAAGCAATTAATGTAATAACCCTTAGACACATTTGTTTTGTTATTTGCCACTCCTGGGGCTTGAACTAATAAGGGCTTGAGCACTGTCCCTGGCTTCTTTTTTCTCAACGCTAGCACTCTATCACTAGAGCCACAGTGCCACGTTCGGCTTTTTCTATATATGTGGTGCTGAGGAATCAAACCCAGGGCTTCATGTACATGAGGCGAGCACTTTACCACTAGGCCATAGTCCCAGCCCAACCCTTAAACACATTTGTAAGGACCCAAATCTGATAAGTGTCTTTGCGGTTTGAGTTTCAAATTACCCATTCTTTTTTTTTTTTTTTTTTTTGGCCAGTCCTGGGCCTTGGACTCAGGGCCTGAGCACTGTCCCTGGCTTCTTCCCGCTCAAGGCTAGCACTCTGCCACTTGAGCCACAGCGCCGCTTCTGGCCGTTTTCTGTATATGTGGTGCTGGGGAATCGAACCTAGGGCATCGTGTATCCGAGGCAGGCACTCTTGCCACTAGGCTATATCCCCAGCCCTTTTTTTTTTTTTTTGGCCTGTGGAGTTGGTTGTTATAATTGAAACCAAAAAGCAAATAATTTCAGGAAATATCAGTACCAAACAAATCAGTATTAAAGACAGAAGCACTTTAGTTCAGTAAAAAGACTTTTTCTCACATCATGGTGACTGTTCTTATTCCAAAAAGAAATGTACTCTTTACTTGACTGATGTGACTGTAACCCCTCTGTATATCACTTTTATAATAAAAATGATAAATATCTAAAGCACTCTCTTTGGTTTCTTTTCTTTCTTTTTTTTTTTTACACTTCTTTTTTTTTTTTTCTTTTTTTTTTTTTGGCCAGTCCTGGGCCTTGGACTCAGGGCCTGAGCACTGTCCCTGGCTTCTTCCCGCTCAAGGCTAGCACTCCGCCACTTGAGCCACAGCACCGCTTCTGGCCGTTTTCTGTATATGTGGTGCTGGGGAATCGAACCTAGGGCCTCGTGTATCCGAGGCAGGCACTCTTGCCACTAGGCTATATCCCCAGCCCCTTTACACTTCTTTTTTGAGATGGGCTGTCACTGTGTTGCCATGACTAATCTCAAACATCTGGACTCACGTGATTCCCCCACCTCAGCCTTCACTAGCAGGTCAGTCTATAGGTGTGCACCACCTTGCTGGGCAACTCTTGCTTTTCTTGTCATTCCTGTCATTGAAGTCTAAGCATGAGGGGAGGAAGCAGGATTTGAGGAGATGTCCTCTTTTTGTGGTAACCTGCTCCCTAAATGCCAGCATTCCAGTTTCTCCAAGTTCCTGACCCTGTTCATTGTAGTTGCAGGTAATGCTGTGGGGGGTGGGAAGTAGCACACGCAGTGATCTCAACCAGGGCTGCTAGAGAAGGAAGAGCTGGAGGCAGGCACAAGGCCTGGGAACCAGGACTCAGCAGAAAGGAAGACCAGGCCCACAAGCAGAAGAGCCACAGCAAGGGGCAGCCAGGGGCCCACAGGGAGGCAGAAGGCTACAGAAGAAGCTCTGCTTCTCTTTATTGCATACTGGGGTTTCTAAACCTACTAATACCACACTTCCAGACAGTGGCACCAATTGCTACTTGGTGCTCATGGGGGTCTTCTCTAGAGCATCACATTTAGGGTCCGGGGGTGGTAAAGCAAGGCAGGACACTACGTCATCTAATACTTCTTCCAGATATGTGGTTGATGTGTGGCAGAAATGCTGGTCTGTACTTAGTGTACAACAGGTTCTGGCAACTGATTCTCGCAGAACACTGTGCTGTCAGAGCAGCCGGCTTGACTTTAAAGGCATCAGGGTCATAATATACCACGTTCACAGGAGCCCTGAAATGGGAGAAGAAGAAGTGAACCTGAAATCAACCAGGGCTCTCCCCAAGTAGCAAACACTGGGGCATTATCCCATTAGACTTTTACCACTTTCATGGTACAGAAGAGGAAATGAAGGCTCAGAGAAGTTAAATGAATGGCTAGGAGCTAAGTGTTGTAGTGCATGTCTGGAACTGTAGAACTTGGGAGGCTGAGGTAGGAGGTTCCAAATTAAAAGCCAGCCTGAACTACATTACAGAGCAAGACTCTCAAAAAGCCAAGGACTGGAGACTGAGCACAAGTCCCATAAGTTATCAGCATGCAAAACACAACAAAAAATCTGTGACTAAATCCACGTGTCAGATTGCAAAGCCTTTGCTTTTTTGCAGGACTGAGATTTCAAGTCAAGGCTTCAAGCTTGCTGGACAGGTGCTCCATCATGTGACCGTGGCCCCAGCCCATTCTGCCTAGTTTTCAAACTGGGTTTCACTTTCTGCTCCAGACTATCCCAAGTAGCTAGAGTGACAGGTGCGTACCACCATGCACAGCTTTTTATTGGTTGATAGTGGATGATATGAACTTCTGCACCTTGCTCCACTATCATTGTGATGAACAACTTCATCTTCACATCTCATAACCCTTTTTTACACTGGCGTAGAGATGTTGGGCCAGACTCACCCTGGCAGTCAGACTGGCCTTGAACTTGAGACCCCCTCCTGCCTCAGCCGCTATACTGCTCTAAGATCACAGGCATGTACCACCGCATCAGGCTCTCTGCTAACCCTTTAAGGGTAGATTTCTCTCATCTATTTGTTGTTGTTGTAGGCTGTAGCTCATTGTCTCTGAGCTCTTTTGCTCAAGGCTAGGGGTCCACCACTGAGCCATGGCCCCACTTTCCTGCCCAGGCTGGCTCTGAACCATGATCCTCAGATCTGAGCCTCCATAGTAGCTAGGATTACAGGAATGAGCCACTGGTATGTGGCTTTACTGCTTTTTTTGTGTTTGCTATTGCATTTGTTTTCCTTTCTGCACTCTCTTCCCTGGCCTGATCAGGTTAACCTTCCCATTCTTCCCAGACTGTTCTGCCCCACGCTGACCTTATACCAACATACCTTGTATTTGGATTTGCAAGCTCCTGAATTCTGGCAGATATTTTTGAGTGGGTAGCAGCATGAGGCACAGGCCATTTGGCATTCGGGCAGGTAGATAATCTGGGTGAAGGGGTTTAGATGTCGCTAGATGTATTGTTCTGGGGCTAGGTATGGCTATCATGGCGGCAGAGGTTATCTGCAGCAGAAACAGAGACACCAAGTTACATTGAAAATGTCACCATGCCACCTGACCTGGGCATCTCCCAGCCCTGCAGCCACCATCATTCCTCTCCTGGATGGCTGCTCCCTCCTAAGTGCTCTCTCCATGTTTCCTCCCATTCCTTCAGTACAGTGCAGCCTCCCTGTGTCAGGAGAGAAAGAGCAGTGAGTGAGGGTGTCCATGAGACAGACCGGATCCTAAGAGATGCACCTACATCATCCCACTCAACCATCGGAACATCTCTGTGACCTAAGTACACCCTAAAGCCCAAGCCACAACGGGATCCAGGCTTTTCACCCTTCTCCTGGCTCTCCCTTGCACTTATGGCTAACACACGGGACAGGCTCTTCCTCCCTGTGCCCATAAGGCCTGTATGATCTTGGCTGCTACTGTACGTCTCATCTTCTTCTCCCTCCCTCCCTGCTCACAAGACCCCTCTGGCTCAGCTTCATCTACCTCACCACATTTACACTTTGTAGTTCTGCTGACAATCCTGTTTTGGCTTGGCTGTCTATTCCTGTTTTATGTCCCCAAATTCAGACATCAAGTTTGCAAAGAGATCTTTCTGACCAGCTAAACAAAATAGGTCAGGCTTTCTGATATGTTTTTAGAACGGTAACCATTTTTGGTTTTTGTTTGTGTTTTTGTTTCATTGTTGTTTGTTCTGTTTGCCAGTCCTGGGGCTTGAACTCTGGGCTCTGGCACTGTCTGAGTAGCTAGGGTTATGAAGTGTGAGCCACAGGCATCTAGCTTGTGTTTTGTTTTGCTTTGTTTTTTCTTTATACTATGTAGCCCAGGGTGGCCTTAATTCATGACCCCTGCCTCCTAAGTGGTGAGATTACAGACATACACCATGCTAAGCCCTTTTTCTCTTGTTCATAGCACTTACCTGCACCTGAATAAGTTGCCTTATGTCTTTAGTGTCTATTCTCCCCATTAGAATATTAGCTGCTCAGAGGCAGGTACCTGTTTCCCGATAGCTAGTGCACAATAGCTTATGTGCTGACTGACCCACTGCCCCTTTGAGGGATTAATCTGCCATATTGTCTTTCCACCTTTTACAAGATAGTCTCTGTTGAGACCTTACTGGAAAAAAACCAGGACGTACAGTTGATACTGCTCAGCAGCCCAATAGTGTTTCGTATGGAGCTGGTGAATGTTGTTCTGAGGTTGGAGAGTATGATTTTCAGAGCAGGATCCCTTTGTGCTCTTTTTTATATATTAAAATACACTAATTCCAGAAGCAATAGATGTCTATAATCCTCACAATACATACCACCTGAGATGAAAGTCATTTTCCTGCCAACTCAAATACATTCTCTCCATGAGTTTTTTTTCTTAGAATACTCTTTTCCCAAAGGCTTCCATATCTAACCCTTGGGTTCCTAGAGAGGCAACACAACCAAGGTATTTACTGAAAACCCAACTAGGACAGGGCACAAAGATGGTGCCAGATCTAAAGGAGGCGAAGTCAGGAGGAGAGAAAGGGAGGGAAGCCACTGACTGTGCCAAGCCCAGTGAGGGGAGCTGTGTCTTTCTCGACTCACACTTCTTCATGTTTCTCCGCCATTCCCTTGCATTGTGCTCGGCTCAGCTTCTAGCTAAGCCCAGTCAGGGGTTTGCCCAGTGGTCTTCCCTTTACTGGAATATTCTCGAGCCCTTTCCTTATGACTCCTTATCCTTCAGAGCTGGGTCAGTCCGTTTCTTAGCAAGGTACTCAGCATCTGCTGCACGCAGCCCATCTCCACCAAGTCTCTCATTTTCCATTTTATCTTTCACACCATTTATCACTAGCTGACAAGATCCATTATTTGCCATCTCTACTAAGCAGCTTGGAGTTCTGCTTTGTTCCCTGGGAATGAGGGTCAGCTCACAGATACACTCAGATAACTATTCTGTGCCCTCAGCCCCTCAGAAGGGCTCTCAATGTAGAGCTAAAAGGAGTAAGGTAGGAACTTGAACCCAGCTCCTACTGGCTCTCAAACCGCATGCTCTTTGCCCACCTTTCTTCTGACTCTCTCCATATCACATAACCAGGTCCTCCTTCCGGCTGCCGGAAGGGAATCCCTTTCCAGTGATTTTGGGCTGTGCCTTGCAGAGGTAAAACTGTACCACAGAAGCAGGGATTAGAGGGCCGAGGGATATGGTGCGGTGGCCATGCTTACTGGGCGGATGGGCTTCTCGCTTCTCTCTCTCTCTCTCTCTCTCTCTCTCTCTCTCTCTCTCTCTCTCTCTCTCTCGCAGAGGCCCTTTAACTTGATCCTTTAGTGGGCAAGGTCTATAATCCTTGGCATTGCAATAGCACTCAAGGCAGAAGTGGAAACTCTGTTTTCAGTCTAGGGTAGAAAGAGAAAAAGATACCTATAACCATCAAATAATAAGCATTATTGGAAGTGGTGTAGCTCAAAATGGTAGAGTGCTAGCCTTGAGCAAAAGAGCTCAGGGACAGCACCCAGGCCCTGAGTTGAAGCCCCACGAGTGACAAAAAAAATCAATCGATAAAATAAAAGATTGAGAAATAAGTTGGGTACTGGCTCCTTAGAAAGCTGAGATCTGAGGATTGGGGTTCAACGCCAGCCCATGAGACATGCTATCTCCAATCAAATACCAGAAAACTGGAGGTGCTGCTGTGGCTCAGGGTAGTAGAGCACTAGCCTGAAGAGCTGAAGAGGCTGAAGAGGTCAGAGACAGCACCCAGGCCTGAAGTTCAAGCCTCATGACTGACAAAAGTTAATAAGTCAACATTAACATCAAACTACAAAGTATAGCGACATTATTAACTTCAAATTACAAAGTATAACTAAAGCCACCAGCACAAGAATGATCATCGCAGCACAATTTGTCATAGCTAAAATATGGAACCAATCCAGATGCCCCTCAGTAGACAAATGGATGAGGAAAATGTGGAGCGTATGCACAATGGAATGTTATGCCTCTATCAGAAAGAATGACATTGCCCCATTCATAAGGAAATAGAAGGACTTGGAAAAAATTATACTAAATGAAATGAGCAAAACCCAAAGAAACATGGACTCTATGGTTTCCCTCATAGGGAATAATTAGCACAGGTTTAGGCTAATCACAGCAGAGGATCACAAGAGCCCAATAGCTATGCCCTATGAACACGTAAGATGATGCTAAGTGAAATGCACTCCATGTTATGGAAACGAGTGTTATGTCAGTGTTGTAATTACTTTCAACATGCCAGGTGAAACCGTAGCGTTTTTCTTGTTGATGATCCTCTTGTATCCCCTTCCTGTGCTTGTCCCCACACTATCACTGTATCTCATCTGAGTACCCTGGATACTATATATACTGGTATTAGAACTAGGAAAGTGAAAGGGAATAACAAAATTGAGAGGCAAAGGATGAAAAGACAAACGACTCCAAAAGCAATACTTTCAAAACCATTTGATGTAAACCAACTGAACAACTCATGGGGGGGAGAAGGAAAGGGGGAGAGGGAGGGGGAAAATGAGGGAGGTGGTAACCAATTACGCAAGAAATGTACCAACTGCCTTATGTATGAAACTGTAACCCCTCTGTACATCACTTTGACAATAATTATTCAGAAAAAAAAGAAACCAAGTACTTTTCACCAGGACAATAGGAAAGATAGGTTAAGGGAATGTTATGAATATGTAGAATGCACCATAGGCAAGCTCAAGACTGAAATGGTTGAATTCATGGGAAAGAACAGGAAGAAAATGCTTTCCAGAGAGAGAGGGGGTGGGGCGCACACACTCAGGAATGCTCTGTTCACAGAAGGCTGCTTAGGCAAGAATTTCCCTTGGTGCCATCCAGGCATTCAAGGACAGCTAAAGCCATGATCTTTTAGGGCCCAGCTACTGCTTGAACTGCAGCAGATCTTGGCATTGGTGCCACATTGCTAGCTATGCAGGCATTTGCCATGGAAGAGTTAGGAGGACACAAAGATAGATTTCAAAGGAAGAAGTGAGGTTGAAGCTGAAGATGCAATGGAGAATTCAGGAAGTTAATGTCTGTCAAGGAGAGCCACAGACAATGAGTGGTATGAGCTGAAGGAAAAGACCACACAGGCTGCAGCTGGCGAGGCCTTGGGAACAGAGCTGTTCCAAACCTTTGGAACTTACATGCTTCTTCCAGAGGCTCTGGATGATCCTTATGTAGCTATTGTACTTAATGATAGTTCTGCCATGTTTTCAGATTTGCTTTGGTTCCATTCTTCCTATATCACAGCTCACTATTTGGGGATTGTAATTTTCATTATGTACATATGTATATTGGATATATTATGTACTTTTTGATTTTACAGGACTTGAAAACTATGAATTTGCCCCAGAGTCTCAGAAGAAATTTGCACTTGAACCTTTGAGCAGTCCTGGAACTATGAAACTGTGTGGAACTTTGGGTAGGAACTGAATATATAGTGCATTGAGATAAATGTGAGCTTTTGGGGGGTCAGATGCAGATGTCTCATCCAGTTACTTGAGATGTGTTTGGTTGCATAGTTGACAAGGAAGGAGTGGGTTGTGATGTTTAATTGGGTTAAATTGATTAGATTGAGAAGGGGCTAGGAGATTAGGAAAGCACACCTCTGGGTATGTCTATGAGGTTATTTCTAATGAGGAGTGGTGAAGTGGGAAAATTCTGTCCCAGATGAGAGTGGCTCTATGCCATGGGCTGGGGCCCAGATGACATCAAAGGGGAAAAGGGCCAGCAGTGGTGTCTTTCACCAGTAATCCTAGCTACTTGCTGAGATCTGAGGAGTGTGGTTCGAAATCAGCCCTATAAGGCAAGTCTGTGAGCCTCTCATCACCTATTAACCACCAGAAAACAGGAAATTGCACTGTGGCTCAGAGTGGCAGAGCCCTAGCTTTGAGTGAAAAAGCTCAGGGCCATGAGTTCAAGCTCATTGATCCTCCCTCCCCTCCCATAAAATGTAGAAAGGGAAGAGTGCTGCTTTTTTCTCCATCTCTCTCCTCCTCTCACTCCCTTCCCTCTCTTCTTTCCTCTTTCTCTCTCCTTTCTTCTTCTTTTCCCTCTCCCTCCCTCTCTCCATCCTCCCCTATCTTCTCCCCTTTCCCTCCCTTTAACCTTCTGTCTCTCCTGCCTCTGTCCCTTTTCCTTTCTTCTGCCATCCCCTCTGTGCCATAATTGTCTGAAGTAGTGAGCCAGATCCAACTTGATTCCCCCCACCCGCAAGCTGTTTCACAGCAACGAAAAACTCATGAGCACAGTTTCTTGGCCTTATTCTGTCACATACACTTTAGGACCTTCCTCTGTGGCTTTGTCTTCCTTGTTTTGTTTCTTTTGAAGCTGAGTGATTATTTTTTCTAATCTATTTATTTATTTATTTATTTACTTATTTATGTCAGTCCTGGGCCTTGGACTCAGGGCCTGAGCACCATCCCTGGCTTCTTCCTGCTCAAGGCTAGCACTCTGCCACCTGAGCCACAGCGCCCCTTCTGGCCGTTTTACATATATATGGTGCTGGGGAATCGAACCCAGAGCTTCATGTGTAGGAAGGAGGCAAGCACTCTTGCCACTAGGCCATATTCCCAGCCCCTATTTTTCTTACTTATTTTCAAAGTGATGTAAGGAGAGGTTACAGTTTCATAGTTAGGCATTGGATACATTTCTTGTACTGTTACCTCCTCCCTCATGCCCCTTACCCTTCCCCCTTTCTCTTTTCCCCCCATGACTTGTTCAGTTGGTTTACACCAAACAGATATGCATTGCTTTTGTAGTCGTTTGTCTTTTTATCCTGTGCCTCTCAATTTTGGTATTCCCTTTCACTTTCCTAGTTCTAATACCAGTATATACAGTTTCCAGTGTACTCAGATAAGATGCAGTGATACTGCAGGTAAAACCACAGGAAGGGGATACAAGAGGATCATTAATAATAGAAGCTGCGGTTTCACATGGCATATTGAAAGTAATTACAACAGTGATATATCACTTGTTTCCATAACATGGAGTTCATTTCACTTAACATTATCTTATGCATTGATAGGGGCTTAGTTATTAGGCTCTTGTGATCCTCTTCTGTGACTAGCCTAAACCTGTGCTAATTATTCCCTATGAGGAGACCATAGAGTCCATGTTTCTTTGGGTCTGGCTCATTTCACTTAGTATAATTTTTTCCAAGTCCTTCTATTTCCTTATGAATGGGGCAATGTCATTCTTTCTGATAGAGGCATAAAATTCCATTGTGTATATGTTCCACCTTTTCCTAATCCATTTGTCTACTGAGGGGCATCTGGATTGGTTCATATTTTAGCTATGACAAATTGTGCTGAGATGAACATTGTTGTGCTGATAGCTTTAGTGTGTTCTTGTTTGTGGTCTTTTGTGTAGATGCCCAAAAGTGGGGCTGCTGGGTCATAGGGGAGCTCTATGTTTAGCCTTCTGAGGACTCTCCATACTGCTTTCCAGAGTGGCTGAACCAGTTTACATTTCCACCAACAATGAAGTAGGGTTCCCTTTTGGCTACATCCCCTACAACATTTATTATTGTTAGTTTTCTTGATATAGGACATTTCCTACTGGGGTGAGATGGAATCTCAATGTTGCTTTGATTTGCATTTCTTTTATGGACAGTGATGTGGAGCACTTTTTCATATGTCTCTTGGCCATTCTCATTTCCTCATCAGAGAAGTCTCTTTTAAAGTCTTTAGCCCACTTAGAAAATAACCACTTTTTTAAAGTACATGAGAAAAACCAGATTGCCTCCTAAATGTGGTGGGCCTTATCTATGAAGTTCAGATTAAATTAGAATAAATATGCCTTGGCATCAAGATTATATTTGGTACATATGAACACATGGATTCATTGTAGCTTTCCAAATGTCATTATTTTGCATTAATATCGGTTATTATTTGTTACAAATTGGTAGTGAAATAAAAAACTGAAGCCAAATGCTGATTGCTGATGCCTATAAACATACCTACTCAAGAGATCTGAGCTTTGCAGTTTGAAGCCTACCTAGGCAGAAAAGTCCATAAGACTCTCGCCTCCAATAAACTACTCTCAAAAAGCTGGAAGTGGCATTGTTGCTCAAGTAGTAGAGTGCTAGCCTAGAGCACAAGCAAGCTCAGAGGCAATACTCAGAATCTGAGTTCAAGCCCTAGGACTGCCAAAAGAAAAGTAAAGAAGAAAAATATAAACAATTGTGCATCAATGCTTAATTGGTCTTAGAGGATTCTTGAATTCAGGTTGAAAAAAAATGACAGAGGTATAGAGATTAGACATAGCCTTATTTTAATTGAACACTACATTTAAAATGTAGAAAGAGGTCTGGGATGTAGCACACTTGCAAAGTGCTTGAATAGCAAGTGCAATTTCACCTGATTGATACCCAGGACCAAAGAAGATAAATAAAAAAATAGCTGTGATATCAAATTCTGTACCCAAATATTTACCACCAACTGCAATAGATTTACACAAGGGCTGTAGGATACAAACCTGTACTAGTCATTTTTTCCAGGATAGAGTGAACCAGTTATACACACACACACACACACACACACACACACACACACACACAAAGATGTCTTCTGTTGGTATCCATAAGCCACTTCAGATACAAAATTTTATGCATCTCAAATCTCATATAAAATGCCATCGTATTTGCACGTAACCTGCATAATCCTCCTATACACTTAAAGTCATCTCTTGATAATTTGTAATACTTAATACATTCTAAATGCAAAGTGAATAGTTATTTTGTTTAAGGCAAAATGCCAAAAATGTGCTTGCTCAGTATGACATTAAAAATAAATGTAATGTAATAAATATTTATAGAGATTTGCAGTATAGATTTAGCTCTTACAATGATAAAGGCTGATTAGTTTTAAAATCTGAAGTCAGTGAGCTGGAGATACCATGTAGTTCTAGTCAAAAAGTTAGCAGAACCAAGATTAAAGAAAAGCCAGTAATTCCATTTAAAAGTAAATACCAGGAAAAAAAGGGACCTCTGTTCCAGTTTGAAAACAAGCAGGAAGCAGGAATCTTGCCTGGAGAAAAAGAGGAAATCTGTGAAGAGTGCAGTCTTTCTTTTTTTTTTTCTTTTCTTTTTTTTTTTTTTAATAAAAACGAAGGAAAGGAGAAGCAGTAGCACTCTGAAGTGATTAATGAGGGTGAGCTTGGTGGGCACAACTTGAGCCACATTTCAAGCCCAGGAGACCCAACTTCTAGCATAGAGCAGAGGCCAGGAACTTTCCTGGAGGCTGTACAATACAGCAAGCCCACAGAGCAATCAGAACCTGTGGCAGCGGATGTGGGAGATCCGGAAGGCAAGCCACTCCAAAAAACAGACTTAGAAATGATCTAGTGAGCTTCACATTGTTAAGGAGGTCACAGTCCTGTCAAAGTTTGAAAAGTACATGGAGTCAAATGCTGAGAAACCAAGAGTAGGTATTTGGAAACATATGATTGAGTGCTATCCCGAAGAATAAATATGATAGAAAGTAGAACTGTGACACATTATTCAGCTCAGCTATACATAGTATTTACATGGTTGCACTCATTAATAGTAAGAACTGAACTAAAAAATTGTGATAGAATTTCTGTCTTGGGAAGACAGGGATTTATATGCTAATGCTAGGGGAGAAAGGTAGAGCTAAATGTTTATCTTCCATAAAGATGAATAGCCTAGATCTGAGAATGAAAGATTAAATTTCAGGAGTATAAATGTGGGTGAGCTTTCCATTTCGTTTCACTTTTTCTTACTTTTATTTTAAATAGATGATTCTGAGGAGTAATCATTGAGAAGCAGGAATTATATTTTTTGTTTCATCTATTAAAATTAAAGTACATCTGGCATTTCTTTGTTTAAAAAAATCAGTTTCTGTGTAGGTGCTACTACCTGTCATCTGAGTTACTCAGAGGCTAAGAGCAGAAGCATATCAGGTTTGAGGCAAATGAAGCAGAAAATTCTCAGACTTTATTTTTAAAATACCACATCTGGGGGTGTGACTCAAGTGCTAAACTGCCAGCTTAAAAAGCACAAGGCTGAGTGTTATAAATAAATTATTAAAAGATAGGTAGTAGGATAGATAGATAGATAGATAGATAGATAGATAGATAGATAGATAGACAGACAGACACTCATGGTGATGTACACCTGTAATCCCAGTATTCAGGATTCTGAAGCAAGAGGATTGCACGTAAACAGACCAGAGTTTGAATGAGTGATCAAGAATACTGATCTATTCTATTGGGTCTGAGTGCTTTTTTTTTTCTGAGTGCTTTTAATGACACCCTTCCTACATCTTGTTCATTCTTGCTCAATGCTCTTCCTTAAGTGCTGTCCTATTACACTGTTGGCTAAGTGGCTCCAAGACACACTGCCTGCAGGCTTAAACAATATAACAGGGACATGAAAAAGCAGTGTATTAGCTTAGAAAACATGGGGCTTATACTGTTAAAGTCAAAACTTCATGATCCTGGAGCAGTTCAGAATGCAATGTCATGTCAGTAAAATCAAGCAATCTCCAGTGCATGTTTTAGTCGACTATCTTTATTGAGCTACCAGGACACATGGGTAAGCATATGTGTGTGGTCATTTTTAAAATGGATGGAAAGGTAGAAGAAATGTTCATATTATTTACAACATTTCTAAGTGGGAGTACTACTTCTTTGTCAGCTGTAGGGCTTGGGGCCTGATTGTTATCCATGAGCAGTTTTCTGGTGGCTAATTGGAGATTAGAGCTTCACAAATTTACCTGCCCTGGCTAGCTTTGAACCAAAATCCTCAGATCTCAGACTCCTGAGAAGCTTGGATTATAGACATGTACCACCAGTATCTGGCAGTTGCTTTTGAGTTTTCTTGTTTTCTATTTTTTTCTCTTAAATGAACATATTCTGCTTCATGATGAACACAGATTATACAGACATAGCCTGGTGTGGTGGCCTATGCTTATAATCCCAGTACTCCTAAGGCCAGGCAAGAGTTTTAGCACATTGAAACTTAACCAGACCCTGTCTCAAAAAAATAATACAGGCCAAAGAGGTAGTTTAATAGTAGAGTGTTTACCTAACATACATGAGGCCTTACTTTCTATATCTAGAACTATAACCCAAAAACAGGAGTGAGCAACTCAGGAGGTGGAAATATAAGGATCAAGGTTCCAAAACAGCCCAAGCAGAAAAGTCTGTGAAACTCTTACCTCCAATAAACTACTCAGCCAAAGCCACAAAATGGCACTGTAGCTCAAGTGCCTTGAGCCCAAATATGCTCAGGGATAGCACCCATGCCCTGAGTTCAAGTTCCAGGACCTGCAAAACAACAACAAAAAGGTTGTAATTTTTTACTTTCTAACATAGGAAGTAAACCATGGCATAGAAATCAGGTGAGACAGCTTCTTACATGATTTGTAAATTTATTAAAATGTTTTGGAAACACATTTCAAGGCCATCAGAAGTAATTATGGAGACTTATTTAAAGACAATTAAAATTTCCAGACCCAATTCTAGTACAGAGGAGAGGGTTGATTTTTTTAAATAAACAAGTTTTTCTTCTACCTTTGGAAAATTGAATCAAATAGAAAGAAAAGTAGCCTTCCACAAGAATTCTTTTTTTTTTTTGTCAAGATGATGCACAGCAGGGTTACAGTTACATACTAAGGTAGTGAGTACATTTATTGTCATACTTGTTACCCCCTTCCTCATTTTTCTACCCCAAGGGCCCCCTCTATCTTTCATCTTTTTTTTCTTTTGCTCTCCCATTGATGGACATAATCATTCTAATCTAAAGTGCTTATGACCTTTATGAATATTAACAATAAAACAATTCCTTCCAGGTCGGGTGATGTGTATATTTCTTTCCCTTTGCTTGGTCTAATCTGTTCCCTCTTTTCTCACATTTTTTCCCTTCCCCCCACTGCCCTTGAGTTGCTTAGTTTGATTTCATCAATGTCCATTGCAGCTGTTGGGCCCCCTCTACTGTATTTTTTTCACTTGCTTTCCACTCATTCGGTGCCTTCCTTCCATCTTCCCTAAGATGTGCACATGTATACACCATATGTGAGGTAAAGAACATAGGGTCCTCTGAATATTATAAGTCTAATTGAGAAGTCCTTTGTTTCCTTATTATTAGAGTTCTTTTAGTCCATATATTATTATAGGTACATATGAAGTAGTGCTTGGGTCTTAGCATTTGGTGCATTTCTCCCAAGACCATCCTTTTTAGGTCTGTGTATTGGTATCTTGGATGTGTTTGCTTTGTCAAGTCTCTCTGAAATTTCAAGAATTCTCTTTTTTTAAGCCATTGTTATTTTTGTTATTAAGTAGCTATACAAAGGGGTTACAATCCCATAAGTCAACTTATGTGTACAATGATTCCTAATCAATGTCACCGTTGTTCTCTCCCACTTTCTCCCTCCCATCCCTACCTTCAAGTTATATACTTTATTTTTCACATACTGCACACTGAATATAAACACTTAATTTGCTCACCCTTCCTCCCTCCATTCCTATGCTTTCCCCTTTGCCCACCATCCAAAACAAATTTCTACTTCCTAGTATTCATTTTGATAAAAAAAACACCAGTGCAATTCCATTGTGTACATGTACCATAATCTCTTGACCCACTCATCTAGTTTAGGGCATCTGGACTGTTCCTACAACTTGGCTATTGTGAGTAGTGCAGCAGTGAGCATGGATATGCAAGTACCTTCACTGTATCCTGGCTTGAAATCCTCTGGGTAGATGCCCAAGGTTGCCACCAAATTCTTCATTCTTACTGAAGTGTTTGGAAGATCCCCTGAAATCTGATGCTAATGTGTGCACAGTTGCACCCATGTGATTGGTTTTCAAGAGAAACTAAAACTGAAGACCTGGGGAGTCTTTTTATCTTTAGGAGATTTTTGAAGACACAGCCCTTGCTTGCAGCCCTAAGTCTGCCTACATGGGACAGGTTTACTATTGAGCAAAACAAAAGATGATCATGAAGAACCCTGGTGACAGGGTTGGAGGATATAGGTAAGGACAGAGTGCTCAGCTTTCATGCACAACCCTGGGTTCCATACCAATAACAACAGTGGCAACAAACAAATAAAACCCAAATTGGAAACAAAGCTGCTTTTATATGGAAACACTTTTGTGTAATGAGGAACTATCTGAAATTGCCAGGGACATCACTACACTTACAGTGAATTTCTTCAATGCTGTTCACCAATAAATTCTTCTAATTTCCTTTAATGTTCATGACACATTCTCTGGAATTGCTCTCATGATATTAAACCTTGCTGGCCCCTTTGGGTTAATTATGTGTTTTTATCAACTGTCTAATGTTATCTAAATGAATACTTGCAAATTAAATGTGATCAAAGTTAACTAGCTATGTGGTTAAAAATGAGTAAAGGGAATCCAAAAGGCATTTTTCTCAGTTGTTTTATTTATTTGACTATTAAAGCATATCCAAAATTGTTTTAGAACAATGGTGTCATCACTAGCAAAAGTAGCTTCCAGAGGCAACTTCTTTGGGAGGCAGTATTTAGATGTATTTGATGTATGCAAGCTGAGTGTGGAGGAATCCACCTATAATCCTACCACTCCTATGGCTGACACAGGAGGACAGTGAGGTGGAGCTGAGCCTTGTCTACATAGTGAAACTCTGTCTCTCCCTCTCCCGAAAGGGACCATACCAAAACCATAAAACTACATTGATAAAGCAAAGAAAACCCAGAAAAACCTCACCTGTAATGTGTTTGCTCTACAAAAACCTCAGAGACAGTAGTTTTTATCTGATATATTAGTTAAAATAGGTTTACTCTTGGTACGGAGAAATTTTGGACTTAACATCTCTGTTTGCTTTTCTTTTCCCAATTTGCTTAATTATTTTAGAGGTGATATACAGTGAGGTTACCTTTACAGACGTCTGGAAATGAGTATGATTCCCTTTGCATAGTGTTCTCTCTTCCCTCTTTCTCTCCTATTCCCTCCTTCTCTTCTCCACCTACGAGTTGCATAGTTGACTTTCACCAATGTCCCAGGCAGCCAGTGAGCTGCACTTTTTCATCCCTTGGTCCTGAATCTTTTTAGTCACTCCCCCTGGGGGCCGCTCCAGGCTTGCTGTTAGCGTTTGGATCTGGTTTGTTGTCTTGACTGTTCATGAGTCTTGTAATCTATCCCTATGCTTTACTCATTTGGGTTCAGGTAAGGTCAGGACCCTGGCCCACGCTTGGCCTGTTGGTGCCCAACAGGTAGCAGTCCTCTCTTGGTCCAGGCTGGCTCACACTGGGCAAATTAGCGCATACTGGGTCCCCTGCCCACCAAGCACCTGTGGGTGCACTGGGGGTCAGGACTGGCTGAAAGATGCCCAGTCTTGTCTACAGTGAGGGCTGGGAAGGTTGGGTGGGGGCCGCTGGAGTGTGAGCTTGGGAAGGGGGCGACCTCCCAAGGGTGCCCAGGGGTTTCTTTGCATTTTGGCCCCGGTTGACACTCATGTCTCAGGTGGCTTCCGAAGTGTGCCCGAGCTTTGAGGCTCCCAACCCAGGAGCCACCTGGCAGCAGCTGGGGGCTCAGGCCTCTCTGCTGTGCAGCTCTGGGGAGACTGACTTGAGGCCTTGGGGCTGAGGGTGTGGCTGTGGAAGGGGCGGGCTCCTGCGTGTGTGTGTGTGTGTGTGTGTGTGTGTGTGTGTGTGTGTGTGTGTGTGTGATTTCTGTCTGTGTTGTCAAGCAGGCCTGGTTTCCTTGCCATAGCCAGGGCTGTGGAGGACTCAGGATTGCAGGATCCCAACCCCCCACTCCCTGCCCCCTTTCCCTTATGGGTCCAGGTGGCCTCCCACTGGTAGCCCATAGGGGGTAGGGGAAGAAAGGGCTCTGGCCTCTTTGTCCCCTTGGAAGGTGGTGCCCCTTTGTGGGCGGGCAGGAGGGGTCAGACCAAGCTCTGTGGTCACTACCTGCACTGGTCTCCCTTTGGGTGTTCCCCTTCCCCAGCAGGGTAGTTGAGAACCCTGGAGTTGGTTTTGTGCTGACCTCAGGCACTGTGGCACATTGGCGTGTCTGAATGCTGTGGCCTCTTGTTCTTTGGGTCCAGGGTCTGGGTTGCTGCTCCCAGCTGCTCCTGGTGTCTACTTGACCACTTGCTCCTGCAGGAAGCCGCTCCCACCCAGCTGAGCTGCTCCTGCAGCCATTGCTCCAGCCAGCTGTTCCTGATGGCCAGCCCACTGGCTGCAGAGCCTTTCTGACAGCTGGGCTGGGTGGGTTTTTGGCTGGCCTGTGTAGCCCAGGGAGCTCTCCACTCTTAAAACTTGACAAGGTAAAGCATTCATCTCTGACCAGTGATTGGCTGAGCTGTCTACTCTCCAACCAATCCTGAAAGGGGTGGGCCTGTGATGCCTCAGGTTTCAGGGAGCCCCGTTTTTGTTTTTTGTTTTTTGTTTTTTGCCAATCCTGGGGCTTGGACTCAGGACCTGAGCACTGTCCCTGGCTTCCTTTTGCTCAAGGACAGCGCTCTGTCCACTAGAGCCACAACACCACTTCTGGCCTTTTCTATGTATGTGGTGCTGAGGAATGGAACCCAGGGCTTCATGTATACAAGGCAAACATTCTTGCCACTAGGCCATATTCCCAGCCCCCGGAACCCCATACTTTGGCAATTCTCATCACCTTACTGGCTCCTTTCCAGTCTTGGTTCCTGCCCTCCTCACAATGTGTCTGATGGAGCTTTCTTACTGTAAGGTCTACCCCAGGAGGGCTCCATGCAGATATTTCCCCACCTGTTAAGTCTGTTCTCAGTACCTGCTTTACCTAGGCAACTGGCACACCTGGAGGCAGTTGCCCCCCACCCCCACTTTTCTGAGGTCACATCCAATCCACCTGGCCATACCTCCTCCCTTTCCCTATATAATCCAGCTCAACAGGAGTCCCTGCTTTCTTTCCTTTTCTGTCTTACTCTTTCTTGCTCCCCCCCTTCTTCTCTCTCCCCATGTCTCCATCTTGTGTGGCTAGCAGCTTGCTATCACCCCAATAAGCTCCTTTCTGCCTGAACCATGTGGTGCATTTCCTTTCCTGCAAACTTGACACTTACCAGACACTGAAACTCATGCACTAGGAAACCTAAGCCCTAAGGGAACCATACACACCACCACCTGCCACACTACCCCTGGCACCAGACACAAGTCTCAGAGTTGAGGGCTTCCCAGGAGCATGTTGCCAGTAAATATGTCCCAGGCTTGTGCTTTAGTGGCTCAAGCATAATGGGAGGTTCTCAGTGGGAGGCAGGGGCTGGGCTTGAGACTGAGACCTGGGGACAAACCTAAGAGGCAGGTTTGGGAATGAGAGCTACTTCCTTCCTTGAAAGGAACAAGGGACGGTTTGCTTTTTTCTTTCTTTTTTTTTTTTCCAAATTTTTATTATCAAACTGATGTACAGAAAGGTTACAGTTTCATACGTTAGGCACTGGATACATTTCTTGTACAGTTTGTTACCTTGTCCCTCATACCCCCTTCCCTCCTTCCCCTTTCCCTCCCCCCCCCCCCCCCCACGGAAGTGTTCAGTTCACCTACACCAAACAGTTTTGCAAGTATTGCTTTTGTAGTTGTTTGTCTTTTTTTACCCTGTGTCTCTCATATTTGGTATTCCCTTACAATTTCCTACTTCCAATACCAGTATACACGGTTTCCAATATACTCAGATAAGATTACAGAGATAGTGTAGGTACAACCACAGGAAGGTGATACAAGAACATCATCAATAATAGAAGCTACAGATACACATAGGACTTTGAAAGTAGTTACAACTGTTTCCATAACATGGAGTTCATTTCACTTAGCATCATCTTATGTGTTCCTAAGGGTATAGCTATTGGGCCTTGTGATGCTCTGCTATGACTTGCCTAAACCTGTACTAATTATTCCCAATAAGGGAGACCATAGAGTCCATGTTTCTTTGGGTCTGGCTCACTTCACTTAGTATAACTTTTTCTAAGTCCTTCCATTTCCTTACAAATGGAACAATGTCATTCTTTCTGATAGAGGCATAAAATTCCATTGTGTATATGTACCACATTTTCCTGATCCATTCGTTTACTGAGGGGCATCTGGGCTGGTTCCAGATTCTCGCTATGACAAATTGTGCTGCAATGAACATTGTTGTGCTGGTGGCATTACTGTGATTTTGTTTGTGGTCTTTTGGATAGATACCCAAAAGTGGGGCTGCTGGGTCATAGGGGAGTTCTATATTTAGCCTTCTGAGGAATCTCCACACTGCTTGCCAGAGTGGCTGAACCAGTTTACATTCCCACCAACAATGAGGTAGGGTTCCCTTTTGGCCACATCCCCTCCAACAATTGTTATTGTTAGTTTTCTTGATATATGACATTCTTACTGGGGTGAGATAGAATCTCAATGTTGTTTTGATTTGCATTTCTTTTATGGCCAGTGATGTAGAGCACTTTTTCATATGTCTCTTGGCCATTCTCATTTCCTCATCAGAGAAGTCTCTTTGTAAGTCTTTAGCCCACTTGATGAGGGGGCTATTGGTTCTTTGCGGTTTTGTTTTGGAAAAAGGCAATTTTTTTTGTTCTGCATATATTTTAGAGATGAGGCCTTTGTCTGTTGAATGTCCGATAAAGATCTTCTCCCAGTCTGTGGGCTTTCTGTTTATCTTGCAAGCTATGTCCTTTGCCGTGCAGAAGCTCTGCAGTTTGATGCAGTCCCGTTTGTCCAACCTTTCTTTGATTTGTAGCCTTTCTGGGTCTTTGTTAAGGAAGTTCTGTCCTGTGCCAAGGAGCCCAAGTGTTTCTCATACTCCTTCCTTTAGTGTTTTCAGGGTGTCTGTTTTGATTTCAAGGTCTTTAATCCATTTGGAATTGATTTTGGTGCAGGGTGATATATAAGGATCTAGTTTTAGTTTGTTGCATGTGTTGAGCCAGTTTTGCCAGCACCACTTGTTAAAGAGGCTATCTTTCTTCCATAGTATTGTTTTAGCTCCTTTATGAAAGATTAAGTAGGTGTAGTTCTGTGGGTTCAATTCTGGGTCTTCAATTCTGTTCCATTGGTCTTCAGGCCTGTTCCGGTGCCAATACCAAGCTGTTTTTATTACTATAGCTTTATTTTTTTTCTCAAATTTTTATTATCAAACTGATGTACAGAGAGGTTACAGTATCATACGTTAGGCACTGGATACATTTCTTGTACAGTTTGTTACCTTGTCCCTCATACCCCCTTCCCTCCTTCCCCTTTCCCTCCCCCCCAGGTGTTCAGTTCACTTACACCAAACAGTTTTGCAAGTATTGCTTTTGTAGTTATTTCTCTTTTTTTACCCTGTGTCTCTCAAATTTGGTATTCCCTTTGAATTTCCTACTTCCAATACCAGTAAACACGGTTTCCAATATACTCAGATAAGATTACAGAGATAGTGTAGGTACAACCATAGGAAGGTGATACAAGAACATCATCAATAATAGAAACTACACATACACATAGGACGTTGAAAGTAGTTACAACTGTGATATATCACTTGTTTCCATAACATAGAGTTCATTTCACTTAGCATCATCTTATGTGTTCCTAAGGGTATAGCTATTGGGCCTTGTGATGCTCTGCTATGGCTTGCCTAAACCTGTACTAATTATTCCCAATAAGGGAGGCCATTGAGTCCATGTTTCTTTGGGTCTGGCTCACTTGACTTAGTATAACTTTTTCCAAGTCCTTCCATTTCCTTACAAATGGAACAATGTCATTCTTTCTGATAGAGGCATAAAATTCCATTGTGTATATGTACCACATTTTCCTGATCCATTCATCTATGGAGGGGCATCTGGGTTGGTTCCAGATTCTCGCTATGACAAATTGTGCTGCGATGAACATTGTTGTGCTGGTGGCATTACTGTGATTTTGTTTGTGGGCTTTTGGATAGATACCCAACAGTGGGGTTGCTGGGTCATAGGGGAGTTCTATATTGAGCCTTCTGAGGAATCTCCACACTGCTTGCCAGAGTGGCTGAACCAGTTTACATTCCCACCAATAATGAAGTAGGGTTCCCTTTTGGCCACATCCCCTCCAACAATTGTTATTGTTTTCTTGATATATGACATTCTTGCTGGGGTGAGATGGAATCTCAATGTTGTTTTGATTTGCATTTCCTTTATGGCCAGTGATGTAGAGCATTTTTTCATATGTCTCTTGGCCATTCTCATTTCCTCATCAGAGAAGTCTCTTTGTAAGTCTTTAGCCCACTTGATGAGGGGGCTATTGGTTCTTTGCGGTTTTGTTTTGGAAGAAGGTAATTTTTTTAGTTCTGCATATATTTTAGAGATGAGGCCTTTGTCTGTTGAATGTCCGATAAAGATCTTCTCCCAGTCTGTGGGCTTTCTGTTTATCTTGAGAGCTATGTCCTTTGCCGTGCAGAAGCTCTGCAGTTTGATGCAGTCCCATTTGTCCAACCTTTCTTTGATTTGTAGCCTTTCAGGGTCTTTATTAAGGAAGTTCTGTCCTGTGCCAAGGAGCCCAAGTGTTTCTCATACTCCTTCCTTTAGTGTTTTCAGGGTGCCTGTTTTGATTTCAAGGTCTTTAATCCATTTGGAATTGATTTTGGTGCAGGGTGATATATAAGGATCTAGTTTTAGTTTGTTGCATGTGTTGAGCCAGTTTTGCCAGCACCACTTGTTAAAGAGGCTATCTTTCTTCCATAGTATTGTTTTAGCTCCTTTATGAAAGATTAAGTAGGTGTAGTTCTGTGGGTTCAATTCTGGGTCTTCAATTCTGTTCCATTGGTCTTCAGGCCTGTTCCGGTGCCAATACCAAGCTGTTTTTATTACTATAGCTTTATAATACAGCTTGAAGTTGGTTATTGTAATTCCTCCAGCACTGTTCTTTCTGCTTAGGAGTGTTTTTGCTATTCTAGGTCTTTTATTGTTCCATATGAATTTCTGGATTGCTTCCTCTATTTCATTAAAGAATGGTGTTGGGATATTAATGGGTATTGCATTGAATTTGTAGATAGCCTTTGGCAATATTGCCATTTTGATTATATTAATCCTCCCAATCCAGGAGCATGGGAGGTTTTTCCATTTCCGTAGTTCTGACTTAATTTCGTTTTTCAAGCTTTTAAAGTTCTCATCAAAGAGGTCTTTCACTTCTTTGGTTAAGGTATTCCCAGGTATTTTGTTTTTGGGGGCTATTGCAAAAGGAGTTGCTTTCCTGATTTCAGCCTCGGTCTTCGGGTCGTTAGCATAGAGAAAGGCTGTTGATTTTTGAAGGTTTATTTTATATCCTGCAACTTTGCCAAAGTTTTGGATCAGCTCTAGTAGCTTGGGGGTAGAGTCTATGGGATTCTTTAGGTATAGGATCATGTCATCTGCGAAGAGAGAAAGTTTAACTTCATCTTTTCCTATTTGGATCCCCTTTATATTTTCTTCTTGCCTAATTGCTCGGGCTAGGAATTCTAGTACTATGTTGAAGAGCAGGGGAGAGAGTGGACATCCCTGCCTTGTTACTGATTTTAAAGGGAATGGCTTTAGTTTTTCACCATTTAGAGTTATGCTTGCTGTTGGTTTGTCATAAACTGCCTTGATTATATTCAGGAATGTTCCCTGGAATCCCAGTTTTTCCAGGGCTTTTAGCATAAATGGGTGCTGGATTTTATCGAACGCTTTTTCCGCATCCAGAGATAAAACCATTTGGTTCTTTAGCTTGCTCCGGTTGATGTGGTGGATTACATTAATTGACTTGCGTATATTAAACCAACTTTGCAACCCTGGGATGAATCTAGTTTGATCGTGGTGTATGATTTTTTTGATGACCTGTTGAAGTCGATTGGCCAGAATTTTGTTGAGAATTTTTGCGTCTATGTTCATCAGGGAGATCGGTCTGTAGTCCTCCTTCTGTGATGAGTCTCTGCCTGGTTTTGGGATGAGGGTTATACTGGCTTCATAGAATGAGTCTGGTAGTGAACGTTCTCTTTCAATTTCATTGAAGAGTTTGAGAAATATTGGTGTGAGTTCTGTTTTGAAGGCCTTGTAGAATTCTGCAGTGAATCCATCTGGACCTGGGCTTTTCTTGGATGGGAGATCATTTATTGCCGTTTCTATTTCACTACTGGATATGGGTCTGTTTAGAAGGTTTAAATCTTCATGGTTGAGTTTGGGGATATCAATTTTTTCTAGGAAATCATCCATTTCTTCCAAGTTCTCGAATTTGTTGGCATAAAGGTTTGCAAAATAGTCCCTTATTATTTTCTGAATTTCAGTTATTTCTGTGGTGATGTTACCTGTTTCATCTCTTATCTTGTTTATTTGAGTGTGCTGCCTTCATTTTTTGGTCAGGTTTGCCAGGGGTCTGTCTATCTTGTTGATTTTTTCAAAGAACCAACTCTTTGTTTTGTTGATTCTTTCAATGGTTTTTTTTGTCTCTGATTTAATTCTGATTTGATTTTAATTATTTGCTTCCGTCTATTGACTTAGAACAGCAAGCCAAAACCTCTCTCCAGAAAATTAAGGTGCTTCCTTAAATTACTGAGTTGCTGTTTCTCCAGTTTGTTGATGTATGTACTCAGAGATATAAATTTTCCTCTGAGTACTGCCTTTGCTGTGTCCCAAAGGAGCTGGTACTTTGTGTCCTCAACTTGGTTGAAGTCCATAAACATTTGAATTTCCGTTTTAATTTCTTCAATGACCCACTGATGGTTCAGCAGTGTGTTGTTTAGTCTCCATGAAGTGTAGGAATTTCGGTGGTGGCTGTTTGAGTTGAGCTCTAATTTTATTCCATTGTGGTCTGAGAGAATGCAGGGAATGGTTTTGTTACTTCTGGATTTGTACAGATTTTCTTTGTGCCCTAAGATGTGATCTATTTTGGAGAATGTTCCATGTGCTGCAGAGAAGAATGTGTATTCTGTTGTTGCTGGGTGGAATATTCTGTAGATGTCGGTTAAGTCTAGTTGGTCTATGCAATTATTTAGTTCTGTGGTTTCTTAGTTCAGTTTTTGGCGTGTTGATCTGTCCAGAGGTGATAGTGGAGTGTTAAAGTCCCCAACTATCAATGTGTTTGGGTCTATGAGTGTTTTTAGAGTCAGTAGTGTTTGATGAAGTTGGGTGCTCCTGCATTTGGTGTGTAGATATTTAGGATGGTTATATCTTCCTGTAGGAGAGATCCCTTTACTAGTATGTAGTAGCTTTCTTTGTCTCTTCTTACCTTTTTTAATTTGAAGTCAATTTTGTCTGATACTAGGATTGCAACTCCAGCCTGCTTATGGGGGCCATTTGCTTGATAGATTTGATTCCAGCCTTTCACTTTTAGAAGATGTTTACTTTTGCTGGATAGATGTGTCTCTTGGAGGCAGCAGAAAGATGGATCTTGATTTTTGATCCAACTTATGAGCCTATGTCGTTTGATTGGAGAATTAAGTCCATTAATATTGAGAGTTAGGATTGGGAGATGATCATTTGTTCCTTTCATTATCACTATCTTGTTTAAAGCGGTGTCTTCCCATTTCTTGATCTGATGTTTACTATTTAGGGTTCATTTCTCTGTATTGGGATCTTGATTATTTTCCCTGTGTAGTACATCTTTGAGGATTTTCTGTAAAGCTGGTTTGGTGGAGATATATTGTTTCAGTTTTTCCTTACTGTGGAAGACTTATTTGACCTTCGGCTATGAATGAGAGTTTGGCTGGGTACAGAATTCTTGGTTGGTAGTTATTTTTATTTAGTGTTTGGTATACTTCATTCCAGGCTCTCCTTGCTTTCATGGTCTCTGCTGAGAAGTCTGGGGTAATTCTGATTGCTTTTCCTTTATATGTGATTGTTTTCTTCTAACAGCTTTAAGGATTCTTTCCTTGTACTCTACTGATCCTGTTTTGATCACAATGTGTCGGTGGGATGTCCTATTCTGGTCTGGTCGGTTTGGGGTTCTATATGCTTCTTGTATCTGTATAGGCCTTTCCTTCTGGATATTTGGGAAGTTCTCAGCTAATATTCTGTTAAATAGATTGCCTATCCCATTAACTTCTTTCTCCAAGTTTTCCTCAATACCTATTATTCTTAAATTGGGCTTCCTGATCGTGTCTTGAATCTCCTGTAGCGATCTGTTTTGTTGATTGGACTGGATTTGTATTGATTTTTGATCTTTCTCCATAGAATCTAAGGAATCTTCAGCTCCTGAGATTCGATCCTCTGCTTCAGTTAGTCGGGACTGTAGGCTAGCTACTTGATTTCGAATCTCTTTCCCTTCTGACTGGTCTTTCCTGATGATTTCCATGTCATTTCTTAGGTCTTGTATGGACTTCTTTACTTCATTAACTTCATTACTTTGGTTTTGATTGTTGTCTCTCAGATCTTTAAGCTGGGTAGCTATCTTTTCATTTGACTCTTGAAGTTCATTTATCTTTCTATTTGTGGATGCTATGAAATTCTCCATTAATTTTTGCTTTGCCTCCTCACGCTCTAGAATAATTGACTGAAGAGATTCAAACTTTTCATTTATCATGTTTATCAGTAGACTTTGTAGAGCCTTTTGGGGGTTCTCTTCTATGTCTTTGAGTGACTGCTCTGCTTCCTGCTTGTTTTGAGTGGGGGATAGGACTTCATTGTTTGCCATCTTTCTTGTGTTTCTTCTGCCCATTTGAATTGGGAATGCCAGTCTACCAGCACCTGTGAGCACCATTTAAGACCCAAAGCAGCCCTTACCAAGCACTGTTGTGTAAATCTTACAAGTTCACAATTATATACAGATAACTTGTATACCTGTCTATAAAGTTAGATTTGGTGTTCCTAAAGAATACAATTTCAATATAACAACCGATCCTGGGCCCTCTATTCAGTAGTTACTTATTCAGTAGTTACTGTTACAACCCTATACGCAATTCTTGTTTTTATATTAAGTTCTTTTAGGACTGGCTTTCTCTATGAACCCCTTTGATTAACTCAGATTAAGCTGGGATACCCTCTATCCAATAACCAGGAGTCAATGGAACCTGGAGGTCCAGGCAGTAAGTCAGGAGGGTAAGTTGGAGATAGTAAAGAGAATAGAGTAAAATGTATTGGGGGGGGGTGGTGATTTTGGTTTAGTTTCAGTGACGTGGAAATGTGGAGAAGAGTAAATTCAGTAAAAAAGAACAAGTTTAAGATGACAGACAATGGAGAGTTAGCAGAAAAGAGTGGAGATGTTATTCATAGGAAAGTCATTTTTAAAGAAAGAGAACGCAAAGAGAGAAATAAAGTAAAAATACTGGAAGACAGATACACAAAACAGAGAAAAATTATTTTAAAAAGAATAAATAAATAAAAAGGAAAAAAAACAGAGAAGGAACAACCCAAACAAACAAATAAAAAACAACCAAAAAAAAAAAACCAACGATGTTTCAGATGTGAAAAAATTAAAAAGAAAAATTTTTTTTAAAAAGTTTAAAAAATGTTTGAAAAGAAAAAAAAATGGAGTCCTCCTTGTTTGGGTGGTCTTTCCCCAGTCTCTGGTTTCCTTGCAATGGTCTGCAGTCTATTTTCCTCATTGTCTGGTTTGACTTGATTTCAGTTTGCAAGGGGTGGATCTGTTCTGACCCTTCTCCCCTGTTGGTGCAATCCTGGGTCTCTGAGGTTCGCACAGCTTGCAGGTAGGCCTTGGCATCCTCTGTAGATGGGGACGTGAGCAGTCTCAGGAACCGTGGCTCCTCTGTCTGCTGTGGGGCCGCTGCCTTTGATGCCTGGCTTTGAATAGGCTGTGGACTCAGCAGGGCGAGGCACCTCTGGCCTGTTTTGCTCGGCTGAGAGTTGCTTGCCTGAGGGAGGCGGCCGCCTTGGCGGAGGTGGCTATGGAATGCAGCTCCGTTTTGGGCTGGGAATTGGGCTTCCTCTGTGACGGGACCGTTTAGCTGTCACAGGAACTGTTTGTTCCTCCGTCTGGTGTTTCCGTGCCGCTGGTAGCTGCTCGCAGCTTTTGCTTTAAATTTAGAAAATCCGGCGGGCAGGATGGGGAACCTCTGGCTAAGCGGCTGCCCAGGACTCACCTCCCGCCAGGGCAGGGGGCATTCTCCTGGGCGGAGTTGGCTCTCACTGTTCAGTCCCTCTTGCCCTTTTCAAAGATGGCTACTTTGACCTCACTCTCCCCAGGCCCGCTTCAGTTCCAATCTGGTCTGACCCTATGACAGTGGCAAAGATGGCGCTTTGCTCTAGCGGTGGGGGAAGGGCTGCCTTCCAAAAGCTGCTCTGTGGGTGCCAGTGAGAATATCTTTCGTGGGGTACTCACGCTTTCTCTGCGATTTCAGGTCGTCCGTGCTCAGCCGCCGTCTGTAGTATTTCTCGCTGTTATACGCTGTGTGCTTTAGCCGCCCGGAGTGCGGTTGCTGTGCAGGGGGCTGTGCCGGCGCCAGCACTGGCGCGGCGGTGGGATGCCGCCCGGAGCTCAAATCTGTGTTTTCAGACCAGCAAAGTCGATTTTTCCTTCCTGGCCAGAATCCCTGTACTGTTAGAACTTACTCTGGCTGTCTTTCTAGGAGTAAAAGTTTCTATGGGGTGAGAAAACTGCAATGTCGGAGGGAGCTCAGCTAGGGCTCTGCTGCTCCTCCGCCGTCGTCCTGGAAGTCCCTTTAGCTTTCTTTGGGGACGGTTTGCTTTTACAGAACTGAATGTTGAAGGGAATTATTAGGCTGAATCTTGATTAGCAAATAAGGAGTAGTTAAAATGAGACAACAAAAGGCAGAAAAGCACTGATCTGGAGGTAGAATCCTGATTCTGGTCCTGACTTAGGACCACCAAGGCTAGACTTGTGAGTCATTTAATTCTTCCCTTGTCTTCATTTTCTCAAGTGAAAGGACAGGGACTGTAATTTTTTCTCACAAAGGTTACCTGAAGTATACAATACATTCTGTGGTTTTCACTTGTATGTGGCATCTTCAACAGGCTAGGGCTATTTCCCATAACATGGAACAAATTGGAGGCATGTTTTATGCTGTACACTGAAGAGACAAAATGAAAAGTTAAAAAAAAATCTCTATCTGGGAGCCTATTCTTGGAAATGCTAATAAGATTATTTGGACAAAACAATTTTTAACCATATATATGCAATGGTCCAAGCTGGCTTTGAACACAGCAAAGGCTGGCTTTGAACTTCTATAGTGCTGGGATTAAAGGAGTGTATTATTCCCAATTTGTTTTTAAGTTGCTTAACAGGTAATTACAATATATAGCAAAGGTTCTATCTGTTAGCACTTCCCTAGCCTCAGGTCCTCAGCTCCTCCCACTAGCCCCCAGATCCACCCATACCTTATGAGCCACTCCTACTCACTACCTACCTACTTCCCCTTTACCCCCAGAGAGAGAAGCTGCCACCTAGATAAGGTGCAGATGCCATGTAGCTCCCTCTCCCATAGGAACTAAGGCCCCACTAAGAAACCTCCTTATGAACCTTCACCTGTCTGTGGTTATCTCCGCATGGTCCTCTGGGATGGCCGGGACATATCCTTTCACTATCCTCTACCATTTTGAGTGAAAAAAAAAAATGGGTACCAACAAGATAACTCATTGTTATCTTCTTTAGCTGCCAATCACTGCTTGTCTGCAAGTTCTACAAAGGTTCAGCTATATGTACCATTTTGACTTGTATAACTATGAATTGCTCTTAAATCCATCCCACTCTGAGCCTGACTTGCTTGCATTGAGTAACATACACTGCAGGTTTAAAAATTACAGCCCTAAATGGTCATGTATGATTTTATATATTCAATACCATCCATAGGCTAAAAAATCCTCCAGATAAACTGAGTCAAGGTTTTGGCTCAGACCCAGATCCATCTTGCCCCCAGAAGTTGAAATACAGAGTTCAGTGAGTCACCTAATTATGTGATGTATCTAGCAGAATAGCTTAAGTGCCTGGATCCTGGAAACTTTCTGGCAACTAAACGAGGCCCAGGGCAAAAATATCCAAATGATCACTATTTGGCCAGTCTAAAATATCTCGATGCTGAGAACTATGAGCTCAGCTCATCATTGGTGTCCACACCACTCACTCATCAACCAGAAGATCAGGCAAGAGAATCACAAGGATGATGAGCTAAATCTCTAATAGTGCTCACACTTACCAGAACATACCTGTACTACCAAATATTCAAATTTTGGAATTCAACCTTGAATGATTTTTCACTGTAGCCTAAGGAGAGACACATGGCAACACAGGGACACCATGGGCAAGGAGCTAGGGAGGACTATGTCCACCCAGCTTCTAACATATGGCACCCACCCTCTCACGTATGGCCTAGGCCAGTGCCTGCCACCCAACAGTCATCATCTCAGCTTCACTGTGCCAGGAGTACAGGAGTGGGGTCGAGGAAATTTCAAAGGCACTGGGGTCTATCAACCAGTAGGAGCAGAAGTCCCAGATAGGTGTGTGTACGCCCTTCTCCTAGAGCAGCCCCTTGGGACTTGCACACTTGCCTGAGAGTGCAGAAAAGGATCCACAGATTTCACAAGTGAAAAGACAATTCTAAAGAAGCTACATTGTATTTAGTCATGGATGGGTGTCAGATAAAGTAGACATGTGAATATGCAGATGCAAAGGAAGACGAAATGAAAAGTCCTCTGAGTACAGTGGTTTGAGCTTCCATAGAGCAGTATACAATGCCTTGCTTCACGCTATCCTGCCTCCTCTGGCATTCTCGCTCCTAGCCTTGACTTAAAACTCAGCACACAGTGGCAATGAAAGCCATCTCTCTTCCGCACATAGCTTTGTGCGATCTGAAAAGATTCACATTATCTCTGGGCCTTCACTGAAGCCAACAATATATTAGTCCTTCCACCTAACTCTCCCTTTCTGTCCCATATAGCAGAGGTTAAAACTGGCCAGTGAGACTCCAGTCCTGGTGTAACATGTGGATTAAAGGTGAAACACACTCAGGCAAAAGGAACAAGCCACTCTGAAGGCTTCTGAGATAGTACCCAATTATGGCTCTCCAATGAGTACTTGTGTGGAAATCTCATCACTTAGTGACAATTGCCATACTTCCTACAGGATGTACTTCTGGTCAGGGCCACTTGAAATTCTCATACAATAGTGGAATTTGATGAACTGAAAATAGATTGGAAGAGGTACTGATATCCTCTCTGCTCTGCACAAATGCCTCAAACTAAGACCTAAAAACGCACCAGAAAAACATTTTAGAAAGAATTTCCTATGCCGTGTTTAGGTACGTAAGAGTTGACTAAAGGAAACTCCCACAAGATTAAAGCAGAAGGAGGTTTATTAGGAGAGAGAGAGGGAGATTAAACTGCCTGCTACACAAGATGGCGGCAGGAAGAGCAAGAGCTTCTGGATGAAGGAGGCAGGTTATAAAGGGGAAACAGGGGGAATGGTGTGGCCACAGAGAATACAGAAGTGAATTCAGAGGATGAGGAAATGACCTCAGAGCCTAGGGGAACTCCCAGTGCCCCAGGCATGCCAGTTACCTGGGTTACACGAGCTGGGCACAGACTTTTTGGTTGCACCAAGGGAGAGAACCAAGGGAAGTAGCCACTTCTCCCAGGTGGACCCAGTAAGATAGACCAATGTTAAGATTCCAGAAGGAAGCAATCCATCATAAACTCTAGAGAGAATAACATTCAATTACATCTACAACTATTTCCAAAGCATTCACAACCCAGCAGGCTTATGGTTTGGTATAGAAACATGTTTAGTTCTTCCAAATAAACCAGACACTTGATGTCTCATTGGCTATACTGTTCCAGCTTCAACAATCTACTCAGTTATTTACTTTCAGACTTAGTCCTGAGCAGCACAGTATGCCATGTTGTAGGGAATTTCTATCCTCTCTCCACTTCTTAGCCACGAAAGGTCCAAGACTGACCCAGATTAACATCCAGGAGTTGGAGCTCTCTCTGCCAAAGTGCATAGAATACAGGTACTGTAGCAACATGTTTTCAGTTTCCATCATTTAAGGTTTTTAAAAAATAAGAGGATGTACTGAATAAAACTCACCCACCACGCAACTATGGGAGACCAAAGGTTGCATCTGCTCCACAAAATAAATTTGCTTTACCAAGCTTCTTTTGACTTCCTTTCCTGAATGCTTGCCATCAATTTCCATTTTCTCACTAAAGGAGACATTGAAGCTAAAACTTGAGAGCCACAAGGAAAGAAAGAAACAACCCTTTCTTACATTTAAGCTTGGAGTCACTCACCCATTCTCAGGTTACCAGTAAGCCACCTTCCCTCCATCTCTGTGGCTGTAATCTAAAGACCATACATAATGAGTGCTTTCTAATAAGTTCTCTGCAGAGACCAACACAGGCTTAGCCATTGAAAAATTTTGAACTGGTAGGTTATGGATGGCCATCTTCTCCCCTCCAACATGGATCAAGGTGTTAAACAACACAGTCATTTTCTCCTAGGATACCCTTCCACAGTGGATAGCAGCATCTCAAATAGTCTTTGGTTTAGACTTACCTAGGTGGTCAGTTTTTTGGAATATTTTTTATTACTCTTAAGTAGTTGTGCATAGGAGCTGCCATTCACCAAAGCAGTTTAGGAATACAGTTCAAATAGTTGTGGAGCACCCCTATTGTAAAAATGTTGAGGTAGCAGAGACAGAGGACTCTTTGTACTTTGTGATGGAATACCTACACAGAGTAGACCTAGTGAACCACTTCCTACAGCATGATAGAGACGATGGTGGTGGCCAGGCCTTTGCTTCAGCAGATCCTGAGTGCTGTGCACTATCATGAAAACAGTTGCTGTGCATACAGTGACCTCAAGGCAGAAAATATCATGATACTCACCAGGAGCAAAGTCAAGGCACCAACTTGGGTTTCAGCACACAGTTCACGTTCGAAGAGGAGCCAGAGAGAGAATGCAGAACTCGAGCCTACTGGGCCCACGATCTGTGAACAACAGAGATACCAGGGCCCCAAGAAGAATGTTTGGAGTCTCAAGGTATAATAATCTACTATATGGTGATGGGCCAAGTGCACTTTAGAGGGGAGAGTTCAGACACTGAAAAGGCAGGTCCTGAACAGGAAATTCCTGGATTTACAAATGCTTCTTCCTAGAGCTACTGGAACTTCTGGCTTGTTTAATGAGCGCCAATCCTAAGTAGGGACCCTCACTAGAGCAAGTGATATGGCACCCCTGGCTCTGGCAAATTCAAGCCCCACCATCCTGGATCTAATATAATACTACCTAGGACTTGATCCAGGGAAAGTTCAGGCAGCCATGTGAGGTGGGACCTTTAATGCCGCCATGAGAACTTATTGGATGCGCATCAAGCAGGAGGACCATGGGCATGATCTCCCCCACCACACCCACTTCCTGGGCTTCCGCCTTGCCCCTTGCCAGTAGTCTCATTCCTCCAAAATGTTGCCCTGAAGACATCCATTGCCTGTCAACCTACTATCTTCCTGCTCCCCGAGCCCCACTGGAGGGGCACAGAGCAGGAAGAGAGCAACAAACTGCCTCCAGCCAGAGCAGCAGCTGAAAACATCTCTAGGGCCACAGAAGGAGGAGGAGAGGATCAGAAAGCTGTCACCAGGCCCAGCAGTAATGCAAAGGTCCTCCACAGTCACAGAGGGAGAGATGGAGTGTAGCCTGACTCCTGCCCCAAACCCAGCACCTGGGGACACCTCCATTCCATTTGGTCAACCCCATTGATTTGGCTACAGACCCAACAAATTACTAAGGTAGGGGCTGGGAGAGGCTGAGGAAAGGATTGGCAGGCATTTGAAAGCCTCTGGCATCCTTCTCTTGTCAAGGCATGCAGCAAAGAAAGTAGTTCCTCCTCTTTGAGTGGAGAACAGCATTAACAGCCTGGAAACAAATATGTGGGAAAAGTAAAACAAAACATATTAAGTTGTGGCATTCTCAGTATTTTAGGATAAGAAGATTGAATAAAATGTGCTTTTGTATTTGAGAGGAATCAGCATGATTATCATGAATATCTGGGTGCTTTTCTAGGTTCTGATTATTTTCCCATTTTATAAATATGAGGAGTCTAAATAATTTCCTCACAGGAATCTACCACTAGTCAAGGTACCAGTTCCAGGGACTAGATGGTCCATGTCTCACAATGACAAGGATTCCTTCAGGATTTTGAGGTCTTAATGAGAAGAGCAGGGGACCTTCTCACCCAAGACAGGCTAAGCCTTCTGCAGGATGATGTCTCACAGGGACCTGGAGTGGTCATTTGGCAAAGCTGCCTAAGACACAAAACATCTCTTCATTTCTCTCCTTGCACCATCAGCTCATGCTTTCTGACCAGCATTTACCACTCTGATGTGCCAGCTACTATTTGAAAGCAAAGCACACACTATCTACAGGCAGACATCTCCAGGGATCCATCTAAAATGGTCCCAGCAGGATCGCAAGACTAGCAGGTGCTTTCATGCCACACAGGAGCACTCTGGCTCACACTCTGGCCATGCAGAAACATGACAGTTGAGATTCCACAATCCTGGTCTCTGGACGTGAGACCACTGAGTCTTTCCTGCCAGAGAAATTCACTATGGCTCGGCAGAGATGCCAGAGATGGGTCCACACCAATGGCTGAAGTTAGGCGGAAGTTCCTGCTAAGAACATCATCAGTTCTGTTTCTCGACATTCTGCCCAGTACTGCCAGTGGTTAGGGAACAGACCCTAGAGGAGAAAGCAGTTTCCTACACCATGATTTCTGCCTTCCACCTCAAGCTGGATGAATTGAAGATCCTATAACCAACTTCCAGTTTCTGAAATACTAAGGGAACTTTAAATCTTCCATCTTCAAAGGATATCTCACTCAATGAAGTCTGCATCCTATGCTCAACCCTCCATAGGACACAGCAAGTCAGAGAAAATCCTTTTGCTGATGTCAGCTACATCATTGAGTGGAGGTGTATCACAGATTGGTAGGCTATGGGCTGACAAAAAAAAATCAGAAACAGACACCTGCTGCAAGAATGCCTTTTGAGTCCCTCCCCTCTCCCCTCTCCTTTCTCCCCTCTTCCCTCTCCCCTCTCGTTCTCTCATGAGACTTGAAAGCCTCTGCCAGTGGAGGAACACTACAGTTAGTGGTGCAAGACAGTGCTCCAGTCTCTTCCCATTCCACTTGCAATGCTTCATCAAAACTTAGAGGAGAAATGAGCAGGACGTCTGCCTTCAGTCTGACCAGCCCTACTACAGTGCAAAAGACTCCACCTTGTCTGTGGTAAAAGGAAATCCCAAGCGCACTGATCCTTCTGCAGAGTTTGAGAAAGATATGTCACCTTGTAGACTCCCTGGTTGGTAGCGCAGCTGTGATGACAGCTTTGTGACTGCTGCACCATCCCAGAGGGACGCCTCCCTCTAACCTCTATCGTTCAGCTTTCTGGAAAATGTCCTGGACCAGATCAGCTTCGGATACAAAGGCCATCTTAGCTGTTATAGGACAGAATGTACTGTGGCACTGGTGCCAACCCCCAGGATTCTTGCTTCTTAACAAGACATTCTGACCTGCATCCAATGGAGCTTCATACAGGGCTTCTGGTGACAGGAAGCCACCCGTGGCCTAAAGATGACCAACATAAGGCTATGTTCACATGTTGACTTGCCGTCAATTTCCACTCTCTTCTCTGGGTTTCCTAGGCTGGTCAGCAAATTGTGATTCCCAGTTCCCAGGAAACTGTTCTGATCACCTGCATCTCTAGGAGACTCAGCAGCTGACCAAGTCCTGAGCAGAAATCAGCACTCACCAAGGTGGATCATGAACTTGGACACTGCACTTCATCACCAGGGGCGAGGCCAGGGAAACCCACTGTGGCTCAGCAGAACTGCCAGGTAGGGTCCCACACCATAGGCTAATGTGAGCATGGAGCTTTGAAGGAAAAGGTCATGAACATCCAGACAGAGCCTGCCCATGATAGCCCACGTCAGGTAAGCACTGAAGCTTGTGCAATGCGAGGACCATGAGGTATGTCCTTCAGAGGGCAGACAGGTGCCAAAGAGAAGTAAGTGCACACACTTCACTCATTCAAGGAAGTCCCTGCAGAGCTGTTGGCCATAGAGAAAAGGGCTTTGGGAGAAGTTACATTTAAAGTTGCCTTAGGTCTTTAGGAGGTCACTCATAGATTAGAAACAAGCTGAATTTCATGGGAAACAGACAAATACAAAGAGAAAAGGACCCAAATACAGACACCCTCTGGAGTTCAAGGAATGAGTTTCCACTTAGCAAAACAGAAAGCTCAGATCTGCTCCCAGGCCCAATTCAACTTCACACATCAACCCATCCCCCGTCCTCTGCAGGGCAAAGGCTATGAGGGAAACTTGGAACCTTGTCTAGTCACGTACCACACAGCCCTCCTCACTTCTCCCAAAAAGGAATATGTCAAGTAACCAAATTCTCACAAAATAAGATGCACAAAATAATCCCCGACTTGGTCCTTCAATGATATATGAACAGGAAAAAAAAAGATATGCATGCATCCAGGTAATAGGAGGCACATCTGTGTCACATTTCTTCCAAGAAGGCAGCTCTCCATCATAGGAAAGAAACAGGAAGCTCCTTTGCTGTCGGTGGTATCAGGCCAGGCCCTCTCCCTCTGAGAAGCAGAGTCAGGTGGGTTTGACATCATCTGAGCTATTCCGAATGTCACCCTCACTCCATTGTCACTCCCCACTTGTTTCCTTTCCTGAGTCCCATCTCAGCACTTCCAGGGAATACTAAGGGGGAAAGCTAAGAAGAATGCAACCGACCAAGTTGGGGGTAAGCAGCCAAACTCTTCACCCAGAGGGACATTCTGAGATGCACTGCTCATGACCCCTCAGTGGCCCCAGCAAGCTCAAGACTGAGTCATCTCTAACTGATCAACTCACTAATACCTCCTGCAGTCCCTTCTAATTTCACTCCACTCAGTCACCAACCTGTGATTCCTAAGAAATAGCCCTGTGAACCTCCTAAGACAGTATCTGAAGGCTGTAGACATAGAGTACCCAATAAAATGCCCAATCCTAATCCAAAGAACTGCTAAACATAGGTGACATGTCAAGTTAGGGAGAAAAGCAGCAAACAAGACTGCTTGTCCACTGATACCAAGTACACAGGGTGTTTTATTGCCAGGGAGGTGGACAAACATTCAGAAGGGAAACTAAGACAAGAAAGTTGGACAGAGAAAGAGAACAGGATAGGCACTCAGAAATCTAGAGAGTTCCCATCTCTGAAGATGAAAAACAGTCTGATAGGGGCAGATAAAGGTAAACCACTCCCGGAAAGGCAAGCCTGGCTCGAAAAGGCAGGACAAGGCTGCCTAGGGTCTGTCACACCAGAACCATCTTACACTTCTGCTCTTTCCCACTGTATCATGTGATTCTTTCCCAGTCTTAAGTTAATATGTCTATTGAAGACTGAGTGAGCCACATTTCCTTTCTTTTTTATGAAACAGTCCCCATACCTATTCTCTCACTGAAAACCCACATCACAAATTTTAAAGGATGAAAGCAAATATCCTACATGTCTTCATAGCATTCCAGAATTTAGCATTCCAGAGTACAGAGGATGAAAACATTAAATTGTTCTGTAAGTTTTAAATGAAAAGGCACAATTCTCAGAAAATATCCATATCTTCCATGTCTTACTTTCTCCAAGTTACCACAGGGATTATCTTCAGTGTAGATACAAAATTTAACATTGGAAACTTCACAATGGAGTATCATATAACCCCAATGGAGTATCATATAACCCCAAACAACTTCCTCACTGGTTTCTATCACCAGGCAAAATCAAATCACAGCAGGTAACACAACTAGTGAAATTTCTAGCAACTTTACTCTCCCTTTATGATCTTGAAGACTGATAAGAACACCAGAGGGCAGTCTCAATTTCTCCACAATAGTGTGGCTATGCTCACATCTAAAGGTGTATTTCCTATGGACCTGTGCCTTTCCCTTCCTGACTTGGAAGTCACTGCCAAGGAGGTGCGCATGTCTCTCTGTAACCTCGACAAAGTCCCTTCTGACAGAATCCCAATGATTTGCTGTACTGGTGTGGTGACCATTCTCTGAGCCATGTCCCCTGCAGAAACCATCCATAAGGACACAACTAAAGGGATTTCTAGAGGAGAGCGAGACTAGAAGCTGCTTCCACACAGTAGAAGAACATTCCAGTTTACACTTTAGCCTTCAGGAGCCTGCCAATTGCACTTGAGACGCGTGGGTCTTCCCACAGATGGATAGGTACCCATCCATATGGACATGACCCATGCTGTCCTCTTAGTGTTGGAACTGCAAAGCTTCTGGGGGAAAAAGATTCCACTTCTGTGAATTCTGCATTCCTTAACTTATCTGTCCAGCTCCAAGATGTTGTGGCCATCGGTGAGTTTTCTGAGATTCTGGGACAACAGACTTAAATCCATCCTCATGGACAACTCCTGGCTCCTTTCTGATAAAGTCCACTGGGACTGCTTCTGACATGTTCAACAGCCCAGAGGACAGAGAAATCCAGAGAAGAGCCCTTTGCTTTGCTAACAGAAATCATGGCAGAAAACTGATTGGGGACAACAAAAGAAGAAACCCTGACACCTCATGGGACAAGCAGCAGAGCAGCTTTGGAATCCCTCCTTTTATATTATGCAATGCATCTAAGACCACCTTGAACAAGGGTGAGATGCTACAGTGATCAGAGTGCTATTCTGCTCTTCCTGATTCAATACTGAATGTTAGAGATGTCTGGTCCCGTGGGAGGATGCATTAGCACTCTCAAGGCTGAAGAAGGGCAAGGTCATGCCAAGAGCCAACCAGACGTTAGTTTTCAGCTATGGAGTCTAGTTAGCCCTAACCCAGTGAAAGAGAAAGATCCCTTGTTCTTCCTGACCAAAGCTCATCCCAGGAGCACTGGACTCTTCTGTAGAATGTGGGCATGGATGGGTGCTCGCTAACATCTCCCAGACTCCCTTGTTTTCAGCACAGCTATGGAAGGCATCATGTCAGTTGTCCTAACCCAAGGATGCTTCCCTCTGACCTCCATCCAACTTACTATTTTAGATCTTTCTGGAAAATGTCCTAAAGCAGCTCATCTCCAAGCACAAGGGCACATCTCAGCTGATAAAGAACAGAAAACAACCGGGATGACGTTGGTGTTGATCCAAGGTCCTGTTTCCTGACATGGAAATTCACACCTCCACTCTTTGGGCTTTCTTCCAGAGTTACCAGAGACACAAGTCACAAACAACCTAGAGTTTACCATGTAAGAACATACCCACTTTTGTCCCCACTCCCTACTCTTTTACCATTTCTTCCTCTTCTGGGTTTGTTGGCATTGTTTCACATGCACAGGTCACTGCACAGAATCCAGACTAGACACCCTGGTTTCCTTCTCAAAGGATTCTCTTCGGCTGCCCTTCGATACATATGAATTGTCAGAAGGAAAATGCCAAGTTACACAGAACAGAGTTTCAGTCACACACATAGCAAAGCCTCCACATTTTACACATTTTACATGCTTTCCATTCAAATATCAATGTTGTATGTTTTGTTGTCATTTGACACAACTCTAACCTTACAGTGAAGACAGTATACAATATATGTAAGTTGCTCATGACATGGGATCTGCTAATAGGAAACTCCCCATCCAAGTACTTCAGGCAATGTCTGATTGCTTCCATTTTGTATACAAAATCTCCAAGCCCAGAAGAAATAAAAATAGATTCAATTTTTTCCAACTAAAATAGAAATTGGTTAAAGATTCCTAATTTAACATGGAGATCTGGTCCGGGTGGAACCATGGAGATGAGAGGAAGCTCCGGGTCAATTGCAGAAGCACCTCAGCTTTTGGCATTCCCAGTTCCCAGGGAATTGTATTCCTCATCTTTGTTACTTTGACAACTACCAACTACACACAGTTTAAAGAACCATCTCCGAAGTGATTATAATCACCTAAAATCACCACAAGTCTAGAGATGCACAGACACAAGGGGGCATGAGCCAGAAACATTTACTGTGGCTCAGCAGATGTCAGTCAGGCTCCAGAACTACAGGCAGTAACCATCAGCACAGTTACGAAGGGAAAACGCTGCATTTCAAGCCCATATCCCAAGGAAGCTCTGTCCCTACCCTCTGGGGGCAGTATGGCCTGTGCCAGAGCACAGCCCTGGGAGTCAGTGAGCCTCAAGGTCACTACCATGTGTCCTTCAGAATATACCCAGGAATATTGTGCAGGTGTGCATTCACCCACTCACTCTTCATCAAGGAAGACCCCACCAGTGCTACAGACGCTATTCTAAGCTTCAAGCCAAGGCTCTGAGAGTCCATCACTAGTTCGTCTTCACTGTTCCCAGTTCCTTCTCGAGGACAGAAGACTTGAAAAATTTTAAGGGACTCTTCTGTTTTCAAGCCATTCCATTTTCACTGTTTGGACCTATAAACCCTACTCATACTTCTCTTTGTGAATATTTCCAGGCTACACATTCACCAGTCCCAGGGAGAATAAAGGAAAAAGATAGAGTTGGTCATATTTGACCTCTCTCTCTCTCTCTCAAATCCAGAGTAGAGAGACCATAGTTCTGAACTAAAATGATCGGTGAACACAAGAAAAATCAGATTTGTGGAAACAACTCATGTTCTCATAAGAATGATTATTGGAAATACACGCTTTTCTCTGTAGAATTCCACTCTCACTTACCACCCAGGTCAACTCCTACATCACAGGGCAAATAAACTAAAGACAAGCAAAGATGGCATCCAACCTGCCACTCAGACATCACACTTAGCCTGATTTTGTTGGGAGGGCCCATGAAAAGCCCCTCTTCTACTTCCATGTGGGAAGGCTGTGCTTCCATGGAAATGCGTCTCCTTCCACATACTTTCTTCAGCATAGAGACATTATTTCAATAATGTGATCATATAGAATAGGGAAGGAGCATTCATCATGTGTCCATTCCAACTGATGAATTCTAAGAACAAGAGGAACAGAATCTCAGCAGGAGAACTTCACAGGACAGCAGCACATGGCAATGGAACCTTTCCCATTTTTATAGTCCAAGAATTGTGCAAACCAACATAGATTTATCACCCTTACCAAAAGGCTTACAGATTAGTCAGCATCTGACTAAAACAATCAGGCTCAAGTATTCTCTGTCAGGAATGGAGAGTACCTTCAAGATACTTGTTTACTCTGAATAGAGAAATAATAATTACCTTCTTCAGCCATATGTACAACATCACTGACTCCTGGAGGAGCAGAAAATCAAAAGCAAACCTATTTACAGAGATAACGCAGGACTTCCTTGCATCCCCACCCTGAGCTAGCCTCTGCCACCTGGACCTAGGCTCTGCCCGCTCCTGCTATTTTTCCTGAATGCAGACACAGATCTTCTGGGTCATCATCCATTTACCATTCAAGTACCCCCTGTACTTCAGGAGAGACAACTTTATTTCCATCCCCAGTCAAAGGAAGACCCACACCACTCAGGAAACGAAAGCTGAGCTCCACAAAACTTGCCATAGGATCTGTGGATACCACACCAACAATTTTCACAGGCTGCTGCAGGATTTGTCAAAAACAGAAGCACTCATTGCCTGTTCAATGATTGGACAAAGACTATGCCTTCTCCAAGAAAAACTGATTATCTCTAGTGAGTTAAAATTGGAATCATTCCATCTCAGCTACACAGAAAACACAAGTCTGGCTTGGGGCACAGGCAGAGCAGACCTGTGGGTGTGCCCCTTAGCTCAGTGGGATATGGGCACTACAGACTTCACCTGACGGTGCCAGACTAGCTCAACACAAAAGGATGGACCGGGAATAAATGGTCCCATTAGAGGAAACAACTCTATTACCAGACTTGAGAAAATAACCTGCCCCTAACTCCAAGCATCTCACAGAAAATTCAAAGTTGTGAATTCCTGAGCTTCTACTGAAAGTAGGGAGCAAGCAGGCAGGCCCACACAGCATCCTCATAATCGACCTCACACCTGGCAAGCTGAGGGCAAGGTCAGCGGGAATTCCAGCAGTGGCATGGACACCCCACACACCCTGCACATGGCCAAGTGTACTCCCTGGTTTGAATGTAGAGAAGCTACATTTAGTTGCAGATCCCACAATATAGCCAATTATACTAAACCTCTCCCCATTGAAGCTAGAGAAACGCCCCAGCACTACTACTCAGGAATGGAAATTCACAATTTTCCTTTGAAATAAGAGGGAGAATTCTGCCAGAAGCAATAAGCAGGAGTCTATGCATCAATCTTTCTTCCCATGTTAATTCTAGGAATCTTAAGTGGGTATCCAATAGGAAGCAAAGCAGGCCTCATTGGTACTAAAGAGAAATAGAAGAGGATTCGTTCTTCCTTAACACAGATTGTACAAAATTACATGAGACAGACAGCTCTTAAGCAACCGGAGGAAGGCTAAGCAACAATACTGAGTACCGAGCTGTCCTCTGTTCAGAAGGCCCCAGGGCTGGGATAGCCCCTGCTGCCTATAACCTGCAGGTGCTAGGAAATGTATGTGGAGAATATCAATCACCCCTAGGCCAGGAAGTACTGGATGCCCAGTCCTCTTGTGCCTCTAAGAACAAAAGGAATTCATCAGTGAACTTTTGAGGACCTATCTGAACTTCATGTAGGAGGAGAAGCTTTTCTGGAAGTTTCTCAAAGAAACTTCTAGCGCTAACGATGGCTAGAGACCTACATCTGCCAGGTATCCTTGAGTTGCAAGATGGAGAAGTGTCCTTCTGCCACTCTGTTGCCTCCACTTTTCTCACCTGACAAGTAGAAGCTGTGTTCTGAAGAGAGGAACTCTCCAAACAGTAGGTGAAAGAAGTTAATCAAAAGCAACTTAGAAAGTGGCTGTTCAGAAACATCCCACAGTATTTCAAGAAGAAATATTGTGAGATGCTCCATCAATTGTCTAGCCTCCTGTTCAGTACAGTTGCCACCTATGGTTTCAGTATGTCCAATGGATACAGTCATCTGCATGACTCACTGATAGCCTATTTAAAATCATTACAAAGAATACCTCCCAACTGCAGTAGAATATGAACCCATCAACAGGATTAAAAGTAGAAGCACACCAAATCAGCAATTCAGAAAATGCCAAAGTCAGTGTGGGAAAAAGTCAGCTCAGACTTGCAGCAGTGCCCTTTGGCTTAGTGGGGTCCCCCAATCTCTGCAAGGGATACCCCGGTTCTTAGATGACAGAAGTGTGTCACCTTCTTCTCTAGTGTCTCTGGGCATAAAAGGAAGCCACGTTTCTTTGAGGCTCTTCTGTCCTCTGTACCACTCTAAGCAGGTCTTCCAAATGGGGTCAGGGCTGCAAACACCAATGAGGCAGACATTCCTTCTCACATATAAAAGCAAAAACTTGGTTTCCTGCTCTAGCCACACACAGAGGCCTTCAATTCCATGAGGACTTGGTTGTCAGTGCTGATATTCACATCATAATGCAGAAGCATGCTGCAGGGGTTGCTCTCCAGTAGATCCAGTCTACTGGAACTGAGATAGCCAAGAAGTTTGTGGGGTCATAGGTACACTGTATCTCATTCCTAAAAGTTGCTGAAGGAATAGAGATACAGACAGGTAAAGCCTGATGAAGTGCCTGTCAATGGGAGGGTACTCACCAGATATGCTCTCAGCCAGGGTCATTCCCGGATGCCAAAGTCTAGTTGTACAGTCATTCATCGGTCCCTATACAAGTGCACCTCAGGTCACTACTGTGTATGCCCAGAGGGCATAGCTTAAGAGCTAGAGGTCATACAACAAAGTCATAGAGTATGGATGTCTGAACATTTATGTTTTAATCCTGCTGAGGAGGCTATTCTTGCTCATAATAACAGACACCACTGTTACCTCAAAATTCTCACCCCATTTTCTTTAGAAGTATGAAAACAATCTGGAAATTCCTCACAAGGACACATCTACCACCAGTCTCAGGAAAGACCGTTCTTAGGTGCTATGGAGAGACGTGGGAGGGGCAGCCTGTAGCTTTGCCAGATAAGCAGACTCAAGAAGACCCTGCCACAGCATCTGGTCCCTGTGCCATCTAAAGCGTTAGAGGAAGACCTTGTTTTGGAAGTATCTGGGCAATTCTTGCAGAGTTGAGGAGCTCCTGATGGCGCCCCAGGTCTGCCGCAGCTTATCCCATCTTTCCCTCCCGCAGAGCCTGTGCTGGAGGACCCCCATTTGGTAGCACACATAGACTAAATTCAGCATGGAGCAGGGAGTAAGAACACCTCAACATCCTGCTGTGTGGAGTCAGCACATCCAACCCTCTGTGTTTCCAAGAACAGGATACACTATTGGTTAGCTCCTGAAGCCCCATTCTGCTTTGTATATTCAAAGTACACATCTATAATTTTAACCAATCCTTAATTGATTTCCTGGTATTTGGAAGTTATTTTAGACCAAGTGTCACTGTATTATGAAACCTAACCTGGAGCTCTGGGCTGAAAGCAATCCTCTTGCCTCAGGCTCCCAAGTGCCTGCGTTTACCCATCCACAGTGTCACACCTGGCAACCTGGCAGCTCATTTAAATTCTACTGCACAATCACAGAAGCTTCACCCTCTGTCTAGGACTCAAAATCTACTTTAAAGCCATCAGGATTACAAGGAATACATTTTTTAGAGAAAGAACCACACAGAGTATTCCTGTACTATTCTCTATGAGGACCACCATAGGCTAGTCATGGTAGAAGACCAAAATACCCCAATAGCCACACCCATATGACCACATATGAAGAGACCAAGTGAAATGTACTCTACGTTGCGGAAACAAGAGTTATACCACTGTTGCAATTATTCTCAACATGCCATGTGATCTCATACTACATTTTTTCTCTTTTTCCTTGTCTGTTTGACTGACTGATTGGATTGTGTAGTTTTATTTCGCTTGTACTCCCTTCCCGTGGCTGTACCCTCACTACCACTGTATTACATCCGAGTACCCTGGATACTGTTTATATGGGTATTAGAAATGGGGAAGGAAGAGGAAATACCAAAATTGAGAGACAAAGAACAAAAACACAAACCATTCAAAAGCATCACTTACAAAACCAGTTGGTGTAAACCAACTGCCCAACTCTTGGTGAGGGGAGTGAAGAGGGGGGCAAATGAGGGAGGAGGTAACAAGTAGAACATGAGATGTACTCACTGCCTTTCCTATGAATCTAACCCCTCTGTATCACACTTTGACAATAAAGAAAAAAAATCTCAAAAAAAAGTTAAAAAGGTCATGCTTCACAAAAATAGATAATCCAGTACTGACATTCATTGAAACAGAAAGTCAATTCTGAGCAGCAAAATCAAAGCTCTAGGTATCCTAATATCATGCCTCACACCATACTATGAAGCCATAGTTAACGAACACACAGTGGTACTTCATAGAAGCAGACACAAACAACAATGGCACAGGACAGAAGACCCAGAAGTCATCCATATAGCAATAGTCATGTGATTTTTGACAAGCCAAAACCTACCTTAGAAAAATGACAGCCTTGTCCACAAGTAGTATTAGTTATCTACATGCAAAATACAAACTTGATCCCTGCCTCTTCATTAGACAGTTTCCACATTGGTCAAAGGTCTTAATGTTAGACCTGAAAACTTAAAAGCTAATACAGGAGGATGAAAATTACTTGAAAATATACGCATAGGCAATTTTTTTCCTGAAGTGTCCAAATGGCCCACCAAGTAAGAACAAGAACTAATCAAATTTAAAAGCTTCTGCATGAAAGAAACAATAACCAAAAAAAGACAACCAAAGGAATAGCACAGATGTTTCTTAGCTCTTCAGAAAAAGACTTAGCATCCAAGTATATGAAGAGCTCCAACAGCACAGGAACCAACTGGCCATTTGATAAGTGAACACATGCACTGAGCAGTTCTCAGAACAACTAGAAATATGCAACATCCTTAAAGGAACTCCATGCACAAATGACAGATTCCATTTCATCCCAGCCAGAATGACTATAGAAAAACTAAACAGCAAATGTCGGCAAAGATGGGAGATAAAGGAACCCTCATACATTGTTTGGTAGAAATATGAATTAATTAAAAACTGGAAATCAGAGGTTCATCTGAAAATAGATACATTTTAAGACTCCATCGGACCATGCTTAGGCCTATATCCAGAGGCCTATATTCAGAGGGGGGGGAGAAACCGGTAAGTGATCTCTACATACCCATTTTTTTTTTAATCACAAGGCTGCTCACAATAGCCAAGCTACAAAAAGACAAAATGCCACCAAGAGTTAAAGGAAATCTAGCAGATATACACAATTGAGAGGTTAGCCTGGTACCAGTGACTCACTCATTTTTTTTTATTTATTAATTGAACACAAATTTTTTTACAAGGTGTTGTACAAAAAGGGTACAGTTACATAGTAGGGCAGTGTGTACATTTCTTGTGATATCTTACGTCCTGTTTTTCTATCCCTTCTCTATGTCAGGTAGACATAGATACAATATACAATGTATCAAGAACATATACAGTATTCACAGACTTGGTCTCTACTGCCTCTCCGTCTCCCTTTGTTAACAGTCATAGATCAGGGAGATCATGCCCCTTTGTTTTCTGTGTTCTAGGCTTGTCTCGCTCAACATTATTTGTTCGAGTTCTGACCATTTCCCTGCGAATAACAGTATTTCACCATTCCTAATCGCTATGTAGTATTCCATTGTGTATAAGTACCATATTTTTTGGATCCATTCGTCTGTGGAGGGGCATCTGGGTTGTTTCCATATTTTGGCTATTGTGAATTGTGCCGCGATGAACATGGAAGTACAAATGTCTTTTTTGATATCTTGGGTTTTGCTGTTTAGGATAGATGCCTAGGAGTGGTATGGCTGGGTCATAGGGTAGGTCTATCTTGAGCTTTTTGAGAATCCTCCATACTGTTCTCCAAAGTGGTTGTACTAATTTGCACTCCCACCAACAATGGAGAAGGGTTCCTCTTTCCCCGCACCCCCTCCAGCATTTGTTGTTTCCTCTCACTCATTTTTTTACTCATATGTAGAAGCTAGATCTAAAACGATAACCATGAACTTAAGTGACTGTCCAGGGGAGGGGAAAAGAGTAATTTTTTGTGTTTTTTTTCTCCAAATTTTGATTATCAAACTGATGTACAGAGAAGTTACAGTTTCATTATATTAGGCATTGGATACATTACTTGTACTGTTTGTTACCTCGTCCCTCATACCCCCCTCCCAAAAGAGTAGATCTGAGGCACAAACAAGATCAACGTGTGTTGTATATCGAGATAGCATAGTGAAACCAGCAAACACTTTCACAAAAGAGGGCAGAAGGGCAGGGGTTTAAGGTTGTTCAGAATACACTGTGGGCACCTATGGAAATATCACAATGAAACCTCCTTGTACAATTTATGTACGCTAATAAGATGAATCAGATGGCTTGTTAATTTTCTCTGTTTTCATACAAGTTATGAAGTAATTCCATTTTAAGTTGGTACTAAAGGGATTCTGAACACAGGGCATTTTACTTGCTAAGTAGCCCTCTTCCACTTGGACCACACCTTCAGCCCCCTTGTTTTATTTCTCAGAGAAGGTTTCCCTTTGGGGGCGGGGGCTGGGCTTGGATCCTCCTACCTATATTTAATACACAGGATTCATGGCAAGGACCACTTAATCTTTTCCATGATATGCAAACTCCCAGTTCCTGCCTTCGCCGAATCTGGGATTACAGCGTTATATATTGCTTCCCATTCAGAAAATTTACCACGTAAAAGGACAACACGGGTAATGCAGCTATCGACAATACCAAGTATTTCATTCCAAACCAACGGAGAGCAAGAACAAATCCAACTATAGGAAGTCGTGCCCTCTAAATTACTTGAGGACAATGCCCCAAAGTGATGTTACTTTATAAACATCAAATGCCAGAAGCAATCTCGTGATCTGGTACAAATGAAAGCCTCTGAACAACTGTAGGCCCAGAGACAAAAGGCAAATGGGAGCTAATAAAAGGCCCAAGATTTATGGATGAATCCCCACCAGAAAATTTAAGTCTAATCCCGAAATTGTCGGTCCAAGTACATCCAAAGCACACATCATTTAAAGGATCTTTTCCCTCTCTAAATGGCAAAAGAGAAGGGTAACCATTTGGCTATTTGCTGAGGAAAAAAAATAGACATAGCAAAATTTGTATTTTGCTTAGAGACCTAAATCTCCTGTAGGTATGGGTACACATGTCTGTTTGGGTCTACCCTCAAAGCAAAATAGCAAGCCCAGAACATAGAGCCAATCTTGTCTTGTAAATCTTCCCAAGTTACTTGATTCTAACCCTTGGTGGTCATGTCAGCTATGAGCCAAGTATTTATCACATTCTCCATATTTAACCAGAATGTATCTATTTTGCTCAGACCACCAAGATTAGTAATATAGATTTAGAAATGGTAGTCTATTCAATCTGAAGAAAATGTTCTAAAAAGTAACCTTACCCTAACACTCTAGGAAAAACACCTCCCTATTTAGATTTTCTTTCTTCTAAAAGAAGAGCAGAAGAAAGTCAGTAGATATTCACAGCCAGCATTTGTGATGGTTTTGGCACTACTGGCATTGCTTAACACTGGTAGACTCAGTTATAAATGCTAGATGTCGAAAAGGAAGAGAACATACATTAAGATCAGTGAGTGAGGGAACCATAGAGAGCTAGGACGGAGAGGACAGCAACCAAACGCATCCTGATACTGGTCTGTAGCACTCCCAAGATATCGCGCGGATCCCTTCTGAAGAAAGGACATGGTATTCACTCTGCTGCTGCAAGGTCATGTGCAGACAGCCTTCAGTTTTGCTTCGCTTCTAGGTATATCCTCAGACATCCTTACCTAAGGTCATTCTAGTAGTAGCGTAGATGCAGAAATCTACCAACATGAGCCCAATGCAGAGCAATGATTTGAGCTCTAAAGATCCTGTGAGATATCAAGCTTGGACCACCTATCAGTCTCTAGAGGGGAAAGTATCGTATAGGTCACTATGAAGTGTCCCATTGGAAAAAAGACTAAGACAGAACACAGTTCCTGAGATGTGCCACATGACTAACTCTTCTATAACTTTTGTAAAATAAATAAATGAAGTCACCCTAGCACAGCTGGACCCTAGTAGAGGGTAAGTGCTTAAGTGTGAGGCCTCAGGTGACCACACAGCCGTAAGGTATCATTCCCTGGGCTCTGTCAGCCACACCAGTGTATGAGATTGGAAGCTCTCACCGACAATCAATCGTCTGTATGAGGATTTTGCAAGAGCATGACCAGAGGACACAAGTAAGCTGCATCCTCTTGGCTCTACTGTTTAACCAGTAATCTCTTCCCTAGTTACCTCTGTCCCCAAACAGGAGAGTATAGATAGCAGGAGGGGGAAAAAAAGAAGCTAGGTTAAAAAAGGGCTGCTAGCTACAACCAGTGACCTTCAATGACAATACAGAGAAATTATTTCAACAAATGCACTGTGCTCTCAATCATCTTTGTGCAGCAGAAACAGAAGAGATACTGAAGACACCCTATGTAGCCTGAAAATGCCTGCTTCCTCGGCTCCTACCTGGAACAAATTACAGACATTTTATTCGCACACTGGAGAGGGTTTCTAATATTATTCCTATTGTTTCTCACCAAACTAAATTGATATTCCTGAGAGATTATCACATGTTAAAAAATGCAGTCCAAAGTTAGACTATGGATTTATATTTTGGGTAAGGACAAGATTACAATATTGGTTCACTAATGAGACCATCTACCTCAGGAAAGAATGCATGACCAATTAAGACAAACGATTTTACCAGTAGATATCACCCAATCTGTATTAACATGTCCTACAAGTCTTCTTAGGGTGGCCAAGGGCACAATGGCCAAGGTTTCAGATGAGAGCTGGGCATGGCTCCAGTAGAAAGGACTTCTATTTGCCAACGTTGACCTAGCTACTACCAGCTCTGCACCAGCAAGCTCAAATGATCAGTGACAAGCTCCCAGGATTGCTAAACTACTGGCAGCTCAGTAGGTTAGCTACACTGGGATTATGCATTCCTGGGAAAGCCAGTCACTTGGTTTCAACAACACAAACAGCCACATTCCCAGAAGATTAATTCTCTACCCATAAGTACTTAACCAGACTCACTACGTAAGGATCCTGTTCAACCCATAAGGATGATGGCTCACAGATGAGATCAGGGCATATACCTTGCTGGAAAAGTTATAATAGAGATGTAGTCAACAATTGCATGAGACATTGATCAGCTGCAAACCTTAAGAGTTAAAATGGCTCTCAATGTGCCTTCTACAGTTGCACTCCAAGAACCTCCAGGAAGTAGCACACATTGTGGTTCAAGTACTTTTAAGCAGCACGGTCACAACTCAGCAGATTATCTGGCACCAAGGGACAAAGGCAGGAGTAGCTCACAGGCCACAACTCCCAATGACCACTCATGGCCAGTGGTCCCCTAGCTCAGGATCAAGCCAGGCACAAGTATTTGAGGAGGCTCCTAAAAAATCATAGTTGGCCACAGATATCACATGAATACACAAGAAAATATTGGGGCCATGGGAGAACAGAAGGCATTTAGGAAGCAGCCTCATCTATGGAGAAAATCCTATATGGTCTATGAGGAAGAAATCAAAGACAAGAGGCCACACTAATGGCCAATCTGACTGGACTATACAGTCCATCTTTTGGATCTTCACCTTAATCAAGGAAGAAATCTCCCAGAAACAGCACAGCTCCCTATAACACTGCCTGGCACATGGTAATATTTAAGAATCATGGCCTTAAATAACGGAAGGCAATCAAAGCCTATCAGTGTTCACCCAGGCTGACTCCAAGAAGTCACAGGACATCTGAGGGTTAGCAAGGTGAGAACACACTCTGATCAATTATACTGGATTTCAGAAGATCCAGTCATAGTATCAAATTGACATCCGCTCACAGCTAGCCAAGTTTCTCATTATCCCCAGTGGTGCTCAGAGACCTACTTTTAACCAGAAGATTGGACATAACGTACATGACAATTCAAGGTGATATGGACAGTCACATGACGGCAAGCACAGAATGAGGATTTGATCTGAGGGAATGTATGTCTACTCACAAACAGCTCAATATGGACCGATCTTTATGGTTGAGTTTCAGAGATCCTATGGTCAAGTCAAGGCCACTGAGAATACACTGTGAAAGTCAACGTGATTCACTCAAATAGACGTCTCAAAAGGCAGATAGTCCTCCAATACCTAGCTGCCAGGATTCTCCAGCTACTTCAACAAACCAAGTCTTTTCTTTAGTGTTCTATAGCCAAAAAAATTCAGTAGGCAATAAATGTATAGTCATTTTCCATAGAGAGAACTACTTGATCCAGCCTACCTTTCTGTGCCAAATTATGCCAGGTCAATCCTTGCAATGAATGTCCTACCATCTCTGTTCTTCTAGTGTGATCCTAAGTGATCAAGAGCACTGCTCATGTCTTCCCAGCTTCAGATATACAGGAAAGTTATTATGGGCTCAACAAGAATGTCTTTGGTTTAAACTTACTCAGATTATACCCTTACAATCACACATGAAACATTCTGTACAAACACAGCATGAGTGAAGCTTAAGATTCTGAGAATACCATCAAAACATCTTTATACAATGAAGAGCCAGTCAAAGGTCATATACCCTAAGGTCTAAACCAAAGTAAAGGTGACTCCAAGAAAAGACCACCAGCTTTGATGAAGAAACAACCCTGAATGTGCTTAAATATATACATTAAACGTGTGCATTCTGCACGTTAGCCATAAAAACCCAGGACAGAATGGCTGAAGGACTCACAGCTCCTTGAGAACCATTAAGCAAGGCTCCCCAATGTGTAAAACTTACTGAACTTTGCTTTGGGGGCAATAAGCATCTGAAGCATTTCTAGTTTTACAGGAAACACTTAGGACATCTTGCTTCGTGATTAAGAGCTTTTTGTACAGTACATAATTCAGGAGCTACCTTTATGTCATCCACATCTTCAGTTTAAGACAGCACAGTTCCCCTCTTGGCATCTGGCCAAACTATATAAGACCCAGAATGTGTCAGAGGGAGACCACCAAAGTCATTCAGGTACAGAGCCCCAAGTAGTAACTTTTGTGGGCGTGAATGTGCACAATGAAGACACCAGACCTACATGTTTCATGACAAAAGCAAGTGGTCAAAAAAAAAGGAATGCATACAAACAAGTACTGAGACCGAGGAACCAAACTAAGGGAGCTTTCCCCAGGAGAGATGGATTGAGTAGACTGCCAACCTGAATCTAGAAAGCATACTTCTGTGAATGCCAAAGTCACGGACAAAAAGCATGACGTATCTAGCCTGGCATCTCTAAAAGCCCAAGGGAGGATAACTCAAAACCCTTAATTTCCTTGAGTATCATTAAACCAGGCCCCCAAATTGTGAGGTTAGAGAGAAGTTTCTTTGGTCATGCCTAGAAAGTGCAGCTCATGGGTCCAATTCTAGTGGAGTATAGACTACCAGTACATAGGAGTCATCCAGGGATGAGAAGAAACACCATACAATGCACAGGACATTCCACCATTGATGATCATACAATCCTGAATGTCAACACTGAAAACATTGGAGTCCTAACCCACTGCTGAAGGCCAAATACTTGGAAATCTTAGAAGGATACATAGGAATAGACAGTCCTTTAAGATTTCTAAAATTCTTCTGGCAGGAGAAACACACTAAAAATTCTCAGCCAGTTGCTGAATCTGGTTCCCCAAACTTGAGAAAAGAGCCATCTTTCCACATTTCCTCAAGGTTTCCTTATAAACACTCTACACTGCCATTTTCAAAGGCACAACCATTGAAGAAAACTTCTGTGACATATCAAGGTCCATTGGACTACTGAAGCTTAGATTCTGATTCCACAGTGCTTAGTCTCTGGCTTAAGATGGTCTGCTACTACTGTACACACTTCACCCAAGCGACTTCCATCCATATCCAAGTATTCCAGAGTGAAATGAATGGATCAAGGCATTCAGGAAGGCACATCTGGGGTCCTGTGAGCTTCTCTTTGTTTCTAGTTTAGGTACAACATAAGACATTTCCCAGTAAAAAACAGAGCAAGATGTGATAAGGAGCAGGATATAGAACTGCACTTGTGGAAACCCTGGAAGAAATGTGCTCAGACTTCAAAGGAGCTGCATGCCTTCTCACCAAGTAGCGGAAGAGATCCTTCCCGAGATGGTACACTACGCCTCTTATAAGCCGTCTTTAACCACCACATTGTAGTACCTGCTCAAACCAAAGTTGACATACTACTCAATCACCATTTCCTCTCAGAACGGGTTGGCTACTGACCTTTAGTAATCAGACTCAGAAAGGGTTGAACCAGGATCCAAGTACAACCAGAGAAGAAAAAAGAACCCATCTTCTCTTAGAAAAATAGCTCTGCAGAGGGTGCTTCAAAGCAGGAAAGTTGAACAGGATTCCACATACATATACACACAGACATGGGCACAAGACAAAGTCTTCTAACTGAAATCCAATATCTACTGAGAAGCCACATGGTGTTCAGTATTTGTTGAGTTTTTTTTTTTTTTTTTTTGGCAGTGCTGGGCCTTGGACTCAGGGTCTGAGCACTGTCCCTGGCTTCTTTTTGCTCAAGGCTAGCACTCTGCTACTTCAGCCACAGCGCCACTTCTGGCCAATTTCTGCATATGTGGTGCTGGGGAATTGAACCCAGGGCCTCATGTATACAAGGCAGGCACTCTTGCCACTAGGCCATATCCCCAGCCCTGTTTGTTGACTCTTAAAGAGACCTGCCAGCACTGAGAACTTTACAAACTGCTGAAACAAATGCACGACAGTGTTTCACAAGAAAGATCTAGCTCAGGATAGGCAGACTAACTCCCCCACCGGGGTCCAGCAGCCACTGCCAGCCTTCCTTGTGGTTGCTTCCATTATCTGAAGCCCAAAACATGCTGAAGTCCAAGCATGCGGGGAGCATCTCTGCCTTTCTACCTAACTTGGATCCTGGGCAGGAACCACTCATTTCCTGGAGAAATATTTCTCCTAAGAATGTCTTGATGAAGAAGTGTAATGTCTTCCAAATGTATGAAAACGACCCTTAGGTTGAAAATGGTGATTGAGTATGCAGAGTGCACATGTGCCCACTTCAGTAAGTGAGTTTAGAGGTGCAAAAGGATTCCCAAAAGGATTCCCAATTGGGAAAAATGGTTTTCCAAATGCTTCAAGGTGACTAACAAAGCCCACCTCTTTACCTGGGAAGGAGTCCCCCTTGCATTTGGAAAGAGATCTGATTCTGTGATTCAGAATTTGGTATCTCATGACAAATTAGTGCACTGCCACACACTTGTCCACATGTTATGAGACATACCTTAAGGAATCATCACTGCTTCTGGCGTTTACTACACAGCTGCAGATCAGAAAAAAATACACTTCAGTCTTTGTCTTGGGAAGGCTCGCAGTACAACTTTAGTCTTATCCAGGAGTTCCCTTAACTCTGATCTCTGCCGCAATCATGGTTGAGGGAATCTTAAATCTACTGGCATATCATAGAAGATCTCACTAGCCTACTTATATTATCATATGAGGAAGTTGGCCCAGATGACTAGGAAGTAGCATACTTACTTGGTCCTGAAAACACTGATTGCTGCATTGTATGGCTTACACCCCCAAAACATCTGGGAGCCTACAATATCAGTGATGGATCTGTTTATCTAAAGGCATCTGAAGACCCAACTTCCAGATTAAAAGGACAGTTTGTTACACTGTTTCTCTTTTCTTCTCTTGGTGCTCTGCATATTGAGAAGCATACAATATTCAGGTAAATATTGTTCTGAATCCTTTCCATTGACTCAAAGACCTGTGGATTTTGGAGAGGACTTTAGACTCAGCAGCCTGTCCTGGCCTTCTGCCTTGCCTTGCCCTGGAGCTGGCCAGATCCTTGGTGAAAGCGGCCTCTGGATAACTCAGTACGCTAGACATCCTGGTTGTCTAAAGCAAATCCTACTCTTTTATCAGTCTTGAGCCCATCGCCTATCACATGACTGTGACCTGGAACCCATGTTCATGGCTGTCAACCACAGCAGCATACAGAACTGATAAGGCTGAACTAACTACTGTAAGACCCACAAAGTCTAGAGCTCCTATGAACACCGCATCAATTTTGTCAAAGAAAATACTAATGTCACTGAGGTTCAAGCAATTGTCAGGCTACATTAAGTTACAGGATTAGGAGGCTAATCGGTTCCTCCAAACCCATCAGCTCACTCCAGTGAGTCCAGTGAGAAGCTAGGAAAATGAGTGAACATTCCTTGTCTCATCTATGACTCGGGTGCTATCTTAAACATAATGCCCTATCTATAACCCAGCTGAAATAAGCTGCCATAGCATGTTTCCTTGAAGGCACCCTTATGACAGTTACAGGTAAAGTTCCAAGGGACAAAAGTTCAATAACCAACACACTTGGTTCTCTCTTATTTCCTAAGTGGAGAAAGGAGTGCAAGATGAGGGCATGGAAGGATTTGCTGGATGGCCAGGGACTGCAGAAAGATTATGTGAGTGTCAAGGAAGTCTGGGTAAAATACACCAAGGGGAATCTATAGAATAGGAATGAGCAAAGCAAAACGTATCTCAGCCCAGTACCTAGCATGATGCACTCCATGCAGAGTGCCTTGTACCATCAAGTGGGAAGCATGGCTTGTCCACAAGTCAGATAGCTTCTTCATTGGATCGCCAAAGGAACCCATCCTGGCAGCAGTTAAACTGACCATATTCTCCACTTTATATCCTTTCCCACTATCAGAAGCAAGTCAAGTTCACCATAAAATGCCATCATTTAAAACCAAATCACCTCTGGTTGACAAGGCAATTACATCTCACATTCTCCACCTAGAGAAGGAGAATCATTCATCCTACACTGATATGTACTCTGCATAGGAGTTTACTTTTCTCATCCCTATGTGTCAATGGCAACACCAGTATGCTACACTTTTGAGAATATCTACTTTACTGCACAAAATCCCACATAACTCACCTAGAATAGGCAACCCATACTACAGTGAAAGCCAATGGAATAAGGGAGACTCCTAGTATATATTCTTTTTTTTTTCTTTTTTCTTTTTTGCCAGTCCTGGGCCTTGGACTCAGGGCTTAAGCACTGTCCCTGGCTTCTTTTTGCTCAAGCCTAGCACTCTGCCACTTGAGCCACAGCGCCACGTCTGGCCATTTTCTATATATGTGGTGTTGGGGTATTGAACCCAGGGCTTCATGTATACGAGGCAAGCACCCTTGCCACTAGGCTATATTCCCAGCCCCTCCTCTTATATATTCTTGAGGCACTGCAAGCCTGACAAGACTGCCACATCTTAAATGCTGAGCAAAGTATCACTTGGGAGATTGCCTACTGATGGAAGGCCAAAATGGAGTGCTTATTGTAAGAATCAGAATGCATGGACCAAATCCCTCCAAGGCAGAGCCTTCTGTTTGGCAGGTAGACAATCTGCCACTGTCCAGAAGCAGCCCACACCCAGTGACAAGCTGAGCTACAGTAGAACTCCTGGCCACCCTACACGGGACAATTCCACTAGCTGGTGCTATCTGAAGCTCCCTCCCAGGTTCACTCTGATATGACATATTTTGCCCAATCCTACTTTCTAACCTCTTTTCAAATTTTAGTCTTGACAACCTCTAGCAGGGTCTTCTTTTAGATCTTGAGAAAACATCAGCTCCCAACAGGGCTCAGCCACAGAAATATCACAAAGAATAGGTAACTATTGGCTTAAGATAGGCCGAAGGGAAGCATGAGTCAGAATCCTGGTGCTCTTTACATTGGCCACGCAAGTTCACCACCAGTTTAAAAGAGTTTTCTAGAAACCCTAATCAGTGGCAAGCACACAGCATTCAAGTTGCAGTACCTACGGTGAACTATCATTTTTAGAGGATAGTATTTCCCCAATAGGCATAATAAAGGAATGGAAACCAGAATGCAGAAGATGTTTCCTAAGTCATTACTCTCAATAAGCCAGTGAGATATCCTCTATCAGGCTTAGAAGGCTGGAAATTAAGATGGCACCTGAAACTTGCAAATTTCTCTGCTTCCTTGAGGACATCTTAATATTGTGAAAGACTTTCCTGTCTCTTAAGTCTTCTTGACTCCACAAGCCTACAAGTTTGTGAGTTCTTTCATGGTAGACCCACCTAGGGATCAGTTCACTCCACCCAATTTCTCAGGAATAAAAATAAAGTGTTCAGCTACTTGGCCTCCCTCTCCATGGAAACAAAGAGGCACACAATGCCAATCTACATGATCTGTGCTTTAGAAAGGTGCTAGGCCTCTATCCATATTCACAGATACAGACTATGGAGAGGGCAAAAAGAGAATGTCTGAAGCAACCCTAAGGGCTTTAAGGAGGCCAGGGAAGTGTTCTACAGTGACAGGAGCTGGCAGAGGATAAGAGAGTCTCAGATGTTTCAGGATCTTCTCCCTGAAACCTCATAATTCACTTTAATACTTGGGAATAAGGACTGGATCTAGTTCTACTAAAGACTTAAGCCTAAGCACATGAGGTATGGAATAGAGGCTCTTCAAGCACCAGGGACAGACAAGGGAGCCAAGGGCTGATGAGAACAATGAGCAGAGACAAGAAGTATATACAGGGAGACTGTGAAAGGCAGAACTCCTATTGACTGGAGACTGTCATCAGTAATGGATTCTAGCATGAACATCAGACCAGAGCCTGCTGCAACGCAGGACACAGTGTCAGAGAGCCAAGACTCCACCCAATGGACAGATAGCTATGGACACACTGGGGTCTGGCCTGAGATTACACTGGCCACACAAAGTAGGATACACACGATAAATGTCTTTGGCTTAATTGTGGAAGGGAAGATGAAGCAAGGGTTATTTGAATATTTGTCCAAACAAAGCTTTTCAATTGGAGAGCTTCTGAGCCCATCCTTGAGTTTGATTAGGAAAAAACCCTCTGGCATCAACTCAGTGGAAGGAAATTACTATTTTACTAACACCCAACGTTTGTAAGTTTGAATCCCTATGGTGTGTTAAGGACAGCAGTTTGGGCTATGAAGGTGGAAGACTCAAGTTCGAATTCTGATTGTACCTAATGGCTATTGAATCCATCCCAGACCTCTAATGTAAAGAGGACCAAGAACATACAGCCAGTGCCTAACCAAAAAAGTACTCAAATGGTCTGAGGGCAGAAGACTCTGAGCTTCTCCGGGATGAAGCATAAATACCACCAGAAGTGGACAAAGCAGGACTCTACTACCTGGATGTGGCACACTAGCATGAGGTCTTTCACAGTGCATGGGAATACAGGAAAAGCTGTTGCAACCTCCCACTCATGGGAGCTCAACGTGCAAAAGGAAATGGCTAGGGATAAGAATAACAAGATACCCCTACTAGTAGTAGAAGAGGTTTTGAATGAACCAGTATAGAATACTGGCCTAGATCTCAAAGCCTATTAAACAAGATTCATCAGCTCCAACCGGTTAGCACTTTGCTAAATCATGCACACTGTGTCCATCTTCAGATAATGTTTAGCTACCTATGGAGCGACAAGTTAAAGATAGGTAAGTAAGTCGGATAGGCAGTGCTTCCTCCACTGTGTGACAGTCTTGATATTGCCAGCAGTATGTTCTTAGAAGTAGATTTACTACACAAAGTGCACTCATATTCAAAAGGAACTTATGGGGGCGGCTCCTTAACACTCAGGGAATACAAGCCAGTGTAGCACTGTCTGCAGGTGTGGGAGGTTCACTTGCTTTCATGAGCCAATTCCACAGTGGGCTGCTCAACTGAAAAGTTTATGCAGAATCCCCAGGAAGGATGCAGTAACCACTTCTGTCAGGACTAGCGAACATTTCCCAAAAATAGATTACATATTGAAGTGAGATCAGACAACTAATTTCTCTTCGGCAAAATCTAGAATCTGAAAGAGGACCGGAAGAGTAAATGGACTATTTGAGGGTAGCCAGCAGGAGGTAGGAGAAAATGCAGGGTAAAAGGGAGAACATGATAAATTTGGTGCATTAAAGGGAAAAAGGTCAAACAAATTGTACTCAGGTTAGCAAGGGGGATTTGAAATAGAATTTCAGATGCTAGGAGGTATGTATAGAAATACCACAATGAAAGCCCTCCCTTTGGATTTCCAAAAAGTCACCTATTGTTTCCTCTAAGGAATTTAGAACCCAGAGGATAATGCTTTTAGGTAGATTTATACAGGTTAGGGATTTCCTAACCAGTCCTTCAATGAGGACAGGCAGGCAGCCAAGTAGCAGAGCCCAGCTCTTCAGTAGTTTTGCCCTTACAGGAGGTAATCCCACCCCCCAGATTCTCAGTATCTTTTTTTTAACTTAAAAAAAAAATTATTATCAAGGTAATGTACAGAGGGGGTAGAGTTACGTAAGTCAGGCAGAGAGTACATTCCTTTTTGAACAATGTCACCCCTCTCATCCCACCCATAAGATGTATAGTTCATTTTCAAATAGTGTCCACTGAGTACCACTGCTGCAATTGTTCACCCTCTGTGCCTCCATTTCTGTGCCTCCCCTTACCATCCCAAGGTCGTATAAACATACAGAACACAAAGGAAAGAAAACAAAAACAGAAGACAGAAACCTTGTTTCCATTTTCAGGTGAGCATCTTGAACCTAATTTGGCCCTAGGCGAGTAACTCCACACCCTACCCTCTGTCTCACCTTAGATTGGATTGGCCCTCCATCCAATTTAGGCTAGAGTGAGTACTACCAAGCAGATCTTCAAGAAAAAAACAAAGCCCTTGTATGTGTTACTCTGGTCAGTGAGGAGACATTTTCCACCACAGGCTAGACACCCTCAATAGCAAGAGACTGGCTGTGGAAAGGCAGCCCACACCAGGCCATCTGGAGATGGAGATAGGGACTGAGTGATTTGCACCTGAGTTCATTTACAAGGAGTTAGAATGAACTGGGAAGGAGAGGGGAAATGAATTTCCAAGATCTGTGAGAAGACAGTGACAGAAAGTCTCCACACTATACCGGCATTCCTTCCACGAGGACCAGTCAACGCAGCAAGCCTGCAGCTCCCAAGGAACAGTACCCACACCTAGCTCCCTGTTGATCTTGCTAGCACCTGGCACTGGGCCTTACATGGGGGGAAGGAAGGGGCTCAGGTCAGAGAACAGAAAAACTTATTTCAATGAAGCTTAAAGAGTATACTGGGAGGGCTGAAAGTGAGGGAGGGAGTGGATGGACCTTGAATAACCATTCAGAACCATCTAGTTCTCCTTTCTGTTCCAACCTAAAGCCTCCAAGACCAGAGATTTGTCACACAACTCTCGTCTATCCTGTTGGCATGGACAGCATCAGGGGACACCTTAGGTTGCTGCAGAGACACACATCAAGTACTCATTTTCATTACTTGATGGTGCACTTGGAATACATTTGAAACCCACTTCCCTCTTCTACCTTAAAGCTTCCATCTCCCTAACACACCTGAAGCCAAGTTGATCACCCAATTGAGGTAACTACAAACAGCATACCCAAAGCTAGCCCGAAAGACCCTCAATTGTTTCAGAGTTGTTTTAAAAACACTTGAATATCTAAAGCAAATCTAGGGGATGAACACATTGCCAATTCCCTCACAAGAATTCACATCAGCAGCTTCAAGTTATCTAGAGCACTCTGTGCTGTGTTGGAATACATGCAGTCTTTTGCTTTGGAGTCAAGGCCTGAGAAAATGCTACTGTAGTCCTAGCAACAAACATGTGACAAACAGTTCCAGATACTAGTTTGACAAAAGACTAGCTTTAAACTAGCATGTCAGAACTGTCTGGGTAGAAGAAGTTCAGGAGACAGAACCAAGCAGAGGTCAAGCATTGGTCTTCAAGGTCAGATAGGAGCTCTGCAACACGTAGCTGGAGAAGTTAAGGTTCAGTGCACTCTGGCTACAATGAGGACCTGGGTAGATGCAACAAAGCTTGTCAGGACACTAAAGCTCAGTTGACTTGAACCTGGGAGCCAGGCAATGACTGAGCTCAAGCTAAGCCTGAAATTTGGACTTTTAATGTGACTGGATATGGCAAAGATGAACATCAAGGCAGTTTGGAGTAGAAGGGTTAACATCAGAGGTGAAATTTCTGGCCAGTACAGTTGGAAATATGAAAGCATCAGGCACTGTGAAAATGGAAATCTCAAGGAAGTCAGCAGTAAGGGAGGAGAAAAAGACACTATATGGTTTCAGCTGGCTCTTTGACACCTGGGAGAGAGCTGGTTACCAAAAAGGTCATTCGGTGGAGTCAATGATGTGGAGGTCTCTGCTGATTAAAGGTTTACAGAGGGTCTAGTGAACCAAAGGTAGGATGGCTACACCTGGCTCCACTAAGTGTTTTTTGTTTGTTTTGTTTTTGTTTTCAGCCCTGGGGCATGAATTCAGGACCTGAACACTGTCCCTGGCTTCTTTTTTTTTTATTTTCTTATTTTAAATTTTTATTATCAAACTGATATACAGAGAGGTTACAGTTTCATACGTTAGGCATTGGATACATTTCTTGTACTGTTACCTTCTCCCTCATTCCTCCCTCCACCTTTCCCTTTCCCCTCCCCCCCCATGAAGTGTTCAGTTCATTTACACCAAACAGTTTTGCAAGTATTGCTTTTGTAGTTGTCTATTTTTACCCTGTGTCTCTCGATTTTGGCATTTGCTCAAAGCTAGCACTCTACCTCTTGAGCCACAGTGCCACTCCCGGCTTTTTTCTCTATATATGGTGCTGAGGAATCAAACCCAGGGCTTCCTGTATACGAGGCGAGCACTTTACCACTAGGCCATATTCCTAGCCCCAGTGTTTTTTGTTTCTTAGCCCTACAGATAAGACAACTCAACTGAGATTGCCCTCAGGACAGAGCCACAGGAATGGGCTGGCAGGCCTTCCATTTACTGCCTGTAAATATTCTGCTGTGTTTGTTTTCCTTCCTTAGGTATAATACTTTAGATGTGATTTTTTTTTCTTTTTCTGCTGACAGCTGCCTGCCCTCCTCAGCACCCAAACGTTTTACCCTAAAGGTGTAACAAGGTGAGCTGAAAGAAAGCCACAGAGCCCAGCATCCCACCAGACATTTAGATCTCTTTTGTAGTCACTTCTGACATCAACTCCAACCAAGCTTTATGCACACATATGAAGCTGATGCCTTATGTTTCCTCACAATAGTTTTGAGCACGAGAGCAGATACAGAAGTAGCACTTATTTTGTACCAGTCTCAGTGAAGGGGTTAAAGTTCTCATTTCTCAGTGGTGGAAAACCACTTCCCACTCCACCCACCATACACACTTGTAGAGTCATTCTCTAGTGAAGTAACCCTTTGGTATTAGCCTCCAGTTACAAATTCATTTGGGGGGTGGGGGGGGGGAGGAGGGGAGTCCTGGGCCTTGGATTCCAAACCTCTCTGCACGGTCCCTGGCTTCTCTTTGCTCAAGGCTAGCACTCTGCCACTTGAGCCACATTTCCACTTCTGGCATTTTCTATATATGTGGTACTGGGGAATCGAACCCAGGGGTCTGTGTATGAGGCAAACACTCTTGCCACTAGGCCATATTCCCAGCCCGCATGTTATTTCTTGAATGGGTTGTGGTCTCATCCATTTAAGGCTCAGGGTAAAAGGCAAGCAACATCTCAGAGAAAAGTGGGAATGCTGACCAGAAAAGCAGGAAAGAATCCAGAGGTTTCAGACTCAAGTGTGACGATTAGGAAAGATGACCCACTTGTCTCAGTGAGAAACACAAGTTACTTAGGAAACTATTTGTCAGGTCCGTTTTTTGTAATACCAGGTAGGCATATGTTATGAAAATGAAGGTGAGCAGAAAAGGAATAGGCTGGACTCCATCATCAACAGGGAGGACTGTTTACTAAGGAACAGCAAGGGGCACAGACCTTCCTGCGGATTTGGTGGTTGTGCAAGGGGGTGAATTTGGGACCAGGCTCATGGAGTCTGAGCAAGGAGGCACGTTATGGAAAGCACCCCTAGGTCTAGGAAGTTGGGGCTTTTCTGTTTGGCCCCCAAAGTTGATTACAGCTGGGCCTAGGTGAGATGTCCTGCCTGCATATCAAAGCAGGCTCACACATTGAGGTTCCTGCCCGGTGTCTGTATGGACCTGAAGTAACAGGAAGGGGGTCAAACCTTCAGGGATTAGGAAAGATGACCAACCTATCTTACTGAGAAACAGCAAGTACTTAAGAAACTTTGTATATGTCAGGATGATTTTTCTTTTTTTCCTAATACTAGGTAGGCAACAGAATTCATGGAGGCTCTGAAGGCAGCCACCTGTGAGGCTTTCTTGTTCCTAAGCCAGAATGAAAAAGGAGAGGTTACCCATAGAGGGCAGGCAAGTTTGACCTAACAGCCTAGGCCTTCCACATAGCTCCTCAGTGACATGTTAAGAACTGGCTTTACTTCATTCCACCTGGAGCTTATACAGGCTTTAAGCTACAATCCACAAAAGTCACCAGGCCTCCCCTTTAAGACTAAGATAAGCCAGGTAGCCCACAGGAACCATGAGACCAACAGCCCAGGTGAGCCACAGGAAAGGCAGAGGGGAGGCTTTTTTGGCAGCATTTGTAACAGAGCGAGTCAGGCACATTGGACACTCTTGAAAAATATAGTTTGAAAGTAGAGTCAACAGAATATTCTGGGCAGGACAGTGGAGGAAAAAGCATCAGAGACTACCCTCCCCCACCCCACCCGCCCCAGGTTTCCTAGGTTGGGTTTCAAGTAGCCATTCGGGTAGGCAGCCACGGGTCTCTCACAGGTGTTCATTTTCTTGGCCCCCCTCCCCACACTGAAAGATGAGGCGCGCACCCCGACCCCATGGCTCCCCGAGGGAGAGGCCTCTCCTGAACCCTTGTGGCTTCCTTAGCAGCCCCCAACCCGGTTCTCTTAGCACCTATGTACCCTTTGCTGCTTGGTTCCTTTTCTCCAGAGAAAGTTTTGAGAAAGACAGAAGCCCTTGCCCCCTGCAAACCCCATTTCTACAGCTTGGCTTCAAGGGAAGGGAAGCTTCAAGGGTGGGGGAGGAGGAGGAGGACTTCTTGGTTTTTTGCAAAAACTTGAGGCCGGCTTTGAGGCAAAGGCCAGGGTGGTCCACTGGGTGAAAACCCACGGCTCTGCTCCCACAGGACATGGGGAGCGTCAGCCGTGGGAACCCAGCCGGGAAGAGGCCACCCGGGGCCTTCTGAAGCTGCAGAGCCTCTGGCACCCCTCAAATATCAGCAGGGCGAGTACAACTCGGGAGGCACTGCGGGAGCCCCTGCGGGAGCCCCAGGGCTGTGAGGGCCTTTTCACTGTCCTGGGCTCTGTGTCACTTCCGGGGCGTGGCCCAGGCGGGTGGGGTCAGCACCTGCTCAGGCTTTAGGGGCCACAGCTGCTGGGTCTCCGGAATTGAGCTCAGTTTTGTTTTCAAATAGTGGCTTGAAAGGGCATTCTAAAGTTGAGGGTGGAGGTGGATGAATTCAGATACATGGTAGTACTTGATCTATTCATAATGGAAACATGGCAACTAATTTTGTGAGGTGTCTATAGTTACAAATTTTATTATAAAAATACATACAATGAAAACCTCCCGAAAGGAAAACTTTTTCCTATCATAGGACACATGTAAAATCACATAGTTGTTGAACATATACTTGATATATGTATATATATAATATATATATATATATACACACATGATGCTAGTACTTTTTGCTTATTCACAGGTGGAAACTTGGGAAGGTGGCAGTGCCTTTGTTTTCCTGCCTTGGAAAGGAAATATGACTTCTCTGACCAACTTTTAAAGATGAAACATGTAGGAATGCTATACAACCTTCTTTACTCATATATACATGTGTAAGAAAAACCATCTCTTCTATCAAAGTGTGTTGCTTAATAGTTCCTGCTTTGGCCTAGTCGCTTGGCTCTTCAGGAAAAGAGGAACTGCTTTAGGATAAAGGATTGGTAAAATGTAAGGTTTCCTCTTAAACAGGCTATCCAAGATGGGATTGTGACACACCCTGAAGTGATGTAAAAAATTAATGTGTTATTATACTAACTTTATACAACAAGTATTGCTAATGTTCAGTATTAATGCCATTGTCCACTGTGAAACTTTTCTGAAACTGGCCCTTTGCTGTGTATTGTGTAGGTAAGATTGCCCATACTTGCTACATTTTGTTACTAGATGTTTTCCATTATGGTGAAGAAGCCCTGACCTGTTTGAAACCAGTTTCTGGATATTTCTCAAAAGTAATGAACTGTTTCTTGGTCACATCTCAAAATTAACAAGCCACTGCAATTAGGCAAAAGGGAAAATTCCTGTGGTTGTTGGATTTAAAAGCGGCCTTCTGACATGGCTGGAGACTGCATCTTGAGATCCGGTCTGAGTGAAGTCCTAGAACACCAGTACTATTTTGCTCAAAAAAAATTCTTTCCATCCCTGATTGTCATCTGAGTGGTCTCATTTCTCATCAATTTCTGGGCCCCATAACAGCCATAGACTGTTCAGGAAATAGAGGGTGTGGGCATATTTTGAGATTACTTGTGAACTATTAATCTTACTTGAAAATTGCCATGCTTAAATATATTTTATCCTACTCGAACTAGCCAATCACAAGCAGTGCAGACTGTAAACCTTAGCTCAATCAAGCTGAGCAGAGGGTCAGGGCCTGCTGCTGTCTTAGGGATAAATATCAGGGCAGGTGCCCTTCTTTGTGCTTGGTTGCCAGATATTTGGCTGATGGTGGACCCTTCCATGTAGTAAGTCAATTTTGTCTTGCTGAGACCATTTAACTTTCTCTTATCAGTGTGACTTCAATGGTTCAGGGAGAATATATTTATAACACATGGCAGAATAAAGGAAAGCCTGTGGCACATAGGTGATATTGTATTTCTCAGAGAAAAAAAGAGCTAAAGCTTGAAAATGCAAAATGAAAGAGACCAGATGATCATCCACGTTCCATGGAGAAAGCAGGAATTCTCTCATAGCCAGCTGAAACCATATAGTGTCTTTTTCTCCTCCCTTCCTGCTGACTTCCTTGAGATTTCCATTTTCACAGTGCCTGATGCTTTCATATTTCCAACTGTACTGGCCAGAAATTTCACCTGATGTTAACCCTTCTACTCCAAAAAGAGGTTAGAAAGTAGGATTGGGGAAAATATGTCATATCAGAGTGAACCTGGGAGGGAGCTTCAGATAGCACCAGCTAGTGGAATTGTCCCGTGTAGGGTGGCCAGGAGTTCTACTGTAGCTCAGCTTGTCACTGGGTGTGGGCTGCTTCTGGACAGTGGCAGATTGTCTTACCTACCAAACAGAAGGCTCTGCCTTGGAGGGATTTGGTCCATGCATTTTGATTCTTACAATAAGCACTCCATTTTGGCCTTCCATCAGTAGGCAATCTCCCAAGTGATACTTTGCTCAGCATTTAAGATGTGGCAGTCTTGTCAGGCTTGCAGTGCCTCAAGAATATATAATAGGAGGGGCTGGGAATATAGCCTAGTGGCAAGGGTGCTTGCCTCGTATACATGAAGCCCTGGGTTCAATACCCCAACACCACATATATAGAAAATGGCCAGACGTGGCGCTGTGGCTCAAGTGGCAGAGTGCTAGGCTTGAGCAAAAAGAAGCCAGGGACAGTGCTTAAGCCCTGAGTCCAAGGCCCAGGACTGGCAAAAAAGAAAAAAGAAAAAAAAAAGAATATATACTAGGAGTCTCCCTTATTCCATTGGCTTTCACTGTAGTATGGGTTGCCTATTCTAGGTGAGTTATGTGGGATTTTGTGCAGTAAAGTAGATATTCTCAAAAGTGTAGCATACTGGTGTTGCCATTGACACATAGGGATGAGAAAAGTAAACTCCTATGCAGAGTACATATCAGTGTAGGATGAATGATTCTCCTTCTCTAGGTGGAGAATGTGAGATGTAATTGCCTTGTCAACCAGAGGTGACTTGGTTTTAAATGATGGCATCTTATGGTGAACTTGACTTGCTTCTGATAGTGAGAAAGGATATAAAGTGGAGAATATGGTCAGTTTAACTGCTGCCAGGATGGGTTCCTTTGGCGATCCAATGAAGAAGCTATCTGACTTGCAGACAAGCCATGCTTCCCACTTGATGGTACAAGGCACTCTGCATGGAGTGCATCATGCTAGGTACTGGGCGGAGATACGTTTTGCTTTGCTCATTCCTATTCTATAGATTCCCCTTGGTGTATTTTACCCAGACTTCCTTGACACTCACGTAATCTTGCTGCAGTCCCTGGCCATCCAGCAAATCCTTCCATGCCCTCATCTTGCACTCCTTTCTCCACTTAGGAAGTAAGAGAGAACCAAGTGTATTGGTCATTGAACTTTTGTCCCTTGGAACTTTACCCGTAACTGGAATAAGGGTGCCTTCAAGGAAACATGCCATGGCAGCTTATTTCAGCTGGGTTATAGATAGGGCATTATGTTTAACATAGCACCCGAGTCATAGATGAGACAAGGAATGTTCACTCGTTTTCCTAGCTTCTCACTGGACTCACTGGAGTGAGCTGATGGGTTTGGAGGAACCGATTAGCCTCCTAATCCTGTAACTTAATGTAGCCTGACAATTGCTTGAACCTCAGTGACATTAGTATTTTCTTTGACAAAATTGATGCGGTGTTCATAGGAGCTCTAGACTTTGTGGGTCTTACAGTAGTTAGTTCAGCCTTATCAGTTCTGTATGCTGCTGTGGTTGACAGCCATGAACATGGGTTCCAGGTCACAGTCATGTGATAGGCGATGGGCTCAAGACTGATAAAAGAGTATGGATTTGCTTTAGACAACCAGGATGTCTAGCGTACTGAGTTATCCAGAGGCCACTTTCACCAAGGATCTGGCCAGCTCCAAGGCAAGGCAAGGCAGAAGGGCAGGACAGGCTGCTGAGTCTAAAGTCCTCTCCAAAATCCACAGGTCTTTGAGTCAATGGAAAGGATTCAGAACAATATTTACCTGAATATTGTATGCTTCTCAATATGCAGAGCACCAAGAGAAGAAAAGAGAAACAATGTAACAAACTGTCCTTTTAATCTGGAAGTTGGGTCTTCAGATGCCTTTAGATAAACAGATCCATCACTGATATTGTAGGCTCCCAGATGTTTTGGGGGTGTAAGCCATACAATGCAGCAATCAGTGTTTTCAGGACCAAGTAAGTATGCTACTTCCTAGTCATCTGGGCCAACTTCCTCATATGATAATATAAGTAGGCTAGTGAGATCTTCTATGATATGCCAGTAGATTTAAGATTCCCTCAACCATGATTGCGGCAGAGATCAGAGTTAAGGGAACTCCTGGATAAGACTAAAGTTGTACTGCGAGCCTTCCCAAGACAGACTGAAGTGTATTTTTTCTGATCTGCAGCTGTGTAGTAAACGCCAGAAGCAGTGATGATTCCTTAAGGTATGTCTCATAACACGTGGACAAGTGTGTGGCAGTGCACTAATTTGTCATGAGATACCAAATTCTGAATCACAGAATCAGATCTCTTTCCAAATGCAAGGGGGACTCCTTCCCAGGTAAAGAGGTGGGCTTTGTTAGTCACCTTGAAGCATTTGGAAAACCATTTTTCCCAATTGGGAATCCTTTTGGGAATCCTTTTGCACCTCTAAACTCACTTAACTGAAGTGGGCACATGTGCACTCTGCATACTCAATCACCATTTTCAACCTAAGGGTCGTTTTCATACATTTGGAAGACATTACACTTCTTCATCAAGACATTCTTAGGAGAAATATTTCTCCAGGAAATGAGTGGTTCCTTCCCAGGATCCAAGTTAGGTAGAAAGGCAGAGATGCTCCCCGCATGCTTGGACTTCAGCATGTTTTGGGCTTCAGATAATGGAAGCAACCACAAGGAAGGCTGGCAGTGGCTGCTGGACCCCGGTGGGGGAGTTAGTCTGCCTATCCTGAGCTAGATCTTTCTTGTGAAACACTGTCGTGCATTTGTTTCAGCAGTTTGTAAAGTTCTCAGTGCTGGCAGGTCTCTTTAAGAGTCAACAAACAGGGCTGGGGATATGGCCTAGTGGCAAGAGTGCCTGCCTTGTATACATGAGGCCCTGGGTTCAATTCCCCAGCACCACATATGCAGAAATTGGCCAGAAGTGGCGCTGTGGCTGAAGTATCAGAGTGCTAGCCTTGAGCAAAAAGAAGCCAGGGACAGTGCTCAGACCCTGAGTCCAAGGCCCAGCACTGCCAAAAAAAAAAAAAAAAAAGTCAACAAATACTGAACACCATGTGGCTTCTCAGTAGATATTGGATTTCAGTTAGAAGACTTTGTCTTGTGCCCATGTCTGTGTGCATATGTATGTGGTATCCTGTTCAACTTTCCTGCTTTCAAGCACCCTCTGCAGAGCTATTTTTCTAAGAGAAGATGGGTTCTTTTTTCTTCTCTGGTTGTACTTGGATCCTGGTTCAACCCTTTCTGAGTCTGATTACTAAAGGTCAGTAACCAACCCGTTCTGAGAGGAAATGGTGATTGAGTAGTATGTCAACTTTGGTTTGAGCAGGTACTACAATGTGGTGGTTAAAGACGGCTTATAAGAGGCGTAGTGTACCATCTCGGGAAGGATCTCTTCCGCTACTTGGTGAGAAGGCATGCAGCTCCTTTGAAGTCTGAGCACGTTTCTTCCAGGGTTTCCACAAGTGCAGTTCTATATCCTGCTCCTTATCACATCTTGCTCTGTTTTTTACTGGGAAATGTCTTATGTTGTACCTAAACTAGAAACAAAGAGGAGCTCACAGGACCCCAGATGTGCCTTCCTGAATGCCTTGATCCATTCATTTCACTCTGGAATACTTGGATATGGATGGAAGTCGCTTGGGTGAAGTGTGTACAGTAGTAGCAGACCATCTTAAGCCAGAGACTAAGCACTGTGGAATTAGAATCTAAGCTTCAGTAGTCCAATGGACCTTGATATGTCACAGAAGTTTTCTTCAATGGTTGTGCCTTTGAAAATGGCAGTGTAGAGTGTTTATAAGGAAACCTTGAGGAAATGTGGAAAGATGGCTCTTTTCTCAAGTTTGGGGAACCAGATTCAGCAACTGGCTGAGAATTTTTAGTGTGTTTCTCCTGCCAGAAGAATTTTAGAAATCTTAAAGGACTGTCTATTCCTATGTATCCTTCTAAGATTTCCAAGTATTTGGCCTTCAGCAGTGGGTTAGGACTCCAATGTTTTCAGTGTTGACATTCAGGATTGTATGATCATCAATGGTGGAATGTCCTGTGCATTGTATGGTGTTTCTTCTCATCCCTGGATGACTCCTATGTACTGGTAGTCTATACTCCACTAGAATTGGACCCATGAGCTGCACTTTCTAGGCATGACCAAAGAAACTTCTCTCTAACCTCACAATTTGGGGGCCTGGTTTAATGATACTCAAGGAAATTAAGGGTTTTGAGTTATCCTCCCTTGGGCTTTTAGAGATGCCAGGCTAGATATGTCATGCTTTTTGTCCATGACTTTGGCATTCACAGAAGTATGCTTTCTAGATTCAGGTTGGCAGTCTACTCAATCCATCTCTCCTGGGGAAAGCTCCCTTAGTTTGGTTCCTCGGTCTCAGTACTTGTTTGTATGCATTCCTTTTTTTTTGACCACTTGCTTTTGTCATGAAACATGTAGGTCTGGTGTCTTCATTGTGCACATTCACGCCCACAAAAGTTACTACTTGGGGCTCTGTACCTGAATGACTTTGGTGGTCTCCCTCTGACACATTCTGGGTCTTATATAGTTTGGGCAGATGTCAAGAGGGGAACTGTGCTGTCTTAAACTGAAGATGTGGATGACATAAAGGTAGCTCCTGAATTATGTACTGTACAAAAAGCTCTTAATCACGAAGCAAGATGTCCTAAGTGTTTCCTGTAAAACTAGAAATGCTTCAGATGCTTATTGCCCCCAAAGCAAAGTTCAGTAAGTTTTACACATTGGGGAGCCTTGCTTAATGGTTCTCAAGGAGCTGTGAGTCCTTCAGCCATTCTGTCCTGGGTTTTTATGGCTAACGTGCAGAATGCACACGTTTAATGTATATATTTAAGCACATTCAGGGTTGTTTCTTCATCAAAGCTGGTGGTCTTTTCTTGGAGTCACCTTTACTTTGGTTTAGACCTTAGGGTATATGACCTTTGACTGGCTCTTCATTGTATAAAGATGTTTTGATGGTATTCTCAGAATCTTAAGCTTCACTCATGCTGTGTTTGTACAGAATGTTTCATGTGTGATTGTAAGGGTATAATCTGAGTAAGTTTAAACCAAAGACATTCTTGTTGAGCCCATAATAACTTTCCTGTATATCTGAAGCTGGGAAGACATGAGCAGTGCTCTTGATCACTTAGGATCACACTAGAAGAACAGAGATGGTAGGACATTTATTGCAAGGATTGACCTGGCATAATTTGGCACAGAAAGGTAGGCTGGATCAAGTAGTTCTCTCTATGGAAAATGACTATACATTTATTGCCTACTGAATTTTTTTGGCTATAGAACACTAAAGAAAAGACTTGGTTTGTTGAAGTAGCTGGAGAATCCTGGCAGCTAGGTATTGGGGACTATCTGCCTTTTGAGACGTCTATTTGAGTAAATCATGTTGACTTTCACAGTGTATTCTCAGTGGCCTTGACTTGACCATAGGATCTCTGAAACTCAACCATAAAGATCGGTCCATATTGAGCTGTTTGTGAGTAGACATACATTCCCTCAGATCAAATCCTCATTCTGTGCTTGCCGTCACGTGACTGTCCATATCACCTTGAATTGTCATGTACGTTATGTCCAATCTTCTGGTTAAAAGTAGGTCTCTGAGCACCACTGGGGATAATGAGAAACTTGGCTAGCTGTGAGCGGATGTCAATTTGATACTATGACTGGATCTTCTGAAATCCAGTATAATTGATCAGAGTGTGTTCTCACCTTGCTAACCCTCAGATGTCCTGTGACTTCTTGGAGTCAGCCTGGGTGAACACTGATAGGCTTTGATTGCCTTTCCGTTATTTAAGGCCATGATTCTTAAATATTACCATGTGCCAGGCAGTGTTATAGGGAGCTGTGCTGTTTCTGGGAGATTTCTTCCTTGATTAAGGTGAAGATCCAAAAGATGGACTGTATAGTCCAGTCAGATTGGCCATTAGTGTGGCCTCTTGTCTTTGATTTCTTCCTCATAGACCATATAGGATTTTCTCCATAGATGAGGCTGCTTCCTAAATGCCTTCTGTTCTCCCATGGCCCCAATATTTTCTTGTGTATTCATGTGATATCTGTGGCCAACTATGATTTTTTTAGGAGCCTCCTCAAATACTTGTGCCTGGCTTGATCCTGAGCTAGGGGACCACTGGCCATGAGTGGTCATTGGGAGTTGTGGCCTGTGAGCTACTCCTGCCTTTGTCCCTTGGTGCCAGATAATCTGCTGAGTTGTGACCGTGCTGCTTAAAAGTACTTGAACCACAATGTGTGCTACTTCCTGGAGGTTCTTGGAGTGCAACTGTAGAAGGCATGATTGAGAGCCATTTTAACTCTTAAGGTTTGCAGCTGATCAATGTCTCATGCAATTGTTGACTACATCTCTATTATAACTTTTCCAGCAAGGTATATGGCCTGATCTCATCTGTGAGCCGTCATCCTTATGGGTTGAACAGGATCCTTACGTAGTGAGTCTGGTTAAGTACTTATGGGTAGAGAATTAATCTTCTGGGAATGTGGCTGTTTGTGTTGTTGAAACCAAGTGACTGGCTTTCCCAGGAATGCATAATCCCAGTGTAGCTAACCTACTGAGCTGCCAGTAGTTTAGCAATCCTTGGAGCTTGTCACTGATCATTTGAGCTTGCTGGTGCAGAGCTGGTAGTAGCTAGGTCAACGTTGGCAAATAGCAGTCCTTTCTACTGGAGCCATGCCCAGCTCTCATCTGAAACCTTGGCCATTGTGCCCTTGGCCACCCTAAGAAGACTTGTAGGACATGTTAATACTGATTGGGTGATATCTACTGGTAAAATCAGTTTGTCTTAATTGGTCATGCATTCTTTCCTGAGGTAGATGGTCTCATTAGTGAACCAATATTGTAATCTTGTCCTTACCCAAAATATAAATCCATAGTCTAACTTTGGACTGCATTTTTAACATGTGATAATCTCTCAGGAATATCAATTTAGTTTGGTGAGAAACAATAGGAATAATATTAGAATCCCTCTCCAGTGTGCGAATAAAATGTCTGTAATTTGTTCCAGGTAGGAGCCGAGGAAGCAGGCATTTTCAGGCTACATAGGGTGTCTTCAGTATCTCTTCTGTTTCTGCTGCACAAAGATGATTGAGAGCACAGTGCATTTGTTGAAATAATTTCTCTGTATTGTCATTGAAGGTCACTGGTTGTAGCTAGCAGCCCTTTTTTAACCTAGCTTCTTTTTTTCCCCCTCCTGCTATCTATACTCTCCTGTTTGGGGACAGAAGTAACTAGGGAAGAGATTACTGGTTAAACAGTAGAGCCAAGAGGATGCAGCTTACTTGTGTCCTCTGGTCATGCTTTTGCAAAATCCTCATACAGACGATTGATTTTCGGTGAGAGCTTCCAATCTCATACACTGGTGTGGCTGACAGAGCCCAGGGAATGATACCTTACGGCTGTGTGGTCACCTGAGGCCTCACACTTAAGCACTTACCCTCTACTAGGGTCCAGCTGTGCTAGGGTGACTTCATGTATTTATTTTACAAAAGTTATAGAAGAGTTAGTCATGTGGCACATCTCAGGAACTGTGTTCTGTCTTAGTCTTTTTTCCAATGGGACACTTCATAGTGACCTATACGATACTTTCCCCTCTAGAGACTGATAGGTGGTCCAAGCTTGATATCTCACAGGATCTTTAGAGCTCAAATCATTGCTCTGCATTGGGCTCATGTTGGTAGATTTCTGCATCTACGCTACTACTAGAATGACCTTAGGTAAGGATGTCTGAGGATATACCTAGAAGCGAAGCAAAACTGAAGGCTGTCTGCACATGACCTTGCAGGCAGCAGAGTGAATACCATGTCCTTTCTTCAGAAGGGATCCGCGTGATATCTTGGGAGTACTACAGACCAGTATCAGGATGCGTTTGGTTGCTGTCCTCTCGGTCCTAGCTCTCTATGGTTCCCTCACTCGCTGATCTTAATGTATGTTCTCTTCCTTTTCGACATCTAGCATTTATAACTGAGTCTACCAGTGTTAAGCAATGCCAGTAGTGCCAAAACCATCACAAATGCTGGCTATGAATATCTACTGACTTTCTTCTGCTCTTCTTTTAGAAGAAAGAAAATCTAAATAGGGAGGTGTTTTTCCTAGAGTGTTAGGGTAAGGTTACTTTTTAGAACATTTTCTTCAGATTGAATAGACTACCATTTCTAAATCTATATTACTAATCTTGGTGGTCTGAGCAAAATAGATACATTCTGGTTAAATATGGAGAATGTGATAAATACTTGGCTCATAGCTGACATGACCACCAAGGGATTGGCTCTATGTTCTGGGCTTGCTATTTTGCTTTGAGGGTAGACCCAAACAGACATGTGTACCCATACCTACAGGAGATTTAGGTCTCTAAGCAAAATACAAATTTTGCTATGTCTATTTTTTTTCCTCAGCACATAGCCAAATGGTTACCCTTCTCTTTTGCCATTTAGAGAGGGAAAAGATCCTTTAAATGATTTGTGCTTTGGATGTACTTGGACCGACTATTTCGGGATCAGACTTAAATTTTCTGGTGGGGATTCATCCATAAATCTTGGGCCTTTTATTAGCTCCCATTTGTCTTTTGTCTCTGGGCCTACAGTTGTTCAGAGGCTTTCATTTGTACCAGATCACGAGATTGCTTCTGGCATTTGATGTTTATAAAGTAACATCACTTTGGGGCATTGTCCTCAAGTAACTTAGAGGGCACGACTTCCTATATTTGGATTTGTTCTTGCTCTCCATTGGTTTGGAATGAAATACTTGGTATTGTCGATAGCTGCATTACCCGTGTTGTCCTTTTACGTGGTAAATTTTCTGAATGGGAAGCAATATATAACGCTGTAATCCCAGATTCGGCGAAGGCAGGAACTGGGAGTTTGCATATCATGGAAAAGATTAAGTGGTCCTTGCCATGAATCCTGTGTATTAAATATAGGTAGGAGGATCCATGCCCAGCCCCCGCCCCCAAAGGGAAACCTTCTCTGAGAAATAAAACAAGGGGGCTGAAGGTGTGGTCCAAGTGGAAGAGGGCTACTTAGCAAGTAAAATGCCCTGTGTTCAGAATCCCTTTAGTACCAACTTAAAATGGAATTACTTCATAACTTGTATGAAAACAGAGAAAATTAACAAGCCATCTGATTCATCTTATTAGCGTACATAAATTGTACAAGGAGGTTTCATTGTGATATTTCCATAGGTGCCCACAGTGTATTCTGAACAACCTTAAACCCCTGCCCTTCTGCCCTCTTTTGTGAAAGTGTTTGCTGGTTTCACTATGCTATCTCGATATACAACACACGTTGATCTTGTTTGTGCCTCAGATCTACTCTTTTGGGAGGGGGGTATGAGGGACGAGGTAACAAACAGTACAAGTAATGTATCCAATGCCTAATATAATGAAACTGTAACTTCTCTGTACATCAGTTTGATAATCAAAATTTGGAGAAAAAAAAACACAAAAAATTACTCTTTTCCCCTCCCCTGGACAGTCACTTAAGTTCATGGTTATCGTTTTAGATCTAGCTTCTACATATGAGTAAAAAAATGAGTGAGAGGAAACAACAAATGCTGGAGGGGGTGCGGGGAAAGAGGAACCCTTCTCCATTGTTGGTGGGAGTGCAAATTAGTACAACCACTTTGGAGAACAGTATGGAGGTTTCTCAAAAAGCTCAAGATAGACCTACCCTATGACCCAGCCATACCACTCCTAGGCATCTATCCTAAACAGCAAAACCCAAGATATCAAAAAAGACATTTGTACTTCCATGTTCATCGCGGCACAATTCACAATAGCCAAAATATGGAAACAACCCAGATGCCCCTCCATAGATGAATGGATCCAAAAAATATGGTACTTATACACAATGGAATACTACATAGCGATTAGGAATGGTGAAATACTGTTATTCGCAGGGAAATGGTCAGAACTCGAACAAATAATGTTGAGCGAGACAAGCCTAGAACACAGAAAACAAAGGGGCATGATCTCCCTGATCTATGACTGTTAACAAAGGGAGACGGAGAGGCAGTAGAGACCAAGTCTGTGAATACTGTATATGTTCTTGATACATTGTATATTGTATATATGTCTACCTGACATAGAGAAGGGATAGAAAAACAGGACGTAAGATATCACAAGAAATGTACACACTGCCCTACTATGTAACTGTACCCTTTTTGTACAACACCTTGTAAAAAATTTGTGTTCAATTAATAAACAAATAAAAAAAAATGAGTGAGTCACTGGTACCAGGCTAACCTCTCAATTGTGTATATCTGCTAGATTTCCTTTAACTCTTGGTGGGCATTTTGTCTTTTTGTAGCTTGGCTATTGTGAGCAGCCTTGTGATTAAAAAAAAAATGGGTATGTAGAGATCACTTACCGGTTTCTCCCCCCTCCTCTGAATATAGACCTCTGGATATAGGCCTAAGCATGGTCCGATGGAGTCTTAAAATGTATCTATTTTCAGATGAACCTCTACTGATTTCCAGTTTTTAATTAATTCATATTTCTACCAAACAATGTATAAGGGTTCCTTTATCTCCCATCTTTGCCGACATTTGCTGTTTAGTTTTTCTATAGTCATTCTGGCTGGGATGAAATGGAATCTGTCATTTGTGCATGGAGTTCCTTTAAGGATGTTGCATATTTCTAGTTGTTCTGAGAACTGCTCAGTGCATGTGTTCACTTATCAAATGGCCAGTTGGTTCCTGTGCTGTTGGAGCTCTTCATATACTTGGATGCTAAATATTTTTCTGAAGAGCTAAGAAACATCTGTGCTATTCCTTTGGTTGTCTTTTTTTGGTTATTGTTTCTTTCATGCAGAAGCTTTTAAATTTGATTAGTTCTTGTTCTTACTTGGTGGGCCATTTGGACACTTCAGGAAAAAAATTGCCTATGCGTATATTTTCAAGTAATTTTCATCCTCCTGTATTAGCTTTTAAGTTTTCAGGTCTAACATTAAGACCTTTGACCAATGTGGAAACTGTCTAATGAAGAGGCAGGGATCAAGTTTGTATTTTGCATGTAGATAACTAATACTACTTGTGGACAAGGCTGTCATTTTTCTAAGGTATGTTTTGGCTTGTCAAAAATCACATGACTATTGCTATATGGATAACTTCTGGGTCTTCTGTCCTGTGCCATTGTTGTTTGTGTCTGCTTCTACGAAGTACCACTGTGTGTTCGTTAGCTATGGCTTCATAGCATGGTATGAGGCGTGGTATTAGGATACCTAGAGCTTTGATTTTGCTGCTCAGAATTGACTTTCTGTTTCAATGAATGTCAGTACTGGATTATCTATTTTTGTGAAGCATGACCTTTTTAACTTTTTTTGAGATTTTTTTTCTTTATTGTCAAAGTGTGATACAGAGGGGTTAGATTCATAGGAAAGGCAGTGAGTACATCTCATGTTCTACTTGTTACCTCCTCCCTCATTTGCCCCCCTCTTCACTCCCCTCACCAAGAGTTGGGCAGTTGGTTTACACCAACTGGTTTTGTAAGTGATGCTTTTGAATGGTTTGTGTTTTTGTTCTTTGTCTCTCAATTTTGGTATTTCCTCTTCCTTCCCCATTTCTAATACCCATATAAACAGTATCCAGGGTACTTGGATGTCATACAGTGGTAGTGAGGGTACAGCCACGGGAAGGGAGTACAAGAGAAATAAAACTACACAATCCAATCAGTCAGTCAAATAGACAAGGAAAAAGAGAAAAAATGTAGTATGAGATCACATGGCATGTTGAGAATAATTGCAACAGTGGTATAACTCTTGTTTCCACAACGTAGAGTACATTTCACTTGGTCTCTTCATATGTGGGCATATGGGTGTGGCTATTGGGGTATTTTGGTCTTCTACCATGACTAGCCTATGGTGGTCCTCATAGAGAATAGTACAGGAATACTCTGTGTGGTTCTTTCTCTAAAAAATGTATTCCTTGTAATCCTGATGGCTTTAAAGTAGATTTTGAGTCCTAGACAGAGGGTGAAGCTTCTGTGATTGTGCAGTAGAATTTAAATGGGCTGCCAGGTTGCCAGGTGTGACACTGTGGATGGGTAAACGCAGGCACTTGGGAGCCTGAGGCAAGAGGATTGCTTTCAGCCCAGAGCTCCAGGTCAGGTTTCATAATACAGTGACACTTGGTCTAAAATAACTTCCAAATACCAGGAAATCAATTAAGGATTGGTTAAAATTATAGATGTGTACTTTGAATATACAAAGCAGAATGGGGCTTCAGGAGCTAACCAATAGTGTATCCTGTTCTTGGAAACACAGAGGGTTGGATGTGCTGACTCCACACAGCAGGATGTTGAGGTGTTCTTACTCCCTGCTCCATGCTGAATTTAGTCTATGTGTGCTGCCAAATGGGGGTCCTCCAGCACAGGCTCTGCGGGAGGAAAAGATGGGATAAGCTGCAGCAGACCTGGGGCGCCATCAGGAGCTCCTCAACTCTGCAAGAATTGCCCAGATACTTCCAAAACAAGGTCTTCCTCTAACGCTTTAGATGGCACAGGGACCAGATGCTGTGGCAGGGTCTTCTTGAGTCTGCTTATCTGGCAAAGCTACAGGCTGCCCCTCCCACGTCTCTCCATAGCACCTAAGAACGGTCTTTCCTGAGACTGGTGGTAGATGTGTCCTTGTGAGTAATTTCCAGATTGTTTTCACACTTCTAAAGAAAATGGGGTGAGAATTTTGAGGTGACAGTGGTGTCTGTTATTATGAGCAAGAATAGCCTCCTCAGCAGGATTTAAACATAAATGTTCAGACGTCCATACTCTATGACTTTGTGGTATGACCTCTAGCTCTTAAGCTATGCCCTCTGGGCATACACAGTAGTGACCTGAGGTGCACTTGTATAGGGACCCGGATGAATGACTGTACAACTAGACTTGGCATCCCGGAATGACCCTGGCTGAGAGCATATCTGGTGAGTACCCTCCCATTGACAGGCACTTCATCAGGCTTTACCTGTCTGTATCTCTAGTCCTTCAGCAACTTTTAGGAATGAGATACAGTGTACCTATGACCCCACAAACTTCTTGGCTATCTCAGTTCCAGTAGACTGGATCTACTGGAGAGCAACCCCTGCAGCATGCTTCTGCATTATGATGTGAATATCAGCACTGACAACCAAGTCCTCATGGAATTGAAGGCCTCTGTCTGTGGCTAGAGCAGGAAACCAAGTTTTTGCTTTTATATGTGAGAAGGAATGTCTGCCTCATTGGTGTTTGCAGCCCTGACCCCATTTGGAAGACCTGCTTAGAGTGGTACAGAGGACAGAAGAGCCTCAAAGAAACGTGGCTTCCTTTTATGCCCAGAGACACTAGAGAAGAAGGTGACACACTTCTGTCATCTAAGAACCGGGGTATCCCTTGCAGAGATTGGGGGACCCCACTAAGCCAAAGGGCACTGCTGCAAGTCTGAGCTGACTTTTTCCCACACTGACTTTGGCATTTTCTGAATTGCTGATTTGGTGTGCTTCTACTTTTAATCCTGTTGATGGGTTCATATTCTACTGCAGTTGGGAGGTATTCTGTCTAATGATTTTAAATAGGCTATCAGTGAGTCATGCAGATGACTGTATCCATTGGACGTACTGAAACCATAGGTGGCAACTGTACTGAACAGGGGGCTAGACAATTGATGGAGCATCTCACAATATTTCTTCTTGAAATACTGTGGGATGTTTCTGAACAGCCACTTTCTAAGTTGCTTTTGATTAACTTCTTTCACCTACTGTTTGGAGAGTTCCTCTCTTCAGAACACAGCTTCTACTTGTCAGGTGTGAAAAGTGGAGGCAACAGAGTGGCAGAAGGACACTTCTCCATCTTGCAACTCAAGGATACCTGGCAGATGTAGGTCTCTAGCCATCGTTAGCGCTAGAAGTTTCTTTGAGAAACTTCCAGAAACAGCTTCTCCTCCTACATGAAGTTCAGATAGGTCCTCAAAAGTTCACTGATGAATTCCTTTTGTTCTTAGAGGCACAAGAGGACTGGGCATCCAGTACTTCCTGGCCTAGGGGTGATTGATATTCTCCACATACATTTCCTAGCACCTGCAGGTTATAGGCAGCAGGGCCTATCCCAGCCCTGGGGCCTTCTGAACAGAGGACAGCTCGGTACTCAGTATTGTTGCTTAGCCTTCATCTGGTTGCTTAAGAGCTGTCTGTCTCATGTAATTTTGTACAATCTGTGTTAAGGAAGAACGAATCCTCTTCTATTTCTCTTTAGTACCAATGAGGCCTGCTTTGCTTCCTATTGGATACCCACTTAAGATTCCTAGAATTAACATGGGAAGAAAGATTGATGCATAGACTCCTGCTTATTGCTTCTGGCAGAATTCTTCCTCTTATTTCAAAGGAAAATTGTGAATTTCCATTCCTGAGTAGTAGTGCTGGGCGTTTCTCTAGCTTCAATGGGGAGAGGTTTAGTATAATTGGCTATATTGTGGGATCTGCAACTAAATGTAGCTTCTCTACATTCAGACCAGGGAGTACACTTGGCCATGTGCAGGGTGTGTGGGGTGTCCATGCCACTGCTGGAATTCCCGCTGACCTTGCCCTCAGCTTGCCAGGTGTGAGGTCGATTATGAGGATGCTGTGTGGGCCTGCCTACTGGCTCCCCACTTTCAGTAGAAGCTCAGGAATTCACAACTTTGAATTTTCTGTGAGATGCTTGGAGTTAGGGGCAGGTTATTTTCTCAAGTCTGGTAATAGAGTTGTTTCCTCTAATGGGACCATTTATTCCCGGTCCATCCATTTGTGTTGAGGTAGTCTGGCACCGTCAGGTGAAGTCTGTAGTGCCCATATCCCACTGAGCTAAGGGGCACACCCACAGGTCTGCTCTGCCTGTGCCCCAAGCCAGACTTGTGTTTTCTGTGTAGCTGAGATGGAATGATTCCAATTTTAACTCACTAGAGATAATCAGTTTTTCTTGGAGAAGGCATAGTCTTTGTCCAATCATTGAACAGGCAATGAGTGCTTCTGTTTTTGACAAATCCTGCAGCAGCCTGTGAAAATTGTTGGTGTGGTATCCACAGATACCTATGGCAAGTTTTGTGGAGCTCAGCTTTCGTTTCCTGAGTGGTGTGGGTCTTCCTTTGACTGGGGATGGAAATAAAGTTGTCTCTCCTGAAGTCCAGGGGGTACTTGAATGGTAAATGGATGATGACCCAGAAGATCTGTGTCTGCATTCAGGAAAAATAGCAGGAGCGGGCAGAGCCTAGGTCCAGGTGGTAGAGGCTAGCTCAGGGTGGGGATGCAAGGAAGTCCTGCGTTATCTCTGTAAATAGGTTTGCTTTTGATTTTCTGCTCCTCCAGGAGTCAGTGATGTTGTACGTATGGCTGAAGAAGGTAATTATTATTTCTCTATTCAGAGTAAACAAGTATCTTGAAGGTACTCTCCATTCCTGACAGAGAATACTTGAGCCTGATTGTTTTAGTCAGATGCTGACTAATCTGTAAGCCTTTTGGTAAGGGTGATAAATCTATGTTGGTTTGCACAATTCTTGGACTATAAAAATGGGAAAGGTTCCATTGCCATGTGCTGCTGTCCTGTGAAGTTCTCCTGCTGAGATTCTGTTCCTCTTGTTCTTAGAATTCATCAGTTGGAATGGACACATGATGAATGCTCCTTCCCTATTCTATATGATCACATTATTGAAATAATGTCTCTATGCTGAAGAAAGTATGTGGAAGGAGACACATTTCCATGGAAGCACAGCCTTCCCACATGGAAGTAGACGAGGGGCTTTCGATGGGCCCTCCCAACAAAATCAGGCTAAGTGTGATGTCTGAGTGGCAGGTTGGATGCCATCTTTGCTTGTCTTTAGTTTATTTGCCCTGTGATGTTGGAGTTGACGTGGGTGGTAAGTGAGAGTGGAATTCTACAGAGAAAAGCGTGTATTTCCAATAATCATTCTTATGAGAACATGAGTTGTTTCCACAAATCTGATTTTTCTTGTGTTCACCAATCATTTTAGTTCAGAACTATGGTCTCTCTACTCTCGATTTGAGAGAGAGAGAGAGAGAGAGGTCAAATATGACCAACTCTATCTTTTTCCTTTATTCTCCCTGGGACTGGTGAATGTGTAGCCTGGAAATATTCACAAAGAGAAGTATGAGTAGGGTTTATAGGTCCAAACAGTGAAAATGGAATGGCTTGAAAACAGAACAGTCCCTTAAAATTTTTCAAGTCTTCTGTCCTCGAGAAAGAACTGGGAACAGTGAAGATGAACTAGTGATGGACTCTCAGAGCCTTGGCTTGAAGCTTAGAATAGCGTCTGTAGCACTGGTGGGGTCTTCCTTGATGAAGAGTGAGTGGGTGAATGCACACCTGCACAATATTCCTGGGTATATTCTGAAGGACACATGGTAGTGACCTTGAGGCTCACTGACCCCCAGGGCTGTGCTCTGGCACAGGCCATACTGCCCCCAGAGGGTAGGGACAGAGCTTCCTTGGGACATGGGCTTGAAATGCAGCGTTTTCCCTTCGTAACTGTGCTGATGGTTACTGCCTGTAGTTCTGGAGCCTGACTGACATCTGCTGAGCCACAGTAAATGTTTCTGGCTCCTGCCCCCTTGTGTCTGTGCATCTCTAGACTTGTGGTGATTTTAGGTGATTATAATCACTTTGCGGATGGTTCTTTAAACTGTGTGTAGTTGGTAGTTGTCAAAGTAACAAAGATGAGGAATACAATTCCCTGGGAACTGGGAATGCCAAAAGCTGAGGTGCTTCTGCAATTGACCCGGAGCTTCCTCTCATCTCCATGGTTCCACCCGGACCAGATCTCCATGATAAATTAGGAATCTTTAACCAATTTGTATTTCAGTTGGAAAAAATTGAATCTATTTTTATTTCTTCTGGGCTTGGAGATTTTGTATACAAAATGGAAGCAATCAGACATTTCCTGAAGTACTTGGATGGGGAGTTTCCTATTAGCAGATCCCATGTCATGAGCAACTTACATATATTGTATACTGTCTTAACTGTAGGGTTAGAGTTGTGTCAAATGACAACAAAACGTACAACGTTGATATTTGAATGGAAAGCATGTAAGATGTGTAAAATGTGGAGGCTTTGCTATGTGTGTGACTGAAACTCTGTTCTGTGTAACTTGGCATTTTCCTTCTGACAATTCACACGAATGGAAGGGCAGCCGAAGAGAATCCTTTGAGAAGGAAACCAGGGTGTCTAGTCTGGATTCTGTGCAGTGACCTGTGCATGTGAAACAATGCCAACAAACCCAGAAGAGGAAGAAATGGTAAGAGTAGGGAGTGGGGACAAAAGTGGGTATGTTCTTATATGGTAAACTCTAGGTTGTTTGTGACTTGTGTCTCTGGTAACTCTGGAAGAAAGCCCATAGAGTGGAGGTGTGAATTTCCATGTCAGGAAACAGGACCTTGGATCAACACCAACGTCATCCCGGTTGTTTTCTGTTCTTTATCAGCTGAGATGTGCCCTTGTGCTTGGAGATGAGCTGCTTTAGGACATTTTCCAGAAAGATCTAAAATAGTAAGTTGGATGGAGGTCAGAGGGAAGCATCCTTGGGTTAGGACAACTGACATGATGCCTTCCATAGCTGTGCTGAAAACAAGGGAGTCTGGGAGATGTTAGCAAGCACCCATCCATGCCCACATTCTACAGAAGAGTCCAGTGCTCCTGGGATGAGCTTTGGTCAGGAAGAACAAGGGATCTTTCTCTTTCACTGGGTTAGGGCTAACTAGACTCCATAGCTGAAAACTAACGTCTGGTTGGCTCTTGGCATGACCTTGCCCTTCTTCAGCCTTGAGAGTGCTAATGAAGCCTCCCACGGGACCAGACATCTCTAACATTCAGTATTGAATCAGGAAGAGCAGAATAGCACTCTGATCACTGTAGAATTGCACCCTTGTTCAAGGTGGTCTTAGATGCATTGGATAATATAAAAGGAGGGATTCCAAAGCTGCTCTGCTGCTTGTCCCATGAGGTGTCAGGCTTTCTTCTTTTGTTGTCCCCAATCAGTTTTCTGCCATGATTTCTGTTAGCAAAGCAAAGGGCTCTTCTCTGGATTTCTCTGTCCTCTGGGCTGTTGAACATGTCAGAAGCAGTCCCAGTGGACTTTATCAGAAAGGAGCCAGGAGTTGTCCATGAGGATGGATTTAAGTCTGTTGTCCCAGAATCTCAGAAAACTCACCGATGGCCACAACATCTTGGAGCTGGACAGATAAGTTAAGGAATGCAGAATTCACAGAAGTGGAATCTTTTTCCCCCAGAAGCTTTGCAGTTCCAACACTAAGAGGACAGCATGGGTCATGTCCATATGGATGGGTACCTATCCATCTGTGGGAAGACCCACGCGTCTCAAGTGCAATTGGCAGGCTCCTGAAGGCTAAAGTGTAAACTGGAATGTTCTTCTACTGTGTGGAAGCAGCTTCTAGTCTCGCTCTCCTCTAGAAATCCCTTTAGTTGTGTCCTTATGGATGGTTTCTGCAGGGGACATGGCTCAGAGAATGATCACCACACCAGTACAGCAAATCATTGGGATTCTGTCAGAAGGGACTTTGTCGAGGTTACAGAGAGACATGCGCACCTCCTTGGCAGTGACTTCCAAGTCAGGAAGGGAAAGGCACAGGTCCATAGGAAATACACCTTTAGATGTGAGCATAGCCACACTATTGTGGAGAAATTGAGACTGCCCTCTGGTGTTCTTATCAGTCTTCAAGATCATAAAGGGAGAGTAAAGTTGCTAGAAATTTCACTAGTTGTGTTACCTGCTGTGATTTGATTTTGCCTGGTGATAGAAACCAGTGAGGAAGTTGTTTGGGGTTATATGATACTCCATTGTGAAGTTTCCAATGTTAAATTTTGTATCTACACTGAAGATAATCCCTATGGTAACTTGGAGAAATTAAGATATGGAAGATATGGTTATTTTCTGAGAATTGCGCCTTTTCATTTAAAACTTACAGAACAATTTAATGTTTTCAACCTCTGTACTCTGGAATGCTAAATTCTGGAATGCTATGAAGACATGTAGGATATTTGCTTTCATCCTTTAAAATTTGTGATGTGGGTTTTCAGTGCCAGAATAGGTATAGGGACTGTTTCATAAAAAAGAAAGGAAATGTGGCTCACTCAGTCTTCAATAGACATATTAACTTAAGACTGGGAAAGAATCACATGATACAGTGGGAAAGAGCAGAAGTGTAAGATGGTTCTGGTGTGACAGACCCTAGGCAGCCTTGTCCTGCCTTTTCGAGTCAGGCTTGCCTTTCCGGGAGTGGTTTACCTTTATCGGCCCCTATCAGACTGTTTTTCATCTTCAGAGATGGGAACTCTCTAGATTTCTGAGTGCCTATCCTGTTCTCTTTCTCTGTCCAACTTTCTTGTCTTAGTTTCCCTTCTGAATGTTTGTCCCCCTCCCTGGCAATAAAACACCCTGTGTACTTGGTATCAGTGGACAAGCAGTCTTGTTTGCTGCTTTTCTCCCTCCTAACTTGACATGTCACCTATGTTTAGCAGTTCTTTGGATTAGGATTGGGCATTTTATTGGGTTGCTCTATGTCTACAGCCTTCAGATACTGTCTTAGGAGGTTCACAGGGCTATTTCTTAGGAGTCACAGGCTGGTGACTGAGTGGAGTGAAATTAGAAGGGACTGCAGGAGGTATTAGTGAGTTGATCAGTTAGAGATGACTCAGTCTTTTTTTTGTTTTGTTTTGTTTTTGGCCAGTCCTGGGCCTTGGACTCAGGGCCTGAGCACTGTCCCTGGCTTCTTCCCGCTCAAGGCTAGCACTCTGCCACTTGAGCCACAGCGCCGCTTCTGGACGTTTTCTGTATATGTGGTGCTGGGGAATTGAACCTAGGGCCTCGTGTATCCCAGGCAGGCACTCTTGCCACTAGGCTATATCCCCAGCCCCGAGATGACTCAGTCTTGAGCTTGCTGGGGCCACTGAGGGGTCATGAGCAGTGCATCTCAGAATGTCCCTCTGGGTGAAGAGTTTGGCTGCTTACCCCCAACTTGGTGGGTTGCATTCTTCTTAGCTTTCCCCCTTAGTATTTCCTGGAAGTGCTGAGATGGGACTCAGGAAAGGAAACAAGTTGGGAGTGAGAATGGAGTGAGGGTGACACTCTAAATAGCTCAGATGACATCAAACCCACCTGACTCTGCTTCTCAGAGGGAGAGGGCCTGGCCTGATACCATGGACAGCAAAGGAGCTTCCTGTTTCTTTCCTATGATGGAGAGCTGCCTTCTTGGAACAAATGTGACACAGATGTGCCTCCTATTACCTGGATGCATGCATATCTTTTTTTTCCTGTTCAGATATCATTGAAGGACCAAGTCGGGGATTATTTTGTGCATCTTATTTTGTGAGAATTTGGTTACTTGACATTTTCCTTTTGGGAGAAGTGAGGAGGGCTGTGTGGTCCGTGACTAGACAAGGTTCCAAGTTTCCCTCATAGCCTTTGCCCTGCAGAGGACGGGGGATGGGTTGATGTGTGAAGTTGAATTGGGCTTGGGAGCAGATCTGAGCTTTCTGTTTTGCTAAGTGGAAACTCATTCCTTGAATTCCAGAGGGTGTCTGTATTTGGGTCCTTTTCTCTTTGTATTTGTCTGTTTCCCATGAAATTCAGCTTGTTTCTAATCTATGAGTGACCTCCTAAAGACCTAAGGCTACTTTAAATGTAACTTCTCCCAAAGCCCTTTCCTCTATGGCCAACAGCTCTGTAGGGACTTCCTTGAATGAGTGAAGTGTGTGCACTTACTTCTCTTTGGCACCTGTCTGCCCTCTGAAGGACATACCTCATGGTCCCCACATTGCACAAGCTTCAGTGCTTATCTGACGTGGGCTATCATGGGCAGGCTCTGTCTGGATGTTCATGATCTTTTCCTTCAAAGCTCCATGCTCACATTAGCCTATGGTGTGGGACCCTACCTGGCAGTTCTGCTGAGCCACAGTGGGTTTCCCTGGCCTCGCCCCTTGTGATGAAGTGCACTGTCCAAGTTCATGATCCACCTTGGTGAGCGCTGATTTCTGCTCAGGACTTGGTCAGCTGCTTAGTCTCCTAGAGATGCAGGTGATCAGAACAGTTTCCTGGAAACTGGGAATCACAATTTGCTGACCAGCCTAGGAAACCCAGAGAAGAGAGTGGAAATTGATGGCAAGTCAACATGTGAACATAGCCTTATGTTGGTCATCTTTAGGCCACGGGTGGCTTCCTGTCACCAGAAGCCCTGTATGAAGCTCCATTGGATGCAGGTCAGAATGTCTTGTTAAGAAGCAAGAATCCTGGGGGTTGGCACCAGTGCCACAGTACATTCTGTCCTATAACAGCTAAGATGGCCTTTGTAGCCGAAGCTGATCTGGTCCAGGAAACTTTCCAGAAAGCTGAACGATAGAGGTTAGAGGGAGGCGTCCCTGTGGGATGGTGCAGCAGTCACAAAGCTGTCATCACAGCTGCGCTACCAACCAGGGAGTCTACAAGGTGACACATCTTTCTCAAACTCTGCAGAAGGATCAGTGCGCTTGGGATTTCCTTTTACCACAGACAAGGTGGAGTCTTTTGCACTGTAGTAGGGCTGGTCAGACTGAAGGCAGACGTCCTGCTCATTTCTCCTCTAAGTTTTGATGAAGCATTGCAAGTGGAATGGGAAGAGACTGGAGCACTGTCTTGCACCACTAACTGTAGTGTTCCTCCACTGGCAGAGGCTTTCAAGTCTCATGAGAGAACGAGAGGGGAGAGGGGAGACGGGAGGGACTCAAAAGGCATTCTTGCAGCAGGTGTCTGTTTCTGATTTTTTTTTTGTCAGCCCATAGCCTACCAATCTGTGATACACCTCCACTCAATGATGTAGCTGACATCAGCAAAAGGATTTTCTCTGACTTGCTGTGTCCTATGGAGGGTTGAGCATAGGATGCAGACTTCATTGAGTGAGATATCCTTTGAAGATGGAAGATTTAAAGTTCCCTTAGTATTTCAGAAACTGGAAGTTGGTTATAGGATCTTCAATTCATCCAGCTTGAGGTGGAAGGCAGAAATCATGGTGTAGGAAACTGCTTTCTCCTCTAGGGTCTGTTCCCTAACCACTGGCAGTACTGGGCAGAATGTCGAGAAACAGAACTGATGATGTTCTTAGCAGGAACTTCCGCCTAACTTCAGCCATTGGTGTGGACCCATCTCTGGCATCTCTGCCGAGCCATAGTGAATTTCCCTGGCAGGAAAGACTCAGTGGTCTCACGTCCAGAGACCAGGATTGTGGAATCTCAACTGTCATGTTTCTGCACGGCCAGAGTGTGAGCCAGAGTGCTCCTGTGTGGCATGAAAGCACCTGCTAGTCTTGCGATCCTGCTGGGACCATTTTAGATGGATCCCTGGAGATGTCTGCCTGTAGATAGTGTGTGCTTTGCTTTCAAATAGTAGCTGGCACATCAGAGTGGTAAATGCTGGTCAGAAAGCATGAGCTGATGGTGCAAGGAGAGAAATGAAGAGATGTTTTGTGTCTTAGGCAGCTTTGCGAAATGACCACTCCAGGTCCAAGTGAGACATCATCCTGCAGAAGGCTTAGCCTGTCTTGGGTGAGAAGGTCCCCTGCTCTTCTCATTAAGACCTCAACATCCTGAAGGAATCCTTGTCATTGTGAGACATGGACCATCTAGTCCCTGGAACTGGTACCTTGACTAGTGGTAGATTCCTGTGAGGAAATTATTTAGACTCCTCATATTTATAAACTGGGAAAATAATCAGAACCTAGAAAAGCACCCAGATATTCATGATAATCATTCTGATTCCTCTCAAATACAAAAGCACATTTTATTCAATCTTCTTATCCTAAAATACTGAGAATGCCACAACTTAATATGTTTTTGTTTTACTTTTCCCACATATTTGTTTCCAGGCTGTTAATGCTGTTCTCCACTCAAAGAGGAGGAACTACTTTCTTTGCTGCATGCCTTGACAAGAGAAGGATGCCAGAGGCTTTCAAATGCCTGCCAATCCTTTCCTCAGCCCCTCCCAGCCCCTACCTTGGTAATTTGTTGGGTCTGTAGCCAAATCAATGGGGTTGACCAAATGGAATGGAGGTGTCCCCAGGTGCTGGGTTTGGGGCAGGAGTCAGGCTACATTCCATCTCTCCCTCTGTGACTGTGGAGGACCTTTGCATTACTGCTGGGCCTGGTGACAGCGTTCTGATCCTCTCCTCCTCTTCTGTGGCCCTAGAGATGTTTTCAGCTGCTGCTCTGGCTGGAGGCAGTTTGTTGCTCTCTTCCTGCTCTGTGCCCCTCCAGTGGGGCTCGGGGAGCAGGAAGATAGTAGGTTGACAGGCAATGGATGTCTTCAGGACAACATTTTGGAGGAATGAGACTACTGGCAAGGGGCAAGGCGGGAGCCCAGGCAGTGGGTGTGGTGGGGGATATCATGCCCATAGTCCTCCTGCTTGATGCGCATCCAATAAGTTCTCATGGCGGCATTAAAGGTCCCACCTCACATGGCTGCCTGAACTTTCCCTGGATCAAGTCCTAGGTAGTATTATATTAGATCCAGGATGGTGGGGCTTGAATTTGCCAGAGCCGGGGGTGCCGTATCACTTGCTCTAGTGAGGGTCCCTACTTAGGATCGGCACTCATTAAACAAGCCAGAAGTTCCAGTAGCTCTAGGAAGAAGCATTTGTAAATCCAGGAATTTCCTGTTCAGGACCTGCCTTTTCAGTGTCTGAACTCTCCCCTCTAAAGTACACTTGACCCATCACCATATAGTAGATTATTATACCTTGAGACTCCAAACATCCTTCTTGGGGCCCTGGTATCTCTGTTGTTCACAGATCATGGGCCCAGTAGGCTCGAGTTCTACATTCTCTCTCTGGCTCCTCTTCAAACGTGAACTGTGTGCTGAAACCCAAGTTGGTGCCTTGACTTTGCTCCTGGTGAGTATCATGATATTTTCTGCCTTGAGGTCACTGTATGCAAAGCAACTGTTTTCATGATAGTACACAGCACTCAGGATCTGCTGAAACAAAGGCCTGGCCACCAACATTGTCTCTATCATGCTGTAGGAGGTGGTTCACTAGGTCTACTCTGTGTAGGTATTCCATCACAAAGTACAAAGAGTCCTCTGTCTCTGCTACCTCAAAATTTTTACAATAGGGGTGCTCCACAAGTATTTGAACTGTATTCCTAAACTGCTTTGGTGAATGGCAGCTCCTATGCACAACTACTTAAGAGTAATAAAAATATTCCAAAAAACTGACCACCTAGGTAAGTCTAAACCAAAGACTGAGTATTTGAGATGCTGCTATCCACTGTGGAAGGGTATCCTAGGAGAAAATGACTGTGTTGTTTAACACCTTGATCCATGTTGGAGGGGAGAAGATGGCCATCCATAACCTACCAGTTCAAAATTTTTCAATGGCTAAGCCTGTGTTGGTCTCTGCAGAGAACTTATTAGAAAGCACTCATTATGTATGGTCTTTAGATTACAGCCACAGAGATGGAGGGAAGGTGGCTTACTGGTAACCTGAGAATGGGTGAGTGACTCCAAGCTTAAATGTAAGAAAGGGTTGTTTCATTCTTTCCTTGTGGCTCTCAAGTTTTAGCTTCAATGTCTCCTTTAGTGAGAAAAAGGAAATTGATGGCAAGCATTCAGGAAAGGAAGTCAAAAGAAGCTTGGTAAAGCAAATTTATTTTGTGGAGCAGATGCAACCTTTGGTCTCCCATAGTTGCGTGGTGGGTGAGTTTTATTCAGTACATCCTCTTATTTTTTAAAAACCTTAAATGATGGAAACTGAAAACATGTTGCTACAGTACCTGTATTCTATGCACTTTGGCAGAGAGAGCTCCAACTCCTGGATGTTAATCTGGGTCAGTCTTGGACCTTTCGTGGCTAAGAAGTGGAGAGAGGATAGAAATTCCCTACAACATGGCATACTGTGCTGCTCAGGACTAAGTCTGAAAGTAAATAACTGAGTAGATTGTTGAAGCTGGAACAGTATAGCCAATGAGACATCAAGTGTCTGGTTTATTTGGAAGAACTAAACATGTTTCTATACCAAACCATAAGCCTGCTGGGTTGTGAATGCTTTGGAAATAGTTGTAGATGTAATTGAATGTTATTTTCTCTAGAGTTTATGATGGATTGCTTCCTTCTGGAATCTTAACATTGGTCTATCTTACTAGGTCCACCTGGGAGAAGTGGCTACTTCCCTTGGTTCTCTCCCTTGGTGCAACCAAAAAGTCTGTGCCCAGCTCGTGTAACCCAGGTAACTGGCATGCCTGGGGCACTGGGAGTTCCCCTAGGCTCTGAGGTCATTTCCTCATCCTCTGAGTTCACTTCTGTATTCTCTGTGGTCACACCATTCCCCGTTTCCCCTGTATAACCTGCCTCCTTCATCCAGAAGCTCTTGCTCTTCCTGCCTCCATCTTGTGTAGCAGGCAGTTTAATCTCCCTCTCTCTCTCTTAATAAACCTTCTTCTGCTTTAATCTTGTGGGAGTTTCCTTTAGTCAACTCTTACGTACCTAAACACGGCATAGGAAATTCTTTCTAAAATGTTTTTCTGGTGCGGTTTTAGGTCTTAGTTTGAGGCATTTGTGCAGAGCAGAGAGGATATCAGTACCTCTTCCAATCTATTTTCAGTTCATCAAATTCCACTATTGTGTGAGAATTTCAAGTGGCCCTGACCAGAAGTACATCCTGTAGGAAGTATGGCAATTGTCACTAAGTGATGAGATTTCCACACAAGTACTTATTGGAGAGGCATAATTGGGTACTATCTCAGAAGCCTTCAGAGTGGCTTGTTTCTTTTGCCTGAGTGTGTTTCACCTTTAATCCACATGTTACACCAGGACTGGAGTCTCACTGGCTAGTTTTAACCTCTCCCATATGGGACAGTAAGGGAGAGTTAGGTGGAAGGACTAATATATTCTTGGCTTCAGTGAAGGCCCAGAGATAATGTGAATCTTTTCAGATCGCACAAAGCTATGTGCGGAAGAGAGATGGCTTTCATTGCCACTGTGTGCTGAGTTTTAAGTCAAGGCTAGGAGCGAGAATGCCAGAGGAGGCAGGATAGCGTGAAGCAAGGCATTGTATACTGCTCTATGGAATCTTAAACCACTGTACTCAGAGGACTTTTCATTTCTTGTTCCTTTGCATGTGCATATTCACATGTCTACTTTATCTAACACCCATCCATGACTAGACACAATGTAGCTTCTTTAGAATTGTCTTTTCACTTGTGAAATCTGTGGAACCTGTGGATCCTTTTCTGCACTCTCAGGCAAGTGTGCAAGTCCCAAGGGGCTGCTCTAGGAGAAGGGCGTACACACACCTATCTGGGACTTCTGCTCCTACTGGTTGATAGACCCCAGTGCCTTTGAAATTTCCTCGACCCCACTCCTGTACTCCTGGCACAGTGAAGCTGAGATGATGACTGTTGGGTGGCAGGCACTGGCCTAGGCCATACGTGAGAGGGTGGGTGCCATATGTTAGAAGCTGGGTGGACATAGTCCTCCCTAGCTCCTTGCCCATGGTGTCCCTGTGTTGCCATGTGTCTCTCCTTAGGCTACAGTGAAAAATCATTCAAGGTTGAATTCCAAAATTTGAGTATTTGGTAGTACAGGTATGTTGTGGTAAGTGTGAGCACTATTAGAGATTTAGCTCATCATTCTTGTGATTCTCTTGCCTGATCTTCTGGTTGATGAGTGAGTGGTGTGGACACCAATGATGAGCTGAGCTCATAGTTCTCAGCATCGAGATATTTTAGACATTGGCCAAATAGTGATCATTTGGATATTTTTGCCCTGGGCCTCGTTTAGTTGCCAGAAAGTTTCCAGGATCCAGGCACTTAAGCTATTCTGCTAGATACATCACATAATTAGGTGACTTACTGAACTCTGTATTTCAACTTCTGGGGGCAAGATGGATCTGGGTCTGAGCCAAAACGTTGACTCAGTTTATCTGGAGGATTTTTTAGCCTATGGATGGTATTGAATATATAAAATCATACATGACCATTTAGGGCTGTAATTTTAAAACCTGCAGTGTATGTTACTCAATGCAAGCAAGTCAGGCTCAGAGTGGAATGGATTTAAGAGCAATTCATAGTTATACAAGTCAAAATGGTACATATAGCTGAACCTTTGTAGAACTTGCAGACAAGCAGTGATTGGCAGCTAAAGAAGATAACAATGAGTTATCTTGTTGTTACCCATTTTTTTTCACTCAAAATGGTAGAGGATAGTGAAAGGATATGTCCCGGCCATCCCAGAGGACCATGCGGAGATAACCACAGACAGGTGAAGGTTCATAAGGAGGTTTCTTAGTGGGGCCTTAGTTCCTATGGGAGCGGGAGCTACATGGCATCTGCACCTTATCCAGGTGGCAGCTTCTCTCTCTGGGGGTAAAGGGGAAGTAGGTAGGTAGTGAGTAGGAGTGGCTCATAAGGTATGGGTAGATCTGGGGGCTAGTGGGAGGAGCTGAGGACCTGAGGCTAGAGAAATGCTAACAGATAGAACCTTTGCTATATATTGTAATTACCTCTTAAGCAACTTAAAAACAAATTGGGAATAATACACTCCTTTAATCCCAGCACTATAGAAGTTCAAAGCCAGCCTTTGCTGTGTTCAAAGCCAGCTTGGACCATTGCATATATATGGTTAAAAATTGTTTTGTCCAAATAGTCCTATTAGCATTTCCAAGAATAGGCCCCCAGATAGAGATTTGTTTTTTTTACTTTTAATTTTGTCTCTTCAGTGTACAGCATAAAACATGCCTCCAATTTATGTTCCATGTTATGGGAAATAGCCCTAGCCTGTTGAAGATGCCACATACAAGTGAAAACCACAGAATGTATTGTATACTTCAGGTAACCTTTGTGAGAAAAAATTACAGTCCCTGTCATTTCACTTGAGAAAATGAAGCCAAGGAAAGAATTAAATGACTCACAAGTCTAGCCTTGGTGGTCCTAAGTCAGGACCAGAATCAGGATTCTAACTCCAGATCAGTGCTTTTCTGCCTTTTGCTGTCTCATTTTAACCACTCCTTATTTGCTAATCAAGATTCAGCCTAATAATTCCCTTCAACATTCAGTTCTGTAAAAGCAAACCGTCCCCAAAGAAAGCTAAAGGGACTTCCAGGACGACGGCGGAGGAGCAGCAGAGGCCCTAGCTGAGCTCCCTCCGACATCACAGTTTTCTCACCCCATAGAAACTTTTACTCCTAGAAAGACAGCCAGAGTAAGTTCTAACAGTACAGGGATTCTGGCCAGGAAGGAAAAATCGACTTTGCTGGTCTGAAAACACAGATTTGAGCTCCGGGCGGCATCCCACCGCCGCACCAGTGCCGGCACCGGCACAGCCCCCAGCACAGCAAACGCACTCCGGGCGGCTAAAGCACCCAGCGTATAACAGCGAGAAATACTACAGACGGCGGCTGAGCACGGACGACCTGAAATCGCAGAGAAAGCGTGAGTACCCCACGAAAGATATTCTCACTGGCGCCCACAGAGCAGCTTTTGGAAGGCAGCCCTTCCCCCACCGCCAGAGCAAAGCGCCATCTTTGCCACTGGCATAGGGTCAGACCAGATTGGAACTGAAGCGGGCCTGGAGAGAGTGAGGTCAAAGTAGCCATCTTTGAAAAGGGCAAGAGGGACTGAACAGTGAGAGCCAATTCCGCCCAGGAGAATGCCCCCTGCCCTGGCGGGAGGCGAGTCCTGGGCAGCGGCTTAGCCAGAGGTTCCCCGTCCTGCCCGCCGGATTTTCTAAATTTAAAGCAAAAGCTGTGAGCAGCTACCGGCGGCACGGAAACACCAGACGGAGGAACAAACAGTTCCTGCGACAGATAAATGGTCCCGTCACAGAGGAAGCCCAATTCCCAGCCCAAAACGGAGCTGCATTCCATAGCCACCTCCGCCAAGAAGGCCGCATCCCTCAGGCAAGTAACTCTCAGCCGAGCAAAACAGGCCAGAGGTGCCCCGCCCTGCTGAGTCGACAGCCTATTCAAAGCCAGGCATCAAAGGCAGCGGCCCCACAGCAGACAGAGGAGCCACAGTTCCTGAGACTGCTCACGTCCCCATCTACAGAGGACGCCAAGGCCCACCTGCAAGCTGTGCAAACCTCAGAGACCCAGGATTGCACCAACAGGGGAGAAGGGTCAGAACAGATCCACCCCTTGCCAACTGAAATCAAGTCAAACCAGACAATGAGGAAAATAGACTGCAGACCATTGCAAGGAAACCAGAGACTGGGGAAAGACCACCCAAACAAGGAGGACTCCATTTTTTTTTCTTTTCAAACATTTTTTAAACTTTTTTTAAAAAAAATTTGTTTTTAATTTTTTCACATCTGAAACATCGTTGGTTGGTTTGTTTTTTTTTTGGTTGTTTTTTATTTGTTAGTTTGTTTTCCATTTTTTTCTTTTATTTATTTTTTCTTTTTAAAATACATTTTCTCTGTTTTGTGTATCTGTCTTCCAGTATTTTTACTTTATTTCTCTCTTTGCGTTCTCTTTCTTTAAAAATTACTTTCCTATGAATAACACCTCCATTCTTTTCTGCTAACTCTCCATTGTCTGTCATTTTAACCTTGTTCTTTTTTACTGAATCTACTCTTCTCCACATTTCCACGTCACTGAAACTAAACCAAAATCACCACCACCACCACCCAATACATTTTACTCTATTCTCTTTACTATCTCCAACTTACCCTCCTGACTTACTGCCTGGACCTCAGATTTGAACCCGCAGATCTACGCCTACTTAATCTTTGATAAAGGAGCTAAAACAATAGTATGGAAGAAAGATAGCCTCTTTAACAAGTGGTGCTGGCAAAACTGGCTCAACACATGCAACAAACTAAAACTAGATCCTTATATATCACCCTGCACCAAAATCAATTCCAAATGGATTAAAGACCTTGAAATCAAAACAGACACCCTGAAAACACTAAAGGAAGGAGTAGGAGAAACACTTGGGCTCCTTGGCACAGGACAGAACTTCCTTAACAAAGACCCAGAAAGGCTACAAATCAAAGAAAGGTTGGACAAATGGGACTGCATCAAACTGCAGAGCTTCTGCACGACAAAGGACATAGCTCGCAAGATAAACAGAAAGTCCACAGACTGGGAGAAGATCTTTACCGGACATTCAACAGACAAAGGCCTCATCTCTAAAATATATGCAGAACTAAAAAAATTGCCTTTTTCCGAAACAAAACCGCAAAGAACCAATAGCCCCCTCATCAAGTGGGCTAAAGACTTACAAAGAGACTTCTCTGATGAGGAAATGAGAATGGCCAAGAGACATATGAAAAAATGCTCTACATCACTGGCCATAAAAGAAATGCAAATCAAAACAACATTGAGATTCCATCTCACCCCAGTAAGAATGTCATATATCAAGAAAACTAACAATAACAATTGTTGGAGGGGATGTGGCCAAAAGGGAACCCTACTTCATTGTTGGTGGGAATGTAAACTGGTTCAGCCACTCTGGCAAGCAGTATGGAGATTCCTCAGAAGGCTAAATATAGAACTCCCCTATGACCCAGCAGCCCCACTTTTGGGTATCTATCCAAAAGACCACAAACAAAATCACAGTAATGCCACCAGCACAACAATGTTCATTGCAGCACAATTTGTCATAGCGAGAATCTGGAACCAGCCCAGATGCCCCTCAGTAGACGAATTGATCAGGAAAATGTGGTACATATACACAATGGAATTTTATGCCTCTATCAGAAAGAATGACATTGTCCCATTTGTAAGGAAATGGAAGGACTTGGAAAAAAATTATACTAAGTGAAGTGAGCCAGACCCAAAGAAACATGGACTCTATGGTCTCCCTTATTGGGAATAATTAGTACAGGTTTAGGCAAGTCATACCAGAGCATCACAAGGCCCAATAGCTATACCCTTATGAACACATAAGATGATGCTAAGTGAAATGAACTCCATGTTATGGAAACAGTTGTAACTACTTTCAAAGTCCTATGTGTATCTGTAGCTTCTATTATTGATGATGTTCTTGTATCACCATCCTGTGGTTGTACCTACACTATCTCTGTAATCTTATCTGAGTATATTGGAAACCGTGTATACTGGTATTGGAAGTAGGAAATTGAAAGGGAATACCAAATTTGAGAGACACAGGGTAAAAAAAGACAAACAACTACAAAAGCAATACTTGCAAAACTGTTTGGTGTAGGTGAACTGAACACCTCCGTGGGGGGGGGGGGGAGGGAAAGGGGAAGGAGGGAGGGGGGTATGAGGGACAAGAAATGTATCCAGTGCCTAACGTATGAAACTGTAACCTTTCTGTACATCAGTTTGATAATAAAAATTTGGAAAAAAAAAAAAAAAAAGCAAACCTTCCCTTGTTCCTTTCAAGGAAGGAAGTAGCTCTCATTCCCAAACCTGCCTCTTAGGTTTGTCCCCAGGTCTCAGTCTCAAGCCCAGCCCCTGCCTCCCACTGAGAACCTCCCATTGTGCTTGAGCCACTAAAGCACAAGCCTGGGACATATTTACTGGCAACATGCTCCTGGGAAGCCCTCAACTCTGAGACTTGTGTCTGGTGCCAGGAGTAGTGTGGCAGGTGGTGGTGTGTATGGTTCCCTTAGGGCTTAGGTTTCCTAGTGCATGAGTTTCAGTGTCTGGTAAGTGTCAAGTTTGCAGGAAAGGAAACGCACCACCTGGTTCAGGCAGAAAGGAGCTTATTGGGGTGATAGCAAGCTGCTAGCCACACAAGATGGAGACATGGGGAGAGAGAAGAAGAAGGGGGGGAGCAAGAAAGAGTAAGACAGAAAAGGAAAGAAAGCAGGGACTCCTGTTGAGCTGGATTATATAGGGAAAGGGAGGAGGTATGGCCAGGTGGATTGGATGTGACCTCAGAAAAGTGGGGGTGGGGGGCAACTGCCTCCAGGTGTGCCAGTTACCTAGGTAAAGCAGGTACTGAGAACAGACTTAACAGGTGGGGGAATATCTGCATGGAGCCCTCCTGGGGTAGACCTTACAGTAAGAAAGCTCCATCAGACACATTGTGAGGAGGGCAGGAACCAAGACTGGAAAGGAGCCAGTAAGGTGATGAGAATTGCCAAAGAATGGAGTTCCCGGGGCTGGGAATATGGCCTAGTGGCAAGAATGTTTGCCTTGTATACATGAAGCCCTGGGTTCGATTCCTCAGCACCACATACATAGAAAAGGCCAGAAGTGGTGTTGTGGCTCTAGTGGGCAGAGCGCTGTCCTTGAGCAAAAGGAAGCCAGGGACAGTGCTCAGGCCCTGAGTCCAAGCCCCAGGATTGGCAAAAAAAAACCAAAAAAAAAAAAAAAAAACCGGGGCTCCCTGAAACCTGAGGCATCACAGGCCCACCCCTTTCAGGATTGGTTGGAGAGTAGACAGCTCAGCCAATCACTGGCCAGAGATGAATGCTTTACCTTGTCAAGTTTCAAGAGTGGAGAGCTCCCTGGTCTACACAGGCCAGCCAAAAACCCACCCAGCCCAGCTGTCAGAAAGGCTCTGCAGCCAGGGGGCTGGCCATCAGGAACAGCTGGCTGGAGCAATGGCTGCAGGAGCAGCTCAGCTGGGTGGGAGCGGCTTCCTGCAGGAGCAAGTGGTCAGGTAGACACCAGGAGCAGCTGGGAGCAGCAACCCAGACCCTGGACCCAAAGAACAAGAGGCCACAGCATTCAGACACGCCAATGTGCCACAGTGCCTGAGGTCAGCACAAAACCAACTCCACGGTTCTCAACTACCCTGCTGGGGAAGGGGAACACCCAAAGGGAGACCAGTGCAGGTAGTGAGCACAGAGCTTGGTCTGACCCCTCCTGCCCGCCCACAAAGGGGCACCACCTTCCAAGGGGACAAAGAGGCCAGAGCCCTTTCTTCCCCTACCCCCTATGGGCTACCAGTGGGAGGCCACCTGGACTCATAAGGGAAAGGGGGCAGGGAGTGGGGGGTTGGGATCCTGCAATCCTGAGTCCTCCACAGCCCTGGCTATGGCAAGGAAACCAGGCCTGCTTGACAACACAGACAGAAATCACACACACACACACACACACACACACACACACACACACATGCAGGAGCCCGCCCCTTCCACAGCCACACCCTCAGACCCAAGGCCTCAAGTCAGTCTCCCCAGAGCTGCACAGCAGAGAGGCCTGAGCCCCCAGCTGCTGCCAGGTGGCTCCTGGGTTGGGAGCCTCAAAGCTCGGGCACACTTCGGAAGCCACCTGAGACATGAGTGTCAACCGGGGCTAAAATGCAAAGAAACCCCTGGGCACCCTTGGGAGGTTGCCGCCTTCCCAAGCTCGCACTCCAGCGGCCCCCACCCAACCTTCCCAGCCCTCACTGCAGACCAGACTGAGCATCTTTCAGCCAGTCCTGACCCCCAGTGCACCCACAGGTGCTTGGTGGGCAGGGGACCCAGTATGCGCTAATTTGCCCAGTGTGAGCCAGCCTGGACCAAGAGAGGACTGCTACCTGTTGGGCACCAACAGGCCAAGCGTGGGCCAGGGTCCTGACCTTACCTGAACCCAAATGAGTAAAGCATAGGGATAGATTACAAGACTCATGAACAGTCAAGACAACAAACCAGATCCAAACGCTAACAGCAAGCCTGGAGCGGCCCCCAGGGGGAGTGACTAAAATGATTCAGGACCAAGGGGTGAAAAAGTGCAGCTCGCTGGCTGCCTGGGACATTGGTGAAAGTCAACTATGCAACTCATAGGTGGAGAAGAGAAGGAGGGAATAGGAGAGAAAGAGGAAGAGAGAACACTATGCAAAGGGAATCATACTCATTTCCAGATGTCTGTAAAGGTAACCTCACTGTATATCACCTCTAAAATAATTAAGCAAATTGGGAAAAGAAAAGCAAACAGAGATGTTAAGTCCAAAATTTCTCCGTACCAAGAGTAAACCTATTTTAACTAATATATCAGATAAAAACTAGTGTCTCTGAGGTTTTTGTAGAGCAAACACATTACAGATGAGGTTTTTCTGGGTTTTCTTTGCTTTATCAATGTAGTTTTATGGTTTTGGTATGGTCCCTTTCGGGAGAGGGAGAGACAGAGTTTCACTATGTAGACAAGGCTCAGCTCTACCTCACTGTCCTCCTGTGTCAGCCATAGGAGTGGTAGGATTATAGGTGGATTCCTCCACACTCAGCTTGCATACATCAAATACATCTAAATACTGCCTCCCAAAGAAGTTGCCTCTGGAAGCTACTTTTGCTAGTGATGACACCATTGTTCCAAAACAATTTTGGATGTGCTTTAATAGTCAAATAAATAAAACAACTGAGAAAATGCCTTTTGGATTCCCTTTACTCATTTTTAACCACATAGCTAGTTAACTTTGATCACATTTAATTCACAAGTATTCATTTAGATAACATTAGACAGTTGATAAAAACACATAATTAACCCAAAGGGGCCAGCAAGGTTTAATATCACGAGAGCAATTCCAGAGAATGTGTCATGAACATTAAAGGAAATTAGAAGAATTTATTGGTGAACAGCATTGAAGAAATTCACTGTAAGTGTAGTGATGTCCCTGGCAATTTCAGATAGTTCCTCATTACACAAAAGTGTTTCCATATAAAAGCAGCTTTGTTTCCAATTTGGGTTTTATTTGTTTGTTGCCACTGTTGTTATTGGTATGGAACCCAGGGTTGTGCATGAAAGCTGAGCACTCTGTCCTTACCTATATCCACCAACCCTGTCACCAGGGTTCTTCATGATCATCTTTTGTTTTGCTCAATAGTAAACCTGTCCCATGTAGGCAGACTTAGGGCTGCAAGCAAGGGCTGTGTCTTCAAAAATCTCCTAAAGATAAAAAGACTCCCCAGGTCTTCAGTTTTAGTTTCTCTTGAAAACCAATCACATGGGTGCAACTATGCACACATTAGCATCAGATTTCAGGGGATCTTCCAAACACTTCAGTACGAATGAAGAATTTGGTGGCAACCTTGGGCATCTACCCAGAGCATTTCAAGCCAGGATACAGTGAAGGTACTTGCATATCCATGCTCACTGCTGCACTACTCACAACAGCCAAGTTGTAGGAACCGTCCAGATGCCCTAAACTAGATGAATGGGTCAAGAGATTATGGTACATGTACACAATGGAATTGCACTGGTGTTTTTTTATCAAAATGAATACTAGGAAGTAGAAATTTGTTTTGGATGGTGGGCAAAGGGGAAAGCATAGGAATGGAGGGAGGAAGGGTGAGCAAATGAAGTGTTTATATTCAGTGTGCAGTATGTGAAAAATAAAGTATATAACTTGAAGGTAGGGATGGGAGGGAGAAAGTGGGAGAGAACAACGGTGACATTGATTAGGAATCATTGTACACATAAGTGGACTTATGGGATTGTAACCCCTTTGTATAGCTACTTAATAACAAAAAAATAATGGCTTAAAAAAAGAGAATTCTTGAAATTTCAGAGAGACTTGACAAAGCAAACACATCCAAGATACCAATACACAGACCAAAAAAGGATGGTCTTGGGAGAAATGCACCAAATGCTAAGACCCAAGCACTACTTCCTATGTACCTATAATAATATATGGACAAAAAGAACTCTAATAATAAGGAAACAAAGGACTTCTCAATTAGACTTATAATATTCAGAGGACCCTATGTTCTTTACCTCACATATGGTGTATACATGTGCACATGTTAGGGAAGATGGAAGGAAGGCACAGAATGAGTGGAAAGTGAGTGAAAAAAAATACAGTAGAGGGGGCCCAACAGCTGAAAGGACATTGATGAAATCAAACTAAGCAACTCAAGGGCAGTGGGGGGAAGGGAAAAAATGTGAGAAAAGAGGGAACAGATTAGACCAAGCAAAGGGAAAGAAATATACACATCACCCGACCTGGAAGGAATTGTTTTATTGTTACTATTCATAAAGGTCATAAGCACTGTAGATTAGAATGATTATGTCCATCAATGGGAGAGCAAAAGAAAAAAAAGATGAAAGATGGAGGGGGCCCTTGGGGTAGAAAAATGAGGAAGGGGGTAACAAGTATGACAATAAATGTACTCACTACCTTAAGTATGTAACTGTAACCCTGCTGTACATCATCTTGACAAAAAAAAAGGAATTCTTGTGGCAGGCTACTTTTCTTTCTATTTGATTCAATTTTCCAAAGGTAGAAGAAAAACTTGTTTATTTAAAAAAATCAACCCTCTCCTCTGTACTAGAATTGGGTCTGGAAATTTTAATTGTCTTTAAATAAGTCTCCATAATTACTTCTGATTGCCTTGAAATGTGTTTCCAAAACATTTTAATAAATTTACAAATCATGTAAGAAGCTGTCTCACCTGATTTCTATGCCATGGTTTACTTCCTATGTTAGAAAGTAAAAAATTACAACCTTTTTGTTGTTGTTTTGCAGGTCCTGGAACTTGAACTCAGGGCGTGGGTGCTATCCCTGAGCATATTTGGGCTCAAGGCACTTGAGCTACAGTGCTATTTTGTGGCTTTGGCTGAGTAGTTTATTGGAGATAAGAGTTTCACAGACTTTTCTGCTTGGGCTGCTTTGGAACCTTGATCCTTATATTTCCACCTCCTGAGTTGCTCACTCCTGTTTTTGGGTTATAGTTCTAGATATAGAAAGTAAGGCCTCATGTATGTTAGGTAAACACTCTACTATTAAACTACCTCTTTGGCCTGTATTATTTTTTTGAGACAGGGTCTGGTTAAGTTTCAATGTGCTAAAACTCTTGCCTGGCCTTAGGAGTACTGGGATTATAAGCATAGGCCACCACACCAGGCTATGTCTGTATAATCTGTGTTCATCATGAAGCAGAATATGTTCATTTAAGAGAAAAAAATAGAAAACAAGAAAACTCAAAAGCCAGATACTGGTGGTACATGTCTATAATCCAAGCTTCTCAGGAGTCTGAGATCTGAGGATTTTGGTTCAAAGCTAGCCAGGGCAGGTAAATTTGTGAAGCTCTAATCTCCAATTAGCCACCAGAAAACTGCTCATGGATAACAATCAGGCCCCAAGCCCTACAGCTGACAAAGAAGTAGTACTCCCACTTAGAAATGTTGTAAATAATATGAACATTTCTTCTACCTTTCCATCCATTTTAAAAATGACCACACACATATGCTTACCCATGCGTCCTGGTAGCTCAATAAAGATAGTCGACTAAAACATGCACTGGAGATTGCTTGATTTTACTGACAAGACATTGCATTCTGAACTGCTCCAGGATCATGCAGTTTTGACTTTAACAGTATAAGCCCCATGTTTTCTAAGCTAATATAACTGCTTTTTCATGTCCCTGTTATATTGTTTAAGCCTCCAGGCAGTGTGTCTTGGAGCCACTTAGCCAACAGTGTAATAGGACATTTTTGGCATTTTGCCTTAAACAAAATAACTATTCACTTTGCATTTAGAATGTATTAAGTATTACAAATTATCAAGAGATGACTTTAAGTGTATAGGAGGATTATGCAGGTTACGTGCAAATACGATGGCATTTTATATGAGATTTGAGATGCATACAATTTTGTATCTGAAGTGGCTTATGGATACCAACAGAAGACATCTGTGTGTGTGTGTGTGTGTGTGTGTGTGTGTGTGTGTGTGTATAACTGGTTCACTCTATCCTGGAAAAAATGACTAGTACAGGTTTGTATCCTAAAGGCCTGTGTAAATCTATTGCAGTTGGTGGTAAATATTTGGGTACAGAATTTGATATCACAGCTATTTTTTTATTTATCTTCTTTGGTCCTGGGTATCAATCAGGTGAAATTGCACTTGCTATTTAAGCACTTTGCAAGTGTGCTACATCCCAGACCTCTTTCTACATTTTAAATGTAGTGTTCAATTAAAATAAGGCTATGTCTAATCTCTATACCTCTATCATTTTTTTTCAACCTGAATTCAAGAATCCTCTAAGACCAATTAAGCATTGATGCACAATTGTTTATATTTTTCTTTTTTACTTTTCTTTTGGCAGTCTTAGGGCTTGAACTCAGATTCTGAGTATTGCCTCTGAGCTTGCTTGTGCTCTAGGCTAGCACTCTACTACTTGAGCAACAATGCCACTTCCAGCTTTTTGAGAGTAGTTCATTGGAGGCGAGAGTCTTATGGACTTTTCTGCCTAGGTAGGCTTCAAACTGCAAAGCTCAGATCTCTTGAGTAGGTATGTTTATAGGCATCAGCAATCAGCATTTGGCTTCAGTTTTTTATTTCTCTACCAATTTGTAACAAATAATAACTGATATTAATGCAAAATAATGACATTTGGAAAGCTACAATGAATCCATGTGTTCATATATACCAAATATAATCTTGATGCCAAGGCATATTTATTCTAATTTAATCTGAACTTCATAGATAAGGCCCACCACATTTAGGAGGCAATCTGGTTTTTCTCATGTACTTTAAAAGAGTGGTTATTTTCTAAGTGGGCTAAAGACTTTAAAAGAGACTTCTGTGATGAGGAAATGAGAATGGCCAAGAGACATATGAAAAAGTGCTCCACATCACTGGCCATAAAAGAAATGCAAATCAAAGGAACGTTGAGATTCCATCTCACCCCAGTAGGAAATGTCCTATATCAAGAAAACTAACAATAATAAATGTTGTAGGGGATGTGGCCAAAAGGGAACCCTACTTCATTGTTGCTGGAAATGTAAACTGGTTCAGCCACTCTGGAAAGCGGTATGGAGAGTCCTCAGAAGGCTAAACATAGAGCTCCCCTATGACCCAGCAGCCCTACTTTTGTGCATCTACACAAAAGACCACAAACAAGAACACACTAAAGCTATCAGCACAACAATGTTCATCTCAGCACAATTTGTCATAGCTAAAATATGTCATTTGAATTTTTTTTTTTTGGCCAGTCCTGGGGCTTGGAATCAGGTCCTGAGCACTGTCCCTGGCTTCTTTTTGCTCAAGGTTAGCACTCTGCCACCTGAGCCACAGCCCCACTTCGGGCCATTTTCTGTATATGTGGTGCTGGGGAATCGAACCCAGGGCCTCATGTATATGAGGCAGGCACTCTTGCCACTAGGCCATATCCCCAGCCCTGTCATAGCTAAAATATGGAACCAATCCAGATGCCCCTCAGTAGACAAATGGATTAGGAAAAGGTGGAACATATACACAATTGAATTTTATACCTCTATCAGAAAGAATGACATTGCCCCATTCATAAGGAAATAGAAGGACTTGGAAAAAATTATACTAAGTGAAATGAGCCAGACCCAAAGAAACATGGACTCTATGGTCTCCCTCATAGCGAATAATTAGCACAGGTTTAGGCTAGTCACAGAAGAGGATCACAAGAGCCTAATAACTATGCCCCTATCAATGCATAAGATAATGTTAAGTGAAATGAACTCCATGTTATGGAAACGAGTGATATATCACTGTTGTAATTACTTTCAATATGCCATGTGAAACCGCAGCTTCTATTATTAATGAACCTCTTGTATCCCCTTCCTGTGGTTTTACCTGCAGTATCACTGCATCTTATCTGAGTACACTGGAAACTGTATATACTGGTATTAGAACTAGGAAAGTGAAAGGGAATACCAAAATTGAGAGGCACAGGATAAAAAGACAAACGACTACAAAAGCAATGCATATCTGTTTGGTGTAAACCAACTGAACAAGTCATGGGGGGAAAAGAGAAAGGGGGAGGGGTAGGGGGCATGAGGGAGGAGGTAACAGTACAAGAAATGTATCCAATGCCTAACTATGAAACTGTAACCTCTCCTTACATCACTTTGAAAATAAGTAAAAAAATAGGGGCTGGGAATATGGCCTAGTGGCAAGAGTGCTTGCCTCCTTCCTACACATGAAGCTCTGGGTTCGATTCCCCAGCACCATATATATGTAAAACGGCCAGAAGGGGCGCTGTGGCTCAGGTGGCAGAGTGCTAGCCTTGAGCGGGAAGAAGCCAGGGATGGTGCTCAGGCCCTGAGTCCAAGGCCCAGGACTGACATGAATGAATAAATAAATAAATAAATAAATAAATAAATAAATAAATAAATAAATAGATTAGAAAAAATAATCACTCAGCTTAAAAAGAAACAAAACAAGGAAGACAAAGCCACAGAGGAAGGTCCTAAAGTGTATGTGACAGGATAAGGTCAAGAAACTGTGCTCATGAGTTTTTCGTTGCTGTGAAACAGCTTGTGGATGGGGGGAGTCAAGTTGGATCTGGCTCACTACTTCAGACAATTATGGCACAGAGGGGATGGCAGAAGAAAGGAAAAGGGACAGAGGCAGGAGAGACAGAAGGGTAAAGGGAGGGAAAGGGGAGAAGATAGGGGAGGATGGAGAGAGGGAGGGAGAGGGAAAGAAGAAGAAAGGAGAGAGAAAGAGGAAAGAAGAGAGGGAAGGGAGCAAGAGGAGGAGAGAGATGGAGTAAAAAGCAGCACTCTTCCCTTTCTACATTTTATGGGAGGGGAGGGAGGATCAATGAGCTTGAACTCATGGCCCTGAGCTTTTTCACTCAAAGCTAGGGCTCTGCCACTCTGAGCCACAGTGCAATTTCCTGTTTTCTGGTGGTTAATAGGTGATGAGAGGCTCACAGACTTGCCTTATAGGGCTGATTTCGAACCACACTCCTCAGATCTCAGCAAGTAGCTAGGATACTGGTGAAAGACACCACTGCTGGCCCTTTTACCCTTGATGTCATCTGGGCCCCAGCCCATAGCATAGAGCCACTCTCATCTGGGACAGAATTTTCCCACTTCACCACTCCTCATTAGAAATAACCTCATAGACATACCCAGAGGGGTGCTTTCCTAATCTCCTAGCCCCTTCTCAATCTAATCAATTTAACCCAATTAAACATCACAACCCACTCCTTCCTTGTCAACTATGCAACCAAACACATCTCATGTAACTGGATGAGACATCTGCATCTGACCCCCCAAAAGCTCACATTTATCTCAATGCACTATATATTCAGTTCCTACCCAAAGTTCCACACAGTTTCATAGTTCCAGGACTGCTCAAAGGTTCAAGTGCAAATTTCTTCTGAGACTCAGGGGCAAATTCATAGTTTTCAAGTCCTGTAAAATCAAAAAGTACATAACATATCCAATATACATATGTACATAATGAAAATTACAATCCCCAAATAGTGAGCTGTGACATAGGAAGAATGGAACCAAAGCAAATCTGAAAACATGGCAGAACTATCATTAAGTACAATAGCTACATAAGGATCATCCAGAGCCTCTGGAAGAAGCATGTAAGTTCCAAAGGTTTGGAACAGCTCTGTTCCCAAGGCCTCACCAGCTGCAGCCTGTGTGGTCTTTTCCTTCAGCTCATACCACTCATTGTCTGTGGCTCTCCTTGACAGACATTAACTTCCTGAATTCTCCATTGCATCTTCAGCTTCAACCTCACTTCTTCCTTTGAAATCTATCTTTGTGTCCTCCTAACTCTTCCATGGCAAATGCCTGCATAGCTAGCAATGTGGCACCAATGCCAAGATCTGCTGCAGTTCAAGCAGCTGGGCCCTAAAAGATCATGGCTGTAGCTGTTCTTGAATGCCTGGATGGCACCAAGGGAAATTCTTGCCTAAGCAGCTTTCTGTGAACAGAGCATTCCTGAGTGTGTGCGCCCCTGCCCCCTCTCTCTCTCTGGAAAGCATGTTCTTCCTGTTCTTTCCCATGAATTCAACCATTTCAGTTTTGAGCTTGCCTATGGTGCATTCTACACATTCATAACATTCCCTTAACCTATCTTTCCTATTGATCTGTTGAAAAGTACTTGGTTTCTTTTTTTTCTGAATAATTATTGTCAAAGTGATGTACAGAGGGGTTACAGTTTCATACATAAGGCAGTTGGTACATTTCTTGCGTAATTGGTTACCACCTCCCTCATTTTCCCCCTTCCTCTCCCCTTTTCCTTCTCCCCCCCATGAGTTGTTCAGTTGGTTTACATCAAATGGTTTTGAAAGTATTGCTTTTGGAGTCGTTTGTCTTTTCATCCTTTGCCTCTCAATTTTGTTATTCCCTTTCACTTTCCTAGTTCTAATACCAGTATATATAGTACCCAGGGTACTCAGATGAGATACAGTGATAGTGTGGGGACAAGCACAGGAAGAGGATACAAGAGGATCATCAACAAGAAAAATGCTACGGTTTCACATGGCATGTTGAAAGTAATTACAACACTGACATAACACTCGTTTCCATAACATGGAGTGCATTTCACTTAGCATCATCTTACGTGTTCATAGGGCATAGCTATTGGGCTCTTGTGATCCTCTGCTGTGATTAGCCTAAACCTGTGCTAATTATTCCCTATGAGGGAAACCATAGAGTCCATGTTTCTTTGGGTTTTGCTCACTTCATTTAGTATAATTTTTTCCAAGTCCTTCTATTTCCTTATGAATGGGGCAATGTCATTCTTTCTGATAGAGGCATAACATTCCATTGTGCATACGCTCCACATTTTCCTGATCCATTTGTCTACTGAGGGGCATCTGGATTGGTTCCATATTTTAGCTATGACAAATTGTGCTGCGATGATCATTCTTGTGCTGGTGGCTTTAGTTATACTTTGTAATCTGAAGTTAATAATGTTGCTATACTTTGTATTTTGATGTTAATGTTGACTTATTTACTTTTGTCAGTCATGAGGCTTGAACTTCAGGCCTGGGTGCTGTCTCTGACCTCTTCAGCCTCTTCAGCTCTTCAGGCTAGTGCTCTACTACCCTGAGCCACAGCAGGACCTCCAGTTTTCTGGTATTTGATTGGAGATAGCATGTCTCATGGGCTGGCGTTGAACCCCAATCCTCAGATCTCAGCTTTCTAAGGAGCCAGTACCCAACTTATTTCTCAATCTTTTATTTTATCGATTGATTTTTTGTCACTCGCGGGGCTTCAACTCAAGGCCTGGGTGCTGTCCCTGAGCTCTTTTGCTCAAGGCTAGCACTCTACCATTTTGAGCTACACCACTTCCAATAATGCTTATTATTTGATGGTTACAGGTATCTTTTTCTCTTTCTACCCTAGACTGAAAACAGAGTTTCCACTTCTGCCTTGAGTGCTATTGCAATGCCAAGGATTATAGACCTTGCCCACTAACGGATCAAGTTAAAGGGCCTCTGCTATGAGAGAGAGAGAGAGAGAGAGAGAGAGAGAGAGAGAGAGAGAGAGAGAGAGAGAGAGAGAAGCGAGAAGCCCATCCGCCCAGTAAGCATGGCCACCGCACCATCCCTCGGCCCTCTAATCCCTGCTTCTGTGGTACAGTTTTACCTCTGCAAGGCACAGCCCAAAATCACTGGAAAGGGATTCCCTTCCGGCAGCCGGAAGGAGGACCTGGCTATGTGATATGGAGAGAGTCAGAAGAAAGGTGGGCAAAGAGCATGCGGTTTGAGAGCCAGTAGGAGCTGGGTTCAAGTTCCTACCTTACTCCTTTTGGCTCTACATTGAGAGCCCTTCTGAGGGGCTGAGGGCACAGAATAGTTATCTGAGTGTATCTGTGAGCTGACCCTCATTCCCAGGGAACAAAGCAGAACTCCAAGCTGCTTAGTGGAAATGGCAAATAATGGATCTTGTCAGCTAGTGATAAATGGTGTGAAAAATAAAATGAAAAATGAGAGACTTGGTGGAGATGGGCTGCATGCAGGGAATGGTGGAGAAACATGAGTGTGAGTCGAGAAAGACACAGCTCCCCTCACTGGGCTTGGCACAGTCAGTGGCTTCCCTCCCTTTCTCTCCTCCTGACTTCGCCTCCTTTAGATCTGGCGCCAGCTTTGTGCCCTGTCCTAGTTGGGTTTTCAGTAAATACCTTGGTTGCGTTGCCTCTCTAGGAACCCAAGGGTTAGATATGGAAGCCTTTGGGAAAAGAGTATTCTAAGAAAAAAAACTCATGGAGAGAATGTATTTGAGTTGGCAGGAAAATGACTTTCATCTCAGATGGTATGTATTGTGAGGATTATAGACATCTATTGCTTCTGGAATTAGTGTATTTTAATATATAAAAAAGAGCACAAAGGGATCCTGCTCTGAAAATCATACTCTCCAACCTCAGAACAACATTCACCAGCTCCATACGAAACACTATTGGGCTGCTGAGCAGTATCAACTGTACGTCCTGGTTTTTTTCCAGTAAGGTCTCATCAGAGACTATCTTGTAAAAGGTGGAAAGACAATATGGCAGATTAATCCCTCAAAGAGGCAGTGGGTCAGCACATAAGCTATTGTGCACTAGCTATCGGGAAACAGGTACCTGCTTCTGAGCAGCTAATATTCTAATGGGGAGAATAGACACTAAAGACATAAGGCAACTTATTCAGGTGCAGATAAGTGCTATGAACAAGAGAAAAAGGGCTTAGCATGGTGTATGTCTGTAATCTCACCACTTAGGAGGCAGGGGTCATGAATTAAGGCCACCCTGGGCTACATAGTATAAAGAAAAAACAAAGCAAAACAAAACACAAGCTGGATGCCTGTGGCTCACACCTCATAACCCTAGCTACTCGGACAGTGTCAGAGCCCAGAGTTCAAGCCCCAGGACTGGCAGACAGAACAAACAACAATGAAACAAAAACACAAACAAAAACCAAAAATGGTTACCGTACTAAAAACATATCAGAAAGCCTGACCTATTTTGTTTAGCTGGTCAGAAAGATCTCTTTGCAAACTTAATGTCTGAATTTGGGGACATAAAACAGGAACAGACAGCAAAGCCAAAACAGGATTGTCGGCAGAACTACAAAGTGTAAATGTGGTGAGGTAGATGAAGCTGAGCCAGAGGGGTCTTGTGAGCAGGGAGGGAGGGGAAGAAGATGAGACGTACAGTAGCAGCCAAGATCCTACAGGCCTTATGGGCACAGGGAGGAAGAGCCTGTCCCGTGTGTTAGCCATAAGTGCAAGGGAGAGCCAGGTGAAGGGTGAAAAGCCTGCATCCCGTTGTGGCTTGGGCTTTAGGGTGTACTTAGGTCACAGAGATGTTCGGATGGTTGAGTGGGATGATGTAGGTGCATCTCTTAGGATCCGGTCTGTCTCATGGACACCCTCACTCACTGCTCTTTCTCTCCTGACACAGGGAGGCTGCACTGTACTGAAGGAATGGGAGGAAACATGGAGAGAGCACTTAGGAGGGAGCAGCCATCCAGGAGAGGAATGATGGTGGCTGCAGGGCTGGGAGATGCCCAGGTCAGGTGGCATGGTGACATTTTCAATGTAACTTGGTGTCTCTGTTTCTGCTGCAGATAACCTCTGCCGCCATGTTAGCCATACCTAGCCCCAGAACAATACATCTAGCGACGTCTAAACCCCTTCACCCAGATTATCTACCTGCCCGAATGCCAAATGGCCTGTGCCTCATGCTGCTACCCACTCAAAAATATCTCCCAGAATTCAGGAGCTTGCAAATCCAAATACAAGGTATGTTGGTATAAGGTCAGCGTGGGGCAGAACAGTCTGGGAAGAATGGGAAGGTTAACCTGATTAGGCCAGGGAAGAGAGTGCAGAAAGGAAAACAAATGCAATAGCAAACACAAAAAAAGCAGTAAAGCCACATACCAGTGGCTCATTCCTGTAATCCTAGCTACTATGGAGGCTCAGATCTGAGGATCATGGTTCAGAGCCAGCCTGGGCAGGAAAGTGGGGCCATGGCTCAGTGGTGGACCCCTAGCCTTGAGCAAAAGAGCTCAGAGACAATGCGCTACAGCCTACAACAACAACAAATAGATGAGAGAAATCTACCCTTAAAGGGTTAGCATAGAGCCTGATGCGGTGGTACATGCCTGTGATCTTAGAGCAGTATAGCGGCTGAGGCAGGAGGGGGTCTCAAGTTCAAGGCCAGTCTGACTGCCAGGGTGAGTCTGGCCCAACATCTCTACGCCAGTGTAAAAAAGGGTTATGAGATGTGAAGATGAAGTTGTTCATCACAGTGATAGTGGAGCAAGGTGCAGAAGTTCATATCATCCACTATCAACCAATAAAAAGCTGTGCATGGTGGTACGCACCTGTCACTCTAGCTACTTGGGATAGTCTGGAGCAGAAAGTGAAACCCAGTTTGAAAACTAGGCAGAATGCACTGGGGCCATGGTCACATGATGGAGCACCTGTCCAGCAAGCTTGAAGCCTTGACTTGAAATCTCAGTCCTGCAAAAAAGCAAAGGCTTTGCAATCTGACACGTGGATTTAGTCACAGATTTTTTGTTGTGTTTTGCATGCTGATAACTTATGGGACTTGTGCTCAGTCTCCAGTCCTTGGCTTTTTGAGAGTCTTGCTCTGTAATATAGTTCAGGCTGGCTTTTAATTTGGAACCTCCTACCTCAGCCTCCCAAGTTCTGCAGTTCCAGACATGCACTACAACACTTAGCCCCTAGCCATTCATTTAACTTCTCTGAGCCTTCATTTCCTCTTCTGTACCATGAAAGTGGTAAAAGTCTAATGGGATAATGCCCCAGTGTTTGCTACTTGGGGAGAGCCCTGGTTGATTTCAGGTTCACTTCTTCTTCTCCCATTTCAGGGCTCCTGTGAACGTGGTATATTATGACCCTGATGCCTTTAAAGTCAAGCCGGCTGCTCTGACAGCACAGTGTTCTGCGAGAATCAAACAGTTGCCAGAACCTGTTGTACACTAAGTACAGACCAGCATTTCTGCCACACATCAACCACATATCCGGAAGAAGTATTAGATGAAGTAGTGTCCTGCCTTGGTTTACCACCCCCGGACCCTAAATGTGATGCTCTAGAGAAGACCCCCATGAGCACCAAGTAGCAATTGGTGCCACTGTCTGGAAGTGTGGTATTAGTAGGTTTAGAAACCCCAGTATGCAATAAAGAGAAGCAGAGCTTCTTCTGTAGCCTTCTGCCTCCCTGTGGGCCCCTGGCTGCCCCTGGCTGTGGCTCTTCTGCTTGTGGGCCTGGTCTTCCTTTCTGCTGAGTCCTGGTTCCCAGGCCTTGTGCCTGCCTCCAGCTCTTCCTTCTCTAGCAGCCCTGGTTGAGATCACTGCATGTGCTACTTCCCACCGCCCCCACAGCATTACCTGCAACTACAATGAACAGGGTCAGGAACTTGGAGAAACTGGAATGCTGGCATTTAGGGAGCAGGTTACCACAAAAAGAGGACATCTCCTCAAATCCTGCTTCCTTCCCTCATGCTTAGACTTCAATGACAGGAATGACAAGAAAAGCAAGAGTTGCCCAGCAAGGTGGTGCACACCTATAGACTGAGCTGCTAGTGAAGGCTGAGGTGGGGGAATCACGTGAGTCCAGATGTTTGAGATTAGTCATGGCAACACAGTGACAGCCCATCTAAAAAAAGAAGTGTAAAAAAAAAAAGAAAGAAAGAAACCAAAGAGAGTGCTTTAGATATTTCTCATTTTTATTATAAAAGTGATATACAGAGGGGTTACAGTTACATCAGTCAAGTTTGTCCGATTTAACTTTTATTCTTAATAAATTCAAGGTAAGCCCTACCTAAAAACAATTTCTCTTGATACCCTTCTTGCTTCAATTGGAAATAAAAAGGGACTCGGCTTCAATGTTCATTTGATCTGCCCTTGTCCCCTTGTCCCCAATGTGGGACATGCCATCCCAGCAATGAGCAAATGGGATGCTATCCCAGTAAGATGCAGACACCCTGGGACAAAGCTTGTCCCGGTGATGAGGAATCACCCAGAGGCAGTCTGAAAGAACTACACAGAGAAGAGGGGATGGGGTCAGATCCTAAATACAGCTACTTTGTGTTTGCCCTTTCAAAATGAACCAGAACCAGGAGGTCAAAAGAAAATATTTAATAAGCATGCCTGGAGAATGTTCATACCTTTCTTCTAAATGGGCAGGAACTTGTATCTATTACCTGATATTTTTATTTATACTGAGTCCCATCCACACTCTATAGTCCAGACATCTATACTCTAATTACGAGAGATGATCAAGGCCTCCCACTGGGCCTTAACCACTCCAATCCAGCCCCAGCTTCTGACTGCTTATTCTTAACCAGTCCACTGCGCTCTGCCCTACCCAGTCAGAAGTTATTAACCAGTCAGAAGTAGTCAGGGACGTGATCCACCAGAACTGCCTAGAATGCAGGAGAAATGAACGAGCCAAGTCATTCAATTTCTTTCTTTTACATCCTGAATGGATAGCTGCCCTTCCTTCTGCCATTTGTGTATGCTCTAATTACTTTTTTCCTTTTCTTATTGTTCAGCTCCTGCCCCAGAGATTCTTTCAGACTCCATCCAAAGACATAAACACTTGCTCATCATCAAAGAGCTGTTACTGCTGCCTTCTCCCAGATCAGAGACATCTTGGCCTTCTACCCATACTATCAATGCCCCTTGTCAGTGTCAAGTAGCCAGGGAGAGTCAGTGCCCCTTTACAACTATCAAAAGGATGGAATGTCAGGTCCTGCTAGGAAAAACGTCCCATCCCTTTGCTCTGTGGGCATGCATGACTGCATGAGGCCCTTCCCTAGGACTCCCCACCCAGCTCCTGTATCTCAGGCAACTGGAACACCTGGGGGCAGTGGGAGGTCCCTCAGACTCTGAGGTCATCTCCTCATCTACTGCAGCCACACCTCCTCACCCTCCCCTAACTAATCATCTTTCTCCTTACCACCCTAAGTTCTCTCTACACGCCTCCATCTTGTCCTGACTGGTGGTTTGGTTTCACCTAATAAACTCTCTTCTGCCTGAACAGTGTGGGGGTCTCTTTTAGCAACCCTTATAGGTACCTCTAAGACTTGCAAATCAAGAATTTCTTCAGATATCTATGTTCTGACACACAGGGGACCAACAGAACACTACCAGGGAGCACATGGTTGAGCCCCAATCACCTGTGACACCATTTTCCTCAGCCCCACCCACAGCAGCTTGGGGTTGCTGCACAGCAAGAGATTCACACATAGGCTGGTGGATGACTGTCTGAAAATTCAATTGCCTCAGATCCAGGAGTGAGATCCAAGGCACAAACTACAGCTCATGATTGGATATTCTCTTGAAAAGTTTGGATTGCTTTTGAGTGTTGATACTAAGAACAACAAAGGCAGGCCTGGGACCTGGAGGAGGAGCCCAAAGGGCAGAGAGCATTGTCTTTGGAAGTGGAGTACAGTGGGCAAAGAGCAGAAGGCCAAGCTACTACCAACCAGCCATGCACAGGGGTGACTCCCGCTGATGTCCATGAAGCTCCCCAGCCTAGAGTATCTTCAGTGACTTATCACAAGTACTGAAGTGCTGCGGGCCCCAGGAAGGAGGAAATATCCCATGGGTACCCTGTGGCTTTCAGGAAGGATGACTATCTGAGCAGACCCTGCTGGCTGTTTGATATTTATCTAGCTATTCAGTCAACCTATGTCCGCAATGTAGAGGGATAATGGAGTCACCCAAAAAACATCCACTGGTACTATATTTATGGAACTGTGGAGCATAACAATGTGTGCAGGCCCTCAAAGCTTATCAACATGAGCCAATGTGCCCACATTATGGAGAAAGAAGATCTTCCACTGACCACAGTTTGTTACACTAGATCAGGCTGTGCGCAAATGCTACAAGCTTAGTAAGACTGGTACTGTGGAGGACCAAGGGTGTAGAAAATCAGCTATTTTGCCAAGGAAAATCACCACCATTACATACTCTCCTGGTTTGCCAACACTGACAAATACACAACCATCCTATATTCCCAAAGTCTAGAGGGTGGAGCCCCCAGGGCCCATCTATCCAGTGTCCTGTTTGGGCTGCACAGTCTCCAAACTTTCTGATAAACGTTTACTGGGGATTCTGCTTTGGCTGCCCAGGCAGATCATCTGTGCAGATCGTTTGGGCTTTTGGACAAATATACAACCCGCATGGGTGCACATATAGTGGGTGAAGCACCTTGCAAAACATCTATTGAGGATCCTGTTTCATGGGGGCAGGAGGATCATCTGCGCAGACTCTGTAAAGTTTCTGATAAATATCCATCCCCCACGCTGTGTCCCCATATAATGGATGGAGCACCTTGCAGAACATCTATTGGGGCTCCTATTTCAGCTAAATAGGATAATCATCTGCACAGACCCTCTGAGCTACGTGATCAATAGCCAATCCCTCCCATGCATCCACTCCGAGTCCCCATGTGGACTGAGTACCCTGCAAAAAATCTATTGGGGCTCCCGTTTTTGCTGCACAGGATGATCACTTGCACAGACTCTCCAGGATTTCCAGTGGTGAATAGTCAACCTTCACAGGTCCCTACATAATGGATAAAACATCCAGCAATACCTCTATTGGGGCCCCTGTTTTGATCTCCCAGAATGATCATCTGTACACAGCCTCCAGGATTTCTGATCAATGCCAACTCCCCCGAGTCTCCACATAGTGGAGCGCCTCGCCCAACCATCTACTGGGGCTCCTATTTCAGCCTCACAGGATGATCATGTACACAGTCTCCCGGGTTACTGAAAACTAAGCTCCCACCCTCACCCCAAGGCCCCATTGTCATTACCACTGAATATGGCCACCTTCACACATGGGCCTGCCTTGACAATACTGACAAGTATACAACTACCCTGAGTTCATTAACACTACAGTTGGAGTGAGTCCCCAGGAGGCCATCTATCTACTGGAGTTCCTGTTTAGGCCAAAAGTGATGATCATCAGCAAAGATTCTACTGGACTGCTGCTCAGAAACAGAAGAACTTAGTGTACCCTCCCTCTCTGAGGTGGAGGTCAGACCTGTACACTTCCTCCCTGTGAGGAGCAACATCAGCTGCTCACCCCCTCCCCAGTGAGCAGTGATTATAAATGGGTATCCAATCATCAACTGAGGCTCATATGCAGTTTACAAACACTGCACCTCCTCACATTCTTTTTTGCTGTAGCCCCCAAAAAGACAGGCAAATTACCCAGACCTCTTATTTCCCATCAAATTAAGCCCAGAAATCAAACCATGTACTTACACTTATTTGAAATTTGATACTGGAGTGAAAGATACACAGAGGAAAAAACATAGTCTCACCAACAAATGGTTTTGGGAAATCTGCGTATCCATACACAGAAAACGAAGTGGATCTCTATTTATCACAATGCACTAATATCAACTCAAAGTGGATCAAAGACCTCAATGTCAGACTAAAAACTTTGAAATTACTGCAAGAGGGAGTAAGAGGAACACTAGAACTCATAAACACAGGCAGAAACTGCTTGAAAAGAGTCCCAGGATATGACAGATAGGAGGGACTTGACAAGTGGAACTATATCAAAGTAAAAAGTTTCTGCACAGCAAAGGACATAGTTACCAAACCAGAAAGACAGCAAACAAAGGTAATAATCATATTACCAAAGCTAATAAATCAGTCTGGGAATATGGCCTAGTGGTAAAGTGCTTGCCCTGTATACATGAAGCCCTGGGTTAGATTCCTCACCACCACATAAACAGAAAAAGCCAGAAGTAGCGCTGTGGCTCAAGTGGTAGAGTGCTAGCCCAGAGTGAAAAGAAGCAAGGGACAGTGCTGAGGCCCTGAGTACAAGGCCCAAGACTGGCAAACAAACAAACAAACAAACAACAACCAAGCTAATAAATCAACCACTAAATAGGCAAGGGGGGCTAGGGATATGGCCTAGTGGCAAGAGTGCTTGCCTCCCATACATGGAGCCCTACATGAGGCCCTGGGTTCAATTCCCCATCACCACATATACAGAAAACGGCCAGAAGTGGCGCTGTGGGTCAAGGAGCAGTGTGCTAGCCTTGAGCGAAAAGAAGCCAGGGACAGTGCTCAGGCCCTGAGTCCAAGCCCCAGGACTGGCCAAAAAAACAAAAAGGCAAGGGAGCTAAAGACAAGAAAGGTTAAGAGTGGCAAAAAAAAACGCATGAGGAAATGCTCATCGTCCATGGCCATAAAGGAAATGCAAAACAAAACAATGCTGAGATTCCATCTCAGCTGAGTTAGATAAGTCAAAATTGTGAATTCAAAAAACAAATGTTAGCAAGGATGTGGGGGGGGGGGGGCGGGGGAAGTACCTTGTTGCACTGTTGGTGGGAATGTAAACTAGTGCAACTACTCTGGACAGAAGTCTGGAGTTTCTCAAAAAACTACAACCCAGCCATACCACCTACCTAAAACATCACAAGCCAGGATATGATAAAGACACCCGCACATCCATATGCATTGAGACACTATTCGCAGTAGCCAAGCTATGGAAACTGCCCAGATGCCCCAAGATAGAGTGGATCCAAAAAAGGAAGAGAGGGAGGGAAAGGGAGGGAGAGGGAGAGGCTGAGAGAGGGAGGGAGAAAGGGAAGGAAGGGAGCACTTTTCTTTTCCCCTTTGATGTCATCTGGGCCCCAGCCCATGGCATAGAGCGACTCTCGTCTGGGAAAGATTTTTCCCACTTCACCACTCCTCATTAGAAATAACCTCATAGACATACCCAGAGGTGTGCTTTCCTAATCTCCCAGCCCCTTCTCAATCTAATCAATTTAGCCCAATTAAACATCACAACCCATCCCTTGTCAACTGTGCAACCAAACACATCTCATGTAACTGGATGAGACGTCTACACCCGACCCCCAAAAGCTCATGTTTATCTTAATGCACAATGTACTGAGTTGCTAACCAAAAGTCCACACAGTTTCATAGTTCCAGGACTGCTCAAAGGTTCAAGTCCAAATTTCTTCTGAGACTTGGGGGCAAACTCTTAGTTGTCAGGCCCTGTAAAATAAAAAAGTACATTATATATTTCGAATATACAAATGTACATAATGAAAATTACAATCCCTAAGTGGTGAACTGTGGTATAGGAAGAATGGAACGAAAGCAAATCTGAAAACAGGGCTGAACACATTAAGTACAATAGCTACATAAGGATCATCCAGAGCCTCTGGAAGAAGCATGTAAGTTCCAAAGGTTTGGAACAGCTCTGTTCCCAAGGCCTCACCAGCTGCAGCCTGTGTGGTCTTTTCCTTCAGCTCATACCACTCATTGTCTGTGGCTCTCCTTGACAGACATTAACTTCCTGAATTCTCCATTGCATCTTCAGCTTCAACCTCACTTCTTCCTTTGAAATCTATCTTTGTGTCCTCCTAACTCTTCCATGGCAAATGCCTGCATAGCTAGCAATGTGGCACCAATGCCAAGATCTGCTGCAGTTCAAGCAGCTGGGCCCTAAAAGATCATGGCTTTAGCTGTCCTTGAATGCCTGGGTGGCACCAAGGGAAATAATTGCCTAAGCAGCTTTCTGTGAACAGAGCATTCCTAAGCACACTCTGTGTCTGGAAAGCATGTTCTTTCCCATGAATTCAACCATTTCAGTCTTGAGCTTGCCTATGGTGCATTCTACACATTCATAACATTCCCTTAACCTGTCTTTCCTATTGTCCTGGTGAAAAGTACCAGTTTCTTTTTCTTTTTGGCAGTCCTGTGGCTTGGACTCAGAGCCTTAGCACTGAGCATGGCTTCTTTTGATCAAGGCTAGCATTCTACCACTTGAGCCTCAGAGCCACTTCTGACTTTTACTGTTTAGGTACTGAGGAATCAAACCCAGGGCTTCATTCATGCTAGGCAAGCACTCTACCATTAAGCCACATTCCTATCCCTTGGTTTCTTTTTAATTTCATTCTTCTCTAATCAGCTAATTGTACATGTGCCTCTTTTCTTCTTGTCTTATAATGCTCACAACAAATATGGCTAAAAGCACCTAGCAAAAGCCATGCCATGGTCCACATGCTAATTTGTCTTGAAATTTCCTCCATAATATCAACTAGTCTATCACCTCTATATTTTCCTTCACACTGAGCTTCAGCATATGGACAAAATACCAACAAGCCCTGTACTAGAGTGTAACACATATGGCCTTTAATAGAGGCTTCATCCTCCTAGGAGACCTTATTTGAAGTCTTTAGTGTCTGCATGCCCCAGATGCATTGTGGTCCTGGGTGCCCAAAAGAATTGCACATTAAGCTCTACTTACACGGCATTTGAAGCCTTTTCTAGACAGCATCCAAAACAGTTCCAATTCCATCATAAGGTATAGTGACAGCAAAATGTTCACTCTCAGTACCTATTTGGTATATTGATAACCTTTTCTGTCACCTGTAACAAATAACATGGAAAAGAAACAGAAGGACTTTTTTTTCATTTTTGTTCATTTTCATTCCTGTTCATAAGCAGTCAGAACATGACAGCAGCAGAGGCCTCTGGCATCACCATCTACTACTCTGTTGCCAGGTGGAGTCTCTAGTTCAATCCCCCTTTGTTGTGAGCTTGTGTCTCAGGGCCTGTCCAGCACTCACACCTGGACTCTACACAGTCTTCTCTCTGCCTTGTAGTTTTGGTTCAAAGAATATCTTCTCAGGAGTACCTTCCTTATCTTCTTATAATTCATCACCCTTTCATTATTGTTCTTTTCTTAAGCCAATTTATTTTGTGTCATAACATTTTTCTAACTTTAAAATGCCATACCTCTTTTGTCCTATGGCATATATTACCTGTTACTAGTGCTTCCTGAAGGAGCATATGTTCCATGGAAGTGAGAACTTTGCTTTGATCACACAGCAAAGTCCTCTGCACCTGAGATAAGGCCAGCACATAGCAGGCACTCCATCAATACCTGTTATCTTACTACTGGGGTTTGTGGTAAACATTCTGCCTGGAATAATTCTCTCTCTGCTCCTTCCTCCTCATGACTTCCTTCCCTTTCCTGGCTATTTCCTTTATCATTTAGTAGGAAAAACATCTACATGGCCCACAATTTTCAAGGTGATGCTTGCTTGCTCTCCTAAGAAAATATTCATCTTAAACTTGGACTGCTCTCACCTTTTGGTTCCAGTCCTGGGAACTAGTGGAATATTGAGTGGAACTGGTAGAAACACTGAAAAATGGGAAGTGGCCAAATCCAAGTTGGATGTGGGTTACAGATGTGAGGATGTGGATGTGGAAAGCATGGAAGGGCATAGGAACTTCATTTCCAGCCATACTTATGAACACTGTGAAGTGGAAAAATGGAATGTTTGGAAGCTTAGTTATAAACAATTTACTAACTTTAGCTGATTTATTAAAATAATAGTAGAAATAATACAATAAGCAGAATAATACATGATTCAGACTGGATGCTGGAGCCTAATCATTAATGGGTTATTCCTGGGAAGTGGAGTCTAAGCTTGTATGATGGGACCCTCAGAAATAAGACTGGTGCCTAAAGGAAGACACATAGGAAAACGTACTGTTTTTCTCTGGTCTTTTCCTGTGAGGATTCAAGGAGAAGACAGCCACGTGCAAAAGAAGAAATGGTCCTTTACCAGTCACAGGATCTGACTGGCATCTTCATCTTGGATTGGCCAATATTCAGACTAAGAGAAACAAACATTTGTTTTTAAGGCACACAGATTAAAGTATATTTGTTACAGCATCCCCAAATAAGACTGTGTTTTATAGTCTATTGGGACAAATGTGCAGGCAGATCAAAGGTAAATCATGAAGTAGTATAAAAAGTTTATGAAGGAAGAGAAGGCATAGGAAGACCTATTAAATCCTGTACATACATCCGCCTAAATTCCTTACTTTAACTTCCATTACCCTTCTCACAACAACTCAATTAATCTAACACTCCAGAGATACTTTTTGTTTTCTTTAGCCAGTCCTTGGGCTTGGACTCAGGGCCTGAGCACTATTCCTGGCTTCTTTTTGCTCAAGGCTAGCACTCTGCCAACTTGAGCCACAGTGCCACTTCTGGCCTTTTCTATATATGTGGTGCTGAAGAATCAAACCTAGGACTTCATGTATACAAGGCAAGCACTCTTGCCACTAGGCCATATTCCCAGCCCCTCCAGAGATACTTTTTGAATACAGTGAAAATCTTTCTAGCCTCGAATTCAGGATTTTACAAACATACTGAAAAGAAAATAAGTATTCACTACAAAATTATTGTGATAAAAACTATTTTGAGTTCCATAAGCATACTATGAAAAGTACATGTAGAATACTTATTTTACTTTCATGGTGTACATCTCTATCCCTTGGTTAGACATACTTCACAACACAATATCTTCCTGGAAAGTTCAATAATGAGCATCTTTGTCAAATGGCTTATGGGCACAAAGGGTTCATGGTGGGAGCCTTACCACCAGGCTGGCTAAAACCTCCCATGATACTAATACACTCAGGAAAGGGACCTTTCAAATAAAACAGCAACAGCAACAAACATGTTCTTGTGTATTTTAAGAAAGTAGATCCCATTTGGCCCTCTCATGTACAGCCTGGAAAATAAAAATGACCCCTGCATTCTCCACATCTTACCTATGCTGCCTGCAGTTCTACTGCTCTATAAAACCAAAATAAAACTCAACTACTTAAAAAGATCTCTCTCTAGCTCATGATACCTACAATCTGTGATCACAGATGGAAGAGTTGGCAAGCTGCCAGAAGCAGGCAAAAAAGGCAGGTTTGTGTCCTTTTCTATTAAAATATTCTCTTGTATGAAGGAAAAACAGACCCAAACAGGTACTTCTGGTAGAGTACTGTATAGAAGTTGTAATTTAAATTGGTAATTTTCAAATTTGCCTTGGAAAATAAAAGACCATATAGAAAACTGTCAGCCTGAAGAGAAATCTTATTGTTGGTATGCAAGCCTGTCATCAACAAACTTCTTAAGATTTGATCTGGTCATGACATGTGGTATATGTCTTTTGCATAATATATGAACAAAGCAAAGCCAGAATTCAGCTCTGATGAGCAATCCACCAGAGGTATTCTCACATGCATGGTACATCATCCAAAGTTGTTGTTTCCTTACAGTGAATCAGATGCTCTCATTGAAGAGTGTAGAGAATAAAATTGTGATCATTATGCCCCTAACAGCTATTTTGCTTCTGTACCTTTGCTTGCTAACCCATGGGGAAGTGGAAAAATACCAGCAGTCTTCCTATAGCTACTCTGTAACCACACGCCCCCCACCCCCACCCGAATCTGGGCACTATGTGGCGCCGGGACGTGATTAATTGTCCGCGCCCAGAGCCCACTCAAGGTTGGACATAACTGTCAGCTCTCAGACCCCGGCACGAGATAGGAACCGGCTGGCTCCAGGAATGTGACTACATGAACACTCCTGGAGGCCCACTGCCAAGGTTAAGGCCATCTGGCCCATGCTTCAGCGGGAAGACCCAGGCCAATCCTGAGGCGACCAGTAAACTAGGGCAAATGTCAACCAATTGTGTACTTGTAACCCGGGGTCTTCCTCATCTTCCCTGTACTTGTCTATAAAAGCTGTGCTGGAATTGTGCTTGGGGCCTCTCAGCGTCACTGGCAAGGAGTGCGCAGGGGGACCGGGATCGAACTCATAATAAACAGTTTGGCTTTGACTGTGGACTCTGATGGTTGTCTTTGGGGGCCTTAAAAATCTGGGCATTACATCATGACAGTTTAGTGACGGTCACTTACAAAAACTCATTAAGTAAGGTCAGGGATACCAGAAGACCACTTTTGGAAAGTAGACATTATCAGATTGTAAACATGGATAAGCTTTCACCTTTATAAAGAATGAAAGGATATGTCCCAGCCATCCCAGGGGACCATGAGGAGATAATCACAGACAGGAGAAGAAGGTTCATAAGGAGGATTATTAGTGGGGCCATATCTCCCACGGGAGAGGGAGCACCATGGCATCTGCACCTGCTGCACCTTAATTCAGGTGGTTGCTTCTTTACTCTGGGGCTACAGGGGAAGAAGGTAGGTCTGAATGGTGAGAGGGAGTGGCCCATTATAGCTCTAGGGCAGGGAGTTTTGGTATGGGTGCATCTGGGGGCTAATGAGAGGAGCTGAGGACCTGAACTGGGGGAAATGCTAACAAACCAATTGTTTTGTTTTGATTTCAATTAAAAAGTCAATAGCACTAGGCAATGGTGGCTCAAGCCTGGAATCCTAGCTACTCAGGAGGTTGAGATCTAAGGACTGCAGTCTGAAGCCAGCCCTGGCAGAAAAGTCTATGAGACTTTCATCTCCAATAAAATACTCAGAAAAGGCTGCAAGTGGCACTGTGGATCAAGAGGTAGATCACTAACCTTGAGCAGAAGAAGCTCAGGGATAGTGCCCAGGAATTGTGTTCCAGTCCCAGGACGATCTGTTAGTTTTTTTTGTTTTGTTTTGTTTTTTTTTTACCCTGACTCATTCTCTCTGTAGTCACTACAGCCATCTTGGAAGCCAGAAATGAGTGGATGGTTCAGTTTCTGCCAGGAGCCAATGACTCTTTATTGCAAACCATCCCAAGCACCTTGTCCTGCTGGCTGCAGCCTGGAGCAAGGCCAGGAGCAAAGCAATGATGGAGACTGGACCTTGGAATTGATTTTGGGGTACCAGGGGACCTGTTGCCTCTCTCAGCAGCAGATGCCTCTGATCCCATGGACAGGGTTTTGATTCATTATCAGACAAATGTACATACAGGAAGGTAGCTACATCAAAGGGACTACTTCAGTAAGGGCAGAAAGGTGGCTACATCAAGGGATGAGTGTCAGTTGGGGGGGGGGGATAATTCTAGGATTGACAATTACCAGTAAACAAGAAAACAACCAATTTGCATAGGCCACCTGCCAGCTCCAAGGTCTGGTGATGTTTGGGATTAACCAGAGGGTGAAGACTGTGGCCACTGTAATGATAAGCACAGTAGGTCTTGAAAGGGAGGCCCTTGGCCTTGAGGGACAGAAAATAGCATTCTAACTCTCTAAGGCCAACCTCATGGCTCTGTGATTACTGAATCTCACAACTCTACTGTAACAAGATCCCACCTCACCAATCTTGAGACAAAGTTCACCTGGGCCTACTGTCATCCCCTATGAACATGGAACACTTGTAGCTATGTGGCTGCTACTACCTGACCACACACACACACATACTCATTCCCTGCTCTATTTCTCCCTCTCCCCATACTTTCCTTCCTACTCCATCACTCTTTTTCTCTTCCCCTCACACCTCTCTCCTTGGCAGTACTAAGACTTGAAATCATAGTCTCCAGCTTGCTTTGTTAGTTTCTCTACCCCTTGAGCCCTGACCCTAGCCCAACTTTTTGCTGATTATTTTAGAGATGAATTCTCCTAGACGCTTCTGCAAGAGCTGGCTTTGAAATTATATATCATTGTCCTGTATACCTCAGCTTCCTGAATAACTAGAATTATAGGCATGAGCCACTGACATCTGGCTACTCTTATCTTTTACTTGATATTTTGGGGTGAATGGCTGGTCCTAACCTATGAAACCCAGGAGTTTGGGGCTGGGGTCTGAAAGCTGTTGTAAAAATCATGTTTCCTTTTTTTATTTAGTCTTCCAGTTCAAAATAAACCATTTAGCAAGGCCTTGTATGGATAAGGGGAAAATCACAAGCTTCCCAAATAACATATATTTTTGTGGCAAAGTAGGTTACAAATAATATTTAAAGTGCACATGGAATTATTTTATTGTGCACATTGCATTTGAAAATTCTTGAGTCGGATGATACTGCTATTTCTGCTTGTGTTTTTTCCCTATACCTTCCCAGAGAAACAAAGGTGAATCATCTCCATACCCAGACACATTTGCATTTACCCCATTGGCTGTACTTCCCAACAAGATTTCACCCAGTGATGCCATCATTGCTATAATCACCATTCAACATTTCTTCAGTGCTTTCTTTTTGCCTGGCTTTCCACTAAAACACCAGCCAATCATTATCTTACTAATCCCCTCTGCAGGTTGTTTCTACAAGCATGGGGTAGTGGGTAGGTAGCACCAGACTCTGGATGACTGGGTCAAAACTGAAACATTACTAGCAAGGCAACACCACTCTTCCCTCTAATTAAAATCTTTCTAAAATTTGTGGGTGGCTTTCTGTTAAGAGCTATTATACTATCTATGGACACATGGAGAAGGAATGGAGAAGGAAATGCACTAACAGCAATGAGCATGGTCAAAATCCAGAACAATGACAACACCAAATGCTGATGAGGATGTGGAAGACTTGGAATTCTTCATGGCAGGCAGGAAAGAAAGTGTTCTAGGTACTTTAGAACACTGTCATCAGTTTCTTATGTAACTAAAGTTCTATTTTTAATTGCTCAAACTTAGAAACAATAAAGATTGCATTCAATAGGCAATTGGCTAAATACAATGTAGCACATTTAGATAGTGTAATTTTATTTATTAATAAGTGAGCTCTTAAGGCATTATAGCATACTGGCATAATAAGCATACTACATAATACTATAAGCATAATATAAAGTATAGTTCCAATTATACAACATTCTGGAAAAGGCAAAACAGGGGAGTCAGGAAAAGCATTTGTGGTTGCCACAGGTGGAGGTAGGAAAGATGATGAAGTGGGCACAGTTGAAGGACAATGAAACTACTGTCTATGATATTCTCATGTTGCATGTATGTCGTAATCTCATAGAAACCACAATATCAAAGGTAAACTGGAATTTAAATAACAGACTTGGGGTGATGAGGAAATTTCAGTGAAAATTATTCAATGATCACCATGTATCATTGTGAGATGTCAATGATGGAGGTAGTTGGGCCAGTGGGTGGGAACATAGAAATCTATGTACTTTCTGCTTAATGTTTCTGGGCACCTAAAACTGCTCTTAAAAAAGGAAGGCAAGAAAAGGAGGGAGGGGAACAGGGAAGAGGGAGAGGATGCTTTCAAAAAACATCATGAGAATAAATATAAAATGGTTAGTAAATATGAAGTTTGCTTTAAAATACATGAATGGTTAAATAAAAATCAAAACACAGGAATCCTCAAATGTGAGAAGACAGGTGATTGCCACCTGACACCTGTGTGTGCTCTTGTTTATTTGCTGATCTAAGGGCTAGAGCTTAGTGTTGATTTATTTCTCCTGTGGTGCAAAGGATTGAACCCAAGATTCTAACAAAGTCTGGCAGTAAACTTAGACCTACTGATAACAGGTCATCTCTGAAAGAGAGCCTAGAAATGATGGTTATTGCCTATGCCTCACATGCAAATGGTAGGACTTTGTATGTGATCATATGTGCTCGGTCCAGGAATGAAGCTCAGAAGTGAAGCCTCAGGAAGGAGAGGAAATGATCTCAATGAAGGGTCCACAAGCTTTGACACAGTCAATACTTCTGGTCACTAGATATGCTCTCCACACCTCTCTCCATACATCCAGTCTCATACCTCCACAATGAAGTTAAAGTAAAGGCTCAATTATTTGTAGGAGGATAAAATCTGAAGATTATGATTTGAAGGTAGCCTGGGCAGAAAAATCCCTAAGACACTTATTTCCAATTAACCTGCAAAAAGTTGGAAGTGGAGGTGTGGTCCCAGTTGTAGAGCACCAGCCTTGAATGAAAAAGCCAAGTGAGAGCATGAGGCCCTGATATCAAGCCCCACTAATGGCACCACAAGACAAAAAAAGCCCCACAAGGGCTGGGAATATGACCTAGTGGTAGAATGCTTGCCTCATATACATGAAGCCCTGGGTTTGATTCCTCAGCACCACATATATAGAAAAAGCCAGAAGTGGTGCTGTGGCTCAAGTGGTAGAGTGCTAGACTTGAGCAAAAAGAAGCCAGGGATAGTGCTCAGGTCCTGAGTTCAAGCCCCAGGACTGACAAAATAAAAACCCTACAACCCCCAAAACATATATGTATCATGGTCCTCATATTCGTGCAAACTGTTACTACAAGAGGTGAGTTATGACTATCTCTAAAGGGAGGCAAGAATACCTCAATATTCTTATTTGGAGTAGAATTAAAAAGAGGACAGTGAAGAATTCCAAAACAAAGACAATACAGTGGATGAAAACTAGAACCAAAGTCAATCAAGACTATAGATACTTAGGCCTTAGGGGAAAAAAAGTTGGCAATTTACATTCAGCAACATCCAAAACTGATCTTGCCTTCTCAGGCAAAGTCAATTTACCATTTGGTAATTCTATAATCCAACACACTGAAACTAAGTGATGGATTTCAAAACAAAATGATGAATGAAATAAGTCCCCAAAAAATTGTTTGACTTTCTGAAAACATAATTTTAAATATGCAAACCAGTTAGGGTACTTGTGAAGTATAGATTTAAGATGAAGCATGAAAATGGTGAAAGTGAAATTGAGAGAAATGGTTATTTCTGAAATAACAGGCCTAAAAGGGTTGCTAATATGCTCTTTCCTAAGATAAGTGATATGTAGAGTTATATTCTTTTAGTTGTTCTACTTTATAACATGAATAAACTAAATTACCTTGTATATAACTGTCACTTAATTTCTAAAGGTTAAAATACAGGTGTATTTTATACAGATGCTCAGGCCTATAATCCTAGCTATGTAAGAGATGGAGATCAGCAGGATTGAAGTTCAAGACCATCCCAGAAAAAGTTCATAAGACTCCATCTCCGCAGAAACAGCTGGGTATTTTAGTATATTTCTGTTATACTATATATAGCAGGAAGCATAAAGAGATGGTAGACTAGGCTTGCCAAAATCAAATCCCTATTGTCAAAAATAGAGCAAAGAAGAGCTTGAGCCATTCCCTCAAGCAGAATGCCTTCCTGGCAAATGCAAAGCCAAGTGTAAACACTAGATCTGCCAATAATAACAATGAATAATAATAGTAATGAGTCTGACCAGGTGAAGTGGTATTAGGTGAAGAAGAGTACAAAGATAAGCTCATAGGTAGGGAGGGAGGACCAGTGTCATCTTCACTTATTGGTGACAGTGGGCTGTAGCTCCTGGAATCAGGGGTTTGAGGATAATGAGTTACTTGAATTATTTCCATTAAGGGTTTTGGAACACTTCAGGAATAAGTAACCACACTGCTTCTGGGTTTACATGTCAGTGTATGCCCCAGAGAAGAGGAGGTTGCCAGCCAGGCTTCCCTGTGCCATCCTGGAATTCTGGGAACAGTGGGAACAGTAAGCTTAGATACTGGCTCTTCCTCTAGGATACTACAGTATCTCCACCAGTTTCTCTCTCCTGCTGAGATCCTCACAAAAACACCAGTGGTAGTCAGGACACAGGATGCTGAATACAGATGGTGCCCGGTGGTAGCTGATGCTGACATTCACACTCAGGAAATGTGTGAAGCATTTGTTTGAGGAATGCCATTAATAACATAGCAAAGCCCTGAGGAAGGGTAAGATCTGCCAGAAATATTGTCAGTCCCTTTTTATTTTTTTTTTTTTGGCCAGTCCTGGGGCTTGGGACTCAGGGCCTAAGCCCTATCCCTGAGGCTGTTTTTGCTCAAGGCTAGCACTCTACCTCTTGAACCAAAGTGCCACTTTGGGCTTTTTCTGTTTATGTGGTGCTGAGGACTCGAACCCAGGGCTTCATGCGTGCGAGGCAAGCACTCTACCACTAAGCCACAGTCCCAGCCCCTATAGGTATATATTTTAAACTATGATCATTCAGAACAGTTGATTCTCTCTCTCTCTTTCTCACCACACACACACACACACTATATATATATATACACATATATATATTACTAGATGCATGCACAAAACACAAATTTTAACATATCTGAAAACTGTATGACTCTAATAATACATTGTGGACCCAACTCATTTTTAAAGAAATGAATATAAATTCTGAAGAACTATCAATCCATTAAGTCATTTAAACATGATATGAATTATCATAGATATTGAAAACTCTTGTGCAGACATGCTTTCCCAATTATGTTTATTTGGGTTCCGTCCTTTTCTGTCTCTTCCTTCTCTCCTTTTTCTATTCCTTGTCCTCTACCTTTAACTCTTCCTCTTCCACCTTCTTCTTGTAGTCTTCTCCTTCTTTCCTCCTATTCTTCCACCTCCTCCTCCTTCCTGTCCATCTTCTGTTTATACTTCCATATTTCCCTTCTTCTATTCTTCTTTTGCTCCTGCTAGAATATCTGAGCTACATCCCCAGTTCAGACTCTCTTCTTAAATGAGAATGGTGGTGAATCTCCCTCAATGAATTGGGACTCTGGCTCCCTGCAAAGCTCTCAGAATATGGTCTTGATTATTTGATACAACTCCAAACCAGACTTTTAAGGACGTCCATGATTTGCCCACCTACCACCTACCCAGGCTTACTGAGTCCAATTGTGAGATTAATGGCCTCCCACAGCCTCCCATCCAAACACACCAAGTTGCAAATGAACTATACAACTTGTGGGTAGGGATGGGAGGGCAAAAACTGGGAGGTAGTGAGGGAAGGCTGGCATTGTACAAAAAATACAAAAATGCTCATTACCTGACTTATATAACTGTAATCTTTCTGGATATCACCTTTGTAACGAAACATTTAACAACAACAAAAAAAGAATTGCCTCAGAAAATCTAGAAGTTAGTTGGCCACTTCTGTGCTCACTGCTCACCATTCTGGGCTTTGGCTGTTTTTGGTTTTTTTTGCCAGTCCTGGAGCTTGAACTCAGGGCCTGAGCACTGTCCCTGGCTTCTTTTTACTCAAGGCTAGCACTCTGCCACTTCAGCTACAGTGCCACTTCTGGCCTTTTATACATATGTGGTGCTAAGGAATCGAACCCAGGGCTTCATGTATATGGGGCAAGCACTCTTGCCACTAGGCTATATTCCCAACCTAGCTTTGGCTCTTTAAGCAGCTCAATGAATCCCTTTCGTGGCCTATTCACTGTTCCACAATCCATCCCACACTTGGGAGGAAGCTGTCCTGTGTTTGTATTAAATAAAATAATTTTAGACAAAATTAACACTTCTCTCCCAAATCCCCAATGCCTGGGCATTGTGCCTTAGCTTTTCCACTCAAGGATAGCACTCTACAACTTGAATCACAGTTCCACTACCTTTCTGCTGGTCAATTCAGAATCACAGGGACTTCTTCTGCTTGGAATGACTTTAAACCAAGATCCTCAACCATCTAGGATTCCAGGTGTAAGCCCTCAGTGTCCATCAAATGACCATTTTCTGTATGCGTATAGGCAGTAGCTGACACATTCTCCTTTACCATGGACTAGCTCTCAGAGTCTAACCTGGCGCTCTGCTGTTTTATGAATCCCTCCGGAGGGAGGTGCTCCATCATCTCCTGATGTCTTTAAAACTTCACTGCTTCGCCACTGGGGGAGATCCTGAAGTACCTGAATAGCTTTGGGAAAGATGCGAGCGGGGAGGGGGGGGGGGGTCTCCATCGAATAACTGTCAACTGCCCAGGGGAGGCAGGGTTCTGCAAAGGGCGGGTGTGGGGGAGGGTGCAGGAAACAAGGGAGACCAGCGCCTTCACACCAATGGTCACCAGGCCCTGGAGCTTCTCCTCCAAGAAGCTTTGCTCTTTTAGCTTTTAGAATAAACTTCTTTGGGGTCTGTGTCCTTTTCCTTTAGTGTTGGCACCTCTCCTTTTTCATCTGGTCAAACCTAAAAGACAAGGCAGCCCACCTTGACTCTAGTCAGGGGATTATACTGCTTCTGTCCTCTCTCTCTCCCCCTCTCTCTCTGTTCCCCCCTCCTTTCTATCTCTGTCTGTCTGTCTCTCTCTCTCTAGGCTTCTCTGTCCTTTCTACTCAATCTCTCAAGCTCTCAATTCCTTGAGACTGGTTGAGAAGATGAACCTGAATCCTACACGGTTAGCTCTGGACTGGAGGGGGAAGCAGAATGGCTCTGTGAGCAGCTGGCTGAGAGCATAGGCTCCTGAGCATGCATGAAACAATACTGAGAAAAAACAATCAGTTTCCATAAATATGGAAATACATGAGCCTGCTGATAGAGGAGTTTGGGCTGAGGGCGTGGCTCAAGTAATAGCACACCTGCCTAGGAAGTATGAGGCTCACAGTACATTTCCCATGGATGTCCAATCAATCAATTAGACAAATCAATGGAAGCTTAATTTGAATCATGCTCACATTTACTGGATTGCCCTGGAGTTATTCATACCAGTCATAACAGCAGATTTCCAGCTTTCAAGGGTGTGGGAAGTAGGGATGAGTAGGGGAAGTTCAGATGATTTGTAGGGCAGTGAAATTACTCTGTTTGATGCCACAATGGTAGACCTAGCAATGTACATCTGCCCAAGCCATAGAATGTACAACAGCAAGAGGGAGCCCTAAGGTCAACTAGGGACTTTATACGAATCTATGAATTTGGGCTCATCAGGGGACATAATGGAGTATATAAGAAATCTATCTTTGCTCAGTTTAGTTCTACAAATTTAGGTTTACTGCTCAAGAAGAACAAAACTCCTCTACCTATTGTTTTAATAAAGTAAACTAGTGCAAGAGGAGACCGGTTACATGGTACATTCTTGGAAATCTTGAATCTTCCAATACAGGTCAGGCTAAAACATGCTGACAGTTCTTTATTTTGTGACGGCGTGTTGCTAATTTCCAGGGTGTGAGATTCAAAAGCAAATGAGAATGATGAAAGACCTTGAACCCATTGCCAAAGTAAGCCTTCTCACTTGGTGACTAGCATGAGCATTAAAACCATCTATTCACAGGAACCACATTTACCATTTATAGGGAAAATTCCAAACACTGCATCTTAGCAATTCTCAGCATAGGAGTCAATGCACCAACACACATGCACAAAACATTTAACTACTTGAGAAACATGACTACAGGTGATCATCTTTAAACTATGGCAGGATTAGTGATGCTATCTTACTGTGTGTCTTCTTGTTGAGCAGTAACTCATTTTTGCCAGAACACACAGGTTTCCTTCCTGACTCAACCTACTGAGTGTTGAGAGTATAGGCATGTGTCACTATGCCTAGCTGCCATAAATGGTTTTCTTCTTAATTTTCTTGCATTTTCCATCTAAACAGAGAAAAAGGGGACCCAGCCTGCTGTTGCTTGTTGGGAATGGGAAGTAGAGCAGGTAGAATAACAGCTTTGCTCCCTCCTCCTCCTCCCCCTCCTCCTCCTCCTCCTGATTAATGCTCTGAGGTGTACCCTGCTCTATCAATATGGTGAGGGCAGCTGAGTTGTGCTGGGATGCCTTAGCACAGAGTGAATTAAGGTCAAGATGCTTTTTCAAGCCTCACCGAACCTCTTCTTGGTCCAGAATCTGAGCTCACTTCTGAAGGCACATACAGAAGAAGCCATTGTCTGTGTAATGCAGGAAACATGGGCCTGGACACTGAAGGAACCAATCAGGTGAGGGCAGGGCCACAGCCTCCCTCATCCCTTGACCTCAGTTGGGGCCTGCCATCTTCCAGCACTGGCTGTGCTTGTCTTACTGAATGAAGCTTTATTCAGTCCACATTTGTGATCTGAGGGCCAACCTTACCCCACTTTTAAACATTCACAAAGAAACCTCACCCTCTGAAAAAAGATTAGGTCTATTAAGTGGTCTAGATGTCTCTCATGCTTTGTTGATGCTTTTCTTTCTGTCTGCATGCCCTAGGTGGGGGAGGGGAGCTAAGCTGTGGGAGGGCACAGTGCAAAGAAGTGGGGAGGGGAGGGGAGGGAAGGGAAGAGGAGGGGAGGGAAGGGAAGGGAAGCCACTCAGGTTCACAACAAAACCCTTCTGTGTGGGCAGTGCGTCACAACTGACCCTGCTGTGGCTCTTCCTCCACATAGTAATAATAATCTGGCAAGTCTAATTATTATCTGGAACTTTCTTGGCTTTGGCATGGAGTTTAAAAATTACAATCTCAAACTATTATTGGGGGTTTTACTACTCAGATTACCTCCCAACTCCCACTCTCAAATTATTGCTGCAAATGCAATAATCTCTGTCAAAAGTCAGTATTACAATATATTTAGTTTAAGATTTAATCACCTTTTTCTCTCTCTCTCTCTCTCTCTCTCTCTCTCTCTCTCTCTCTCTCTCTCTCTCTCTCTCTCTCTCTCTCTCTTTGGATGGTCCTGGGCCTTAAACTCAGGGCCTGGGCTGGACTCTGGTCTGAGCCTCTCCGTACTCAAGGCTCTACCACTTGAGCCACAGCACCACTTTCAGTATTTTCTGAGCAGTTTATTGGAGATAGTAAGAGCCTCACAGATTCCTGCCTGGGCTGGCTATGACCTGTGATCCTAAGATCTCAGCCTCCTGAGTAGATAGGATTCCATGCCTGAACCACTGGTGCTTGGCTTATTTGCACTTGAACCAGACAATACATTACTCTGTTTCTGGTTGGTTTTTCTAAACAGAGAACAGAGGGACCCAGACAAGCTATCTGGAGACCTAGCTTGCTGTTGCTTGTTGGGAATGGGAAGTAAAGCAGGTAGAATAACAGCTCTGCTCCCTATTCCTCCTCCTCCTCTTCCTCCTGTTAAGGAAACAACAAAATGGAAATGAAACAACAAAATGGGCAAGGAAAACCAGGCACCAAGAGCTTATACTTAGATACTTAGGAAGCTAAAATCTAAGAATCAAGGTTTGAAGCCAGCCCTGGAAGAAAAATCCAAGAGTCTCCTATCTCCAACTAAACATGAAAAAGCTCCAAGTGCAGTCATGGCTCAAAAGATATAGAGTATCAAGCTAGAATGAAAATCTAAGACATAGCACTCAGGTTCTGAGTTCAACCCACTGTATTTGAATAACATTTTAAAAATTTAGAGTACTAAAATCCTGTTTCTGAAAAATTATTATTTTGTATTAGTTCAAGCAGACTTCGATTGGTGGGGGGGTTGTTTCTTAACTTCTGATTCACCATTGCTTTTCTAGGGGTGACTCAAAACGTGCATGAGTTAAATGTAAAAATACTGTTCTCCTGTTATTGTGTTTGTTTTTTAAATCTCACTTTGGATTTGTCACTCTGATTCAGCTGCGAGTAGAAACACATTCAAGTAAGTTGGTTTCTGTCTAATTGTGCCAGCACTTCTGCTCTGAAAACCCTAGCATTTGTGAAAAGAGTTGAAAATTAGCATGCAAGAATCTGGGAATGTGTGTATGCCTTATTACGAGTACCTACATTCCCTCTTTTGTAGGAGACATGTGACTGTCCTAGTCCTATCTTGCTTTGTGCAATGGAGTTTAACCTGGGCCTTTTGGATCTCAGCTTCTGCTGCTTTCCACATTGCTTGGCTTCCATGTCCATTCTGGAAAACCCATCTGGATGATGTCCAAAAGTGGTCATCATAAGTAAATCCGCCACTCAAAGTAGCAGTGGTTTTTTCCACTCAGCCTCAGAAGGAAGAGATAATTAGTGAAAAAAAATAAATTTTAGAGGAAAAGAGAGAAAGAAACAAAGAAAAATAGAGAAAGAAAGAGAGAGAAAGGATTTTTCCATTGCTTTAAAGAGGAATTGTAGTTTAATCAGAAAATGTATTTAATTTGCAGTTGCAAAATATTGGTATCTTAACGTGTTTGTTTGTACTGTAATCACGTTATCTGGCTTAGCAAAAGGCATCAATAATTTGATATTTATTTCCCTCCATTGTTTACAAATTTGAGGCTAAATGTCAGAAATTTGGATATTAATGTTTATCACTGTTAAAGAACTGCTTCGGGTTTCTCAGTCAGAGGTCCAAAGGAAAGGACAGGAAATCTTAGGATGGGCCTGTGTGTCTACTTCCGGGGTTGAGGGGTGAACTGGCAAAGGCGTGGCTGCTGGTCTATGTCTGGTGAGGCAGGCCGAAGGGGCGAGTCCACACATGGTGGAAAAAGAGTAAGCTGACACAAAGGCAGTTCATGGTGCCCTAAGGAGTCAGATGGGTATTTGCCCCTACTGTAGGACGGGCCAATGGAGGCCTATCTTTGTCTGTTCCTTGCTGATGGACATTGGAAACCTGAGGGTAAAATGGGCATTGGGATGATTTGTTTGTTTGTAAAACTGCCCGTCGGGATGTATTAAAAATTGGAAAAGTCTTAAAAAGAGGGTTAAAAAGTTTATCTGTATGATGTAATTTCATTTCTATGCTATTTTGCAATTTGAATGTATTTTTTAAAGCAAAGGTAATAAGTCTGGATCCTTGTGTTTGTAATTCCTGTGCTTATAATTCTTGCATAAGGATTCTTGATAATTCTTGATAGGGATTCTTAGAAGGTAAATATGATTATAATACATGATAATACATTTGAAATGCAATTGTAGTTTGGCTTGAATTTGAAAGTATTTCCTACTAGGTGATCATTCTTTTTTTTTTTTGGACAGTCCTGGGGCTTGGACTCAGGGCCTGAGCATCATCCCTGGCTTCTTTTTGCTCAAGGCTAGCACTCTGCCACAAGCTACAGCGCCAATTCTGGCCATTTTCTGTATATGTGGTGCTGGGGAATCGAACCCAGGGCCTCATGTATATAAGGAAGGCACTCTTGCCACTAGGCCATATCCCCAGCCCTAGGTGATCATTCTTGATGGCTTAAATTTTTTCTTCTCAGTCATTGAAAGTCGTTCCTTGGTCTTCTTTTTTTAAACCTCTTTTTAACATTTTATTTTATTGAAAACATGATGTACAGAGGGATAACAGTTACAGAGGTAATGAGCATATTTCTTGTTAAGCCACCACTTATTTATTCCCACTTTCCCTTGCCCCAGAGTACCTTCCCCACAAGTTGTATAGTTCATTTCCCACAACGTGTCTTGTATCATTGTTGCATTGGTTCACCCTTTGTCCTATGGCTCAGCATTCTTTACTTCCTCAAATTAGATCAACATATATATATAACACACAGGGCACCAAATAAATAAATAAACAAAAAAATGGTGATAAACCAATTGGGGAAAAATGAAAGGAAATGGACATCACTTCACACAGCACAAAAAAGTCCTTTGTTTCTAATCTTGGAGCTTATTTCAATTAGAATCAATTTATATGGTCATAGGTACATAGCTATTGAGTGATTGTGATCCTCTGCTAGGACTTTCCTAGGCATATACGAATCATTACAATAGGAGGAAGCCATGGAGACCGTGTTTCTTTGGTTCTGCCCTACTTCATTTCATAAGATTTTCTCCAAGACATTCCATTTCCTTATGAATGGGGCAACGTCATTCTTTCTGATGGAAGCATAGAATTCCATTTATATACATGCCACAATTGCTTGATCCATTCATCATCCATAGAGGAGAATCTAGGTGGTTTCCATAACTTGGTAATGCTATGGTAAATAATGCTGCAGTGAACATAGCTATTTGGGTATCATTTGGGTAAATGCCCAGGAGTGGGGTTGCTGGGCCACAGGGGAGCTTTCTGTTTAGCTTTTTGAGGAACCTCCATAATGCTTTCCAGAGTGGTTGAAGCAATTTGCAATCCCACCAACAGTGTAGGAGCTTTCCCTTTTGGCCACAGCCCTGCCAGCATCTGTTATTATTTGTATTTTTCATAATGGCCGCTCTAACTGGGGTAAGGTGGAATCTCAATGTAGTTTTGATTTGCATTTGTTTTATACCCAGAGATGTCAAACATTTCTTCATGTGTCTACTGGATACTCTTATTTTCTCTCTAGAGAAATCTCTTCTGGGGCTGCGGGAAGCAGCTGCCACCACTGCATTGCTGCTACCCCAGCTGCTGCTGCTGTTGCCAACGCCTCCAGACCTGCAAGGTTAGAACTGAAGAGGACAGGAAGGAGCACAGCAGAGTTGCCGCCTGCCCAAGCCCCTGACCTGAGGACAGCAAGGAGAGCCTGCTCAGAGGCGGTATCCTCTGGGGCAGGTGAGCGCCATGCCAGAGAGAGGCCGGGCACACCACAACGAGAGGAAGCATCTGGCCGCCACCAGGACCTAGAAATGCCAGACCCAGGGAGAAAGTTGCCGCACTGCCCAGGCTGGTGCAGGGGGACCTAGCAGGGGAACCCTTGGGGTCGACCAAGCAGACATTTGGCAAATGAATGAGCAAGAGAGTGAATGCCTGTCTCAAATGGCACTAGTGGAGCTTGGAAATGATGGAGGTTCAAGTGCATGGTGAAGAGGAGAGCTGAGGCCCCCCAACCCCCTAGCAGGGAAGGGAAATGGGTGCGGCTTGAGTGCAGAGTCACCAGGCCTGACTTAACTACTTGTGAAGTCTTTTTACAGTTTGCAAGTTTACTAGCGATGTTGCTGTCCTGGAAAATAAACTCCCATTTAAAAAAAAAATCTTATGGAATGTTATGGAGTCCTCTAGGACTCGATATTTTGAAAGGACTACAGCCCTCACAATTAGGTGTTGACCCTGCCCTGCTGAGTAGGGTGAGCATGAGACTAAAGCAGCAGCAAGGAAGGGAAACACAACAGATTCCCGGCTCTGAGGTGGGCTTGGAAGCTGCTGTATGGACAGTGAGCCTCTCCACTTGAGGGAGGGGAATAGGAACAGGTGTATAAGAGAGCAAGTTGGGAAGCTCAGGGTTTCTGCACTCCCACCACCATGTATGTGCAAGCATTAAGCCAGGGAAGCTTCTAATGAGTAATTTAACAACTGGTGTTTTTTTTCCTAAATTAAAATGCTGCAGGAAATGTGGATGGAAAGAGAGAGAAGAAGGATGCTGCAAAGGTTGCCCCTGACCCTACTGCCTTCCACCTAAAGTTCCAAGAACCAGGCTGAGCATTCTGCCTTAATTGCCCTAGACTTGACTGTCTCTATGTGACCATCATCCCCAATTATACTCATAGGGAATCAGATCAACACTCAAATCAACAGTCAATGGCAACAGAATCTTGTTTTTTGTTTTTGTTTTCTTTTTTTCTTTTGACAGTCTTTAATTTTGTTCCTGTTTTGACTGAGGAGAAATTAAAGGCATAAGACACAAATTTAGACTTTTGTGAAGCTGAGCATCACACAGTTTAACTTTGTGAGCCTGGAATGAAAAGAATGCACCCAGCAGAGCTGCGACACCCAGTGAACAGCTCCAAAAAGTTTGCCCCACAAGAGTTTTTCAAAGGCCTGCAAGTGTAGATTTCTAGGAATAGAAATTTTTAAAGGACTAGAATTCTCAGAACTATGTCTTGAAATTACAACCTTAAGTAGTTCCACCTTAGAACCTTAACACTGAGGGACAGAATGACACTCATGAGAGCCCTGAGCCATCTACTTGTGAACTGCCAGCTGCACTAAGCATATCTGGCAAGATCCACCTACCTCCCACCCAGCCTGCTAACTCAGGAAAACCGCTGGAACTAGCCACTAGGGAAAAGGAAGTACACAGACTTCTAACTGGTGCTATATCTTGTTAGTTCTTAATATTACATTGCTTATAAATATATAGGACAAATCAACTAGTAAATTCAAAGGAAACTGAACTCTCAGCCAACAGTTCTTTACCTAGTTTGTCAATTTATGATAGAGATCTGCATACTATATTACATACACACACACACACACACACACACACACACACACACATATATATAACAAGAGTATTTGTATAGGGTTCAGCATACCTAGACTTGAAAGTGAGCAGTTATAGAGAGGGCGATGGCACAGCCACAGTAGGGAGGCACCCCGACTTGCTCTAACTGAATAGCGAGCTGGGAACTCCAGCACCCAACACCCCATCAAGAACCCAGCAAAACCAGAAGCCAGAAGCAGTAGAGAAACGCAGGAAAACAAAAAGGAGCAAAAAAGAAGAACCAAAAACCTACAAGGAGCCGGAGAATCTCCGGGGCACCCTCCCCCCACCAGCCGACCATGGCCCGAACAGGGCCAGGCTGGGAAAGAGGATGCAGCGATCGGCAGACCAACTACCGGGAATGCAGAGTCCAGACAGCGGGACTCCACGGACACCAGGGAGAGTGTGGACCAAGACACACAGCAACAGCGGCGACGGGAAGGTCGGGTCCACACCGGGAACAGATGTAAGTGGCTGGGGAACCCAGCGGTGCAGAACGGGAGAGCCTGGGACACCACCACAACCTTTCGCCACACCCGAAAGACCAACAGCGGTGCGGGACACACACTCAATCCAGGACCAGTGAGTCCCCCATTACTCCCTCCCCCAACGGAAGACCAGCTATCAGAGACCCAAACCCTACAAAGAAGCTAGAACTCCCTCCCTCCCCCTCCCCACCCCGAGGGAACAAAGAACCTCCAAATCAGGCAGGAAGGCCCCATCATGCTCTGGGAAGTCATGGGAGTTTAGCAGGGGAAGGGCAGAGAAGCCCCAAGGCCGCCCAGGAACCTGAACTGGCCCCACCGGCCCCGTCCCCTTCCAAACAGGGGCCAGGGGACAGCCGGCAGTGCAAGCCCCACCCGAGGCGCCTGGCCCTCGTGGACTTTTACAAGTAAAATCACAGGCGCTGGTGGGCAATAATCTGCGCATAATTGGAATAGAAGAAGGAGCCAAATACCAGAGCAGAGGGCTTCATCATATTTTCAATAAAGTTATTGCAGAAAACTTCCCCAATCTCACAAGGGACCCCATGCAGGTAACCAAAGCCTATAGGACACCAGGAAAGGCCAGACCCCAGAAAAGCCACCCCAAGGCACATAATATTCAAGACTTCAGATCTCAAGATTAAAGAGCAAATTCTGAATTCAGCCAAAGCGAAGAAAAAAATTTTCTACAATGGGAAGAGGATTCAAATAACAGCAGACCTATCCACACAAACTTACCAAGCACGAAGTGAGTGGAAGAACACCATCCAAGTACTTCAGGCTAACAATATGCAACCTCGGATCAAATATCCAGTGAAACTGGAGTTCACATTCGAGGGGAAAACCAGATCTTTCCACACCAAAGAGGAGCTAAAGGAGTATGTGAATAAAAAACCAGCCCTACAGCGAATTCTAAGAGGTGAGCCCCACCTAACAGAGGTTGTACAAGACACACAGAAACAGAAAGAAACTACAATAGCCAAAGCCCACAGAAAGAACAGCTCACTAAAGACAAGACAAAAAAAAAAAAAAGAGGAAAACAGCCCAACAAGAAAATGGAAGGAGAAAAAACACCCTTATCCTTGAACTCTTTAAATATAAATCGTTTAAACTCTCCAATAAAGAGGAGCAGACTGGCAGAATGAATCCGCAAACAAAAAGTTGACATCTGCTGCCTACAAGAGACCTACCTTACAGCAAAAGACAAAAACAGGCTCCAAATGAAAGGATGGAGCAAGATCTACCAAGCAAATGCACCTACCAAAACGGCAGGTGTAGCCATCCTGATCTCAGACAAGCTGGACTTTTCATTAAAATCAACTCAAAAGGACAAAGAAGGACACTACATTTTAATACAAGGAAAAATACAGAATCAAGACATCACGGTAATAAATATATACTCACCGAACAAAAGAGCCCCTACATATGTCAAGCAAATTCTCACAGAATTACAGAACAAGATAGTTGCAAACACAATCATAGTGGGTGACCTTAATACCCCACTCTCTCCAACAGACAGATCCAACACCCAGAGGATCAGCAAGAGAGCTGAGGACCTAAGTAACACCATATCCCAAATGGATCTGACAGACCTATACAGAATCTTCCACACTACAGAGACCCAATACACCTTCTTCTCAGCAGCCCATGCATCATAATCCAAAATAGACCACATCATAGCCCACACAAAGAACCTCAGAAAATACAAAAGTATTGACGTCATCCCATGTATTATACCTGATCACAGTAGATTAAAGGTAACCCTCAATAACAAAGGATACCACAGAGGCCATACACACTCTTGGAGGCTAAACCCCACACTGCTATCCAACACTTGGGCCACAGACCAAATTAAAGATGGAATCAAGGAATTCATAAGCCACAATGACAATGAAAACACATCACAAAGAAACCTATGGGACACAGCTAAGGCAGTACTGAGGGGCAAGATCATTGTCCTCAGCACTCACATTAAAAGAATGGAAGCAGAGCAGGTAAATAACCTCACGATGAAACTAAAACAACTGGAGAAACAAGAAATGACAGAATCTAAAACGACTAGGAGGAGAGAGATAACAAAGATTAAAGAAGAGATAAATCTGATTGAAAATAGAAAGACCATTCAACAAATAAATAAGACTAAAAGCTGGTTCTTTGAGAAAATAAATAAAATTGACAGACCCCTCACAAGATTTACAAAAAAAAGAAGAGAAGAGACTCATATACGTAAAATCAAGGACTCCACCGGAAAAATTACAACAAGTCCATACGATATTCAAACAATCATAAGGAGCTATTTCAAAAACCTCTACTCAGCAAAAAACAATAATTATGCAGAAATGGGTCAATCCTTAGAAAAGTACAAACTGCCCAAACTGAACCAAGAAGAAATAAATCAACTAAATAAACCAATAACTTACAGTGAGATACAGGAGGTAATCAAGAACCTCCCAACAAAGAAAAGCCCAGGCCCAGATGGATTCACCAACAAATTCTACAAAACCTTTAGTGATGAGCTAATACCAATACTCCTCAAACTCTTCCGCGAAATAGAAACAGAGGGAGAAATCCCAAACTCATTCTACGAAGCCAATACCATACTCATTCCCAAACCAGGCAAAGACCCAACAAAAAAAAGAGAACTACAGACCAATATCACTAATGAACACAGACGCAAAGCTCCTTAATAAAATATTAGCTAACAGGATCCAGAAACGGATCAAGAACATCATACATCATGACCAAGTAGGCTTCATCGCACAGTCACAAGGATGGTTCAACATCCATAAATCAATCAACGTAATTCACCACATAAACAGATCTAAAATTAAGAATTACATTGTTATCTCAGTCAATGCCCAAAAAGCCTTTGACAAAATACAACATCCATACCTATTAAAAGCTTTGGAGAGAACAGGAATAGATGGAACATTCCTCAAAACAATAAAAGCCATATACAACAGACCAACTGCTAATATCATATTAAGTGGAGAGGAACTTAAATCATTGCCCCTAAACTCAGGAACAAGACAAGGATGCCCACTCTCCCCACTTCTGTTCAACATAGTGCTGGAATCCCTAGCCATAGCAATAAGACAAGAGGAGGACATCAAAGGAATCCACATCGGCAAGGAAGAAATCAAGTTATCCCTATTCGCAGACGACATGAACTTATATCTGAAGGACCCAAAAAACTCAGTCCCCAAACTCGTACACCTAATAAACCAATTTGGCAAAGTAGCAGGATACAAAATCAATCCACAAAAGTCAGCAGCTTTTGTGTACACCAGCAATATACAAACAGAAAAGGAAATTATGGAAACAATTCCATTTACAGTAGCCAAAAAAAGAATAAAGTACCTAGGCATCAACTTAACGAAGGACGTGACAGACCTATTTAATGAAAATTATAAAAATCTAATAAGAGAAATCAAAGAAGACACAAGGAGATGGAAAGACCTCCCATGCTCATGGGTAGGCAGAATCAATATAGTGAAAATGGTCATATTGCCCAAATTATTATACAAATTCAATGCAATCCCTATCAAAATCCCAGCCACATTCTTCACTGAAATAGAGAAACCAATCCATAAATTCATATAGAACAGCAAAAGACCTAGAATAGCCAAAGCAATTCTAGGCAAAAAAAGCAGTGCAGGAGGTATCACAATAACAGACTTCAAGCTCTACTACAGGGCCATCATAACAAAAACAGCCTGGTATTGGTATAAAAACAGATCGGAAGACCAATGGATTAGAATTGAAGATCCAGAAATAAAACCGCACTCTTACAGTCAGCTGATATTCGACAAAGGAGCTAAACACATACAATGGAATAAACATAGCCTCTTCAACTACTGATGTTGGGAGAACTGGGCAGCCATATGCAGAAAACTCAAAGTAGACCTAAGCCTATCACCATGCACCAAGATCAACTCAAAATGGATCAAGGACATCAATATCAGACCTGAATCCTTGAAACTACTGAAGGACAGAGTAGGAAAGACACTAGAACTTATAGGCACAGGAAGGAACTTCCTGAACATAGTCCCAGGGGCACAACAAATAGGGGAAAGACTCGACAAATGGGACTACTACAAATTAAAAAGTTTCTGCACAGCTAAGGACATAGCCACCAAAATAGAAAGACAGCCAATCATATGGGAAAGAATCTTTACCAGCACAGCAACAGACAAAGGCCTGATATCTGTCATCTACAGAGAACTCAAAAAAGTAAGCCCCTCCAAGCCCAATAAACCTATTAGGAAATGGGCAAAGGAGCTAAAGAGAGACTTCACAAGAGAAGAAATAAAAATGGCAAAGAAACACATGAGGAAATGCTCAACATCCCTGGTAGTAAAGGAAATGCAAATAAAAACAACCCTGAGATACCACCTCACCCCAGTTAGAATGGCTTATACTCTGAACTCAGGCAACAACAAATGCTGGAAGGGGTGCGGGGAAAGAGGAACCCTTCTCCATTGTTGGTGGGAGTGCAAATTAGTACAACCACTTTGGAGAACAGTATGGAGGTTTCTCAAAAAGCTCAATATAGACCTACCCTATGACCCAGCCATACCACTCCTAGGCATCTATCCTGAACATATCAAAAAGACATTTGTACTTCCATGTTTATTGCGGCACAATTCACAATAGCCAAAATATGGAAACAACCCAGATGCTCCTCCACAGACAAATGGATCCAAAAAATATGGTACTTATACACAATAGAATACTACATAGCAATTAGGAATGGTGAAATATTGTTATTCGCAGGGAAATGGTCAGAACTCGAACAAATAATGTTGAGCAAGACAAACCTACAACACAGAAAACAAAGGGGCATGATCTCCCTGACTGTTAAGAAAGGGAGACAGAGAGACAGTAGAGACCAAGTCTGTGAAACCAAAAATTCCTTGTCAAATAGTATTCCCCACAGGATTGGGGCAGCAACCCAACAGTATGTAACTAAAACCTAACAATTACTCAACATATAAAGGTCAAAAATTGACCTCTCAGGGGAATACAATAGCTCAAAAGCTATATATTTACGTTTATATAAGACTACTGTCGACATATTGTCTAATATCGACATTACATTTAAAGCCCTGGGCGAACTTTCTTGGGCATGGCCACGTGGCTCCTGTATATGTTCTTGATACATTGTATATTGTATATATGTCTACCTGACCTAGAGAAGGGAAAGAAAAACAGGGCATAAGATATCACAAGAAATGTACACACTGCCCTACTATGTAACTGTACCCTTTTGCACAACACCTTGTCAAATATTTGTGTTCAATTAATAAAAAAAATTAAATTAAAAAAAAAAACAGCATACTCAAAGCTAGCCGGAAAGACCCTCAATTGTTTGTGTCAGAGTTGTTTTAAAAACACTTGAAGGGCTGGGGATATAGCCTAGTGGCAAGAGTGCCTGCCTCGGATACACGAGGCCCTAGGTTCGATTCCCCAGCACCACATATACAGAAAACGGCCAGAAGCGGCGCTGTGGCTCAAGTGGCAGAGTGCTAGCCTTGAGCGGGAAGAAGCCAGGGACAGTGCTCAGGCCCTGAGTCCAAGGCCCAGGACTGGCCAAAACAAACAAACAAACAAAAAAAACACTTGAAGATCTAAAGCAAATCTAGGGGATGCACACATTGACAATTCCCTCACAAGGATTCACATCAGCAGCTTCAAGTTATCTACAGCACTCTGTGCTGTGTTGGAACACATGCAGTCTTTTGCTTTGGAGTCAAGGCCTGAGAAAATGCTACTGTAGTCCTAGCAACAAACACGTGACAAACAGTTCCAGATACTAGTTTGACAAGAGACTAGCTTTAAACTAGCATGTCAGAACTGTCTGGGTAGAAGAAGTACAGGATACAGAACCAAGCAGAGGTCAAGCATTGGTCTTCAAGGTCAGATAGGAGCTCTGCAACATGTAGCTGCAGAAACATCAGAGGTGAAATTTCTGGCCAGTACAGTTCTTAATATGAAAGCATCAAGCACTGTGAAAATGGAAACCTCAAGGAAGTCAGCAGTAAGGGAGGAGAAAAAGACACTATATGGTTTCAGCTGGCTCTTTGACACCTGGGAGAGAACTGGTTACAAAAAAGGTCATTCGATGGAGTCAATGATGTGGAGGTCTCTGCTGATTAAAGGTTTACAGAGGGTCTAGTGAACCAAAGGTAGGATGGCTTACACCTGGCTCCACTAAGTGTTTTTTGTTTTGTTTTTGTTGCCAGTCCTGTGGCATGGACTCAAGACCTGAGCACTGTCCCTGGCTTCTTGTTTGCTCAAGGCTAGCACTCTACCTCTTGAGCCACAGTGCAATTTCCAGCTTTTTTCTCTATATATGGTGCTGAGAAATCGACCTCAGGGCTTCATGTATACGAGGCAAGAACTTCCTGGTTTTTTACAAAAACTTGAGGCTGGCTTTGAGGCAAAGGCCAGGGTGGTCCACTGGGTGAAAACCCATAGCTCTGCTCCCACAGGACACGGGGAGCGCCGGCCATGGGAATCCAGCCGGGAGGAGGCCACCGGGGTCCTTCTGTAACTGCAGAGCCTCTGGCACCCCTCAACTATCAGCAGGTTGAGCGCAACTCCGGAGGCTCTGCGGGAGCCCCAGGGCTGTGAGGGCCTTTTCACTGTCCTGGGCTCTGTGTCACTTCCGGGGCGTGGCCCAGGCGGGTGGGGTCAGCACCTGCTCAGGCTTTAGGGGCCACAGCTGCTGGGCCAAATGCTTCACTACAGGTGATCAAACCTGGGCGCCTGCCACACTGGGACCCTGTATCCCAGTTGTCCACAGCAGCAGCATGCAGGGCAAAGTGGGAACAGGCCTCAGAGCCTGGCCTCGGACCTACTCCTCCATGCCAGGCACACCCGGTGCCGCCTTCTATGCTGTCCCCAAGCTGAGCTTAGGCCAGGACTGTTGGGAGCCTGGCCTGTTCTCTGGCTCTCCCTGGGCGCAGAGTGGTAACAGGTGGTCAAGAATGCTGTAGATCAGTGAGTCCTGGGCACAGCTGCCAAATGCAGCCGGGGTCCGCTCATGGATGGTGCTGAACCCTGGTATTCCCAGGGCAAGGAACCCCCACACCATGCCAGGTCGCCTGGAAGTGGGCACTGTGTGTGGGGTTCAGCAGAACCAGGAGCCTCCAGGGACCTGACCGGGAACAGGGACCAGGAAGTGGTGGCCACCCTCCCACCAGAGGCATTGGGAGGGGTAACTTTGTCTCTTTCAATGCAAGACTGTGGCTACTATCAGTGGGTGCTAATCTAAGAAAAGAGGCTGGACATGTTTCCTATGAGAGAATTCCTGCTTTCTCCATGGAACGTGGATGGTCATCTGGTCTCTTTCATTTTGTATTTCCAAGCTTTAGCTCCATTTTTTCTCTGAGAAATACAACATCACCTATGTGCCACAGGCTTTCCTTTATTTGGCCATGTGTTATATTCTCCACGAACCATTGGAGTCACAATGATAAGAGAAAGTTAAGTGGTCTCAGCAAGACAAAATTGACTTACTACATGGAAGGGTCCACCATCAGCCAAGTATCTGGCAACCCAGGACAAAGAAGGGCACCTGCCCTGATATTTATCCCTAAGACAGCAGCAGGCCCTGACCCTCTGCTCAGCTTGATTGAGCTAAGCTTTACAGTCTACACTGCTTGTGATTGGCTAGTTTGAATAGGATAAGCATGGTAATTTTCAAGTAAGATTAATAGTTCACAAGTAATCTCAAAATATGCCCACACCCTCTATTTCTTGAACAGTCTACGGCTGTTATAGGGCCCAGAAATTGACAAGAAATGAGACCACTCAGATAACAACCAGGGATGGAAAGAATTTTGTTGAGCGAAAAAGTACTGGCGTTCCAGGACTTCACTCAGACCGGATCTCAAGATGCAGTCTCCAGCCAGGTCAGAGGCTGCTTTTAAATCCAACAACCACAGGAATTTTCTCTTTTGCCTAATTGCAGTGGCTTGTTAATTTTGAGATGTGACCAAGAAACAGTTCATTACTTTTGAGAAATATCCAGAAACTGGTTTCATTACTTTTGAGAAATGTCTAGAAACTGGTTTCAAACAGGTCAGGGCTTCTTCACCATAATGGAAAACATCTTGTAACAAAACAGAATGTAGCAGGTATGGGCAATCTTACCTACACAATACACAGCAAAGGGCCAGTTTCAGAAAAGTTTCACACTGGACAATGGCATTAATACTGAACATTAGCAATACTTGTTGTATAAAGTTAGTATAATAACACATTAATTTTTTACATCACTTCAGGGTGTGTCACAATCCCATCTTGGATAGCCTGTTTAAGAGGAAACCTTACATTTTACCAATCCTTTATCCTAAAGCAGTTCCTCTTTTCCTGAAGAGCCAAGCGACTAGGCCAAAGCAGGAACTATTAAGCAACACACTTTGATAGAAGAGATGGTTTTTCTTACACATGTATATATGAGTAAAGGAGGTTATGTAGCATTCCTACATGTTTCATCTTTAAAAGTTGGTCAGAGAAGTCATATTTCCTTTCCAAGGCAGGAAAACAAAGGCACTGCCACCTTCCCAAGTTTCCACCTGTGAATAATGTGTAAGCAAAAAAGTACTAGCATCATGTGTGTATATGTTATATATATATATACATACATGTATATATATACATTATATATATATCAAGTATATGTTCAACAGCTATGTGATTTAACATGTGTCCTATGATAGGAAAAAGTTTTCCTTTCAGGAGGTTTTCATTGCATGTATTTTTATAATAAAATCTGTAACTATAGACACCTCACAAAATTAGTTGCCATGTTTCCATTATGAATAGATCAAGTACTACCATGTATCTGAATTCATCCACCTCCACCCTCAACTTTAGAATGCCCTTTCAAGCCACTATTTTGAAAATAAAACTAAGCTCAACACCAGAGGCCCAGCAGCTGTAGCCCCTGAAGCCTGAGCACGTGCTGGCGCTCCCCCTTCCCCCCCCCGCACCCCGCCTGGGCCAGGCCCTGGAAGTGACACAGAGCTCAGGACAGTGAAAAGGCCCTCACAGCCCTGGGGCTCCTGCAGCGCCTCCCGAGTTGCACTCGCCCTGCTGATATTTGAGGGGTGCCAGAGGCTCTGCAGCTACAGAAGGACCCTGGTGGCCTCTTCCCGGCTGGGTTCCCACAACTGACGCTCCCCGTGTCCTGTGGGAGCAGAGCCGTGGGTTTTCACCCAGTGGACCACCCTGGCCTTTGCCTCAAAGCCGGCCTCAAGTTTTTGCAAAAAACCAAGAAGTCCTCCTCCTCCTCCCCCACCCTTGAAGCTTCCCTTCCCTTGAAGCCAAGCTGTAGAAATGGGGTTTGCAGGGGGCAAGGGCTTCTGTCTTTCTCAAAACTTTCTCTGGAGAAAAGGAACCAAGCAGCAAAGGGTACATAGGTGCTAAGAGAACCGGGTTGGGGGCTGCTAAGGAAGCCACAAGGGTTCAGGAGAGGCCTCTCCCTCGGGGAGCCATGGGGTCGGGGTGCGCGCCTCATCTTTCAGTGTGGGGAGGGGGGCCAAGAAAATGAACACCTGTGAGAGACCCGTGGCTGCCTACCCGAATGGCTACTTGAAACCCAACCTAGGAAACCTGGGGTGGGTGGGGTGGGGGAGGGTAGTCTCTGATGCTTTTTCCTCCACTGTCCTGCCCAGAATATTCTGTTGACTCTACTTTCAAACTATATTTTTCAAGAGTGTCCAATGTGCCTGACTCACTCTGTTACAAATGCTGCCAAAAAAGCCTCCCCTCTGCCTTTCCTGTGGCTCACCTGGGCTGTTGGTCTCATGGTTCCTGTGGGCTACCTGGCTTATCTTAGTCTTAAAGGGGAGGCCTGGTGACTTTTATGGGTTGTCACTTAAAACCTACATAAGCTCCAGGTGGAATGAAGTAAAACTTGTTCTTAACACGTCACTGAGGAGCTATGTGGAAGGCCTAGGCTGTTAGGTCAAACGTGCCTGCCCTTATGGGTAACCTTTCTACTTTCATTCTGGCTTAGGAACAAGAAAGCCCCACATGTGGCTTCCTTCAGCCTCCATGAATTCTATTCCCTACCTGGTATTACAAAAAAAACTGACCTGACAAATATGAAGTTTCCTAAGTTCTTCTGGTTCCTCAGTGAGATAGGTTGGTTATCTTTCCTAATCCCCACAGTTGGGTCTGAAACCTCTGGACTCTCCTGCATTTCTCGTCAGCATTCCCACTTTTCTGAGATGTTACTTGCCTTTTACCCTGAGCCTTAAATGCATGGGACCACAACCCTTTCAAGAAATAACATGAATTTGTAACTGGAGCCTAGCAGCAAAAAGGTTACTTTATTATACCGAATGGGTCTACGTGTGCATATGTGTGTGTGTGTGTGTGTGTGTGTGTGTGTGTGTGTGTGGTGAGCTGTTTTCCACTGCTGAGAAATGAGATCTTTAACCTCTCCACTGAGACTGTTACAAAATAAGTGCTACTACTATACCTGCTCTTAATGCTCAGAACTGTTGTGAGGAAACATAAGGCATCAGCTTCATATGTGTGCATAAAGCTTTGTTGGAGTTGATGTCAGAACTGACTACAAGTTATCCAAATCTCTGGCAGGATGCTGGGCTCTATGGCTTTAACTTTCAGCTTAAGTTACACCTTTAGGGTAAAACGTTTGGATGCTGTGGAGGGTGCGCAGCTGTCAGCAGTAAAAGAAAAAAAATCACATCTAAATTATGCCTAAAGAAAACAAAACACTGGGCTGGGGATATGGCCTAGTGGCAAGAGAGCTTGCCTCGTATACATGAGGCCCTGGGTTCGATTCCCCAGCACCACATATACAGAAAACGGCCAGAAGTGGCGCTGTGGCTCAAGTGGCAGAGTGCTAGCCTTGAGCAAAAGGAAGCCAGGGACAGTGCTCAGGCCCTGAGTCCAAGGCCCAGGACTGGCAAAAAAAAAAAAAAAAAAGAAAAGAAAACACAGCAGAATATTTACAGGCAGTAAATGGAAGGCCTGCCAGCCCATTCCTGTACCTGTGTCCTGAGGGCAATCTCGGTTGAGTTGTCTCATCTGTGGGGCTCAGTGAACACCAGGTGTAGCCATCCTACCTTTGGTTCACTAGACCCTCTGTAAACCTTTAATCAGCAGAGACCTCCACATCATTGACTCCACTGAATGACCTTTTTGGTAACCAGCTCTCTCCCAGGTGTCAAAGAGCCAGCTGAAACCATATAGTGTTTTTTTCTCCTTCCTTACTGATGACCTCCTTACTGCTGACTTCCTTGAGGTTTCCATTTTCACAGTGCCTGATGCTTTCATAGTTCGAACTGTACTGGCCAGAAATTTCACCTCTGATGTTAACCCTTCTACTCCAAAATGCCCTGCTGTTCAAGTCTTTGCCATATCCAGTCACATTAAAAGTCCAAATTTCAGGCTTAGCTTGAGCTCAGTCATTGCCTGGCTCCCAGGTTCAACTCAACTGAGCTTTAGTGTCCTGACAAGCTTTGTTGCATCTACCCAGGTCCTCATTGTAGCCAGAGTGCACTGAACCTTAACTTCTCCAGCTACATGTTGCAGAGCTTCTATCTGACCTTGAAGATCAATGCTTGACCTGTGCTTGGTTCTGTCTCCTGTACTTCTTCTGCCCAGACAGTTCAGACATGCTAGTTTAAAGCTAGTCTTTTGTCAAACTAGTATCTGGAACTGTTTGTCACGTGTTTGTTGCTAGGACTACAGTAGCATTTTCTCAGGCCTTGACTCCAAAGCAAAATCTGCATGTGTTCCAACACAGCACAGAGTGCTCTAGATAACTTGAAGCTGCTGATGTGAATTCTTGTGAGGGAATTGTCAATGTGTGCATCCCCTAGATTTGCTTTAGATCTTCAAGTGTTTTTAAAACAACTCTTGACACAAACAATTGAGGGTCTTTCGGGCTAGCTTTGGGTATGCTGTTTGTAGTTACCTCAATTGGGTGATAAACTTGGCTTCAGATGTGTTAGGGAGATGGAAGCTTAGAAAGAAACAAAGAAAAATAAAGAAAGAAAAAGAGAGAAAAAGGAGGGAGGGAGGGAAGAAGGAAGGAAGGAGGACACTCGAGGAGCAAGGACTAGCACACGGAGCAAGATAGTTTCAGAACTATGCTTGTGGGAGATGGTCACAGGGAACTTATTAGTCAATGTCAGACAAATATCATAACATTAATGCACAAAAAACCCAGTTCCCAGTGTTCAGCATGAGAGAACATGTAATCTTGGTGCTGAGTGGGGTTTGGGTTGGTGAGAAGATGGGGTCCTGCAGCCATCCAGGGTGCCAGGCACCCACACACACATTCTTCTGTATTCACAGGCCTCTCCTCTCAGCCACAGGCTGGAAGGAGCTCTGGGAGAGTGAGGCGTGGTTCTATAGCCACTTGTAGAAGTGGCTGCCAGGAGAACGGCTGACAAAACCGTCTGTGAACACAGGAAAAGAAGGGGCAGGGGTGGATGAACATGGGAAAGCCTCTAGGCAGGTGAAGAAAGGACAGCAGTGTGCACGCCATTGTGGAGAGTGCTGAGGCATGCAGAGGTCTGGATTGCTGGATGAGACACTGGAGAGACGCTCACCCCTTCTGCCTTTGGGCAGGAAGAACATCCCATAGTAACCAATACCTGTTTATCTTCAGAATATAGTAACTTGTCTACTACTAAGATATTCTCTTGCATGAAACAATTTACTTAAAATCAAACTTTTTTTTTAAACAAAATAGCTATTAGGAGATAATAAACCCCTATACTGGGCATTTGGCTCCCTACACTATAAAGCAACAGCATGTGGTGGCATGTGGCAGTCAGTTTCTTCTCCCCTGCTAAAAATCTTCATGCATACAGCAGCATCTAGTGTGTTCTAGAAAAGTGGGCTCAGTATAGGCTGCCCTTGGTCTAAGCCCAAATAGCAATCCATTTCATTTTCATTCATTCATTCAGCAAATGCTTAAGAAGTTCTTGCCACAATCCAGTCTGTTCTAGTACTGTCCATCTTTACCAATTATAGACATCAAGTGGGCACCTGGCCCAACTCCAGACAATGAGAAGGAAGGAGAAGACTGCCAGGGAGCCTTTGGGAAAGGGTTTTTCCCTACTGAAAAAAAACAGATGCCTAAAGAGAACACTGGGATTTTCCTTCTCTGTTGGGATTATATCAGGGGAAGTGTGATGCTTATAAGTAGAGCAGTCATCTTGTGACCATGAGGACATACAAGAGAATTCCAGAAAGGAAGGAGGCCCAGTGAACTAATCACACCTGCATTTCCAGACTATTGTTAAAGGGGAATGAGAAATTCACTAAGCCATTTTCAGTCACTTGAAAGCAAAAACAACTTAACATATGCGTGATTTTAGATAGGAATGGGTAAATATTTTAATCAAATGAAAAAAATGAATGCCAGAGTTTCTTTTTTTTCTGAGCTTGCTTTTTATCAAAAATATTTCAGTAGCAGATTTCTTTGTTTACCAAGAAGAGAACCAGGCTGTCTTTGTGATCTGTGAGGTTTCTGGAGATATTCTGGCAAACCGCATGTTTTAATTCAGAGCTTCCTGTGTGCACTCACAAGAACCCAGTTTAGGAGTAAACTGGAAAGCTAAGGATGTTTAAAATGAATGGAGGAACTATTTAGGAATAACCTTTGATATTTTTTTAGAGTAACTAGGTTAAATAGCACTTGCTGGAATGACTTAGCAGGAGTTACAAATATGTCATACATCACTTGGCTTCTCATGGATAAGAAAGGGAATACTTTGGCCACACATCGTGAGATTCAGGTACTAAGGCAGATCTGCTTTATTACATAGTTAACCACTAAAGACTTCAATGTCTGCCCATTTTTCATGTCATTGGTTGTTTTAACTAGTAGTTAAACCAGTAGTTATAATTTAAGAGAGTAGTATTGTTTTGATCTGGCTACCCACAGTAAATATATAGTGGAGGAAGTTGGAGACTACAAAATCATAAGGGAAACTGGTGAGGAACAGTGAAGCACTGGGACTATCAACAGTTCCCATTTCCAGGCTTGACAAGGCCAAGAGACATGACACTTGGAGCTGAGGGTCCTGTACCTGTGGAGAGGACCACCAAGCAGGACCTCTCCGCCTTAGACAGAAGATAGTCACTATCATATCCTACCTCTGGAGTCAGGGACCAAATACTCTGATCACTTTGCATGTTCACCTATTGACCTCCTACAAGTGCCTGTCCATGGCTAAACCTAGCCAGAAGTAAGAACACAGGATTCTAGCTGAAGGAATTGGTGTCACTCTCCTTGGCCTCAGTAGAGTAAAAAAGAGGAAGAGTGGACCTGGGAGGGAAAATGGATACGATTCATTTGTATGATTCTGTATTTTTTGGTCAATAACTTCTTTAATATCTATTTGCCTTTCTGCTAGGATAGGGGCTAAGGTCTGTGATAGGATATGAGGTCCCCAAACACTACAACTTAACCTACATAAAGTCTGGCTTCTATCCAGATCCCTTTCTGCACAAGAGTCCAAGTCTGCTGTGTTGACTTGATGTTCAGACCCTTGGTAGATGTTAGTATTTCCAATTCTCTTCCTTTGGAAGTAAGATGGGATTGTCCTCCTCTTCCCCCTGGGGGCTAGATGTGGTCATGCAACTTTCTTTTGGCAAGAAGAATTGCATGATGTCACAGACCTAACTAGCTGCCAGGGCAAGTCTCTCACTCTTTTCCCTTCCACAGAAATTTGTGCAAGTGCTGTGCTAAAAGTTAACCACAGCTGCAGCAGTTTTACCTTTTTTAATTTTTTAAAGCAACATCTTGCTATGTATCCCAGTGTTGCCTCCAACCCTCAAACCTCCTTCCTCGGCCCTCCAAGTGTTGCCACACTTAGCCACCACTGTTTCCAAGCTTCAAGGAATGAAGGCTGTTTTTCAGTTCAGTAAATTAACCATACAGCACTAGGCACTTTCTGTGTGGTTATCCTCCAAGCCTAAGTTAAGGCATGGCCACCATTCATATGATCTCAGATGGTTGTATTCTGTTGGACTCTCTCTACTTCCCCTCCACTTGGGGTGGGGGGGGGGGGGAAGGGGCTTGTCTGCCCCTTCCTGGTGGTCCTTTATCACTCTCACGTGGGAGCGATGGCCACATGTAGCCCTCTGTAGCGTGTGGTCGCAGAGTGCCCCAAACCTGCCAAAGGAAGACACGGATGCGTGGGCCCCTGGAGAAAACCTCTAGGGCTTCTGTTTATTCAAATGAGGAGCCCCCCAGATATACCCCCCAGGGCAGGCACAAGAGAGGGATTGCAGATTGGTCACAGAGGGCTGTCCATCAAGTGATGTCAGGGGACCTCCTTTGGGGGCGGAGGCCCAGCCCCCCAAGGATGGGCCTCTGGGGTACCCCTCCATTATACACGTGCTCGCCCCAGGAGCAGGGCTTCTCTTCCTGTTAAAGGCAGGAAGGGGAGGGGCAGACCAAGGTCAGCTGTGGCTCCTTAAAGGCACAGCTGACCCCAACAGTATTCTAGCTCAAGATTCTAGCAAGAGATGGTGCTTACTCCTTTTAGGAGCCTGATCCAGAAGTGGTGGATATTGCTTCCTTGGCTCCATTTACTGTGATGGCTATCTATTGCTGCTTAACACTCAATTCCAAAGCTGAGCAGATTAAACAAACAAATGTTCAAGAAACTTACATGCCTCATATTAGTAATTAACTATTATAACATATATGAATCACCCAAGAAATGTTAGTACATTCTAAAGCAGTGTAAATGTGCGTAGATTCACCATTCTGAGCCTCCAAGAACCTCCAACTGATGCCATTCTGAACTAATCTGGGGATCATTTCTTGAGCAGAAAGGGACAAGTTTTTTTATATTTTAGTGATGCTGCATGTCGATTTCAAAGAGAAGGAAATTAAAGTAATCAAACCTGTCTTCAAAGAAGCAGAGTGGGGCTGGGAATTTAGCTCAGCAGAAGAGCGCCTGCCTGGCGAGCTCAAGACCCCAAGTTCGGTCCTCAGCTCCAGAAAAAAAAAAAAATGTATAAAAAAAGAAATCTATAGAAGACCAAAGCAGCAGAGAGAGTTAATGAGTGAAGAGTGTGAAATGAATTAATATAGAATGGAACAAATATGTAAGAGCTAAGATTAAGAAATGTTTGCCATGAGCACAAGCAGTTAGTGAGGCAAGCACTCTTGTCACGAGGCTATATTCCCAGTCCCGGCACAGGCATATTAGCTCTCTGCTTCCTGGCTGCCATGCTGTAAGTCTCACACTCTCTGAAACATTGTACACAAACACCAGAAACTGACTCTTAAGTTATGTATATTGGCTTGGCAGAGCCATGACAGAGCCAACACAAACACACATCTAAATATCCTCTCTTGTTCCTGAGAAACAATACATATTCTGGAGATAAATGTACTAAAACATTAACTTAAAGAAAATAAGAACTATTCCATTTTCAGTAGTTAGAATATGGTAAGATGAACATGTAACAAAGATTTCTAGGGTAGTTCTCCCTAGAAAACCCTGTGCGTACACTGTCCGCTCCTCTACAGGTCCTCATTTCCTTCATCCCTTTCAGTCCAAGGTACTAAGATGAACCTTGCACTGCAGTAAACAGCCCTAACTGACCCAGGACAGGATCTGAAGCATTTTGGAGGATGGAAGTGGAGTTGAGAACACAACTACCAGTCTGGACTGACCAACTGCCCAAGACAGACCACCCTTCACTTAATCTGAACCCTTCTGACAGCCATAGACAACCTATAAGCATTATTAAATCAATAATTTCCTGAGATGTAGCTATTCTCACAGACGCACAGGGGACCACCAGAAAACTACCAGCAAGCACATGACTCAGCCCCAGTCACCCGTGACACCAACTTTTTTCAGCCCCACCCACAGTATCACAGAGGTGCGGCATAGGTGGAGAGTCACAATGCACAGTGGTGATTAGACTGTTTGCAAAATTCAGCTGCCTCAGATCCAAGAGCGAGAGCCAAGGCCTAAGGCACAGCTCATTACTTGGATATTGTATTAACGTTTTGGATTGCTTATTCCTAAAAGTTACTCATAAAACCAACAGGCCTGGGACTTGAAGGGGGAGCCCAAAGGGCAGGGAGCATTGCCTTTGGCAATGATGCCCAAGAGGCAAGGAGAAGACCACACCACCAGCAGCCAGGCAGCCAGATCCGCAGGGGCGACTCCGACTGACATCCAGGAGACGACTCCCCGCAGGGTATCTTTTGCCAGGTATCACAAGAACTCCAGCACTGTGGGCCCCCGGGCAGAAAAGATCCCAGGTGATCCCGTGGCCTTCAGGAGGGAGGACTACCTGAGCAGGCCCCCCTGGCTGCTCGATATTGGCCGCTATCCAATTACCCTATGTCCAAGGGTAGGGGATGATGGAGTTCCCCAGAAAACATCCACGGGGGCTCCTATTTATACCATGGAGGAGAGAAATGTGTGCAGACCCTCAAGGAATATGGACACCAGCCAGTGTGCCCATATTATACATCACGGAGCTCGAGCTCAAAGAAAATCTTCCACCAGGGCTCCAGATTTTGTCACTGCGGATCAGGCTGGGCGTAGATCCACCAAGTTTACTGACTCTGGTCAATTCCCACCCATGCCCAGTGTCTCCCCAGAAGAGGACAGAGGCGGCAGAAAATCATCCATTGCCTTTGCCACTGAAGATGGCCGCATTCACACACCCTCCTGGCTTGATAACCCGTACAAGTACACCACCATCGCAGGGCCCCGAACGCCAGAGGGTGGAGCCCCCCGGAGACCATCTATTGGGGCTTCTGTTTCGGGTGCCCAGGGGGAACATCTGCACAGAGCCTCCCGGGCTTCACAGAAACATCCCACCTTCCCAAGGCCCCGTAAAGATGTTGGAACATCCAGTAAAAAATCTGCTGTTGTTCCTGTTTTGGCGGCCCAGGGGGATGATCCACCACCCAAATCCTTCTTGAATATCTTGGTGTACCCCTGTTCTGAGGTGGAGGCCAGACCACATACATATTCTCCCTTTGAGGATCAGCTTCAGCTCCACAACTGGACCCCAGTGTGCAGCTATAATGATCCAGGAACAGCCAGGGACCTCCATCAATCACCTGGGGCTCATAGGCGGGCGACAACCACCGTGTCCCAGCAAATCTCTGAGGATGTAACCCCCCAAAAGTCAGGAAAATTACCCAGGTCTGCATCCCCTATACCTTTCACTGAAGGCAGAAGCAGTGGCAACCTGGCTGCTAGGAAATACTCAGCAGCCAGAGAGACTCAAGCAAGAAAGGGCAAGGTGCCTTTGAAGGTCACCAACATAACCGGATCTGACCTGAGCACCTGCAGAGGACCCAGACCTCCTGCTACTGGGCCTAAGGCCACAGCAGAAGAAAACCCACTGCTCCAGGCCCACCCACACACCAAGAAAGGGCACCAGGATAAACAGTGTATGCCGTCCCCAAGGCCCATCACCACCACTACAGAATCACAGAAGGGACAAGGTTTTATACCAATAAATACTCTATGGACTGTAACACCCCCCAGCTCTCTAAGAGTTGAGGGGCAAGTTGTTGGAAATACCAACATAAAAATGACTTCATCAGCCGGTGATAGTAAATTAGACAGGTTGTCCTCAAAGGTCAGTAAGAGAATAATTGTTGACCTGATCCCCAATAGAGCTGAGGATCAAGCCACTGAACACCTGGCTGGGAGGGATGCAGCCAAGAAACTGAAATGGGGCAAGGCTGCGTCGCCCATCAAGATCGCACCCCAAACCTCAAACCTCCAAACAGCAAAGAGAAGAATCTCTAGCACCCAGGCTGCCCAAGCGACTTGGGGAGGAGAGGTTTTCAAGCAGAACAGGACCACCTTGCTCAGGAGCACTGGAGAAACTGAGCACCCTCAACCAGCTGCAGCCACAGCTGCTGACATCCAGGCTGATGGAATTCACTCAACAGTGAATATGGCCACTGGGAACACCAAGATCATCGGTCAAACTAATAGCACCATTAAAGTAGTGGATAAACCCACTTGCCTCCATTCTGCTAGGCCTAAGGAATTGGCCCCAACCACTGGCATCCGTGAAAATAAATATAGCACCAAAGGCAAGGGACTTTTGGCTGCTAAGGATAATGTGGAAATCAAAGAGCCTAAAGCACTCAAAAAAAACTCAAAACAACATGTGCATCACACCCTGTACACTGGCCGAGTTAAACTACTGCCTCTCATGTACAACCCAGAAGAAGCTAAAAGGTGGAAGGATGCAAAGTGTGATCTTAAAATCACAGGCATCAGTGTTAATCACCTTCATGGCCAGGTGGACAAACCACAGAAATAACTAAACCTATTGAGAAAAAGCAAGAACTAAAACTGGTCATAGAGTCGAGGCCTAAAGCCTCCTCAGAATCTACATGAATGTGTATATATTATAAGGACATACTTCCTGAGTGCCCAAGAAGTCATGCAGCTTCACCGAACCTGTAAGTAGCACAAAGATTTGCAGGCTGGAAAAGAAATTCAACTTTAACAACTAAATGGCCTGTACAGCATTTACAAAGAACTTCTGTTTGTTAAGAGCTATAACACATCCTTTCTGGAACATTCAGTCATAAGTAATGAGCCAGATAGAAAAAAATCTGACCAGCCATCCAAAACAGAAAGGACACCAACATATAATTATGTGGAGACCAATATAAACTTAAAGAACACTTCTTAAAAAATTTATGGGGCTGGGGATATGGCCTAGTGGCAAGAGAGCTTGCCTCCTATACGTGAGGCCCTGGGTTCGATTCCCCAGCACCACATATACAGAAAAAAACGGCCAGAGGGGGTGCTGTGGCTCACCTTGCTAGCCTTGAGCAAAAAGGAAGCCAGGGATAGTGCTCAGGCCCTGAGTCCAAGGCCTAGGACTGGCCAAAAAAAAAAAAAAAAAAAAAATTTATAAAAGAGTACACATGAAGAAAACCATCTTGCACTTTTCAACTAATACAAGTACCAGATACCAACATATAGGAGTTACAACCTGAAAAAACTGATGAAATGATACAATAAGGAAAGGAATGTTAACGAGAGAGGAGAGACTAAAAAACTGATATGAACATAAAAATACCCAATACAAGATGCTTCGAGCACCACAAAGAAACCATCCCGAAGACACCAACGGTAAATCCAACCTACTTCCAATAGCTGCTCATGAATGAAGAATTGGAAGAGACACGACACACACAAATTCCTCTGGAACATAATGGAGAATGACTACCACCTTTCAGAGTTTTTCAAAGTAATGATTTTGCTATACAACACTGATTCTGTTTTCACAGACAAGAACACTTATTGAAGTGTCTAGAACCTTACTAGACTCTGATTAACATCCTAGCAAATGGAAAAATGCTCAACATTGTATTTGAATTTTTTTCTTACAATTTGAGAGATGAAAGTTTACTATTCTTTCCAGCATTAGGAAAATTGGTCAAACACCAGTTCACGGTGCCAGGCTACATACAGTCCCCTGATTGACTGGCCAAACATTCCTCTGTCATTCATGACCAGTTATATGTGGGGCTGTCAACCCTAGCCTGGGAATGTGAGCCAATGCTGCAGCAATGCTGCTGCACAGGAAAGCAGTCAATTTTATGTGTTCCAGGAATTGTAAGAGATCAAAAATCTCCAAATGTAAATTTCTATTTTCATTATGATAAACTTCATTTTTATTTTAATACTTATTCCTACTTTGACTAAATATTGGCATTTTTAATTTATCTTTATTTTCAGTCTTTTCATTTTTTTCTATTTTATCTATTTTTAATATTATTTGTTTCTATTAAAATTTGTTTAAAGTTCTATGTATTTCTACTTTATATTTTATTTATATTAATATCTAATTATAATTTTTATTGTTATATTTATATTTTTATTAAACATTTAAAATTTTCTATTTAGCTTATTTTAATTATATTTATACTTTATGTTTGATGTTACGTTATTATTAAAATGGAAAAATATATTTTATTTCTATTATATTCTATTTTTATTTGATTTTCATTTTTAATTTAATATTAAAATGGTTCTATTTAAATTATTTATTTTTAGTTTTTGTATTTGTTTTATATTTATTTTATTACTAAAATATTTACACTTCTTAAGTTTTATTTTAAATTTTATTCTGTTTTTTATTCTTAGTTCATTTTTGTATGTTATTAAAATATATATTTACTTTCATTTTTCATGTTATATTTACTGATATTTTAGACATGCATTTTATTTATATTTATTATTTAGGTTTATAATTATATTTCTGCAAAATATACCTAAAATAGGCTAGAAGCTGTGACTTTCATTTTAGTGAAATATTTTTAAAATTTTTAAAAATGGCAAACAATCTTCAAAACAATTTTCTAGATGACTTCATTTGTATTTGAAATGAGTTTATATACAATTGGATACAAGATAGCATTGTCCTTCAACATGCTTTGCTTTCAGAACTCGCATTTTCTATTGTGATGCTTTTAAGAATTTGTAAGAACTACAAAATTCCCAACTATATTTTCTCTGAAGACTTCAGAAAAAAAAATTGGACTAACATCGAATTCACCTTCAAGACAATTTTAATTACTAGCCTTTACCTTCTCCCCTAGTATGTGCTGTTGTTCAAATTTTTAATAAAATAATTAAAATCCTACTTGTGATTGTAATTTTGAAAAGACAGTCTGCCTGAGAGTGAATGGCCCATGTGAGAGAATGGGGTAGGAGGGATGGGGTGAAGGTGAGAGAGCCTAAGGGAGACAAAGTTTGAGGCTCAAGAGGGAATGGGGCAACTGGAACAAACGAAAGAACACTAGGAATATTGAGGCATCAAACTTCATAGTGAATTTGATGTGGGATAGGACTGTAACAAGGAAGACAAAGGCACAGAAGAAGATCCTAAAGTGCATGTGACAGGATAAGGCCAAGAAACTGTTCTAATGAGTTTTTCATTGCTGTGAACAGCTGGGGGGGGGGGGGGGCGCAGGGGACGGGGGGCGTGTGTGTGTGTGTGTGTGTGTGTGTGTGTGTGTGAAGTTTGATCTGGCTCACTAATTCAGACAATATAGCACGGAGGGGATGGCAGAAGAAAGGAAAAGGGACAGAGGTGAGGAGCAAGAGAAAGAGAAGCTTAAGAGAAGGGATGGAGGAAAAGGCACTCTTTCCCCCTTTGATTTCATCTACACAGAAACCTATCTCATCTAACCTGAAGACACATCTGACATCCCCCCTCTCCCAACTCTGTTTATCTCAATGCAAGATGTATTTAGTTCCTAACCATCTTGAGAATTGGGGGCAAACCTTAGTTGTGAGGCCCTGCAGAATCAAAAACAAGTTATACACTTCTAATACACAGGACATAGTGTGGAACAGAGCATGGCCTAACCTCATGCATGTGTCCTGATGGCCAGCCCACAGCCTTTATCCAGCAGACCCTGGGGCACTTGGGTAGCAGCCGCCTTCCTGCATCCTTGCACCTCATTGGGATGACTTGATGGTGGCAGGGGACTCTCTGGGCCTGGGCTCAACCTTGCTGGACCTAGGCCTTGCCAGGCTGCCAACCATGTGTTGTCCTTGGATGGATATGGGCACAGTTCAACAAGGTGAGAATGGCAGAGGCCTTCAGGGCATGGAGGACTGACAATGGAGAAGGCAGTATATAGGCTAGGGAGCCCATTGATCAGGGGCCTGGGGTGACCTCCTTACCCCAGATGACTGTGTACAATGGCTGGCATCCTCAGGAAAGCATTAAAGTGACAACCACACATGCCCACCAGACACCTCTGCTGACTGACTTGCCACTTGTAGGCTTGAGTATGTAACAGGAAAAACCCGCTCAGCTTCCCTGAACCTTTTAGAAGATGACTCTTGATCCATCCGGATGTTGCAAACGTGAAGAGGTTGCACACATATGCCACAGTAGAGGTAGAAAATCACACTTGTCAATGCTCATTTGTTTATAAAAACAACAGACATGTCTTTTTGAAGAGACGTTGGTGATCTTAAGACCACCCCTAGGTGACACTCATCCCTGTTTCTTCCATTGGTTGGAGGATGTGGAACAGAGGACCCACAAGAAGAGGGGGGATGGGCAGAGACGTTTTCCAATGACTGCCATAGATCTGTGTGCATCACAGCCCCTTGCTGTATAAAGCGTTGACTGTGCTATGTACTTTTGATGTTTTGAAGTACCTGCTATATTTTATAAGTAGGAGTTGGAAAATAGCACATTTTGTAGGTACCTTTTTTAAAAATTCATATGAAATGTATCTTGGGAGGAATGGTCAACCCCTTGAGTTGTAGGCATATGGTGTTCGTACCTTGGTTCCCAGGAGTAAGAAATGCAAAGAGGGTCAAATCAGTAACAGTGTCCCACTTTTGTTCTACTTTCTTGTATACACAGTATATATAAAAGACAAAGGAGTCCTAGCTTACATTTACTGTTTCTAGATATTAGGTTGCCAGTGCATGGCAAAAATGGATTTAGCAGATGAATAATCTTTGTATGTTTTATGTTAAAAGTTCTAGAAACAGGGGCTGGGAATATGGCCTAGTGGCAAGAGTGCTTGCCTCCCACACATGAAGCTCTCAGTTCGATTCCCCAGCACCACATATATGGAAAACGGCCAGAAGGGGCACTGTGGCTCAGGTGGCAGAGTGCTAGCCTTGAGTGGGAAGAAACCAGGGATGGTACTCAGGCCCTGAGTCCAAGGCCCAGGACTGGCCAAAAAAAGTTCTAGAAATGGACTGAGAACTCTCAGAATTTCTCCTGAGACAATTCAGCCAAGGGTACAAAGAAAAGGGATTTGTAAGGCACTCTGTGAATAGCAATTGTTATAGACTGAGGGAGACTAAAGCATGGGGAGCTGCTGGATTTTCTCCAGCCCTCAGAAAACTACTTGTCTGGTGAATATGGCTTAAAAAAGTTTAACAGGCACTCTCTGAAGTAGAGCTCTAGGAACCTCCTCAGGAAGGAAGAAAGGCAAATTATACACAAAGGCAGCTATCTTGAGTGTGTTCCACGGAAAGAGTTGAGAGTAAAACCCAGTGGGAGGGCCAAGGCAACTTCAGTTTGTGAGACAACTGCAGAGTAGAAAAAGTTCTTGTGGATTTCTGCTGTGCATAAAGGACTAGATCTTACTAATGTTTATTGAAAGCTAGGACTGAAAAGCTAGAATTGGTTTTTTGTTACTCTTGCTAGACAATGGTATCGTTAAAGTGTTACCAGTAAGGCCCAGCACTGGTGGTTCTAGCTACTCAAGAGGCTGAGATCTGAGGGACCATGTTTGAAGCCAGCCTGGGCAAGGAAGTTCCTTAGACTTTTATCTCCAAGAAACCACCATACAACCTGAAGTGGAGCTGTGGCTTTGCGCAAAGTGGTAGAGCATTAACCTTGAGCAAAAGAGCTCAGTAATGGCACCCAGGCCCTAACTTCAAGTCCCATGACTGACAAAAACAAACAAAATGTTACCAATAAGAAAAGGGCCATATAGGGGCTGGGAATGTGGCCTAGTGGCAAGAGTGCTTGCCTCGCATACACGAAGCCCTGGGTTCGATTCCCCAGCACCACATATACAGAAAAGGCTGGAAGTGGCGCTGTGCCTCAAGTGGTAGAGTGCTAGCCTTGAGCAAAAAGAAGCCAGGGACAGTGCTCAGGCCCTGAGTTCAAGGCCCAGGACTGGCAACAAAAACAAAACAAAACAGAAAAGGGCCATATCCAGGAAAAAAAATTAGAAATGTTATTCCTAACACTACAAAGGAGGATAACTGAGGGATTCATTAATCACAAGACATTTATTAGCTGATGCCCAGTGGTTCACACCTCTAATCCTAACTACTCAGGAGGCTGAGTAGCTCTGAGGATCAAGGTCCGAAGCCAGGCCAGGCCAGGCAGGAAAATCCACAAGAATCTTATCTACAATTAACTAAAAAGCTGGAAGTTGAACTGTGGTGGAGCACTATCCTTAAGCAAAAAAGCTCAAAGGACAGTGCTAGGTCCTGGGTTTAAGACTCAGGACTAGCACACTTACACACACACACACACAAGATGTAGTTATACACATACACTGACTTGCTAAAATGAAATACCCTTGTACAAATAACGGATGTTAATTTTTTTAAATCCTCAAATAAATGAATTAAATAAAATGAAATAACACACCAAGAAGTGAAGGCATGGTACTTTACACATATGTAATCTCAGTACTGGGAGGCTGAGGTAAGAGCACTGAGTTTGAGTCAAGCCTATGCCACATAGGAAGAGATATTTGTCTCAAAACAACCACCACCAAGGTGGGGGTGGGGGGAGGACAGAAACCAGTGGCTCTCTCTTTTAATCCCATCTAATCAAGAGGCTGAAATTTAAAGATCACAGTTCAAAGCCAGCCTAGGCAGAAAAGTGTGAGACTCTTATCTCCAATTAACCACCAAAAAGTTAAACTGGAGCTGTGGTTCAAGTGGTTGAGTTTTAGCCTTGGGCAGAAAAGCTCAAAGACAGTGCCAGAGTTCAAGCCCCAGCACCAGCACAAAACAAAAACAAAAAAAACCCAGAAGGGATGACATTATCTAAAAGAAAAATGAACACATTATCTATATAGTAAAATGGTAATCACGCTGTACAACATCTTAAAAATAACAAATTGTATTTAAAAAAAAAAAAAGCAGCCAGGTACCAGTAGCTCACATCTGTAAACCTAACTACTAAGGAGGCTGAGATCTGAGGATTGAAATTCGAAGCCAGCCCAGGCAGGAAAGTCCCTGAGACTCTTATCTCCAATTAGTCACAGAAAAAGGTGGAAGTGGATCTGTGGCTCAAGTGACACAGTGCTAGCCTTGAGCAAAAGGAGCTCAGGGACAGCACCCAGGCCCAGAGTTCAAGCCCCAGGACTGACAAAAAACAAACTAGCACACCCTCCATTTTCCTTTCTTTCCTCCTAATAAACTTATAATAGAACACATTTTAGCTTTAGTGAAAATTGGTGCATTCTTCCATAACAAAACAACAGTTCAGTAGTTATTAAACTATACCTCTTCCTCTCCAAATCTAAATTTGTAAGCAGCAGAGCACCTGCCAACTACACACAAGGCCATGCTCCATCACCGATGGGACAGGGGAGATCCAAAAAGCCAAATGAAGAGAAATGGGAAGTGACTGAAAGAGCATGAGACTGGGGTCAAGGCCCCACACTAGCACAAAAACACAAACTAAGAGTTCACCCATCCGCATGCATTCAATTACTACTACTACTGTATCAGTCAGCCCTTTCTTTCCTGTTCACAGATGAACTTAGATCCCTAAGACTCCAATGCATGATCACTCCCCAGGACCTAGCAAGTTATCCTCAGAATCTTTACTTCCAATAATAGGGTGACTAGAAGCACAAGCAGAAACTTAACAAGAATCTTTTCCTCTCATAAAGGCTGGAAATTTCCCCTATCATACCAGGTATTGGAAACCAGCCTGGGCTATATCACAACATAACTAAAACACTTTTTTTTTTTGGAAGTCCTGGGGCTTGGACTTGGGGCCTGAGCACTGTCCCTGGCTTCTTTTTGCTCAAGGCTAGCACCCCACCTCTTCACCCACAGCATCACTTCTGGACTTTTCTATATATGTGGGGCTGAGGAATGGAGCTCAGGGCTTCATGTATACGAAGCAAGCACTCTTGCCACTAGGCCATATTCCCAGCCCCTACTCATGCGTCTTAAGTCAAAACTATTCTAGCAAGGCTAGGGAGGCTCACCTATAATCCTATTTGCTTTTCTGAAGATGGAAGTTTGAGGCTAGTCTGGGCAGAAAAGTCCAGGGGACTCTATCTTCAATTAACCAGAAATAAAGCTGTACTAAAACTGTGCCTCAAATGGTAGAGCTCTAGCCAAGAGCAAAAATCACCTGAAAAGCTTGAAGCCCTGAGTTCAATTCTAATGCATGTGTGCACGTGCACACGCAAACACACACATGCATACACACACACACAGTTCTAAATTAAGATAGGTGTATTGATACATCGATCATGCCAGCTATTTGGATGAAGGGAGGATAGAGGTATGAAGTAAAGTTCAAGGCCAGTACCAGCCAAGTTAGGAAGACTATCTCCAAAAAACAAAACAAAGAGGGCAAGGTGTAGCTCAAGTAGTAGAGCCCTTGCTTGGCAATCTCAAGGCCCAGAATTCAATCTTCCTATCCAAAAAACCGAGAGAAACAAAAACCTACCCTAAAGTAGCCAGGTACTTCGCTGGAGAAGCAGTCTCTAGAAAAAATAACTGGAAACTCTTCAGGGGATGTAAGATGACCAATTTTTTGGAACCCATTAATGAGAAAAAAGAGAATAAAGTATAACCGGTATGTGCCTCTTATATTCATATAAAATTATGTGTGTATACACATATATACACATTTATACACATATACACTGAGATAAACTTGATATGGAAACAAGAGACCTCTTTTTTTAATTTTTCATGTTTTGATGGTTCTGTCTTATTTTCTTTATGTATGGGGTCTTCATCTGTATCTTTTCAGGAGGGTGAGGCTGAGAGTAGGGAACTCAAGTGAAGAAGTGCTGCAGTGCAGCTCACTGGACACTGATAAAAGTGAACTATACAACTCATGGGTGGGGAATGGACTGAGGGACAGAGAGTGAGGGAAAGGAAGATATTGTACAAAAGAACATATACTCACGCAATTGTAATTCCACTGTACATCACCTTTTAAATAACAAAATTTAAAATAAATAATTAAAACTTGAAAAAGGATACCTGTTTGGATAATCATCAGGGTAGAGGTTGACTGCACAATTAGAATAAAAACAACCCTGGCTCACTAGGCATGGGTGGCTCATACTTGTAGTCCTAGCTACTCGGGAGAATGAGATCTGAGGATCATGATTCAAAGACAACCAGGCAAGGAAGTCCATGAAATTCTCATCTCCCAAAAGCCGGAACTGAGCTGTGGCTCAAGTGGTAAAGTGCTAGCCTTGAGCATAAATTCTCAGGGATAGCACCCAGAACCTGAGATCAATGCCCAGAACTGGCACCAAAAAATTATAACTAAATAAATAAATAACCTGATTTACACCTGTAATCCTAGCTAATCAGGAAGTTGAGATCTGAAGATCACAGTTCAAAGCCAGTCTGGGAAGGAAAGTCCCTGAAACTCTTATCTCCAATTAACTATCAAAACACTAGAAATGGAGCTGAGACTCCAATGGTAGAATACTAGCCTTGAGTAAAAAAGCTCAGGGATAATACTCAGGCCCTGAATTCAAGCCCTAGGACCAGCATCAAAAATACAAACCAACCCTGAGGGGAGAGAGAAAGAAAATGGTAGAGGGTGAGTCTACATGGAAACACAATGGGAACACTATGCACTGGAACTGAATCCATGAAGTGGGACAATTAGCTTCTTTTGCTTATTGATCCTTTTAATCCCTGTTGGGTTTGGTAATATTCCTTCTCATTTCTGATACTTATGTGTCATTTCTTTTGGTCTTGGTCTGAAATTTTCCTGTGGACTAGCCAGGCACAGGAGGCCTATGCATGTAATCTGGGCTACTTAAGGAGCTAAGATCTGGCACAAAACGGCATGAAAGGGGAGCAAAACCTATCTCCAATTTACCACCAAATAGCTGTGGCTTAAGTGGTAGAATCTTAGCCTTCAAAAAAAAAAAAATTAGGGACAACTCCCAGATCTTGAGTTCAAAGCCCAGGACTGAAAAGGAAGATTTCCTATGACTGTTCTGGTTTCTGAGCTCAGACTCTCAGTTAGCTTTGCTGGTCAAAGCTGGTGGTCTACCACTTGAGCCACACCTCAAGTTCCAGCCTTTAGCTGGTTAACTGGAGATAAGAGCCTCTCAGATTTTTCTGCCCAGGCTGCCTTCAAACCTCCATTCTCAACCTCCTAATTAGCTAAGATCCCAGGCATGAGCCACGAAGGCCAGCTTCTTGCAGCTGTTCTTTTAAATAATTCAGTGCTTCATTTCTTCATTGCATCCTTCAAACATATGTATGTCCTACTCTGAAGAAAACAGAGTGCAAAGTGGTCCAACATCACGACAATAACAAGTCATGGAACCCAGACTCTTTCAAGCACTGTTTAAGTAAAGCTGCCTAGCAATCAGAAGTGAAAGGAGAACTTAATGGACTAAAAGCATCCCTTACCTGTATGAGTCCAAACATGTTGGACAGAATTGAGTTTTTGTCAGAAAAGTAGTTGCATTTGCCACACGTGTACACTTTCCTTGGGAAACGGTTTCTTAAGTGTTTCCTTCACTGATATTCACTTATGGTCACAAACGATGCACTTGCAGACCCACTCATTAAACCCAGCCCGAGTGTAATGATCATATCCGTTGGTATTATAGCCACAGCGCTCACATCGATTGGGGCCCTTGGAGAAATCTCCCTCCTCTGGAGTGGAAGAGCCAGATTTCCTGGCTATGGCTTGCTTCTCTGCACTGTCTTCCACAAAAAGCTTCTTGGCACTGTGAACTTTGATATGGTGCACAAAAGGCTCCTCAGATTCTGCTTCATATTGGCATGGCTTATTGCAAAAGGGTTTGCTCTTAAGAGTTCTTGCACTTGTCCTCCGCTCCAGGTGTTTCAGGAGGAAGATCTTTAGTGGAGCTGTAAACTTCAGGATCAGCTGACGAGGCCTCAAAGACAGGCTGTGCTTCTGCAACACTGAGCTCCATACTTGTCAGTTCCAAGCTCCCTAGCCCACCAGCTCCACCTTCCATTTCAGTAGATTCCTCATGTCCTTCCCCGTCACTATCTGAAAAGTTGTTATCTCCAAAAGGCATCAATTCCACCATCTGTCTCTCTTCTCCAACCAGATAATCACAGAAGCTGTCATTTACTTCCCCCGTTGAGGCTACGTTTGCTAACATGATAAGCTGAGGGACAGCCAGCTCAGCTATGGAGAGGTCATGCAAGTCATACATGTCATTAGTTAAGGCCATGCCCATGTTACCACTGCTGGTGAACAGACCTCCACCTCCAGAAGACTGCCCCATCACTTGTGTAGCCATAATTGTGATCTGAATAAAGAATAAACAAAAGAGCAACTGTTAAAACCAACTCTAAGAGGAAAACCAACACATCACTCAAACTCATGACCAAAAACAAGTATTTTTTAAAAATATAATCTCTAAAATTCAATGAGACTCATTACCTACTAACAACAAACTTTGAATACATTTCTGTGGTATATGATGTATGAACTCTAATGTCAGTAGTCAAGGCTAAGCATGATCAAGATGCAGACTACCCTGGACTATAGGAAGACTGTGCCTTAAAAAACAATATATAAGCTGGGTGCTAGTGGCTCACACCTGTAATGCTACCCAAAAGGCTGAGATATGAAGATAACAGTTTAAAGCCATTCTGGGCAGAAGTCTGTAAGACTCTCTCCTCTCCACTAAGCTACCAAAAAGTAGAGATGTACTTCAAGTGGTAGAGCACTAGCCTTGAGTAAAAGAAATTCAGGAATAATGCTCAGTCCCTTAAAGCTCCAGGAAGAACAGACAGACAGACAGACACAAACTATGTAAATTAGGCAAGGTCACACCTGTAATACGGCCTACTCAAGAGGCTGAATTGGAAAATCTTGATTGGCAGAAAAGGCCAAGAGACTTGCATCTTTTAACACCAAAAAGCCAGAATGGCCCTCAAGTAATAAAAGTGCCAGCCTTGAGCAAAAATAGCTGAGGAACAGTGCTCAGGCCCTGAGTTCAAGCCCTAGTATCACCATTACATACAGATAGATAGATAGATACATAGATAGATAGATAGATAGATAGATAGATAGATAGATAGATAGATAGACAGACAGAGACATAGAGACATAGAGCAATGCATTGTCAATTCTCTCTATTGAAATCACTCACAAAACAAATCCTCATCTACAAGAAAGTTTTATTACTTGTTTGACATAATTCAATTATCAAGTAGATCTACCATTTTTTGCAAGCACTCAAAATAGTTTTCAAGGGTATGGGGGACTAATCTTCATTTTTATGCTAATGAAAAAGAAAGTTTTAATATTAGAGTAGTAAACAGTCCTCCCCCTATTGTCCTTCAACAGTTGAGCAATAGGAACGAGAAAGCCTAGAAATCCACAAATATTTCCTTGTCTATAGTAGATGAAGTAAGCCATGTAGAAGGAATTGGTTAATTTAGTTGTATTGCTTAAGAACTTATCTAAATCATATACCTCCAAAAGAACAAAACGACTGTGAAAAGTACTTTGTCTCTCAATTTTTGATGACAGCCCAAATATAAACGGCAAAATAAAAAGACCCCCAATAATGCAAACATCACAAATGAAATATTTTTTTTCTAACACCTGGTTAGTCCAAGAAGCTCCCTTCCCGTAGCTTAGCATGCTCCTTTCCCAGGCAACACTAGGCCCACGTGGTGCAGGATGTAAAGTAAATACTCAGCATCCTTCCCTGGAGATGACTTTCCATTCAGGCCAGTTACCATAAAATGTAACAGGACCCCCTTAAAGTGACAATCAGTCTGGCCAGATGCAGGCCCCTTATCAACTACTTGAGCAGCTGCCATAAGTATTAGTCTGCCATAATGAAGTTCCTGGCCCATGCTTCCACACCAAGGTCCCTGCTTCCTAGCCCCTTAGGTTACATAAGTCACCCAAGACAAAGGCTGGTGCTTCTTCTGTCTGTGAGAATTGGCCTTGTCAGTCCCTTGGCTGTCATTAAACCTTTCTTTTTTTGTTCTGCCTGTCTGGATGTCCATGTCGTTTTCTGGCAGGGTCTGACATTGGTGCCTGACTTGGATCAAACCCCGCCCCCAGTTTTGCTCTTTTCCTCTCAAGAATCTGAGGACCTGGTTCTGAGACACCCCTGTGCTAATTGCCCTCTCTCCTGGACAGTGGAGACCCCAAGGGCCTAGACTTCTTCCAGATGACAAAGCCACCACAAGGTTTCTGCTCCCAAGTGGCTCTTTCACATCCAATTCAATAGCCTTCATTCATCTGCATGAGGTAAATGGACTTGGGCTCTCTACAGTGATATTTCTTTCTCTCTATGGGCCCTGGTACAGGCTCTACCTGTCTATCAAGCCCAGGGATTTCTGGATAAGAAAGAATTTGCATAGTAACAACTGTCTTAAAATGTTCATTCCGGGCTGGGGATTTGGCCTAGTGGCAAGAGTGCTTGCCTTGTATACATGAGGCCCTGGGTTCAATTCCCCAACATCACATATGCAGAAAATGGCCAGAAGTGGCGCTGTGGCTGAAGTAGCAGAGTGCTAGCCTTGAGCAAAAAGAAGCCAGGGACAGTGCTCAGGCCCTGAGTCCAAGCCCCAGGACTAGCCAAAAAAAAACCAAAAACAAAAAAATGTTCATTCCAAAATGGGAAAAAGTGAGGAAGATAAACCCCAAAAGGTTCCCATATGTAGCAGATGGTATGACTATATCTGAAAAGATGGAACTTATGAGTAAACTTATGAGATGGTATGTAATTAAGTTGGTTATGATGTAAATAAGGTAAAGAACAACACACTGATGTAAAACTAGCATGTCATTATTTCCATCTTTAAAAGTAATTGTGCCTTGGGCTGGGGATATGGCCTAGTGGCAAGAGTGCTTGCCTCTTATATATGAGGCCCTGGGTTCAATTCCCCAGCACCACATATACAGAAAATGGCCAGAAGCGGCGCTGTGGCTCAAGTGGCAGAGTGCTAGCCTTGAGCAAAAAGAAGCCAGGGACAGTGCTCAGGCCCTGAGTCCAAGCCCCAGGACTGGCCAAAAAAAAAAAAACAAAGTAATTGTGCCTTAATATATCTTTCTCAATCATAACAATCTCATTGGATACAGAGCTGATATCAACTCCTACAGTCTTCATTGTAATCACAAAGGTCTAAAAGTATTTATAATGTCTTAATCTCAATATCCTAATATGTTATATACAATTAAAAATAATTGTGGAATCAATCACAATTTAAAACTTTAATAACCACTTTTGTAAAGGCTGAGAAGTGCATAAAAAAGATCTCTGTGAGACTGTCATCTCTAACCAGCCAGCAGAGTGCTAAGAAGTAGAGTTGCTTAATGGCTCAAAGTAGCAGAGCGCTAGCCTTGATCCGGAGAGCTGGGGCCAGAGTTCAAATCCAGAGACCCACCAAGAAAAATGCAAATGTGCATTCATCCCAACATGGAAAAGACGCTCCTGAGACCCTGGCAATGATGTAGCATCCAGAGACAGTTACTAAGACATTGCTACAATGAGAGTAATGATGGCACATCCTGAAACTACTTGTCTGGCCTTTTCAAAAGTAATCAGAGCCAGAAGATCATAGAAAAATAGCTTGTAAGCATGCATTTCTAATAACCATGTTGGTCTACCTCATAACTGGATAGAAACTTACACCATTCCCAGTTATTTGTGATAGTGGATAGTAAAAGCTAAAGTTGTCAAATGGGGGAGATACTTTAAAATCCCAACCTCAGGGCTGGGGATATAGCCTAGTGACAAGAGTGCTTGCCTCGTATACATGAGGCCCTGGGTTCAATTCCCCAGCACCACATATACAGAAAATGGCCAGAAGTGGCGCTGTGGCTCAAGTGGCAGAGTGCTAGCCTTGAGCAAAAAGAAGCCAGGGACAGTGCTCAGGCCCTGAGTCCAAGCCCCAGGACTGGCCAAAAATAAAATAAAATAAAATAAAATCCCAACCTCCTATATCTTCTCAAAGCCTTAACTGGCAGTGATTTGGGGCTGGAAGTAGCCGCATAAACTCAAGAAAAAAAAAAGAAAAAGAAAAAAAAAAGCCGAGGACCAGAGATTGTATTCCTATTGAGAGCTGTCTAGGGCCTACACCCATGACTTAGGCATTGCTAGGGTCACCAGAGTATGAGATTCTCCAGGCAGCCTGTGCGTTTGGTAAAAAGTTAAATAAATGTGGTACATTCTTTCCAGTCTGGAATAAAAAATGCTTCTACTAACATCTGATCCTAACAACCACTTGGTAAAATAGGCTGAAGTTTTAGTTAGGTTAAACTTCTTTAACCAACTCCTTTCAGGAACCTATTAACCTCGCTCACTTGCTAGACCTGGTATAGGATTTACACTTACAAGGAGCTGTTGTGAACTTCACACCCTCCAAATTTACCTTTTCCCTCACCTTTTACTCCTTTCACATCCTTTCTTTTACTTATGCTTTTATTTCTCTTAATCACCCTCAGTCCTCTGGGAAAGTGGACCTTGGCGATCACTCCCTTCAACAGACTCTGACCAAGTTCCCTAGACTGGTTAAGACTTTTACCTTTGGCTCTGTTTTGCCTACAGGTTTTGCCCAAGTGCGTCCAATGAACCAAAGCAAATGCCATCACAGAGAGCAGTGGGAGCTGCCCCACCGCTGCGCGGCCCCAGGGCTCAGAAAGCGGCCCGCACATGGCCTTCACTGGCGCCCCCAGCCCTGCCGGGCTACCCGCCTCCGTGCGAGGTGAGGATTTTTCGGGAAGACGGGGCGAGGAAGGCCACTGTGTGCTCCGCCACCGCGCCATTCCCGGCTCAACCAGGCAAACGGCAATTTCCTCAACATACCCAGCAAAAGCAGCTCTTTGGAGTTCTGGCGCTCTCGTTTCCGCTCCACTCCGCCCGCTCTCCACACGCAGTCACCCACCGCGCCGGGAGCCGCCGCACGCCGTCCCGTCGCTCCTCCCCGCCCCCTCCCCAACGCTGCCAGTTGGCAAGCGGGGTACCTCGGGGTGCCGGCCGGCCGCGCCTCCCCACTCACCATTCAGTCCGCGGGGGTCTCCGACCGCCCCTGGCCGCGCCGGGACCGCTGGGTCCACCAGCAAGTTTCAGGACAGGGACTACGAGAGGCTCCGCACTCGGTCTCCGAAATCGCGATTCCGAGAGGCTGGCGGCCTCGCCTCGGCTGGGGAGGGGTCCCGCCAATGGGCTGCTCCACAACCACGCACCGGGCCCAGTTCCCCGCCCGACGCGCCCGAACCTGATCCCGCCCAACGCTGGGCGCGTCCGCACCTCCTCAGCCGCTGTATCTACAATCAGCCCTGGACAGCGCCTCGCGCCGCGTCCTTCCACGCCCTCCCCGCCAGCCGCCGCTGCCCGGCCCTCCCCACCCCCGCCCCAGCCCCGTGCCCACCTCACCGCCCTTCCTTGGCTCCCAGGGGCGCGCGGGTCAGCGCCGCCACTCCGGCTCCCAATACTTTTCTTTGTTGCTGGAGTTTCGGGAGAAGGGAGAAAAGTTAGGCGCCAGGCCGTCAAGGACCGCGCAGGCCCACGACTGAGAAGACACAGCCCGCTCAACCGCCGCTGCCTGGGTCTCGGCCCGGGCTCTTGGCGGTGCTCGGTCTGCCACTGACTCGCGCGCCTGCGGGATTCGCACAGTCAACGCCCGCTGACCACGCCCCCTGCGCGCGTGCCCGCAGACCATCCCCCTCTTCCACTTCGCGGGGACGGGGAGTCGACGGAGCTGCGTCTTCCTCCCACTCTGCAGTCCCGCGGCTGGGGAGCAGGGAGTTGGGAGAGGAGAGCCAGGAGCACCACAAACACTGGGGCAACCCGCCCTCTTTCACTTCAGCGCCCCCCCCCCCCTTCCTTCTGTCCTGGTCCTTCCCCTACTGTCTCCTTTCCGCTTCCTCCTCCGCCCCAGCCCACTGCCCAAGTCGCGCATCCTTCCCTTTGGCGTAATACCTTCCCAACCCCGCGCGCCTTTCTCGGGCGCGGTGCAGCGCTGACCACGTGCTCCCGGTGCCTGGGGCGCGGTGCCTTCCTGACCACGTGCTCCCGGTGCCTGGGGCGCGGTGCCTTCCTGACCACGTGCTCCCGTTGCCCCGGGGCGCGGTGCTGTCGTGGTCCCCGGGCACCCGCCGGGTCCTCTGGGCGAGATGCTGTCCCAACCCCGAGCTCTTTTCGTCCCCCTGGCGCGGGGCTGTCCTGACCACGTGCTCCCGGTGCCCCTGGCGAGGCGCCTTCGCGTCCCCAGGGCGCCTACAGGCGCTTCCAGGCGCCATGCGGGCCCGACCCCACGCGCTGGCCCCATCCCCGTGCGCACAGAAGCGGTGCAGGGGACGGCCCGACGGCAAAAATGGCGGTGGAGGTGCTGCACCTGGTTCTGTTGCTGCTGGCCAGGGATTTGGCAGGTAATGAGCATTAGTGGGCCTGGAGACGGGACCCCGCCAAGGAGCCTCCTAAGGGACTCACCATACATTGGCTGTGTGGGACCGCCAAGCTCCCCCGAGCTCTGGTGACTGTACAGAATGCCCATCACTGGCTGTTCCCACCCCTTTAAGGGTCAGCAAGGCGAAGTGGAGAGGGAGAGCAGGGAGTTACCCATCTTGCTTGGGGTTCCCCACTAGCTCCTCTGGGTGGGTCCTTTATCCGCTCTGGCTGCCTTAATGCAAGTGGTCCAGTGCCAGGCTGGACAGCGTCTAAGAGAAGCTGGCACTGGGAGCTAGGAATCTTGTGAGGAAGGACTTCACACCAGCCACACTGACACCTGTCTTAAAATGGAATTAAGTGTAATAGTGTTAAGTTTTTGTTTTGTGCTGGTACTGGAGCTTGAACTTAGGACACTTGGCTCCTCTGTCCCCACTGGCTGGCATCTATCATTGGAGCCACACCACTAACCTCTAGTGTTATGCTCTGTGTTTATTATTGATTTGCAGAGGAAAAGATTTACTAGAAACACATAAGAATTACACACTCCATCTTTGTAACCGGCTTTTGAGTCCTTCAATCAAACCAATGAAAATGAAGACTGGCACCCACCGCTCAGGTTGTAATCCTACTCAGGAGGCTGAGATCTGAGGACCATGGTTCAAAGCTAACCTGGGCAGAAAAGTCTATAAGACTCTTATCTCCAATTAACCATCAAAAAGCCACAAGTGGAGTTGTGGTTCAAGTGGTAAAGCAAATGAATGTTCTTCTCAGGCGTCTGTTTAGAAATGCCAGGGGAAACAAATGTCTTTAAGATACTGAAAATTTGGTAACCTGATCGCAGTGCTGATCCACAAGTAATGAAAGCCAAATTAAGGTTTACTAGTTTTGCCAAACAAAATGAGGGTGGTATACTGTTGCTTCAGGAAATAGTCATAGCCAAGGGGAGGAGGATGTGTGCGTGTGTGTGTGTGTTGGGGTTTGAAGTCACAGCCTCACACTAATGCTCATCTTCCTTGTTTATGGATGGCCAGCTACCATTTATGTATTTATGTCACGGTTCTGGTTCAGCATTTTTCTAGTTAATTAGAGAAAGTCTCAAAGTGTTTTCTGCTCAGGCTGGCTTTGAACTATGATCCTTCAGGTCTCACCCTTCTGGGTGGCTAGGATTATAAGTATGAACCACCAGTGCCTAGTGAGAATAGGCTATTAAAGCCCATCCAGATGCTGGTGGCTCACACCTGTAATCATGGTTACTTAGGAGGCTGAAGCCTGGAAGATCAAAGTTTTGGACACAGTACCAGCACACACACACACACACACACACACACACACACACACACAGAAAGCCCATAGCAGGGCACCATTGGTTCACGTGTGTAACCCTTGCTACTTAGGAGGCTGAGATTTGAGGAGCAAGGTTGGAAGCCAGCTGGCAGAAGGAAAGTCCATGAGACTCTTTATCTCCAGTAAACTACCAAAAAAAAAAAAAAAAAACACCTAGAAGTGGAGATCTGTGGTTCAGGTGGTACAGCATTAGCCTTGAGGAAAAAAAATCTCTGGGACAGCACACAGAACCTGCCCACACACAAAAATAGTTCAGGCCTCAGGACTAGTGCACATGCATGTGTGCACACACATACGCAACCCAGCAGCCTGGGCTTCTAGGTGTATGCAATGAGGCATGACTTGGGGCTGGATTTGTAGTAGCCTTTGGTATAATCTGGAAGTTCTGACATTAGTCTTTGGGGTTGAATTTCTTGCTGTCCCAAATCTTCCTTCACTCTGGTGGAAAGATAAGCTGAGAAGTGTGGAGGCCTTGCCTAGAGCTCTAAAGATGTTCTTGGGTTCCCTCCTGAGGAAATTGGATTGGGGAAAACCGTACAATGAGATGGAAAAGAAAATGTGCATAAGTGCAAGTATGCTAGTGGATAAAGTGAGTTCATTCTCGGGCTGAAACTACAGTTGGGGGCATATTTAGATATCTGTTCCGGTTATGTTTATTTTTAGGGGGCATAGAATGAGGTTCAAATGTGCTAGGCACCAGCAGGAAAGAAGATAGTCTAGAAACCTCATTTTCTAAAACGATTATCAACAATTATAGTCTAGAAACTTCATTTTCTAAAACCATTATCAACAATTCACCTCAATACATGCTGCGCAATATCTGTTTTCTCTATGCAGCATTTATGCAGCCTCCTGTATTTCATCCTAACCCACCTACAGAATATAGAATGGTAAGTCAGAAACATCTTGTATTGTTCTACTGATTTGTCACCTTAGAATGTGGTGTGTGTGTGTGTGTGTGTGTGTGTGTGTGTGTGTGTATACTGGGGCTTGAACGCAGGTCCTAAGCTATCATTTGAGCCACACCTCACATCTCCAGTCCCAGCAGATTTTTTTTTTAGTGTTCTGATTTTCTTTGAAATCCACCAGTATTTATTGAGCACTTCTTACACATTGTACCCCTCAGAAATTACAAATCAAACCAGAGATAGGAAGGGGAAGCAAAGTCAGTCTCTCTCTCTCTTTCTCTCTCTCTCTTTCTCTCTCTCCCCTTCCTCCTCCTTCTCTCTCTCCCTGCTTTCCTCCCTCTTTCCCTCTCTCCCCCTCTCCCCTTATTCCCCCTTCCCCCCTCTCTTGTATATGTGCTGGTATTGGATTCAACTCATGACCTGGGCACTGTCCCTTAGTTTTTTCCCTCAAGGCTAGTGCTCTACCACTTGAGCCAGCACTCCACTTCTGGCTTTGTGGTGGTTAATTGGAGATAAGAGCCTTTCTGCCCAGGCTGGCTTTGAACCATGATCCTCATATCTCAGCCTCCTGCGTGGCTAGGATTACAACATGAGCCACTGGTGCCAGTCTTCAGATCACCCTTTAATCACTTTATCCTTTTTTCTTTTCTAGCCAAATTGTACTCAGTTTAAGCTGCCAAGATGTCCCAGGGATCTTAACCCCATCTGTGGAAGTGACATGGCCACTTATGCCAATGAATGTACTCTGTGCTTGAAAATCTGGTAACATGATTTTTGTCTATCCACCTATCTAGATATTTATCTGTGTCAGTAATGGGGCTTGAACTCAGGACCTCATGCTTTAATGTGGCTTTTTTTGTTGAAAGCTGGTGCTCTAACACTTGAGTCATGCCTCCACTTACAGCTTTTTAAATTGGAGATAAGAGTCTATTAGTTTTGTCTGCCCGAGCTGACTGTGAACTGAGATCTTCAGATCTTAGCCACCTGAATAGCTAGCATTATAGGCATGAGCCACCAGCACCCAGTTTTATAACATTAATTTTAAACCTATAGACGGGCTAAGATTTTTTTTAAATAATAATTATTTATTGTCAAAGTGATGTACAGAGGAGTAACAGTTTCATACGTTAGGCCATGGGTACATTTCTTGTACTATTTGTTACCTCCTCCTTCATTCCCCCCTCCCCCTTCCCCTCTCCCCCCTGAGTTGTTCAGTTGGTTTACACGAAATGGTTTTGTAAGTATTGCTTTTGGAATCATTTGTCTTTTTATCTTTTATCTCTCGATTTTGATATTGCCCTTCACTTCCCTAGTTCTAATACCAGTATATACATTATCCAGGGTACTCAGATGAGATACAGTGAGAGCACAGAGACAACCACAGGAAGGGGATACAAGAGGTTCATTAACAATAGACACTACAGTTTCACATGGCATGTTGAAAGTAATTACAACAGTGATATAACACTCATTTCCATAACATGGAGTTCATTTCACTTAGCATCATCTTATGTGTTCATATGGGGATAGCTTTGAGGCTCTTGTGATCCTCTGCTGTGATTATTCCCCATGAGGAAAACCATAGAGTCCATGTTTCTTTGGGTCTGGTTCACTTCACTTAGTATAATTTTTTCCCAAGTTCTTCCATTTCCTTACTAATGGGGAAATGTCATTCTTTCTGATAGAGGCATAAAATCCCATTGTGTATATGTACCACATTTTTCTGATCCATTTGTCTACTGAGGGGCATCTGGATTGGTTCTCTATTTTAGCTATGACAAATTGTGCTGAGATGAACATTGTTGTGCTGGAGGCTTTAGTGTGTTCTTGTTTGTAGTTTGTTGGGTAGATGCCCAAAAGTGGGGCTGCTGGGTCATAGGGGAGCTCTATGTTTAGCCTTCTGAGGAATCTCCATACCACTTTCCAGAGTGGCTGAACCAGTTTACATTCCCACCAGCAATGAAGTAGGGTTCCCTTTTGGCCACATCCCCTCCAACATTTGTTATTGTTTGTTTTCTTAATAATGGACATTCTTGGGGCTGGGGATATAGCCTAGTGGCAAGAGTGCCTGCCTCGGATACACGAGGCCCTAGGTTCGATTCCCCAGCACCACATATACAGAAAACGGCCAGAAGCGGCGCTGTGGCTCAAGTGGCGGAGTGCTAGCCTTGAGCGGGAAGAAGCCAGGGACAGTGCTCAGGCCCTGAGTCCAAGGCCCAGGACTGGCCAAAAAAAAAAAAAAAAAAAAAAAAAAAAAATAATGGACATTCTTACTAGGGTGAGGTGGAATCTCATTGTTGTTTTTATTTGCATTTCTTTTATGGACAGTGATGTAGAGCACTTTTTCATATGTCTCTTGGCCACTCTCATTTCCTCATCAGAGAAGTCTCTTTGCAAGTCTTCCACTTGTTGAGGGGGCTGTTGGTTCTTTGAGGTTTTGTTTTGGAGGAATTTAATTTTTTTAGTTCTGCATATATTTTACATATGAGGCCTGTGTTCGTTGTATGGCCAGTGTTATACGGCCGGTAAAGATCTTTTCACAATCTGTGGCCTTTCTGTTTATTGTGAAAGCTATGTCCTTTGCCCTACAGAAGCTCTGCAGTTTGATTCAGTCCCATTTTTCCAACCTTTCTTTGATCTGTAGCATTTCTTTATTAAGAAAGTTTCAGCCTTTATTAAGGAAGTTTCGTCCTGTGCCAAGGAGCCCAAGTGTTTCTCCAATTCCTTCTTGCAGTGTTTTCAGGGTATCTGTTTTTATTTTAAGGTCTTTGTTGATCCATTTGGAATTGATTATGGTGCAGGGTGAAATATAAGGTTCTAGTTTTAGTTTGTTGCCAATGTCAAACCAGTTTTGCCAGCACCATTTGTTAAAGAGGCTATCTTTTATCTTTCTTCCATCCTATTTATTTAGCTCCTTTATCAAAGATTAAATGGGCAAAAAAAAAAAGATTAAATAGGCATAGTTCTGCGGATTCATTTCTGGGTCCTCAGTTCTATTCCCTTGGTCTTCAGGCCTGTTCCTGTGCCAATACCAAGCTGTTTCTATTATTATAGCTTTATAATACAGCTTGAAGTTGGGTATTGTAATTCCGCCAGCACTGTTCTTTCTGCTTACAATTGTTTTCCCTATTCTGGGTCTTTTATTGTTCCATATGAATTTCTGGATTGCTTCCTCTATTTTATGAAAAAATGGTTTTGGGATATTAATGGGTATTGCATTGAATTTGTAGATAACCCTTGGCGATATTGACATTTTGACAATATTGATCCTCCCAATCTAGGACCATGGGAGGTTTTTCCATTTCCTTAGTTCTGCCTTAATTTCATTTTCCATGTTTTTAAAGTTCTCATCATAGAGGTCTTTCACTTCTTTGGTTAAGGTTATTCCTAGGTTTTTTATGTTTTTTGAGGCTATTGCAAAAGGAGTTGCTTTACTGATTTTGGCCTCAGTCTTTAGGTCATTGGCATATAGAAAAACCATTTATTTTTGAGGGTTTATTTTATATCCTGCTACTTTGCCAAAGTTTTGGATCAGCTCTAGTAGCTTAGGAGAAGAGTCTATGGAGTTCTTTAGGTATAGGATCATGTCTTCTGCGAAGAGAGAAAGTTTAACTTCATCTTTTCCTATTTGGATCCCTTTATTTTCTTCTTGCCTAATTGCCTTGGCTAGGAATTCTAATACTATGTTGAGGAGAGGAGAGAGAGTAGACATCCCTGTCTTGCTCCTGATTTTAAAGGGAATGGCTTTAGCTTTTCATCGTTTATAATTATGCTTGTTGTTCATTTGTCATAGACTGCCTTTATTGTATTCAGGTTGTATTCAGGAATGTTCCCTGGAATCCCAGTTTTTCCAGGGCTTTTATCATAAATGAGTGCTGGATTTTACCAAACGCCTTTTCCGCATCTAGGGATATAACCATGTGATTCTTTACCTTGCTCCGGTTGATGTGGTGGATTACATTAATTGACTTGCATATATGGAACCAACTTTGCATCCCCGGGATGAATCCAGTTTGATCATGGTGTATGATTTTTTTTTTTTTTTGAGGACCTGTTGAAGTCCATTGGCCAGAATTTTGTTGAGAATTTTTGCATCAATGGTCATCAGGGAAATCAGTCTATACTTCCCTTTCCTTGATGAGTCCCTGCCTGGTTTGGGGATGAGGGTTATACTGGCATCACAGAATGTGTTTGGTAGTGAACTTTCTCTTTCAATTTCATTGAAGAGTTTGAGAAATATTGGTATGAGTTCTGTTTTGAAGGGCTTGTAGAATTCTGCTGTGAATCTGTCTGGACCTGGGCTTTTCTTGGACAGGAGATCTCATTGCAGTTTCTATTTCAATGCTGGATATGGGTCTGTTTAGAAGGTTTAAATCTTCATGGTTGAGTTTGGGGATATCAAATTTTGCTAGGAAATCATCCATTTCTTCCAGGTACTCGAATTTGTTGGCATAAGGTTTGCAAAATAGTCCCTTATTGCATGGTGATATTACCTGTTTCATCTCTGATCTTGTTTATTTGGGTGTGCTGCCTTCGTTTTGAGGCAGATTTGCTAGGGGTCTGTCTATCTTGTTAATTTTTTCAAAGACCCAACTCTTCATTTTGTTGATTTTTTTTTTTTGCCTCTAAGTCATTCAATTCTGATTTGATTTTAATTATTTGCTTCTGTCTACTGGCTTATGGTTTGGCTTGGTGTTCTCTTTTGAGGAGCTTAAGGTACTTCTTTCAGTTGTTGAATTGCTGTTTCTCCAGTTTGTTGATGTAGGCACGCAGATATAAATTTTACTCTGAGTACTGCCTTTGCTGTGTCCCAAAGGAGCTCGTACTTTGTGTGCTCATCTTGGTTTATTTCCATAAACATTTGAATTTCTGTTCTAATTTCTTCAGTGACTCACTGATGGTTCAAGCAATGTGTTGTTTAGTCTCCATGAATTATAGGATTTTTTGTGGTGGCTGTTTGAGTTGAACTCTCTAATTTTATTCCATTGTGGTCTGAGAGAATGCAGCAAATGATTTCAATACTTCTGAATTTGTACAGATTTGCTTTGTGCCCTAAAATGTGATCTATTTTGGAGAATGTTCCATGTGCTTCCGAGAAGAATGTATATTCTGGTGTTGCTGGGTGGAATATTCTGTAGATATCAGTTAAATCCGGTTGGTTTATGCAGTTGTTTAGTTTTGAAAGTTTCTGTGCTCAGTTTTTGGCATGTTGATATGTCAAGAGGTGACAGTGGAGTGTTAAAGTCTCCAACTATCAATATGCTTGGATTTATGAGTGTTTTTAGTCAGTAGTGTTTGTTTGATGAAGTTGGGTGACTCTTTGTTTGGTGTGTTGATGTTGGTGTGTTGATGGTTATATCCTTCTGTAGGAGAGATCCCTTTATTAGTATGTAGTAACCTTCTTTGTCTCTTCTTACTATTTTTAATTTGAAGTCGATTTTTCCTGATACTAGGATTGCAACTCCAGCCTACTTTGGGGGCCATTTGTTTGAGAGATTTTATTCTATCCTTTCACTTTTAGAAAATGTTTCCTTTTGCTGGCCACCTTACAAGTCTATGTCGCTTCATTGGAGAGTTTAGTGTAAGGACTAAGCTGAGAACCTGAGTGACTAAATATAGTACGTTTCAATGTTAAAGTTATAACAGCTTCTAAACCCTGGTGATGACTCCATGCTAGAGGGCTGCACCCATGAAACCATTTTCTTGTAGTTTAATATTTTAAAATATAGGGAGCCCTTGTTCCCCTCAATACCTAGGTAGCAACCATGGTAACAGACAGTAAAGAAATGATCATAGTCATAGACTATAGAAAAAACCATAATAGTAGTAGAAATGCCATGTTAACTATTGGGTTGATTTACTTATGATAGAATACTGTATTGTTCTGGCTTGCCCATTGTTGCTTAGTGGTAATGGGAAACATGATAGCACTTCTTAAAATAAAGTTGGTATTAGGTCAGCCTAATGACAGAATTCCGCTTCTGTAAATGACTTGCTTAACCCATTTGTGACTTGCTCTACCCCCTGCATTAACCCTTGCATCAGTGCTACATGACTACCTGCTGTCAGTTCTTGATACCGAGGCCAGTTCCCAATATCAAAGCCAAAATAGGTATCTGTAAGGGTAGATAGCCAATCAGGAAAACCCACTCTGGAATTTTCCATGTGTGAACCAATGGTGTTAAAGGGTAGCTGTTGGCAATACCAGCTTTGCATTTCTTTGCTTTAAAAGTAGCCTGTGAGGGCTGGGGATATAGCCTAGCGGCAAGAGTGCCAGCCTCGGATACAGGAGGCCCTAGGTTCGATTCCCCAGCACCACATATACAGAAAACGGCCAGAAGCGGCGCTGTGGCTCAAGTGGCAGAGTGCTAGCCTTGAGCGGGAAGAAGCCAGGGACAGTGCTCAGGCCCTGAGTCCAAGGCCCAGGACTGGCCAAAAAAAAAAAAAAAAAAAAAAAAGTAGCCTGTGAGATCAGGGAAGAGTCATTCTCATTCTCCAAGGAGGCCGCCATGAGCCCCTCAGCTAGTGATCTGGATGCTTGACACAAAATAAACTTTGTTACACTTTCACATTGGGTCAGTCATGTTCCTTTGATCACGGACCCCAAGTTTTAGTCCATTAATATTGAGAGTTAAGATTGAGAGGTGATTGTTCCTTTCATTATAGCTATCTTGGTAAGGGCTGTGTCTTCCCAATTCTTGCTCTAATAACCTGGTTTTCTATTTACTGTTCATTTATCTATCTGTATGTGATCTTGATGATTTTCCATGTGTAGGACATCTTTGAGGATTTTCTGTAATGCTAGTTTGGTGGAGCTATATTGTTTCAGTTTTTCTTTACTGTGGAAGATCCTTATTTGACCTTTGGCTAAGAATGAGAGTTTAGCTGGGTACAGTATTCTTGGTTGGAAATTATTCTTCTTTAGGGTGTGGCATACCTCATTCCAGGCTCTCCTTGCTTTCTTGGATTCTGCTGAGAAATATGGAGTCATTCTGATTGGTTTTCCTTTATATGTGATTGTTTTCTTCTCCCTAGAAGCTTTAAGGATTCTTTCCTTGGTCTCTATTGATCCTGTTCGGGTTACATTGTGTTAGTGGGATGTCCTACTCTGGTCTGGGCTGTTTGGGTTCTAAATGCATCTTGTATCTGAATAGGCCTATCCTTCTGGGTATTTGGGACGGTCTCTGCTAGTATTCTGTTAAATAAATTGCCTATTCCGTTAACTTCTTTCTCTAGATATTCCTCAATACTTATTAGGCTTAAATTAGGCTTCCTGATTGTATCTTGGAGCTCCTGAAGTGAGTGTTTTGCTTATTGGATTGGTGTTGTTTTGTTTTTTGTTTTTCTGTTGGTGTTCTTTCTCCATAAAGTCTAGGGAATCTTCAGTTCCTGAGATTCAATCCTCCGCATCATCCAGTCTGCTCTGTAGGCTTGCTATCTTATTTCCCTTTCTTCCAACTGGTCTTTCTTCATAGCTTTCTTGTCTTTGCTATAAATTTCTCTGTCATCCTGCATGGACTTCTTTACGTCATTAATTTGGTTCTGAATGCTGTCTCTCAAATCTTTTAGCTGAGTAATTATCTTTTCATAGGACTCGTTTTCCTTCTGTTGGAGTTAGTTTAACTTTCTATTTGTGGAAGCCATGAATTCCTCTATTAATTTACAGTTGGCCTTATTGTGTTCACATATTAATCTTTGGCTCGCCTCCTCACTCTCTAGAATACTTATCTGAAGAGATTCAAACTTTGCATTTATCATTTTTATCAGCAGAGTTTGTAGAGCATTTTGAGGATTCTCCTCTAGGTCGTTGGTTGGCTGCTCTGTTTCCTGCTTATTTTGGGTGGGAGATGAGATTCTCGGACTTGCCATCTTTCTTGTGCTTCTTCTACCCATTTGGATTGGGAATGCCAATCTATAAGCACCTGTGAGTACCGTTTAAGACCCAAAGCAAACCTTACCAAGCCCTGTTGTATAAATCTTAGAGGTTCACAATCATATAGAGATAACTTCTCTCTCTCTTTTGTATATAAAAGCAGATTTGGTGACCCCACAGAATATAATTTTAAGATAAAAGCCAACCCTGAGCCCTGCATTCAGTAGCTAATTATGTACAGTTATAACCATGAACACCTTGCGTTTGGTTCTTTTTGGACTGATGGGATTGCTTTATGCACCCCTTTGACTCACTCAGATTAAACAATGATAACCTCTATCTAGCCTAAAAATAACCAGGGATCAATGGAGTCTGGAGGTCCTGGAAGTAAATTTAGGAGGGTAAGTTAGGAGTAGTGAAGAGAATGGAGTAAAAGGAATGAGGAATGATGTTTTTTATTTAGTTTCAGTGAAGCTGAAATGTGCAAAATTGTAGAATAGGAAGAAAGAACAAGATTAAAATGATATATGACAGAGACTCAACAAAAAACAGCAAAGGTATTAAATCAAATGGAAGTAATTTTAAAGAAAAAATGTGAGAAGAGAAACAAGTAAAAAAATACAGAAAAACAAAATAAGAAGAGAATAGAAACAACAACAAGCAAACAAATGAAGAAAAAAGGAGTCTTAGTTGTTTGGGTAGGCTCTTTCCAGCCTCTGGTTTCCCTGTGATGGTCTATTGTCTGTTTTCCTGAAGGTTGGCTGGTTTGATTTGCTTTCAGTTTGCAGGGGGTGAGTCTGTTCTGACTTTCCTTCCCAGTTAGTTAAATCCTAGCACTGTGTGGTTTGCACAGCTTATAGGTAGGAGTTGGGTGGGGAGACCTTCTCCTGAGTGGAGCTGGCTCTCACTGTTCAGTTACCATTGCCCTTTTCATCCATGGCCCCTTTGTCCTCGCTTTCCCCTTGCTTGCTTTATTTCCAGTCTGCTCTGGCCCAGTCTATGCTAGAGTCAAAGGTGGCACTTCACTCTGGTGGTGGGGGAAGGGCTACCTTCCATGTGCTGTTCTGTGGGCAATAGTGAGAATGTCTTTCATGGGGTACTCACACTTTGTCTGGAATTTTGGCCCATCTGTCATCATCCTGTGATCTGGGTCTGTCTGCCGCCCGTCTGGAGGATTTCTTCCTGGTCGCCACTGTGTACTGTAGGTGTGTGGAGTGCTGGGCGCTCCGCTGGTGCCAGTGTGGAGGTGGGTGCAGCCCGGAGCTCAAATCTGTTTTCTCAAGATAGCTGCCTAGATTTTTCCTTTCTGGCCAGAATCTCTACACTGTTTTAACTTACTTGGGCTGTCTTTCTAGGAGTTAAAGTATCTCTGGAGTAGTACACCTGGGTTCTTGGATGGAGCTTAGATAGGGATCTGCTACTGCTCCACCATTTGCCCAGAACTCTCTCTAGTACATTGATTTTTTTTTATCCCATCTTACTCAAAAAAGGTAGAAGGATTGTGGTCCAAACTGGCCTACTCATAAACATAAAACTCTATTCTAAAAATGACTATAGCAAAAAGGGCTGGGAGTATGGCTCAACTGGTAGAGTGCCTACCTAGTATGCATGAGGCTCTGAGTTTGAATCCTAGAACACACAGAAGGGACAAGAGGGAGGGAAAAGAAGGAAGGAAAGGAAGAGGGAAGGAAGGAGGGTGAGTTCTGATATAACCACATGCTAGAATGATGTCATGTATTAAAGATGTTACAGATATTTTATATGCAATGATATGATATATCAAAATGTAATTTATAAAATGTGGGATTAAGGTTAGAACACATGCAAAACTTTTGTTTGTCATATCTATTGGCCCATTGTTTCAAAGCAGTAAGTGTCTGATTTTAAAACATAATATAGGAATAGGAGAATTCAAACTTTATTTTTCTCAGCATTTTATCTACTATATTCTCCAGTCGCATAAATCAAAGAGCTATTGTTGAGCATTTTTTATTATCTTTCTAAGTTTTAATTACTAATAGAATCTTTCATCCCCATCTACAGTGTGTTTGTTGTGTGTTTATTGTGTGTGTGATTCGTGCTTGTCAGGGTGAGTTTAATTTTGAGTTCACAAATCTGAATGCACAATAATAGTATCTGGAAGACTCTTTAGAATAAGAGTCTGCCTGTAAGACTAAGGTTCAGAACTGAGAAGTTTGCTTGGTTTTGTGCTGGTATGGGCTTGAACTCAGGGCATTGCCCTGAGCTTTTTTTGTGTGTGGACAGCACTTTACAACTTGAACCGTACCCCCACTTCCAATTATTTGGTAGTTAACAACATAAAATTGTTGCAGACTTTCCTGTCTGGGCTTGCTTTGAAGGGTGATCTTCAGATCTCAAGCTCTTGAGTAGCTAAGGTTTACAAGCATGAGCCACCTCCAGCGACAAATTTCTTTGAAAAAAAATGTTTCACGGAGAAACGGGGGAAATTGAAGGAAGTGGTGACATTGTTCAAAAGAGAAATATAAGCATTCCCTGAATTATGAAATGGTAACCTCTCTGTACAACACCTTAATAACAGTGAAATTATATGTAAAATGCCTTGTCTGGCATTTAAAAGCCACCAAAACAAGCTATTTGCTTTTGTTTTTAACAAACATTTTTACTCCTTTATGAATTTGACATCTTAAGCTAGATTCTTGGTGGCTTAAACCTGTTATCCTAGCTACTCAGGAGGTTGAGTTCAAAGCAAGCCTACCTAGGCAAGTCTGTGAGGTCAGAGGCAGAGACAGGGGCCTTCACCCTTTCTGACCAAGTCAGCACTGTCCTTCATGTTCATGGGTCTCAAAAAATGTAAGTTGGCTAGGCATTTGGTGGCTCACACCTGTAATCCTAGTTACTCAGGAGCCTGAGATCTGAGAGTTAAGGTTGAAAGCCAGCCCCTTCAAGAAAGTGTGTGAGACTCTTATGGACAATTAAGCACCAAAAAGCTGGAGGTACAGATGGGGTTCATGTCATAAAGTGCCAGCCTTGCGTATAACTAAGGAAAAGCATGAGGAACTGAGTTGCAGCCCCAGTACTAGCCTCCCCCGCCAAAAAAAATTCACATATTTAAAAAACAAAGCGAAAAATTTGTGTGTCTTTGCTCTGTAAATAATTTAACATTTTGCTATTTTAGCAGTGTTTATTTCTAGAATATAAAAACAAAGTTGTAATTCTGAAACATATCAGCCACAGTATTTTAATTATGTATGCTTAAGAAAACAGTATTTTCATAGTATGTTCTTACATCTAGCACACATACATATTTCTTTGGCTGGGCCAAAAAAATTCTTTTTTTTCAAAAATATTATTCTTGTTACTATACAAGTTAGTATTTCATTATGGTTCATATGGTATGTGCAATATCTCTGGTTTCTCTTACTTTAAAATACCAGTCCTGTGCCTTTCCATAAGGTTGCCTTTTTACTTGGACAATTCTAAATCAGTTGTTTGATAAGCTATTCCATATATTGTATTTGCCTAGTTATTTCCTCATGAGGCCTTTAAATCCTTTATTTTCTTACTATGACTTTTAACTGATTTCTCTAATTCCCTATGTTTTCTGTCAATTTTAAAGTAGGCCTAGAGCTACAAGTCCATTACAGTAGCCCTTCGCCCTAGTGACTGATGAGCTCAGCAAAGGAGATGAGTCCTATTTGAGATGTGCCATAAGTGTAAAATACTCAACTTACTCTGTCTTAGTATTTAAAAAATAGAACCAGGTGCTGGTGGCTTATGCCTGTAATCCTAACTAATCAGGAGACTGAGATCTGAGGATCAAGGTTCAAAGCTGATCTGTGCAGACAAGCCCATGAGATTCTTCAAGTAGCCACACACACAAAAATCCAGGCATGGAAGTTTGGCTTGAGTGGTAGAGTACCATCTTTTACTATCAGCATACACACAAAGAAAGAAAATAGAAAAATACGTGGTTTAGTGTTAAGTTTTTTGTTTGTTTGTTTTGTGTGGCTTCAACTCGGCCTGGGTGCTGTCTCTGAGCTCTTTTGTCCAAAGCTAGTGCTCTACCACTTTGAGAATGTGTTGTGTCTTTAAAAGTATGATAGAATGAAGAGTATATATTTAACTCTAGGATTTTGTCTGTTCTTTTGTGTTAATGGGGGTTAAACCCAGGATGTTTCATTAGCCTGGCAAGTACTTTGTCACTGAGCTATATCCCATCCCCCAAACATCTTTTTGAATTTTCCCTACATCTATAAGTAGGACGGGAAGAGAACAGTTTATTACAGTGTATTAGAATGTTTCAGAATTTTATTTATTAATCTAGTCAGATGAAGTCATATTCTGGAAACATATGTTGTTAGAAAGTGATAAGATTTCTTTTTTTTCATAGGAGGAGAAAGAGACAGGCTTTCCCTCTCTATATAGCTGGGGAGGGGAAGGGATTGTCCTGCAGCATAACCCTGGAAGCTTAAAGGTGAGGCCTTGGACATCAACAAATTCATCAGGGACATTGGTTCAACCAAAGGGAGTTCCTGTGGTTTGAAGACTCCCCTCAGTTCCTCTGCTCCCATCTGGCATGCTACATTTCACACTAGCGATATCTATCATGCTAAGTCAGAATTGTTAAAATTTTGTTGGAAGGCTATGAGTAACTTAGGGACTTTATCAGTGAGTAATGTGAAGAACTTAACCACTGAAGAAATCAGTCCTCAATTGCAGTGCTGATTTAGGATCAGCTTTCATATCTTGTCTACAAAGCCTCCTTTTGTAGGCCAGGCTCTTTAACTTGAACCAAAACAATACTATGACAAAAATGACCTTATAATAGGAGTTCCAGATCCATCCACAAAGTATTTTTGCTTATGATGGAATAAAGTGTGCCAGCCAATACAAACCCAGAATTTTTACCTGTGTTTTGACCATGTAAAAATTTTAATCATAATTGGAAATTTTAATAAATTTCTTAAAAATTAAAATATTTTCAAATTATCATGCACACGTCTAGTTAGGCAGTGGAAGTGATGCATAGAAGCTCTCTATCACATCTGTACTGTTGGCACTTAGATGTGTGTGTACGTGTGCCAGTGTGGGGTTTCAACTCAGGGCTTATGAGCTGTCCCCTGTCCATTTCTTTGACTCAGGGTTAGCGCTCTACAACTTGATCCACATCTTCCAGCTTTCTGGGTTTAGTTGGACATAAGATTCCCTCTCTTTCCTCCCCAAGCTGGTTTGAAACTGTGATCCTCAGATCTCAGCATTCTAAGTAGCAAGGATTGCAGGGTCACTTACATTTAAATGACATCTGCTCACAGTTTCCCTGTCCTTGTTTGGTGAAAATACATCTCCCCAACATCAGTGGTAAGAGAACAATGTCACAGTTGTCAGGATTCTCCCATGCCAAAAAATGTACTTAATTGAAGTACTCACATAAACGTTTAGGAGTTGTTGAAAAGACTGTATTTCTTTAGTGGCATTTTGGGAAAAGTGAATCAAATATTCAAAGCATTCTAGATAAAGAGCATGAAGTAAGATCTGTTTTCCTACAACCAGTATTTATGAATAGAACAGCACTTTTTGTGTCATTAATGTAGCCTACTTGATACCGTTTGAAGGTACAGATGCCAAGAACTATCGTCTGTGTAGTAATCACTGAATTCTAAAATTCTGTTTTCCTGAGCATTTTCAGTTTTTCCTTAACAGCAGTCACCTTTGAGCCATATCCGTTGGTACCACAGGTTCTACTGTAGGCCTATTACTTTTAAGGAACATAATTTTAGGTTTTAAAAACCCAAAAAAGATAATAGTCATAATAATTCTCTGATGTTTTTCTCCCAGACTCCCATATTGAATTATTGGTTTAATATTTTATCAGCATACTTATATGCCATAAGTTTTTGTGGTTTGTTTTTTCTTGTGCTCATACTGAGGCTTGAAATCAGTACCTTTCCATCTCACTGAAGGCAGACATTAATGGATCATGTCTGTAATTCTAGCTACTTAGGAGGCTGAGATCTGAGCATCACGGTTCAAAGACAGCCTGGGCAGGAAAGTTCATGAGACTCTTCAATTCACGACCAAAACAACAGAAGTGGAGCATGGCTTGAGTGGTAGGCACCAGCGTTGAATAAAAAAAGCACAAGGATAGTTCCCAAGCCCTTAGTTTAATTTCCACTTCCTTCACATGCATGCACACACACACACATGCATTGTTCCTGAAAGCACTGTGGTCCTTTTTATGTGCCCCTGAAGCCCACTTGGTTTTCTTTTTCATTCAGTTGAGGATGTTTCCACAAGGGCAGCAGAGCAGTGGCTTTTACCTGCGCTGTGGCTGCCCATGATTCCCCTGTGATGACCTAGGTCTGCTTTCATGAGCAGTGGGTACCTGGGAAAGCCCCACAGAGCACATGGATGGAGACATGAGGAGTCATGCATTCAGGAGCTTCTTCAGTCCATCTTCCTCCTGCCAAGGGTCTTTCTCTCTGTGGGGAGAGTTCCTTTTCTTACCAAGTAAAGCTAAAACATTTCATGGCTTTTGTGGGTGTTTTCACATGCTAATAAGGCTTTTGTAAAATATCATCCTTATAAACCTGCTCTTTTCTTTGTCATTAGTCAGTTTGTTGACAGCCTTCACTATGCTGAGAAAAAAAGAAATGGAATGTCCTAGATGTTATCATGGTATATTTATAGATGTAGATCAGGATTTTTTCTTTTTTGCCAGTCCTGAGCACTGTCCCTGGCTGCTTCTTGCTCAAGGCTAGCACTCTACCACTTGAGCCTGAGTGCCACTTAGAGCTTTTTCTGTTCACATGGTGCTGAGGTCTCGAACCCAGGGCTTCATGCATGCCAGGCAAGCACTCTAATGCTAAGCCACATTTTCAGCCTCTGTAGGGTTGAATTATGGACAGTCTTTAGTGAACCTATTTCTATGGTATCAATGAGTTTTTAAATATAATAAACCAAAGATATCATCAAGTACTTTATCTAAATAAAACAGAAACTGAGAGCACATTACATTTTTCAGTTTTACTCAGAATTTTCTACTGATTTGGCAAACAAGACATTTTAAATGCCATAGCCTATTAATTTCATTTGTAGGAAAAATAATGACAAAAAGCAATGTACCTAAAGATGTAAACCGTCCCCTCTGATATTTAATATGTTTAGAGTTAATTTTAATGAAGGTATTGGCTACCTCTTGGGAGAAATACCAAGATACGAGTTCTATTGTCTGCCATTAACTGGATTAAATTAGTAAGAAAGATACCGTTTACAGTAACAATTATGACATATAGAACAGTGTGTGGCCAACACACTGGTGTTGTTGCATAGTTAGATACTTTTAATGTAATGTTGTAGAATTTTAATAAATTTCTTCAAGCACAAGGAGAAAGTTTGGGAAATGATACAGTTTTCCACGGAGCAGAGAAAATACCAGGTGGTCTTCAACAGATGCATTCATTTATCTTTTCTTCTTTTTTTTTTGGCCAGTGCTGGGGCTTGAACTCAGGGCCTGAACACTGACTCTGAGTTTCTTATGCTCAGAACTAGCATTCTAGAACTTGAGCCACAGCACCACTTCCAGCTTTTTCTGTTTATGTGGTCCTGAGGAGTTGAACTCAGGGTTTCATGTATACAAGGTTTATGTGGTGCTGAGGAATTGAACTCAGGGCTTCATGCATGCTAGGCAAGCACTCTACCACTAAGCCACATTCCCAGCCCCTTCTTTTTTTGGGTGTGTGTGTGTGTGTGTGTGTGTGTACCAGTATTGGGGCTTCAAAGTAACACTAGATTTTTAGGGCAACTACCCTGTAGAGATAATTCACTATAATTATGATTTGTAATAGCACAAGAGCTATCTGGAGATTTTGTGTGGATGCTGGTCATGGGCCTCTAACTCAGAACCTATGTGCTATCTCTAATGAATTTTGCACAAGGCTAGTACTCTATCACTTAAGCCGCAGCTCTACCTTTGGTTTTTTAGGGGTCAATTGGCAATAAGAGTCTCATGGACTTTTCCTGGCTGGTTGGCTTCAAACGGTGACCCTTAGATGTCAGCACTCTGAGGAACTAGGGTTACAGAGATGAACCACACACACACACAGCACTTTTTTGAGTGAAAGGAATTAAGGAATAGAGATTCTTCATGGTGATTTACCCTCATTACTAAATACATTACTAAGACCACTTTTCATGAGCACATACATACACACATACATCCATCTTAGTGGTCTGTATCATCTTTTCCCAAAAGAATAGTGTCTTTTAAGGGGCACCATGTGGTGGTACCAGCCTGTAATGCCAGCTACTCTGGTGGCATAGATAGGAGGACTGGGTTCTGAGGCTGGCTTGGGTAAAGTTAGCACAATAACCTTTATGAGAAGTAAACTAAAAAGGAAAAGGACTGGAGTCATGCAGGGCTCAAGTGGTAAAGCCTCTGCCTAGTAAGTGTAAGGTCCTCAGTTTAGTCCTCAGTTCTACTAAAAAGAATGAAAAAGAATAGCATCTCATTCCATTTTTCTGATGCTATTAAAGAAGACCATAAAGCTGTGTGTTTTATAAGGAAAAAGAGTTGTATTTTGTTCAGAATAGTGATGACTAGAAAGCCCAAACAGCTGGCTGGCACATCTGGCAAAACTCCCAAGCTTCTACATGGTGGATTTGGGCATCATGCCATGTGCTAGAATGAGAGGGAGTACAGGATGTAGGTTGCTTTTAACAACTGTCAACAGTGATAATGTTAGTCCCATGAGAATTTAATGAGATGGAATTAATCCATTTATGGCTAAACCTTCTCTTAAAGATTCCACCTCCTGACATTGCCACATTGAGCAGTTAAACGTCAGTGTGAGTTTTGGTGGTGACAAACCATCAACAGGCTTCTGGCAGAGGCAGGTGAGAGCACCGGAAGGAGGCCCAGGACACTGTGTTTGAATTTTCAGAAAAAGAATGACTTTGTTCTCAGGATTTTGGTATGTAATCTGGTTATTACAGACATCTGTTACTGCTGGAATTGGAGTGTGTGTGTGTGTGTGTGTGTGCGCGTGTGTGTGTGTGTGCGCGCACAAAGGATCCTGCTCTGAAAATCATACTCTCAGACATTAGAACAATGTTTTCCAGCTCCATCAGAACACTTCAGGGCTGTTGAGAAGTATCAACTGTACATGCTGGGTTTTTTTTTTCCAGTAATGTCTCAACAGAGAGTCAGTGTGAGTTTTGGTGGTGACAAACCATCAACAGGCTCTGGCAGAGGCAGGTGAATGCCCCGGCCCGAGGGGTTTTGTCAACAGGAGCCCAAGGGGGAATTGACCTGAATGAGAGACAAACCAGACACAAGAAAGGAGACCAAGACAGGATTCTGATCAAGGTCTCAAATTTTATTTTTACACAGCAGCTTATATAGTGATTAGCAAGGGGGTAACTGACGTGAGCAGGTCTGTTGGGGGTGCTAGGTTCCTAAACCACAAAATGTACATTACAAGAAGGTTATGGGGGGTGATTTTCAATGAAGGGTATGATGTACTGCCAAACAGGATATCAGGACTGACCAACCTGTATGGATGAGGTATCACAGGCACCAGACATTCTTTTCAATTAAGCTCTATAGATTTTTTTATGTTACAATATGACAGCCATTTGGCTCCCAGCAGGTGAGAGCACTGGAAGAAAGCCCAGGACCCTGTGTTTGAATTTTCAGAAAAAAGAATGACTTTGTTCTCAGGTTTTTGGTATATAATCTGATTATTATAGACATCTATTACTGATGGAATTGGAGTGTGTGTGTGTGTGTGTGTGTGTGTGTGTGTATGTGTGTGTGAGCACAAAGGATCCTGCTCTGAAAATCATACTCTCAGACATGAGAACAATGTTTTCCAGCTCCATCGGAACACTTCAGGGCTGTTGAGAAGTATCAACTGTACATGCTGAATTTTTTTTTCCAGTAATGTCTCAACAGAAAGTAACTTGTAAATGATAGAAAGGCAATATGGCAGAATTGGCCCTCAAAGGGGCAGTGGATCAGCATGCAGATCTTAGGTGCCAGAGTGTACACTAGCTATTGGGAGTTGGGGGGGGGGCGGGTAACCTCCCTCTGAGCAGCTAATATTCTAATGGGGAAAACAGTCAGGGGCAGATAAGTGCTATGAAGAAGAGTAAAAGGGCTTAGTGAGGTGTATGTCTGCAGTCTAGTACTTAGGAGGTAGGGGCAGGGGATTATGAATTAAGGCCACCTGGGCTACATAGCCAAAAAAACAACAAAAAAAGGACCTATTGTAAAGTCTCATCAGAATGCATGACCTGTTTTATTTACCTGATCAGAAAGATTTCTTTGAGAACTTAATGTTTGAGTTTTGAGACACCGCCAAGCCATAACTTAGGGGTTTGGGCAGGACTAGCAAATACAATATCCTGAGGGAGACATAGCTAAATCAGAGGAGCCTTTTGAGCAGGGAGGGAGGGGAAGAAGATGAGACATACAGTAGCAGCCAAGATCCTACAGGCCTTATGGACACAGGGAGGAAGAGCCTGTCCCATGTGTTAGCCATAAGTACAAGGGAGAGCCAGGAGAAGGGTGAAAAGCCTGGATCCCATTGTGGCTTGGGCTTTAGGGTGTACTTAGGTCACAGAGATGTTCGGATGGTTGAGTGGGATGATGTAGGTGCATCTCTTAGGATCCGGTCTGTCTCATGGACACCCTCACTCACTGCTCTTTCTCTCCTGACACAGGGAGGCTGCACTGTACTGAAGGAATGGGAGGAAACATGGAGAGAGCACTTAGGAGGGAGCAGCCATCCAGGAGAGGAATGAAGGTGGCTTCAGGGCTGGGAGATGTCCAGGTGAGGTGGCATGGTGACATCTTAAATGTAACTTGGTATCTCTGTTTCTGCTGCAGATAACCTCTGCCACCATGTTAGCCATACCTAGCCCCCAGACAATACATCTAGTGATGTCTAGGCCCCTTCATCCTGATTATCTACCTGCCCAAATGCCAAATGGCCAGTGCCTCATGCTGCTACCCACTCAAAAATATCTCCCAGAGGGGCTGAGGATATGGCCTAGTGGCCAGAGTGCTTGCCTCCTATACATGAGGCCCTGGGTTCAGTTCCCCAGCACCACATATACAGAAAATGGCCAGAAGTGGCACTGTGGCTCAAGTGGCAGAGTGCTAGCCTTCAGCAAAAAGAAGTCAGGGACAGTGCTCAAGCCCTGAGTCCAAGCCCCAGGACTGGCAAAAAAAAAAAAAAAAAAAAGAAAAGAAAATCTCTCAAGACATTGCAAATCCAACTTCAAGGTATGTTGGTTTAAGGTCAGCGTGGGGCAGGACGGTCTGGGAAGAATGGGAAGGTTAACCTGATCAGGCCAGGAAAGAGTGCAGAAAGAAAAACAAATGCAATAACAATACAAAAAAGAAGAAAAAGCAATGCAGTTTCACTGGTTACATATACTAAAATAGTTCCCTAAGTATGAATGTGAAATTGTTTACCTAAATGAAATGTGGAGCTAGATTCAGTGGTTCATGCTTGTAATCCTGACTTCTCAGGAGACATATCTGGAAAATTAGTGTTTGGTGGTGACCCAGGAAAAAAGTTTTTGAGACGCCAATTAAAAGCTGAGGATGGTGTTGCACATCTGTCGCCCTCACTACTCAGGAGAATCTGGAGCAAAAAATGAGACCTGATTTGAAAAATAACAAAAGTAAAATGGGCGGCAGCTATGGCTCACATGGTAGAGTACTGTCCAGCAAGTTGGAAGTCCTGACTTGCAATCTCAGTACTGCAAAAAAGCAAAGGCTTTAAATTTGACAGATAGGCACATGTGGAATTGACTATCTTTTTGTTTGTTTGTTTTTGGCATGCTGAGAATTTATTGGACTTGTGCTGGATCTCCACCCTTTGAGGATTTTTTTTTTTTTTTTTTTTAGAAAGGGTCTTGCTCTGTAATGTAGTTCAGGCTGGCCTTGAAGTTGAGAGAGAAGGCACAAAATAGATATTTAGAGAAAGCTATATCACCTAGGGCAGAAGGGCAGAGAGAAGCCTTTAGAGATGATGAAAATGGGTGTTACCTGGATTGTGGAAGTTTTTGCTTTGTTTTGTCAATCCTGGGGCTTGAACTTGGCCTGGGTGCTGTCCCGAAGCCTTTTTGTGCTCAATGCTAGTGCTGTGCCATTGAGCCACAGTGCTACTGTCCACTTTTTCTCAATGGGCTGGGAATGTGGCTTAGTGGTAAAGTGCTTGCCTCGCAGTGGCACTGAGGATGAAGTGGTAGGGTATTAGCTTTGAGCAAAAGAAGCTCAAGACAATGCCCAGGTCCTGAGTTCAAGCCCCATGACTGGCAAAAAAAAAAAAAGTCTCATGGAGTTTTCTGCTCAGGCTGGCTCTGAACCCAAATCCTCAGATCTCAGCCTCCTGAATAGCTAGGATTACAGACAAAAGCCACTGGCCCCTGACTTGAGTATGGTTTTATAATATATTCAAGGCATAAAGGCTCTTCAAATTATAAATAAAAGTGTACAGCTTTGGGGGCTTCAACTGACCTCCAAAGAAATGAAGGAAAACAAAAATGAAACAAGGTCTCCAAGTCCAGAATTGCCAAAAGATAGAGAGGGAGGAAAGTAAAGCACTGAACTCAGTGTTGCCCTCTTTTCTGTTTGTAGCATAGACCGGAAAGTCCGTGGAAGTACACCAAAATAAATATATCACAGGTATCCCATAGTATAGGTGTTATATTTTATGAAATGCATTACATATAATAAGTGTCTAATACATATGAGTCAGCTATGGAAAACCAGGCTCTATTTCAGGTTCTTTTGTTCAAAGCTAGCAAATGCATTACCTATAATGAGTGTATAAATTATGGATGTACTTTTAACAGTTATAGGATTTAATCTCAGAGCCTTACATTCATTTGCTAGTGCTGAGTTTGAGAAATGTTTACCATGAGCACTGGCATTTTATCTCTCTGCTCCTGGCTGTCATTATGTGAGCCGCTCTCCTGTTACTGTGAGCCTAAATGACACTTTCCTTATGTATGTCACCTTGACAGAGCCATGGAGAGCCAATACAAACATGCCTCTAGATATTCTCTCTCTTTTTTTATTTTTATTTATTTATTTATTATTTTTTATTTATTTATTTTTTTTGGGGGGGGGCTAGTCCTGGGCCTTGGACTCAGGGCCTGAGCACTGTCCCTGGCTTCCTTTTTGCTCAAGGCTAGCACTCTGCCACTTGAGCCACAGCGCCACTTCTGGCCATTTTCTGTATATGTGGTGCTGGGGAATCGAACCCAGGGCCTCATGTATACGAAGCAAGCTCTCTCGCCACTAAGCCATATCCCCAGCCCTACCTCTAAATATTCTCTACTGCTCCTCAGGGCCGCTTTACATACTTTGAAGACAAGTGTGTTAAAGCACTGATTAAAGAAAATAGGAAACTTTTCATCCCTTTCAACCCAAGGTGCTAAGCTGAACCTTGCACTGCAGAAGACAGCCCTAACTGACCCAGGACAGGATCTGAAGCATTTTGGAGCATGGAAGTGGAGTTGAGGACACGACTACCAGAGTCTGGACTGACCAACTGCCCAAGACAGACCACCCTTCACTTAATCTGAACCATTCTGACAGCCATAGGCAACCTCATAACCTATAAGCCTTATTAAATCAATAATTTCCTGAGATGTAGCTATTCTCACAGACGCACAGGGGACCACCAGAAAACTACCAGCAAGCACATGACTCAGCCCCAGTCACCATCTTTCCTCAGCCCCACCCACAGTATCATAGAGGTGCAGCATAGCTGGAGAGTCACAATGCACAGTGGTGATCAGACTGTTTGCAAAATTCAGTTGCCTCAGATCCAAGAGGGAGAGCCAAGGCACAAGCTTAACTTTTTGGATTGCTTATTCCTAAAAGTTATGCCTAAAACCAACAGGCCTGGGACTTGAAGGGGGAGCCCAAAGGGCAGGAGCATTGCCTTTGGCAATGGTGCCCAAGGAGCAAGGGGCAGAAGACCACGCCACCAGCAGCCAGGCAGCCAGATCCGCAGGGGCGACTTCGACTGACATCCAGGAGACGACTACCCGCAGGTTATCATTTGCCACCTATCGCAGGAACTCCAGCACTGTGGGCCCCCGGGCAGAAAAGATCCCAGGTGATCCCGTGGCCTTCAGGAGGGAGGACTACCTGAGCAGGCCCCCCTGGCTGTTCGATATTGGCCGCTATCCAATTACCCTATGTCCATGGGTAGGGGATGATGGAGTTCCCCAGAAAACATCCACGGGGGCTCCTATTTATGCCACGGAGGAGCAAACTGTGCGCAGACCCTCATGGGACATCGACACCAGCCAGTGTGCCCGTATCATACATTTTGGAGCTCGAAGAAAATCTTCCATCGGGGCTCCGTATTTTGTCACTGCGGATCAGGTTGGGCGTAGATCCACCCAGTTTACTGACTCTGGTCAATTCCCACCCATGCCCAGTGTCTCCCCAGAAGAGGACAGAGGCCGCAGAAAATCATCCATTGCCTTTGCCACCGAAGATGGCCAGCTTCACATGCCCTCCTGGCTTGACAACCCGGACAAGTACACCACCATCGTGAGGCCAGGAACGCAGGAGGGTGGAGGCCCCCAAAGACCATTTATTGGGGCACAGGAAGAACATGGGCGCAGGCGCTCCGTGGTTTCTCATGAAAGTCAAGCCACCTTGGAGGAACACGGGCGCAGGCGCGCTGTGGTTTCTCATGAAGGTCAAGCCACCCCGGAGGAACATGGGCGCAGGCGCTCCATGGTTTCCAATCGTGAAGCCACCCCGGAGGAACATGGGCGCAGGCACTCCGTGGTTTTGGATTATCAAGCTGCCCAGGAGAATCATGGGCGCAGGCGCTCTGTGGTTTCTGAGAGTGAAGCCGCCCCGGAGGAACATGGGCGCAGGCGCTCCATGGTTTCCGATGAAGCTCAAATCCACAGTCCCTATGGAATGGATGGAGCATCCCGCAGATCTCTTGGGGCTGCTCTATCGGTGACCTCGGAGAAACATCTGCGCAGACCCTCCAAGGGTCTTGATACATCCCTGGTGTGCACTGGTCCCCACATGGACAAATCACATGATAAAACACCAAATGGGGGTCTTGTGTTGGCCGCCCAGGAGCATCATCTGCGCAGAGTCTCCTGGGTTGGTGATAAATATCCAGGCCCCTTGAGTCCACATAGAGTGGACGGAGCACCCCAAAAGTCATCTACGGGGGCTCCTGTTTCCACCACCCAGGAGGAACCTCTGCGCAGACGATCCTGGCTGCATGAGCACTACCCGTTCTTGTCCGGTCTGCAAAGAGTGGGTGGAGCACCCCGAAAAACATCCACCAGGGCTCCTGTTGCGGCCACCCAAGAGGATCATCCACCAAGATCCTACTGGATTTCAGACCGCAAGTGGAAGGACCTGGTGTACCCACCCTCTGAAGCTACGGCCAGCCCCAGCATACCTCCCTGCTTTGAGGAACAGCAGCTCCTCTCCCCAGAAAGCAGCAACGAAGACAGCACAACTACTGTGGATACCCAATCATCACCTGCATCCCCTATACCTGTAATTAAAGGCAGAGGTATTGGCAACCTGGCCACCAGGAAATATTCACCAGCCAGAGACACTCAAGCAAGAAAAGGCAAGATGTGCTCAGAGGTCACCAAGATAATGCCATCTGCCCCGAGACCCCGCAGAGACCCCAGACCGCCCAACGCCATAAGAGAAGAAAGCAGAGACCTCAGACGTACTGCCACTGGGCCTAAGGCCAGAGCAGAAGAAAACTCGCAGCTCAAGGCCCACTCACACACCAAGAAAAAGCACCAGAAGGAACAGCGCAAGCTGTCCCTACAGCCTATCCCCACCACTACAGAAACACAGAGCGGAGAAGGTGCAAGTACCATATTAAATGCCGAAACATCTGTTCGCTCCCCAAAAGTTGAGAGCAAAGATGTGGGAAGCAGCACCACATCACCAGTCAATGATACTCAATTAGACGGGTCCTCCCTGAAGACCACCAAGAGGGCGTCCTTTGACGTGGGCCCCAGCAGATCTGAGGACCAAATCCCCAAACACCTGGCTAAGAGGGATGCAGCCAAGAAGCTGAAGCCAGGCAAGCCTGCTTCCCCCATCATGATTAGACCCCAAACCTCAAACCTGCAAACAGCAAAGAGAGGAACCTCTAGAACCCAGGCTGCCCGAGCGACTTGGGGAGTAGAGTTTTTAAAGCAAGACAGGACCACCTTGATCAGCAAGAGCAAGCAAGAAACTCAGCTCCCGCAATCAGCTGCAGCCACAGCTACTGACATCCAGGCTGCTGGAACTCAGTCAACAGCCCAGGACACGACAGTAGGCAAAGCCACTGAGAGCACCAAGACCCAGGATCGAAAGGGTAGCCTCCCAAAGTTAGCAGGCAAACCCACTCGCCTTCTGCCTCTTCAGGCTAAGGAATTATGCCCCCTCACTGGCCTTGGTGACCATGAATATAGTACTCGAAGTCCCCATGGACAAGCCAGTGGGCTTCTGGCTGACACGGGTCAACTGAAAAAGAAAGAACCTACACTCGCCCAGGGTGACTCTGAAACCAAAGGCGTGCTTCAAACCCTGCACATCGGCCGAGTGAAACTGCTGCCTACCATGTTTAAACCAGAAGAAAACACACAGAATAGAGCAGCTGAGTGTGATCTTAACGTGATAGGAAGCAATATCCCTGTCCCACTGGAGAAATTACAGGGACAAATGAGACCAAGAGCAGGGTCTCAAGACACAAGTAGACCAAGGGAAAAACCTAAAGAAGTAACGAAGCATGGAGCAAAATTAAAAGGACTCAATAAATCTCAATTCTGCCTGCGTGTGTGCCCAGCCCCTCCCCCCAGCCCACACTCCTCCATCTGCAGTGAACAGCTGAATCCCTATGAGTGGGTGTCTTCTAAGGGCTCCCCCACTGACTGCCACTGCCCCACAAGTCAGATGGAGTCATCAAACAGGAGGGACAGCAACCAGGTCTTCACACAACAGAAACTTCCTCAACTGAAAGAAGATTTGCAGCAGAAGAGACTGGATGCACTAAGAAGAATATCTGTGCTAGAAAAAGAAGTTCTACTTCAAAACCAGCTGCAATGGAACAAGAAGCAGCTATGAAGAAGTTGCACTATGAACTATAACACATCCTTCCTGGAACATCCAGTCACGAGTTATTGAGCCACATAGAAAAAATTATGACTGTAATAACCTGGGAGGGGGGTGAGAAGCCCCACCCAATATTGTCATCATTACCACGCCCCACTGCGGGAGTGTAAGGGTCCCGCCCCACGTTGAGAGGACCAGAACCACCACCACCACCACCACCCCCCCACACACACGGCAGGCAGCTGGGAGGACATAAGAGGGCAGATTTCCCAGAAAATGAAGAGAGGCACATAGAAAGTAAGGCTCCAGGAGGTGCCTCGTGGAGCTGAGCAGCGGCCTGGGTTCCCCTCAGGCCTGAGGGGATCCTGGGCTTGTGGCCAAGGGAGTGGAAACCCCAGGCCTGCAGACAGAGCAGGCCCGAGTCCTGGGTCTGCAGAGAATGGAAGCCAGAGAGGCCTAGCTCTGCCCCCCCCCCCACCCTTTTTCTCGTAGTATGTGCTGTTGTTTAAATTTTTAATAATAAAATAATTAAAATCCTACTTGTGATTGTAATTTTGAAAAGACAGTCTGCCTGATAATGAATGGCCCATGTGAGAGAATGGGGTAGGAGGGATGGGGTGAAGGTGAGAGAGCCTAAGGGAGGCAAAGTTTGAGGCTCAAGAGGGAATGGGGCAACTGGAACAAACCAAAGAACACTAGGAATATTGAGGCATCAAACTTCATAGTGAATTTGATGTGGGATAGGACTGTAACAAGGAAGACAAAGGCACAGAAGAAGATCCTAAAGTGTGTGTGACAGGATAAGGCCAAGAAACTGTGCTAATGAGTTTTTCGTTGCTGTGAAACATCTTGGGGAGGCGGGGTGTGTGTGTGTGAAGTTTGATCTGGCTCACTAATTCAGACAATTATACGGAGGCAATGACAGAAGAAAGGAAAAGGGACAGGCAGGAGAGACAAGGTGAAGGGGAGGGAAGGGGGAGAGGATAGGGGAGGGAGGGAGGGAGAGGAAAAGAAGAGAAAAGGAGAAAGAAAGAGGAAGGAAGAGAGGGAAGGGAGGGGGAGGAGGGGAGAGATGAAGAAAAAAGCAACACTCTTCCCTTTCTACATTTTATGGGAGGGGAGGGAGGGTCAATGAGCTTGAACTCATGGCCCTGAGCTTTTTCACTCAAAGCTAGGGCTCTGCCACTCTGAGCCACAGTGCAATTTCCTGTTTTCTGGTGGTTAATAGGTGATGATGTTGTGCCAAGTCACGAAACCACCACCAAGAAGACCACCGAGACTCAGACATTCTGAAACGCAATAGCAAGGCAAGACTTTATTCAAGCGGGGCCGCGGCCCGGGCCTTGTCCTACCCACCAACACAGCAGAGGTTAGGAGCCAGCCCCGAGCTGCAATTACCGAGGGCTTATAAAGGCAAAAACCAAAGTTACAGCAATCAGGTGTTCAAGCAAGATTAGGATATGAGTACAAATCTGATTGGCTCAGGGTTCGAGGCATTCTAGGGGCGGTTAGAGTTAAGCATTCCCAGGTGGTTAGAGTTCTTGACTGGCTGGGCCCTAATAAGCTTGCCCTGGGTTTGCTCAGACAAAACGGGGCTGCCTGAAAATGGGGTTTACTTTTAACTCTTCATCCCCCTCTTCATTCCCCCCTTCTGATAGGTAACTCGAGAACCAATCGTGGTTCTCCTTGCTTATTAGTTTGATTCTGACTGAGAATCAGTAGGGATAGATTGGTATTGTGCCCGCAATACTATAAGTTGTGGTGGCGCTTTACTCAGTTGGTAGCGGGTGTGGCTCAGGAGGAGGTCCAGTCTCATAAAGGGCCTTTACCTTGAGCCAGATCACTTGGTGGACTTGCTATAGGGCTCTGAGGGGGCGATAAAAGCTCATAACAAATGCGATTACAAGTTAGGAATAACATTTAGATGACAGCACACAAGTCCCTTAGCCCTGCAGATACAGGTACAGATAAACATAGTTTTACACCAAAGCCCCAATTCTGACCCTATTTATATTATAGCCAATTTGATTACATACCAACTTTACTCATATGCTCTAATTTTAAGACATACTGATACCATTTGTTACATACTCACTTTCTAGGGATTGTCTTTCTCACCTTTAACATGTCAAAACCTTTTAATCTAAAGGAAACATTTTTGTTTTCTCTCTCTAAAGTATTTCCTTATACAGTTTTATAATCTGTGTCTTATAAAATTTAACATATCCCCACTCACACCATCTTCTACTTCCTCACACCATCAGTGACTTACTGGAACATTCTGTGACAATATACTTTTTAAATCTCTTTCTTATCCAGAGGAAACCATTTCTCTATCCCTTTCTCCAAGGCTTTCTATACTAACTTTCCTCTTTACATTTCCTGGGGCTTCTTTGCAGTTCAAGCAGCTGGGCCCTAAAAGATCATGGATTTAGCTGTCCTTGAATGCCTGGATGGCACCAAGGGAAATTCTTGCCTAAGCAGCCTTCTGTGAACGGAGCATTCCTGAGTGTGCGCCTATCTCTCTCTCTCTCTCTCTCTCTCTCTCTCTCTCTCTCTCTCTCTCTCTCTCTCTCTCTCTCTCTCTGTGTCTGTCTTGAAAACATGTTCTTCATGTTCTTTCTCATGAATTCAACCATTTCAGTCTTGAGCTTGCCTGTGGTGCATTCTACACATTCATAACATTCCCTTAACCTATCTTTCCTATTGTCCTGGTGAAAAGTACTTTGTTTCTTTTTTTTCCGAATAATTATTGTCAAAGTAATGTACAGAGGGGTTACAGTTTCATATGTAAGGCAGTGTGGACATTTCTTGTATAATTTGTTACTACCTCCCTCATTTTCCCCCTCCCTCTCCCCCTTTTCTTCTCCCCCCATGAGTTGTTTAGTTGGTTTACACAAAATGGTTTTCTAAGTATTGCTTTTGGAGTCGTTTGTCTTTTCATCCTTTGCCTCTCAATTTTGATATTCCCTTTCACTTCCCTAGTTCTAATACAAGTATATATAGTATCCAGGGTACTCAGATGAGATACAGTGATAGTGTGGGGACAACCACAAAAAAGGGATACAGGAGGATCATCAACAAGAAAAAAGCTACAGTTTCACATGGCATGTTGAAAGTAATTACAACACTGATATAACACTTGCTTCCATAACATGGAGTTCATTTCACTTAGCATCATCTTATGTGTTCATAGGGCATAACTATTGGGCTCTTGTGATCCTCTGCTCTGACTAGCCTAAACCAGTGCTAATTATTCTTTATGAGGGAAACCATAGAGTCCATGTTTCTTTGGGTCTGGCTCACTTCATTTAGTATAATTTTTTCCAAGTCCTTCCATTTCCTTACAAATGGGGCAATTTCAATCTTTGTGATAGAGGCATAACATTCCATTGTGCATATGTTCCACATTTTCCTGATCCATTTGTCTGCTGAAGAGCATCTGGGTTGGTTCCATATTTTAGCTATGACAAATTGTGCTGCAATGAACATTGTTGTGCTGGTGGCTTTAGTGTGTTCTTGTTTGTAATCTTTTGCCCAAGGGTGAGGTTGCTGGGTTGTAGGGAAGCTCTGTGGTTCGCCTTCTGAGGAACCTCCATACCGCTTTCCAGAGTGGTTGAACAAGTTTACATTCCCACCAGCAATGTAGTAGAGTTCCCTTTTGGCCACATCCCCTCCAGCATTTCTCCCTCTCCTCTCTCTCTCTCTCTCTCTCTCTCTCTCTCTCTCTCTCTCTCTCTCTCTCTCTCTCTCTCTCTCTCTCTCTCTCTCTCTCCTTTCCCCTCTCTCCCCTCTCTCCTCTCTCTCCCAGTCCTGGAACTTGAACTCAGGCTTGAGCACTGTTCATGAGCTTCTTTTGGCTCAAGGTTAGCACTCTACCACTTGAGCCACAGTGCCACTTCCAGTTGTTTAGTTGTGAGGTTACTTTGCTCAGTTTTTGGCATTTTGATCTGTCCAGAGGTGACAGTGGAGTGTTAAGGTCTCCAACTATCAATGTGTTTGGGTCTATGAGTGTTTTCAGAGTCAATAGTATTTGTTTGATGAAGTTGGGTGCTCCTGTATTTGGGGTGTAAATATTTAGAATGGTTATATCCTCCTGGAAGAGAGATCCCTTTATTGGTATGTAGTAACCTTGTTTGTCTCTACTTACCGTTTTTAATTTGAAGTCAATTTTACCTGATACTAGGATTGCAACTCCAGCCTGCTTATGGGGGCCGTTTGCTTGGTAGATTTTATTCCAGCCTTTAACTTTTAGAAAATGTTTGCTCTTTTTTGATAGATCTGTCTCTTGGAGGCAGCAGAAAGATGGATCTTGATTTTTTGATCCACTTATAAGCCTATGTCGTTTAATTGGAGAATTAAGTCTATTAATGTTGAGAGTTAGGATTGAGAGATGATTGTTCCTTTTGTTATAGCTATCTTGTTAAAAGCTGTGTCTTTCCAATTCTTGATCTAATATTCTGGTTTTCTATTTAGGGTTCATTTCTCTGTCTGTATTGTGATCTTGACTATTTTCCATGGGTAGTACATCCTTGAGGACTTTCTGTAAAGCTGGTTTAGTGGATATATATTGTTTCAGTTTTTCCTTACTGTGGAAGACTTTTATTTGACCTTCGGCTACGAATGAAAATTTAGCTGGGTACAGTATTCTTGGTTGATAGTTATTTTTCTTTAGGGTGTGACATTCCAATCTCTCCTTGCTTTCATGGTCTCTGCTGAGAAGTCTGATTGGTAATTCTGATTGGTTTTCCTTTATATGTGATTGTTTTCTTCTCCCTAGCAGCTTTAAGGATTCTTTCCTTGGACTCTATTGATCCTGTTTTGATCACAATGTATTTGTGGGATGCTCTATTCTGGTCTGGTCAGTCTGGGGTTCTGAATGCTTTTTGTATCTGCATAGGCCTATCCTTCTGGTTATTTTGGGAAGTTCTCAGCTAATATTCTGTAATATAAATTGCCTATTCCATTGGCTTTTTTCTCTAGGTTTTCCTCGATACCTATTAGCCCTAAATTGGGCTTCCTGATTGTATCTTGGAGCTCCTGGAGTGATCTGTTTTGCCGATTGGATTGGTTTTGTATTGAGTTTTGTTCTTGCTCCATAGATTCTAGGGAATCTTCAGTTCCTGAGATTCGATCCTCTGCATCATCTTGTCTGCTCTGTAGGCTTAGCTACTTGATTTCAAATCTGCCTTTCTTCTGACTGGTCTTTCTTGATGGCTTCCATGTCTTTTCTATAATTATCTCTTAGGTACTGTATGTACTTCTTGGGCTACGGTTAGGGTTAAGGTGGGGATTATAGTTAGGTTTAAGGTTGGGGTTAGGGCTAGGTTGAGGCTGAGGTTTAGGTTTGTGACTAGTTTTATGGTTGGGGTTAGGGTTCTGGTTAGGGTTTGTGGGTTCTGGTTAGGGTTTGCGTTGGGGTTAGGCTTAGGGTCATGGTTAGGTTTAGTGTTCAGGCTAGGTTTAGGCTTAGAATTAGTGTTAGGTGTTGTGTTAGTGTTAGTGTTTGGGCTAGGCATAGGATTAGAGTTGCTGCTAGGGTTAGGGTTAGGTTTGGGGATAGGGCTAGTGTTAGGGATGGGTCGGGGTTATCATTAGGATTAGGGTTGAGGCTATTGTTAGATTTAGGTTTCAGGTTGGCTATGGTTAGGTTTATGTTTAGGGTTGGTGCTGGATGTGGGTTAACGTTAGGATTTCAACTAGTTTTAGTGTTATGGTTAGGATTAGAGTTAGGGTTGGGTCTGGGTTGGGATAGTGTTAGGGCTTGGGACATGGATTTGGTTATGGTTGGGTTTAAGGTTATGGGTAGGTATAGGGTTAGGGATAATTATTTGGTCAGTACTAGGGCTAGAGTTAGGGTTAGGTTTGGGGCTAGGTTTAGCTTTAGGGTTGGCCTTAGTATTAGTATTAGGTTTGTGGTTAGATTTAGGGATTTGGTTATGCTTATGGTTAGGTTTAGGTGGAGGGTTAGTGTTATAGTTAGGGTTAGAGCTAGCTTTATGGTGTTAGTCTTGGGGCTAGATTTAGGGTTAAGGTTGGAGTAGTGCTAGGTTTACAGTTAGGGATGGCTCTACCATTTGGTTTATGGTTAATGCTAGGGTTGGGGTTAAGTCTAGGTTAGTGTTAGGGTTGGGTTTAGGGTTAGTCAGCTTAGGGTAGGAACTAGCATTAGGGATAGTGTTTGAGTTAGGGTTTGAGCAAGTGTTAGGGTTAGGGTTAGGATTAAGGTTAGGGATGGGGCTAGGGCTTGTCATTTGTGTGTGTTTGTATGTGCGTGTATGTGTGTGTGTGTGTACAAGTTAGACTATTATAACATGGAGTCCTTGAACTACAAACACTGCCAATGAAACCTGAATTAGAACCTTTTTACTTAAGAGTGAGGGAGGGCAATGGTTTTTCTCTCTTCATTAATATTGCTATTACTAAGGACTGTACAAGTGCCATTTCTCAATGATTGAATCCTGATTATTAAAATAAGTATGAGAAATTACAAAAGATTGCCATTCATTCATTCTACCAAACATTATTATTTTCTGACATTCATATTTTCCATATTTCTCTCTACCCCAATCCTGCTCTTCTTCATTTCCTCTTCATCTTGTCAAATTACAACCTCTTTCTTTTGCCTTACATCAAAAAATACTAAGAGTTTGGCACCAATGACTCTTGTCTGTAATCCTAACTACTGAGGAGGCTGGAATTTGAAAATCATTGTTCAAATCTAGCCCAGGCCAGAAAGGCCTTGAGACTCATCTGTAGCAAAATACTCAGAAAATACCAGAATTGGTGCCATAATGCAAGAAGTGGAGCACTAACCTTGAGCAAAAGAAGTTCAGGGACAATGCCAAGGCCCTGTGTTCAGACTCAGGACTTGCAACTACCAAGGGCTAGACTTTTGAGTCATTTACTTCTTCTCTTGGCTTCAATTTCTCAAGTGAAATTAAGGGTAGGGATTGCAATCCTTTTCTCATGAAGATTACGTGAAGTATATATGATACATTCTGAGGTTTTCAGTTGTATGTAGCATCTTCTATAGGGTAGGACTACTTCCCACAACATAGAACATGAATTGCAAGCATTTTTTCTACAGGACACTGAGGAGACAGAAATGGTGCTTTAGGGTGGGGTACGGTGGATAAAATTAAAAGTTAAAACAAATCTGGGGTTTATTCTTGGAAATTCTAATAGGAAACCTAGGTTAAGAAAATAAATAAAACTCAGCATATATACGTGTAGATACACATACAAATCTCTATCTATCATCTATCTATCTATCTATCTATCTATCTATCTATATATATATATATATATATATATATGCATCAGCCCAAGTTGTCTTTGAACTTGTTTTATAGCCTAGGCTGGCCTTGAATTTCTATAGTGCTGTGATTAAAGGAATGTATCATGCCCAATTTATTTATTTATTTATTTATTTATTTATTTATTTATTTATTTATTTATTTATTTATTTATTTATTTTTGGCCTGTCCTGGGCTTGGACTCAGGGCCTGAGCACTGTCCCTGGCTTCTTTTTGCTCAAGGCTAGCACTCTGCCACTTGAGCCACAGCGACACTTCTGGCCATTTTCTGTGTATGTGGTGCTGGGGAATTGAACCCAGGGCCTCATGTATACAAGGCAAGCACTCTTGCCACTAGGCCATATCCCCAGCCCCCCCCCCCCATTTATTTTTTAAATGCTTAACAGGTTATTGCAGTGAATAGTAAAGATTATATCTCCTATGATTTTGAGGGGAAAAAACTAGTCACAAAATAACTCTGTTATCTTTTTAGGCACCAATCACTGCTCATTTTTATCCATGTTCTCAAAAGCTTTTCTTATATGTAGCACTGCTACTCATGTAACTATGAATTGTACTTACACCCATTACAATCTGAGCTTGAATTTGTTGCAGTAGAAGCAAAGTATTGCCTTTAATATATTGTTAATAAAGCAGATTCTAGGTCCTTTGCAGCTTTTACTGAAATAAACTCTGGGATAGGGTCTTGAAACTTGCATTGTGTAACATACACTGCAGTTTTAAAAACCACAGTTCTAAATGGTCACATATGAGTTTATAAACTCAATACCATCCATTTGTCATAACTCCTCCAGATAAACTACTGACTTTTTTTGGTGGGGGGGAGGGGTGGTACAGTCAGACCAAGATCCATGCCCCAGAAAATGAAATACAGAGTCCAGTGAGTCGCCTAATTACGTGATGTATCTTGCGGAATATCTTAAGTACCTGTGGCTGAGGTTGGCCAGTATTTCACTTGTAGCCTTTTCTAAAACCTACACTTTTCCCATCTTCCTCAGTCTGGGAATATGAAGTCACCATCTACTCAATTGCTCAAATCTGAATTCTCAAGTCATTATCCATTGGTCCTTCTGGTCCTCCTCTATCTTTCACAGAAAAATGTAATCAACAGATCTTATTGTCGATTTAAGAATAGGTTTCCAAAGGCACCATTCTGGTCCAAAGGCCCAGAATCTCTCATCTGAATACTTTGACAGCCTCTTTGCTATTCTTCATTGGTTTGGGCTTCTTCTTAGTATTCACGGTTCATCCAAAGTGTGATATTTATTTGTTAGTTAGTTTGTTTTATATCAGCATTGGGATTTAAACTGAGGACCTAGTTCTTGCTAGTCAGGTAATGTACTCTTGAAGCACACCTCCAGCCTGGTCTTACAATGGAGTTAAAATAATACTTGTTTGTTCATTTCTTTGTTTGGCAAAACCAGGACATGAACTCAGAGCCTTGTGATCTTGCTCAGTTGTGATTCTCTACAACTCAAGCCACATTTACATTAAAAAGGTCAATTTTAGATGGAGTCTCATGGACATTTTGCCCCAAGCTAGTTTTAAGCCTTGATCCTCCAGGTCTCAGCTTTCATGGTAGTTAGAACTGATAAGTTTGAGTTTCAAGTACCCAGATTTCTTTTTACTTTTAAGTTAACATATATTTATAATATGAGTGGGATTTACTGTATACTTTGAACAAAAACACTCTTTTCCCTTTGCTGGTTAATTTTAAGGTAGGGTCTCAGGACTGAGAAGGTGGTTTAGTGGCAAAGTGCTTGCCTAACATGCACCAAGCCCTTGATTCGATTCCTCAGTACCACATAAAACAGAAAAAGCTGGAAGTAGCACTGTGGCTCAAGAGGTAGAGTGCTATCCTTGAGCAAAAGAAGCTCAGGGACAGTACCCAGGCCCTGAGTTTAAACACCAGGAACAGAAGAAAAATAGGATATCACTTCCTGCCTATGTCTGCTACTGGACTGAGATTCACTGAGTTTTGACTTATTCTTGTAGTTGCAATGACATGCACATGGCCTCGGGCCAAGCTCCTCTCTGGTAAGCTGGAATCTTCAAGATTTGCCTGCCTCTGGAGGCCTTTAACCAAATTGCTCCTCTTCTGATTCTCCCACATAGGGAGGATTACAGATGTGTATCACTGGTGTCTGGTAATTTTGAGGATAATGTTAAAATTCTGTCTCAGTCGCTGTCTCTGTCCCTGCCCTCTTCCCCACTTCTCATCCCCTTAATGGCTTTTCATTATATTTGAGATAAACACCAAGCCTTGACAAGACCTATGAAACACTGCAGTGGCATCGCCTATCCTCTACCCCTGGACTTTTCTCATCACTCTTGTCTTTGCCTTCTTCAGCTACATTCTCTGTGCTCTGACCTGTCTGTAAACTCCATATAGTTTATACCATACAATTTAGTCTTTTGTTTTTGTGCCAGTATTGGAACTTGAACTCCAGTTCAAGTATTATGTCAGTATTCGGGCTTGTTCTCACTTGCATTTTTTTCATTCAAGGCTAGCAGTTCTCCACTTGAGCTACACCTCTACTTCTAGCTAGAGAAAGTGGAGTCTCCGATTTTTCTGCCAAAGCTAACAATGAACTGTGATCCTCAGCCTCTTAGAAGCTAGCATTACAGGCATGAGCCACCAGTGCCCAAGCAATTTAATATTTAATTGTTGCTATTTTACATTGGTATCTGTAGCTTGTATGTAACAGAGTCAGCTGAATTTCCTATAACTTAGAAACTCAGTCTTACTTTACTCTCTAGATGGCGCTGGGACCAATATTTAGGTAAGAACAGTGATAGTTTGATCTCTGGGTCATGTGAAAGGAACTGTGCTCGTTAGCATTCTAAAAAAGGGGAAAAGTCCATTTTATGAGTTTCATATAAAGAAAACTGGCTTCAAAATTTTTAACATGCCATGTGAAATTATGCCCTTTTGGGGCTGGGAATATGGCCTAGTGGCAAGAGTGCTTGCCTCCTACACATGAAGCTCTTGGTTCGATTCCCCAGCACCACATATATGGAAAACGGCCAGAAGGGGCGCTGTGGCTCAGGTGGCAGAGTGCTAGCCTTGCGTGGGAAGAAGCTAAGGATGGTGCTCAGGCCCTGAGTCCAAGGCCCAGGACTGGCAAAAAAAAAAAAAAAGAAAGAAAGAAATTATGCCCTTTTTCTTTTGTATTTCTTTCCCATGGTTTTACCCCTGATATCACTGTAACTGAGTTTAATACCTTGGATATCGTTTATGTGTGTATCAGAACTAGGGAAGGGAAATGGAATACCACAATTGAGAGACAAAAGATAAAAAGACAAACCAACACAACAGCAATACTTACAAAACTATATGGTGTAAACCAACTATACAACTCATGGAGGGGGAGAGGGAAGTAGTGAAGGGGGGAAGATGGGGGGGGCAGGGAAACAAGGGAGGAGATAACAAGTTGGATAAGAAATGTACTCACTGCTTTACATATAAAACTGTAACCCAATGTATCCAATGCCTAACATATGAAACTGTAACCTCTCTGTACATCAGTTTGATAATAATAAAAAAAAAAATTTAAACAACGAAGCCACATTTTAATTATTTATTTATATATATTTTGCCAGTCCTGGGTCTTGAACTCAGGGCCTGAGCACTATACCTGGCTTCTTTTTTGTTCAAGGCTAGCACTCTGCCACTTGAGCCACAGCACCACTTTTGGCCATTTTCTGTGTATGTGGTGCTGAGGAATCGAACCCAGGGCCTCATGTATACAAGGCAAGCACTCTTGCCACTAGGCCATATTCCCAGCCCTGATAATAAAAATTTGAAAGAAAAAAAAACTGTAAACCATCTGTACATCACTTTCACAATAAAGAAATGAAAAAAAATGGTGACTACAATAGCTACTGCATTAGAATTTTTCAGAATATTTCTTTTATTTTTCTTTTGATTTTTCTTGTTTCATACTATTTATATATTTATTTTCATTTTGACTGCTGGTTAACACAGGATTTTACTAGGTAACTCAGGCCCAGGGCTGATCATTTGACACCATGATTTCAAACCTCATGACATGATTCCTGTATTTGTTTATACAGAAATTATCAAATTGTTGCTGTTGTGTTTTCCTTCACTTTCTTGCATGTCTTGAAAGTCATTTTTATTAATTAGCAAATATTAATCAAATAATGGGTTTTATTATGACATTTTCATAAATGTACATGGTGTAGTCTGCTCATAGCCCCACCTGGTCCCCCTGTGGCCAACCTGAGTTACTATTTCCAATTCCCAAGTAGTTTATCATCTACTATTTTTTTTTTTCCAGTCCTGGGGCTTGGGCCCAGGGCTTGAGGGCTGTCCCTGGCATCTTTTTGCTCAAAGCTAGCATTCTACCTCTTGAGCCAGAGCACCACTTCCAATTTTTTCTGTGTATGTGGTGCTGAGGAATTGAACCCAGGACTTTGTGCATGCTAGGCAAACATTGTACCACTAAGCCACATTCCCAGCCTATCATCTACTTTTATGTGTGTTTTTTTAAAAAATGTTTCTTCTTCTCCTCCTCCTCCTCTTTCCCCTCTCCCCTCCTTCTCCTCCTTCTCCCACTCCTCCTTCCCCTCTCTCCTCCTTTCCTCCTTCTTTTTCATTCTTCCAGTCCTAGAGCTGGAAATCAGGGAAAGGCCACTGTCTCTAGGCTCATATTGTTCAAGGTTAATGCTCTACAACTTAAGCCATGGCTCCACGCAGCGTTTAGAAGGTTAATTGGAGATGAGTCATGGGTTTTCCTGCCCAAGCTGGCTTTAAAACAGTATTCACAGAATTTAGCCTCTTTGGTAGCTATGATTATAGGCTTGATACACTGCCACCAAGCATTATATCTTCCTTTAAAGAAAACAATCTTGATTTCCCAAAGAGACAAAATATGGTTGGTTGTATCTAAGTCTGGATTACTTAAAAAAACAGAATGATTGCCAGTTCAATCCATTATACTAAAAATGATGTCAATTCATTATTTATAGATGTTAATAATCAAAAAATTTAAATATAGAATAAAATTAGTTCCTCTAATGTATCCTTCTATAAATTTTGAAAAACATGGACACACAAAATAGAAGGAAAAGGGAACTAGTATCTCATGAGGGTCTACTTCAGTATAAATATCAGCATTCTTTCATCTACTCACAACAGATGTGAATGTACACTGAACCAGAACTGGACTGCAGTGGATGATACGCCATTCAGATGGGACAACAGATATGTTATATGCAACAGGTGGTCAATTCAAGTATACAATCACAGAGGTGTAGTTAGATCATATATCAGGCGTAGCATTTATTGACTTTATGATGAACGTGAAAATTAAAATTCAAGGAAATGTCTGGTTTTCTTTTGCTAAAGCTAGACAACCTTGTTCAGAATATAATTAAGGGACTATTTGACATTTCTCAGTGATATCACCTTGTATTCTGAGAGTGAAATTAAATCCAGGGTGATGAAAAATGATGAAAACTAAAACGCAAGGGTAAAAAGAAGTCACAGATGAGTATGAGCCTAAAGGAAGATAGTATAATACTGTTGGCATTTCAGAGAGAAGACTTTCTTAGGAGCCTATGAGTTCATTAATTTTCAAAGAGCTAATAAAGACATAAGGATATTAACAGAAATATCTGCTCGTTGTGAAAGTATCAGCCTAGTAACACACTAAATTACTAAGAGAATCCAGCCGAAGGAAATAGGAAGCAGTGGGTGCTTAAGTTACTAAGCTACCTAATCTTGAAAACTTACAAAAAGAGTGAGAGGAGATGGGTAGGAAAGAGGCTTAAAGTTGAGTGGAAACTGGGCTCTCACAAAGGTTGCTGTGGAGAGGATACTTGGCTGTGTTTCCTTGATCCCAGGTGGATGGTCTAGATAATAAATAGTACCAGTGAAGAATTGCTTGTGCCAGGGTCTCCTGGGGAAGATCAGATTGGCCTTGAGCTTTGGAACAGGTGTCTCTGCCTCCTGCAGGCTGAGCCCAGAGGTGTGAACCATCAACACTGATCTCCACCTCATTCCCCCTCTTGGTTAGGGTGTGTTCTGATGCAGCCTGGTTCCTTCTGGTGTGATAGAATGCTGGCTGGGTAGATGTGAGAGAGTTCCTCAATGTTCTTCATCATCTGAGGTGTGTTGGCACTTCATGCAATGGATACTTGTTCAGGGAATCACTGACCTCCTCTGTACAATTCAACTGAGGGCAGTGGCCCTGTGTCTTAGGAAGATAAAGAAATTATATGTATGTATGTATGTATGTATGTATGTATGTATGTATGTATGGGTGCTTTTATATATTATAGTTATACATATTTGTTTATATTACATGCATACATCTATATGTACACACAATTTGTGCACTATTTGGGTCCATGTGTGGATAGACTTTGATGCCCCACACCGCTGTGCCCTCCTCATTCAGAGTGGTGTACTTATTAAGGCATTATAAACCCAATCCAAGTTGGATATGTGTTCCTTAGGACACCTTGCTTGGAGTGGCACAAGGGGTGGAGTTAAGGAGGGAGGAATATCCATGAGGTGATAGGCTCCCATGGGGAAGGTTAGAGGGGACTCCTTGTGAGTCGGTGGCCGGGGGAGGCAAGGGAAAGCCTTCGGGCAGTGTCCCTTACACAGCCCACTGGTGCTGCAGGCCTCCCGAGGTCATCGCCAGGGGAACCTACCTAGTCTTGCAATTGGTGTAATCACGAATGGTCTTGGCCATGAGCCCAGCAGTTCTCTTAGCGGGGGGCCTTTCCGGTGTTGACCACCGGCCTGAGGGCAGCCCTTGTGGTGCTGGAAGGGGCACAGGCTGTTGTCTGGCTTTGGGGATGGAACCTTCAGCCACCACCGCCAGCGACAGCACCAACACCAGCAGTAGCAGCACCAGCAGGAGCCCCACCCGCACCCGCACCCGCACCCATAGCAGCACTCCTTCCTCCTCCTATACCCCCTGCTCCTCGCTGACCACTCCTGGTTGGGGCGCCAGGCCGGCTGCCGCTGGCCTCCCGGGGCCCTGCGCTGCTGACTCAGGGTTTCGGGGTTTCCACCCGGGGCGAGGAGGCTTTTCTGGACGTGGGTGTTTGAGCACCTGCGCCTGGCGGCCTTGGCTCCTCTGCGCCTGGGCAGCCGGGATCCTGGCGCTCACTGCCTGCAGATGCTGCTCGGGGACTCCGTGAAGCCGCAGGAAAAGCTCCCGCCAGGACTCACCCTCTGCCGGGGTTTCCTCCTGGAATTGCCTCCAGGTTCCAAGGTGCTGCTGCTGCACCCATGGTTCCCTGGACGGTGATGGTGGTGCTGAGCTGGCGGACAGGGGTCGAAGAGAATGCGGGGCCTCGTGGGGCCGCCTGGAGCACTGTGTTGCAGAAGCGCCCAGACCTCATGGGGACTGGAGGGAGGGAGGGAGCCCTGCGTGCTTCCAGAGTACCCCAGCATCTGCAGGGTCACTCTGACCAAAGGGAAGGCGGCCCCCTTCTCCGTTCCCTTCCTCTTCCCCTTCCCGGTCCTCTTCCCATTCTCCTTCTCGCTCCTCCAGGGGCCCAGAGGATCCAGGCTCGCGGGTGGCTGGAAGAAGGACCTCCATTGCAGGCCGGGCTGCCCCGGGAAATTGCGGGCTTCGGCAGCAGGCAGCAACATTTGCACCCCTTCTTCCTGTGTGGATTCGCAGCACTGGCTGGATCCAAGGCTTGGATATCAAAAAGACATTTGTACTTGAATGTTTATCGCGGCACAATTCACAATAGCCAAAATATTGAAACATCCCAGATGCCCCTCCACAGATGAATGGATCCAATAAATAAGGTACTTATACACAATGGAATACTACATATATATTAGGAATGGTGAAATATTGTTATTCGCAGGGAAATGGTCAGAACTCGAACAAATAATGTTGAGCGAGACAAGCCTAGAACACAGAAAACAAAGGGGCATGATCTCCCTGATATATGACTGTTAACAAAGGGAGACAGAGAGACAGTAGAGACCAAGTCTGTGAAACCAAAAACTGCTTGTCAAATAATATTCCCCACAGGATTGGGGCAGCGACCCAACAGTATGTAACTAAAACCAAACAATTACTCAACATATAAAGGTCAAAAATTGACCTCTCAGTGGAATACAATAGCCCAAAAGCTATGTATGTACGTTTATATAAGACTACTGTTGACATATTGTCTAATATTGACATTACAGTTAAAGCCCTAGGCGAATTTTCTTGGGCTTGGCCACGAGGCTACCATATATGTTCTTGATACATTGTGTATAGTATATATGTCTACCTGACCTAGGAAAAGGAAAGAAAAACAGGGTGTAAGATATCACAAGAGGAGCTGGGAATATGGCCTAGTGGCAAGAGTGCTTGCCTCCTACACATGAAGCTCTCGGTTCGATTCCCCAGCACCACATATATGGAAAACGGCCAGAAGGGGCGCTGTGGCTCAGCAGAGTGCTAGCCTTGAGCAGGAAGAAGCCAGGGATGGTGCTCAGGCCCTGAGTCCAAGGCCCAGGACTGGCCAAAAAAAAAAAAAGATATCACAAGAAATGTACACACTGCCCTACTATGTAACTGTACCCTTTTTGCACAACACCTTGTCAAAAAATTTGTGTTCAATTAATAAATAAACAAAATAAGATAATAAAATAAAAAAGATTTTTCTGCACCAAAAAAAAAAAAAAAAAAGAATCCCTCAATTTTTAGGTGCTGGGCCAGGGATATCATTGATATGTAATCTTGTTGTAAAACTCACAGCTCAGGGTCACAATGATAAACAACTTGGGCACATCTCCATATGAATGACTCTTGGATCTCAATCTCACTGATGTTTTGATCCTCTTGAGACTGTGTTTTAACTGGAAGGAGACAATAGTGGATCTGTTGATACCTATGCATGACATGAAGGGTAGCCTTGAACTGTGTTTTCCTTGAGCTCTGAGAAGGCCTTTTGTTCTCCACTGGCCCCAGGAAGTCTAGTGGTTAAAAGTCAACAACTGAGTTTCTTTTATAGGAGACCTATAAATCAGATCTGCTTTTTAGATGGTAGGAGAAGACAATATTATTAGTGGTCCCGTTTTCCTCTTAGAGAAGAGCATTTCTTGTGGACAAACTCAGTGAGAGTCCACTCATCTCCTAGTTATGTGGATAAGATTCTATGTGGAGAGAGGGTATTTTCATACCAAACAAAATGTCAAGCCACCTACAGGCCTTAGAATCCAAACAGGACCAGGCCAGTGGGTGTACAGTGTATTTATCCAGTTAGCCTCACTTTTCGTTCATAAGACCCCAAGATGAGTTCTTACTCCTAAGACTTTGAACAGAGAGTGGGCTTACTAAGTAGAATTTGCTTTGCATCTGTGCTTGGCAAAATATGCTGAAATTGTAAGATTTAGTGGTACTGCCTCGGTATGAAGTCAAGCAGGACTGCACACGTGGTAGGCAGGTTCTCTACCACTTGAACTATGCCCTCTGGCCCTTTTTTCTTTTAGGTTTTCAGATGAGTCTTTCTTGTTGTAATTGTTGTTCTAATTGTTGCTCAGGGCTCAGCTGAGACTATGAGCCTTCATATTCCTTCCACATGCCTGAGATGACAAGCGTGAACTACTGTGCCCACCTGTTGAGGAGGGGGTTGGGCTAGCCTTTTGCCCTGGCTGGCCTTGAACCTTAATACCCCCAATATCTGTATCCCTAGCAGTTATGACTATAAGCATGAGTCACTGTACATAGCTAAAGATTTTTTTAACTATTTACTATTATTTAGCTTCATCTGCCATTTTTCTCAATACTATGAAAAAAAATAATTCACATGGTGGCACACACCTGTAATGCTAGCATGCAGGTGCTGGGTGGGAAGACTTGGAGTTTGAGGCCCACTTGACATACATAGCTAAACCTGGTCAAAAAACAAAACAATAAAGGACTCACGAAGGCTAATAGACTGATTTATAACTTCCAACTTCATATTTTATGTCAAATTAGCTGTATTTATCCTTTACTATTTTTGCATACAGAATAGTTTTAAATCGGAAACTAGCACATTCACTTGTAAAAATAAAGTATCACATGAGTTATTTTACATGGGGGCTCTGAACATTTCGTTTGGCAAGTATCACGAAGCCTCGGCCACACTGCACAGGACTGGCATTGTTAGGGCAAATCCACTTCTGTCACAAAGTCAGCCTGAGAACGAGTCCATTTATTTTCCCTGAGGAATAATTTTTAAGGTCTTGGTCCTTGCTCTGTTTAAATATAAATTTAATGGGACTAAACGTGCAGTAATATTTATTTAGATTTATAAAAAATGATATAAATCTTTGCTGGGTTAAACCAAAATATAACCATTTCTAAATATATGCATTACTTTTATAATCAATACTTGTTCATTTATTTAAGTTTTTTTGAGCAGAATTAACTATGCACATTACATATTCATGATAAAGCCATTTCATTTGTGAGATAGGAAAGAGAGGACAAGACTCAGTCACGGAATGACTTGGATTGGAGTCATGGCTCAGGTGGTAAGAGCGCCAGCCAATGAGCAAAAGTGTGAGACTCTGAGTTCAGTTCTGGTCTTGGGGACAGGAAAAAAAAAAAGAGTGGAGTGTTTGCATTGTGGAAATAAATATCCTCAGTCCATTACTATAATACAACCCCTGCTCATCGGAGTTGTGTGAGGAACAAAAGAAATGAGAGGGATAGAGCATGTCAACCTAGCAGGCTACTAACAAGGAAGGGTTACGACCACAGGCTAAATTTCTGACCCTCTGCCATCATGGCTTGGTTTCAGACACCAGAAAAATAACATGGAACTATTTGGCAGGGTCTGCAGTAGTCATAGCAAGGCAAAGAAGCATTCGAGAAGCACTCAAACTCTCTTTTTTTTTTTTTTTGGACAGTCCTGGGGCTTGGACTCAGTCCCTGGCTTCTTGCTCAAGGCTAGCACGCTGACACTTGAGCCACAGCACCACTTTTGGCCTTTTCTATATATGTGGAACTGAGGAATCAAAGCCAGGGCTTCATGTATATGACCAAACTCTTTTGCCACTAGGCCATATTCCCAGCCCAGCACTCAAACTGTTAAGCCTTGTTAAATAATTGCAGTGGTTCTAGATTCCTATGTAATGGATATATTCTACTCACAAACAAGCTCACCAAGATATATGGACTATTTATCACAGTGATATAAATGAGATACTATTTTTCCATTTTTCACACATAAAGTATAACAGTGACACATAGGTAACAATGATGATAACAATCTTCAAGTTATTTTACTTTTTATTTATTTTTACAGTACTGGGGTTTGAACTCAGGGTCTTGAACTTGCTAGTTGGGAACTCTACCACTTGAGCAATGTCCCCAGCCCTGTTTTGTTCTTTTTGTTATTTTTCAGAAAGGGTATCACAGCTTTTGTTCTGGGCTACCTGTCAGAGGTAATCCTCCTACCTATGGTCTTTCACATAACTGGGCCCCCCACCCCCCTCTCCTCCTGGCCCTCCCCCTCTTCTCCCCTTTCTCCACTTCCTATTCTTTTTTTTTTTTTTTTTCAGACTAGGCCTAGAACTTGAGATCCTCCTGCCTCAGACACCTCCCAAGTGCCAGGATTACAGGCATGCACTGCCATACCTGGCTAATGTAGTTTTCAACTATAATGTTAAGAGCAAACTGATTACATCATAGCAAGCAATTATTTATTAGGACACAGAAGGCATGCTAAAAGTCGAACGAATTACTATCATTTAAAATATACAGCTTACTGGCTTTTTTCTTAAAACAAAAAAAGCTGGTGTACATCCACTGCAGTCTATGCTTTCTGGTACCACCTGTGGTACCAACTGGAGGCAATTTTTTTTTTAATTCTGTGATCTTGAAGGCTTTTACCTTGTTTTACAGGGCTTTTGTCTTTCTTTTAGCCACTAGATTTTTCAGGAAGAATTCACCTATCCAGAAAAATATAAAAATACATTAATATTAATTTAAAATACAGTAAAGCTTCATTTCAGAATTGTACTTTAATGTTTCCCTTATAAAGAGGACTTGTGCCCAGCACCGGAGGCTCACACCTGTAATGAGGAGGCTGAGATAGGAGGATGGAGGTTCAAAGCCAGCCCTGGCAGGAAAGTTCATGAGACTCTTGTGTCTAATCAATCACAGAAAAAGCTGAAGTGGAGTTGAGCCTCAAATGGTAGAGCTCTAGCTTTAGGCAAAAGGAGCTCAGGGTCAGCACCCAGCTCCAGGACTGGCCCAAAAAACAAAAACAAAAAACATATATATATATATATACTAATTTTTTTATTTTTCTAATCTCTTGCTTGATTGCTTGTTTGCCTGGTGCTTTCACTTGATCTATACCTTCAGCCCTTATTTATTTTTTTGTCTTTTCTTTTTTGGTACTCCAGGGGATCGAACCCAGGACACTGCACTTGCTAGGCAAGTGCTTTGCCACTGAGCTACATCCCAGCCCTCAGCCCTTACTTTTGCTAGTTGTTTTAGAGATGGAGTTTGACAGAATTTATTTGCCCTGGTTGACTTCAAACCATGATTCTCTGGATCTCAATCTCCAGAGTAATTAGGATTATAGTTGTAAGTCACCAGTGCCCATTTCCATTTTCTAATCTGAAAGGCAATATACTTTGTTTGTTTTTTTATTATTTTATGGTCAGTTGTGGGGCTTGAACTCTGGGCCTGGGTGCTGTCCTTGAGCTCTTTGGCTGTTTTTCTGCCTGGACTGGCTTTGAAGGGCTGGCTTTGAACTGCAATCCTCACATCAACCTTCTAAGTAGCTAGGATTACAGGCATGAGCCATTGGCACCTGGCAAGGAAGTATATTTTAAAAACCCATTCCCTGTTATTAGCTCATTCTCCCCCGCCCCCTGAGTCCTGGGGCTTGGACTCGGGCCTGAGGACAGTCCCTGGCTTCTTTTTGCTCAAGGCTTGAGCCATTTGAGCCACAGCACCACTTCTGGCCTTTTCTATACGTGGTGCTGAGGAATCAAACCCAGGCTTCATGCATGCTAGGCAAGCACTCTACCTCTAAGCCACATTCCCAGCTCTGTTATTAGCTCTTCAGTCTTTATCTTTTTGTTTTGTGTGCCAGTTCTGGGATTTGAAGTCAAGACCTAGGCACTGTCTCTGAGCTTTTTCACTCAAGGTTAGCACTCTGGCCACAATTCCACTTCCAGCATTTCTGGTAGTTTAGTGGATAGTCTCATGACTTTCCTGCCCAGGCTGGCTTTGAACCATGATCCTCAGGTCTCAGCCTCCTAAGTAGCTAGGGTTGCAGATGTGAGCCACCAGCACCTGGCTCAGTCTTAATTAACTCTTATTATAACAACCCTGATTGTCAAGGGCAGCCCTGTGTGTCTACAAACCGGCCTCTGTATGTTCACCCTCCTTGATGTGCACTCTATGTCTCATCACTGACAAAGTACTGCTGCTGGCAAACATCATTTCAGTGCCAACTTTGTTCCATCAATAGCCCAGATCGCATGTGCAGGACAGACCTGGATGCAGCTGAGAGACTCATCTGATGGAATTCTTCAGTGTATTGCCCTCCGGGGAAGCCAGCTCTTCATTTATAAGAGCTTTTTCCCACTCCTCAGGAGAGCTCACAGCTTAGTGGGGCCCATTCACTTTCCAGGCCATTAGGGTTCCATTTAGTCTAGGGCTCTTACAGCACAGATCAAACATTTGTTTAGTGCTCAATACTTGGGGGGCAGGGGGGAGGCCTGACTTTATGAGGAGTTGAATTAACTTTGTATGTATGTGAGTAGAATTGCAATGACCATAGCCAAAACAAGAACCACCAACTCAACCAAGCCTAGGAACCTTTGAAGATCTGTACCGCATGAGTCTGCTAGAAATATAGACGGCATTATCCAATGCCATCCGTGTCCACCATCTAACCCAGTGCCCCATGGGCCCCAGGTCAATCTTACTGGTAATTTAGAATGCATCGTAATGCTCATAAGTTATCTCTTTAAAATGTTAGAAATGAATTACAGAGGAGTTACAGTTTCATATGTAAGGCAGTAAGTACATTTCTTGTTCAATCTGTTACCTCCTCCCCCATTTTCCTCCCACCTCCCCCTCCCCTTTCCCTCTCCCCCCATGAGTTGTTCAGCTGGTTTACACCAAATGGTTTTGTAAGTATTGCTTTTGGAATCATTTGTCTTCTTATCCTTTTTCTCTCAATTTTTGTATTCCCTTTCCCTTCCCTAGTTCTAACACACATATATACAGTATCCAGGGTACAGCTATGGCCTTATGAACACTTAAGATGATGCTAAGTGAAATAAACTCCACGTTATGGAAACAAGTGTTATATCATTGTTGTAATTATTTTCAACATGCTATGTGAAACTGTACCCCATTTTTTTCTCTCGTATTCCCTTCCTGTGGTTTCACGCCCACTATCACTGTATCTCAGTAATGATTTTAATTCACATAAACTATGGGAGTATTATATTTTTATAATGATTTACCTGTTTTCATTTTAAGTATTTTTACATAATATCTATTTCTTTCTTCCTTTCCTTTCTCCTTTTTCCTTCCCTTTCTTTCTTTCTTTGTCCAATTCTGGGGCTTGAACTCAGGCCCTGGGCACTGTCCCCTAAGCTTCTTTTGCTCAAGACTAGCACTCTACCTGTTGAGCCACCACACCACTTCTGCTTTGTTCTATTTATATGGTACTGAGGAACTGAACCCAGGCTTCATGCATGCTAGGCAAGCAGTCTTCCACAGAGCCACATTCCCAGTCCTCTATTTCTTTCTCTCTCTGTACCTCTGTATACTATAAGAGTATGCTTTTAATTTCTTAAAAGTATTTTTCCGGGCTGGGGATATGGCCTAGTGGCAAGAGCGCTTGCCTTGTATACATGAAGCCCTGAGTTCGATTCCCCAGCACCACATATAGAGAAAACGGCCAGAAGGGGCGCTGTGGCTCAAGTGGTAGAGTGCTAGCCTTGAGCAAAAAGAAGCCAGGGACAGTGCTCAGGCCCTGAGTCCAAGCCCCAGGACTGGCAACAAAAACAAAACAAACAAACAAAAGTATTTTTCCACATAACTCAATATTAAAATCAAATGAGAACTAAAAAAATAAATAAAATAAAACAAAATGTTAGAAATGGAGCTGGGAATGTGGCTTAGTGGTAGAGTTCTTGCCTAGCATGCATGAAGCCCTGGGTTTGATTCCTCAGCATCACATAAACAGAAAAAGCCAGAAGTAGCACTGTGGCTCAAAAGGTAGAGTGCTAGCCATGAGCAAAAAGAAGCCAGAGTCAGTGCTCAGGCCCTGAGTTCACACTCCAGGATTGGCAATCAATCAATCAATAAAAGTGTTAGGAATGCTTCCTTGCAAAGAATAAAACATCTTTCAAATGGCATTACTGTAACCACTCTAATAGCTAATCTTGGTTTTAGACTTTATATATGTTTAATTTACCAGTGGTCCTGCTCAAAGAATGAGTGACTTATAATTACTTTCTAAGTCACCACATTCTATCAATCAGTGCTGAATCAAATTCTTGGGTTTTATCACTACAACAAACTACTAAACTGTTAAACTGTATAAAAGTCTCTTAAATGTATTGGAAACTGAAATTTAATAATACTTGAGCATTACATTTTTTTTTCGTTTTTGGTCGGTTGTGGGGCTTGAACTCAGGGCCTGGGTGCTGTCTCTGAGCTCTACAGCTCAAGGCTAGCATTCTATCACTTGAGCCACAGCATCACTTCTGTGTGTTTTTTTTAGAGTTAGTTGGATATAAAAGTCTCAGGGACTTTCCAGCCCGTCCAGGCTTTGAACTGTGACCCTCAGATCTCAGCTTCCTGAGTAGCTAGGATTATAGCATGAGCCACTGGTGGCCAGCTTTAAATTCTTTCAAATAGAATTATGGTTAATTTAAACATACCTCATTATACACAGATATCTCCCCGCCCCTCCTTTGGAGGTACTAAGGTTTGGACTCAGGATCTTGAGCTTTGTCATATCCCTGCTTAAATGATGTCCCTTTAGAAAACGCTTTTAGAGTCGGGCACTGGTGGCTCATCACTATAATCCTAGCTACTCAGAAGGCTGAGATCTGGGGATCTCGGTTCAGAGCCAGCCAGGGCAGGAGAGTCCCATAAAACTCTTAATCAACAAAAAAAAGCCAAAAGTAGAGCTGTGACTCAAGTGATAGAGCACTAGCCTTGAATGAAAAAGTTCAAGGACAGTGCCCAGGCCCTGAGTTCAAGCCCTAGGACTAGCACAAAGAAAAAAGAACAAAAAATGCTTTTAGCCAAGTTCTCAACTACTCAAGAAGTTGAGATCTGGAGAATCTTGGTTTAAGGCTTGAGGGCAGGAAAGTTTACTAGACTCCATCTCCAAAATAACAAGCAAAACAACCAGGTTCAAAGTGATATTGAAGTGGTAGAGCTGGCTGGGAATATTAGTGGCAAGAGAGCTTGCCTCATATACATGAAGCACTGGGTTCAATTCCCCAGTACCACATATATGGAAAACGGCCAGAAGTGGTGCTGTGGCTCAAGTGGCAGACTGCTAGCCTTGAGCAAAAGGAAGCCAGGGACAGTGCTCCGGCCCTGAGTTCAAAGCCCAGGACTGGCAAAAAATAAATAAATAAATAAATAAAAAGAATTGAAGTGGTAGAGCTCCTACCAGCAAGTCAAGCTATGTGGTATGCTTATTTATTTTATTGATTTATTTGTTTTCTTGCTGGTCCTGGGGCTTGAACTCAGGGCCTGAGTACTGTCCCTGAGCCTCCTGGTGCTCAAGGCTAGCACTCTACCACTTGAGCCACAGTGTCACTTCCAGCTTTTTCTGAGTAGCTTACTGGAGGTAAGAATCTCACAGACTTTTCTGCCTGGGCTGGCTTTGGGCCAACTTTGAACGGTGATCTTCAGATCTCAGCCTCCTGAGTAGCTAGGATTACAGATGTGAGCCGCCACCACCCAGCAAAAGCTTTTATTTTCATTTTTTTATAAATTGGTTCAAGCAACTGATCTAAACAGGTAAAAAGTTACATTACACTTAGCAAAAATACTGAAATTTTCTTTAGAGAGAAATGATTGTATGGAGTTTTGTTCTTGTTACCTCTAGGGGGGAGAATTGAAAGAAATTAACAATGCAAGCAGCAATGCTATTAAACTCCAGTGCTTAAGTTGATGTGAAATTGGGAGTGCCAGGATATGGCTAGCATTATTTTCAAATGGGTGCACAGCACATTTGTCAGAAAACTCTATTATATGCATGACATAGTTTGTCATTTCTTAATAATCTGATACTGAAAGCCATACATAGAATAATAAACTCACTGCTTTCACTAATGTGGCTAAGATATGAAGGTAGGGTAGGACTGGTTTAAGGAACAATCTAGGTTTAAGAGAAATTTCTCCTTAATATGACACCTATGGAACAAAGCTCCAAAAGAAGTTCCAGATAAAAAATACTTTTTATCCCCCAATAAAAGGCAACTACAACTTTTATCATTTGCTTTACAGCTTTGGTGAACTGAGGTAGAACTTACACGAAAAGTTAATGGCCCACAAAACCTCCCCTGTAGTCCTACTCACCTGCTTTATATGAAGAACGCACCAAAGGCCCACTTGCTGTATAATGAAATCCAAGTTCATTTCCTACTTTTTCCCAGTACTTGAACTTTTCAGGAGTAATGTATTCTTCAACCTAGATTTAAATAATCTCTTTAGGTCAGGTAGCATTTTCCTAAAACATTCTGATTTTATATAAAGTCTATACTCAGGTATTCAAAGATGGTTTTCACTCTCATCATTTATCCCGGCCCCTCTCTTGCTCACTGACTACATGTCTGCAGATTACTTCTTTGCCCCTCTATCTTTCTTTCTTTCTCTTTTTTTCCTTATTCCTTCTTTCCTTTCTTCCTTCCTCTCCGCCCCTCCCCCCCCCATTGTGAGGCTTGACTTAGGGACAGGGTAGGTACTGTCCCTGAGCTCTTTTGCTCAAGGCTAACACTTTACCACTTTGAGCCATAGCTCCACTTCTGGTTTTCTGGTGATTAACTGGAGATAAGAGTCTCACAACTTTCCTGCCTGAGCTGGCTTTGTACTGTGATCCTCATCTGAGTAGCTAGGATTACAGGTGTGAGCCACCAGCACCTAGCTTCTCTCTCACTTTTTCTTTCTTCTTTCTTGGGGCCAGTCCTGGGGCTTGCTTGAACTCAGGGCCTGGGTGCTGTCCCAGAGCTTTTCTGGCTCAAGGTTGACACTCATCACTTGAGCCACAGCTCCACTTCCGACTTTTTGGTGGTTAACTAGAGACAAGAAGCTCATGAACTTGCCTGTTCGGGCAGGCTTTGAGCCACAATCTTTAGATCTCATCCTCCTGAGCAGTTAGGATTACAGGTGTGAGCCACCAGCACCCAGCTTGAGCTCCTTATCTTATACATAACTTTAAGCCAGAAGATTATGGACTGTCAATGAGTGCAATTTCCCATTTTTTAGTCCTTTTCTGTGTTCACTTGGTTCATACAATTTAGGTGGCAGCAAATAAGAACCAGAGCAGCTTCTTTATGAAGATAATAAAATGAAACTGAAACTTATAGACATACATTCAACATTACACTAAAAGCCAGCAATTCTTCTTCTTCTTCTTCTTCTTCTTCTTCTTCTTCTTCTTCTTCTTCTTCTTCTTCTTCTTCTTCTTCTTCTTCTTCTTCTTCTTCTTCTTCTTTTAACAGTCCTGGGGTTTGAACTCAGGGCCATGGCACTGTCCTTGATCTTCTTTTGCTCAAGGCTAGCACTCTACCACTTGAGCCACAGCGCCACTTCTGGCTTTTCTATATATGTGGTGCTGAGGAATCAAACCCAGGGCTTCAAGGCTTTAAATTTCCAAACACTTTCTTGTAATACAGTGATGTCTTCACTATTCACAAGTAACAATCAGAATTAGTGGCTTCAGCCAGGAATGTGGCTTAGTGGTAGAGTGCTTGCCTAGCATGCAAGGAGCCATGGGTTTGATTCCTCAGTACCACAAATATAGAAAAGGCAGAAGGGGCGCTGTGGCTCAGGTGGCAGAGTGCTAGCCTTGAGAAAAAAGAAGCCAGGGACAGTGCTCAGGCCCTGAGTTCAAGCCCCAGGACTGGCAAAAAAACAGAACAAAACAAAGAGACTCTACCTTGAGATGGCGCTTTGTGGGCTGCATATATTGTCCCAAAGTTAAACAGTCTACATCAGCTTCACGGAGTGCTAGAGGAAAAAAAAAGCACAAAGAACATTATAATTATATTTGTAGGGGTTTATAGTACTGAAATTGTAGATCTAAATATAATTTCTGAGGCATATTTCATAACTGTGAATTTTAGGCTAGTATGTTATCATCATGAGGATTAAGGCTAAATCTATTGGTTGAAAAATGATATGTGCCAGGGACTATAGTAAAGGTTTAAAACATAGGAATGATTAACGTAGCCATGTGGAGTTAAAAACTACAAAGAAAGATACCTTTAATACTACAGAATAGTAAAAAATGGAGAGGAGAGGAGAGGAGAATGTCTTAGAGTAGGTATGCTAGGCAGAGATGGTGAAGGGAATGGTGTCTATTGAAGGCCTGTAAACAGCTGTATTATAGCCCAGACACGTCCTGTTAGGACATACTCAATGGACAGGGTAGGCTTTTAGGAGTGTGATTTGACCTCTACATATCATGAAATTTCTCATAAGTTAAGTTTCATAGGATTTACATAGTATGACTGTCTCTCCCGCCCTACTTCCTTTCTTCACTCCTCTACCTCCCTCCACTAGATCTCCCTCCCACACCTTTCAAATGCCACTTTCCTGGTGTCCATTTTGTTGGACTGCTAGTTGTTTCTAAGGAATGACACCATAAGGATTTTCTCTCACAAATATCATATTTTGATTAATACATTTGTGTACACTTGCACACAAACCTGTGGGGGGCTTTTTATTTATAAATTAGTTCTAGCTTCTATACATGAGCAAAACATAACCAAAAGCAGGTCTCTGGACCTGCTTTTACTCCAATTAGATGGGACAGATTTTTTTCATTTTTCAACTTCTTTACCTTTCATAGTTGCATATATTTGCTCATCATTTTCGCCTAAACCCAGCATTACTGATGTTTTGGAAATAACATCAGGCTGAATCTCCTTGGCATGTCTCAGGACACGTAGAGACTGGTCAAAATTGGCCCGGGGATCACGAACTTTCCTGAAAAATAGGAGAGTGTGATCAGCAAAAAGAAATACAAGTTCCACCAGGTATGTGGTTATACAAACGACAGGAGAGACTGGAAAGCCCATTGTGAGGGTTATATTCCATTATCTGGCTCAATGGTGGCATGTGTGCACAAATGTTCGATTTAGGAAAGGAAAGGAGGCCTCAGGAGGCTTGCAAGCTCTGTCAGCTTTGAAGATTTCTCAAGTCTGGAGAAGAAAAACAAGCACACCAGCACAGAAGAAACTTCTTCAGTAAGTATAATGAGCAATGAGAATTCTGGAATTCAAAATGATCATGGCTGTACAGAGCAGACAAAATAGAAAATGAGCAGATAGCAAACAAAGAAAAAAAACACCTGGCACTCCATTTCAGAGGTCTGAAACTTTCAATGTTCATTTCTTTCTAAAGTCTAACCTGCCCTCTGCTGGTGAGGACACAGCACTGCCAGCTCGGCCAAACAAACAAGGTTCTGGAATTTTCACTAGAAAGGAGAATGTTTCTTCAGCTAAAGCAGGGAAGTGGTACCCACTGCTGGTGGTGTCACGGCAGAATTGGCACAGGCTGTGTGCTAGACTTCAGCAAGGCCAAACCATGGTTGACATGGCAAGAAGGGTAAAAAGCCAGAAACTTGTTCATGGTAAGTCAGCATTCTTATCAGGTGTTTTTTGCCAGCCTGAATCTCTGCCAGGGCACTATCCCTGAGACTCTTTGTGCTCAAGGCTAGCGCTCTACTACTAGAGCCACAGCGCCACTTCCGGCTTTTTCTGTAGTTCATTAGAAATAAGAGTCTCGGGGACTTTCCTACCCTGACCTCCTAAGTAGCTAGGATTGCAGGCATGAGCCACCACACCCAGCTCCTTTCAAGTTGAATGTAGCTTTTTCCTTTGCAAACATTTTTTTTTAAACCAGAGATTGGAAGAAAAAAATGCATAATTTGAAAAACAACCCCCAACTGACGACATAGTTTTTCTTTTTTTAATGTAGCTCAGATGGGCCTCAAACTTGCAACCCTTCTGCCTGCCCCTCTGAAGTACTGGGATTACTGGCATGTACTACCATGCCCAGCAAGTTATTACTTTTATAAAAGGGTTCCTCCATTGAATTTAACATCCTCTTTAATGTGTGTACATATTTCAGTAGAAATGCGCATTACTATCCATCATAAGTTCTTATAAGACACAGGATAACATATACAGAAGTTAATAGAACCCACAGCCAAAAACTTTATAAAGTTAATGTAGAGAACAATACTAATCTTGACTGACTGCGGGTTTGTTTTTGTTTTCTTGTTGGTCTCTGAGCTTCAGCTCAGTGCCTGGGTGCTATCACTGAGCTCTTTTCCTCAAGGCTAGTGACTGCTCTACCACTTTGAGCCAGAACTCCACTTCTGGTTATTTGGTGGTTAACTAGAGATATGAATTTCTTGCTTGGGTTGGCTTTGAACCTTGATCCTCAGATCTTAGCTTCCTCAGTAGCTAGAATTACAGGTGTGAGACACTGGTACCCAGTATGACTGAATTTTAATAATATTGACTGTTTTAAAGTAGTTCTCATTTTTCTGAAATTTGAATATAGTCATTTGGAATAAAAAGCCTTCATTGTCCCTACCTACTAGGAAGAGAAGGAAAGGAAGCATAGTATTTACTTTTTAAAAAAAAAATTAAGTAATTGTACAATGAGGTAACAATGCCATATATCAGGTTATGAGTACTCACTAGACACTATGTCAAAAATGAACAATATAGGACTGGGAGCGTGGTACATGCATGAAGCCCTGGGTTAGACTGCTCAGCAGCACATAAACAGAAAAACCCAGAAGTGGCGCTGTGGCTCTAGTGGTAGAGTGCTAGCCTTGAACAAAAGAAGCTCAGGGACAGTGTCTGGGCCCTGAGTTCAAGCCCCAGGACTAGCAAAAAAAAAAAAAAAAAAAGAAAGAAAGAAAGAAAGAAAGAAAAAACAACTATATAACTTGTAGGTGGGGATAGGAGGGAAAAACTGTGAGAAAGCAAAGGGTAACAAAATGTACCTACTTATGTAACACCTCTGTAAGTCACCTTTCTAACAATAAAAAATAATTTAACAAGTTGCCATTTTTCTGCTGCATCACCTATTGCTTATTGCTTGTATAAGTGCTCTGTGTGTTTGTGTGTGTGTGTGTGAATGTGTGTGCGTGCATGTGCATGCATGTTTGTGTTCATGTAAGCTGGTGGAGATGAAAGCCCAGCTCAGTAGCCTAGAGCCTTTGGTATGCCAGGCAAGCACTCTGCCACTGAGGCAAATCCCCAGCCCCCCAAAAGTATTTTTTGTCTTTTCTTTAGAATGACAGCTAAAGTAATTCCTCCAGTGCAAATTTTTCCATTTTAAGAGGGTTAAAAAAAAACACAGTACTTGACAGAGGAAAGCATATATCACAACAGAGCATAAATGATGATGTCAGTTACTTATCCTGGAGTCTGTTTTTTCCCACACTGAGTGATACTAAGTAATTACTGGATGAAAATATGGGTGACGTTTTATGTCTCTTTGTTGGCTGTGTATTCTGATTATTCTATAGTAAAGGAAGAAAGGAAAGCAAGAAGGGAGCTCACTTTGCACACATGTGACCCTTACTTCCCAACCATATTCCATGTACATAATCACCTCTGTAATTCTGGAACTGTTTCTATATTATGTGCATACACATCTAATCCTGACAGAGCAACTTTTTCTACTGCTTTAAGATCCCCTCGGAAATCTGGGGTGAGGCATTCCACAAGAATTTTCGGATTCCTAGGAGGGGAAAAAAAGAGACATATCAAATTGAGGAGAACACATGACAGAAATGGTACTTAAAATAATTTGTCAATACTCATTCATGATCAGTTTGAACAGAGTAATCTTTTGTTTTGTTTTGTTTTTTTGCTAGTCCTAGGGCTTGGGCTCAGGGCCTGAACACTGTCCCTGGCTTCTTTTTTGTTCAAGGCTAGCACTCTACCACTTGACCCACAGCGCCCACTTCTGGCTTTTTCTGTGTATGTGGTACTGGAGAATCAAACCCAGGGCTTCATGCATGGTAGGCAAACTCTACCAGTAAGCCACATTCCCAGCCTGAACAGAGTAATCTTTAGAGCCTTGCTAATAAACGCACAGACAGAAGAATGCCCCCTATGATATAAAACAAAAAATAAACTCAGACCATGAAATAATATTTAGAGAATGGTTCAAACACATCCGCATGTAAATAATGATCAGCATAAAACCTGAAGCTCGGTGTGGTGGTGGCCTGTCTGTAATCCCAGCTATGTGGGAGACTGAGGCAGGAGAATCATGAGTTAGAGGCCTGCTTAGGATATATAGTAAGTTCAAGGTCAGCCTGGGAAAGGTAGTAAGACCCTATATCAAAATAAAAATTATAAAAGGCTGGGATTGTAAACCAATAGTGGAGTATTTGCTTAGTATTTGCAAGGCCTACCTAGTTCATTCCCCCCAGTACTACTAAAACAAAACATTTCAGATTAATAAAGGCTTTTAAACTTAATTTGAAGAATTTTTGTTTGATTGGTTTTGGCGATAATAGGTTTTGAACTCATGCCTCATTCTTGCTACCATTTAAGCCAGCCCCTTAAGTAAAATCATTTGCAGGAATTAAAAGGTGAAATGTTAAATGTGTATTTTTTTACAGTGTACAGAATAAACTGACACACTTCTGTGAATGCAAATATCATCTGATTGCTTCAGCTTTGATTTCTTTTACAGTTCAATAGTACCCTCCTCCCAAGTGCTATGGGTTTAGAAACAATTTTCTGGGTTGCTGAGTCATGAACTGTGCTTAAATGAAATGCAAGCTAAACATTAATCTTCCTATTTACACTGTGGTGATGTCTACTCACTCAAGCACTACAATGCAAACTAAGCTACAGAGCTACAGTTTTGACACTAGCAAATAGGGTTGGACAGCTGACAATTGTTTTTCACAAACCCTATAGCAAGGTATCTGGAGCTGGTCTTTGAATAGCTACAAAATAAGACCACAGAGCTGGGTGCCAGTAGCTCATACTTACTATAATCCTAGTTACTCAGGAGACTGAGGTCTGCTGATTACAACTTGAAGCCAGCCAGGGCAGGAAAGTCTGGGAGATTATACTCTCCAATTAACCACAAAAAGGTGGGGGGGGGGGGAGGTCTGGGAATGTGGCTTAGTGGTAGAGTGCTTGCCTAACATGCATGAAGCCCTGGGTTTGATTCCTCAGTACCACATAAACAGAAAAAGCAGGAATTGGCACTGTGGCTCAAGAGGTAGAATACTAGCCTTGAGCAAATGAAGCTCAGGGACAGTTGGCTCAGGCCCTGAGTTCAAGCCCCAGGACTGGCGCACACACACATACACATGCGTGCACGCGCGCACACACACACACACACGCACACACAAAACCAGAAGTAGAGCTGTGGCTCAGTAGGGCTATAGGTATGAGCAAGGATTACAGATGTGAGCTACTGGTGCCTGGCCTTAACTACTTTCACATGATGATTTGTTCAAAATCAGTGCTAAGAAGACCACAGTTTAACAGTTTTTAAAGAAAATCACTCATAATATAGACATGAGGTGGAGGGCTGGGTTCTAATAGTGTAGGGATACATTCCTGCCATTGAAATTCATGCAATCACTGAAATTTTTTACACATGTGCATCTGTTTATTTGTTTTGTTTTTGTTGCCAGTCCTGGGGTGTAGACTCCGGGCCTGAGCACTGTCCCTAGCTTCTTTTTGCTCAAGACTAGCACTCTACCTCTTGAGCCACAGCGCCACTTCTGGCTTTTTTCTACATATGTGGTGCTGAGGAATCGAACCCAGGGCTTCATGGATACAGGCGAGCACTTTACCACTAGGCCATATTCCCAGCCCTGCACACATGCATCTGTATGCATGACAGTGCTTTCTCTGAAGAACTGGTCACATCTTTCTCAGTAGATTATCAAGGGCAGGACATCTCCCCCAACACTGGAAACTGCTGCTTTAAAGTGATCTTCTGAAACAGAAATCCTGATTCTATAGCGGTCCTTGAATTTCACAGAGGCAGAAACAAGTACCTTTCCTTTAAGAATAACACAGTCTTTGCTATGTGCTCTGCTCCACCATCGGGCAAATCTAGAGAAAGAAAAGAAAATGATGCCACAAGATGATGCCACAATTTAGTAAAAGGCCATTTCCAGTAGAAGCCAGGACAGTGCATTACTAACCATCTCGATCCACAGATGTCAGGACAACGTAATCCAGACCCCACTCTGCAATTGCCTTTGCAGTGTTGTAGGGCTCATCAGCATCAAGTGGAGGGGGGTTTCGTGCAGTCTTAACAGAACAAAATCTGCAACCTCTTGTACATGTGTCACCCATCAACTGGAATACAGATGTTATCATTTAAAACAGGCAGATTACCCTCAAGAATGCAATGTACAAAGCAAACTGCAAAGAATCTGAACAAATCAGTCATGTTTGTTTATTTGTTTTTTATTGGTTGTGGTGCTTGAACTTGGGACCTGGGCACTGTACCTGAGCCTGTTTGTGCTCATTGCTAGTGCTGTACCACTTGAGCCACAGCACCACTTCCAGTTTTTGAGTGGTTAATTGGACATAGTAGTTTCACGGGTACTTTTCTGCCCAGGCTGGCAGATCCTCAGATCCTCAGATCTCAGCCTCCTGAGTCACTAGGATTACAGGTGTGAGCCACCACTGTCTAGCTTCTATTTTGGCTTCTTTTACTCTGAATTCTACCACTTGAGCCACAACTCGAATCTAGCTTTTTTTGCTGGTTAGTTGGAGATAGTCTTTTCTGTGTAGGCTAGCCTTGAACTATGATTTTCAAATCTCAGACTTCTAAGTGTCTAGGATTACACATAAGCCCCTGGAGTCTAGCCAGTCAGTTTTATTTTATTTTATTGGCCAGTCCTAGGTCTTGAACTCAGGGCCTGGGCACTGTCCCTGAGCTTCTTTTGCTCAAGGCAAGTACTCTGCCACTTGAGCTATAGCACCACTTCCAGCTTTTACTGTCTATGTGGTGCTGAGGAATAGAACCTAGGGCTTCATGCACAACAGGCAAGCACTCTACCACTAAGCCACATTCCCAGCCCTCAGTATCATTTTAGAAGACAAAATATTCAATCAACTGGTGGATTTGCAGGTCTGTGTGGGAGTTAAACATAAAGCACAGCTCCGTGTTGTTAAACAGATGGGACAGAAAGCTACATAAAGTGTTAGCACTCATTAAGAACAATTCCAAGCCAGGAACAGGTGGCTCACACCTGCAATTTTAGCTACTTAAGAGGCTGAGATCTGAGGATCATGGTTCAAAGCCAGCCCAGGCAGGGAAGTCCATGAGACTCTTACTTCCAACTACATACCCGAAAACCAAAAGTGGTCCTGTGACTCAAGTGGAAGAATGCTAGCTTCAGGGACAGTACCTGGGTCCAGAGTTAAAGCTCCATAACCAAAAAAAAAAAAAAAAAGAACAATTCTAAAAATTAATAGAAGAGGGCTGGGAATATGGCCTAGTGGCAAGAGTGCTTGCCTCATATACATGAAGCCCTGGGTTTGATTTCTCAGCACCACATATATTTAAAAAAAAAAAAAAAGAAGAAGAAGAAGGCCAGAAGTGGCGCTGTGGCTCAAGTGGCAGAGTGCTAGCCTTGAGCAAAAAGAAGCCAGGGACAGTGCTCAGGCCCTGAGTCCAAGACCCCGGACTGGGAAAAAAAACAAAACAATAATAGAAGAGATCTGGGCTGGGAATATGGCCTGTGGTAAAGTGCTCACCTTGTATACATGAAGCCCTGGGTTCAATTCCTCAGCACTACATATATAGAAAAAGCCAGAAGTGGCGCTGTGGATCAAGTGGCAGAGTGTTAGCCTTGAGTGAAAAGAAGCCAGGGACAGTGCTCAGGCCCTGAGTCAAGCAAAAACCAAACAAAACAAAATAGAAGAGATCTGCAAGGCTGCACACAGTTAACTATCAGACAGATGGAAGAGCCAATAACAAATGAGTTCAGAGAGTGGTGAGGTTATTCTGTCAGGATTTTTTGTTCTTTTTCATAAATTCATATGCAAAGGAGAAATCTGCCCAGAAGTGATAATGCACACACTGTATTGCCTCTGTCTTTGACAAAAGCTTTAGAGGTTGTACTGGCCTTACCATGATTGTGGCTGTGGCAGTGGCATATTCTCCACCCCCCCAACATTCTCCAATATTGGGACATCGCGCTTCTTCACACACCTAGGAGCAAAAGGGAACAGAAGACAATCAAGTGAGAAAAACCTACCAACTGAACATACTGATTACACACACACACACACACACACACACTTTTTGTTGTGGTGGTGGTACTTGAACTCCAGGTGCTATCCCTGAGCTCTTCAGCTCAAGGCTAGCACTCTACCACTTGAGCCACAGTGCTATTTCTTGTTTTCTGGTGGTTAACTGCAGGTAAGAATCCCATGGCCTTTCCTGCGCAGGCTGGCTTTGAACCCGATATTCAGATCTCAGCCACCTGAGTAGCTAGGATTATAGGTGTGAGCCACCGGCACCCAACACAATTATATATTTTAAGGTGCTCATTGTTTACAATGTATTTGTGTGTGCGTGCACACGTGTGGTGTGTGTGTATGTGTGCACTAGTACTGAGATTTTAAATCAGGGCCTCAAGTTCTAACTTTTTGCTCACAGCTGGCTTTCTACCACTTGAGCCATAGCCCTAGCTCTGGCTTTTTGCCAGTTAATTGGAGACAGCATCTCTCAGAATTTTCTGCCCTGGCTAATTCTTAATGGTAATCATCACATCACAATAATAACAAAAATAAAATTTAAAAAAGATTGCTGGGCGCTGGTGGCTCATGTCAGTAATCCTAGCTACTCAGGAGGCTGAGATTCGGGGAATGTGGTTCAAAGCCAGCCTAGGCAGGAACTTTCTTGAGACTCTTGTCTCCAATTAATCAGCAAAAAGCTAGAAGTGGTACTGTGACTCAAGTGATAGAGTACTATCCTTGAGCACAAAAATTCAGGGTCAAAGCCCAGGCCCTGAGTCCTAGCCCCAGGACTAGCACAAAACAAATACATAAAAACCACCACTACCACCCTCTTCAGCAACATTTGTTTCTCAAGTTTCAAAGAAGAATCTTGTGCATGTGTGTATGTGTATACACTGTTGTTGCTTTAGTAGGGAAATATGAAATTAAACAAAATTTGGGGTTGGGGCTGGAGATTGGATTCGGGGCCTCACACATACACTCTAACACTGAGATATATTCCCAGCTCCTGAATGTATTGTTGTTACTGGTGATATAATGTCTTTACTTTCCTCCTTTTTAATTACTTATTAATAATTAATTTTTGCCAATTACAATGGCAGACACTCATAATCTTAGTACTCAGGAGCCTGAAGTAGGAGTAACTCAAGTCAAACCCAGCTTGGGCTACATAGATAGCTCCCTTCTCAAAAACAAAAAAGAAATTTTAAACCACAAGTATGTAGAAACATTATAACCTTTGGCCAAAATGGAGAGTTAAAACTTGACAACTTACAGTATGGAGATTTAAATTCCTCAATGTATTTTTCAGTTTATTGTAATTTTTCCCAATGGGGATCTGGGTCTTTAGCCATGGAGGTAATCTTAACCTAAGGAAAGCCAAACATACCTGTCTATTAACAAACTGTCAAGGAGTCTCACAGCTTAGAAGGTACTTTGTCAATACAATTCCTTTCATGATCGTGGGTTAACGATCAGATTCTGCCACTTGAGTAAGACTTGATCCATTTTCAAAAACACAAAAGGGCACTGTGGGCACTGTGCTCATGTCAGCCCTTTGCAAAGATCTCTCTGCATCATTTTAATGAAAATTTGAACATTTCATTTACTATGAAGAATATTACCCAAAATACTATACTAAATAGAATATGGAGACATTCCAACCCTGCTCTATCTGCAATCATTCTATATATTAAATGGGTAAGAAAAATCTAAAATTTGGAGTGGAAATTACATTTTGGTTTCCCTTGACTCCACTCATGATTACAAATTGCTAGATAAATACTACTCAAAACAGTTTTCTTTGTACATAAATCCTCATCACTCTTTCAAATCAAGGGAAAGTATCCATTGGTTGTATGTAATGACTTGGAGAAGAAACAACATATTAGATTACTATCTACTTACAAATCTTTATCATGATCTAATCATTTAGTAGCAATGCCATAATCTTTACTCTATAAAGAAATTAGATGCTGGGTATAAAATGGAAGACAGTAGTAGAAAATGGACAAGCCTTAGAAGAATGTTGTGAAACTATGGGGGGGGGGGGGGGAATTCAGCCTATTCTATTCAGCTATTCTATCAAAGTCTGTTATCCCTTCTTTCTAATCATCCCCAGCTAAATTTAACAAGTCAGAAATTTAAAATCCATGCTAAGTCTTCATTGTACCTGAAAAGAATTCACAATGAAGGAATGGAACATTAAATTTATTTCAAATTTTCAGTTACCTTTCTCCTCTCTGACGTTTTAAGTTTCCTTTATACTCATCCCAGGTACTCTTGTCTGCCAGCTCACCAGATACAAATTCTTGTAGGTCTGGTCCATTCTTTAAAAATTCCTTTTTTTTATCCAGCAGAGAACTTAATGTTCTGGCAGGGCTGAGTAAGTATCTTCCAAATACCTAAAGAAAGAGTTTATTATGACACTCAAGTGGGGTCTGGAATCATTTAGTTTTAGTCCATTACAATAACTAAAAAGGAGGGCAAACACTCAGAACTGATTCAGAAAATATTCTAAATGATGTAGAAGTCCTAAATGCCAAGGAGATTAGAATCTAAATAAAATAAAAGCCAAGTGAAAGTGTAAGCCCCCAGTACCGGCAACTAAAAAAAAAAAACCTCAATGAGGAGACAAATTACAGTTGCTAACTGCCGAATTCTGATTCAGAATAAATTTAGATATCTTCGGAGGTTTGATATGTCAAACTTTCATATATACTTTTTTACTTTTTTTTTTTTTTTTTTTTTTTGCCAGTCCTGGGGCTTGGACTCAGGGCCTGAGCATTGTCCCTGGCTTCTTTTTGCTCAAGGCTAGCACTCCGCCACTTGAGCCACAGCGCCACTTCTGGCCATTTTCTGTATATGTGGTGCTGGGGAATTGAACCCAGGGCCTCATGTATACGAGGCAAGCACTCTTGCCACTAGGCCATATCCCCAGCCCCTCATATATACTTTTTTTTAAGAATAATACAACTGTATCATTGCTAAGGTGTTATTTCACAATTCCGGTACTGCGTACATTTTTTGTTTTGGATAATGTCATCCCTTCCTTTGCTTTCCCCTCCATTTTCCCCCTCCCATCTACACTTTTTGCCAGTACTGGGTCTTGAATCTGTCTGCTTGCTCATAGCTACCCTTTGAGTCTGCAATCCCGCATTTTGCTGGTTAATTGGAAATGGGAGTGTCCCCAGCTGCCTTCGCACAGAGGTCCCCAGATCTCAAGATTCAGTTGAGTCACCAGCCCCTGGCTCACATAGCGGTCCCCCCCCCCCAACCCCGCCCCGTTTCGCTGTGGCTGTGAGCGCGAGTGCCAGTTTTGGGTTTTGAACTCAGAGCCTGGGCGCTAGCGAATCCTTTAGCTTTTTCAAGGCTAGCGCTCTACCACTTGGGTCTCTGCATTACATCTGGCTTGTTTGGGCCATTCATAGAAGATAAGAGTCCCAAGGACTTTCCTGCCCGGGTTGGCTCCGAATCTCTGCCTCCCGAGCAGCTAGGATTCTAGGCGTGCGCACTGGCGCGGGCTCCCAACCCCGTCCTAAATGGCACACACAATGCGGGGCTTTCATCAAGTACAAACTGCAGTAACTGGGGATTGCCGCGGCTAGGAAGCGTCGGTTCCTGACTTAAATCTCCAAGCCGCGCACTTCCAGCGCGTGTCGGCCGCTCACCCGAGGCCCCAGGGCGCGGGCGGCACCCCCGCAGCGCAGAGACATCCCCCTCACACTACTTTAGGTCTAGCAGCGCCGCGCCGACGACGGACCGCCAATCCCCGGGAAAGGACGAGCCCAGACGTCGTCGCTCGGTTTATGACAAAACGCCAGCAACAACAGTGATCCCCAGCAATTTGAGCCCCTCTGCGATTGGCTGCTTTCGCCTACAGTCGCGCACTGATGACGCAAGACACCGGGTTCTTCCGGGCTACAAGACCGTGATGACGAAAGACGCTCTCTCTTTGCCCCATCTACTGCGAGGTGAGGATGTTTCTTCTGTGTTCTTGTGCTGGGGGGAATCTAAAGCCATCGGCTCCGGGAAAGTCAGCAGCGCGGGTCCGACGCCCTGAGTCCTCATCCTGATTGTCCCCCGGCGCAGAGAGCGCCCTATGAGCCTGGCAGCGCCAGATAGAAGTTCTTCTCTGGGCTTTTAGGCCTGCTCCAGTTCCTTCAGTCTTACCGCCATGGCGCGTCCGGATAGGACTCCTAGGGTTGGACAGAGCGGAAGCCCGTTGGGCTTCGCAGCACCCGAATTCTTAACACTCCTGGCAGTCTGGGGTACTTGTCTCGTTTCTCACATCCCCAGCCTTTCAGCCTGTGGGAGTGGAACCCTGAGCGCCGTGTTTGGTGGAAAATCGCACCCCCGCCAGCCTTCTGATCCCACTGTTTGTGTTTCAGAATGAAGACCATTCTCAGCAATCAGACTGTCGACATTCCAGAGAATGGTAAGAGGTTCTTGCTTGTCTTTCCCTTTTCTCTGTTTTATTACTCCGTGCTTTAAGCCTTGCATGCTCACGAGCTCCTCATCTCCTAGTCGACATCACTCTGAAGGGACGCACGGTGATCGTGAAGGGCCCCCGCGGAACCCTGCGGAGGGATTTCAACCACATCAACGTAGAACTCAGTCTCCTTGGGAAAAAAAAGAAGAGGGTAATGTGGGTTATTAACTTCTGAGCCCTTAGGGTAGGTGGGGGGGGGGTAGATACTAGAATTGCTTTTTTTTTTTTTTAGAAGCACGGCTTCACATTGCAGAACTGAAGTCTGTTGTGACTTGAACAAAATATGTGGGACTTACTATTCCTTAGCATTGCTGTGGTGTATATAGTAGCAAAATGTGTGGTTGGATTTTCCTATATGAAAATGTCTTTAACTACAGTAGTTGATGGAATAAATGAATGGAACGGTTCTCCTTAAAGCTTGCTTGGTATGGGTAGTCTCTTCTAATATAGTTTTATTCTGTTACAGCTCCGGGTTGACAAATGGTGGGGAAACAGAAAGGAACTGGCCACCGTTCGCACTATCTGTAGTCATGTACAGAACATGATCAAGGGTGTTACACTGGTAAGCCACCTGATCAAGCCTTTTTTTTTTTTTTTTACCTTTTGGAAGAGGTTTTTCTTTATGCTTAGAATGTAGATGTATAGTGCTGAAGAAATTGGTTACATGTGTGGACTGTAGAACTTGGCTAAACTAAACATAACCTAAGTGGTGGGGTTGTGTGTGTCTGTCTTGCTAGACCTTAAACCCAGGACCTTTGCATATACTGAGAAAAATCTACCCGATTTCCAGCGTTGATTATTAATACAAAGTATGCTATATCCTGAGTGTGTGGTGAAGGCTTTCATTAGTTGTGTGCCCGTTACTTGGGGATCCTTTGTATGGATAGGAAACTATATAGTTTCTTATCTTCCTGTCTTTTCCTAAGTACATGTTAGGTGCATATATGCTATAAACGCCCTATTGCCAAAATAAAAGTTTGTGCTGAGGTGATTTTTCTTTGCATTAAAACCTGGCACTCTGCCTACCTTGTGTTAAACCCTAGTTCATGGTTCCTCCTTTACCTTTGCTCCCAGATTAAATCGACAGTACTGACCCTGTTATATTTTCCCTGATTTCAATTTCAATGTGGTACTTTGGGTACCTTAGTGTCTTGGTAAATGCTATTCTGGTGTCAAAGATTTGGAACTTAGGGTTCTCATTTTAAAATAAGCTTTTTTAAAACTGCATAAGAAAATAACTGGTGTAGGGACTGGGAATGTGGCCTAGTGGTAGAGTGCTTGCCTCGTATACATGAAACCCTGGGTTTGATTCCAGAAGTAGCGCTGTGGCTCGAGGGGTAGAGTGCTAGCCTTGAGCAAAAAGAAGACAAGGGCAGTGGCTCAGGCCTTGAGTTCAAAACAAAAAAGAAAATGGTTTAAAATCCAAAGAGGACAAAAAATTGTGCCTGTGGTGTATAGTGATGACAATACATGACGTTTGGTATAGGTGACAAAACTTTGACGCCACAACACCTAGTGCTGTGTGACAATGACAAGTAACTGGTATCCTACCAAAAAATGTAAGACTGAAGCCAGGTGTGGTGAATACCTGTAATTAAGTGCTGGAGTGGAGGCTAGAGTTCCAGGGATCTTGGGCTACCCAGTGAGAACCCAAAATTCAACGGCTTTTGTTTATCACAGGGCTTCCGCTACAAGATGAGGTCTGTGTACGCTCACTTCCCCATCAACGTTGTTATTCAGGAGAATGGGTCTCTAGTTGAAATCCGAAACTTCTTGGGTGAGAAATACATCCGAAGAGTTCGGATGAGAACAGGTATGTGTATGCGCTCGGGTATGGTCCAGATGCTATTCCTTACATCTCTAGAAGGTTGGGGTTTTGCATTGCGTAGACTAAAATCAGACCAAAATAAAAGTTTGTGCTGAGGTGATTTTTCTTTTTTTCTTTTTCTTTTTTTTCTGTTTTCTTTTTTGGTACTAGCAATTGAACCAAGGACCTTGCAAGTGGCAAGTGCTTTGCCACTGAGCTACATCCCAGCCCTGAGGTGATTTTTCTTTGCATTAAAACCTGGCACTCTGCCTACCTTGTGTTAAACCCTAGATCATGGTTCATGGTTCCTCCTTTACCTTTGCTCCCAGATTAAATTGACAATACCGACCCTGTTTTATTTTCCCTGATGTTTTCAATTTCAATGTGGTCCTTTGGGTACCTTAGTATCTTGGTAAATGCTATTCTGGTGTCTGATGGTGGTCAGATTTCAAAGCCATCTTTTCATAACTGCTAAACTCTTGGTGCTGTGTAAGTCAGAGTTTCAAATATACAGAAGCTAGTAGGCTGGTTTGCAGGATATTAGAGCTTGTTTGTGGATGTGTTGAGGACTGATTGGGGCTCCAAAAAGCAAATGCTCTTAAGGAGTTATAGCCCCTGCTCTATTTGTTTTTAATTTGCTTTTGTTAATTGATAGTATATATTTTTAGGCCAAAACATATAGTATCAATTTTTTATTCCTGTGTATTTAATTTTAAAAAGTATTAAAAATAACTTACTAGTTATACGGGGAGGTTGTTTTCCCTGTTAGGCCTCCACGTGTCTGTACCATATTCTAATTTGTTTTAATTGCTCTGTCTCCCCCCAAAATAAGATCCCACCAGGTTTTCTTGTTTTGTTTTCATAATTATAAGCACTCTATTTGATAGTACTCTCTCCTCTATCACCTTCCCTGACAATCTCCACAAGTCTCCAAAGACTTAGACATTATTATACATTTTCTATGCAGCTTTCATACTGACAGCATGCAAATGTCTTCCTTTTTTTTTTAAGGTGTTGCTTGTTCTGTATCTCAAGCCCAGAAAGATGAATTAATCCTTGAAGGAAATGATATTGAACTTGTCTCAAATTCAGGTTTGTATGCTTAGTATCTGTAACAGTTCCTCAAAAGTGTTGCCTAAGTCTTCTAATACATAGCACTATAGTTATTTCATTGGATTTTTAACAGAAGTTTAAGTGAAAAGCCTATCTTAATGACATTCTGATACTTTTTGAGAAATGTGTCACTAGTTTTGTCAGATTTACAAAAGTACAGGACAATATATGGTAACAGTCTGAGCACTAGTTCTGTGTGCCTAACAAGTTAATGCTGCTTGTTGTACTGTTCCACATTGACTTTATGGAGAATTAATTCCACATATTATGCAAAGGCCACTAAGTTAATAGTGTTTCCTGTGCAGAAATTTAATATTATTTTTAGCCTTTAGCTATCCAGTAGGTATTCAATTACTGACAAAACAATTCTCAAATATTTGTCATTACAGTTTTTTTTTTCTGGTTTTGTAACCTAAAATGGATAGGCTGTTGAACATTCCACATTCAAAAGTTTTGTACAGTGGTGGGTAATGGGATCTTCAGTGTTTATTTTAAATAACAGTAAGTTCTTGGTTTAAGAAGGAAAGTATAGGACAGCTGGTGGCTCATACCTGTAATCCCAGGTACTCAGGAGGTTGATATCTGGGGATTCAGATTCCATGCCAGCCCCGGGCCAGAAGTTCCATAAGACTCTTATCTCCAATTAACCACTGGAACACTGGAAGGGGGCTCTGGCTCAAAGAGGTGGAGACCTAGCCTTGAGCAAAAAAAACTCAGACGGTGCCCAACTCCTCAGTTCAAGCACCATGACTTGGCGGGGGAAGTACAGGACAGCCAGGTACTAGTCATACACACCTGTAATCCTAGCTACTCAGAAGGCTGAGATCTAAGGGTGGTGTGATTCAACACTGGCATGGGCAGGAAAGAATGTCCATGAGGCTCTTACCTCCAGTTAACCACCAAAAGCTGAAGTGGAGATGTCTTAATTGGAAAAGCAGTGCTTCCAGCAAAAGAAACTCAGGGACGGTTCCCAAACCATGAGTTCAAGACCTAGGACTGGCACACACACACACACACACACAAATTAGGACAGATGCTGAGCAAGTTGGAACACCTGCAATCCCAGCAGGATGAGTTATGGCCGGCCAGCCTGCAAAATTGTATCAAAGTCCCTCCTTCCCAAGAAAGTGTGTGTGTGTGTTGTAGTTTCTTATCATTTGGCCAGTCCCAGGGGTTTGAACTCAGACTGGGCACTGTCCCTTAGGTGCTTTTGCTCACTCTACCACTTAAGCCACAGGGCCACTTCAGCTTTTTCTGTGTGATACTGAGGAGTTGAGCATGGGGCTTCTGCATGCTAGGCAAGAACTCTACTAAGCCACAATCCCAGCCCTGTATTATGCTTTTAACGTGACTGGAAACACAGTGGCTTCACCTTCATTATGAAATAAATTGCATATACACTGTAGTTTACTGTTGGCCAAAACAATGGTATGGTGCAGCATATGGCTAGGTCATGGGTTTTTCTGCAATGAGATCTCTGCAATATATCCCAGGTTGGCCTTGAGATTGAAATTTTACTGTCTCAGTATTTGAAAAGAAACAGCAGCAAGGTGAATGTAGCTGATGAAATAATTTTCATTTTTAATCCTATAGCTGCTTTGATTCAGCAAGCAACAACAGTTAAAAACAAGGATATCAGAAAATTTTTGGATGGTATCTATGTTTCTGAAAAAGGAACAGTTCAACAGGCTGATGAATAAGATCTAAGGTAGGTTCTTTTAGCATCTGTAAGTTTATTGCTATCTTAAATGAAAATCCTGATTATACTAGTTGTCTTACATTTATGGGGCCCTGGTTTATTTACCAGCACTGCAAAGGAAAGACATGGAAGTCATAATGGCAGCAGGTGGGGTGTGGCATTTTGTAGAACAGTAACGCTTTCAGCATATGAGCAATGAGGTTTAGAAGCTATTTTTTTTTTTGCCAGTCCTGGGGCTTGGACTCAGGGCCTGAGCACTGTCCCTGGCTTCTTTTTGCTCGAGGCTAGCACTCTGCCACTTGCCACAGCGACACTTTCTGGCCATTTTCTGTATATGTGGTGCTGGGGAATCGAACCCAGGGAAGTATATGAGGCAAGCACTCTTGCCAATTTACTGTGAACAGATATTTTAGATTAAAGAATACTTTCAATTATTTAGAATAGAACATTTGGGACAATGATATTGATTAATTTATTTGTTTTTCAGTTAACTCATCTTCAGAAACACCATCCAGGATCCTGACAACCAGTTTGTGATACTTCAGTGATGCAATAAAAGAATTCTATTGACTTGAGACTTAATCTTTTTCAGCTCCTTGCCAACTACATGGGTCGAGGAGGGAGCAGATAGGATTTTATTTTTCTTTGGGAACAAGTGGACGACTCCCTGATGCTTGAGGGAGTAACAATATTTTGGCAAGGGGAGTGTGTTAGCATTGGCAGGAAGTGCCTGTTGGTGGACAAAGAACTTTGGGATGATCCTGTTATTTAGTATGTTTGATGAGGCAGTGTGCCCTAGACACATAGGTTTGGAAAGACTGAGAAGAGGAACGGTGCAAGTTAGAAAATGCAGTTCATTTGAATTCATTGTGAACATGGGATAGGGCTGTCATTCTAGCACTCAAGAGTCAGAGGCAGGAATTTAAGGCCAGCCTGGTGTACTTTGTGTTCTAATCTATCCTGGGCTACATAGACCCCATCTAAAAAAAAAACTCAGTCCTTCTGCTATTCTAGTCTCTAGAACTGAATTTTTTTTTTCTTTTGCCAGTCCTGGGGCATGAACTCAAGGCCTAGGCACTGTCCCTGAGCTCAAGCAAGTGCTCTACCACTGAAGCCATTTCAGTTGGAACAAAGCCTCGCCTGGGTTGCCTCAGAACCTTATTGCTTCCAGTTTCTCAAGTAGCTAGGTTTACAGATGAGTAAACACCATTCCTAATACTTGGAGATGGTCTAAGTAGTCTTGGGTTTTTTTTATCTGCTCCAACAAGCTTTGAGTGCCACTCTCACATCTCAGCCTCCATCCATGGTAGGTAGCATTATAGGGTGAGCCACTGTACCCAACTCTGGTGATCCTTATTTTTTCCTTGTCCCATAGCTAATCCATTTGTGATGTAGAAAAGGGTCTTCCCCTCACTTTTTTTGTGGTGCCAGATACTTAAGACCTTGCACTGCTCACTGAGCTGTACTTTGTTCTGTGTTTCTAGATAAGAATAGCACTTCCAAGATGTCTACTTGGAGGTGTGTGTGGTAATGTTACCTATATGCTCCTGAATGCTGTGTTCTGTCACAGGCTCCCAAGTGTTGGGATTATAGGTCATACTTTTTTATGTGGTGCTGAGGAATCAAACCCAGGGCTTCCTGCATGCTAGGCAAACTATCACTGAGCCACATTCCAAGCCTATGGGTACAGTTTTTTAGCAAGCTCACTTCAGAGCTTGACCTCAAATTGCCTTACAATTTTTTCTCTCTGAGAGGCTCTTGGAAGTTGGACTGTTAAGTGGCTTGTTTATATGTCCTATTAAGTTAGAATGGTGGCAATTACTCTACCCTCATGCTGCACCAGATTTTGCTCATGGTATTTATGATGCCTTTTTCCTGCTAGAATGTATCTAGTGAAGTTATATGTAGCTATTTGCTGAGTGGGTTGTGCTCAGACTGCCAGAAAGTCACAAATTGTGGGACTGGAGGGTGATTTTTGGAAAGCATCAACAGTTTTTCTCAAGTGAAGACTGACCTCAGGGCCTTCCCATTTGTTAGGCAAGTGCTCTTCCACTGATGTAAATCACCAACCCCTGGCACTACTGAGAGAAATTTCAGATATACGTGTACATATATCAGGGTTAGAGATGTTGATACTGAGAGTGCCAGTGTGCAGTTGATTGGGGAGTAAGATTCCTCTGAGTAGATAGGTATATGGTTGTACCCACTGGTAACTTTGACAGCTAGGAATTGATTTCCATTAACTTGGGTGGGCCAATTTCCAGGGAAGGGGCTTTGTTTTAGTGTGGATAAATACTTGCATATTACCAAGCTTTGGAATGCAATTCCTCAGACTTGAGGTCTGTGTCCACATTTTATTAATGAAAATAAAAGCTGGTATACAATCTGGGAGATAAAAAGGAAGTGTTGAAAAGCCCAGTCACAGAGCCAAAATCTTAGAATTGTGTCTTTAGTTGACTATAAACAAATTTCTTTGGACTAACTGGAAATCAAACATTTAAGCCATGTTTTGGCTCAATTTCTAGAGGCTAAATGCTACAGTTTTAACACATTTATAAATACCAAGACAAGTGAAATACAGTTTTATTAAATACACAAAGTGGAACACAAGTTGGATATTAAGGTCATAGCTTTCCCTGCCCTTATCTACCAGTCTACAAAAGCTACAAGTTTTGTAATTGGCCTTTGACACTTGGAAAACCTGAATGTCGGAAAACCTGAATGTCCTGGTAAGTATTACAAGTCACGTGCAGTTATTTACCTGTTCTCCAAGACAGCAGGAGGATCTGTCACGTTAGGCAGGCTAGGAACGCCACTACTGTTTATGGCAAGGCAGTTAAGTTTGGAAAAGGGGAACCTGCTTTAGACTTAATATGAAATACTGGAGGGCAGTGGATTTCAAAACATGAACACAAAATATTTGAAGCATACTAAAGATGAGAAAGCAAAACTGGAAAAACTAGTTGCAAATCCTTATTAACCAACTGGCTCATCTTGCTGTGTGTGTGTGTGTTCCATCAGTCATGGGGCTTGAACTCTGGACCTGGGCACTGTCCTGAGCTCTTCAGCTCAAAGTGCTCAACCGCTTGAATCACTACCAGTTTTCCAGTAGTTAATTGGAGATAAGAGTCTCACAAACTTTTCGGCCTGGGCTGGCTTTGAATCTGTGATCCTCAGATCTCAGCCTCCTGAGTAGCTAGGATTACAGGTGTGAGTCATGGTGCCCAGCCAGTTTTGAGAAATGCTTTTTCAGCCTATAGCTGCATGCCTCCCGTCTAGCCACTAAGCTGGGTGGGAGGCTGAGATTGCCAGGTGCTGAGGTGCCAGCTCAGCCTGTACAAATAATGTCCCATGGCTTTTGTCTTCTGATGACACACACCTGTGATCCCAACAATTTGGGAGAAAAGGGGTTCTGAGATGCTATCCTAAAAATAATCAGTGCAGAAACAGGGATGGTGTAATGGCAGGGCCATGAATCCGATACCTCCAACCCCCAGTACCACCAAAAACATTCTTTGTAAAACACACTTTAAAATCACTGAGCCTTGGGGAGAGGAGCCTTTGTGTGTGTGTGTGTGTGTGTGTGTGTGTGCGCGCGCGCGCGCGCGTGTGTGCGCGCACGCCAGGCAGGCCTGGGTGCTGTCGCTGTGCTTTTTCACTCAAGGTTAGCAGCCTACCATTTGAGCCACTTCACCTCTTGCTTTGGGGTAGTTAATTGGAAATAGAGTCTCAAGGACTTCAGCATCAAGGCTGGCTTAGAATCATGATCTCAGATCTCGGCCTCCTGAGTAGCTTGGCTAGCTAGGATTATAGGCCTTGAGCCACTAGAGTGGTTCTGGGATCCTCTTGATAAGAAAAAGGCAAATCGTACAAAATTTACATGAACACATTTCTAGGCCTCTGAAGGCTTTGAAAGGGGCTCTTTAGTTTTAAACTCCACTATAGCAGTAAATCTTTTGTGCTTTTATCTTTTCACCTCAGAAGAAACTCATATTCCAAATTGAGTTCTTAGCAAAGAATGAATGATTTACATGCACCACCACAAGCCTACTTGGCAAGAAGAAATATGCAGTGTTCTTTTTGGTTTTGTTTAGACAAGATTATTTCCCATCCATTTGATTAAAATGGTCAATCATAGTGTCTTAAACTTCACTGCCGCATATTATCAACTACAACAGCAATTATGCCCTTGAACTCAAGGCCTGGGCACTATCCTTAAGCTCTTTTGCTGAAGGCTGGCGCTCTACCACTTGAAGCCACACTGCCACTTCTGGTTTTCTGGTGGTTAATACAAGTCTCATGGACTTTCCTGCCCCAACTGGATTTGAACTGGGATTCTCATATCTCAGCCTCCTGAGTAGCTTCCAGTGCCGGGCTCAAAATTTTATTCTGAAAGATAATTCCTTTACCATGAGTAGTTACTTGTATTTAATAGGAAACAGTGAAATACAACGTTCACACTTCCTGAAGCCATAATCAGGCATAATCAGAGGCTAATCGTCAGAATGAAGCCTTCAGCTCCAACCGCTGCGTTCTCTGATGTCTGTCCGCACAAAGCCACATTCACCTGGGCCACACTACAGAGATATCAACTGCCATTACCAGGTTACCCCGTAGCACAGATCATCTTCCTACAGTACAGGTCTGTGTTCCGCTAAGTTAGCAGTATATGGAACTGGAGTGAATTTTTTAGCTGTTATAGCAATGGAAATAAGGGAAGTTAGCTAAGAACTCTATTGTGGCCTTTCTTTAGTGGTATGTGTTGCAAGTTTTTTGCTTTGCAAAATTTTCTTCTCTTTCGCCGATGAAAGACAGTGAGGGATAGTAGCAGAACCAGGGTGAAGAAGCAGCAGCAGCCGAAGAATATCAATGGTTTCTTCTGCAGGAGAAGGGAGCAGACCTGGCACTCGGTGCTGCTCTGAGTCTGGATACATCTAGAACTACTGTTCTGGGAAGGGAAGCCATTGCTGCTGATGAGCTTGCTGTAAAACTCTGTGGAGGATTTAGCCTTGAAATCAGACGTGAAGAATCCATATCTGGGTTTAGATTTTTCTTCAGTCAGTTTGAATGCATAGTACCCTTTGATTTTGACCTTATCAATCAGGTATGCTGAAAAAAATCAGAACCAAACATTATTCATCACAAATGTAGGATAAAGTGTCTTTGAAAAAGAACTTAGTTCTCATTGAAACAAGCTAAGGTCATGTCCATAAAAGTCATAATTCTCATTAAAAGCCCCTTTTATGATCCCTATAACGGTGTGATTAATTGGAGACTCTTCATCTCCACTTAATCTCCCGAAATCTGTAAGTGGGGCTGTGTCTCAAGTGGTAAAGCACTAGCCTTGAACAATGGAGCTTAGGGACAGCGCCCAGGCCTTGAGTCCAAGAAAATTGTATAGCCTGAAAATTGTACTAGCGCGCGCACACACACACACACACACACACACACACACACACACACACACACACACTGCAGCATTTTCATGGGAAGAAAACAAAAAAGAGAACCCCATCCCTCCCTGTATCTGAGTATCTGAAATGCCCCCCGTCCCCCCCCCCCCCCCCCAAGTCACCCAGCCTGACCTTTGAGCGCCTCCTGCACGTAGGTCTGCAGGTAGTAGGTGCGGAGCCGGTCGTGGTCGGGCGCCGGGTCGTCGATGCCGCTGGCGGTGACGTGCACGTCCAGGTCTCCGTAGCGGCGGCGGATCCAGCGCAGCAGGCGGCGCGCACCGCGAGGCTCCACGGCCAGGCGCGCGGGGGAGCTGGGCCGGGTGATGTCCTGCAGGAACTGCAGGTCGCGGTCGGCGTCGGCGCGGCCGCCCCGCTGCGGCTCGTGCAGCACCAGGCGCGTGGTGAAGTGGTTCAGCGCGCAGAAGTCGGCGGCGCCCCGCAGCAGCCGGCGCTCGGCTGTGCTCAGGACCGGCAGCGCCGAGCGGGACAGCCCGCGCCGCGCCTTGGAGGCGATGTAGTCCCGCATGGCCCACGGGTAATCCCCGGTTTTGAACAGGGGATCTGCGAACCAGGCGATCTCGAACTGCAGGAAGCGCTCGGCCGCCTGCCGGTGCGAGTCCACGTAGGGGTTGGCGGGCTCGGCCCAGTCCGCGTGCAGGGACAGGGACACGAGCCCGCGCTGGACCGGCCGGTACCCCGCCCGTCGTACAAGTGCCACACCCTGGCGTGGGCCAGCAGCAAGTGGTGCGCCGCCCGGTAGGTGTCATTGCTGGTCCGGTTGTAGATGTCGCTCAGCCTGTTGGGCTCATTGATGGTGATCCAGAGTTTCACCAGGTCCCCCAGCTCCTGGAAGCACAGCCCGGCGTAGTCCTGGAAGGCCTGGGCGGTGGATGGGTTCAGCCAACCGCCGCGGCGTTGGAGAGGCCGCGGGAGGCCCAGGTGGGCATGGGTGGGGTAATACAAGGTGACCATGGGGGAGATGCCGAGCTTCAGCCCCTCGCTGACCACACACCTGTAGTACCTGAGCACTTGTCGGTTAATGACGGACAGGTTGCCCGTGGGAAGGATGGAGGCCCAGTCCAGAGCAAATCGGTAGTGGGTGACTTTCATTCTGGCCAGCATCTCCAGTTGTTTCTTGATGCTGACAAAATCCGTGCATTGGGCTGGCCGTGTTTTCAACTTTATCCCTTCCACACGGTGCAGCAATCTGTTACCCGTGGCATTCCACACGTACAGGTGCGGGTCGGTAAATTGTGGGGAGGAGGCCATGAACTCTGGCTGCAAGACAAGCAAGCACAAGTCAGATCAGCACAGGCTGCTGACTGAGGTGTTTATCACTAAATCCTCCCAGAGGAAGAAGGGCGCGATCCCACGCTGCCTCTCTCTATGAGAGAGAGAGAGAGAGAGAGAGAGAGAGAGAGAGAGAGAGAGAGAGAGAGAGAGAGAGAGAGAGAGAGAGAGGGAGGGAGAGGGAGAGAGGGAGAGGGAGAGAGGGAGAGAGAGAGAGGAGAGAGAGAGAGAGAGAGAGAGAGAGAGAGAGAGAGAGAGAGAGAGAGAGAGAGAGAGAGAGAGAGAGAGCTATTTTCTCCTGGTCAGAGAAAAGGCCTGAAGGGCAATTCTCCCTTCCAGCCCTTGGAATCTCCAGGGAGACCAGGAAGCATAGTGAAGGGTTGGCTTGGAAAATGAGTTGAGAAAAAGAATGAGAAACCATTTTCCAGCTCATTTGACCTAAAAACCCAGGTTGCTGCTATATAATAACATAGCCTGCGTTTACATAGCACGTTTCTTATGTGAGTCTGTTCAAATACATCAGGAAATTGGCTTGGTTGCCTCAGTGAAAAGCATTTAGAAAAGATGGATTCTAAGCCTTGTTGTAAATTTGAAGACAATGAAGAATTCCTGTCATGGAAGTGTTCACTGAGATCAGTAGTCAGGAGGCATATTGACCCCTGCCATGGTTTCTAAGAGAGGCTGGTGGGGTCAGGGAAGGCAATAAGCCCCTCCTACTTGCTAAAGGCAACTGGAAGACCAAGGTACAGCTTGATGCTGCTGGTGGCTCACACCTGTAATCCTAGCTACTCAGAAGGCTGATACCCGAGGATCATGGTTCAAAGCCAGCCTGGGCAGGAAAGTCTGTGAGGCTCTTATCTCCACCTAACAGCCCCCCAAAAAACCAGAAACGGAGCTGTAGCTCATGTAGTGCTAACCTTGAAGAAACAAACAAAAAAAAAGCTTAGGGGGCTGGGAATATGGCCTAGTGGCAAAAGTGTTTGCCTTGTATACATGAAGCCCTGGGTTCTATTCCTCAGCACCACTTATATAGAAAAAGCCAGCAGTGGCACATGGCTCAAGTGGCAGAGTGCTAGCCTTGAGCAAAAAGAAGCCAGGGACAGTGCTCAGGCCCTGAGTCCAAGGCCCAAGACTGGCAAAAAAAAAAAAAAAGCTTAGGGACAGGGCCCAGAACCTGAGGTCAAGGGGGAAAAAAGACTAAGTGGCATCCCATTTGCATTCATTGTCTTTCCCAACCATGTGCCTGTGAGAACGTAGCATTTATTCATCCAACAAGAGACCATAGAATGTTTTCTCTATGCAAGAACAGATAGTAAAATGTCCTGTAAACTCCCAAAGCTGACTTTTTAATCTGACTGTGTCATTCTCTACCTCTTTATCATGGAGAAACTCCTATCCTAATCTGTCCCCTTTGAAATTCCGGCTGGATAAGTGTTTAGTGACAGTGTTGTGTTGCCCACCTCTCAGGTGTGCTGTGAGGACTTAATTCCTCAGGAAAGTGCTCTGTTAAAGCACTGGGCAAGCAAGTCATGACTTGAGGTTAGTTTTTCCTGGTTGCAATAATTGCCTGCTATGTCCTTATGCCTAAACTAAAAGAAAAACATTTCCAAATTAAAGATTAATAAGAGCAAGTAAAAATCTGTACTTGTGTTAAAGTACTGTTTCTTCTCATGATTCAACTTAAATACAGCAGAAAAAAATGATGATAATTAACCTCTGGTAAATATTTTCCCCCTAATTGTTTTCTTTTCTGTCATCTTTCATAGTCTAATTACAAAACCACTAACTGTCCACTTGCCATCTGTCAGCCAGTTTATCTAGAACATTAAAAGAACATTGATCATATGAGCATAAAGTCAAATCTGCAGGGGCTGAGAATGTGGCTTACTGCTAGAGTGCTTGCCTAGCATGCACAAAGCCCTGGGTTCGATTCCTCAGCACCATACACAGAAAAAGCCATAAGTGGTGCTGTGGCTCAAAAGGAAGGTAGAGTGCTAGCCTTAAGCAAAAAGAAGCCAGGGACAGTTCTTTGGCCCTGAGTCCCAAGCCCCAGGACTGGCAAAATAAATAAATAAAAGTCAAATCTCTATGAGCCAAGTGCTAGTGGCTAATCTTAGCTACTTGGGATACTGAGGAGTGAGGATCTCAGTTCAAAGCCAGCTCAAGCAGACAAGTGTGATGAAACTCTTATCTTCAATTAACCAGCAAAAAGATGAAACTGGGGGTGTGGTTCAAGTGGTAGAGTATCTAGCAAACTCAAAGTTCTGAGTTCAAAAACCCTAATACTGCCAAAAAGGGGGAAGAAAAGGAGAAGAAAACGTAGGACATGATAGAGAATTATCGGTTTGGGAGTAGAGAAAAGCCTAATTATTATTGTTACTTTTGTAGTAGTGAGGTTTGAACTCTGGGCCTCACACTTGAAGTAGGCAAGTGCTCTATTACCTGAGCCACACCTGTAGTCCTTTCTTTTCCCCCCTTAGTTATTTTTCAAATAAAAATCTTGAGATTTTTCCTGGAGTCATCTTTGGACTACAATTTTCCTTCTTCTGCCTCCTTCCTTGCTGAAATTACAGATTTGAACCACCATATCTGGAAAACTTGATGGAGGCTGTTTTGAACACACATTGGGAAGAGTTGAGGAGTGAAATGTGTGGAGAAATTCCACTGGGATAGAGAGACCTTAGGAGTAAAGATAAATTATGCAGATCCACACACCACTTAAATAATGGAGGGCTGCTCACAATTTGCTTTTGGCCAAAAATCTGTAAATTTTTTTCCCTATAATTCTCATATTCTAAACAAATGTCTCACTCAGAAATGGTTGTTAAGTTCCCTCAGAACCTTTCTGGCAGACAGCCTCTTTATCTCTTCATTTTCATCATCAACTGTGAGTTCTGGTTTATGGCAAAATGTCAGAAAGCATTGATTTCCCTAGTCCTCTCTTTCTCTTCCTCAGCTCCCCTTCATAATTTCTAAGTAAGCATTGGAATTTATTGGTTAGTTGGTTGGCCATGGGGCTTGAACTCAGTGCTTCGACACTGGAGTAGACATTGTCCTTGAGCTCTTTCTGCTCAACGCTAGGCCTCTATCACTTTAAGCCACAGCTCTACTTCTAGTTTTCTGGTGGTTACCTGGAGATAAAAGTCTCAAGAACTTTTCTTGCCTGGGATGGCTTTGAACCATGATCCCAATCTTGGCCTCCTGAGTAGCTAGGATTACAGATATGAGCCACCACTACCCAGCTAAGCATCGTTTTTGATATTGCTGATGCCACGTTTCAGCTATCATTGAGTAAATGAATTCATATTGTGAAATTTCTCCCACAAGTTTATGGTGAATTTGAAGTAGCCACTTACCTTAAGAACAGATTCAGTGACCCCCCAGGAGAAGTCGCAGGGAAACTGACCATGCATATTTGGCGTGGACTCGTTTAAAGTAAAACCGTTTTCTTGTATAATCTTCTTGTAGTAATGTGCTGAGGATTTTGGTTTTCTTCCTTTCTCTTTACTATTAAAATCCACATAAAATAATCCACGGCGGGTGGTGTAGGCATCCTGCCACTCAAAGCCATCCAGGAGAGCCCAGGCAGTATAGCCAAACACCCGTACTTCATCAAACCGTATCGCTGCACAGAGCAAAGAGAGCAGACATGTTTGGAAGGCTAAGCAATCTCATGCGTGTTCACAGTTTCACCAGCAGCACGACATGGCACAGAATGTTGTAAAACTAATCATCCTTTCCCCATTAAATCAAATAAAAAATGATTGTGTGAGCTGGGTGCCGGTGGCTCACACCTGTACTCCTAGCTACTCAGGAGGCTGAGATCTGAGGATCACCGTTCAAAGCCAGCCCAGGCAGAAAAAGCCCTGTGAGACTCTTATCTCCAATTAACCATGAGAAAACTGGAAATGCGGCTGTGGCTCTAAGTGGTAGAGCACTAGCTTTGAGCAAAAGAGTTCAAAGACAGCACCCACACCATGAGTTCAAGCCCCATGACAGGGAACAACAAAAAAACTGTAAGTCAGGGGCTAGTGGTTCATGCCTGTAATCCTAGCTACTCAGGAGGCTGAAACCTGAGGGGTTGCAGACCAAAGCCAGCTTGGGAAGAAATGTTCAAGGGATTGCATCTCCGGGGCTTGGGATATGGCCTAGTGGCAAGAGTGCTTGCCTCATATACATGAGGCCCTGGGTTCAATTCCCCAGCACCACATATATAGAAAATGGCCAGAAGTGGCGCTGTGGCTCAAGTGGCAGAGTGCTAGCCTTGAGCAAAAGGAAGCCAGGGACAGTGCTCAGGCCCTGAGTCCAAACCCTAAGACTGGCCAAAAAAAAAAGGGATTGCATCTCCGACTCACCAGCACAATGCCAGACTGGTGGCATGGCTCAAATGGTAAGCACCATCCATGAGCAAGAAAGTGGAGCAAGGGTACAACACTCCAAATTTAACCCCCACTACCAACACACAAAAAGAGAAAAAAAAAGAGAAATTTTTATACTAAAAAAGTGGCATTTATTTTCATCCAGACTGGTAATTCCTTTGTATTACCCCTTCCAACTGAATGACAGTTCAAGGAGCAAATTCAGGTTTATGTGCAAGTCTTTGTTAGATATAGTCATTTCGAATTTGGGACTAATACAGATGTCTGTTAGTGACTAACATTCATTTCAAGTTTGGCTTGTTCCCATTTATATTAAAAAAAAAACCCAAAACTATTCACTCTATAAATCTATTCTTCATGGGCCGGGAATGTGGCTTAGTGGTAGAATGCTCGCCTAACGTGCATGAAGCCCAGGGTTTCGATTCCTCAGTACCATATAAACAGAAAAAGCCAGAAGTGGCACTGTGGCTCAAGTGGTAGAGTGCTATCCTGAGCAAAAGGAAGCCAGGGACAGTGGTCAGGCCTTGAGTTCAAGCACCAGGACAGTCAAAAAACAAAACAAAACAAAACAAACAAACAAAAACAACCCTATTCTTCAGAGACTGAAAAATAAATTTAAAAAAAATCAGCCCCTAAACCAGGTTCCTGTAGCTCAAGTAGTCCATAATCCTAGCTATTCAGGAGGCTGAGATCTGAGGCTCATAGTAAAGCCAGCCTAGGCAGCTAAGTGCATGAGACTTTTTTTTTTTGCCAGTCCTGGGGCTTGAACTCAGGGCCTGACCACTGTCTCTGGCTTCCTTTTGCTCAAGGCTAGCATTCTACCACTTGAGCCACAGTACCACTTCCTGGGTTTTTTTTTATGTGTGTAATGAGGACTCAAACTCAGGGCTTTTATAGGCTAGGCAAGCACTCTGCCACTAATCCACATTCCCAGCCCTCATGAGACTCTTATCTCCAATTAACCACCAAAAAGCTGGAAGTAGAGTTATGGCTCTAGTGGTAGGTAGAGCACCAGCCTTGAGCAAAAAAGCTAAGCGACAGTGCCAGGCCCTGAGTTTAAATCCTGATAACAGGACAAAACAATCAGCTCTTAGAGTTAATACAAGTGTGTTTGTGCATGCGTGCATGCGTGCATGCATATGTCCTAGGAGTCAAAGGAAGCAAGAAAGTGCCCCAGCAGCACTGAAGAACAGGGCCCATCTGTGTTCCTGGAAGGCAGTAACTGGACAGGATTCTTGGCCTCAGTTTCCTCATTTGTAAACAGAAAAGATTGGAAATGATGATTTCTAAGGACCTTTCTAGCTTGGTAACTCTGACTCCATAACCCTTAGGAACCAGAAAATCAATAGTAAGTTGTAAAACAAATATCCAAATTAGCCCCAAATCATTATTCATGTTCTCTCGTGAAAATGCCTTGCTTTCACACTTGAGGGACTTACCATTCACAATCTTGTCCTAAAAGGTAGAAAATCATGTCAAATATTCTAAGACAATTACATTTGAATAGGCCTTGGTTCTTAGCCCATTGCTGCTATAGGGTTTTGAGGAGGGCTGAATGGACACCCCTTCTACCGAAGTGCATGGCACTTGACCCAATGCCTGTGGCAATGACTTCTGCTCTAGATTGCCATATGCATATGATGCCTGGCTGGGCTTGGCTCTGTTCCTGCTGGCAGCAGAACTGAGGCAGAGACTTGGCTGAGGACTCTGTCCTGCAGAATCTGGGACTTGGGGCTTCTAAAGAAAGCTGCAGAGTGTTAGAAAGACCTGCAGAGAATTGTTTTATATTGAGGTGGAGCCCACCTCTGCAGGGTCAGGCCATCACCCCTACCTTGCCTTTCCACCAGCCACCTGTAGATGGCACTGCTTGAGAAATAGGAGAGGAATGGGAGATGTCTCAGAAGAAATCCCCAAGAGCCTTGCAAACCACTCAGCTTTGCCTGTTGTCTTTTTCCATTCAGTCTTGTTACAGAGTAAAAGGAGCATCTCAGAATAAAGTACTGTCTTTAGCATTTGTACTTCCATGTTTATCGTGGCACAATTCACAATAGCCAAAATATGGAAACAACCCAGATGCCCCTCCACAGATGAATGGATCCAAAAAATATGGTACCTATACACAATGGAATACTACATAGCGATTAGGAATGGTGAAATATTGTTATTCGCAGGGAAATGGTCAGAACTTGAACAAATAATGTTGAGCGAGACACACCTAGAACACAGAAAACAAAGGGGCATTATCTCCCTGATATATGACTGTTAAGAAAGGGAGACGGAGAGACAGTAGAGACCAGGTCTGTGAAACCAAAAACTGCTTGTCAAATGGTATTTCCCACAGGATTGGGGCAGCGACCCAACAGTATGTAACTAAAACCAAACAACTACTCAACATATAAAAGTCAAAAATCGACCTCTCAGTGGAATACAACAGCGCAAAAGCTATGTATGTACGTTCATATAAGACTACTGTCGACATATTGTCTAATATCGACATTACATTTAAAGCCCTAGGCGAATTTTCTTGGGCTTGTCCACGAGGCTACTGTATATGTTCTTAATACATTGTATATTGTATATAGGTCTACCTGACGTAGAGAAGGGAAAGAAAAACAGGGCGTAAGATATCACAAGAAATGTACACACTGCCCTACTATGTAACTGTACCCTTTTTGCACAACACCTTGTCACAAAAATTTGTGTTCAATTAATAAATAAATTAAATAAAAAAAGAATAAAGTACAGTCTTTAGGAAACTTGAAATTGCTTTTTTAGGGATGTACCCTACATAAAGAATACAACAGAATCTTTTTGCATGTTAAGGATTGAATCAGATTTGTCTGGTCCTGAGGTTTGAACTCAGGGCCTGGGTGCTGTCCCTGACCTCCTTTTGCTTAAGGATAGTGCTCTACCACTTGAGCCACAGTGCTACTTTTGGCTTTTTCTGTTTATGTGGTGCCTAGGAACTGAACTCAGAACTTCATGCATGCTAGGCAAGTACTCTACCACTGAGCCACATTCCCAGCCCCAAATAAATTTAAAAAATAAAAATAAAAAGGATATGAGAGTAACATTAAATATTCTGTCAACATTCGGTAGGACAATAATCCAACAACAACAATAACATATTTAAAAGTGACTTTAAATATCCTACAGGAATCAACCTTTTTGTATGTGTGTGCCAGTACTGGGGCTTGGACTCAGGACCTAGACTGTGTCCCATAGGTTTTTGTTTGTTTATTTGTTTTTTTGGCCAGTCCTGGGGCTTGGACTCAGGGCCTGAGCACTGTCCCTGGCTTCCTTTTGCTCAAGGCTAGCACTCTGCCACTTGAGCCACAGCGCCACTTCTGGCCATTTTCTGTATATGTGGTGCTGGGGAATCGAACCCAGGGCCTCATGTATATGAGGCAGGCACTCTTGCCACTAGGCCATATCCCCAGCCCCCATAGGTTTTTTTTGTTGTTGTTCTGTGTAAACGTGGTCCTCTATCACTTGAGCCATAGCTCTACTTCTGGCTTTTTGCTGGTGAACTAGAGATGAGAGTCTCACAGACTTTGCTGCCTGTGCTGGCTTTAAACCATGATCCTTAGATCTCAGCTCCTGGGTAGCTAAGATTGCAGGCATAAGGCACTGGAGCCCTGTTTAATTATTTTTTTAATTGAGAAAATGTGCAACCAACCTTGGAGAACTTGGTTGAGGAAATTCTTCATCATGTAGATGGCTGTGGTGTCGTCCGTCTTTATGTAGCTGTCTGTGAACCAGCCGTTCTCAGCAATCAAGATCCGAGGGTTGCTATATTCCAACTTAATCCAATTCAGCACTTGTCTCAAATTGAGTGACACATTTTGCCCCATTTTGTCCACGGTATTTAGAGGCTTGAAATTATTGGGTCCAAAGGAAAAGGCAAAAAAGTCAGCAGTGCCCTTCACCTCCTTTTTCTCTACATCTGAGAACAGAGGTAGGATGGACAGCCACTTGTTCTTCATGTGCTCTGGGTAGTCACCATTGCCATGGATGGGGCTGGCAAACCAGCCAAGCACTGAAGCCATGGATTGCTGGCACTTGTGTACATCCATCCGATTCTCCCATCTGTTTGGCTCAATCCAGTGAGACCCCAATGTGATCGATAACCAACCCTTCTGATGGGGTCGGAAATTTCTGTTGTAGTTATGCCAAACTCTTGAATGAGCCTAAAGGGGAAAAATTATTATTGTTTTTGGTGCCCGTTCTAGGGCTTGAACTCAGAGCCTCTGCACTGTCCCCTCAAGGCTAGCACTCTACCACTTGAGCCACAGGTCACTTCCAGCTTTTTCTGTTTATGTGGTGCTGAGAAATCAAACCCAGGGCTTCATGCATGCTAGGCAAGCACTCTACCACTAAGCCACATTCCCAGCCCCCAAGAGGTTTTTTTCTTTGTTGCTGTTTTTGTTTTGTCTTGTTTGTTCATTTAGGTGACTTTTGGAGTGTAGGGGAGAGACACAGAAATGGAAAGACAAAGCATGAACAAATACAGCAGTGGTGCTTACTGGACACTGTTGAAAATGAACTATACAACGTGTGGGTGGGATGGGAGGGAAAAACTGGGAGAGAGGGAGGGAAGGGATGACTTTTCCCAAAAAGAAATGTACTCTTTACCTGACTTACATAACTACTGGAGCCCCTCTGTTCATCATCTTTATAATAACAATAAAAAATAAAAAGCCCAGGGACAGAGCCCACACCTTAAGTTTAAGCCCCAGTACCAACATACACACACACACACACACACACACACACACACACACACACACACACACACACACACACCACAAAAGGATGGCACTACTGAAAACAAAAAAAACAATGGAAAGAGTGTGAGAGCATTGGGATTGGCACACCAGGCTTGAAGTTCAGGAATTTATTGTGTGACCTGAGGCAAGTTGCCTAACCTTCCAGAAATCTCTTATCGTGCTCAGCTGTAGAAAGAGATTGGAAGTGCTAACATCTTTTGGAGTGCTGTAGTCCAAGTTGGAGCTACTGCATCTATATGATATGTGGCATATAGAATGGAGCACATAGATAACCCAACAAGAGATGGGCGTTACTATCACGCTCCTCCTCGAGTTGACCTGTCCAGTTGTGCCGTCTTTTTTTGTCAGTCAGTCCTAGGACTTGAACTCAGGGCTTGAGCACTGTCCTTGCTAGCATTCTATCACTTGAGCCACAGCACCACTTCCGGCCTTTTCTGTTTATGTGGTGCTGAGGAATCGAACCCAGGGCTTCATGCATGCTAGGCAAGCACTCTACCACTAAGTCACACTCCCAGCCCCTTGCGCTGTCTTTTAACAGAGCTCAGCGATCACTTTCTAGTCTATTTAACAGGCATTTATGAGGCACTTACTCAATATCAATGTTTGTTTTGCCCTGCCCAGAGAGGCAGAAACATATGGCACAGGAACTTACCAGTAAGGAGCTTCCTGACTGGTGAAAGAAGCCTGAAATGGGGGCTGGGAATATGGCCTAGTGTCCAGAGTGCTTGCATTGTATACATGAAGCCCTAGGTTCGATTCCTCAGCACCACATATATAGAAAAGGCCAGAAGTGGTGCTGTGGTTCAAGTTGGCAGAATGCTAGCCTTGAGCAAAAAGAAGGCAGGAACAGTGCTCAGGCCCTGAGTTCAAGCCCCAGGACTGGCAAAAAAAAAAAAAAGCCTGAAATGTGCAAAAGAGAAATATATACCACTGCATAAAATAAAACATGAAAAAATAATTAAAATCCAAAAGATGGGCTGTCATCCTAGGTAATCAGGAGGCTGAGATCTGAGAATCAAGGTTTGGAGAAAAGGCTGTGAGGCTCTAATCTCCAGGTAACCAAGTGGTAGAATTCCAGCTATGAACAAGCAAGTGGAGGGAAGCTCAAGGCCCTGAGTTCAAGTCCTGGTATTGATGAGACAAACAGATCAGACAGGAGAGAGAGACAGAGTTCGCCAGTGCCCCAGGAGCAACGGCTGAAGGAGGAATCAACATAAGTATTTTGGTCAGTTAAATGCCCAAGGCACTTCTCTGCCTGACCAGGTTTACCTGTGTCATGGCCACTGAACCTCCCCAGAGCACAGTGCCTTGCTTCCCTCTTGTTTCTCCCCCATCTCTGACTTTTTCCTTTATTTAAGTGTTTGTAAAACAAATGTAACAACACTAATACTTTTTTTTTTTTTTATGTCTGAGTCCCTGTTCTATCCCTGACATTTAGATATAACTTTTGATGAAATAATAATAGTAGTAATAATAGTAATAACAGCTGAAGTGGGTTGTGAAGTTTAACTCTTGTATTATTCAATTTAATTTCTGTTTCATACCCCCATATCTTTGGGTCAATAAAAGTCATTTCAGATTATATTTTTAAGTCATACCACACCACTCAGTTTTAGAATCTTACACTGTTCCAAGGCTTCTGGAATGGGGCAGGTTCTGAATTCATTTATAGTGATGTGGCCATGACTGAAAAACATGGGCCCTTTATGGATAAGGCTTTCTGTTATTTTTAGGCTACTCTAGAGGTCTGACCCCTGAGTAGCTTCTAGGATCTTGCCAATTTAATTGACTAATGCCCTACTAATTACTCAACATGTATTGTCTTTTTTTTTTTTTTTTTTTTTATTTTTTTTTTATTATCAATTGAACATAAATTTTTTTTTTTTACAAGGTGCTGTGCAAAGAGGGTGCAGTTACATAGTAGGGCATTGTGTACATTTCTTGTGATATCTTACAACCTGTTTTCCCATCCCTTGTCTAGGTCAGGTAGACCCATATGCAGTATACAATGTATCAAGCACATATACAGTGTTCACAGACTTGGTCTCTACTGTCTCTCCATCTCCCTTTGTTAACAGTCATATATCAGGGAGATCATGCCCCTTTGTTTTCTGTGTTCTAGGCTTGTCTCACTCAACATTATTTGTTCGAGTTCTGACCATTTCCCTGCAAATAACAATATTTCACCATTCCTAATCGCTATGTAGTATTCCATTGTGTATAAGTACCATATTTTTTGGATCCATTCATCTGTGGAGGGGCATCTGGGTTGTTTCCAAATTTTGGCTATTGTGAATTGTGCTGCGATAAACATGGAAGTACAAATGTCCTTTTGATATCTTGGGTTTTGCTGTTTAGGATAGATGCCTAGGAGTGGTATGGCTGGGTCATAGGGTAGGTCTATATTGAGCTTTTTGAGAAACCTCCATACTGTTCTCCAAAGTGGCTGTACTAATTTGCACTCCCACCAACAATGGAGAAGGGTTCCTCTTTCCCCACAGCCCCTCCAGCATTTGTTGTTTCCTGAGTTCAGAGTATAGGCCATTCTAACTGGGGTGAGGTGGTATCTCAGGGTTGTTTTTATTTGCATTTCCTTTACTAGCAGGGATGTTGAGCATTTCCTCATGTGTTTCTTTGCCATTTTTATATCTTCTCTTGTGAAGTCTCTCTTTAGCTCTTTTGCCCATTTCCTAATAGGTTTATTGGGCTTGGAGGGGCTTAGTTTTTTGAGTTCTCTGTAGATGACAGATATCAGGCCTTTGTCTGTTGCTGTGCTGGTAAATATCCTTTCCCATATCGTTGGCTGTCTTTCTATTTTGGTGGCTATGACCTTAGCTGTGCAGAAACTTTTTAATTTGTAGTAGTCCCATTTGTTGAGTCTTTCCCCTATTTGTTGTGCGCCTGGGACTCTATTCAGGAAGTTCCTTCCTGTGCCTATAAGTTCTAGTGTCTTTCCTACTCTGTCCTTCAGTAGTTTCAAGGATTCAGGTCTGATGTTGAGGTTCTTGATCCATTTTGAGTTGATCTTGGTGCATGGTGATAGGCTTGGGTCTACTTTGAGTTTTCTGCATATGGCTGCCCAGTTCTCCCAGCACCAGTAGTTGAAGAGGCTATGTTTATTCCATTGTATGTCTTTAGCTCCTTTGTCGAATATCAGTTGGCTGTAAGAGTGCGGTTTTATTTCTGGGTCTTCAATTCTAATCCACTGGTCTTCCGATCTGTTTTTATACCAATACCATGCTGTTTTTGTTATGATGGCCTTGTAGTAGAGCTTGAAGTCTGGTATGGTGATACCTCCTGCACTATGTTTTTTGCCTAGAATTGCTTTGGCTATTCTAGGTTTTTTGCTGTTCCATATGAACTTATGGATTGGTTTCTCTATTTCAGTGAAGAATGTGGCTGGGATTTTGATAGGTATTGCATTGAATTTGTATAACAATTTGGGCAGTATGGCCATTTTCACTATATTGATTCTGCCTACCCATGAGCATGGGAGGTCTTTCCATCTCCTTGTGTCTTCTTTGATTTCCCTTATTAGATTTTTGTAGTTTTCATTGAATAGGTCCGTCACGTCCTTGGTTAAGTTGATCCCTAGGTACTTTATTCTTTTTTTGGCTACTGTAAATGGAATCGTTTCCATAATTTCCTTTTCTGTTTGTCTATTGCTGGTGTACAGAAAAGCTGCTGACTTTTGTGGATTGATTTTGTATCCTGCTACTTTGCCAAATTGGTTTATTAGATGTAGGAGTTTGGGTACTGAGTTTTTTGGGTCCTTGAGATATAAGATCATGTCGTCTGCGAATAGGGATAACTTGATTTCTTCCTTGCCGATGTGGATCCCTTTGATGTCCTCCTCTTGCCTTATTGCTATGGCTAGGGATTCCAGTACTATGTTGAACAGAAGTGGGGAGAGTGGGCATCCTTGTCTTGTTCCTGTGTTTAGGGGGAATGATTTAAGTTTCTCTCCATTTAATATGATATTAGCAGTTGGTCTGTTGTATATGGCTTTTATTGTTTTGAGGAATGTTCCATCTATTCCTGTTCTCTCCAAAGCTTTTAATAGGTATGGATGTTGTATTTTGTCAAAGGCTTTTTGGGCATCGACTGAGATAACAATGTGATTCTTGATTTTAGTTCTGTTTATGTGGTGAATTACATTGATTGATTTACGGATGTTGAACCATCCTTGTGACTGAGGGATGAAGCCTACTTGGTCATGATGTATGATATTCTTGATCACTTTCTGGATCCTGTTAGCTAATATTTTATTGAGGAGCTTTGCATCTGTGTTCATTAGTGATATTGGTCTGTAGTTCTCTTTTTTTGTTGGATCTTTGCCTGGTTTGGGGATGAGTATGATATTAGCTTCGTAGAATGAGTTCGGGATTTTTCCCTCCGTTTCTATTTCGCGGAAGAGTTTGAGGAGTATTGGAATTAGCTCCTCACTAAAGGTTTTGTAGAATTCATTGGTGAATCCATCTGGGCCTGGGCTTTTCTTAGTAGGGAGGTTCTTGATTACCTCCTGTATCTCACCGTAAGTTATTGGTTTATTTAGTTGATTTATTTCTTCTTGGTTCAGTTTGGGCAGTTTGTACTTCTCTAAGAATTGATCCATTTCTGTAAAATTATTGTTTTTTGTTGAGTAGAGGTTTTGGAAATAGCTCCTTATGATTGTTTGAATATCGTGTGTATTTGTTGTAATTTTTCCTGTGGAGTCCCTGATTTTACGTATATGAGTCTCTTCTCTTCTTTTTTTTGTGAGTCTTGCAAGGGGTCTGTCAATTTTGTTTATTTTCTCAAAGAACCAGCTTTTAGTCTTATTTATTTGTTGAATGGTCTTTCTATTTTCAATCAGATTTATCTCTTCTTTAATCTTTGTAATCTCTCCCCTCCTAGTCGTTTTAGATTCTGTCATTTCTTGTTTCTCCAGTTGTTTTAGTTTCATCGTGAGGGTATTCACCTGCTCTGCTTCCATTCTTTTAATGTGGGTACTGAGTGCAATGATCTTGCCCCTCAGTACTGCCTTAGCTGTGTCCCATAGGTTTCTTTGTGATGTGTTTTCTTTGTCATTGTGGCTTATGAATTCGTTGATTTCATCTTTAATTTGATCTGTGGCCCAAGTGTTGGATAGCAGCGTGGGGTTTAGCCTCCAAGAGTGTGTATAGGCTCTGTGGTATCCTTTGTTGTTGAGGGTTACCTTTAATCCACTGTGATCAGATATAATACATGGGATGATGTCAATTCTTTTGTATTTGCTGAGGTTCTTTGTGTGGGCTATGACGTGGTCTATTTTGGAATATGATCCATGGGCTGCTGAAAAGAAGGTGTATTGGGTCTCTGTAGGGTGGAAGGTTCTATATAGGTCTGTTAGATCCATTTGGGCAATGGTGTTATTTAGGTCCTCAGCTCCCTTACTAATCCTCTGGGTGTTGGATCTGTCTCTTGGAGAGAGAGGAGTATTAAAGTCACCCACTATGATTGTGTTTGCATCTATCTTGCTCTGTAATTCTGTGAGAATTTGCTTGACATATGTCGGGCCTCTTTTGTTCGGTGAGTATACATTTATCACCGTGATGTCTTGATTCTGGATTTTTCCTTGTATCAATATGTAGTGTCCTTCTTTGTCTTTTTGAGTGGACTTTAAAGAGAAATCCAGCTTGTCTGAGATCAGGATGGCTACACCTGCCGTTTTGGTGGGTGCATTTGCTTGGTAGATCTTGCTCCATCCTTTCATTCGAAGCCTGTTTTTGTCCCTTGCTGTAAGGTGGGTCTCTTGTAGACAACAGATGTCAACTTTTTGCTTGCGGATCCATTCTGCCAGTCTGCTCCTCTTGATCGGGGAGTTTAAGCCATTTATATTTAAAGAGATCAAGGATAAGGGTGTTTTTTCTCCTTCCATTTTCTTGTTGGGCTGTTTTTTCCTGTTGTTTTTTTTTTTTTTTTCTTCTTGTCTTTAGTGAGCTTGTGTTTCTGCTGGACTTTGGCTATTGAAGTTTCTTTCTGAATCTGTCTGTGTGTCTTTTACGATCTCTGTTGGGTGGGCTTCCCCTCTTAATATTCGCTGTAGGGCTGGTTTTTTATTCACATACTCCTTTAGCTCCTCTTTGGTGTGGAAAGATCTGGTTCTCCCTTCGAATGTGAACTCCAGTTTCGCTGGATATTTGATCCGAGGTTGTAAATTGTTATTCTGAAGTACTTGGATGGTGTTCTTCCACTCACTTCGAGCTTGGTAAGTTTGTGTGGATAAGTCGGATGTTATTCGAATCCTCTTCCCATTGAAAAAAGTTTCCTTCTTCGCTTTGGCTGAATTCAGAATTTGCTCTTTAATCTTGAGGTCTGTAGTCTTGAATATTATGTGCCTTGGGAACACTAATACTTTTAATCCTCAAACCCCTTTTTGATTTTTTTTCCCCCTGGTTGTGGGGCTTGAACTCAGGTCCTGGGCGCTGTCCCTGAGCTTTTTTCCCCAAGGCTAAAACTCTACCACTTTGAGCCATAGCACCACTTCTGCTTTTCTGGTGATAAATTGGAGATGTGTCTCATGGGCTTTCCTACCTGGGCTGGCTTTGAACTGTGTTCCTCAGATATCAGCCTCCTGAGCAAGTAGAATTACAGGTAGGAGCCACTGGTACCTGGTCCATTTTCATTTTTGTTCTAAAGCTTTTTGTTTGCGTATAGAGGCTTTATATTACACAAACCATCATCTGCAATGACCACATGGAGATTAGAAACCATCAAGTATTAGGATCAGTAGACTGGAACTTGATTGGTCCTGTGAGCATGACACTGTTCCTCAAATTCTGTTGGGTGGGGTAAATAGGCACTGTTGCAAGGGATGAAGATTCGTGTATCACCTACTTTATGAAGAAAATCTCATTTTTTTCTGGAGGAGCACATGCATTGAGGTATTACCTCTATCAGTCCTTATTCTGTTTTCATTGGAAAATCCTAGAACCATTGAGCACCCAAATGTTCTCAAGCTGGCCTTGAACTTAAGGATCCTCCCACCTCAGTTTCCCAAGTGCTGGGATTGCAGGCATGCACTAACATGCTCAGCTTTTCTCAAACGTCTTTAAGAATGCTTTCCTCTTGGAGAAGTGTTCAGGCTGTAATCTTCTCTCTTGACTCCAACCCAAGATTAGAAGGAGTCGCAGGGAACCTTGCCTTCCATGCTGACAGCACTCTCTTTGTAGACTTTGGTTTGAAAATTTTGAGAATTGCTTTTCTTTTCAATCATGCATCAGAAGATGCACATTCTTTGCTTTATTCTAAGAGGTCACTTGGTCCTTTGGGTGCTTTAGTGCTCTCATCTTTAGGAGACATGGTAAGCAGCAGTTCTCATCAGGGAATGGGTGCACATCATGTGGAAACTACCAAGTGCCACCCGTATAAGAGCTGAGCCATCACCTAGCTTCCTTACAAACAGGACACCATCAAGTGCTCCAGGAAAAGCACCTTGGTTCTAGTAGGAATATCAAGCCTAATGGGAAAAGGCAGGGGGGATTTCTGGGAAATACAGGTCCTATGGCATTATTGAGCAATTATAGGAAAGATGTTCTGAATTGTGGTACAATCTTGCTTCCACCAGCATTCAGATGTGCTCTGACAGCAGCAGATGCCCATCTTGGCCAATTGCTTCCAAGATGTTTTTCTTGGATTCTTATGTGCTTGTACTGTCACACCCAAGGTGACCTTCGAGTTCCCCTGGGTCTCTCTCACTTTTGCTGCTATTTGCTTAGGCTATCAAGGCATCTCCAGTTATCTCTACTCTGGGCTGAAAATGGCCCTCTATTATCATGGTAGAGAATGTGGGGGAGGTTCACTAGGAAGCACGTATAACTCCATACTGTCTTCCAAATAGCAAAGTAAAAAGTTTGCTTCTAGCTAGGTGCTGATGGCTCATGTCTATCATCCTAGCTACTCAGTAGGCTTAGATCTGAGGACTTTGGTTCAAAGCCAGCCTGGCCAGGAAAATCCATGAGAATCTTCTCTCCAATTAACCATCCAAAACCTGGAAGTGGAGCTGTGGCTCAAAGTGGTAGAGCCCTAGCCTTCAACAAAAGAGCTCAGGGACAATGCCCAGGCCCTGAGATCAAGCCCCACAACTGGGGGAAAAAAGTGTTTCTGGAAGTTGGGTGCTGGTGGTTCATGCTTGTAAATCCTAACTACTCAGGAGACTGAGATCTGAGGTTCCTGGTTCAAAGTCAGCTTGTGTAGAAATGTCTGTGAGAATCTTATGTCCAATGAACCACCAAAAAGCTAGAAGTGAAGCTGTGGCTCAAGTGGTAGAGTACCAACCTCAAATGAAGAAAGCTAAGGTACAGTTCTCAAGCCCTGAGTTCAAGCACAAGGACTAGAATACACACACACACACACACACACACACACACACACACACACACACACCCTTCTTGAAGAAAGCTAGGATTTCTGTGAGCATTCATAAAGGAGGCCTCTTGAGACAACAGAAATGGTTGGGATTTGCAACCTGAGCCCAGCTACCTTGCACAATAGCCATCCTACCAATTTCCCAAGGTTACCGTGTATCTTGTACAAGGCCATCTACCTTTGGAATGATTGATTGAAGGGAGTTTCAACCTTTGTTCTTTAGAGTCAGTAGGTTAACCAGGAGCTCAGCTGTGTTTTCCTTTTGAGCAAGCCAACTCTCAGGCCCAATGTCCTTGAGAGATAGAGGGAACTGGGTGCTGATGGCTCACACCTGTAATCCTAGCTACTCAGGGGGCTGAGATCTGATGATCAAGGTTTGAAACCAGCACAGACAGGAAAGCCTGTGAGACTCTTATCTCCAATTAACCACTAAACATTCAGAAGTGGATATGTGGTTCAAGTGGCAAAGTGCCAGCCTTGAGTGACAAAGCTAAGGAAATGTGCCCTGAGTTGAAGCCCCCAGAACTGGCAGAGAGGTGGGGGGAGAGAAGAGAGAAGAGGGAGTGTATGTGTGGGAGAGAGAGAGAAAGAGAGAGAGAGAGAGTGTCCTGGAGCTTGAACTTAGGGCCCAGGCACTGTCCTTGAGCATTTTTTTTGGTCAGTTACTAGGCTTGAACTCAAGGCATGGGTGCTGTCTCTAAGCTTTTTTTGCACAAGGCCAGTGCCACTTTGAGCCATAGCACCACTTCTGGTTTTGGGGTGGTTTAACAGGAGATTAGAGTATCTGACTTTTCCTGCCTGGGCTAGCTTTGAACCACAGTTCTCAGGCTGAGAAGCCTCCTGAATAGCTAGGATTACAGGTATGAGTACCAGCACCCAGCCTTGAACAGTTATTTTGAGTTGTTTTTTTTAAAAAAATATAAGGTGATGTACAGAGGGGTTACACTTACATAAGTCAGGTAATGAATACATTTCTTTTTGGACAATGTCACCTCTTCCCTCCCATCCCCACCTACAGGTTGTATAGTTCATTTTCAGTGAGTCTAGTGTCTAGTGTCTAGTGTCTAGTGAGTACTACTGCTGCATTTGTTCACCCTTTGTCCCTCCATTTCTGTATTTCCTCCTCACCATCCCAAAGACAGATATACAAGCACACAAAAAGAAAAGAAAAGAAAAATAACAAGAAAGGAAAAAAATCTCTTGTTTCCATTTTCTGGAACCTTGAATGTTTTTGCTCAAGGCCAGTACTCTATCACTTGAGCCACAGCTCTACTTCCAGCTTTTTGCTGGTTAATTGGAAATAATGATCTCATGGACTTTTCTCCCTGGAATGGTTTTGTACTAAGATTCTCAGATCTCAACCTCCTGTGTAGCAAGGATGACAAGTGTAAGCTACTAATGCTAGACAGAACTACTTTAATTATTTCTGTGACCTGCTCATTCTTGGCTAATAAGTGAGAAGGCTCTGTTCTATTCACAGCATTCCAGCATTGTATAGGAACAGGCTTGTTAATATTCAACAATTTTAATTCCAACTTTTTCTTTAAGCATAGACTATTTTTATGAACTCTCCTAATGCTGAGTTTTCTCAGCAAGACTTTATATCTGCCATTAAATGCTTGACACTAGAAAGTAGGATGACATTTCCCTAAGTTGTCACTATCACATCTAGCACCATTTCCATTACTAATAATATATTTTGATCTCTAGTTGGAGTCAAATTTCCATGTATGAGAGTGTCAAAGCTGTTTAAATAGGGCCACAATATTATTCTATGAGTATTTATAATTACATTTATTTAAACTGTTGTTAATCATTCACTGAAATAGCACTTTTTTCTACTTAATGGTTAGAAAAAGTAAACATGACTCTCTTGAAGGTTTTAGATATCAATTTTAGCCTATAAATCCATGGCTCTTATAACTAACAAAGTATTCTGATTGTAGAAACTGTCCTTAGAAATTCTTCTCTAGGGCTGGGGATATGGCCTAGTGGCAAAAGTGTTTGCCTTGTATACATGAAGCCCTAGGTTCAGTTCCTCAGCACCACATATATAGAAAACGGCTAGAAGTGGCGCTGTGCCTCAAGTGACAGAGTGCTAGCCTTGAGCAAAAAGAAGCTCAGGCCCGGAGTCCAAGCCCAGGACTGGCAAAAAAAATCTTCTCTAGAAGTAGTTTTCATCAGTATTTAAATTTGTTTAAAGTATTTATGGCTGTGCATTGGTGGCTCACACCTGTAGTCCTAGCTACTCAAGGCTGAGATCTGAGGACTGTGGTTCAAAGCCAACCTAGGCAGAAAAGTCTGTAAGACTCTTATATCCAATTAACCACCAGAAAACCAGAGGTGGCATTGTGGCTCAAAGTGGTAGAGCACTAGCCTTGAGCAAAAGAACTCAGAGACAGGGCCCAGGCCCTGAGTTCAAGCTCCATGACCAACCAAAAACCAAAAATATGTAATTGATATTCATGTGTTGAAAAGACGTATGTTTAAGCAGTGTGTATGTGGGTATATATGGTATGTGTATTTGTGCATGCTTGTATATGTCGTGTGTATATGCATGTGTGTAATATGTGTGATGTCCATGATGCATTTCCATTCCATTGTGAACTTATTTATATATTATTATTATTATTATTATTATTTTGCCAGTCCTGGGGCTTGAACTCAGGGCCTAGGTGCTGCCCCTGAGCTCATGGTGCTCAAGGCTAGCACTCTACCACTTGAGCCACAGCACCACTTCTGGCTTTTTCTGAGTAGTTTATTTTTTTGGCCAGTCCTGGGCCTTGGACTCAGGGCCCGAGCACCGTCCCTGGCTTCTTCCCGCTCAAGGCTAGCACTCTGCCACTTGAGCCACAGCGCCGCTTCTGGCCGTTTTCTGTATATGTGGTGCTGGGGAATCGAACCTAGGGCCTCGTGTATCCGAGGCAGGCACTCTTGCCACTAGGCTATATCCCCAGCCCTGAGTAGTTTATTAAAGATAATAGTCTCACTGAATTTCCTGCCCAGGCTGGCTTTGAACTGCAATCCTCAGATCTCAGCCTCCTGAGTAGCTAGGATTCCGGGTATGAGTCACTGGCACCCAGCTCTACTGCAGTTTTAAGTCCTTTCTCAGAAAGCTAGGTCTTCCTCAAATTGAAAATAATCCACGTGGGTACCTGTAATCCCAGTTACTCAGGAAACACATCTAGGCTTGCGGATCAAGTCTAGCAGAGGCAGGAAAGTCTTAGAGACTTTTTTCTCTAATTAACCACCAAAAGGCTAGAAGGGGAGCTGTGGCTCCAGTGGTAGAGTGCTAGCCTTGAGTGAAAAAGCTAAGAGACAGTCCACAGGCTCTGAGTTCATAGTCTCAATACTGGTACACACACATACGAAAACAGAAAAGAACCCATTCATTCTTTGTTGAATACCTCACACAAGGTTAGCTTTATCCAAGCTTTCCCAATGGAATGGTGCCAAGAACTGTTCAAAGTTCCTCAAAGGGATGGAAAAATAGGCAAGAAGTGAAGCGATTCAGTGAGGCTGTGACTTACAGTCAAGTTTCCCAACATTTCTTGACCCAAGAGCCTCTTTCACAGTATTAAGCAATCACGTGAATGCTTCCTTGAGGAATTTAGAAAATCATTTCATCATTTGTGTGGTACACAAAAAAGTGTTGACAGACACTTCATTTCTTAGAAGATTGTATTGTAAAGTTCACTTAGAATAAGTTAAAATATTCATAGAATAAATTGTTAGCAGTTAAAATGTTAATAATATACAAATATTGGCATTTCTCCATCTAATAAATAATACAAGCAGGTGCCATAGGTTCAGTCCTGTCATCCTAGCTACTCAGGAGGCTGAGATCAAAGACAGGAAAATCTGTGAGAATCTTTTCTCCATTTAACCACCGAAAGCTGGAAATGTAGCCGTGACTCAAGTGATAGAGTGCCAACTTGGTGCAAAAAAGCACAGGGACAGCAGCTAGATCCTGAGTTCAAATTCTAGAGTTAGCGCATATACACACAAATAATACACATTATTGAAATTCTTTTACTTATGTAGGAAGAAGCTCTATCTTTTGTTTTTGTTTTTTTAAGCAGTATTTATATAAGAAGCAGGTATGAGGTTCTGAATTGAAACCCCAGTTGTGGAAACAAACAAAAAAGCCATATGCAGAAGTTTACGTGATACTCTCATATGCAAGCGAACAAGTAAAAATCAAAAAGTCAGAAAATAAAACTCAATGTAATATGACCCAGAAAACAGACTTTTTGGCCTGAGATTTTTTGTGTGGGATAGATAATATTATAGAATCAAAAATGAATACAATTCTTGGCTCAGTTTGTTTGGATTCTTCAATTTTTCTATTTAAAAAAAGGAAGTTGAGCATTTTGTTCATAAATAACTAATGGTTAGAGAGAGAAAAATGGATTGGGTAGCTCTGTCAAGTAATTCATGAACATCTGAAAGGCAGTAGTAGAAAAATTTATTCATGGTGTGTGAAAGGACAAACATAGCTGTAATCAAATTGATAATGATATGCTATTGCCTCTTTTAATAGTAAAGGAAAAACATTTTTTTGAGATAGTCTTGTCAGATAGCTCAGGCTGGCCTTGAACTTATGATCCTGGAGCATCAATCTTCAGACAGTGCTGGGATTATAGATGTGTCCCACTATGCTTTAATGTGTGTGTGTGTGTGTGTGTGTGTGTGTGTGTGTACATAGTGCCAGTCCTGGGGCTTGAACTCAGGGCCTGAGCACTGTCCCTGGCTTCTTTGTGCTCAAGGCTAGCACTCTGCAACTTGAGCCACAGAGCTACTTCTGACTTTTTCTATGTATGCGATGCTGAGTAATTGAACCCAGGGCTTCATGTATGGGAGGCAAGCACCTTACCACTATGCCATATTCCCAGCCCTATGCTTGACTCTTGTTTATTTAATTTTTTAATCAGTTGTGGGACTTGAACTCTGGGCCTGGGCGCTATCCTTGAGCTCCTCAGTCCAAGGTTAGCGCTCTACCACTTGAGCCACATCACCACTTCTGGTTTTCTGGTAGTTAATTGGAGATAAGAGTGCCATGGATTTTCCTGCCCAGGTTGGCTTTGAACTGCGATCCTCAGATCTCAGCCTCCGGAGTAGCTAAAGATTACAGATGTGAGCCACTGGGCCCTGGCTTTTTTTTTTTTTTTTTTTTGGCCAGTCCTGGGCTTGGACTCAGGGCCTGAGCACTGTCCCTGGCTTCTTTTTGCTCAAGGCTAGGACTCTGCCACTTGAGCCACAGCGCCACTTCTGGCCATTTTCTGTATATGTGGTGCTGGGGAATTGAACCCAGGGCCTCATGTATATGAGGCAAGCACTCTTGCCACTAGGCCATATCCCCAGCCCGGCCCTGGCTTTTTTAAAAAACTTTTTTTTTTGCCTTTTTAAAAAAAATATTTTTTGTCCATCCTGGGGCTTGAACTCAGAGCCTGGTACTGTTTTTGAGCTTCTTTTGCTCAAGGCTAGCACTCTGCCACTTGAGCCACAGCGCTACTTCTGGCTTTTTCTGTTTATGTGGTACTGAGAAAGAATCAAACCCAGGGCTTCATGCATGCTAGGCATTCTACCACTAAGCCACATTCCCAGCCTTTAAGAACATTTTTTTAAAAGGCTTTCTAAATATTTTTATTTGTTTTTTTTTCTTGAGGTCCTGGACATTGACCCCAGGGCCTCACACAGGCTCAGCAAGTGCTCTACCACTGAGCTACATTCCTAGCTATAGATCATTATTTCTTCTCTAAAGACACAATAGTCTATAAATTGACATTGAGACTATGCATGCCATTTATAGGTTTGGTGATAATCTCCTTGATGCAGTTGTTGCAATTGTCATTTTTCTGCCCTTGGCACTGGTTATAGCTGAATACTTTTGTGCTTCATGCTTCTGCCTTTAGCTAGTATTGGTTACAGGTTTAAGTCAGTGTTTTTCAAGAAGTGGAGGAAAGGGTAGGGATCTTGACAGCCAAGGAGACATTTGGCAATGACTGGAAGCAGGAGTGGGGGTGGGGGGGTTGAGACCGGGCTGGAGTAGGGAGCAGGAAATCTGCTAAACACCCCACAATGCCCAAGCCAGCCCACCACAAGAAAGAATTATCCAGCACCAAATGTAAATACTGTCCAGGTTAAGAAATCCTTGTGCTATGTAAACATGTGCATCTATGAAAGATGAAAGATAACATTGGAAAGCCATGAAAATTAATGTGGAAGCTGGCTGTGTTTAATGGAGTAATAAACTGAATGAGTAACTATTTCATGAGCAAACTCATTTCCCCCAGTGTCTGTGCATGTTTACTCAGTAGCTCTTAAAGCTCCCATATTATGGGGAGACATATCCACATCGAAATGACTCTATGTGCTTATTCATTTAAAAATAAAAATGAAGAGTAGTGGGGCTGGGAATATGGCTTAGTGGTAGAGTGCTTGCCTAGCATGCATGAAGCCCTGGGTTCAATTCCTCAGCACCACATGCACAGAAAAAGCCAGAAGTGGTGCAGTGGCTCAAGTGGTAGAGTGCTAGCCTTGCGCTAAAGAAGCTCAGGGACAGTGCCCAGGCCCTGAGTTCAAGCCCTAGGACTGGCCAAAAAAAAAAAGGGTAGGGATGTAGCTTGGCGGTAGAGGACTTGCTGGCATGTACCAAGGGCCTGAATTCAGTCATCAGTATCATAGAAAGAAAGATAGGAAAAAAAGAGGAAAGAGTAAAGAAAAGGAAAGGGAGGGAAGAAGGGAGGGAAAAGGGACAAAGAGAGGGAAGAAAGAAAGAAGGAAGGGAGGGAGGGAGGAAGAAAGGAAGGAAGGAAGGAAGGAAGGAAGGAAGGAAGGAAGGAAGGAAAGACACTGTTGCTCACTTTACTTTCTTTTCTTTAACCAATCTGGGGGCTTGAACTCAGGGCCTTGTATTTTTGCTTAGTTTTTTCTGTTTAAGGCAGGTGCTATACCACTCAAGCCACAATTCTACTTCTGGTTTTCTTTGCTGGTTAATTGGAAATAAGAGTATCTTGAATTTGTCTGCCCAGGCTGGCTTCGAACCATGATCCTCAGATCTCAGTCTCCTGAGTAGCTAGGATTACAGAGGTGAGCCACCTGTGCTGGGCTAGAACTGTATCTTATTTTATTGGATTTTTGAGGGGTTTGAGGGTCTCATTTTGTAACTCAGGCTGTCTTCAAATTCAATATCCTCCTGCCTCTCACCCTTAAGGGCTGGGATTACAGGCACGTGTCACCACACCAGGCTAAATATAGATTTTAAAAGTTGAACTTTATAAAGTTTTTCTCTCCCAAGGGGAAAATGACAGTAACAACACAGCTTACTCAGGCAGGAAATTGTTTCTTTCTGTTTAACCTAATTTGAATTACATTCTGACACTTGCAGCCAAAGTGCATCCTGACTAATATACCGATATATTAATATAGGCAATATTTCAAGAATCAGCTATGGTACAATGAAATATAAAGATGATTGCATATAAAGATGAAATATAAAGATGATTCAGGTAGAAAATTCTAAGCTATTCATTCAACTGACATTTATATACTACCATGCACCAAGTATTGTCTGCTAGGTGTCAGGAACATAGAAACCAACAAACAAAACAATAACAAAGCAGAACCTGCCCATGCTTCCAGGAACTCTTGGTGTAGTTGAGGAGACAGAAGTACTCTAGAGAGAGTGTGTACCATGAAGAGAAACAAGTACAAGTATGGGGGCCTGGGTGGGGGGAGGGAGGTGGCATTTAATCCTAGAGGTTCCAAAACAACTTAGACCCGGGTGTCAGTGGCTCACAACTGTGATCTCAGTGACTCAGGAGGCAGAGATCTGAGGATACCACTCTGGGCAGAAAAGTCTATGAGACTGTTTTGTGTTTTTTTGTTGTTGTTGTTTGTTTGTTTGTTTTCTTTGTCGGTCATGGGGCTTGAACTCAGGGCCTAGGCATTGTCTTTGAGCTTTTTTTTTTTTTTTTTCTCAAGGCTAATGCGCTCAGCTTCATGAGACCCTTATCTTAAATGAAAACCCCCAAATCCAGAAGCAGATCTGTGGCTCAAGTGGAGCCCCATCCTTGAGAAGAAAAAGCTAAGCAAGACTATGAAGCCTGAATTCAAACCCCAGTACCGGCACACACACACACACACACATCACAGAAGAGCATCAATTTAAAGGTGGGATGATGGAAAGTAGTTCTTGCTGTTGAGTGTTCTCCAGTCTTCAGTAATTCCAGCCATTTTTGTATCCTGTTTAGGTTCCCCCCAAAGCAAGACACTGAAAAATGATGTGGAGTTGTCAAGATCATTCTAGAAAGACTGTAGTATTCACTATGAAATAAGTTCAATAATTGGCAATTGGGAAATCAATACTCTGTAACCTCTTAAAAATTGACTTTCATGTTAGCCTTAATTCATACATATTTTTAGATTTAAATCTCATGCTAAAAAATCTTCTGGGTTACAGAAGAGAATAACAAGGAAAAAATAACTTCATGGAAACATAAAATAGCACATTAATCTATTTTTATGTTAAAGATCGAGAGGGGAGAAATGGGGACTAGTTTATCTCAGGCTACCAAATAATTGCAAGATTTCTCTCTGGTGTGATGGGTCACTGGGTTATATGGCGTCTTTCCCTTTCCGAATAATTTCAAGGAGCATTTGACTAGGGATTTAGAAATCTTAAGGGGATAAAATAAATTATTTGGAAAACACAACTATTGAAAAACAAATCCCTCAATTTAAATCAATACAATTTATGTCACTATCATAAAGTGCAGAATTTGTGTTGATGGTTGAGTTATAGCAATAGAAAAAAATAGAAAATGTGAAAATACTGCATTTTATTTATTTTTTGCCAGATGTGGGGCTTGGACTCAGGGGCCTGAGCACTGTCCTAGACCTTTTTTACTCAAGGCTAGCACTTTACCACTTGAGCCACAGTGTCACTTCCGGCTTTTTCTGTTTATGTGGTACTGAGGAATTGAACTCAGGGCTTTATGCATGCTAGGCAAGCATACTACCACTAAGCCACATTCCCAGCCCAGAATAGATGCATTTAAAATTTTATATTTAATGTGTACCTGTTGGTTAACATTGATTTCTCTTACCACTAACTACCACTAGGAATAACAGTACTACTAATAACAACAAATTTGAGTTTCACATGGTTATGCCTTCATATAATTCTGAAACAAGACATGTCAGAAAGGAGCTCCACCCATTACAAGCCCAAAAGATTGGTTTCCCACCCAGACATGAAAGGAAACCCATGTTCTCCCATTTCACCGGATACCTGTAGATTTTTAAAGCAGCCAAAAGGTGAAATGAATAGAATTAATACAGGACTAATAGGTTAGGGAGACCAAATAGAAATACACAAGTTGAGGATAGAACTTGGCCAATTAGCTTCAAATGATCTGCATGATTCAACAATTCATTAAAGAGAACCGTTTCATTGCTTAGTGTTTCTTTTTAGTCCTTACTCTTCTAGAGCGAGACTGTGCAACTAGCTAGCTGCAAGAAGCCGGCTTTACCATACCTTGATGAGGTTGTGGCCCACCGCATAGACAGCTGCTAGATCTCCCTTCTCTCCAGGAGCGTGGAGCCCTGTGCCATAGCCATGCCAAGCCACCAGGTACGGGTTGTGAATTGTGATCCAGTATTTGACCCGGTCCCCAAAGGTCTGGAAACAGTATGTGGCATAGTCATTGAAGAAATCCACCATGCTGCCATTCTTCCAGCCCCCATATTTTTCTTGCAGAGCCCAAGGCAGGTCCCAGTGGTACAAAGTCACTATAGGTTCGATGTGTCTGAGCAGGAGAGAATCCAGAAGACGGTTATAATACTGGAGACCCTTCTCATTGACAGCTGCGACCGTCCCATCGGGGAAAAGCCTTGGCCAGGAAATGGAAAACTGATAGAAAGAAACTCCGAGGAACTCCAGAGCCGACAAGTCTTTTTCCAGAAAAATATAGCTGTCACTGGAACCATCCGTGCCGGTGACATTTTGCAGGTGTGCGCGCGTGAAATGATCCCAAATGGAGGGGCCTTTCCCATCCCTCTCCCAGCTCCCTTCCACTTGACATGCCGCCGTCCCAGCACCCCAGAAAAAGTTTTTAGGGAACGTGTCGTAGAGAAACAGCTGGCTTTCGTTTACCGGACTCCAGTGAGGATCTTTCGACCAGATTGCAGTACCATCTCCAGAGACTCCAGGAATGGCTCGCAGCAGTATAAAGGCTGACAGCAGGGCAGATCCTCGCAGGGCCACGCTGGACATGGTTTTCCTGTGGCGTGGGTGTCTGTGCTGGGAGCTGAAGGAGATCCATTCATTCCCCCACCGGGGAGCCCCAGCCACACAGCCCGGTTGCGTGTGTCACTGGCCGGTGGACGGACTGTCTTATCACCGCTCCAGCCTGGGCGGGTGATCGTAAAGCGCTGTCAATGATTAGCCCGCAGCGCGCGCTGGGGTGGATGGATGGCCCCGGGAGCCACGTACCGTACCTCCGGGGAGCTGGCCCCAGGGCACTCGCCCACCCGGACCTGCCCGGCTTTCTCTCCTGGATGAGCTAGGAATGCCTCCAGGAGTCGCCAGGACTCTGAAGGTGTAAAGTCAATGCGTGGACATTTCCTTGCCGCTTGTCACCTGGGCACACATCTTATCCTCTGAGAAGGCGTCTAACCTTTTTTTTTTTTTTAATTCTATTTTTAGAGTTTGGGAGTAGGTAATTTTGCTTTCTCACATTTCAGGAAAAGCGGGTAGCGGTTTTATGTAGAAGTTCATGGCCTTGCTTTCTACCAGTAATTACTAATGAAAACCATAAGATATTGGACATCAGCAAAAGTCACAACACATCTAACATAATCTTAGTAAAGAGGAGCTGTTTCCAGAAAATTCTGAAAATGGATTTATAGGTAGAGAGTTGGAAGAAGAAATAACAATGCTTTTTAGATGGAAACTTGAAACACTTGGCAATGTAATCTATACATTTGATACATTTTAAAACCCAAACTCTCGAATCCCAAATTTTAGCCCAACAAAGTTATTAAGAAGGTTCTCTGGAAGAATAAATATGTAATAATTGTAAATTTTGAAAAAGATAAACAGAAAGAAAAGCCTGAAAAAGAAAATAATGTTGTTATGGACTACATTCAGATTTTAAGATAAAAAACCAGAATACCTTAAACAGCAAGAAGAAAGAAAACAGGAAAAAAAGAAAAGTCATATAAACTCTTTAGCTCCACCCCTCCCCCCACCTCTCCCTCTCTTGCCAGTCCTGGGGCTTGGACTCAGGTCCTGAGCTTCTTTTTTGCTCAAAGCTAGCACTCCACCTCTTGAGCCACAGGACCACTTCTGCCTTTTTCTGTTTATGTGGTACTGAGGAATTGAACCCAGGGCTTTGTGCATGCTAGGCAAGTACTCTACCACTCAGCCACCTTTCCAGCCCATGTTTTTCTCTTATGTAAGAAGATTGTAATAGTAATTTGGACTTTAGGTATGTATTAAGAGGATTAAGTAGGTAATGCATCTAAAGCACTTCGAACAGAGACTGATGTATAGAAACTGCTCAATAGACTTTTTTCTGAATAATTACTTATTTATTGTCAATCAATAGACTTTTTTGAGGTCATGCTATGTTTCCCAGACATCTTCCAATGAATAGGAAGAGTTCAGAGGGGACAGTCATACATCACATAGAAGATGATGTTTTGACTCATCCAGCTTCACCTTTCTTTCTCATTAGCTGACTCTGCCCTTTTCTTGACTATGACACAATTTAGAAAGTTACATGCATCCTGCCTTTTGAGGAACCTGTACTTTGACAGATGTGTTTTCTGTGGCAGGGTGTTCAGTCCTTCTGCTAGCTTTTTTTTTTTAAACCCAGGCATCCCCTTTGAAAACCATTCTCACTCTGAAGTTGAGTTACATTTAGACTGATCTCTGCTGCGTTTCTGTTGCAGCCCACATAAATCAGTAAATCACAAACCACGTTTATCTGTACCCTTTGTTTGACTATCAACTCCCTCCCTTCTCCCTGGCTTTCTCTTTCAAAAAAGAACAGAGATACTGGGTGTGGTATACTATGCATGCCCTTCAGTTACTGCATTTATTATTCTATAGTGGTTTGTCTCATCCATCAGGCTCTGAGGGTATCTCTTACTGAAATTTCTATTATTACTGAAGAATATAGGCTTAAACTAGGCAATGGTAATCCTAGTTTGTAATCCATGCCTGTAATCATAGCTACTCAGGAGGCTGAGATCTGAGGATGAAGGTTTAAAACCAGCACAGGCAGGAAAAGCTGAGCGAGTCTTATTTCCAAGTAACTACTTAGAAAAAGCCAGAAGTGGTGCTGTGGCTCAAGTGGTAGAGCACTAGCCTTGAGCAAAAGAGCTCAGGGACAGTGCCCAAGCTCTGAGTTCAAGCCCTATGACCCACCAAAAAAAAAAAAAAAAAAGGGAAGGAGAAGAAAAGAAAGAAAAAGAATATATACTTAGTAACTATCAATTGACTAAATGGAGTTGGAACAAATAGTTCATCATGTATGAAAATAAAAATCTAAATATGTATCTGTACATCACTTTTATAATAAGAATAAAAAATTTTAAAAGGGGGCTGGGGATATGGCCTAGTGGCAAGAGAGCTTGCCTCGTATACATGAGGCCCTGGGTTTGATTCCCCAGCACCATATATACAGAAAATGGCCAGAAGTGGCGCTGTGGCTCAAGTGGCAGAGTGCTAGCCTTGAGCAAAAAAAAAAAAAAAGGAAGCCAGGGACAGTGCTCAGGCTCTGTCTGAGTCCAAGGCCCAGGACTGACAAAAAAAAAAAAAAAAAAATTAAAAAGAATTTATTACAAAAAAACTAAATATAGTAGTTTAAAGCCTTATACATATACTCAATTAAAATACATAGCTTCTAAAATAGTAAAGTTTCACATACTGCCATTATTAAAAATGTATAACCATAGAAAACTACAAGAAAGCAGAAGTAAACATTAGATTATGTATATAGTTTATATATAACTGTATGATCACATTTATATACAATAATATATAATCACATATACATATAACAATGTATGAATAGCTTAGCTCTGCATAAAACATAAATATTTTAAGAATTATACTTAGAATTCTAAGTAACAAACTTGGAAGGTTAAAGCAAATCTAGAAAGCAAATAGCCAAAGGAGAGCAAATAGTCTTTAGTAATTTCTGAAAATTGGTAAGAAAAAGACAAATCATGTGAATAGTTTCAAATTTATTAATTAAATTTGTCTGGCCAACAAATCACCAAATAACACAAATGAAAAATACACAATAGAAAAAAATACAAAAGAAGAAATAAAACTAATGAAATGCCTTTCATGATAATACTTTTATGATATTTTCTCCTATTAATTGGCACAAATATAAATAAATGATGAAGCTGAGTGTTGTGGCACACATCTGTAATCCCAACGCTAGGAGGCTGAAGTAAGGGGATCACAAGTTTAAGATCAACCTAGGCTGCATTAGTAAAGGCCTGTCTTTGTTGGTGGTGGTGGTGGTGGTTGTGGGGCTTGAACTCCGGACCTGGGTGTTGTACCTGAACCTGTTTGTGCTCAAGCCTAGTCTACCACTTGAGCTACGGTGCCACTTCTACTTTTTTGTTTTTTGTTTGCCAGTCCTGGGGCTTGAACTCAGGGCCTGAGCACTGTCCTTGGCTTCTTTTTGCTCAAGGCTAGCACTCTGCCACTTGAGCCACAGCACCACTTCTGGCCATTTTCTATATATGTGGTGCTGAAGAAATCAAATCCAGGGCTTCATGTATACGAGGCAAGCACTCTTGCCACTAGGCCATATTCCCAGCCCCACCTCCAGTTTTTGAGTGGTTAATTGAAGAGTCTCTCAGAGATTTTCTGACCAGGCTGGCTTCAAACCCTGATCCTCAGATCTCAGCCTCCTGAGTAGCTAGGATTACAGGTGTGAGCCACCAGCACTGGCAAGACCTGTCTTTAAAAAAAAAAAAAAGACTCTAAATGTCATCTCATGCCTATAATCTTAGCTACTCAGGAGACTGAGATCTGAGCATGTGGTTCGAAGCCAGCTCTGGCAGAAAAATCCATGAGACTCTTAATTCTAATAAATTACTCAGAAAAAGCTAGAAGTGGTGCTGTGACTCAAGTGATAGAGAGCTAGCCTTGAGCACAGAGGCTTAGGGACAGCACCCAGGCCCTGAGTTCAAGCTCCAGGACTGGCAAAAAAAGAAATGTCATCAAAGAGATGATATTCAATATTTAATCATATATCTATAGATGGATATTTAAATAATTTCTAATTCATTTTGTCACAAATAAAGCTGTTAGGAGGATCATAAGTTTGAGGCCTGTCTAGGCAATATAATGAGACCTTGTCTCAAAAAAATATATTGACAAGGGGTTGAGGGTATAGCTTAGAGGTAGAGCAGCTCCCTAACATGCAAGAGCTTGTGTTTTACGCAGAGCTCTAAAAACAGCAGCAACACCAAAAACAACAAACCCTGAAAAAAGACAAGAAATTGAATAATCAGTGTAATTATATTTCCACACAGAACTCTAAGAAAATAATCATATTTTATCATAATGTGGGGTGGTGAACTCTGAGTTACAGTGACTTTTTCTTCTTTTGTATATTTATTTTATTTTATTTTGCCAGTCCTTGGGCTTGAACTCAGGACCTGGGCACTGTCCATGAACTTTTTTTGCTCAAGGTTAGCACTCTGCCACTTGAGCCATAGCGCCATTTCTGGCTTTTTCTGTTTATGTGGTGCTGAGGAATTGAATCCAGGGCTTTGTGCATGCTTGGCAAGGATACTACTACTAAGCCATATTCCCAGTCCTATTTATTTATTTTTTGCCACTCCTGGGGCTTAAATTGGGCCTGAGCTCTGTCCTTTGGCATCTATTTGCTCAAGGCAAACACTCTACTACTTGAGCCACAGAGCTACTTCTAGCCTTCTATATATGTGATGCTGAGGAATTGAACACAGGTCTTCATGTATACGAGGTGAGCACTCTTGCCACTAGGCCATGTTCCCAGCCCTAAAATTAAGTTTTTAATGCCAGGCACTGGTGGCTCATGGTTGTAATCCTAGCTATTCAGGAGGTTGAGATTTGAGGACCACAATTCAACCCACCCAGGCAGGCAAGTCTGTGAGATTCTCATCTCCAATTAACAACCAGAAAACCAGAAATGGCGCTGGGGCTCAAAGTGGTAGAGTGCTGGTCTTGAGCAAAACAAAGCTCAGGGACAGTGCCCACACCCAAGTTCAAGCTCTAAGACCTAGGAAAAAAATACATTTTTTAATTCTTTTTTGTTTTTGGTGCTAATTCTGGGGCTTGACCTCAGGACCTGAGCTCAGTCCCTGATGTTTTGTGCTCAAGGCTAGTAGTGCTATACCACTTGAGCCACAGCTCTGCTTCTGACTTACTTTAGCTTATTGGAGGTAGACTCAGGACTTTCCTGCTTGAGCTGGTTTCGAATTACAATCCTCAGATCTCAGCCTCCTGAGTAGCTAGGATTACAAAATTGAGCCAGTAACCCTGCCCCCCACCCCACTATGTTTTTAAGTCTTTTTTTTTTTTTTTTTTTTTTTTTTTTGCCAGTCCTTGGGCTTGGACTCAGGGCCTGAGCACTGTCTCTGGCTTCTTTTGCTCAAAGCTAGCACTCTACTACTTGAACCACAACGCCACTTCCAGCCTTTTCTGTTTATGTGTGGCTGAGGAATCCAATCTAGGGCCTCATGCATGCTAGGCAAACACTCTACCACTAAGCCACATTCCAAGCTCTCCTCCTCCCCCTCTCCCTCCTCCCCCTTCTCCCCCTCCTCCCCCTTCTCCCCTCCTCCCCCTCCTCCCCCTTCTCCCCTCCTCCCCCTCCTCCCCCTCCTCCTCCTCCTCCCCCCTCCTCCTCCTCCTCCCCCTCCTCCTCCTCCTCCCCCTCCTCCTCCTCCTCCCCCTCCTCTCCCCCTCCCCCTCCCCCTCCCCCTCCTCCTCCTCCTCCTCCTCCTTCTCCTCCTCCTCTTCTCTTCTTCTCTTCTTCCTCCTTCTCTTCCTCCTCCTCCTCCTTCTTATTTTTGCTGGTCCCTAAGCTTCTTTCGCTCAAGGCTAGTGATCTGTCACTTGAGCCAAGACACTACTTCTGGGGTTTTCTGAGTAGTTCATGGAGATAAGAGTCTCATAGTTTTTCCTGCCTGGACTGTCTTGGAACCACAATCCTCAGATCTCAACCTTCTGAGTAAGTAGGATTACAGGCATGAGCCACTGGCACCCATCTAAGTTTTCAATTCTTTTATTTTTGTTTGTTTTTTTGTCAGTCCTGGGCCGTGGACTCAGGGCCTGAGCACTGTCCCTGGCTTCTTTTTGCTCAAGGCTAGCACTCTGCCACTTGAGCCACAGCGCCACTTCTGGCCATTTTCTGTATATGTGGTGCTGGGGATCGAACCCGGGGCTTCACGTATGCGAGACAAGCGCTCTTGCCACTAGGCCATATCCCCAGCCCAAGTTTTCAATTCTTAATAACAAAAATGAGCTTTAAAAAGAAGAAAGCTGGGGCTGGGGATATGGCCTAGTGGCAAGAGTGCCTGCCTCATATACATGAGGCCCTGGGTTTGATTCCCCAGCACCACATATACAGAAAATGGCCAGAAGTGGCGCTGTGGTTCAAGTGGCAGAGTGCTAGCCTTGAGCAAAAAAAAGCCAGGGACAATGCTCAGGCCCTGTGTCCAAGCCCCAGGACTGGCAAAAAAAAAAAAAAAAAAAAAGAAGAAGAAGAAAGCCATGATTAGACCTAAAAGGAAATTCATGAAAGAATTAGATGCTTTTTCACTAAGGCTAGAAAAGGAAATAAAACTTGTAGACTTGAAGCAGTACACATTATGCTGTGTTTGTTTGTACAAGGTAATGATTACCTCTGGAGAAAATCCCAAAGGATCAACCAAAAAATCCTGACACTAATAAGCAACTGTAGAAAGGTTGCAGAACACAAGGTAACATATAAAAGTCAATTCTTGACGAGTTCTTTTTGTGTGGATTGGGTGGGGAAGGGTTGTAGGGGTCTGAATTCAGGGCACATGCTTGTTAGGCTAACATTCTTGAGCCACACCTCCAACCCAAGTCAATTCTTTTCTTTTTAGGAGATATAAGCAATTACCATCTGAAATTAAAAAGGTTTTTATGGGCTGGGAATGTGGTAGAGTGCTTGTCTAGCATGCATGAAGCCCTGGGTTCGATTCCTCAGCACCACATAAACAGAAAAAGCTGGAAGTGGTGCTGTGGCTCAAGTGGTAGAGTGCTAGCCTTGAGCAAAAAGAAGCCAGGGACAGTGCTCAGGCCCTGAGTTCAAGGCCCAGGAATGGCAAAAAACAACAAAAAAAACCCAAAAACCAGAAATGCAGAAGGTTTCCAGCAAAGACACCAATTACTAGAACCAAGAGACAACCAGAATGGAAAAAATCTTTACCAGGTACTCAATGGATAAAGGATTAATATCTAGAATAGACAAAGAGCTCAAAAACTCAAACAGTAAAAGAACAACTCAATAAATGGGCATTGAAGTGGCCCTGTGGTTCAAAGTGGTAGAGCACTAGCTTGAACAAAAAAGCTCAGGGAGGGGCTGGGAATATGGCCTAGTGGCAAGAGTGCTTGCCTCGTATACATGAGGCCCTGGGTTCAATTCCTCAGCACCACATATACAAAAAATGGCCAGAAGTGGCGCTGTGGCTCAAGTGGCAGAGTGCTAGCCTTGAGCAAAAAAAAAGCCAGGGACAGTGCTCAGGCCCTGAGTTGATGGCCCAGGACTGGCCAAAAACAAAACAAAACAAAAAAGCTCAGGGAGAGTGCCCAGTCCCTCCCTGAGTTCAAGCCCCATGACTGACAAAAAGAAATTAAGACTACACTATGATGGTAGGGAAAATTTGGAAGTGAGGGAAAGGGTGACATTGTCCAAAAGAAATGTACTCTTTACCTGACTTACATACCTGTAACACCTCTGTACATCATCTTTATAGTAATAATAAAAAATATTTAAAAGTCTACACTATGATTTCATCACACCCAGTTAATAGTAATGATCAAGAAAACAAACAAATGCTGATGAGGATAGAGGAGAAAGAGACCTTAGGCACTACTGATGGGAATGTAAACTAGTACAACCGCTATGGAAATCAGTATGGAAATTCCTCAAACAAACTGAAGATGGATCTACCTTATGACCAACCATACCACTCTTGGATATATACTCAAAGGAGAACAAATCAATATACAAGAGAGACATATGCACATTCATGTTTATTGAAGCTTTGTTCACAATATCCAAATGGTAGAATCAGCCAACAATCAATATATGGATGACATAGAATGGTATGCACCATTATTCTTTCTCAATAAATGGATGTGATAGAATAATATGTACAATTATTCCTTCCTACCTTCCTTTTTTTTTTTTACCTTCCTCTTCCTCCTTCTTTTCCCCCTTTCTTCCTTCCTTCTTCCCTTCCTTCCTTTTTGGTTTTTTTTTTTGCCTGTCCTGGGGCTTGAACTCAGGGCCAGAGCACTGTCCCTGGCTTTGTTTTGCTCAAGGCTAGCAATCTGCCACTTGAGCCACAGCGCCACTTCTGGCTTTTCCTATATATGTGGTGGTAAGGAATCGAACCCAGGGCTTCATGTATACGAGACGAGCACTTTACCACTAGGTCATATTCCCAGCCCAGTATGGAAGTTTCTTAAAAAACTAAAAATAATCTACCTCATTACCCTCCCATTCCACTCTGGGGTATATATCCCCAAAGTACAAATCAACATATCATACTGATGAATTCTGATCAGTGATTTTATACAGTGTCTTTCAATTTTGTTTTATTTTCCCCCCCTGATGCTCCTTTGTTAATTTTAAAGCTTTTTTCCCCTTTTTTCTTCAAGAAGTTATATTCCTGTTCACAACCGATTGATTATCTGAGAATATATGATGCTGGTAAGTCTGACTAATGGTGTTAGTATTGTTGATGTTTGGTTGCTTTCTTTTCTTTTTTGAGCCAGTTCTGGAACTTGAAATCAGGGCCTAGGTGCTGTCTTTGGGCTCTACCATTTGAATCATAGTGCCACTTCCCATTCTTTTGGTGCTTAAGTGGAGATAAGAATATTACAGACTTTCCTGCCTGAGCTGGCTTTGAACTGAGATCCTCAGCCTCCTGAGTAGCTATAATTACAGGCATAAGCCATTAGGGCCTGGCTGTTTACTGCATAATTGTAACCCTAAAGTGACTGCTTTTCCCTTTGTAACTGACAGATAACTTGGTGGGGTGACACATTAAGACTATGTGAATGTCTTCTTTCTTCTCAAATGTTCACTATCAAATTTAACATCCATTTGTTGTAGGGAGCAGAGCTGAGTCCATCTTGATTAGGGAAACATGGTAGGAAATGTTGGGGGGAGTAGAGCTGATTCCATCTTGATTATTAGGTCAACCTGACCCCAAAATTCTGCTTCTGTAATGGTTTCTTTAACTTGCTTGCTCTAGCTCCTGCGTCAACCTCCTACATCTGTGCCATGCTTGTTTAATTTGTTTGTTGCTTTCTCTGCCCTCTGCATCAAGCCCCTACATCTGTGCTAGGCTTTTACTTTTATAAACCCCAATTTGAGGACTGCTTGGGGTCACAGTGTCAGTGCCCCAGTCTACACTGTGTCCCTGGCCTGTCAGCCTGCTTTTCACTGCAAGGTTTCAGCTCCCAAGTCTGTGCTGTGTGCCTGGCTGGTCAGTTCACTTTATGCTTCCCCAATAAATACATATTTTTGCCTGAGACTGTCTCTGAGTGGTGGACTCTTGGAGGGATGTGGAATATAGTTTATCCCCTCCCTCGAACTCTGTAACACATTGATACATCTTGCCTGGGAGCTTAGGGGTGGCATGCCACCCAGATACTCAGAATGTTGAAACTGGAGGATTCCTTAAGTCTTCAGGAATGCAGGACCAGCCTGGGCAACTCAGTGAGATCTCCATCTCAACAATGAAAAAGCTAGTTGTGGACATTTGAGAGGTTGCAGAAGTATTTTGGATTGAGGCCAGCTTAGGCTATCAAAAAATATTGTGATGTTTTGCTAATGTTGATATTGTATTTTCTTAATTCTTTCTACGTATACTAATTGAAATTCTACTGTAAAGCAGAACTTTGTCCATGAATTTTTTTTTTTTGCCAGTCCTGGGCCTTGGACTCAGTGCCTGAGCACTGTCCCTGGCTTCTCTTTGCTCAAGGCTAGCACTCTGCCACTTGAGCCACAGCACCACTTCTGGCCATTTTCTATATATGTGGTGCTGAGGAATCAAACCCAGGGCTTCATGTATATGAGTCAAGCACTCTTGCCATTAGGCCATGTTCCCAGGCCCTCCATGAATTCTTTTTTAATTTTTTAACCAGGCCTGGAGCCAGAACTCAGGGCCTGGGCACTGTCCCTGCGTCTCTTTTGCTCAAGGCTAGCACTCTACTACTTGAGACAGTGCCACTTCCAGCTTTTTCTGTGTATGTGGTACTGAGGAATGTAATCCGAGGCTTCCTGCATGCTTGACAAGCACTTTACCACTAAGTCACATTCCTAGTCTGAATTCTGATTTTTATATACACACATACATGTAATAATTATCATTAGGTTTTGTGCTGTTCAAATTGTTTTAGTTTTGGCTATTAGGGCATTCTCTCTCTCTCTCTCTCTCTCTCTCTCTCTCTCTCTCTCTCTCTCTCTCTCTCTCGTGCTCAGTAATAGAACTTGAACTCAGGGCCTGGGCACTGTCCCTGAGCTCTTTTGCTCAAGGATCTTGTGCTTTACCACTTGGAGCCACAGCACCACTTCCAATTTTTGAGTGGTTAAATGGCGATAAAGAGTCTCACAGTGACTTTTCTGCGCCTTCCCTAACCCTTGGCTTTGAACCTTGATCCTCTGATCTCGGCCTCATGAGCAGTTAGGACTACAGGCTCAGCCACCCTTGCTCAGGGCTACTGCTCTACCACTTTGAGCCATAGCTCCATTTCCTATTAGGGGATTCTGTAGTTTGGCTACTCTGTCTTTTTTACATGTCCCACTCTTTTTTTTTTATATACTAGTTCATTATTTTCTAGGTTCACAAGATGTTCTGTCTCATCTCTATTTTTCCTTTCTCAGGAATCAATCACGTTTCCAAGTTCCTTTCACTGGAGAATGGTATTTAGAAACTACTATCTGGGCTCTAGGGTGTGCTCATTGCTACTAGGATATTATTAGGATGCGCATTTGCACACATGCACATAACTATACAAAATATGTATGTAATAATCCTTGCAGATACTTATATTTTTATATCCATTAATTGATCCTATGCATCTATTAAATTAAGTCCATTAAAAGGGTAAGTTTGATTGGCACACATTGTATATATATGCTTGGAAATGTCACAAGAAAATCCCCCTGTATATTTGCTAATAAAAAACAAAACAGCTATTTCCTTGACTTAGGAGTGTGGTTCAAGCAGAAGAGCACCTGCCCAGCTAAATATCATATACTTTTCTTTTTCTGTTTTTTTTTTTTTTTTTTTGTGGGGATGGTCATGGGGCTTGAACTCTGGGCCTGGGCACTGTCCCTGAGCAATTCAGCTCAAGGCTAGCGCTCTGCCACTTGAGCCACAGCTTCACTTTCAGGTTGTTGTTTGTTTTTTTCTGGTTAATTGGAGACAAGAGTTATACAGACTTTCCTCCCTGGGCTGGATTCAAACTTTGATCTTTGGCTCTCTGCCTCCTATGCAGTGAGGATTACAGGTGTGAGTGTTCTTAAGGGTCTGGAATAGTCCAGCATGTAGTCACTCTTATTATAATAGTAGATCTCAAATAAGAGATGTTTGTTTCCTTTATTTGCTGTGCCTCACATTATTTCTGGGAGACAACCAGGAAAACAACATAGTTCCTGGAATTACTTTGAGAAAAAGATTGCACTAGTCATAAAAACTGTCATCACTACAAAACAGTGCTTGAATTCCTGTGGCTCTGTATATAAATACCCTTAAAATTTCCCATGATTATCTTAGGGAATTCATCCACAATAAGAGGACATTTGCAATTAAATATGCATATGAACACTAAAACTATGCTCTATATTTTTTATTTGGTGTTGGTATTAGGGCTTGAACTCAGCACCTGGGTGCTATCCCCTAGCTTTTCACTCAAAGCTAGAGCTATACCACTTCAGCTACATCTCAATGTGTAGCTTTCTGGTGGTTAATTAGAGATAAGAGCCTCATGGGACACCCCTGTTGAGGCTGGCTTTGAACCCTAATCCTCAGATCTCAGTTTATCGAGTAGCTAGGATTATAGGAGTAAGTCACCAGTGCCTAGCTACTTTAAAATTTTTACAGGGGCTGGGGATATGGCCTAGTGGCCATATCCCCTATGGCCTCGTATACATGAAGCCCTGGGTTTGATTCCTCAGCACCACATAAACAGAAAATGGCCAGAAGTGGCGCTGTGGCTCAAGTGGCAGAGTGCTAGCCTTGAGCAAAAAGAAGCCAGGGACAGTGCTCAGGCCCTGAGTCCAAGCCCCAGGACTGGCCAAAAAAAATAAATAAATAAATAAATAAAATTTTTACAATATTTCTTACCGAAGTGAATTTAGTGATTTACTTGGCAAAATTTTTCTAATCTTTTTACGGTCTAAAAATCATTGGCAAGTTTATATAAACCTAGATTATTGAAGCATAATCAGATTAAGAAGGTTAACTGGATATCATCTGAAAATTCATATAATTAACTCAGTACCTGACTTCCTAAATTAGAATAGGTGCACCTTAATGGTGACGGATTATGTTCCTAAATGGATTATCGGTATAGACTGCAGTTATCCCAAAGAAAAGACCAAGCTGCCCAATGAAGCTGTTTTCTATATAGAAAATGTTCCAATAAACCCTGACAAAGCAGAACATGCTAATATTTATCCAGAGGGTAGAAGGTCACATTTGTTGTTGCACAGTGAAAATTCGATTGATTTCTGTTGATTTTTAAAAGTCCAGTGAAAGACAATGTAAGTATTGTGCTTCTGAAAATGATTTCAAAGTGATTCCCAGTGGAGAATGAATCCTATCACTTTTAAGGCAGAGCATTTATTTGATTTCAGTTGTTTCTTACTTCTACACACCAGTGCTCAGACTACAAAGGAAGTCGAAGATACAGATGATACACTTCTGCTAATATCTAACTTTTAATCATTTCAGAAGGACAGCGATTTCCTTCTCTATTTTACAAGCATACTCCAACTCTCCACAAATTTAGAAACATACTAATTGAGATGCCAATGTCCGTATTTTAACTCTGGGCACAAAGAGCTCTTCGTGAAATATAGGCGATTTTCCCACCAATGATCGATTCCTAAGGTTGAAAGGGAAATAGACCTGACTTTCATGAATTTTTCTTTTTTTTTTTCTTTTTTTTTTTTTTGGCCAGTGGGCCTTGGACTCAGGGCCTGAGCACTGTCCCTGGCTTCTTCCCGCTCAAGGCTAGCACTCTGCCACTTGAGCCACAGCGCCGCTTCTGGCCGTTTTCTGTATATGTGGTGCTGGGGAATCGAACCTAGGGCCTTGTGTATCTGAGGCAGGCACTCTTGCCACTAGGCTATATCCCCAGCCCCTGAATTTTTCTTGATAAAGTTTTCTCTGAAGCCCTTTCTTTTATTTTTTATTTATTTTTTGCCAGTCCTGGGACTTCAACTCAGGGCCTGGGAAGTGTCCCTAAGCTGCTTTTGCTCAAGGCTAGCACTCTACCACTTGAGCCACAGTGCCACTTCTGGCTTTTTTTGTTCATGTGGTGCTGAGGAATTGAATGCAGGGATTCCAGCATGCTAGGCAAACACTCTACCACTAAGCCACATTCCCAGTCCCCCCTTTCTTTTAAGGATTAAGACAAGACCATTGAACACTAGATAATTTGATTCAATATGCAGTACTTAATTTAGGATGTGTCTTTCCAGTGTTAGGGCTCAACTAGTTGTTAAAAAGACATTTTAAGAAATACTTTAGGCTTTGGATAAATGTCCTTAATTCTGAAAAGTGCTCATCCAATTTTTTTTTGTGTATACATATTATTATTATATATATACACACATATTCTATATACACACATTATTATACACACACAGACACGCAAATGACTAGGAGCATAAGGACTCTTTTAAGAAAACAGACAAGGAGGGCTGGGGATATGGCCTAATGGTAAGAGTGTTTGTCTCATATACATGAAGCCCTGGGTTCGATTCCTCAGCACCACATAAACAGAAAAAGCCAAAAGTGGCGCTGTGGTTCAAGTGGTAGAGTGCTAGCCCTGGACAAAAGGAAGCCAGGGACAGTGCTCAGGCTGAGTTCAAGTCCCAGGACCAGCAAAAAGAAAAAAAGAAAAGAAAATACAAGTTAAAGTAGTGTGATATAAAAATATGTACAACTTTGATTAGTTGCTAATTTATTGTACAGCACAATGAAATTATAAACTGGTATAAGTCTAAGTAAGTCCTTTGATAGTATAGGCAAAAATTTGAAATATATTTGCTATATTCATTTTTTCTAGAGCTAGGTCACAGATTTCATTGATTTCTTAAGAGTTCTAAGGATCTACCTCCTCCTTCATCAAATATTTCCTGACGCAAAACTGTGGAGCAGACAAGCCTTTTTTTTGGTTGTGGGGCTTGAACGTGGGGCTTAGGTGCTGTCCCTAAGCTCTTTTGCTCAAGGCTAGCACTCTGCCACTTTGAGCCACAGTGCCACTTCGGGTTTTATGGTAGTTAGAGATAATTGAACTTTCCTGTCTTGTCTAGCTTTGAACTACTATTCTCAGATCTCATCCTTCTGAGTAGCTAGGATTACAGGCATGAGCCACTAGTGCCCAGCTCAGACAAGCCTATTTTTGGAATTCTTTGACCTTATAACACCTACCCTGTGTGATAACAATGATGATGACAGCTGACTTATAGTACTGTTATTTGCTGGATGAGGCGGTATACAACTATCATCCTGCCACACTAGAGGTTGGGGATGGGGGTGCCCCAGGGTTCAAGGAAATCTAGGCTTTATAGATTTCTCAAGAAAACAAAATACAAACTGAACACTCTCCTACTTACCACAATTTTACCCATTATGTGTCAGAAGCAGTTTTGTGACAACTCTATAAAGTGGTTCAATTATCTTTATTTTGTGGATGAGGAAACTGAGGCACAGTAACTTGCCTATGGTCAGAGAACAAGTATGCGTGGGATTGGCAAGCTAGTATATTGGTTTTAGAGGAACCTAGACCACAAGGCCTGCTGCTCTTGAGTAACAATATTCATTGTATTTTGAAAATTTCATCTTAACAGTTTACTTATTTGTAAGTTGTGTATTACAATAGTAGCGTGGGGGGGGGGGGAAGTGACCGAACTTAATATTAGTCCAAAACTGCATGCTGGACACATTTAGTAAGAAGTTTAATCAATATAAAGTGTGTTCCAGAAGGCTCTGCTATCTTTTAACTTTTTTTTGTCATGGGGCTTGAACTCAGTCTGCTATCTTTTATTTATTTTTTTCTTATTTATTGTCAAAGTGATGTACAGAGGAGTTACAGTTTCATACCGTTAGGCCTTGGATACTTATCTTGTACTGTTTGTTACCTCCTCCCTCATTCTTCTCTCCCGCCTCCCCTTTCCCTCTCCCCCTATGAGTTGTTCAGTTGGTTTACACCAAACGGTTTTGCAAGTATTGCTTTTGTAGTCATTTGTCTTTTTATCCTTTGCTTCTCGATTTTGATATCCCCTTTCACTTTCCTAGTTCTAATACCAGTATATACAGTTTTCAATGTACTCAGATAAGATAGTGATAGTGCAGGTACAACCACAGGAAGGGGATACAAGAGGATCATCAACAATAGAAGCTACAGTTTCACATGGTATGTTGAAAGTAATTACAACAGTGATATAACAGTCATTTCCATAACATGGAGTTCATTTCACTTAGCATCATCTTATGTGTTCATAAAGGCATAGCTATTGGGCTCTTATGATCCTTTGCTGTGTCAGTCTGCTATCTTTTAATGTAGCGATACAGGTGTGGTAAAACCACACAGATGTGGAAAAAGACACTGTCTCACAAAACGAAGAAAAACCAAATCACAGCTGGATGCTGGTGGTTCACACTTGCAATTCTATCCTCAGAAGGCTGAAATCTGAGGATATAGGTTCAAAGCCATCCCAGACAGGAAAAAAAAATCTGTGAGATTATTGCTTTAAAAGTAATCACCAAAAAGCCAGAAGTGGAGATGTGGCTTAAGTGGTAGGGTGCTAGCTTTGACCAAAAGAAGCTCAGGGTCAGGGACTGGGAATGTGGCTTAGTGGTAGAATGCTTGCCTGGCATGCATGAAGGTTTGATTCCTCAGTATCATGTAAACAGAAAAAGCCAGAAGTGGTGCTGTGGCTCAAGGGATGGAGTGCTAGCTTTGAGCAAAATAAGCTCAGGGACAGTGCCCAGGCCCTGAGTTCCAGTCCAAGTACTCGAAGAAAAAACAAAACAAAACAAAAGCTCAGGGACAGTACTCTAGGCCCTGAGCTCAAGCCTGAGGACTGGCACCAAAACAACACCCTCCCCCCTCAACCAAACAAAATTTGTTTAAAGCTGACTACATCTTAGGTTTTTTTGTTTTGTTTTTCTCCACTCTCCAAAGAGTGCACCATTGTTCTTTGAGAGATTTAGCTTAGCAGTACAGATTTGGGATTTGGGAGGCCCAGACTTCCTGGCTTGTTAGTTTTGGAGCACAGTTTAATGTGTTTGGCCTTCAGATTTTTCATTAATACAATGATGGCTTTTTGTTTGTTTTTGGCCAGTCCTGGGGCTTGGGACCCAGGACTGGAGCACTGTCCCTGGCTTCTTTTTTTTTTGCTCAAGGCTAGCACTCTACCTCTTGAGCCACAGCACTACTTCCGGCTTTTTCTGTGTATGTGGTGCTGAGGAATCGAACCCAGGGCTTTGTGCATGCTAGGCAAGCACTCTACCACTAAGCCACATTCCCAGCCCCTACAGTGGATGGTTTTATAGAAGTCCTTTTTGCTCTGGGGTTGGGCAAGATAAAGGCTGCCCTTCCTTAGGTCTGGTGGTTTTGGAACAGGGTGACTCTTCTTATTCAGTTTGTCCTAATTCAGTTAGGACAAACACTTAAAAAACTCAGGGCAAATATTGTTTGATGAAATTTGTTTCAGAAGATTTTTATTTTATTTATTTTCCTGTGCCAGTACTGGGAGCTTGATCTCAAGGCTTGGGCACTGTCTCTGAGCTTTTTTTTTTTTTTCAAATGCAACATTTTTATTAACATGTACAATTATGTACTGGAAAACCATTACAAACAGGTTTAAGAGGTAGAACAAAGACACAGCACACTCAGAAATCTACATATATGCAGTAAGAGGAACATGTTAGCAAGTCCATATAAGACAGTCTCTAGCCTATCTTTTGGAGATGGAATTCCCATGTGTGGACATGTCCATCTATAGTGCACAACTGAAAAAAGCTAGGTTTTACCCAAGCCCAGTCACAGTGCTTTATACATTATGACTCCATTATTTACAACAAAGCATAGTTCCCTATTTCCAAGAGCCTTCTTTCACGTTATTTTAACTGTATTCTTACTAGTACATTACATCTAAATGAGAGAGCAAAAAAAAATTGCCTAATATTACTGAGTTTGCCAATTATCTCTAGTTTAATTTCAAACAATAAAGCTCAAGACAGTGGATTCACTAAAAATTAGCTAAGATCCTTGTGTTATATGAACTCAGTGACAACAGTAATCACTGAATTCCCTTTTTCCCTATCTGTAAGTACATAAAAACAATTTTTCTCACAGAAGCATTACTGGTTTGTAAACAAGATTTGAATTAGAGGATTCTTAGAATGCTAGTTTCGATTGCAGGGCTGAGGAAACCTCTAGCCTACAGACTACTTAGGGCCATGAAATTATTTGGTACATAGGAAGAACATGACACTTACTGTCCAAAGCCCTCCTTTGTTGAAATTTTGTGTGGCCCTCAAATGATACAAAAGTCCATTGGCCTTTGGTATCAAGGCTCCCCATTCCTGCTGCTTTTGGTGTCAATAAGAAAACACTTGGTCTGGGGTAGATTTTATTTATTTTGTTTTTGTTGTGTTTTTTTTTTTTTGCCAGCCCTGGGCCTTGGACTCAGGTAAGCATGTCCCTGGCTTTCTTTTTGCTCAAGGCTAGCACTCTGCCACTTGAGCCACAGCACCACTTCTGGCCGTTTTCTATATATGTGGTGTTGGGGAATTGAACCCAGGGCTTCTTGTATACAAGAGCACTCTTGGCACTAAGGCCAATTCCCAACCCTGGGGTAGATTTCATAACTAATTTTTTTCACCAAGGAACAATTATTTGAAATTTTCAGTAATGAGGAAGAAGTAAGTTATAGCACTTACTTCCCTTTATTAAGAAAACAGTAAAAATGAACCCAAGTTTTGATACTATAAAACATACAATGAATATTCATGATCTTATAAATATTTTGCATATCGATTTAAAAAATACTTGAATAAGGCTGGGCACAGGTGGCTCTCATTTAATCCTAGCTAATTAGAAAGCTGATATCTGAGGATCTCGGCTTGACGCCAGCTGAGGGAGGAAAATCCATGAGACACATCTCCAATTAACCACCAAAAAAAAAAAAAAAAAAGCCACAGTGGAATTGTGGCTCAAGTGGTAAAATGTCAGCCTTGAGCAAATAAGCTGAGGGGATAGCTCCTAAGGCCTGGATTCAAGCCTCAGTCCTCGCACGTGCGGTCTCTGAGCTTTTATGCCTAAGGATAGTGCTCTACCACTTGAGCCACATCTCCACATCTGGATTTTTGGTGGTTTATTGGAGATAAGTCTCATGGACTTTCCTGCCCTCGCTGGCTTCGAACCATGGTGTGCGCCACCGAAGCCCGGCCAGGACAGGTAAGATAACGCCGCCACGATAACAGCGGTGGTAAGGACTCTCGATCCGCGCCATTCAGAAGCAGCACGCCCGTACACGTGGAAGCAGGAGGAACCGGATCCCAAGAAGCCAGACCCCGACAACTGGGCATCCGCGCCCAAACCACCGAGTACCGCAAGGCGCCACAGGCACGCGCAGGACGCGATCCCGCGAGCCCTCGCGAGAGCAGCCGCCGACATCCCGCAGGCCGTCACCCGGGACATACCAGGGCCCACGTCGCACCGCCCGCCTCTGGGCGGAGCTGGAGGAAAGCGCGCGCCTCCTGACGTCATCGCTGCGCGCCGCCGCTCCTTCCACTTCGCGGGAGAAGTTGTTGGCGCCAATGGATCCCGAGCGCCGATAACGGATTCTCCCGACGGTCGGACCACCTGACCCACCTGCTTCCTAATCTTGGGGTTACGATGGTGTGTGGAGAGGCCGGGCCCCGGAAGGGTGGGGAGGCTGTGCGGCTCGGAAAGGGGGCGCTGGGGAGACTTTGCAGGCTGGAGCGGTCCGGGTTTGCAGGGTGGCGGAGGCGGGCCGAGGGGCCTCTGGAGGGGAAGCCGCGGCCGTGGGGCCCAGCTCCGGGCGCTGGGACTTGCCTGTGATCGGTGTCGGGCGGGGGGGCTCCTGCTCTCGGTGGCTGCTGTAATTTCAGTGCTACTCGACAATTCTATCTCCCCAGCCCCCGTGGGAGCTGGGAAGGGGAAATTCTGATCTTGGGGCGTCATATTAAAAGTTACTTTCCTGTGCCGCGTTGTCCCCACTTGGAAGTCTGAGTGCTTCCTAAAAGCCCCTATTCCAAGTTTTGGGAAGGAGACTGTCACAAACGTATTCTCTTAGGAATAAGTCGTTTCAGGCCTTCATCCTGCATCTTTAGCTCCTCGTCGAAGGGCTCTTCTTCGTTGTTTTGAGCCCCAGTGGCATGAGGAAGTTTTTTTTTTAAGTTATTATATTTAAATAATTATTTTACAGCTGTCGAATGGCTAACGGTTGATTGGGGGGAGGGCGTCAGAATAGAAGCAGATGTACTGTATTTGACAGCTGTCATTTCTTATCAACAAAACCAGCGCATAATTCTGTATAAAGAACCTTCCGATTGCGAATGAAATGGCTTCTGGCAGAAGAGGCAGTCATGATGCTATGGCTGTAGGTATACTTGTCTGACGCATTTTTCATTTAAAGGGCAGCTGAAGACGTTCTGCCAAGCCAGAAGATAATCGGATATAATGTATTTCAATCATTCTTGAACTTGTTAGAATGTTAGTACTTTAGGGGACAAGTTTTATGTCATACTGAGAAATTTTGTTGCCTTGGTGTTTCCATCGGCTACTCCCCCCCCCCCAAAAAAAAAGATAAAATAATGATAGTAACCTCCTTGGACTAATCTTTACATAGCGAGCTGTTTTCTTTTTAAACACCTTTTTAAATTTTCAACCCATAACAATCCAGTTCTATAGACAACAGTGGCACCTTTTAAACAGTTGTCATAAATTAGTATATGATTGAACTAGAATTAGAACAAACATCTTTCTGACCACTAACTACATTGTGTTCTGCCTCCCAAAATGAGCATCATTACAATTTGGAGTTTGGCACCAAAGTGTTGTGGAAAGTAGATGAGATTTGGAGTCTTGAAGGTGAAGGCTAGGGTGGTGTCTTGGTGTCATAATTTATAATTCCATTTGTGTGTTAGTATAGTGTATAGTATAATTAGTATGTTAGTATAGTATTTGTGGTCTTGGGCAACTAAGTAAGATCAATCTCTTTTAGTCTTTACTTTTAAATATGTGGGGAAATAATAGCTATCTCAAATGATTATCTTGAGAATTAAGCAAGATAATACATGTATAGCTTCTGTTCTGGAACATGATATAGTAGACATTATACAACTGTTCCACTACCAATGACTTGTATTCTCAGAAATGACTCTTAAACAAATTTTCTTTAATACTCTTATTTATGGTGCAGGTAGAAACAAATCTCTTTGCAGAAAACAAATGGTCAGGTTGGTCAATTGGGCTGGGTATGGTGGTGCACCTTTGTAATCCTAGGACTCAGGAAGTACAGTCAGGAGGATCAGGATCTTGAGTTTGAGGATAGCCTGGGTTAGAGTAAGTTGTGAACAACCTGAGCTACTTAGAGATCCTGCCTTCAAAACCAAAACAAAAAACAGTATGGCTCAGCTGTCAAGTGATCTGAGTTTAAACCCCGGTACCACCACCAAAAAGAGTCAGTCTTTCTTTTTTTGTAAATGTGAAAAGGTTCTCATAAGAATTTTGTATTAGTGGCTGGGAATACGGCCTAGTGGCAAGAGTGCTTGCCTCGTATACATGAAGCCCTAGGTTCTATTCCCCAGCACCACATATATAGAAAACAGCCAGAAGTGGCGCTGTGGCTCAAGTGGCAGAGTGCTAGCTTTGAGCAAAAGAAGCCAGGGACAGTGCTCAGGCCCCAAGTTCAAGGCCCAGGACTGGCAAAAAAAGAAAAAAAGAAAAAAAGAATTTTGTATTATATTGGCATTATACTTAGTTCTACAGTCTCTGGTACAAAGATAGTTTAGCAAACCCGTAGGCTAAATGCTTGTTTAGCAAGTGCTTATTCATTTGTGCCTAACTTACAGGAGTTTTTGAACTTTTCTCTGGGTCACAATTCTCCTTGATAAATATAGTGTGTGGCATATAAATTTTCTGTTCAGAGACATGCTATTATAGGTGCTGGGGTGCTGGTGGCATATTATGTCTGTAATCCTAGCTACTCTGGAGACTTAAGAGCTGTTTGAAGCCAGCTGGGGCAGGAAAATCCATGAGACGCTTATCTGTATTAAACTACTCTGAAAAAGCTGTAAGTGGAGTTCAAGTGGTAGAGTGATAGCCTTGAGTAAAAGAAGCTTAGGGACAGTGTCTAGTCATAGACCTAGGCAAAAAAAAAAAAAGAAAGAAAAAATTCATATAGGCACATAACAAATTATTTTAGGGGATTTACCTGACTTCTTAAGTCCATCCATAGACAAAAGGTTAACAGCTCTTGCCCTGGGAGCTATATTTGTCCCCGATGTTTTCCAGTCCAAAGTTGCCAATGGTTGCGTGTGAGTACCCCTGTAATCCTAGCACTCAAGTACTCAGAGGCCAGAGACTGAAGCAGGTGAATAAGTATGAGTTAAGCATGGGCTAAGTGGTGAGTCCCTGTCTCAAAACAAATAATTAAAAAAATTATAAATAGAGAAATAAAATACTGTATCCACATAGTGGAATACTATGTGGCCATTAGAAAAAGGAGAAACTTCATACCTGATATATGATTGCCAAATTAGAATAATCTCCCTAGAAAGAACACAAGGAACTGCTAACATTTGTTACCTCCAGAGATGGGAAGTATGCCTCTGAAGGCCTAAGGCCTTTTATTTCATATTCTTTCCTAATTCTTTTTGCTAGAATCTGTACAGTGTTGAATGTAAATGTCTTGTGTTTTTCCAGATTCTCTGGGTAAAGTCTTTTAAGAGCTTACTCTTTGCTCCCAAAGTACAAGGCTTACTGTAATTTAAAATACTTTAAAATTATTAAAGTTACAATCATTTTCTTTGCTGTCACTAGCTACATTTTATAATATAGAAGTATGGTTTTCGCATTTGGTGGTTTTCAAGATAGAAGATTTTTGTATTTGGATAGATTATGAAGTGTGTTAATGATAACTTCTGCTTGTGAGTTTGGTGAGCTACTTAAAAAGTATTTAAGGTGGGGCTGGGAGTATAGCCTAGTGGCAAGAGTGCTTGCTTAGCATGCATGAAGCCCTGGATTCCATTCCTCAGCACCACATATATAGAAAACGGCCAGAAATGGTGCTATGGCTCAAGCGGTAGAGTGCTAGCCTTGAGCAAAAAGAAGCCAGGGACAGTGCTCAGGCCCTGAGTTCAAGGCCCAGGACTGACAAAAAAAAAAAGTATTTAAGGGGTTGGGAATGTGGCTTATTGGTAGAGTGCTTGCCTAACATGCATGAAGCCCTGTGTTCCATTCCTCAGCACCACATAAACAGAAAAAGTCGGAAATGGTGGTGTGGCTTAAGAGTGCTAGCCTTGAACAAAAGGAAGCCATGGACAGTGCCCAGGCCCCAGGACCAGGGAAAAAAGTATTTAAGAATATATTCTCAAATTGGAGAAGTAAAACTAGTGTATCTTATTTAGTCATCACTCTGCAGAGCTCTGGTGTTTACTTTGCATAAAATCCTCCACTCTTTAAAGGTGAATGCGCTGGGTGACATAATTTGCTTTCTCTTTACATTTTTTACAGGCAAATGTGATTTGTATGTTGGTTGGAAAAAAAGCAATTAGAGCTGTTTGGTTATATTGCAGAGTAAATATACACCAGCTTTTATACTTTAGCATTTGGAAGTGAAAGTTTTATCATGATGCTCAATTCTGTGAGTGTAGGAGTACAAAAAGATTTTTTTTTTTGCCAGTCCTGGTGCTTGAACTTAGGGCCTGAGCACTGTCCTTGGCTTCCTTTTACTCAAGGCTAACAGCACCACTTCCAGCTTTTTCAGTTTATGTGGTGCTGAGGAATCAAACCCAGGGCTTCATGCATGCTAAGCAAGCACTCTACTGCTAAGCCACATTCCCAGCCCCAAAATATTTTATCATGTTTTGCTTTATGTTTTTTTTGGGGGGTGGGGGGATATAGTCTCTTCATGTAGTCCAGACTGACCTCAAATTTGCAACCTTACTGCTCTAGCCTTCTAATATCTGGTCCTTACAGGCCACAGCCACCATGCTTGGCTGACACATTTTGCAAAATGCTTTTCACATCAGTGCTGAACTCAAATCTATGACCCCTCTGTGATAGACTCTGAGGGCCAAGTAAGGAAGGGTAGCCAGGTGGGGTAGAGTAGCCGCTGTGCAGTGCACGACACCTCTTTTGCTTTTATTCCACGAGTTGGTGTCAGAATGTGTAATGCTATACCAAATTTGGTTGACTGCCAGAGTAAACTATGATAAGCTCTTCACCTTGCTCTTTTCACTACATGGTGCCACCATCTTATTGAAATGTCTCTGACATTTTCTGGTTTGTGAGTTGGGTTATTTAAAAAATATATAACTATATTGTTGTTATTAAGGTGTTGTAGTATAGGGGTTACCATTTTGTAAGTCAGGTAATGAGTACATTTCTGTTTTGGATAATGTCACCCCTTCCCTTGCTTTACCCCAGTTTCCCCCTCTCCTTGCTCACAAGTTGCCCAGTTCATTTTCCACATAGCATCTGCTGAATACTATGACTGCATTTGTTCACCCTCTCACCTCCCTTTTTGCACCCTCCCTTTACTTCCTCTACAAAGCCCCCAAAACAAAGCAAAGCAAAAAACAACCACCCTAAAAAAGTCCAGAAAGCAAAACCAAACAACCAAAATGCATGTTTCTGTTTGCTGGAATTTATTCTGATAAATAGTATTTTAAATGTTTGGAAATGTTATACCTTTTGGTTCCTTGGCTAAATGTGTGAATGCCTCAATAAGTTATTGCTTCAAAAGTTATTGAACTAGCTTCATTTTATAGGTTGTTATATGAATTAAATAAGTTGATATTTTAAAGGTCTTAAACCATTGCATGTTACAGGGTAAATCCTGTATAAGAGATTGATAAATAAATACTTAAGTCCTTTTATTTTTTGCCAGTCCTGGGGCTTGAACTTAGGGCCTGGGCACTGTCCCTGAGCTTTTGCTCAAGGCTAGCACTCTACCACTTGAGCCATAGCACCACTTCTGGCTTTTTCTGTTTATGTGGTACTGAGGCATAGAACCCAGGGCTTTGTGCATGCTAGGCAATCACTCTACCATTCAGCCATATTCCCAGCCCCACCACAACATTCTTGTTCCTCAAATTCTTGAATGAGGTGCTAGACATTAATTATGTATGTCCAGATATTTCTGATTCATAAAAAAAATTGTTTGGCTACAAACAAATTTTGAAGAGCGTATACTACTAAAAAAGAAAGAGTATTTTTGTAGCCACATATTGTAATAGGGCAGGAGAAGAAAATATTCTAAGGATCAGATATGGGAAATTAGCCTTAGAAGTTTAGCACAGAAATAATACTTTATATATTTAATTTCTTTTCTTTTTTTTTTGGAAGCTCCTGGGACTTGATCTCAGGACCTGGGCACTGTCCCTGAGCTTCTTTTGCTCAAGGCTAGCACTCTACCACTTGAGCCACAGTGCCACTTCCACCCTTTTCTGTATATGTGATACTGAGGAATTGAACCTAGGGCTTCATGCATGCTAGGCAGGCACTCTATCACAAGGCCATATTCCCAGCCCCACTTGTAATTTCTTTAAACCAGCACCATCAAAGTCAGTTAAAAAAAATTCCCAGCTAAAGTTCATTTAGTCCATAATCTTTTTTTTTTTTTTTTTTTTTTGTGCTGGTCCTGGGGCTTGAACTTGGGGCCTGGGCGCTGTCCCTCAGCTTTATGCATTCAAGGCAAGCTCTCTGTTATACTGAGAGAAACATCTTTTAGTTGAGCCACATCTCCATTTTCAGCCTTTTGGTGGTTAATTGGAGATAAGAGTCTCATGCACTTTCCTGCCTAAACTGGCTTTGAACCATGATCCTTAGATCTCAGCCTCCTGAGTAGCTAGGATTACAGGTGTGAGCCACTGGTACCTGGCCATAACCTGTTTTGTTTTTCTCTTTAATTTAGAAATTAATACTTTTGTTTTATTATTTATTTTTATTAATTAAAATTGTTATAAAGCTTATGTACAAAGGGGTTATCATTTCATAAGTCAAGTAGTAATTTATTTTGGACAGCGACACCCCTTCTATTTTAATTTTTTACAGTTTAAAAAGTTTTAAAAAGTTTTTAATTCTTAGTAGAAAATGATTGGAATGAATGACCTAATGGCAAACCATTGTACACTGCTTGGCTGGATTTGGTATGAGGGGTAGGGATTAGCTTGTGAATACCCAGCTGTACCATTCTGGTTTGTGTGATTTCCACATCATTAGGCGATCTAGTTTCCTTTCCTTCAGTAAAGCCTGTGTAAAGAGGGCATATACTCGCAATCAAAATTGGGCTGACAGTTTACTGATGTATTAATAGCCTTTGAGTAGTTCACTTATTTTGACAATTTCCCAGGTTTTCTGCCTTGTCCTGGAAAGCTCAGGATCACTTCTGGATCCTGCAGAGCCTAGGCATTCCTGTCATTCCAGCATGCCCCCTCCCATTCTAAACATTTCTCCAGAAAAATTACCAAGACAGCCCATGGAACAGAGCCATTCGAAGCTGAGAGCCATCTGCTTTTCTCTGATCCTCATGTCTTGAGCCTTCTTAACCCTTTCTGTTCTTTGATACCTGTTTATGTTTCACTTGCATTTTCCCATGCTCCGGCATTTTCTCCCTTGAGCTTCTTTGAGCATTGCACTAATTCGTGGTCTTATCATAAGCCAGTTTTCAGGCAGGTCAAGGTCATGGACAGCTTCTTCCCAAAGCCCCACAAATCTGCCTTCTTTCTCTTGTCACTTGTAAGATTGTGTACATTCAGAATTTCTTCAGTGATTGTACATCTCAGAGGGAAGCATTTGGTTTCTATAATTTGAAGAAGACACTGGTTTTCTTAGCATTCAGAATGGCCAATGAGGATTTAGCTTGCTAGCATTGGGGAACAAGTCATTGGCTCTCTAGCTCATCACTCAGGGCTATAGTGACCATTCCTTCTCATCACCTGTCTGTTTCATCATCTCCAGTTATCTTTGCATTCATGTCTCCTGTTTCTGGAGGAATATCTGTGTCTGTTTCAGTTCTATCCATCTCGTTAGTTTCTAGGTTATTTTTGTCACTTGATTTTTATCTTTTTACCTTTTGGGGTTTTTTTTTTTTTTTTTGGTTATTGATGCTAGTTCTGGATCTTGGACTCTCGGCCTGGGCACTGTCCCTGAGATTTTTTGCACAAGGGTTATGCTCTGCCACTTGAGCCATATCACCACTTCTGGCTCTTTGGTGGTTAATTGGAGTTGAGTTTCAGGGACTTCGCTGCCTGGGCTGGCTTTGAAACCCAATTCTCAGACTTCAGCCTTCTTAGTAGCTAAGATTATAGGCATGAGCCACCAGTGCCTTGCACTTTTTCTAACTTATCTTACTGTATTTCTTCTTTGACATTTATTCGTAGGAAGCAGTACTTTACCCATGCGCTTCTCTCACTCCCAGTGCGTTGCCTCTGTATGCAGAGGGCTTGGATGTTGCTTATCCATTTTCATAGATGTCCAGCACTTAATTGGCTTAGGTGTTCATACTTCTCTGGGTACTGGTGGATAGAGAAGGTGGGAGGCAGAGGACCTGGCTGAGGAGGCTGCAATCTGAACATACAATTAAAAAAAACAGTCATCACATCGCTTTACATAATCAGGTACCTCTCTCTGAGCACAGGTGTGAAGATCAGTGACTTTAGGAAGAACCACTCATGTATTCATTGAGTATTTTCTTGTTTTGTATGTTCATTGAAAACCCTCTACTTATCTGTGGTGTTGGCCCTGTGCTTAGACTACAGTAATTAGACAAGCTTGCTGTGTGGAATTTCAGACCTAACTTCAAAGTTAAATTTCTGTCTGTGAATATCAGAGTATGCTGCTAAACATATTGTGGTCTAGTTCAGGTGTTGCCTCCCAGGTCCTATGTTAGGCATTCCCAGTGTTCTTGTAGCTTTGTGATTAGCTTTGTCTTCTCACTGTATTGGATTTAAGTTCTTCCATATTAATTTATTTTCCAGGTAGCTTCATGAGGGTACTTTTCTCCTGGAGGAATGCTACAGTGCATGCCTGTATAAGGATCAATTCTTATCAGAAATAATGTGAGGAAAGATGGCTAATTGTGAAGTGTGCCTGCGTCTGCATAGCCCTTGATACATAGGAATAGTATCAGAGGAATAGTATGAGGAGGCAGTAGTGGTCAAATTGAAAAGTAGAATGCTGTAGAGGCTTAGAGGACCAGTTTCAGCTCCTGTGGTGTTTGTTGTGTTACCTCTAATCCTTGAGGAAACTAAGGGTCGGAAACATGGAATAGCTCAGACCTACTCAAGGTGTCTCTTAACTAAGTGGCAAAATCGGCAAGATGCTTGTGTTTATCCAACTTAGCCATTCTATTTGTTTACTGATCTATAGAATGGGTGTGTTCTAATTTTGTTTATACTGTTTACTTGGTTACCTCATAGCATGTGTCTAGTTGCTATACATAAAGCATGAAAGTTTTGCATAGTTTTAGTTGTCTGTTAAACTTTGTTTTAACTTCTGTGTGATCTTTGGCTTGCTTGAACTATTTCCTTAATGTAAAATCATCGTGATAAAAGGGAGAGTTACTTTATTAGGGTTTCTCCTTTCCTAGAACATCTTCATGTCTTCTAGAACATCATCATTTCTTTTAGGAGTGGAATTACTGGAACAAATGATATCAATTTGCCCATTAGCTTTTATTTATGATTTTCTGTTGCTTTCTTTTTCTTAATTTATAGGAACCTACTTATGTATGCATATATTGTAGATGATTTTTATCTAAGTTGCTTGTATTTTATTTTCATTTATAGTATCTTTAATGTAGTAAGATGGTCTTTTTTTTTTTTTTTTTTTGCCAGTCCTGGGGCTTGGACTCAGGGCCTGAGCACTGTCTGTCCCTGGCTTCTTTTTTCTCAAGGCTAGCACTCTGCCACTTGAGCCACAGCGCCACTTCTGGCCGTTTTCTGTATATGTGGTGCTGGGAATTGAACCCAGGGCCTCATGTATACGAGGCAAGCACTCTTGCCACTAGGCCATATCCCCAGCCCCTCAATGGCTTCTTTTTTTTCTCAAGGCTAGCACTCTGCCACTTGAGCCACAGCACCACTTCTGGCCATTTTCTGTATATGTGGTGCTGGGGAATTGAACCCAGGCCTTCATGTATACGAGGCAAGCACTCTTGCCACTAGGCCATATTCCCAGTCCCCACTTGTCTCTCTTTTTTTTTTTTTTTTTAACAGATGGTTTGTATACAGCCTTGCTTAGAAGGGTCTTCTGATAGCCAAGACTTTAAAAAATTTAAAAGTTATTTGGATAGCTGTAGGAGGTGTTTGGATCTATTACCAACTATGATTAGCAACTGCCTGTTCTTCACATTTCATAAACTTTGGCAACTTGGAATGCTAGACAGACTGTTCGTTGGAAGAACAGGGTGAAGTCACACCCTATAAATCAGTGAAATTGCTGCTCTTCTAGCTGTTTATATTCAAGACCGCTGCTCATAGAGGTGTGAGTCAAGTGGTTTCTGTGCTGAAGAAAAATTTTTTTTTTCTAAAAGGAGAATTATTTTTTCAGAGTTTAGCTTTTTAGCATCTGTTGAGTTAGACCAAGATCATGTAATTTTTTTTTTTTTTTCCCGTGTGGGGCTTGAACTCTGGGCCTGGGCGCTATCCCTGAGCTCTTTAGCTTAAGTCTGATGCTCTACCAATTGAGCCACAGTGCCACTTCTGGTTTTCTGGTAGTTAATTGGAGATGAGTCTCATGGAGACTCATCTATTCATTCCTACTCATTCCATGGAGACTACTACTCATTCCTACCCAGGCTGGCTCTGAACTGTGATCCTCAGATCTTAGCCTCCTGAGTAGCTAGGATTATTATAGATATGAGCCATATTACAGGTATGAGCCATCATGGCCCGGCTTCACGTAATTTTTAAGAAAAGTTATTCTGGCATTAGTAGCAGGCATTTGGAGGAGTAGGATGGAATAAAGAAAAAGGAAAAGAAAGTGAATATGAGTGGAGGGAGGTGAGCATGAAGGCACATACCTGTAAAAAAGAACCTGTGAGGTGAGATTTTTCTAAACAGAAATTGGAATGCTTGTCAGTGTTGCCAATGGTTTTTAGTTCATTCTCTGAATTATATATTTTATCTTTTTTCTTGTACTTTTTAGCATTTGTGGTCCAAAGACAGATTGGAAACCAAAACTTACCTGCTGAAAGGAGCCACTTGGCGTTTGATCTTTCCAGGCCATGCCTGTGCCCTCTGACTTTCACTGCTTCTCTTTGCTTTGGGTGTACATTTGTGTGTTTGATCAATCACCACTGAAGTTCACTGTGTCATTTCAGATGATGACACTAATGTGAAACTCATTTCCTCCAGAGGCAATAAAGGACTGTGACTTCCTTTATTGTCTTATTCATTTGATCCATAGCTTTACTTCCAGCTCTTTTGGTGGTTAATTGAAGATAATGGTCTCACAGACTTTCTGCTGGGCTAGCTTTGAACTGCAATCCTTAGTTCTCAGACTCCTAAGAAGCTGGGATTACAGACACAAGCACTGGTACCCAGCTCTTTAGGCAAATTCTGTGTGTGTGTGTGTGTGTGTGTGCTTGTGTGCTTGTGTGCGCGCGCATGCATGCCCATACACCCTTGTGCCATTCCTGGGGCTTGAACTCAAGGCCTGAGCTTGTGTGCTCAAGGCTAGTGCTCTACCACTTTGAGCCACAGTGCTGTTTTCACTTTTTGGTGATTAATTGAGATAAGAGTCTCTGGGACTTTCTTTCCTGGACTGTGTTTGAACCTCAGTCCTCAGATCTCAGCCTCCTGGATAGCTAGGATTACAAGAGTGAGCCATCAACACCTGGAAGGCAAATTATTTCTAGCTCAGGTATTTTATCACCTAGCATTTTAACACCTAGCTGTGTGCCTGCTGACTATGGAGAGATGAGTCAGTTTCTTGTTATGGGAATAAAGCAGTCCTGCTTATAATTGAAATTTGAATTTTATTTGGTTAATGTTTACTTACGAATCTTCTTTTTTGTTTCTAGGATATTCGGAAATTCTTTGGGGTTATACCAAGTGGGAAAAAACCTGTAAATGAAACTGTAAAGAAGAATGAGAAAACAAAGTCTGCTGAAGAAACTTTAAAATCAAAGAAAGGAATAAAGGAAATCAAGGTTAGTTTAAAAAATTAGCATAGAGTAGTTTACAGGGGAGGATTTTATTGTGACATTTACACACCTGTAAACCATCGGTCTCATTTCCTCTATCACTCTCCCTTCACAAAACAATTGCAATAGGTTTCATTTGTTGTATTTTCATAGCTGCAAACAATCTACTTCAACTATATTTATCCTTTAATCACTTTGTTTGTCTGTTTCTTTTCTTTTTTTGTCGGTTGTAGGGCTTGAGCTCAGGGCCTGGACACTGTCCCTGAGCTTTTTTGCTCAAGGCTGGCACTCTACCACTTTGAGCCACAGGGCCACTTCTGGTTTTCTGGTGGTTAATTGGAGATAAGAATCTCATAGGGGCTGGGAATATGGCGTAGTGGTAAAGTGCTTGCCTCATATACATGAAGCCCTGGGTTTGATTGCTCAGCACCACATATATAGAAAAAGCCAGAAGTGGCACTATGGCTCAAGTGGCAGAGTGCTAGCCTTGAGCAAAAAGAAGCCAGGGACAGTGCTCAGGCCCTGATTCCAAGCCCCAGGACTGGCAAAAAAACAACCAAACAAAAAGAATCTCGCAGACTTTCCTATCCAGGTTGGCTTTGAACTGTGATCCTCAGATCTCAGCCTCCTGTGTTAGCTAGGATTATAGATGTGAGTCACCTGCACATGGCCCTCTTTTTTAGCTCAACTCCCACCCATTAGTACTGGTGCTTGAACTCATTGCTTGAACTTTTTGTTTGAACTGGTGCTGACCCTTTGCTTTTTCATTCAAGGCTGGTGCTTTGCTGCTTGAGCCGCAGCTCCACTTAGCGCTTTTTGGTGGTTAATTGGGAATAATAGTCTCATCGACTTTTCCTGCCTAAGCTGGCTTTAAACTGTGTTCCTCAGATCAGCCTTCTGAGTAGCTAGGATTGCAGACATGAGCCACCAGCACTGGGCTATTAATTGTGAGTTTTAAATTGTGATGTGTGTTTTAAAGAGGAAGAGAAAACTTTTTTGTGTAACTTTCCCTACCTGGGCTTAATTCAATGTAAGTGTGTGTGTGTGTGTGTGTATGTGTGTGTGTGTGTGTGTGTGTTTATTTTAATGCTAGTCCTGGGGTTTGAACTCAGGGCCTAGGCGCTGTCCTTGATTGAGCCCTTTTGGTCAAGGCTAGCGCTACCACTTGAGCCACAGTTCTATTTCTGGCTTTTTGGTGGTTAGTTGGAGATCTGCATCTCATGAACTTCCTGTCCAGGTTGTCTTTGAACCATGATCCATAAATCTCAGCTTCCTAAGTAGCTGGATTACAGACTTGAGCCACCAGCATTGGGCTATAATTGTGATTTTAATTGTGATGTATGTTTTAAAGAAGAAGAGACTTTTTTTTTTTTTTTTTTGGCCAGTCCTGGGGCTTGGACTCAGGGCCTGAGCACTGTCCCTGGCTTCTTTTTGCTCAAGGCTAGCACTCTGCCACTTGAGCCACAGCGCCACTTCTGGCCATTTTCTGTATATGTGGTGCTGGGGAATTGAACCCAGGGCCTCATGTATACGAGGCAAGTACTCTTGCCACTAGGCCATATCCCCAGCCCCAAGAAGAGACTTTTTGTGTGTAACTGTCCCTTCCTGATACAATTATTGTTCGGCTTCATCTTTAATTCAGTAGGAGCATCTTTGACCATTTTGTGCTAGATTAGTCCTAGATTAGTGGAGGACTGAACTATGTGTTGTTTGAGGTTTGGTACCATCCCTTGTTTACTCATCAGATGCTAGTAATCCTGCCTCCCCTTCAGTAGTGATAAACCAAAATGTCTGAACACAGATGTCATGAAGGTAACAGAATTATCCATTTGAGAACCAAGTCCAAGCTGATGAGGGGAAAAAAGAGATATCTATCTATATATGTTTTTGTTCTAATAATGCTGTAATGTTTATAGGTAAATAGCTCTTGTAAAGAAGATGCCTCCAAACAGAAACAAACTAACAGGAAAAAGAGGATCATCTATGATTCAGGTACTATTTCTTTTGAGGCTCTTTAATGTTATGAAGAGACTCCTTCTCAACAGATAATACTTGGTGTGGTAGTATGTATCTGTCATCCCAGCTATATGTGAGATCCTAGCTAGGAAGATTGCCTTCAAAAGATGGCCCATGGCAAAAATTCAGGAACCTATCTGAGCAATAAAACAAAAAAGGCAAGCATAAGTGCCTGAGGTCCTTTAGGAAGTGGTTCATAGTAGTAACTATTTTAAAACATTCTGTATTATAGTACTTTCCAAAGTTTTGTTTTTCTTTCATAGATTCAGAATCAGAAGAGACAGTGCAGGTAAAAAATGCCAAAAAGCAATCAGAAAAATTGCCATTGTCTTCTAAACCTGGTAAAATTTTACGTCAGGACCCTGTTACATACGTTTCAGAAACAGGTAAGGGTACTATGTTCATTTCTTTTGAGAATTTCAGTGTGCTTTGAGCTTTTATCTCCTTCACTTTGAATTGAACTTCTGCCTTTTTTGCTTTTTTGGATTGTATTTCTCAGGGGAAAGTTATAATTATTGGCATTTTCTGTGGGCTGATAGATCAATTTCTATTTTTTCCTTTTTGTTTGAACTCAAGGTCTCGTGGACAATAGACAGGTGCTGTACCACTGAGCTGCGTCTTCAGCTCCAGAGGAAGATTTTAAGTGTTCTGTATTGAATCATATATATGGAAGCATTACCTTGAGTCTTATTTTAAAATACTAGTGAGACTGGGTGCTGGTGGTGGTCTGTGATCCTAGCTACTCAGGAGGCTGAGATCTAGGCATCATAGTTCAAAGCCAGCCCAGGTAGGAAAGTAACCACCAGAAAACTGGAAGTAGCTCTGTGCCTCAAAGTGGTAGAGCTCTAGCCTTGGACAGAAAAGCTCAGAGACAGTGTCTAGACCCTGAGTTCATGCCCTATGACCACTCCTCCCCCCCCCCCAAAAAAAAAGTTAATTAGTTTAGAAGTATTTTTTTTTTTTGTGGTTCCACTTCAGCATTTTTAGTGGTTACTTGGAGATAAAAAATTTCACAAAGCCAGGTGATGGTGACTCACACCTGTAATCCTAGCTACTCAGGAGGCTGTGATCCTGAGGATCACTGTTCAAAGCCAGCCCAGGCAAAAAAGTCTGAGTCTCGTATCTCCAATTAACTATTATAAAACTGGAAGTGGCGCTGTGGCTCAATGTGGTGGAGGGCTGGTCTTGAGCAGAAAGAGACATTAACCAGGGTTTGAGTTCAAGCCCCATGACTGACAAAAACCTACCACCACCAACAACAAAAAACTGAATCTCACAAACTTTCTTGCCCAGACTGGCTTTGAACCACAGACCTTAGCCTCCCGAGTAGCTAAGATTAGAGGTAGGTATGAGCCACCAGCACTCAGCTTGAACTGCTTTTTTGTTTGTTTTGGTTTTTTGCCAGTCCTGGGGCTTAAACTCAGTGACTGAGCACCATCCCTGGCTTCTTTTTGCTCAAGGCTAGCACTCTACCACCTGAGTCACAATGCCATTTCCAGCTTTTTTCTATATATGTGGTGCTGAGGAATTAAACCCAGGGCTTCATGTATAGGAGGCAAGCACTCTTGCCACTAGGCCATATTCCAGCCCCTTGAACTGCTTTTTATGCATGTCTTTTGGTATTATATGCTAAAGTTGTTATAATCTTTAGATATGATTATTCATATTTGTGATTTATTAATTTATCACAGATGTGGCTTGAACTCCAGTTTTGGTAATGCTGAAGATTTTTAGCATTGACTTTATTTATTTGTTTATTTATTTATCAACCAATTGTGGGGTTTGAACCCAGGGCCTGCATGCTGTCCCTGAGCTCTTCAGCTCAAGGCTAGCATTCTACCACTTGAGCCACAGCTCTAGTTCGAGTTTTCTCGTGGTTAATTGAATATAAGAGTCTCATGGGCTTTCTCCTGCCCAGGCTGGCTTTGAACCACGATCCTCAGAACTCAGCCTCCTGAGTAGCTAGGATGACAGGCATGAGCCACCAGCACCTGTCCCCATTTCCTAGTCTTTTGCATTACATTTCTTTTTTTTTTTTTGTGGCCAGTCCTGGGCCTTGGACTCAGGGCCTGAGCACTGTCCCTGGCTTCTTTTTGCTCAAGGCTAGCACTCTGCCACTTGAGCCACAGTGCCCCTTCTGGCCATTTTCTATATATGTGGTGCTGGGGAATCGAACCCTGGGCTTCATGTATAAGAGGCAAGCACTCTTGCCATTAGGCCATATTCCCAGTCCTAGCATTGACTTTAATAAGATAAATATTATTTTGTACTTAAACTTATCCTGTTTCATTTGTTTTAAGAGTAATCAGAGCAAAAGACTCACTAATTGTGCGCTAATCTTAAGATTTCATTATAAATAATTATTTCATAGACAATACTGTCTTATTTAAGGACTAATTCATAATGTCACCCTAGAAGAATACAGCTAACTTAGTGGAGAAGTCATTTCTGTTCTAGAATTTTCAAGTATATGAAATGATGTGTAGATCCAGTGCCTGCCATATAAATACATAGGGGGTCAAGAGATAAAAGTTAAAATTGAAACAGAGCTCACAGATGAATTTCATAGATAATATGAGATATTTATTGATGAAGTTGTCACACTGAGGGAAAAATGCTTGGGACATATGTTTCTTTGTTATGATAGCTGCAGATTGACACTTTTAGCCTTTTTGTTCTATTGCTAAATATGTTCTATGGCACATTGTATCAATGAACTCTTTATTTCAGAGGTTTCCCAGTTTAGACCTGGGTATTTTGTGAGAATTCGAATATGTGCCAGGGTTCAGGAAAATAGTATGGTAAAAAGTTTATTACATAACTGAAGGTGGTGTAATCAACATTTCTGGGACACCTTGAAAATGCCAGTGAGTATAGACAGTCCTGGCCTTCACCTGTGGCTCAGGGCTCTCTTATCTCGTAATTTTAAGTACACAAAGGGTCAGACAGTTGGAGGTTTGATCATGTGTTTTCTTTAATACTGGACTGCTTTTTTTTCAGTAGAAAAGTGTTTGAATGTCATTTTCTGAAGAGTGGCCAGCATTTTATCTGGACTTTTTGTGACAATGTTTGGGTCATTTTGCCTAGGATGTACATGTATTATTGTTCTCGTTTTTGAGCTAAAATTCTTGAAGTACAATGTTCCCCTCCACAGTACTACATAGTATTGTTTGTTCCTTAGAACTGAACTACAGGAAAGAAACTAGTTGTTCTGTGTCCTGATTTCCTCCTGTGTAAAATAGGGACAACTAATACCTATATCATTGGCCTCTGAGATACCCCAATGAGATAATACTTGACAAGCACATACAGGGTCACATAGTACCATGTTTCAATGGTTCTGGCTGTTTCTTGTGAAACTACTTCCTCCTTTTTTTTTTGGCCAGTCCTGGGGCTTGAACTCAGGGCCTGAGCACTGTCCCTGGCTTCTTTTTGCTCAAGGCTAGCACTCTGCCACTTGAGCCACAGCGCCACTTCTGGCCGTTTTCTGTATATGCGGTGCTGGGGAATTGAACCCAGGGCTCGTGTATGGGAGGCAAGCACTCTTGCCACTAGGCCATGTCCCCAGCCCCTACTATTTCCTCTTTTTGCTTTTGCTGACATACTTAGGACTTGCTGTTGATTATGGTACTATTTAGACATTTAGGAATAACATTTGACCTACATTAGTTACCTCTGTGCGTGTCCAGTGTGCTAACTGCTGGCTATTTGTTGCGATTGGACATTTGGGAAATGTCATTAGCCTCAATTGTGAGTACTGTTAATTACTATAGCAGAGGAAATAAAAATGAATCTGCAGCCTATAGATTGGGGAAAAATATTTACAAACCATGTATGATAAGGGGCCAGTATCTACAGTTTATAAGGAACTCATACAACTCAGTAGTGAAATAATGAATAATATAATTAAAAAGTGGGCAAAGGACCTTACTAGACATTTTTCCAAAAGATACACAGAAACAGTAAACAGAGTTTGAAAAGGTGTTCACCAACCATAATCATGTGTCAGCCTCAAAAAGTCAGGGGATAATTTACTTCTTATTTCTGTTGCATAATGCTTTCGTACCTATGAAACAGACTTCAGAAATAATCAAATTTCTATCTTAAAAAAATACTATTATATAGTCTTCTAGGCTATGTTACTATGCACATCAGCTTCCTCGCAAATACTTTTCATCATTTATTTGTTTAAATCTTTTGGGACTTATTTTAAAAACTGCACTTCTGAAGTTTTGAGAAGAAGAAAATACTGTTTACTAATATCTTCATAGCCAGCTATCGACTAGTAAAATGTTCTTGGTTAGTAAAACCCAAATACTTGTTGGGCTGGGAAAATATGTTTACTTCGGCTGTTTAATAAAGTGAGAGACCTTGAGTTTTGTTTGGTAAAGATGATCTTTTATTATGCAGTTTAACCTGCTATTTGGTTTTTTTTTAAGTGAGGAATTTTTCCCCTCTTGAAAATTATTTAATTATTTAAACTGAATTTCTAATCTGGAGGTTAGTATTCTTGAAATTATTATTTTTTTCTTTTCAGTTTTTTAGAGACAGTTTTGTGTAGGAGGTCAGTAGGTATAGACTCTGTAGGTGATAGAGCTTTTTGCAGGTGTATTTAGGGATACAGACCTTGGCAGAAAATTGCCTTAGAGAGGAAACTAAGAGTTGTGTATTGTTGATACTTGGTAATAATTCATATTAACTTGTGCACTAAGATTCTGAAGAAAAAGAATGTAGAGTTTCTGAGGGTGGGTAAACTATTTAGAGTAATGATGATGAGTAATGATGATGATGATGATGATGATTAGGTAATAATTTTTGCTGGCCATGAGGCTTGAACTCAGGGTCTCGGCGGTGTCCCTGAGCTCTTTTGCTTAAGTCTAGGGCCCTACCATTTTGAGCCACAGCTCCACTTCCGGTTTCCTGGTATTTAATTGGAAATCAGAGTCTCATAGACTTTCCTGCCAGGGCTGGCTTTGAACTGCAATTCTTAGATCTCAGCCTCCGGAGTAACTAGGATTACAAGGGTGAACCACCAGCCCCTTGTGGTTTTTATTTTTTGAGTAGTTGAATTATTTTTAATTGCTTCATTAATTTGATGTGTTTTAGAACAAAGGAAAGCAAATCACAGAATTAGGATATTCAGAGATCTGTTTGATAAGCCAAACTAAGCAGTTTAAACTCCAGAATTAGATTGTTTTTCCTTCTTTGCTTGTAAATAGATTTTATTATGGATGTTGACATTATTTCTTTCTCTTTTATTTGTTTTTCTTTTAAATAAATGAATGTATGTAACTCAGAGTGGCAAAGCAATCTTTGCTTCCAGGCAATTCCTCTGCTCTATGTTGGATAATGCTGGCTGACTTGTTGTTGTTGCCATATTTGAGCTTATGATGTCTATAAATAAAAATAAATGATGTTTTTATAAGGAGACAAATATCCTGGAGGGAGATGTTAAGTGCTCAATTGCCCAAGATTTTCAACTAGTTCTCAGAAATTTGGCTTAGATGTATTTATCAATATTTTATTATAAGTTTCTGGGAAGAACAGAACAGAGTTTGCCTGTGGCTTCTGACCAGGCAGAAACAAATTTAGGCCTGTTAGAAAACAGGGGCACATTCTAAAGAAGAGGTATGTTTTATCTCTACTCAGTGTGGGTGATGGCACAATATTCATTTAATATGAGAAGGGTCAGCAATGCCTGATAAATGACTGTCTTTGCAAGTAGCTAGCTGTCTCCTTCGTTTTCTCTTTCCATAATATATTGGTAGAGCCTCTGAAATTCTAAGGGCCAAAGGCACTTTTAAGTCAACTAGCATCATGTAGCAGCAGTAAGATTGCTTTCTTGAGATTTTACTTGTTTGTTCAGGTAAGCAAGATGACAAGCTGTCTTTAGTCGTGCCTCATAGGGTACAGTGTTAGTCATATTTCTATTGCTGTGACAGAATACCTGAGAAAACAACATAAAGGAGAAAATTTTCAGCTCATGAGTTCAGAGGTTTTAGTCCATGGTCACAGTAGGCCTTTGACAAGGCAAGAACCTCATGGTAGGGTGCCCATAGTGGAGAAGAGCTGCTTATTTCTTCCTGCTGATGAGTGAAAAGAGAGAGAGGACCCCCTTTCAGCCTCTAGAGTACCTGGGATTATAGGCATGAGCCACCTGTACCTGGCCCCTTCATTAATTTTTGAGGCTTGAAATTTAGGCTTAATTTTTGTTTGGAGGAGACTTTGCCTGAGTCGGCTGTATGGCTAAATTTCAATTTATACAAGCCCTTCCTCAGTTTTTTTTTTTTTTTTTTTTTTTTTTTTTGCCAGTCCTGGGCCTTAGACTCAGGGCCTGAGCACTGTCCCTGGCTTCTTTTTGCTCAAGGCTAGCACTCTGCCACTTGAGCCACAGCGCCACTTCTGGCCGTTTTCCATATATGTGGTACTGGGGAATTGAACCCAGGGCTTCATGTATACTAGGCAGGCTCTCTTGCCACTAGGCTATATTCCCAGCCCCCTTCCTCAGTTTTGACTGTTTCAGTTGTTTACATTTTTCATGTTTCTAATGATGTAATGCATATGAAATTTGCTTACTCCTGCTATCTCCAAGGATTACTTTACTAAAGAACATGAGTTTCTCTAGAATAATAGATATGTTCTTCCAGTTTGCTATCTAGACAAGTCATACTAGTGTACATGTTTATAATTGTGTTTATATAACTAAGTCATATCAGTATTGAATATAAGTCTAAAAGTCTGTTCATAGTCATATATATACCTACATATACATATATACATATATTATACATATACTTATATATGTATGTATATACACATGTCACACACACAACCAGTCCTGGGACTTGAACTCAGGGCCTAGGCACTGTCCTTGAGCTTCTTTTGCTCTACTGCATGAGCTACAGCGCCACTTAAACCACAGTGCCTCTTTCTGTGTATGTGGTACAGAGGAATAGAACCCAGGGCTTCACACATGCTAGGCAGCACTCTGCCACTAAGCCACATTCCCAGCCCTTAGATACTTTTCATAAAGCTAGTAAAATGGTTATGTAATTAGAATTGATGTTTTATGAAAAAAAATTATATTCCATTTAAGATGAAGATGATGACTTTGTGAGTAAGAAGACAGCTTCAAAATCAAAAGAAAATGGAAGATCTAAAAGTAGTTATCTAGGAGCATCAAGCATGAAAAAGAATGAAGAAAATACTAAGATTAAGAATAAGCCTTTATCACCAATAAGGCTTACACCAACATCAGTACTTGATTATTTTGGAACTGGAAGTGTTCGAAGATCAGATAAGAAGATGGTGTCAAGCAAAAGAAAAGAGGTGAGTGTCCTACATGCAGGCAAGAAAGTTCGTGATTTCTGGATGTGTGGTCCATGCCTGTAATATAAGTATATGAATGTTAAGGCAGAAGGCTACAAGTAAGAGTCCAGGTTGGAATATATATCAAGACCCTCTCTCTAATAAACCAAAACAAAGCATAACATTATAGTTGGGAGCCAGCCCAAGCTAAACAAACAAATATAAGACCTTACCTCAACTAATAGAAAGCTAATTTAAAAAGTTGGGCATGCTGACACAGGTACAGGTCATTGCAGCTGTGTGGAAAGTGTAAAGAGGATTGTAGTCTAGGGCTTCATGGGCAGAAAGCAAGAGAGACTCCATTTGAAAAATAGCAAAAGTTTTGGGTAAAAGTGACTCATACCTGTAATCCTAGCTACTCAGGAGGCTGAGATATGAGAATCAGGGTTTGAAGCCAATTTGGGCAAAAAAGTCTGTAAGACTCTTATTTCTAATTAACCAGCTAGATGTGGCTCAAGTAGAGCATCAGCCTTGAGCAGAAAAGTCAAGCAGTAGCATGTGGTCCTGAGTTCAAGCCCCAGTACTGGTATTAAAAAGAAAAAAGTAAGTCTGGCACCAAGTAGCTCACGCCTGTAATCCTAGTTATCGAGGAAGCTGAGAGCTGAGGATTGTGGTTCAAAGCCAGCCAGGCAGGAAAGTCTGTGAGACTCTTATTGCCAATTAACCACCAGAAAACCTGAAGTGATGCTGTGGCTCAAAGTGGTAGACCATTAGCCTTTAGTGAAAAAGCTCAGGGACTGCCCAGGCCCTGAGTTCAAGCCCCACAACTGACAGAAAAAAGAAAAAAAAGCAAAAGGGGTAAGAGGCATGGCTCAAATAGCAGAGTAGTCTGCTCTGAGTTCAAACCCATTTTGCCCTCCCACAAAAAATGTTGACCATTCATTGACAGTAAGAGGAGAAATTGAGTTGTCATAAAAGAGAAAATGTATTTCATTGATAAGGAAAACAATTTTCTTTGACAATGGATAAAATATACTGCCTTTATTTTAGAGATTAAGGGAATTCAAATTTTTTTCTTTTATATTTGAAACTACGAAAATTTATATCATCTCACTGCTCCCTTTTTGGAAGTAGTGGAGCAGGAAAACAATACTTTGACTATACGCAAAAGTAGTCGTTCTTAGAATTTTAATTGGATCCTCAGAAATTCAAGCTTGTTTTGCTGTTTTCCTCAGGCAGACAAAATTAAATAACCTGCAAATGATATCATAAATACATCCATTACAAATAGAGCATACCTACATTTTATTTTTGATGTTCTCAACTTGGATACTGGATTTTTTTCTTTTCTAAGCATTTAGGAAATAGACTTTGAAGTACATTATTGTGAATTAGCCTCTGCGTTAAATAAGGCTGCCAAATGGTGTGTATGTGTGTGTGTTCATAGCCTTAATGTATATGCAAAATAATGTAATCATCCTCACATTGGCTTGCCAATGTTCTGGGCTACTTTCCAAGCATTAATCTGCAGCGTTTTCCTTTTGTGAGTACTTATTTTGAATACATTAGTAGAGCTAAGTGAGAACCATCTGTAGGATATTTACTCTGTAGGAGACTGGGTGTGGTCAAGGAATAATTATAAAACTTGATTTTCTGGCCCCTGTGGACTGTAACTATTACTGACATACTTTCCTCTCATTGATGTATCCAATCAGCCACAGTCAAGACAAGGTAACTTATTCTGAATGTAAGGTATATGTTCATCTTGTTTTTCTTTGAAATCTAGCCTTCCTCAAATACAGATGATTCCAGATTAACGGATGAAGCCATTGCCAAGCAGTTGCAGCTTGATGAAGATGCAGAGGTATTGCCGTTGCCCTCACATATTGTTAATACTTTGGTATTAAGACTTGCTATTTGTAGCCAAGCAAATAGAAGATTGAGTCTAATTTGGCTTAAGGCTTACTGCAAGTTATGTGTAAGAAAAGTTGAAGTATACTAGATGAAAATCTAAATTTCTGCAAAAGGTAAATGAGATAATTAAAGATTTATTTTTAAAGTTCTTTGGATGGGAGTCTCGTTTAGTATATTTAAGACAATTTAGGGCTGGGAATATGGCCTGTGGTAAAGTGCTTGTCTTGTATACATGAAGCCCTGGGTTCGATTCCTCAGCACCACATACACAAAAAGCCAGAAGTGGCGCTGTAGCTCAAGTGGTAGAGCGATAGCCTTGAGCAAAGAAGCCAGGAACAGTGCTCAGGCCCTGAGTCCAAGCCCCAGGACTGGCAAAAAAAAAAGACAATTTAACTTGCTCGTATCTCATTCCCTTTCACTCCCGTGGCATCCTGATAGGCCAATGACCTCTAAATTTGTCTGTAGTCCAGAGCTCTCTTGAGCTGTAACCCACATATTCAGTTATCCAAGTATTTACTAAGCACTCTGAATGCCTAGCACTCAAGTTATTGAGAGCATTGTACTGTGAGTAAATGGAAGGACATAGTGGAAGACACCCAAGTGGAGTGAAGTACAGGAGTAGTTTTTAGGTAAATGTGGTGAGTGTTTTATTTCCAGCAGAGAAGTTGGGAAAATCCCGCTGAGGAAGTGGCACTGTGGCAGGACTTGAAGTGATATAGTGAGTCACAGTACTGGGACTTAGGAAGATGCCACTGAGCAGAGGGAGCAGTGGAGCAGCAAGTGTGAGCTCCCAAAGGTAGACATGTGCTGTGTGTGTCCCCAAAACCAGTGTTCAGGAGACTAGAGAAGAGAGATTGAGAAGAAGAGTAGTATGAAATCATTTTGGAGAAATGGCCAGCAGTGAACCCTGTAGGTTCTGGTAAGTCTTTGATCTCTACTAAAATGATTTAAGCTAGATAGTAAGGACTTTGGATTTCAATTTCTGTGAGATGGAAGCTGTCACAAAAGAAACAGGGCTTCCTAGATCTTCAGAGAACAGTATTCTGGTCCTGTGAAGCTAACATATGGAATAATTGCTGGTGTCTTTCCTTATGGTGGGACATAAGAAAAAGCAGACCTGCTTGGAGACTGTTAGGTAGGGCAGGTGAGAGAAGACTCTGGTTGTTATCAGGTTGGTAGTTGAAGAGATGGTCATCATCTCAATGTGCCTACACTAGATAGAGCCTTAAGGTTGTTGTTAGTAGATTTAGTATAAAGTGGATGGATGAATAGGGCTTCAAGGGAATCAGAAGCAGGATTTGGTACAGAGAAGCCAAGAAAGAGTTAGATTTTGGACCGTTAAGTTGGAGATGTGTAATAGAGTTCAATGACAATGCAGAGTAGAGATTGAGTAAAGAAGTGTAGAATGAGTGATGGGGGAGGGGGAGGTGTTTCTAAGCAGAAGGTATACATTTAGGAATCATTAGCATTTGTATGGACTTAAAACCTGTGTACCTTAAGCCTTGGGGAAAGAATATAAATAGAAAAAAGGCTTCAGAATTGAGCTCTGGGCAACTCTGAACATTTGAGATAAAGAAGAGGTGGAGGACCTAGCAAAGGAGACTAAGAGAGGGCTAATAGAGTAGGGGGAAAGTTGATATTTTCTGAAGGAGAATAAAGAACACAGTACGAGGAGGAGTACTAATCTCCACCAGAGGCTCGGGTTCTAGGTGCCTGCTGTTTCTTAGCTTAAGACTCCGAACATTGTTGGAAGCCCCTTATAGCCATTGTTGTCACTATAATATTGCTGTTCAAGTGTCTTCTTTGTATATATAGTCTTTAAATTCTACCTACTGGGGCTGTTTATGTCTCAGAGTTGTGACATCAAAACTCAAAAAAAAAAAAAAACCCCTTCAAAAGCAGAGACCCCATATTGTGATTGTTCTCATTAATTGGGCAGTTTATGTCTTCAAAGTTGTTTTCTGTCTTATTTGATCACATTGAATTGTATTATTTGCAAATAGGTATCCTTATAGCTAAAGGTAGCACAAGTAGCCTAGGTCAGAGTATGAAGGGATTTTTAGGTATCTGTCTTTTCTTTTTGTAAATAGCAGAGGATTATCCAGTTCATTCCAAGGAACCAAAGCTATCACAAATCTCTGTTTTTCCATTTCTGCCACATTCTTTCAGTCTCGTTGGGTAATTTATTAATCTGATGAAGGACTTTTAGGATGTTAATAATTGATGATGTCTTTCCTCCTAAGAGCCTTATCAATTTTACTCCTGTTACTTCATTTAGTAACTTTGTCCAGTATCTAGTACTCCTTAGTGAATACATGTGTGTATGTATATATATTTATTTTCTTTTTTGTGCCATGCTTGTGGCTTGAACTCAGTGCTTAGGTTCTGTCCCTGAGTTCTTTCTTTCTTCTTCTTTTTTTTTTTGGCTTTAGGCTAAAGCTGTACTACTTGAGCTACAGTTCTACTTCAGCTTTTTGCTCATTAATTGGACATAAGAATCTTGCCCAGGCTGGCTTCAAACTGATTCTCAAATCTCAGTCTCTTAAGTAGCTAGGATTACAGGTGTGAGCTACTGGCTCCTGGTTTTACTACTACTATATTATTATTATTATTATTATTATTATTATTATTATTATTATTTTGACAGTCCTGGGCCACAGCGCTACTTCTGGCCGTTTTCTGTATATGTGGTGCTGGGGAATTGAACCCAGGGCCTCATGTATACGAGGCAAGCACTCTTGCCACTGGGCCATATCCCCAGCCCTTTACTACTATATTAAGTGAACTATGTCAAACACTATATTGTGATGCCATTGTGAATTCTTTTGTTCTAAAAATGACTGTTGGTCAAAAAGATGGTTTATATTGAGAAATGTTTTTCATTGCTATAAAGTGAAAATATTTAGAAACAGGTAAGTAGAATGCTTGTGCTTTGCTGATGGGATGACTTAAGTTTTTGAAAATTAGAACAGATGTCTTTGAAGTACGAAGTATTTGATGATAAACAGCAATGGTTACATTTGTATATTTGCTGGTGTCCAGTAAATTTTCTTGATTTCTTAAGATTCATGTTTTTCTGTCTTCTATGTAATTGTTTTTCAGTTAAGATGAGATTTATTTCATAGATTTTTCTATTACTTAAAAATATAGAAGAGATATATACCTGTTGTACAGGACTGTTAAGCACAGATTTCAAATTTTATTAGAAATGTTACTTAAAAATATACTGAATTTAGCTGGTGCTAGTGGTTTATGCTTGTAATCCTATCTACTCTGGAGGATGAGATCTGAAGATTATGGTTTGAAGCCATCCTGGATAGGAAAATCCATGAGACTCTTGACTCCAATTAACCACCAGAAAACCAGAAATGGAGCTGTGGCTTAAAGTGGTAGAATGCTACCTTTGAGCAGAAAAGCAGAGAGACAGTGCACAGGCCCTGAGTTCAAGCCACAGAACCAGTACAGAAACAAAACAAAACAAATACAAAATTGAATTTGAGCTGGAGGCATGGTGGTAGAGTACGAGGCTTTTAGTTCAGACCCTAGTAACACATGCTCCCCTCCCCCAGAGTACTGAATTTATCTGTTATGCCTATAAGACTAGAAATTGATGTTTTGGAGTCTAATTTGGCTTGCTGAAACAAGCTGTGACTTTTAACTGTTAATGATCAGTGGTAAAATGTTATGATTGTTTTCTAGGAAATGTTTTTCTAGTTTTTTCTAAGTGTATGAATTAAAAATGGAAACCTTTCAGGCTCAGCAAACAAAAGTATCTTACTGTTTGGAAACTTACTGCTTGTTTACAGCTGGAGAGGCAATTGCATGAAGATGAAGAATTTGCCAGAACATTAGCAATGTTGGATGAAGAGCCCAAGACCAAAAAGGTGCCATATTGGACCGTTAGCATTCTAAGTTTACAGTATAGATCAATATTCCTTTCTATGCCTGAATATTCTGGGCACTGAAGATAGAACTATAAGTAACTATTCCAGAAAGGAACTAAATTACATATATGTATATGTGTGTGTGTGTGTGTGTGTGTGTGTGTGTGTGTGTGTATTTGAAAACTCACTGAAAAACTTATTCCATTTGGGTACATTGTCTCATGCCTGTAATACTAGCTTGGAAATTGGGAGGAAGTTTGAGGTCAACTTCTGGCAAAACATCTAAGAGGTTCCAATTTCAACCAATAAAAGATGAGCATGATGGTGCATCTATACCTGTCACCTCAGCTACAAAGGAAATAAAAATAAAAGGGTTGCTGTCTAGGCTTGCATATGCAGAAATTCAGGATCCTATCTTACAGAATAATGAAGCTAAAGGGATTGAGGGGTTATGATCCAAGAGACACCTCTATAGCAAGTACAAGACTGAGTTTAAACTTAGCCCCGTACCAAGAGAAGAGAAGAAAAGGAAAAACTTATTCTCTGGCTTTAAATTTTTTCTCTTTTTTTTTGTTGTTGATCCTGGGGCTTGAACTCAGGGCAGTGCTGTTTGTGAGCGTTTTGCTCAAGGCTAGTGCTGTTGACCTCTTGAACCACAGCTGCAAGTCCAACTTTTTGGTGGTTAATGGGAAATAAGAGTCTCATGAACTTTGCTGCCTGGGTTGGCTTTGAATCCTGATCCCCAGATCCCAGCCTCCTGAGCAGCATGAGCCACTGGTGCCTGGTTGATTGAATTTTTTCCCCCCAACAAGATGATAGGGTGTTTATTACCTGACTCATGAAACTGTAACCCCTCTGTACATCACCTTTATAATAACAAAAAAAACCAAACCCATTTAATTAAAAAGAAAAGAACACAGGGTGCTGTATTACCCAGACCGACTTTGAACTGACAATCTTCTTGCCTTTGCCTGCTAGTTGGACTGTTAGATTGGGTTTTTGTTTTTAGAAGTACTGATCTTCATCGGAGGCATAGCTCAAGTGGTAGAGCATTTGCTTAGTAAGTACAGGGCCCAGTATTTCCCCTTTCCCCCCAAGACCAAGAAAGAGCTTGATCTCTAGTAAATTTAATTTCTGATGAGTCACATTCTGTTATGATAATTGTATGTATCAGTATCTGGCTATTTAAAAAGATTTTACTCTCTCTCTCTCTCTCTCCCTCCCTTTCCCATTGTCCCTCTCTCCCTCTCTCCCTTTCTCCCTTTCTCCCTTTCTTCCTTCCTTCCTTCCTTCTTTTCTTTTCTTTTTTTTTTTTTTTTTTTTGTCTCAGCAAGGCAAAATTTACTTCTGCAGAAGGGTGCACCATCAGCCAAAAATCTGGCAAGCAAACACGCAGAACAGGCAGGCTCCTCTCCTGTTTATACCTAATGCAGTAGGCCCTGCAGCATTTTACTTCTTTGAAGAAGAAGTAAATTTTCAGGGGCCAAGACTATGCAGGAAAGTATAAGATAGTAGGGAGTATGTGTGACTTTCTTATTTGAAAGCTTTACTTCATCTGTGTGTATTCAAATCACATTTAAAATTCAAATATTAGATACTGTCACATACCTGTTTGTTGTCTCAATAAAATAGAATTTTGAGGAATCACTGAAAAGATGGGATACTTTTTTTTTTCCTTTGGAGGAAATTCTTTTATTTTTCTTTTGAGCTTTAGTTTGCTTTTCATCTTAGGTTTTTTCATTTAGATTTCCGTTTTTAACTGCACAATAGTTACAGTTTGAGGGGTAAGCTAGGAGGCAGAAATAGGCTTCCATTCCAGTTTGAGAGGTTGGAATGAAGTGAGGTTATGTTTTATAGATGTTGTTTTATAATCTTATGTCTGTTTCCTCATCTGTGAAATGAAGTAAAATATGCTTAATTTGCTCTGAAAAAATTGTGTAGGAATAGGTAAAGTTTGTTGTAGTGTATTGCTAGTTTGAACTACTTGGACTTAAAATTTCTATTTTAACAGATTTTGTGGTTAAGAGTTTTCCTACTAAGAACAGTGGCCCAAGCAGAGCATTCCTGGGGTGCTTGTTGGTGGGCGCTGATGGGGCGAGCAGCAGGTTCAGGTTGTAAATGAGGCGAATTGCTGTATAACTGTACATGTTTGTTGGGATAGCAGTCTCATATTTTGTATATTGGAATAAGTTTCTATGAATTATTGTTAACTAAAAGTAAGTATTCTAAAGTAATTATGTCCTGCTTCTAAGTCACATGGCTTCTGTCTTGGAAATTTTACCTGTAGATTACTTAAGACAGGAGTCAGGAGACTTTAGGAAAGGGAAGAAAGGAAATGTTCTCTATGGGTCTTGTGACCTCAACCATCAGTATAGGGTTTTTTTCTTTCCTTGGTGGCAGTAGAAAGACTTCATTTTTATAACATACGACTCTTGATACTTTCTTTAAAGATACTTTTCATTGAAGATTCTCTCATGGGGTATTTGGCTGGGAGCTGGGAGGCTAAGGCGCTTGAGTCCTGGCTCTTCAGTGAACTTAACTGTGTAAAAGGGCAAGTCACTTAACCTCTCTGTGCTTCAGTCTCCCTGTCTTGTAAAATGGGAGTAATACCTACCTCACAGGGTTGTTGTGGGGATTAATTAGAGATAATGTCTGTAAAGCATTTAAGATTCTTGAAGATGGCGCTATATAAATACAAAATAATATCTATTAAAGTTGTTTTTTTTTGTGGAAAAAAAAAAAGAGTTTTCCTACTATTTGTCACATTTGGCCTTTTACAATTTGTTTAGGCCCGGAACAACTCAGAAGGAGGAGAAACATTTTCATCTGTCCAAGACAATACAAATAAAGCAGAAAAACATACCTATCCTCATACAGGTAATACTAGCTGAAGAAAGTAAGATAGAGTACTTGTTTTCATAGAAGAAAATTCCTTTTTTGGGTGGGATTTAAATTAGGAAATTTTAGTATATATTCTACTGTATTTGTTATTTCTTTTCTATCCTGTCTTCATTTCCACAGTCAGCTTCTTTGTCATTCTTTTTTTTTTTTTGCCCGTTCTGGGCCTTGGACTCAGGGCCTGAGCACTGTCCCTGACCTTTTTTTGCTCAAGGCTAGCACTCTACCACTTGAGCCACAGCGCCACTTCTGGCCGTTTTCTATATATGTGGTGCTGGGGAATCGAACCCAGGGCTTCACGTATACGAGGCAAGCACTCTTGCCACTTGGCCATATTCCCAGCCCTTCTTTGTCATTCTTTAGAAGAGATTTCTTGACGAGCTTTGTTTAAATATTCTGTTCAAAACTGTGTGGTTAGTAGACACTATTTTATAGAACTTTTAGAGCATGTTGTACTTATAGGTGCATCTAGACTTAAAATACAGTTAATGTCCTAGTAAACATCATCATAGGCTGGCAGTTCTATAAGTGGAAATACATTTACTACAATTTTCTGAATATCTTAGCAAGACAGTACACTGTAATCTCACTGCAGCTCAGTGTGTTGAGTGTGCATCATACTGCAAATTGCCCACGGAAGGAAAGAACAAAATACAGAATTGTACTGAATGTCTATTGCTTTTGCACCACTGTAAAGCTGAAAAATTGTAACGAGCTCTGATGAGTTGGGGACTGCGTATACTTTGAAAGCTATTTGGATACTTGCTTGTGGAGAGTGCCTTATGTTGTGCCAAAGGTACATTATGGTACCTTTGGCTTCCTATTGATTTCCAAGTGTATTGCAGCATGTGAATTTGCAGCATATGAAGACAAAAAACTAACTGCCATGAGCCTTTCATGTTAGAGTCCCATAGCATTAACTTAGAGTAGTTCAGGGCACCTGCAGCGTTTTTGCTGAGTGTGTTTGGACTTATCCGTTAAGAGCTCTGATACCGAACCACCCACTAGTACAGTGGTTTCCCATTGTGAAGGATTTGTCTCAGGACCCCTGTGGATACCAACATTTGGGGATTCTAAAGTCTTTTATATAAATTGCATAGAACCTATAAAGATAACCTATGCATAGCTCCCTATATACCCAGTCTCTAGCCTAACTTACAGCATGTAATACTAAGTAGTAATGTATTGTTTAGAGAATAAGGACAAGAAAAAAGCCTGTACATGCTCTGTACTGATATAATTAAAATGTTATCCTTTCCTATTTGATTGAATTCAAGAATATAGAACCTATGTTCTTTTTTATTTTTGAGACAGATTTGTACTATCTCTTAGGCTGGAATTTAGTGCAATATATAACTCAGGCTGGTCTCAAACTTGGAATTTTCCTGCCCATGTCACCCAAGTTCTAGGATTACAGATGTGCATCACCATGCCTGGCTAGATGGTCTTAATCCTATAAGTAGACTTGTCTTTTCATTATTTTTTAGTCTTGACACTTCAGGATTTTGGGTTTTCAGGTTGTATTATGAACACATAATTGTGGGATTTTTTTGGTTGGGTTTTTTATCTAACTGTATTTTTTTTGTCTTTTCTTTTTTGGTACTGGGGATTGAACCCAGGGCATTGCACTTGCTAAGCAAGCACTTTGCCACTGAGCTACATCCCAGCCCGGAACACATAATTTTTATCTGATATATTCTAGTGAAGCCTTTATGTAAATTTTAGAGTGTAACTTAAATCTACTTCTTGTTTTGTTCTGTTTTTTGCCAGTCCTGGGGCTTGAACTCAGGGCCTAAGCACTGTCCCTGGCTTCTTTTTGCTCAAGGCTAGCACTCTGCCACTTGAGCCACAGAACCACTTCCGGCTTTTTCTGTATATGTGGTGCTGAGGAATCGAACCCAGGGTTTCATGTATACGAGGCGAGCACTTTACTACTAGGCCATATTCCCAGCCCTAAATCTACTTCTTTAACTGTTATTTATAGTATTGTATCAACAGATGAACAGCTTATATTTAAAATAACAGACAGATCTCTTAATTTGAAGTGGTTACACAAAGGATTGTACAAATGTTTAATTAAAAGTGAGTGTTATATATAAAAAACTAAAATATTAATGTTTAGAAATCATCATATACTATGTGTTAGTAAGGTTACTTAGTTGAACAATGAAAAAAGAAAGTTGATACTGAGTATCATTTTCCACAAACAGCAACCATATCTTTTTTTCCTAGTAAAAACAGAACAGTTGTCAAGTGAGAGAAAGAGCTACAGTCCCAATAAGCAAACTAAGTGTGAAAGCTCAAAGGAATCTCAGCAACATTCCAAGTCATCAGCTCACAAAACAGGAGAATCCTTTTCTCCAAAGGCCAGTTCTAAGCTAGCACTTACGCAAATAAAAGAAGAGCGTTCTTATAAAGAATCAGAGCCTGTGGCCTCAAAAAGAAAAGAAAATGCTATTGAATTGAAAGAAGAGAAAAAAACTCCTCAAAAAGCCAAAAGTTCTCCTGCTAAGAAAGAGGTAGGAACTCTCTCAGAATATGTTTTGGGGCTGTGTGTTGATTGCGATTTGTTTTCAGGTTTTATTTAAATTGCTTTGTTATGGTTCTTTGAAGATAATATTTAAAGATTGGGCTCAAATGGTAGTGTATACCTGCATAGCAAGCCTGAGGCCCTCAGTTCAGACCCCACAGCACACTAAAAACATGTTATTTAAGGTCAAGGAGGGTAGCTCAGAGTAGAAGGCTTGCCTAGCAAGCTAAGCAAGCCCCAGAAGTATTAGTATAGGTAAAATAGTTATTTTTGTGTATTAGATAGTGTGCTAATATACATGGCATCTCTCAATCTTTACAATAACCTTTGAAATGTTTACTTTTATTACTTGTCAGGTATAAAGATGAGGAAATAAGCTAACGGAGTTTAAATAACTTTGCCAAAATTACTAGTAGTGAGTGAGTAGCAGAGCCAGTCTTGAACTTGGGTCTTCTGAGGACAATATGGTATGACAAGCAGACTGTGGGGCTCATTTCAAACCATAGCTTTGCCCCTGAGCGGTCGTGGGCCTTGGGTTTGGTTTCTCCCCGCTGTGTTGAGGTTTCCTCAATTGTAGGGTAGGGACCACAGTTGTACTCAGTGAGTACTGAATGACTGTTTTTGCTAAATGTGAAACCAGTTATATCATGGTGTGAGACATAGTGCTGTGTAAACTTTAGCTTTCACTCTTACCAATAATTGCTATTTAGGTTTCTTTTGAATTCTTTTGCTCTTATATAACAACAATGGTTAGGTGCCCAAGTCATTTTCAAAAGGAAAGGTAGTGAAATAACAGATGCTTTTCAAAAGTTTCATATCCAGATAGCCTTGAGAAGCTAGTGGTCTTAATGAATCTCTAGTTTTGAGCCACTTTAGTTTCATGATGAGCAATCTAGTCTTTCATGCCTCTTAGGCACTTAGTATTGAAAGCAGAGTATTGTCTATTTGAACTGTTTATAACCATTATTTTTTAGTGCAGAACCATGAAGTGGTGATTTTGAAATGCTTTTGTTATGGACAGTGCTCATAAATCTGCTTTAAGGAGCAATTAACTTTTTGGACTCAAATTTTTCTTCACTAAAAACTGGTACATGCATGCTTTTCTTCTGGAACATTAAATATGTTCAGTTTTAGAGGATATTTTTCTAGAAAGCAAAAATTTTAAATGATATTGTTAATCTTCACAGTATTTTTCATTAGGCTAAAAATAGAAAACTTGTGCATAAAATAGTTTGAGGAACATCAAAGTCTAATAAGTTTAGCTGAGCATTGTGGCATACACTGGTAATCCCAGAAATCTGGAGGCAAAGGCAGGAGGATTGAGCTCAGGGCCAGCTTGAACTATGTAGCAAGTTCAAGGCTCACCTAGACTACATAGTGAGAGCTTGTCTTTCAAAAAAAAAATCTAGCTGGGCGCCAGTGGCTCACACCTGTAATCCTACCTACGCAGGAGGCTGAGATCTGTGGATTGCAGTTCCGAGCCAACCCAGGCAGGAAAATTTGTGAGACTCATTTCCCATTAACCATCAGAGAAGTGGCAATGTGGCTCAAGTGGTAGACTGCTAGCCTTGAGCTGAAGAGCCCAACACCGACCCCCCTTCCCCCAAAAAGTCTTATTTAATTGATCTCAGTCAAATAATTCTAACTTAGTAAATAGATGTGTTTTAAAATGATTTTTAAATTGTGTATATTTCAGAATTTTAATGTTATAAATGAATAGTATTTCCATTTTGTATATATGAAGTCCCTTGAAGCTGTATAAGCAACTCTATTTTATTTTTATTTTTGAATTGTGATTATAAAGGTGATATACTGAGGGATTATAGTTAAATAGGTCAGGTACATTTCACTCAAGGCTAGCACTGTGCCACTTTGAGCCACAGCTCCACTTCTGGTTTTCTGGTAGTTAATTGGAGATAAGAGTCTCACGGACATTTTCCTGCCTGGGCTGGCTGCAAACCACTATCTTTATGAGGATGCCACCCTCCTGAGTAGATAGGATTATAGGAGTGAGCCACTGGTGCCTGGCCTGATATGTACATTTCTTTTTAGACAGTGTCACTTCTTCCCTGTCTCTCTCCCAGTTTGGCAGCTGTATTTTAATAAGCTTGTCTGGTTTGTATGTAGAGCAGTATGTGAGAGCCACTGTTACAAAGTAGGGTTGCGGTCTGAACCACCCTTAATGGTTAAATTATGTAAGCAGATTAACTTTTTTTGTTGTTTGGTTTTGTTTTTTTGCCAGTCCTGGGGCTTGGACTCAGGGCCTGGCTTCTTTTTGCTAGCCTTATATATGTGGTGCTGAGGAATCAAACCCAGGGCTTCAAGTATATGAGAAGAGCACTTTTCCACTAGGCCATATTCCCAGCCCCTAGTTTAACTTTTTAATTGGTTACATTGTTTATATAGAACTCTTAAAGGGAATGTGGTTAAATATAATACAAATAAGCTGGTGCTGGTGGCAGGTGTCTGTAAACTACTCTGGAGGCTGAGATTTGAGGATTGAGTTTTGAAGCCAGTGGGGGTAGGAAAAGTTCATGAGACTCTGTCTCCAATTAGCCACAAAAAGCTGGAAGTAGAGCTATTCCTCAAGTGGTAGAAGGCTAGCTTTGAGCACAAACGAGGGACAGAGCCCAGGCCCAGAGTTCAAGCTCCAGGATTGGGCCTCTCCCCTCTCCCCCCCCAAAAGAAGTAGAAAAAACAGTAGAGACCATCTTAAGTAGTTATTAAATCAGATTTATTGGGGCTTTCCCCCTAGCCATCCCATGTATCTTTGAATCAGAAACCTGGAAGTGGGCACAAGGCTATATGGCTTGAATAGTTTCCCCAGGATTTTCTGAGCCATGCTCTCCTGAGAGAGTGGGTGAGATTAAGTACAGGAAGGTACAACACATAGAACTTGTCTGCTCTAAAATAAAGACCACCCCTTTACTTGAGCTGACTGAGGGAAGCCTTTAATTCATGGGCCAAAGTGCTTATATCTCTATGGGATGTAAGGTAGTTTCAGGGGTAGTTTTAGGCCATAGTAAGCATCAGGTATCTTCTTGGGTAATCAGGAATAGAATTTAAAATTCCTATGAATTTCTGAAATAAAAGTTTCCATTTCTTTATGTAGAACTGAAAATGGGCTTTTCCCTCCAATCTGCCCTGATGTACGAGCCTTTATTAAGAGTAGGAAGCTTTGAGAGGGGCTGATATGGGAATGTTTGTCAGGTAGATATCCTGAAGCTGGAGCATAGCTATGTAGTGGAAACATAATTTCAGGGTAAAGCACATACATGACTTTAATGTGTATTATTTCTAGGAATGTATTTTTTACATGAATTTGATAAGACAGTTTTCATTTTTCTTTCCCTCTTTCAAAGTCTGTAAGTCCAGAAGATTTAGAAAAGAAACGCACTAATTATCAAGCTTATCGAAGTTACTTAAATAGAGAAGGTCCCAAAGCTCTGGGCTCTAAAGAAATACCAAAGGTAAGAGCAGTAAGAGAGCTTGCTACTCTCTGAGCCCCTCTGTGCTATGGGCCCAGGCTGTATGTACTGTGCTTCTCACATAAGGAAATGCTAACAGAAAAGTTGTGGTCACCATATTTGTAAATTAGGAATGTTTTTGCACTTTATGAATTACTGCTTGCTTAGGATAAGTAAAATGTTGAGAGCCATAGCTTTCTCAGGAGACTGATGATTGGGATTTGTGATAATAGAGACTTGTATGTGGAGTTTTGTCTAACTTGCTATTTCCTTTTGTCACTTAAGAAGAATGGGGATGAGTGAGCTTGTTTGAGCAGTCATTGGCCTTTCTTTAGCCTATTTAAAGTCTGTGTTCATCTCAGTTCTACTATGTATAACTTTCATTTCACTTGGATGAATAATTTTATTGATCTTTTGTAAAAAATGTAAACGTGTGATCATATTGTTATGGCCAGTGTCCCTTAAATGATGAGTTATCTTTCCAGTCAAGATCTTGTTGCCTTTACATTCCTAGCAGTTTTAGTAGTTATGATAAGCTTTGCCAACACAATTGGTATATGTTTCACAGTTGATATATGTTTCTTGTTGCTCCTTTTGTGTTTATTAAATGTTAGCTACATAAGATTTTCTCAGGATTTAGTTTCAGGTTCTGCCTATTTCCTGTAAATTTCCAGCCAGTGTTTCATGCTGAGGTTATTTATGATGTCAGATGAGAAAAATCAGTTGCTGCAGTTTTGATGCCAACTATTTCTTTGGAAAGCTACCATATAATTTCTACCCTGCTTGAACATTCTGGTTTTCAGGGAGCTGAAAACTGCTTGGAAGGCCTTATATTTGTGATCACAGGAGTCCTGGAGTCTATTGAAAGAGATGAAGCCAAGTCTCTAATTGAACGTTATGGGGGAAAAGTAACAGGAAATGTGAGCAAGAAAACCAATTACCTTGTCATGGGTCGTGATAGTGGACAGTCCAAGAGTGACAAGGTGGGTCCCCACCCAGTGAGAGCTGCTTGCTGGGCATGCTGGTGATGTGACTGTTTGTGGTAATGCCTTTACAGAGTTAACTGGGCAGCGAGGGGAAAACACTTTGTCTCACATCATTCTTTACATACCAATTTAGTGTGGTTGGCTTTGACCCCAGGGTGTTCCTTTCCAGTTGGAAACACAATTCCTGTTGACTTTGAGTTGACTTTTTTCATATATTCTAGTTTAAATCTTTTGAAAGAAACACAGCTTTATTTTTCTTCTAGCTCTATGTGTTTGTATGTATTCTCTATATATGCATGGTTTATTTGTTTATTGTACCAGGGTTCAAACTAAGGGCTTACACTTGTTAAGTGAGTGTTCTGCCATACTCCCAGGACTTTTTTTTTTTTTTAACTTTTTAGTTATTTTTCAGAGGTCTCATGTTTTTGTCCAGGGCCAGCATTAGACTCTGGTCTTCCCACCTATGCCTCCTGTGTAGCTGAGATGTTACTAACATGGCATGCACTACTGTGTGTGGCTTAATAATTGAGATTAATAACTTTTTTCCTAGACTTGCCTCAAACTGTGTTCCTTCCAATCTCTGCTTCCTAGCAGCAGGAGTTACAGGTGTGAGTCACTGTCTTAAGGTTTTTTGTTTTTTTTTAGGAAGTGCTAAGAACTACCACCAAAGGTTTTGTTGGATACAGTTGTGTTTAGTTCTAAGTAAGAGAATTCACAGCTAGTTGATTTAAACAAACTTGGGCTACTTTCCTTACACAAGAATTCCAGAGGTAGGCAGTTGCTGATATGGCTTAGCAGCTTAACGTGGCTCAGCTAGTCCCATTCTCCTTCGGTCATCTTTGTGTTAGCTTGTTGCCTTGTGCTTGCAGAGTAAGAAAGGAAGCAGTGACAAGTGTCATAGTAGCTGTGGCCTACCTGACAGCTGTTGACCCAGAAACACCTCCTGTAGAATTCCACCTCTCATTGGCCAGACTCCCATGAGCAGTCAGTTACCAGGGAGGTAGAGAAGGAGCAGGAATTCCCTGATCACACTGGGCCAGTTGTAAGATAAAACTCATTATGTGGAGACCCAGGGACATCAGAATCTTGTGGATAGGGAAGTAGGTTGCGGGAAATATCTGCCATTTGAGTCATACAAGATGGGGAAGAACTGTACGTAGGTCCTAGTAGCTTTGTCCTTTTTTTTTTTTTTCACAACAGTAATTGTGTGACACTTTCTCTGCCACTACCACTCTAAGGGAACACCAGTCATTTTCTTTCTTTTTAGTGAGACTTTTTCAGTGTGCGTGTATGTGTATGTGTGTGTTCATTCCAACATTACCTAGTCTACCAGTAAAACCCAAACCTTTTTTATTTACAGAAAGACAGATTAGGATATAGTTTTGATGATTTGTGTTTTGAACCAACAGGCAGCAGCTTTGGGGACAAAAATTATTGATGAAGATGGCCTATTGAATTTGATTCGAACTATGCCAGGCAAAAAGTCCAAGTATGAAATAGCAGTTGAAGCTGAGGTTTGTATACAGTGAACCTGATTTATTTCAGTTGGTGTATAGAAACATTTCATGGAGGTGTATGGTGAGTGGACACAATGCCTTTTTTTTTTTTTTTTTTGCTAGTCCTGGGCCTTGGACTCCGGGACTGAGCACTGTCCCTGGCTTCCTTTTGCTCAAGGCTAGCACTCTGCCACTTGAGCCACAGCACCACTTCTGGCCGTTTTCTATATATGTGGTGCCAGGGAATGGAACCCAGGGCTTCATGTATTCGAGACAAGCTCTCTTGCCACTAGGCAATATTCCCAGTCCCCAATGCCATTTCTTGAGAGCTTATTAACCCTTATGTCACAGACGAGCACACTTTATGTTCTTTGCCTTGAAGGATTCTACTTTAGGATGCCTTGTTTGATGTGCTGCCCTACTTTTCTCAGAAGGAATGAGAAAGAGGACAGTGTTTATTAAACACAGCTTGTTTAAGTACCAACCATGCTGTGCATTTCTCATCCTTCATTGACTTTACTATGGATGTTATTCCTTGTGTTCTTTAAATAATTCTGTTATGCATTATCAGTATGATAAATTATTCATCAATTAGAACTATATTGGAACTTTTCCAGTTGCAACAGAAACCAGCCTATATTGGTTTTAGGAGAAGGGAAAATTAGTGGCTTGAATAGCTTGTTATAAACTGGTGGATCCAGAGACTGTAATACCAGCAGAACCCTGTAACGTTCTGTCTCTGCTTCTCCTAGTTTTATTTATACTCAGTCATTCCACCTTTCATACCTGCCTGTCTTCTGCACTGTCACTGAAATGGCAAAGAGGTCCACTTGGTTTATCCTAGGGGATAATTTGGATCATGTACCATAGTAAAATTGTAAAAACAGGAGAAGTCAACATTGATGCCATAATGATACACATATACATACACAAAATAGTGGAACTTAGTGTCTTCTCCAGTTACCTCATTGTGTTTTAGTACCCCACACCACATTGGGCTGTGCTGCCTTATTCTCCTCCAGTCCATAACAATTCTTTAGTCTTTCCTTGTTGCCTTCAGGACCTTGACACCTCTGATGAGTGCTGGTCCGTTGTCTTATAGAATGTCTCAGTTGAGTTTGGTTGATCATTTCTCCCATCTCAGTGCACTGTATGATTTTGATATCACTGTCAATTATTTGATTGAAAGAGTGTAATGCTGAGCGCCAGTGGCTCATGCCTATAATCCTAGCTACTCAGGTGGCTGAGATATTCAGATTGCAGTTTGAAGTCAGCCTAGGCAGGAAAGTCCACTCTCCAATTGACCATCAAAAAAACCTAGAAGTGGAGCTATGGCTTAAGTGGTAGGGCACTAACTTTGAGCACAAAAGCTCAGGGACACAAAAAAGTTACCTGGTGAGCCATATGCTGATGGCTCTGGATTCTGTTATCACCTAGATCATGCTTGTAATTCTAGCTACTCAGGAGGCTGAGATCTGAGGATTACGGCTCAAGGTTCAAGCCCAGCCTCACCAGGAAAATCTTTGAGGCTACAATTAACCTCCACCAAAAAAGGGGGGTGGGGAGGTTGGAAGAAGAGTTGTGGCTCACATGGTAGAGTTCCAGCCTTGAGTAAAAAGGCTGTGTAACAGTGTATAAGCCCTGAGTTCATCCTGAACACTGGCACCAAAAAAAAGTTGCCCTTAGAAAATAGTGTAAGTCATGTTTTTTAGTTTATTTACAAAGCCATGCAACCCTCACAATTCATAACATTGTCATTCTAATAGTCCTGCCTGGTGTGTGGCACATGCCTATAATCCCAACTACTTGGAAAGTAAAGATAGGAGGACTGCTTACTTAGGTTGCCTGGGCAGAAATGTAAGGTCTTATCTGAAAAACAAACTAAAAGTGAAAGTACTTTGGTTGTGGCCCAGGTGGTCTTGAGTTCCATCTCCACAACCATCTCTTCCCTCACCAAAAAGTAAAAGCAGTCCCTTACTAATTCCTTAGTTATTTCTCATCCCTATCCCCTCATAATCATTACTTTGTCTCTGAGGGGTTGTTTGCTTATTACAGTAGTAGGGTTGAATTCAGGGTCTCCACTTGCTAAGTCGTGTGTCTACTTTTGTCTGAGGTCTGGCCTATTTCAGACACTTTAAATAAATAAATCCATATACTATGTGAACTCGTGTCTAATTTTTTCACTTAGCTTAATGATTTTTGTTTGTTTGTTTTGGCCAGTTGCTTGGGGAGCTTGAACTTAGGCCTGGGTGCTGAGATCTTTTGCTCACTCTACCACTTCCAGCCACAGCACCACTTCATTTTCTAGTGGTTAATGGGAGATCTCACAGATTTTCCTGGCATGGACCTCTGCTGCCCTGGCTTAGCCTAATGATGTTAAAGTTCACCTATGTTGTAGTATATATTAGTACTTCACTCCTTTTAATGATTAATGTTCCACTGTGCAAATTACTTTTTGTTTAGTCATCTGTGATAGACATTTGGGTTTCCATCTTTATAAACAACACTGGTATGTAAATTTATATACAAGTTTTTGTGGAGACATTAACTTGTAACTAGTTACAAAACTACAACAAAAATCCCTTATTATTCTCTTTTTTCTGAAACTGAAATCAGAGTGCTTATACTTTACAAAAAAGTATGTTCTTGTTTTTTTTTTTTTTTTGGCCAGTCCTGGGCCTTGGACTCAGGGCCTGAGCACTGTCCCTGGCTTCTTCCCGCTCAAGGCTAGCACTCTGCCAATTGAGCCACAGCGCCGCTTCTGGCCGTTTTCTGTATATGTGGTGCTGGGGAATCGAACCTAGGGCCTCGTGTATCCGAGGCAGGCACTCTTGCCACTAGGCTATATCCCCAGCCCTATGTTCTTGTTTTTGAGGTAGATCTTGCTAACTTTCTCTAGGCTGAATTTATGAGGCTTCTGTCTCCACCTCTGGGGTAGCCGGATCGTTGGTTATGGAGTTTAGAAAGTGATGGTTTCTATAAACAGCTCAGTCCATTGTGGAAAGACTAGAAGCTAAGATGCAGTAGGTCACATGGATACTTCAGATTGCCCTCTGTGGAGTATGTTTAGCAGAAATTCTGTGTCTCAAGTTTCTTTTTCTTTCACTTTTTGACTTTTTAAGATGAAAAAAGAGAAAACCAAATCGGAGAGGACACCTAAAAAAAATAACCAAGGAAAACGAAAAAGTAGTCCAAGCAAAAAGGAATCAGAATCTAAAAAGAACAAGTTGACTCCCCAAAAGGACAGCCCTAGGAAGGCAGTAAAAAAGGAAACAAAAGGAGCAACCGTGTTCCCAAGAGGCCTGCACTTGAGCGAGCAGGTGGCCAAGGAGGCAGATGGCGACAGCCAGGCGCGGGGTCTGGCTGATGACAGCAGTGAAAACCGAGTGGAAAATCTGCTCTGGGTGGATAAATACAAGCCAACCTCGCTCAAGACCATAATTGGACAGCAAGGCGATCAGAGTTGTGCCAATAAGCTTCTCCGCTGGCTCCGAAACTGGCACAAGACTTCGCCTGAAGAGAAAAAGCATGGTGATTTTTACAACTTCATTCATTCGTGTGTGTCTGTCGGCATGTAATTGCTCGGTTACACACTTGGGTGCAAGGCTAACGTTGGTTCTTTCACCCATCAGCAAGCCTTAGCTTACTGAATCCAGGTGCTGTAGTAGACCCTGGAGCTGCTGTGAATAAAGCAGCCTCCTCAGGAGCCTCCACACAGTGGGGCAACTGAGAATGAACCATTAAAGTGCCCTGAGCCAGTCATTACAGGGGTGAGTATAGGGTGTAGAGGGGCTGGTGGGGTTTGGTCAGGGAAGAGAAGGTGTGCTCCCATCCCTGGCAGAAAGGATAGCCCTGCTAGGACTTGGAGCCCTAGTGGTGGGAGACCTAGGGGAAAGTAGAGGTTGATATTGGGTGGGGAAGGAAAGTGTGCCAAGGCCATAGGGGTGGGTGAGGAGACAGCCGAGATGTGCCTCAGGTCAGGCAGCCCGAAAGCCCGGCCTGCACAATGGATGACTTACTTTGGGAGGCTTGATGAACCTCTGCTTTGGTGGTTTCTGTCCATTGGGTCCACCTCTGTGCCAGTACCCATGGGGAGTGGGTTCTCAGTCTTGTGTGGCAGTTGCAGGCACAGCATTTTCCTGCAAACTGGTGAGTGTGTGTTGGAAAGGAAGTTCATTGAATGACAGTTTTATAGACGAGTTTGAACATGAGTTTTTAAGTTTGGGTTGAGATGAGGAAGTTACTATGTATAATTCGTAGAAAATAGTCTGCAAATTTAGGACTAAAGTGAGAGCTGCTGTATGTGGGCAAGTCATCACAACCACTGCGGTTCCCGTGCTTCTGTTAGGTACTTTGGTAACCCAAACTCTCTGCAACTTCTTTTTCCTTAGTGGCCAAGTTCGGTAAATGTGCTGGCAAAGATGATGGCTCTAGTTTTAAGGCAGCGTTGCTCTCAGGCCCTCCAGGTATTGGGAAAACCACCACAGCCTCTCTGGTGTGTCAGGTGAGTGTGTCCTTGGAAAGACAAACATTAGTGTGCCCCTGTGGAGGGATAACTGTGTGCTGGTGAATGAGTGTATAATTGGTGTGTGTATGTAAACCTGCTGTGTATGTTTTTGTAAAATTAACAGGTAAGTAGTTTGTTGGCACAGATAGACTTGAACAGGGATGGTTTCTGTCTGGGGCAGCTTGAGATTTCCTTACATTATTCACAGTGGCAAATGTGAAACTTCAGTATTGTTTATTTCTCATATTTCCTGTTCAGTGTTTTCAGAGTATGGCTGTCTTAGAAGGGGACTCACATAATGTGATAGTATTCCCCTGTGAGCCAATCAGTGTGCTAAGCACTGGGGTGTACTTAGCTTTTAGATGTAGGTTAATCATTCTTAATATGAAAACCTGAAATTTTTTTTTTTTTGAGATAGGATCTCATTATAAAGCTTTGACTGGCCCTGGACTCATGAGGCGCATACATCACTATTCTCTGTTCCTGTTAAAGCTCTAAACTCAAAAGTTGGTTTTTTTTTTGTTTGTTTGTTTGTTTTTAGTATTGGATTAAACTTTCTGGGCAAGCACTAAACTACCTGAGCTACACTTCCAGCCCTTTTTGCTTTAGTTACATTTTGAATAGGGTCTTGCTTTTTGTCTAGGCTGGTCTGGACTTGTGATCCTCCTATTCTATAGCTGGAATTATAAGGTGTACACAGCTTTTTATTAGTTGAAATGGGATCTTTTGAACTTTTTGCCCGTGCTGGCCGTGAATTAAGATCCTAATTTTTGCCTCACAAGTAGCTAGGATTCTAGGTGTGAGCTGTGAGCTACCATGCCCAGCTTTAAAACTTTTTAGTGACATATTGGCATTCAAAAACTATCCAGATTTGGGGCTGAGGGGATGGCTCAAGTGGTAAAGTGCCTGTCTAACTAGCACAAGACCCAGAGTTCAAACTCCTAGCATTGCTTTCAGATTTGGAGCATTTTAGATTTCAGATTTTTGGGTTAGGGTTGCTCAACCAGTAAAGTATATGTAACTATTCCAAAATATGAAAACCTCTGCAACCTGAAGCACTTCAGGGTCCTGAGCATTTCAATTCAGGGATACTCTGTCTGTTCTACAAATACATGTTACAGGCATGAAAAGATATAAATACCTTATGTGCCTTTGTAGTTCTATATGTTCTGTTATGCTCATGTGACAAGGGAAACTGGCTGAAAAAAGCAGGTGATGAGATGGCAGTTGAGTCGGGGTATCTGTCCCTCCCTGATGTGTGCTCTTCCCTTCTTCCTTCTGGTTTCTGTGGCTGTTGGATTTCTAGACTTCTCAAGGACTTGATTTGCCTGGCCACTCAAGAGAAACAGTTAATACAATATCAGAATAGTAGCTGCTGGATTTCTAAGTTAGTGTTTCTTCTAGTCTTGGTTGGTATGGATCAGAGCATAACATTTATATATCAATGTTTATATTTCTCACATTAAAAACAAAACAATATTTTCCTAATCCCTACATTTGTGAACATAATTCTTCCTCATTGTCATGATGTTTTTGGTAATTTAAAGTAAGACACTTTCGTAGTTGATCAATTTTATAAAATGAATAAGAATAACTTGCAGTTTTCTGATAAAGAAGGAAATTTTGTAATTTATCTTGAAGAGGCCAGAATTACCTTGATTCTGTATCTGATATTGAATTCTTGGGATTATATTTAATTTTTAAGGGACTTTAAAGCAAATTAGAAAGTTTGCGTGTTTAAATATGCTCTTCTAGGTTAGTGTATCAGCTGAGGTTTAAAGACTGTATTTGTGGGCTGGGAATGTGGCTTAGTAGTGAGTGCTCACCTAGCCTCCATGAAGCCCTGGGTTCGATTCCTTGGTACCACATAAACAGAAAAAGCTGGAAGTGGCGCTGTGGCTCAAGTGGTAGAGTGCTAGCCTTGAGCAAAAGGAAGCCTGGAACAGTGCTCAGGCACTGAGTCCAAGCCCCAGGACTGGCCAAAAAAAAAGACTATTTGTGTGTGTTTCTGTGTGTGGGCTATATGTATACTTGATACTTTAGAAATGTCTAGAATGTGAGTCATATTACAGTTAAGCTTATTTATTATCTGTTGCTATCATTTTATATTTTACCCATAGTGTATGTGATTTTTCTTTTTTGTATAGCCTTTTTTTGGAGGAAGGGAGTTACTTTACATTGTAAATAGTAATGCTTTCCAATATTTTAATTAGGAACTGGGATACAGCTATGTAGAATTAAATGCTAGTGACACTCGGAGCAAGAATAGCTTGAAGGCAATTGTAGCTGAATCACTAAATAATACCAGCATCAAAGGCTTTTATTCAGGTAGGTGGCTATTCAACTTGTTGTTGTTGTTGTTATATAAGACAATACAAGTCTATTTCAACACTAACCAGCAGTACATACTACCACATGACAAGCCTCCTCCTAAAATTGTGGGGTTGTCAAGAAAATAAGGCTCTTATGGGGCAGTGGTTATACTTTTTAAAGCTTTAGTGGTTTCTGACGATGTGCTAAAATTTGTACGTGCACCTCTCTCAGTGTTTTTCTTACATGTTTAGAAGATACATAGATAAATTCTGTGAAGAAAGGAAGGAAATGCAGTGTGGTGTCTGAGGGAATGCAGCTGCAGATAAGAAATACTTGTGTTTGGGGCACTCTAAGCTTCTGGTAAAAGGGTGAACTTTTTTTTTTTTTTTTGCTAGTCCTGGGGCTTGGGACTCAGGGCCTGAGCTCTATCCCTGGTTTCTTTTTACTCAAGGCTAGCACTCTACCACTTGAGCCACAGTGCCACTCCTGGCCTTTTCTGTGTATGTGTGCTGAGGAATCAAACCCAGGGCTACTTGCATGCTAGGCAAGCACTCTACTGCTAAGCCACATTCCCAGCCCAAGGGTGAACTTTTTTGAGAAGCCTTGAGGAGTGAGTGAGAAAGCTGTTTGGAGATGGACAGAAAGACATGATGTGAAAATGCTTACTGGGTTCAGATGTGGCGAGTAGTCCTAGAGGCCCGAGTTTATGGGGAAAATGGAGATGCTCAAAGGACTGAGATGAATCTATTTAGAGCCTATCACAATTGCTGGGACACTTGAATTTTGCTCTTTCGTTTGTTTTTGTCAGTACAAAAAAATTCAGGGCCAGAGCGCTCTCCCTTAGCTTTTTCTCTCAAGGCTGGCACTCTACCACTGGAGCCACAGCTCCACTTACAGCTGCTTTTTGGCTGGTTAATTGGAGATAAAAGAGTCTCCAGTGTTTTCTGCCCAGGCTGGCTTTGGGTCTTGATCCTCAGATCTCAGCCTAGGATCACAGGCGTGAGCACTGCACCTAGCCTTTGGTTCTTGCAATGGTAGAAAATTATTGTTCGAGAGAAGCTGCTCAGGTAATGTTACTTTTACACAGGTGTGGGATGCAAATTGGGACAGTTCTGGAGAGCAGCCTAGTAGTATTTCTCAAACTATATTTTTCACACCTTCCAACCTGGAAATGACAATTTCTGGATTGTAGCTATTGTATTTGTAGATGTGCAAAATGACATAGGTACATACAGACATATCGAGATATTAAATATAACATAGCAAAAGCTTGGCAATCTCTTAATATTATTTTCATCAGTAGGCTGTGATTAAGTAATGACATATGCCAAGCTATATTAAGTTGCCTTAAGAATGAAATGTTGTATATCTGTAGATGAGGAACAAGTTAATCACCAAATTATGTGAAATGACAAAACCAAGGTGTATATTGTGCAGTGATTTTAGTATGTATAGAGAGTTTTTAAAGGGTATGTGAAGGATGGTTACCTCTGAGAAGAAGTTGGGGATGCAGGGGAAGGCTTACTTACTACTCTTGTAGGTTTTGAAGTTGTTGGAGACCTCCTGTGACTGTGTTCTTGTCCGTGTGTCAGGTGGGCCAGATGGAGCCGCTTCAGGCAGCGCGAAGCATGCGCTCATCATGGATGAAGTGGATGGCATGGCAGGCAGTGAGGACAGAGGAGGGATTCAGGTAAATGAAAGCCCTACACGTTTTCAGCCGATTTTTTTCCATTTAAAACAGTATTTAATTGTGTGCATTGTTATTTCTAGCAGTTAGCATATTTTTTAGAAGATTCTTAAAAGTTGAAATACATGGTATGGTATTTACTTCTTTTAAAAATGTTTTTATGTTGAAACTTTGTCTTTTAGGAATTAATTGGCCTGATAAAACATACTAAAATTCCCATTATTTGTATGTGCAATGATAGAAACCACCCCAAGATTCGCTCTTTGGTTCATTATTGTTTTGATCTTCGTTTTCAAAGACCTCGGGTTGAACAGATTAAGGTAAAATTAGAATTTCTTTTCTTCACCACACTGTTCTGTTTAAGTGTTGATTTAAAAAAAAACATCAGATAAGTATTTTTTAAAGGTCAGCATATAAACTAAAAAAAAAATGCTGAAGGATTCTTTCTTGTCAATTTCAGGGTGCTATGATGTCTATTGCATATAAGGAGGGTTTAAAGATCCCCCCTCCAGCTATGAATGAAGTGATTTTGGGAGCCAATCAAGATATCAGACAGGTGAGTTAAATGTATATTATGTGGCAATTGTTGGTTCTTGTGAATTAATTCCTTCAAACTTGTAAGGAGAGGTTGCTGTGCTTTCTTCTCTTTGCCTTGTCTTATTTATTTGTGTTTCTTTCAGGTTTTACACAATCTGAGTATGTGGAGTGCACAAAGTAAGGCACTAACCTATGACCAGGCCAAAGCTGACTCTCATCGGGCCAAGAAGGATATCAAACTGGTAAAAGAAGTTCCTGTTTCTTACTTTCTGCAGCCATTCAAGTGCATTCAAGTATATGATGGCATGTGTCACTTGCTCTAATATTAGACTACTTGTTCTGGCCCAGAGATCCTCTTACTCTGTGTCTTTTTGTCATCCTCCAACTTCCTCAACCCTGGACAACCACTAGTGTTTTTCCTCTCTTTAGTTTTTGCTTTTCCAGAATACTGTTATAGTGGAAATTATGAGCCTTTTGAGGTTGGCTTCTTTCACACAATTAGATACAGTTAAGATTCCTTCATCTTCATGGCTTGATAGAGGATCTTTAGAAAAAAAAAAGTCAAGTATTAGTCCCTTGTTTGGGTATACCACAGTTTATGTGTCCATTTACTTATTGAACGACATCTTTGCTGCTTCTAGCTTTTGGCAATTATAAACAAAACTGCTGTAAACAGTGTGCACAGGTTTTATTCATTTGAGTGACTAGCAAGGGTCATGACTGCAGATGGGAAGAGCATGTTGAGCTTTAGATGAATTGTCCAACACTAGCAGAGTGGCTCTACCACTTGCAGCAGTCAGAGATTGTGCCTGTTGCACCACATCCTTGCCAGCGCTTGAGGTCCATGTTCTAGGTTTTGCTCATTCTAACAGGTGTGCCCTTCATCTTTTCAGGGCCCATTTGATGTTGCCCGCAAAGTGTTTGCAGCCGGGGAGGAGACTGCCCACATGTCACTTATGGACAAATCAGATCTCTTTTTCCATGACTATTCAATAGCACCCCTCTTTGTCCAGGAGAATTACCTGCACGTGAAGCCTATAGCTGCGGGGTGAGCATTCCCAGTTAGTGGAGGGCAGGATTAGGGTCCCTCCCGGTGCTGCTGAGGCCAGATGTTTGGGGAGGAGAGGTGGGGTGTGGAGAGTGGTGTAATCTAGGCTGCCTCTCTCCTGCAGGGGTGACATGAAAAAGCACTTGATGCTTTTGAGCCGAGCGGCAGATAGCATATGCGATGGTGACCTCGTAGATAGTCAGATCCGGAGTAAGCAAAATTGGAGCCTTCTGCCCACTCAGGTAAGCGTGGGTTCTCCTTAAAGCACACACTGGGCTTCAGCTAGAGAGAACAAAGCAGCTTTTGTCCCCTGCAAGTATTTAAAATACCAGACGAATATTATGTTTGTGGCAAAAATATAATCTGTTACAGATTAAAATATTTTCCAGTTTCAAAAATGCTTTTTATGTAAATGGATGCAGGAAAATAAGAAAGCCAGTGTAACCAAAGCGCATGCGTGTGTGTGTGTGTGTGACAGAGAGTATAACTCTAGCCTTTCATACAGTGAAAACATCTACAGAGATTTTTTTTTTAAAGGTTCATTCTGAAATGCCATTCTCTTAAGTTTTCCACACTTGAATTTGCTGTGCTATCAGTTGCTTAAGCTAACCAGTGCTGAGACATGGTACTTGTGAGGCAAAGGCATGTGCTCAGTTGGCCAAGGATACAGTATGAACATGTTTTGGTCCACGGTGTTGATCGCAGTCTGTTGCTTATTCTGGGACAGGTTCCCCACATCTGTAGATCAGGGGAAGGGCCTGACTGCCCTGAAAATAGGCACTGGGACATCACTTCATTTCCCACAGACTATATTAGTCCATTTTTCCTATAAATGTAGTACAGTACCATAGATTTAGGAACTTAAGAGAGATGTATTTAGCTCACAGCTCTGGAGGATAGTTGGCCAAGTACGGAGGTAGCACAAGCCATCCCATAGGCTCATGAAGAGTATGTATGTTGTTGTTTTCTATCTCTGTACTATAAAGCTACCAGGCTTCAGTTATAGTGGAGTCTCTACCTTCATGACCTCATTAATCCAAGTCACTACCCAGAATCTGCCTTGCCTCTCTACGCCATAAGGTTGAATTACCTTTATACCTTCTTCATGCCTCATAATGGGGGTTAACTTAAAACACAGGAAGACTGTGCTGTTCACATTCAAACCAGATCTAGCCAGAGAACAAAACTAAAGAAACTGTAGCAAATTAAAACCTAGATTTGAATTGATTTTTTTCAGGCTATTTACGCCAGTGTTCTTCCTGGAGAGTTGATGAGGGGGTACATGAGCCAGTTCCCCTCCTTCCCCAGCTGGCTGGGGAAGCACTCAACCACAGGCAGACACGACCGCCTGGTTCAGGACCTTGCACTGCACATGAGTCTTCGGTAAGCACAATCATACCACTTCTGTCATTTTCTTGTGGTGATTTGAGGTATTATTTTTTACTCAGAACACAGTGAGTCTTAAAAATTTGGGGTTTTGTTTGGTTTTATTGCTAAGTAATTAGTTACCCTGGATAAATTCCTCTATAGCAAGTCTACCTTGTGAATCCATTATATGTGGCTTTAACCAAGTATGGTAAAAATAAAATATATAAAAAATCAGAAGAAATTTCAAAAAATAAAAAAAATTTTTGGTCGGTTATGGGGCTTGAACTCTGGGCCTGGGTGCTATCACTGTCCCTATGCTCTTCAGCTCAAGGCTAGCACTCTACAACTTGAGCCACAGCCCCACTTCTAGTTTTCTGGTAGTTAATTGGAGATAAGAGTCTCACAGACTTTCCTGCCTGCATTGGCTTTGAACCATGATCCTCAGATCTCAGCCTCCTGATGAGCCTCCGATGCCCGGCTTTCAAGAAATAATTTTAAAGCTGGAGGCATGGCACAAGCAGTAGAGCATATGCTTATTAGCAAGTGTGAGGCCCAGAGTTCAAACCAACAGTATCACCACCACCCAAAAAAATTAGTCCAGGTGGTTTGGCTGATGCCTATAATCCCAGCTATTCAGGAGGTAGAGATCAGGAAGGTTGTAGTTTCAGTCCAGTCTGGGCAAAACGTTAGGGATACCTTATCAACAAACAGGTGAGTATCATCCCAGCTAAATGGGAAGTTGTAGATAGAATTTGAGTCTGAAGCTAGTCAAAGCCCTAACCTAAAGCTGTCAAGGGCTGGACTTGGCCCAAGTGGTAGAGCACTTGCCTAGCAAGCATGGGGTCTGCAGTTCAAACCACAGTACAGCAAAGAAACAAAAATTTAGATTCTGTAGCCCAGAAGATGCACTGAAGCTCCTTGTTTAAATCACCCGCTGAGTATTTTCCTTTGTTCCTCAATTTTGTTAAAATATGCTTCACAAAAAGTAAATGGGGGGCTGGGAATGTGGCTTAGTGGTAGAGTGCTTGCCTTGCATGCATGAAGCCCTGGGTTCGGTTCCTCAACACCACATATATAGAAAGAGCCAGGAGTGGCACTGTGGCTCAAGTGGTAGAGTGCTAGCCTTGAGCAAAAAGAAGTCAGGGACTGTGCCCAGGCCCGGAGTCCCAAGCCCCAGGCCTGGCAAAAAAAACAAAGCAGTGGTACTCTGCAATGGTAGCCTTTCACTCCGCACTGGTGGCTGAATTTGGGGGTGGATCTCTGAAATTGGGGCCTTTAGCCCTGTCTTTGGCCCCAGGTGACACTGGCAGAGGTGTCTCACTCAGCTGGTTTTTTTGGGGGTGCTGGTTTGAAGCACGCCCTTTGGGCCCCTCTGTGTGGATCCTGACTCTACCGCTGCTGCCGTTCCTGTCTGCATTGGTGGGGGCTTGGCTGGAAGCCTTAGCCACAGTTTGTCCTAGGCTGGCTGCAGGTTAAGTCCGCAGGTGCAGGTGTGGGCCAGCACCCGTGTGGTCGGAGCAGGAGCCCCAGGCTATCTTGCCTAGTGTGAGCTGAGACTGATGCCCACTCAATGCCTAGCACCAAACGTTGTCCCTGGTCTCGAGCTCCCCCAAGCACCAACTCCTGACAGTGTGAAGGAGGTTAAAGCCTCACTTTCCTGGTACAGGCTGAGACCTATGTGTCCCTGGGTTCTTAGCTTAGAATCTCGGCTCTTCTTCATGTCCACCCCCGTTCCTGTGTCCTTTGCCTGCTTTTGAGCTCCTTCCCCACCCTTCTCCCACGCTCTCCTTCCAGGGTGTCACCCGTGAAGTTGTTTTTCTGTTGCACTACAGCTGCAGCCTTGAGTTGAGCTATGTCCCCTCCTGGCAAAGGCACTTTCTGGCACCCCATTGCCGAATGTGGCCTGGTGGGGCTGTCAGGGAATGTGAGTTGGGGGCCGGCCGGGTGGAGCTCTCTGAATTTTAGCAGTGGCCCACAGACGTTTTTTAAATAAGAAGGTGTAGTCACAATTGTGTTGTGATTCCTGCACAACTAGAAAAGAATTGACCACCCGTTGGAAGTTGATGACAGCCTGCCTGACTTTTTGTGTATCCAATTAATGCCTATTTTGCTTATATAACACCCCGGTCTCTCCCACCTTGGGATCTAAACTTCTTTCTGGTACTAGCCTAGTTTGGCCCGCTGGCAGTACTTTATCCTCTCTAAACATTAGTCCTGATCTTTGCCGGTCTGTTCTCATGGGCCATCTGAGGTCTGCCGTGAATGGGGCTCGCTCGAGTGTGGCTCTTCATGGAGCTGTGGGCCCCGTCAAGCCGCCATCCCAGCAGGGCTGCGTCCCGCACGCGGTAATGGGACTTCGTTATGAGGACTTGGGTTTTTGGTGTTTTTTGGTGTTTTTTTGTTTGTTTGTTTTTTTCAATTTTTCTCCTCTTTCTGAATTACGTCTGATGTTTCCTGATTGTCATGAATCTCTGACTGCTCGCCTTTCCCAGAGCTGGATTTCCAGCTTGGAGCTCTGATTAGATCTTCTCCATGTGCTTAATCTGCATAATAAAGTGAAGGCTTCAGATGTTGAAAGGCAGCATGTCTTTATTGGAAGGAGGGTGACATTTTTGGAGAATGATGTTCTGAACTCCACAACCGGAGCATGCGCATTTTCCTCAGCACAGGCTCCTTGGGACCACAGACTCACCAGCAGGCAGGCAGCTGTTACATAGCAGCCGCTCCTCTACATTGAACTCTGCCTGCCTGCTGGACTCGCGCTGCTGTGTACAATACGGCCCGTGGGTGATAGGCTGCCTCTGACAGTAGGTTTGTCTTTTGGTTTCAGAACTTACTCCAGCAAAAGGACTGTGAACATGGACTATCTGTCTCACGTCCGGGACGCACTTGTGCAGCCCCTGACTTCACAGGGTGTAGAAGGAGTGCAGCATGTAGTTGCCCTTATGGATACATATTATTTGATGAAAGAAGACTTTGAGAATATAATGGAAATTAGCAGCTGGGGTGGCAAACCTAGTCCCTTTTCCAAGCTGGATCCTAAGGTAAATTTTGTTGCTCATTGGTTCTCCATCACTTTGTTTTTGGTTTGGTTTGATTTCTTTGGAGACAGGGTCTCTGTATATAGCCCAGGCTGACCTGGAATTCATGGTGAAGTTTGTCTTGGTTGTACTTCAAGGATGTTTTAGTTGTTAAAAAAAGCTTTCCAAAGATAGGATTTCAGTACAAGTCTATATTTGACTACAGTTTGTATATGGATTACTTGTTTTGGTAGTACCTACAGTACCGTGCTTATTAGGTAAGTGCTCTACCATTTGGGCCACATCCTCAGCCCTTTTTTTGCACTAGTTATTTGTGTATATGTGTGTGTGTGCACCAGCCAGTGCTGAGCTTGATCTCAGGACCCCATGCTTTGTTTGGCTTTTTCTACCACTTGAGCCACACATCTATTTCCATCTTTTTGCTGGTTAATTGGAGATAAGACTCTTAAACATTTGTCTGCTTGAGCTGGCTTTGCACCATGAATCTCAGATCTCACCTTTCTGAGTAGCTTAGGATTTTAGATGAGTAAACAGTGCCCTGTTTTTACTGGTTATTTTTGAGATAGTCTCCATTTTTGCCTATGTACTTGCCTGGACCATGATTTGCCTATTTTTCGGCCTCTGGCCATGGCTGGGGCGACAGGCGCATTCCACCACGCCTAGCTTCTTCCATTGAGATGAAGGCTTGGGGATTTTTCTGCCTAAGCTGGCTTAGAACTGCTGTCCACCTAGTCTCAGCCTCTTGTGTAGGTAGGGTGACAGTACTTGTCACTTAGCTATCTGTTGAGGAAGGGTCTCAAACTTTTCTTCTCCAGGTAATCTCAAACCATGATCTTCCTGTCTCTTTTTTTTTTTGCCAGTCCTGGAGCTTGGACTCAGGGCCTTAGCACTGTCCCTGGCTTCTTTTTGCTCAAGGCTAGCACTCTACCACTTGAGCCACAGCGCCACCTCTGGCCATTTTCTGTATATGTGGTGCTGGGGAATTGAACCCAGGGCTTCATGTATATGGGCAAGCACTCTTGCCACTAGGCCATATTCCCAGCCCCAGCTAGCATTTTTTATTTTTATCTTGTCTTCGAGTCTGAGAGCAAAGAAAAATGCATTCCTTCTAGAGGAATGTACCTGGGAAGTGAGTGTGAGGGGCTGGTGTAGATTCTATCAGTGAAAGTGTTTACTGTCCGGGGATTTTTATAACTTCCTTTCCCATAGTCTACTGTATAAACCATGTCCTGTCTTTGAGCTTGAGTGACATAAGTGTGCCATAGCTGAGTGCCCCGTAGTGCTCAGTTGTGTGTCTGTGCGATACGCTATTAGAGGACAGCTTTCCTGTGGCTTGCCCTCTTGAGAATTTTGACGGATTTAATACTTATTAGTAAAAATTCACAGTAGACATCCGTTGTTAGGATTCATGGACTTATTCTAGGATACATTTAGACACTTTGAAGCAACAGCTAGAACCATGGTAAATAAAGGTAACATGCTTTGTACTGAAAGCCAACCTGGATCTTCTCGAGCCCTTTTCAGTTTTTTCACAGACTAGTTTTGCTTATTACTTTGTAGAAATGAGGAGAGTGCTGAATATGTAAAAATATGACTTAAGATGACTTTTGGTTTGTTTTTGCCTATAGTTCTCAGATACGGGTTCTTAATCTTGAGTTATGGGCCAGAAAAATACAGAACTTCTCCGTAGAAAAATGCATATACTTCCACTTAGGTATACATGCATAAATATTCTCGACATGGCTTCAAGGGGCTCTGAGAGCTAAAGATTCAAAAGAAGGGGGGAGGGGGGAATGAGGGAGGAGGTAACAGTACAAGAAATGTATCCAATGCCTAATGTATGAAACTGTAACCTCTCTGTACTGTAACCTCTCTGTTTGACAATAAAAATTAAAAAAAAAAAGATTCAAAAGAGTTGTTTGGCCTTTAGGTTTTAACACCTCCTGTTGCTCCTTTCCTTTAGGTGAAAGCAGCCTTCACAAGGGCTTACAACAAGGAGGCCCACCGCACCCCATACGCACTTCCGGTAGTAAGGACGTCCAGGTCCAGCACAGGCCCAGGAGTGGACCCTGAAGACAACGAAGAGTTACGGGAAGACGACTCGCAGTCTGACGAGAAAGAGCAGGATGCTCTAGAGAACGATGCCATGATCAAGGTAGGAGCCTCACCTACCAGAAGCATGTCATCATAATGGTTTCTTCCCCTGTGTAATGTGCTAGGTGAACAGTAGGCCATTCAGCAAGGGGCAGAGTACGCTCAACTCACTTCAGAGGGTGCTGGAGGTGGGTGGTTCATTTTTATACTTTTTTTTAATAGTGTAAGAGTCACATAGTAAGAAAATGGACCATCGTGGTGATGATTGTGTGTTCTATAGGAAGAAAAGAAGCCATTGGTGTATGCTTTCTCATCCACATACACAGTTTATATATAGTACATGCTGGCCTTGAACTTGCAATCCTTCTGCCTCAGCTGTTCATAGAGAAGCACATTTAACAAATGCACTTCTCCCTGTTACTCCTGTTGTGTTTTGCCACTCAGTTGCCTATAGAACTTCTCAGAATAAAACTGCCATTGTCCTTGGCCAAGGCAAAGGAATCTAGTGAGCATTTTCTGAGCTTTGCTGCTGTTTGCTTTTTGCTTCTTGTTGGATATGCAAGGTAGGAATAGAGTGGCTTCTCACTGTTGTGCTGTCTAGTCTGATAGGGACATGTGAAGCTGTGTTATTATGCCTGCTTTTCCCTTTCACAAATGAATAAGTTTAGATCGCTAGGCTGAAGCTGAAATTCTAACTGTAAATACTGCTATCTTTGTATGAGCTCAAGTTTTCTAAGCCATGGTTTAAACCCAAGAAACTCCCATACCTGCGGGACATATCCTGTCTTAGAACCTAAGTAGCTTTGCAGTTTTCACTGCTGTCTTTCAGCCAGCCCCGTTAGTAAAGGTGAGCTCATCAGAGATAGCAGTAACAACCGGCTGTTTGCAGCATCTCTGTAACTGAGATAATGGGCAAGTTTATTGTTGAGAAAAGCTTATTTCATTTGCTCATAAACACAGTTAACCCTTTTGTATGTCTTTTCCCTCCAACAGAAAAAGACAAAATCCACAAAGTCATCAAAACCAGAAAAAGATAAGGAACCAAAAAAAGGAAAAGGCAAAAGTTTGAAGAAATGAAACCAGTTTTTACTACCAGCGGCTACCGTGACTCCTCCCTCTGCCTGGTTCTGAGACGGCCTTGTGTTCTCGTGGAGGATCTATGCGTGGCGTGGTGGGTCCCCGGGGGCTCCACTGATGAAGCATGGTCCAGCTCTAGGGTGCGGCTGGCCAGCGGCTCACATACACCTCTTATAGAGGTTCAGAGGACCGTGTGGGTCCTCCACGGTCTCTGCCCATCTAATTCGATTGTCTTACTTCAAATTGACCATGCACATTCAGAACTAGGCATTACGTATGGGCCTTGGAGTCATAATGTAGTTAATAATAATAAACCTGGGAACAATGGGCCTAAGATCTTTTATAGGGTTGAGTTTATCCTAATGACCTTTATAGAATCGGACCAATGCTATTTTTTCTTAAAGGTAGTTCCTATTATGTGGTGAAATTTTGTAAATCAATCTGAATACAAAGCAATCACCACCTAGAACTGGGTAGTCTTTGTATATTGTCAAAGGATAAATTAGCAATAAAAATGTTCCATATGATTCATGTACAAATTTTTCTCAAGATTATCATCTTGTAAAGGAGGATATTATGTTGGTATATTACTCTATTAATTTGCAAATGATTGGATTAAAAAGCTCCCTCTGTTCCTAATTAACCAGTGACGTAGAAGGTCCCTTCAGCAGCTGGAATTCCCAGCGTCACCCTCACTGGGGGAGTACATGATGGGGATCCTCTGGGTTAGTGGAGGGTGTGGGAACTCAGGGCGATTGCTAGACATCGCTGTCCTTCAGTTTCACCCCACAGCCTAGGCTGGACTGGAAGGATCACTGTGCTGGGATTGAATGGACATGGTTCACTTTGTCCCTGGAAGATTCAGTTCTGTCCTGTGATGGATTCCTCCTACTGGACGGGAACTTCAGCTTGCCTAGCCCAGGGCTGTGGCTCTAGCCTTGGGTTTAAGTGTCCAGCTAGTTTTTAATTTGGACAGTACATGCTCAGAGGTCTGGGCTGCCTCTGTGAGGCAGATGCCAAGAGGAATGTAAACCAAGTGCTGGTCCCTATCTTTAAGAGCTGCTAGTCTTGTTTGGAAACAAGATGAAGTTGTTGAGACATTTCAAGTGTATTTGCCCATGTGAAAAGTGTCTTATGGAGATTCATTATGGAAATAAAACACTGCCTTGAGCCTGTGCCTACTGAGCGCTGCCCCTCTCTTTCCTCTTTGCTAAAGCCTGGCTGGAAACTGCTGCATCAGTGAAGACTTCCTCACCACGGTGATGAGGAAGGTTTTCTCACGTTCCTCCACTTCTCACTTCCGGATGGCCAAGTCATGGCTGCTCTGTGCAGCCCGGATGAGGGTCTGGCATCTCGCAGCCAGCACCACAAATGCTGTCCTCCACCTGTCTGCTGTTGTGGCTTTTCATTATGAATGCTCTCTGCATGACTGGGCCAGTATATAACTGTTAACATTTCTTTAAGAATTAGAATTTGTAAGTATGCTCTTTGATATATAATGGTGATAACTGTAGGGCTGTCTGCTGCTCTCTTTCGCGCATGAGGTGCATGGAGATAATGGTGGGTAGGCTGGTTCTGTGGTAGTGTGGATCTAAATCTTGAGGTTTGTGTTGGGATTGTATATTATTGGGTTTGTATGTTTCAGGGATCCACTGGTACACGTCTTGGCAATACAAACCTGCATACTCGCTCCAAGATACACTGAACCAAGGCCATTTTGATATCTCAACTATTCAACCTTGTTGTTAGTTTTGGCAGTCCTGTGGCATCATTATTTAACATCTTGAAATTCTAAATGCAGAACAGATTATTATATAAAGATGAATATCTTCCAGTATCATCTGGTACCATTGTGCATGTAAATCACAAAGCAAGTGCCAGGATCTCAAGTTGCTGTGTCCTTCTAGCATCCATTTAGTGAGGGTACAGGAAGGGGCAGGGGACTGTTGGTGGGTTTTCTTATAACCTCTGCCCACCCTTGGGAAGGAAGGGCAGGTCGTAAAGCTGGCGGTATTCAAGTAGGTTACTTGGCTGTCCTGAAGCATTGGTACTTACAGCCCTGGCCTTGGCTCATAAATACCATTGTGATGCTCAAGTTGCTGGTGGCCATAATGAAGAGTCATATCCAGCTCAGAGTTCACTTGGTGACTCATTGCTGCCAGCTGCTCACACTTCAGAGACATTGCACACAGAGGAAGTTGGAGGGAAAGTATGGATTTCCTCAGCACATGACATAGGAAAAGGCCCTTCCCACGTCCCTGGGAAGATTCCAAATAGTGTGTTTTCAGGGGTCACATTACAAATCTGGCAGGAGTTTTACCTTGCAGCATGAGTAGACAGGAGGTTATAGTTTACTCATTCTTTTAATACAAGACTGAATTTACTGCTTGGTGCTTTGATTCAGGGTCTGATGCTGTTAAACAGTCTTGGTTTATATCTTTTTTCCTTTGGTGCCAGTACTAGGGTTTGAACTGAGGACCTGGGCACTATGCTTTAACTTTTTCACTCAAGGCTGGTGAATTAATTTTGTGGTTTATTGGAGATAAGAGTCTCACAGACTTTCCTGCTCAGTCTGGCTTCAAACTGTGATCCTCAGATTTCAGCTTTCTGAGTAGCTAGGATTATAGGTGTGAGTCACAAACACCCAGCTATATACTTTTTTTTTTTTTTTTTTTTTGTCAGTCATGGGGCTTGAACTCAGGGCCTGGGGCGCTGTCCTTTAGCTCTTTTGCTCAAGGCTAGCTCTCAACCATTTTGAGCTACAATGCCATTTTCAGTTTCCTGGGGTTAATAAGAGTCTCGAGGACTTTCCTGCCTGGGGTGGCCTGAACTGCAATCCTCAGATCTCAGCTTCCTGATTAGCTAGGATTACAGGCATGATCCACCATGCCTGGCTTATAAACCTTTTTCAAACTATTTACAGTATTAATCTCTGCTGGCCAGATTTCACAGGATGTTTCAAAGTTGCTTTCCTTTATCTCTTCCGAGCTTCAAATGCAGGAACATGTTACAAAATGTCTAGTTAACAATTTTATTTTAAAGGAGATAATTCAAAATATAAAAGTCATCAAAAGGCTGAATATTTACAATTCTGTTACCTACTATGAACAGTGCAGAGCATAAAACATGAAGACTGAGGAGAACTATACAAAGTACAATAAACAGGGTTCCATGTCACTACTGGGCCGCTCTGCTGGAGAGACCACCTTTGCTTCCTTTTGTCTACCCAGAAAGAGTCGCTCCAAGTCACCCGGGGAACAGCCTCCTGGGGAAAATGCCATTTCTTGGGAACATTTTATCTAGAAAGGACAAACATACCTTTTACTAGTCAAGTTATGTAGAATGCCGTCTGCAGTCAGTATTGTTCCTGAGAAAGTGTCGGCAGTGAGAATAGGAAATGCAAGCAGAGGCTTAGCAAAGTGCGGAGAGGAGTTGCGCCAAGGCTTCCAGTCTAAGGAGCTGCGCGGGGTGTCAGGCAGTAAGCGGCTTTGGCGAGAATGGGGACAAATGAACCCTCAGGCATTGCTGTTGTGACTGCAAGACGGCAGAGCCTGTGGGAAACTCGCGTTCAAGCACAGCAAAACCCCAGTGGTGCTGCACCACAGGAGAAACCGGGGCGCACACTGACAACCTTGTGCCGTTCTTACAGCCCCTGGAAGACTTCAGAAGGGAAGTAGAGGCACTAGAGGTAGACTGATGGAGGCATGGGGAAAGCAGTTACCATTGCGTGCATGTGTGTGTGACTTAGCTCCATTTTATCCTTATTCGTCCAGTTGGAAGTTCCCTGCTGGTTCCGCGGGGCTCTGGCTTCCTGGCGGGCCGCACTTACCTGCCCCTGCTGCTCACTGCTCCATGTCTGGTCGCAGGTATTGGGTACAGTCTGAAACTTTTGTCAGCTGGCCAGCATTTAATCTCTCTGAACACATAGGACACGTGCTTTCCGTGTTTAACATGCTGTTTGAGGAGAGAAAATTCGGAGGAAATTAAATGTAATATTTCTTTACCTTGGGTTGTTCTAATGTGAAAATCAGATCCTTTATGTTTACACCTTCTTGGTGGGGAGGGGGAGCTTGATCTCAGGGCCTCACGCTGTGGCTTTATTGCTTAAGGCTGGCGCTCTACTCCTTGATCCACACCTCCATGTCTGGCTTTTAGATTGTTAGCTGGAAGTAACAGTCTCTCAGATTTATCTGCCTGGCCTGGCTTTGAACTGCAATCCACAGGTGTGAGCCACTGGTGCCCAGCCCGTCTATACCTCTTAACATGTGTTCACCATGTAAGTTAAGCCTTAGAAGGTCTCATCCCAGATCCTCCTGGTAGTGACGTTCTCAAAGACCAGAGAGGCAGGCTTCTTCCCAGCCTTAGACAGAGGTGGGCTTTGGCTCTTCGGGAACATGCCGTTAGGAGGCTGGAGTGGAAGGCCTGCTCTGGAGGAAGGGGTACAGGTGAGGGAAACAACGGCACTCACGTCTTCAGTTCCGAGTAGAGCGCGGGGAACTCACAGTGTGGACACATTGTCCAGTCATCCTTCAACATGTGCCGGCCCTGGAAGCAGTACGTTCAAGGTGAAGTATTTATGCAAAGATTCCCACCATTATGAAAATCATAAATTATGAAATCACGTTCCACTTAGAGATGGGAGATGGCTTAAAGCTAGAATATGGATTAAAGATGGTTCACTGAAGCTAGATTATATGTGTTAAATTTATGTTTAGCTACAGAATAAGCATATGAGCCCCAGGATTAGCAATTGGATATCTTGAAGTTTTCTGATGGGGGGGTCTTAAAATTCATAAATAATACCACTTAGGAAAGGCTATGGCATGCCAGGTACTCCAGGCTTCCCCGAGCCCTCTGCAGTCTAGTTGGTCTCTGGAGTCACTGCAGTCCACCACAGTGCACCTTGTTCTCTAGCCACTAGGGGACAGAAAAAGAACTGGAGCGCAGGACCGCTGACCCCGAGTGCTACTGCCTCACTGGCGTCTGGAAGCCGCCATCATTACAGGGCTTGAATAGAAGGGTCAACTTTTTTTTTTTTTTTGGTGTTTTTCTTTTTTGCCAGTCCTGGGGCTTGAACTCAGGGCCTAAGCACTGTCCCTGGCTGCTTTTTGTTCAAGGCTAGCACTCTGCCACTTGAGCCATTATGCAGTACTGAGGAATTGAACCCAGGCTTCGAGCATGCTAGGCAAGCCCTCTATCGCTAAGCCACATTCCCAGCCCTGGGAAGGTCCAACTTTGGTGATTGTGAGCTAGTATGCTACATGCTGTAGGAAATTTGGGGGCTAAGATCACATCAGAAGTGAAGAAAACAGTATGCAAACAGCACAGAGACACTTACTGTGGCAATGCAGTAGGGGATGTTGTTTTTACAGCCGGGACAGAGGAGTTCACATTCTGGGAGGAGAAACTGGCAGAAAGGACACGGGGTCGTGGTCTCCTCCGTCTCTGTTGTGTAAGGTCTCCTGCGAGGAAGCAGCGCGTCATTTCAAAACACTTCAGCCCTGGCACTGGTGGCTCAGGCCTGCGATCCTAGCTACTCAGGAGGCTGAGATCTGAGGAGCAAGGTTCAAAGCCAGCCCAGAGGGCAAGTCTGAGATTTCTATCTCTAATTAACCACCAAAAGGGCAGAGTGGTAGAAGGTCAGCCTTGAGGGAAAAAGTTGACAGACAGTGCTCAGGCCCTGAGTTCAAGCCCCAGAACTAGTACCGAAAAAATAAGACCACCTCCTTTCTCCTCATGGGGCCCAGAGGGAAGACACATTAGGAAAGTCCGTGTGCCAGCCATTTGCGTAGCAAGACAGGCAGCTCTGGCTCCAGCCAGCTGTTGGGCCAGTTTGGGGAGGAGAAGGAACACCCAGGCCTGGCGGGGGTCTAGGGGAGTTCACGACATGCTGCTGGAGTGCTGAGCTTGGTATTTCTCTTTGGCCTTCCTCTTCTGTGGAGCAATGGCAGGGGCTGGCTGGGGCTGTTCTGGTGGAATTTTGCGATCATGAAAATGGGGTTCCAATTCTGTGCTGTCAGGTGTGGCAACCAGGAGCCAGCCCCATGCAGCTTCTCACTAATCGAGACGCGCCGAGAGTGAGGAACTGACAGAAACCCTTTGGGATCGCATAGCTAGGTTGGTACATGAGGCGAGAATGACAAGGCTCTTCTGTCATTTAGTCTTTGTGGCACTGATTCTCTTAAAAAAAAAAAAAGGCAAAGAATCCTTCATCCTTTAAATTATTTCTAACAGAGCTGGGATGTGATGTCTGTAGGTGGAGCAGCTGCCTTGCCGCCGAGAGGAGGGAAGCTGCGTGCTATGGGTGGCCTCAGGGTGTTCTGGGTGGCATGAGGCCCCAGGGCAGCAGCCCTGGACTGTGAAGCCTCGGGAGTCACGGAGCTCTTGACTTGTTCAAGTCACTACTGGAGTTTCTCCTGCTTCACACGGGATGAATCCCTCCGCCCCCTCCCTCAAATCTTCCTGAGCCTCTGGGTTAGCTTTGTCTTGACAAATGCACCCAGGAATTCTGCTAGACGGTAGCAGAGGCGGTGCTGGCCTACCTGACCATCCCCTCGATCTTCTTTTTGTATTTCGCGTCGATTTTGTTGCGGTACTCGGGCCTCATCAACATGGCAGCGAAGCTGAAGGCGGAGTTCCTCAGGCCAGCCCTGTGGCACTCGATCACCGTGGAGGTCAGGATTGGCACGATGTCTGCAGCGGAAACAGAACACGCACCCTGGCTGGGGCCCTGTGCTGCCGGCCGACATCCAGGTTCTCCCAGCTCTGCACTCCACAAGGACCCAGGGGTCTTTGTCTTCTCTTCACAAGGGATGGGGCGCTGGAGGGGGGCTGTGTGCCAGCACTGGAGGGGGCTGACTATGTGCTAGCGCTGGAGGAGGGCTGTGTGCTAGCGCTGGAGGGCTGAGTGTGTGCCAGCACTGGAGGGGGCTGACTATGTGCTAGCGCTGGAGGAGGGCTGTGTGCCAGCGCTAGAGGAGGGCTTACTGTGTGCCAGCGCTGGAGGGGGGCTGAGTGCCCCCATTCCCTGATTACCACCTCATCCTGCCACATGGAGCTCCCCGGGGGGCTTTGCACACCCTCCTAGATACACTTCTGCACAGACAGGACTGAGATTAATGGCTTCGGGAAGTTAAACACATTATTGTTAGTCTGGGTGTGGGCACCTCGGTCTCAAGTCCTCAGACTCATGACCTTTTCCAAATCACTTTACGATTGCTTCTTCCTGAAAGCCCACAGCAATTTCCATGGCCCCGGCATGGAGACTGCGTGCCCGTGTCCTCTCCCACCTGCGGCCCCCGCGTGCCTTTCTGTGTCACAACAAATTTATCCAGAGAACGGGCTTGGCGGCTGGCCCTCAAGCGTTTGTATGGCCATGAACTAAGAATGGTTTTCTTTATTATCTTTTTCTTTGTGCCAGTTTTTTATGTGTTTTTTATGTGTCTAAGTAGTTGGAAAAATACCAAAAGAAGAATGTTTCGTAATATGCTAAAGTTATAGGAGGTTCAAATTTATGTCCCCAAATTAAAGTTTTATGAGAATCTACACTTCATTTATGTATTATTCATGCCAAAATGCAGTGACAATAGTTGTGACAGTCCGAATGGCCCACCGAAGTATTTCACATCTAGCCATTTAAAAGCTACTAATTAAATACTAATTTTTATAAGCTTAATAGTGCAAAGACCATCTGGCCTATTATAGAAACAATTTGCTAATACCTGTCACATTAAGTCTATTCACTTAAAAATTTTATGCCAGGTCTGTGAATGTGGCTTAGTGGTAGAGTGCTTGCCTAGCATGCATGAAGCCCTAGGTTCGATCCTCAGCACCACATTCACAGAAAAAGCCACAAGTGGCGCTGTGGCTCAAGTGGCATAGTGCTAGCCTTGAGCAAAAAGAAGCCAGGCACAGTGCTCAGGCCCTGAGTTCAAGCCCCAGGACTGGCAAAAAAAAAAAAAAGAGCCAGGTTCTAGTAATTTAAGTCTGTAATACTAGCTACTTAGGAGGCTGACACTGGAGGATCATGGTTCGAAACCAGTCTAGGCAGAAAAGTCAGCAAAATTTCCTCTCTAAACATTAGAAGGCTGGCCCGCAGGCCTGGCTCACCTGGTAGAGCGCTGTCAGAGCGCGCAAGATGCCAGCAAGGGGGGCTCCTGGGTTCAAACCCTGATTAACTGTCCAAGAAACCCCAAACTTTTTTTTTAAGTGACAGTCATTTAGAATAACAGAGCCATGGGACCTCTCTGGGGGGCCATGTCTTCCTGTGGTTGAAAACAGAATCGGACTGGCTAGCTGGCGCCGCGGCTGCTGGTGGTTAAATGCGCGTCTTTGCCTTCCCTGGAACCCGAGTCGGCAGGAGAGTCCCGGCGCAGGCTCGGCGCCGCCACCTTAGAGGTCTGCGTGCGCGCCGGGCCTCGGGCCTGGCCCCGGCAACCCTGGGCTTTGAGCCCCCATCATTTCCATTTCCCCAACTGACAAGGGCCACAAGGCGCCCCACGCCTCCGCTCGGTGCCTTCCGCGGGCTGCCTGGTTCCTGGGAAGGCGTGGATGGCAGCGAGCTCTGGGACGGGGTGAGCCCCGGCTCTGGTTCCCACACACGGGGCCCGCTGGCCCATACTCCGTGGGAGCCGCGGGAAGGGCACCTGGGCCTGTTTCCGCTAGGAAGCCCTTTGCTTTGCCAGAGTCAGGGAGACTGCGGTGGCGTGGGAGCCAGGCCCCCCCCCGCCCCCCCCCGCCCACCTCCGTAACGGGGTGGGTGCGGGCGGCTGGCTGAGCCGTCGGAGGGAGCTGCGATCGCGGGGAGCCCCAGCCGAGCAGCCTGCACTGAGGGCCCCGAGTACTCACGGGAAGGGAATTTGCTAATGTTGTTGGCCACGCGAATGAGCATGCGTGCTCCCTTCAGGTGATCACCGTTCTTCACGTGAATCTGAAACACACACACAAGTTCTCCTTAGAGCCCTACGTTAGCCCCGGCTTCTGCTTTGGCCCTCCCAAAGGCCTGGCCTGGGGTCCAGAACAGAGCAACCTGGGGCCTTGGGCCTATCCCGGACACGGGGCCATGTTCTCGGCAGCGGCCTCACGCTGTGCTCTGCCCTAGACCACCTGACATGAATTCACATGCCGGCTCCATCTCCTCCCGGCTGTTCCTGAGGCCCATCAGCAACTTTACCGGGTTGTGGTAAGAAGCACAGGCCAGCGCGTGGGGAGTCATGCAGGCGGTGCGTGAGGGCGAGTGGGCACTGTCTGCAGGAGAAAGGGACAGGGGTGAAGGGAGGCCATGCGGGGGGGGGGGGGTAGTGGGGTGGAGAGGAGTCAGTCCCCCCTCCCCAACAGCCCTGTGCAGGTTTACTTATCTCCAATCAACCATGACCTAAAAATATTAATCCTGGGCTGGGAAGGTGGCCTAGTGGTAGACTGCTTGCATGAAGCCCTGGGTTCAATTAGCACCACATACACAGAAAACGGCCAGAAGTGGCGCTGTGGCTCAAGAGGTAGAGTGCTAGCCTCGAGCAGAAAGAAGCCAGGGACAGTGCTCAGGCTTTGAGTTCAAGCCCCAGGACTGGCAAGACAACAACAATATAATATAATATAATATAATATAATATAATATAATATAATATAATATAATATAATATAATATAATATAAGCAGAGTTTTGCCAGGCACTGCGGGCTCATGTCTGTAATCCTAATGGGAAGTGGAGATTGGGAAGATGGAAGTTTGAGGCCAGCCTCAGCAAAAAATGTTGAGACCTTATCTCAAACCTAAGCAGCACAGTGCTGGCTCCAGCTGCACAGATGCTGAAATTGGAATGATACAGAGAGGATGGGCATGGCCTCTGTGCAAGGATGACACGCAAATTCGTGAAGCGCTCCATATTAAAACACCCAGCCAGAGCAGTAGCCAGGCATGGGTGGGTCACGCCTGTAATCTAGTCACAAAGGAAGCTGTGAGACCTGGTGGATGATGGGTCAAAGCCAGTCCTGGAAGAAAAACCAGTCTTGAGATTCCATCTCCAACTGGCCAGCAAAATGCTAGACTGGGGGTGTGGTTCAAGCAGTAGAGTGCCAGTTGTGAATAAGAAAGTTGAGCAAAAGCATGAAGCCCTCAGTGTAAGTCTTGGTACCAGCGCGCACACACACACACACAAACCAAACCCCCAAACAGCAAAACTGGATACATGCATGGCTCAAATGGTAGAACATCTGATTAGCAAGCATGAAGCTCTAAGTTTAAACCCTAGTGCCATCAGAAAAGAAAAAGAACAAACAATTGAAATTTAAAAAAATTTACCACCTTAGAATTGAAAATGTGAACAAGTTCTAGCTAGACAAAAATGTGTTAAGGAGATCTTTTTATTTTTATTTTTGGTGCTAGTCATGAAAGTCAGGGTGTATGCACTGTCCCAGAGTTTCTTTTTTTCTTTTTCTTTGTTTACATGGTAGCAAGGAATCGAACCCAGGGCCTTATGCATGCTAAGCAAGCACTTTACCACTAAGCCACATTCCTAGTCCCCAGAGTTTGTTTTTTTTTTTCTCAAGGCTAGTGCTCTACCACTTAAGGTACAGCTCCCCTTCTGGCTTTTTGGTGGTTAATTGGATATCAGAGTCTCACGGACTTTCCTGCACAACCTGGCTTTGAACCATGATCCTTAGATCTCAGTCTCTTTAGTAGCTACAATTACTGGTGTGAGCTACTGGTGCCCAGCAGGAGATGTTTTTGACATGGGTAATAACACCTATCATCCTCCAAGTCAAAGCAATCTAGAAGGTCACAGGAGCAAAGCCTGTGTGACTGCCCTTGGTGTGCTCAGTCTCTCCCGCCCTGAGCCCCCTTCCTTTAGGAAGCCATTTCCAGTCTTTTCAGTCTGTTTTTCTCATTTTGTGTGCAACAAGTAACTATGCATTCCTTTTTCCTCTTTATACCCAAAGGGTGGACCTTACAGTCATCCTCTACATTGCTTTTATCCCTTAACAATCCAGAGACCTGGGGAGTTGCTCTAACCCGTGGGGAGGTGGCCGGAGGAAATGCCCCTGGGTGGGAAGTCCTGGCAGGCCTCACCTTCACGAGCACGTAGCTGTGCAGGATCATGAGGTTGGTGGCCATCTCCGAGGGGATTTTGATCTTCTGGGATTTAAGTTCGGAGTACATGCTGAAGAGAACGTCATGAGCATTCCGATAGTTTCCTTGAAACGAGGTGGGAGATCACGTTACCGCCAAGGAGCAACCTGAAGGGCTTTCTCCACCCTTTACAAGTGAGTTGATTCATTATGGGATCTGTGATAGGCAGTTCAGCCATTTCTTCTACACAGACACTCAGCAGTTTTGCCTGTTTTAATGGCTGGTGCTTAACACTGGTCAGTTCCTCTGGAGAAAAGTAGTATCTATCTACAAGTCACACTGTTTCTGGGGGTGGCGTTTCCCCCCCCCCCCCCCGCCCCCATCACTCCCTGTCCTTCCAATTTCACCTCTCTTGCTCAGGCCCACTGCTGGCTTTTTATTTGTTTGTTTTTCTGATGCTAGGGCTTGAACTCAGGGTCTGGGCACTGCCCCTGAGGGTTGTTTTTTTTTTTTCTAACTCAAGGCTGGTACTTTTTTTTTTTTTTTTTTTTGCCAGTCCTGGGCCTTGGACTCAGGGCCTGAGCACTGTCCCTGGCTTCTTTTTGCTCAAGGCTAGCACTCTGCCACTTGAGCCACAGCGCCACTTCTGGCCGTTTTCTGTATATGTGGTGCTGAGGAATCGAACCCAGGGCCTCATGTATACGAGGCAAGCACTCTTGCCACTAGGCCATATTCCCAGCCCCTCAAGGCTGGCACTTTATCACTTGTACCACACACCTCCTTCTAGCTTATTGGTGGTTAACTGGAGGTAAGAGTCTCACGAGCTTTTTGTGTGGCTGGTTTCAAACCACAGCCTTCAGATTTCAGCCTTTAGCGGAGTTAGGATTCCAGGCAAGAGCCACGGGGCCTAACTGTGCGCAGCTTGTATGAAGCCCTCTAAAAGAAGACCAGGGGTAGAGGAGCGACGGAGGCTCTGGGTTCAATTCCCAGCACTGCAAAAACAGAGCCCTTCAGGGGCCTGAGCCAGGCAGCACTGCCCCAGCTCCCTTTCCAGCCCTCCATGCCCTCCCCAGGCGGCTTTCTCTTCATCCCTGGCTCTCTGGGCCTTTGAAACTCAGCAGGAGTTTTTGTGTCCTTCCCCCATCTTCACCCTCCAGTGCTGTCCCCTCATGTCAGGATCTGGGGGAGGGGGTCCTGGCACCTTTTACCACATTATCACATTTCTCTCCCTGGTCTAGCACTTGTCACCCTGGAAAACAACTATGAACCCACATTCAGTCTCTCTCATCTAATGGTCTCCCTGACAGCTCATCTCCTAGCATGCATCTGACAGATGGTAGGAGTCAGAACAACAGGAGCAGAATAAAGCCATGACTTATTTACTTACATATTCTTTTTTTTTTTTTTTTTGCCAGTCCTGGGTTTGAACGAAGGGCTTGGGCCCTGTCCCTGAGTCTCTTTGTGCTCAAGGCTACAGCTCGGGCTGGGGATATGGCCTAGTGGCAAGAGCGCTTGCCTCATATACATGAAGCCCTCAGTCCGATTCCCCAGCACCACATATACAGAAAATGGCCAGAAGGGGCGCTGTGGCTCAAGTGGGCAGAGTGCTAGCCTTGAGCAAAAGGAAGCCAGGGACAGTGCTCAGGCCCTGAGTTCAAGGCCCAGGACTGGCAAAAAAAAAAAAAAATACTACAGCTCTACCACTTGAGCCACAGCACCAATTCTGTTCATTTGTTTTATTGAGTAGTTTATTGGAAATCAGTCTCACAAACTTTCTTGCCTGGGCTGGCTTTGAACTGCAATCCTCAGGCTCAGCCTCCTGAGTACCTAGGATTACAGGCATGAGCTATTGGCACCCAGCTAGTTATATGCTTTCTAAAACTGCATTCCATATTTACAAACATCAAAGAGAACTAGTTTGCAAAAACTAGGGAAGATAAAATAATTCTCTAACCTATTCAACAAGTATTTATAGAACCCATGAGTGAACAGCACCATCTAGAAACTCTCTAAGTAGTCCTATGAAGAGCCAGATCTGAGCTGGGTGTGGTGGCTCATGCCTGTAATCCTTGCTACTTGTGGGATGGAAACCAGAGGACTGTAGTTTGATGCCAGTCTGGGCACAAAAGTTCCAGCATTTCATCTCAACCAATGGTTCGGTGTGGTAGCAGGCTCCTGTCTGCCCAGTGACAGGGGTAAAAAGGCTGGGCACCGTGCCAGGTGCCTCTCCTCTCCTCCAGCAACACCAAGGTGCACAAGCAGGAGGACCATAGCTCAGGCCGCTCCTGGACATAAAGTAAGGCCCTAATTTGAAAATAACCAAGGTATACAGGGATTGGAGGCATGGCTCAAGTGGTAGAGCACCTGTCTAGCAAGCCAGCAGCTTAGAGTTCAATCTAAGTACTGCCAAAAGAAACACAACAAATTAAAAAAAAACACCCCAAAGTCAGATCCATAATAATATAACATAATGATCTTCCACTTAGCAATATTTCTTAGATGGATAAGGCCAAGTGCATGAATTGGAAAGAAATGCTGTGTGTCTGTAGGAGGGACTATGAACTGGAAAGGTCAGAGGTCACCAGCACAGAGATCGAGACGGTGAGGTCACGGGTGAGGGAAGAGTCCAAGAGGAGGCCTTCCTCAAGTCATCCCACATTCCTCGCTACGGTGGGTTCTTTCACGTCTCTGAATCCTAGTAGTGGCCTGCCCTTAGCCTCTGGGGCTCAAAGCAAGCCTAGACTGGAAACTGGCTAAGTTTTCCTGGTGGGAGTGGGGAAGAGGTGGGGTGTGACTCTATTTGGGTATAAAAAAAAATGTTAGGGACCTGGACCTGGAGATGTAGCTCAGAGCCAAGTGCTGGCCTCGTACGCCCGAGGCTCTGGGTTTAATTCCAACACCACAAAACCCAACAGAGCCCAGGGACCTACCTGCAGACTGCTCTTCTCTGGCGATGATGATGGCAGTCCGGGCGGCTTCTCGGTATTGTTTCAGCGCCATGTACAGGCGGAACAGGTACTTAGCATCCTGACACACAAATCATTAGAGAAACTTGGATCTCCTCATCAGTCAGGGAGAAACACCTGTACTCTGCCATTTCAGTTAGAACAGTGGTCGTCTGCCAGTACTGATCAGTTGATGATTGACAATTGAATTCCCTTTTCCAACAACTACAAAAAGGCTAGTATGTGGTACTGGGTAGGAAATGCTAACTCAGTGAATGCTCAGGGCACCTGAGGAGATATGGCTAGCACCCTAACTTCTGCAACAAAGCAGAGGGGCAGAGCCAGGATCCTGGGCACCCTGTTCTGGGTTCAGTCTGTTCCTGTTTGGAAATAAGATGTATTCTGAGCCAGGCACTTGTGGCTCATGCCTGTAATCCTAACTTTTCAGGAGGCTGAGATCTGAAGACTGAGGTTTAAAGCCAGCTGGGCAGGAAAGTCTGAGAGACCTTTACCTCCAATTGACACCAAATAGCCAAAAGTGGAGGTGTGGCTCAAATAGTAGAGTTATAGCCTTGAGTGGAAAAAGCTCAGGAGTAGTACCTAGCCCTGAGTTCAACCCCAAGAATGGCACACACAAAAAAAGAAGTGCATTCTGAAACAATGTACAACTTGACAATATTCGAGAAGATTGTAACTCCTATGCCAATTTATTCTCTCTTATGAGTTTTTCTTTGGATTTTGCCATTTTTCACTCCTATTCTAAGGCCATTTCATCAGGACATGGCGTTAGTCTCCATGTTAGAAGATTAAGGGACAGAATGGAAGGCTGGTCTCAATACCAAGGCCCGTGTCTCTTGTCTTTGGGTCTCAGGGGTTTTATCTGTACTATAAAGGAAGTGGACTCAGTGCTGCATGCTCTCTAGCCAAGACAGCATCTGGACCTTTCTTCTCGTCAGTGACTTGCCCTCTCTGCAAGATCTTCTTGCACACAAGGGCTGGGGCAGTGGCTCTGGGCTCTCCTAGGCATTGTGTCTGTCTTCATTGGGGGCAGAGAAGACTGGTTCTAGAGGAACTGACATCGCATCATGAATGCGATGGACTCTTGACAATTTTTACCTAAGTTACTTTTTTCCCCCGGTGGTACTAGGGTTTGAACTCAGGGCCTCAAGCATTCTACCACTTAAGCCACAACCTCCAGGCCTTTCTGCTTTAGGTTATTTTTCAGACAGGATCTTACCTTTGGCCTTGAATTGAGATACTCTTAGTTATGCTTCCCTTGTAGCTAGAATTGCAGGGGTTTATCATCTCATTCTGTCTAGTGAGTTACTTTTAAGCTTAATGTGCCTTTTTTTTGTTTGTTTGCCAGTCCTGGGGCTTGAACTCGGGGCCTGAGTACTGTCCCTGGCTTCTTTTTGCTCAAGGGTAGCACTCTGCCACTTGAGCCACAGCACCACTTCTGGCCATCTTCTGGCCATTTTCTGTACATGTGGTGCTGGGGAATTGAACCCAGGGCCTCATGTATACGAAGCAAGCACTCTTGCCACTAGGCCATATCCCCAGCCCCTTAATGTGACTTTTAAAAACTTTTCCCAGAGAGGTGCTGGTAGCTCATGCCTGTTATCCTAGCTACTCAGGAAACTGAGATCTGAGGATTGTGGCTCAGAGCCAGTCCAGGCAAGAAAGTCTGTGAGACTCTTCTCTCAATTAACTAACAGAAAACTGGAAGGAAGTGGCACTATGTTTCCAAGTGCTAGAGCATTAGCTTTGAGCAAAAGAGCTCAGGGACAATGCCCAGGCCCTGAGTTCAAGCCCCATGACAGACAAAAACAAAAAAATCTTTTCCCAATGGAAAGTCATAGTGTCAATGGTCATTTTTCATAATTCCTAGAATAAACCAAACTATAATATTTAAGGAAGTCTGGGTGGTGAGGACTGTTCTGTAGGGGCGAGGACCCGGCTCTTTCACAGGTGGACGCTAATTCTAAAGAGTGGTCACATGTAACGGTCTCTAACATGCAGAGATGGTCTACAGGACCAGTCGCTACTTTCAGAGAGATGAGTTCACAGGTCTGTATTGCAAATGTGTGACAGGTGAGGACAGGGCTGAATAAAGTAAAACCACAAATATGCATTGTGCAAAGCAGAGCCTCCCATACCTTAGGCATGCCGTCACTCTCACCCATCAGATGGTCGATCAGCTGGTTGGTCAGCAGTTCATCCTTGGCCTGGCCAACCTGTTTCATAAGAGAAAACCCCCAGCAATTTCACTATCAGAAACCTATGCAAGAAAAGATAATCTGCTAAGGAAAGGGGATGAGCTGGACATAAAAGTATCTCACAGAAGCTGAACACCTATAATCCTAGCTAAGATCTGAGGATTATGGTTCAAAGCCAGCCCAGGCAGGAAAGTCCCTAAGACTCTTATATCCACGTAACCACCAGAGAATTGGAAGTGGTAGAGGGCTAGTGAGCAAAAGAGCTCAGGGACAGCACCCGAGCCCTAAGTTCAAGCTCTATGACCATTACTACCAACAACAAAAAAGTATCTCATAGATAGAAAGATGGACAGGAAAGTCCAAGAGACTCTTACCTCCAATTAACCACCAAAAAGCCAAAATGGAGGTAGCTCAAATGGTAGAGTTCCAGTCTTAAGTGGAAAAAGCTCAGGAACAGCACCCAGCCCTATACTATTATATATAGTATATATAATAATTAAGACAGGTAAGGACATATAACTAAATTAAGATGGTAACTAAACCAAGAGAAGAAACAAAAGAATTAAAAAACCACACATATGTTTGGTCATTTCATCTATGACAAATATTCCATGATACTTCAGTGGGGAGAAGATGACATTTTCATAAGTTTTGACCTAGTAGCCAGTACCTAGAGCATCAGCCTTGAGCAAAAAAGCTCAGGGACAGTATCCAGGCTGAGTTCAAGACCCACAACTGACAGAAAAAGAAAAAAAAAATTGATCTCTATTGCCATACACTAAAAGTAATTCAGGATGGGCATAAACCTAAATAAGAAAGCTAAAAGCAATCAGATTTGCATAGAAAACATACAGGAAATGTCTTACCCATAAGATCAATAAAGGTGGGGCTGGGGATATGGCCTAGTGGCAAGAGTGCTTGCCTCGAATACATGAAGCCCTAGGTTCGATTCCCCAGTACCACATATACAGAAAACGGCCAGAAGTGGCGCTGTGGCTCAAGTGGCAGAGTGCTAGCCTTGAGCAAAAAAAGAAGCCAAGGACAGTGCTCAGGCCCTGAGTCCAAGGCCCAGGACTGGCAAAAAATAAAAGATCAATAAAGGTTTCTTATTTTAGACTAATAAGCACTAACTATAAAAGATTAACAAATTAAGACTTTTTAAAACATAAGAATTTCTATTCATCAAGACACTGTCAGAAAATTGGAAGGCATACACCTCACAATACATATATCTGACAAAAAAAGACTTAAATCCTGAACATGTATGGGTAAGAATGTGATGGTACAATTCCAAATTGGAAAAAGACTTTTCATAGCATTTGACAAAAGAGGCAATAAACACATGAAAAGCTGCTCAATATCAATAAAAATGAATGGGATACCCTAGTGAAGTATTGCTATGCATCCACTAGAATAGTTAACCTATTTCCTGCTAAAAATATGTATACCTATGGGGCTGGGAATATGGCCTAGTGGCAAGAGTGCTTGCCTCGTATACATGAAGCCCTGAGTTCAATTCCCCAGCACCACATACATAGAAAACGGCCAGAAGTGGTGGTGTGGCTCAAGTGGCAGAGTGCTAGCCTTGAGCAAAAAGAAGCCAGGGACAGTGCTCAGGCCCTGAGTCCAAGGCCCAGGACTGGCAAAAATAAATAAATACAATTTTAAAAATATGTATATGTGTATACCTATGACCTAATAATTTAAATTCGGTTTAGATACCCACTAAAGCTGAGTGCTTACTCCATTGAAAGACATGATATGTCTAAGGTAGAATTGACCCAAATGCTGATTAATAGAGTGAAGGCTAAATAAATCATTATATAGTTTTCTAGAATTCTACCCAAGAATGAACCATAGAATTGTGCAATATGACAAGATTCATTCATCTCCAGACACAAGGCTGACTGAAAGAAAGCAGACAAGGATCTGCACACATGGTTCTGGTTCTTTGAAGTTCATAAACAGGCAAGAATAGATGCTAAGGAGGAGTCAAGACTGTGGTTAGCCTGGTGGGGGAGCTGACTAGGGGTGACAGAGTGAGGTTGACTGGTCAGGGTTACACAGGTGCACATATAAAAACATTATTCCAGGTGTATGACTAGGCCCTGTGAATTGTACTATTTGCACGTTATACCTTAAAGAACACAAGTTCTTATCATTTAGATACTTTAAAATAATCCCAAGTAAAGGAAGGTGGGATATGACAAAGGAAAGACTGTACAACAGTCTCTTAGTCAGAGCACCAGTACGCGAGTCTGTTATGTTGTTTAGGTCTGCTTTTGCATACACTCAGAAACTTCTTCAAAAAGTTTTTAAAAAAGGGGGAAGGGGGGAAATGAGAGAGTAGATAACAAATTGTACAAGAAATGTACCCACTGCCTTACGTATGAAACTATAATCCCTCTGTACATCACTTTGACAATAAGTAAGTAATTATTAAAAAAAAAAGATATACCAAGAAAAAGATTGATTTGTAGTTGAGGGATGGGGGCTAGAAACAAGAGCACTCACCAGTGGACATCTGTGGAGTACCATCTAAACAGAAACATGGATGGCTGTGTCCCATGAGAAAGACATTGTTAGGAAGAGAGCCATGGGTAGCATCATCCAAACCAAAATGATTGTGAGGGTGAATGAAGGAAAGCAGGATTAAACCAGGGCTGTCTGCAATGTCTGGACTTCTTAGGTATAAAAGACAGTTCTAGGTTAAAGTTAGAAATAGTGAGTCTGGGGCTGGGAATATGGCCTCGTAGTAAAGTGCTCGCCTTGTATACATGAAGCCCTGGGTTCGATTCTTCAGAACCACATATATAGAAAAAAGCCGGAAGTGGCACTGTGGCTCAGCCTTGAGCAAAAAGAAGCCAGGGACAGTGCTCAGGCCCTGAGTTCATGCCCCAGGACTGGCAACAAAAACAAAACAAAACAAAACAAAAAAAGAAATAGTGAGTCTGCTTCTGGGTAGTGAAGATGAAGCAAGAAAGAGAGTTGGCTAACATAAAGAGGGGAAATGGTGAGCTATAATGCTGGTTAAACAAAAGATATGATGTCCTGATTCTATCTGCTCTCAGAAAAAAAAAGCTTAAAAAAGATAGGTAGTCTTGAAAGTTGTGTTAGAGTTTACTTACAGTTTCAATTGCCATTTCTATTGCCACATTGTCTTCTGAGCTTGGGCACTTGAGGAAGTGTTTAAGTGCCTAAAGGAGAAATGTATAACAATGAAAAAGTTTCAGTGTGTTCACACTGAGATTAACAAAGCTGTCACACAAATTATAGCTCTTTTCACAAGTTATAGTTTAAATTATAGTTCTTTTCATAAGTTATAGTTTGTAAAAATATGTTCATCTCCACTGGGAGTTTGTACCATGTAGAGTCTTAAACACATACTTCAAAGGCTGGCCCTTGCTTTGAAAAAAATGGAAGAGTCCAGTTAACCTTCTGAAGAGTCTAGATCTGATTTCTGGTTAAACGAAAATGTAAAAATGTGCCTCCATTCAGTAGGAAGCTTTTGGGACAGGATTTTGCTATGTAGCCTAGGCTGGGCTCCTGAGTATGGGATTACAGGTGTGAGCCAACATATTTGGCAGTATTCTTTCAACTATTCATTGACAACCTGTTTCTATGTATATAGGACTATCCCAGATCCTGCTAAGAATGTCAGGAAGGTGTGCTGTGTCTCTGCTTGAGTGTTAGGTATCACATAGAGGTATCTATGTGATGTGATGCTAATAAAAAAGTCACTTATGGGGCTGAGGATATGGCCTAGTGGCAAGAGTGTTTGCCTCGTATATATGAAGCCCTGGGTTCAATTCCTCAGCACCACATATATAGAAAAGGCCAGAAGTGGTGCTGTGGCTCAAGTGGCAGAGTGCTAGTCTTGAGCAAAAGGAAGCCAGGGACAGTGCTCAGGCCTTGAGTTCAAGACCCAGGACTGGCAAAAAAAAAAAAAAGTCACTTATGTTAAGCTATTAAGTATCTAATTCCTGAACATCCCACCTGCAAAGAAATAATGAGTGTCCATAAACAGTTGGTTTTGCTCTGAGGCAGCAAAGATGGTTATGGATTGGGATGTCCTGAAGGTGATACAGGACAAAACCTACAGGATGTGCAGGTTTGTGTAGACAGTGAAGGGAGCAGACAGGAAGATAGTGTACAAGGCCAGTGGAGGCCTCACTGTAAGAGTCTGGTGTAGGATGCAGCCACAGAAATAGCTGGCTACCATGCTGGAGGCTCAGGCTGGCTGACCGAGTGGTGGAAATTCTCTTGAGGGTCAGCCAAGACTCTAGATTTTTTTTCTAAGAAGATAGAAACAATGTATTGGCAGCCTGTAGGTTGAATGCATACAGAAGTATGCTTTTCTTTACCCAATATGGTATTAATTATACAAATACCTGGGTCAGTATTTAAAAGCTGGGAGACTCAGACTTCTCTTTGTCTTAAAACATCATGATCCCAAACTCAGATACACTAGAGAAGTGTTGACTAAAATCAAGGAGACAAATAATAAGCACATGACAAAAGACAGCTGGAATCCAAGATGACAATCTTGTTACAGCAAATGACAACAATAGAAAGAATCCACAATAACACTAGTGTAGGGGGTCAGGGCCACTGTATAAATACAAACAGAACTTTAGAGTGGAAGATACAAATTCCAACTTCACCAGATTGATAGATGAAATAATACCAATAACATTTCTACAGACAGGCATTGTCTGTGCGGTGCTGGATGTTAGTATTTCTCCCACCTCAGGTCCTCTGCTCCTCCCATTAGCCCCCAGCTCCACCCATACCTGAACTCCTGGTCCTAGAGCTATAATTGGCCACTCCCACTTGCCACTCAGACCTATCTGCTTCCCCTCTAGCCCTAGAGTTACAGTAGTGACCACCTGGACTAAGGTGCAGAAGCCATATTGCTCCCTCTCCTGTAGGAGATGTGGCCCCACTAATAAACCTTATAAACCTTCTCCTGTCTGTGACTATCTCCACGTGGTCCCTGGAATGGCTGGAATGGATTCTTTCACTGGCTAGCACATCATTTCATTGTGTCAGCAGCAGCAATATTAAGGTTCAAATTTGCCTCATGAATTAGCTGAGCTTGCCTGGACAAAACCTGTGAGAAGGAATAGCGGTGCTATGGTCTGCCTCTAAAACATGGACTTTATCTCAGGGTTACTCTGGATGTTGGGTATAGTACAAATCTCTCTTACGCCCAGGAACCAGCTGGAGGCTCATGTTGTATTCAGAGGCAAAGACTGGAAGCCTGGCCCTCCTCTTTGACAATGGCAATGAGCTAGATTTGTACTTATTTAGTATGCATAAGCTTCCTTTACTCTGCAAGAACACAGCTCATTTCATCTTTTTCCCTATTTTAAACATTCAATTGCATCTGACTTGTAAGTTCTCCTCCAACCAAATAAGCTGATCTGACATTTACTCTCTACTTTTTTCAACAACAATCCACTCTTCCATAAAGTTCTCAGCATCTTGAAGGCATCCCCCTCAAGAAATGTCTCCCTGCACTGGGTATTGCATATATGCCTACCTGATCTAAGGAAGGGAAAGAAAAACGAGGGTGTAAGATATCACAAGAAATGTACTCAACTGCCCTATTATGTAATTGTACCCCTTTTGCACAACACCTTGTCAACAAAATTTAATTAATAAAATAAATAAAAATAAATAAAGGGGCTGGGAATATGGCCTAGTGGCAAGAGCGCTTGTCTCATATACATGAAGCCCTGGGTTCAATTCCCCAGCACTACATATATAGAAAATGGCCAGAAGTGGCGCTGTGGCTCAAGTGGCAGAGTGCTAGCCTTGAGCAAAAAGAAGCCAGGGACAGTGCTCAGGCCCTGAGTCCAGGACTGGCAAAAAATAAATAAATAAATAAATAAATATAGAAATAAAATAAATAAATAAAAAGAAAAGAAAAAAAACCATCATGATGGGGAATGTTATTAATTTTTCAGATGGGAATAGGAGCTGCCCACTGTAGGCAGAGCCCGTGCCACCCAGCAGTCCCTTCCCTGCCACATAGGCCAGGCACAGCTACACAGTTCACACATGTCTCTTGTTGGAACATCATAGTCCCTGCCTTAAGCAATGAAAGTACTATTTGGGGGAACAAATGAAGAATGAATTCAGGGAGAGAAACTAAACACAGGGGAAACAGGAAACTACCGCAACAGTTAAAAGCAAGTTTACCTGGGATGGGCTGAGTAGATGGTAGGTAGAATGAAAGGGACAGAGGGGGAAGAGTCTAGGGAAGAAGATGGCAGGCACAGTATGGGAGGGGGAGGAAGATGTCAGGTGACTACAAGGCTGGGTGGGTGGTGTAGCTCAGTAGGAGAGCATGTGCTAAGAATGCCAGAATCCTGGGTTTGACTCCCAGTACTTGCAACAAAAACTGACTCAGATTTGAAATCTGGGTGTGGGGGAGCATGCTAGCATACTTCCTCTGATCACTTCTGTGGAGCCTCAGGTATTTTCTCTCTCTCTCTCTCTCTCTCTCTCTTTCTTTCTTTCTTTGTCCCAGTTCTGGGGCTTGAACTCAGGGCCTGGGTGTTGTCCTTGAGCTTCTTTTGCTCAGACAGTGCTCTTCCACTTGAGCCACAACTCTACTTGCAAATATTTTGATAATTTAGTGGAGATAAGTATCTCAGACTTTCTTGCCTGGGCTGGCTTTGAACTGTGATTCTCAGATCTCAGACTCCCGAGAAGCTAGGATATATTGGCATGAACCACCGGTGTCTGACAAGGGTATTTTCTTTTTTGTTTGTTTTTGTTGGCCAGTCATGGAGCTTAAGCTCAGGGCCTGAGCACTGTCCCTGGCTTCCTTTTGCTCAAGGCTAGCACTCTGCCACTTGAGCCACAGCGCCACTTCTGGCCTTTTCTGTTTATGTGGTGCTGAGGAATCGAACCCAGGGCTTCATGCATACTAGGCAAGCACTCTACCGCTAAGCCACATTCCCAGCCCTGGTATTTATTTTTTCTTTCTTTCTTTCTTTCTTTCTTTCTTTCTTTCTTTCTTTCTCTCTTTCTTCCTTCCTTCCTTCCTTTCTTTCTTTCTTTCCTTTTTTCTTTCTTTTTTTTGTAAAGCAAATACTAACTCGTGAATATTGGCCACATAGCAGGAAGAATTTTCCAGCCTGGAGATGTTTTTTTTCTCCTTCGAAGTATAAGGCAATGCTTTGGTAGTCTTCGTTAGTTGTGTCTTCAGAACCTACAAAAGAAGTTTGTTGAGTGTTTGGGCAGAACTTGTTTGTCTTTGATTGCTAATCTGAAAAGATTAGAAAGGAGAAGTCTATAAATAGGAGACCCCAAAATTTTAAGAGCAGTTATCAACATTACTATCAGTCTCTGTTTTCATCACCATCAGTCCAAATAGGAGCTCTGCTCCATCTTTTCATACGCCACAGGAATTAGGACCGGAAATAAGATTTTTGGAAGAATCCAGTTCCGCTCTGCCATTACCTTCCAAGACTTTATCATTCCCTCTATCTAAACCTTTTTTCTAACACAACAGGGACTACACTGACCTCCCACAATTTGTCAGCCTTAGAATATTCAGAAGCCAACTCAGCCCCAATACAACAACCATAAGCATTTCTCATTCCTAGCAATATTTTCTTGTACTTCTATTTCTATTGATTTTCTATTTCTATTTATTTTTTATTCTAGGTTTTCCAATCTATTCTGTCCTATCTATTCTATTCTTCTATTGGTAGGATCTCACTGTGTAGCACAGGCTGGCCTTTACCTCATAATCTTCCTCCCTCAACCTTCTCTAGTAGCTGGAAATACCGGCATGTACCACCACACCTGGCTCGACGCTTGGTGTGAACAACATTTATGTTTGACAAATAGGGAAGAAGACAGTGGACATTAGATGTGAGTTACCATCTTTCTTTTGGTTTAGGACTTTTAACTATACTAAACTCAGAGGGAGCTGCTGGAGTTCCAATACATGGTTTTCATTTACTCCTGGGAGTTGGGATTACTGAAGTATGATAACAGTCCTATACTTATAGTCCAGGCAATCATGGAATGTACAAGAGAAAGGAGGCCATAAAGCAAGATAGAGAGAAGCGGATGTGTGTTTGGGGGATGGGGATGTCTGTAGCAATGCGTCTCTTACACAGGATATGCTCTATCTTTACCAACTTAGAAACCATTACACACTAAAGCACTGAAGTGCAATCATGACTTGTAATGCTAAGGCAAATATATTACCTGTCAAGTTAAATACTGGTAATTCTAAAGGTGGTTGTGTGTGTGTGTGTGTGTGTGTGCGTGTGTGTGTGTGTGTGTGTGTATGTGTACACATACGCACAGGCCCTGAGGTCAAACCCAGGGCCTTATACATAACAGGCAAGAGCTCTACCACTGAGCTGCATCCCCAGTGCTTGGTTTTATGAGACAGAGTCTCATTATACACTCCAGGCTGACCTTGAACTTGTAATTGTCCAACCTTCTCCTTCCAAGTGCTGGAATTATAAGTCTACACCAGCATATCTGATTTTAAGGTTGCTTTTATCTATATTTCTTTTTTTTTTCTTAGCTCCAATTTCTTGGGAAACAAATGTTTCAATGAAGACTGAAAAAAATTCTCATGAATCGGTTCTAATGGGCATTTTGTGAATTTTAGAAAGCAAAATAACCCAAAAGGACAACTTAGAAGAGGTCCCATGAAGAACAAAATTCATACAGACAGGAAGTAGAATAGGGTCACAGGGCTGGGAAAGAGGACAGTGGGGAGTCAATGGGGTATGGGAAGATGAGAGTTAAGTATGGGAAGATGAGCGTTCTTGAGATGGTCAGGGCTAGTGGTCACACAACAGTGTGAATGTATTTAATGAGAAATGAGCATCTTTGTTTCCCCCAGGGCTGGGGATTGAATTGAACCCAGAACCTCATCTGTTCTAGGCAAGTGGTAGACACCACTGAGCTAGCCCAGCCTAGGAATGAGCAGTTATAAATGTAAATTTTATGTTTTACTAGAATTAAAAAACAACAAAAACTTAAGCAAAACAATACAAATAATATCATGTATAGCCTAGAAAACAAAATTTGAAAATTACTTTGTTTCTAAGAATAAATTGCAAACATGGAAAGGTATTATCAGAACATACAAATTTTTTGGACATGAATAATCTTTAAAAATCATATATTAAAGTCATCAAAGTAACCACATAATATATGTTACATATATCTGTATATACATATGTACATCTATATCTATATTTATATCTGTATCTATATCACAGACTTTCCTGCCTGGGTTGGCTTTGAATCTTTTTTTTCTTTTTTCCAGTCCTGAGCTTGGACTCAGGGCCTGAGCACTGTCCTTGGCTTCTTTTTGCTCAAGGCTAGCACTCTACCACTTGAGCCATAGCACCACTTCTGGCTGTTTTCTATATATGTGGTGCTGGGGAATCGAACTCAGGGCTTCATGTATACAAGGCGAGCACTCTTGCCACTAGGCCATATTCCCAGCCCCGGCTTTGAATCCTGATCATCAGATCTCAGCCTCCTTAATAGCTAGGATTACAGGTGTGAGTCACTGGCACCTGGCTCCATATGGTCTTAATTTGTATCTCTTTTTTTTAATTTGTGAAAAGATATTTTCTGAAATCACCCTGCATTTCTCATAATTTGTGCAGAGTGAAATCTTGTCTTATCATTACTGGTTGCTACTGGATTTGGGAAATCTAGCCTTTCTTAGAATTCATTAAAAAAAAAACTTTACTTTTTTAAAACAGTCCTTTTTATGATATTATCTAATTTTTAAGTCCTATGGATCATGCAACCTACCAAGTAATATCTATATGTGTGTGTCTAGTATAAATGGCAACAAGAGTATTTTGTGTACACCACCTGATCAGAAGATGTTAAATCACATAGGAAAAACAATGGCACTTACCAATGATGTCTGCATAGATTTCCATCTTGTTATGCTGCTGAGCCAGGGTGAAAGCTTCGTTGTTACATTTGGACATGACTAGAAACTGGATAGCAGACCCATAGTCACCGAGCTGTAGGAAAAACCTAAGACAGAGTGTTTTTGTTAGCTCCACTGTTATGTAAAATAACTGATTTATAAAAGCAGTCTTTTTCAACTAGAAAAATGGTTTTGAAGTTATATATTTTACTGCATACATTTCTGCTGCAGGTGGTACATTTACATTTGACAAACAGGTTCTCATACACTTGCAACTATCAGCCTTTGAATTAAAGCAGCCGGATCCTATTAAAAAATCAAAAGGAACAAATCTTCCTTTTGAATGTATGTATATGATGGGAAGAGGAAATAGGGGATTTTTTGTTGTTGTTGGTTGTGGGGCTTGAACTCTGGGCCTGGACACTGTCCCTGAGCTCTTCAGCTCAAGGTTAGTGTTCTACCACTTGAGCCACAGCACCACTTCTGATTTTCTGGTGGTTAATTGGAGATAAGAGTGTTACAGATACTCCTGTCTGGGCTGGCTTTGAACCATGATCCTCAGATCTCAGCCTCCTGAATAGCTTGAGCCACCGGCACCCAGCAGGGATTGTTTTAAAGTTAGTGTTTGGAAGTTCAAAACCAAGAATGAGCTGTCACCTGGCCACCATCTTGGCTCCATCCAGGGACTGGGTCTCCCTGACGATACTGACAGCCTTCTCCGGGTTGTTGAGGTGGTCCAGGTAGATGCGGATCACACTGTTCCACTGCTTGGCATTCTCATAGGCCACCACAGCTTCCTTGTACCTGTAAGAAACACTGCATCACTTCAGCCTCTGAGCCCATCAATGTATAAGGAAAATGCCAATGGGACATGGATAGGTTTCTGGAACTTTTCTCTTTTTTCTTTTCAGAAAAAAAAATATCAGGAACTCTTCTACTAAAATATATCATTGTGTGTATGGTTTTATAAATGAACACTGAAATACCAATTTTGAATTTTATTTCCTCATCTGAATCAACATCATGTCATTTCTATTTTCATTTTCTTTTTGACATAGTGTCTCACCAAGTGGCCCAGGCTTGACCTTGAGTTTATGGTTTTCCTTCCTCAACTTCCAAATGCTGGGATTATGGGCATGTACCCATACCTAATTATGTTTTGTTTTCTGTCTGGTCCTGGGGCTTGAACTCTGGGCCTGAGCACTGTCCCTGGCTTCCTTTTGCTCAAGGCTAGCACTCTACCACTTGAGCCACAGCACCACTTCTGGCCTTTTCTATTTGTGTGGTGATGAGAAATCGAACCCAGGGCTTCATGCATGCTAGGCAACCACTCTACCACTAAGCCACATTCCCAGTCTGTGTTTTTCTTTTATGAGTGGGAAAAATATTAGAGCAATGTAGGGTTCATCTAGAAAACATAGGAAATCCAGAATTTTTTGCACTTGCACAGATAAAACAATGACTTAATATATAAAATCCTCACTTCAACCTCTAGATGGCACCTAGGACTTCTTTTCAGTTTGTACAACTCTTCATTTCTTCCCATTTCAACATGATATTTAGTACCCATCTATTTCCAAAGCTTGCTATTCTAAAGGTTGAGGATATTACTAATGTTTAAAATCTTAGTAGATACTTTCCAAAGATGTTAGAAATTTCACTTCTATCAATCACAAATAACAAGTGCATTCTGACAGTGTGGTTATTACTTTAAAGAAATCTTTTCAAATATGATAAAATGCTGTGATTATTTTTTGTGAAGTAGATGCTTTTTTTAAGTTTATATAAATAATATAAATTCTTAGCTATGTTTTCTCTGCTGGGACTTGCCTTCTTGTCTTAAGTGTCTCCCATTCAGTGTATCAACTATTCATGACTATATTTTAGGTCTGATTTGTGGCTTAAATATTGCACTCATATGTGTGAAGTTCACATTTCTTTTATTTCCTCTATTTCTTTAGGTTAGTCTCTTTAACCCTTTGATGACCACTGAACTCCATCCATGTCATATAATAACAAAATTTTTACTTGGCGGCTGTTGCTGTCAGATGTTGTGTGGCCATTCTTACAGGGTTGTAACTATCAATGGTTGGTTTATCAAACATACATTATTTTAAATTTGTATGAACATGAGACACTGTACCGACCTTCCGTCTGCTTCTTTAGCTTTGGCGTACTGCAAGTGGATCTTAGGAGAGGAAACGTGAGGCAGAAGCTCCCCAACTTTTGCCCTGGAAAGAGATTCAAGGAAATGATGTCAGCACCCTGGTCCCTCCTCATTGGGCTGCCTACAACCAATGCTAAACTGTTGTTATTTATTTCTTTTGTGGTACTAGAGTTTGAACTTAGGGCTTTGTACTTATTAGGCAAGAGCCCTATCCTTTTTTTTTTTTTTTTTTTTTTTTTTGCCAGTCCTGGGGCTTGGACTCAGGGCTGAGCACTGTCCCTGGCTTCTTTTTGCTCAAGGCTAGCACTCTGCCACTAGAGCCACAGCGCCACTTTCTGGCTTCTTCTTTGTATGTGGTGCTGAGGAATTGAACCCAGGGCTTCATGTATACCAGGCAAACAAGTTCTCTACCACTAGGCCATATATATTCCCAGCTCCGGTCTATCACTTTTATCTATGCTGGCCTCAGACTGTGCTCCTCCTATCTCTGCCTTGTAAGCAGCTGGGATTACAGGTGTGAGATATCACACCTCACTCCCCTCCAATGCTAGTTTTTAGGATTCAAAAACCAGTTAGCATGCTATTTAAAAAATCCTGGCTCCTTGATACCCTCCCCTCCCAAGGTGGGAAGATGAAAGTTAGTTCACTAGCTCTTTGTGACAACTGGGGTTTTGTTTTTCATCGTAATATTTCTGACTAGGATTTTCCCATATCAAACTGCAGAAGCTGCTGTTAACTAGGAAATGACGACTAATTACAAGTTTAGGTACTTCAGAGAGTGAAGGAAGACAGGTGCGGGTGGGAGAAGAAAACGGACAGGCAGGCAGAGTGATGATGAGACAGGAGGACACACCTCCACACACTCCTTTGTAGACCAACCTGCTCCCTTACCAGTTCTTACAGCGGATGTAAACAGATGCGGCCTTGTCATAGTAGAGGCCTTTCTCATAGAGTTGGGCTGCTTCTGAAAATTGCTAAAATAAAACAGGCTTATTAAAATTCTAAAGTTGCTATGCATAAGAGCACATGGACATTTATGCAGGGACAAGGATACCTTCATATTCTCCAGTATGGCTCCACAGTCTCTTTTCAGGACTCTGCTGGGGTGCTTGAGGGCTTGGTTGGCCCCTCGGCGGATGTCCCCCATTCTTATGGACATCTGGGCCACCCCTGCCAAGCACACGTCATCGTGCTCCTGCAAGGACAGGGCAAACACCAACACACTGAGTCCTAACTGACACAGTGCATTCCGCATCGTCCAGGTATTGTGACTGACTTGAATTTATCTTTTGGGAGAAGTTTCACAATTTTGAAATAAGTCTTTTTTTGAGTGTGTGTGACAGTACTGGGGATTGAACTCAGGAACTCACACTCACTCAACTAGGTTGCTTGCTTGGCTAGTACTCTACTACTTGAGCCATACTTCTAGCCCTGCTTTGTGCTGGTCATTGTGCAGATGGGAGTCTCATGGATTCTTCTGCCTGGCTTTGAACCATGGTCTTCCAGATCTCAGCTTCCTGAGCCACCAGTGCCTAGCTTAGATCTTTTACTCTTTTTTCTTTCTTTCTTTTTTTTTTTTTTGCCAGTCCTGGGCCTTGGACTCAGGGCCTGAGCACTGTCCCTGGCTTCTTTTTGCTCAAGACTAGCACTCTGCCAACTTGAGCCACAGCACCACTTCTGGCCTTTTCTATATATGTGGTGCTGAGGAATCGAACCCAGGGCTTCATGTATACGAGGCAAACACTCTCGTCACTAGGCCATATTCCCAGCCCAGATCTTTTACTCCTAAAAGAAAAATTTCACTCTTTTGGAAGGCTGTCTTGCATGTTCTCTTGGCATAAAGTTTTATAGAAGAAGTAATATACGCTTTGCTAGGCACGATTACATGTACATGTGTTACTTAGAATTTGTTTTATTTATTAAAGACAATGAAGACAACTAAAGAACTTTTCTAATAACTAATCTCATTTGGTAAAACGTAGTATCTGATTGTACTTTACCTAACAGCCTATCTGCTGGAACTTTCTGTGATGGAAGTGTTTTCTAGCTGCTCTGTTCAACATGGTAGGTGATAGTCATAAGTGGTTACTCAATGCTTAAAATATGGCTACTGGGCAGGAGGCTCTGGATTTTCAACACCAACTGTAGTCACAACATTGATGTTCTTGAGCTAACTTTGAAATGAGAAAAATACATAGTGGGTGTGGCTTCCATATTCACGGTCAAAGATTTCATGAGAATGGTGACATAGGACAATGAACTTTCATAGAATTTATTTTCCAAGTGCCTGTTGTGAAAGGAAAAAGGGAAATCCTTCAAAAAAATCATAATGGGCCAATGACAAATACACATATACTAAGGGGCTTCACAAAATCAGCAATCATTCCTTCTTTCCATTGGGCGAAGACCAATGTCCACCCTGCAGAGTGTTTGCTGATGAATGGCCTCCCAAGTTAACTCTATGAAACCATTCCCATTGTGTGTGTATATGTGTGTGTGTGTATGTGTGTGTTTGTGTAACTGTGTGTGCTGGTATGTGGGCTGGAATTCATAGCCCTGCATTTTTCTTTAGCTTTTTTACTTAAGGCTGGTGCTCTACCACTTGAGCCACACCTCCACTTCTGGCTTTTTGATGGTTAACTTGAGAAAAAAGTCTCAGGGACTTTTCTGCTATACTGACTTTGAACCTCAATCCTCAGATCTCAGCTTCCTGAATGATAGGTGTGGGCTACTGGTGCCTGACCAACTGTTTTCATCTTTTTTCTTTTTAAGGGTTTAAGTTATTACATATATTTCACAGTATACAATTTTCACAATGATGAAAATTATCGTTCTACTCTACATAGCTTACAAAGTCTATGAACTTTAACAATACTGTTTTGATTTTTTTGAGCATTATTGGAAGGCATGTTGTTTGTATATACCATAAGTTTTTTTGTGTGTGTGTTTATTTTTGCCAGACCTGGGGCTTAAACTCAGAGCCTGGGTGCTATTCTTAAGCCTCTCTATGCTCAAGGCTAGTGCTCTATCACTTGAGCCACAGTGCCACTTCTGGCTTTTTCTGAGTAATTCAATGGAGATAAGAATAATTTATTGGAAATAAAACTTTCTTGCCCCAGCTGGCTTCTAACCATGATCTTCAGTTAGGATTACAGGAGTGAGCCACCAGCGACCAGATCAAATTTTTTTTTTAATCCACTCTCTTACTGAGTTATATTAGTCTGAGTGTGGGAAAGGATACAAATTTAGCCTCCACTCTTAATTTATATTTAGGATATAATGGAAATTTTTTTTCAGATGGGTAAAGATGTTGTCACCTTTAAAGAATTTAAAATGTTTTAAAATGAACTATTGTTGCAAAGTTGTTAATTGACTGAAAACTTAGGTTTACTGACCAGATGTATTAAATAAACACAAGGGAAATAAGACAAGATATTTTTGTTGTTGCTGGTCCTGGGGCTTGAACTCAGAGCCTGGGCATTGTACTTGAGCTTTTTCACTCAAGGCTAGTGCTCTACCACTTTGAGCCACAGTGCTACTTCCAGTTTTCTGAGAACTTTATTGTAGATAAGAGTCTCACAGACTTTTCTGCCTGGGCTGGCTTTGAATCACAATCCTCAGGTCTCAGCCTCCTGCATAGCTAAGATTAACAGGCATGAGTCACTGGCACCCAGAAAGACCAGAATTTGTCATGGAGTTGAAAATAAGCCCATGAAAACTATGTATAGCTTATCTTTATTTACTTTACCTTATTATCACCTGTGATTCCTTTTTCATAATGAGCCAAAGCATTTACATAATCACCCCTGAAAGAAAAGTCACAATGAACTTTAGTTCATACTCATATATTTTATTTACATATATAAAACTTAAAAGGTAATCTCTGTTACTGTGTTGCTTCAGCTCACAAAAGAAGTGATATGCAACATATACACAAGCATTCTTTCAAAGTATAACCAATCATTATTTTGCTATATTAGAAGTATTTGACTGCTACTGGGCATGGAGGTACATGCCTATAATCCTCACATTTAGGAGATTGAGTCAGGATAGTAAGTTGCAGGCTATCTGGGGCTACACAGTTAATTTGAGGCTGGGTTGTAAAGTGAGGCCCTGCCTCAAAATAAAAATCAACTTATTATGCTACAGGGTAAGGTATTTACTATGTGATATGCTAGGCATTTTGGGATCAAATGACAGTCAATTTTATGGGCCACTTTAATGAGTTCCTTTAAGGTACTAAATGACAAATGATCATAAAACCCAATTTTCCTCTAGATGCTAAATATTTCTAAGCACGTGCACTAAGACAATCCAAGTCATATCAGCTTATTAAAGGGAGACATGGAGGCACAGTAGTAAAGGCCCTGGTCTCAGTATGAATAAAGGAACCATACATGACACAAAAGTGTCAGCTTTCTGTCACTGTGACATAATGCCTGAGAAAAATCAACTCAAAGGAGCAAACAGCTGGATGCCAGCAGCTCATGTCAGTAATTTTAGCTACGCAGTAGGCTGAGATCTGAAGATGGAGGGTCAAAGCCTGCCCCAAGACTCTTACCTTCAATTAACTAACCTACAAAAACCCCCAGAAAGCTGGAAGTGGAGCTGTCACTCAAGTGGTAGAGTTGGAGCCATAGCTCAAGAGGCAGGTCTTGGGTTTACCAGTCTCCAGAACTATAAAAAGTAAATTTCTGTTCTTTGTAAATTCCCTGACTCAGGGGTTCTGTTACAGTGGCCTGGATGGATTAGAGACAGGCCAAACTCACTTGACAAGTCCTCCAAGTGTTAGAAGAGGTGAGAATCATAAGCATAGGTTCTGATAGGGTGTCACCCGCATGCAACACAGACTTGCTATGCTGCATGAGATTCTCCACCACATTCAGACTCTGAAAGTGGGAACAGTTTACACCCAAACTTGGATGTTGATGCTACAAACAGAAGTGGGCAACTGTGTGGATGAAACATTTTTGTCAGGCTTGAACTCAAGGTCTGGGTCCTGTCATTGAGCCTCTTTGTGCCCAAGGCTAGAGCCCTACCACTTGAGCCACAGCACCACTTCTGGCCTTTTCTGAGTAGTTTACTGGAGACAAAAGTCTCATGGATTTTCCTGCTCGGCCTGGTTTCAAACTATAATCCCCAGATCTCAGCCTCCTGAGTAGCTAGGATTATTGCTAGAGCGCCACCAGTACCTGGCTTGGATGAAACATGTTAAGATATATAAATAATAAAGATTTTATTCTTGGAAAGGCTTTTATTAAATCCTTATAGTCCATGGCAATTTATAACTGACGGAATGCAGTTAAAACATATGGAGATGAGGACTCACGTGAATTCCAGCTGAATAGCGTATTCTTTGGATATAAACGGTATTTGGTCTGGGGCCAGGCGTTTGGCCAGTTGTAGAGCACTGTCCCAATGCTGTAAGTCCCTTCTCATCTATTCGGGAGGGAAAAACCTTTATTGCAAAAGAGCTAATTAACTCCGAAAACTCACCATGTAGTGCCAGGTTTCATAAAAGCAGTCACAAAAGACTTTTAATAATGAAATATTTAATAATGAAATTTGCCATTTATAAAGATAATATATCGCTATAGCATGCCTTCTCAATGGTTGTGAGTGAGTCCTATGCTTGGCAAAAAGTGGTAGCTTCTATAGCGAGTGGTTTGTGGCTCACCCAAAACTCCATTTTACCTAACAAAATCATATTCCTTATTATATAATTTTTCTCAGTAGACAGAAATTAATGTAAACCTAAATGAATGTAATCAATTAGTTAAAATTTAATTTTCATCTTAGTGAGGCAATAATAAGGTTGGGAACCACTTTACTACAGGAACTGATGTATTTTCTTAGATGACTCAAAGCTATATTGCAGCATAAATAACTGAAAACATCAATCAAATTTGAAGTGTCTTGCTTCCTAGTTCCTGTGATGTTTTAAAAAGTTCATTTCTATCAATATACACTACAAAGAATAATAGCTGCATGCTGAACTGAAACAATGTTGTACAACTCTTTAAAGATAATGTAAAAATATGTAAATTAAAAAAAGAATAAGAGCTAATGTTTTCCAAGTGTTATTCTTTGCCAGGTACTAAGCTAGAATATTTGCTTACTTTACTTTTCACAACTACCCTTTTGTGATGAACTTTTCTTATTCCCATTTTAGAGGTCTACAACCTGAGACAGAGAGGCTGCTTTCCCTCCAAAGCTACATGGTCAGTCCCTCTTAACTGTTAGTACAAAAGACAATGTCATATAGTAAGTAGAAGATAAATGAACCTGTTTTCCCTTCTGGAAAGTAGAGAAAACAATGGTATTGTCTCCTAAGGTGGCTGGGAGGGTTAAATGAGGTAATATATGTTAAGTGATCGGGAAAGTGCCCCCACCCCCCGTACCTCCAGAGCAGCCATGGGACAGCTGGATGTGAGGTAGAGGTCCTGAGCCAGGTTGAAGTCGTTAGTAAACATGGCGAGATGTCCTGCCAGTAGACTATAGTCTTCTATTCCCTACCAAAAAAAAAAAAGAAAGAAAGAAACTGAGGTGAGAGAAATGTAAGTGGTGAATTACATTTTTTATTTTCTGGGGTTTGAACTCAGGGCCTGGGCACTGTCCTTGAGATTTTTGCTTGTTTTTCAGCTCAAGGCTAGCTAGCACTCTACCACTGAGCTGCAGCTCCACTTCTGATGTTTTGGTAGTTAATTGAAGATCGGAGCCTCACAGACTTTTCTGTCTGGGCTGGCACTGAACTGTGAACCTCAGATCTGCACTGTGAGCCTCAGTCTCCTGAGTAGCTGGGATTACAGGTGTGGCCCACGTGCATCTGGCTGAATTTTATTTTTTTTTAAAGATTTTGCTCAGTTGGAAGTAAGAACACTCTACCTATTCAAATGTTAGGCCAAAATGTAACACTGAATAGACTGCAATGAATTGTTTATTTTTATTTTTGTGCTAGCCCTGGGGCTTGAATTAGGGTCTGGGTGCTGACCCTTAGCTTTAAAGCTCAAGGTTATCACTCTACCACTTGAGCCACAGTTTCATTTCCAACTGAGTGGAGGTCTCAAGGACTTTTCTGCCTGATTTGGCTTCAAACCATGATCTTCAGATCTCAGCCTCTTGAGAAGCTGGGAGTACAGGCGTGAGTCACCAGAGTTCAGATCCATTGAAATCTTAATCCGGCCACTCTCCCACAGAGCTGGGTACCTTTATTTGTTCCAAAGACATCACGATTCCGACATCCCCAATCGTCCTATACACACGGATGGCGAAGTCCACTTCCATGTGGTGTAGACAAGCTCGGCCCAGCTCGTACCAGGCAGAGGGGTCCATCAGGATCTTGCATATTTCCCACGCATCAGAAAACCTGGGATGGAGTAACGGGCTTAGCCCCACAGCAATCTGGCCACCAACAGGCAATACTCGCACTACATACACATTTTCATAAACTCTAATTATCACTTGCAAGTAATAATAAAAAAAAATTCTAAACTTTCTTCATGACAGGATAAATCCAGTGAATGACTTGATTAGAATACAGCTCCTGGACAGCCTGTTTCTGGATGGTTTTGTGACACAGTACCCTACTTGAGGAGCTGTGACACAGACCCAATGGCCCAGAAAGCCTGAACTATTTACCATTTGGCCAATAGCAGGAAGGGTTTGTTGACTTCTGCTTTAAAACACGAACATAAATTCAGATTTTACTCTCCCCAGACCCTCTGTATCAACTGCCTATCACATCCACTTACCTACTCATCCGTCATCTACATACTCACCTGAGTTTTCCATGCAACTCTCATTCACTATGCACCTAAGTGCTAAGTGTTGGTGTGCAGAAATGTGCTTACAATCGAGACATGTCACCCAGTCACTGTCTTTGGGGCAGTTGTCATTGGGGTGAGTGAACATATGTTCATGTATGTGGCGGTAATTGAGGGACCATGTGTGGATCTTTGTGCTATGAGTGTGTTTCACATACATTTTTTAGTAGCTTACCCTAACAACCTTCTTGACTAAGTACTGTTGGTTTTCCTTAATAGATGAGGACATGAGGTTAGCTCAAGCCACACTGCAGTTAGCAGTACTTCACCCTGGTTGAAGGCCAGGAGACTCCACCTAGGCCTGCCGGTGGGAGTCAGGGAGGGCCTCCTAGAGGAGGGGGTGCTGAGATGTGGGGTCTCACTACAGGGCATTCCAGAACCATGGAAGGAGGCAGTTCAAGAATTAGAATGAGAAGAGAAGAGGGAGCTCATGGGGCCCTGAGGAGCAGTGCCATTTAAGAGATGGTCAGAGGGCACTGGTGACTCATGCCTATAATCCTAGATACCCAGGAGATTAAGATCTGAGCACTGCGATTTGCAGCCAGCCCAGGAAGAAAAGTCTGTGAGACTCTTATCTCCAATTAACCACCAGAAAGTAGAGCTGTGGCTCTAGTGGTAGCATGCTAGCTTTGCACAAAAAAAGCTAAGGAATGGCTTTGAGCAAAAAAGCTAAGGAACAGTATTCAGGCCCTGAGTTCAAGCCTCAGTACTGGCATAAAAGATAGAGACAGAGACAGAGACAGAGACAGACAGTAAGACAGACAGACAGATAAGACAGAGCCACAGAGAGAGATTCACTGATTCATTGTGGCCCTATGGAGTAAGAGAAAAATAAAATCAGGAAAAAAAATCTGAAGCAAGGCAAAAATCAAAGTAGGATGAAATCAAGACCTTGTTCAAATAATTAAAGTGCATTGGAATTATGTGGTAGGTGGGCTCTTTAAAGTTCTGAAGGGTTTTTCTTGTAATACAGCACCCATACCATTACAACAAGCAGCAGCTTAAGCATGATTGTGCATTTCTATACTCCTGTCTTAACTGAGCTTCCTCATGGCCCAGAGAAATGAATAAAGTAAGTGGTATTTGCATTTAGCCAATTGGATTGAATCTTGAAAGTTACAAATGTAAACAAAAAGTTCCAGGAGAAGCATGTGCCCCCTTACCTCTTGAGCATGAGGGTCTGAGCCAACATCTGCCTCAGGTCAGTGGGATGTAGGTCTTTGAGGTTGTAGAGGAAACTGTGGGTGCTGAGGAAGATGTTGTTCAGTTTCCCGCTCTGTGTCTGGCAGGTTAGTTCGCCATTGTATAACAGCAAAGGCTTATGAGAGAAGGGAATCTTGGTGCCACCAGCCAAAATAACCTTGGATCCTGGATTATAAAACAGACCAGCAAATATTTGGCCTTAACTTCATTGCAATGGAAGTTCATTTATCAACAAATGTACAAATGGAAACGATTCAGTACCTTGTATAGTGTCCTTGTGAAAGACATAAGTGTAGGCCTTATCATCATCGTAAGCAATAAATACACCTTTATTCATCGGCCAGTTCTCCCAAAGAACACCTTTAATGGTAGGTGAGAAGTCTGGAATCTCGTAGATGGCATCGTTAACCTACAAAATGAGATGGACAGTGTCACCTCACATCTGAGTGCTGTTACCCAGTAGGCGCCGGTCTGCAGTGTTGGCTGGCACAGCTACCCACCCACCTGCCGGGCATTGCTGCAGCCACAGTAACAGGAGCTGCGCTTCAAGTTCCCTACTACACGTGGTTTAGAAAAACACCCACACAACTGTAGCTATTTGGCCACTCAAGAGTTTGGTCTAAAATTTGATGAATTTGTAGGACAAACTACAGACACAGTGACTGTAGGTTAAGAATAAAACAGTACCTTTCCTGTGGTTGTACCTGCACTATCTCTGTATCTTATCTGAGTACATTGGAAACTGTGTTTACTGGTATTAGAACTAGGAAATAGAAAGGGAATACCAAAATCGAGAGACACAGGGTAAAAAAGACAAACGACTACAAAAGCAATATTTGCAAAACTGTTTGGTGTAAATGAACTGAACAACTCATGGGGGGTGGTAAGGGAGAGGGGGGGATGAGGGAGGAGGTAACAAAAAGTACAAGAAATGTATCCAATGCCTAACGTATGAAACTGTAACCTCTCTTTACATCAATTTGACAATTAAAAAAAAAGAGAATAAAACAGTAAAGCCAGGTGCCAGTGGCTGATGTCTGTGATCCTAGTTACTCAGGAGGTTGCGATCTGAGGACCAGGGTTCAAGTCTAGCCTGAGCAGAAAAAAGTCTGTGGGACTCTTAACTCCAATTAAAGAGTAAAAACCTAAGAAGTAGAGGTGTGGCACAAGGGATAGAGCACTAGCCTTGAGCAAAACCAGGACACCAAATGGCTGGGAGTGTGGCTTATGTGGTAGAGCACTCACCTGACAAGTTCAAGGCCTTGAGTTCAAACCCCAGCACTAGAAGAAAAAATCAATTAGCAGAATTGGAACTCGGCACAAGTAGTGCAGATACTCCCATAGAAGCCTGCTATGTATTGCAGAGAAAGGAAAAAAATAATTAAAGAGGAGAGAAAGGAAGAAAGGGGGCAGGGAGGAGGAAGGAGGCAGGAGGAGACAGAAAATACAATGGCGAGAGGGTAGTTTCTACTGAGTGAACAGGAAGACAAACCCGGCTGTCACACACAGGGTTTAGAGCAGCTGCGGGCTGGATGAATGATGTCCAAGGTAAGCCATGAACTAGGTGAAAAGAATAAAGGGAAGATCCAAGTGTGGGGAGTGATATCACATTGGTTTTAATCACTTGATGATAAAACATTTCCTCTTCAAGTGTTTGCAGAACTGGAGATGTACTCAGGGCCTTGTACTCTACCAGTGGAGCCACGTCCTCAGTCCTTTTGCTTTTACTTTGTCTTTTTAGGTAGGGGCACCCACTAACTTTGCCCAGGCTGGTCTCAGACCTTGATCTTCCTATCTCAGCCTCCTGAGTAGCTACGACCACAGAACCACCACTCCTGGCTTCAAGACCGTTAAGGAAGGGGGAGAACAGAAATGACAAGATGTGACCCTGGCTCTCTGAAGAAGTTTCTGGTGAATCTGGGGGGAAAAGTAATATAAATGAAAAACTATAGGGTGCAGGATATGAAAGGTTAAAAGTAACACAGAACATATAGTATTTATTAATAATTTCTTTGGAGCTATACATGATGATATATACCTATAATCCAAGCACTCAGAAGGGTAGGATAGAAGGATCATGAGTTTGAGGCTAGCCTGGGCTACACAGCAAGACCCTGTCTCAAAGAAAAATCTCTCTGGGACGGATACCATGAAAAATAGAACAAAAGCAGAAAGTTGTCTTGACATTGCTCGTAAACATGGTGTCACAAGGCTAGGATCCTTAGTACTGTGTTGGAGAAAATGTTTACATGAGATATACTTCAAAAATACTGACTTCTTTAATCACAGCTGAGAACTAAGCATTTTTGAAATTTTCTAGACTTACTGGACAGTAGACAAATCCATCACTTTTTTCATCAATGAAAACCAGTCTGGTCCCATCTGGGTCAGGAAAAATCTTTTTCACGCCGACAGGATGTCGGTATTCACTAACAAACTGCCAGTCTTCTATGAAGAAGTACTGAATAACACCAGTCTAAAAATAAAAATGAACCCAGTCATGGAAATGTAAGATATGCTAAAAAAATATTGACATTTTCAGCATTTAAGCACACTTTCTAATTTTGAGAGAAAACTATTAATATTTTTGATGAAGGTACACTCTAAGAATCATATGTGGTATATATGAAAGATCCAGGCCTAAGAGAATAAATGAAATGGGAATGCAGAGGCAATTCAATAAACTAGCACTTCTAGTATCTTTTTCTTTTCTTTTTTTTTTTTTTGCCCATCCTGAGGCTTGAACTCTGGAGCTGGGTGCTGTCCCTGAGCTCCTTTGCTCAAAGCTAGCACTCTACCAGTTGAGCCACAGTGCCACTTCCGGCTTTATCTGTGATTTAATTGGAGATAAAAGTCTCACAGACTTTCCTGCGTGGGCTGGCTTTGAACTGTGAACCTCAAATCTCAGCCTCCTGAGTAACTAGGATTAAATGAGTGTGCTATCAGTGCCCGGCCACTTCTAGTATTTTTTTTTTTTTTTTTTTTTGCCAGTCCTGGGCCTGAGCACTGTCCGTGGCTTCTTTTTGCTCAAGGCTAGCACTCTGCCACTTGAGCCATGGCGCCTCTTCTGGCCTTTTCTATATATATGGTGCTGAGGAATCAAACCCAGGGCTTCATGCATGCTAGGCAAGCACTCTACCATTAAGCCACATTCCCACCCAGCCCAAGAGAAACTTTCAAATATAATAATATCATACATTTTATACTATTAATATGCAAATTAGAAATTTTGTTTTCAGACAAAAATAATGCAAACAAGACAAACAATAGGCTCTGGTGGTTCAAGCCTATAATCCTAACCATTCAGGAGGCTGAGATCCAGAGGATTGTGGTTTGAGGCTAGCCTTGGCAGAAATGTCCATGAGATTTCATCTCCAAAATAACCAGCAAAATGCAGGGCTGAAGGTATGGCTCAAGTTTTAGAGCACCAGCTGGGCAAACTAAACTAAGCAAAGTATGAGGCCTTGAGTTCAAATCCCAGTACTGGCAAAAAAAAAAAAGACAAATTGAATACTCTATATTAGCAATGAACTTGTACAAACCCAAATCAAACATGTAATACAGAAATTTGAGTGAGATGACAAAATGAGAAGTTGCCTACATCCTATATGAAAGAAGGTAATACGTACATCTGTCCCATAGACGAGGAAATCCCCTGTTAAGGCATGACACAAAATGCGACTCTTGTCATCTACGGCTGGGAAGAGCCGAGTCTCGCGCTCTTCTTGAGCACTCAGGATTTCAGTTTCTATCTACAACATAGAAACAATGGTCCAAACATTTAAGTAAACTTGGTGTAACTCTGGAGGAAAATCTCCCTTTCTCAAGTTCAACTATACATTCACATTTTTGAGACTACTCAAAGCTGGCTTGCTCAGAAAAATATGACAGGAAGCAAGCTGGCCAGCTGGCATCTTTTCTTCCTCGGTGGGAAGTCTTTGCAGTAGGGTTTCAATAGGTTCTAAACTCTTTGGCTTCCCACAGTGCAAAGTGAAGCAATAGATACAAGCGAGGCTCTAAAGTTCGAAGGCCTATCCTCACAGGTACAGTGTTTCGTGAACATCTATATAGGTGTAGCTTTGAGGGTCTCCATATTTGACATGCCTAAATTTAAGAGGTAATGTGTTTTAGGAGACTAGAAGGTATGGTGTTTCTGGGGATCTTAAGGCTCTTTTGTAGCTCCTTCAAGATGCAATTATCAGGCTGGAGACTTGGTTCAAGTGGTAGAACATTTGCCTAGCAAACATGTGGCCCTGGGCTTAATCCCCAGTACCATAAATGAAAAAAAAAAAAAAAGATTCAGTGCTGGGTGCTAGTGGATCACACCTGTAATCCTAGCTACTCTGGAGGCTGAGATCTGAGGATCTCGGTTCGAAGCCAGCCCAGGCAGGAAACTCTGTGAGACTCTAATACACTATCAGAAAAGGCTGGAAGTGGAGCTGTGGCTGAAGTGGTAGAGCACTAACTAGGCTTGAGTACAAAGAGGCTCAGGGACAGTGCCCAGGCCCTAAGTTCAAGCCCCAGGATTGACAAAAAAAAAAAAAAAAAAAGATTTACTGCTTGAGAAGCTGAGATCTGAGGATTGTGGTTCAATACCAACTTGGGAAGGAAAGTCTGTGAGATTCTCATCTCCTATTGCCAGAAGAAGAGCTGTGATTCAAGTGGTAGAGTGCTCATTTGAGCACAAAAGCTCAAGGACAGTGCCTAGGCCCTGAGTTCAAGCCTCAGAACTGGCCAAAAACAACAAAAAGAAGATTCAGTGAACCAATGGAAATATCTTTACAATAATTGTTATAAATAGCACTGTTTATCAGGTGTCTATGGAATGGAGCTATCAGATCAAGTAAATACCTCATGCAGAAGGGTGAGAGTTCTGCTTATCATTTCCCCACACTGGGCTTTCAAGCTTTCGTCTACACACACTTGCTCCTTGACCTAGGTTCTTGCTATGAAACATGGGGCACTGGCATCAGAAGAAGCAGATCCCAGGATGCTGGGATCAGACTTACCAAATGTAACTGGACCTTGCCTTCAAAAAGCGCGGCTGCATAGTCATTGTGAAGACACACACTGGCCACCGTTCCCAGATACTCCATATCTTTTAATTTTCTGACACCTGCAGCAATTTTTAAAATTAGATATATTAAAGTATAGACAAAACTATCTCAAACAAATGATGGCAAATAACTGTTTAATGTGCATGTGCCTTCACAAAGGTCTTTTGAACGTAAAACCTTTAGCCATTCTGAAAAAATTCTTAGCACCTCTGCAAATTTACCTTCAGAAGTTCCATAATGGTTCGCACAGATCAAGAGAAGAGAAAATAAGGGCACGTACAAAATCAGCTTTTAAGTGAGATGAAGCTTTACCGGTTGTCTACTTAACAGAATACTTCTTAGCCTCTTCTGTCTGAGGGGTCATCTGACTAGAGGTGGGCGATGGAGGAGAGGAAGAAGAAATTGGAGGGGCTGGGAATATGGCCTAGTGGTAAAGTGCTCACCTTGTGTACATGAGGCCCTGGGTTCGATTCCTCAGCACCACATATATAGAAAAAAAGCCTGAAGTGGTGCTGTAGCTCAAGAGGTAGAGTGCTAGCCTTGAGCAAAAAGAAGCCAGGGACAGTGCTCAGGCCCTGAGTCCACGCCCCAGGACTAGCAACAAAAACAAAGAAATTGGAAAGAAGGAAACAGGAGTAGAGAGAAAGGAGAAGAAAGAAGTGGGGAGAGAAAGGAAGGGGGGAGGGCACAGCAAGTTTCCAAGCTTCCCTCTTCTGCTTACAAGCAAGTAACATTTTCCAAGGCACAGCCCTGGCCATGTGACAGCACATTTTATTTCATCAAACCAGCTTCATTTTCCAGATGATAATGCAAGCTCATAGGGTGAAAGTAAGCAGGCTGTAGTTGCTTAACTCAAAGGCAGGGGAATTGAACTCAGGGCCCAAAGCTCAGACTCTGCCTACTTGTACCAGCTGCCTTCACCACAAAGGGAAAGACTAGTACATTTTCAAATTATTCAAAACTTTTGAGGGTTCTCAAAGCTATGGAAGCTAGGAAAAATGATGTCTGAATAAAAAGGAAAGCATGGTCTTATGAAAGAAACTTCCCAGCTAGGAACCAGTGGTTTAATTAATCCTAGCTACTTAGCAAGTCAAGATCTGAGGATTGTGGTTCGAGGCTAACCTGGACAGAAAAGTCCATAAGACTCTTTATGTCCAAGTTACCAGCAAATAGCTGAAGTGAAACTATGGCTCAAATAGTTGAACACCAGCCTTGAGTGTAAAAGCTAAGTCAGAGCACAAAGCCCAGCTAGTCCATGGTGGCTCACACCTATAATCCTAGCTACTGAGGAGGCTGAAATCTGAGGATCCTAGTTTGAAGCCAGTGTGGGCAGGAAAGTCTGTGAGACTCTAATCTCCAATTAACCACAAAGAGCTGAAGTGAAGCTGTGGCTCACGTGATAGAGAGCTAGGAGCTATTGTTGAGCTAAATAGCTCAGGGATAGCACCCAGGCCCTGAGTTCTAGCCCCAGAATCAGTTTTAAAAAAGAGCACAAGGCCCTAAGTTCAAGTCCCAAAACCAGTGTATGCATGTGTGTGTGCGCGCGTGCATGCATGCACACGCGTGTGCACACACACACTTCAGCATTTCTCAAATAAGAAGCACAGCAGAGTTTATATGCTAGATTAAAAATAAAACAATGGACTCAAACTTGCCATTATCCCCTAAGGCATAAAACCAAGCTCGATTATTCATGCCTACAGCCAGATGATAAAGACCCACAGCCACGAAGTTGGGTTCTACATCCACAGAGATTGTCACTGGTTGCTCCTGTAGGACAGAGAAGTAATCATTATTGTATCAATCACTAATTCGGTTTTGATTTCATTAAAACAAGAAAAGAACAAGAACACCATTTTCATACTCCTTCAATGAGGTTGGCCACGGTGACCTCGAGGAGGGAGGTTAGATAGGCGATCCTTGTCTGGCAGGAGTCCCCGAGAATGGGCAGCTTGGTCAGGAAAACGTGCAGTGAGCCCTTTTGGGTAGAGAGTGCCAGCAATTGGCCATCATCCGTCCAGGACAAGGTTCCCAGCCCTGAAATCATTCACCAATGAATGACCGTGCAAAAACAAAAGCACGTTGCAGCAAGCAAGCAAATATTCTCATGTAGACTGCTAGAGACTACAAATCATCAAGTGTTTTCCTTCCTAACATAGTCTTTAAGGAGAGTAGGGAATTCACCATGAATTGGCTAAATAATATGGGCCCTGTCTCATCTGATTCGGCTCAAAAGAAAGGTAATGTCCCCATTTTACAATGGGATCAAGAGAAATTCACTGGGAAATCTCTGGATCAAAGTGCATGTGTTCCACCTTCCTGTCAGGTAGCTTGACATAATTACTACACTAAGGAGATGACCGGGAGTCTAGTGAAAGAAGTTAATTTCATTTCTCCTACAACGAACAAAATTCCATACTAGCAAACACAATGTGACTCTCTCTACTTGAAATCATGACATGTCCATTTTTTTCTTTTCAGTTAAATCATACCTTTATTTTCATCATCCAGGTTGATGATAGCATACATGTCTTTTAATTCAGTTAAGTCATGGATTTTAACACTGAAAAATAAAATAAATAGTTCTATTCCATATTCACATGAATAATGAATAAGCCATCAATATCTGGAAACAAAGAAAATTTCTAAAATTCTGAAACTCTTCTTCTGGTGTGTTTTACTTCACACACACACACACATACACACACACACACACACACACACACAGAGTAAACTATGGAATAGGTCAGTGATCTCCCACTGATACACAGGACCATTTATTGGGTTAAAAAGTGTTAGAATTTCTAGCCAGGCATGAGGACTCACTTTTAATTCCAGACTTATGCTTAAAAATCCTTGCCACTCAGGTACCTGGGATCTGAAAATCTTGGTTCAAAACTAGCCCAGGCAGAAAAGTCTCTGAGACTCTTATCTGAAGTTAACCAGCAGAAAAACCACAAGTAGAGGTGTGGCTCAAGTGGTTGTCAACTATGAGTGAAAACCTGAACGAGGGTGTGAAGCTCTGTGTTTAAACCCCAGTTCAAGAGGAAGGAAGGAAGAATGGAAGGAAGGAAGGGAGGGAGGGAGGGAAGAAAGAGAGACAGAGACAGAGACAGACAGAAAGAGATTGATTTCCTCTGCATATACATTCTAAAAGTCCAAGACAGAGCTGTGTCAGGTTCCTATGCGCACCGAAGTCTTGCTGGCTCTCCTGGTTTTCCACAGGCAAATCCAGCTGAGTAGCTGTGACTTACCAGTTATCTCCACACGTAGCCACTTTGTTCAAACTCTGCGATAAGGCTATACTCGTTAGACTGTCTTTATAGTCACGAATCTGGAATATCTCCTGCCCAATTTCCCGAACTTGAGTTGAAATGACCACAAGAATCCCACGTGAAAATCCAATGATGATATAGCCGTCCCCATACCTGAAGTAACAAAGATGACGATATGGTAAAATTTGTAATAGGGTAAATAAATACCTTGGAATGAGGGAATGACAGAGTATAAAATGTATCAAGGACTGTGCCAGGTTGCTTTACATACTAAATCATAGACTGTAACTCAGAAAATGCTATATTTGAGAACTGAATACTAGCAGAGGAAACTTAAAATACAGCTAGTAAGGAAGAGCCCAAGAGGTCCCATCACACATACCAGCTATAGCAGACAATGTTGCCATACCACTGCTGAAATTCCACATCTACGGGGCTATCTGGTTCACTCAGATAATAAATGAATAAACTTCTCTTGCCAACCACCACACTTATCTGCCAGAAAAGATTAGAAGATTGGGTAATGAATTACTTAGTGCTTTGTGAACAGATTTAAGGAGCAAATCCAAACAGCTGAAACTCATTTATGAAAACAATGAAGACAAACATAGATGTGCCAAATGCTATCTATAATCTGCAAGATAATATGACTGACATTAAAAAAAAAGCAGCAGCAGATGTACACTCTGGGAAAGGATCGTTGGCTTTACAAATCTTCAGTATATCCTTTTGAAATACAACAAAATCACTTTGTGGAATTCTTATTGAACTCTGTTTAGACTGCTGGGCTACATTGGAGATGCAACTCTGATGCAGTTTCATTATAATTGAATTCATGTGGGACTGGAAATATGGCCTAGTGGCAAGAGTACCTGCCTCATATACATGATGCCCTGGGTTCGATTCCTCATTACCACATATATAGATAGAAAAGGTCAGAAGTGGCGCTGTGGCTCAAGTGGTAGAGTGCTACCCTTGTGCAAGAAGAAGCCAGGGACAGTGCTCAAGCCCTGAGTCCAAGCCCCAGGACTGGCAACAACAACAAAAAAATTTGAATTCATGTTCAGAATCTAGATTCTTCTAAGAGGGCACCCTGCCTTCGAGCCACTCAGGATTATAGGTCTGCACCCCTTTGGAGAAGCTTTTATAAGCTTTAATATCATTACTGGTCATTCTCCCGGGGTCAGAGTGGCTAAATCCTATCCACAAGTCTCAGTGGAAATTGTCACTATATTATGGAGGGAAAGGACTGTATTACTTATTTAATCTCATTAAGAGTGACATTTGATATGTTTTCTTGATCCTAATATACCATCAACTGCAAATTGCCATCAATTTAAAAACAGCTTTTTAGAAAATAAAGCAATGCTTCTTCCTGAAATATGTTCATATGATTATGGGAAATGTGAAGTTTGGGATGTTAGTATGTGGGAGGAAAAACAACACTTTAAGGATTAAAGAAACAAAATCTACAAGTTTTAGCGATGAGTTCTCCACAATGTATAGAGTAAAAACTTTTAAAAATCATGTTGACATGACTTCTACCCTGCAAGGGACCCCCTACTATTTACCAACTGCAACTAGCTGGCCAGCAGCAGGGAAAACCAATTTTAGGCCTGAGAGACTGAGCCCAAGTGTTGTTTAATCTACAATGAACATAATTTATTTATGAAGATCTGAGCCATCTGGGAAAAGGCAATCACAGACAAAATTACTGAAGGGATCTGGGCATGGACTGGATTCTTACTGTGTTTTCGACAGAACCGCGATCATCCATCTTCTTCGTGGAAAACTGCATGTCGCCTGGCTCTGATCTCACAGATGTCTACAGGATAAAAACATCATTGCTGTGAATATATCCACTATTCAGATTCAGTGTGAAGAAGCTGAGGCTGAAGCTTGGTGGTCAAGCACATGTATGCTCTGTATGAAGCCCTAGGTTCAATTCCTCCCCCATATACACCTTCGACTTCATTCTGAACATAACCAGACAGGTAACTTGCTTCATTTCTGACTAAAGCTAGACTAAGAACTGAACATCTACTGTCATAAATATTTACAAGTTCTGGCCAAAACCGAATCTATGTGTTATGAGATGGACACTTAAACTACTGAGGAGAAAAGGGCACTTTACAGGGGCCATAGTAAAATTCAGACAGAATGCAAAGGTTTGTGTGCAGATGCTGATCTTGAGTCCCGAGCAGCTGCGGAGGAGATTGGGAGGAAGCTTATTTATCTTGCTTGGCAGACAGCTCATTTTCAGCACCTGTAATCAGAGACCTGCCCTCTTTGTCTCATTATAGTTGAAGGCCCTGGCTTAGTCACGGTTTATACATGGAAGGTTCTCAGAGTCCTGGAGTGAGCAGGTAATAAAAAAAGTGGAAGGACCCAGGCTCATGAAATCCCTGCAGTATTTGCCAAAAGTAAATCCAGAGCTCCTCCCACATCTGCAAAAAATTCCACAAACCCTGCTGAAGATGAGGTCAAAGTTCAAAGTTACAAAACCCACAGAGAAGCAAGAGTAAGCAGATCTAAAATATAGAGATCATAAATATATCAGAGATCATAAAATACTTTATAAGTAATTTAAGATATTAACACATGAAAAAAGACATTTAAAAATGCAGGCAGATGTATGAAGTGCATCTGTCCTGTTGTGTTGCAGGAGGAAGCTGTGGAGTAGAGCTTTAGAAGAAGCATTGCTTGGGGTTTTTGAGATAAAATATCTTTCATCTATTAGAGTAGCATCTTTTACCATGAAGCTTTGTTCAAAGTTTTTGAATGCCTCCCGAGAAGGGCATATTAATTTTACTCAAAGTTTTACCAACAGCGTATGCTGTCTTGTTCTAAATAATTTTCCAGTCTTACAGGTGAGGAATAGTATTTCAGTGTGGCTTTCATTTGCAAGGTTTTAATAACAAGCTTGATGATCTTTTCTTCATCTATATGAGAGCCATTTTTGTATGAATTGCCTATTCTTGTACTTTAGGGAGATTAAAAGAAGAACTATAAAGTATTTTCAAAAATTAAAAGTACAGCCATTAAGGAAAAAAAACTTCATGGAATAAATAGATAATTAAGGAAGTGGCACTGTGGCTCAAGTGGTAGAGCACTAGCCTTGAACTAAAGAGCTCGAGGACAGGCCGTAGGCCCAGAGTTCAAGCCCCAAAATCAATCCTGCCCCCCCCCCCAAAAAAAACCCAGATAATTAAGAAAAAAGGTAATGACTTACACTTGCAATCCTAACTACTTGAGTGGCTGAGATCAGGAGGATCGGGGTACAAAGCCATCACAGGCATAAAGTTTGAAAGAGCCCTATCTTCTCAATCATTAAAAGCTGAGTAGGGTGGCAGAGACTTCTTGTCATCCTCACTATAGAGAAAGTATAAATAGGAGGATCATAATCCATACTAGCTCATGGATAAATTCAACACTAACCAAAAAATTTCTTTTTTTTTTTTTGGCCAGTCCTGGGCCTTGGACTCAGGGCCTGAGCACTGTCCCTGGCTTCTTCCCGCTCAAGGCTAGCACTCTGCCACCTGAGCCACAGCGCCCCTTCTGGCCGTTTTCCATATATGTGGTGCTGGGGAATCGAACCGAGAGCTTCATGTGTAGGAGGCAAGCATTCTTGCCACTAGGCCATATTCCCAGCCCCTAACCAAAAAATTTCTAAAAGCAATAAAGGGATGGGGTTAAGGCCAAGTGGTGGAGTTATTTGCCTAGCAAGCATAAATCTAGTAAATCTAGTACAATAAACAAACAAACAAATAACCCTGAAGTTATACAAATGACAAAAAGCAACTATGAAAAAGAATGGGATGTGAGACAGTGTAGCATATGTTTAAGGGATGCTATGAAAGGGCAGAAGAGAAAGATAAGAGGTAATGTATTAAAAAATACAATGAGTAAAAATTTGCCTGAAGTGATGAAAGACAGTCATCTTCAGATCCAGGAACCAAGATATATGCTGAGTAGGAGAAATAAAAAGAAATTCTCTCTCTTTCTTTCTCTTCTCTCTCTCTCTCTCTCTCTCTCTCTCTCTCTCTCTCTCTCTCTCTCTCTCTCTCTCTCTCTCTCTCTCTCTCCTGGTAAAACCTCTTCATTACCAGAGAGAGACATCCCAATGAAGAATGACCTCTAAGGCAGTAGGCTTTCTACCACATAGCAACTTCAGTAGGCTGTGACATGCTAGAAGGAGGCATCTTAAGGACTACAAAGGGAATCAACTCCCTGTGTGTAATTAATAGACGCTAAGGAACCCTAGGATGCTAGCAGAAAATATTCTTAGGTCATGACTCAGTGGAGGAAAAAAATGCAATTGTAGATTGGTGGTATCTGACTTGGGCCCAGGTGGGGGCACTGTACCATTGGTGCTGTGTTTCTGCTCTTCTGTCTAATGAGCATGCAAACAGAATGATCAAAATTACAAGGTTTCTAAGATGCATTGTATTCATAAACTGACACGCTAAGATGAAACTCCTATGTACAACTCAAACATAATTAGATGTTTTTTAAAAGTCTAGTTTCTAGTTATTTTCCCATAGCAAACAATTTTCTTTAAGATCTACTTCCATCAACATGACAGAGGAACATTTTCCACCTACAGAATTAACTTCCTTCTTCCACCTTACTTTAAAAACTCAGTTCCATCAGTCAGGTGTGGACAAGCTGCAATGTGTTTTCCCTCTGATCTTTGCTCGTGCTGCTCTGCGTGGGCTACGTGTCAGGCTGCTCAATGTTTTGTGTTATTCAAATTTACAACAAGTCGTAGGAGAACACACGGTCACCTTGGTAGAGGAAATGAGCAGCTTTCCTGGGAGCAGTGAGGTGTGGCCGCATGATTAGGTCCCAGTCATAGGACGCAAATGGAAATTTGAAAGCGTGGCTCCTAGGGCAGGCTTCTTACAGATTTCTCCTGCTGCATTTCTCTTCCCCAGGGACCGTGAGCTCCTGTGTACAAGCTTCAGCCATGCAGAAGGACACAGGACGGACATCCCAGAAAATGGGGGAGCAGTCAGATAGAAGGACAATGAGACACTAGACCTTGCAAGGGGCAGTTTTCAGTTCAAACCTCAGTTCCACCAAAAATAGGGAGGGAGGGAGGGAGGGAGGGAGGGAGGGAGGAGGGGGAGGGAGGGAGGGAGGGAGGGAAGGAGGGAGGGAGGGAGGGAAGGAAGGAAGGAAGGAAGGAAGGAAGGAAGGAAGGAAGGAAGGAAGGAAGGCAGGCAGGAAGGCAGGCCATATTGCCCATCTACTGGTTGTGATGGAGTCTTATGATGGAGTCTTCTATACCCTGGCTGGCTTCAAACTGCAATCCCCAGTCTCCATCCTCCACATAACTAGGGTTGAGCCACTGCATCCAGCAAGAGGTTATTTTTTTATAATGTATTCATATAAAAGAAAAACATCCTAATAATATGTAAAGAGAAAAGTTTCTGGCATTTACAATATGAAGTTATTATATACATATCTCACAAAGAGACTTAATTGTTATAGTTTAGCTTGATAAAATTTTTTGGGAACGTTTAAATGTATCAGACCACAGAGGGATTGCTGTATTACCTGCTTTACTGTGTCCCCTTCCTGATTGCTAACTGTAATCATCCTATCTTCGCCACCTAACGCGAGCAGGCTCTCCGAATTCCAACATCCACACGTGATTCTCTTAGTATGTTTTCCTAAGAAGGCAAAAAAAGAGCATCTTCATATAAGCACACAAATGTCTCTGAACAATTAAAAAGTAAGCATGAAGCCCTGAGCTCAATACTGCCTAAACAAACATACAAACATAATCTGCAGGAATAGCTGACATACAAAGAAGGAATTTAGAAATCTCAAAAAGCAGTTTGTGTGCATATAAGAGTAATACTACTGTTCCCACCTTTTTATCTGGACATAAGCATAGGCCCAAACAAAAAAGACTCTTTGAGAAGTTTTGGTTGTCACATTACCAAACCTGTAACAATACTGTCTTAAGAGAGGTAAATCCCAAAGCAGTAAAGCCATCTTTACTAGATTGATAAGCCTTTGATCTAAGCAGATTTAATCTTCATAGTTTCAACTGCTCATGTATAATTATAATAGGAATAAATAGATAAACCCTCAGGAATCTCCAGGTTAATTCTACTAATGAGAAGAATGGGTAAATACATCTGTTCAGAAGCTACCTTCCTTGGAATCTTGGCTCTGCTACTTACTGTCCACCTATTCTCCAGTGACCTCATCCATAAACTGGAAACTACAGTGGACCTATCTCACAGGGCTGAAGAGTGGATGAATAAATGAATGACAGCACTTTCTATGAAACCAGGCACCAGGAAGTGCTTTAGAGATGTGAAATTTGCCGTTTATTGGATCTCGTAATAGCTGTCATTGAGAAGGGACACATTCATTTTATTTTTGGTACACCTGACAGTACCCATGCAGACAGCAAGCATTAAACAAATGATGTAAAGAGTAGATTTTGGGGTGCAGGCATGGGTGGGGGCCACAGGAGGCTCAGCTCAGCACAGGGGCTACAGTGGAGGAGGCAAGAGAATGACAGGAGGTGAGAGAGGCTGAAGGGGGCAGTAGAGGGAGGGGAGGGCCACAGCTTCTGTTGCTTCTGGAGATGGAGAGCTGCTGGAAGGTTCTGAGCAGAGGCTGCTTCTACATCTAGGCTGAGAATACAGGAGACCTTAGTATGCTCTAGCATGAGTTCCGGGGACCCTGGAGATCGCAAATCCATGGAGGCTCATGTTGCTTATTGAAGTGGCATGGGACTTGATGTGTATTTAAATCTTCTCTAGACTACTTAGTATATTAAGACAATGTCAATAATTATATCATATCATTTATGGAGTAGTGATGAGAAAAAAAAAAAGTCTGTATGTGCTCAGTGTAGGGACAATCTAATAGTTCTCATCTTGGAGTTGGTTGAACCCAAGGATGTAATGCCTGCTACCCCAGGGTTATCGATAGCAGGGCAAGAGCTGAAATACGAGGCCAGGGAAGAGGAGGGTGCAGAAGTCCAGGTGGAAAATACCCGTGGCCTCCCACGATACCTGGAGGCATCAGGAGGTAGTCCTACGGGACTTGCTGAGGCATGAGACATGGAAGAGCAGAGAAAGAGAAGAGTCAGGGTTAACGGTTCAGTTTGGTCTCATGATTGGAACTGAAGGAATGCCATCAATGACAAGAGGGGCACTGTGGGTTAGGAGGGTTTTGATGAGATTAAGTAGGAAGTATTTCTAGACATCTCATTGGAGAGTACTAGCACAGGGATGTGTAAGGGTTCCATTTAGAAGATATGAAGTTTTTAGGACATATCTAGCATATCAGAGACCAGAGTACAGAAGTGCAGTGGATATTCAGAGAAGAGACTATGGGTATAGAGATTTACCTGATCACAGGTTAAAGGACTTAGCGGAGGGCACTAAACAAAGAAGGAAAAAGACTTTGTTGAAGGGAGCTGAAAAGATGCCAAGTTACCTTTCTTTCCCAAGGAAGTGAGAGGAAGTCTTTTTCCTATATTCCCAGACCCTTTTGCTTCCATTGCTGAAAACTCAGCTTAGCCAGATGCTGTGGCTCAGGCCTGCAATCCTAGCTACTCAAGAGGCTGAGACCTGAAAAATCACAGTTCAAAGCCAGCCCCAGTAGGAAAGTCTTTGAGACTATCTCCTATTAATCAACTAAAAATCTGAAGTGAAGCTGTGGCTCAAAGTAGTAGAGCGCTAGCCTGGAGCATAAAAGCTCAGGAACAGCACCCAGGCCCTGAGTTCAAGCCCCATGACAGACGAACTCCCCCCACCCCAACCAAAACAACAACCCCCCCCCAAAAAAAACCCAACTCAGCTCAGAGGTAGCACATGCTAGGTGTGCCTCCCTGTAGTACTATGGTAACCAAGCAGGGAACTGAGCTATTGAGAAACAGGCATTATGTAAAGCAAGACTTCTGTATCTTGTCTAGCTCAAAGAAACAAATCAGTCAACATGGAGCAAGGACAGTGATACTTTGTGACTACAAAGTGCCATGAAGTTATGTACCCATGAGACTATCAGAAGTAGGATGTTTGCTTTGCAGAAAGTGAGAACATTGTCACAATGATATAAGAAAGGCAGCTACACATTTCTGTAAAGGAACTAAGATGGGTGATTAGTTCAACTCTCCATGGGCCTATTTCATAGTTACTAAACAAGAATGTAAGCAGAATCAATATTTCATATTGAGAATGAAGATTACATATAAAATCATTGTACATATGACAAATGCCTGATACCAAAAGTAATGATGCTCTGACAAATTACTATTATTATTATTATTATTTTTGGTTGGAGATCTGAACTCAAACTCAGTACCTGATGTTTTCACTCACTGTCTAGTATTCTACCAACTGAGCTATGTCCCCAACCTGACAAATTCTTCTCTTTTTTTTTTTGTCAATTGTGAGGCTTGAATGCAGGGTCTGGGTGATGTCCCTAAAGCTCTTTTGCTCAAGGCTAGCACTTTATCACTTTAAGCCACAGCTCCACTTCGGTTTTTTAAGTGGTTAATTGGTGATAAGCATTTCATGGGAACTTTTCTGCCTAAGCTGGCTTCGAACTGCAATCCTCAGATCTCAGCCTCCTAAGTAGCTAGGATTACAGGTATGAGCTACTGGAACCCAGCCAACTTATATTTTATTACTTCAAGTATCCAACTTTCTAAAGTTTATAAAATTATCTAGTAAGATATACTTGCATATAGGAAACAAAATATCTGCTGAAAACAAATAGACCATTTATATGGCAAAAGTTGACTTGTGTAACTTAAATGATAATACTGCTTAGTGTGGCATTAAAGTTAAAATAAAGGCTGACGAATAGGGTGAGTGAGCACGGATGAATGTACATATATGAACGAGGAGCAAGGGAACCTGAGGGTGGGTCTGGGAGAGATGGGGAGAATGATGGAAGGGGTGACACTGATCAAGATACACTACTCATAACCTGAGTTCTGGAGTTGAAAGCCCTTTGTATAACTACTTGATTTAACAAAGCTTAAAAAGTTGCACTGTACTATACATTAACATGCTGAGTTGAAAAAACTCTTTGTACAACTAAAGATAATAAGAAATAAACATTTAAAAATTAAACCAAAAATTGAAATAAATATTAAAGACACATGTACATGTGAAAATAATCTGAGATAATGAGCTGTTGTTAATGGAACAGTAGGTTTTCTGAGGTGTCATCATGTTTCACACCTTTGCAGCAGGTGGTAAGTTCTACCTGCCCTGGCCATGGGCATGTAACATGACCACAAAGCGAGTCAATACTATTCATTTTCTTCTAGGGTATTCAGAGGGCAGGTGCCACATGACCATATTTAGAGATTTGGAGGAATCAAAGAGCCTGACAGCAGGTCAAACAAGGAACCAATGCAAACACCCTCTGGTCATGAACCTGGAGACAAAAACCTATGGAACTAGAGGCCCAAACCTAGATCCCACTACTGTTTGGACAGAATGAGGGATTAGAATTAGGAATCTGCATGTTCTCTATTCAAAGAGATGCCAAAGGCCCCAATCTATCTACTATAGGGACCAGAATTCCATATATTATAACACAATAAAAGGCTAATAACTACAATGAATAACTGAAATAAACACATATGTTCAGTAGGTATTGATGTGCATATGAGTTAGCCATGCCTGGATGTAGAATGCAGTGTGTGAAAGGAAAATGAAGGCCATGATATTCATATGTTGATGCCCAGAGGCATAGGATGACCTTAAGACTGTTCTGTGTACCCCGGAAAATTTTTAGGAAGCAGACGCGCAATCTTCCTGTTTCGTTGCTTAAGGCTGGACAAGGGATGATGTTCATGCTAACACAGTTCTGTTGCAGCACCAGGGAATCCAAATCTAAGAATTTAAAGTAAGCTAAAGCATTTCAAGTATTTAGCACCTACCAAGAACAGGAATCTTTCGAGATGTCTGGTGGTTATAAATAAGCAAATTTCCTTTCATAGTTCCAACAGCCAGGAAACTTCCAACTTTTGACCAAACAAGGAAAGACATTTCATCCCTGTGACATTGAGATGTAATAACAATTATTTAATAATAACAATATCACAATAATTATTTGATGAGTCACAATAGGACCTCTAAATAATCAATTTTTTAAAAAGTATTTCACAAATAAATTTAATCTCTATTCAAGAACAAAATTACAACTAAACCTGCAGAAAAAAGATTAAGTGCTAAACAGATTTTGGAGATGCCTTAAGATGACTTAACATTCATTAGACTCAAAGACATATATAATAAATATAGACTAATTCAGTAATGATGAAATCTTAAACCATAGGATGACTCATGATATTAATTTGTGTACTTAGTGATGTTTTAAACTCTAATTGTGGTAAAAAAAAAATTAATGGATGGTGGAACTCCATGCTTTATAAAGTTCCCGAGCTCCTTCTCACACAATAGCTGGGCACAGTGGCACACACCTATTATCCCAGCTGTAGAGAAAGCACAATGGCTGGATGTGCTGGCATGTGCCTGGCATCCTCAACAACATGGGGGAAGCACAAGCGGAAAGACATACTACTTTGAAAATGACCTATACAAAAAGGGGCTGCAGGTGTTGCTCCGATAGTAGAGCACCTATAAGACCTTTCTGAAAAGTGTGTATGTAAACTCCAAGTGTGAAAAGGCTGAAGAAAAAACAAACATTCTGGATGGGAATGTGGCTTAGTGGTAGAGTGCTTGTCTAGCATGCATGAAGCCCTGGGTTCAATTCCTGAGTACCACATAAACAGAAAAAAAACACAAGTGGTGCTGTGGCTCAAGTGGTAGAGTGAGTACTAGCCTTGAGCAAAAGAAACTCAGGGACAGTGCTCAGGCCCTGAGTTCAAGCCCCAGGACTGGCAAAAAAGCCAAAATCCAAAAATCATTCTGAGACTTAGAAAGACTTTTCACGGGGAAGACATCTGTAATTCCATGGCTCCTGAGCCACTCAGAGGGTCAGGACCTCTATGCTAAGGTCATCTTTGGTCCTATTCTTCCTGGCCATCTATATTTCTCTGGGTTCTGTTATTACTCTTTATTAAATAAACAAATTGGATACTTCCATCTGAAGAGTTTATGTCATTGCTCGCTGTTCACCTGTGTGCCCCATGAAACCATGAAGCAGATGTTATTTCCATTCTCATTTCAAACAGATGAGGCGTAGTGAAAAACCAAGTAACTTCCCTATGGCCTCAATGGCAGTTTTAGTTGTAGTATTGTTTTTCCCATATGCTAAATCTTTTTCCCTTGTAGTGGGGATCTGTACTTTATTCCTGTCCAGTACTTTTTGAGAAATGTCCCATCCTTTATCCTGCCCTGCTCCTGGGGGTACCCATGCCTGGGTCTATTTTACTGAGAGACTTCTGAGGAACTGAACAAGCAATGGAGGAAGGAAGGGCTGGCTCCTTTCTGTGTGGACTAAGCTGAGTCTACAGCTGCTGGTGAGAATGTGACTTTGGAGAAAGTCAACACAGAAAAAGAAGGGCCAAAAGCCACGAGTCTTCAGTGCATCAGTGAGTCTCTTAGACTCAATGTCCTCACAGCCAATCTCCTCTCTACATTTCCTCAGAGACATTTTGTCTCATCTTTGTCATTTTTAGTGCAATCTCCTGAAAGCAACAAACTTTCTTTTCTTTCCTTCCCTCCCCTCCCATCCCTTTCCTTCCTGTACTTTTTATTTTCTCTCAAGGCTGGTGCTCTATCACTTGAGTCATATTTCCCCTTATGCTTTTTTCTAGTTAACTGGAGACAATACTCTCTCATGTTTGTATGACTGAGCTGGTTTTGAACATCCATTCTTAGATCTCAGATTCCTGAGTAGCTGGGTGGTAGCCATGAGTACCCAGCCAGAAGCTATTTCTATTTCATAGTTATAATACATAGTATCTACAATAATATAATACTATATATAATTAATATAATAATATTAATAAAACAAGCTTTTGCTTTTATAAGAAAAGAAGTAAAGACATCTTTAAAGTCCAAACAGCAAGAACTGTCAGCATCAGTCCCACAAATAATCATAAGTTAAATTTTAAAAAATAACACAGTTGGGAAAGGCCCATTAAAACTTTATCAGTATACACTGTATGCATGTGTTAAAGTATCACTTTGTGCCGTTATTATAGACAATTAATAATGTTAACCCCAAACGTAAGCTAAATAAAAAAATAAGGTGTAGAGACCACTCCTTGAAAAGCCAGAAAAGTACTCACCTCATGCCACTGTCTAGTTGGCTGGTCTTGTTTGTGTTGGCATCCCACAGGTAAATGCAACTAGATTTCTCAGCAATCACTGCTAGGATGTCTCCATCTTTATCCCAGTCCATAGCCACACAGTTGCTTTGAAAAAAGACAATAGTTTTCTTAAAGTAACAGAAAGGAAACTTATATCCACCTACATAAGACTTTTGTCCATAGCAGGGCCATTCAATGTATTTGAAAAGCTCATTAACACTAAATGAGAACCTCAACCTTCACTGCTTACTTTAATTTCTTTTTTGTGTGTTTTGTTGAGACAGTGGAATTTTTTTAACATTCTATTTTCAATACCACTTTCATGTACTATATTAAATATAATTTGTTCCTTCTGCATGAGTACCAGTAGGGGGCTGGAACTCAGGACTTTTTTTGGGGGGGTATTACTTTACTTTTTTTAAATTTTTATTGTCAAACTGATATACAGAGCAGTTACAGTTTCATTCTTTAGGCATTGGATACATTTCTTGTACTGTTTGTTACTTCCTCCCTCTTCCCCCCTCCCCTCCCCCCTCCTCCTTTCCTTTCCCCCCCATGAGTTGTTCAGTAGATTTACACTAAACAGTTTTGCAAGTATTGGTTTTGTAATCGTTTGTCTTTTTTACCCTATGTCTCTCGATTTTGGTATTCCCTTTCAGTTTCCTGGTTCTAATACCTGTATACACGGTTTCCAATGTACTCAGATAAGATACAGAGACAGTGCAGGTACAACCACAGGAAGGGGATACAAGAGGATCATCATTAATAGAAGCTATGGTTTCACATTGCATGTTGAAAGTAATTACAACAGTGATATAACACTCGTTTCCATAATATGGAGTTCATTTCACTTAGCATCATCTTTTGTGTTCATAAGGGTATAGCTATTGGGCTCCTGTGATCCTCTGCTGTGACTTGCCTAAACCTGTGCTAATTATTCCCTATGAGGGAGACCATAGAGTCCATGTTTCTTTGGGTCTGGCTCACTTCACTTAGTATAATTTTTTCCAAGTCCTTCCATTTCCTTACAAATGGGGCAATATCATTCTTTCTGATAGAGGATAAAATTCCATTGTGTATATGTACCACATTTTCCTGATCCATTCGTCTACTGAGGGGCATCTGGGTTGGTTCCAGATTCTAGCTATGAAAAATTGTGCTGCAATGAACATTGTTGTGCTGGTGGCTTTAGTGTGTTCTTGTTTGTGGTCTTTTGAGTAGATGCCCAAAAGTGGGGCTGCTAGGTCATAGGGGATCTCTATGTTAAGCCTTCTGAGGAATCTCCATACTGCTTGCCAGTGTGGCTGAACCAGTTTACATTGCCACCAACAATGAAGTAGGGTTCCCTTTGGGCCACATCCCCTCCAACATTTGTCATTGTTAGTTTTCTTGATATAGGACATTCTTACTGGGGTGAGATGGAATCTCAAAGTTGTTTTGATTTGCATTTCTTTTATGGCCAGTGATGTAGAGCACTTTTTTATATGTCTCTTGTCCATTCTCATTTCCTCATCAGAGAACTCTCTTTTTAAGTCTTTAGCCCACTTTTTGAGGGGGCTATTGATTCTTTGTGGTTTTGTTTTGGAGGAATGTAATTTTTTTAGTTCTGTATATATTTTAGATATGAGGCATGTGTCCGTTGTATGGCCGATAAAGATCTTTTCCCAATCTGTGGGCTTTCTGTTTATCTTGCAAGCTATGTCCTCTGCCCTGTAGAAGCTCTGCAGTTTGATGCAGTCCCATTTGTCCATTCTTTTTTTGATTTGTCGCATTTCTGGGTCTTTGTTAAGGAATGGAACTCAAGGCTTTATACTCTCACTTGGCTTTTTTGCTTAAGCCTGGCACTGTACCTATTGAGTCACACTTCTACTCTTCACTTCTAAATATAATTTATATCTAATAAATGAACAGATTTTTCTTGAATGCTATAAAGGGCTTGGTCTTCTGATAAGGGAAACTCAATAAGAACTATAACAAATGAATCAGACATAGAAACTATAGGTAATTTTTAACATTAAGATTTGAATGTCGATTCCCCAGCACCACATACACAGAAAATGGCCGGAAGTGGCGCTGTGGCTCAAGTGGCAGAGTGCTAGCCTTGATCAAGAAGAAGCCAGGGACAGTGCTCAGGCCCTGAGTCCAAGCCCCAGGACTGGCCCCCCCCAAAAAAAAAATTGGGCTGGGGATATGGCCTAGTGGCAAGAGCGCTTGCCTTGTACACTTGAAGCCCTGGGTTCGATTCCCCAGCACCACATATACAGAAAATGGCCAGAAGTGGCGCGTGGACTCAAGTGGCAGAGTGCTAGCCTTGAGCAAAAAGAAGCCAGGGACAGTGCTCAGGCCCTGAGTCCAAGGCCCAGGACTGGCAAACAAAAACAAAAACAAAAACAAAGATTTGAATGATTATCTCATATTAACAGAGAGGAAAAGAAGGTAGCATGAAAAATGAAATTATAGGTAGGTGACGGTGGCTTGTGCCTACAAACCTCGTTTCTGAGATCTCAGGACTGAGGTTTGAAGCCAGCCTGGGCAAATAAATCTGAGACTCTTATCTCTAGTTAACCAGTTAACAGCTTGAACTAGAGGCTCAAGTGGTAGAATGCCAGTTGTGAAAAGAAGAAGCCAAGTGTAAAAGTGCAAAGTCATTAGTTCAAACCCTAGTAATAAGAGAAATGAAGTTATGCCTAGATAAACTGCAAGTGAGATAAACAACGCTGGTAAACATAGGCTAACAAACAATGGGAAGAGTGAATTCTGAAGGGATCAAAAAGGATCATTTTCATTTTATATCTTTATGGAATAAAGACAGTGGTCACTTAAAAGTTATAACTTACAGGCAGGAAATGTTCTGTTGAACAGGAGTCTTATTGCTTAATATTATTCTCAAATCTCTGTTGTAATTTTTTAAAAAATTTATCAGGTCTTGCAAAAAAACAGACCTCTTCTTCTCTATAATGCTATTTTTCATTTTGAGATTTTGCTCTTGGACATGGGCTAAGCCATTCCTTGATTTACACTTAAAGTAGAAATCTCTTCAATCATTTTATTTGTCAAATTATTAAAATATATTTGGGTACCTTAATTTCCTACATTCTCAGAAATTTTGAGAATATGGAAGTGAGAAGCATGAAAATTGTTGATAAAAATCTTTCAATTAAAGCATAAACTTTAATAGTATTTGTTGTTTTTTTAAATCAGATTCAGCTATTATAAATACAGTAAAGAATTATTTGACCAAGATAGATGTCAGAGATTAGGCAATCCAGTTTATATAATTCACTCAAGGAAGATTTTAACTGAGTGCTTTCTTATTTTAGACAGAACTATAGTAATCTCTTGTTTCCCAGAATATAGAAATCAGAAGTAACAATTAAGAACAATGGCAAATGCCCAAATGGTAGCATTAGATAGTGGGGCAGAGCGGGAGGTGGGAAGGGCTTGACACCAAAAGACTTGAAACTCATGATTTGCAGAAAAGTCAATAAACTACAGAAAGCAGATGGGAATTTTAGCAGCAGCATAAAGCTATTAGTTGAAGAACTTAATATACCTTAATAACTACTGAGATTATTGGAATAACTTAATGTAGGTGATAGCTACACTGATTCATTACAACTGCCTAAATTACACTTATAATGGATCCTGAAAGTAGATAAAATAAAGTCTTTTTTTTGTTTTGTTTTTTTAAAAAAAGCAGGTTGAAAGCAACGCTTTATCAGAGAGGAAATACTAGAGTATATACAAGTTGTATTGCTAATCAAACTATCCTTATTTTAGACTCACAATCTTTCTATAAAGCTTCCCTTTGATTATGTATGTTTATATATATAAACAAACTACATATGCATACATTTCCTTAACAATTTATGGCATAAATATGCCAATTTCTTTGTAAATGGAGAAAGCAAAACACATGGAGTAATTTATACAATAAAACTCCACTTGAAAGTGAGCCAGACCCAAAGAAACATGGACTCTATGGTCTCCCTCATAGGGAATAATTAGCATAGGTTTTGGCTAGTCACAGCAGAGGATCAGAAGAGCCCAATAGCTATACCCTTATGAACACAAAAGATGATGCTAAGTGAAATGAACTCCATGTTATGGAAACGAGTGTTATATCACGGTTGTAATTACTTTCAACATGCGATGTGAAACCGTAGCTTCTATTACTGATGATCCTCTTGTATCCCCTTCCTGTGGTTGTACCTGCACTATCTCTGTATCTTATCTGAGTACATTGGAAACCGTGTATACAGGTATTAGAACTAGGAAACAGTAAGGGAATACCAAAATCGAGAGACACAGGGTAAAAAAGACAAACGATTACAAAACCAATACTTGCAAAACTGTTTAGTGTAAATCTACTGAACAACTCATGGGGGGAAAGGGAAAGGAGAAGGGGGGGGGGAAATGAGTGAGGAGGTAACAAACAGTACAAGAAATGTATCCAATGCCTAAAGAATGAAATTGTAACCGCTCTGTATATCAGTTTGATAATAAAAAAATAAAATAAAATAAAATAAAACTCCCCTTGATTTTTAAGACTACTTTTTAAAAATCTTTTAAGTAATCAAGCTTGTAAAGTAAATTTTGATTTATACTTACCCAGGTAAGTTAACTTCACTTCTTTTTTGACCATGACGATCAAAGATCTTCACAATGTGATCAGCTCTGGAAGCAATTCAAATATAAAGACAGGGTTGAAGTATTACTTCTCTCTCTGTGTCTTTGTCTCTCTGTCTCTGTCTCTTTCTTTCTTTCTCTATCTAAATTGAGCTACTGTCCAAGTAACTTAAGCATTCTCACAAAATAGTTTCCTATTCTCAGGGAAAAGGATCTATGAACTGTGTTGTGAGCGGAGAAAGTTATGTTCCTTTTCCCACCATGCAACTGACACACAGGACCTCTGCTGAATAGATAACAAGGGTACAGATAAGGTACAGATAATAAGGGCATGATTATGTGAGCACTTAACCATTATTTAAAACATTCACTGGGTTTCTTACCCTGTTACTGCCAGGTAGTTTCCAGATAATTTTTGCCAGGTAAACTGTATCGGTGTGCCAAGCTTTTCTCCCAGTGAGAAAACACGCTAAAAAAAAAAAAAATACAATCTTTAATTCTGAAGACATATATAATCAGGGGTTAGTCAGAAAAGATGTCAAAACATGATCATGAGGCAGGCAGGAGGCTGGCTCTCATGCTAGAATTGCTTGTATATCACGTGGGAAGATCTGAGGTCAAACCCAAGCAAAAATCATGATCATGTAAAAAGGAAGGCTTGAAGCCCTAGGCGAACTTTCTTGGGCGTGGCCACGTGGCTACTGTATATGTTCTTGATGCATTGTATACTGTATATATGTCTACCTGACCTAGAGAAGGGAAAGAAAAACAGGGCATAAGATATCACAAGAAATGTACACACTGCCCTACTATGTAACTGTACCCTTTTTGCACAACACCTTGTCAAAAAAATTTGTGTTCAATTAATAAATTAAATTTTAAAAAAAATAAAAAGGAAGGCTTGGGGATGGTAAAGGCTTAGGCTAATGTTTATGATCCAAGAGTTAACAATAAAACAAAACAAAACAAAACAACCAAAGCACAAGTGATTGCTAAAGACAGACAGACAAGGTGTTTAGTATAAAAACTTTTTTTGTGTGTAATTTGGTGTTCTGTACACATTAAAGTTGAAAACAATTCAAACCTGACTTTTAGTTAACTATCATATGAATTTGGGGAAATTAAATTTAACAATATTACTATCTAAAAATCTTAACTGATTAATTTATGTAATAAAAATTTAGATATCAAGTGATTTTTAACGTTTATATATGTCTATACATCAAAAGTATTCTCTTCCTTTACCCACTAATTATCTTTATTTTATCATGAAGTATTTAATTTGGGTATCAGGTGGATGACATATCAATTGCTATTTATTTATTTATTTATTTATGCTAGTACTGGAGCTTGAACTCAGGGCCTTGAGCTCTCCCTTAGGTTTTTTATTTATGGCTGATGCCTTACCACTTCAGCCATACCTCCAGTTCCACTTTTTTTTTTTTTTTTTTGCTGGTTACTTGGAGATAAGTCACTTGGATTTGTCTGCTCAGGCTGGCTTTGAACCACGGTCCTCAAATTTCAGCTTCCTGTGTAGCTAGGATTATAGGTGTGAGCCACTGCTACCTGGCTTTCTCTTTCCACTTATTCAATCTAGGAATCATAAACCACATGTAGTTCTGAAACATGGGCAATCCATGTGCTATAGATATCAGATTTCAAATACCATAAAGAAGAATGCAAACTATATCATTATTTTTATACTGATTGCATGGTGAACTACTAATCTGAATATACAAGGCAGGACAAAATATATTAGAACTCATTTCACCTGTGTAATCATTTTTAATATGACTATGAAAAATGTACAATTACATTGGCTCACATTATACTTATATAAGACAGTGTGGGTCTAGAACACCTAGGAACATGAGCTTAAGTAAAAAATATTAGATGTTAGTTTTAAATTATAAATTAAACAAGGATGTTCATATCTAGGTGTATGAAGTTTAGACACTTCTGAGCCACCATAAAAAAAATTCTTCCAGGGGCTGGGGATATGGCCTAGTGGCAAGAGTGCTTGCCCCATATACATGAAGCCCTCGGTTCTATTCCCCAGCACCACATATGCAGAAAACGGCCAGAAGTGGCGCTTTGGCTCAAGTTGGCAGAGTGCTAGCCTTGAGCAAAAGAAGAAGCCAGGGACAGTGCTCAGGCCCTGAGTCCAAGCCCCAGGACTGGGGAAAAAAAAAATTCTTCCAGTGATTGAAATTAAGCACTAGTCAATGAGTATTACATGTGCTAACACTGAAATCAAGCTCCATTCAAGTGAGCTATCATCACACTCACATTTTGTAGAGTACAGAGATGTTCATAAGGAAAAAAAGAGAGAATTCACCAGCATCTTACTCTTGGAATTTTGTAACTACCTCTTCATGAAAGCAAGGAATCCTTAAACTTGAACTTTATTACCTTCATGACAGACCTGCTTCTGGTTGTGATTTTTACATATTATTTTTTCTCTCCTAATGCTCTATTGATGCTGTAGGCTCAATGCAGAAGGGAAAAATATTAGTTCTGCAAAGAAAACCAAGATTGAAATGTAACCCTAGAGTTTAATGCGAGTCTCTAACATGACCTGAAGCACAAAATGCCCGCCGGTACGTCAAAAGAAGAGCTCACTTCCAATATATCCACAAAATCGCGAGTTAGGGTTCCTGGCCCGTCAATTCCAGTCTCCACACGAATAGCCACGAGGCAACAGGACGTGTAAAATGAGTTTTATAATGGGCTTTCCATAAGCAGGATGGGGAGTTCTGCTAGGTACCAAGGGAGCCGTCGCCCGGGTCCCTGGGGTGGGAGTCACAGGAAGGCCAAGCTTAGGAACCCCGAGTGCTGAGGTTGGCGCGCAGATCTCGCCCTGAATTACGCGTTCTCGACGCCAGGGAATCTGTAAACTGAACCAGTCACGGGCAATGCAATTTTGGAGGATCGCCCCACCACCCCAAGACTTTGCACCGCTTGCCAGGCAGGCGGCCAAGCCGCAAGGAACAGCTTGGGACACTGGATCGGGCCAACCGCACCCTGCAGTTCGGGTGTCCAGGGTCCGGTCAGCTCGTTCCCGCCCCGCAGGGGTCGCTCACTCAAGTCCCGGTCGCGAACTCCACAGGCCTCGCTCTCCGCCTTCTCCCCCGCTATTTCCTTTCCTTCTCTCTTGTTCTTCCAACTTCGCTTGGCCCTCCCTCGGGAATCCCCATCTCTCCTCACGCACTCCAAGGGGGGGCGGACGTGGCGCTCTGCGCTCTGCGGACGGAGGGGAGCCAGTGGTCGCGCCCCCCATAACCCCAACATTTGTAAGTTATTTACCTTCATCTCAAAGCTCCAGCAGCCAAGCGATGTAGGAAGTGCGCAGGCGCACCCGGTCCCCTCCTAGAAGGCTAGAGCGTTCCCGTCACCCAGGAGACCGCGCGAGCGGCGACCAATCAGAGGGTACTAGATGAGGGGCGGGGGTCAGGAGGCGGGGCTCCACTGGAGCCTTCCAAGAGTAAAGGGGGCGGGGAAAAGGAGGCAAGGACGTAGTCACGTGTTGGAGGCGGAGCGAAGCCCCGCCAAGTTGGGCGTCGCGAGTTCTCGTAGAGCCTCTCAACTTCCTGCCTGCCTCTGATTGGTTGAAACTGGAGACTGGTCCTCGGGAGGCGGGTTCTATGAGCCCTGAAAGGCGCCTGCGCAATGTGTCACTTTAAGGAGCTAATCGTAGCGTGAGTGGGCTCTGAGAAGTTAGCAAGAAAATAAAAACACCTGGCGCGCGGTGTTGGCGTGAAGGAGGCGGGGACTGGCTCTCGGGACCGCTGTCCCCTCGCAGTCTAGGCGGTCTAGGCGTCACAACCTTCTTCCGTAGTACTTGTGCCTCTTGTTTACAGCATGGAAGGGCAGCTCTGCCTGAGCTTTTCAAAATGCCAAGACTTGCCATCGTTTTGTTTTCTTCTTTCCAGTGTCGTCTAGGAATCTGACTTAGGGAACATCAAATAAGGATTTAATAGAATTAATGATAAGAATTTATGGATTTTTAAAGTGGGATTTTTGCAGTAAGATTTTTTTTTTCCAGTTGATTCCTAATATCAAGCCATGTGAAATTAAACTACACATCAATAACAGAAAGTTAGCCGGAGAATACCAAAATACATGGAGGCTGTAAACAACATATGTCTAAATAATAATAAGGGTCAAAGAATAAATTTCAAGGGAAATTAAAAACTTAAATGAAAACGAAAATACAGCTTCCTAGTTTTTGAGGGGGTGCAGTGAAAAGACTATTTAGAAGGAAATGTATAGTATTGAATGTAAATGTTAGGGAAGAAGACCTGAAAATGATATAAGCTTCCATTTTAGGAAATTAGAAGCAAAGTAAGAAGAAAAAAAAGAGATTAAAAACTACATCAGAAATCAGTGAAATAAAAAACAGGAAAAAGCAAGATCAAAAGCAGGTACATTTAATAGATCAATAAAGTTGATGATCTAGGTAGGTCTAAAAGGGAGAGAAAACAAAAATTACTATCATGAATCTGAATACTATATTTTAATATATATTAAAAAGTTGAATCAGGGGCTGGGAATGTGGCCTAGTTGCAAGAGTGCTTGCCTCTTAAACATGAAGGCCTAAGTTCGATTCCTCAGCACCACATACATAGAAAAAGCCGGAAGTGGTGCTGTGGCAGAGTGCTAGCCTTGAGCAAAAAGAAGCCAGGGACAGTGCTCAGGCCCTGAGTTCAAGCCCTAGGACTGGCAAAAAAAAAAAAAGTTGAATCAATAGTTAACCTTTAGAAGAGAAAAGTAACAGGCCCTATTGAGTTTTTTTGTTTGTTTGTTTGTTTGTTTGTTTTGGTCACTTGTCGGGATTGAACTGTGGGCCTGGGTACTGTCTCTGAGCTTCTGCTCCAGGCTAGAGCTCTACTACTTGAGCCACAATGCACTTCCAGTTTTCTGATATTTTATTGCAGATAAGAGTCTCACAGACTTTTCTGCCCAGCTGGCTTTGAACCATATGCTGATCTCAGCCTCCAGAGTAGCTAGGATTACAGGTGTGAGCCACAGGCTACCTAGCCCCTATGGATTTTATTGACCTGTTGTACGAAATATTTAAGGAAGCTATTTTATCTATTCTCTGTAGCGTTTTCAAGAAAATGAGCTGAGGAACTACTTCCAGGCTCATTTTATGAAACCAACATTATACTCATACCAAAACCCAAAGAAAACTACACGCCAATATTCATGTGAATACGAGTTCAAAGCCAACAAATAACAAATTAATTAGCAAATAGAATCCAATAATATATAAAAAGAATTACATACTATTGCCTAAGTACAACTTATTTCAGACATGCAAGGCTGATTGCACAATTGAGAAATAATTGATAAAGTTCATATCACAGGCTAAAGAAAAATATATGTGATTATATCAATACACAGAGAAAATATACCAAAAAATATAACATCCAATCATGATTAAAATTCTCAACTAATAATAGAGGCGAAATTCCCAACAAGACTAAGAATATGTACAAAAACCTCTATATCTCACATTATACTTAATGGTGTAAAACATGAAGTTTGTCTACTAAGGAATGAGGCACATAGGTCCCCTCTTGCCACCTTTTCAACACTAAAGTAGCAATTCTAACTAATGCAATAAGATAATAAATGGTATACTGACTAGAAAAGGGGGAAGATTATTTTTTTCTTTTACAGGTGATTTGAATGTCTATGTGGAAAATCTAAAAGAACGAACCAAAAAATGATATTGCAGCAAGGTTTCAAGGTACAGTGCTATATACAAAAGATAATTACTAGCTGGGTGCCAGTGTCATATACCTTTAATCCTAGCTACTCAGGAGGCTGAGATCTGAGGATCGAGGTTTGAAGCCAGCCCAGGCATAAAAGTCATCGTGAGACTCCTTATCTCTAATTAAGCACTCAAAAACCTGAAGTGGTGCTATGGCTCAACTGGTAGAGCACTAGCCTTGAGCACAAAGAGGCTTAGGAACAGTGCCCAGACCCTGAGTTCAAGCTCCACAACTGACAAAAAAAGTCAATCACTCTCCTATATGCCAGCAATGAACAAATGGAATTTAAAATTATAAACACAATACAATATATTACTACCTCCAAAGTGAAACACATACCAACATGTATAAGATCTAAATGTATAAAACTATAAAATCCTGATAGATTTCAGAGAAGAACTAAATGAAAGAGAGACAGCAGTGTATGTTCATGGGTAAGAAGACAGAATTTTAAGATGTCAGCTTCCCCTAATATGATCTGTATATCCATCAAACAAGATATATTGTGAATAAACTGATTTGGAAGTTTATAGGTAAAAGACTTCTAACAGGGGCTAGGGATTTGGCCTAGTGGTAGAGTGCTTGCCTAGCATGCACCAAGCCATGAGTTTGATTTCTTGGTACCACATACACAGAAATAGCCAAAAGTGGCACTGTGGCTTAAGTAGTAGAGTGCTATTCTTGAGCATAAAGAGCTTAAGGACAGTGCCCAGGCCCTGAGTTCAAGCCCCAGGACTGGAAAAAAAAAAAGACTTAGAACAGCCTCATCAATATTGGAGAACAAGAACAATTTGGAACACTAAATGACTTCAAGACTAACTATAAACTACAGAATCAAGACAATATGATACTAGTGAGAGAATGGACAAATAGGCTGATAGAACATAATATCCCAGAATAGATTCAAATAGATCGAGTCATGTGAACTTTGACAATGAGTCAAGACAAAAGAAGTAGGGGCTGGGGATATAGCCTAGTGGCAAGAGTGCCTGCCTCGGATACACGAGGCCCTAGGTTCGATTCCCCAGCACCACATATACAGAAAACGGCCAGAAGCGGCGCTGTGGCTCAAGTGGCGGAGTGCTAGCCTTGAGCGGGAAGAAGCCAGGGACAGTGCTCGGGCCCTGAGTCCAAGGCCCAGGACTGGCCAAAAAAAAAAAAAAAAAAAAAAGACAAAAGAAGTAAAGCATATGGCTACGGAACAACTGGATATATATGATCCCTCACACCATGATTCTCCTGCCTCAACCCCCCGAGTACCTGGGACTACAGGGTCTACAGGTACATCGTGACACCAGTTTACGTTGTTGTTTTTTTTTTTCAATTACCAAAGAAAGTAGTCTTATTTGACAAAGAAATGCAGCTATCTATTCATATCTGTTGTTATAAAATGATATGAGATGGCATGTGTGTTATCACAAGAATGAAAATAGCAAGCTGTACACTGGTGGCTCAACCTGGACTCCTAGCTCCTTAGGAGGCTGAGATCAGAGGATCATGGTTCAAAGTCAGCTCAAGCAGAAAAGTCCATGAGACTCTTATCTTTAATGAACCACCAGAAAACTGGAAGTGGAGCTGAGGCTCAAGTGGTAGAGCACTAGCCTTGAGCAAGAATTGCTCAAGGACAACACCCAGGTCCGCAGTTGAAGCCCCATAACCAACAACAAAAAGATTTAAAATAGCACATTTAGGAAGCAAATTGTGAACCTGTGTGTGTGGCCTCAGAAGAGCAAATTTTTGTTCTTTAATGACAGTGTCCAGACTATATAATAGTGTTTTTTTAACTGTCTCGTTGCACGACAGAATTTGAATGTTCTAAATCAATAACCTTCATACTTTTTTTCACCTTTCTGTGGCTGCTTGGGCTCCTCAGGACAGTTCTTCGTCTCTATTTGGTGTTGGCACATGTTTCTGTCATTTGTGTGTGTAGTTTGGGTCTAAGATGGTTCACCAAGATGACTGATATTTTATTCTTCTTATAAACTGACAGATTGTTTGGAGCCATTGACAATTGCTTTCTTACAGGTGGCCTTTTGTATGTGTCCTCTCCTTGTGATCCAAGGTCTTTAAAACATGGTGGCTGGATCCTGAGATTCCAAGAGTGAGCTCCCAGATGCAAAACTGACAATTGAACTGGCAGAAGATCCAGCCAGAATTCAAGAGGAAACACCTTCCATGTATGGATGGGGAAGCCACAAAGAATTTATGGTGGGGCTGGGGATATGGCCTAGTGGCAAGAGTGCTTGCCTCATATACATGAGGCCCTGGGTTCGATTCCCCAGCACCACATATACAGAAAATGGCCAGAAGTGGCGCTGTGGCTCAAGTGGCAGAGTGCTAGCCTTGAGCAAAAAGAAGCCAGGGACAGTGCTCAGGCCCTGAGTCCAAGCCCCAGGACTGGCCAAAAAAAAAAAAAAAAAAGAATTTATGGTCATCTTTACCTATCACGAGTGCCAACAGAAGTCAGGAGAACGCATGCAACCTGTTCTAATTCTAAACAGATCAGTATCAATCAAGCATCCAACATTTATAATATGCAATTGACGCATTTTCAAAGTTTTGAGACAATTTTTATCTCTAAGCTTTATTAAAAACAAAACATAAAAGTTTTATGTAGAAGGACCTGAGAAGAATTGAATTAGAACATAAACAAAAAGTGGGTTTTCCTTCAACAAACAATTTTTAAAACAGATGACATGATCATACATAACACATTTGTTTTCTTCTAACATGGAAGAAAATCAATATCATTAACAATTACAGATTGCACATCTGCTGTTTCAGCTGTTCATAATGCCATGGAGGGCCATGAAGTGTGGCGACTTGCAATCTTGTGCTCAGAATTGAAGTTAAACACTTGGAGGGTGGTCTATGGCTCATGTCACGTACCTTATGGCTGAACTCTTTCCTGTCTGGCATTTGTAAACCACTGGAAATTTCCATCCCATTTGTCATCATATGCATTGGTAAGTGAATTAAATGTGTTTATTTGTGGCAAATATTTCTCAAGTAGGAAAAAAAGCTATATGTAAACAGTTGGCGAATCAAAGTTAAAAAGTTAAAAATAAGAGGCTGGACAGTGATACAAGCCTGTAATCCCAGCTACTTGAGAAACTAAAGCAGGAGGGTTGAGAGTTCAAGAACAACCTGGTCTACATAGTGAGACTTCCTCATTACAAAAAATGGTTAAGAATTTCCTGTATGTTTCATTATTTCATTATATATATGCATTATATAGTACATCTGCACATATATAAATATATAATTTATACATAAATATATATATAACCATGTATGCAGATATATATGTTTTGTTTTTTTTAAGAAGGGAACCTCCATGGGGTTGGAGACAGAGCTTGGAGTCAGGACACCTGCTTAGCTTGCATAAAACATTGGGTTTCATCTCCAGCACCTGCTTCCCAAATTGAAAATTTTATAAAAAGAATAAAAAAATGACTTTCCCAAAAATCTTAAGGAAAAATTATTTTTGAGAAGGATTATCTAAAATTGCTAGGCTGAATTTTGTAAAATTTCTGATAAGATAGTGCCTTCAACATAAGCATTTTATTGCTGAAATTAGGCACACTTCCTGTGATTTTTATCACGAGTTCATTGGTAGCCCTGGTCATTGCAGTCATACATAACATAGGAGCACTGCGATGGAGAAGAGGAGCAGCCCTCGGCTCACAGGAGCACAGAAGGCAGGCTGCTGTTCTGGGTGCGGGCAGTTCTGCTGGATACAGAGAACTCCATATACCAACTCTAGACGAGGCCCTCCTGAGACCGCAGTCAAGTGAGACAGCACAGACTGATCGGTAATTCTGTATGAATGTACACAAATAGGGAATCTGTGCCATGCCTCAAATGCCAGCACCCCCCACCCCGCAGACGATACTAATGAAAATTTCTTTTTCCTCTCTCTCTTTTCTTTTTAAAATAGCAATTACACCATTTGCAAGGAAATGGAAGGACTTGGAAAAAATTATACTAAGTGAAGTGAGCCAGACCCAAAGAAACATGGACTCTATGGTCTCCCTTACTGGGAATAATTAGTACAGGTTTAAGCAAGTCATAGCAGAGCATCACAAGAGCCCAATAGCTATACCCTTATGAACACATAAGATGATGCTAAGTGAAATGAACTCTATGTTATGGAAACGATTGTTATTTCACAGTTGTAACTACTTCCAACTTCCCATGTGTATCTGTAGCTTCTATTATTGATGATGTTCTTGTATCACCTTCCAGTGGTTGTACCTACACTATCTCTGTAATCCTATCTGAGTATATTGGAAACCGTGTATACTAGTATTAGAAGTAGGAAATTGAAAGGGAATACCAAAATTGAGAAACACAGGGTAAAAAAAGACAAACAACTACAAAAGCAATACTTGCAAAACTGTTTGGTGAAAGTGAACTGAACACCTCAGGGGGGGAAAAGGAAAGGGGGAGAAGGGAGATGGGTATGAGGGACAAGGTAACAAACAGTACAAGAAATGTATCCAATGCCTAACGTATGAAACTGTAACCTCTCTGTACATCATTTTGATAATAAAATTTTGAAAAAAATAGCAATTACAGCTTACTAGTTTGGGTATAGATGATAGATGATGGGCAGTTGCATATATCTATAGATCTATACAGATCTAAATTTATACATATATCAAAATACATATTCATTTGGAAACTATATATAGAATTGTTTGACATAGCTTTTATATTCTATAGGAATGGTTTTTATACTGGATTGTGCTTAAAACATGGCTTCTTCACTCAGATACTACCGATGTGATTTATGAAATAACACTACCTGTAGAAGTGGAAATGGTTGTGAGTAGTAAAGGCTCAGGATGCACATAAGTTTATATTGAGTCATTGGTCCCTAGTTGGTGGTGCTATTTTAGGCGTTTTTGGAAACTCTGGAGAGTGGAAATGAGCTTGTAGGTCACTGGGGATGAGTCCTTGGGGATATCTTGTCCCTGGCCCCTTCCTCTGTCTCACTCTCTGCGGCCACTTAGTGAACAAACTCCTCCACGTGCCTGCTGCCCAAGTTCTGCCCAAGTGCATGGAGCTAAGAAATCATGCACACAACTCTTGGAAACAATGAGCCCAAATAAACCTTTCCTGCTTGAAGTTGTTTGTGTCAGGCATTTTAGCCACAGCTAGACAATAGTCACTAATACAAAAAACTGGCACCGGAAGTGGGGATGCTGCAGTGACTAAGCTGACCGTGTGTTTTTTAAGTTGTAAGAGCTTGGAGATGTGGGCTACCAAAGTCCCAGAATGCCTTAAGCAGGTCTCCTGGGTGATTCTGGCAGGAAACCAGAAGTCCAGAATCCCTAAAGGACAGTGTGGACAGTGAAACCAAGGTTTGGGAGATTTCGTAGAGGAATGAGGAGTTGATTGGAACTGGAGGTCACATTTAGGTTACATTTTTGGCAAAGAGCATATCTCCATCTTGTCCATATCCTGAGATGTTGAGGATGCCAAATTTAAAAGAAATAGTCTAATGAATTTGGCAGATGAAATTCCAAGACAACATAGCATTTAGGCTACGACATGGATATCGCTGCTTTTAGCCAGGATTGTGGGCAGAATTGGGAGCGAGAAGCAGAGAGGAAGGATTTGAAAACATATGCACCTTGCCAGAAAAAGAAACTCCGTAAAAGTTGTAGACAAGAATAGAGTGGTTGGTAAAAAGATAAGTGCCACTAAAAATAAAAAGCCAAGAAATATGCATGGGGATAGGTTGAAACCATCTCAGAAGCAAGCAAGTCATGACACACTGAGGGGTGGAAGGCTGAAAACTCCCTTGACGTGCTCCCAGGGGGAAGGCGGCTGATGAGCTGGTGCTAATGGTGGTGGTGGTGGGTGGTTGTGTTCCCTGCTTACACAGAGCAGCCTGCGGTCGAGTTGCAGTGTGCCCGGCTGCCTAGGCACTCAGAGGCCAGTTCAGCTAGGATCAAAGTGAAGGACAGATCTAGAATCTTCCATAGGATGCTGGTTTGAATGCAGGCATTCAAAATGCAAGGGTTGCAGGATTTCCAGCGAAAGCATGGGAGGCCTGGATTCCCGCCTGCAGCCCTTGAGAGGTGAGTCATGAAGCTACAAGGAGGCCCCAGGATGTTGGAGATGCCAGAGCCAAGCAGTGGCCCCAGACTAGGGGAGAAGGTAGGTGAGCTGCAAAAGGCGAGACACATGGAGTCACTCCATGCCAAGCCAGTTGGGGGGCCCATGCAGTGGTGTCTCCAGGAACCCTGGCTGCTGGATCTGGAGCTGCAGGATTTACAGTTTGATTTTGCTTGCATCTGATCCTTTCCTAATCTCCCCTATTCTTTCCTTTTGCAATGAGAATGATTTCCCTGAGCCATTGTGTGTTTTCTTTTTCTTTTTACATTTTCAGTACTGTGACTTAAACTCAAGGCCTCATGCTCTTGTGTTTTTTGCTCATGGCTGATGCTCTATCACCTGAGCTACATCTATCTCCACTTGCTGCCTTTTGTTGGCTAATTGGAGAGAAGAGTCTTTAGATTTATCTGTCCAGGCTGATTCCAAATCTTGATTCTCAGATCTTAGCTTACTGAGTAGCTAGGATGTATAGGTGTGAACCAATGGCACCTGTTTGTTGTTGTTTTTTTTTTCTTAAAATGAGCTTGCCTTAAGACTCAGGTGTTTTGTCACAGTATGAAAAAGCTAGCTAATACAGATAGGTTTGCTAAAACAATCATAAAAAAAACCCCACATTATTTTCAGACGAGATCGGGTGCGTTCAGGGTGGTATGGCCATAGACCCCACATTATTTTCAAAGGAAGATTTGGAGAACAACATAGATGTGTGTGTGTGTGTGTGTGTGTGTGTGTGTGTGTGTGTGTGCGTCCTTCAGTGAATTCTAAATGAGGCCTGAGCCTTTTTTGATTCAGTAGTCTAAGACCTTCAGATCATCAAATTATGGCTGCTTGAAGCTTCAACACCCTCTTAGGACTAAGAAATGTCGTAGAGGAATGTTTAATATAGGTCAGCTATACAGACATATTTAAATGGGACAAGGAAGATGATAGGCCAGGGAAATAAAATATTCAGATTAAATTAGCTTCCTCTTGGTCTCTTAATTTTTTCTTTAAATTTTAACTCAGGAAGTTTAATGAGTAATCTCCTCTCCTTTATCTTGTCTCCCTTTTACTTTCTCTCTGACTTGGAAATCATGACTATGTGGAAAAGAAATCTGTTTCCTTCCCTGTGGCTTTCCACGAGCAAGATATTTAAATATACATGACATCTTATACTCATAAAAATGGTAATTTGGAACGTCTGGTGCTTCTTTTTAGGCATCCACACACCTTTGCTTAGCCCTTCCACGGGCAACACTATCAGTTTGTGTCCTAGAATTTCCCAAAGGGAAAAGAGAGAAAGGAGAGTTCTGTGTACCTCCTTTGCAATCTCATAAATATGGATCATTTTCATTAACCCTGTCACATATCTTTAGGATGAAGGGTTGGATGGGTCATGTGTGCAGAAGCTCCCACAAACAACTCTAAGGTTGGATGTACAGTTACCCATCAATTCTTCATAGGTTATTTCAGATCCACTAATACTTATACATCTGAGGAAGGCAAGAAATTTGTTTAGCAGGCTAGAAATGCAGCTTAAAAGTAGAGTACCTGCCTCAAACATAGGAGAGGCCCTGGGTTCTAGCCCAAGGATTCATTACAGGGTCATGTGCTGCATTGTTAAGTTTTTCTGTCTTCAGTCTAGCATGGTTAATCAAGTCTTTCTGTACTTCTGTGCCTTAATCTTCTAAACCTACCCCTAGCATTACTTTGTTACTTACTCATAGTCACATTCAGATTATGACTGTTTGGCAGGAATTTCATAGAAGTAATGCCATGTTCTCATGCATCTTTTTGTGTAACCCAAGTCTTTGAAAAATAGATTTTATTTTTTAGAGTAGCTTTAAGTTCACAGGAAAATTGAGCAGAAGGTACTGAAAATCCTCCTCCTCCTCTGTTTTCTTCTTTCTTTGCAATGCTGAAGATCAAATCTGGAGCCTTATGCATGCTAGGCAAGTGCTCTACCATCCAGAAATCCTCCAAGCCCCAGAGTTTCAGTAATAGCCGCTTCCTCCTCTGTCTCCACGGTCCCACTAGAGTGGTACTTTGTTCTCATGTCTGGGCCTACACTGGCACATTATTATCACCCAAAGCCTGTACTTTTCACTAGGGCTCCCTTTCAGTGCGGTCCATTCTGTTGGTTTGACCAAATGTAAAGAAATCACATATCGGCCATTGTAGGATCATGCGGAATAGTTCCACTGCCCTAAACCTCACCCGTGTGCCACCTAGCCATCCTTACTTCTGCCTATGTCTCCATAGTTTAGATAAATGATTTTGAGTTTTTTTCATTACAAGGTGATTGTTCATTTTGGTCACTTGATGCAAGTGACATCTTCTAGGTTTCATAATGGTAAGGTTACTTTTTGACCTCTGGAAGAAAGAAATATTTTGGAGGGAGATATACTTTAAGAATGTGGAAATAGCTAGTCCTCAGGAAATGTTGTATTTATTTGTGTCTGTATTCAAATGGGCCTAGTCCATTTGGCCTCATTTAGTGTGTGGGAGCACATCCAGGAGGAATGCCTTCTCCTTTGGACATGCCCCCATCATTCTTTGAGAATGACCTCATGTTTTGAGGTACATGTACAGAAAGACATTTCACGTTGTTTTCTTTTTTTTTCCTGCTCCAGTTCTGGAGTTAGCTGTTTCTCCAAGATCATCCATTCCTTTTAGTAGACAATGGTATTTAGAAGTTAGGAACTGGAAGGTGTGATTATTGCTGTTTCCAGGCTTTTTCAGTGAGGAGAGCCATGGAATATTTTTTGGTCTTATGCCATGGATATATCTACCCACCTATTCATATCTGTATACACATACTAACACACACATATGCACATATACATATGAATATATATGTGCTTGTTATTTCTATAACTTTACGTAGAGCCACATATATGCATGCGTTCATATTCATATATATGCGTATTTCTCTTATTATGTGACATCTAGTTTATCTAGTTATTTATCTAGTTTATCTATCTAGTTTATTTATCCAGTTTACCTAGTTTGTCAACCACAGTTTGCACTAACTCGAGTGTCAAGTCATGCTTCATTCTAATTTTTCCTTTTCTGTATTCATAATTTCCTTCTCCAATGGTAAAAATCTTGGTCCACAGTTTTCTTGTGGGAAGATGTTAACTGGATTTAGGACTATTTAGATTTTTGATGTTCCCCTCCCCCCAGTAATGTACATTATGTGAAGCTATATCAGGAGACAAAATGGTAAGCAATGCAGAAGAGACAAAAAAAATAATCAGTGCTCATGCCCCCAAAGAGCTAACATTCCTTCCCTTCCTTTGCTTTATGTTCTATTATGTATATGACTTCAGCCTCCCTATTGTTTCCCTCAATGCTTTATTGATCAGTGTTTCTGAGATAAAGGAATTTTCTGTCAGATTAACTCCCTCCCTCAGTCCTTCCTCTCTGCAGCTCTGCTACTGAGATTCTGATACAGAATCAAGTAAGTAGGTCAGCTCTTGCAACTTACTACATTACACTTGCGTTCTCTGCTGCTCTCACCTGCACAGCTATTCCTGTCCCTGTGCAGACAGCTCTTTGAGCGACAGCTTCCCCTTCACCTCATTGTTCCAGCTCCCACAAGCCAAGGACTCTCTCCTTTCACAACATTCACTCTACATGGTCTTTTGAGTCACACAAAAATGACTCTCCAAGAAAACTATTTAAAATGGAGTCAGAGCTTATCTTCAGGAGTTAGTTACTTGATTAACTTAGCTTTGTGCTTTTACTCTAAAAATGTAGCAACTGACTGAAGAGAATTTATTCCGAAAATTTATGGGGGGGGGGGGGGACGACTGTTCCTGTGGCTTGAACTCTGGGCCTGGGTGCTGTCTCTGAGCTTTTTTTGCTCAAGGCTAGCACTCTACCACTTGAGCCACAGTGCTACTTCTATTTTCTGAGTATTTTATTGGAGATAAGAGTGTCACAGGTTTTCCTGCGTGGGTTGGCTTTGAACAGTGATCCTCACATCTCAGCCTCCTGAGTAGCTAAGATTATGGGGTGAGCACCAGTGCCTGGCAATGGACAGTTCTAAAACATAACAGATAGTGAGCATAACTCATTATGCCATCACTAACAGTTACAACTGCCACTGAGTAACCACTGGCTTGCCTCACCTATGTCATTTTTTCAGATGCAAATCTATTATGCAAGGAATATTGACTCAATAATATAAAACTTTAAAAATATTCTCAATAGTTGCCTATTAGCCAGAGAAATGTGATCAAATGGAGCCAACTCTGAAGTTGCTCCTCAAGCTTTGATGTTTCAATTTTACTAAACTGTCCTAAAGGAAGTAATTTTATCTCAAGATAGGGAGAAACGAGGTGGCAATAAGGCCTAATCACGATGCTAACACTCACATCAATCAGTTCTGCATTTCTTTAGTATTCACAAGATATTAGAGTTGTTTTAGGCCCAGGAGAAAGCGCAAAATTAACTTGATACTTTTATGGGCTTTAGGAATGAATGCAGAGTTTAACAGGAACGTAGGCTTTCTCTGGCCTGCATTTCTGAACTTGCCCAAACTCCTCCCATAATCCAGTTCTGAACACTTAGGAACAGCAGTCATAGCTGTTTCGCTACAACCATGACTGCCCTTCTTAGGTATCCAAATCTGTGTTAGTTTCTCTTGTGTGGGTGTGATGAAATATCTGAACAGAACTTTAAAAAACGAAGGCCTTCATGTAGCTCAGGTTTTGGAGTTCTGATTGTTGTTGTCCCCCAAAGTATGGGGACAGAGCATCCCAGTGGCAGGAACATTGGAGGAGGAGTTAACTGCATGGAGGGCAGGAAGCAATGAGAGAGGATGGGACCAGAGACTAGGTGTAATCCTTAAAGGAACTCCCCCTTTCCTCCAGCTAGGTCCCTCTCCCAAAGTTTCCACCACCTTTCAAATGGTGTCAGAAGCCAGAAGCTTGGGACCAAGGTCTCACCTAAGTCTGTAGGGAAACAGAATATTCAGACCATAACACGTGAAACTAAAAATTCAGTACAATAAAATGATCATTTTTAATTGAAAGTTTGTTTTTAATAATTAAGACAGCATTTCTGAGTAATATACGGCATTTATGGAAAGATGTCTTTTCTAATTGCTAAAAATTTCCAGAATGTCTCTCATGTGGCAGGCTGCAGGGAAGACCTCTCAAACATTTTTATGTTTTAGTTTCTCACTTGCTTAGACTGGAACTAAAACCCAAATCTTTCTGTCAAGATTTAAAAAAAAACACCAAACTTATCTGAAAATTATACAGAAAAACAAATCCTCTCTGGGATGACTATAAATCCAGAGTATTGATCTTAGTGATGTTTATAGAATGCATACTCTTATGACATTTAAAAACATATCCAATAGTTTTTTTTTTAAATTGTGGCACAATATAACGAAACTTAACCACTGGTGATATTTAGTATCTTTATCATGCTGTGAAACCATCACCAAAAACTAGTTCCAGAACATTCTCATCCTCCACAAAGGAAACATCTTTCTTAAGCAGTCATTTCCTACTTCCCATTCCTCTCTGATAGCCAGTAATCTGCTTTCTGAATGAACTTGCCTATTTTGGACTATTTCATATATATAAAAAAAATCATACAATACATGGCATTTTGCCTGACTTCTTTCACTTGCTTTCAAGGCTGATCAAGATTTTATTTTTCTTATCCTGAATAAATTCCAGTATTTGTATACATCGATCCATTCATTAGCTGGTGGACATTTTGGATTGTTTCTCTTTATCATTGGGCCTAATGCTGCTAAGGATATTTATGTGTAAGTTTTTGTTTGAACATACATGTTTCCAGTTGGTTTTGGTGTACAGCCAGTAAATCTGCCAGGTTTATAGTAATTCTATATTAATCTCATTGAGTTACTGCCAACTGTTTTTCACAGCAGCTGCACCATTTCCTTGCCTGCCAGCAGGAGTGAAGTTCTAATTTCTCCACATCCTCTCCAATACTGATTGTCTCTTTTTGAAATTATCGTCATTCTGGTGGATGAGGTGGTATCTCATTGTGATGGTTTACATAATGGTGAAATGGTGCTGAGCATCTTTTCATGGGCTTAGTGGCTATTTATCTTCACTGGAGAAACGTGTATTTAGCCCCTTGACCCATCTTTAGCTGAATTTTCTTTTTTTGATGATGAATGTAGTTGTTCTTTTTATATTCTGGGTACTAGTCCCTTGCCAGATATGTAATTTGCAATTACATTTCTTCTATTCTGTGTGTTGCCTTTTCATTTTCTTAGTAGTATGCTTTGACATACACACAAGATTTTCTTGGTAGTATCCTTTGACACATAGGAGATTTAAATGATAGAATTCCACTTATTTTCATTTTGTTACTAAATTCAAGGTGATAAGACTCATGTCCTATGTTTTTTCTCAATTTTATGGCTTTAGCACTTATATTTAGGTCATATTTTACACTAATTTTTTTGTACTTGGTGCACTGTAATCTTTTGCATGTGGGGATTTAGTGGTTTGAGCACTACTTACTTATGAGACTCTTCTTTCTCCATTAAATGATTTTGGCATGCTTATTAAAATTGGTTGACTAGAGTATGTTGATTATTGGATTTTTTAGTCTAGGCTACAACAGTTTTGTTATTTAAAAAGAATTGAATTCAGGGCCTCATGTCTGTTAGGCAGGTGCTCTACCTGTGAGTCACAACCCCAGTTCCTATGCTTTATATCACCTTCTAAAATAACCACTTTCTTTTGATTAGTGTAGCTTTGTCAAAAAGTATGAGAGTAGAATATTTGTGTTCCTCAGTATTATTCCTTTTGTTTTAAGCTATTTTTTTTTGTCTTCTTTGGTCCCTTGAAATTTTATAGTTTTAGATCTACTCTACTAATTCAAAAGACAGGTCACTGAGATTGATAGGAATTGCATCCAATTTATAGAATAATTTTGGGAGTAGTGTCATCAGGACAGTGTTAAGTCTTCCCATACATGAAAATAGCTGTCTTACACCTTTCTTGATTAAATTTGAACCCATGTTTTTGCTCTTTTTTATGTTCTTACAGGATTAATTTCTTTATTGGACTTTTGTTACTGTATAGATAGACACATAATTGACTTGTGTGTGATCTTTTATCCTCTGGCATTGCTGAATTTTTAAATATTAGAATTATATTGTACCAATTATACCAATAGTTATATTTCTCCCTTTCAATTATTATTTTTCTTGCCCTAATTTCTTGGGTTACTTCTGATTTCAGTGTTGAATATCACAAAGCAGGCATTTTCTTGATCTTAGGGGTATAACTTTCCTTTCCTTTCTTTTGCCTATGTTGTCAGTTGTGGGTTTTCTTAAGTATCTTTTATAAAGTTAAGGAAATTTCCTGTTCTCTCTGGATTGTTGAATGTTTTTACTGTTTGTCTTGTTTTTACCATGAAAGGATACTGGATTTTGTCAAATACTTTCAAAAAGGACTGAAAATGGTCAGATTTCCTCACTTCATTCTATTAATGTGGAGTATGACATGACTAATTTTTGTATGTTGAACAATCTCTGTATTCCTGTGTGGAATGTCATAGAATACATTCATGGTTTATAACACTTGGTCATTATAATGTATAAACCTTTTATTATGAGTCAGATTGGACCTCCTAGTGTTTTATTGGTTAGTTTTCTCGTGGTACTTATGTCTGGCTTTGGTAATGCACTTCCTATAGGGTGAGTTACACAGTATTCCTTCCTATTCCATTTTTTGGGGAATGGGATTAGAGGATTGGTTGGTGCTTATTTTTGTATGTCTCATAGGGTTGACCAGCATACCCACACATTGCAAAGAGTTTTTGCTCAGTGACTTGTTCTCTTTGTTGTAGGTCTGATCAGATTTTTAATTTGTTTTTTATTTTTTTCTGGTGCTGTCCTGGGGCTTGAACTCATAGCCTGAGTGCTGTCCCTGAGCTTTTGTGCTCAAGGCTAGTGCTCTACCACTTGACCACTTGAACCATGAGTCCACTTTTGGCTTTTTTGGTACTTAATTGTAGATAAGAGTCTCACAGACCTTTAGCTGTCCAGGCTGGCTCTGAATTTCACCCCCAAGATCTCAGTCTCTACAGTAGGATTACAGGTGTGTGCTACTGGGGAGGCAGGAATGTTCTGCTGGACTGTCTGCATTTCACTTCCCTTGGACACTAGCTTGCTATATATAATCCTAGGGTTAATTTGTTTGTACCCAGCTTCCTTAGCTGAAATAATATAATCAACAACAGAACGATTGTTGTGAAGATTAAATGTATTAATGCATTAAGAACTTGGTTTCTATCCATAGCATGGGATATTCATTAGCAAATAGTATTTTTCATCAGATGGTCATTAATTGGGAGTAAAAAACAGCATCTAGATATTTCAAAGACAGGTTAAGATCCACATTTTTGCCTAGATTTATAAGACCCTGGACTAGAAGAGAAATGAAATTCTAGCAAATGCCCACTCATTTGGAAATAAAGGGTTTTTTTTTTTGTTTGTTTTTGCCAGTCCTGGGCCTTGGACTCAGGGCCTGAGCACTGTCCCTGGCTTCTTTTTGCTCAAGGCTAGCACTCTGCCACTTGAGCCACAGAGCCACTTCTGGCTGTTTTCTGTATATGTGGTGCTGGGGAATTGAACCCAGGGCCTCATGTATACGAGGCAAGCTCTCTTGCCACTAGGCCATATCCCCAGCCCTGAAATAAAGGTTTTTTTTAAAAATCCAGGAGAGTGAGTGGCACTGCATATAGCACTATAGTAGAGAGGCCCTTTACCACCAGAGTAGAAAATCCATACAGGAAGGAAGTCAATGGAGAGAGAAACCAGTCCTTTAGTGCCATGGGTTTTGTGGGCCATGGGCCAGTGACCAGAGCATTCAGTCTCCTCAAAAAGGTGATACTGCATTGAAGATGCTATTACTGAAATTTGTTTCTTAAGCTTTTTCATCTCTTTACCTTGCTTCTCCTAAACACATAAATATCTCCACAGCCTGATCTCTCTTTGTTGAGAAAACACGTGAATTCATATCTCCGATATAATAAAAAGTGTATGGAAATATTAGCATACAACATATTGTTCCCACCACTATTTTCTCAGTGACCACATGAGCACAATGAGCAAAGGGTGGACTTGGGAACAGAAGCACTAGCTTGCTTTTCCAAGACAGAAACACTTCATGCACATCTAAAATTAATTCATTACAAGAGAGGATATTTTGTTTCAATCTTTTTAAAAAGCAACTAAAATAAAGGTTACATTGATATAATTATACATTAACATAATATTGTATTTTAAAAGATGGGAATTTAGTCTATACTTATTTTATTAAGTTAATGAATTACATTTAATAGGAAATTTCACAAAATTTTACTCCCCAGTGCATTTTTGCGAACAATAACTCACTGAGAGTACTAACATTCACATATGCAATTATAGAGTTTATAAGTGTACAAAACTCTGGGTAGCAAATATTCTAAACTTCTGGTTTTCAAACATTCAGTTAGACCATTCTGTTAAAATGGTTTGATTACAAGGAAGCACAATGGATTATTAACTGTAGTAAACATAAACAACAAGGCAGGAGGAAACACAGACTTGAGGACATAAGAATTTTGAGTATCAAAAGACAAAATCAAACCATCTGTTGTAATCCATGTAATTAAATACTAGTTTGGTGAAATAACATTACAGAGCATATAATATTTTTCTCTCTACATTAATTTGCATATCTTAAATTTAATGTAAAACATTTTATTTTAATTTCAATTGAAGAATATCATACATGTAGTTCTTGGTGAATCTGAATGTAATGGAATGAATGTTTAAGAACCATGCAAAGATCACATCAATCCTATTTGGTCATTATTATTTTAACACTTTAGTGCTTTTCTTCATTGATTGGACTGAGCCAACTTCAGAAGTAAAATCCACAACCAAAGAATAATAGCTATCTGTGAAAAACTAAACAGCATAGTCATTAAAATAGTGGTTGTGATTAAACAAAAATTACTACAACTCATAGAATAAACTTATAAAACAGCATTCTAGAAGTTTAATGTGTTATGTTTGCACTATAATAAAACAAATCTGGACAAGGTGAGTAGAATTTACTTGACTATGGAAGAAATGAAACTCCTAGTTAGCAATGGATTACTTTGGAGTAGCATTTGTCCTCCGATTTTTCTATCCGGGAAGCATGTTCAAAATCCAGTCGCTGTAGTTCTGAGTTATGGAGAAATATGCCTTTATTCCTGGTCCATAGACTTCTTCCTCCCTTGTTTTAATATCTTTACTTTGAGATGAGGCACTTTGTGCCCAGGAATGTGGCATTGCACACTTACTAAAAATGTATCCATTGATAGTAGAACAATTGTACAAAATTAGTGAAAGAAGAAGGTATCTTCATTTAGAAAACAAAGCATTTCATTACAATTTTACAGTCACCACACAAGCTCCAGCTCTTCCTAGGCAGAGTGGTGCAACCTAAGGAAAAATGAAGGAGAGAGGTGTTGGATTTAAAGGAAATGACTGGGGATAATACTATTGTTACAGCTTAAAGACAAAAACAGACTCTATTTCCAACTCCTGCAACCCCAGCCCTGCAAAGGCCCAGCCGTTCCCTGTGGACCCTCTCCTGATGTTCTGAGTAGATCACAAGACTGCATAATATTTGCTTCTCTTTAAAGGTGATTTTTGTTGTTGCCAGTCCTGCAGCTTGAACTCAGGGCCTGAGCACTGTCCCTAGCTTCTTTTTGCTTAAGGTTAGCATTCTACCACTTCAGCCACAGTGCCACTTCTGGTTTTCTGGTAGTTAATTAGAGAGAAGAGTCGCATGGACTTTCTTGCTGGGGCTAGCTTTGAACCTGTGATCCTCAGATCTCAGCCTCCTGAGTAGCTAGTATTACAGGCATGAGCTGACAGTGCCTGGCCTTCAATTACTTTTTAGTAGAGTAATAATAATGAGTAGGTCTATGACAATGAGACAGGGATAGTGTTTTGTATGGTGGAATATAGTCTCCATTTGCTGATAAGAAACTCTGTCTATCTGCCTACCTACCTACCTACTTACCTCTCTACCTACCTATCTATCTTATTTTTGTGCCAATACTGGAGCTTAAACTCAGGACCTTATACTGTCTGTTTGTTGTTCAGCTTTTCCGACTCAGGGCAGGTGCTCTAACACTTGAGTCAAGCCTCCACTTCTGGCTTTTTGCTGGTTAACAGCCTTCTGAGTAGCTAGGGTTATAGGCATGAATCATGAGCACCTGACTAAGAAATAATTATTAATATTCTTAATATTTGACTGATATATATTGCCATTAGATTTAGCAGTTATGTGAGATTTTAAGCTAACCACCTTACAGAGTTTGGCTATGGAATTTGCAAATGAAAACATGCCCCAAGTTAATAGCTGATCTGAATAGCTATACAGTGTCCTCACTTTACATATAACTTATGTAGCTGTATGGTGACTCCACTGAGCTATCAAGAACAAACTGATCAGTAGTTACTGCAGTTACTTATGTTAACAGTTATTGTAAGTTAGTTGGTGAAGTCTTAATGACATAAGCAATCTTGCTCCTTGAGAGAAATCATTTGCCAAACTAGGCTGAAGTTTTGAAAGAGCTCAGGTCGCCATTGACTAAAATGCCACTGTCCCATCTTTACTATTGGATATAAGTTATAATAGGGATCAGGATTATGGATACAGGCCAGGGGCATTTTTGGTTCCTCTTGTATCCAAATGAACAAGAAACAATTCTTACACTTTTTTTTTTCTTTTTTGGCAAGTCCTGAGGCTTGAACTCAGGGCCTGAGCACTGTCCCTGGCTTCTTCTGGCTCAAGGCTAGCACTCTACCACTTGAGCCACAGCGCCACTTCTGGCTTTTTTCATATTTGTGGTGCTGAGGAATTGAATCCAGGGCTTCATGTATGCAAGGCAAGCACTCTACCACTAGGACACATTCCCGGCCTTCTTAAACATTTTATTTACTGTTCTGAAATTCATAGTTGAATGAATGCTTTGACTGAATAGTTGACTGAATGCTTTTTGAAGAACTAGTCTGAGACCAGCAAGAATTTAGATACTAGAAACAAGAGGGCTAGAAATATTAGCATTTGGATGTGGGAAGGTGACTAATGGAAAATGCTAGGAAAGTGTGCTCTGAGTGTGTGTGTGTGTGTGTGTGTGTGTGTGTTTATGTGCCAATCCTGAGGTTTGAACTCAGGGCCTGGGTGCTATCTCTGAGTTTTTGCTCAAGGCTAGTGCTCTACCACTTGAGTCATAGATTCACTTTTGACTTTTTTAGTAGTTAACTGGAAATAAGAGTCTCACAGACTTTGCTGCCATGGCTGGCTTTGAACCATAATCTTGAAATCTCAGCCTCATTAGTAGCATGAGCCAGTGCCCAGTTGAAAGTATGTTTTTCAATATTCACTAGGGTATTAAGAAAGTATTATGAAACAATAAAATCCACAATACCAAAAGGTAGTCTGACTACCTACCATGAGATTTTTTTTTTTTTTTGGCCAGTCCTGGGCCTTGGACTCAGGGCCTGAGCACTGTCCCTGGCTTCTTCCCGCTCAAGGCTAGCACTCCGCCACCTGAGCCACAGCGCCGCTTCTGGCCGTTTTCTGTATATGTGGTGCTGGGGAATCGAACCTAGGGCCTCGTGTATCTGAGGCAGGCACTCTTGCCACTAGGCTATATCCCCAGCCCCCCTACCATGAGATTTTAAAAACAGATTGGTCCTCCATTTTAAGAGAATTTTCTTTGCTATCTCACTTAATTGTGCTATATCTCCTATTTTAAAACCATAGTATTTATAGTATGGTAGAAGTATTAACATCTAAATCATTTAAGTCAAACTATTGGCTTAACTGTTATTAGCAACAGTGACAATGCCATGAAAATCAGCTAAGAAGTACAGCTTTAGAGAATCTGCTAAATATAGTAAAGTCACCTTCTGCTTAGGGTTAAGGGTACTAGGGGGCTGGGTATTGGCTTCAGACTTTGTAATCTCATTTCAGCCCTTACATAAATACCCCCTTGTCTATTGTGAGAACATCACAACATTTATTTTCAGACACAGTTTTAGTGATACAGATGGCACACAGACAAAATAGCCATGTGGCTAAAGACCACTGATTTTGATTGAGTGATTCAGCATAAAGTATTGGAAGGATTCAAGCCAAATACATCTCACCAATACCTCTCTTTAGGCTCTGTGCCTGTCATTCACATCTACTTTTGCTAAGGTGGGAGGCTGGCACTAAGTAACCACATAGTGTCTAAAGAAATCCTGTGGAACTCAAGGCCTCTATTTATCTCTTCCACCTCCCAGATTTAATCAAAAGGAGACTTTTATCTTATTTATGACATTGATACTTGATGTAGTTAAGAAGCATTTCTTTACCAAAGTGAGTGAAGACGGTAGTAAAGGAAGCACCATACCTGGGTCCACTCATTTGTCTGGGGGTCGTAGGCCTCCACGGTGTTAAGGTACGTCTGCCCGTCATAGCCCCCAACGGCATACAACTTATCACCAAGCAAACATACTCCCACTGCATCTCTGCTGATGCTCATAGATGCCACGGCGGTCCACATGTCAGTTTTGGGATCATATCTGAAAGAAAGTTTTAGAATTAGAGCCAAACACTGTCAAAATATTTGTACTTCTTTTTTTTTTTTTTTGCCAGTCCTAGGCCTTGAACTCAGGGCCTGAGCACTGTCCCTGGCTTCTTTTTGCTCAAGGCTAGCACTCTGCCACTTGAGCCAAATGCCACTTCTGGCCGTTTTCTATATATGTGGTGCTGAGTAATTGAACCCAGGGCTTCATGTGTATGAGGCAAGCACTCTTGCCACTAGGCCATATTCCCAGCCCTCTTCTGTCTTGTATATGCTATTTTTGATAAAATACAGTTGAACATCTTTTAGAGAAAAACAATCATTATTTCCTGAACACATACTCATTTAGCAAATTAGAGCTCTTTGTTTTTTGGTTGGTTGTGGGGCTTAAGCTCAGGGCCTGAGCTCTTTTGCTCAAGGTAGTCCTTTGCCACTTTGTGCCACAGGTCCATGTCTGGTTTTCTGGTGGTTAAATGGGGATGAGTCTCACAGACTTTCTTGCCCATGCTGGCTTCAAACCGCAACCCTCAAATTTCAGCCTCCTGAGTAGCTAGGATTACAGGTATGAGCTACAAGCACCTGGCTCAGATGCATAACTATTAGACTGAACACAGCCTTGAGACTTCTAGCGTACTGGCTGAATATGTGGCAAATCAACATTTAACTCTTCCAAAATACTTTGCACCTACAATCACTGTAGCTGTCCATTTTCTGATCTTACTGTCCTTTTATGAAGCATCCTAATTAGAATGCCCAAAGACATCTAAGAGCAGACACTTCGTGGAAAATGACTTCTTTAACTTTTTTATTCTTCAAATGATTGTACAAAGAGTCTATAGTTTAATGTTGATTTATGTGAATGTTGATTTATCTTGGTCAGATCTCACTCCTTCCATTAGAACTCCATTTCTTTTTTTTTTTTTTTTTTTGGCCAGTCCTGGGGCTTGGACTCAGGGCCTGAGCACTGTCCCTGGCTTCTTCTTGCTCAAGGCTAGCACTCTGCCACTTGAGCCACAGCGCCACTTCTGGCCATTTTCTGTATATGTGGTGCTGGGGAATCGAACCTAGGGCCTCATGTATACCAGGCAAGCACTCTTGCCACTAGGCCATATCCCCAGCCCCGGAACTCCATTTCTTGAATTGGATAGAATGTAACAAACGGGAATCTGACCTACCATCTAAACTTCCACTGCTACTAGGCTCTCTACCTGCCACTAAGTTGAGTTTCATGAGGCCAATTTGGATGATTTGGTAAAGATGCATTATTAGCCTTTATTTTAAAATTTAAGTTAATATCAGATTGGTCCATACATATTTCTAAGTCCTTTGCTTTTTTAAAAATGCCATTCCCTAATTAATTGTCTGAATTCATCAAGTTTCATTTCTTTCCTTTTTTTTTTTTTGCCAGTCCTGGGGCTTGAACTCAGGGCTTGAGCACAGTCCCAGGCATCTTTCTGCTCCAGGCTAGCACTCTACCAGTTGAGCCACATTCTCAGAAGTGTCCAATAAAGAAAAGGCACAGGAGGTTTATCATATGATTAAATTAATAAACAATGTATCTAGTCCTAAAGGAAAGTTTAAACAAGCAGGCAGGAATATAAGAGAAGAACCCCAGTAGGCTGCTGGAAGACGGAGAGACAACTGGTCCATTTCATTATAGCACAGAATGTTATAACCCCATCTTCACAGGACCCAGAAAGAGCCCGCCTACTTGTGATAGCTCCTCCACAGAGGTGCTGTGTCTGGATGCATTAGAGACATTTGTTCCTTCACAGTAAATTACCTCTCCACACAGTCTGAGAGTCTGGAAGTGAGGTTGGATGCAGGGGCATCGTGTCCTCCAATAGCATACAGCAACCCATTCCAGGTCGTTACTCCCACCCCACCTCTTCTTTTTGACATCTGTGCACATGGTGTCCATTTATTGGTGTGAGGATCAAAACATTCTACCGATTTGAGACAGGAACTTCCATCACGGCCACCAACTGCATAAAGTCTGTTAAAAGAACAAATGAAATGAGAAATAAGAAATAGCCATTATTGTACTGAAGACAAGGAGGCTATTCTTACAGTATTTCACTACATTTAAAGTGTTATCTGTGGGGGCTGGGGATATAGCCTAGTGGCAAGAGTGCCTGCCTCGGATACATGAGGCCCTAGGTTCCATTCCCCAGCACCACATATACAGAAAACGGCCAGAAGTGGCGCTGTGGCTCAAGTGGCAGAGTGCTAGCCTTGAGCGGGAAGAAGCCAGGGACAGTGCTCAGGCCCTGAGTCCAAGGCCCAGGACTGGCCAAAAAAAAAAAAAAGTGTTATCTGTGGTAAGACAGACTGTCAAGTTATGTGTCATTGATAGAAAAGATATGTTACCAACTAAATGACACATACTTATTATGTCACTCTGTGTGTACATGAAAATCCCACCCAAACTGAAGATCAGGTTTGGTGAAAGAAGGCAGTTATTCTTTTAGAAATAAAAGCTAAGAGAATTGTACAAAGCAAATATTAGCCCCAAAGCTAAAGTCTAAATTTTAAACCCAAAGGTCAAAGTTGAGCAGAGACTATTTGGATTTTTTTCTTTCTTCTTATTTTCTGATTCTCTGATGGTGGGCTCGTCTACTAACGGGTTAGTAAAGATATACAACAATGAATTTTAAAACAAGCCAGGGGAGGGACATGGGAACTGCTACATGTAAAAAATGTTTTTATCTATCATATACCTTATGATAGTGCTAAAAATTGAACAAGATCTTGGGTCATAAAATATAAAACATTTGAGTAATATTCTCTTACTTTTCTTATAATAAATGATTTTAAGTCTCTGTTTCAAATGATTTCTCTCTTTCTGGAAATGCTAATACAAAGGGACTGAAACAGAGTAAATTGTATTTAACAACTACAGAGTGCTTCATTTCATAGCAGAGAAAAATTGAAAGCCATTCATATTTAACCTCTGGGTAATCAAGAGCTAGAGGAGAGGCCTCCTGCAACTCTCCTTTATTTAGATCAGAATAGAGGCAGTGTGTTTACAAAATAGAGGCATTCTAGTTTACAAAAATAAGAAAAAGGAGAAGCAAGATAAACCATAGAAAAGATAGAAGGAACTTTTAGGGAGACACTGACAGAAACGACACTACTTTTAAACAACCATATACACACACACACACACACACACACACACACACACATATATTCATACATACATACATACATACTGGTTTGTTTTGTTTTTAGTGCTGGTTCTATGGCTTGACACTCAAAGCCTTGTGCTCTTACTTGGCTTTCTTGCTCACTGCTGGCACTCTACCATTTGAGTCAAATCTCTAGTCCAATATTTTGCCAATTAATTGTAGATAGAATTTAGCAGACCTTTTCTGCCACAATGCCTTTTGTACCATGATTCTAAGATTTCAGCCTCCTGAGTAGTTATGATTATAAACATGAGCCACCAGTGTGGGCCAAGACCATACCACCATAAGGCATATATAAACTACCAGATGTTTATGGCAGAATTTAATATTGGACATAAATTTTCTTTACTCATTAAATAAACAGAAACTTATGCTATGTGCACATTAAAACAAAACCCAACTTAAAATTGAGATATTATCATATTTAGAACCCTTAAAAAGTGATTGTTTTAAAAGCTTTCCCAAAACAAGGTATTCATGTAGTAATAAATTTGGTTTACTGTGATTTCAATGGAGCTTGAACTATTTTCTTACTTTCCACTTAGTACAGCCACCCCTACTGTGCTCCTGGGTGTAGACATAGTGGCTACAAAATTCCACTGGCGGGCCTGGGGGTCCCATCGCTCCACTGTGTTCAGGTAGCTCCAGCCATCATGCCCGCCCACTGCATACATGGGCCCTTCCAACACAGCCACACCTGCAAGGAGGCAGGAAACAGGAACCATTTCCAAATGACACATTCCAGCTGAACATGCAAACTCAACCAATCAAACATGTATGCTAGAGCTATTTGGCTTCTGTATCGCTGTCCTTAGAAGGTAGATGGGGATGGAATAGCATGCTAGTTGGGCCCTTAAAAGATTCCTAGGCAGTATTTTGAGATACATGAGGGAAAAGTTATTTTCTAACTATACCAGATACATACATTACCATGACTTAAAACATTGTTCCAGAAGTGGAATTTAAGATAGATATATTTGAGAAGCACTTTGGTTCCTATCAATTCAAATTTACTGCAGCCACACTGGACACCAGTCTGTTTGTATGATTCGTCATCAGGGTGCTAAGCCAGATTTGCTTGTTAAATGATTCAGCAAACATCTACCAAAGTTTCTACTAAGTGCTATGTATTCAAGAGAACCTAACAGGTAAGGGCGGCATCCTCATGGATCAATGCGATCCTATGTTTCAGTCAGGAAACAGACACGGAATATGTTAGGTATTGGCAAGTGCTAACTAAAAAGAATTTGCAAATTAACAAAGTCAGGAGAAATGTATATGACAGGATGACATTTGAGTAGAAACATAGATGCAATTAAGAGCAGACATTGAGATATCTGGGGGAAGAGATGAGGCAGAGAGAACAGGATGTACAACGGACACGAGAAGCATGCGTAGTGTGTTTGAAGTACAGCAAGGTGGTCAGTTTGGCTGGGCAGTGACTGAGGGGGAGCACATAGAAGGACTGAGGAACCAATTTTCAATGAGATGGAGAGGCAGTAGATGGTTTTGAGAAGACTGTGACATGATGATGGCCAAGTGAGACAGATACATATCACTTTGAGGGACAAAAAAAATCCTTTGTAATTCAATCACATTATAATTTGTCCATTGTGGCCATATGAAAATATTCATCACTCATATATGACCCAAAGCAATGCCTTCACTCAGTTGTTACCTACTGAGCACTGACTGCTACCTATGTGTAATATGGCAGATCTGTGGTATCTGCAGACATGAACTACCAAGAGCTCACCACTGGTGAGAACTGGAGAGTGCTTAGGATGCAAATTCAGTGCTGCACTGTGAATGCGTGGCTGGTTTTCTCCATAAACCTCACTCCTCTCCCCAAACTTCTGCTAAAATGTCTGCCTGTCTCAAAGTTCAACTTAGTTACTTTAATTAAGCACATTTACTTCTACCTTTCTTTTGTGAGGCACACTGTATTTTCACAAAATTAAGGGCAGGGTAATTCTCAGTGGATCAAACAATGATTTAAACACATGGTTGATAATGCAGCGAGTTCCCTCCCATCAACTAAGCTGTGTAATACATGTAAGGGAATTAAAAATTCTTTGTTTTTGAAATTTTGATTAAAAAATTATTTTGTTCATAGTTGGCCAAAATTATACATAATAAATCTACAGATAAGGTATGTTTACTAAAAATGAAATAACCATGCACATTTATTGGTATATATTACCACTGTATAGACTATCCATACATATTTTATATGCATGTATATAAAATAAGTATATATAAACAAAAGATGTATAGGTACAAAGAATAGAAGAAAAAAGTTCTATCTAGTCTACCCTTTAAACAATGACTCTGAAAATAAATTTTAGCAGTAGAAGCCCATTTTTAAATAAAATCTTTATAAAAATCCCATATGAAGAGAGATACAGAGTGATACTTAAATAAAAATAAAGGCAGTTTTAAGTGCAACAAAAACTGTAAATTTTTTTTTTTTTTCCAGTCCTGGGGTTTGGACTCAAGGCCTGAGCATTGTCCCTGGCTTCTTTTTGCTCAAGGCTAGCACTATGCCACTTGAGCCACAGCGCCACTTCTGGCCATTTTCTGTATATGGGGTGCTGGGGAATTGAACCCAGGGCCTCATGTACACGAGGCAAGCACTCTTGCCACTAGGCCATATCCCCAGCCAAAAAACTGTAAATTTTTGAGAAAATAATCTGATCATCCTCCTTTGAATTTCCTGTGGTACAATGATACCTTTTCACACAGAAATTAGAACTAAAACATATTCCATGCATGGTTTGATTAGTTCAAATACAGCTAGATCAACAGTCAAATTCTATATACTGTAGGATTTGCCCTAAATTAGAATTAAGGGAGAAGCATGCAGTTGCATTACAATCACTGGATTTTACATGAAACCCCAATTTATACTCATCCTTAAAATATATTTTTCAGGCTGGAGGTGTAGCTCAGTAGAATTAGGCTTGCCTAGCATTCACAAGGTGCTGGGTTCAATCTCAAGGACTGCAAACACAAACACACAACTATTTTGTGTCTAAGTAAAAGTTGATTTTATGGACTCTAGAGTAATGTCCTATAGTTTTCCTTGTTAAATTTCATATACATTTTAGGCTCCTTTTCTTAGTACCTTAGCCCTAATTCTCTGGTTTTGCTTCTTTATCAAATGTGAAACTTAGTCATTTCTTACTGAGGGCTGAGGCGTGTAGCTCATGATAGAGTACTTGCCTAGTACATATGAGGCCAGGCCTCAAACACAAAAGGAAAGGGGGTAGGGGTGGGAGAGAATCTTTCAATGAATCCTAATTACATTCAGTGGAATCCCTGCTCATATAATATTTTGCTGTACCTACCACTGTACCAATTTACATTTCTAAATAATTTTCTTTTTTGGCTACCCAGTCTTTGGGTAGCCTCTTCTTTGATGCTCAGTACTACTCTATGGCAAAGAGCTCAACTATGCCTTGGTTGTCTCCAAGCTAGTGTGTGTGTGTCTTGAACTCAAGGCCTGGGTGTTGCCCCTAAGCTTTTTTGCTCAAGGTTGGTGCTCTACCATTTTAGCCATTTTTATCTCTACTTTGGGCTTTTTGCCAGTTAATTGGAGAGAAGTATCCACCAACTTTCTTGCCTGAGCTAGCTTGGATCTAGATCCTGAGATCTCAGCCTCCCGAGTAGCTAGGATTACAATCAGTGCCTGCGGCCATCTTTTATAATGACCTATCAAGTTCTTTATTGGAACTGTTTTAAACCTTTCACAGACTGCAGTGAGCTGACAATATGATGACAAATTCTTCCTCTGATTGTATGCATTTTTGCAATGTGACTCTACAGTTCCTCTCATGAGTAGGAGTCTACATCTTCTCTTTTTCACTTTGAGCTGTCCCATTTGACTTATTTTGGCCAGTGAGATATTAGTAAACATGATACAAACAGGAGTAAAATTTGTGCATTAGGACACAATTGCCTCTTCATGCTGGTTTCAAAACGGTGTGATGCCACCATGTGAGGAAAGACTGGGTTAGCCTGCTCTCTGATTGGAGACATGTGGTTGAGTTGGCTCTGTTGCCAAGGCCTCCAATCTGTTAGCAACAACTAGGCATCATAGATCATCTAGCCAACCTACTTGCCCATCACAGAACCATGAAAACCCAGCAGAGATCATCCAAAGTAGCATAGCTCACCCAAGGCAGCTTGGTCCCAAAGAACTGCCCAGCTTCTAAATCTTGGAGTGTTTGTTCTACAGCAAAAACTGGGTGATATACAACATTTCAAGACCCAGCTAATTATTATTCCTATACCCTTAATTCTTATTAAACAATCATTTCTATTTTGCCAAGAAGAGAGAGGGCCTTAAATTCTCTTCCATGCATTGCAGAACGTACCACCAGTTCCTTAAGGGTAAAGCATCTCTCTGATATGTGTACCTACAGAACAAAGGGGGGGGGGCACAAAATCCACGCTAACAATGTCTGCTCAGTAACTTACTGAACAAAAGAACAAAAATCTCTATTACATTCTTGGTGCTATCTCAAAATTTTTCTGGGTTTTCGATTTACTTCTGCTTAAAAATCAGAGGATATATATGAAAAGCAACAAAGCTGGAAATTTTAAATAAGTACTCTACTTCAGCTAGAATACACTAATTGCCAACTCAAGCACGAACATAAAAGGTGGCATGTCAGACCATCACACTCCCTACATACCTCAGGTGGCCATGTTTTCACTGGTGCTGGTGGCTGCATGTTTGGTGGATGAGGGAGCTTTGCTTCTTTGTTTTAGATAACAGGAAGCCTGAGAAGGAATGCTTGATGATGAGCTACTATCAACATGGCTGCCACACTGGCCTTTCCTGCCTGGACAGAAGGCAAAATGCTGTGGAAGCCTCATCCATGTCATTGTGAGTGAATCTGCACAGTTCCACTTACCAAGGCCATGTCTATGCGTAGACATAGGAGGCATGACGCTCCAAGTTTTTGTTTTGGGGTTGTAGCACTCTACAGTATTCAAAGTTTTCAGTCCGTCTCTGCCTCCAACCACGTACAGTTTGTCATCTAACACTGCGACACCGAACTGTAGCCTCCTCCCATTCATATTTGCTACAGGAGTCCACATATTTGTACGGAGATCATATTTTTCAATACTTGTTGCTCCTTAATAATAATATAGAAGTTACATAAATAAGTATTTCACTACTGTTGACTACTTTATGAAATTATACATAGAAGACTATAATTTGTTAGCAGTAATGAAGCTACTTTTACTATTTCCCAGGAAGCCTCTGTACAATCTGGTCCCTCTATATGTATGTAACTTTTCTCCTACCATTCTCCTGGCACATTCCACATCAAGCAGGGTTATCTGTCAAAAGAGGTGGAAAGGGACATTCAAGAGAGGGAGGAAAGAAGCAAAGTTTAGAGGTTGAATGCCTACAGCAGGCAAGTATGCCTGCAGCATCCAATACTACTGGAGGTTCTAGTAAGATGAAGACTAGATTAAGTGACATGGGGGTCATCAGTGATGGCTTTATTTCAGTGGCTTTTCTGGAGCTTACTGAGTTGGGAAGAGGTGGGCAGACCATATATAGACATAATGAAGTCTGTAAAGAAACAGTGCAGATTAAGAGATGGAAACTAGTAAGACAATGGATAGAAAGTGGCAAGCAAAATTGCTATTCAATGTCATGGAAAGCCTCCTTCTAAATTGACATTTGAGAAGAAGTTGACTTACCTGGATGAGTGAGTCATTTCTGTTAAGGAACTTCATTAGTAGGGGTCGAATATCCAAATAATAGATAATATCAACACATTATCACTGATGTGTGATAAAATCCTTTTTTTTTTTTTTGCCATTCCTGGGCTTGGACTCAGGGCCTGAGCACTGTCCCTGGCTTCTTTTTGATCAAGGCTAGCACTCTACCACTTGAGACACAGTGCCACTTCTAGCCATTTTCTATATATGTGGTGCTGGGGAATCGAACCCTGGGCTTCACATATATGAGGCAAGCACTCTTGCCACTAGGCCATATTCCCAGCCCTGTGTGATAAAATTCTTGTCATGTTAAATGAAGACGCCAGTGAGGGGGGTGGGCATGCCTATAATTCTAGCTAGTGATGGGCCAGGGAAGATTGGAAGACTGAAGTTCAAGGCCAGCCTAGACAAAAAAAAAAAAATTAGTGGGACCCATCTCAACAAATCATCTGGGTGTGGTGGCATAAACTTTGTATAAGCTACTTGGGAGGGTCATGCTCCAGACTGACCCAAGCAAAAAATGCAAAGCCCTATCTGAAAAGTAATTAGAGCAAAATGGCTAGAGGCCTGGCTCAAGTGGTAGAGCACATCCTTATTATGTGTGAGGCCTGAGTTCAAATCCCAATGCCACACAAAATTAGATAGATAGGTAAAGATAGATTGATAGACAAATGAGGCCAATGGTGGCTGGAACAGAAGTGAGCAAAGGAGCTAAGATGAAACATAAGAAAGAGCTGAAGTAGAAAGATAGCTGGAGGCCAGAAAGGTACTGTCTTTGGATGAAGACTTAGCAGTGGGAATACAAAGTATTGATGAGTCAGTGTACCCTGTGAGATCCTGTGCAGAATGCTTCTCACAGCCAGTAGTACTTTGTATGGTAAGCACTATTACTTTCACTAGAAGTATTAAATGTTCCAAGGATGAAACTAAGAATTCACAGGTGCCTTGAGCCAAGACTTCCTAAATGCCTGTGTTTGCTTTCTATGTATTTGCTTTCTATGTATGTGTGCATTTTCCCCTGAATGAAGAGTAAACTAAAGAAATGACAATCCTATACTCCGAATACTTGTTTGTCTCCTTCATAACAAAGAATTCTTTTATAAAAACACAAACCATAGCTTCTATTGTTGATGATCCTCTTATATCCCCTTCCTGTGGTTGTACCTGCACTATCACTGTTATCTTATCTGAGTACATTGGAAATTGTATATACTGGTATTAGAACTAGGAAACTGAAAGGGAATACCAAAGTTGAGAGACACAGGATAAAACGACTACAAAAGCAATATTTGCAAAACTGTTTGGTGTAAACCAACTGAACAACTCATGGGGGGAGAGGGGAAGGGGGAGGGGAGAATGAGGGAGGAGGTAACTAACAGTACAAGAAATGTATCCAATGCCTAACATATGAAACTGTAACCTCTCTGTACATCACTTTGACAATAAATAAGAAAAAAAAATAAGGGAATCAAAACAAAACAACAACAAAAAACACAATAGAAGCCTGGCACCAGTAGCTCACATTTGTAATTCTACTCAGAAGAGGATGATGGTTTGAAGTCAGCCCAGGCAGGAAAATCTGTAAGACTCTTATGTCCAATAAACTACTCAGAAAAAGCTGGAAGTGGCGTCATGGCTCGTAAAGAGACTCAGTGATAGTGCCCAGGCCCTGAGTTCAAGCCCCAGGATCAGCACAAACAAATACCGCCCCCCCAAACCATTAAAATTTGGAAGTAAACATTTTACAATACTATTACCTATTACAGACCTTGTTTGGATTTTGCCATTTGTCTCAATTATATCCTTTACAGCAAAAGAAAATCCATGATGATGCAGTACAATAGTTTTTTTTTTAAACTGAGAAAAAGCAGTTTTAATAACATGCACACATACATTCAGAAGACTTTAAACAAGATGTAGTATAAAATTTTAAAAGAAAAAACTAAAAAGGAATCTGCATTTACTGTCTAAGAGCTGGTGGATTAACTGGTTGACAGGACTGCCCCGGGAAAATAAACGCACAACGAGGTGCACCTACAATGCGGATGAGTAGGAAATCATCACCAAGACCACTAATGACTGTGTGCTTGTCTTCTGTTCCTACTTTTGCCTCCTTAGAGACAAACCAGCATAGCCATTCTAATTCTCCAACTCAGTTGCTTGTAGGTTCACTTCTTAAATGCATTACAATAGTTGATATACCTTATTATTTCTCCTATGATCTCCAACAACGTCTGAACCTTCGATACCTATGGCTTGGATTTAGGAGCTTCACACTCAGCTTGCTTGTTTGATGGACGCTCTACCACTTGAGCCATAATCCAGCCCCTATAGGGGCTTTTCTTTTTTTTTCTCCTCTGACCACTGGGGTTTGAACTGAGAGCCTCATACTCGGTAGACAGATTCTCTATTACTTGAGGCATACTTCCAGCCCTTTTTGCTCTGGCTCTTTTTGATAGGATCTCACTTGTTGTCTGGGCCTCATCGGATTATGATTCTCCTATTTATACTCCCTACCATAGGTGGCATGACAGGCAGGCACCATCATGCCCAGTTTTCTGTTGAGATGGGAGTCTTCTGAACTTTTCTGCTTGGGCTAGCCTGGAACTCATCTTCCCCATCTACATTTTTGTTTCTGCCAGTCCTGGAGCTTGAACTCAGGGCCTGAGCACTGTCCCTGGCAGAGTGCTCAGGGCTAGCGCTCTGCCACTTGAGCCACAGCACCACTTCTGGTCTTTTCAATATATGTGGTGCTGAGGAATCGAACCCAGGGCTTCATGCATACAAGGCAAGCACTCTTGCCAGTAGGCCAGATCCCCAGCCCCCCATCTACATTTTTTGCAGTTAGGATGACAGCTCCAATGCCACGGTGTCCAGCCATTGGATGAGGTTTGGGGAATCTCACCAACTTTTTGCCCTGGCTAGCCTATAAACTGTGATCATCTCATATCTACCTCCCAACTAGCTACAATTACAGATATGAGCCACTGGCACCTAGGCTGACACTGACAATTTTTTTTTAATACTACAGGCAAGCTATTTAGTATAACTATTCTCAACAAGACCCCTGGCCTCCATGATTAGGGTTGTACATTTTAGGCAAGAAGGCACAGATGAGCCGCTAAGTTATTGACGGTACATTCTATCAGGACACATGCTGCTGTTTATCTCAACACTGGTAACATTAGCCCAATCTTTGGTTAAGCAGTTGTACGCCAGTTTTCTCTGCTGTACTTTGTAACTAATAAGTATGTGCCTAGCGATACTCTGCGACTAAATATCCTGTTCCCAAACCTTTACCCAGCAGTCTTCAGATTCTATTGATGATTGTTGACTGAATCAGGTATTACAAGATGAATGTTCCTTATTCAAACTACTTGGGACCAGAAATGTCTCAGATGAAAATCTGCAGATTTTGGAATATTCCTTTCTTGGTTGGGCATCCCTATTCCAAATATCCAAATATTCTGAAATGCTCCAAAATCTGGAAGTTTGTGAGTGTCAAGGCTGCTTCTAGAGTTTCTGATTTTAGAAAATTACAAATTTCCGATGTTCCAAGTAAGCATGCTCAGACTGCATTTTAATGGTTGCCAAAGATTAGTTTTTCCTAAACGTATCTTTCCTTCCACATTAGTTGGCACTCAACTGTAAGGAAGAGCTTGACCATCTTCATTCTTTATTTGTGTTAAATGCCAATTTAGTAAGTTATTATCATTGACTATCACCGCTTACTTTGGTACCCCAGTCACTGCAGATTTGGACAGTGGTGAGCCTACAAGCTACTCTGTAGGCCTCTTACCTGTCTCCCCCATTCCTGGAGCACTCAGGTTCCAGTCCAGGGTCACCTTGCTCTTCTCCTGCCCTGGTCATGCATCCAGCCATTTCTCTAAAGAATGCTAAGTCATATATTTAAGTTATTAAAATTCCCTGCCCCTAGTCCCTCCAAATAAAATATCGTTAAATACCTTTAGTTGAGTCCATTCCTCCAACTGCAAATAAAGTACCAACAGTTGACTTTCTAGGCTTTGTCCGAGGACTCTGTAACATAGGTCGTCTCTCTGGTAGCAAATGATATTTCATTGCTTCCATAATGAGTTTCTGACATTCTATGTCATCCCGAAAAAGTGCATTGTTTTCCATGTCTGCTAGAAACTACAAAAGAATAGTATATATAATGAGTTACTAAGAAAATAGGATATAGAATAAATGATGTTTTCAAATAGAAACTACCTCACTTAAATTCAAGTGAGGTAATATTGATTTGAAAAAATTCAAGTCAATATTACTTTATATGTATATGTTTTATATTTATACTTAATATTTTACCTAATATATATTTTACTTTATATACATATTTTATATTTTTTACTTTTTATACATCTACCAATATGATCATTATACCTTTTTTCTCTTAAATTGAGGTAATAATCAACTTGACATATTTCCTGACAATCATTTCTGTTTTCTTGAAAAAAGACCTTCCTGGTCATAAATTATCCTTTTGCTACATGACAGTTGTTTTTGACAACATATTTCTTTACAATTTTATTAAGGCATCTTTTTATTGTTATTATAAAAGTGATGTACAGAGGGGTTACAATTATATAAGCCAGGTAAAGAGTATATTTCTTTTTGGACAATGTCACCCTTCCCTCTTTCTCAGTTTTCCCATCCCATCCCCATCCACAAGTTGTATACTTCATTTTCTAGTGAGTACCACTGCTGCATTTAACCCTTTGTCCCTCCATTTGTTCATCCTTTATCCTCCTTTCTGTGTCCCCTAAAGAGCCATAAATGAAAAAACAAGATAAAAAGAAAATAAAAACAACAACAAAACTTCATTTCCATGTCCTGGAGTCCATTTTGTTTGTTTTTGTTTTTTTGGCCAGTCCTGGGGCTTGGACTCAGGGCCTGAGCACTGTCCCTGGCTTCTTTTTGCTCAAGGCTAGCACTCTGCCACTTGAGCCACAGCGCCACTTCTGGCCATTTTCTGTATATGTGGTGCTGGGGAATCGAACCCAGGGCCTCATGTATATGAGGCAGGCACTCTTGCCACTAGGCCATATCCCCAGCCCCCCTGGAGTCCATTTTGATAAATATTTTTTCATATGATCACAGGTACTGTGTTCTTCCCCTAAGAATATCCTCCTTTGGTTTCACTGTGTGTGGAAGCCTGGAGTCCTGTATAATTTATCATATCCCAGGGTATTTTAGATCTAGCTTCTGCACATGCGAGGCATCTTTTAAATAAACAATTCTATTTTTTGTAAATTTACCAAAATGTGCAGCCATTCCCATTAAATAGTTCCGGAGCCTTACTATGAATAGCTCAGAGGGCAGATGCCCACTTCCTGCTCTTGCCTGTTCCATCTTACATCTCCTGTTCAACATTCATCTGTCTCTGTAGATGGGTCTGTTTTGAACTTTTCATATGAGGTCATCCAGTATGTGGTGTTTTAGAGCCTGCCTTTTCTTTACACAGCACGATTTTTGGATTGTCTGTGTTAAGCATGAACTGGGGTGTCACATCTTTGTACAGTGGTAGCACCCCACAGCATCATGGTGAATGGAGCTCCACTCACTCCCTGGTGGACACAGGTTGTTGCAGTATGGCGTACTGTAAGTAAAGCTGCTAAGAAAATTTGTGTTAAGGAAGCTATTGTGTGTATATTTTGACTATGTAGACTTAGTGGGTCATATGCTGAATTTGTTAAATTAATTTTTTTTAACTATTTCCCTAAACGGCTTCTCCATATTATGCTTCTCCAGCACTAGATGAGGCCTGTTTCTGCACATCTTTGCCAACAATTCTACATTCTATTTTAGTCAGTGGAATATGTACAAAAAATGTAGTCTTATTGTATATTTCCTTAATGACTAATTACATTGAGAATATGTTGTTTTTTTTTCTTTCGGTGCGTGTGTGTGTGCATGTATGTGTGAGCTGGTCCTAGGCCTAGACTGTCTCTAAGCTTTTTGCTCAAGGCTAACACTCTACCACTGAGTCACAGTTCTACTTTTGGGTTTTGGGAGATTAACTGGAGATAAAAATCTCATGGACTTTCCTGCCTGGACTGGCTTCTAACTGCAGTCTTTAGATCTCAGCTTCCTTAACAGCCAGGATTATAGGCATGAGCCACTGGCGCCTGGATGAGACTATGTTCAGGTTTTGATAACTGCAGGGAAGGAAAGGTCTCTAGCAAAAAGTATGTAGAAAAGCTTATGGCTTTGGAATCTTGGCATACAAAGCCAAAGGCAATAAATACCTAATTAAGATACAAGTCTTATGACCTACATGGAATGTTAATTCTGGTATTCATTTTCCACATTTTTTCCATGCACAAAAAATGGTTACATTTGCCATAGAAACCATTAGTGAGTATGCACTGAGTTAAGAGATTAATGTCAAATTAACTTGCATATAATGTACTTTAGTCCTTTCTAAATAAAAATAAATGCAAAACTAAGATGTAGAGAGTAGTTTAAGAAGATTGTATAGTAGCTATGATTTGAAGTAAAATACATTCCTTAGAATGGTGAGTCTTTATAACCTATTAATAAATGAGCTTAATTATAGTTAGGCAAAGAGATGACTACAGTAAAATACAACAAACATTAATCCCAGAGTAAGATTAATCAAATGGAAGGTACCAGGTGTCATTCTGAAAATCAGTAGGTACAAGTAAGAGAGAACTATAAAATATGAATTCTTATATAGTCTTCCAATTCTATAAATGCTTTCTCTGACCTAAGGAATGGGAAACCATTAACATGAAAGCATTTGGAAGAGAGGAGGCACATTTTCTATCTACAGATTTTATCTTTGCTCCCACACTTCCTTGCCCTATATACTTACTTATCTAACCCTGTCCCCTCACACACAAGGAGGCTATAGGTGAGTTATGAACTCCATAGAAAAATGTTTTCACAGGGGACAAATACAGCAAGAATGTACATATAGACTCAATGTACATATGTGGTAATGAGTCTGGGGAGAGGAAACAGATGGGATGGGAAGAATGATGGAAGCAGTGACTTTGATCAAGAAACCTTGGACACTCAGATGAACATGTTAAATTGTAGCCCCCTTGTCTCCCTTGCATAACAGTTTAAAGTTCAGGAAAAATAAAAGTTTTGTTATTCAAACTTATAATTCAGATCACCATTGGTAATACTGACAATTTAAATGTTAAGATCTTTTAAATAATGTATTTGTGTCCTAGTATTTCCTGCACCTTGTTTAAAATTTGATCACATCTACAAGTTTGTCTTCTCTGTAGCACCTAATAATGTTTATACTTCATTCTTCTTGAACTTGGAATCAATTTTTAATAATACTCAAGGCAAAAGTAAAATAAGATGACCACCAACACTTGTCTTTTCAATTATTTAGTTTTTCTTTTTAAAGTCACATTATAATGATCACTTGGTAGAGGATTATAATTTATACATGTTATTTCTTTTGAAGCACACTGCTGTTGAACTAAGGGCCTTCTGCTTGCTATGCTTGAGCCCATTTTTGCTTTAGTTATTATTATTTTTGTCAGTCATGGGGCTTGAACTCTGGGTGGGGGAGCTGTCCCTGAGCTCTTCAGCTGTAGTCTAGTAAGCCACCACTTGAGCCATAGTGCCATTTCCATTTTACTTATTTTTTTTGAATGTTTATAACTGGGACTGGCCTGGGCTACAGTTCTATTTATGCTTCCTGCATAGCTGGGATGGCAGGCATATATCACTATACCCAGCTTTCATTGGTTAGCACAAAGTCTTATGAACATTTTGTCCAGGGTGGCCTTAACCTATAGTTTTTTTAATCTCTTGCTTCTCAAGTAACCAGGATTACAGGAATAAGCTCCGAGGCTTGGCTTACTTGTTAACATTATTTAGAAGATTTATCATTGGAGATAATATAATAAACTTACCATATGTAAGCTGAGCCTCTTCTAGCTAGGCTAAATAGAATGTTTCATATTATTAATAAAGCAGGGTAAAAATCTCATTTAATTGGTTGTCACTGAGGGAAAAACTTACACAAAGTAATTTCTCTAGATTATTATACCTAACCTCAATTAAAAAATTAGTTATTATTTGACAGGCATTAGATAATTATAACAACAGTCATATTTCCTTTTTTTTCCTTTTTGGTTGGTTGTGAGGCTTGAACTCAGGGACTGGGACTGGGCATTATCCCTGAGCTCTTTTGTTCAAGGCTAGTGCTCTACTTCTTTGAGTCAAAACCACTTCTGCTTTTCTGGTACTTAACTGGAGATAAGAGTATCATGGATTTTCCTGCCTGGACTGGCTTTGAACCATGATCCTCAGATCAGATCTCAGCCTCTTGAGTAGCTAGAATTACAGGCATGAGCCACTAGCACCTGGCTCTTCCTACCTTTTAAACCAACACACACAACTCAATATAACATTTTCTTGATGCTTTCAGTAACTACTTCAAAACTTTACTTGGTAACTAATTCTGCAATCTTACCTGGTACGTTTATCAAGGAAGACAAAAATCCAAAACCAAAACAAAATCATCACCAGTGTCTCTAAGAGTCACAATACGAGAGCACTATATTATCATAGCAAAGAAACTTGACTGCAGAAGTTATCCAGAAATGTGGCCAAGTCAGTGAAGTCTCTCCTTCTAGCATGACTCACATGGATGGTGAGTCTCAACGATGAAGACACATCAAACCACTGGAGGACCTACACATCACATCTGGACAGTGTCTATTTCCCAGTTTCACATACAGTAGTTGTGAGGAGAGGCCTCACACATTCCCACATGTTGCTGATGCTACCCTTTGAGAAACTGCTGAGCTAATCTAGAGCTTTTCCCTCATCCTCTTATTGGTCTTCTCTGTGGCATCTGATGATATTAACACTTCCTTTTTTTGAAACTTAGAACCAGTTTCTAGTTAAGTGAGCCAGGCTTGGGAACAACCAGTGAAAATTAGTAATTGCTAGAAACCCATCTCTTAACACTCGTGTTCTTTGCCAGTGTCATTCTCTTGTCTTTGGTTCAACAATCTAAATAAGGAGTTTCAATTTTGTTTTTCATAGAATCACAGAGGATTAAAGATGTCAAGAAATTCTAGAAACATGATTCTCCTACTTCCTTTCTTACTTCCAGACTAGTTCCTTTTTTTTGGGGGGGGGGTTGTTTTGTTTTTTGCCAGTCGTGGGGCTTGGACTCAGGGCCTGAGCACTGTCCCTGGCTTCTTTTTTGCTCAAGGCTAGCATTCTACCACTTGAGCCACAGCGCCACTTTCAGCTATATATGTGCTGCTGAGGAATCGAACCCAGGGCTTCGTGTATACGAGGCGAGCACTTTACCACTAGGCCATATTCCCAGCCCCCAGAATAGTTCTTCATCCTGCGTTTCTTGTCTCATGACAGAAGCTTCACTAATCTAGTTACACAAGACAGAATGTTTTTGGGTCCTTCTTTTAGTCCGTGCCCTTCACCACTTGGTGAGTGTTATTGGGTTGTGTCAATTTGCTCTTCTAGATCATTCTTAGCCTCGTAATTTCTCTCTAGCTCTACTGCCCAGGAGTGCCTATTTTACTTGGCTGAATGCCAACAGCCTTCCTAATGGGTTTCTAGTTTTGACTGTGATGCATTTTCTGCAATGTAGTTACAATAATGTTTCCTAAATAAAATTATACCTATGCATTCCTGTTATAAAAGTCCATTACATAGAAATGTGCTGCCTCCTGGCTTTTAGGATGAAATCTAAACTCGCTGACAGGACCAGGGTTCCTCATGATTGGCCCATTTCTCTCCCTAACGCTATCACTTGATATTCTTGTTTCATTTCTGTATTTGAGTCACGCAAACCATCTTCAAATTCCAGAACACAATATATTCACTCATGACTCACAACAACATGCAATCTCCATCTCTTCTGGGTATTGTATCTCCCTTTGGGGTGGCTAACCCATGGCAGAGATCAGATGGCACTTCAGGATGTCCTCTTTTCTTTCTTACCATCAATTTTTTGGAGGCCACTCCTATTATTTTAATGTCATGTTCATCTAACTATCACAGGCTTAATCTCATTATATTACAGAGTAATCACATTAAGTGCGTGCGTGTGTGTGTGTGTGTGTGTGTGTGTGTGTGTGTGTGTGTTTGTGCTGGTGCTTGAACTCGAGGCCTGGATGCTGTCCTTTAGCTTTTTTCCTCGAGGTTGGTGCTCTCCCACTTGAACTACACCTCCACTTTGGCTTTTTAGTGGTTAGAGATAAAAGTTTCACAAACTTTCCACTATAGGCTGGCTTTCAAACCACAATCCTCAGATCTCAGCCTCCTGAGTAGCATGATTATAAGCATAAACCACTGGTGCCTGGCTTTCACATTAGTTTTTAATTAGTTTTTTCCTTCTCCCACACCCAGTAATTTTAATCATAGTATGTTCTATAAGCAGAATTGTTTAGTGAAAAAGGAACAGACTACTTGAGTTCAAATCCCACTTCTGCTTCTCATTAACTCTATGATGTTAGCCAAGAATAAAAGCCAAAAAACCCCACAAAAATACTATAGTACAGAAGGATGGTAACTTATGCAATCACTGTGATTTTAAACATATGGTTTTCCATTTTGGTGTTATTTCATTTGTAACACAGGGTTTGGACTAAATCATCCCTAAAGTTCCTTTCAACTCTAAGAAGAACTTATACGATTATCTGCAGTATCTGGGATAGCAAGCATTTTAAAGGTCTATGAAAATCAAGTAAACATAAATATTTGAAGCTGCAGAACTGCAGTAAATTTTCATGGTTACTTAACTGCACAGATTCCTTTAAATGCCTAATAGGATTTTCAGGTTTTATTTTATTTTATCTGAAAATTTGCCAGATAGCAGTATAAAAATAACTCCCTTATTTTTAACTTTAATCACAAGGGAAACATTTTATTATGTTATTTTTCCTGAATTGCTATGAGTTCATGAAGTTTCACTCCTGTATACTATATTCTACTTCTAAATATTCTATTTCTAGAGAGAGGTTTTTCTTGTAAAACACCAGCATTAACTGTCTTCTTTGTTAAGGCAGAGTAATTTTTGCTTACATTACCAGGGCATATTATCAAGATTAGTACAAATAAAGTTAACATTTATGGCATTTAAAAAAGTAAAAATTATGTATGTAAATGTTAAAGCTGACTGTACCAAATGTACCAATTAGTTTTCTCTTAATTCTTACTATTTATTTCATAGAACCTATGAGACAGGTCAGAAAGGATTTTCCCTCTACTTGACTATCTGTCAAGGAAACGGAGTTGTACAAGTAGCCAAGTCCTAGTTTTAAAATTGCAGAGCTGGAACCATTATCATATGCTATTGATCTCTATAACTAGAATCCAGCAGTTAGCTGATACTTAATAAACATGTAACGAATTAATCTGCATTGTTCAGTTCTTAGAGTCCAAAGTTCCTTTCAGTACCCATTTCCCTTTAGTTGGTAGGGCAGGTTTATAGCTTAGTCAATTAAAATTAACTCAAAATCAAGAATGTTAATTGATGTAATTTAGGTAGTCAAGGCCTCTGGATTGAAAATGTAAGTGGAATTTTGTTATCTTATTATCTTTGATAGAATAGGCAAAGAAAAAACTCCTATAAATGAGTACCTACTAACTAACTACCTGTGGTGCAAGCAGAGGTAGCCTAATATAAGCCAAAAGCTTGCTGAGATCTTTCCGTCTCTGCTCCAAATCATGCCGGACCCAAGTGAGAAGCGCATTCAGTATGGTCTCTTCATTGGGAATGTTCATGTCGTCACTGGCCAGCAGCTTTGCAATCTCACTGGCTGGAAGGAGCACAAACTCCTGGTTTCTGATTACTTCCATAAAATGTTCCTAGAGGAAAAACAATGGCAGATAAATAATGTTGTTCCTTCTGGACATCACAGTTTATTTAAAAGATGCTAAAAGTTGGTTAAATTAGATGCTCAAACATAATTTATACTTCAGACCCTACAGTATATTGCCACTTACTGGGAAGGAAACAGCAGAAACATTGAAACTGAAATTACATTGCTGAACATAAATAAGGAAAATTAAGTGTTGTCTCACTACTTTTTATAAATGAAATCAGTGGCAATTAGGGATTGATTTACCCATATTAGGGAGTAATTGTGGCAAGGCTTTTGAGAGGAGATAGAAAAAATGGATTAGATACTGAGATGTAGGACACCTTAGCATCAGGCTAAGGTGTGTGGATTTGGGTTTGAAAAATTGAGGCAATGGTACCATGCCTGGTGGAACACACCTATAGTATCAGTATTCAGGTTGAAGTCAGGAGGATTATGAATTCTAGGCTAGGCTTGGCTACATATCAAGTTTGACGCCAGCCAGGAATAGGTAGCCACACTCTGTTTAAAGCAAGCAAACAGTAAACTCACAAAAAGAATTTGGGTAATGGTGAAGCCAAATCACTGGATTACTGGAAAAGCTTCAAGTTGTCTTATCCAGAAATCATCCCCACGTGCCCCCCAGACCAGCTAGACTTCCTCAGACAATCAAGACCACAGTCTTTTCATACCCTACCTGACAAAAGTATGTATCCTAAAACCAAATTGGCCTTCTGTTGTCATTTTTTGAGACAAAATCTTGTTAGTAGTCTAGGCTGTGCTCAAACACACTATCTTTCTGCCTCTGAAATTACAGGTATGCACCACCATGACTGGATCAAAAGTATATAAGACTACCAGTGATACTAGGTCTATTCTGAAAACCTGAATCTTTTTTACTCTGATTTATGTACAAAGTTAATTTTGCTCACAGGAGAAAGAACCAAAGCAAAAGTGTATGAGGCAGGTCCTAGGGCCAGAACCTCAGATGAACATGATTCAGTCTTGGCTACACATGGGAATCAAGCCCTCTATACTTTAAAATGGAACACCAGAAATGTTCTCAGGTATAAGATGACTTCTATAGGTTATTATGCTATGTAATCTAGAGAGAAGGAATGCTTACCCTCTGATTTCAAAGTTTTAACACATAGACAGTGAATACTGCTAAATAAAAATGCAAATGCTGTACATGTGTGGTCCCTTAGTGTTTTCTTATCCTTCCCAAGGTACTATCCCTAGCTCACTATAGGGTTTCAGTAAAGTAGCTGTTTAAATTAGAGCTTGAGAGAAGGTCTGCCAATAACTACCTTCTATATTAAAATGAGTCATATATTCTTTTAGCCTGTGGTAATCTGAGTGAGATACTGACTGATAATATATCTTGGGGTGACATTCCTTTCAGAAGAAATTCTTCAGAGGAAAACCATTCATAAATAATTAATTAAGCCCAATTGCTCCAATTCATCATGGTTTGTTAAAACATACCCAAATGAATCTATTTTAAGTGATTGATGATCATTTTCAGAAATATATTTTAATAAAATTTCAATGCTGGAATGGCTTCAAGCAAATTGTTCTGTTCAACTGTATAACTGACATTATAAAATGCTTTGGTAACCCTCACAATAAGAGTTATGAAAATGTTAAAAGTGAGCTGGAGTTTAGCTCAGATGAAGAGTACTTGCCTAACATAGGTAAGATTCTGGGTTCAATTCCCAGGACTAGAAAATAAAAAGTTAAAACTCTCAACTCAGTTCTATTTCTAATTTAAACCTTAACAAAGTCCAATGCCTAGCAATGCTTCTTTGTATTATTATTTAGAGTACTAAATAGAAATAGACTGTTGGAAGGGCACAAAATGTCCATCTAGAAGAGGTTGTAACCCAATAGACTTTAAAGCAGGCAAAGGACATTTCAAGGACATAGACACATAGAGTTGGCCTGACTGTATTGCAGTTCACTTATTGAGGCTTCACTGTACTGTGGGTTAAAAAAACAACAGCATGTAAATAGTGATCCCTCACCTATGGGGGAGCTATGTTCCAGAGACCCCTTGTAATATATGAAAATCTGCAATGAAGCAACAAGTGAACTGTGATATAGTAAGGGGCAACTAAATCTAAGGCTGCTACTTTGCAGATTTTTCCCTATCATGGGGGAATCTCTGGAACGTAACTCCCACTATAGGTGAGGGATCACTGTATGTATGTGTACAGAAGTGTGTGTATATGTGTATATAGATGTGTGTATATATTTATAGTTTAGAGAAACCTGCATTCTGGTAGTTTAAAGTCTGGTGTACAGCATGTGTAACATAACTGTACAATACTGGTGTAACTATTACTGTGTTTTCAACTATTATTAACTGCATTTCATCAGCAAGAAAATTACTGAGAGAACTAGAAACTTGATGTTATTTGTTGTTCCCATTTCACAGCACTGCCCTTTGCATTCGAGTATAATTTACATTAAGTAAAAATTGAGTTTTTCAACAAATTAAAGAATATTACTGAACCCCCCAATTTTTTTTTTTTTTTTTGGCCAGTCCTGGGCCTTGGACTCAGGGCCTGAGCACCATCCCTGGCTTCTTCCTGCTCAAGGCTAGCACTCTGCCACCTGAGCCACAGCGCCCCTTCTGGCCGTTTTCCATATATGTGGTGCTGGGGAATCGAACCGAGAGCTTCATGTGTAGGAGGCAAGCACTCTTGCCACTAGGCCATATTCCCAGCCCCTACTGAACCCAAATTTAAGCACAAAAATTCTATGCAAAAGTATTATTTTGCTTTTTTTTTTTTGCCAGTCCTAGGGCTTGAACTCAGGGCCTGAGCACTGTCCCTGGCTTCGTTTTGTTCAAGGCTAGCACTCTGCCTCGAGCCACAGTGCCACTTTTGGTCTTTTCTATATATGTGGTACAGAGGAATCGAACCCTTCTGGCCGTTTTCCATATATGTGGTGCTGGGGAATCGAACCGAGAGCTTCATGTATACGAGGCAAGCACTCTTGCCAGGAGGCCATATCCCCAGCCCATTTTATTTTGCTTTTAAAAATGGTATTTTTTAAAAGCAGAATTCAATGTTTTTCTAAGTTCTGTAGATTTAGAAACAAAAATTCAAATTGCAAAATTAACTGTTTCTACTTGTTTTGGTAGAAAACCACTTGTATTTTACCTATTTGTAATGGCAGAAGTGTTCAGGCTTGTTTTAGAAGTTAAATGGCTTGGTCAGTGGCAGTTGGAACTAGAGAAAGAGTTCCCACTCCAGGTTCCCAAAAGGAACTCCTCTTCCTGAATTTCTGCTCATATTGTGTAAGATCTTTGAATGTACACAGTACATGCAGTATTTACTAACTGACCTCACTGGCATAGCATTATGCTGCTTCTTTCATTCTGGCAACACTGAGGGCTGAATTCAATGTCTTGTGCTTGCTTAATGAGTGTTTTACTACATGGGTCACACTGTGAAACTTTTTTGCTTTAGGTTATTTTTGAGAGTGTCAGGCTGGCCTCAGACATAGTCTTCCCAAGTAGCTGGGATAATAGGCATGAACTGATACATGCTTGTTTGATGAGATGGAAGTCTCACTAACTTTTTTACTGGGCTGATCTTGAATCAGGACCCTCCTGATCTCTACTTCCTGAATAACTGGGATTATAACCGAGCCACTGTGCCTTTTACTTCCTATATTGTGCTAGTCGTGGCTTGGGGCCTGGGCACTGACCTTGAGCTTCTTTGGCCCTGCTTGACCAGTTAAGCCGCAGTGTCACTTCAAGCCTTTTAGGAGTAGTTTACTGGAGATAAGAGTCTCATGGACTTTCCTGCCTGGGCTGGCTTCAAACCATGATCCTCAGATCTCAGTCTCTTGAGGAGGTAGGATTATAGGCAGGAGCCACCGGTGCCCAGCTTTTACTTCACATTTTAAAATACATGTTAGAATACAAGAAATATATATGCCCCTCAAAACTTGATAGACTGGCACCCTTTCCTCTTCTGGAATAGTTTGTAAGCAAATAAAATTACTGAGGAATTTAAACTGAAGATTAAATTTTTGCTATACATTTTTATTCAGTTCCCATAGCAACAATTCAAATCAGATGATCTGCCTCTAAATTACTTATTGCTACTAGAATTCTACTTCACATGGCTGTTCAAACTAAGTAATGATAAGTAATGACCTTGAGGGAAAAAAAACAAAGCCTCTACCATAACTAATTGGCTATAAAAATAGTTTTAAAAACAGCCAACTAATTTAAATTTAATTTATGTCTAGGCTTAAAGCAGCAATCATGCCTCTATTGTAAACAACAGGAGTGACCTACATGCATGCAAATGTTTTCACATGAGAAAAACTCCTGTGTAGGAGAGAATTATTAAGTTATAAAAGTTTATTAGGAAGAAAAAACCCAGCTCTATTTTATAAGTTTATCTTATTTCAAAAGTATTTGAACTTGCATGTGTAAGGTTATAATATCTAAAAAGGATACAGATTGAGGGGAAAGGGATTTGAAAGGACTTAAGAAATATTAGCTGAACACTATACTGATTCTGTGTATTACTGTCCTATTATACAATCTCTTATTGTTTCACTTGAAGACCTGTGGCAATCATCATCCTTGAGAATGTGATTACACTATAATAGTTGTGATTTTATCTGAGTGTTTACTCAAATTTAAGTCCTATTGAGTTGAACAGAGTAAACATGCCACCATGTGATGTGATTTCACTTACTGTCTGAGTTTGTGATATGCCAATCACTGCTTTGAATGTCAAATTCAATTCACTCATTTAATCCTCACATCAAGCTTATCTTCCTAATAGTTTGCAAACATCCATTCATCTACTGCAAAAGCTATTCAAGCTTTTCCAATTCTTACACTAACAAAAAGTCCTAGAGCACTGTCAATCTCTTCACAGACAAACCAAATCAATAGCAGCATATATGAGGGAGGACTAGGATGTTGATACAATTAGCCATGTGGACAACTACATGCAGGTACATCAATGTTCATATTCTTTTTTCTCTTTGAATTTGTGCTGCCCTAGTTGAAGCTCTTAAAGCAACACTCTTGAACCACTGCCTATGACATCATGGCAAAATGGGCAGTTCAAAATAAAACCCATACACTTTCCTTCCCTTGTGTCCTCTACTATTAAGATTCAAGACTAGTCCTAATAAAATGCCTTCAACATGCCCTTCTTTTCTTATTTGACATCAACCCATATTCCATTACTCTTTAAGCTGCTACTCAGAACCTTCTCTATGATGTATTTTTCAGCACATAGTTAATAAGAACATTGGTCTACATTGCTACAAATACTTCACAAATATAGTAAGATTTATTTTTAAGAAAAAGTCTTCCATCTAGTCCTCTTCTCATTTGTATTAGCACCATATCTAATCCATTATTGCCTGATTAGGAGATTCACCGATGGGCTGCAAAGTAAAATGTTCGGTGAATTGCTTAGAAAGCAGCTGATCTGACAATCTTGTACAGAATAGTAGACTACTTCCCTGCTTCTTAGTGACTGTACTAACTTAGGTCTTAACTCACCTGTCAGTAGAACTATTGCTTAGTGTTTTCCGCCTTCATAACTTGCTGAAAAATATGACATGCTAGACCACCTGAACCTCAAGACCCACAGCAAAGCCTTGTGAAAACAGAACATGAATAGTAAGGGATAAGGTAAAGAGGTTATGCTTTAAACAATACATACCATCGTATAATTGTGAGCCACTTTATGCAAATCTGTACAACCCTGGGCATCAGCAAAAGAACGGATTCCGAGACAGTTGGATGGATGAAGTTGTTTCATTAAAAACTTACAGCATGCTTCCACAACTTGTGACAGCTGAAGAAGGCAGGCTGTGGACAACAGGCACTCAATATTATCTTCTTTCAATTCTAGGCGGCCTTAATGACAAGAAGAAATATCATGAATCTTATGAACAAAATAACTGAGGGGAACAGTAATATTTCTAAATAAGAAGTCATTGCATGTATTGCAGATGTAGAAAGTTTAAGACATTCGGAAAGAAAGTATGAAATGGAATATATATATATATATATACATATATATATGTGCTCTTTTGTGACTAAAAGCCTCAAAACTCAGCATTTTAAAATGATACATTGGTTGGTAATTATCTACTCTACCTAAGTCTCAGATTCTAGATGAAACAATTTTGACTAATTATATCACTCATTGAATTGTACATTAATATTTTAACATACTATTCAAAAGCCCCATTAAACTAACCATTTTAAAGGCTTTAATATGGAGATTTTAACCTATTCAAGGTATCATGGGGGGGATGATGACAATAGCAGAATTAGACTACTAGTTATGGAATGTTTCATTAAAAGCAAGAAGCCTAAAATCTAATTACATAAATTTAAATGGCTATAACTGAGATTTTCAGACTTATTACCTGTATATGCATACTGAATCAAGGCCCATAGTGAGTTTGGTTCTACACCTTCCATTTTTATTTCTTCTTGTCTTGCCTCTCTGACATCATTAGTAAACATGGCAGCGAAATAATCTGAGACAGAGGAGAGCACCAATCTGAGAACACATTGGAAAAAAAAATTAATGACCACAATAATGCTGATGTTCATTTAATGTGTTTTCTTCTTTTTTCATTCAATACTCTTAGAAAGTACATGGTACTGGGAAACGTATCTAAGTTTGACAAATTGGCTTTATGTTCTACTTCCTTCCTTTGAATAATAAATTACCATTACTGAAAATTTTCTGCTCAGATAATAATTTACCTGCTCACTATGCAAATACCACTTTATTTCATCAAGAAAAAAAAACCTATGAGCCATTAGCATTGTCAACCATATTTTTTTTAAAAAAGGAAAATGTAAGTCATTTTCTATCTTATGTAAGTCATTTCATCTCTTTCTTTGTTTTTTTGGCCCAGGTGTTATCCCAGTCTGGCTTCAAAACAATCCTCAGATCTCAGCCTCCTGAGTAGCTAGGATTACAAGCATGAGACACTAGTGCCCAGCTCTAGTTATCATTTTTGAAGATAATCTAAGCTATGTTTAGTAGAAGTACTAAATATTTGAGACATTTGAAAATGATTTTATTGTTATTTCTTCTATAACATTTTAAGTTATTGTAGTATATTATGTGTTTCAATATATAATTACAGTAGTTATAATACTATAGAACTATAACATTAAAACAAACTTATAGTAGGTTATACTACAGTATGTCTTTGTAAAATTTCTGAATCATATTTAAGGTTATATGTAAAATACACAATATATATTTTATGTGTTATATATTTTATATACAGCACATATATACATATACCTCTTTCCACTTATGTGTCCTGATGGTATTTCTGCTTAACAACATTTATGCAGATTTAATTTATTCATTTTTTGAAATGATTAAAATTATGATACAAACAATAATCAAATGTCCTTTTGTGTCTCCCAGTCATTTTTAGGAATGATTTGCTAAGTAGTAAGTTTGCCAAATTATTCTCTAAAGGTTGTACCAATCAGACTCTTACCAGCCTTGTATAAGAGCCAAGGATTCCTCACAATACTGTCAGATTTTTAAATTTCTGGACATTTACAAGATGCTAAATACTATCTCATTGTTAACAGTCTTTTTCCTAATTGCTAGTGAAGAGATTTTCAAATATTTATTGGCCATCCTGGTTCCTTCTTTGAAGAACTGCCCATTCATTCTTCTCTCCCTAACATATGCTCTCTCTCTTCCTCCCTTCCTTCCTTTTTTCCTTCAGTAAGCAAATACTATTGAGTACTTAAGAAGTAATGGTAGACACATGGGACAAAGTGCACAAAACAGACTAAACCTCCTTCTTGGTAGGATCTTAGGTTTTAGAAGGAAGGGAGATAAGCAATGACCAATAAAAGGAAATATTGAAAGATAACAGCTATAGAGAGGAATGCAGGGAAAGATAAGTGGGGAATGGCTGGGGGGGTTGACAGTCTCATTGGAAGGTAACATTTGGGCAAAAGCATGAAGGAGCTGAAGGACTTCATCATGCAGGCAGCTGAGAACAGTATTTGTGTAGAAGGAGTGCGCCTGCATGTTCAGGTGGGGTCTGTGCGGTCCATAAAGAGTGAGAAAAAAAAGCAAATGGGGAAAACATGAGAGAATTCAAGGCAGGCTGGGTGACATCGGTCACTGAGTATACTTTGGCTTTCATACTCCATGATATGAGGTGTCAGTAAAATGTCTGATCACAGAAGTGACTCAATCTAGTTCCAATGTAAAGAGATTCACTCAGGCAGCTGGGTTAAAACATAATGCAGTGTAGCTCACACCTGTAATCCCAGCTACCTAGGAGACAAAGATAGGACTGTGTCTCCAAACCATATCAAAATTAAAACAAGCTGGATGTGATGGCTCATGCCTAGATTCTCAGGTGGGAGGCAGAGATAGGATTGTGCTCTGAGGCTGGCCAGGCAAAAGGTTGAATATCTACTTAAAAAACAAAGTAAGAGCAAAGGACCAGGGTTGAGGCTTAAGTAGTAGAGCAAGGTTTGCCTAGAAAGCATGTGGTCCTGAATTCAATCCCCAGTACTGACAAACAGAAAATAGAATGAAGAGAGAAAGGAGGAAGCAAGGAGCAGATTTAGGAGGTAACATAAGTAATCTACATGAGAAAATGAGAGTTAATACAACCCTAAGAGTAATGGTAATATGTTACTTTTGGAAATATTGGTTTTGAGATCCTTCCTATGAAATTCTCAATAACATCTGCAATATCTTCTCTAATAACCCATGTTCATAAACATGGACCTCCTGTTTTAGTTTATAGTAATATCTCATTAATGCTGACAACTACAACACTAAACTCATTCTTTCCAATGCTTTTGCTTCCACTTTGTAGAGTTTTACAAAAACTTTTGGGACAGTGTTAATTAATGTTGAAAGGCATCAAAGAAAAAACCCTCTGGGTTCACAGTGGTAATTAACGATGAACAACTGAATGAATACAGAATTGCAAGAAGAAAACAAACTGTTCTTTTTAAAACAGGTCTTTTCATTTGCTTACTCTAGGAAATACTTAATTTAAGAAACAAGAATGATTTGCGTCAAAGCTATTCTTCCTAACACCATAGTTTTTAGAGGTCAGCAAACAGAAACTGGGAGAAAGGTGAACATTTAAAAATCTGTTATGAATATAAGAATGTAGCTCAGTGATAGAAAACAGGCTTAAATCAGCAGCACTTACATAAATCACCTAAAAATTGTCCAGACTTTTGAAACTCTATTTTGCTTTTAATTACCCACAAACTCTCCCTTTCATTAAGTTTACTTAAAGTGCTCAACAGCTAAGCCAGGTGTGGTTGTGTGTACTTGTAATCCTGACACTTAGGAGGGTAAGGCAGGAGGACTGTGTGTTTGAGACAAGCCTGGACCACCTAACAAGAATCTGTCTCATGGGGCTGGGGATATAGCCTAGTGGCAAGAGTGCCTGCCTCGGATACACGAGGCCCTAGGTTCGATTCCCCAGCACCACATATACAGAAAACGGCCAGAAGCGGCGCTGTGGCTCATAGTGGTGGAGTGCTAGCCTTGAGCAGGAAGAAGCCAGGGACAGTGCTCAGGCCCGGAGTTCAAGGCCCAGGACTGGCCAAAAAAAAAAAAAAGAATCTGTCTCAGAAAACAAAACAAAACTAACAGTAAGTATTCAGTAGGTAGAATATGATGTGAAAGGTGCTTATAATAGCCAAAATTTATACCAAAAATATTGACAACTGGGGTTAATGTGTTTTGTTTTTGTGCTTCTACAAAAACAAACACAACCACTTACACTCATTCAATGTATAGTAACTTCCTATGCACTGTTCATGGAAATTCCACAAGACATGTTTGGGAGCAGAAGCTAATGGGCCTAAATGATCTCACTGTATATAACAGAATTATCTAGGAAATATTTCACATAGCTAGAAATGAGAAAACAGTCACCTGTGAGCTGGAATTCTTCGATCACCAGCAACTAAAATTACATCACATAACTGCTTATGTCTCAAATAGTTTTCCATTTTTTTAAATGTTTGCTCAGCATGATTAAGGGCTTGAAAAAAATCATCTGATGAACATGGTTCCATGGTATGGCAAGACGATGTCTGACTACTATTGGAAGTCCTGAAAAGAAAGAAAACACATTTTAAAATATTGTTATCACACCAAAAAGACCTTTCCTAGTAAACTTTGTTAAAGACTTCAAATGTATTGGAAAAAAACAATGCTAATTGATATTAATGTATGGTCATTTGATTTTGAGGCAGGAACTTTTTTTCTTTTTCAAATTGTTATTATAAAGGTGATGTACAGAGAGGTTACAGTTACACAAGTCAGGTAATGAGTACATTTCTTTTGGGACAATGTCATTCCTTCTCTCATTCTCTCCCAGTTTTTTCTTCCTGTCCTCACTCACAAATTCTATAGTCAATGTATCTGTGAATACCACCACTGCATTTGTTTTGAGGCAGGATCTTGATATATAGCCAGGTTTGCCTAAAACTTATGACACACCTCCCTCAGTCTTCTAAATGCTGGGATTACAGACATGTGACACACCAGGCCTACACTAATTACTTTTGCCTTTTAAAATCAATGAAGGCTCAGGTCCATTGTGTGTCTGTAAACATTGAGTGAATGAGTCATTTAACTGCTAGCCAATAAGTTACATATATTCTTTATAATGCCAAGCTATATTCATATTGATAGCCTTATCCCTAACACTATATTTAATGGTGTATGTAATCATTCTGTCTTATGTCTGGAGGCAAAAAGACAATTAAAATGTTTTGGATATATAAATCCTAGTCATTTTTTACTTAAAAATGGGTTATATTGCACAGTTCATTTACTAAATACACTGCCATAAAAACAGGTGTTATAAATCTTCTGACTCCCTGGCTACTCCTCAAAAGCCCAGGTAACCAATAATGTATAGTAAATAAGTTAGATTAAATTAAAACCCAGGAGTTTAAAATAGGATTTGAAGTTTGCAAATTATAATTTGAGAAACATATTTGCTAGCATGCATGTGCCACCAGGCCTGACTTTCCTAAATCATTTAAGTCAAGTAATTGCTATCCATTGGTTATGCAATCAACAAAAGCTACCAGTTTTGTACCCATTTCTTATCACATCTTGAAGATATTAAGATACTGATGAATGCTTTGTTGCATCAAGCCTCTCTATATCTTGATAGTTTTCTTAATACAACTAATAATCTCATCAAAAACCTAAAAGACATTGAAAGTTTTAACTTTTTAAAGCCAAAGGAATTAAGTGCTTTGTCAAGAACTGTACCATTTATTCATGGCATAAAGGCTATTGTAGGGACTACTCTGTGATTACTGAAGCCCTTCTTCTTTCTCTTCTAGGATTATGGCCAGAAAGCATTTCCCAGACTCACTTGCAGATATGTGTGGTCTTATGATAGAAATGAATTGTTATTGCACAGTTCACCTTAGCTGTTGTGGCTAAGAGCAGCACGACCTTCCTATACTTTTCCCATCTACATGTTTACTGGAGAAAGGTGGGGCCTTAGATGAAGAGATCAAACACAAGAATGGCCACTGAAGCAAGAATGATCATATAGATTATGCTCACAACAACACTTACATTGGACTGAGATTTATGTGTTTCTGAAGTTAACAGTAGTTTGACTAGTAAATGTCTTCCTAGTCCGTTGCATTTTCAATGCTTTATAAATATAAAAAGTGAACATGGTCTGAGGATATAGCTCCATGGTAAAAACAAGTATTTAGCATGTGTGAGGCCCTGGGTTCAATGCCTACCCTCATGCCCCCACCCCCCAAAGAAAACATAAACGATCTCAGTATGAGAAAAAATTTTAATTTTTTTTTTTCTTTTTTGTCCAGTCCTGGGCCTTGGACTCAGGGCCTGAGCACTATCCCTGGCTTCTTCCCGCTCAAGGCTAGCACTCTGCCTCTTGAGCCACAGCGCCGCTTCTGGCCATTTTCTGTATATGTGGTGCTGGGGAATCGAACCTAGGGCCTCGTGTATCCGAGGCAGGCACTCTTGCCACTAGGCTATATCCCCAGCCCCTAAATTCTAATTTTTGTAAGCCACAAATTTAAGAACAAAGTAAATAAATCAAATACTTCTTAGCATTCCTATATTTTATAGCACATTTCTTACATTAAATCTTAAATAATCAATAATGACAAAACAATTAGTTGGTTATTTTTTGAGTGAATTGTCGCCATTCAAATGTAAGCACCTACAAATGTTGAATCCAAAAGAACAACAACATTTTATAATACTTTCATCACTGATTAGTACAAGCAAACTTGGATGCTGATCTAAGCCCAATTACTGGATTCTTGTCAAGAACTTTCAGTGCTTTGGGTTCAGATCCTGAAACAAAACAGTGTAACATGAAGGGTCCTCCCACCTGAGGCCCTACTCCTTGAGGCTTATTCACTAGTTCTGAGGTGAGTGAGACCTGATCCCTATTTTTCAGAAACCCTACAGGTAATCCTAATGTGTCATAGGCTGAGGGCTGCCAGCACACACCTAATCCAAGAGGTGAGTATAGTATGAAATCAGTCCATGATGAACCCACAGTTCAAAACACTGAATTAGGGGCTGGCGATATGGCCTAGTGGCAAGAGTGCCTGCCTCATATACATGAGGCCCTGGGTTCGATTCCCCAGCACCACATATACAGAAAATGGCCAGAAGTGGCGCTGTGGCTCAAGTGGCAGAGTGCTAGCCTTGAGCAAAAAGAAGCCAGGGACAGTGCTCAGGCCCTGAGTCCAGTCCCCAGGACTGGCCAAAAAAAAAAAAAAAAAGAAAAAAGAAAAAAACAAAAACACTGAATTACACAATGAATACTTTACTCCATTCATGTAAACTGAATTTCCCTTAATAAAGTCATTTACCAACATAAGTTAAATCTGTTATTTGCAAAGTGAGCATATAGGAAAACATTACTGATATACATAAACATTAACAAAAACCCTATACTTCTATAATAACACTTCAAACTTCTTTATTTGCTATCACGTCTTCAACTACCATTTCATATTAACTGAACAAGGAGACATTTCATAGTAGTGTGGGTATAACAATCATCACTTTCCCTGTTCCAAATGCAAGGACAAAAGAAGTGTAGGTAGGTGTGGGAGCCCACCTAGCAAGCACAAGACTGTCACTTTAATTTCCAGTACCGGCTAAAAGTAGTGCAATCTTTTCATTTGAATTCTATAGAAAAGCAAAGCCATCCCTCACAAAAGACAATAAGCAAGCTGCATAGCTTTTTGCTAATTCTTGTTTTTATTTTTTAAAGACATTTTGGACTTTGTAAAAGCAATTAAAGAAATAATTTGTTTAGAAAAAGAAAAAAATCTACTGCTCATTCTTATAACTCTAGACCATTAAACTATGGTCTATAGTTTAATATAATTTAAAATGACATACACAATTTTCACAAGTAGATGGAAACTATTCAGTCATTTAGTTCAACTGCCTTATTTTGCAGATGAGAACATTTGAGGTCCCAAATGGCCAGGACTAGATGATATTCAGAGCCGGTCAAATCATCTATCTATGAGGGAATGGAATTCTCCTTTACTTTTACACGGAGGCAATGAGTGCAAGGACTGAGGGTCTGAGAGGAAAATAGTAATTCAACAGGAAAAAAAGGCATTATATTTAGAGATTTGAGACAAAAATCCAATGCACAGTCCCGTGACTGATGGTACCTTAGCCAGGTAAGAACAAGAATCTCAGGTTTCTTAGTGATTACATCCCTGTCTCTGACTAAACTTTCTGATCTGTAATTGACAATGTAAACACTTCCTCTTCCTTTTCCTATGTGTTTTAGTTTGGTCATGAGAATTTGTACTAGGATTTTTCCCCCTTTTCTTCATTTACTTTGACACAGTCTTGCTATGTCTTGCTACATACTCAGGCTAGCATGGAAAATATGATTTCCAGCCTGGAAATCATATTTTCCATGCTTCTGTCTGCTGAGTGACAGAATTACAAGACAGTGCCACTATACCTAATTTTGTCCCATATCTGACTCTTCCATTCCATGGATTAACAAAATTAAATTAAACAGTATCTTTAAATGATTGTACAAGGATCCAACTCAACATGGCTTCTACCATTCTCCTTCCCACCAAAATCTTGGTTATTTAAAACTTTTTATTTAGCATTTAAAAATTGAGTTTTATCTATGCCTGTAGGATCACAGTTGAGCAGTAGACATAAAGGTACAGAAATTGGACAAATCATAATAAAACCCAACTTTATGCAACTAATATACACTAACAAAAACAAAACAAATAATATGGACCTAAGGTTGATGGTCCAAATCTTAAAATCTTAGCGGGATGCGGGACTTCTTTTCATTTAGGATTTACTCCCTTGACTGTGTTACAGAAGACAGATACCAAAAGTGTCATTTCGCCTGTACATCTTTTCACCACCTCCAGAATGGGGGTTTGCACTCAGTACCTGGGGTTCTGGGTTTAGCTTTTTTGCTCAATGCTGGTACTCTACCAGCGGAGTCACAATTCCACTTCTTGCTTTTTGGTGGTTTACTGTAGATAAGAGTCTCATGGATTTTTCTGTCTGGGCTGGTTTTTGAACTAAGATCCTTAGGTCTCAGCCTCTAGAGCAGTTATGATTACAGGGGAAGCCCTCAGCCCTCGGCTCTCTTACACACCTTAAAAATCAGTTTTCAGGGGCTGGGAATATGGCCTAGTGGCAAGAGTGCTTGCCTCATATACATGAGACTCTGGGTTCCATTCCCTAGCACCACATACACACACACACACACACACACACACACACACACACACACACACACACACACACACAAAACAGCCAGGAGTGGCGCTGTGACTCAAGTGGCAGCGTGCTAGCCTTGAGCAAAAAAAAAAAAAAAAAAAAAAAATTCAGTTTCCATAGTGTTATGCCTCAATATTCCTTAATGAAGTAATTTTTAAAATGAAGTTTCAAAAATTACTTCATAGGAATTATACCTTATAAGATAGTTTTAGGTGAAGGGTGAATTTTGGGGTACAGGATGAGGTTTGAATTCTGGGCCTCATGTGCTTACTCGACAGGTGCACCTAAGACAGCCCAGCCCTTTTAGCTTTTATTTAAAAATTTTTAAATAGTCTCGTGCTCTTTTGCTTGAGATGGACTGGATGCAGTCCTCCTAGGCAAACTTCTTGTGAGGCTGGAATGAAAGGCTCATGGACCATACTAAGCTTTTGCTGTTGAGATGGCTAACTTTTAGCTTGGATTGGTCTCAAACCATGACCCTTCTATCTCTGCCTCCTGGGCAGTGTGGATTAATATTTGGGTCCAAGTCCAAGCTCCAGCACCCTCTCTAAAAGAATATTTTAATCTCTTACCCTCTTCAAGACAAATATATGTATATTTATAATACTTTATTGAGATATAATACATAATTATTTATAATTCTTTGTGCCTCTTCTGAGGCTTAAACTCAGGGCCTGGCCTCTGTCTCTGAGCAATCTTTGTTTTTTTCTCAAGGCTAATTCTCTCCCACTTGAGCCATGGTGCCACTTCCAGCTTTTTTGGAAGTTAATTGGAAATATGAGTCTCACAGATTTTCCTGTCCAGTCTGGTTCGAACCACAATTCTTACAGCCCAGCCTCTAAATAGCTATGAGTACAAATGTGAGCCAGCAGTGTTCAGCTTAACCACTGTATTTTGATTTGAAAACTTAAGGGTATTTTATCACCCCCCTCTGGTACCATGGTCAGTAGGCTATCTATAACAAAGACTTAAAACATTTCTTACTAACCCATATGAAAGAGAAAGGCCAATGAACCCTCTCAGACAATACTGGTGAGAAATAAAATAGCAGTATTCTTGGAGAATTGGAGAACACAAATCAAAAGCCTTAAAAATGTGCAGACCCCTAGGACTTGGTCCAAGGGAAATAAATAATCATCTTTATGTACAGACATCTAGCTATAGGGAGAATTTATCACAGGTTGCTTCTAAGAGGAACATACTGGAACAAGTTAAATACCAGATAAATAAAGGATATGCCTGTATCCATACACGGGAGAATGGTACAGTCATTTAAAAAGATAAAGGGCAATTAATGACATGGAAAGCTACTTTAGTGAACAAAGCAGTTTTTGCCTAGAATTCCTTCTTCTAGTAAGAGTCTACCTGAGATAACACCATCACAAAGAAAAGCTGAATTTAGAGAGGGAGAGAAATAGGTGACTGGTGATATTTAAGTATCTAAATGCAGCAATGTCTGAAGCCTGATCCTACCCTTGGACTTTTTATTTACTTTTATATCCAAAATGTTCTAGGTTTTGCTTAAATTGGATTGACTTGGCTTTGCTCTTTTCAACAAAAAGTTTTGATTTTCAATTCTACATTCAAGTAAAAAGCAAATTACAAAACAGTATGTACCATTAGATTGAACATTTATTTAAAAATGTTTATCATTATTATTTTTATTCACAAATAGAAAATAAACCATAATACTTCCCTTACTTATTATTTTGAGGTATGTAGACCTGATTTCTATTTTTCCATTTCTGCTTATCTTTTTCCAACAGCTCTATGATTAAAAAATATTGTGCAATATGAAAAAAATTAAAGTGAGATACAAAGAACTGTGGAGTTCTATATAACTGTCTTCACTTCTTGTATATTTTTTACTCTAACCTCAAATACACTCATTTCTCAATGAGTGAACTACAGACACAGGTCAACACTGCAGTGATTCCAGTTTTGCATAGTTGTGCCTATGAGCGAGCGGTACTGATATATGTAGCACATGTCACTTGGTTGACATCTTGACTTTTCTGTTTTTGGTCCTTCCCACAATTGAAATTCAGAAAGAAGTGAGTGAAGAAAATTAACTGGGAAAGAAGGTAAAACTGGTTGAATAAATAACTATATGTTAAGCCAAGGTGAACATGCACAGAGAACTGTCTACTCATATGTAAGAGCATGAAATCTATTTTTGTGGCACTTTTCCCCCTAAACTCCTAACTCTGGTCTAGTCATCAGAAAACAGACAAATTCCAACTGAGTAAAACAGTCTACAATACACCACAATCATCAAAAACAAGATAAATCCAAGAAACTGTCATAACCATGCGGTACCTAAGACATTATGACTTCATGCAAAATTATATATATATTGGGTCAGATCCTGGAGCAGAAAATGGGCATTCAGTGAAAAAAAAAAAAAAACTTTGGAAACCTGAATAGTATGAACTTTAGTTAAAAATAACATCAAGCCAAGGAGCCAATCAATGACTTATGCCTGTAATACAAGCTACTGAGGAGGATGAGATCTGAGGTTAATGGTTCAAAGTCAGCCTGGGCAGGAAAATCCATTAGACTCTTACCTCTAATTAACCACTAGAAAACTGGAAGTGGAGCTGTGGCTCAAAGTGGAACAGCACTAACCTTGAGTAAAAGAGCTCAGGGACCATGCCTGGGCCCTTAGTACAAGTGTCACAACTGACCAAAAAAAAAAGATAGCATCAACATTGATTCACTAAAGCAATGATGTACCTATATTAATGTGAGGTATAAATAATAGAAAAAATTCAGCATGGGATACTAAAAAATATATATATTCTATATTCTATACTGTATATCACTTATATACACATATGTATATAAGTATATGGTACTATTTTTATTTTTTACTAAATTTTAAGCTATTCTAAACTGAAGTTTTCTTTTTAAAATGCAGATCTTCTATTTACTAACTGTGAGCAAGTTACTTAGCCTTTCTGTGCCTTATTTGTTTCATCTGCAAGTAACAGTAACTATTTAATCTGCTGTAAAGGCAAAAAGAATCCATATATTCATATGCTTAAAACTTCCTGTATGCCTCATATTAGATATAGATAATGATTATTTTGGAATTGTTTACAAGTGAAACCTTATGCAAATTGAGTAAAAAGTCTAAAATCTAAAATATTAAGCTAATTTATAAATAAGATTTGAAATAAGGAAATTTCCCTCAGTTTAAAAGATGTCACAAGTTAAATTAACTTCAGAGTGAGTAAATCAATAAAGTATACATTTTGTATTATACTGTACTCAACATCATGACTACCATATAAAGCTTGCTAAGAATTTGGAATTGAGGTTCTTGGCAATCTATAGTTCATATGATTTTGTTTAGTGTCTAAACTTCCCCATGATATAAAAAAAATGGAGTTATATGTATTACATACATTATTTATACATATTATATACAGAGTTTATATTTTAATATCAATGACTTAGATGATTCTCGTGGAGAGATAGTCAATAGGTAATGGACCCAAGATCAAAGTAAAAAGACAGAAAATTAAAAAACCATTTAGGTAGACAGTAGCAATGATCAGGTATCTAATGTTCAGGCACATACTTTTCTTAGCTAGAAATATATATGGCAAATAATATTACTTACATATGTTCCTAACTACTGCTTTAAATCCACAGATCCACTGAGGGTTTTGTGATTTTAAATATGAAAAATTAGTATCTTAAGGTATCAATCTATAATGTATTCAAAATATTTCTTTTATGTTATTTGCAAATAAAACTGTTTCCAAGTTATATGCAAGTATTTGATTAATGTAATTGAAATTTCTCTTGACATTAACCATGATAGGCTTTGTTTTGCTTACTACAGGACAACCACTTAGAAAAATCAGGATGTTCACTTAATCAAAAAGCTGAGGGCAAATATATGTGTCTTTTGGACAAAGGTCAAAGACAAAACTATAGAATCAAAGGAAGATGTAAATACTAGGTACATTTAATCTAGAAAAACAGACATGAAAGTGTTAAGACACACAGGACATTCTATAATTAGACTTTTTTTCAGTGATATGCAAAGGCTGAAGTTTTAAAACATCAAGAATTTGGTTTAAGATGATCAGGAATATATATTCCCCTCATGTCAAATATTAGAGGCATTTTCTTTCAATATACTTTATTTTCAAAATAATACTTGGGAAAAGTTTGGTCTCTGAAGTGCAAACTATATTACCATCTTACTTTGATCAGTCTTCTTGATTAATAGTTTTAAAATACCTCTTTGCTCTAGGTTTTAAAATACCATTTTCTTTTCGATTTCCTATCAACTAAATGTCAATCTAAAATTCTTGGAAAATGCAGGATGCAATCTTTCAATACAAAAAAACTCAGTTTCTTTCATAGTAAGTATCCCACCAAGATATTTACCGAGCCATACCAAAGAACAGATGTTTTAAGTTTCATGTATCATTATCTATGTGAACTGCCATTGCTGTGAGGAAGTAAATTACGGTGACCAATATGTGTACATTCTTCCCAAGATTACACATAATTTTTCTAGGAGATAGATTCATGTTAAGAATTTTATAACCTTTGTTGTAAAGGAATGAATATTCCCTCTTTTCTAATTCTGTTTAAAAAAACTTTGTAAATCAATTTTCAAATGGAACAACGGTTATCCTTCAGTTTCTCACAAAAATGATCAACGAACCTTTTACTGTGCAAGTTATTCTCTTTATGGCAACAAGTATCCACAGAAAATACAGAACAATAAAATTACACTGCCTGAGTGATTTCTGCAACAAAATTTGTAGTTTCCTAGTCCCTAACAACGACAAGTCATGAACTAATTAAAAAAATTAAATGCACTATTTACCTATGTAATGATATGCCCCTCTCTCCATTATACAATTGATTACAGATGACTGGTCTATATTTTTTATCATTCCAACACCACAATTCAGAATTCCATGTTCTGAAGGTTAGAAAGGTAAAAGATAGTAAATATCCTCAATCAGGAGATCTTTATATATGTAAGTTAATTTTATTTCAATCCCTTTTGATGCTTAAATTAACAATAACAAAGCAAAACCTGAAAGAAATTTTAAGCCAAATCATATGCTACTTGTGTTTTAAATATTTAGAAATATTTTCCAATGAAAATGAACTGAAAAGGTGACTTATGATCTAACTTGTTAGATGATAAGTTACAGCTGTCCAAACTGATTATTAAGAAAATTTATTCTTAAAAAACCAACCAACCAACCAATTCCAAGGGTGATGAGGAAAATATTTGAATGACATTATTAATCTTTACTTTTTTCTTCTAATTTATTCCCCTTCTTCTTGCCCCCGCCCCCCTTTCAGCAGTGGGTGACAGCTAGTCCCTCTACATTCCTTTAAACTCGCCTAAAAAGAATGTCCTTCCTTTCTCTAAACAGCTGGAATCTCAGTAAAAGTGAAGGTAATAGGAATTAGTAGCTGTCATTTTGAAAAGAGATGTATTACTTGGTGTTTCTCTGTATTAGTCAGGAAAGCAGAAACAGAGACAGGACAAAGAGAAATAACCACAGAAAAATAGTATTGACAACTAAAATGGTGTCAAGAATGGGCAACTGCCATGTGGATCTCTTTGTAAAGCCTTCATTTCCATTCAATTTAAAATGACCATAATCGATTAAAGCTAAAATGTCACAAAATTTTATACTATAGAAATGTCTTCCGTAGTTTTGCTATGCATTTAGAGGGTAAATAAAGCAAACCACTAGGCAATGATGCTTAAAATTGCTACTACATATTATTTTCAAAGCATAGTCAGATCTACATATGAGAGACAAGCTATTTCAAAATGAATGCTACTTATTATCTTTATAATTTTATAGAATTAATGTTGGAGCATTTTTTTAAATCCTAGCAAAAGTACTGCATGTTTATACCACGATACTATTTATGCAGACGCTTGTAGATGCACATATAAGCATATATTTTAAACAATAAATACTACACTATTTTAGGATAGTATAGAGAGTATAACCCCACACCCCATTTCTAACAGTAAGAAAATAATCAACCTGCATGAACTGGAATCAGATTCATTTTCTTCTTCGCTAGTGCCATCATCCACTTCTGGTCTATCCAGCCAATGTGCACCGCCACAATCTTCTGCTGTAAACTCAAATGCAGGGACTTCAGAGGTGGATGCCATTGGCCAAGAAGGTGAATTCTGAAAATCCAGTTGGCTGGACCTTCGGTAACCAATTGAAGCCAAAGGCAATTGTAGGCTACATGGATCTAAAAACTTTCTCCCACCGTTTGCTCCAGTCTGTCCTCGATTCCAAAATTCTCCCTGCTGGCTGTCAACTGAAGAATTAGGAGATGATGCTTGATGGCCAAACCACCTCCATCTGATTTTCAAAATCTGTTTCACATCAAACTCTTTACGAGAACCAGACATCCTCAGTGAAACCAAGTGATCGTCTAGGCAACGGGCAAAAAGCACTGCACACAGATATGTGCATCCGACCAAGACAAGAGAAGTATATGCCCTGCTGTACACAACAAACAGATTGAAGGGAAAATAAATCACAGTCACATATATCTACATTTACTTGCATGCCAATATATCTGTCAGATTATAAAGAACAAAGGATAATGAATAAAGATGAAACACGGTGGAACATTCCGTTCAATCAGAGCAAACTCTGATCCACCTATCCTGAAGCAGCTAGACCACTTTCCCGGCTCTCCTTTCCCAATCTGACCATTAGCTCTCCCCAAACACTCACAGCATTCATTAAAGTCCTTTCAAATGCAGAATACCACCCCCTTTTCTTAGACCACAAATGACCGAGACAGAAAGCACTATCCCAGTGCAGTGTCTCAGTCTCTCCTGCTTAGTGTATTAACTCTTTCATTGCTGAAACAAGAAATGGATTCCAAAGCATTTTCCTTTGTACTTAAAAAACACTTTACAATGGAGGCATTTCTAGTCTTGAATCAAGTTGCTAGATGAAATACCACAAAAGGAATTCTGTAAAAAGCATTTTTTAAATTAGGTGAATTACGATGACTGTCAAGCTTTGCTCTTTGGATGGGGGGGGGGGGCGAGGGGGGGAAGCAATACAAAGGTGGGGCTCCAGATTGTTACCTTCCGCCTTCATCTGAAAAGGAGGAGTACGTTCAATTAATGAGGTAAGATCATGGGTAAGACTTCATTTGAACAAAGAGTAGTAAGAATTGGAAGCAAAAGTTTGAAAACTACCAAGGATTAAAATATGACAGTTCTTACTCTTTTTCAAATAAATGACCTGAAGCCAATATTGCTCTATAGTTCAGATAGGGTCCCTTCCATTAAGTAGAATGGTTGAAATTTCTAAGATACTACTTAGGAAAAGGAAAATGCGGCACTTAAAGAGGCTATTTCTTTGGGTACACTGGTGCCTACTTGGGGGTACCCACTGTTGTTGCCAAAACAAAGCAAGGGTGTGACAACAAATACAGTGAAGGCAAGTTAACAGACAAAACAAATAAAAATCAAATCTAAAAATGCTGAGTGATTATGTGAGTAATGCATGCATTATTAGGTACCATAAGGACACAAAAATTGTAAATATCTTGCTAGAATTCTAATGTCTAATAAAATGAAATCTAGTTATTGTAACACAAATATTTTACAAGTTAAAATACAAAACATTATAATGCCAATATACTAAAAATTTATATCCTATAAGTACATAATTTCAGTTTTCAGGGTCCTCAATATCTACTCATGTATAAGATAATTTCACACAAAAAGCTGTACTTCTATTGGCTGAACAAAAAAATATATATAACCAACTAAAAGCTGCTTTGGAAGGATAGAAAGTATTGTGGAACATATATCTTAACCTCACAAGCTGCTTACAATAAAAAACTATCCAGGAAAACAAGAGTGAGAAGCAGGAAAAGCCACGTACAACTCCATGTTAAGGAAGAAAAAGGTATGAGGAAGGTGTAGTGTGGGCCAGTTTCACTAGACATCAGGCTTCTAAGAATAAGAAGTTATTCAGGCAGAATGATGATAGATTGATATAAAATAAGACAGGTATGAGGAAGGAAGTGAACATACTGACCAAGGAAGAGGGCAAGTATCAGTTTGATCAGCCAGCCAGCCATACCTAATTAATTTTAAAGGGTGAGATAAAGTTAGATGAATCTGATGAGATAAAATGCCTTGAGCATAAAGCAAATGTGTTATTAAGTGACTGTTGAACAGGACAATGTTTTAGAAAATTAATTTGGGGTCATATGCAGGATGCACTGGACAAGGAAACTGCAGAATGAAATTATTTCTTTCCCTGACAGACTGTTTCCAGATATCCACACTGTTCTAGCTCAATGAACGTCACTTTATTTCTACTTTCCCACCTTCCTCCTTTGTCAATATGTTCACTTCCTTCCTCATACCTGTCTTATTTTATATCAATCTATCAGCTTCATCAGTCAGGATAGTCTACATTATGTTGTTTCTCCTTTAACAATGCTGTGTACAGTCTCCTGATTTCTCTGGTTTTAAAACACTACTCCTTCAAGGTAGAATTCAAGCACTGTCAACCCTCTTGAATATTTCTAGTTTTCTTTCTTTGCCAGTCCTGGGGCTTGAACTCAGGGCCTGCGTACTATCCCTGAGCTTCTTTTGCTCAAGGCTAGCCCTCTACCACTTGAGCCACAGTGCCACTTCTGGCTTTTTCTGTTTATTTGGTACTGAGGAATCAAACCCAGGGCTTCCTGTATGTCAGAGAAGCACTCTACCACTAAGCCTCATTCCTAGCCCCATCTGGAACATTTCTTCAATTACTCTAGCTTTGTGGGTCTCGATAAAAATAGCACCACCACCTCCTCCCACAAAGGCTTCTGAAAATCGAGGGAAGGGCAGATTTCAGAGTATGCTAACAGCATTGAGTGGACAAGGGCCAGAAATAATAGACATCTTGCCATGCATGGTATGACTGACACAATGAAACACATCTCCACTGTAGCTCATAATGATCTTGCCATCACTCTCTTCATTTTTACCAAGGGTTCATGTGTTCACTAACAGATTGTGCTTTCATGAAATTTTAAGCTTACACTCTTAACAAAGGGGAAAATTAAATGAGTATTTCAAAGGAACGAATTTTAACAAATGCAACTCATACAAATAACATTTTATATTGAATTCTGCAGAACAGTGTTGTGAAAGCACAGACCAGAGGTCCTCATTATAGTAAATTCTAGCTTTGATAGCTCCAATAGCTAGAAGTCACTTTAATGATTTTGTTGTTTGGTTGCCTGTCTGAGGCTTGAACTCAAGGCCACTGAGATGCGAGACCACTCTTATTATTATTTTTTTATAAGAAGAAATTCAAAGACTAACAGAGATATGAATATTACAGGTATGAGGGTTAAATTATGCCTCTATTCCCATGAAGGTCCAAATGGTCTTTCAACCAAAAATTTGAGCTATACATTGAATGAATACCTCCTTAATGTAGTAACTGTTCTATGTGGCTACCGGTGGGAGGACACATGATCTTAAAGGGACACCAGAATTCTGGGTTGGAAAAGACCAACTAGTAGTATTTAATTATTAATGCCAAGAAGATGGGCTTATCTGCATATATGTATATATACATGTGTATACATGTATTCATATGTTTGTATGTATATACACATATTCATTTTATCCCCACATATTTTATATATAGATTTGTTTTTATTTTGCATATATACATATATGTCTATTATACATACATACACACATATATGCATGTGTATGTATGTGTTTGTGTATACATATGCACTAAAAAATCCTTTTACATGAATGGATTAGTTACATGTTATTTTCACTTAGTTGCCCTCCTTCACTCATTCTCCCCAATAATCAGCATAGAAAGGTAAGTACACAGACTCACATCTCTCTCCATGTTAAAATCATATTTAACCACATATGCAAATTTATAGGACTATTGGTTATTGCCAAGAAGGATCATATTGCTAACTTTATTCTGTCATAACTCCAGATGGGTACTGGATGTGGTGCATAACTTCATAGGTCTATTTGGCTATTTCTGAGCTACAAACTTACTTTTTTTTTTTTTTTTTTTTGCCTATTTTTCTCCTAGGTCATTCATTGCCTCATCACCAAGTGGAAGCCTTTTGCTCATTACAGACATTCAAGTTATTTTGTTCTTGTTTGGGAAATTTTTTTTTGCATCTATTTTCCAGATAGATAGCAACATTTTAATATGAAAGTTTGACACACAGTAGAAGACTGTGCAACTGATAAATACATGAATTTTTAACATATGAACCCATCATATAATCTTCACCAGGCTCAGAAACAATTATGATTATAGCAACACTTAACAAGTCTTCCTCACACCCCTTCCCACTATCCTCATGATAAATTATTTTCACCTGCATTCCAATGTATTCTTTTATTTCCTATTTTTTAAAATCAATTTGTAGTAGCAGTAGTAGCAGACTTCTTGTCTTATACATCTGGGTTTAGTCTCAGCACCATAAAAAACAACAACACTGTATTGTGTAGTAGCTGAGGTTTTTATGACTATATACTATTCTACTGCATAAATGTACAACCATCAAAGCCCATTCTATTTCTGTTATTTCAGTTGTTTCTAGTTTTAAATTTTTGCTGTAAATACTCTTGTATATGTTGTCTGGTCTGGATATACATGCATTATAGTGGTGTGTATATACATTTACATCTATCTTCAGAAGTAAGGCTGCCATATAACAAAGTATACATGTGTTCAACTCTGACTGTTACCAATTGATATTCCTAAGAGCAGTGCATGAGATCGGCAGTTACTCTACATCCAGGCAACATTGGTACTGCCATTCTGTTGGGTATAAAGAGGTGTTATAACATTTGCTTCATTGAATTTTCTCGACTATAAGTGCTATTGAGTAATTTTTCATGTTTATTATTCACTACTTGGATGTCCTCTATGCAGTGGAGACATTGAGATCACATGCTCTTATTTTCAACTGCCTATCCTTATATTCTTGATTGTAAGAGCTCTAATATTTGATATTCTCTTTATGAAAAATATGTAGTTAGCTAAGCATTAGTGCTTTTATGGCCTGAAGTTCAGCATTTATTTAATTTTCCTTCTGCCCAACAACTTTATGTAAGTGTGAGTACCGGGGCCTGAACTCAAGGCCTATATACTGTCCCTTAGTTTTGTCACTTAAAACGTATTCTACCACTTGAGCTAGAGCTCCACTTCCAGTACTTTTTAAAGGTTATGTAGAGACAAGAATCTCTAGGATTTTCCTGCCTGAGCTGGCCTTGAACTAGTATCCTCAGATCTGTCTCCTGAGTATCTAGGATTAAAGATATGAATCACTGGCACCTAGCTTGTCATCAAGTGCTGCCATACAATATAATAACTGGTTTAGCCAAATATTTTCTAACACAATTATACAGTTAAGTTACCAGCATGGACATCATTAACTAGTCCATTTAATATGTATACATTATCATTCTCTGGCCATTAAACTAACTTTTTTGCAGCACTTCACACTATGTGGCATATCAGGTGTTTACTTACTGTCATTAACTTCACTACATAAGGTAATTTTTTTTTTTTTTTTTTGCCAGTCCTGGGCCTTGGACTCAGGGCCTGAGCACTGTCCCTGGCTTCTTCCCGCTCAAGGCTAGCACTCTGCCACTTGAGCCACAGCGCCGCTTCTGGCCGTTTTCTGTATATGTGGTGCTGGGGAATCGAACCTAGGGCCTCGTGTATCCGAGGCAGGCACTCTTGCCGCTAGGCTATATCCCCAGCCCCATACATAAGGTAATTTTGAGTAAAGCTTTGCTTTAATTCTCCTCTGTAACTGCAGTGCATTTATACAGGTTAGTGACAAACAGTGCTCAATGAATATTTCTCTAATAATGAACAAACAACAATTACAGGAGTGATGTTAAAAATGATTTATACTATATACTGCCAATTGTAAAATAAAGTATGAACTTCATACTTTTAAAACATGAAAGAGAGCTGGGCACCAGTGGCTCATGCTTGTAATCCTGGCTCCTCAGGAGGCTGAGATCTGAGGATAGCAGTTTGAAAGGCCAGCCAGGCAGGAAAGTCCAATTAGCTGCCAGAAAACCAGAAGTGGTACCATGGCTCAAAGTGCTAGAGTGCTAGCCTTGAGCAAAAAAAATAAGCTCAGGCAACCAGGCTGTAAGTATAATCCCTACAACTGATAAACAACAAAAACAACAACAAAAAACATGATAAAAATTACCTCTGGTATAAAATCTTTTCAGTATTTTAATTTAAGAAAAATAATACATTATTATTTAAAAATTTTTATTTAACTTCATTCTTAAGGAATAAAATTATCACTTTGAAATCCAATGGCTAAATGGCAGTTTTCAAACTGACATATGCTTTTTTCAAGTGGATTATGAAATTGTAATCTGTACCTCTTTCTTTTATCTTAATATACTTGCCTTAGTTCAAGTTAAACTTGAGACACACAGCTCATACATTATTTAAAATAGGTGTCATCTATGAATGTATTTTTCAGAAATTTTGAAATTTCTGCTTCAAGTCTGTTCAAATGTTAGTCTGTGAAATTAAAAGATGACATTATTCAATTTTATAATAGGAACAATTAAATGTCATTAGATAAGGAGATGAACACACTTCAACAGTGTGGCTTTTAAGCTATGGCTTTGGAGTCTAAGAAGCCTTAGGCATGTAAGTGGAACAAGCCTAATAATGCTTTAGGCATGTAATACATTTTGACTGTTCCTTGTTATTGGGGATTTTTTTTTTTAGATCTATAGCTCTACTCAACAGTTTAAATCTATTTGGTAATTAGTTTATATGATAACCACTTTATCACCATTTTAGAATTCTCACTTCACATAAGAGTTTAGACGGGCTGGGGATATGGCCTAGTGGCAAGAGTGCCTGCCTCATATACATGAGGCCCTGGGTTCGATTCCCCAGCACCACATATACAGAACAATGGCCAGAAGTGGCGCTGTGACTCAAGTGGCAGAGTGCTAGCCTTGAGCAAAAAAAAAAAAAAGCCAGGGACAGTGCTCAGGCCCTGAGTCCAAGGCCCAGGACTGGCCAAAAAAAAAAAAAAAAGAGTTTAGATGATAGTATTTATGAATAATCAGTTTTAATAGATCTATTACTGTAATGTAATATATGTTAACATGTTATGTAATAATATGCCATAAAATATACAACATAATATAATATAAAAAGTGAATGTAATAAAAACATTAGAACTAATTTTATTATACTAATAACCCAGCAAACTCTCCTTTCTAAACATACTTTCAATTATGAAGAGAATGAGTTACATCATATAATTTCTAAAGACCTAAAGTTTAGAAATTGCAGGACAGTTAAAAAAATTTACCAGGGCTGGGGATATAGCCTAGTGGCAAGAGTGCCTGCCTTGGATACACGAGGCCCTAGGTTCGATTCCCCAGCACCACATATACAGAAAACGGCCAGAAGCGGCGCTGTGGCTCAAGTGGCAGAGTGCTAGCCTTGAGCGGGAAGAAGCCAGGGACAGTGCTCAGGCCCTGAGTCCAAGGCCCAGGACTGGCCAAAAAAAAAAAAAAAAAAAAATTTACCAAATTAATCTATAAAAATTATTTCTAAAATTTACATACTAATACTCTATTATTTAAATTCTAACTTAGCACTTTATAATGTGTGATGGCAGAAAACATTATTAATTAAATTTACCCAGATTAGAAAAGATAACTTCAAAAATATTCAATACTTCTTCTCCAACCTCATTATTACAAATGAAAAAAAAATCCTGCATGTATGTAAGTTCTACAGACATTTGTTCTATATAAAGAAGAGAAAATAAATGACACTCTTTGTATATATAGTACATGGCCATTTAAATATTTACTGAACTTAAATATAAAAAATGAATCAACGACATAGGTCTTGATAATGCAGATCCTAAAATTAGGCAGAAGGAAGTCTTGAATGAAGGCTTCCTGGTATATGAAGGAGTGAATGTATCCTGTACTTCGGTGAGGAAAAGATTCTGAAGGTAAGGACTTACAGGTAAACTTCAAGAAGATGAATTTAGCAGTGGCAAAAATGGATTTATGAGGGCAAAGAGGTAGAACCTGTTTGAAAACTCGACAATGTAAGAGTCATTTATTTAATACTTCTTTAAACTTGGCTGGAAGTCACAGAACTTGAAAGGGGATAAATAGTTTTAAAATATTTCAGAGACCTGCTATGAATGCATAAGATAATGCTGAGTGAAATGAACTCCATGTTACGGAAACGAGTGCTATATCACTGTTGTAATTACTATCAACATGCCATGTGAAACCTTAGCTTCTATTGTTGATGATCCTCTTGTATCCCCTTCCTGTGGTTGTACCTGCACTATCACTGTATCTTATCTGAGTACATTGGAAACTGTATATACTGGTATTAGAACTAGGAAAGTAAAAGGGAATACCAAAATTGAGGGACACAGGATAAAAAGACAAATGACTATAAAAGCAATACTTGCAAAACTGTTTGGTGTAAACCAACTGAACAACTCATGGGGGGAAAAGGAAAGAGGGAGGGAGGACGGAAGAAAGAGGGAGGAGGTAACAAACAGTACAAGAAATGTATCCAATGCCTAACGTATGAAACTGTAACCTCTCTGTACATCACTTTGACAATAAATAAGAAAAAAATAACAAAAAAGACAAAACAACAACAACAAATTTTTCTGAGACCTGGTGACAGAGACAAAAATGACACAAGGAATGAAAGAAGGATATAGTTTCAGAAAGATTGAGTGTGACTCTGTACAGTTTGGTTTTAGTTATCTATCTAGCCACTAAATGAGAGTCTAAAGGAGGATTAGCTTATCCTTTAAAAGAACAGTCTATTTAAGAAACCAGAAGAAAGTAGAAAAATGCTGCGCTGTTAACATTGGTTGTTTGAATTCCTTTCAAAATTACCACAAATGCTTGCATCAAAATTTTGTTTGTAATTAAAAAAACTGAAAATAAGCCTTAAAATCCCAAATTAAGGTCACCAAGTACAATTTTTAATCATTTTGCTAAAAATAATTGAGAATTATTTCTGATCAGTAAATAAAATTTAAAATCAAATATTTAAATGAGTTGAACAAGCTAAGAGAAGGCTTTGGCTTTGTAAGCTTCTTGGCAAATGAAAATAGAGCAGTTAAGAACTCTGGCATATCCTGAAGATGGGAGTAAGAATTCACAGTAAAAGCCATCCATAAAGGGATTTTTGTTTTATTTATTTACTTTTTTTACTTGAATAAAATCATTAGAATATATACCTATAAGTAAGATAAAAAATGTAAGTGGAATAAAGTTTAAGCATAAACTAAATTATTATCATACAATCCTATGGCAGTTCATATCAACTTGCTCATATCAACTCCATAATTTTACCCATATTACTTATTAATACCTTCTCTATGAAGGTGAAAGGATTGTGGCTTTCAAGGCACTTATAAGTCAGGAACTGACATTCAATTTAAAAACTGCAATTACAGCATGACAAAGAAATACAAGGCATAAGTTAAGACAGCAAGGTAAGCTAAGACAGTCACAGAGGTCAAAGTCACAGTCACAATCAACACAACAGTGAAAGTCACCCTGTGGTAAAATCTTTTTTTTTTTTTAAGAGACAAAGGGTTTATTTTGATTCATTACTTCAAAGGATTCTGTTCTCCATTCCTGAGACCCATGCACTGGACACAACATGACCACAGTGGGAAAATGGAGCAGAGAATTACCACACCTCCTAGCAGCCAGGAAGGAGGCTGAGGGAGACCTTGAAAATTATAGAGAAGGGAGGGAGAAGAGCGGAGGGAGAGGAGGAGGACAGTTAAGAGGAGGAAGAGCAAAAGAGATTCCTGGTAGAGCCTTCAAGGACATACCCAAAATGACCTGTTTCCTCCACCCAGAAGTCTACAAGTGTTCCACAACAGCCCAGTCCACTGGGGACAAAGTTTTAAAAGCAGGAGTCTACTAAGAATATTACATTATGAAAACACAAAAACAGGAATATATTCTATTAAGCAAATTAAAAACACCCTAGATACTCAGGCACGTGTGAAAAGTTTTTGAAAATGCTTGGTATGTTGACATTTGGTCATTAATTTCTAATTTTAAAAACATACATGCATATTACAGCAAACTATAATGCTATTTAACATACTTTCTAAGCACCTTCTGTTACTTGTTACGATACACTCATCATTAACCTGAATATAGGTAATTTGAGAAGGTATATTGAAAAGCATACTTTTTCCACATTATTGAAAATATGACACCAGTGACTACTTACATAAAATTGGTAAACTCTTTCATTAAGGAGCTTCTCATTTTGTTTCTTGTCTTCTGTTGTTTCCTTAGGTTGAGCTCAGGGTCTGTGTTGGGCCTAAGCTTTTTTGCTCAAGGCTAGCAATCTACCCCTTGAGCCATTGTTTCCACACTGTGGTAAAATCTATAGTCGTCAATTGCATGAAAAAGTCAGCAATCATAAAAAAGGACATGTATATAACCTTAAAGATTTTTTGATTTGGACATACAAATGCACATCTATTCACAAATCTTTCTGTACTAGGTTAAAGCCATATACTTGAGAAAGTCTCCTAATGGACTAGGGTCATCTTTCTTATATAAGCCATGCCAATGATGATCTATCAATCTACATGATTTACACTTAGGGTTTCTACATTGGAAGAACACAATATACATTTCTGATAGAATAGCAGAATAATACAAAATACATTAGACCAGTGGTCTGACCACCTCAGAAAAATCCAGTGCCAGACTAAATTCATTGCTTTCTTCAAGAAGGAAGTCTTACCACAAAAAAGAAAAAAAAAGTGTCAGCTGAACCAAACAGTGTACTTAGTGATGTTGTTCATTTGTATTCTGGTGTGAGTGCCTTACTTCCTTGAGAACTAATAACAGTCTAAAGACTAGGCAGCTGATCCAGGGTCTTTGACAGAAAGACTTTGAGAGCTTTTTTCTTAATCATTTACAATTATCCAGTGTTGATTCGATTTGATAGCAAATTTTTAATAACTCACTTTTTTGAAATATCCCAAAGCATTCATTAATTTTCATAGAAATAACTTTATATTCTATTTACTTTGCATTTACCATAGTTTTACAATTCCTATATGTTCAACTGTTAGAAACAGGTTTGTGAATTATACACCTTACAGTTCTGTTCTGGTGTAGTCTACTGAGCCATCCTCATTCAGCTGGCTGTTGGGATCAGTACATATATTTCACAGACACAAAAGAAAGCATCAGGTTAAATCTGAGTCCGTTAAAAGGTAGTGGTTTGAGAGTCCTTTGTTCTTATTTTCCCACATTATCATTAAGTGATTGCCTAATTAATATGGTACAAGAGCCTGAGCTAAGCCATTCATCAGCCAATATATAATTGGGGCAAATCACCTCCCGATCCTAAGCTCTCTCAGTAAAGTAGGATCAAAAACTTACATGAAAATCATCTCAACTACCTTGTGAGGTAGATACAGTAGTTATTAGCTCATTGTACAAACAAGGACAGATTCCAAGTACAAGGTTAGATGTCTAAATGAAGAATAGTGAAGTGAACAAAAATTATTTTACCAGTAAGATCTGATCAAACTACTAGTAAATGAGAGTCAAGCATGGAGATTTCCATCTTTTAAGCCCAGAATTCAGGAGGACAAGACAGAAGGAATGTAAGTTCAAGACTAGCCTGGGATACACAGGCTGAACTTGAGGCCAATCTGAGATATATAGCAACATCTTGTCTCAAAAAAACCAAATGAGCTGAAGGTCAGTGGCTCACATTTATAATGCTACCTACTCAGGAGTCTAAGACCCAGAGAATCATGGTCTGAAGCCAGACCAAGCTCAAAAGTCTTTGAGGCTCCATCTCCAATTAACCAGCTAGCCTTGAGCGGGAAGAAGCCAGGGACAGTGCTCAGGCCCTGAGTCCAAGGCCCACAATTGGCCAAAAAAAAAAAAAGAAAACCAAGCAAACACATGAAGCCCTGAGTTCAAAGAACAGCACACACACAACAAACAGAACAACAACAAAAAAAACCAACTCCCATCCCCCCCTGAAAAAAGCCCACAACAAACTAATAGTAAACAAGGTACTAAAAGAGCGCTTGAAGAACACATTATTACTTACATAAAAATATTATTAAATTCATCATAGTTGCAATTACACACCACAGTGGCATTTATGCACTAAATATAAGTGCTTCAGATTTCTCACTGCTTGGTTCCCTCCATTTCTGTCACTATTTCCTATAAGATAAAGTGCTGATATGCAACATTAAAAGTAACCTTAACCACCTGTCTGTAGTAATATCTGGTTTTCAAATAGGAACCTCTTTTAAAAAGCTAAGCAGTTAGGAAAATATGGCTCATGCCTGTACTCCTAGCTACTTGGTAAGCTGATACCTGAAGGAAAACAGTTCAAGGCCAACCTTGCCAGAAAAGTTCATTAGATTCTATCTCTAAAATAACCAGCAAAAATCTAGGATATTAAAGCAAGGCTCAAGTGGTAGAGAGCAAGCAAGCTAAGCAAATGTGAGGGCCTGAGTACTCTAATGTGGCCAAAATTTGTTTCTTCTGAAGTTGACTAAATTAATATTATGTATCCTTTCTTTTTTTTTTGGCCAGTCCTAGGCGGTGAACTCAGCCTGAGCACTGTTCCTGGCTTCGTTTTTGCTCAGGGCTAGCACTCTGCCACCTGAGCCACAGCGCCATGTCTGGCCATTTTCTCTATATGTGGTGCTGAGGAATCGAACCCAGGGCCTCATGTATACGAGGCAAGCACTCTTGCCACTAGGCCATATTCCCAGCCCCATGTATCCTTTCTTTTCAAACTCATTTGTATAAGATTATAGTTGACTGTAGCATGATTGTAGCCAAATAGTGGCTACATATAACCCCAGATAGCTCCCAGGTAGAGCACATACCTGCCTAGCTAAACATGCAAAGGCCTGGGGTTCAATCCTCCCCAGCTCCACAAAAATTAGTAAACAGCCTTTGGCTTCACAACTGGGAGAAAGAGGGCTGGGGATATGGCCTAGTGGCAAGAGTGCTTGCCTCATATACACGAGGCCCTGGGTTCGATTCCCCAGCACCACATATACAGAAAATGGCCAGAGGGGGCGCTGTGGCTCAAGTGGCAGAGTGATAGCCTTGAGCAAGAAGAAGCCAGGGACAGTGCTCAGGCCCTGAGTCCAAGCCCCAGAACTGGCAAAAAAAAAAAAAAAATCATGCACAACTGGTAGAAAGAGAAGAGAGAGAAGAGAGAGGAGAGAGAGAGAAAGAGAGATTCCCTTGCCACATACTCCTTAGATTTTTGTGGATATAGCTATATTTTGTATTTGCTGTGACACTTGACAGGAGCTGTAGTACTACAAAGTGGTGAGAACCACTGCTAATACCTGGCCTGATCTGTTACCTGTGGCATGTGTCGAGGCACCCATCTGGCTTATGTGCCATAAAAAGTAACAGTGTGGATAACTGTCATTTTGTCTTGTACTGACCTGAACCAAGTCCAGAAGTGTTTCTGTCTTCTGTGTAGCTTTAGGGTGACAGAGGTAAAAAAGATAACCAATCAGTACTCTCTAGTATATATAACCAAAGCTGCCTGGGGTGTATGAACACAAAATGAACAAATCAGAGATCAACTTGATTCTGCTGCAGGACCAATCAGATTTTATAAACAATGTAGTAACATCAGAACAGCATATAAGCCAGACAAGGAAAGGGCAGTAAAGGATATGTAAATAATACAGAGGACAAAATGGGATGTTCATAATTAGAAATGCTTCTTCTAAAACTTAACTTAAAAAATAAAAATAAAATTTAAAAGCCACCAATACACTGCTATAAATTAGCTCCAAAAAGCAAAAGAGGACAAACCAGTGAGGGAAATGGAAATCTGTGAAAGTTTCTTAATGCTAATTGTACACTACAATAAATCCAACATTATTAAGAGGTTCATTAGACAGGTCTTCTCAACCCCCAATGGGGAAGAGAATGACAAATAATCTCCAAGGACAAACTAGTTCAGGCCCCTCCCAAAGAATCATGCTAAACCTGTTCAGCAATTCTAAACTCCACAGAGCACAGAATTTTTTTTCTTGCCTGTCAGAAAAATACCTCTCTGCCCCTAGAAACTAGAAACAAACCAAGCAGCCTCAAGTCTAAATCCTCTCCTACCCACTGTCCTCAGTATAGCTAAAGGAACTTGGAGTACAATTTGTGACTATATCATTCTAACAAAAGGTTTGATTCTTCTATTTTTGATCTAGAAGATAATAAACACCAACCTCTTTAGTATGGAATTCAAGTGTCTGAATATTTTAGTCCTAAAACAGTTCAGCTTATTTTACACTTTTACCTATTAATAAAAAGTTAAAACACATTACATCAAGAAAAATAATATCACTGAATATTTTCCAAATGAAAGGCACTGCAGACAGTACACATGTGAGCAGAGTTAATAAAACTTGTCTCCTCTGTACTCAGTTAACCCTCCTAGCTCGGCACTGCTGTCAATCTGTAAAACTGGACATTTCAACTGAGGTAACACTGCTTATAGTAAGAATGAGCTCCCTGCTTAGTCCATTTACTTAGGACTCAAGATCTGTATATCTAATTCCTCAAAAGCAAATTACAGTTTTAACTTTCTGTGATGGCTCTTTTCATCAGCACATGCCTTTCAGCTAAGTCTACAGAGTTGCAAAATAGAGTCGTGTGTGTGTGTGTGTGTGTGTGTGTGTGTGTGTGTGTGTTAAGCCAAGTAGCTACTGTGCCAACTTTTTTTTTTTTTTGTCAATCCTGGGGCTTAAACTGTGGGCCTAGGAGCTGTCCCTGGGCTCCTTTTTGCTCAAGGCCAGTGCTCTGGCTGTGATTTGAGTCACAGCACCACTTTCCACTTTTCTGTGGTTAATTGGAGATAAGAGTCTCATGGAATTTTCTGCCCTAGCTGGCTTTGAACTGTGATCTTTGGGTCTCAGCTTCCCAAGGAGCTAGGATTACAAGGCATGAGCCACTAGTGCTCAGCTCTGTGCCCACTTTTTCAGAGACACTGCCCAAAAGGTATGGAGCTGCTTTGGGAGGACTGAATGTTGTGAAGATCACTCCCATGGATAAGGAACACTGACAGTACCTTGCTGGTAAAAGGTGATTTTGGTCTAATATTCATCTGAATAAAAAGCCTATGGTATGGTAGTTTTCTGCATTTGAACAATTTAGTTGAACTTAGAAGACCACTTTACATAGAAATAAAAGTATAAGCACATTTTATAATGTAAGCCATATTTTCTATAATTGAACCTGAGCTCCTCCCCATTTTGTCTGATCTTTCCTCTTATATCCCTGACAAAGATCCCAGCTGGCCTCATACACAGCTTGTATTTACTCACCTTCCTTTGTTGTTACTTTCCTGGGGCTCCCCTCTTCCAGGTATCATATACCACCTCCCCATAGTTCATCCCTTCAGCCATCTGCTGAGGTGAAGCTATGGATATTTTTCAACTGGGAAGAAAGGAGATATTGCATAGGTAAAGAATGCAAGGGAATTTGCTAGAGAAGCCAAGTACACACTGATAATAGAAGAAGAATGGAAATTTATTGTGAATAAAAATGTACTTAGTTGGTGAAGAGATATGGTAACAGCATGTAAACGTGTAAAAGGTCTCTGCATGAAGAGTCTCTTGGAAATCTCAGTCTAGATCATAGAAGGAGCATGCTAAGGTAACATATTATGTGCTTCCTTCTATCTCCATGTGGGAAAGCCAGGGAGCTCTGCATCAGGAGCGGAGCAGGTGACTGAAGAGTTAGACAATTCAGCCGCCTGCACCTTGGCAGAGGAACTGGTAAATGAAAGGCTTGATTACAATGGAGATGGCACTTGCCAGTGTTCAGGGAAGGAGTACAGTAGCTACAAGTCAGCTCTGGTTCTCCTTCTTATCCTGATCATTGTAATCAGTCTGACCCACTAAAACTTGCAAGCTGATGTTAATTGTGCAGAACTTTTGATGGCATCTAGGGTTTCTTCAATCTCAGGCTTCTTTGATTGCAAGCTATTAGAATTGCCTTTCTCTACTAAAAAGCTGCCAATTACCCTAGCTTGTTATACTTCGGGGCCATTTCTATTATTTTCAAATCTCAATGTTGTTGAACTTAGGGGCTAACAAAGATGAGGCACCCATGAAACTTCAGATCTGCTGCAGCTGCTGAAAGTTTTAGTTTCCAGTGTATGAACTCTAAGGTTAAAGCACCCATGTGATAGCAAAACTGACAAAACCTAGGAACAGGACAACTGGGTATATGTGCAGAGAATGGCAAGGAATCCTATATAGCTGGGAGAGACAATCCTATATAGCTGGGAGACGGAGCCCTAACTCCTGTTACTGATGTCAGTTGCCTGAGGCCTAGCTGAACTTTTTGCCTTTCAACTGATATAAAGCCAGATTGCTCTTCTAGCAAATATTCTTTTTCCTTAAGCTAGTAGAAGTGATTTTGTGTAGCTTGTCAGGAGATACTCAGAACCAAGATAAGGGAAAAGGCACACAACGTACAATGGTTTATATGTATCTATTACATATTTTATATATGTGATATATAGGTGGAGAGTCCATTTTATCACCAAGAAAAATTCTGTTGATTTTACCTTGAAGAGAAAGGAAGAGAAAACTCAAATTATGGCTATTTTCTGTAGAAATTATAAACTCTCCATCTCTCTATTCTCACAGGAACTAAAGATAGTGCCTTACACACATTCAACAAATGTTTGTTGAGTACACATATGATTCAAAAAGAATGAAATTCATTTGATCAAAACAGTACATCTAATTGTAGCATTTCAACAGCATTTCATTTCAAATTAAGACGTCCTTTATAATTCTCATTGGCATAACTCCAACTAAACACACACAAAGAATTGCTGTCTTCTATTTTCTAAATAGAGTACTGAAAACCAGAGTTTGGATTTGACTTATTCAGATTTTGTGTTAACTCTTAGGACTACAGCAGGTGTTTAGTGAAGAAAGCAGTACTGTCTACAGACTATTCCAGGTCTCCTCCTCTATTCCCCACCTCCTTGAAGTTAGGTGTAGTCATATGACTTGTCTGGCCAATGAAATGCTGCTAGAAGTTAACATTTCCCTTTCAAGCAGTAGTCATCACAGCCTTTCCCCTAACAATTGTGGAAGAATGTGCTGAGACTCAAGACAGCCTAAGGCTCCAAATGACTACTTCCCAGTACAGCCTGATTGGATATGTAATGTGGCCTTCCTTATTTTAAGCCAATAAAACCTGGAGGGGGGTCTTCTGTTACCACAGCAGAACCTATCCTGCCTGATACACTCAGCAAACATCTCTCTTATAAATAATGTAAGGATGAAGAACTCTATCTAGCCCTCAGTATTTCAGCATTATGTTTTGCACAGCAGTGCATCATTTAGAAATTACTTTTGTATAGAAGTGTTTGCTGCACATTATCCAAATAAAGTCTTAGAATAAGACAAGAACTAGCTAGGTTCAGATGGAATTCCAAACCTATCCTTCATCTTCTCGGCTCTCACTACTTATCACCTGAAACTCAGGAAGCAAACTCTTTGGGTTAAGTAGCTATTCCTGCCCTCCAAATGCTTGCTTGCCATCTGTACTCAGCTATGGAATAAATTTAGACCATGAATGATTCTTTTTTTTTTTTTTTGGCCAGTCCTGGGCCTTGGACTCAGGGCCCGAGCACCGTCCCTGGCTTCTTCCCGCTCAAGGCTAGCACTCTGCCACTTGAGCCACAGCGCCGCTTCTGGCCGTTTTCTGTATATGTGGTGCTGGGGAATCGAACCTAGGGCCTCGTATATCCGAGGCAGGCACTCTTGCCACTAGGCTATATCCCCAGCCCCCCATGAATGATTCTTTTTTTTTTTTTTTTTGGCCAGTCCTGGGCCTTGGACTCAGGGCCTGAGCACTGTCCCTGGCTTCTTTTTGCTCAAGGCTAGCACTCTGCCACTTGAGTCACAGCGCCACTTCTGGCCGTTTTCTGTATATGTGGTGCTGGGGAATCGAACCCAGGGCCTCATGCATATGAGGCAAGCTCTCTTGCCACTAGGCCATATCCCCAGCCCCCCCATGAATGATTCTTGATATATTATTTCATCTGCATCTGAAAGTGTGGTTGTTCTATTACCAAGACTTGGTAGATTTTGAATATTTAATCCATGAATGGCATGCTATGGTCACTCTAGTCTTAAAGGAATTGATTCAGCCAGGCTCATAAACTTGCTGTAAACAACCCTGCACCATAGCACCTCCCAGATTTCCTGGATCCAGGGGCTAGAGGCATGGCTCAGATGGCAGAGCACAAAGTGTGAGTGAAAGCATCAGACCCTAACTTCAAGACACAGATCCAAAAGAAAAAAAATGTTTTTCTGCTCCAATTCTTTTGCTCTTTTACTATTTCCTTACAATTACAGAATTACAGGGTTTGATAGCAAGTTAGTAATACAAATAGTGTTGGTGATAAAATGGCATGTCCATCACGTGGTCAGATCCAAGATAATTAAAGTAATTCCTTAAGGATTCTTATTTGTTTAAACTCACTCAATTCAGAGAATTGAGCGCCTTGAAACACAAAACAGAAAGAAGCTCTAGACTTTATGTGGTCCAACAGTCAACCTGAAGAACAAAGGTGAAAATTCACATTTGATACACAGTATATTAAATGCTATTAGATTACCAATATTCTGATTTTTATCATATTCACTAAGTTCAAATTTTCCTCTCCAGTTCTAATCAAACCTCAGTTGTAAGAAATATGAATTACCTGAAAAATAGACAAACTATTAAATTTGAAAAACACCACACAACATATTCTCTTTAAAAGAATCAACCTGAACTTTAGCCTTGTAAACCTTCAAGATAGTGTTAAAAAAAAAAAAAAAAAACACTATTGAAATGCATCTAACCCTGCTACCTCAGCTCAGATTCTTACTTTTGGGGGGAAGGGAGTTGGTTCTGATGATCAAATTGAGGGCCTTTTGTATAATAGGCAAATGCTCTACCACCAGTCCCAGAGCTCAAAATCTCATTTCAAAAAATGAGCTATTACTTTATAATTTCTTAGAGCATGGTTGGAAAATACTAATCCAGATCACTGTAAAGGTTCCAGATGGATCATCTGACTCCTTCAAAGACCTGGATTCTGAGTTTATTATTTGCCCTATACCAAAGAACATTTTGGGGAAAAATTTACCATCTTCTGCAGAGATGTTTTTAACAATAATGTCAACTGTATCACACCCTCTCCAGTTTATTTGGGCCCACAAGGAATTGCTCCTTTCAGGTCTTATTACTAGAAAACACCTTGCTTCAGCAGAATTGTTGTTGTATTCCCCTTTTTGTAAATTCAGCTTTATGTAAAATTGTTTACATAAATCTTGACAAGCCAATAGAACATATTCACAATACTATGCAAAGGCTTAAAATCAGAAAAAAAAAAAAAAAGGTTTCTTTTTCATCTCCTGGTCATCTAATGACCAAAAAGACAATAAACTGCTACTTAAGAGGATGAATGATTAAATACCAAGCTGTTTCCTGAAAAGAGAATGAACATTCATTTGGCACTAGTAAAACTGTAGGCACTTAGTAACAGCAACTTCACTTTCCAAAGAAAGCTGGAGGGGGTTCCGCCTGTATATTATCTATGAAAGGATTCATAAAAAATTAACCATATTGGGGGGAGAGGTGGGATAAAGGGATGGACAGAGAAAGAGACTTGTGTTCCCTCTTTTGTGTTAATCAGTTACTCCGAAACAGTTTTTAAAACTCAAAAGAGACGGCGAGACGCGCGATAATGGTACTTTCACACACTTTGGCACGGCCAACTTTCCGTCCCCCCCCCCCCCCCGCCCCGCCCCGCCAGCATCAGATTGCGGGATAAGCACTGGAACAAATGTTTAGATGCAGATGTTTAGATGGGCCAGTCGCCTCCGAAGGTTTCTTCCTCTCCCCCTTCGGGGCCGGGGCTGGGGGAGGCCTGATCACAGCGAAGCGGAGAGAAAACTCAGGTGTGACTTCCTGCCAGGAGCCACGAGGGAGAATAAAAGCCGCAATGGTGTCCAGCGTGTCCAAGTGGTGGACAGAGTGGGAGAGCAGCGCTGGCCGGGACCCGCGGTCCGCCTCGCCCGCCGGGCCCCCGACGCCGCGTGGGGAACTTTGAGTAAACTCAGGGCGGCCCGGGCCGCGGCTCTGCAGCCACCGACAAGGGTTCGAGTCCCAGGCCCGGCTCGGCCTACCCGCGGAGAGCCGGGGCGCCTCACGGGCCCCCTTGCCGCCGAGTCCCGGCGCCCCGCGCGCTCCGGGGGCAGCGGCGACTCGAGGCGGGGGTCGCGTGGAGGCGGGAGCGGGCCCCGCGCCCCCGGACGCCGGGGAGGAAGTCGCACTTACCGCGGCGGGCTCCGGCGGTGGCCGGGGGTCACGGCGGGGCGGGGCGGCCGGTCGGGAGGAGGCGGGGAGGCGGGGGCCGGGGGCCGACGCGCCCCGGGGAGGGATGCTCGGCCCCTCGCGCGCCCCCAGCCCCTTCCCGGCAGCCTCACCCCGGGAGACTACCGGCCGGGAGCGAACGACTCCCCTCCGCCAGGCTGCTCCAGGCCGGGGCCAAACTCCTCAGGAAGCTCCGGAGGGGGCGGGCTCCGGGGCGGGGGGTCGGAACCCGCCTGTCAGTCAGACCCGCCGCGGCGCTAGCGGCTGCCCGCGCCCGCCCCTCCGGAAAGCTCCGCCCACTAGAGACCCCGCCCCCAGAGGTCCCGCCCCTCGCGGGCTGCGGCCGGGTTGGCCGCTTCCGTTCCCTTTGCTGGGAGCGTGTGCACTGCCCGTGCCCGGGCCGGAGGGAGCGCCAGCTGCGGCGGTGTGGGGGCTTCGGGGGGACCAGGCACGTCCGGCTGGGCCGGGCTCTGTGCAGAAGAGGCGGGCGGGGCGATCTGACCGAGATTGTTCCCCTCCTTCTCGCTCGGGTTAGGGAGATTCCTGGGATGGAAGTTTAGCACGAGGACCCACTGAGGGCTGAGAGGTAATGGGGAGCCCGCCGGTGCGTCTCAGCTTTGTGGAAAGCCACCAAGATTTGCCTCTGTGCGCCAGCCTCTTTCTTCTTGCAGTCATTTAATACATAACCTTTCCTCTTGTTGTAATCTGACAATTGTTGTGTTTTAGGTGGTGGATCTGTGCTGTCACAATTCTGATCATGAACCCTGACCATTATCAGTTTTCCCTCTGTGGGATACCAAGAATCTGAAAAAGTAGACCATTAAGTCCTTTAGCAAACATGCAACGAACTCCTATATGCTAGTGCTGAGAGTAACAATGATTTATCAAGACCTTATATGCCACAACACCGAAACAACATATAAGTGACCACATTATTAGGTTTGAGCAAGCAGCTGTGGTTTCCTCCCCTAAGGTGCTCTGAGTGGAGGAAGGGGATGGGGGCTCATCCTTCCCTTCCTGTCTCAATGATGTGTGTATCAAAAGGCCCACCTGCATTTGGTACCCAAAATAAATCATTTGTTCATTTCGACCCATTGTTGTAAATCTGAGTGATGGTTGAATGTGGCTGAGGATGTGTTCAATATATCTCCATAATAAAAGCCCACTGGCCAGCTTGGAGCCAGTGGCTCACACCTGTAACCATAGCTACTCAAAAGACTGAGATCTGAGGACCATGGTTCGAAGCCAGTCTGGGCCGGAGAAGCCCCCATGAAACTCTTACCTCCAATTAACCATTCACAAACCATAAGGGGAGCTGCGGTTTAAGGCTTAAAGTGGCACTCTACTGAGTGCCAGCCTTGAGCAAAAGACTTCAGGGACAGCACCCAGGCCATAAGGCTGACAAAACAAATGAAAAAACTAACAAACAAAAAACAAACCCACCGGAAGCCAAGTGGTCCAGACGACTGTTAATTAAATAATATAATCAAATTGAGGCAGTTGCCTAGGGTAACTGGGATTTAGGGATGTTTTGTGTACTTCTGCTTGGAGGAAGTGGTTAGGAAAAGCAACATAATATAAAACCATGAAGTACTGACTTAGAAAAGGATGGAAAGATTTAATATTGTTGCAATTGTTAAAGTTTAATATTGTTTACAATTGTTTCTCTTCTAAGGCTGGCTCTAATCACAAAGCATAGGTTACAATTTTTATCAGTGTCCTGAGAAGACACTCCCTCATAAATGTTATCTATGCTCATAAAAATGGCATCCCTAGATAGTATTATCTTTTAAGTACAAAAGGCTGTGTAAACCCAAAGCCTGAATTTTTGGAATTTGGTTCTCCAGTTCAATCTTTATTTTCTTTTACAATGTTCACTTTCATGTGCCTTTAATAGCACATGGCATTCTTCTTATTGTTTCTTCCTGCTCATAGTTACTTCTTGTTCAGTTTTTGAAGCTATATTATTCTATTGGGTTTACAATGGGAAAAACTAGAGAAGCATTGCTATCAAATCAGTAACAATTGTAAAGGGTGAATTTAAGATACAGTGTATCTCCCTCTCTGACTTAAGTTCATTGTTTTCTTCTGAAATCCATTTTATTTGATTTGTTAACCCAGATTTTTCAGCTTATTTCCTCTATCACCCCACTAAAAGTAACCAAAACAGCCTTTGTGTTCTGGGTCTCTGTCTAGATTCCTACTGCTTGTCTTTCAAGCAGTCTCCACACCACTACTTCTGTCTAGGCATCAAACACTTGCTGGGGAATCTGTGACATACAACTGTTTCCCTCTTCCTTGTCACCTTTCCTGATGATAGAGTGATACCTGCAGGCCCCACCTCCGTTGCCTCACTTCCCAGCATTTATCACCACCTGGCTTATCTGTTCCATTCTCTTCTCTCACTCTCATGAGAAGGTACACTCAACTTTGTTTCATTCATGTTTATATCTCCAAATGTCTGTAATTTACAGAGTAGATAATCAAATGACTCAACCTCTGTGAAATAGATTGTAATCCTTTTTGTAATGGCCAGCGGTCTTCATTTGACTTAGCTTATGAGTCATATGACTTAGACACACTAATAAGTCTAAAGCATAGCCCAGTTTTACTCTATCTAAAATGAGAACTTTAAAAGCCTATTTTTATCTCTCATTCTGGCAATAATGAGTAGCAGTAGTAGTTGAAAGAATAGTTACCACTAAGAATTTATGCTAAGGTCCTACAACTTGATCCATAAATGCACCTATAGGCTCAGATAGTAACTGTCAAAGTCTTAGTATTTGTCCCTGGGAAAGTACAATATAGCAACGATCAGGACTGGGGTAATTTTATTACTCATAACTTTACAGATTATATTAACACAATGTCCTTTGTAAGTGCTCAAATAATTTTAACTAGCAGTGACCAGGATAGGACTCAAACAATACTCTAAAATGAAGGCCCCACAAGAAGTTTCTCTCTGAACTTTCCCTCCTTGCTGTTTGTCATCCTTCATTTTTTTTTTTTTTTGCAGATCAATCCATAGAAAGGATAATCTCCTCCCCTAAATAGTGCATAGAGACAAACATTTCCTTTCCTAAAGTTAGCCACATAACCTACAACTATTATTGTAATAATCATTCTGTGTAAGAGTTGACCATGAGGAAACCATCTGATTTACTATATTCAAATGTTCACAGAGATCCCATATCTGGGAGGAAGAAATGCTACAACCAAGATGCTAAGAAGCATCTAAACAGATGGGTTTTGCTTGGTTTCTAGCAGATAAGACCCTTTTGTCCAATCACATTTCTTTTTTTTCTGAATAATTACTTATTTATTGTCAAAGTGATGTACAGAGGGTTACAGTTTCATACGTAGGTACATTTCTTGTATAATTTGTTACCTCCTCCCTCATTTCCAATTACATTTCTATATGACTGTCCTCACCTCATGAAAGCAACTGGAAAATTAAGAGTAGTCCTGTACCTTTGGGTCCTTAATTAGAAGGCTCCTGTATCTTTTAAAACTATGGTCAAATACATGTTACAAGTTGGCATGATAGTAGAATACCAGATAAATGGAAAGCTGAGATGGGATAATCATGGTCACAGGCCAGCTGTGATGAATGTGTAGAAGAGTTAAGGAGACATTAACTCAAAATACAAGCTGGGTATACTGGTTCACACCAGTAAGTCTAGCTACCTGGCAGGCAGAGACAAAAATATCACAGTTTAAAACTTGATTTGGGTAAAAGTAAGATCCTACCTGGCAAATGAAAGCAAAAAGGATTGGGAGCTTGGTTCAAATCTCAATGACTCAAAAATATATGAATAAATAAATAAATTCATTACGTTTTTCTCTTGTTATCCTGTCTTAGAGGGGTGTCAGCCATGATCCTTATATGGGAAGAAAGGGAACACTTCCTTTTTCCACTCTCTATATTTTACTCTAGTTCAAGTATAATACTGAAGGATAGCAAAGAGAACTCAATCCTAGTGTGCACAAGCCCTTAATAAGTAGTTTGATTGTCCATTCTTTATTGTTGTTGGTAGTGGTGGTCATGGGGCTCGAACTCTGGGCCTGGACGTTGTCCCTGAGCTGTTTTTGTTCAAGGCTAGCACTCTATTACTTTGAGCTACAGTGCAACTTCCAGTTTTCTGGTGGTTAATTGGAGCTAAGAGTATCATGGACATTCCTGCGTGGGCTGGCTTTGAACCACAATCCTGAGATCTCAGCACTTGGTTTTTGCCTGTTCATTCTTCGCTCTGATTACTGGGTATGTGAAAAGGATTAAAAGATTAAACTATGATTATTTATGGTATATATGTTCAAATTTAGATTCTAGGCATGAGATATCTGAAGAGATTTAAGATTTCTTCCAGTAGTATATCTGCTGTGTTTGAACATGAATAGCCTCAGCCTCATATCAAAAGAGCCTAATAAGCACAGAGCAAGAACTAAAGATGTAGCTCTTGCTCCAGTGCTTCTTGAGCACTTGCACAGGCCTTGAGTTTGAACCCCAGTACTGGGGGGAAAAAGATACATAGCTCTATAAGATGTTACCAATATGTGTGGAAGAAGAATCTCCTGCTCAGGAGAGTTGGGCATAAGTTGTCAAGGGTCCCCAACCCACAATGTGTCTACCTGCAGTTCCCACTCTGGTTTCTCTGGTTCCCTATGTAAACTTGAACTTGGCCCAAGTACCAACTTTTAAACAAGTGTCCCTAGCATTCTACCACAGGCAACCCAATCTAGAATTTTCAAAAGGAACTTGACTAACATCTAAGGGAGAATAAGAAATGAAATGATCATGGAAAACAGAAAGAACACCAACAACTCCTTTCATTTTGTTCAGCTACGATTCTGGAGTTCCCATCCTCCCAGGAGCACACTTACATCCCTTCGGCAGTTGTAACTGTGGAAGCAGGCTGTCTAGTCTGCTTGTCCAAGCCCTTCTCTTTCTCCACAGGTAAGGTCATTGTTCTGCTTTTCATATGAGAGCCCCCATGCTTAACTTCCCCACAAGCGAGGCCAAAAGCCCTTCTTGTTCTCTGTGCTTCATCTAGTCAAAAGGTATTGCATAGTCCCAAATATCAGAGCTGTGGTGACTGATCTCCATCTTCTCGTGAGGCCACTCCTAACAGTCTCCAAGCATTCATGTAAGATCCAACTTGTACTGTGCTGGGAATATGAGAAGAATGTGCCTTCTCTCACAAACCTATTTTACACTCACCCATCCACAAGTAGGCCTCCTTACAATCAGACCACACTTCCTAATACTAGTCTAATTGTTTATCCCCCAGGACCCTGTTTAATACACATCAGTGATTCTCTATCAACTTCCAGGCAACCATAGTAGCATTCAATGTTCCTCATAATCTCACTCATTTGGTGTCTAGAACATATAATTTCTCCCACAACCAAGCCTTTAAATCTATTTTTTTTTTTAAAAACCTCTCTTTTCAAGATCTGCTGGCCCTGGAGACTCAACTTCAGAGTCATCTCCTCTGGGAATCTTTTTTTTTTCTTTTCTTTTGCCAGTCCTGGGGCTTGGACTCAGGGCCTGGGCACTGTCCCTGGCTTCTTTTTTCTCAAGGCTGGCACCCTGTATATGTGGTGCTGAGGAACCAAGCCCAGAGCTCCATGCATGCTAGGCAAGCACTCTACCTTTAGGCTACATTCCCAACCCTGGCAATCTTTTTTAAAAAAAACATACCAGATCATTTTTAAAATTAAAATCCCTTGATTCTTATTTCCAATGGCACATGGAGACAGTTGGGTGAAATTCACCCACTGCTCTTCTTTTTATTTATTTATTTATTTATTTTTATTATTATTTTTTTTTTAGCTTTTTTTTGGCCAGTCCTGGGCCTTGGACTCAGGGCCTGAGCACTGTCCCTGGCTTCTTCCCACTCAAGGCTAGCACTCTGCCACTTGAGCCACAGCGCCACTTCTGGCCGTTTTTTTTCCTGTATATGTGGTACTGGGGAATCGAACCCAGGGCCTCGTGTATCCGAGGCAGGCACTCTTGCCACTAGGCCATATCCCCAGCCCCAGCCACTGCTCTTCTTGGTTACTAGCCTCTTGTTCCTCTTGTTAGCCATAGTGAGGCAGATCCCTTTCCCTTGTCCAAGAGAAATCCAACGTTTATTGCCTTTGCCAATAACAAAAATGGTGAAAAGCTGGTGGGCAAAGCTTTTGCTGTTGACACCTTACACAAGAACCCCACGGAAAGAGCCCGGATGTCTCTCTCTGTTGGTGATCACACCAATTCTTCCCAAGTTATCACCTCTGGTCACCATACAAAGGCTATCAGACTATCAAACTTGATGAAATCTTTTACCTTGAATGGTGCCATTGACCTGGATGAGGGGAATCTAGCTAGCAAATGGTTTGAGCATCGTGAGTCACCAGATGGTCTTTGTGCTCATGAAGATCTTTCTCATTTTGTACAACTTGTAATTTTGCACCACTGCCCCCCCTCCTGCCACCTGGGGTGTAATGTGGTGAACAGTGAAGAGACCTTTGGTGTGATAGATCAGACAGAAATTCTCCCCAGTCTTGTCTATGTTGATGACATCCAGAAAACCAGCAGGGTAGGTGATAGCAGTTCTGACTTTGCCATCAATCTTAATGAAACACTGCATGTAGAATTTCTTGACTTCATCTCCTGGCAGGGGGTACTAAGCCTGCTCCTTAGGGAAATGATGAGAGGCAGACATTCTCTCAGTTTGTGGGGATGGGTTGATGGAGAAGGAACAAACACACAAGTCAGTTTGTCCAACAGCCAGTGCTTGGCAATGGCTATGCACTTCAGATGCTTCCTAGGACCATAAGCTATGGCTGCCATTAGGAAATGACAGAGCTCCTCTGTCAACCTTTATCTAGAATTTTCTAGCCTATGTTTTTCTTCTGTGCTTCTGTAGGAATCTCTTGACTATAACAGTTACTGAGTGTAAATATTGGCTTACTTGTCTGCCTCTCTGACTGAGAGTGCCTGCCACAGGCATTCATAAATATTTGATGGATAGATGGCAGGACAAAAACACACATGGGCTATACAGCCTTGAGAAATACCAATTTATTGGAGCATGACCATTTCCTTCCCTAAGCAAAACACGAAGACAGGAACTTTGCTCTAATTTATAGTGTTTGATCACTGGTTTCATGAAATTTTAGATGGCTTTAAATTTAGTATTCCATAAACTTATAAGGGCAAGAAATCCTTGTGTTTATTTTCATGTATTAAGAAATGATGTTAGCATCTCAACAAACTTGTTATATTCTTAAAAATGAACAGTTGAAGTTGGGTGCCGGTGGCTCATGCCTATCATCCTAGCTTCTAAGGAAGGGGAGCTCTGAGGATCTCCATTTGAAGTCAGCCCAGGCAGGAAAGTCTGTGAAACTCTTGTCTCTACTAAACAATTCAGAAAATGCTGGAATTGGTGCTGGGGCTTCAGTAATAGAGCACTAGTCTTGAGCACAGAGAGGCTCAGGGACAGAGCCTAGGCCCTGAGTTCAAGCCCCAGGACTGGTTTAAAAAACATTAAAATAAATAAGAATAAAGAAATTAACAGGATATTACTAAATGATGTTGATTCCCATGAGTTAAGAAATGTTTTAGGCTGGGCACAGTAGCTCATGCCTGTAATCTTAGCTTCTCAGGAAGCAGAAGTCAGGAAGAGGGAGATTTGAGGCTAATGCAAAGAAAAGGCTTGTGAGACAGACTTTAGTGGCATGTGCTTGTCATCAAGCTATATGAAGAGCCTAAAGCTGGAGAATCACAGTCCAGGCCAGCCTAGGCAAGAAAAGCAAGACCCTACCTAAGAAATAATGCAGGCAAAAGGGTTGTGTTTGTGGCTAAATGGTAGAACATCTGCCTAGCAATGGCAAGGCCCTAAACTTAAACCTTAGTACCAATTTTTAAAAATCCAGGGTGCATCTTTCACTTGATGTATTACTTCCTGATCTGTAACACACAGGAAGCTTGCAATCTTGGTTTCTATGTTCATAGAACAAGTTCATGACCATTCCACAAGTTTGTTGCTGTGTTGATGATGTTCTTGTAGAATACTCATTCAACAAAATTTACCCAATAGTTTGAAGATATCCAGAGCATAGGAGACATGGCTACTTGTTATGGGGAAAAGAATGAACAATGTTGAATGTGACATGTATGCCAAAATGTTCTTATCAATCATCATGCTTCTCCTTCTTCCACTTTGTTTATCTTTTAAAAACACACATCCTTGGTGTTTGCACTTGCTCCTATATTCAGTGACTATCCTTACTTAGCACCAAATTCTTGGGGAGAGATGGTGGCTGTGTAGCAAGCAGCTGACCTGAGATACAAACACAGCAGATAAATAGAAGGTGCTGAGTGCCTGCACATCTGAACATATTTAATAAGTCAGCAGTCTATGTAATACAAAGCCAGAAGGAAACAATCCTTTTATTCGCTCTCCTCCATCTCCAGGAAAATCAAGTCATGCTATTATTGAGATTCAGATAGGTTCTCTTGTTGCAGTCTGTTTTTGTGGTTGTTTGTTTTGTTTTTAATCTGAGGCTGCCATCTTATCAGGTCTGAAACTTTCAGTCAGGGCAATTGATAATACTTTATCAAAGAAGCAAAGGTTATTAGATTATTCTCTCAATGAAAAGTGCCAGGTGTATGCTTTCCCGTTTCATTATGTACATCATTAATGCACTTGGAATAATGTAGTAGGAAAAAATATTTCTGGGTGCTTGTATTTTCTGAGGGTTCCCTCTGGGCAGAATCAAAGTTAAGGAAAACAGCTCCAACAGGCTGTTTCCTGTGATTGGCTGTTCTCAGTGATTGGCATGGGGTAGTGTTGGCAAAGCAGCCATGTGTGGGCAGGGTGAGAAGGCAAGGCACCCCTGAGGAGGCCTGATTGTGGAGGCCTGAGTATGGAGGTTGGAGTGGCATTTCAGTTCTGAACAGAGTTGTTGGCAGATCAGCTAGATCTCCCCTGCTGTGGGAGAGAAATGTACCCAGCAACCCACAGCCTGTGGACTGAGTAGTGTGCAGGCGTTCTTTCTGCCTCTCATGGGGCAGCTGGCTGACTCTGCCTGACTGAGTGTCCTGGTGCCCTGGCATGCCTTACACCGTAACTGTACCACAGCCACTGATGGTAATGAGGCAGCTGTTGTCCTCTGCCTGCCTGCTCTGGGGCTCTCTCTCTCTCCCTCTGGATTCCTCTTCTATGAAGTTCAAGCTGTGGCCCAAGGGAGACTCGGCTCCACCACCATAAGAAACAAATGAAGAGCTATTTTCTCAATAATCTGCATTTCTAAAACAATGAAGGAGCTGTGCTATATGTGTGTGAGAGAGACAGAGAGAAAGAGAGAAGGGGAGGAGAGAGAAATAAGAGAGAAAGAGAGAGAGAGATGCAGAAAATAATGCCTGTTGATTTAGAATGAAAATCCACCCTTTGCGCCTTTCCTTAATGCAGTTGCATAATCACCAGCATAATGGAGATGTGTGTCATCCAGAACATTTCCATGACCTTCAAAATTCCCTTGTGTCTCTTTGTTGTCAACCTTTCCCTTTCCCTCCAGCCTCTGTCAACTAGTGATCTATTTTCTGTCCCTGAAGTTGTGCTTTTCCCCTTAGTGTCCTGTGAATAGCATCATACTTCAAGGACTTCATTAAGGATTTAACCCAACCTGTGCCAGCCTCCTGCTAGCACACATTCATACTTAGCCTGATTGTTTTACCTAAGAATAAATTACTCTCAATTGTTATTTGATTACATCTTTCCTTGTAGTGTTCACTCCCACAAGGAAGCGAGGATGAGATTTTTTGCTGGTTTGCTATGGAATCTTCAGGGTTCCGGAAGCAGCTTGACATTTTATAAGTGTTCAGTAAATATTTGTTGAGTGAACTGCAAGAAGGAAGAAGAGATTGGAACTTCCCAGGACCCTCTCTCCATATGCAGAATGACCTTGTTAAAAAGAGATTATTCTTTTTTCACCTACAAAATGTGTTCATCTAAGTGTTGCTGTGGAACCAAATGAGATAATTATCTTCAAGTAAGACAATTAGAAGTAATTAGGCTGATCGAGATTATGAACTGTCTTTTTAAACTCACTTTTTGGGTGATTACATTACCCAGAATAGAACTGACCTCAAGTGACTGAAATGGAAATAATGATAGTAACTATTTCATAGGGTTATTATAAGGATTAGATGACTTAATGTCAGTGAAGTATTTACTGCTGTGGTTTTCAACTGGGAGCGATTTTATCTTCCACCTTTCTCCCTCCCCTCTCTCCATGTCTGGATACTTTTTTGTTGTTGTCAAACCTGGAATGGAAAGAACTGCTACTTGTACCTGCTGCTGAACATTCTAGAATGTTCAGGAAAGTTCCTCACAGCAGGGAATCACTGGGCCTAACATCTCTGAAGTGTTGCCAGTGAGCAATCCTGGCTGAGTACTGTGCCAGGCACGTAGTAGGAGCTGAGTTGTATTTGCTATCATTACTTTATAAGTGCCTCTACCTGATGCATGTTCTCACACAGTGTAAGAAGAGGTACGACAGAGAATTTGGTGGAGGGCCTTGGCTGTGGTCAGACTCTTTGGCTTTGAGACTTACCCAGCATAACCCTTCATTAGCTATGTGATTTTTAAAATAATTTATTTATTAATTAAACAAATTTTTGACAAGGTGTTGTGCAAAAGGGGTACAGTTACATAGTAGGGCAGTGTGTACATTTCTTGTAATATCTTACACCCTGTTTTTCTTTCCCTTCCCTAGATCAGGTAGACATATATACAATACACAGTGTACCAAAAACATATACAGTAGCCACGTAGCCTACGCCAAAGGAAATTCACCTAGGGCTGTAAATGTACTGTCGACAATAGGGTTTGCTTGTCCTTGTCTTATCTGAATGTATATACATAGCTTTTGAGCTATTGTGATCCACTGAGAGGTCTATTTTTGACCTTTATATGTTGAGTAATTGTTTGGTTTTAGTTACATAATGTAGGGTCGCTGACCTGTGGGAAATACCATTTGACAAGAAGTTTTTGGTATCACAGACCTGGTCTCTACTGTCTCCCCCTCCCCCACCTTAACAGTCATATATCAAGGAGATCATGCCCCTTTGTTTTCTGTGTTCTAGGCTTGTCTCGCTCAACATTATTTGTTCGAGTTCTGACCATTTCCCTGCGAACAACAATATTTCATAATTCCTAATCGCTATGTAGTAGTCCATTGTGTGTAGGTACCATATTTTTTGGGTCCATTCATCTGTGGAGGGGCATCTGGGTTGTTTCCATATTTTTGGCTATTGTGATTTGTGCAGCGATAAACATGGAAGTGCAGATGTCTTTTTGATATCTTGAGACCTGTTGTTCCGGATAGATGCCTAGGAGTGGTATGGCTGGGTCATAGGGTAGGTCTATGTTGAGCTTTTTGAGGAACCTCCATACTGTTCTCCAAAGTGGTTATACTAATTTGCACTCCCACCAACAATGGAGAAGGGTTCCTCTTTCCCCGCACCCCCTCCCACATTTGTTGTTGCCTGAGTTCAGAGTATAGGCCATTCTAACTGGAGTGAGGTGGTATCTCAGGGTTGTTTTTATTTGCATTTCCTTTACTGCCAGAGATGTTGAACATTTCCTCATATGTTTCTTTGCCATTTTTATCTCTTCTCTTGTGAAGTCTCTCTTTAGCTCCTTTGCCCATTTCCTAATTGGTTTACTGGGCTTGGAGGGGCTTAGTTTTTGGAGTTCTCTGCAGATGACAGATATTAGGCCTTTGTCTGTTGCTGTGCTGGTAAAAATCCTTTCTCATATGGTTGGCTGTCTTTCTAGTTTGGTGGCTATGTCCTTAGCTGTGCAGAAACTTTTTATTTTGTAGTAGTCCCGTTTGTCGAGTCTCTCCCCTATCTGGTGTGCCCCTGGGACTCTATTCAGGAAGTTCCTTCCTGTGCCTATAAGTTCTAGTGTCTTTCCTACTCTGTCTTTCAGTAGTTTCAAGGATTCAGGTCTGATGTTGAGGTCCTTGAACCATTTTGAGTTGATCTTGGTGCATGGTGATAGGCTAGGGTCTACTTTGAGTTTTCTGCATATGGCTACCCAGTTTTCCCAGCACCAGTAGTTGAAGAGGCTGTTTTTTCCATTGTATGTCTTTAGCTCCTTTGTCGAATATCAGCTGACTGTAAGAGTGCGGTTTTATTTCTGGGTCTTCAATTCTATTCCATTGGTCTTCAGGTCTATTTTTATACCAATACCAGGCTGTTTTTGTTATGATTGCTCTATAGTAGAGCTTGAAATCTGGTATTGTGATACCTCCTGCACTGCTTTTTTTTGCCTAGAATTGCTTTGGCTATTCTAGGTCTTTTGCTGTTCCATATGAATTTATGGGTTGCTTTCTCTATTTCAGTGAAGAATGTAGCTAGGATTTTCATGGGGATTGCATTGAATTTGTATAACAATTTGGGCAATATGGCCATTTTCACTATATTGATTCTGCCTACCCATGAGCATGGGAGGTCTTTCCATCTCCTTGTGTCTTCTTTGATTTTCCTTTTCAGATTTTTATAGTTCTCATTAAATAGGTATTTCATGTCTTTAGTTAGGTTGATCCCTAGGTACTTTATTCTTTTTTTTTGGCTACTGTAAATGGTATTATTCCCATAATTTTCTTTTCTGCTTGTACATTGCTGGTGTACAGAAAAGCTGCTGACTTTTGTGGATTGATTTTGTATCCTGATACTTTGCCAAAATGGTTTATTAGGTCTTGCGAGGGGTCTGTCAATTTTATTCATTTTCTCAAAGAACCAGCTTTTAGTCTTATTTATTTGTTGAATGGTCTTTCTATTTTCAATCACATTTATCTCTTCTTTAATCTTTGTGATCTCTCTCCTCCTAGTCATTTTAGATTCGATCATTTCTTATTTCTCCAGTTGTTTTAGTTTCATCGTGAGGTTATTCACCTGCTCTGCTTCCATTCTTTTAATGTTGGTGCTGAGAGCAATGATCTTGCCCCTCAGTACTGCCTTAGCTGTATCCCATAGGTTTCTTTGTGATGTATTTTCATTGTCATTGTGGCTTATGAATTCGTTAATTTTATCCTTAATTTGGTCTGTGGCCCAAGTGTTAGATAACAGTGAGGGGTTTAGCCTCTAAGAGAAAGTATAGCCTCTGTGGTATCCTTTGTTATTGAGGGTTATCTTTATTCCACAGTGGTCAGATATAATACATGGGATGACGTCAATACTTTTGTATTTGCTGAGGTTCTTTGTGTGGGCTATGACATGGTCTATTTTGGAGTATGATCCATGGCTGGTGAGAAGAAGGTGTATTGGGTCTCTGTAGGGTGAAAGACTGTACAGATCTATCAGATCCATTTGGGATATGGTGTTACTTAGGTCCTCAGCTTCCTTGCTAATCCTCTGGGTGTTGGATCTGTCTCTTGGAGAAAGTGGGGTATTAAAGTCACCCACTATGATTGTGTTTGAGTCTATCTTGTTCTGTAGTTCTGTGAGAATTTGCTTGACATATGTAGGGCTTCTTTTGTTTGGTGAGTATACATTTATCACCATGATGTCTTGATTCTGGATTTTTCCTTGTATTAAAATGGAGTGTCCTTCTTTGTCTTTTTGAGTTGATTTTAATGAGAAGTCCAGCTTATCTGAGATCATGATGGCTACTCCTGCCATTTTGGTAGGTGCGTTTGCTTGGAAAATCTTGCTCCATCCTTTCATTCAGAGCCTGTTTTTGTCCCTTGCTGTAAGATGGGTCTCTTGAAGACAATAGATGGCAACTTTTTGTTTGTGGATCCACTCTGTGAGTCTGCTCCTCTTTATCGGAGAGTTTATACCATTTATATTCAAAGAGATCAAGGATAAGAGTGTTTTTTCCCCTTCCATTTTCCTGTTAGGCCGTTTTTCCTCTCTTTTTTTCTTGTCTTTAGTGAGCTGCTCTTTCTGTTGGGCTCTGGCTATTGTAGTTTCTTTCTGTTTCTGTCTGTGTGTCCTGTTCGATTTCTGTTGGGTTGGGGTCCCCTCTTAGAATTCGCTGTAGGGCTGGATTTTTATTCACATATTCCTTTAGACTCTCTTTGCTATGGAAAGATATGGTTTTTCCCTTGAATATGAATTCTAGTTTTGCTGGATATCTTATTCTAGGTTGGTAATTGTTGGCCTGTAGGACTTGGATGGTGTTCTTCCACTCTCTTCTTGCGTGGTAGGTTTGTGTGAAGAGGTCTGCTGTTATTCAGATCCTCTTCCCATTGTAATAAATTTCTTTCTTTGCTTTGGCTGCATTCAAAATTTGCTCTTTATTCTTGAGATCTGAAGTCTTGATTATTATGTGCCTGGGCGAGGATTTTCTAGGGTCTGGTCTGCCGGGTGTCCTATAGGCTTCGGTTACCTGGATGAGGTCCCTTGTGAGATTGGGGAAGTTTTCTGCAATCACTTTATTGAAAATATGTTGAAGCCTTCTGCTCTGGTATTCGGCTCCTTCTTCTATTCCAGTTATGCGCAGATTATATCTCTTGTCTTTGTCCACTAGCTCCGGGATTAGTCTGCCCTGGAGCTTTACAATTTCTTGGAGTGTGGTAATTTTCTGGTCCTTATCGGCTCATCATCATCCAAGAGAGAGATTCAGGATTCAATATGGTCAATTCTTTGTGCTGTGGATTCAAGTGTGGAGTTTATGGATGTCAGGGAGCTATTTATGGTTGCCAGATCAGCTTTGATCGTGGAAATTTCTTCCTTTAAAGAGTTGTATTTTAAATCTATTTTTTCATGCATTTTGCTTCTCAGGATGTTAAGGTCTTCTTTAACAGAGGTTTGCACTGTATCCATTTTTGCTTCCATTTCTTTCTTGGCTTCCTGAAGGTCCTTCGAGACTTCCATTCTAAACTCCTGGAATTGTTTTCTGATTTCATTCCTGAGGCTTTCCATCATTTCTGCTATCATAGCCTCAGTTGTTTTTTTATTCTCCATCTCCTCTTCGGTCGTACTGCTTTTTGGAGCTGACGAGTTGGCTTGCCCTTTCATGTAATTTGTAATATTTCTTTGTGATTTGCGCAGCTGGGGATCTGTAGGTGGTGTCCTTGGGTTGGCTTTGTGCTGGTTCCCACTGGTCCGTCAGTGTGAGACTTGTGTCCTGGCTCTGGGTTTGAGTTTGGCTGTTGAACCTTGAGTGTGACTGTCTTGGTTGTTGCCCAAGTGGTCACTCTCACTGCACTTGGGGGCCAGTAGGTTCTGTGTCTTTCTCTGCAGGACTGTGCCCTGCCGCTGTGTTGTGCTGACCTTTGCGTGCCCCTGGTGGGGGTTTGCGGGTCGCTGATTCAGCGTGGTGTGGAGACTTTTCTCTTCTTTGATTCTTTTCCCCACTCAGTACCATTGTCAGAGGAGCTCATCTCTCAGATTGAGATTTGCAGCTGAGAGTTGGCCTGCCCACCTGTGTGGATTGCTCTGGTCCTGGATTGTGTGAGTGTCCCGCGCTGCCGTGGGCTTTTCGGGGCTGGGGTGCTGGGGTGTGGTGACCGGTCGTTTGGTGGTGGCAGTCCTGGCTCTCCCCGTCTGTGCCGCCTGGTTCCTGGCCGTTCGGTACCGTGCCGCCGTCTATCTGTCTCGGTCAGTCTGCTATCTGTCTGAGGTCCAAGGAGCTCCTGCTGTCTGGGCTCTGCACTCCTGGCGTGACTTTTCTGCTGTTGCTTCTCTGGTGGCTGAAGGTCTGCTGCCCCGCTTGCTGGCGCTGGTTCATTTTCCCAGCCTGGCCCTGTTTGGGCCGGGGTCGGCGGGGTAGCTATGTGATTTTTGTGCATGTTACTTGATTCATTTTTTTCTGTACCTCATTTATTTGTCTGTAAAATTGGATCAATTAAGGTAATTGCCTTAGAATGTTGAGGGATTGAATTTAATAATCCATATAAAACTTTCAATACTGAGCAGCAGCACATAGTAAAGGTTCGATAATGGTCATTGATTAGTGGTATTGTTTTTGACCCCCAAAAGATCTTTGCACAGGATATAATAAAGGGAGTTGAAATTAATCCACTAGAATAGAATAATAGACAATATTGTTTGCATAAACAAGTAAAGCAGGGTGCCAGGAACTAATGCTTGTAATCCTACCTAGTCAGGAGGCTGAGATCTGAGGATCTCAGTTTAAAGTTAGCCTAGCAGGTAAGTTTAAGAGACTCTATCTCCAACCAACAAGCAAGAAAGCTGGACTGGAGGCATGGCTCAAGTGGTACAGTGCCAGCTGTGAGCAAAAAAGCCAAACAAGGGCAAGAGACCTTTAGTTTCAGCCATAGTAATAATATAATAGTTTTTATTTTATATAACAATAGGCAACTACATAGAACTCTCTCTAGGCCCTTTTGCTCATGGCTAGCACTTTATCACTTGAGCCACTTCTGGCTTTTTGGTGGTTAATTGGAGATAAGAGTTTCATAGATTTTCCTGCCTATTCTGACACTAGAGCAACAATCCTCAGATCTCAGCCTCCTGAGTAGCTAGGAGTAAGCCACTGGCTCACTGGGTTTGCCATTGAGCCTTGAAAGATAACCAGTGAAGATTTGAAACTTGTCATTGGCTGTTGTTCTGCTAATGCTTCACTGTAGAAAGAATGATTGAAAACATTTATAATAATGGGATTATCAATATGAAAAACAATCTCAGACAATGAAAGATTCCTGAAATATCTGAGGACATATTTAATTTTCTCAAAATTTGTTAAGTCAGACAGAGTTAACACATGTAAAATTATAGGCTGGCTGTGAGATTCTCTCCCTCATGTCTTTAAAGCATCCAGGCTATGGTGTGGGATTTCTGGTCCTGCTACTCTCATGATCTCTGCCATCTGGACATCACCAGAGAAGCCAGGTGCAGAACATATGAGCCTGGCTAGGATAAAGGGCCCATAGAGCTGCTAGAGAGAAATGTCTTTCAAGTACAAGATAACCAGCATGATAGAGCAGGATGGAGGTAGGGTGGTACTGGGTATTGTCATGATTTGAGCTTAAGAATGTCCCCCAAAGGCTTTAGTATTAAAGGTTTAGTTACCAGCTGATGGGGTTTTGAGAGGAGATTGGATTACAAGGCTTTAACTTCATCAATGGGCAAATCCACTGATGAATTCGTAGATGAGGACTATTGGGAGATGTGGCTTACTTGGGGGAAGTAGATCACTGAGGGTGTGTGTTTGAAAGAAATACCTTGTCTCACTCCTATTGTCTTTCTCTGCTTTCTGTCCACCATGAAGTGAACACATTTGCTTCACTGCATGTTCCCCACAATGATGTTCTTCCTCATCACTCATGGGCCCCCAGTAGCAATAGAATCAAGTGAGCAAGTGCTGTAATGTTTGAAGTCATGGGCTCAAATAATCACTTCCTGTCTTAAGGTGTTTTGTTCAGGCATTTTATCATACCAATGAAGAGTGACTAGACCACATATGGATCTGAAAGAATAACTACTGCAAAAAAAATCCAAAACCTAAGAAGTCAACCAATTTTATTATAAATGTAAGAATTAACAAATGAATTCACTAGACACTACATTGAAAATGAACTATACAACTTGTGGGTGGGGAGGGAAGGGAAAAACTGGGAGAAAGCGAGGGAAGGCATGATGTTGCCCAAAAAGAAATGTACTCATTACCCGACTTATGTAACTGTAACCCTGCTGAACATCACCTTTATAATAACAATAAAAATTTAAAACAAAGGTTAACAAATGAATCAAAGTGTTGTGAAATTTACATGGAAAAGGATAAGTAGCAATAGAACTGATTTCAATTAAATTTAAAATTAAAGGGGAAAAACAGAAGTGATATAGCTAGCTGCCTTTTAGGGAAAATTGATTAAGGAATTACTAACTTGGTGATGTTATTATATCAAGTAAGCATATGGTTGATAAATGTCATAAATTTGGTAAAATTAAGGTTGGAATGTTTGTATTCCTCTAGGGAAACAAAAAGGGTCAAAATAGAAGATTGTTCACTATTTCTTCAGTGAAGCCTATAAGATAGGAAAGAATGAATGACCAGGACCTTCAATATAGCCAGTTGGGTGTAAAACACAGCCATATTTGGTGGGTCTCTTCCCTTCTTCCTTCTTTTTCCCCTCCTCTCTCCTCTCCTCTTTCCTCTCCCCCTTTTCCATCCTTCCCTTTCTTTCCTCCCTTTCTTCTCCCCTTCCATTTCCTTTTACCATCCCCATCTCCCTCCTGCTCCTCCCCTTCCTCCTCCTCCTCCTTCTTCTTCAGTGGTATTGTCCTGCCCAAGCAGGACACCTTCAGCCCAGTTGTTCTCATTCTTAGAATAATCCTTGATGCTGTTCTTTCTTTCTTTTCTTACTCCTTCTCTTGATGCTGATCTTAAGATTAGTTATATGCTTGGATTCCACCTCCCATTTTGACTATTGTTACATCCAGGCAAGAATATTCCCATCTGTTCATTAATTGCTGTATCCAATCAGAGAAAAAGGTCAGTTAATTCACCCATCATGCAGAATATTCATATCCTCTTCTTTTCACCTTCTGTTCCATCAAGCCCAGGATTGGGTGGCTGAGAAGAAAAATCAGGACTAATGGGAATTGATGGGTTGTAGGGTATTTGGAGATACTGGATATATTTGGTACCATTTTATTTAAATAAAAAATTTAATGCTGGATCTCTGGATTTTCTAAGTAAAGATATTTGTTTTTATACATGCTCAGCTCACACTGAATTTATGCTTTGTTCACAATGGATTTTTCCTAGCCTTCATTTATATTCCCCCCAAAATATTTTCTTTCATTGGGATTATTTTAATACAAAAATCTTTTTTTTAACAGTGGAAAAAGAGAATGTGGAGTTTATACCAACAATCTCAGTGTTTCTGGGCATATTATTAATGAATTCCATTCTAGTAATATAGAGCCTTTAACTAATCTTTACACATGTACATTTACTTCTAGACATACAACATCTGGCAATAGTCACTTTATAAGTGAAGGAATGAGGTCTGTAAACCTGAACATTCCTGACATTCATCAACTGATTTGTGGAACTGTGTGGGTTCATCTTTCCTCCCAAACACTGTAAACATGGGACATCAACTTTGTTCCTTGAGATCATTTATTTATCATGTGTAGGATAAAGTCGGAAAGTGCTACTCAGAGGATACTTTGCTTACTGGAAAGTGACTCAAAATGAAGAAGTCTTTCTTCAGACTTTATTTTTTTTTTGTCTTACACAAGAGGAAGTGAGTGTGGGTGAGTTGCAGTAACTAACTTAGTGTACCGAGGAGGTAAAAGTTGAAGCAGGAAACAAGATGCCATCAATGTACTGAATGGAAACACACTCATGCCCTGCGAACAGACATGCCCCAAACAGAGCTCCTTAAGTTATTTGTGGCAGTTGCAATCACATTCATTTTAATTTTGCCAGAATATTTCAAGACACCACAAGGTAAGTATAAAAATCAATGTAATCTAGCTCTTCTTTCTTAATTTTTAACAGTGGCCAGCTTATGGTGACAGAAAATGTCTTCCTGGTTGCATGCCATCTTGTATGCCGCCTGAGCTGAAGTTCCACTTCTGAGAATTCAACACAGTGAAAGGAATTGCAGTTAGATGACTGTTACACAGCACTCGTGTCTTATTCATCCTCCTTTGTTGTAGCGTGCACCAAAGTGGAAAGAAGTATTTCCAATTTGTAGTCTAGATGTCCAGCATTGAGTTTGTAGTAAGATGACTACATTATTTCATTCTTTGAAACAGTTTCCTCCCCAAAAGTTTTAAGTATGCTCTTATGTTCTGGAGTTACTTAAAGGAAGTAACATTTTTTATATTAAATTCTATGTTGAATTTCTAATCGAATTCCCTCTATGAAAACAATATTGCGAATATACTGTTTTTGAAAAAAGAAGTGCTTAGATATTTAAAAAATTTAAACCAAAGATGGGCGCATAAATGGCACAGGCGTATGGCGAGTGAAAATTGGAACAGAATCTCTGAACGTTCAGATAATTGTATGATTATTGAAACATCAGGTTAAGAAAAGAAATAAAGGTAAATTTAAACTATTTTTATAGCTTAGCAAAAGATTTGAAAACCTATTAATGTGAATGCTGGGATGGCATTGAGAGCTTTAGTATTTAGAAAGAAGTAAAGCAAAAGGAATATGCTTGTGTTCTATCATTAAGTAGAAATTTATTAGAGAACAGTTTCCATTCAATGACTTGCTGCAATGAATATTTATTGTTGCCTATATGCGATGTGATGTAGCCAGATAAAAATATTTTTTTGCTAATGATACTTGATAACATATTGCTGTGATTATTTAGTGATGCATATTAGATGCTGTTAAGAAGTGAGACAAAAATATTTTCATCTCACAGTGACTGCAATTTTGTAAATGACTACCTTTTTACATTTCTTTTCTATTTGTTTTTATTGTTGTTCAGATCAAGCAATCCTAGCATCCATGTTTAATGCTTGGTTTCACTGGGTGAAAATGTATTACAAAAAGAATGAAATAAACCAAGTGTCTTTGTAAGCTTTTATGAGGAGAGAAAGCTCATTTAGAAATCACCTAAGGTGGACTTTTCACCTCTATGTGTATAACTATCACCTTCAATATTTTAGGTTAAATTTACTAAAATCCAGGTAATCAGCCCACAGAAGATTTAATGAATAACTTGCTAACTACTGCTAACTCTTGCTTAGTGTTTCATGAAAGCTGATAACTCCACAAAATTGTTCAAGTTTTCTTTTCTGGGCAGATAAATGGTTTGTTCCACGGTCATTTCTCACAGTGTGACGGATGGTCTTCTGGGGTAGCGGTAATAGAAAGAAGCCAGCAGGCTCACAGAAATTCATAGGGAGAGATGGCCCTTGTGTTTGTGGTAGAAAAAAGAGGTTTCTTTTTTAAATTAAAAAAAAAAAATCCACCTTGGCCTACTAGCAATATGTCAGTTCTTCATCTTGATGATGATTAGCTGGCATTTATAGTGATATATGTCCTCTTTATTTCATAACTGATTACATAAGCTCACAGTTCTACTTTGCTGCCTTTCTGAAAAGAATTCGTTCTCTTCCTTGTTTAAGAATAATATAGCTGGGAATGTGGCCTAGTGGTAAAGTGTTCGACTCATATACATGAAGCCCTGGGTTTGATTCCTCAGCATGACATACATAGGAAAAAAAATAGCCAGAAGTAGCGCTGTGGCTCAAGTGGTAGAGTGCTAGCCTTGAGCAAAAATAAGCCACAGACTGGCAAAAAACAAAACAAAACAAAGAATAACATAGATAGGGGAGGTATGGCTTAAGTGATAGCATGCCAGCTTTGAGAAAAAGTCAAGCAAGAGCAAGAGTATGAGTTCAAGCCACAGTATTGGCACATATGCACACTCACATACACACACAAATGCACACACACACTATATAGATATAGATATAGACAGACACATATACATATAGATACATCGATTTATTCTGGAATTTTGATTCAAAGGATCCCTATTGGGGTCAACAAACAACAATGTTTGAAAACTATTGTCCTTTCTTTGTGTCTTTTCTTGACTTAGTGGTAGGAAGAATTTTACACAGAGCTACCATAAATATAAAGCTACCTATTAGGTAAATCTTTCCCATATGCAATAGTGTAATAAACATGTTTTATGTATTACCAGAGATATTCTGACATAGCCCATATTGTTTAAACTACGAAGATTTGAATGTAATGATGTGCTTTTATAAATTAGGATTTTTGTTCCCTTTTGGGATTTCAAGTCAGAGAGCCTTACAATTGCTATGTATGTGCTCTACCACTTAAGCTACTTTGCCAGCCCCTTTTCGTTTATTTTGTAGTACTTTATTTTTGTGCCATTCCTGGGGCTTGAACATGGAACCTGGGCATTGTCCCTGAGCTGTTTTTCTCAAGGTTAGTGCTCTACTTACTGAGCCACCGCTCTACTTCTGGCATGCTCTCTCTCCGTCTTTCTTCTCTCTCTCTCTCTCTCTCTCTCTCTCTCTCTCTCTCTCTGCCTCTGTCTCTGTCTCTCTCGGTCTCTGTCTTTCTCTTTCTCCCTTTCTCTATTTTTGATGGTTAGATTGAAATAAGAAGCTCTTGGACTTTGCTCCATTGGTTGGCTTTGAATCTTGACTCTCAGATCTCCAGCTCCTGAGCAGCTAGGATTACAGGCATGAGCCACCTGCTCCTGGTTGTGCTGGTTATTTTTAAGTGGTACACAGCCTGGACTGTGATTCTGTTATTTGTGCTCCTCTGCATTGCTTATGTAGAGGTTCATGCCTCTGTACCCAACCATAAGATGAAGTCTTAATGATGTTCTTGTATCACCTTCCTGTGGTTGTACCTACACTATCTCTGTAATCTTATCTGAGAATATTGGAAACCGTGTATACTGGTATTAGAAGTAGGAAATTAAAAGGGAATACCAAAATTGACAGACACAGGGTAAAAAAAGACAAACAACTACAAAAACAATACTTGCAAAACTGTTTGGTGTAAGTGAACTGAACACCTCAGGGGGGGAAAGGGAAAGGGGAAGAGAGAGGGGGGTATGAGGGACAAGGTAACAAACAGTACAAGAAATGAATTCAATGCCTAACGTATGAAACTGTAACCTCTCTGTACATCAGTTTGATAATAAAAATTTGAAAAAACAAAAAAGATGAAGTCTTAAGAACTTTTCTTTTGGTTTACTCTGGGCTGGATTGGAATTTCAATCCCCCAATCTCTACCTCTCAAGTAGCTTGGATTGCAGACTTGAGCCACTGCTCCAGGCTATAAATTAGTTTTGAATCATAACACTAGTTCGTCTAGGAAATAAGTTGTCAACAAGTCTATTTCATAGAATAAAATCTCTGGTAAAAATGAGAAGACAAAATAAATAGCCTAAAAGAGGGAAAATTAACTTTGAGATTTTCTGATTTAGTCTTATTCTGTCAGTTACTTGAATTCTTTTTTCCCTTTTATTTTTTGTTATTCTATTCACTTTGATTCCTAAGATTAAACATCATAAAATGATTTTTTACTCATAAGTTATTCACTGGTTCCCTATTTTTAACATGTCAAAAGGATTCAAAGGGAATCTTAATGAGGAACAATGTAGTCACAAGGCTTAATAGATTTGATTGTGAAATAATAAATCCTCTGAAGTCCTAAGTTAAAAAACATAACATCATGTTTGATCATTTATCTTCTGGAATACGTCTGAGCCACAGAGAAAACATTAGCAGGAATATTGAACTATAATGAGGACAATCTGTAAGCTTATTTAGTCAAACTTTAAGAAAATAAACTTCTGAAATAGTTTTGAGTCTTTTAATAAGTTGGCATTAGCGTGCACTGGATCGATAACCCCCTTTCCCAGCAGTGCTTTCAACCTTTGTTGTCACCCAAAAGACACCTGAGTGACAGCAGTTAATGCCACAGTTTGATACACTGATATTGCTTGCAGAACATGGAGATACAGATGGCAATGAATGGATGGATATATGTGTTTGTGTGTGCGCGCATGCGCGCGTGCACATATATATGTCAGAGTTTCTTGTACTTTTTTTTTCAAATTTTTATTATCAAACTGATGTACAGAGAGGTTACAGTTTCATACGTTAGGCATTGGATACATTTCTTGTACTGTTTGTTACCTTGTCCCTCATACAACCCTCCCTCCTCCCCCTTTCCCTCCCCCCCCAGGTGTTCAGTTCACTTACACCAAACAGTTTTTTTCACTTACACCAGTTTTGCAAGTATTGCTTTTGTATTTGTTTGTCTTTTTTTACCCTGTGTCTCTCAAATTTGGTATTCCCTTTCAATTTCCTACTTCCAATACCAGTATACACTGTTGAAATGTACTTTTTTTTTTTTTTTTTTTTTTGGCCAGTCCTGGGCCTTGGACTCAGGGCCTGAGCACCGTCCCTGGCTTCTTCCCGCTCAAGGCCAGCACTCTGCCACTTGAGCCACAGCGCCCCTTCTGGCCGTTTTCCATATATGTGGTGCTGGGGAATCGAACCGAGCGCTTCATGTGTAGGAGGCAAGTACTCTTGCCACTAGGCCATATTCCCAGCCCTCTTGTACTTAAAGAAGCAATTTCTTGCAATTAAAAGATTCACTGATCCATAGCTGGGTACTTGGCAGTTCACATTTGTAATCTTAGATCCTCAGGAGGCTAAGATCTAAGGATCATGGTTTGAAGTCAGCCTGAATAGAAAAATCCATGAGACTCTAATTTCCAGTTAACCAGCAAAACAAAAACAAAGACAGACAGATAACCATACCCCAAAACAACTGGAATTGCAGGTCTGGCTGAATTAATTGAGTGCCAGTAAGCAAGAGAGGCCCCGAATTCATACTCCACTACTAGCACACACACAAGCAAAACAACCCTTCATCAATCTACTTCTATTGGACTTAGGGTTAAGAGACATAGTTTAATCTTACATAGATTCCCATGATCATTTACATATTCTTTCATTTATCAATAGCTTTTATTGATACCAGGAACTCTGAGCTATAAAAATGAAAGACAAGTCTTCCTTTCAGTAATTTTGAGTCAGGAAGAGGACTGATTGACAAGCAATTAAATGTGGATACTAAACTAGGGCTTCGAAAAGGGGGTCTGGGAATATAAATGTTGCTTTCAGAGCTGCCTGGAATACATGATCCTTCTATTTCCTTTTGCCAAGAGAAATAACAACTTGCAGAACTTAAATGATTCCTCCTTACTTGCTGACAGAGGCACTTTAGTAGAGAAGCAATGATTATTATTGATTTTCAAACAAAATGTTTTCAAATCGACAGCTCTATAATTCCTGAAACCAGGAACAGGAGTAGGGTTGATAAAGGGACTTACAGCAATGCAGGACAGGAAGGGGGACAGAGCCCAGCACCTCCATGTAGTTTTACCTATTGCTCTGACTTCACCTACTTTGAAGAACCAACCTCATAAATGAAGTTTGTTAGCTTTCACTTCCTGTTCCTGTCACTCTCTGGGAGAGAAGTTGTAGTATAAGGAACAGTAAAATTGGAGATAACAGGGATAAAGGAACTTTACTTGCAAACTACAGGATAAACCCTGAACTACCTTGACATCTGACTGTAGTATTTATATCTCTATTATAAAGAGCAGCAGTGCATCAACAATCAGTTTTCTGATGGGACTATCTTTGTTCTCAAGATGGACGTGTTACTTTCTTACTGACTCATTCATAAAATATAATGTGTTATTTCTAGTAAGGTTTGGGCCCTGGCCTTATGACTTCTTTTTTTCTTTTTTGATGGTACTGGGGATTGAACCTGGGCCCTTGTGCTTGCTAAGTTCATATATAAGGAAGCCTCCTTCTTTTGCTTTAGTTTTATTTTAGAGACAGAATTGCACTACTTTGCCTGAGATTACCTTGAGCTAGAGATCTTCCTGTCTCCTTCACCTTCCTAGTGACTCATTTTCCTTCATTAAATATTTCAACAAGCCAGGCACCAGTGGCTCACACCTGTGGTGAGTGACTCAGGAGGCTGAGATCTGAGGATGGCAGTGTGAAGCCAGCCTGGGAAAGAAAGTCTGTGAAACTGTTATCTCCAAATTAACCAAAAAGCTGGAAGTGGAGCTGTGGCTCAAATGATAGAGCAAAAGAGGTACAGAGACAGTGCTTAGTCCCTGAGTTCAAGCCCCAGAACTTCCACTCACACACAAAAAAGCTTTCTCTAAAATATTAATAGGGTGGTATAGCCAGTGCTCACATTTGTAACCACAGCTACTTGGGAAGCTGAAATCAGAAGGATCACCGTTCTAGGCTAGCCTAGGCAAAAAGTTCATGAGAATCTATCTAAAATATATGTTTCTATCATAAAAACATAATGTCAATGGATAAGAAAAAAAAAACAACCAGAATTAAGCTGAGCACCAGTAGAGTACACCTTTAATTCCAGCTGCTCAGGAGGCTGAGATGTGAGAACAAGAGTTTGAAATTAGCCCAGGGGAAAGTCTGTGAGACTCTTACCTCCAATTAACTACCAAAAAGCTGAAGTGGGGCTGTGGCTCAAGTGATAGAGCACAAGTCTTCAGCAAAACAGACCCCCCCCCCCGCCCAGCCATGTGTCAATAAAAAGTACAGATTAAAAAAATCAACTGAAAAAGAGTTATAAATGGATTATAAACTGAAAACTATTAGAATACATAGGAGAAGATTTTCTTGATTAGTCTAGGTAATGCTTTTTGTATAGATCCCCAAAGCAAAAGCTAGGTGCCAGTGACTCATACCCTAATCCTAACTACTCAGAAGACTAAGATCCAGAAGGTTGTGATTTGAAGCCAGCCTTAGAAAAAAAGTTCAAGAAACTCTAGCTCCAAAATAACTAGCAAAAAGCCAACTTGGAGCCATATCTCAAGTAGTAGAGTGCCAGCTGAACAAGCCATTGAGCAAGCACAAGGACTTGAGTTCAAACCCTGGTAAAGGCAAAAAGCAAAAGAAAAAACCAAACCCAAATGGAATTGCCTCTAACTAAAAGGCTTCTTTATGGTGAACAATCAATAGGGTACAAACAAATGGGAGAAAATATTTGCAAACCATATATCTATAAATAAGAGGATACAATGTAAAATATATAATGCACTTTTAAAGACTGAGTAACAAGAGCACAAATAATCCAAAGGGAAAAAAGTAGGTTAAAAGGATGGAAATGTATGTGGCTTAGTGGAAAGGTGCTTGCCTGGCATGCATGAAGCCCTGAGTTCGATTCCTCAGTACTACATCAACAGAAAAAGCCGGAAGTGGCACTGTGGCTCAAGTGGCAGAGTGTTAGCCTTGAGCAAAAGAAGTTCAGGGACAATGGTCAGGCACTGAGTTCAAGCACCAGGACTAGCAAAAAAAAAAAAAAAAAAGTAGGTAAAAGATTTGAACAGATATTTCTCAACACGCTTTCATTTGAAGGGTATAGTCTGATCTTTTTTTTTTTTTGCCACTCCTGGGGCTTGAACTCAGGGCCTGACCACTGTTCCTGAACTTCTTTTGCTTAAGGCTAGCACTCTACCACTTGAGCCACAGCACCACTTCCAGCTTTTTCTATTTATGTGGTACTGAGGAATTGAACCCAGGGCTTCACCTATGCTAGGCAAGCACTCTACCACTAAGCCACATTCCCAGACCTAGTCTGATGATTTTTCATGAGAGTATGCACCAATGTCATTTCCACCAAAATTAAAATATAAAACTTTCTATCACTTGCAAAATTTCCTTGTTGCTCCATTACAGAAGAGCTTTCTCCTCCAGGCACTGCACTGCATGTTAGCAGTTGCATACCCATGGTGTCATATGTTATATAGTCACCTGTGACTGGTTTCCTTGACTTGGCCTGATGTCTTCAAAATTAATTTTGTGGCCGAGTGATATCCCATTGCACAGATATACTCAAAGTTGTTTGTATAATCATTAGATGTTGAAAATTTGGATTGTTTCCAGTTCTTGACAACAATACATTTTTAAAACTAGCATTAAAAATTCATGATCAGGCATCTCATTGTGTACGGATATATGTTTCTGTTCTCTTGTGTAAATTCCTTGGAGTGGAATTTCGGGGTTCTACAGAAAGTATGATATTTAAATTATAAGAAATGAAAATCTGTTCCCTAAAGTAAGTTGTACTATTTTACATTCCTATCAGCAATGTATAAAAGTTACAGTTCATAGCCACATTATTCATAACAGCTAAGCCATGGAAACAACCCAATTATTCACTGTCAGAAAATGAATAACTCTGGTGTGAATATACAGTATTCATAAGAATACCACAAACAATTAACTACAGCTGTATGTATCAACATGTCCAAAACATAACTCATTAAATAAAAAAGCAAAAAGGTGCTGGATGCCAGTGGCTCATGCCTGTAATCCTAGCTGAGACCTGAGGATTGCATTTCCAAGTGAGCCTGGGTAAAAAAAAACAGTAAGACTCTTATTTCCAAAAAGCTGGAAGTAGAACTGTGGCTTAAATGGAAAAGCACTGGCCTTAAGCAAAAAAAAAAAAAAAGCCAAGGGATAGTACTCAGACTCTGTGTTCAAGTCTTAGGACCAGCACACACACAAAAATACACCAGCTATTTATACATAGATGTTGATAGTTCTAAAAATATGCTAATCAGGGCAATAGATACACGGGCATGTGTTTATTTTCATTCATCTTTAATTGATATGATACATTTTATGAATGCATAAGTGTGATAAATTCTTATAATAGAAGTTCCGTAAGAAAATATGATAGTTGATGTTTCTTTTGTCTTACTATTTGTTTTTCTTTAAAAAGAGAAAATAAGCCAGACACTGGTGGCTTACACTTGTAATCCTAGCTACTCAGGTGGCTGAAATCTGAGGATTGTGGTTCAAAGCCAGCCTGGGCAAGAAAGTCTGTGAGACTCTTATCTCCAAAAAACTACTCAGAAAAAGCCAGAAGTGGTGCTGTGGTTAGTACCACTTGATTGCTATCCTTGACCACAAACAGGCTTCAGGGACAGCACCCAGGTCTTGAGTACAAGCCTCTGTACTTTCATGTACTTTAGTGTTCTGAGTCCTTCCTCTGAGAGGTCACAGCCCCAGTCCTGAAGTTGTTCTGGGATGCCCTCTGTCTCCCAGGCTGAGAATTTAGATGTCAGACTTCCAGTAATACTAATAGCAGTAGTTAAATTCATAATTTTTTGTCTATGGAGATAAGAACATACAGCCTTCCCAATGACCAAAATGACTTGAGAGGAATTATTTCTTAAAATGATACCAGGAAAGGATACATTCTATATTTATTTCTTTTCTGATATAATAGTTTAAAACCAAGGTTGAAAACAATCATAAAAGGATCTGACAGTTAAATATAAAGGATGTATTATCAATTTCAGAAAACCCAGTTGGGTTTGAAGACTGCAATACTCACAGTTAAATTGTTCTCCATCCCTCTCTAGGTCACATCATAGCAATATAAATTCTAGAAACTGAAAATTTCATAAGCTAGAAAAGGCCAGTAAGGAAAATGGAAAGATGGAAAGAAATAAGTTTTTCATGAGGTTTAGCAATATTAAAAAAGCAAAAAAATTATAGGGTTCCTTAAAATGACACTTTTCTTTCTCTTTCTTTAGTCATTATTCTTGAGGACAATATTTTCATTACAGTTATAAGTTGGTTATGACTGACTATAAATATGTTAGAAAGACTAAAATAGTATACTTCAGTAAACTTCCATTTCCCTTCAAGCCTTTTATTACTACTAAATTATAAAATTTCATTATAGCTGGAAATCATATGCAAATTATTCTACAAGCAATTTCAAATATAGAGGGCTAGGGAATGAGCATTTAGTTTATTAAACAATAATAAAAATTACTAGTAAGTAAACATGTAGGGAATAGTTATTAAAATACAAATTCTACCAATTGAAAAATAGCTTAATATCAATCACTCATTTGAATTTAAGTTTGCACTAAGATGAAGTAATGAAGTAATCACTTATCGTGCTCCTCATTTTTTTTTTTTTTTTTTTGGCCAGTCCTGAGCACTGTCCCCGGCTTCTTTTGCTCTACCATTTGAGCCACAAGTGCCACTTCTGGCCTTTTCTATATATGTGGTGCTGGGGAATCAAACCCAGGGCTTCATGTATGCGAGGCAAGCACTCTTGCCACTAGGCCATATTCCCAGCCCCACATTTTTATTAGCAGTCTTCCAACATTTTGTCCCCTATGGCTGGGAGAATCTCTAAATAAGCTACATGAAGATGGAATTGACCATTTGACTTATTTATTCCTGCTAACAAATGACTGGCAGAGGTAGAATTTCTGAAGATCCATTTCCTGTTCCTTTCTGATCATTATGGCTTCATAAGGACTCTCATTTTTTTTTAATTTAAATTTTATTGTGGGGACTGGGAATATGGCCTAGTGGCAAGAGTGCTTGCCTTATATACATGAAGCCCTGGGTTCGATTCCCAAGTACCACATATATGGAAAACGGCCAGAAGTGGCTCAAGTGGCAGAGTGCTAGCCTTGAGCAAAAAGAAGCCAGGGACAGTGCTCAGGCCCTGAGTTCAAGCCCCAGGATTGGCAAAAAAAATTATTGTGAACGTGATGTACAGAGGGGGTTACAGTTACACAAGTCAGGTAATAAGTACATTTCTTTTTGAACATTTCATTTTCTCTCACTTTTGTAGAGTTCATTTCCAACATAATGTCTAGTGAGGATCACTGTTGAATTGGTTTACCCTTCGCCCCTCATTTCTTTCATAGTAAGCTTTGATTATTTGTATGAATTAAGTCACGGAAGAGCCTCTCCCAGATAAAGAATAAATATTTAATTTTTACTTTGGAATATGGGTTTATATTTTAAATAATATGCACACATTTTTACAAATATCAAAAGATTTTCAGGTGTAAAGTACCCCTCAATACTCTTATAAACCTATACGGTTTATAGCAAAGTTATTAGCATCTAACATGAAACCCAGAGTTATTGTTTCTTGCAGATGAGGGAAATTGTTCCAGTGTCTTGGCTTGGGACAGACACAGCATTAGAGTCTCTGCTGTTTCTGAACTCAATTTTCTTTCATTTTATACACTATCCCCATCTGTGATATTTATCTGCAGACAAATACGAAAATTATGATATCACAGTCAGCCTTCTACTACTGTAACAAACACCTGAGCTAATTAAACTTATCAAAAGAAAAAAGAAAGAGTCATTTCGGAGGTTTGTGTCCATTTGGGCTTGTGTTGATACAGATAAGCAGGACAGAGTATGTGGCTGACAAGAACAGCTCACCTCACAGCTGGGATCAAAGAGGAAGAAAGAAGCTAGGGTTCCATTCTGTTTACAGAGCGCACACCCACAAGGACCTAAGACCGCCCATGAGGCCACGCCTTTTGTACATTCCATCATACCCCAATATGGCCAACCGGCTCACCTATAGCCTATCAGGCCTTTGGGGGATATTCCAAGTCTAAAACAGGGCAATAATCATATTAAATTTCACTTTGTTTTGTCTGTTGTGGGGCTTGAACTCAGGGCCTGGGCACTTGTCCTTTGTGCTTAAGGCTAGAGCTCTACTATTTGAGCCACAAAGCCACTTCCGGTTTCTGTAAAAACAAAGACTTGTGAGCCCTAAATCCAATCACAACTATTCTTATAAGAAAGAAGAAAAGGGAGATTTCATATAGGCAGAAGAGTAGAACAAGGTTACAGAAAAGAAGTCAAGGTGACCCAGAGACAATGGCTTGAAGAGACAGGCCAGAAGCCAAAGGATGCTGGCAACCTTCGGAAGCTGGGAGAGGGCCAAGGAATAGCTTCCTTCCTACAGCTTGCAGAGGGAGTATCATCTTGCAGATGCCTTGATTTCAGTCTGATGTAACCTGGGTTGAACTATTTTCCAGAAGTAGGTGAGAATGAATTTTTCTTGTTTCAAACTACCCAGGTTGTGGTAATTTGCTACAGCAGGGTTAAGAAACTACATAGAAATAAGATCTGATTTTAGTCTCTGCTCAATTCTACGCAATTGATGTGAGTGTCTATTTTGGAACAGATGGATTCAGAAAACCCAAGCCTTGACTGTTGAAAAACTTCCAAAACAGAGAACAGTAGAAATGCTAGGATCTCTAAGTATTCCTCTAATAAAGAACTTCCTCTGAAAATCAAGGAAATGTTGATGAGTTTAAAAAAGAAATGAATAAAATAGGTGCTAAGATACTAAGTCATGTAAAAACGAAGTCTTGTCATGAATAAGCTAAAATATTACTAAGAAAAAAAGAGAATATATTGTATATTTATTTAAATGCCCAAACCTCTAAGCCTCACAGTAAAGAAAGTGCTTTTTCTTTTTTATTACCAGGAAGAACATTGGAGCTATCCTGTCTGGAAGTGTGCTTACTGTCTAATTTCACCTATTCACTGTCCTTAAAGTTTTCTTCTGTGACTTTCCTGCTACCAGTAAAAGAAACCCAGATTCTTATGGGAGTCTTTCCAAAATATTCCCATTTCCCAAATGTCACTAAAGCTTGCCAAAACATCACAAGTAAACTTACTAGGTGCTCCCTCTGTTTGGTTTGTGAATCCAAAGGAAACATGGATTTCATTTCTACGGAACAATTGTCAGAAGGTAAACCCAAGGTGAAGGGGGTGGAGTGGATGGAGAAATAAAGCTTATCAAGTGTGAATTAACTTACTCTGTAAAAACATGTTCATACATTCCATTTTACAATCCAGTGCCACTGAAACACTCAGTGGTATGAGTTTCGATGAGTGGTATCACAGGACTGTTTTTTGTTTGTTTTATTGATAACAAAATATCTATCCTCCAAATACTATTGTAATGCACATTGTCTGCCTGCCTGTCCCTTTCTTCTTGGATATAGCTGGGCATTTCTGGCTTGGGGTGCTTGATCTTTTTGGTGCTACATAGTGACTGGGATTGAAACAGTGGGAAGCAGAGTAGCCCATGGTAAGTGAGCATCTCTCTCTTCATGAAGTCTCAGGAGTTTTTCCTGTAAGTGGTCTTTTAGTTTGTTATTTTGCTAAGAACACTTACCATGAGGTCCACTCTCCCAACAAAATTCTGAGTGTATAGTATCATATTGTTCACAAAGTATGCATTGGAAAAGTAGGCAGCAGAGCTTTAGAACTTGATCATTCCCATAGCTGAAACTGTATAACCTTTAGCAGCTCCTCATTTTCCCTTTGCAACCCCTGTTCTACTTCCTGTTTCCAATAGTTTGGCTATTTTTTTATGGTTTGCTTTTTTTTTTTGCCAGTCCTGGGGCTTGAACTTGGGGCCTGGGCAATCTACCTGAGCTTCTTTTGCTCAAGCTAGCACTCTACCACTTGAGCCACAGCATCACTTCTGGATTTTTCTGTTTATGTGGTGAGGAGGAATTGACTAAGCCACATTCCCAGCCCTAGTTTGGCTATTTTAGATGCCACAGGTAAGGAGAATCACACAATATTTGTTCTGTGTCTGACTTATTTCATTTTGCATACTGTCCCCCTGAGTTCGTTCATGTTGCCACAGTGACAGAATTTCTTTCTTTTTCAAGGCTAAATAACATTGTGTGTGTGTGCTTGCAAATGTGCATATGTGTGGTGTTTGCATGTGCCTGCCATGATTCCTTATCTATTTATCTATAAATGGACACTGGACACTTGGGATGTTTCCCTGTCTGCACTATTGTGGATGATGTTGCAATGAATATGGAAGCAGAGCTATCTCTCTGAGATCTGATTTCAATTCTTTTTGATATCTATCAGAAATTAGGATTGCTGGAGCATATGGTAGCTCTATTTTTATTGATAACTTTTTGTTTTTGGTGGTGGTGGTTATGGGTCGTAGAGCTTGAACTCTGGGCCTGGGCGTTGTCCCTGAGCTCTTAAACTCAAAGCTAATGCTCTACCACTTGAGCCACAGTGCCACTTCTGGTTTTCTGGTGGTTTATTGGAGAGAAGAATCTCATGGCTTTTCCTGCCCAGGCTGGCTTTGAGCCTCCATCCTCAGATCTCGGCCTCCTGAATAGCTAGGATTACAGGTGTGAGCCACCAGGGGCTGGCTTATTGATAACTTGTTATCAAAAATTATTTTATTTTCCCATCAACTATGTCCCTTGCATCCTCTTTTGTTTTGGGAATTTTGATGATATTCACAGTACCCTAGGTGTTAGTGTTGATGTCCATTTCTCTGGTGATTAGTGATGTCAAACCCTGGTTCACATACCTATGGGCCGCCTGTGTGTCTTCTTTGGAAAAACATTTGTTCAGGTTGTTTGCTATTTTTTTTCCTTTGGCTACTTTTTCTTTGTGGTTGTTGTTTTTCTTTCAGTCTTTTTTTTTTTTTTTTTGGCCAGTCCTGGGCCTCGGACTCAGGGCCTGAGCACTGTCCCTGGCTTCCTTTTGCTCAAGGCTAACACTCTGCTACTTGAGCCACAGCGCCACTTCTGGCCATTTTATATATATGTAGTGCTGGGGAATTGAACCCAGGGCTTCGTGTAAAAGAGGCGAGCACTCTTGCCACTAGGCCATATTCCCAGCCCTTCTTTCAGTCTTTTGAATCAAGGTCTCTCTGTGTTTCCCAGGCTAGCCTCAAACTCCTGGACTCGGGACATCCTCCTATGTAGGCCTTAATAAGTGGCTAAGACTACAGGCATATATCACTATACCTGGCAGTTGCCTATTTTTAAATCAATTTGTCTCTTTTTCTTAGTTCTTTATATATTTTTTCATCAGAAGTATAGTTTTCAAGTATTTCCTTCTCTGCTGTATGTTGTCCTTTTACTCTGTTGTCATTTGTGAGGTCATCATTGCACTTGGGCTCATTTGGGGCTTGTCAGATTGCTGCACAGTGACTCAAGGCTATGGTTTTAGTGTTCCAAAGAACAAAGTGGAAATCACCTCATTTGTTTTTCTGGCTCAGTTTCACAGTGCTATTTGCAGTGCATTTAATGGGTTGTAAGTCCCTCTCAGGGTCAAAGGGGAAGGCAAAGTTTTAGAATAACATTATGTTGAATTGTGTCCTTCCAAATTTTACATACTGAAGTCTTAACCACCAATACTTAAAAATAATGATATTAGAAATAGTCATCATGGATATAATTTTGTTAAGTTGAGATAATTAGGATGGCCCTAGACCAATATGATTGATTATTTATTTATTAATCTATTTATTTCCAGTACTTGGGCTTGATCTCAGGACCTATGCACTGTCCACTAGCTTTTCCACTTAAGGTTGATACTCTACTACTTGAGCTACACCTCCACTTCTTGTTTTGTTTTGCTTTTACTAAATTGGAGGTAAACGTTTCCTGGACTTTCCTGTCCAGCCTGGCTTTGAACTGTTGTCCTCAGATCTCAGACTCCTGAATAAATAATATTACAGGCAATGAGCCACAACTTCCCAGTTGATACTCTTATAACAGAAGGCATTATGGCACAGAGACATACCCGGGGCATGCATCATGTGAAGTGGAAGGCAAAGAATGAGGTTGGATTCTACAAGGTAACACACATCAATGATTGCCAGCAATCTGGCAATATTCTCTCTCATCAGAAGCTAAGAGATTCTGCATCACAGCCTGGAGAAACCTTGGTCTTGCACTTCCAACATCTGGATCTCTGAGGCAAAGCCCCTAGTTTACAGTACTTGCAACAGTAATATGGGATGGAAAGTATGGTGAATGTTCTTGGAAAAGATGGTTCATTCTATGAGTCTATATTTTTCTTTACAGGTTCCATGCCTATTTCAGCCCTACCCATGCCTGGCTTTTTCATAATCTGGAAATATGAAATCCTTTTTACAATTATTTTCAATGTGGACGTCTCTTGTTCCTATATTTTTATAAAGATAGGAGTAGAATTCATTTTGAATTGTGTTCTCTTGTGTAGTTACTATTTTGCAAATCTGTTTCTTAATCTAGGTCTTATCATGAGAGGATCAATGGCAGTAAAAGACAATGATTTTTACTCACCTTGTCAACATTTTAATGTCACCATAATTCCTACTGTTGATTACTTGGAAGAATATAACACAAGCTGCAATCTAAAAACTCATACCAGAACATCAACATTTATGGAGAAGAAGTCCTTAAACCAGGAAGAGTCCTTAAACCATACGTGTAGAACTATGGAATATGATGACAATTGTATTCACATTTATTTGCATCTAGAAATGGATGTAAAATGTAAGTCTAATAAAATTACAATGGAAAAAAAGAAGAAATCAGATATACTGAATTTACATATACTGAATCACATATACTGAATTTGAAGAATTTTAGTGATAAAATAATAGGTCTGAAAGGCATCTTAGTCTTTTTATGTGCTTTTTCTTTTAAAAATGAGCCATTTATGGGGTTCAGTCTTCATCTGGGAAGAGGTATTCTGTATGTGTCATGATTTGAGAAGAATTATGAAGGTCCTCTGATCCAGGAATAATTTCAGACCTGCCTATTAGCTGTATTTGATGTAAAGTCATCATACTTGGGTATCAAAGGGTAGGGGCTCATATTTTTTGCCTGTGTTATTGTATTTAGTTCTGAGCTGACTTAACACATTCTCTCAGACCTGAGGACCAGACCTAGCTAAAGGGAGCTTTTTGATATATAACACTCTAAAGATTAGGCACTTAAGGTCACTAGATGACACTAGGAAAAGTAGACTAAACAATAAATTTTACATATGTCTTAATTTGTTTTAAGGCTGATTAATTTCCTACTCACCCTGCCCTGAATGATGACAACCAATCCTTTCTGCTAAGTAGTGTGCCCATTTCAGCCATAGGTCTGCTCTTAGAGAGCAGCAATGCCTTCACTTACCAAATGCCTTCTGAATGCCACACATTGTGTCAGGCACTGGGGACAGAGCCAGTATTTAAGAGAGGAAGATGCATACACAAACATACCTACATTCCAGAGCTACAGGTGCTAAGAAACAGCAAGTTACTGTGTTTTCAGACATGTCAACTGTACTATATACTGCTTTCATTATATGTAGTTTTAGAATGCTTCTCTATTGGTTAATTTGTTTAGAAGTAGTTCTCTTAGAAACACTACATTTATGTAATGTTTATGCCCTTTTAGGGTAAACTGTGACTTTAGAGAACTTTCTCCTGTGATTAGTTTGCCCTATAGTTATTGCAGTGAGGGTGTGTAACAGGTTGTGAATGTGGGGGGCTATGGAAGAGTATCTGAAAAGATCTGGAGAAAGGAGTTGATTCTCTCTGGTTCAGGAACAAGAAAGAAGGTACACAGAGGGCCTTAGAAAGTCTGTAGATGACTACATCCACAACTTGATGTGGTCATCCATGTTGAGTCATGTTGAGCTTGGGTCTGCTAGCCAGTGTGTCTTTTATAGGGCCAAGGGAGACCATGCTTTATTATTTGTTGGATGGCTCTCTCCATGTTGTCTACTGTTATTGGAATGAGCAAGTTTATACCATAAGCTGTTATGTTCCATGCGACCTGACCAAAGACATGTAAACCACTGAACATCTCTTAGCTGATGAGAAGAAGGTCTGCTTACTCACCTGCACTGACCCCTCATAGGTCTGATTCCAGTCCTTTGGATTTGCCCTTTCTTCCCTTCCTTCTTCATCCTGCTTGCATTCACTTCCACTTTGATGATTGGTTCTGAGACTTCTGTTGAACTACCAATGGCAATGACAGGGAAACTCATGTCAGCACTGTTTGTAAAAGACAGGAATGCTAGAATGTTGGAACTAAATGTATCCCTAAAAGCCACCTGGTCAAGTCTCCTTATTTAGAACCCTCATTTAATACATCAGGAAGGATCTCAAGATAGCACTCCCAGCTTCCCCAGAAGGAAATGCACCTCCACGCACCGCCTTTACCTATTTATCTTTGATTGTATCCTACCATACTTTTTTTTTCTTCACAGATGTCACTTGCTCTATGAAGATCGCTTGGTACATTTTAGTTCTATTAGTTTTCATATTTTTGATCATCTTCATTATCCACAAAGTGCTTGAAGGCCACAGGAGAGCCCAGAAGTGGCATAGTAAGTACTGAGAAAGGAATCCACTACGCGGGAGGTCTATGTTGTGTCAAAGAACTTCTCTGTGGCCTTAATTTTCTTTTTAGTTCAATGTATCATTTGCTGCATACCTACTATGGGTACATGGTGGATTTTTAGATACTGTAAGGAATAAAGGGAAGATTTTTAGATAATCCAGAAGTCACAGCACCAGCATTCATGTATCTTTCTCCTATCCAGAGAAGTGAATGGGGGGAACAGGAAGACTGGGTGAATAAGAAGTTGAGTGGGGCTTCAAAGAGGTCAGGGAAGAACAGCAGAAGGCTGGGAAGTGGTGACAGCTTCACTTAAAGATCTTGAGCACAGTGGCTCCAGATGATAAGTATGGGCTGGAGCCAAATTTTAATATGTGTGTGTGTGTGTGTGTGTATGTGTGTGTGTGTGTGTGTGTGTGTGTGTGAGAGAGAGAGAGAGAGAGAGAGAGAGAGCGCACTTGCCTAGCAGGCACAAAGAAAGCTCTGGGCTCAATCCCTGGCAACACACACACACACACACACACACACACACACACACACACATGCACACACACTCAAGAATGGGTGTCAGTTGATCTTGGGAAGAGACTTAGCTGATATAATTGGAAATCAGGACAATAAAAACAATGTTAAAAATATTTAACAAAGCCAGGTATGGTATTACATTTCTGTAATCAGTACACAGGAGACTGAGGCAGGAAGATCTTGAGTTTGAGCTAGCTTGGACTATATTTTGAGACCTGGTCTTAAAAAATATCTCTGTATATGTATATATCTATAGTCTCTCTCTCTCTCTCTCTCTCTCTCTCTCTCTCTCTCTCTCTTTCTCTCTCTCTCTCTGTATATATATTTCATAGTAGTTTACCACAGCACCTACCTGTCAGAGTGGATTGTCAGTGACTGGCATGATACTGGTGTGTATGTCAGCATACACTGGCTGAATGTCAGGCCTGATGGACAATTTATAAGATGAGTATTTGATCTCTTAAAATGCATCATTTTAAGAATAGCTCTAAAGACAGGTGTGAGTTCTAAGTACAACCTTAATTAGCTATGGACTTTGAGCAAGTTAACATAGCTAAGTATGCTTTTCTTCTTCTGTTAAGGATTGAAATAAAGAGGTTCTTTAGTTGGATCTAGTGATTCATGCCTATATTCCTAGCTACTTAGGAGACAGAGATGGAGACAATGGTGGTCTGAGGCCATTCTGGGAAAGGCTCCACCTCAACCAATAAAAGTTGGGCACAGTGCCTCATGCTTGTCATCCTAACTACTCACAAAGTATAGATAGGAGGATCAAGGTTCAGGGTATCCCAAGCATAACTGCTTATTTAAAAACTAATTGATGCCAGGCATTGGTGGCTCATGTCTGTAATCTTAGCTACCCAAGAGGCTGAGATCTGAGAGCAAAGGTTCAAAGCCAGACTGGGCAGGAAAGGCCATGAGACTCTTATCTGCAATTAACCACCAAAAACCTGGAAGTGGAACTGTGGGCTCAAAATGGTGATTTCTAGCCTTGAGCAAAAGAGCTCAGGGACAGTGACCAGGCCCTGAATCCAAGCACCATGATCAACAAAAACAAAAACAAAACAAAAAACCCAACAACAAAAAACCCAAACCTAATTGAGGAAGAGGTGACATTATCCAAAAAGAAATGTACTCATTACCTGACTTACTTAACTATAACCCTTCTGTACATCACCTTTGTAATAACAATAAAAATTAAAGAAAACCAATTGACATGTTGAATTAAAACTCCTTTGTACAACTACTTAAAGATACCTAAAACATTTTAAGGAATTAAATAAAAGGGGATGGGGGCATAGCTCAAGTGCTACAATGCCTAGCTAGAAAATGCAAGGCTCTGAGTTCAAATATAAGTAGCCAAAAATAAAAAGGAAAAAGAAATTATTAAAGAAGTTAAAGATAGTGTCTAGTGCAGAGTTAGTTCTCAGTAAAGAGTAGTAGTGTTATGGTGGTTGCTTATTCCCAAAGCTCTTATTAGGTTTATTAGCAGGCATGGCTGTTGTTTCAGTAGCAGAACAAGAGCTTGTTTCTAGGTTTAAATAAGGATACCATTCATTATTTTGACTAAGAATTTGTTGCAGATAGTTTTGAGAATAGTTTTCTGTCAAGTCTTGTCTCTAATACTCTCATTTGTAACTATTTTTGGCTGTATTGGGGTTGACTTTGAGCTTGCAAGGCAGGTACTCTATCACGGAGCCATGTTTCCATGCTTCCCTGTGGCCTTCGTTATTTTTGAGGTGGGGTCTTGCTTTATACCTGGGTCACTCTGAGCTTAGAGCCTTCTTCCTGTGCTTCCCATACCACTTCAGATAACAGGCACCTGTCACTTTGCCCAGCTACTGGCATAAAGGCATGTGCTACAGAGACTAGCCATTGAGTGAGATGGATTCTCTCAAACTTTTATGCCAGAACCAGCCTTGAGCCAGGTGCTTTTCACAGAGGATGAGACAGAATGGTATCTATGGTAGTGGGAAAATCACAGATTTAAGAAGATGGAACAAAACCTCTTGACAACTCCTTACTCCATGTTCTGCTGTGAATGACCCTTTTTCCTGTGTGACCCTTTGTGCCCACCCAGGAATTATGTGGGAAAAGAATAAGCTTGTTTCTCATCTCAACATTTCATTTCTTTTCTTGGACTAGGTGATAAATGCAAACCTATGTCTGATCTCTTAGGAAGAGGTGATTCTGAGAAGCAGAGGGCGTTGACTGTGCGGGTTATTTCAGGTGAGTTCTGCCACCTGCGAACGAAGCATGCTCAGAACATTCCAATGTTGTATCATGTCAGTAGAGAGCTAGCGCAAGAGCTCAGCTCATTTACATCAGCCTTGTATGTGCTATAAAGGAGCCCAGGGCAAACGAAATCCAGCTTAATATGTCTTATTACCAGAGGACAGTTGCAATCAAAACTACCTCCTTAAAGAATGGAAAGTTGGCTTAATTGGTAGGAAGAAATTTGTGTGAGTAGGCAGAGGAGAGAAAGCAATGAGGAATAAAAGTTGCGGATTTATTTTGAAATGAGACAAGATACCATTATTCCTCAGAACTGCAGGAAGTAATTGCAGAGTGGGTAAGGCTTCTGCCGGAGCCTTTGCTTTGCAAAGGGTGTCAATGTGGAGGGAGAACTTCTAATAGCCCCAATTAAAAAGCCCCCTGTCCGCTCTAGAGAAGCAGAAATGGAATCAGGGGCTATAATTACAGCCGCTAAGGGGGCCTTTGGCACAGAGGCGAGGGTTCCTCTCTTTCTAATTGGGGAACCTCCTTTTGAATTCATGCTGTCAGATCACATTATAAAGAAAGACAGGGAGGATTTTTTCACATGGACAAAATCCCCTTCTTCAAAGAGAAAGGTTATCTTGGATTCTGGAAAGCATAGAATGATGTGGTTATAACTAACAGTGCCCCCAGTGGGAGGAGGAGGGGTAAGCCACTTTGTACTCTATGAGAAGATCCAAAAGGAAGCTCCAGGTCTGGTGTGGAAACATTTTTCAGAGATGAAAGGAAACCAGACAATTCCCTGTCCCCAGACTACAGCTGCTGCTGTAGACCCTGGAGATCCGCCTGCCATTTCACTGGGGACCACCTGCCTCGGGCTTTTGGTTAGCTACTGAAACTAGCAGGGATTCAGACCCTTAGCTTGGGGAAAAAATTAGACTGGGTGAACCTAAAAAGTTCCATTAAAAAAAGTAGACTTTTTACCCAGTGTTAGTCAACCGATTAAGCCAATACTAATAATGGCCTTAGGGGAAAGAATCATTTGATTCCTGTTGCCTAAGATGATGGGACCTCTGGCTGGTTAGTGAACATGGTGGTTGGTTAATAAAAGGCACTGAGTTGTTTTAAATGGAAAACTTAAGGCTAGTGCTCTACCAGTTTGAGCCACAGCTGTACTTCTGGCTTTCTGGGGGTTGATTGGAGATATCAGGTTCATGGACTTTCCTGCCCTGGCTGGCTTTGAACTGTGATCCTCAGATCTCAGCCTGCTGTGTAGTTAAGATTACAGACAAAAAGGAGGAAATGGCAGTTCCCCTGAGTGACTCTTTTATGTTGTACCTGTGTCCAGATACAAGGAACAGCTTCGTGTAATTCTGCTGGACAGTTGGATTGCCCTAGAAATTCTGGACATTTCTAGTTTCCAGTCATACTATTGAATGCTGCAGCCTTGCCTGAGAAAAATTCAATTGTTCCCTTGTCCACTCACATAATCAGGGGAATCACAAATTTTAAGTCCTAGCATACCACGAGACTAACTTCACAAGGTTTTTTAGGAGCTGAGGACTCCCACTCACCCAAGGAAGCCTGCCTCAGCCATGTTTACCTCTGCTACCTCTCACTAAAAACCCTCTAGCTTTATGACCGAGTATATAATATTAATGTTTAGTGCAAGCCAAGGGGTGAAGGTCTACTTTAAAACCCAGAATCCTTTGGAGGCTCAGCATTTTCAAGAGGGAAGGAAGATGATGGCTTCTTATTTCTATTCCTTTAACCTGAATGAAATCTCCCTCCCTACCCCATTCCAGTTGCTCTTTCTGAGTGAGAAGGAGAAAGGAAACCGGGTCTCCTGGGTGCTGCTTCTAAGGCTGCTCTTTGCAATGATGGATGATAGGCAGCAGCGAGCATGGGAGGGAGAATGTGCTGGTGTGCTTCAGAGGAAGGGGAAACATGAGGGGAGAAATGTAGTTCAAACAAGTCACTATGTCTTTGTCACTTCTGAGCTACCTTCCACAGCCTTTGTTTGGTTGACTCTAGCTATTCATTTCCCATATGTCCTTCCAATTGTGTGGGGACTACAAAGTCAGTATTGTCATACACACACACACACATACACACACACACATGTGTAGACAGGCCACACCTCCAACAATGTGTTTATTGTACAAGAGAGAAATAGGAGAGACTCCCAGCTCAGTACAGCAGCATCCCAAAGAGTCCGGCCTACCAAGCAGGCATAGAGAACACTGTAGAATAAAGGAGTCATCACTGTATTGACACACGCTGTGCAGCATCCAGGCCCTGAAGTCTGGCAAAAAAAAAAAATTCTATTTAGCTAAAGAATCTAGAGAACATTTCCATGTCATACACTAAGGATGTCAAAAATAATGAAAAACACTGGCTCTCTTGAAGAAGGGGTTTAGAAAGCTGTGTAAAATTGATCTTAAAATGTATCTCTAAGGGGCTGGGATGTAGCTTAGTTGTTCAGTTGCTTGATTAGCATGGAGAAGACCCTGGGCTCAATACAAGCCCAGGGAAAAAAGAAAACACTTTTAAAAACAGTGTTTAGTAGACTTAGCACATTGAGAGCCATGAGCAGCGTAAGAGCTGTGAGCTAGGATCTAATACATTGGCTTCAGACCTTCAATGCCTGCTTGATAGACTACAGACAGGTGAAGTATTAGAAAACCAGTAGCTAGCCAACTGAACCATAGGCAGGTGAGGCAATCTGAACTTGAAGAATAGACAGGAATTTAAGGGGCCAGAAAGTAAAAAAAAAAAAAAAATGCAACCCAAGTTCCAACCCCAGAAATAGTCTGATACGAATGACCTTGCTGCTCCCACCATTGGCAGCTCCCTTTGAGCAACTGCACCCCCTTCCTCAAGCCCCTCTCCCCCCCAATCAGGCAGCTTTACCTCTCTTCCCAGAATTGCGAGTCCCAAGGAGAAGCATCTGGCAACTGAGTGTAGAGCACTCAGAATGGACTTCTCAGTGGCAGAAAGAAGAGAAAGGAGTTATGGCCTGCTCTGGCTTTCTGTGTACTTGAGATGTCTTGAGATGTCCATATGCCCGGAGAACAGGCCAGGCATAAATATTTCTAATGAGAGTTTCTGGGCTTAGAGATGTCTCTCACTGCTGGGGATCATTTCATATCCATCCCCCCAAATCCCAAATAGAGAAATCTTCACAACTTGGAGTTCTTCACCTTTCAACATTGAATTCTTCAAACAAACTTTATTGACCTCTGACTATGGGCTGGCCATTACACCAGCACCAGGCCTGTGGTATAGCACAGGCCCTCTTGTCATAGGATTACCAGCACAGTTAAGGAGATGCTGCCTCTGGCTGCTTCAGAAGGACAACAGTGTCTCATCAGGCCCCTTTCCTACGCACAACCCATTCACACATGGTATTTCCATTCATTGCACAAGGCCTCACTTTTAAGAGATGAGAAACAGAAGCTGAAAGAGTTTACATTTGCTAGTTTAACTAATGCGGGCAGGTTCTCAGGAAACATAAAGAAAGTAGCATTTTATAATAAGTACCTGAGAGAATGGGTTGCTGGTAGTGGGAATTTAAACTCAGTTATGTCCAAATTGAAAGCACGTGGGAGCCTGATGGCAAACTGGGCAGCTGCTAGTTCAGGCCATGGATCAAAACTCTTCTAGCTTCTTATATTTCATAATGGAAACTGTGATACAACATTTTCTCTATATAAAGTAGTAGCAGCTTGTGCAGTGACGTGAGTCATCTACATAGAAACCTGTCAGCATTGGCTGAAAGGTTTTTTTGCAGTCAGTGTTGGTGAATTCTAGAGCAACTTGGGGCATAGAAAAATGGAATGTTATTGAGTAAGAGAATTAGTAAATGTCAAAAGTAAGTGGATGACCCAATTTATATTACCCCTCAAATAAAACTAATGGCTACATAAAATGATAATTTGCAACATGTTTATGGTCAATATAATAAAGATGAAGCAAATTTCAATTTCCTGCAGAACAGAAGATAAATTACTGGTGCCAGATGTTTTGCAACCCAACAAGATAACATGAAATTTTAATTTCTACTTGCTCAACTATAATATTTATGACTCTTAAAATCCAGAGTTGGGTTCATAAAACAGAACGGTTACATCCCTCTGCTTGATTACAGAAGAGATCAAAATGCAGACGATGACTCTTTGCAGGAGGCAATTCCTGCATGTGAAGGCTCTACTCATTGATAGGATGATTTACTCCATCCATTCCTTGACTGCCTTTATGTGGCAGCCATTTATACCAGGTCTGGAGGAGCTGACGATAAAACATATGCATCCAAGCATCTCTTCAGGTGGTCCCTGCCTGCACCATCGTGCTTCCCTTGCCGCCCACCTACCTCCTCTCCCTGCCCCAGGCTTGGTCTGTTTCCACCCTCCCCTCTAGATCTGGGCTTACCCCTTCCTCAGGGAAATAGTCTAAGATTCTAGTCAATACCATAAATCTCTTTGTAGCAATTGTCACTGTGGCCATTTTTATTTTCATGTTAGTATTTGATTGATGTTTTTCACAGGAGCCAGTTAGCTCCTTCAAGTCTGGAAAATCCTTTGATGAAATTCATGCCTTCAAACCCAAGCTGGCTCAGTGTATTTAAAAGAGGACACAGTAGTTAACCAATAAGTATGCCAAATATATACAACTTTCCATCAACCATGCTGAAAGGATGGCTATTTCTATCTACAAAGACCTTTTAAGTACTTCTCCTTCTCCCTAAATAGCTGTTGTAAAATTTTCTTCACAGAAACAACATTTGAATCCAGGGCTTCATGCTTGATAGGGAGGTGCTGTACTGCTGAGCCATGTCTCGTTTAAAGACAAAGTCTCACCTCCTGTCTGAGCACGCGCCTTGACCACCACTCACCTATTGTAGGCTGCTGATAGTTTCAATGACAGGTGTATACTATGGCATCCATCTCCACTCAGTTGAGCTCAAGTCTCATGGACTTCTCTTCCTAGGCTGACCTGGGCAAAGAGCTTTCTAATCTCAGTATTCTACATGGCTTAGGATGAAAGGTATAGGCTACTGTGCCCAGCTATGAGTTGAAAAAGGGTCTTGATAACTTTTCTTCTTAGACTAGCCTTGAACCTCCAGAGTAGCTAGGATTATAAGCATGAGCCATGCACCAGCTCCCCAAATTGTAGCCTTTAAAAATGTTTGTCCACAGTACTAAAAAACAAACATCCCTCCCCACCACCCCTGCCAGCGTCCCTCCCTCCCCCCCCAAACAAAACCAGTGAAGCACTCCACTGGTTTTATATCTTGGAGCATTTTAGATGTTTGCAGTGTGAAGTAACTGGGAATTAAATCAATGGCTCAGAGGATTGGCAGCTGTCAATTCAAGGCAGTCTCTTTCTGTCCCTGCTAACTTTAGATAAGGCCGCAGTCATTTATTTTCCATCCTCATTTGACTTTCTCACTGCAGGGGAGTTAGTTTTAGGATCCTGGTTAATAACAGACAGGGTATTGAAGTAGCAGGAACTTCGCCCCTTAAATAATAGAAGTCTATTTTAAGCCACCATAATTGGTTCTGTTAGTCTCAAAGGGCTACCAGCTGTTTGGAGCCTGCAGAAGAGTGCTGATGTTTTTATGGGATACAAAGGTCAGACGATGTCCAGTGATACTGAAGTTCTGCATTTTCATGACAGCAAGACATCATTAAAACAGGACGATTTGCTGGGTGCCAGTGGCTCATGCCAGTAAGCCTAGCTACTCAGAAGGTTGAGATCTGAGGATTGAGATTTGAAGGTAGCGTGGGCAGGAAAGTTCATGTCTTATTTGCAATTAACCAGCAGAAAATCCGAAGTGGAAGAGCACTAGCCTTGAGCAAAAAAGCCCAGAGACAGCTTGAACTCAGGCCCTGAATTCAAGTTCCATGACTGAAAAAAATACAATTATTTTGGAAAGATAAATTGTGTTCAGATACCAGAGATCATAGATACAAAAGCAACAATGAAAAAGGGAGAGACAGCTATCTTGAAAGGAAGAAACAGTAGCCGCCCAACAAGGCAACCTGGTATCGTTGGACGGAGAGATAAGGGTTTTTATTCAAGAACACAGGCATGGAGTTTCTATTTGTATCAAAGTGTCTACTGCTGGAAACTCAAACTGTTTGCTATATGCAGTCAGGGAAAGATTCACACTGAAGTTTTTTTCTTTTTCTTTTTCATTTTTTGGGCTTTTTAGAGGTTCTGAGGGGGGGAAGAGTCAACTTGTTTTGGTCAGAGATTTGACAAGTGCATGAAAAGACATTTGTGAAGTTTTCAAATATTTCTTACTGCTTCTGTTGCTAAACTGTTGGTGAAAGAAAGTATTTCCCAGTGTAGCATGAGAACAAAAAAAATCCATCTGCTTTAGCTATTCTGAAGAAGGTATTAAAATAATGACATATATCCTACCTCTTGGGATTTTTTGAAGTTTTGCTATTAGCTTATTAGTTACATGACTTTATCTCCTGGGGGAAACAGAAGATAAAGCAATTACTCCAGATTAGCCATCATATTGGTATACAATAGCCTTGTATAGAACATTATGGTTATAGTGTGCTGTAAAACATTAGCAAAATGAATGATAAACAGGCTTTCCAACCAAAAGAAATCTGCTAATTTTCATTGGCAATTAGTTTTATGGATTGGCCCTTTGGATACTGTATCCTTAATGAAGAATAGCTTCTGACTAAAATAGGGTATTCAGAGATGGATCCCAATGGTGTAACTCCTTTGAGCAATGAACTGACAGTTTAACAAAATGAATGTCATGAAGCTGAAACATGTTTTGTCTGAGATAGGGTGGGGCTTCAGGAAGGGTGGGAGGAGGTAAATGGAGAGAGGCCTGGTGGGGAGGATGGTCACAACAGTCCATGTACACATGTGAAAATGTAAGCTGGAAGTTTGGCGGGATGGGTGGGGCTCGGTAGATGGGGGAGAGGGAGGGAAGAGAGAACAAGGATCCAGATGTATTTGAATTCAGAAGTTGCTATGTTGAATTGAACATACTCAATGACAATAAAATAAATGAAAAATAAAAAACTTCACAATAATAGTAATAATAACTAGAGATGTCCTTATAAAAGTTTCCAAATCTCAAATTCTGAAAATGATGAGATGCTTTTCCAAAGCATTTCACCAAATGTTGGTATAAGCAATTATTTGCAAAGTAAATTCATTTTGAAGCTTTAATGTGCATTCAAGTCGACTTGGAAATCTAGAACATTCAGGATCCCAGGTTTCTATGAAGGGAGATTCAAATTCAATAGATCTGTGACACAGCTCAAGCATGTGTTTTATAAAGCACCACCTCTAGTGATTTTTAGGCCAATGATCTAGTGATCATTGCAATACTTTGCATTTGTGTAACCAATTACCGCAAACTTTCTGACTAAAATGAGACCATTGAGAAGTCTTACTTATGTGTAATCCATAAAAAACACTAAACAAAATAATAGCAAAAGCATCCATAAAACAGTTTAAAAAATCTCTCTCACACACACACAGACACACACACATACACATACACCCTATAATGACTGAGAGAGGCTTGTTGCAGACATAGAAGAACAATTTGACATGAGAAAATTTGTTAATGTCACTCACATATTTCTAGTTTGAGAAGGAAAACAATTTCATTATAGATGTTGAAGCTTCACTTGAAAAAATGATGGCCATTCTTGATTAAAAATTGTAAGAAGAATAAGGTCAATAGCTATTTCCTTAGCATGATAAACTATGTCTGTCTTACACAAACAAAACACCTAATAGGGTAACATTGAAAGCATTATAGCCAGAAATTTTCAGGGATGTCTACTAGCCTACTTTGCTAGCCATTTATTAGAATATGGTCCAACACAGATAAAAGACAGAAATCAGAAGTTTTAAAATTCAAAAGACTAAAAGGATCACTTATTTTGCAGGTAATATAATTTTATACTTGAAAAATCAAAGAGAATTTCCAAAAAATTAATAAAATATAAAAATTTCAACAGGGAATAGCATACAAATTAATATAAAATTAATTAAAATTAATATAAAAACATATAAGGATTATATAAACAACCAAATAGAAGAAATACCATACTTAGACAAAATATAAGGATATATATATATATATATATACATATTTTTTTGGCCAGTCCTGGGCCTTGGACTCCGGGCCTGAGCACTGTCCCTGGCTTCTTCCTGCTCAAGGCTAGCACTCTGCCACCTGAGCCACAGCGCCGCTTCTGGCCGTTTTCTGTATATGTGGTGCTGGGGAATCGAACCTAGGGCCTCGTGTATCCGAGGCAGGCACTCTTGCCACTAGGCTATATCCCCAGCCCAAAATATAAGGATATTAATACCTAAGAATAAACTTAATAAGCACATGTGAAGAAAATTCCAGTCTCAATATAAAAGCTAAAAATGGTGAGATTCCAGGTCTTAGGAAAATGAAAATGATGCTGAGACATAGGACAGCTGACCTTGACAGCTGACTTGAAGGTCAGCTGGAAATATTATAGGCAGGAGGGATTTATTATTGTGTCATAGTCATAGAACACAAAGATAGATTCTAATTCATCTAATTTGTGTAACTTTGTAAAACTGTCCCTGAAATTGAGAACATAATAGAAGGAAATGTTTGCAGTTCATTTCAAGACTAAGATCTTGTCTTGCTACTTGACATTGTGCTTAAACATTTTTTTCCTACAGTGCTTTTCCTCAACTATGCTTCAGGTCTTTCGTGCAGGAGATGGAGTGAGAGGTAGGTGAGGGAAAGAATGGAGGAATAGAAATAGAGTTGGAGGAAGTAGGTTAAAGGTGTGAGAATTTCAGGAAGGAAATGTAGTAAGTAATGCAAATGGCCCAGAGTCTTTTTTAGAGGTAGATGTGGCCCTCTTCCTGTACCTTCTCACCTCTCATGCCTTGTTTCTTCCTACTTTTCTTGGACTACATAGAGACTAACACAACTCTCCTTTTTAACAGCAGAGTCCACACAGGGGTTGCCCTGGGCTGGGATCCAGGAAGCACTTCCTCCCATCCCAGAACTAGAAGCTACTTCCTTGGTATTTCAGCAAGATCTGCATACACAGTGAGTGAAGACTTGTCTTTGTTAACTGTCTGGCTTGCTCATTATGAATGTGACTAGAGTTGGGGAGGTACAGTTGACCCCAAATGACATTTCTGTCTGGTTATAGGAGTCAGGGAGTGATGATATGACTAAGTCAGTTCATCTGACTTAGTTGACAGGAACTAAAGTTGCCTTTTTCTCCAAGATCCAGGAAGGATCAATAAACGAATCTCTCAGCCTATTAGACAAATCCCTTAGTCTGTTAAATGGCCCCTGAAATGTCAGCTCATCCCTTGGCACCATTTGTTCAGGAGGAGAGCCATAATTCAGTCACAGCATGAGAACAGACCAAATAGAGATTTGTTAAAGCAGGACCACTTTCCCAGTCAATTGCTGAAATAAAATGCTTGAAACCAGACCAGACACACTGAGCCCATTTGAGATAGTTCATGTGAGTTGGTCTCACAGGGCACCAAGCAGGAAGGAAGTGAAGGGCAGACCTAGAAGCAACTGAAGGACAGAGCATAGGCCCTCCATACAACAGGAAACTACACGTCAAGGCTCCATTTGTCTTCCAGCGGAGAGAGGCAGAACTTATTTAGCACTTGCGGCTTAGTGTAGTCAGGGTCTATGGCTAGTTTGGAAATCTCTTGGTAGGATGTGCTGTCATCAGGTAAGTGTGACCAGCAAATATTACTAGGCATTAGGTTTGGTTCTTCTTACACTGGTACTCATTCTGGATTGCTCTAATTTGCTGACAATGAGCTCTGTTTGATTCATCAAATGCCCCTTGAGCACCTCCTGTATGTCAATAATTCTATTTATTGGCAAAACATAGTAGGCAGTGAGAAGAGAGATCAGAATAGGAAACCTCCAGTTCTAGTGAAGAGTGTCAGGTGATGTGACAGACATCCCCAGGGGGCTAGGACAGACCCCTGCATTTGGAGGACAAGGACAAGCATTTACTTGATGCTCAATAAAAATCTGTGGAGTGGGCTGGGAATGTGGCTTAATGGTAGAGTGCTTGCTTAGTATGCACAAAGCCCTGGGTTCAATTACTCAGTACCACATAAACAGAAAAAGCCAGAAGTGGTGCTATGGCTCAAGTGGTAGAGTGCTAGCCTTGAGCAAAAGAAGTTCAAGGACAGTGCCCAGGCTCCAAGTTCAAGCCCAGGTCTGGCCAAAAAAAAGAAATCTGTGGAGTGAAATAATTATCTCAATTTTTTCTTTCTCTTAGCATGGAGGAATGCTATAAATGAGAGAAACTTGCATGAACACTTAGGCTTTCATTTAGGACATGTGGAAAGCAAGCCACATAGCCTAGAGAGTCCAAGGTTTCCTTGGTCCTAGGCTGGTCAGTTGAAAATCACTACAGATACAGTCCCTTTCAGAATGCGATGGGGGCTCCATCATGTAATGTAGGAGTGGGTGAATGACTTGAGAAATTATTATTGTTTTTTGGTGTTCTTACAGGATACAGTCTCAGTAAACAATTTAAAAATATCTTTTAGCAATTCTATTTTAGGCCACTGTTAACAAAACTTTTGTTTGAATAATGTTTTTTTTTTTTTTAATCTTCAGACCATCGGTGGGAAATCTGGACTAAACTCTTCTGAAGAGCAGGCAAACAGTTTTATTTTGGGACCAAGGGGGCTGGTAACCGAGGCCCATGTGAGGATGCACAACAGGGCGTCAGCAGGATGACGACCAGCTGATGAAAAGCAGCTGGACAACATTCATTTGGCCCAGAAGACGAAGGAAATGAGTTTTTCAAGGCGTTGGGATGAGTCATGGAAAACAGCTGAGAAAACCCATGGAAAAAGCAAGAGAATGCTCACTCGATTTTTATTCTATCACTGTATAGCTAAGAGTGGACTCACAGTTTTAAGTGTGTGTGTATGTGTGTGTGTGTGTGTGTGTGTGTGTGTGTGTGTATGTGTGTGCTGGTCCTGGGGCTTAAACTCTAAGTGTGGGCACTGTCCCTGAGCCTGTGTGTTCAGGGTTAGCATTATACCATTGAGCCTCCACTCCAATTCTGGCTCTGTGTGTGTGTGTGTGTGTGTGTGTGTGTGTGTGTGTGTGTGTGTGTGTGTGTGTGTGTGTTTAATTGAAGATAAGAGTCTCATGGTCTTTCCTGCCAGGGCTGTCTTTGAACTGGGAGCCTTAGATCTCAGCCTCTTGAGTAGCTAGAATTAGAGAAATGAGCCACTGGTGCCTAGACCAAGGTTTTACTTTTAAGAAACCAAAAAAAAAAAAAAAAAAGGCCAAGGATAAAAACCTTCTTTCTCATGGAGCCACATTCCAGATACTGATTGGGTAACTTTTCCTATGCAGATGCTTGCTTCCATTGGCAAATGTATTTTCTTATGTCTTTATGGATGAGTAAAATTGCTTATCCAAGTAGATCTAGACTTTAACAGCTGGTTCCGAACATAATAAATGGTGGAGCTCAGGATATGACACTCAAAAATATGGCAACTTGACAGATGGAATATTTTAAGGTGAATGTGTTTGAGAAAATGACAGAAGCCAAAAGGCCACTGTGATCTTTCCCTGCCACCCTTCTTCACTAAAGCAAGTAATAAAACCTGTCCTGGTCTTTCTTTGCCACAGATGGTAAGACCGCATCCACGTGAGAGGCGACTTTCCAGTATGCACGAGCAAGAAGCATCTTTATGACTAAATACACAAGTGCACAGAGAAGCTGAACAATTGGGCTTGCCCAATTGTATTTTCCCATGAGTTTCCATTCTTCATCAAACTTACCATAAAAGAAAAACAGAAACAACAACAATAAAGACCACTCAGCCTTCAGGCGCTGGTGGCTCACACCTATAATCCTAGTTACTGGTGAGGCTGAGATTGAGGAGGTCCAATGCTAGCCCAGGCAGAAAAGTCTGTGAGACTCTTTTTTTTTTTTTGGCCAGTCCTAGGCCGCGAACTCAGGGCCTGAGCACTGTCCCTGACTTCTTTTTGCTCAAGGCTAGCACTCTGCCACTTGAGCCACAGCGCCACTTCTGGCCATTTTCTGTATATGTGGTGCTGAGGAATCGAACCCAGGGCCTCATGTATACAAGGCAAGCACTCTTGCCACTAGGCCATATTCCCAGCCCCTGTGAGACTCTTATCATCTCCAATTAACCACCAAAACGCCAGAAGTGGAGCTGTGGCTCAAAGAGCAGAGCATCAATCTTGAGCAATAAAGCCAAGTAAGAGTATGGGCCCTGAGTTCAAGCCCCAGGACCAGAATAAAAATAAGCAAAAACAACTCAGTCTAATGCCCCCTTTGGATCTTCATTTCCTTGGGAAGGGTCTTGTAGACATTAAAATGTATTTAAATAAGCTAGTATGCATTTCTCTTGTCAATCTTGTGTTGTAGAGGCCTTGGGCATGAATTTAGAAGGGTAGAAAGGTATCTATTTATCTATCTATCTATCATCTCTCTCTCCTCTTCTCTTAAGTAAGTAATCTTAACAGGAATGAATGTTCGAGTACATAGAAGACTTATTGGTTCCCTTTATTCTTGATCACAAACTGAAATTTTCACTGAAAAGTTTAGGAATGGAAGACATGGCAAAATGAATTCTACATGTCTTTTTCATGGGTCTTTAGCCTCATTAGCAGGTGAGACAGCTCAGTTCTGGGATTTTTCAGCAGGAGGTTAGGTGGGCAACACTCCATGAGGTATAACTATTAGACAACTTCTAAAAGCCAAATTATTATTTCCTCACACATCACTTATTATGTTCTGACAAATGACTCGGAGATCAGTGGGAACTTGGCTTATGGAAAGCATAAATTAAGTTTCACGTTCAGTTAGATTGTGGCAGTTTTCCAAGAGCTAACTTCACTTATTTATTAAAGTGAAAGAGTTTAATGGACATTGGAACACACAGCAAAGAGTTTAGGGGCTAGTACAGGGGACTGGCCTTGCATGCCACTTGTGAAAATGGTAGATGCAACACCGTACTGAAGTGTCATCTGTAGTGACTTCCAGGGAGGATTCACAGGCAATGATTTCTGGTCCCAGGGAATGAGGAGAAGCTTCTGCAGAAGGCTACTTTGGAGCAAGCCCTTGGAGATAGCTTCTCTGGTCTCTGAGAATTTCAACCAATCTTTCCAGGTACATACTTTTTTCTATCTGTGCCCCTTTTTACAGTTATGATTACAATCATGCAAATAGTTCTTTCTTCCCAGGACAGTTAAAGTTATCAGAGAGGACTATGGAAATAACATTACTATTCATTGGAAGAACATGCTTTTTTGCTTGTTTTTGGTTGTGGGGCTTGAACTCTGGGCCTGAGCACTGTCCCTGAGCTCTTTAGCTCAAGGCTGGTGCTCTACCACTTGAACCACAGCACCACTTCTGGCTTTTTCTGTTTATGTGGTACTGAGTAATTGAACCCAGGGCTTTGTGCATACTAAGCAAGCACTCTGCCATTAAGCCACATTCCCAGCCCACTCCACAGATTTTTATTGAGCATCAAGTAAATGCTTGTCCTTGTCCTCCAAATGCAGGGGTCTGTCCTAGCCCCCTGGGGATGTCTGGCACATCACCTGACACTCTTCACTAGAACTGGAGGTTTCCTATTCTGATCTCTCTTCTCACTGCCTACTATATTTTGCCAATAAATAGAATTATTGACATACAGGAGGTGCTCAAGGGGCATTTGATGAATCAAACAGAGCTCATTGTCAGCAAATTGGAGCAATCCAGAATGAGTACCAGTGTAAGAAGAACCAAACCTAATGCCTAGTAATATTTGCTGGTCACAGTTACCTGATGACAGCACATCCTACCAAGAGATTTCCAAACTAGCCATAGACCCTGACTACACTAAGCCGCAAGTGCTAAATAAGTTCTGCCTCTCTCCGCTGGCACACAAATGGAGCCTTGACGTGTAGTTTCCTGTTGTATGGAGGGCCTATGCTCTGTCCTTCAGTTGCTTCTAGGTCTGCCCTCCACTTCCTTCCTGCTTGGTGCCCTGTGAGACCAACTCACATGAACTATCTCAAATGGGCTCAGTGTGTCTGGTCTGGTTTCAAGCATTTTATTTCAGCAATTGACTGGGAAAGTGGTCCTGCTTTAACAAATCTCTATTTGGTCTGTTCTCATGCTGTGACCGAATTATGAGTCTCCTGGGCTTTCCTGTCTTGACTGGCTTTGAATCGCAATAATCAGATCTCAGCCTCCTGAGGAGCTAGGACTAGAGGCGTGAGCCCCAGCACCCGGCTAGAACATAAGTTTTCTGGGTTACTAATTAAGACACTTTCATGCCGGGCATGGTATGCACTCCTGTAAACTCAGCACTTTGGAGACTGAGGCTGGAGGAACAAACCACCACTAGCTGTATGCATTTTAGTTATTTGGGCAGACTTAGCTACCCTAAAAGAAAAATAAAAAGACCCTTTCATCTACAAATAATGAAGGTCTGTATTCCTAGCTCTTGGGAGGCTGAGAGGAAGCATGGCCAGCCTGGGCACAAACCTTTTCAATGGGAAGCTGGATGTGTTTGTAGCTGTTATGCTACCTACTGCCATGCCTAACACAGGCAGTTCTGTCTGGGTCCATACTCAAGCAGGAATATCTCATAACCAGATAAAAGCACACCACCACCAACATAAAGAGTTGAGCAGTACAGCAATGCCTCTCTAATGGAAACATCCAGATCTAGTTTATTAGCAGTTCCCTTCAGTGAAAAAGTTCGATGAAGTCAAGTTCATTAAAGCCATGGGTGGACTCCCTTTTGATTAATAACGTATATCCATTTCATTGACTATAAGACCTATCATATGACAGGTACATCACGACAAAGATAGAAGTAACTCAGTTACAAAGCAGTCTGGCAAAGGGTAAACTGAGTATTTACTCCCTAAATGACTAGTTTGATCCATAGTTGTCAGAGTTCTGCAGAGGAAAACTGACAATATTGTGATCCATTACAAGATATTTTTTTACATGATATAATTTGAGCTTGTAACTGCTTAACCAATTAAAGATTAAGCTGGCAGGCCTGAAATGCTACTGCCCAGCTGAAAGATTGATTTATTATGCAAAGGTTATTAGAATTCAGGGAAGCCAGATTGCATTGTGAGCAGCCCCCAACCCCGCCTTCCCCCCACCATAACCCATGGACTCCAATGCCAGTCTCCTCTCAAAGCTACGCCGAACCCACCTCCCCCTTCTTAGATAGGGCCAGTGCTCCCAAGACAAACTCAAGGACTTGAGTATGAAAAATGAAGCTTATCAGTAATGGAGCCTACATATAACCCACGTTCTTTTGGTTTTCTCTAGATCCCAGTTCTTGAATCATCACAGGAAGAATGTTGTGTCTGGAGACTTTCGGAATTCCACCTATTATGCTGAGGTTATAGTTCACTTAAACTCTGTGTGTGCGCCTGTGTGTGTGCAAGTATGTGTGCCTATACTTAGCTTGAACTCAGGGCCTGGGTGCTGTTTCTTAACTTTTTTCAAGGTTAACATTCTACCGCTTGAACCACAGCTCCACTTCCAGCTTTTGGTGCCTCATTGGAGATATGAGTTTCACAGATGTTTCTTCCTGGGCTGGCTTCAAACTCAGATCACACCCTCTTGAGTAGCTAGGATTACAGGTGTGAGCCTTTCTCATGGATTGCTTTGCTCAAATGGATAATTTTGTATGATAATTGTGTGTGTGTGCATGACAGTTGCAATAAGTGTTTATGGACTGACTGGATGGATTGAGACATTATTTAAAAAAGTGAAATAGTTTCATGAAAATCAATGGCTATTCTCTTACTTTATCTTACAATATGTTTTAGTTTTGCTTCTGGCATGAAAATAAAATGTGACTACTTTTTTTTTTTTTTTCCATCAGTCCTGGGGTTTGGACTCAGGGCTGAGCACTGTCCCTGGCTTCTTTTTGCTCAAGGCTAGCACTCTGCCACTTGAGCCACAGCACCACCTCTGGCCATTTTCTATATATGTGGTGCTGGGGAATCGAACCCAGGGCTTCATGTATATGAGGCAAGCACTCTTGCCACTAGGCCATATTCCCAGTCCAAAATGTGGCTACTTTTAAGAAGTAGAAAGCCAACACTTAGATGTAAAAGGCAACACTTAGATGCAATGTATAGAAGACACTATTCCTGTTTTAAAAATCAAGGAGCCTTTCCTTCTTTAAGCCTGTTAATCTCAGACCATTTGATGCAGTGACTGATCATCTACTGCCTTCCTAGTAAGCAGCTGGAGCTGAGCCACTGAGTGGCCCTCTGGGCACTGCTCAGCGAGCTGCAGGTTGTTTTGTGCATGACTTCCCTGGAGAAAATGGGAGTCCTCACTCCTCCTCCTCCTCCTCCTCCTCTCCCCCTCCTCCTCCTCCTCCTCCTCCTCCTCCTCCTCCTCCTCCTCCTCCTCCTCCTCCTCCTCCTCCTCCTCCTCCTCTCCCCCTCCTCCTCCTCCTACTCCTCTTCCCCTCCTCCTCCTTCTCCTCCACCTCTCCCCCTCCTCCTCCTCCTCCTCCTCCTCCTGTCCCCCTCCTCCTCCTTCTCCTCTCCCCCCCTCCTCCATCTTCTTTGCTACAGACCAAGTGGTTATTTTTTCTAAAAAGCATTGCAATCCAAGCTACACAGGAGGATCTTAGTTCAAGGCCTATCTGGGCACAAAAGACTGTGAGATTCTTATCTCCAATTAATCACCAAAAAGGCAGAAGTAGAGCTCTGGCACAAGTGGTAGAGTGTTAGCCATGAGTATCCAGGCCTTGAGTTTCTCTCTCTCTCTCTCTCTCTCTCTCTCTCTCTCTCTCACACACACACACACACACACACACACACACACACACACTGTCTTTTTTGTTCTTAGTCATGGGATTTGAACTCAGGCTTGGGCACTGTCTCTGAGCCCTTTTGCTCAAGGCTAGCGCTCTACCGCTTTGAACTACAGTGCCACTTTCAATTTTCTGGTGGTTAGTTGGACATGAGTCTCATGCCCTTTCCTCGTCTGGCTTTCAACTGTGATCCTCAGATCTCCGTCTCTGGAGTAGCTAGGATTACAGGCCTGAGTCTCTAGTGCCCAGCTCACCTCTGTCTTTATGTGGGATTCAGGCCTTGCATTTCAATATCCATTCTTATCTAAATGGTTCTGGAAAGTCTCAGGGCTGCAAAGACCAAGACTTGCTGGTAATGTGTCATACAGCCAGCAGGCTAGTAACCTGGCAGGGTGGAAGTAGATCTTCTGTTGCCACTGGGGATACTTTTACCTTGACGGGAAAATGGAAATTTAGTTCTAGGCCCTCCTCTCCCTGCCAGGAATCATCAAGGAAATACTTTAAGAAGCATGAAACCATCAAAAGGTTTTAACACTCATATCAGGTGTTGTGTGCTGTGGGCTCAACCAAGGAAATGACATAACAAACCCGTCCTGTGATTCCAGGACACGGTTAGGACTCAGATGTGTTCTCTGTTGAGACTTTCCTCTCCTTTCTATTTTTTCTATTTATTATTCTCCTTCTGAGTGAAATGGAGCTGGAAGAGGAGAGCAGAGACACTCCCCTCCCCCCCGCCCCCGCTCCCCATCCTGGTTCAAGCCTGACATTCTATTTGCATCTACCATTACATCATAAATTTGGAGAGGGAGAGACAGAAATTGCAGATGCAGAGTTAAATTCCCTTGTGTTGTATTTGTCAAGATGAACAGATTGTAAACTACCTCTTGCAAATATGATATGCATCTGGGCATCAAACTAATAACTCCAAACCACAGACTCATTTATTTACATGACATTTCTCTTCAGAAGTTTCTGAAATTGCTTCTGTAGTTATTCTGTATCCCAGAGCTGTTCAGGTTGAGTGGGAAGATTAGAGCGAATATTGGAAGTTGGGGGCTTTTTGCATCCAATGAGGCAGAAATAATAAATTTTTCTATTTACATATTCATAATCTTTACAAATTATTCATTTTCAATACTCAGTGTTAAGTATGGTAGTACACATTGGTGGCACGCGTCTGTAATCCCAGCACTCTAGAGGCCAAGACTTGGAGGTTCCTAAGTTTGATGCCAGAATGGGCCCTATAGTAAGACTTTATCTCAAAAAAAAAAAAAAAAAAGAAGAAGAAGAAAGAAAAAGAAACACTTGGAGATTTTGTTGAGAAAAGTGAGGAGTAATTTGTATAGTCATAATACTGTGTTAGAAGTTTACAAGAAATTTAAATCACTTAGATTTTAAATCTAAAATTTAAAATCACTTAGATTAGTTTTTTTCTTTTCTTTTTTTTGTTGGATGTGGGGCTTGAACTCTGAGCCTGGGCACTGTCCCTGGGCTCTTCAGCACAAGGCTAGTGCTCTACCACTTTGAGCCGCAGTGCCACTTCTGGTTTTCTGGTGGTTAATTGGAGATAAGAGTCTCACGGACTTTACTGCTTGGGCTGGCTTTGAACTGCCATCCTCAGATCTCAGCCTCCTGAGTAGCTAGGATTACAGGTGTGATCCACCAGTGCCCCGGCTCACTCAGATTACTTACACGGGCACTTTTGGCTGCTCTTGAAAATGATCCAGGCATTTTATAGTCTTCCTCTCTAGTGAGATCCTGTCCTCTGACCTCTTTATCAGTTGCAATTTCTTTTGCTTGTTTTAATTTTTTAAAAATTTAGTTACATATTTACCCATGAGTGCATTTTTCATTAAAAACTTAATATTATAAATAATGCTGGAATTTCTTTTGATTACTCTGTCATATTCTCACATTCTTTCTCTTCTATTACACTCCTTTCTACCTTTTGTCAATAGGTTTGTCTTTTGTGTGTTTTGTGCTAGTACTGGGGTGTGAATTTAAGGCCTAAGTATTGTCCCTCAGTTTTTCTGCTCAAGGCTAGTGCTCTAGCACTTGAGTCTGAGCTCCACTTCTGGCTTTTCGGAGATTAACTGGTGATGAGTGTCATGGACTTTCCTGCCTAGGCTGGCTTTGGACCATGGTCCTCATATCTCAGCCTTCTGACTAGCTAGAATTATAGGTGTGAGACATTGGCACCTGGCCAATAGTTTTTGTGTTAACAGTTTGGGCTATGTGTGCTATTTTTTGAGTATGGGCATCTTCTTTTAGAGAACTATCCAGTCTTCCTTGTTCCTTCAGAAATACATCTTGGAGCTATTCTGTTCCTAGTTTTTGACTGCTATATAACATTCCACAGTACTGTACACCACAATTCACTTGTTTGGGAGGCTCAGATTTTTCTACATACTATATACTATGTCTACATACTATGAAGAGTCTTGAAAGCTTCCTTTAAGTGTGAATTCTTCAAAATAAAAATTCGAAATTCCACGGGGAAAAGTTTATACATTTCTAAGTTCCCAAATCAGTCATTTATGCTGCACCAATTGTTGTGAGAATGAGAACCATTATTTCCATAGTTAATTGTGGTAGTCAGTTTGTCATCACTGTGACAAAATACCTGTCAAAGTCAACTTAAGAGGGGGAAAGGTTTGTTTTTGCTTGCAGTTAGAGTGGATAGAGTCCATGGTCAACTGGCTCCATTGTGTGCAGGCCTGTATCAAGGTAAAACATTATGTAGAAGGATGTAGCAAAAGCAGGATCCTCACAGCATCCAGAAAGTTAGAGAAAGCCAGCTAGGCAGGGGCCAGGCATACGATGTACCCCTTAAAATCACACCCCCAGTTCTCTAATTTCCTCCAACTAGTCCCTACCTCTTAATAGCATACTCAGCTACAGCTTCATTAATGAATTGATTCATGGATGAGTTCCCACGATCCATTCGCCTCTGGACGCTGCTGCGAGACGAAGTCTCAATGTATAAGTCTTTGAGGGACATTTAATTCCCAAACCACAATATTAACATTTCATAATATAACTCCACCAGACACATTTTTGCATTGTTAATGACATTACAGTATGATTGCTTCTCTCTTTCAGTATGTATAGGTTTTGACATATTTGAACTTGACGTATGTGTTCACTTGACAAGTACTTACTGAATACTTGCTTTGGGTGCTGAGGACTTGGTAATGAATAAAACACTAAGAAATAACCACTTGGATGGAAATTTGCATCCTAGTGGAAGGTAGAGATAAGACAAACACTGTAGGACAGAGAAGACAAATAGTAAGCCAGGGAAGGTGGTAGGTATGGCTACATCCTGTGAGAAAACAATAAGTGAAGACCTGAAAAGAATGAGGGAGAGAGTTGTGAGCAGGATGAAAGAAGTAAACCCCTAACTGAGATGCTGTCTAGGACCAGTGTGTCTTTTCTGACAGAGAAATGTGCAGTCTTTGTCTTGCAGTTCCTTGTTTTTGTTCCTTGTCCTTTATCACTTCCTTCCAGCGGTATTTTCCCTCAGACAGTAGGCTTTGAGGAAAAAGGCATCTGAGTTTTTGATGAGCAATGAATCAATCAACAGGTAGGGTTTATAACAGGGAGAGTGGACATGCAAGCTCTCTACTGTCTACTGAGATCAAAGTTACTGGTAGGAAAGCCTGGTTAAGCTCTGTGACAGGGAGATTTGTGAAGCACTCTGTTGTCTCTGCTAGAGGCCACAGGATTGAGAGAGAGGAGCCCGTGGATTAGCTGGAAGATTTCTCTCAGTCCAAGGACAAACTTATTTTCAATTTAGGACCAAGAGTTTAACTTGTGTAAAGATTCTGTGTAGTAATTTATAGACTGCTTAGGGAGAAATTCCAGTTCTTTTAATGATTGGCTAGGCTATCATACACAGACTATTTCATCTCTCTGAGCTGCATTTTTCCATCTGTAAAATGGGCAAAATAACACTATGCTATAAAATTGATAGGGAGGATTAAATGAAATAAAGAGAGGTAAAGTGCTTGTAGTGTATGGAAGCATACACTACCATCACCGTCATCATCATCATCACCACCATCCGGCCTATCATCATTACCATTATCATCATCATCCTTTCTTGAGTTCAACATGGAATAGTAAAGCTGAGGAGTAGGGAGGCATTTGTTAACTCTTCTTTAAAACATTTTTCAGTATCTCACACAATTTGGTATTAAAAATGCCATTGAAAGGCCTTGTAGACAAGTCTGGAATCTTCAAGGCAGATAAAGCATTTTAAAACCTGGTGTTCCAGAAAGGGACGGAGGGCTCAGGATTTTCAGCAATGGTGCTGATGGACAAATGGGCTTCCCTGGCACCGAAGACAGGGGCGGGGGAGGCAATGGAGATGTCTAGCTCTCAAAGACACCTGTGAGACAGGATGCTGAGCTGTTGAGGACCAGGACTCTGTTTGATGTTAATGTCTATGAACGATAACCCAGCCTTCAGTGAGAACCACCCAGGGCCCAAATGGTCTCCTGTGGGTTCTTGCTGGGTCTCCTTAGTCCCGGCGTGTTCTCAGTTGCGTGGAAACAACCAAAGCTGACAACTCAAGGTTGCAGCTACAAATCTAGCTCTCAGCTTCCAGAGAAGCTAAGCCTATAAACCTAAGCATTCAGATACCAAAAATAACATGTTATATTTCTCTTTTACTGGAGAGCTCTGTAGACTAGTCCAAAAGCTGACTGGTTAGGGCAAACTGAACTGTGTTTAAGTTCTGCCTCTGTGGTTACTAGTTGTTTAACTCTGGGCCATTTGTACAATTCTCTGGGTCTGTGTTCCTGAACAGTAGGATGATAACCCTACTGTGACCACGGCTTAAATAGTACAAAGCAGAGAAAACACTAGGCTCAGAGCCTGGCACACAGCACGTAGGTGTTATAGCTGATATCACTAGATAGATAAGTTTGCTAGTAAATGGGAGACTATAGTTTCAATGCAAATATAGATAAAGAGAAGGGGGAAAGGGGCACACTGTTAAAAAAAAAAAAAAAAAAACGGATCCTGGAAGCTGGATACTTAATGATTGTCAAAAAAAATCCTGAGAGAAAAGGGATGAAGATGGCAGAGGCCCAAACGCAGAAGCTTAGCATTGCTTTGTGCCAGGGTTCACCCATCTGGCCTTGGCTTTGATGCTGCCTTTTTCTTCCAAATAGCATCTGAGAAGCCTGGTGGTGAAGCAGGGTGGGGAGGAAGGAGAATCGTGGACCACTTCAGATTTCTCCACTCAGGAAAGGCATGTAAGAAATACATTATGCTTTTGCAGGTCACAGTTCCTTTGAGACTGTGGGAAGAGGCAGGCTTGCAGGCAGGCTTGTCAGGTGAGTGGCGGCAACTGCAGGCTGACATAAACCTGTTGATTGGCAGTTCAAAAAGAAAAATAAAAAGGAGAAAAAGAAAAATCCTCTCTGATCCAGACAAAGGTAAATTTTGTTGGAATTTCAACACAAAATTCTAACACCGCCCCCCCCCCCACCATAAACTCGCTGCTATTTCTATCTAGTCTATGATGATTCCAGGCATCAGAAATCATACTCTCCATGCATTACTTGCTGTTTGGATTGGAATAATTTAATCCTTGCCAAAGGTTAAGTGTTCAAAGGGTAGAAGGACTCATTATTTTCAGTGAAATAGAAAATTGAATAGAAGAACTCTGAATAGCAGACATTGCAATGGCCCATCTAGTATGGATGAACATCCAAGAAATGAACATAAACCTGCCGAAGGAATGAGATATCTAGAAAAATAAAACACATGGTTAACCACATCATTTGTTTTCTTTTATGTGAAGAACGGCTGGTCTGAATCCACTCCTATGGCATTATGAATTCTAACCAACTATGAAACCAGAGCAACACTGCAGCTTTAAGATGAATTTCTAGGATGATCTCCTCTGATGTGCCTTTACAACACGGGAATTGAGGAAAGCAAGTGGACATTAGAATGTAGAACACACTCAAGAGGAAGATCAAAGAGACATTTGTTACATTACCAAAAAAGCTAGCTTTGCCCAGCAGAATGATGACTTCTATAAAATTAAATGCCATTTGAAGTTATACATTAGGATCAGCCCCATAAGTTCAGTGTGTATGTGTATGCGTGAACACATACAAAAAGTGCAATGGCTATTTTACATTTTTGTGCATTGCTCTGTTTAGATGTTATTTTCTGGACCTCTAGGAAGGCTGCCAGTGAGATCTGCTGCCTTCATTTCTCACACAGGCTCAGCACGAGCAGCATGCCCAGAAGTAGCTTTCAAGGGCAGGTGATTTCTACCAAGCACACAGGAAATGTTTCCACTCCAAACCCCCACTCAGGCTCTTCCCTCATCCCTAGCATTTTCCTCCACCTGCGATGGCTGGTGTGTCCCGATCCCTTTAAGCTTCTGCAGCTAAGGTGTGCAGTTCCTTCCCTGGTGGGTGTGGTTTAGCCCCGTGTGACACCCAGAAAAGGCCATGACTCCTGTCCTCGGTGGAGTGGATTATTTAAGTGTAGGTGTAAGCTTTACGATATGGGATTCAATTTTGCTCTTTGGATCTGCAATATGAATCCCCAAAACAATTTCTCTTGAATGCATTTTTACTTTGAAATATGCTTTGGCCACTTTATTGAATAAGGCACATAGAGCTACATTCATTATTTAGACTCGAACTTACTTTGCACTAGAGGTAAGAGAAAACCTAACATGCTTGTTCAGGATAATTGCATACAGTGCAAGGAACCCGATTTATGTAAAGGTTTATTGGAGGAATAAAAACCTCCACAGCAAGCTTGATAAATCATTCATTCAGAAACTGATTGACATTTACCCAGATGTAGATGCTGTACTTTGCCAGCTTTTAAAGTAAAGCAAAGCAGCAAGGATTTCAAAGTAATGGGGAAAACTTGTATTGGAAGAATAATCCTGGAGGGTAAATATCTGTTAAGGAGTTATTTCTCTTAAATAATGTAATTCACAGACCATCAGCCAGAGGAACATCTCCCAGTCTATCCTCATGGGCAACTTTCAACATTCTATCATAAAAGATAAATGTGATATCAACAATTTCTTCTTTTAAAAAACTCTTGTTATTTTAGCTACTTTGCAAATATTTGGTTTGGGCCAGGCCAGATGGTTCATGCCTATAATCACAACTATTCAGGAAATGAAGATCAGGCAGCTCTTGGTTCAAAGTCAGACCAGATGAAAAGTGAACAAGAGCAATCAATGATAAGCTGGGTATAGTGCTCTCCTGTAGTACCAGCTACATGGGAGGCTGTAGGTAGGAGGATCAGAGTCTGAGGTTGGCCCTCGATAAAAGTACCTCAAGATCTACCTGAAAAGTAGCTGAAAAATACAAAAGGTAGAATGCATGACTAGCAAACTTGAGACATGGAGTTTAATCCCTAGTATTGCCAAAAAACAAAAAGAAAAATTTGTTTCTCTTTTACATTTCCACTTAATATCTAAAAATAAAACCCAGACAAATAGATTAGAAAATATAGTCTAAATTATTTCCTTTATTTTATTCATAAACACTGTAAAAATTTATGAAGAAGTAAATGTAACATATTCACCAGTTAACCACCTCTAGACTTATTAAAACATGTAAAGCAATCACAAAAGGAGAAAAAAATATCTTTAACAGGTCCCTTATCGAATTTTATTTTTCCAGGTTGCAAATACATTTTCTTCTAATTTTCTATTTGGCTGTTCTAGGAAATAAACAAATGAATTTCAAAAACCAAAGATAAATGAATTGCTAATAAAAGATAGGATGGTATGAAGAGATCCTTACTTGACCCATAGGGAAGAAATGCAGTTGGTTATCGGGGAAAAAAGCAATTTCTCACCCTCTTCTTTCGCTTGGAGAGCCACTGCACAGATGTCTTTTGGTACTTCAGTAGGGACATCAATGAGGCTCTGAAATAGCATTGCCCAGAATCCCCACCTTCAGTGCACATGCGCAACTCAGAAGACATGCTGGTTGCCCAGGCCCCTTCATGCTGCAAGGTCTTTGGCACAATCTCTCCCTGGATGTATCAGTTAAGTCACCTGCCACCTAGGTATTTCCTGGGATTTCTTCCAGTGAATGAGAGAAGTCAGCAGATTTCTAAAATGTAGACCTGTGATATTATTGTTGAAGCCCTTTAAATTTTCTATTTAAGTATCTATATCTAAGTGCATATCACTATGTACTCTAAACTACATACTTCTTTCTCTCTCTCTCTCTCTCTCTCTCTCTCTCTCTCTCTCTCTCTCTCTGTTTATTACAGCTTGATCTCAGAGCCTGAGTACTGTCCCTTAGCTTTTTTGCTCGGCTGTTACTCTGTAATTGAGCCACATATCCATTTTGGCTTTTGGGTGGTTAACTGGTATTAAGAGTCTTATGGACTTTGCTACCCAGACTGGAACTGAATCGTGATCCTCAGATCTCAGCCTCCTGGGTAGCCAGGATTACAGGTGTGAGCCACTGGCACCTGGCTAAACTACCTACTTTCAAAAATACCCCTTTCATAAATATTTTTACTTCATATACAAAGTTTGGGATAAAAGAGTTGAATGAGGGCAGAAACATGTAAGTAACTGGAGGGTAGACCATTTAAAGCACCAGTTTACCTCATTCTCCAAGTGTTTTAAGATTTAGAAAATTTGATAGTACTTTAGAGAATATTTTAAGGATTACGGTAAAACCTCTTTCAGAATATGTATCTCTCTAGAGTGAGATCACATTCCTTTAGTGTAAATACATATTAGGTGTTCAATAAATGCTTGTTGCAAAAATAAATGGGATAGTTATATCCTTCTTTTACCATAATAGGTAAAAATCTAAGTAGTGTTATTTTTTTTTTTTATTTTTGCCAGTCCTGGGCCATGAACTCAGGGCTGAGCACTGTCCCTGGCTTCTTTTTGCTCAAGGCTAGCACTCTGCCACTTGAGCCACAGCGCCATTTCTGGCCTTTTCTATATATGTGGTGCTGAGGAATCGAACCCAGGGCTTCATGTATACGAGGCAAGCACTCTTGCCACTAGGCCATATTCCCAGCCCAGTAGTGTTATCTTGACCCATAACATTTATGCAAAAAACAAAGTTCAGTGTACGAACAGACTTAAAGCAATACTTGACAAGTGTGTGACATTCAAAGGTAGAAATTTAAGAAATTCATGAAAAATCTAGGGTCTGCCTGTGAATTTTTAAATATAGTATGCATGACCAGGGAAACAGATACAAACATTTGTGGGTAAATTTCAGAGACTTAAGCTGTATAAATTTAAATTAATAGAAAGAAAACACACTGTTGTTTTGTTTGTTTGTTTTTAAAAAAAAACCCAGCCATATACAGGAAAGGAAGTGCTAACTCTCTTGAAACTTGCAAATCGGTGCAAAAGTGCTTGTCTGGTTGAGAACGTCTCCTTATACAGTGCATAGCAAAGCGATAGCTGGCTATGGTGTTGAACTAGACGGAGTCTGTCAAGGTCACAGCTGTGCTTTCCAAACTACTGGTGTGAATGTGGGAGACCTGCAGCACGGGCAGCAGCAGCTGGAGGGCATCCTGGACATACGTGGTGCTATTGCAGCCCTGTGAGAGGGAAACAAAGGGAGCTGCAGGATTATTTCCATAGGTCAACTTGTGGTTCTCTCATTTTTTTTTTCTTTTGATAGTATTGGAGTTTGAGCTCTGGGCCTCATGCTTTCTTGGCAGGTGACCTACCATTGTGTCATGTTCCTAGTCCTTTTGCTTTAGTTTATTTTTCAGATAAGGTTTTGTAATTTCTTTACCTGACTGAGATCCTCCTATCTCAGCTTCCTCTCAGCTGATATCAAAGGCAAGATCTACCACACTAGGCCCTAGAAAACTCAACTGAATAATGCTCCCCTTCACCTGAGAGGAGACATTAGCAAACTGGAACATCATGAAGTTCCTATGATGCTTGTAGTGACAAGAGATGTAAACACATTCTTCGTCTGTGTGTGTGTGTGTGTGCATGTGCCTTCACCGAGCCTGGGGCTTGAACTCAGGGCCTGGGCACTGTGCCTGAGCTATTTTTTGTTCAAGGCTGGCACTCTACCACACAAACCACAGCTCCACTTCTAGCTTTTGGTGGTAACTGGAGATCAGAGTATCACGGGCTTTCCTGCTTAGGCTGGCTTCAAACCTGAATCCTCAGATCTCAGCCTCTTGAGTAACTATGATTATAGGCATGAGCCACTGGTGCCCAGCTATAAATACATTCTTTAAACGAAGTATGCGTAGCTCTTCATTGTCTATATTACCAGAGAGAGTAATTCACTGGACAGGAGGCAAGTCATTCCCAAAGGCTTTTAAGGGCCATGAGTTTGTGTGCATGTTTATACATATATGTACACATAACATATATGACCCAGGGTGCCCAGTATTATCTATTCCTTTCCCACCTTAACCATACTTCCCTAAAATCCCACAAGAACAGGGTAGAAAAATGGTCATATCCTAACCAATAGCTGAATAAACAGTGCAGTCTCCAAAAAGCTAGCTGCAGGTATGACTATTACAGAAGCATACATGGCACATCGTTGTTTTGTCTGGGCTGGCCTCAGTATACCATTCTCCTGCCTTCTCATTACAAGTAACTGGGATTATAGGCATGAACCACTGTGTCAGGCTTGTTTTGAGATGAGAGTCCCCCTAAACTTTTACCCAGGCTGATTTGAACCATGATTTTCCTATCTCTGTTTCATGATTAGCTAGAATTACAGGCTGGAGCATGCCTGGTTCCTATCCTCCTGCCCCCTCTCACTTGTCATTTTTGCTAGTCTGGAGCTTAGACCTAGCCGAAACGAAAGGTTATTGTGAATAGAGGGAAATGCTCAGTTTTACAAAAATAAAGTTAAGGAATAATCCCTCATCACAGCCAATGATCACTGTTAAATCCAGTATCAAACTTGGCAGCAGAAATCAGCTTTTGCCAGAGGAACAGTGACAGAAATAACATGCAAGCTTAGCGTTTCTTTTTATAATCAGGGATTCTTGAAAATTGGGTATTGTTGCTTCATCAGAGAATTTACAGCTGGCTGGGTTACACAAACGTACTCTAAAAAGACTGTTGATGCTAAGATTTAGGATTGAGATCATACTTGCTGCTGGAAAGAAAGACAGAGAAAGGAAAACCCTAGCTGTAACATTTGCTTTGATTCAGTAGCCCCTTCTCCCCAGGGGCTACTTACCTCTAACAATACACTGTTGATCATGGGGTTTAGGACCTCAGCCTTCTTGTTGCTCTGTGGAATCAAACATAAGAAATTAGTAGATTAGGGACGTGTACCTTAAGGCTTACTACATAATGCAAGACACAGGCTTCATGAGATCTCTTAGAGAGGAAGGAAGAAGTGGAACGCAGGCTTTGTACTAGAGTTTTCCCTCTATAATCCATCTAATTCTGCCAGAAATCCTGGGAGGACAGGAGGTGTCATAATGACTCTAACTTCTAGATGGGAAAATGGGGACTAGGAAGGTTGAGAAATTTGCATAAGGTCACAAAGTAACTATTGTAAACTCAGATCATTTTAACTCAAGTTTTTAGCAGATGTAGGAGTAGCGTGAGATAAAGTCTAGTTGGTCACGTTATGGGATTAAATTCTGCTTTATAAGGGAGGGGGTGACACTGTTCAAAAAGAAATGTACTCAATACATCACTTGTATAACTGTAACCCCCTCTGTACATCACCTTTACCATAAAAAAACAAAATGGCAGTAAACATAAAAGCATATTTAAAAATAAAATTGAAAATTTAGAATATCTAAAAAAATTCTGTTTTACTTAGCACATTGAATGGTAAAAGAATAAAAAATAGGGGGTAGGAATATGGCCTAGTCTAGTAAAGTGCTTGCCTCACATATATGAAGCCCTGGGATCGATTCCTTGGCACCACATATGCAGAAAAAGCCAGAAGGGGAGCTGTGGCTCAAGTGGTAGAGTGCTAGCCTTGAGCAAAAAGAAGCCAGGGACAGTGCTCAGGCCCTGAGTCCAAGGCCCAGGAATGGCCAAAAAATTTTAAAAAGAATAAAAAATACACTGGGACATGGTCAATTATATAGGTCTCTAGGCATTCACACAGAGTGAGATCAAAGGAGGATATTTTTAGAACAAGATCACACAGGTGCAATAGCTATATGCATCCGATCATATAGAATAATATTTATCGAAGTGAACTTCAGGAAGTGGAAACAAGAGTTTTTTTTCTTTGCTGCTGTTTTTGTTTACACTTCCATTTGTCTTGTTTATTTATCTGTCTTAGGGAGGGCGGGGGGTTACAGAAATGGTGAGACAAAGCGGGAACAAATGCAGCAGTAATACTCACTAGCCCTTATGTTGAAAATGAACTGTACAACTTGTGGGGGAGGGGATGAAGGGAAACACTGGGAGAGAGTGAGGGAAGGGGTGGCATTGTTCAAGAAGAAATGTGCTCTTATCTGACGCACGTGATTTATGTAACTGTACCTCCTCTGTACATCGCAACAAATAAAATTTTAAAAAGAGAAAGATTATGTGGGAAAGGAAAAAAAAAACTTTGATCAATAGTTCATTGTATCTTTGCAGTTGTTACTTTAAAATATATTGCATTATGATATCTTATCTAGCTTCCTGAGGAGGTTTTATTCCCTAATTTCTTTTTTGGTCGCCCTTAAATTTTAAAGGTAGATTAAGTCCTTCATTTATCTACCTTAGGTCCAACTCTGGCCTAATTTTCTTTTCTTTTTTCTTTTACATGCAAACATGATTGGCCGATATAGAGTAGGATCTTTCAGAATGGAAATGAAATAAAAGTACCTTTAAATACAACCTGGAAATATCTGCAGATATAATTTGAAAAATGATATATACAAAGCACAGTGTACAAAATCTAGTATAAACAGGTTATTACAAAGTGGGAGAGAATGTATCATTATCCTCATTTATGCTACCGGTCTGTAATCAACAGTCTTTCTAACCTAAAATGCACAACCTACTCTTACACAATAAATCATCAAAAGGCCTGGAGAGAGGGGACAATCATAATAGGTTTATTTCCCTTACTGTACTTGACAGAGTTTGTGGCAAACAAAGACATATAAATTAAATAGATCTTCTCAGAGCAGCCAACTTTCTTTGACATTACTGAGGGTAAAGTAATGTCTTACAGAGGAAACCATAATAGAATCTTGGGGAGAAAAAAATCCTCCTTAAAACCCCAGTAATTTTAGTATATAACCACAAAATCCATTATGGTATTTGCTTTCCTTTTTATTTGATTATCAATAACCTCTAAAATATAATCAAAATGAGGGCAATAAAATGGCATTGGTTTTCAGAATCAATGAGATGTGCAAGCAATTTAAACAGAGCCTGGAGAACAATATACACTCATTAACTTCAAGTTATGAGTAATGGCTGTTTTAGAAAGCAGAAACAATGACTTGATACAAATGATTCATCACAGCACAAGATGGGGGTATTGTTGTGGTTAGATGACATTGCAGCAAATTCTGTCATAATAATCCCATCTTATTCTTTCTCCCAAATGATAGCATATGTGTTCCTGACTTTGTGCATGCAAGCATTTGTACATAGGGGTATATTTTACACATATATAAATTCAAGAACACATGCCAAATGCCAGTGACTCACACCCATAATACTACTTACTCAGGAGGCTGAGATCCGAAGACCATGGTTTGAAGCCATCCTAGGCAGACAAATCCATGAAACTCTTGCTTCCAATTAAGCAGTAAAAAACCAGAAGTGGAGGTGTGGCTTAAGTAGTAGAGTGCCAGCCTTAAGCAAAAACAAGTAAGACCTCAAGGCCCTGAGTTCAGCCCCCACTACTGGTATGCATACAAAAGAAGTTCAGACACACATTCACCTAGTACAGCCTTGCTTCATAAAATATGCTAGTACTAGGGCTTAAATTCAGGACCTAGGTGCTGTCCCTTAGCCTTTTTGCTCAAGGCTGGCACTCTACCACTTGAATCAATTAACTAATTGATGGTTAATTCAAAGAACAAGCTTTTCTACCCAGGTTGAATTTGAACTATGATCCTCACATCTCAGCTTCCTGATTAGCTATGATTGTAGGCATGAGCCACCAACGTCTAGATGACATTGATTTTTTTTCTTTAATAAATAAAGAAAACAAGCTGGTAGAGGTCTAAGCACCCACCCACCATCTCAGATGTGTGAGACAGCAGACTTGTTGCTAGAGCAACAACAGTGAGCCCTAAGTTGCCCAACAATGCAGGTAGTGCTCTTGGTTGAATTTCAGCCCATAACATGGCACAGGATCTGTTTATGGAGCTACTCCACTGGTGCTGCACTCCCTGCTTTTAAAACGTGCACCTTTTTTCACTTTCTAAAGGAAATTAGGGTCATGAGGAAATCTTACCCCAGTAATGGTTAAGAAATTTGTGAACTTCTTTGATAATGAGGCCACTTCGTTGCACATGGCAGTAGTCAATCTGAAATAAGGTAAGAGTTTAGGGGTTTCAATGCAGTAAAGTAACTAGCATGGCAATGACTGATATCAATGAAGTATTTCATACAAGCATGTAAGTTCAAAGCTAGCCTACAGAAATAAGCAAGCAAACACTTTTCCTTAACAAGCTCCCAAAGGAATTCTAGTTTTCTCTCCACATTTACTGAGAAAATAACCATTTAATTCATCTGGCCTCTTTTGAGCCTAAGCAAAATGCAGGAAATACGAAGCCCAGGCTCCACATCTATAGAAAATAGAATCTTCCCAGGTGACCTGTCTCTGGCTTTTGGATCCCTTTACAATTACGAATATTCAATGAGTCATTATGTATGCCTCTCATATTTAGTCCTCTGGTGATCTTGTGGGTTGTTATTGCTCTCATTTTATATAGATGAAGTAATCTAACTAGGAGTAGAGGTAGGATTCAAACTCAGGTCTCTGTCTCTAAGATTGCACTTGGTAGGTAAGCAATCTGCCACTTGAGTCATTCCCCTAGTCCTTTTGCTTTCAAGTTGTTTTTCACTAACTTGGATTTTGATCTTCCTACTTCTGCCTCTTGAATAGCTGGATAGCAGGTGTGTACTACCATGTCTGGCCCTCCACTGTGTCTTAATTGATTATGTGTTTCCTACAACACTCTAAATAAATATCATAAAATATTTTTATGACATATCAAAAATCTCATTTTTTACTCATTCCATATCTAGGACTTCATTTTAAGAAGACAAAGCAAAAGAGACAGTAAAGTTCAGTTGAAACAATGTTTCCCTAACACTGTGGATGATGATAAAAGCTGGAAAAAAATCAAATTGACTGATAATGTGGGTCCTGTCTGATTTTTCTAAGAATTAGTGCATATGAACAGTGGTTAGAATGATATTGAGGGCTGGGAATATGGCCTAGTGGCATGAGGCCCTGGGTTCGATTCCCCAGCACCACATATATAGAAAATGGCCGGAAGTGGCACTGTGGCTCAAGTGGCAGAGTACTAGCCTTGAGCAAAAAGAAGCCAGGGACAGTGCTCACTCAGGCCCTGAGTCCAAGGCCCAGGACTGGCAAAACAACAACAACAACAACAAAAGAGAATGATATTGAAGAAACTCTAACTCTTAAGTTCAGAATCTTATATGCTTAAAGATCTACTGAAATCAGGAGAGAGAAGGCTTTTGATGAATAGGAGCCTCATCTAGCCTGCATATTCATGGTGGTGTGTGTCTATGTTTGTGTGTGTGTGTGTTGCTGGGATCAAATCTATAGACTCATACATGCTAGGCAAGTGCTCTACCACTGCACTACACACTCAACTCAGTCCTACATTTTCCGGTCTGATGAGCTACACTGTGGCATCCATATCTGAACTTGTCTACAGAAAGCATCAAAAGTAAGGCAAGGAGAAGCCCAGAGCTGTCTGTTTGCATCCTTGAGTAGGTGGTGGAGAGGCACTTACTCTATAGACCAATCAGAGGCCTGGGGCAGCTGGAAAAGGTGACAATCAGAACTAATAATCAGAAAAGAGCAAAGAAAATGGGTCTTCTCAACTTCAGCTCTCTTTCAAAGATAGTATAATCCCTAGATATTCTCAATATTTCAAAATTTTCTTGTTTTGTCCATTCTTTGTTCTATATTTTGAGCAAATATACAATCTTTCTAGGAGTACTAGAGGAGGGGTGATTATGTACTTAACTCTCTCTATATATATTTATTTATTTGGGGGGAGTAGTACCCTTTAAATTGTATTGCTATTACAAAGGTAATGTACAAAGGGGTTACAGTTACATAAGTCAGGTAAAGAGTACATTACTTGTTGGACAATGTCACCCCTTCCCTTGTTCTCTCCCAGTTTTTTCCTCCTATACCCACTCACAATATGTACTTCTTAAAATATCTTTTATTGCTACATGTTTAGATACCAATATTTAGACTAGAAGACAATTTTTTATCACCGAGAAAAATGCTATCACCACCAAGTCACAAATGACTGACCTTCCTGTTCCTGCAAGTAATAAGCAAGGATTAGCTAGCTGGTACAATGAGTGAAAATACTGAGATATGTGTGTATGTATGTGTGCTCCTTTATGTTTTCAAGGGGCTCCTATTTTGGTTTATTTTAATAATGAGAAGGCTTTTGGATATGTGTTAGTTTTCTATGTTATAGTACACAAATATGTACATAAATATATGTAATTTAAATCCTGCCTATGTTCCAAAAGGTACTTTGTAATAACTTTACCTTACATTGAATTACACATATGTATTATTTTTCAACTCCATGTCAACTATCCTTATGTACTAATACATGCAGGCATCTTTACATACGTACATAATTCTACTAAGCTAATAATAACAGCAGCATTTTATTCAAGAGCACAAATTATTCTAACAGAGGCACACGATACAACCCACAGGGCAGGAGTTTACATTAGCCACTATCATCACCAGGATTTAGAGCTGGCACCATTTCCTGGGAACCAGGCGTGCCTTTGTCTATTTTATGAAGTGAGTTGAGAAGTTATATTAGAGTGTCCTTTTTCTACGTGCAATGTGGAAAATGGAGACACCCTAAAAGTCCTGTACTTCTAAGACTTTGATCTATTAAAATATGCACTTTTGAAGCTCTGAATGATTTACCATGCTTTCTCTTAAATGTCCTTATAAATAATTCCTAGAATATCTAGTTAATTCTTCTTCCTCCTCCTCTCTCCTCCTTTTCTTTCTCATTCATCTTCTTTTTCTTTTTTTCTCTCTTCCTCCTCCTCCACTTCTTGCTACATAAAGCATTTCTTAAATGAGTCTTTATTTCTTAAGATGACAATGGGACAAATGATTTGGATGACACAGAATCTGGCTATTGAGTTGCTTAGGATGTATACTCACATGGTGCATACACACACACGCACGCACACACACACACACACACACACACACAGAGGTCTATAATTGAAATACTAGGAATGAAAAGTGCACTTACTTAATCAGGACTTTTGCTTGGTCCTGGGCTGGTTTCTCCTCCTCTTGTCCATGAAGAATTAATTCTGCAACTTTATGAAGTTGCTCAATACAGCGCGCAGTTACTTCAGCCAGACTTTCAATGGATAGCATGTATACTTCCTGAGTCAATACAAGAAAATTATTCACCGGGCTGATGTTCAGATATTAAAAAATTATATAATTCTCTCTTATGCTGGGGATTGAACTTGGGGCCTTAGCACATGCTCAGTACACACTCTACTGTTGAGCTACATCCCTAGCACCTAAATGATTTAATCCTTAATAAAAATACATAATGTACAAAGGTTTATGCAAAAATTCTGGGCATGTCTAAGACTCCTCTGTCAGGTCCCCAGAGAGGTGACATGCCTATCTATTGGTGATGGTCTCCTGTACTCAGAGCAATTCCAGGCTTGCAAAAGGCAGATGGTAACTGAGCTATGGGAAGGAAGCTGAGTGAAGAGACTCCATCAAAGTTTTTTTCCTTAGAATTACCTAACTTAGCTACTTCCTTTAAAATTTAAATTCAACATAAGGTACATATATTGCAAGCTACTTTTTGGAACATAAAATATGCCTACATAAATTTATTAAAGTATACAATAAAAGCTACAGAAATGAGTTTTGAAAAAAAAAGCTCCTTCAATTACATTGTTAGTTATGGAGTATAAAGACATTTTATTATAAAAAGTTGAATAAAAGATGGATATTTAACCTAAAGGTAAATTAATTATGTTCTTAAAGATCTTTTCCCCTTTAAATTATACTTGTTATGCTATGGAGAAAAGCTACAAAAATCTATTCTGAGTTATAAATTGTCTCAGCATACAGAAATTTTAGTGTTTATTACATTCCTGCTCATTTCTATGTAAGACAGATTAGAAATGAAAAAGAAACCCTCCTCATTAAGATTACGCTGCCAATAATAAAATTAATATACGAATACTAGCCTCTCAGTGGACAATCCAGAATAAATTTACCTCTATGGTCTTGGTTCTCCTTTCTTCTCTTTTCTCTTCCTGAGGGTCTTCAGCTTTTTCTTCCTTCTTAGTTTCCTCCTCTGATTCCTTGGTCATATCTACAGGTGCAATAGTTTGGTCCTCTTCCACCCAGTCATGAGCTTTCTTCATGGCCTGCAGTGGCCCCCAACCAAGTGATGCATTTATTATGTGAGCATAAAATCAAAGTCATTCCAACCCCTGGCTTAGAACCTCCAGGCTGGAGGTCTGAATGTTTAAAAAGAGATGGGACCAACCTCAATCTTCTTTGTTTTTCAGGCAGAAAAGAGTTTATTGGGAAAAGAGCAAACTGCCAGCCTGCACAAGATGGAGACATGGGGAGACAGAGGGGAAGGAAGAAGAGGAAAAAGGGAAAGGAGAGAAAAAGAGAGAAAGAGTGAGAGAATAAGAGAGAACAGGAAAAATGAGAGAAAAGGAAAGAGAGAACCTCAATTTTCTTATCAAACAATAATCTATTGTTTGTAAAAAAATCACATAAACTAGTTACTTCTATTGATATGCATAATGTATTACTGTTGTTTGTCTTTTTATATAAATGCCATATATGTATGCATATACATATATATCATTTGAATACTTGAAAACTTTAGCTGTGTTGTCAAGTTGGAAAAAGTATCCCAGTTTATTATGTTGTACTGACATTGTACAAAAACTAAAAGCCAAATTGGATTAGACACTTCATTTTTCCATTTATATAGGAGTAACACAGCATATTAAATATGTATATATATAGTATATACATATTTAACATTGAATCTGTCTACATAGATTTTATTACAGAAATGAATAAGGCATTCCCTAAATAATAAAATAATATAAACAAGAAAGGGGAGCAGAGTAAAAAGTATGTAGAACACCTTGTCAAACCTGAGGTTTTTTGTTTTTGTTTTTTCAGTACTGGGGTTTGAACTTAGGGCTTTGAGCTTGCTAGGCAGGCACTCTACCACTTGAACTATGTCTCTAGTCCTTTTTGCTATGGTTAGTTTTGAGATAAGGTCTCACTTTTTTTTTTTTTTTTTGGCCAGTCCTGGGCCTTGGACTCAGGGCCTAAGCACTGTCCCTGGCTTCTTCCCGCTCAAGGCTAGCACTCTGCCACTTGAGCCACAGCGCCACTTCTGGCCGTTTTCTGTATATGTGGTGCTGGGGAATCGAACCTAGGGCCTCGGGTATACCGAGGCAGGCACTCTTGCCACTAGGCTATATCCCCAGCCCCAAGGTCTCACTTTTTATCCAGGCTGGTTGGTTTGTGATATTCTTATTTATACTTCTCATGCAGCTGGGATGACAACTTTTTCAGTTTATGTTTTCACAAGATCTTGCAAACTTTTTCCCAGGTTGGCCATAAATCATGATCCTTCCTATTTTAACCTCCTGAGTAACTATGATTACAGGCATGAGCCACCACACCCGGCTGAGTCGGAGTACTTTTTAAAACGCACTTAAAAATGATATTCAGATAAGAATAAAAACATACGTCATACTGAAAAATCTACAGTATACTTTTCACTTTTCATGACAAGTATAAAAAAATATAACAGGTACTTTTTTCCTATATGAGCTAGAAATTTAGCCAGGGCCATAGCTGAAGCCAATTTCCTCCTGAAGCTTATTGGGTTTCAGGAACCTAATACTGCATCAGGCTGGGAGGATAAAAAGTGGTTCTGCTCTTCTGTTCTTCCTGACTCAAGGCAGGTCTTCCAGGCTCCGGGGTGGGGGGGTGGGGGTGAGGGACGGGGAGAGTGGCTGGAATGGGCTCGGGGCTGCTCTGGGACTAGTTTAACCTCACAAGAGTGTAATGTAAGCAACCTATGGCTTCCAAATCATGACTTAGGTAAAGCTAGAGAAACCATCTCCCCTCACTATCATTTTCTGAATCTAAAAAGGGCAGTCTTATCCAGATTTTTATCAAGTTGTTTAAGCTGCTTGCTTAAGTAATAGATATTCCTCAGTTTATGCCAAAATGATTTAAAGTTGAACCTATCAGAACGCGGAATGGCAAATCGAAACAGAGCTGTCCTTGGTGTGTTTTCTTCAGGGATAAAGGCTGACCCTAACTATTGTAAATAAGCACTGCAACCGTGCAGCCACGTGGGTCCCTCCCCGCAGTGGCAGGGGTTGTAGAGAGATGGATTAGGTAATTTCCCTCTGTGTTCAAGTCACTGACCCACCAGCATCAATGACCCCTAAGAGAGAGAAAGAAATCACTCATCTCACCACCTCGGACCTCCCTCTGCCCTGTCCTCACACATATTGGTCACTAAGAAACTGAAAGGCTAAAGGGGGGAGGGAGAAAAAGAGCAGGACATCACACTGCTCAGATAAGGAATGACCAGTGTCCTCGTTATAAATCCCACAGCAAGACCTTGTACTCACCTACAAAACCTACTGAGGTATTACTAGAGAAACAAAGACTGTTAATACTGGGATGTTCTCAGACATGCTGTAGCTGTAGTAGCCCAGATGGGAGAGGTATGGTTTCCCTGGTTGTTGCTTTTTCCCTCCTTCCATTCCTTTCTCCCTCCCTCCTTCCCTTTATTCTTTCCCCCTGCCCCTTCCCTTCTCTCCCTTTTATTTTCCCTTCTCTCTCTGTCTCTCTGCTTAATTCTGGTATATTTCTTTAAAAGGCTTGGTGGGGAGGATGTGAAAAAGTCCCTTGGTGATTCAGAACCCCTCTTCCTTCCCCTATGTTGCAGATAACAGCTACTCTGTGGAACATTTTATTTTGCCATGAACAGATAAGTGACTCGTTCAAGGTCACCAGGCAATTACCAGTAAAATTGCAAAGGGCAAGTCTCATGACTATCTTGAATATTCTTGACTATGGCATGTCATTATATTGCCTCTTCTAATCTTAATTACTCCTCAAGCTCACCTCTCTTCCCTGTGCCACCTGGGTCTCTGGAGTTTTTTTTTTTTTTTTTTTTTTTGGCCAGTCCTGGGCCTCGGACTCAGGGCCTGAGCACTGTCCCTGGCTTCCTTTTGCTCAAGGCTAGCACTCTGCCACTTGAGCCACAGCGCCACTTCTGGCCATTTTCTGTATATGTGGTGCTGGGGAATCGAACCCAGGGCCTCATGTATACGAGGCAAGCTCTCTTGCCACTAGGCCATATCCCCAGCCCACTGGGTCTCTGGATTTTGAAATGATAGGAAACCCTACCACCCAGCCCTCTTTAAAACCAAAGACACAATCAGATGGTGCTGACCTTATTGAGTTTGTCAGGCGTGGCTGCAACATGTAATTCAAAGAGAAGTTCTGTAAGCATGCTAGCAAATTCGTCTCCCTTTTCTTCTAGGCCTAGAAATAGAACACAAAAGAAGTAAGAGGTGTGCTTTATTTTCCATCCTTCAGAATATGGCAGCTGCCCCCAATTTTCTAGGCTGCAGGTGGGTAGACTAAGGGGGGGTGCTGTGGCAGTCTGCCCTCTGGCCACGAACAATGAAAGATGTTGGCCAATGCCAGTACAGCAGAGAGGTGGCACACAGTGGCTGGGTGAGGGGTGAGAACTGAGACCTGGCTGCAGACACCTCTAAGGCTGGCCTGGGTTAACAAAAGGGCAGGAGGACGCTTGTTTGTCTTGCTCAGCTATCAGTGATCAGTGGATGTTTGCTTAATGATGGAATTTAAAAAAATAAATGACCTTTGCCCAGCTGCTGATATAGGGGAGTGTTATATTTATGACATAGAGTATGTTTATGATTCATAGTGATTCATCGCACCTTGATGAGTCCCGGGGTACCCTTCTGTGTCCACAGAGACAGTGCTGAGCACACAGAATTGGTCCCAGTGGGGTGCGTTCCATCTGACTGAACATCATCTCTTGAGAGGAACTTCCCAAGGTTTCCTAGGATACCTGACTGGTCTGGCAATACTTCTTAATGAGCTGCCTTCTTTTCAGACTAGAAGCTACTGAAGGACAGAGATAGAAATCCAGAGCATCTAAAACAGTGCCTGGAATCTAGTAAGTGATAAAGTGAATATTTATGGAATCAGTAATTTGTTGTTAAATTACATAATATATATTAATATGTATTATAAAATTAAAAAAAAATCACTGATGGGCAACCCAGATCTTTAAAAGCTACAATCTTATTTTTTGCATTTTCATCTAAAATGGTAGTCTAAATGGGAATTCCATTTTAAAAGTTTCTGTAGTTGCTAAGGAATTGATTCCATAGGGGGTTAATTACCCTGTGGGGGAAACAATAATTAATCAAACCATTAACATGGACTGAGTATCTGATCTCAAACCCCTCTGAGAAGCAAATACTGGGTGGTGGCAGGAAGTGAGGTTATCACTAAGCCTGTGGGAAATATTGCACCGGAGAGGCTAGATTCAGTTGTTCTGATAAAATGTTTCATTGGCAGCTCATGAAGAGAACCAGGGTGCTTTGTACATCTTTCTTCAAAATATTTGACATAGATAAGTTTATTTATTACCTGTAACTTACCTGCTCTCATAAGGGAAACAGGTTAATAAGCAAAAAGGGTAAGAAAAGCATACATGGTCAAGTAGTAAGTTTTATGGAGAAGTGTAAGTCAGGAGAGAGAATCCGTAGAGCTGGGGCTTAGAAATTTAAATATGTCTGAATGTTTGTGTTATTCCCAGACACCAAGAAGATGGTTTCAGGAGGTGGGTTTTGGGGGCAGGTGATTGGGTCATCAGCATGGAGGCCTCCACAGTGAGATTAGTGCCCTTTTAGGCCTCGTCTCCCATTTGAGCTCACAGCTAGAAGGGGCTGTTAATGTCCACAGAGCGGGCACTCAGTAGACACTAGATCTGCGAGCACTTGGTCTCGGACGTCACAGCCTCCTTAACTGCGAAGGTGATCCCCTGTTGTTTATAAGCTACATGGCGAATGGTGGTTTGTTATATTATCCTGAACAGATTAAGATAGGAGGAAAGATAAAAAGGTGACATTTAAGTAATGATCTGGTGAAGGACAGCCAAGAGCTAACTATAAGTGAGGGGAAGGAGCCTTCCAGAAGTAGCATCATGAGAGCAAAGCCCAGGAGGGGCGTGGATGTGGCTGGCAAGTTGAAGGGATGGAAAAGAGGCAAGTGCGGCAGCAGGAAAGAAAGGCAGGCACGTGCATTGCGTTAGATGGAGATGACTTGTTGGCTTATGACAAATCCAAAATGATCTGTTTTTACCCACAGGGATAAGTGCTGTGATTTCAGGGGCTTTTACAGGAACAAATCTAATTCTCTGGAGGGGGTTCAGAAGGCTTCCTGCAGGAGGTGATGCTGGAACAGAGGCTCTGAGAAAGAGATTTCATTAGCCTCACGAAGGAAGAGCAGGAGGGGGTAGGCAGCTCCAACCTGAGTTGGCTCATCCTCAGGTAGGGGCAGGCACACCTGAGCAGCACCAACAAGGTCTCATTAGGAAATGGCCTGGTCCTTTTTGTCCTATATGAGGCAGTGTTACAGACCAGAAGAAACCCTGACTGGGATTACTAAGTGTGGGTCCCACTGCTGTTCACTACTGCTCAGGCGGCTAGTGTGGTCGGCAGCCACAAGGCTTCCTTAGCTCCCACATCCTACGCTGTAAATTGAGGGTTGTAAAATCTCCCCATCTCCTCTTTAGAGTTCTCAGAAGGACAAAACATTACAACAAACATTGCACAGCTTTATAGATGTGGAAATATTATGTAAATAAATTCATATGTGCTACAGGAAGATTAAATATATCTGGAAAGATTAGACATGAGTAGAAGCTGTAAAATGTGTGTTTAGCTGGGTGCTGGTGGCTCATACTTGTAATCTTAGCTACTCAGGAGGCTGAGATCTGAGAATCATGGTTTAAAGCAAGCCCAGACAGGAAAGTCGGTGAGACTCTTATCTCCAATTAGCCACCAAAAATCTAGAAGTGGGGGCTGGGGATATGGCCTAGTGGCAAGAGTGCCTGCCTCATATACATGGGGCCCTGGGTTCAATTCCCCAGCACCACATATACAGAAAATGGCCAGAAGTGGCGCTGTGGCTCAAGTGGCAGAGTGCTAGCCTTGAGCAAGAAGAAGCCAGGGACAGTGCTCAGGCCCTGAGTCTAAGGCCCAGGACTGGCCAAAAAAAAAATAATAAAAAAAAATCTAGAAGTGGAGCTGTGGCTCAAGTGGTAGAGTAGTGCTAGTCTTCAGCAAAAAACCTCAAGTACAGCACCCCATGCCGTGAGTTCAAGCCCAAGGATGGGCATAAACAAACAAATAAAAGGTGTGTTTGATCCCACAAAACATAAATTAGTAACTTCTAGTGAATAATTTAGGCAAAAGAATCACAAAGAAAACTGGGAGTAGATGAAAACAGATGATAGTAAAATGTTGCACCAGAAGTTATTAGTGCAACTCTGGAGAATTCTGTACATATGACTAAGGTCTTCCCCGAGGCAATAAAAGTAGGAAATGCCTTTAAACATCTCCTTCCAGCCAAGTAAACCTAATTAGAGAGCCATAGCAGGATGAAAAATTACCATTTGCTAACATTATCCAATGCACAGGAACCTGTTAATAAATTTACCTAAAAATGACAGATTACTACACTTTCTGAGGCTATCAAATAATTTTTTTAGTTGTTAGAGGCTTTTAGGAATGCTATTTAGTTGTTAGAGGCTTTTAGGAATGTAAGTGCTTACAAGAAAATAAATGTGATGAAAATTCTTGTTTCTCCTAGAACTTTGCTCCTTGATTTTACTGCTCACTCCAATGATAAGATTCTTCTCTGTAGCTTTTAGGCAACACAACAATCTTCCTGGAGCCCTCAAATTGGGTTGATTAAATGACAGGATCGCTGTCATTTCTTCCAGCATTTCCTTGTCTAAATGACATTTACTTATTAAATTATATTAATTAAAATTAATAATGTTTTGACAATCTGGAAATACGCTGAGAAAAATGGACATATGGGAGATAATAGAGGTTGTCACTTAAAGAGACAAATTTATCATTTTTAAATCATGATGTTGAACATGTCAGTGTGTGTGTGTGTGTGTGTGTGTGTGTGTGTGTGTGTGTGTGTGTGTTTCTGTACCAGGCTTGAACTCAGGTTTAACTCAAGGCTGGTATTCTACCACTTGAGCCACTCCTTAAGTGTGGTTTTTTTTTCTGGTTAATTAGCAATAAGAGGCTCATGGACTCTTTCCTGTCCAGGATCGCTTTGAACCATGATCTTTAGATCTCAGCCTTCTAAGTAGCTAGGACTACAGTGTGAGCCACCACTTTGAGCTTTTTTTTTTTTTTTTTAAATTTTCAACTTACAGAAGCTGTAAAATGGGAACACATCATCTGTAGTATGTCTTTAGGGCCAGGAGGAATTTAGGAGTTCTTTTAATCCTATTTGTTGACCCTTCAGAGGAAACAAGGTTTACCACAAGCATCATGAAACTTAAAGAGGAACAGCCTGATTGTTTTGGTTGATTGTTGGTCTGGGAAGGGGAGGCTGATGATCTTATCTTGGGTCCCCAATGAAAACATCAGCGGCCTCTGACAATATTTTAATTTATTCATTAGAAAAACAAAAGACAAGGTTGTTGTCTTTTGTGACTTTTGTAGAAACATACTTATACTGAAAACCATTACACCCGATCCCTATCTGTGCTTCAGTATAACTGATTCTTCTGTCTTGATGCAAAGTGCACAAATCTCATTAAGGGGAAGGTAGAGAAGGTCAGTAAAGGTCTAAAAGGGCTTATAAATGCTTACAATAATTCTGCTCTGAGCATCAAGGCCCAAACATTTGAACTCTTGTTTTTGAGCTTTGATTATAGTTGTGTAACATTCTTGGCCACAAAACACTTCCAGTGACTGGAGAGTTAATGCACATTACTATGATTCTTGAATGGTAGTCATAGCATGTCCAACAGTAAATATGTGCTACAGATTTCCATCTTCCTGGCATAGCAATAGCACTCTAAATAATAAATAGCTAACATTTCTGAGCAGTTCGGCATGCCAGGCACTGTAACGCATGTTCTTACAATGCTAGCTAATTTCATCCTTGGGCATGCACATCACTGTCGTCATAATATAAGGGAATACATAGTGAATTTCAGAAATTCTATAACTTGTTCAAGGCCATTACAGCAGGAGAGTGTGAGGCTGTGCTAATTGGGGTGTTTCCTGCATTCTAAAGAGAAGCTAGCCTTGTGTCTGTAGTTGCTGGGATTTTCAGTGCAGCCTATCCCAAACTCCTGTGGTATGGGGCTTGCTATGACCTGAGTCAGAACTTACGCCAGCCAGGCACTGGTGACTCACACCTGTAATCCTAGCCACTCAGGAGGCTGAGATCATGGTTGAAGCCAGCTGGGGCAGAAAAGTCCGTAAGACTCTGATCTCCAATTAACCACCAGAAAACTGGAAAGTGGAGCTGTGGCTCAAAGTGGTAGAACACTTGTCTTGAGCAAAAAGAGCTCAGGGACAGTGCCCAGGCCCAGAGTTCAAGCCCCAGGGCCAACAACAACAAAAGGTTACTCTGTGTGTGCCAGGTAAAGTTAACTTTCTTCCACTCCCACATGAACAACCCAGAGCAAACCATGCCGCCTATCTTTTCCCCACATAAGGAACTATGCATTTCTTAACAGTTTCTGGTCTTGTTGGGGGAAGAGGGTCATTCTAAGTGGGAAGATGATCAGGACATGTGCACCTGCATCACTCCAGGGAGTGTCAACTAGAGCATGCTCTGTGCAGTGTGGGAGAATGGCACAATCTTTGTCAGAACAGCACTTTCTTTTCTTTCATTGGTGGTAGTGAGGATTGAGCCCAGGGTATCACACATGCTTAGTAGGCAGTCTACCCTAGCCCTAGAACTAGACTTTTTGAGGTGCAGTGTAGACATTTATAAATACACCCAAACGCATACACACACACACACACACACACACACACACACACACACACACACACGGATATGAAAAATGGATGAGAGCTGATGGCTCATGCCTGGAATTCTAGCTACGTAGGAGGCTGAAATCTGAGGATTGCAGTTCAAAGCCAGAGTAGACAGGAAAGTCTGAGATTTATTTGTATTGCCAATTAATCACCCAAAGCCAGAAGTGGAGGAGTAGCACAAGTAGTAGAGCACCAAACTTGAGTGAAAAAAAGCCAAGCAAGAGTACAAGACCTTGAGTTCAAGCCCCATTGCTTGCATAAGAGAAAACTTCACAAAGAAAGCCATTGTAGGACTTGTCCAGCATTCTTATTAATCACACGAAACAGCTTCCACATGCAGATAAAATGAGACAATGGCACATAAAGCTGCAGTCATCTAGGACCCAGTAGACTATGCTTTGCTCATTCAACCATACGCCTGCGTGCCTGCCTGTGACATGCCAGGGATCCGGCAGGACAGAGAAAGGAGTTCCCCACCAGGGAGCATGAGGGTCATAAATCACCTCAGGCAGCTCCTGTAAGCACAGCACAGGCGCACAGGGTATTATGGAAGCACGAGGGAGGAGCACTTGAATTAAAGAATGCTACCATGTTCAAATGGCTGTGCTGATGAACAGCAGTTTCATTAAGGATCATGCCAATAATATTTAGCCAGCTGTTTTCCTTTACCTTGCTCTTCTTGGTTCTCTTCATTTTCTAATTCTTTTGCTGCAAAGATGTCTTTAATGGAAATTAGGTCATTTTTTAAGAGTTCCAGCTTCTCTCCATCCAGTGATGCTAAAAATGACTGAACCTGAAATAAAAGATCTAGGTCAGCAAAACTGTCATCTTTTCTTCTCATTAATAAAGTTTACATACAGTGGCTTCCAGGTTCCCCCAACACCCAGACTCAGATGACACTGTGGTGTGGGAGGTAATGCTGTGTTGGATGCTGACTTTACTACTCATTGCAGCTTTGGGCAGGTTACAAAAGCAACCCAAGCCTTTGTCTTTTTGATTTTGATACAGCTTCTTCCCACATAGCTCAGACTCTCCTGGAATTCCCTAAGTAGCCTAGGCCAGCGTAGGCTACAGAATATTAGGATTACAGGTGTGTGCCACCAGACCAGGCCAATTTTCCCAGTCCTCAAACAAAATCCATACGTCATTGTGATTATTTGTATATAGTAGGTATAGAAAGTATGCACAGTAGATGCTAAATAAATGGTGGAGGCAGCTCTTTAATTATGTTTAAAAACACACTTTGGGCCAGGCACTAATGATTCACAACTGTAATCCTAACTATTTAGGAGGCTGAAATCTGAGGCTCTCAGTTCAAAGCCAGCCTGGGCAGGGAAATCTACAAGACCCTTATGGACCATGGAAATTTTATTTAGCATTTCTATGCCTCAGTTTCTTTACCTGAATAGTGCATTTATTGTATAAGGTTGCTCTGGGGACCGAATATAGGAATTTAAGCCAGGTGTCAGTGGCTTATGCCTATAATTCTAGCTAGTCAGAAGGCTAAGTTCTGAGATCATGGTTCAAAGCCAGCCCAGGTATGAAGATTTGTGAGATTCTTATCTTTAGTTAAATAAGTCTCTAAGATTTATCTGTCTGGGCTGGGTTCAAACTATGATCCTTGGGTTTTGTTGGGTTTTTTTTGGCCAGTCCTGGGCCTCGGACTCAGGGCCTGAGCACTGTCCCTGGCTTCTTTTTGCTCAAGGCTAGCACTCTGCCACTTGAGCCACAGCGCCACTTCTGGCCGTTTTCTGTATATGTGGTGCTGGGGAATCGAACCCAGGGCCTCATGTATACAAGGCAAGCACTCTTGCCACTAGGCCATATCCCCAGCCCCTAAACTATGATCCTTGGATCTCAGATTCCTGAGTAGCTAAGACTGCAAGCATGAGCCACTGGTGCCTAGCTCAAAAGTTAAATTTATCTAGTGATCCAGTGTGATGTTTTGATAGTTGTATACATTGTGGGATGATTCACTCATGTTAATACACATACCCAATACCTCACATATTTATCATTTGTATATGTAAGCTCTAACTTTGTTGTGATTTGAAATCTACACATGTGGCTCCTAACTACAGAAGATATCTACAACAATCATCCTGCATTTTTTTTTAACCAGTCCTAGAGCTTGAACTCAGAGTCTCGGCACTGTCTCTGAGCTTCTTTTGTTCTAGGCTAGCACTCTACCACTTGAGCCACAGCACCACTTCTGGCTTTTTCTGTTTATGTGGGGCTGAGGAATCAATCCCAGGGCTTCATGAATGCTAGGCAAGCACTCTACCACCAGGCCATATTCCCAGCCCTCCTCATGCATTTTTATTTGGTGCACTTGGTAGGCCTAGTTTGGCTCTCCATTTGTATTCATGTTAGAGACCTATGCACTTAGGAGAGATCTAGCTGAGTTACAGATGGACAGAGCCTGGCTCCTGAGTGCAGTGCTGGAAAGCTGCCTGCTGGTCAGGCCCCCCTGCCCTGCACTGTCACAGGAGGGAAAAACGACTTCTGGTTTCATTCATATATTTTTAGGACTGTTTGTTGCAGTGTCCAGTAACTATTAATATCAATTTTAAAGTATTCTGTATTCCTTTCTGTGATTACCATAAAAAAACCCTCCAGGGTGAGGAAAGAATCAGAGCTTATGGAAGCACTGTGCAGAGGAACTGCACCTTCTATTTTAGTATGTATCTGCAATGTCCCCCAAAGGCCTACAAGTTAAAGGCTTGGCTCTTGGACATAGTGGGAGGCTGTGGGACCTTAGGAGGTGGGGCCTAGTGGCAGGTCGTCAGATGAAGGTGCTGAAGGGGAACATGGGGCTATGTCTTCTTCCTCCTACCCTTTTTCATTTTATAGACATAGGAGAGTGGTTTTGTTCTACTATATACTCCTGCCATGAGGTGCTGCCTCACTACAGGCCTAAAAGCAACAGGGTCAGCGAATTCTGGACTGGAACCAATTCTATAAGATGATGCTAAGTGAAATGAACTCCAAGATATGAAAAGAGGTTTTTCATTGTTACTTTAATATACTATGTGAATTTTTTCTGTTTTATTTCATTTGTCCTTCCTATAGTTTATCCCCTGTTGTCATTGTATTTGATTTTGATAGACTTGATATTGTATATACATTTATCTGAATTAGGGAAGGGAAGGGGAACATCATAATGGTGAGACAAAGGACAAAGGTTGAACCAATGCAACAGTGATACTCACAAGACAATATTTTGGAAATTAACTATACAGTTTTGAGGGGTGGCTGAGGGGGAGGGAAAGTTGGAGAAAAATGAGGAAGGGGTAACAAGTATGATAAGAAACGTACTCACTACCTTATTATATAACTGTAACCCCTCTGTACATCATCTTGACAAGAGACCATTTTTACAGATATCTGCAAGAGGGGAGGGAGAGGTAGAGCCAAGGGGAGAGGGATGGACAAATGAAGTAGGAAAGGAGAGGAGAATGCAATCAAGAATCCATTTTATATATAACAAAATCAAGAAAAGTAAGAGAAGGAGTAGGTTGAAGGGGGGTGAAAAATGTTGAAAGGGGTACTATTGATCAAGATTCATTGTATTCATAAATTGGTTTGTTAAATGGAAACTCCTTTGTACAACTATTTAAAGATAATTTTAAAAATACAACCATGGACTAAAACCTTTTCTTTTTGTAACCTGATTTTCGTTGGTATTTGTTATTCTATTGGAAAGCTATCTAACACACTCTCCAAGGATTAAATCTGCTTTCCAGTATTGTAAGTCCTATGTGACTCTTTTCAGGGGCCTAGAGCTGTCTCATAACTGAGATCTTTCTTATTTAGTGGTACTGGAGTTTGAACTCAGGACCTTGTACTTGCTCAGTAAGAGTTCTACTACATGAGCCATACATCCATCTCTTTTTACTTTAGATGATTTTTTCTGATAGGGACTCATGCTTTTGCCTGGGGCTGACTTCAGACCATGATCCTTCCTACCTATGCTTATTGCATAGCTGACATTAGGAACCTACCATACCAGTTTTGTTTGATGAGATGGGGCCTACTTAACTTTTTGATGGAACTGGCCTTGAAACTTGATCCTAAAAGGTCAATGAGACCTTATTTTGCTGTTTTTTGTTTTGGGGTTGTTTTGTTTTGTTTTTGGTGCCAGTCTTGGGGCTTGGACTCTGGCCCTGGGCTCTGTCCCTGATTTCCTTTTGCTTAAACCTAGCACTCTATTACTTTAACCACAGTGCCACTTCAGGCTTTTTCTGTGATTAACTGGAGATAAGGGTCTCACAGACTTTCTTGCCTAAACTAGCTTTGAATCAGGATCCTCAACTCTCAGCCTCCTGAGTAGCTAGGATTATAGGAGTAAGCCACTGGCACCTGGCTCTGTGAAACTCTTATCTCTAATTAACCACAAAAAGCTGGAAGTAGAGCTGTTGTTCAAGTGGTAGAATGCTAGTCTTGAGCATAAAAGCTCAGGGGACAGTGCCTAGGCCCTGAGTTCAAACCCCAGGATTGGCATCCACATACAAACAGGACCTACACAGATAGGAATGTGTTGATCAATATTCTGGGGCCTGGAAGGGGGTCTCTGTATGATCTGACACCTAGCCATGTGTTATGATCAGTGGTGATCTCCCCTGACTAAGTAGGCATCAAGAATGGCTCAATGAAAAAAAAAAAAAGAATGGCTCAATGTCCCCCAAATCTAAATGTAAGAGACAAAGCTCAGGTGGAATCAAAAGTTATTTTTCCATTCTCTGGCTTATTTCTAAGCTCACCTTCCTGTCTCTCTGCAGAGAGTTACTAGGCTGGTCATGCCCTGCTGGCAGGATATGCAGAGGTTTCCCAGGGCCTCCATTGGAAAACCAGCCCAGAGTGGAGTCAGGACGACAACTATGCACAGGCAAATGAGACGAGTTTTCCAGTACTTATAGTGGTGCCTAGAAAAGTGCCACGTAGATGCTTGTTAAATAAACACATCCTACCTCTGTAGGTCCTTTAAGAAAAATGTCATCTAAATGGGCTGGCTTCTGTGACTCATGTTTTGCTTTCCTGGGGTTGCTTAACCACCAAGGGTGTGGTTTTTAGAGGTAGAATTTGTGGAGGCAAATACTCTATGAGTAGGGAGTCCTCATCAATGAGATAAAAAGAAACCCACAGAAGCTGGGCACCTGTAATCCTAGCTATGCAGGAGGCTGATATCTGAGGATCTTGGTTTGAAGCCAGCCTGGGCAGGAAGGTCTGCAAGACTCTTTGATTAACCACCAAAACACCAGAAGTGGAGGTGTGGCTCAAATGGTAGAGAGCTATGCTTCAGCAAAAGAGCTCAGGGACAGTGCCTAGACACTGAGTTCAAGCCCCAGGACTAGCACCATAAATAAATAGATAAATAAATAAATAGATAAATAAACAAACAAATGAACAAGAAACCCAGAGAGCTGGCCCCTTCTACCATCTGAGTTCACAGCTAGAGGGCGCTGTCAATGGCAGTGAATGGGCAGGGCCACCAGGCAAAGCTGGGTTTTCCTTCCCAAATAAAACTAATTCTCAGGAGGGCAATGCTGCCTTTTATGGACCAGGTATTTTCAACAAGATGGCTAAATAAATAGCAATACAATCCATGAAAAGAAATATTAAAGTTCCATGGTCTAAAAGAAACATCAGCTGCTCTGTTTCCAGCAGGTAGCAATGAAGCTATGGGACAGAACATATCACCCAGGAGGAGCAGAGAGTCAGCAGTGTGACAGCCCCGCTTTAGAACAGCCTTTTGCACCATGTGGAGGTGGGGAGTGGCCATCCTTCCTGTGCTGGCCCTGAGGCTGGCTTGGGTAATAGCTTGGCATGGGACAGGGGAACTATAGACAGCTGGAGGAGTCATCAGGATGTGCACACAGCATTGGTAACCTTAGTCCAGGCATATGACACTCCAGGAATGAGATTTGTTCTTTGTTTGCCCCAGTTCCTCTCCTGTCTAAGGAAACAACTACTAAACATGTCATTGAAGTGACGGGAGCACATGTACCTTGCTTTCACTTTCATTGGACAGAATTTCCAAGGCTTCCAGGTGCGACAAACCTTGATATTCATCAAACAGCATCCCATAGTGGGCGGTCCTCTCCACAGTGAGCTGCTGTGCCAGTCTCTGCTTCTCCTTCTCCTTGGCCTCCCTTAACATCTGCAGAAATATATGATTACACACTAGATGTATGCTTACCAGCTCCCTTCCATGCTGGGTGCCAGTGGCCCATGCCTGTAATCCTAGCTACTCAGGAGGCTTAGATCTGAGGACTGTGGTCCAAAGCCAGCCCAGGCATGAAAGTCCATGAGACACTCATCTCCAATAAAAATACCAAAAGAGCCAGAAGTGAAGCTATGGCTCAAGTGGTAGAGCACTAACCTTGACCAAAAGAAGCTCAAGGACAGTGCCCAGGCCTTGAATTCAAGCCTAATGAGCAGTGTCCTTCCCCCCTCCACGGATAATAGAAATGACTGACTTTGTGTCTATGAAGGGTAGATTTTGGCCACTTTGGTATTTCTGGAAATTGTTTTTCTTTTAGGGCCTAGACTGGGACTCAAACTTGATACCTAATGTTTCTGCTCAGGTTGGTGCTCTATCAACTGAGCAATGCCTCTAACCTCAAATTTCTGGAATTTTTTTGATAAACGCTATTGATAATTTTTACATAATATTTCATTTTCAATTTTGTATGCTCATGTTTCTATGCTCATGACTATCACATGCTCATGGCCATTACATGTTCTTGGTGCTTTTGCAGGGCAAATAAGCAAAACTTCTATATCTAGTAATACTTTGTCCCTGTGCTATACTACCAGCCTCTCCCATTATTTAAATAAAAAGGCAACAAAAGAAATGCAAGTCTATCAGTCACTCTCCAATTTCTGTACTTGCTTTCTTGGCTTGTAAGCATCCTTTATGTGATTTCTCATTAAGTTTACTGGGGCATAAAGTTTATAGGGTCCTTTAATATCTGTGGAGAGACCTTAAATACCCTGGGCAATACCACAAGGTCACGGGAAAGATCATCCAAGAACAGAGGCTGGTGTTTTTTGTGTGCCAATAAAACAATCAGCCCTATTCTTCTCGGAGGTTCTTGAGATTGCTAGCCAAGAACCCACTGGGCTATTCAAAGAATTGTCTCTCTTGTCTATGTTTAAGACGAAATTAGTACAGACTCTCAATTTTAAGGTTTTCTCAAAACAACTCAATAAAACTGTCACCAGGAAGATTGAAAACCTGTAATGAAACTGGACTACTGTACTCATCTCAAGGTGTGGTGATGGGGTCATAAAGAAGCAAAATGACCCTGAGGTTGCTGCCTTTCCCCACACTAGCCTCCATCTCTGAATGGGTACTTCTGGATAGAGAGAAGAAGAGATGGAATGAAAAAGAATAATTAGGCTTCATTTGAAAGTGGAGCATGGAATCAGAGCTACCTGGAGAATAATCCTCTTGCCAAAGGATGCCAGCTCCATTGCCCTCTGAAGATAAAATGGAGATGGGCTGAAATAGCAGGGAGTGATGGTTGAGTGGGAGAATCCTTGACAGGGAGTTGCTGTGGAGACTTAATCAGTTATCTGAGAACCATCCTGTACTTGTGTTTCTCAAAAAGAAAAGAAAAGAAAAGAAAAAGTTCCCTGTGCTGCTAGGATAGAAAATGAGAAACTTGGGTAGTACATGTATGAACATTTCTGGTTTTGTGGTCATAGATTCCTGCCATCATTTAGATTTGAAGTGAGCCCAAAAGGAGCAGGTATCAAAGCCATGGTCATGGTCATCAGCTTGTAGTGCTACTGAGAGGAGGTAGAACCTTTAGAAGATAGGACTTAGTGGGAGGAAGTTAGGTCATTGGAGGTATGTCCTTGAACAAAAGAGATATTGAGATCTTAGCCACTTCCTCTCTCTCTGTTTCTTGGCTTCTATGAGGTGAACAGATTTGTTACACTACCATGATGTTCTGATACGGCCCCAAAGCAATGGTGATAGATGACCACGAACTGAAACCATGAATAAACACTCCTTCCTTGTAAGTTGTTTACCTCAGGTGTTTTGTCACAGAAACAGAAAGCTGACACAATTCCTTTAGCATACAGAGGAGAAATATTACAGACTTTCTTATCTCAGTTGACAGCACCTTCTAGCTGCTCTGAAGAGACCTTGGAGCCATCTTGATGCTCCTTCATGTCACAGCCTGTGTTCATTTCATCAGCAAGCCTGCATCTATTTTCAAATTGTGTCACAACCAGGTACTTGCAGGGCCTCCACACGGTTCTGTTCTGAGCCACCCATATCTCTTGTTTAGGTCACACCAACAGCTTCTGGGAGGACTCAAAACTGATTCCCACTCTATATGGCCTCCCTGGCCCTGGCCTTCCTTCTTTCCAGTCAATTTTCACCATAGTAGCTACAGTGATCTTTCTATAGCACAAGTCAGTTCCTGTCACTCTTCGAATGCTGTTCTACTACCAGTAAAACTCAAGGTTGCTATACATGTTCTCCATGATCTGCCTTTGCCTCATCTTCAATAATTCTCATCCTGACGCACTCCTCTCCCATCACGAAGCATCCTTGTTGTCCATGTTCATACCAGATATTCCTGTCTCATAGCTTAGCACAAGCTCCTCCTCTACCTGGAATATGCTTTATCCAGGTGTCTATATGGTCAGCACTATCACTTCCTTCAAGTATTTGCTCAAATGTCTTCATTTCCACAAACCCTTCCCCCATCCTACTTACTACTCTCCCTCTCACAGTCCTGATCCCTTACTTCCTGCCTCATGTTCTTTCTCCCATCAGCAACTCATCTTCTCAAAAACTAGGTAATGTTGATTGTTAGTTGGTCTCTCCTCTCTAGAACAAAACCTAAGGACAGGAATTCTTATCTATTACAGCTCCTGAAAAACAGTGTCTGGCACAGGGCAGATATTCAAAATGCATTTGCTGAATGAATGAATGAAAAGCACTATTTGTAAGGAGGTCAAGTCAGTAGTGTTATGGGGGTCCAGTGGAGGTGAGCCCTATGAGTTACAGGTGTGATGCTCAGGTGTGGACAAATGGAAAGATCCTAAAGAAAGCATTAAATGAATGAAGCAAAGTGTAAGACAGTATGATTAGTATGCTACCACTTGATTGAAAAAGTATCTGTATGTATATGCATGTATATACTTATCTATATGTATTACAGCATATGCAATTATGAGATATACAACATCTATACATTGTATTTCTATATTGCATGATCTATCCATAGACAAGTATATCTATATGTTCTATATGTTTATACACAGCTATGTCCATTTGTACCTATAGCTAGATGACAACTAACAGCATGCCTAAGAAACTGTTAAGTCACTCACTTCCATGAGTCATTAAGTGACTGGGAAAAATATGTATCAGAACCTCAAGTTTTTCTCTTCTGTATTTTTGTGCCATTTGGCTTTTCATTTAAAAAAAGAATCTGTTTTGCCCCCAGTTTCGGAGATTTCAGCGCATGCTCACATTGGATCTGAGGCAAGACCAAATATGGTGATGGGGGTATGTAGAGGAGAGGACTGCTCATCTCAGGCAGACAGGAAGTAGAGAGAAAAGGGCTCGGGACAAGACATAGACCCCAAGGACCTGCCTAAAGCCTACTTCCTAAGGTTTCTACCACCTCCCCCAAAATGCTACCAGCTGTGTACTAAGAACTTTACCTATGAGCCTGCAGATACTTCGTAATCAAATGCTAACATTCCACCCATGGCCCCCAAAGGCTCATGGGTAGCTGATAAGATGACATGCACGTAGTCCATCTCTGAGTCCCCAAAGTCTGATGGCTCAAACCCAAAGTCTTCTCTGAGAAATGCCATTTGAATGTGAGCACATGCTTTAATGACCTACTCAAAAAGATAAATAAAAATTGATTTATTTTGTTAACTGAAAAGAAAAAGTTGCAAAAGCAACTGGTCCAACCTGGGACAAGGAAACAGTTCTTGCCATGAGCGTCTTGGTTCGCTTAAATCCAGGGTCACTTTCTGCAAGGACATTCATGGTTTTCTTGCCTATGAACTCCAAGGCATCAAGACCTCCAGTGAGGACACTCTTGCCCTGTCAATGAAATCAGATTATTTTTACAATTTGCTATTCTGCAGTGCTCAGCAAATCCTAGGTAACTGGCATTACCTTCAAATATTAAAATCAATATAATGTCACCACTTTTCTCCATTGGGAGATTTATCATCCATTTAATCCTATTTTCTTTTCCTTGAAAAACCATGTTATATAATTTGTAGGGCATGCGGTACTATTAAAAAAAAGTAATGCTTAGGAAAAAAAACACCAAAACACATTAGAGATTAATTTTACTGGCTCTGAGAATATAAATAGAAATGTATATATGACATAAAATTAACTTATGTTTTGTCTTAAAGGAATTTTAACCCAAGTAGCAGAATTATTTGGAGCAGTTTATTAAAATGTCAAATACTCTTGCTAGTTTAGGGAGTTCTTTAATCTTGGGCCCTGGAGTATAAGACCCTCAGGCTGTTTCAGATGGCTTATGAATACATTCTGAAACTAGCAGAAACCACATATAATTGACATATTAATGATAAGACAGCTTGATTTTCATGTACTTCCAGCTTTGGAAACTATTATACAGTTATGACCCTGAAAATATGTTTGTTGGCCATTGTTTACCTTTTAACAAAATCAAAACAGCCATTATTGACATAAACTACTCATATGAATAAAACCACATATTTCTTAAAACTTTTTCACTGCCAGGTGTCAGTGGCTCACGCTTGTAATCCTAGCTACTCAGAAGGCTGAGATCTGAGGAGAGAGGTTCAAAGCCAGGCCAGAAAGGAAAGTCCATGAGACTCTTATCTCCAATTAACCATTAAACCTGGAACTGGAGCTGTGGCTCAAGTGATAGAGTGCGCTAGCCTTGAGCACAAGAAGCCCAGGAACAGTTCCCAGGCCCTGAGTTCAAGTCCCAGGACTGGCACACACACAAGTAAAACGTTTCTTCAGTACACACCCCAACTGTACAATTGTCATCATAGCCATCCATACTTTTACCATTTCCTGTGAAAATGTTCTATTTTTATATCTATATACATTTTCCTAATCTTCATAATTATCATTTAAATAGTAACTTTTCTGAATTAATATATTTTTATTAGCTATTTTCATTTTGGCTATTCGTCTGGAAGCCAATCAATAATCATGTAAGCTTTTAAAAGTCCCTATTTTGGGAGGATGATGGCTTGTCATTAATTCACACTTTGTGTTTGCCAGTACTAGAGCTCAAACTCAAAGTTTTGGACTCTTGTATGGCTTTCTCTACTTAAGTCTGGTACTCTACCACTTGAGCCACAGCCATGTCTGGCTTTTTGATGGTTAACTGGAGTTGAGTCTCACAGACCTTCCTGCCTGGGCTAGCTCTGAACTTCTATCTGCAGATCTCAGCCTCTGGAGCAGCTAGGATTATAGGCGTGAGCCACCAGCACCTGGTTCATATTTTTTCTTACTTTGAGTTTTTTTCCCCTAATATCCTGTTACTGGAGAGAATAAAGTGGGAGAAGGAAGGACATAAGGACCATGTATAAGTGCAAGTCTGTGATGGTGTTGGGAACTTGGAGGAAGGAAGTTGATTAATGAAGGCAGGAAATTGAAGATGCTGAAGCACAGCTAAAAGGCTCCTGTACCTAAAAGGCTGGGGTGGGGGGTCCGGGCATGAACTCATTTCTCATAAGAGAGATAATGAAGGACGTCCTTTCATCCCCAATCCTACAAACTGCCCCTGGGGCATACTTGACTAGTATTGCTACATATGTCTCCTATCTCTCCAGCCCTATTTGCTGCCTCTTCTTTATCAGACTAGAGGTCCTCAAGGAGCAAATCATTTTCCACATTGCTGGCACACCCTGACCCCGTGGTCTAGAAAGAGTTTCTCGGTTCGTCCATAGCTCTTCCTGGAGTATGCTGCACTTGTCTGTTTCCTTGGCTTTGCCCTGCAAGAGATCCCATCTCTTGACTGCCAGCTTATGCCCAGCATTGGTAGGGGGTTACTGGTGCAGCAGGAGAGTCAATAATTTCTTCTTTAAAGTTTCCATGAATGAATGGGACATGAGACATATTTCTAGAAAAACTCATTAGCTAGTTCTCCTCTCCCTCTTCCAGTCCTGTGGCTTGAACTTTGGGTCTGGGTGCTGTCCCTGAGCTTATATGCCTAAGGCTAGCACTCTACCACATGAGCTATAGTTCTACTTCTGGGGCATGAGCCACCAGCACCTGACTAGCTAGTTCTTGATAACATAAAATAAATGATTTTTTTTCTTGACTCCGGAAACAGCTAAGCAAGCTTCAAGAGAGAAAACTTTATGTGTCTGCTTAAAAAAAACAACACCACAACAGTTGATTCAAATTAAAATAAAATTTCAAATTGGAAGGTAGGGACTTGAAGGGATAATAAAATTGGGGTTATGCAAGGAAAAGAAAGAGTGGAAATTAGGGAGTAAGGGCAGAAAGTAATGCTGATAGTAATTGTCTGGGAACATTTCAGAAAACTATCGGAGCTATTACTCCTTTTGAAAAAAATGTTAAGCTAAATCTAGCTTCCACATATAAGGAAAAAAATGGATCCATTGCCTTTCTGACATATTTTGCTTAACATAATCTTTCCAAGTCTCTCCATTTTTTTACAAATTGTACAATATCGTTCTTTCTAATGGAAGAATAAAATTCTGCATGCAGTTATATGCAAATATATTAACTGAAATATGGTAAATTCAAGGGAGATTTCAAATAGAGTAATTCCTTAGAAAGCCAAATCAAAGTGCAGCAAAATAAAATAACAGGGGGCTGGAAATGTGGCTTACTGGTAGAGTGGTTACCTAGCAGGCATGAAGCCCTGGGTTCAATTCCTCACTAATACATAAATAGAAAAAGCTGGAAGTAGCGCTGTGGCTCAAGTGGTAGAGTGCTAGTCATGAGCAAAAGAAGTTCAGGGACAGTGCCCAGGCCCTAAGTTCAAGCCCCAGAACTGGCAAAAACCATTAAAAAAATAACAGGAAGTGTGTCCTTGAAAGGGGTGGGGTGGAGCCAAGTGGAAAGATAGAAAACGTAGACAAGAATCCAATGAATATCCTACAAAATTAAGAAAAGCAAGGGAAGGAGTGGGTATGGGAGGGATGCGTGAGAATGTTGAAAGGAGTGATACTGACCAAGATATATTATATTCATAAACTGCTTTGTTAAATGGCAACTCCTTTGTACAACTACTTGCAAATATTTTTAAAATGGGCCTCCTCTTCTCCCCCTCCTCCCCCTCTTTTTCCTCCTCTTCCTCCTCCTCCTCAATGAGGGTTAAAGCTGAGCCTGTTGGTGTTGTCTCTAATTCTAGCACTCAAGAGGCTGAGGCAGGAGGATTCTAAGTTTGAAGTCAGTCTGGACTATGTAGCGAGTCTGAGACCAGCCTGGATTACATATTGAAAGCCTTTCCAAAAAAAAAAAAAATAGAAAAGAAAAAAAAAAGAAGTGAGATATGAAAGATCTTCCAGGAAAGCAAGCTGTTCCGAAGATTTCCTTCCGGAACTACAGGCAGCCCTCCCAGTGGTTGGGAAGGATGCATTGGGAAGGAAACGCACCTTCTGCTGCCTGCTTGCTTGTAAACATGAGCAGTATTTCGTTTTACCCTGGTTTCGTTGGATCCACAGGTTCACCTGTGCTGTAGCTGAAAGCACAGCAAAGCCACAGGCAAAGCTATGAGCAAAGCTGTCTTTTCTCTCATGTATCTGGGTCACTGGCAGATGGAAACTTCACACAAACGAAAACAGTAGAAGTCACCAGGACTCACCGTGTTCTGAACTACATTGGTGAGGGTTGAGAGCATGCCCCGAGACCCCGACCCCGCTGAAGGGGAGGTGGGGGCGCTCCCTGGAGGCTCCTGATCAGGGCTCTCATCTGTAGCTGAGGAGAGGAAACAATCCTGTTAAAGGTCGTGTTGCTGACTGGACTTTGGAACATTCTAATTATGTACACAATGCAATAAAGCCCACGCAGCCCACTCTCAGCCATCACTCACGTTCACTATCAGGTTGTACCCCTTCAGAAGATCCAGAATTGCCACTGTGAATCCGTAGGGTAGCTCCTGCTTTTTCCTTGACTGCTGTCAACCCATGACCTGTAGAGATACAAAATATGCAGGGGAGGACAGTATTTCATGTCTGCAATCCACCACTTGAGAGGCTGAAGCGGGAGGATTGAGAATCCCAGACCAGAAATGGTCATCTAAAGGGTCTTGAGCTCATGTACCCAAATCAGAAAAGTCAGGGGGAAAAACCAGGAAGGTCACCTGACAACTCTGACAAGGGATCTTACACAATAACATTCCAATCCAGGCTGAAGGTTTTACCTCCTTCCAAGCAGGTATGATTCCTGTTTCTGAGAACATGGCATGGTGGAGAATTCAATTAGTGAATACAGATATGACTTTGCCACCTGCACTGATTAAAACCCAGTGCTTGACTTCACAGAGAAATGGATTTGCTGAGCACCTGTGGGTCCCACCTGTAAACCTAGATGCTAAGGGAGCTAAGTCACAGAGCATTGTAGTTCAAACCCAGTCTGAGCAGAAAAGTCGATGAGACTTCACCTCCCAAATAATCAGCACTGGACTAGAGGCATGGTTCTGGTGGTAGAGCTCTGACCAACCATACATGCAGAGAGAGTACTGTAGTGCAGGCCCTGAATTCAAACCCTGGTACCTAAAAGGTGTGTGGAGGGAGGGCTTGTTCCTATTTGTTGAACCCAACAACAACCAAAAAAAAAATGAGGAGCCCAGGGCCAGGAATGTGGCTTAGTGGTAGAGTTGCTCGCCTGACATACATGAAGCCCTCAGTTCCATTCCTCAGTACCACATAAACAGCAAAAGACAGAAGCGGTGCTGTGACTCAAGTAGTAGAGTGCTAGCTAGCCTTGAGTAAAAGAAGCTCAGGGACAGTGTCTAGGCCCTGAGTTCAAGATCCTGGACTGGCAAAAAAAAAAAAAAAAAAAAGAAAGAAAGAAAGAAAAGAAAAGAATGAGGAGGCTACTGACAGCCCTCATGGCTGCTTGACTGCTAAACAGCCTGGGCTGCCTCCCTCGCAGCTCAGCGTCCCTCGTGGTCTCAAGGGAGAGAAGGAACGCTTTCTCCAGGGACCTCAGGTTGTTAAAACACAAGGCTGAAGAACATTAATTCTGAGGATGAGACTGGTGGCCAGGGAAGGGGGGAGGGGGAGGGAGGAAACAGGGTCTCCATGTCACAGTAGGATTTTAGAGCTAAATTTAGAGAACCATCTGGAATTAGAAAACACTGGTTAAATGACCAGTTGACCTGTTCTCCATCTCCTGAATGAGAAAAACAGGGATGAATCCCAAGCCCAAAGAACAGTATCTTCTTAGTGAGATCTTAACACAAGCATGGCACTGATGTTTACCAGCTACATCCACTGGAAACCACCAGTCAATGTACATGACCTTGAAAACTAACAAGCATATTTACAACTTTTTTTTTTTTTTCAGAGCTGAGGACCGAACTTGGGGCCTTGCGCTCGCCAGGCAGGCGCTCTTCCGCTGAGCTAAATCCTCAGCCCCTATTTACAACTTTAATTACACATAGAAGTATGTCTCTCATCCTATGCAGCTAGGGTTCGAGCTCATAACTGAGTGACTTGAAAAAAATAAACTGCTAAAACTAAGACTCAATTTGAACCATTAAACCAAAAACTCAAATTAAGGCTTTCTAGTTTCTGATGGAAACTTAACTGAGGTTTCAGTAACACATTCTAGTCATAGACTATAATCATCTAATTCACTTAGATATGCAGTCCCTATTCCTTAACATTTGTTTAAGCACATGTATTTTCCAAAAGGAGACTAAATCTGAATCACAACCCACAATCCTCTTCTAGATTTCTGGGAGCCAGAATCAAGGCATAAGTGAGTTTGTGGAGGAAAGAAGACACCAGATGCTCAATCTTCTGAAAGCCACAGGAGAGAGGTGACTATATCCTTCCCAAGACAGTTTTAGGGCTTAATTAACCTCATGTTCGTTATCTCCTCCCACCTTCTCCAGTCTTGTCTGGTTCTTTCTGCAGGGAGGAACAGCTGCTAGCCATCTTAGAGTACAGCTGATCATGGATATATGCGCACAATCTGCCTCTCAAAACATCATTTCATTTTTGGAAGGGAAAAAGTCTTTATAGATGCCTATGTATGTGGGATCTGGTCGATCCCTTTCTCCCCCCACGGGGAGAATGGTAACCACAAACTCTATGAAAGAGCACTCAGCCTGGCCCTCCGCCGCCGGAAGGCCAAAGGCGTGCTCACATGGACCTGTGCTAAGTTGAGGAAGGGTTGCTGATGCTTCCCCTCCCCCCAGACCCCCACATGTTACCAAGGGCGGAGGCGAAAAGGAAGGCATCAGGGACACGCTGCGGTGGTGGGAAGCGTCTCAAAGACTTTAATATGGAAGGGCACTTATATAGAAGTAATGGCGGGAAAGAAAGGGGGCTGGCCAAAGGGCCAGTCATAGGCTAGGGATCACGTTCATCAAGTGACCTCAGGAAACTTCCCTTTGTGGGCAGGACAACCCCATCATGGTGGCACCCACGTGTTCACCTCCCAAGGGGTGGAGGCCAGAAGGTGGGAGGGACTTCCATTGTCCCAAAGCTGGGCAGCCTTCCCAAGGCCATAATAATCCCCAACATATGTATAATAATGGATCTGTTTAATAGACCTGATGATAGTCCCAACCATATTTTTTTTAATAGTTCTCTTCCTAATATTTTAGTAAAGGGACTTCTTAGTCAGGTACCAGTGGTTTACGCTGTAATACTAGCTACTCAAGAGGCTGAGACCTGAGGATCATGGTTCAAAGCCAGCCTGGACAGGAAAGTCTTATCTCCAATTAACCACTAAAAGACAGAAGTGGAACTATGGCTCAAGTGGAAGATCACAAGCCTTGAGGGAAAAAAAAAAAAGCTCAGGGTCAGCACCCAGACTCTAGTTCAAGACCCAGTATTAACATGCACTTTACTGCACTTTTTACTGCATTCTACTAGAAATATAAAGTTACGTTTCCATTTGTGTATACGCTGTAAGTTTTCATAGTAAGGTTTAGACACTGCCACACCCTACTTTGAAGAAAAACTCTAAAACTTTACTTAGTCTGACATCTAGTGCTCAGAGAAGGAAATAATACATGAAGTTATTGTCCCCTTTAATCTGGGTTGGTCCCTTTCCAGAGATAACAACTGTGTTTTAAGAATTAGAGAAAAAGATGGTTTGCATCTTTCCATGTGCTTGAAATAAATAAATAGAAACAAGCCATGCCTTGGTGGCTACACCTGTAATCCTAGTGACTCAGAAGGCTGAGATCTGAGGATCATGGTTTGAAGCCAGCCCAGGCAAGAAATTCTTGCCTATGAGACTGTTATCTCCAATTAACTACCAAAAAAGCTGAAAGTGGAGCTGTGGCTCAAGTGGTAGAACACTAACATTGAGCAGAAGAGCTTAGGGACAGTACCTAGGCCCTGATTTCAAACCCCAGGAGGAGTTTAAAAAAAACAAAACAATGAAATGAGGTGAAATCATTTTAATAGGGAGGAGGAGTGGGTAAAGGAGAGTGATCAAGGGGGTGAAGTTGATAGGGTACATTTTAGGCATGTGTGTAAATGTTACAAGGAATTCTTTCTTGAACAACTGATAAGAAATAAACTACAGTGCTAAGTGCTTTTCTGAAAGATGTACCAATTCACACTTCTGTTTGGGTGAATCTTAGATGTAGAGCAATTTCAAACCATTAACTCTTCTATCAACGAATTTAAGATATATAAAAAGTTGTGTTGGGAAAGATGAGGGAGAACAATGACACGAATCAAGATGCATTGTACTCATAATCTGATATGTTGAATTGAAACCTTTCTGTACAACTACTTAACATTAAAACTTAAAAATTAAAGAAAAAAAGTGTGGAGAGCAGCTGCATACCAGGGGCTCAAGCCTGTGATCCTTACTTAGGATCACTTAGGAGGCTGAGATCTGAGGATTCCAGTTCAAAGTGAGCTTGGGCAGGAAAGTCCATGAGACTCCTATTTCCAGTTTGCAACTAAAAAGCTGTAATTGTAGCTGTGACTCAGCAGCAGAGCACCAATCTTAAGTGAAGAAGCTAAGGGGCAGTGCCCAGGCCCTGAGCGCATGCCCCAGTACTGAATAACAACAACAACAAAAAGAAGTTGTGGAGGGCAGATGTTTAGAAAAACATGTAGCTGAGGTTGTCAAGATCAACCAAAACAAACTACAAGACAGGGAAAAAGAGGAGCCAGTCACCCTCCTTTTGTAAAAGTCTTTTCTTTCCATAAAGATGGCTTCTACTCTGCAGTGAGCTCACTACCCTCAGGGGTCAGTTCACAGCAAAGGAGACTGAACTGAAGATGCTTGACTGATAGCACAGCAGAAATTCATTAACCCTAGATCTATGTATAGATTGCAAAGCTTTATGGCCAAACTCCAAGTACCAGTCTCACTGGCTTTTGTACTGATGATTCTAGAGAATCATCCCATTTTAAAGCAATGTTGCCTTCTAAACTGAATCCATGCACTACTGGAAGTGATTTGCTCAGCAGTGAGTTTTCATGGCAGTGCCATTTTGGTAAGTTAGCTATTCTTTGCAATAAACACTGTCATCATTTTTGACAGGGCCTGGTAGAAAGTTCTATTGAAATGTGCAGAAAGAAAAAAATGTCTAACTTGGGAGATGATGAGAAAGGGGAATGGTAATTTTGAAAGAGTAAATACACAGAAAGATACATTCCATATCTCCCAACCTCAACTCCTCTTGCATGAGATGTTTAGATTCATCAAACTGTCAAAACAACCGCCTCAAATAAACATACAAGCCTTTGGTTGTATCTAGAAATAAACTTCTCTGTTTTACTACCAGGGCTTGACCTTGGAATACTTGTATGTTTTTCAGCATGATCAACTTTCATTTTATTACTGGTCTACCATGCAGCTTAGCAATAAATGTAAGCATAAGTTAAGCATGCAAGATGCTTGTGGGGATATAGCTAGCACTCAGCATCATTTTGAAATTGCCATCAATTTTATACATTTCTCTGTATTTTTGACATCTTCCACACTGATTTCTGTCTGCAATAATACATATTTTATTGCGTTTTATGAACTCATGGAAAGGCCTAGATGGTAGATGATTAAATCTTAGGATGGGCCAAACACAAGAGTGAAGGCTAGTCTGGCAAATCTTGGCTGAGAAATATCATATATGAACTGGAAGGTCACTTCTCATTTCCCCTTAGCTTGGAGTCAAAGTAGTAAGTCAAAAGAGAAAACAGAAAACATAGAAGAGCCAATCAACTTTTTGCACTTTTTTCTATCTGGCAGAGTGGTTACAAATATTGATTTCTTTTTCTATGTCGCCATATAGAATCATCATTTCTAGAAGTTGAAGGAGACTTTAGAATTTCTCAATGCACACTATTCCAAATAAAGAATCTGGGCCACTCAGAGGGTTAGTGCATGATATAGCTAAGTAGTGACCATCTCTGCTGATGACAAATGACTAGCCCTTATGATCAGATCCCAGGCCTTAAGACTCATGGAACATTGCTCATTGTAATCCAGGACCTCCTTTCAGATGTTCTGATTCTCCAGTTACTCTCTTGCCAATTCTAAATAGCTCCAACTATTGTGACTGCAGTTTTTCAACAACTGTAAGAAGTTTTGGCTCCTATTTTTAGGGCTCCATTGACAGCTTTGTGTTTTGTTAAAAGACTATGTGTTATGCACTCCTGTCTTCCAACTGGAATTACCCTGGGGGTAACACAAGGTTTCTGAGTGGAAATCAATTGCAATTGAACATGTGCTTATTTTCTTTCTTTACTTTCCACAGGCAATTTATAAACCTTCAAGAGCTTGTCTACTGCTGTGAGTACTCTGTTTTCCAATAAGCTTCTTTGCCCTGTGATGAGAAATTGTTAATACTACAAAGCTCTGGGATCGATGAGCTGTCTGAATGTAATGGAAGTTGTCCCTAGCTTTCCCAACATGAAGGTAGCAGCTCAACACAGATGATAATCCAAGATGCCACTGGTAACTTTCAAAAGCTTCTCTTCACAGATGATTGACCTCATTCCAACCTCTCTTTCAGGCGATGATTCCAGGTTACCTTATGGGAGTCATTTTGTCTGTTTCCAGTATTGGATTCCATGAATGCTATCTCCTCTTATACTATGTGGCTTCATTCCTACATCAGGTCCACAGAGACACATAGCCAGCTTTAGAAAACATATTGCCATTATTTTGGCTACTACTATCATGCAAAGTCGTAGCACATGAAGTCAACTAAATCTACCTTTGTGATTCAGGAATGGCATTCAGCCATGTTTCTATTGCACTCATTATGGTACCATTGACTCATGGTGATGAATAATTTCAGGATCTTATTTTCCCCAAGTTTATTCACAAGGGTTCTTAGTATCAGTATATTTCAAAGACCTTCATCAAGTATTCTTTGCCATTTTGAGTACAAATACAGGAAAAATAAAAATTTGCTCCCTTTCCACAATTTTAGCATGTTGGCAGAGCCATAAAAAATGAAGTTTCTATAACTGTGGTAGAGCAGACTAGGATTTCAAAGAGAATAGAGATGTGTGGTAGGCATTGGTGAGGAGACAAGATCTTTTTCTCTAGGTAAATATATCCTATAGGATCTCCCTTTCCTTTTGGAACAGTATTGAGGGCTAGGAATATAATAGGATTTCACTCCTGTGATGTGATTGCCAGATCTCTCAAAGGTGTACATTTAAGATGTAATTAAAGTTCATAATCAATTGAATTTGAGTTAATGTAAAAAAAAGGCATTTAGCTGGATACCAATGGGCTGTAATTCTAGCTACTCAGGAGGCTGACATCTGAGAATTGCGGTTCAAAGCTATCCCAGGCAGGAAAGTCTTTTGAGACTCCAATATCTCCAATAAACTACTTAGAAAAAGCCAGACATAGTGCTGTGGCTCAAGTGGTAGAATGCTACCCTTGAGCAAAAGAAGTTCAAGGACAGATCTCAGGCCCTGAGTTCAAGCCCCAGGTCTGGCAAAAAAAAAAAAAAAAAGAGTTCAAGTTCAGCTCTTATCAGGTGAGCTTTTATAAAACACTGGGCCCTAACCAAAGGGAGAAATACAACATATGAGAAAGATTTTCCTGCTAGCTTTTAAGAAGAACCTGAGAACAGTTTCTGTAACTGAGAGGGACCACTGATCAATCACCAGCAAGGAAATGGGGACCTGAGTCCTGTAACAGAAAGGGATTGAGTTCTGTTAATCCCACCCCCAAATAACTCAAAGATGACTCCTTCAAAGCCCAGGAGCCAGATGAGCAGAAGCACTGGCCTTGTCCTCCTTCTGGGTCATTCCTCATGGCACCAGCCTGTGGAAGGAAACTATGAGCCTCAGATGAGAAAGTCAACATGTCACATCTTGGTAGGCTTCAGAAAAGACTTTACTACAATAAAGTCTTTTATTGCAATGCTTACCTACTGTGGCAGATGCAGAGGAGAGCAGAGATTTGCCCCAGGAGCCCCAGTCTGCCCAGCTTCTTCCCTGAGAAGGGGAATCCACAGCCTGGAGAGAAAAGCAGATCAGAGGCAAGTCAGAAATTCAGTTTAGCCCGGAGTGGAAAAACACCCATAGGTTTGAAACAAAGAGAAGTAGGGTTTTTCTTTTGTTTTTAATCATTAACAACCATAACTCACCAATTTAGATCAATCATAAAAGAATATCTTAACGCACACTAAAATTCGTACTTTGGAACCAAACTGAATTAAATCAGTGGAGGTGTCTGTGTCTGAGGACTTGGTCTGAAGCGAGATGGAAATGACCTGGGAAGGTATTACACACTGGAGCACAAAGCAGATCTGAAATGTTCAAAACAACCCTGACCAGGCAATCCTTATGAAGCTCAACAGATCTTCAAGACAGAGTTAGGCTGAAGCCTGGGGGCCTGCAGGGGACAGCCTAGGCATGGATGATGGACAGAGAGTGGGGAAAAGGCCTAACAGTCACAGAAAGCTTTGCAAGGTAGATACTTGTTGCATTTGAGGTGTCTGTCCCACTCTAATGACCCCTGCCATTCTATGTCTCACCCACAGGGGTAAGAGATTGTCCCTGGCCTTCTGGAGAAATTAGAATTCTTTTCCCTAGGTTTCTGAAATAGGGACCAAGGGAGACTGTGTTTTAATCTGAGCTGTTGGCTTAAAGAGAAGATGAGAACTCAGGCTTTTGTGGGCTTACCTTGTTCTACGCACTGAGAAAAAACAGATGAAACAAAATGAAGGAGAGATACTCAGAGCGGCTGTTTGAACATCTTGTAGTTTCTCCTGATGCTCTGCTGTATTCCTCTTTGATTTTAGTTTTGGGGGTTGTTTTGTGGTTGTTTTTAAAATTCCTAATAGTCCTGCTCATTAAAAAAAAAATTTGTATTCAGTCCCATTGGGTCAAGCCTGTAATTCTGGCTACCCAGGAGGCTGAGATCTGAGGATCATGGTTCAAAACCAGCCTGGGCAGAAAAGTCTGTGAGACTCTTAGCTCCAAGTAATCAATCACTAAAAACGCTAGAAGTGGAGCTGTGGCTCAAGTGGTAGAGTGCTAGCCTTGAGCACAAAAGCTCAGTGACAGTGCTTAGATCCTGAGTTTAAGCCCCAGGACTGGAAAAAGAAAGAAAAAAGTAAGGAGCTATGAAAAGTTCCCAAGCAGTAGTTTCAACAACCTTGACCCAGGCCTGAACCACCAGTCCTTCCTAGCTCCCGTCTCCCTTGCTCGTTTCCATTCCTGCTAAAATGGGTGGCAGTGTGAATTTTTTTTCCTCCAGCGAGACAAACAAACAGGGAGGAATTTTGCTTTTGTGATAAATTACACAGTTATGGCTAGTGCCAACTCTCTCCTTTCTTGCTCCCTGAATGAACTTAAAACAGTTTTTTTTTTTTAATATCATTTGGGAAAAGATTAAGCATTAGTCACGGCACTACTGAAGTACTAAACCAATGTGAGTAGCTGCCTATCTCCATCCCTTCCATAAAGTAAGAAAAACAAGCAGCTTATAAACTACTATATGTTCGATTCGAGTTACTTGCACTAATGCAATTCCTAACTGATTAACCCAGTAAGCACAAAACAGCATTCATTATTAGACGGAACTGGATAATAGAAAAGGATGAATAATTAAGTTGTCTAGAGCTAGAGGTAGTGGCTCACACTTATAAAATCTCAACTATGCAGGAGGGGGAGATGGGAGGATTGTGATTTGAGGCCAGTCTGGGCAAAAGCACAAGACTACCTGAAAAGCAAACTGAAGCAAAGAGGACTAGGGCATAGCTCCAGTGCCTGCCAACAAGTTCACAGCCGCAAATCCAACCCCCAGTACTACCAACCCAGAAAAATATATGTATGTATTCCATCCCCCTGATTTGAGTTCAGGTTCTGCCATTTAAGGCAACAAGTTACTCAAGTTCTTTGTTTGTTTGTTTGTTTGTTTTTGCCAGTCCTGGGCCTTGGACTCAGGGCCTGAGCCCTGTCCCTGGCTTCTTTTTGCTCAAGGCTAGCACTCTGCCACTTGAGCCGCAGTGCCACTTCTGGCCATTTTCCATATATGTGGTGCTGGGGAATCGAACCGAGGGCTTCATGTATACGAGGCAAGCGCTCTTGCCACTAGGCCATATCCCCAGCCCTACTCAAGTTCTTTGAAGCCTTTGTTTCCTCATTACAAGACATGAGATGTGGACATATATGAACTACTTGAACCAGCAACCTCACATTTACTGTAAAGATTAAAAGAAATAATTCATATAAAGCGGTGAACACAGGTCCTGGGATATAACAAATACTTCATAAAATTTTTCTACTAATAGAAAAAAACAATTTTTAAGACTAACGAGTAAAAAGATTTGAAAGTTGGCTGTCCTTCTTGCATTCTGTCTAGAACAATGAGAAATCTATTAACATGAATGGAAATATTCATGACTCATGACTGTCTGCTTTCATTTGTAGTGTCTACAGTAATTTACTTCATTCAGCAAAGCACCAATTGGTAATTTTATACCATCATGAAGACAAATGTAAGGAGGATTAATACCATCTTTTCACAGGTCAAAGCACTACCTATGATTTGGAATAGCTAATACCCTTAGGGGTGACAGCTTCTGACTCAAATTTACCATATTTAATATACTCTGACAGCTGGTAATTGACTAGCAAATGGAAACAAATGTTAAATCAGTCTAGAATTTTTTGCTATGTAAAAAGTGACTACTTCTATTACTCTATTAATAATATCCTTTGACATTGAACTGGGACTTCTTGATCACCTATAATGAGTATATGTATCCAGGTACCAGTGGCTTACATTTATAATCTTAGATGTGCAGAAGGCTAAGATCTGCTGGAGCTTGGACAAAAAAAGTCCACAAGACTCCATCTCCTGCATGTTTTCTCTAATATGCAGAAACTGGGTTTAGCTTACAAACTTATAAATAAATTCACAGGGTGGTATGCAAGTGTATACAAGTATGTTAACTGAAATACAAGTAGATTCAAGAGAGATCTCCAATAGTGTAATTTCTTAGAAAGATAAAGTCAAAGTTGAGCAAAATAAACATCAGGAATCGGGTACTTGACAGGTGGTGGGTCAAAGGGAAAGGAGTAGACAAATGAAGAGGTGAAGACAGGGAATGTAGTCAAGAAGTCAATGTATATTCTACAAAATTAAGAAGAATGAGGGAGGGAGTGGATATGAGAGGGATGTGTAAGAATGTTAAAAGGGCCGACACTGATCAAGAAACACTGTACTTATAAACTGCTTTGTTCAATGGCAACTCCTTTTTACAACTACTTAAAAATAATTTTAAAAAGATTTAATTCATAATCAGCCAAAAGCAGGGCTGGGTGCTTGGCTCTAGTGGTAGAGCACCTGTTTAGCAAGTTCAATGCCCCCAAGTTCAAACCCTAGTACCATTAAAAAAGAAAAGACTACTTGTAATCAAAGAATGTGCCTATAAATCTACAAATAAACCCAATAGATAGCAAAAGACAAATAATTACACTTGGACATGATTAATTAAACAGCAGTCTAAACATTCACACAGTGAGAACAAAGGAGTATACCCTTAGGAGAGGATCACAAAGGCTCAATAGCATGTGATCAAATAAAATGATGCTTATTGAAATGAACTCCAAGAGATGGAAACAAGAGGTTTTTTTTATTGTATCGTTTGCAGGGTTTTTTTCTTTCCTTTTTTCTTTGATTTATTCCCTTCTGTTTTTTGTTTTTTTTTTAATTTCTGAACCTTTTATCTTGTATATAAGTTTATCTGATTTGGGGAGGGGAAGGACAGGCACAGAAACAGTGGGACAAAGGGTGAACCAATTCAGCAGTGAAAGCCACTAGACACTATGTTGGAAATGAACTATACAACTTGGGGGGGGGGAGGAAATTGGGAGGAAAAACTGGGAGAGAATGAGGAAGGGGTAACACCATTCAAAAGGAAATGTACTCATTATCTGAGTTATGTAACTCTAACCCCTCTGTATATCACCTTTAAAATAAAATTTTAAAAATTGAAAAAGGAAAATACTCAAATAACCTAATGTACTTAATATAAAAACTAAATATTAAACAAGAATTAAAAATATATCTCATCATGAATATCATCACTTTAAATAGTCTTAAGGTCACACACAAGGCTATAAAACAGGCAACAAGGATCAACTCAAATTTTCCACTAGTAGATATAATTCTTTTAAAGCTTTTCTCTCACCTTACTCCTGCAGTACAACTCACATCTCCTATAACAGAAAGCTTAAAAGTCATCAAATGAGAACTCTCTCAGCTTCCTCCTCCCTCCCCATACACTCTTGGAAGAATGATCTCATACTCTATGTGACAAGGAATCAGACATAGATTCATCAGGATATTTAAAACTCAACTAGAAGTCATTTAAACATCTAGAACCACTGTACAGCCCAAAGAAGATAAAACATGAAGAAATCCATCAAGTTCAGAGTTAGAAATAGTAAAGGCATTTATATATCTATTATACCATCTAAATATCTTTTTCATTAACTAAAATATACATTTATTGAGGCTGGGTGTTTGGCTCAGTCATGGGAACGGTAATAAGTTCTTGCTTAGCATGCATGCGACCCTAGGTTTCCTCCCCAGCAAAATAAAAGAATTTATGTATTTTAAGCTATCAAGTTCAAAGGTCCCATTTGATAGAAAATAGTTTACAAATCTTGAAATTCCATCAAATGCAAAGGTCTTTTTTTATTTATTAATTAAATTTTGTTGACAAGGTGTTGTGCAAAAGGGGTACAGTTACATAATAGGGCAGTGAGTACATTTCTTGTGATATCTTACACCCTCGTTTTTCTTTCCCTTCCCTAGATCAGGTAGGCATATATACAATACCCAGTGTACCAAAAACATATACAGTAGCCACGTGGCATACGTCAAAGGAAATTCACCTAGAACTTTAAATATAACGTCAACAATAGAGTTTGCTTATCCTTCTCTTATATGATCATACATACATATAGCTTTTGAGCTATTGTGATCCACTAAGAGGTCTATTTTAGACCTTTTTATGTTTAGTAGTTGTTTGGTTTTAGTTACATAATGTGAGGTCGCTGACCCACACCTGTGGGAAATACCATTTGACAAGAAGTTTTTTGTTTCACAGACCTGGTCTCTAGTGCCACCCCCCCCCCCCCGCCCCACCTTAACAGTCATATATCAAGGAGATCATGCCCCTTTGTTTTCTGTGTTCTAGGCTTGTCTCGCTCAACATTATTTGTTCAAGTTCTGACCATTTCCCTGCGAATACCAATATTTTATCATTTCTAATCGCTATGTAGTATTCCATTGTGTATAAGTACCACATTTTTTGGATCCATTAATCTGTAGAGGGGCATCTGGGCTGTTTCCATATTTTGGCTATTGTGAATTGTGCAGCGATAAACATGGATGTGCAGATGCCTTTTTGATATCCTGAGACCTATTGTTCAGGATAGATGCCTAGGAGTGGTATGGCTGGGTCATAGGGTAGGTCTATGTTGAGTTTTTTGAGGAACCTCTCCATACTGTTCTCCAAAGTGGTTGTACTGGGCTGGGGATATAGCCTAGTGGCAAGAGTGCCTGCCTCATATACACGAGGCCCTAGGTTCGATTCCCCAGCACCACATATACAGAAAACGGCCAGAAGCGGCGCTGTGGCTCAAGTGGCAGAGTGCTAGCCTTGAGCGGGAAGAAGCCAGGGACAGTTCTCAGGCCCTGAGTCCAAGGCCCAGGACTGGCCAAAAAAAAAAAAAAGTGGTTGTACTAATTTGCACTCGCACCAACAGTGGAGAAGGGTTCCTCTTTCCCCACATCCCCTCCAGCATTTGTTGTTGCAAATACGTTAATACTTAGAAAATATATGGACTTATCTGAAAGTTCAAATCATTATCCTGTTCCTTGAGAGGATGAGGAATTAGGTACTATAAATGTGTTATATCAAGGCGAGTGATTTGACCTATCTGTGATTTGGCCTCACAGGGAGAGGACCCTTTTCAAGTTTCATAACTCATGACACTGCTACTCTAAAGAGCAGCTCTGTGTGACAGAGGAGGATGTGAGTTTCTCTGACTGTAGATCTGTCAAAATAGCTGACCTGTTATTTTCAAGTGGTCTTATTCCTTGATAAGTATACTTCATTCAACTCTGAGAAGATTTAAAAATTTAGTAGGGTCTAAAGCATCAAAGCTATGATATTAATATTTTTGTGCACATCAGGTCTTTTTTTATCATACTGATATTTATAGAATTTGACAGTCAATTTTTGAACCACAATTTTTGAACCACTTTAAAATAAATAGTTGAATTTTTAGACTTAGGGTTTTAAGTTGAAATCTTCCTAAATTATGCATGCCATCATAACATTTATGAGGTCTTTAAGTCCACACTATAAATTTAACAGCTTTATAGCAACTATTAAGTACTAACCAACACTTTACATATGGAGATAAATGAGGCACTTAAAAAGGAAATAGAATATATAACACAGTTGAAAGCAGTTTAAGATGTTTGAACGTGTTTAAGTTGGTAAAAAGGGCCAAAGATCAATTTAAAACCACAGGATGGTGACTGTTCAATTTTACTAGACTTCTAAATAGAAGATTTATGAGTTGAATATAAAACCTAAGGAAGAACTAACTGTTTAAATTTGTACTATTAACAAACTGAACACTAACTACTGAAATTAAATGTCTAAGTATTTATTTGATGCACAAAACATAATTTGGCTGAAGTATGTTCTGAAAAAAAGCAAAGTATGTTTTGATGGGACCAAATTACCTGTGTGCCTCTGGGGTTGGGTAAGTTGATTGTCTCTCTCTCCCCTGGATTTTCAGCTTTTCTCTATTGCCTACTTTCTACAATTTGTCAGGAACTAACAAATAAAAATCACAACAAAGTGTTTCTTTCAAATGCATCCGGTTTCTGCTGCACATCTTTTTTCTTCACTTGTTAAGAGGAAGTACCAGCGTACACCTGTAATCCTAGCTACTCAGGAGGCTAAGACCTGAGGATCACAGTTCAAAGCCAGCCTGGGCAGAAAAGTCTGTGAGACTTTTATCTTTAATTAACCACCAAACAGAAGGGGAGCTGAGGCTCAATTGGTGCAGTGCCAGCCTTGAAGGAAATAAAAGCTAAGGGATGACATCCATGTCCTGGGTTAAAACTCAAGTACTAGCACAAGAAGAAAGATGTGCCTTCATTACTCTTCCCAATACAACACGGCTCTCACCACCACCTTATGAAGCAAGGCAACAATGGTTTCATTGTTCTCAAAGCCATGGCCTCATTGTATCCTATTACTTGACCTCTCAGTACCATCTGAAACTTAACCAGTTTCATTTCCTTTAAGTACTCCATTCTCCTGGTGTCTGTATTAGTCTGTTATTTATTATTATGGCCAAATACTGGAGTCCAGTTAATTTTATGAAGAAAAGATGTCTAATAGCTGGGCACCAGTGGTTCATCCCTGTAATCCTTGTTACTCAGGAGGCTGAGATCTGAGGATCACCATTCAAAGCCAGTCTGTATAGGAAAATCCGTGAGACTTATCTCCAATTAGCTGTCAGAAAACTGGAAGTGGCACTGTGGCTCAAAGTAGTAACAGTGCTAGCCTTGAGCAAAAGAGGACCAGCACCTACATTGTGAGTTTAAACCCCATGACCCCCTTCCCCCCACCAAAAGATGTCTAATTAGTTCACAGTTTTGGAGAATGAAGTGCTAGGTACCAGTGCTGGCTTGGCTCTTATCTATCTCATGGTGGATGGTGTCCCAGTGGTGGGCACTTTGGGGAAGAGATTACTCCTCAAAACAAGTCAGAGAGCAATTTGGCAATCTGGTTGATACTTTAACAACTCACTCTATTGAGAGCTCAGGAGTCTCCTGACAGTTACCTTATTCCTTCACTAAGACAGCTTCCCCAGTGACCTAAGACTTTCTCACGAAACCTTACCTCCCATAGATCCCACCTCACATCACCAAGCTGAGGGCCAATTTCATAACACATGAAACTTTAGAGGACAAACACAAACTATCTGAGCACAGGAGTGTCCCTGTCCTATCTTTGGACTCTTTTTTGCTCAGCATTCAGTATTCTTTTTTTAGTTATTTACCTTAGCTGATATTAGCTGTACTTCTTAGATTAAGCTCCAATCCAATGCTGTCAGCATTCTAATAAAATATGGCCAATCTAGAGCTGCCATTCTAATCAGGAAATCCATACTCTAGAAGCAACTATAATAAGTGATTCTATAATCTGCATCTCCAGTCACACCTGCTGCTTTACTAATTAGCATACTGAATTGTGGCAAGAGATTTCAATTGGCAAACATCGTGGACTTTTTAGCATTCTGAATATCTGAAAGAGGTCTGAATGATGAAATGAAAGGCACTTGAGACTTGTAGATAGTTCAATGTACTTTAGGGATTCTTCCTACATTTACATGAACAAAGTATAAGAAAGGATTCTGCTCTGTGTAAATGGTCCTCCAATCAACTCTGAAGTTTGGGAATTCTGGCTATTTGATGCCAGGAATTCTTCTTAGGAAAGAATCCTTACCTCTTATGTCCTATAAGTCTTTCATTCAAGGTAGGGGACAAAGGACCAAAAAGGATAGGATAATGGGATGTTCTCATATAGGAAACAGATCTCGAGCCATTTTTAACTTTCATATTAATGTTTTATTTTAAAATCTCAGTGTGATACAATGTGATTTGAGATTTGACTTCATTTATGGAATATAAATATTCTATATTGGCATTTATTGCCCTCTATAACCATCCTCTGCTTTAGTGTTTTGAGAAATCTGCTGTTATTCTAACAGGATTGCCATTGTAAGTTACTTGTTTCCATTCTTTTGTAGCTTTCAATATTCTCTCACATATATATGTATGTATACATATTGTTTTTACTATCATGAGTTTAAGGGTGTTTCTTCTCTGATTTTGCTGATTTGGTGTTCTGCTTGTCTCAGACACATGGGTAACATTTGTTCTTGAAGTTGGAACACTTTTCTGTCATTAATTTGTTGAATAGTTTGCTAGGTTTAGTTTTTATTTTTTCCTCCTCATCTATTCCTGTTGTAGAGCCAGAGTGAAGGACCAGAGTAACCCCATATTGTACTAAGACCCCATTCTGTACCTGACTGACCTTATTGTAAGTCCTACCCTCCCCCTCTAGCTTCCCGGTAAAGACCATCTCTAATTGTGAGTGTGATTTCCAGTATCTAATCAAAACCCTGCAGCAGGGGCTGGGGATATAGCCTAGTGGCAAGAGTGCCTGCCTCGGATACACGAGGCCCTAGGTTCGATTCCCCAGCACCACATATACAGAAAACAGCCAGAAGCGGCGCTGTGGCTCAAGTGGCAGAGTGCTAGCCTTGAGCAGGAAGAAGCCAGGGACAGTGCTCAGGCCCTGAGTCCAAGGCCCAGGACTGGCCAAAAAAAAAAAAAAAAAACAAACCCTGCAGCTGTGCACGTATCCCCCTTGCTACACCCCCTATGGCTTAACCAATCCTGTAACACTTCCTTAAAGTTGTTTGTTCAATGCTATAAAACCTGTGCTGAATCTATGCTCAGGGCCTCTTAGCGTCACCAGAGTGCTGAGTACGCAGAGCTAGCTCAAAATAAATGCCCTTTTTGCTGCTTGCATTGGTCTTGGTCTCTGGAGGTCTTTCGAGGGATCCGAACTCGAGCATTTCATTGTCATTCATACATTTGGTCTTTTGACAGAGTTCAAGAGGTCTTATAAGTCCCCTTGGTATAATTTTCTATGTGTCTTTCAATGTCTTTATTTATTTGACCTAATTCCTCTGATTTATTTTCAACTTCTTCCACCTCTTATTTACTTTCAGTTGGTGGTTTCTTCACTCAGCTTCAAGAAGATAAGTGATGACTCAGTGATGGTGTCTGGATTGGCAGGGTGGTTTTCAATTGACAAATAGTTGATTTCAGTGCTTTTGGCACTATGTCTGGGCCTCTTCTCCACTCAGGGTGAAGAGACTTGGTTTCACAGGCTATTGGAAGTAATAAACCACACCATGTTTGGATTAAGTTCTAAAGAAGATGTGATCTTTTTAGATGGATATAAGATCCAAGGTGTATCTTCAGACTCTAAGCATTTTTCTCCTTCATAGTAATTTTACAATTCTTAAACATCCTCCTCCTCCTTTTCTAGGAAGAGAAAATTTAGTGGTAGTCTACAATCTTGAGCTTTCCTATGAGAGTACTTATAATAATAAAGCTGAAATTCTTTTACATTGTCCATAATAGGTCTTATTCATTGATGTTATATATAGCAAGGATGATTCTTTTTAAATTCTAGGTACATTTCTTGGTGTTAAGAATTTAAAGAAACTTTATCTAGGTTGGATCTTTTAAAGGTTGACAGGCTAATATGCAATAAAGGCCCCTGGGAATATATACTATTCCCATCTAGTACCCAAAACAAACCTATCTGAATTGAGGCTGAATGAAGACTTCCTTCCCTGATTCCTTAAGACTGATTTCAGTGCTCCATCAAAGGCATTTCTTGTGTTGTAGGAAATGTGAGAAGTGCTTTTATTCAACACTGGCTTCCCCAATTAGAATGTAGGCATCCTCAGTATACCACGCAGATTCCTGGATTTAAAGGATTATTTCAAGTATTGTGGAGCTATCTACAGTCTCAGTCTGTTCCAACAATCAACATTCAAGCAAGGATGGGTACCTGCTCATAAATGTTTCCAAGTGGATTCTTCCTGCAAAACTCTGTGGCAAGCAAGGGTCTATTGGGCTGCTGGCCTCATCCTGTTCTCTGGCCTTGTCCTATCAACCAAGGTAGAGCCTACTCTGGGAGGCAAAAGTGAATCTAATAGTATGGATTTTCAAGGGAACCAAATCCAGAGTAACTGTGAAAATATAAATTACTGGAGGAAGGATAAGTCCTTTATGTACCTGCAAGACCTGCAAGACAATGGTGTGTACTTCCTCTAAGACTATTCTGCCTCACAAGATTATTTTTAAGCAGTTTTTTTTTCTGCAGATATTTTTTAAAGGGGTAATGAAATTTTACCAGGCTTCAGTATACCTGGAATCAAACAAGCTTTGGAGTTTCGCTGCTTTCCTTTAGAATTGGATATAACTTGAGTACAACATTCAAGTCACCAATTTTGGATTCCAGATGTTTCTCTCTTTTTTCGTATTATCTGCTAGATTGACAAGGAAAGAATGTCATCAATGCAAAAAGATTTCCTATGTGTCAAATGGCAAATAAAATATAATGAATAATATGAAGAATCTAGGCACTAAGTTAACCTCTTCTCATACTAATTTATGATTAGTAACTGAGAGAGCAGTAGAATACCTTTTGCTGGTATTCCTTTAAAAGAGAGAATTTACCTCTACACAGAGGGCACAAATATGACCTAGATGAGAGAGACCCTCTCCTCTCAAGTCCCTTTCTGCCAGTCCTATCACTTCCCTTCTTGGAACAAACATGATCATCCATCTCTCCCCATGCTAGATTGCATCTGAGCTCCTGATGCAATGCACATAAATACATCCAGAGGCATGGACCCCAGGGTTTGTCTTTCCATCTAGATCTTCTGTGATGCTTCACTATGAGGAATGCTCACCTTTTCCAAAGTTCTTTTGATGCTCCCAAGGTGGTACAGGAGGGGGTGTATCTGTTGCCATCAGGTTCTAATACTGTGATATTGAGAAGGCTTATAAAGCCTTTCAAAGCAGGATCCATCCACTTTCATCCAGCTTATCAAACAACTCATGAAAGCAGATAAAGTAGGAGCACACAGATTGTTTTATTATTATGTTATCTTCATTGGCAATCCTACCAATTATACTTATTAGAAGCCTGAAATGGCAACATACAATCTATTCATCAGTGGGATATGAATTTTGAGTTAGTGGATAAGAGCTGTGAGCCCAAATAAACCTCTTGTCTTTACAACTTACCTGGCCTGTGGAACTGTGTTACTAGCAACAAAAAGCTGTCTATGATAGTATGTGTCAGAAGGAACTGAGGTGGAAATGAACTGAGTGACAACTCTTACCAGATCATTCTGTTCTTTCAGAAGTATTTCAGATCCAGGTTCTCCCTCCAGGTTGACAGAATCAATGCACTGAGCCAGTGTGTCCTCAGCCCTTTCTCTGTTGAGGGGGCTTTCGATGGCACCAGGGTCTTTGGACTGTTCTGGATGTGGGTCAGCAATGGTCTCTGCAACATGGCCAGGCGCATCCTCTTGCAAATCTCCTCTGGAGCCAGATGGAACTGGATCGTTTGAAGTTACAGCTGGGTCACAGTGTACTTCTGCATCTTCAAGGGAAGAATCATTCTTGGGTATCTCAGTAACATCTGTCCTGTCTCCAGCAGCTAAGGTGTCACCAGCATCATCAGACATTGTAAGTATCTGTTAACATGAGTATGTTATTGAGCTATCATTGAAAGTTCCAAATAATTCAATGAAACCCAATAGGGTTAAACATCTTTCTACCAGTCAATAATTTTTATAGCATTCTACTAAGCTAAATAATGGCCCCAAATGATATCCATCTCCTAATCTCTGTAATCTATGAATGTTCTCTTACACAAAGAGAGAAACTCTGCAGATGTGATTAAAGATCTAGAGATTAGGGTATAATCATGGCTTATCTGGGCCTGAAATGTAGTCACAAACATTCTTATCAGAGAGAAACAGGGCAGATCTGACTACAAAGAGGAAAAGATAATGTGATGACAAAAGGAGAGACTAAAGTGATGAACTTTGAAGATGAAGGAAAAGGTCATGAGCCACAGAATCCAGGCTAGAGGATGAACAGTCAAGGAAACCTTTCTTCCCTTTGAGATTCTAGAAGAAATCAGTCCTGCTAACACCTTGACTTTAGCTCAGAAAATGTGGCTAAGAGATTGACCATAAAAGAATAAAACTGGTGGATATAAGCCACTGAATGTGTTGTGTATACTGGCCTGAGTTCAAGCCCCAGTACTAGCACAAATACATATACGTAACATCATTGGAGACTCACAGTGAGATACTATATACACACAAATGATTTATTGGGAACCAGCTGGTGAAGGTCTGAGCTCTTGTGTGACAATTTAGTCAGGGAAACACAAGATGGAATAAAAGAAGGAAGAGAAAAGAAGTGAATCATGAAGCCAAATGAGGGAGGTAGCCATTACGAAGTAACCTACCACACAGAAAACGCTCTTGGGAGCTTACAAGTTAGTGACATCAAACAGAATGGTGCTATGTCTGAGAACTTTCTGCAATAATAAAAATGTTCTGTACTAATGCCATCCAATGTGACTAAGTTGAGCACCTGGAAGGTGAATGGTGCAACACAAGAACTAAATTTTTAATTACACTGTTTTTTTTAATAATTCAAATTTACACAGGCACACGTGGCCAGTGGCTACCTTGATGGACAACAAAGATTGAGAAGGTTAATTCAAGGTAATTACATTCTTAGGCTAAAATGAAGACACAGTATTCATATTACCTAAGAAGCCAAATCTTAGGAAAATCAAGTGGACATTTTTGTTGGCCTCAGTGTTTACCAAATGGTCAAATCTTAGATTGTTGCTAAAACCATGGTATAGAAGAAGCCACTTAACAAACTGGCCATAGGATGGGTCAGGCATGTTCACATGGCTCATGCTATCTCTCTTGTCCCCTCAAAGAGCCATTCATTCCACAAGGTGACTGATGATCATTTCTGTTGCTATGCTCTTCCTTGGAGGGTCACATTTCTTACTTTCCACCCATCATTATATATTGGGGCTCTGAAATATCTTCCTCCATTCCATACAGTCAAAAAGTAGATTATTAGTTTCTTAGAAGCTGAAGAAAAGGAGAATGAGAGTGACTGTTAATGGGCATGAGATTTCTCTTGGGAGAGGGTCACAAAAACGTTCTAAAATTAGAATATGACAATGGCTATACAATTCTGTAGATAAGTCAAAAATCACTAAACTGTACACCTAGATTCCCAAATGACACAGGATTAAAATCTCAGAGCTGTTAACAAATGAACCTTCATCCCCTGAGATGAGGCTACCTGCCTCTTCTCTTACATTCAACCAGGGGCCAAATCCCAAAGGCTCTGTCTTCAGAATCCACTTTGTTATGCTTCCCATTGGCCTTTCAATCTTGGGTTTACCCTTTATTGCTTTTCTCTTTCCCATCCCTAACTTTCCAGCTCTAATTATATAGTCTCAGGGAAGACTCCCCTTTCCCATCATGAGACCATATTTTTTTGCCCCAGGGCCTGCCTTAGACCACAATCTTCCTAACTCCACCTTCTTTTTTTTTTTTTTCTCAATTTTTTATTATCAAACTGACGTACAGAGAGGTTACAGTATCATACGTTGGGCATTGGATACATTTCTTGTACTGTTTGTTGCCTTGTCCCTCATGCCCCCCTCCCTCCCCCCTTTCCCTCCCCCCCAGGTGTTCAGTTCACTTACACCAAACAGTTTTGCAAGTATTGCTTTTGTAGTTATTTCTCTTTTTTTACCCTGTGTCTCTCGAATTTGGTATCCCCTTTGAATTTCCTACTTCCAATACCAGTAAACACGGTTTCCAATATACTCAGATAAGATTACAGAGATAGTGTAGGTACAAACATAGGAAGGTGATACAAAACATTATCAATAATAGAAACTACACATACACATAGGACGTTGAAAGTAGTTACAACTGTGATATATCACTTGTTTCCATAACATGGAGTTCATTTCAATTAGCATCATCTTATGTGTTTCTAAGGGTATAGCTATTGGGCCTTGTGATGCTCTGCTATGGCTTGCCTAAACCTGTACTAATTATTCCCAATAAGGGAGGCCATAGAGTCCATGTTTCTTTGGGTCTGGCTCACTTCACTTAGTATAACTTTTTCCAAGTCCTTCCATTTCCTTACAAATGGGACAATGTCATTCTTTCTGATAGAGGCATAAAATTCCATTGTGTAAATGTACCACATTTTCCTGATCCATTCATCTATGGAGGGGCATCTGGGTTGGTTCCAGCTTCTCGCTATGACAAATTGTGCTGCGATGAACATTGTTGTGCTGGTCCACCTTCTAAGTAGCTGGCATTACAGACACAGATTGCCACACCTGGCCCCAGATTTCTGTCTTAATCTATCCTTATGTCTTGGGATCACAGCCATAATGAGAATGGTTCATGGATAAATGATACTTTTGCATCACTTCTACTCCCATTTTTTTCATCTATTGCTGGTCATAGACTTATCTAATATTTTTATTTCTTTGTAGAGTAATTTGAGTATTCATATTATTAATCTAGATTTTTAAGAAGTAGCAATATTTCCTATAAAAAGGAATGTAAGAACAAATCTGGCTACAATAAACATTCATGGGCAAATGAAAAACCATTATGAGTACTTTGATGCATATGTTTAACCTAGACATGCTGTATTGGTCATATGTAAAATTTTAAAATACTATGTCAAGGGGCATTTACCATATGACATATGCACATGTCAATTAGTCTCTATGGGTGGTTAGTTTACACTTCAAGTGCCTTATTGAGTCTTTGGTTAGAAATCTGAAATCTATAATGGATGACCACTGCTGAGAAGTTTCAATTACTGTTTTCTCTGACAGGGACTACAGGGGATGCTAATTAGCATAAGCAGTATTAAAATCATTTTATACTTCTGAAATGGCAAGTGCATAAGATATGTAGATTGGTGAGAAATAATGTACTTTCTGCCCTTCTGTCTCCAGGGCATGAGATTGTACACAGAGTTGAGCAGCCAGCTGAACTTTGCAGTTGGGTTTTTCTAGAGCTAGTAGCTGGCTGTCTGTAGCACTCCAAAGCTATGAGGTCAGCTCTGAGTCCTGAGTCTAGGGGGAAAAAAAGGCCTACAGGACAGTGAGGTAACACTTCAAACACTCCAGAACAGGCTATATAATGAAGCCTGTTTGCTTAGGGACACATGAAGATGTGGCTGCATTCCATAAGAGAGCTTTGACTTATGATAGGGAAGAACCGGGGAGAAAACCTACAGCCCCCACCTACTTCTAATGGCCAAATCTTGTCAGTTCACCTGAATGGCAGAAAAATGGCTGCAATAAAACTCTCCATGACTGCTTTGCATTCAACCAGCAATATTAACGATACTTTCAGAAACACCACAAAAAATCAGCTGTAAGATTTGAATGATAGTTAAGAAATATCTAAAGCTAGGTGCTAGTGGCTCATGCCTATAGTCTTAGCTACTCAGGAGGCCGAGATCTGAGAATCACAGTTAGAAGATAGCCCAGGCAAAAAAGTCAGTGAGACTCCTATTGCCAAGTAACTGCAAACAGCTGGAACTAAAACTGTTGGTCAGGTGGTAGAGCACTAGCCTTGAGCACAAAAGCTCATGGACAGTCCTCAGGCTCAGAGTTCAAGTTCCAGAACTGGCAAAAAAAAAGAGAGCGAGAAGGAAAGAACGATAAGAGTGATAAAAAAGGAGAAGGAAAGAAAGAAGAATCTATAGATGATGTATATACTTCAGCAAGACTGGATTTTTTTTCACATATACTAGAAAATAAAATAGTCATGCAGTCAGTTCTGCTGTAACTTTTTTTTTGTCGGTCATGAGGCTTGAACTCAGTGCTTAGGTGCTGTCCCTAAGCTCTTTTGCTCAAGGCTAGCACTCTACCACTTTGAGCCACAACACCACTTCTGTCTTTCTGGTGGTTAGTTGGAGATAAGAGTCTCAAGGGCTTTCCTACCCCTGGCTTTGAATGGTGATCCTCAGATTTCAGCCTCCTAAGTAGCTACGATTATAGGCATGAGCCACCAGTGTCCAGTCATCGTAACTTCTAATGATGTGTATTGCTAGTCTGTTTACTGCTCTACCTGAGACTAGTTTCATTTTCTCTAATCTGCCTCTCCTATTGACTGATTCCAGATGCTACTGTGGGAGAAATCTCACTCAAGGCTATGTATTTCTGTCAGAAATCATGTTCCAAATGCACAGCTGTCTGAGCAGGTGCTGTTGGGGCCCAGTAGGACCTCAGGTGGGGTGCACCTGATGTTTGCTGGGGTGGCTGCATCTCGGCCTGGGTGCCAGATGAGCCGCTGGGTCTTTTGTGATTTGGGGTTTGGAATGTGCGCATTATTACTGCAAGCATGTCCATGTCTTTGATGGAGACTCAAGCCACAGAAACAAGGAAGCTGCTTCAGGAAACCCCAAAGAGAGGAAGCGTGGTGGATAAAGAAGCCTGGGAATAAGTTAGTGTTTTCATGAGAAAATTCATTCATCACCTAAAATGCTCCTAGAACTTTGTAAGATGGTGGGACAACAGCATTACAGCTCCATCAGGTAAGTGCAGATCACTGTCTTCAGAAATAACTGATTAGTTTGATTAGTTTGAGGAGCAAAAGTGAAACAGTTAAAAAGCTCAGTCCAAGAGTGCTTGTTTAGCAGGCAGAGGCTCTGAGTTCCATCCCCAGCACAGGGGTAGGGTGGGGGTAGGAGTGGGGAGGAAGGTATGCAAAAAGCATATTAAATAAAGAAAAAAAAGTTCCTGCTCAAGTCTGACCTGCTTGGCTTATTCCAACTCCTCTGGGTGGGAGCATGTGCAAATGTGTGGCTCTCTAGGGATGAGCTCTAGGCAGTGAGGATGGGCCCTGTATGGTTAGGACAGACTGATGGAGGAAGCAGGGAAACCTCCCTCTGGTTCTGGTCTCAATGTCCCTTTATGGGCCAATGATCTGTTCCTTCTCATTGGTTTCCCTTCACTCCCTCATCCACAAAGTCAGGATGAATGAAGTGATAGGTATACTTGGTTCCCTAGGCCTGATTACAGAACTGGGCCAGTCCCTGATGACAGAGAAAGATAAGGACAAGATTTCCAGTTTTTCATAAATCTAACTTTATTCAACATAAAGCTCTGCCTTCACCTTACAAGTTTAGCTTTGTGCTTTTCTTGGTGTTAAAATATCTCTCATTCTATGAAAATGTACTGACTGTGGTTGAGTTATTTTTTAAAGGGCCTCCCTTGGCAGAATAGAAATATGGTAATATGATGTGTATGAGATCACCTCCCTGGTTTAAAAAAAAGTGCTGGTCGGTAAAGAACCAGGAATAAAACTGGGCTGAGGCTTCCAGGTCCTGCTAAGCCTGACAAGTGCACACAATCAGGCCCCAAGATGGTCTCCACGTGTATGCCCTGCACTATTCTAAAGCCTGAGACCTACTGGCTCTTGTTGGAAAGTGTTAGAAGCATCGTCCCAAGACACCTGTGGCCTCTCCAGTGCCAAGCTGTCTGCCTGCCTTCTGAAGCTCTTAAGGCACCCAACACCTCTGGCTCTCGACCTTGGTCATTGCTCACATGGTTCATAGCCCTTCATGCTCTCTGCCTTTGCTTATGTGGTTCTACCTGGACTGCTCCAATCTGCCTGCCTGGTGAACTCCTATTCCTTCAGATACTCCATATCTGTCCCTTTTATTTTGAAAATTTCCCTAATCTTCCCCACTCCTTCCAAAGAACTAATTGTTCCCCCTCCTAATGTTTTTTGGGGGGTCTTTGTGTGGGTTTCTTCTACTACTACCTTTAAAAATATTTGCTTCTATATTATTCTCGCTTTCAGGGCTCTGACCTTCACTTCTGACCCATAAATATCTACTGAACTGAAATATATTGTGTTTGATGGTGATTTAAAAGAAACAATATTTTCTGAACACCAGTGTTTCACACGTATAATCTTAGCTACTCAGGAGGCTGACATCAGGACAATCCAGGTTCCAAGCCAGCCCAGGCAGAGAAGTCCAAAGGATCCTATTTCCAAAATAACTAGCAAAAAGTCTGGCTAGGGGTATGGCTCAAGTGGTAGAGTACTAGCACAGAGTACTAAGTTCAAACTCTGGTACTGGCCAAAATAATAATAGTTGATACAAGCCTTGCCTTATAAGTAAGAGGCTGTTCACATGGCATGGATCTCTGAAATTCAGAAAGGCCCCTTCCTACCTTCAAATTCCTCCTGCACTGGCTTGGCTCCCTGGTGCCTCAAATCCCACCCCTAAAGTCCATTCTTTGCTTAGGGCTTACAGGATAAGAAGTAGATGGGATTCTTCTAGGATCTTAGGTTTGGTGGAAGGAAAAGAAGGAAGAAGAGAGTCTGGAAATATGGGGGTGGGAAGGGGCCACCGGGAGGCAGAGAGCGCAGTCAGGGGCGTCCTTAGTTATGGAAAGTTGGCCCAATCTTATGGAGTTCAGGGGGCACTGATTTATTGGACCCTTCTGAAAGTTCTGGATGGAAGCACACGGGATGGGCTCAGTCAGCAGGGCACAGGTTACCTTCTGAGAGCCTGCTCACTGAAGTCTTCCCCCTAGGGGAGGAGAAGGGGTTTGGACTTCGGGGCACCTGGGAGTACTTACCAGATTCCGGGGAGACCACTGGGGAGGAGTGGGGCTTGGGGTTGGGAGCAGGACCCCGGCCCTGAATGCGGATGGGCTCAGAGCGCTGGCTGGGGCGGCAGGACATCGAGGGTCTGCAGCGGAGGGCCGATGGGGGAGGGGAGGAGGGGCGACAGAGGTAGGTGGGGGGTCGAGGCCGAGGCTAGCACACCCGGGAGGGAGGCCTTCGCCTTCCGGGAACTTCCCCCTCGGCGCCCCAGGCCGCGGGGATCCTGCAGCCGGCTCCCGACGTGGACCTGAGGCTCCGGGGAAACTTTTCAGACTCGCTAGGTGACCTGCCTGGAGACTTTGGGGGGTCGAGGCAGGCTCCGTGGAGGCTCCCGCCGGCCGAGGGGGCAGACCCGGCGTGCGGGCGTGTGGGTGTGTGCATGAGCGTGGACCTGGAGCGACACACACTCACACACACACACTCACACGCCCGCACCCACGCAGGGCCCTCGGCCGCGCGACTCGCCGCGCCGGCTTCGCGCTAACGCAGAGGGCAGGACAGGGGGGTGAGGGGGACGAGGAGCGACGGCAGGGTCTCCCCGACACCCCGCCGCGCTGCCTGGGGATCCCCGCCCGGGGAAAAGGATGGGGGCCGGGAAAGGCCGGGGCTCTTACCGCGGTGGCAGCCGAGCGCGCGCCGAGCGCCCGCGGTCCCGCCCCGCCACGTCGGCAGGGCCGGCAGGGAAGCGGCTGGAGGCGGAGGCGGAGGTGGGGGCGGGCGGGAAGAGGCCTGGGGCGGGTCCTGGGGGCGTGGCCCTGAGGAGAACAGTCCGGGGGGCAAGGCGGGGTGGGTCCTGGAGGCGTGGCCTGGGGGTGGTCCTAGACGGAGGCGCCCTGGGAGCGTGGCTGGGGCGGGGTCTTAGGGGCGTGGATCCTCGGGGCGTGTCCTATGGGATGGGAGGGGTGTGGTGTTCTGAGGGCGGAGCCTATGGGTCCTGTGGGAGGAGTCCCGGGGCCGCCCCGCCCCGTCCCGCGCACGACCTCCTCTGGCTCTGGGAGGAGTGTGCTGGGGAGAAGCACCCACTCCGTTTCCCTGCCCCGGTGCGGGCGAGAAGAGCCCGGGCGTGCCAGCACCCTGATGCGCGGCGGGTTTAGGGGTTTGCCCAACCCCTTTCCTTCTTTTAAAAAGCGCGGGGAAAGCCCTACGGCTTGACGGACGGAAGCCGTCGCTCAGGCTGAGTTCGAGATTCCCCAGGTCTGAGTTCAACAGATGCCCTAACTCTGTCGAAAGACGTGGGGTGGGATTAAAAAACCAAACCACAAAACAGCGCACACACACACACACACACACACACACACACACACACACGTTTGTCAAGGTTGGACGCCAACTCGAGATCTTTCTGTTTCAGCCTCCTCAGTGCTGGGATTATGAGTTATTTTTTCTAAATATATGTGTGTACCTATGCTTTATTGTAAAAGCCAGAAAAAGTAAGTTAGAAACTGATTCTGAGTGTTGTATTCAATACCAATTTTCTGCTACTTAAAAAATTTTAAATGAGTAGCCTCAGTCACTATCATTTTAACAATGTTTAGATTCCACTCTGGATTTTCTAAGTGTATATACACCTATATATACATAGGATTGTTTGCTTTTTATAAAAATGATACTAGCCAAAAGCCATTGGTTCACACCTGTCATACTGGCTATTTAGGAGGCTGACACATGAGGATTGTAGCTCAAAGCCAACCCAGTCAGGAAAGCCTGTGAGACTCTTTCTCCAGTTAATCACCAAAAAGCTGGAAGTGGAGCTGTGGTTCAAGCAGTAGAGTGCTAGCTATGAGCAAAAAAGCTCAGGGACAGCACCCAGGCCCTGGGTTACCTCAGGACAAACACCAAAATAACAACAACAAAACAAAACAAAAAACCAAACAGACAAGATATTAGCATATTTTCTAATTTTTACACATATTCTATCTTCCTTGACTAATAAAACACAGTAATCGAAAAATCTAAGGCCTGTTTCATATTTCATAGTGTTTATATCATTCTGTACTTAATCACTCACCCGTAACAGTTCGTTTTCAGTTTCTTATATTTTCCATATGAAATTTCTTTTAGAAGTGAGTTAAGAACTATTTGCTGTTTTGAAAAACTAGAAAGGTTTCTTAATATGACCATGGATGGAAATTGCTTTGAATCATGAGCAACCTTTCTGAATTCAGCCAGAAGTCACAACCTTAGATAGCACTTGGCTCCTGTATCTCATTTTTCTGTTTCTGTAGTCTGAAGCTGTCACTGTTATCAAATTACTTTCCAGGTGGGACAGGTGTATTTCAGTGTTCCTCAGACAGAAACATTGGTGCAGGTGACTTCTGCTCCTGGCTGCAGGCAGCCAACACCTTTATACCTGCTGATACGAACAACCCAACCAAGCCTCATCAGTTCCTCTCAAGGGAAAGTTCCCTTTTGTCCTTTGACCCAGCAAAGAAGTTCAACCCAAATGATCCTAGCAACAAAGGTCACTTTTTTCCTTTCTGTAAATTATGCTTCCTGCCCTCCCCCTTTTGAGTTAAGGTCTTAAAATGTAGCTCAAACTGGTCTCTAACCCATTATCTTCCTGCTTCATCCTCCTAAATTCTGCCACAACAGGTTTGTACTACCATACCCTGCCAAATTATAACTTTTTATTTAAAATGTAGCTTCTTCCACTCCACTTTTTCAGACTTGTTACTTTTTTGCAATTCAAAAGTATAAATCAAGCTGGGATCCAGTGGCTCATGCCTATAATCCTAGCTCCTCCCTCAGAAGGTTGAGATCAGAGGATTGCAGTTCAAAGCCAGCCTACATAGAAAAGTCTGAGAGATGCCTCCAATTAATTAGCAAAAATGCCCCACTGGAGGCATGGCTGCAGTTCAGGCTGCAAGCACGAAGCCCTGTGTTCAAACCACAGTAAAAAGAAAAAAAAGATGGATGTTTTAATTGTTTAAATATAGAGAAAACTAGAAAATAACATGAAAAAATGATTTGTGTAAAAAGTAATAGAGAATATAATGATAATTCTTAGATTTAACAGATTTTAAGTTTTGATATATTTATTTCAGAACCAGTTTCTTTTTTCTTTGTGCTGGTCCTAGGCTCGAAATCAAGGACTGGGCGCTGCCCCTGAGCTTCTTTTTTTCTCAAGGCTAGCACTGTACACTTGAGCCACAGCTCCACTTCCAAGTTATTTTGGTGAATAATTGGAGATAAGAGTCTCATGATCTTGGCCTCCTGAGTACCTAGGATTACAAGCGTGAACCACTAGTGTCTGCTTAAGACCCACTTTTAACTCACATTTATAATCCTAGTTACTCAGGAGGCTGAGATCTGAGGATTCCAGTTTGAAGCCAACCTGGGCAGAAAAGTCTATGACTCAATTAGCCACCAGGAAGGAAGGAAGGAAGGAAGGAAGGAAGGAAGGAAGGAAGGAAGGAAGGAAGGAAGGAAGGAAGGAAGGAAGGAAGGAAGGAAGGAAGGAAGGAAGGAAGGAAGGAAGGAAGGAAGGAAGGAAGGAAGGAAGGAAGGGCAAACGAGCTGTGGCTCAAGTGAGTGGTAAAGCACCAGCCTCCATAAAAAAAAAAAAAAAAAAAAAAAAAAAAGCTTAGGACAGTACCCAGGCCCAGAACTCAAGCCCCAGGATAGTGTACTTGTGCATACACACACATGCATGTGCATGCACACACATGGTTACAGATGTCTGTTCCTTTAATCTTTATCCTTTCTTGGAGGTCACCATTGTCCTGAGGGTATCTATATTATTTCCTCATATTTCTGAATGTTCACTGCATATTCCCTGACCTGTAAATGTATAGAGTTGTTTCACAATGGCTTAATATTTCATTAATAACATTCTATCCAACTGCTTGTCAAAAGTTTTGCTTTTGAGCCTCACTCATGCATGCATAGTATCATGTTTGTTCATACATGTAGCTGTAGGTGTTCATGTCAATGTCTTTACAATTCCATGTATGTCACAATTGATACATTTCCTCCTTAACGTGTGTTTACTGTGTTCAACTTTTATATGTTTCTAGTTAATGCTGCAATGGCCATCTTTGTATGTATTTTCTTATATCCCAGCTAGATAGGGAATACTGTGTTTCCTTTACTAGACCAAGTCCTGTTATTCTTCAGTGTGATTCAATTGTTCATTAAATATACTTTGAAAAGCATGTACTATGTACCAAGTAATGCTTTAAGTGCTGGAATACAGTTTTGAGGAACAAAACCAAGTTCTGCTTTCATGATTCTAGCTTGATACTGAATCAGGCCGAAGAGAAAGAAGGATGTGGAATCGCTAGAGTCTAGACTGGGATGGATGAGTGCAACTCTGGCTGTGGAAGGCCTTGATAACAGAGAGGCATTTCAATGTAGACTTGAAGATGCAAGAGATGAACAAAGGCCAAGCACCAGTGGCTCACACCTGTAATCCTACTTACTCAGGAGGCTGAGATCTAAGGATCACAGTTCAAAGCTAGCCCAGACAGAAAACTCCTTGAGACTCTTATCTCTAACTAACCATTAAAAATATGGAAGTGGAGCTGTGGCTCAAGTGATTGAGCAAAAAATCTGGCATCCAGGCTTTTTTTTTTTTTTTTTTTTTTTTGCCAGTTCTGGGCTTGAACTCAGGGCCTGAGCACTGTCCCTGGTTTCTTTTTTTTGCTCAAGGCTAGCACTCTACCACTTGAGCCACAGCGCCACTTCTGGCTGTTTTCTATATATGTGGTGCTGGGGAATTGAACCCAGGGCTTCATGTATACGAGATAAGCACTTTTGCCACTAGCCCATATTCCCAGCCCAGCACCCACACTTTGAGTTTAAAAAAAAAAAAATTGAACAACAATGTTTGCTGGGGACTGTCTCAGGCAGAGGGAAGTGAGAGTAGAGCTAGTATACTCGCATAAAGGCCTGGTAGCCAGTGAGGCTGGCACAGAGGGAGGATGAGGAGAAGAGAAGATGAGGTCAGGGAGGCTCACAGAGCTTGAGATGGGGTCTTTGAGTGAGAGAAGGGAATCCTCACAGCTTTTGAGTTGTAGTATACTGTGTTTGCTGTTTGAGCCTTGTTGGGTTGAAATGGAGTATGGCTCAATGGGTGGAGGAAGTGTGGAGGCAGAGACCAGTAAGGAGGCCTTTCCAATTGTCTGTGTGAAGTGCTGTTGTCTTCGAGCAGTATGGAAATGGCAGGGAGGATGAGAAATGCTTTGTTTAAGGATCTATTTCAAGAAAACCCAACCCGATTGGTTCACAGATTGGATGTCAGCTTTGAACACAAGAAAAATTCTTGATACTCCATGGGTTTTGGCCCTGAGCTACATGGAGTAAGAGGGGGAAGGATGGAATCTGAGTTGGTGAGGATTCAAAGGGCTGGTTTTCAAGAGCAGAGAATTAGCCGGTCTGGCTGGAGACAGTAACTGGGGCTTCATGAGCACCAGATGGTTTGGTTGTCATGGGCCAGGCTATGAATGCATGGAGTTAAAGAAGAGAAGTAAAGACTGAGTCTTGAATGTTTCATGTGAGAGATGGAGAAGACCCAGAAAGAGACTATGAAAAAATGCTGAAGAGTTCACAGGAAACTTAGGGCACAAGGCAGGGAAGTAAAGGGAAATCAAGTAAAAAATCACTATGAAATCTGTGTAAAGACGTTGCTAGTGATTGGAATGAGATGAAAATTGGCCATGTGGAGTGTTATCTGCTTTGAAGAGCTGTTTCTCTTGAGCAGCGAGGAAGGAAGGAACCCTGATTGAAGTGAGTTTAAGAGAAAAGGTGGAGAACAATCAGAAACAGCTAGTGAAACAGTTCTTTCCCAAATAGTTTTGGTGGGAAGAGGACCTAAGAGCAGGATGCTGGGGACAGGGCAAGGGGGCAAAGAAAGGCTATTTTTGTTGATGATGGGAGAAATGGCAGGGCTATATGCAGATTGGAAATACTGTATTCGAGGAGGAAAATGATGCAGAGGCAGGATAGACTGAGCCCAAGACTGAATCCGAGACTGAGTGATGAGAGAATGACTCTCAATACAGAGTTCAGCCATCCAGAAGGACAGAGGAAAGTACAGGTAGTACAGATATAGGGAGGCAGGTAGAGTTTTCTAGAAGCATGTGGAAATACGTATTTTCCTGGTGAAAATGAAGCATCATTTGTTAGTGGGTGGATGGAGCTCAGTGAGGGTAATGAATTTGTCCAAAGCCATAGGTAGGATGTAGCCACATAGAGAATTTAGCTCAATACTCCCTGTCTCTTTGTTCTCCTACAGTATAAAATATGACTTCCCTATTAGCTGGTTTTCATGGGTTTTGTCTTCCCCATAAGGACTTCTCTCAAAATCATGACAGCCTCAACAAGAGCAGTGTCCTTGTCCCCAGATGCCATCATTATTATGCAATGCTCAGACAAGACACATGTCACGTGACCACATCGGTAGGGAGATGGGTGAGTATTTAGTTGTGTGTGGATGAATTTTCTTAAGACTTTAATCCAGCATTGCCTGAAATTTCCTCCCAGCCAAAGCTGGCTCATTTTTCTTCAGCAAGTCTCTTTGAATCCATTTTTCTAGCTGTATCATTTTCACTCATCACTCCTGGTTGAACCTTCCCAGGCTAGAGAAGTCTTCCTGTTATGTATGAACAGAAAGATGTGAGTCTTCCCCTTCCTCCTGAAAGCAGAAGTAATTCATACTCAGAGGTCCAATGTCATTGGCCAAATTGTGAAGACAAGATGATGTCAGCCAACGAGATTAATTACAGAATGATTACTTAGCTCACAGTTCTTTCTAGGACCTGCTCCACACATCTCATTTGTTTTCATTCAAACCCTAAGACCAGCACAAGAATTAAATAATAATAAAACACATGATAACAATAATGCTGATGAGAAAATAAGAAGTCAGGACACAGTTCCTTTCAGGGGTGGCTAAGTATGGATCAGTGGTTAAACTTCCCTTGGAGGTTGGTTTAAAAAAAAGTTGTGGCTCACATGGACTCTATGGTCTCCCTCATAGGGAATAATTAGCACAGGTTTAGGCAAGTCACAGCATAGGATCCCAACAGCCCAATAACCCTTATGAATACATAAGATGATGCTAAGTGAAATGACCTCCATGTTATGGAAATGACTGTCATATCAATGTTGTAATTACTTTCAACATGTGATGTGAAACCATAGCTTCTATTATTGATGATCCTCTTGTATCCCCTTCCTATGGTTGTGCCTGCACTATCTATGTATCTTATCTGAGTACATTGGAAACCGTGTATACTGGTATTAGAACTAGGAAATTGAAAGGGAATACCAAAATTGAGAGACACAGGGTAAAAAAGACAAACGACTACAAAAGCAATACTTGAAAAACTGTTTGGTATAAATGAACTGAACAACTCATGGAGGAGAAGGGAAAGGGGGAGGGAGGAGGGGAGAATGAGGGAGGAGGTAACAAACAGTACAAGAAATGTATCCAATGCCTAAGTATGAAAGTGTAACCTCTCTGTACCTCAGTTTGACAATAAAAATTTAACAAAAACAAAAAAAAAGGCAAAACAAAACAAAAAAAAGTTGTGGCTCTAAGCTTGCTTTTTTCTTTCTTAAAGCATCTCATTAAGTCAGAATATACTTGAAACTTGTTTGACTTTTAGTTGAAATCAAGTCTGGAAATGTCGAAGATGTTTAGACCAGTGAACAGGTAAAGGTCAATAACTTCCCATGGGATAACAATCTAAAATTCAGACTTTGAACTCTCAAAGATAACATTTAGGAAAAAAACAGTTATATTCACATTGAAAATTTTACAATCGGTTTGCTCATAAGAAGTTAAAACATTTCTATATTTACTGGTTTCCTTTGTAACCTAGAGAAACCTGCTAGTCCACAGTTTGAATGTAGGAATAACTCCAGGAAAGGCCAACAGATGGCACCAAAAGATTTGTAAATTTGCATATAATATGGCAGTGGAGAGGAATGGGGGAAAAGGAAATTATCGAAGCAGTCAGATTGGGAACTCCGCTAGAAGCACACAGCCTATCCTGACTTGTATCAGATGATTTTGTAGATGATTTTGTATTAGATGATTTTTCTTATATGGCTTTCCCAACCCTGGAGGGACTTGAGTTTGTCAGCTCTGTGTGGCATTTTGCTTTCGTTTTAGGATTTCACCACACCCTGCCTTACTTTTTTTGTTAGTTTCTCTTTTTCTGAGAAAGAAATCTTGGTAAGTAAGAAGGCTCTGGTAGATTTTTCTCATTATTCTAGAATGTTTCAGCAAATAAGAAAGAAACTGCTAGTAATTATATAGCAGATAAGTAACATTTCTTTGGAATGTTTGAGTTCTGTTTTGTTTGGTGTTGTGAATGTCATTTGAATTGCACAAGTAGAGTGTGTTTACGGCAAGTATAAAACAGTTTTTGCAGCAGTTGTTAGGTGAAAACCTGGCATTTATTTCCTTTGGCTTGTTGTGTGATGCTTTCTCACTATGCTTTTTTTCTTGTGGGTTGTCTGCATTACCTTTACAGCAGTTTAGATCACTCAGACCACATTTGTCACATGCCCATTTTTAATTGGAGACAAGTATTTGATCTATGTCACATGGTATGATCTTGTTTATTGGTCTGTCACTAACTTAAAAGCTTTTTTTTTTTTTTTTTTTTTTTGGACTCAGGGCTTAGACTTAGGGCCTGAGCACTGTCCCTGGCTTCTTTTTGCTCAAGGCTAGCACTCTACCACTTGAGTCACAGTGCCTTTTCCGGCCTTTTCTATATATGTGGTGCTGAGGCCATATTCCCAGTTTCATAAGCTTTTTTTAAAGGGAGAATTATGTTACTCCTATTTAAATGTGTATCCTCAGCACCTAGCAAGGCTCAAGGCCCAAATTGTCTCTGAATAAATAAACATTTATGAAATGGAGGAAGTATCTGCCAAATTCTCCGTAACTGGAAGCCCAGCTGAGTGCCAGCGCCTGTGTTTCTTCAGGTCGCTCGCAGCAGTTCCTGCAAGTTTGCTGACTTGATCATGAACTCTTTCCTGTACTAACCTCACTTACACTTTCTCCTGGTGTCTCCTTGCTTGTAGTTTCGACTTTATAGGTTCCTTCTATCATTAAAAAAGAGAGAGTCTATCTCTACTGATCTTTTCTTCTATCCCTTTTTATTTGATGCACTAATCAGAAAACTTTTACCTATTATCTTTTTCTTTTCTTTAAAAAATGATGAACTCCTAAATTATATATCCTTATCTTCCTTTTGTCCCCACCCTTAAAAAAAAATCAAGAGTTCTATTGTAGTTCAGTAAAAGCACACCCTACAAATTGCTAGAGGGAAGGAGTGCCCAAAAAGGATCTGTGTGTGGATGTGTATCTGTCTCTTTGTCTGTAGCAGGGTGTTAACTTTCAACTCTTCAATATGGTTGCTGAATTTCAGTCTCCCAGACAGACACTGAGCTGTGAGGGAATCAGTAGAAAGGGTTCTCATCTATGAACATGAATTATCTACCTCTGTTGAAAGTTCTTCCTTTTATACATTTTTTGTGTGGGGGTGGGGGTTACTGGGGCTTGAACTCAAGGGTCTGGTTGCTGTCTCTGTGCTTTTTTGCTCTAGGCTAGCACTCTATCACTTGAGACACACCTCTATTTGTGGCTTTTTGGTGACTAATTGGAGATAAGAGTCTCATGGGCTTTCCTTCCCAGGCTGGCTTCAAACCAGGGTCCTCAGATCTGTCTCTTGATTAACTAGAATACAGGTGTGAGCCCCTGGTGCCCAGTAATATATGTCTTAATATGCCAAATAACAAAAACACATTTTAATGTAAAATATTTTTACATTAGCTATATTTATAAACAACTCTTATGGCCAGGCACTGGTAGCTCATGCCTGTAGTCCTAGTGACTCAGAAATCTGAGATCTGAGGATTGCAATTCAAAGCCCAGAGTAGAAACATCTATGACACTCTCATTTCTAATTAATCACACACAAAAATAGCTGGAAGTGGAGCTGTGGCTCAAGTGGTAGAACACTAGCCTTGAACAAGAAGTTCAGGAACAACACCCAGGCCCTAAGTTCAAGGCCCAAGATCAGCACACATGGGTGCGCGCGCACACACACACACACACACACACACACACACACACACACACACACACACCCTCTCACATTGTTTTCAGGTAATATTTTGAGATGAGCAAATATGTTTTAAATTAGAATTTTAGAAATTTTTGAGAGAATAAGAAATTCATGTGTGATTGAAATAACTACTATTAGCTTGTGCTGGGTTTCTTCTCTCTCATTCCTCCCCTGGCTTTGCCTTCCAGGTTCAAATCATAGTTTCCATAGAGCCCTACATGTAGTTTGGTACTTGTTTCATTCACTGAATATGACAGTGCTGATTTTTGCAAAGTGTAATATCTGAGACTGTTTTCCACAGATGCACCAGAGCTGATTTGACTATGCGTTACAATAGACATTCTGATATTTTTCAAATTTTCACCATATCACAAGCAACCCCATGGTCATTTTTTGTATTGTGTACTACTTATTGTTCCTTTAGCAAATTCCTGAATGTGGAATTAGTAAAATAAAAGGAGGCATGGTCCAAAGGAATTTGCCTAAATTACCAATTACCTTCAGACTTGTAAGACTATTTTTTTCATTGTTTTATTCTACATTTCTATATACCTACCTCTATCTATCTGTCCTTCTGTTATCTAACTAATTTGCTGGTGCTAGGGTTTGAACTCAGGGCCTTGTGCTCTTGCTTGTTATCTTGTTTTGTTTTTCTTGCTCAAAGTGAGTAGTACTCTACAACTTGAGCCAGGTTTCCAGCTTGGCTTTTTGCTGGTTCATTGGAGATGGAGTGTCGGATCTTTTTTCCCCAAGCTGGCTTTGTATCTCCATTCTCCAAGTCTTTGCCTCCTGAGTAGACAGGATCACAGGATTACAGGTATGATTCATTGGTATCTGACTGTGTGTATATTTTGTTTTATTGTGTAGTTTGAGAGTTCTCCCTATATTTTGGACACAAAGCCCTTAATAGGATATGTGCTTTGCATTTATTTCCTTCTAGTTTGTGGCTTATCTTTTCTCTCTCTTAGCAGTATTGCTTACAAAGCAGAAAATTTTAATGAAGTCTAACTGAACAGTTTTTTTCTTTGGATTGTACTTTTGATGTGGTACCAAAAAAATTATCACCAGACCCAAAGTTCCCTACATTTCCTCCTATGTTATCTTCCAGAAGTTTAGGGGTGTTGTTTTTTACAATTTTGCATCTTCCACTTATGTCTATGATCCATTCTGAGCCATTGTTTTGGAAAATTGTAAGGTTTATATTTAAATTTGTCACCTTCTTTTCCTCTTCCTCCTCTTCTCTCTCCTCCTCCCATTCTGTCTGCTCCTCCTCCTTCTGAGCTTGTAGGTGTCTACTTGCTCCAACACCATTTGATAAACAGATGATGCTTTCTACATTCAGTTGCTTTTACTCATTTGTCAAAAGTCAGCTGACTATATTTTTTTAAACTCTATGTTCTGGCCCATTGATCTATATGTCTATTCCTTTGCTAATACCACATTGTCTTTACTATTTTATCTTTCGATTAAACCATGATGTTGGGTGGTATAATTTCTTTGACTTTGGTGTGTGTGTGTGTGTGTGCATGTGCATGTGTGTGCACATGCACACACACACACGGCAGTCCTGAAGCTTGACCTCAGGGCTGGGTGCTATCTCTGACCTTTTATGTTCATGGCTAGCACTCAATCACTTAAGCCACAGTTCTACTTCTGGCTTTTTTGGTAGTTAATTGGAGATAAGAGTCTCATGGAATTTTCTTCCCAGACTGGCTTCAAACCTTGATCCTCAGATCTCAGCTTCCTGAGTATCTAGGATTATAAGTATGTGAGCCACTGCCATCTGGCTTGACTTTGCTTTTTTAAAATTATTGTTTGCACTAACTATGATGGGGCACTGCGTTCTCTTATTGTACTATAAGGTTTTTTTTTCAAACCACATGTTTTTAATAGTATAATGAGTTAACTATAGAAATCACATTCTTTCCTGACTTTTGTGTTTGTTATTGCTGCTACTTGTAGGTTGTAGTTACTTATTATAGTGATTTCTCTATTTTTGTAAGGGCTATATATCATCTGTGATGCTGAGTTGTATTATGACAGCTCAGCAGTCAAATAATGATTTGTTATTGCCTTAACATCTGAAGCAAAAACAAAAGCAAGGCATCAAAAAGCAAGACAACAACAACAAAATCCCAATTTCCAGTCTTTAAAAATTAGATGTATGTTGGGATACTTCTTCCTTAATACTCACCCAGGCTATTTGCAACTTTACCTTTGTCTACATATTCTGCTTGCAGAGAGCCTACAAATTTCAACCAGGGGCAAAGGCTTAGGATTTCCCCAGGCCTGCTTTGAGCCCACCTCAGGGCCTGTGTGTGGATGTCTAGACTCTGCTATACATGAGGCCTTTCAAAGCTCTTTTCTTCCATGAGACTTCATACCTGGTTTCTTTCTTTCCTGGCATGTTGGTGTGTCATCTGTCTATATCTATCAGGTCACCTTTTGCTCTTGGTGACTGTATTTAGTCACCTTTCAGGCTGTAGCAGCTTTGAGATAGTTCTGAAGTATATGAAATGATGGCAAGTCTCCCTTGGAGAACCACTAAGCAGAGCAAAATACAGAGCCACACTCTTCATAAAAAAGAATCTGCATTGAACCCTCTGGGATCAGAGCTATATAACAAGGAAATAAATGGCATACAATTATAGGATAGTAATGATCATGACAGTAAAATGAAGAAATCATTGAGACATGACTAAATAGAAGCTTGAAAGCAAGCATTCATCCTAATGTATTTTGTATTTCTAGAACTTGGACTCAAAATGCTCTGAAGAACATTGTTATTGTTTTGGAAAGCCACTGCATCATGACCCAAGACAAAGAACCTGAACCTATCATCAAATGTGCTCATTTTCTTTACCTCACAGCCTTGATTGTTGGAGTCTTAATCCAGTTCTCTGATGGAAGTGAATTTTCAGTGGACCTGTCGAAAATAGGCCTGACTCGTGTTCCCAAAGATATACCATCACATGTCCAAGTCTTAGACATGTCTCAAAACTCCATATTTGAGCTTCAGACCTCTGACTTCAGCTCTTTGTCAGGGTTGAAAGTTTTAAGACTTTCCCATAATAGAATCCAGAGGCTTGATTTCAATGTGTTCAAGTTCAACAAGGTCTTGGAATATTTAGATTTATCTCACAATCACTTGCAAAACGTGTCTTGCTATCCTGTGGTGAGCCTGAAGCATTTAGACCTCTCTTTCAATGACTTCAATGCACTTCCTGTCTGTGTTGAATTTGCCACGTTAATGCAACTGGATTTCTTAGGACTAAGTGCTGCAAAGTTCCAACAATTTGATCTGCTACCACTTGCTCACATACATCTAAGTTACATTCTTCTGGATTTAGGAAAATACTATGTGAAAGAAGATGAGACAGAGAATCTTCAAATCCTGTACATAAAAACACTTCACTTCATCTTTCCGATGAATAGTTTATTCTCTATCCATCTGAATGTCCAAGTTAACACTTTAGGACACTTGCAGCTGACGAATGTTAACCTGGGTAATGAAAACTGTCATGTTTTAATTAACTTTTTATTACCACTTACTAGACATCCAACCTTAATAAATATTACCCTCGACCATGTGGAAACAAATTGGAAATGCTTGGTTAGTGTTTTTCAATTCCTTTGGACCAAATCTGTGGAATACCTCAATATATACAATTTAACTATAGTTGAAAGCATTAATAATGAAGATTTTACTTATTCTGCAACATCATTGAAAGCACTGAAAATAGAACATGTAACAAACAGGGTTTTACTTTTCTCAAAGGCAGCATTTTATGGTGTGTTTGCTGAGATGAACATTATGATGTTGACCATATCAGACACGGCTTTTATTCATATGCTTTGTCCTCTGGCACCAAGCACATTTCAGTTTTTGAACTTGACCCAGAATGTGTTGACAGATAGTATTTTTCAAAATTGTTCCAATTTAGTGAGGTTGGAGACCCTTATCTTACAGAAGAATGTGTTAAAAAATCTTTTCAAAGTAGCTCTCATGACTAAGGATATGCCATCTCTAGAAATATTGGATGTGAGCTGGAATTTGTTGGAATTGCCTGGAGATGAAGGAGATTGCCTTTGGGTTGAGAGCATAGTGGTGCTAAATCTCTCTTCAAATGTCCTCACTGACTCTGTTTTCAGATGTCTACCTCCCAAGGTCAAGGTTCTTGATCTTCACAATAACAGAATAACAAACATCCCCAAGGATGTCATCCATTTGGAAGCTTTGCTAGAACTCAACATTGCCTTCAATTCTTTAACTGACCTTCCTGGATGTGGTCCCTTCAGCAGCCTCTCTGTGCTCATCATTGACCACAACTCAGTGTTCCACCCATCAGCTGATTTCTTCCAGAGCTGCCACAGGATTAGGTCAATAAATGCAGGCAGCAACCCATTTCAATGTACATGTGAGTTAAGAGAATTTGTCCAAAACCTAGGCCACATATCAAGTGAAGTGATAGAGGGCTGGCCTGATGCCTATAAGTGTGACTATCCTGAAAGGTCTAAAGGAACCCTACTAAAGGACTTCCACATGTCCCCGTTATCCTGTAACACAGCTCTGCTCATTGTCACTATTGGGGCCACCATGCTGGTGTTGACCGCCACAGTGACCTTCCTCTGCCTCTACTTGGATCTGCCATGGTATCTCAGGATGGTGTGCCAGTGGACCCAGACCCGGCGCCGGGCGAGGAATGTCCCCCTAGAGGAACTCCAAGGAACTCTCCAGTATCATGCTTTCATATCATACAGTGAGCAGGATTCTGCCTGGGTAAAGAATGAGTTAGTTCCTCATCTAGAAAAAGAAAACATACGGCTTTGCCTCCACGAGAGAAACTTTGTTCCTGGCAAGAGCATTGTGGAAAATATTATAAATTGCATTGAGAAGAGTTACAAGTCCATCTTTGTCTTGTCTCCCAACTTTGTCCAGAGTGAGTGGTGCCATTATGAAATCTACTTTGCCCATCACAATCTCTTCCATGAAGGGTCTGATAATTTAATCCTGATTTTGCTAGAACCCATCCCACAGAACATCATCCCCAGCAGGTATCATAAGCTGCGGGCTCTCATGACCCAGAGGACTTACTTGGAATGGCCCACAGAGAAGAGCAAACGTGGACTTTTCTGGGCAAATGTTAGAGCTGCTTTTAATATAGAATTAACACTGGTTGCTGCAAACAATGACATGACAACTTAGAATATTTGGGAAATTCAATAGAAGAAACTGTCATGAGCATTGTGTCCTTCCTTTCTTATCTAGAGGAGGTGTTTCTGTTATGATTTGATATAAAACGTCCCCAAAGACTCATGTGCTGAAGGAACAAGGGATGGAATTGTTGGTGCTACTTAGAAGTGACTGTATTATCAATGATTAATCCATTGATGAGTTACAGCTTAATGGTCTATTTAGAGGTGAGGCCTTGTTAAAGGGAGTAAATCTCTGGAGCCATGTGCTTGAAGGTAATATCTTGTCCCAGGCCTCTTCCTCATTCTCTCTTCTCTCTTCTCTCTCTCTCTCTCTCTCTCTCTCTCTCTCTCTCTCTCTCTCTCTCTCTCTCTCTCTCTCTCTCTCTCTTTCTCTCTGCTTCCTGACCACCTTGTGGTGATGAGCAGTCTCTTCCTTTGTCATATAATCCCACTGTCCCAGACTCAAAGCAATGGATCCATATACACTTGTGCTGTAACCATGAATCAAAATAAACCTTTTTACCTTTGTTTATCTGAGTGTCTTTTTATAGCAATACAAAACTAATGAGCACAATCTTCTATTCTTTCCACATGTTTGCAACAAACTTAATGAAAGCCTTGATTGAACTGAGCCACAGAACTGGGCTGAGGGGTGACAATGATGTTCACATTGTGAGTTAGAGACAGTCTCTTCCAGCCTGAATACATATTTTTACATTGAGGCACAGCCCCTTTTTGGAAGAAATGCTCAGTCTTTCAGGGAAAGGCCCTTCTTCCCTCTCCTTTCCCATGTGGTTCCATGTAGCATGAGAAGGGTCAACTATAGAATTGTAGACACTGGTGCTGGGCGTTCCTAAGACTCCTCATTCACCTGTAGGTGAACTTTATCGTCCTGGCCAACTTTGGAGGTTGAGGGGGGAAAGCCAGGCACCAAATTTAAGAAAGCATTTTCTAACCAGTCACAGTAGCTTACACCTGTAATCCTAGTTCCTAGGGAGGTAGAGATTAGGAAGAATAGCTCCTCACCAGCCCAACAAAAGCTCAGTCAGTAAGTCAGGCATAGTGATACATGCCTATGACCCTAACTACTCAAGAGGTGTAAAGTCTGAAACCCATCCTGGGCAAAAAAAAAAAAGTAAGACCCCCATCTAAAAAATCTTACCTAAAGCAAAAAAGGCTGAGGGCCTGGCTCAAGTGGCAGAGTACCTGCCTAGCAAATACAAGGCCCTGAGTTCAAAACTTCCCTTCCAAAATAGAAACAACCCCCCCCCTCCAAAAAAAAAGACATTTTATACCATCTGTGTACCGGGTTTTCTGTATAATAGGTTATTATTTTTTTTTACCCTACTACACAAACATGTAACTAACTTGTAGGGACCCAGGGCATAATAAGGTTTGAATATAAAGGGAAATATAGCTGTAGCCCTAGGCTGCTGAGGTGAAATCTGTGAGTGTACCTGGCTGCCAAGGTAACTCAGAACCAAATTCATGTGAACTGGATAGTGAGTGGGATTTTTCTGGTTGTCTTAAAAGGTTAGCTAATGCTCAAAGCTGATAAAAACCAATAAATGCTCCCATATTTCAAACCCAGATATCAGACACAGCCGGGCTAGACTTCATGAAAGAGCACAAAGTGGGACAGTTATCAACAGCCCCTATTACCTGAAAACTAGATTCAAAAGTGTGGTCAGAGAATTAGTAAGTGCAGATACTCAATGCTGGGGAGGTGCTGTAGTTTCTTCTGAAGGCAAGTGAAAGGGCTGTGAACACAGTAGCAAAAGAGCCTGGCCCCTCATTCCCACAGAAGCTCATACCTGGCTCTGAACCCAAATCCTCAGATTTCAGCCTCCTGAGAAGCTAGGACTACAGGTGTGAGCCGTTGCTGCCTCAGTCACCACCTCAACGGCCCTAACGCCCAACACAGCCACATCCTAAGGTACTGGGAATTGGGCCTTCAACATATGAATTAGGTGAAAGGCACAATTCAGTCTATAACATTAAAATTGTGGCAGATTGCTAGTTGTCACTAATGACTACTCTCTGATCGTTTAGTATTAGATTGCTTGATTTGTCTCAAGGAACCTGACAAAACAGCTAGAGACTACATTTCCCAGCCTTCCTTGTGGCTTGGTATAGACATATGACTAAACTCTTATTAATGGGATGTGGATGGAACTTGCATGCCACTCTGGGCTGTGTCTCTAAGGAAGGAGACTGTGGATTCCTTTTCCCCTTCCACTTTCCCACTGGATGGGAGACAAGAATCAGAGGAAACAACTCTTTAGAACCTGGAGATGGGGGGGAAGAAAGATGGCGCCGATGGAATAGGGAGGCACCCCGACTCGCTCCAACGGCATAGTGAGCTGGGAACCCCAACACCCAACACCCCATCAAGAACCCAGCAAAACCAGCAGCCAGAAGCAGTGGAGAAACGCAGGAAAACAAAAAGGAGCAAAAAAGAAGAACCGAAAACCTACACGGAGCCGGAGATTCACCGGGGCACCCTCCCCCCTCCAGCCGACCCTGGCCCAAACAGGGTCAGGCTGGGAAAGGGGAACCCGGCGATCGGCAGACAGGCTGCCAGGAGCGCAGAATTCATATAGGGGGAGACCCCACGGACACAAGGCAGGGTGCGGACCAAGACACACCGGCAGCGACGAGAAGTTCGGGTCCACACCGGGTTTGGACAAGGGAACCCAGCGCGGCAGAAATCGGGAACCAGGGAAGCCACCACGACACTTAGCCAACCCCTGGAGGGCCAACGGCTGCGAGGGACACACACACAAAGCAGCAAAAGTGAGTGCCCTCCCTCCCCCCTCCCCCACCCCTGAGGGAACAAAGAACCCACAAATCAGGCGGGGAAGCTCCCATCAGGCGCTGGGAAGTCAGTTTAGCAGGGGAAGGGCTCAGCAGCACCAACACCCCACAGGTTCCTGAACTGGCAGAACCGGCCCCGCCCCCTTCCCAACAGGGGCCGGGAGACAGCCGGTTGTGCAAACCCCACCTGAGGCGCCTGGACCTCGCAGACTCTTACAACTAAAACCACAGGCGCTGGTGGGCAATACCAGCCCAGCAGGGTCACTTGAGCCTGATCACGTCCCCCCTCCTCACAGCGGAGGTGAGGTCTGAAGGTGCCAAGCCACACCCGGACAGTCGATCCCACTGGGCCCCACACGTACCCCCCCCAACGGACTCGTGGGAGGGCGCAAGCACAACCCAACAACCCAGGACTTGCTCTGGGAGGCATATCCCGCCGAAGTGCCTGTTGCACTGAACGCACAGCGCACAGGAGGGCGGGGCCCCCGGCGACAGCGCCCGCTCTGGTAGGCGTACCCTGCACTGGTGGGCGGGGACACAGCGACAGCACCTGTGGCCGTAGACACGTCTACACAGGAGGGAGGGAGGAGCTACAAACCAAACCTGAGAAGCCATCCAGATCTCCAGATGCGCAAATCACAAAGAAACATAACTCAGTTCATCAAAGGGCAAGCCAACTCGCCAGCTCCAAAAAGCAGCACGACTGAAGAGGAGATGGAGACTAAAAAAGCAAATGAGGCCATGTTAACAGGAATGATCGAAAGCGTCAGAAATGAAATCAGAAAACAATTCCAGGAATTTAGAGCGGAAATCTGGAAGGACACCCAGGAAGCCAAGAAAGAAATGGAAGCAAAACTGGATACAATGCAAACCTGCTTTAAAGAAATGGAAGCAAAAATGGATACAATGCAAGCTGCCTTTAAAGAAAATCTCCACATCCTAAGAATTGAAATGCATGAAAAAATAGATTTAAAATACAACTCTTTAAAGGAAGAAATCTCCACGATCAGAGCTGATATGACAACCATAAATAGCTCTCTGACATCCATAAACTCCGCAATTGAAACCATGACACAAAGAGTAGACCATATAGAATCCAGAATCTCTCGCCTGGACGATGAAGCAGCTGACAACAACCAGAAAATGACCACACTCCAAGAAAAGGTGAAGCTTCAGGGAAGACTAATCCAGGAACTAATGGACAAAGACAAGAGATATAATCTGCGCATAATTGGAATAGAAGAAGGAGCCGAATACCAGAGCAGAGGGCTTAATCATGTTCTCAATAAAGTTATTGCAGAAAACTTCCCCAATCTCACAGGGGACCCCATCCAGGTAACCGAAGCCTATAGGACACCTGGCAGGCCAGACCCCAGGAAAGCCACCCCAAGGCACATAATATTCAAGACTACAGACCTCAAGATTAAAGAGCAAATTCTGAATTCAGCCAAAGCGAAGAAGGAAACTTTTTTCAATGGGAAGAGGATTCGAATAACATCCGACTTATCCACACAAACTTACCAAGCTCGAAGCGAGTGGAAGAACACCATCCAAGTACTCCAGAATAACAATTTACAACCTCGGATCAAATATCCAGCGAAATTGGAGTTCACATTCGAAGGGAGAACCAGATCTTTCCACACCAAAGAGGAGCTAAAGGAGTATGTGAATAAAAAACCAGCCCTACAGCGAATATTAAGAGGGGAACCCCACCCAACAGAGATCGTAAAAGACACACAGACAGAATCAGAAACTTCAATAGCCAAAGTCCAGCAGAAACACAAGCTCACTAAAGACAAGAAGAAAAAAAAAAAAGAAGAAGAAAAAACAGCCCACCAAGAAAATGGTAGGAGAAAAAACACCCTTATCCTTGATCTCTTTAAATATAAATGGTTTAAACTCCCCGATAAAGAGGAGCAGACTGGCAGAATGGATTCGCAAACAAAAAGTTGACATCTGCTGTCTACAAGAGACCCACCTTACAGCAAGGGACAAAAACAGGCTTCGAGTGAAAGGATGGAGCAAGATCTACCAAGCAAATGCATCCACCAAAACGGCAGGTGTAGCCATCCTGATCTCAGACAAGCTTGACTTCTCTTTAAAGTCCACTCAAAAAGACAAAGAAGGACACTACATATTAATACAAGGAAAAATACAGAATCAAGAAATCACGGTGATAAATGTATACTCACCAAACAAAAGAGGCCCGACATATGTCAAGCAAATTCTCAAAGAATTACAGAGCAAGATAGACGCAAACACAATCATAGTGGGTGACTTTAATACTCCTCTCTCTCCAAGAGACAGATCCAACACCCAGAGGATTAGTAAGGGAGCTGAGGACCTAAATAACACCATTTCCCAAATGGATCTAACAGACCTATATAGAACCTTTCACCCCACAGAGACCCAATACACCTTCTTTTCAGCAGCCCATGGATCATATTCCAAAATAGACCACGTCATAGCCCACACAAAGAACCTCAGCAAATACAAAAGTATTGACGTCATCCCATGTATTATATCTGATCACAGTGGATTAAAGGTAACCCTCAACAACAAAGGATACCACAGAGCCTATACACACTCTTGGAGGCTAAACCCCACGCTGCTATCCAACACTTGGGCCACAGATAAAATTAAAAATGAAATCAACGAATTCATAAGCCACAATGACAAAGAAAACACATCACAAAGAAACCTATCGGACACAGCTAAGGCAGTACTGAGGGGCAAGATCATTGCACTCAGCACCCACATTAAAAGAATGGAAGCAGAGCAGGTGAATACCCTCACGATGAAACTAAAACAACTGGAGAAACAAGAAATGACAGAATCTAAAACGACTAGGAGGGGAGAGATCACAAAGATTAAAGAAGAGATAAATCTGATTGAAAATAGAAAGACCATTCAACAAATAAATAAGACTAAAAGCTGGTTCTTTGAGAAAATAAACAAAATTGACAGACCCCTTGCAAGACTTACAAAAAAAAAGAAGAGAAGAGACTCATATTCGTAAAATCAGGGACTCCACAGGAAAAATTACAACAAGTACACACGATATTCAAACAATCATAAGGAGCTATTTCCAAAACCTCTACTCAGCAAAAAACAATAATTCTACAGAAATGGATCAATTCTTAGAGAAGTACAAACTGCCCAAACTGAACCAAGAAGAAATAAATCAGCTAAATAAACCAATAACTTACGGTGAGATACAGGAGGTAATCAAGAACCTCCCTACTAAGAAAAGCCCAGGCCCAGATGGATTCACCAACGAATTCTACAAAACCTTTAGTGAGGAGCTAATTCCAATACTCCTCAAACTCTTCCGTGAAATAGAAATGGAGGGAGAAATCCCAAACTCATTCTACGAAGCTAATATCATACTAATTCCCAAACCAGGCAAAGACCCAACAAAAAAAGAGAACTACAGACCAATATCACTAATGAACACAGATGCAAAGCTCCTCAATAAAATATTAGCTAATAGGATCCAGAAAGTGATCAAGAATATCATACATCATGACCAAGTAGGCTTCATCCCTCAGTCACAAGGATGGTTCAACATCCGTAAATCAATCAACGTAATTCACCACATAAACAGAACTAAAATCAAGAATCACATTGTTATCTCAGTCGATGCCCAAAAAGCCTTTGACAAAATACAACATCCATACCTATTAAAAGCTTTGGAGAGAACAGGAATAGATGGAACATTCCTCAAAACAATAAAAGCCATATACAACAGACCAACTGCTAATATCATATTAAATGGAGAGAAACTTAAGTCATTCCCCCTAAAATCAGGAACAAGACAAGGATGCCCACTCTCCCCACTTCTGTTCAACATAGTGCTGGAATCCCTAGCCATAGCAATAAGGCAAGAGGAGGACATCAAAGGGATCCACATCGGCAAGGAAGAAATCAAGTTATCCCTATTCGCAGACGACATGATCTTGTATCTGAAGGACCCAAAAACCTCAGTACCCAAACTCCTACACCTCATAAACCAATTTGGCAAAGTAGCAGGATACAAAATCAACCCACAAAAGTCAGCAGCTTTTCTGTACACCAGCAATAGACAAACAGAAAAGGAAATTATGGAAACAATTCCATTTACAGTAGCCAAAAAAAGAATAAAGTACCTAGGGATCAACTTAACCAAGGACGTGACGGACCTATTCAATGAAAACTACAAAAATCTAATAAGGGAAATCAAAGAAGACACAAGGAGATGGAAAGACTTCCCATGCTCATGGGTAGGCAGAATCAATATAGTGAAAATGGCCATATTGCCCAAATTGTTATACAAATTCAATGCAATCCCTATCAAAATCCCAGCCACATTCTTCACTGAAATAGAGAAACCAATCCATAAATTCATATGGAACAGCAAAAAACCTAGAATAGCCAAAGCAATTCTAGGCAAAAAAAGCAATGCAGGAGGTATCACAATACCTGACTTCAAGATCTACTACAAGGCCATCATAACAAAAACAGCATGGTATTGGTATAAAAACAGATCAGAAGACCAATGGATTAGAACTGAAGACCCAGAAATAAAACCGCACTCTTACAGCCAACTGATATTCGACAAAGGAGCTAAAGATATACAATGGAATAAACATAGCCTCTTCAACTACTGGTGCTGGGAGAACTGGGCAGCCATATGCAGAAAACTCAAAGTAGACCCAAGCCTATCACCATGCACCAAGATCAACTCAAAATGGATCAAGGACCTCAACATCAGACCTGAATCCTTGAAACTACTGAAGGACAGAGTAGGAAAGACACTAGAACTTATAGGCACAGGAAGGAACTTCCTGAATAGAGTCCCAGGGGCACAACAAATAGGAGAAAGACTCGACAAATGGGACTACTACAAATTAAAAAGTTTCTGCACAGCTAAGGACATAGCCACCAAAATAGAAAGACAGCCAACGATATGGGAAAGGATATTTACCAGCACAGCAACAGACAAAGGCCTGATATCGGTCATCTACAGAGAACTCAAAAAACTAAGGCCCTCCAAGCCCAATAAACCTATTAGGAAATGGGCAAAAGAGCTAAAGAGAGACTTCACAAGAGAAGATATAAAAATGGCAAAGAAACATATGAGGAAATGCTCAACATCCCTGCTAGTAAAGGAAATGCAAATAAAAACAACCCTGAGATACCACCTCACCCCAGTTAGAATGGCCTATACTCTGAACTCAGGAAACAACAAATGCTGGAGGGGCTGTGGGGAAAGAGGAACCCTTCTCCATTGTTGGTGGGAGTGCAAATTAGTACAGCCACTTTGGAGAACAGTATGGAGGTTTCTCAAAAAGCTCAATATAGACCTACCCTATGACCCAGCCATACCACTCCTAGGCATCTATCCTAAACAGCAAAATCCAAGATATCAAAAAGGCATTTGTACTACCATGTTTATCGCGGCACAATTCACAATAGCTAAAATATGGAAACAACCCAGATGCCCCTCCACAGACGAATGGATCCAAAAAATATGGTACTTATACACAATGGAATACTACATAGCGATTAGGAATGGTGAAATATTGTTATTTGCAGGGAAATGGTCGGAACTCGAACAAATAATGTTGAGTGAGACAAGCCTAGAACACAGAAAACAAAGGGGCATGATCTCCCTGATATATGACTGTTAACAAAGGGAGACGGAGAGACAGTAGAGACCAAGTCTGTGAATACTGTATATGTTCTTGATACATTGTATATTGCATATATGTCAACCTGACCTAGACAAGGGATAGAAAAACAGGTTGTAAGATATCATAAGAAATGTACACACTGCCCTACTATGTAACTGCACCCTCTTTGCACAACACCTTGTAAAAAAAATTTATGTCCAATTAATAAAAAAAAAGAAATAGAAAAAAAAAAAAAGAACCTGGAGATGAAAATCACACGTTGAGGATGTGTTCTTCATTCTACTGCTTTGTATTACCCAAAGCCAGCCTCTCAACATAGCCTGGGCGGCTCACCTCTGTGTTTGAGAAAGAAGCAAGTCTCTACCTTGCTAAGTCCCTCTCCTGTGGGTTCCTTTGGTACAGCACCTCAGTCTGTACTACAAGGTACAGTAATGGTGCCACGTTCTGAGATTTCCTACCCGTGTCCACTTAGTAGGAGGGGAGCATGTACCTGTACATGTTCCATTGTGTGACCTGAGGCAGAGAATTCACCGTGCCCCCTGTACCACTGCAATCACCTTTCAGCCAGCCTCTCCACCACTCTCCTTCCGGCCTCACATGCTTTCCAAAGAGCAATCAGAATGACAGTGTCTAAGATGTAAGCTGTCATCAGCCATTCATTACTTTTTAAAACTTCTCCATGATGTGCCTTTGTAGTCAGTGCAAAAGTCAAACTCTTCACCATAATCCATAATGCAGCAGGATCCACCTTCCTCTTCTCACTCTCCCCGCCCCCCTCCTTGGTAACATGGCAACTCCAGTTGCCTCTGGCTCATCCCCCAAGTGCACCATGCTGGGTCCCACCTGGATCTCCCCATACTTGGTCCTCATGCATCACAGTGGTTCTTAGCTGGGGGAGCCAGGTGCAGCCTCTCTTTTTTCTCCCCAGTCTCTCTGCCATACACTTCCCCCATTTGCTTTTGTCACAGCAGGCCTCGCATCTGTGTGCTTGTTTTTAATTTCCCTCCACTAAAATGTCAGCTCCTAGAGAAGACGAGCCTTCTCAAAGTGTTCCCTGCCTCTCCCTGGGGCTGATTAGATAGTGCATGGCCTATTGCAGTATCAAACCTGAGGTCTTCATGCTCCCTGAACCTGTATGATCTCATCTTTATCCACAGCGTGATTACACCGACTCTTTTTTTTTTTTTTTTTTTTTTTGGCCAGTCCTGGGCCTTGGACTCAGGGCCTGAGCACTGTCCCTGGCTTCTTCCCGCTCAAGGCTAGCACTCTGCCTCTTGAGCCACAGCGCCGCTTCTGGCCGTTTTTTCTGTATATGTGGTGCTGGGGAATTGAACCTAGGGCCTCGTGTATCAGAGGCAGGCACTCTTGCCACTAGGCTATATACCCAGCCCTACACCGACTCTTTAAGGCCATCTTCCATCCAGTGGGGAAGAGAGATCATTTAACCCACTACTCTGGGACTGCGGTGTGATAGCTTCTGGTGGGGATTCAGCTGAGTGTGGTAGCAGGAAAAATAGCCTTTTTCAGAAGAAGGAAGAATCTGGAGGAAATTTTGTAGGAAATTAGAGGACAAAGAAAAGAGAAAGAGGTGAAAAGAACAGGCTGGATAAACGTGACAGGCTAGGAAAGAGATTTGGGTGGGGGTAGTGATGTAAACAGAGCCCTGTGTGACTTTAGATCATATGTTCATTCATTAGTTTATTTACATTTTTACTAATTTAATTAACTAGTATTGTTATTTATCTTTTGGTGCTGGTACAGGGGCTTGAACTCTGGATCTCACACTCTTGCTTGGTTATTTTTTTCTTTTTTGTATATTTTTTATTTAAAAACCAATTATATTTCAATAAGACTTTTCTTTTCAACTAGTTGCTGATCATGTCTAATTGCTAGCCTACGTTTACTGCCTTGGATTGGAAAAAAAATAATGCCTGGGTTTAGGAAAGGAGTAGAAGGAGAAATTGAGAAATTGCTATGGAAAGAAGCATGAGGTTTGCTTGGAGTATAAAATACAATATATTTGTTTTAAATTAACTCTTTGGGCTACTCTGAACTTCACTTAGACTTGCATGTCTGTTCATAGTGGTGACAACTCTACCAAATGCTTGTGCTGTCCAACATGGTAGCCACTGGGCTCATGTGATCTGAAACACAGGTAGCCCAGTTGAGATGCACAGAACACACACTACACTTTGAAGACTTAGAATTTTTTTTTAAAGTAAAACATATCTCATAATGTTTTGTGTTCATTTCCTGTTGAAATAATAATTTGGATATATTAAGTTATAGAAAGTATTCTCTGAGAATTAATTTTCCGTGGGAGGTGTACTTGCATGGACAGGCATAACTACTAGTGGGTGTCTGCCCAGGGCTATCTGTTGGGTAGTAGGAGAGAAAAGAAGAGGTGAGATGGCAACGCTTTGAGGGTGAGATGAGCTTGAAGGGAAACAGGCCGTCAGGACACTGGAAGTACTTCCGTGCCTGCCTACTCCTCCCTCCCAGGCATCCTCTCCAGACCTGGGCTCACAAGGCCCAGGGTGCAGGAAGGCAGGAGCTAAATTCATGCAACTCCAACCATGCGCTGAAGGGAAAGTGGGTGGAGGGTTTTATTCTTTCAGTTTCATATATTTAAACAAATACTGAGATGGGGAACAAAGTCAGAGATTAGTATAGATTAGAAAAATTCCAAGCTCCTTAAATTGGGGAACTGAAGTTTGCTCTGTGTGCAGTAGAAAAGCTGACTATAAGCCAAACACTGGTGACTCATGCCTGTCATCCTAGCTACCCAGGAGGCTGAGATCTGAGTATTGTAGCTCAGAGCCAGCCAGGTCAGGGAAATCTGCAGGATTCTTTTCTCCGGTTAACCATGAAGAAACCAGAAGTGGATCTGAGGCTCAAGTGGTAGAGAATCAATCTTGAGCAGACTAAAGCTAAGAGACAGCGCCCAGGCCCTGAAGTTAAGTCCCCTCCTGGTATTTAAAAAAAAAAAAAAAAAAAAAAGGAGAAGAACAGGGGAAGGAAGAGGAAGAAGAAAGAAAAGGAGGAGAAGAAGAAAAAAAAAACTGATTATAGTAGAGAATTGAAGAGGGAGAGTGAGTATTGTTAACTCCTCATGTAAAACCAGGCTGAGGAAAAGCACCAAAGAGACAGTTGGCTTTCCTAAGCTTTATCTGTCCTTCTGTCTCATTTTTATTGTTGTTTTAAAGGCCAAGAGCCTGCTGACCTAAAGGAAGATTCTAGGGCCTTATCTAAGAAGAGAGCCCTTTCCACATATAGCATCATTTAAAAACCATGATTAAAAAACAAACAGAATCTTGCTATGTAGACCTAACTGGTCTCATACTCATGCTTCTCCTGCCTTGCCCTCCCAAGAGGTGGGATTACAGGTATGCATTACCACACTTGGCAAAAAAAGAAAGAGAGAAGAGAAAAACAATGCTTTGAAGGAACTTGAAAAATATGAATGAGAAAAGAGTTCCATACCAAATCTGATCTGGAAACAAAAGTAGTAAAAAAAAAAAAGCGGGGGGAGGGGGGAAATGAGGGAAGAGGTAACAAGTAGAACAAGAAATGTACTCACTGCTTTTCATATGAATCTGTAACCGCTTTGTATCACACTTGGACAATAAAGAAAAAAATGTTTTTAAAGGCATGAAAGAAGACATCAAGAAAATAAAAAATAAGGAAAAAAGTACCATCCAGTCTAAAATTTTCCTGTGCACTACCTTCCCTCCTTATGAATGTATTTGGCAAAGCTTTGACTTTTCCCCTTTCTACTCTCAGTCACTGAGAAAGTGGATTGATCCAAAGGGCAGTGGAAAAGCTAAACTACCGAAATACAAAAGGAGAAAGTCGATTTGTGATTGCTGTGTGGAGCAATTCCATTAGTATTCAGTAGGTGGCGCAATGCAGTTTTTGGGTTTGTTTTTTTCCTCTCAACACTAACCGAAATAACAAATACTGGAGGAAGTGCTTGAATCTCTTACAGACTGCCTCACCGAATGGACAAGCAGATTGCTTTGGTAAGCAACACATTATTTTATTCTACAAAAGAAAATAATAGTTTAAGTTGTTGGGTACAGAAGTCTCAAAAATTTTTATGAGTAAGTCCTGGAAGTTTTCTTTTGGGTTGTGTTTCTGCTATATATTTACCATGTGGTTTGAACTAACATTACTTATCAGCTTCTAGTTCTAAATCAGAGGAAAGTGAATTGTTTTAGAAATTATTTGTTTTTCCTCTCCTTTCATGTAGGATGACTATTTGTGTCACAGATGTTTTCTGGGCTTCTCACAGAGCTACTAGCTGTTGTTTTGTTTTGTTTTTATGACAATATTCTCCACCTGACTCTTTCATTCATATGAAAACATTCAGGAATCCAGGACATGCTATGGTTTCTAGATGGCTAAGTGTGTTCTCAGAGAGTTCACCAGTTAGAGTTTATTCCCCATTGTATGTATGGTAGAGATGGTATAAATTCAGTCTGACTATGATATTTGGAGCTAGGGTTCTAGGAGGTAACTAGGGTCAGATAAAGTCACTAGGATGGAATTCCGTGCTTAAACCCTACTGGCTTTGTAAGAAGCTGGGTGTTGGTTGCTCACACCTGTAATCCTAGCTGAGACTGTGATTTTAGGATTGTGGTTCAAAGCCAGCCCAGGCAGGAAAAGTCCATGAAAATCTTATCTCTAATTAACCACAGAGTGCTGGGAGTGGAGCTGTGGCTCAGGTGGTAGAGTGGGAGCTTTGAGCAAAAGAGCTCAGGGACTGTGTCCAGGTCCAGAGTTCAAGCCCCACGACCAGCAGAGAAAAAAAAAGGAAAGAAAGAAAGCAAACAGAGAAATACCCGAAGAGACACTTGTGTTCCTGCCTCTTGCTGCGAACTGCCCCGAGCTGTGCTGGAACTCTTACCAAAAAGACTATCCCAGTTGCAGTCCCTCACTTTGGTCCAGAACTGTGAGCAAGATGCATGGCGTCTTTACCAAGCAGCCTGCTCTGGTATTTCACTGTACTTACGAGAGCCAGATGGGAAGAAGGGATCAATCGATTTCTTCTGCAGATAGCACTGTGGTACAGCTTCTCTGTTTTGATGGGTGGATTTCTTTTAGCTTTTCCTCTAGCCTGCCCTCATCAGATATTCTTGCATGTTTTTTCAGACCCATGAATCTGTTCAGGAGAGCTGGAAGTCAGGTGAAATGATAAGCTTAGAAACTGTTTCCCAAGCCACATCCAATGTGTGCAGAAGACATAAAAGTGAATGTCTCTTCATAACAAAGAAACCAAAGGTGGAGCTTATTCAGTCCTTTCAACTTGAAGTTAATCATTGTTTTTATAGAGAGAAGACCTAGTAAATATTTGCAGGGCTGAACTTAACAATGGGCTAGGTTGACTATATAAATAAATATGATCCACTGAGACCAGCCAGATCAGATCAAATGTCACTACCTTTTTGCTGCTCATCTTTGTGGACACCCATCTTATCAGTCAGTCAAATAGTTTTGAGATTTTAATACAGATGGATGTTAGTGACTAATTTTGATTTTAAAAATAATTTATTTGGTTTAAGGAATTGAGACTTTGGTTTCCATTGATTTTTAGCCAGCGTGGTATCTAAAACTTACAAATCCTGCAAATATCTAAAAATTAATCTTTTGTGTGTGTGTGTGTGTGTGTGGTGTGTGTGTGTGTGTGTGTGTGTATGTGTCAGGCCTGGGGCTTGAACTCAGGGCTTGGGAGCTGTCCCTTAGTTTTTCCACACAAAGCTCTACCTCTTGTGCCACAGCTTTACTTCCATCTCCTTGGTGGTCAATTGAAGACTGAAAAGTCTCCCAGAGTTTCCTGTCCAGGCTGGCTTCAAACCGTGATCCTCAGATCTCAGCCCTCTTAGTAGCTAGGATTACAGATGTGAGCCACTGGCACCCTGTTGGGGATTCACGCTGCCCTTCCCCCAGCCCTGGGGCAGTGTAAAAAGTTAGCCACTCCCATCAACCGGAAGAGAAGTCCCCGCCCCTGGGGGGGCGAACACATGCGTGCCATCATGGCAGTGGAGCCCCCAGAGACCCAGCTCTTGGAGGGCTGTGGTCTCCGCCCATAGAGGAAGTTTCATGACAGCACCTGATGGGCAGCCCAGCTCAGCCAATCGCTAACTTCCAGCTAGTCACCCCAAGTCCCTCTCCTACCCGGCTTTGTCACCGTAATAAACTCTTCTGCCCTCCCTCTGAACGAGTGAGACCGGTGGACCATCCAGACCGACTCCCCGGAATTTCTTTCCTGCGTGGGCTCCGGACACGTGAGGGGGACGGACGGGGAAGGGGATTTCGGCATTTCTCCTCAGCTTAGCGAAGTCCACAAAGATACGTTTTACTCCTTCTGCCGGCAGGAGGGGGAGGGCTGACTTTCTTTCATAGTTTGGGATTTGGGCATCTCCCCGGGAGAAACGGGAAGAGGGGGTCTAGAACCCCAACAGCATCCAGAAATCCTTTGGGTTATTATTATTATTATTATTATTGAAATGAAAATGTTTCATAATCTGAGAACCTCAACTTAATGACTTTAAATAAAAGGGCAAAATGAGGTCTGGGCATGTGAATAAATTAATTTAGCAAGTTATAAAACTGAAGGTATACTATCTTCTAATGCTTAGGGCAGGCAGGATGAAAGTTTTCCTGGCAGTCGTTGTTAACAAGGAGAGTCCTCATCTGGCTCTGGGCGGGCTGGCTGGGTGAGCACTGAGGTCCACACGTGGCCCCCATCCGGCTTGGATCTCTGGGACCCCCTCCACATGGCATGCCTCATATGCTGACCACCACTTCCTTAGAGTCTTGGGCTGGCCAGAGGTGAGAAGAGCCTCTGATTTGGACTGTGAAGCAGGCTTTTGGCCTCTAAGTGGTGAACCCCGCTTGAGTCTTAGCCCAACTACTTTTACTTTGACCTAGCTTGTAAGACAGGCCCAGGCCTAACCTAACTGGGTATTATTTTGATTCTCATTATCTTGATCAGTTTGTTTCCATCTCAACACCCATAGGCAGAGTACTTTATAGACAACAGTAGTTTATTTTCACAGTTCTGAAGTCTGGGAATCTAAAGCCACAGTGCTGCTCTCAGTTCTGGGGAGAACCTCTTCTGGGTTATGAATGGCCACCTTCTTATATCCTCACATGAAAGAAAGAGGCCAGAGAGCTCTGTGAGGTCCCTTTTATAAGAGCATGAATCCCATTCATGAGACCTCCACTCTCATGACCTAAGAACCTCACCAAGGCCGCCTCCTAATGCCATCACACTGAGGGTTAAAATGTCAACATAATTTTCTTGTCAGTTATGGGGCTTGAACTCAGGACCTGGGCACTATCCCTGAGCCTCTTTGTGCTCAAGGCTAGCCCTCTACCCCTTGAGCCACAGCGCCACTTTTGGTTTTTGAGTGGATAATTGGAGATAAGAGTCTCACAAGGACTTTTCTGCTCAAGCTGTCTTTGAACCTCTATCCTCAGAACTCAGCCTCCTTAGTAGCTAGGATTAAAGTTATGAGCCACTGACACCAGGCTTCAACATACACTTTTTAGGAGGCACAAAAATTCAGTCTATAGAAGCTATTTAAACATGCACTTGTGTAACTAGCTCTTTTGGGAAGCTGGAAAGGAATTGTTGAGACATTTCTGGGTCTTTCCAAAAATATTATCATAAAAGACTACATTTACATTCAGCATGATGTTTGCATCATCTTCCTTTCTTCCTCCCTCCCTTTCTTCCTTCCTCCCTCCCTCCCCCTTTCTCTCCCTCCCTTCTTTCTTTCCTTCCTTACTTGTTTTACTGGGTATTAAACTCAGGACCTCTGTATTATCTTTCTTATTCAGAATATTCATGAACGCATTTGTGGGTGGAGACCAGACTTTCTTGATGTTAGAAGAAGTCAGGATAACCAAAGCATCACAGAGTACTCCTACAAAAAGGTAAGTCCAAGAACTGCTCTGAAAATCAGTCAGGTTTGCCTGTATAACATGAAGAATTTTGTAGCACGGGTTGTCTCTGGGAACTGAATTATCAAACTATCATTTGAGCTGGGGCGAGATGGAGGGTGGTGTGAAGAGGAATTTGGCACTTTGCTGATATTGATGACTTTTTTCCTGAGGTTTTTCTATGGGGTTTGAAATTAAATTCCTTGAGAGATAAAAGTGCTGTGTGTGTGTGTGTGTGTGTGTGTGTGTGTGTGTGTGTGTCTGTGTGTCTGTGTGTGTGTGAAGTATATCACACTTTAGGATTTATTCCAACATAATTTCTTCTTGTTTCATGTGCCAGTAGAATAGTGATGACAAAATAATATCTGAGCTGGTGTAAGTTGATGACTAGAGTGATAGGGTTAATACATACTTGGTGAATGGATGATACAAGATATTGTAAATGAGAGAGAAGAGGAAAGCAATAACTTCTATCATCCATCCTCCAGTACCTCCACTTCCTCTCACTTTCGAAATGGAACCCCAACATCTCACAGTGATCTACAAGGCCACATGTGATGTTGGTCCTAATTTCTTTCATCTTCATTCACCCCACACTACTTCCTCACCTTTCCTCTGGTCAACCAAGCTCAATCCCATCTCAGAATCGTTGTACTTGGTTTTTCCATTGCTACAAGTACTTATCCCGTAGCTATTTCTGTGGGTGAATGATTTACTTCATTCTTGCTTCTACCCTAGTGACATTTTCTCAAAAAGGTCTTCACAATGAATCAATTAAAAAAAACTACCACCAAGCACTATCTTATACCTACAATTAACTCAACTTAATTTTTCTATGGGCTTATGATAACTAAATCAAACTAAATTTAGTCACTTATTAACAAGACTTTGTTTTCTTCACTGCTCTGAATCCAGTTTCTAAAAGATGTCTAGTACATGATAACAGATGCTGTTAATCATCATGGAGAAATGAAAAGATCCACTCAAATACCTTTTATTGTGATGTAATTTTAGTTACCTTTTCAAATATGACCAAAGTTAGGCCCAAACCACATGTAAGTAATAACAGGTCATGTGAGAATAGTCCATACCAGCCACCTGAGAGAAGTCTCTGGAAAGTCATGGGAAATCATGTCAAAGAAGAAGGACACCAGTTGAGCTTAACTCTGGATTCTAAATGTACTTTTGAGAGGGTGGTGGTTAGAGGCAATCTCTTGAAGCCATTGAGCTGCTATAAAGCATTATTATAGATTTGGTAGCAAAAAGCAACAGATGTTCATTTTCAAATAATTCTTGAGGATCAAAGTGCTACGTCCAGATGAGAGCAAGCAAGGCTAGCACTCTGCCACTTGAGCTACAGAGCCACTTCCGGCTTTTTCTATATATGTGGTGCTGAGGAATTGAACCCAGGTTCATGTATACGAGGTGAGCACTTTATCACTAGGCCATATTCCCAGCCCAGAGTTTATTTATGTATTTTTTAATTTTAATATTTATGTAATTTTTAATTGTACTGTTTGCAGTTCAAATTTTTTTTTTTTTGGCCAGTCCTGGGGCTTGGACTCATGGCCTGAGCACTGTCCCTGGCTTCTTTTTGCTCAAGGCTGCATCACTCTGCCACTTGAGCCACAGCACCGCTTCTGGCCGTTTTCTGTATATGTGGTGCTGGGGAATTGAACCCAGGGCCTCATGTATATGAGGCAAGCACTCTTGCCACTAGGCCATATCCCCAGCCCCTTTGCAGTTCATTTTTTTCTTCTTTCCCTTTGTTCTTTGGTTTATTCACTTGTGTTGTTTTTGGTTTCTGTATCCCTTGTCTCATATATAAATTTATCTGATTTGGCGAGGGGAAGGGGAAGCATAGAAATGGTGGGACAAAGGGTGAACCAATTCAGCAGTGAAACCCACTAGACACTGTGTTGGAAATGAACTATACAACCTTGGGGAGGAAGAGGAGTAATGAGGGCGAAAAACTGGGAGAGAATGGGGGAGGTGTGACACTATTCAAAAGGACTTTTTAACCTGACTTTTGTAGCTGTAATCCCTCTGTATATCACTTTTACAATAAAATAAAAAAAAGAAAAAAAAAGATGAGAGCAAGGCTGCAGGCCTCCTTTAGTACCGGGTACCCCTGGCCTGTGGCTACCTTAGTCCAGCCCCTGACTGTCCTCACACGGCCTTCCCACTGTACTGCTACCACCTTCTTTTTCACGTGTCATTACTTTTAATTATAGCCACACCTGTCTTTAGATTAAGGACCACTTGTGTAATCTAGGATGATTTCCTAGTCTCAAGGTCCTTAATTTGGTTTGATATTGGTGGTTCCCACCTGTAATTCTAGCTACTCAGGAGGCTGAAACCTGAGGATTGTGGTTTGAAACTAACCCAAAAGAAAAGTCCTTGAGACTCCATCTCCAATTAATCAGTAAAATAGCTGGACTGGAGGCATGGCTCAAGTGTTAGAATGAGTGAAAAAGCCAAGTGGATTCAAGCCTGGACACACACACACGGGTGGGAAGAAGAGAGAGGAAAGGAATGAAAGGAGAGAGGAAGGAGAGAGGGGGAGAGGGCGGAAGGGAGCTGGAATTATGATACGGTTGGGGGTAGACACATCTTTGGGAAAACCACCCTTCAACCCATTATACCATTCATATTAAAAGTTGTTTAACTAGAGTTCACATAATCATCTGCCTGTCTGTCCATTTATCTAGTCTCAGGTTGAATAAACCTAAAGGATGTGGCTTTCATTTTCTGAGCCTCTAATAAAAAATGTTGATGTTAGCTATGCCCAATTTAATACAATCATTTAATGTGGATTTCTCTTCCAGGATTCATATCAGTGTCAAGATGCTCTGAAGAACAGCAACCATCTCAGTATTCCAAAATGTCTAAAAGGAAGCCTAGCATCTTCTATTGTGTTATCGTCTTTGTCTTAACAATTCTCAAGATACAAATATCTGACGAAAGTGAATATAGAGTTGACAGGTCAAAAGCAAACCTCACCCATGTTCCCCAAGACTTACCTGGGAGAACAACGACTTTAGATATATCACAAAATTACATATCTGAGCTTCAAACTTCTGATCTCCGACCGCTACCAAAGCTGAGGGCTTTGATAATATCTCACAATAGAATCCAGTATCTTGATATCAGAGTTTTCCAGTTCAACACAGGACTGGAGTACTTGGATTTGTCTCACAACAAGTTGAGGATGCTTTCTTGCCACCCCACAGTGAACTTCAAGCACTTAGACCTCTCATTTAATTCATTTGATGTCCTTCCCGTATGCAAAGAGTTTGGCAATATGTCCCAACTAAAATTTCTGGGGTTGAGCGCTACTCAGTTACAAAAGTCTAGTTTGCAGCCAATTGCTCACTTGAATGTCAGTAAGGTTTTGCTGGTTTTAGGAGACACGTATGGGGAAAAAGAAGACCCTGAAAGTCTTCAAGACTTCCATACAGAGAGTCTACATATAGTTTTCCCCACCAGGAAGGAGTTCTACTTCACTTTGGATGTGTCAGTCAGCACTGCAGTTAGTTTGGAACTCTCTAATATCAAATGTGTGGTGCATGAGAAGCAATGTTTTTATTTCCTAAATGTTTTATCGAAACTTCAAAAGAATCCAAGCTTATCAAATCTCACCTTAAACAACATTGAAACAACTTGGGGTTCTTTCATTCGAATTCTGCAGTTGGTTTGGCATACAACCATCAAGTATTTCTCAATTTCAAATGTGAAACTCCAAGATAAGCTTGAGAACAGAGTGTTTTATTATTCAGGCACATCTCTAAAGGCTTTGTCTGTACGACATGTTGTTAGTGATGTGTTCAGTTTCCCACAAAGTAATATCTACAAAATCTTTGCAAATATGAATATCCAAAACCTCACAGTGTCTAATACACACATGATCCACATGCTTTGCCCATCCCAAGTTAGTCCGTTTCTGCATTTGGATTTTTCCAATAATCTCTTAACAGACAAGGTATTTACAGATTGTGAGCACCTAATTAAGTTGGAAACGCTTCGTTTACAAATGAATCAGTTAAAAGAACTTGTAAATGTAATTTATATGACCAACAAGATGAAGTCTTTACAACAATTGGATATTAGCCAGAATTCTCTAAGGTATGAAGATGTAACTGCTTGTTCTTGGGCTAAAACTTTATTAATTTTAAATATGTCTTCCAATGCACTTACTGATTCTATTTTTAGATGTCTGCCTCCCAAAGTCAAGGTTCTTGATCTTCACAATAACAGAATAACAAACATCCCCAAGGATGTCATCCATTTGGAAGCTTTGCAAGAACTCAACATTGCCTTCAATTCTTTAACTGACCTTCCTGGATGTGGTCCCTTCAGCAGCCTCTCTGTGCTCATCATTGACCACAACTCAGTGTTCCACCCATCAGCTGATTTCTTCCAGAGCTGCCACAGGATTAGGTCAATAAATGCAGGCAGCAACCCATTTCAATGTACATGTGAGTTAAGAGAATTTGTCCAAAACCTAGGCCACATATCAAGTGAAGTGATAGAGGGCTGGCCTGATGCCTATAAGTGTGACTATCCTGAAAGGTCTAAAGGAACCCTACTAAAGGACTTCCACATGTCCCCGTTATCCTGTAACACAGCTCTGCTCATTGTCACTATTGGGGCCACCATGCTGGTGTTGACCGCCACAGTGACCTTCCTCTGCCTCTACTTGGATCTGCCATGGTATCTCAGGATGGTGTGCCAGTGGACCCAGACCCGGCGCCGGGCGAGGAATGTCCCCCTAGAGGAACTCCAAGGAACTCTCCAGTATCATGCTTTCATATCGTACAGTGGGCAGGATTCTGCCTGGGTGAAGAGTGAATTGCTACCAAATCTAGAGAGAGAAGGTACACGGCTTTGCCTCCATGAGAGAAACTTTGTTCCTGGCAAGAGCATTGTGGAAAATATTATAAATTGCATTGAGAAGAGTTATAAGTCTATCTTTGTCTTGTCTCCCAACTTTGTCCAGAGTGAGTGGTGTCATTATGAGCTCTATTTTGCCCACCACAATCTCTTCTATGAAGGGTCTGATAATTTAATCCTGATCTTGCTGGAACCCATCCCACACTATTCCATTCCTAGCAGCTATCACAAACTCAAAACTCTCATGACCCAGAGGACTTACTTGGAATGGCCCAAGGAGAAGAGCAAACATGGATTGTTTTGGGCCAATCTAAGAGCAGCCATTAATGTTAAATTGATGGGACAAGGAAAAGAAATGAATCACACTTAGAACTAAAAATGTTGCTAAGTTTTGAAGTTACAATAATGATACTAGTTTGTGCCAACATAAATCTAAAAACAATGTTTACTTTATGATATAGTTAATATGTACTTTCAGACCCTAGTTCAACATTACTGATAAAAATTAATGGTAATAAAGAATTCATCTATTTCTTTGCTATAACTAAATTCATTGACTTTATCATGAATCCAAGAGAAGCACTTGTTTCTTTTCAGTGATGTCTATTTCTGAATGTAAAAGTCAACATTAGAGAATTCTATGGCATGCACACACATACACACACACACACACACACACACACACGATATATGTGGCTATGGTGGCTGATATTCTACAGCATATTTCCATAGCTGTCAATGCCTTCTACATTTCTATTCAGAATTTGTTTCTAAATGTTGAAAGATACTCATTACTAATGTGAGAGATCATATTCCTGAAAGGCTATTCCCTAGCCATGATGTGCACACACAGGGTAGATCATAATGGATGGAAACTTTGTAGAAATAGCCCTTAACCATTGTCAAAAACAGAATTAGTAGATAAATACTCCAACGTTCCCATTATTTTTGCCAGTACTGGATCTTGAACTCAGGGCCTTTTTGATGGTTAATTGGGTGTAAAAGTTTCCTGGATTTGTCTGCTTGAGCTGGCTTTGAACCACAATTCTCAGATTAGTCTTCTGAGTAGCTAGGATAGGAGCCATTTGCCTACCTCATTCCCCCACTCCTTTTTTTCGTTTTAAAAGATAAATCTAGAATGTATTTTACATTCTCTGTGAATTCCTAGTGGAATTCCAGCTGCTCGGGAGGTGAAAGCAGAGATCAGGGAATTGCATTCAAGGCCAGCTCAGGCAAAAAAAAAAAAAAAAAAAAAAAAAAAAATTAATGAGTTCCTATCTCAACACACAAGTTTGATATGATGGCAAGTGTTGGTCATCCCAAGTATGCAAGGAGGCCCTGGGTAGGAGGATCACAGGCTGAGGCCAGCCCCAGGCAAAAATACAAGACACAACCTGAAAAAAATAACTAAAGCACATAGGGGCTATGGTGTAGCTCAAGTAATAGAGCTCTTGTTTACTGTGAGGTCCTGAGTTCAAACCCCAACACACAAAATATATATATATATATAAATTATATTATGTATTACTGTATATAAAGTATATATTATAAATATATATATATTTAGTTTGGGTTATTTATGAAACCCTGTCTCAATAATAACAACAGTCACAGAAATGCACCATATTATTAAGGATATTGAAAATCCAACTATGGAATTAGAACTTGCAGGTAAAAGAAAGAGCACTTAAAAGAAAAGAAATAGCACTTAAATTTCTATGAAGGATACTAGTAAGACACAAATGTGAACCATGAAATGTATGCTAAATTGTGAAAACTTTTAGTTTTGTCCTGGAGCTGCAGCCCTTATAGAACTACATTTTCCTGTTTTCTTTAGGGTGACTTTATTTCCTCTACACAACTTCAAAAAGATTTCACAATCAAGTAGCAACTTTTCAGCAAGCACCTAGGTGTCAGATTTCAGGGACTTCTGTAACCAAGTGCCACAAAGAGGGGACCTAAACAACAGAAATATATAGTCCTGTGGTTCTGGAAGCTACAAATTCAAAACTAAGGTGTGGGTGGGGGTGACTCCTTTTGAGAGAGCAAGGGAATGATCTGCTCTCAGCTTCTTTGTAACTTGTATTTGGCCATTTTCCTCGCTGTCCTGTAACAGTTTTCCCTGTATGACTGTCTCTGTGTCTGAATTTTACTTTCTTATGTGGGCACCACAAACACTGGAATAGTGCCACCACAATGGCCTCCCTTAACTAGTTACATCCACGACCAAAGTAGTTACATCCTACTACCAAAAGAAAAGATCACATTCTGAGGTTCTGAGGTTCAGGACTTCAATATAAGAATTTGAGGATATAATTCAACCCATCAAACCTTATAAATGTAATAAAACTAATTTCTACAGGGAAGCTTAAAGTCACTTAGAGTTTATCTAACAAACTCAAGGCTTTGAGAAGTTAGACCAGTCATATATATATGTATGTATATATATGTATATGTATATGTGCAGCTGATCTTGTAAGTGGTTTTAAGGAAGTTGCTAAGACATTTGAATTGCATAAGAATTAGAAAGTTCTGGTGAGCAAATGGGTCACAGAGTGATTTGTGAGACCATGAGGGACAGGTAAATGGGTAGAGCCTGGCCATTCTACTTGTTGAATGCATGTAGGTGTGTATGTGTGTGCATGCACGTGTGTGTGTGTGTGTGTGTGTGTGTGTGTGTGTGTGTGTGTGTGTGTGGTGCTGGGAAATGACCTCAAGGCCTTGCATTTGATAGGCAGGTGTTCTACCACTTCAGCCATACTCCTAGCCCTGTTGCTTTTTACTTTGGGTTTTGGGTAGGGTCTCATACTTTTGCTTAGACCAGCTTTAGACTAGGATTCTCCTGCCTTCCCTCTCAAGTATCTGAAATTACAGACATAAATCATAGATCTGACTTGTTTTTGAGATAGTCTCACTCACTTTCATCCAGGCTGATATGAAGGATGATCTTCCCATCTCTGCTTCCTAAGTAGTGGAATTACTTGTAGGAGCCACCATGCGCATTCCCTACTTGTCACTTTAGCTAGTCTGGAGCTTAGAACTAGATAAACTAGAGGTCATTATATGTGGAGGGAAATGCCTAGTTTTAAAAAAACATTTTACAAATGTCTAAGCAATAATCCCTCATCACAATCAATAACCACTGTCTTTAAATTCAGAGTCCAACTTGGCATCAGAAATCTGCCCCTGCCAGGGGACACAGTGACAGAAATTACCCCCAAGCTTACCATTTCTTTTTATAATAAAAAATTTGTGGAAATGGTATTGAGACAGGGATCTCACTAACTTTTTATTCAAATTGGCCTTGATGGTGTCCTTAAGATGCTAATGGATTGTTCTAACATGTAAAGCCAGGAGCAAGCAGTAGATGGCGAAAGGCTTTCAATTTCACAGGAAGTTGATTTAAATTGTTTTAAGACACTCCCTACTCCCAATTCTGACCTTGTCAATGAAGCCTCCACACCTGCTGCTCCACTGAGACCCTCCCAAGCTGGGTGGTGGTAAGAGCTGTTGGTTTGTTTGTTCTGAAACTCATTTGAAAAAAAGAAATAAGGGCAGGTATTGGGTCTTTCCTATGGAGAAGGTGATTGGGGCTGTATAGATGGAAAGTAGGCTTACTCAGATTTTCTAGTATTTATTACTTTGCCTAAATGTCAGTGATGAGCAACCAGGGATGATTGCTCTGACAAATTGCAGGTTCTGGAAGGTTGGGGGTTTTCTATTACTAGAGATTGCCTGGCCTGATGGAACCAGGGTTAGTTTCCTCTAGCTTTTGTTTTCCTGTAATTGTATGTTAACAATATCAGCTTGCCTGAGATCAGTTGGCTACTTCAAGAAAACTGCTCCTTTTCCCAGCTCAAAAGTTGTGCACTTGTGGGGCAGATCTGAACACTGTCTTTCTTGCTCCGGAAGTCCAGAGTGGCCTCAGATAACCCCTGGGACTGTGGTAGAGTGCAGTATGGGTAACAACCTCTAAGTCTGAGTCCTTGAAGAGGGCTTTCTCACAGATTGCCTACACTCAGCCATTAATTAAGGATGTGTACATTTTGAGTATTATATCAATTTTTCTAAATTAAAACTCCTATAAGAATATATTTTCATACAAGTGAAGCCTCTCAAGCTTGGTGGGACCCAGCAAAGGGTCCCAACATAGTCTCATTCTGATTCAGAGAGAGGCACAAGGGTGGAGGGAAGGAGGCCACCATGGCTGTGGGCGGGGTTGATGGACCCCCGGCCCCGTCATCACTGTTGAAGCCGTTGCATTTCGGGGTTTGAGATGTCTTTAACTTGGTTTTAAGTTTCTTGGGTCATTCTGAGAAAAATTAATCTCTGAGTTTTAGCTCCTAGATCTATAATAATGAATAATAATGATCACCATTTTGTTGGCTTGGTGAGAGGATCCAAGAAGATAATGCTTGGGTAACACATAGCTCCATAGCAGACATAGAGCAAACTCCCAAGATTCACTCACTAGTTGGTGAGCTTTTAAACCTTTCTCCATTTCTTTCAGTTGTTAGTAAAAGGAAAATTAGGTGAGTAAGTATGTATTCAAGCACCAATTGTCACTTGGATTTTAGTCATAAGCTGTTAGGAAAGTTTTTCCTCTCCTTTTTTTTAACCTGTTTTCAGCACAGTAGAAATGATAGTAATGTGATAGTAATATGTATTATTTACTGACTACATAGTCCAGCATGTACTTAGCATAGCTAAGGCTCTGGATTTAATCCCAAATACCAAAAAATAGTAACAACAAAGTTTATGGCATACTTTTTTAAAAATAAAACTCTAATCGGGTGATATTGATCAAGATGCATTATATTTGTAAACTCCTTTTTGGGTGGCAACTCCTTTGTTCAACCAAGGATAAAATAAAAATGTATTAGAAATATTAAGGAATAAAATAATGTATTAAAATAAAATAAAATTTATTTATTGTGAAAGTGATGTACAGAGGGGTTACAGTTTCATACATAAGGCAGCGAGTACATTTCTTATCCAACTTGTTACCTCCTCCTTCATTTTTCTCCCACCTTCCACCCTCCCCAATTTCTTTCCCCTGCCCCGAGTTGTACAGTTGGTTTACAGCATGTAGTTTTGTAAGTATTGCTGTAGCATTGGTTTCACCTTTTACCCTTTGTCTCTCCATTTTGATGTTCCCCTCCCTTCACTTCCCTAGTACCGATAAACATATATACAATACCTAGGGTACCAAAAGCAGTTGCAATGACATCAGCGGTAAAACCCTGGGGAAGAAAGGCAAAAGAAAATGACATAATTTCACAGTGTGTTGAAAATAACAAGAAAGATGAACCACTAATGTATCCAATGCTTAACGTATGAAACTGTAACCTTTCTGTACATCAGTTTGACAGTAAAAATTAAAAAAAAAAGATGAACCACTTAGTTCCATAACTTGGAGTTCATTTTGCTTAGCATGGTCTTATGTGTTCATATGTACATAGCTATTGCGCTATTGTGATCTTCTGATGGGACTATCCTAGACGTGTACTAATTATTACCCCCAAAAAAGCTTTAATCAAATACCGCAATGTACATGCACTCCTGAGAAGACAGGACCTTTATATTTTCATAAATTAAGAGAAGTTGCTGGTCGTCTGTGATAGTGGGTAATAAAGCTAAGTTTGTCAAATGGGGGGATAGTTTAAAATCCCAACCCCCTGCATCTGCTCAAAGCCCTACCTGGCAGTGAGAATTTTTTTTTTTTTTTTGGCCAGTCCTGGGCCTTGGACTCAGGGCCTGAGCACTGTCCCTGGCTTCTTCCCGCTCAAGGCTGTAGCACTCTGCCACTTGAGCCACAGCGCCGCTTCTGGCCGTTTTCTGTATATGTGGTGCTGGGGAATCGAACCTAGGGCCTCGTGTATCCGAGGCAGGCACTCTTGCCACTAGGCTATATCCCCAGCCCCTGGCAGTGAGAATTTTGAGCTGGCATATCTGTTCAGAAAAGGAAGCTTGTGGACCTGAGATCATGCCCTTATTGAGATCTGCTAAAGGCCTGCAAAGGTAATGTGAGCATTGTTAGGTCATCAGAGACCAGTTTCCCCAGCCAGCCAGGAAACTGCTTTTGCAAACCAGAATGTTAAAAGGCTACACTGCTGTAGCCCCAAAAGAAATCTGTATAGTTGTTAAAAGTTAAACGTTAAATGTAAATTCCAGTTTGGATTAAGGCTCCTAATGGACATCTGATCCTGCAGCCCCTTGGTAAAGTAGACTAAGGTTATAGGTTCCTGGCTAGGTAAGATCAAACATCCCTGAGTCAGTCTGAGTCAGTTACAGAAGATGGACAACCTTTTCCTATCAGCTCCCCTTTAGGATCAAGGGGCCAGAGTTGTTTTTGGAAAGATGAGGCAGGATAGAGGCATGGAAAACAGAGGTAACAAGTGTACAGGAGTGGAGACTGCACTTGTGAGAAATGGTTACAGGCCAAGCCTTCTATGTTGGCCTAAATAAAAAAAATCCTGGCCTTATTAGAAATATCTGATTACTAAGTTATTTCCCTGGAAAAATTACCCAAGGTCCATTGATTGCCTAGAGCTGTCTTGAAATTCAGTGGGGGCACCACCTGCAAAAGCAAGTGTACTTAAAAGGCAACCAGAAAAATATTAGGAGATTTCACTAAAGTCAGGCCTAGGTTAAGTTTCTTTAACCAGTCTATGCAGAAAGTTGCAGGCAACCCAGCAGAAGGCGTGGCATTCTATTGGAGTCACTGGGAGACACTGCTGCCTGCTGCCGCCACGTCCCCTGCCCATCCTATTAGGGTTAAGATCAAGGACAGTCTGGCAGTCACCTGGAAGAATCTACATCTTCATCCTGAGCACCACTACCGTGGTAAACACAAATGGGAATCCATCACACGCAGTTGATTCCTGCTGGAAGGCCACTTTGGACATTCTTCCTGTGGTAACCTTCCTACTCCTGTGAGTTGACTGTAGTTGACTAGCTCTATTAAGAAAATTGGAAAGCATGCGTGGCAGGCTAGACAGTCACTCCCAGGTGATGCCTGGGGTGGAAGGTGTGTCCAAGTGTATCAGAGTGTGTCCAGGTGGAATAGGATGTGACCTCAGAGAAAGGAGGGAGGTAACTGCCTCCAGGTGTGCCAGTTACCTAGGTAACTGGATGGAGATTTAAACAGTGAGAACCCTGGAGCCCTCCTGGGGGTGGACCACACAGATAACCTGTTTCTTTCTGGGTGCAAGCTTAAGAGCAGTAGTCCTATGGGACTCGCTCTTGTCTCATCCTGGCTCTCCCCAGCACCCTGTGGGTGGAGTCATTCCAGTCCAGGCAAGATTAAGCTCTCCAAAAGATAAATCAATGATTTGATTTTTATGTACAAGAAAAAAAGGGGGGAATGTAATATGGAGGTCAGTTCTGGCCAGCGCCATCATTGGCTGTTGAGGGGTGTCATATTGACTCATCTCAGATAAGTTAAAGGGAGCAGAAGCCGACTCCATCTTCACTAAGATCTCCCCCGTCCTATCCAGGGAAGTTCCCCTTCGCTGTGATAAGATTGTGTAAACTACTTGACCACCCAAGTAGTGGAATTTTCAAGGTTAAACCTGTGCCCTCCCATGAGTAGGCGTATCTGCCTGCCTCAAGTGAGCCCCGCCAATGTTAGGTTGGTTCAAACAGTTGCTATGAGACAGACTCTAACTCCATTGGCCACCTGTGTGTGGCCTGGCATGCCCTGTAAGTGTTGAAACCTCATTGGCCAACTGCATGTGGTAGGCTTGACCATGTGGTGTTTGCCTTTATAACCCGAGCCCAGAGTCTGGGCAGCGGCCCTGGCCGGCCAGCCTGCTTTTCACAGTTGTGGTCCCAGCTCCCCAGTCTGGGCCGTGACCATGGCTGGTCAGTATACTTTTTACTTCCCCAATAAATCCATCTTTTTACTTGAAAAAAAAAAAAAGAGAAGTCCAAAGAAAGTTAGTTCTTCTCTTATTATAGTTTCAGATAGCATTGTGGTATTGATCTGGGGGAGACAGGGGTGAGAGTTAGAAACCTTGGCATTTCAGCCCAGAGAAAATAATGGACAAAGATGCTGCATGTTCTAAGGGCCATGGCTTTCTGACCTAGAGGCTTCAAGCAAAAAATGTACCCTGTGAGGTGGTGACCTTGAAATCACCTTTATCCACCATAATGCTTACAGCTGCCAGGACAAGTCATCATGGAACCTGGTATAGGGGTAAGGAATCAGTAATGCCAATATTGTCCTTACTAAAAAATGTTTGATATTTTGGATTTTATATTCATTTTCAGTTTTAAAAAACCTCAGTCATTCCTAAAGAGACAAAGGACACAAGTTCCCACTCAGATGTGGAAGTTAGATCTAAATTATAAATGTATATGTAAATGTATACAGGGTTATATTCACATATACACAAGCATATTAACTAAAGTATGGTCTATGCAGGGGAGATTTCAAACGGTGTTACTCCTTTGAACAACGAATCTACAGTTCCAGGAAGCTGGAATTTGAGTTGTCAGGTTTGGGGAGGCCAAAGGGAGGAGGGCAAATGAATGAAGAAAGGAAGGTTGGGAGAATGCAGTCTTTTTTTTTTTTTTTTTTTTTTTGCCAGTCCTGGGGCTTGGACTCAAGGCTTGAGCATTGTCCCTGGCTTCTTTTTGCTCAAGGCTAGCACTCTGCCACTTGAGCCACAGCGCCACTTCTGGCTGTTTTCTGTATATGTGGTGCTGGGGAATCGAACCCAGGGCCTCATGTATACAAGGCAAGCACTCTTGCCACTAGGCCATATCCCCAGCCCGAGAATGCAGTCTTAATATTCAATGTACTATGTGAAAATGAAACGAAGAAAACTGGGTTGAGAGATATGGGGAGAATGATAAAAGAAGTGATATTGATCAATATGCATCATACCCATAAGGTGACATGTTGAATTAAAACCCTTTATGCAACTACTTCAAGATAATTTAAAAAGATGAAATTTAAAATGTGACAGAAATAGAAATTAAAACATTATTTACCTTGATTATGAATTTTTTGAAGATGGAGCCTAGGGCCTGTCCCAAGCTAGGCAAATGCTCTAATATTTGAGCTATGCCCCAACCCTTTTGTTTGCATTTTGCTTTCAATGTAGAGTCTTGCTACTTTTGGTTAGGCTGGCCTTGAACTCATGCTTTCCCTAAAATTTTTGCCTTCCTTGCCTCACCCTGGTCTTGGGCCTGAGAGGTGCTGTTAATTAAATGTGATATGCTAGTCATGGTACTAGATAATTTTATATATGAACTCCACTGTAAGAGGAAACAGAAACTTTCTTAAGTTAATTGAAAAGATATATGATCACACAGCTAGTGCGTGGTTAAGACTGGATTTAAACATGGATCTATTGATGCCATCATCAAACTCATTCCTGAACTATAACAACAGGAATGCACAACATGAATTCACTTGTTCCACACATGTTTTTGAGAGCATATTTTGTACCATCTTGGGTTAGGGGAATAAAAAGGTGAAGTCCTTCATTCATGCATACATATGTTTATTAACTATTTATTGAGCCTGGGCAGAGAATGGAGAAGTAAATAAGGTAGACAGCTCTCATGAGGATGAGGGAAAGAGTCAGTCGACAAATGAGCAAAAATTCATCTCTTAAGTGGACATTCATAAGTGAGAGCAAATGCATGGAAACTTTTTTTTTTTTTTTACATATAATGGCATAAAAGTCAAGATCAGGAACTTGAAAGTAGAACGCCTGCTTGCTAGGCAGGTGCTCTACCACTTGAGCCACAACTCTAACTCTCTTTTGCTTTAGATATTTTTCAGATAGCTTTAGACCATGATTAGTTTTCTATCTATTCCATATGTTATAGCTGAACTACAGCTCCCACCCCACCCCACCCAGCTTTTTTTTGGTAAGATGGGGTCTTGTTTGTTTTTGCCTGGACTGGCCTTGATCTGATCCTTTCCATCTATCATGAGCCAATGATAATATAAAGTTTTAAGAAAATGGAAAGGAAATTAAAACTTTACATTTATACACTATGTGCTATGGACCCAATCATTGGGGCAATAATTACTTCTCTAGAAAAATTATAAATTGATTTTCTATTAGTGATATTTAGAAAACCTTTCTGGTCAGTCCTGGGGTTTGAACTCAGGGCCTAAGTGCTGTCCTTGAGCCTCTTTGTGCTCAAGGCTAGTGCTCTACCACACGAGGCACCCCACCACTTCTAGCTTTTTCTGAGTGGTTTATTGAAGAGTCTCATGGACTTTTCTGTCTAGGCTGGCTTTGAACCATGATCCTCAGATCTCAGCCTTTGGAGTAGCTAGGATTACAGGTGTGAGCCACTGGTGCCTAGCTTAGAAACCTTACTTTAAAATATAAATCAGTTTGAAAATTTGTCAGAAAGTAAGTTTAATAGACTATTGACTTGCATTTTCTGATTATTGTACTAAATTTAATATAAATACAGAATATATTAATGCATAGTTCATTTTAGAGTAGCACTAAAATCTGAGCAAAGAAAAAATACTACTAAAGGCATTGTAATACTGTAATGCTGAAGAAAATACATACTACTGAATCCACATTTTTAGATGTTGGTGTTTTAAGCTAGGAGGAGTGGCATATATCTGTAGTCCCAGCAACCAGGAGGTTGAAGCAGGAGAATCATAAGTTCAAGGCTGCCCTACACTGTATAGCAAGACCTTGCCTCAAAAAAACAAATCTTAGCTACTTAGGAGGCTGAAATCTGGTAATTGCAGTTTGAAGCCAGCCCAGGCAGGAGAGTCTGTAAGACCCTAATCTCCAATTAACTACCAGAAAACCGGAAGTGGCACTGTGGATCAAAGTGGTAAAGTGCCAGCCTTGAGCAAAAAGAGCTCAGGGACAGCTCCCAGGCCTGGAGTTCAAGTCCTGTGACTGACAAGCAAACAAAACAAACTAACAAACAGAAGCAAAACTTTAGAGAACACTCAGCAATCTCTCTGTACTTACACTTTCTCTAGAGTGTGAGTGTACAGGCACACACGGTGTTCTGCTCTGTGCCCTGGTATTTCCCATGTCTAGGACACTTTCTGATGGAATAGGTACTTAATACAAACCTTAAACATGAATATTGTGAAAATGTCAGTTCTCCAACCACTTCCTTTATGTGTCAAACCAATTGAAGCCTAACTCTTTTAATTCCTCGCACTTTTCCACCTGTGAGTTGCTTCCTGTGTAGAAATACTTCCCCTATGGAGGGGTGTATAAACACTGATATAGGTGTGTGAGTGAGTGCACTTATATCTCAATGCATCAAGATCAGGAAAGGGAAACTGAGTTTCTGTCATTATGGCCGTTTTTTGGCAGTGATCCGGATTGCTTTGACCACCACCCTGATGACATACAGAGGCCCATAGACATGACAGGAGGCATCTGTGTCTGTCTTGGGTTGTCCGAGTACACAGGTAAGTGTTGTTGGAAGTCAGGTAGTAGCTGGGGAGACTCTCTGATTCCATAAAGGCAAAAGACGAGGAGCAACTCCATTCTAGTAATCCAAGGACTGCAATATTTGGCGATAAGACATTAGTGTCTATTCTTAAAGTCTTCAGATAATCAGAAGAGGTGAGCACAGGGTGTGGAGTCTGACCTGACAATGCAGCTCCTGGCTGAGCAGGAGCAAGGTGCCTCCCCTTGAGTGACGCTGAGGATCCAGATGGCCTCAGTCACTGGGACATGGCTGCTTGTTGGGAGGTCACTAGCCATGGCTCTGAGATTAAGTCATTATACATGGGTTGGGAATTCATTCTGATCTCTTGGTGAATATACTCAGATGTTAGCTTTTTTATTTTTTTAATTAAAAATCCTATGGGACTTAAGCCAATAAAAACCCACTGATATTGTCTTTCCAGGGGTTTGATTTGACCTTCGTCATTCATGTGAGAAAGGGAATGATAAAATCCTTGGAAACACCATGGGACTTGCTATAAACCTTTATATATTTTGTAACATTGTCATGTCAGTAGAGAGCTGGGCTCCAAAGCTGCCAGAAGAAAGGGAATTGACTACCAACTGCTCCAACTTGTCTCTAAATAAAGTTCCTTCTAACTTGGCGCCAGCCACAATCACTCTGGATTTATCCTATAACCTTCTCTTTCAACTCCAGAGTTCAGATTTTCATCCTATGTCCAAACTGAGAGTTCTGATTCTCTGCCAGAACAGAATCCAACAGCTGGATTTCAAGATCTTCGCACTGAACAAGGAGTTACAATATTTAGATGTGTCTTACAATAGATTGAAGATTATTACTTGGTATTCACTGGAAGGTCTCAAACATTTAGATCTTTCTTTTAATGATTTTGACACCATGCCTTTGAATAATTTGGAGCACATGGAACATTTGGAAACCCTGGGTTTGAGTGCAGCAACAATACGAAGATCAGATCTCCAGAAAATTGCTCACTGGCATCTCCATACTGTCTTCCTAGGCCTGAGAATTCTTTCTCAGTATGAAGAAGGTAGCCTGCCCATCTTAAACACAACAAAACTTCACATTGTTTTACCAGTGAACATACATTTCTGGGTTCTTTTATGTGATGGAATCAAGACTTCACAAATATTAGAAATAACTAACATAGACGGCAAGAGCCAATTTGTAAGGAACAGGACGCCACCAGTGCTCACTTTAGAGAATGCCAAGGCATCTACTCTTCTATTGAATCAAGTTGACTTGCTCTGGGATGACCTTCTGCGTATCTTCCAATTTGTCTGGCATACATCCGTGGAATATTTCCAGATCAAAAATGTGACTTTGGGTGGTAATGTGTATCTTGACCACCATTCATTTGACTACTCAAATACCACCATGAAAGCTGTACAGTTGGAGCATGTACATTTCAGAATGTTTTCTATTCCACAGGATAAAATCTACTTGCTTTTTACCAATATGGATGTGGAAAATCTGACCATATCTGGTGCCCAAATGCCACACATGCTTTTCCCTAATCATCCTCAACACTTCCAGTATCTAAATTTCGCCAATAATGTCCTAAATGATGATCTGTTTAAGACCCCTACCCAATTGCCATTCTTAAAAACACTCGTTTTGAAGGGGAACAAGCTGCAGACGTTTTCCTTAGTGAGCCGCTTTGCTAACAACACACCACTGATGCAGCTGGATGTGAGCCAAAATCTATTACAACATAGAGAGGCAGAAGATTGCCTGTGGCCAGCAACCTTGACCACCATGAATCTGTCATCAAATCAGTTTGCTGACTCTGTTTTCAAGTGCTTGCCCGCAAGTATTCAAATACTTGACCTGTATAATAACAAAATTCAAACCATCCCTACAGAGCTGATTCATCTGCAGTCATTACGAGAGCTAAATATTGCATTGAATTTTCTCACCGATCTCCCTGGATGCAATCATTTCACAGGACTCTCAGTACTGAACATTGAAATGAACTTAATCGTCAGTCCATCTCTGGATTTTTTCCAGAGCTGTCATAAAATCAAAACTCTAAACGCAGGGAAAAATCCCTTCCGCTGTACTTGTGACTTAAGAGAGTTCATCCAGTTTGAAAAACATTCAGAGGATGTGATGGTTGGATGGTCAGATTCATATACCTGTGAATACCCTTTGAATCTAAAGGGGACTCACTTAAAAGATGTCTATCTCCCAGAATTATCTTGCAACATCACTTTGTTGATCATCACCATTGTGGCCATCATGCTAGTTTTGGGGGCCATGATAGCCTTCTTCTGCCTGCACTTTGATCTCTTCTGGTATGTCAGGATGTTAGGCCAATGGACACAGCACAGGGCCAGGAAGGCAAGGCGAGAACAGCCCGAGAGAAATGCCCAATTTCATGCATTTATTTCCTACACAGAACACGATTCTCTCTGGGTGAAGAATGAATTGATCCCCAATCTAGAGAAAGAAGATGGCTCTGTTTTGATTTGTCTCCTTGAGAGACAAGTTGACCCTGGCAAAAGCATTGATGAAAATATCATGAGCTGCCTTGACAGAAGCTGGAAGTCCATCTTTGTTTTATCTCCTGACTTTGTCCAGCATGAGTGGCACCATTATGAACTCTACTTTGCCTGTCACAATCTCCTTCATGAAAATTCGGATCGTGTCATTCTTATCCTACTGGAACCCATTCCTCCATACTGTATTCCTGCCAGGTTTCCTATGCTGAAGGCTCTCATGGAAAAAAAGGCATACTTGGAATGGCCCAAGGATAGGCGTAAATGTAGGCTTTTTTGGGCAAACCTGAGAGCTGCTATTAATATTCATTTATCAGATGCTAGACAAATGTATGAACTTCAGACATTCATAGAACTAAGTCAAGAGTCCCCCCGAGGTTCTACTATCTCTCTGCTAAGAACAGACTGCCTCTAAAACCCCCAACTCATCCCCCACGGAAGTTAGGGACCACATTAAGTATTGGGATGCAAATGGATACTAAAATTAGGATTGGAATTTGGCAATATCTATTAAAATGAAAAAAGTTTATTCCCATCTTTTTAATTTCTAAATATTACTAAGAATGTATCCTTAAAGTGTATGATACAAGTTTACAATAATTCGTGAAAACAGGTATTTATTCCAGCATTGCACATAATTGCGGAAATTTGAAAAATACCCTACTATCCACAAAATAAGGATGGACTCAATACATGATAGTATATCCATGCAGTAGAATATTACATAGTTTTTTAAAGGGTGAGTAGTTCTATGTTTACTGGTATGGAAAAATTATATTTGTATATATTATAAATAAAAGCCTAAAAGAATCACTGTCAGTATAGTAAAAATGGTTTGGTTATATCCCAGGAAGATTTGGTTTCTATTTTATATATTTCCATAATGTTTGAGTTACTTGGCCTGAATCTGTATTTCTTTTGCAAGAAAATGAAAAAATAAACCAAGACCATATTTCTTGTACTCATTTTGTGTGATTCTTCTTTCTTGTCTCATTGGTCACTGGCAGAGAACAAGTGCTCTTCAATTTTGCAAAATTATATATATTTCAAAAACAAACATCATGCCAGTACTGTTGGCTCAAGCCTATAATCCTAGCTACTCAGGAGGCTGAGATCTGAGGCTCGAGGTTCAAAGCCAGTCCTGGCAAGAAAGTCTGTGAAACTCTTTTCTCCAAGTAATCAACAGAAAACTGGTAATGGACCTGTGGCTCAAAGTGGTAGAGCACTAGCCTTGAGCAAAAAAGCTGAGGGACAGTGCCCAGGCTGAGTTCAAGCCCCATGACTGACAAAAAAAAAAAAAATCCCAGTGGAAGGAGTCCTGGTAGATTGCCAGCTATTGGGTATGAGACCCTGAGTTCAATCCCCAATATTAAAAAAAGAAAGTGGTAAAAGCCATTGAGAGAGAATATGCACTATTTGACGTTCTTACTCTACTCTAGCTTGTTTCATTTAACTGGATGATCTCCAGATCCATCTATCCACTTCCCTGTAAATGACCTAATAATTTCCTTTTTTTTTTATGGCTAAAATCCTAACAGAATCAAATTATTTCTATAGACAGGAGCCCTGCACTGAAAAACAAGTATTCTCTCAGGAACCCTCAAAGTCTTGGGGAAACCCTGAGAGGAGAATATTTGAATGGATACAAATAAATGGACAAATAGATATTGTTTTTCGTGGGGTTCTTTTGGCTGCACAATGACTTCAGTCTCTGAATGAGTCATTGTCAATGGGACAGTTCTTCTCCCAAGGGCTAATGAACGGTGCTGTGAGAGCTGGTGATGAAGTTGGCTGACAGATTGGGCCAGGCAAATCCTTACACCCCAATAGTAAGGCTATTGAAAGAACTTCCTCTCTTTTTAATTCACAATTGAATAGGAAGTCAGATGCGCCTTAAACTGAACTGATACACAGATAAAAGCCAAATGCTGTAGGTGTAACGTGTGTGTTTGTGTGTGTAGGGGCGGGGTGTTCTTTCTACTTACAGCTGGTTTCTACCACTTGAACCATGTCTCTATTTCCAGCCTTTTGCTGGTTAATTGAAGATAGGAGTCCCACAGACTTTTCTGCTTGGGTTAACTTCCAACTGGGCTCCTGACAGCTCAGCCTCCTGAGTAGCCAGCATGAGAGGTGTGAACCATTGTATCACTTTATTTTAAATTATTACTTATCTTTCCCAATAGTCAGCTTCAAACCCAAGGATAAAGGATCAAAAATGATACAGAAGGTCATTGCAAAGAAAAAGCCAAACCAAATTGTGTGTGTGTGTGTGTGTGTGTGTGTGTGTGTAAAAGCAAGTACCAAGACTAAAAGCAATTCTATTGCAAAACTGGTGTAAATGAACTGAACAACTCATGGGGGTGGGGGAGGGGGTGGGGGAGAGGAGGAATGAGGGACGAGGTAACAAGCAGTGCAAGAAATGTATCCAGATCGTGGTGGCCATGACGGCCGTCGACGGCTCCATTTGCGTCATGCTCGTGGTCATCTGCTTGCTGGTGGCCTACGTCACCGAGAACCTCATGCACCCGACCTTCCGCCAGCCCAGCCTGCGCCCGGCAGGCCTGACGCCGCCCGCCACCGACCGCCGGAGACCCACCCCGGGCCCTCTGCCCGCCCCGCACCCCGCGCCCCTCTAGGATCCCCGCGGAGGGCCTGATGGAGACTACGCGGGCCCCAGCTGGGCCTCCTCTGCCTTCCTAGACTGTGGCCCACCAGGGGGCCTGATGGGCCTGGGCTGGATGGTGTGGCGCCAGGGGTCTCCCGCCTGTGGCACAGGCCCCAAAGGCAGAGCCATGGGCTCCTGGAACGATACTTGGAACCTCCATCCTGTGCCAAGTCGTCAGAGCTGGGCTGTAGCCTTGGCCTGGGCACTTCGTGCTTTGCAGGGTGGGGATCCCCCACCCCCCCGACCCTACCCCAGTGGGCTTAGGTTAGCTTTGTGACTTAGAATCTCCGACCCACTGCAGGAGCCAACCACTCTCCCTCTGCTGTCTGGGGAGGGAACGGGGAGGGGCGGGGGGGGGGGGGGGGAGGCAAGGGCCCTGAGACTGGCTGGCTTGTGCATGCTTCTGGCCAGGGCCACCCCCTCTTTGAGCTTTGCAGGATCCAGGGCAAGGATACACAGGCCCTATGGTGTCTTCCTACGCGGGCATCTGACAAGCCCAGAGCCACTGTGTAGCCGAGTCCAGCATTTGACTGCTGCGTGGATGGTGGATTGCGGGGGGGGGGGCAGGGGGGGGGCCCGGGGACGGGGGCAGGACCAGGTTCCCTCTTTCCTTTTGTGCGTATTGCTTGGAGTAGGGATTTCTGTGGAGATGGGAGCAGGTGGTTGGGAGGGCGGCCCTGGATCCTGAGAGCATGAGAGCGGCCAGCACTGGGCAGCCTGACCCTGCACTGTGGTCTGTACCAAGCTCAGCCAAGTCACAGTGTGAGTAACTGCCTACCCCAGCCTTCTTCTTTTTTTTTTTTTTTTGGCCAGTCCTGGGCCTTGGACTCAGGGCCTGAGCACTGTCTCTGGCTCCTTTTTGCTCAAGGCTAGCACTCTGCCACTTGAGCCACAACGCCACTTCTGGCTGTTTTCTGTATATGTGGTGCTGGGGAATTGAACCCAGGGCTTCATGTATAGGAGGCAAGCGCTCTTGCCACTAGGCCATATCCCCAGCCCCCCAGCCTTCTTCTTATTGGGAGTTGAGATCTAACCCCGGATCTAACCTGAGATGCTGCTCACCCACTCGCTATGAATGACAGAGGCTGGCTTTGCTCACCTCCTGGCAGATGGAGCACCTGGCTGAGGTTACAGCCTGGTGAGGCGGGGCACCTGCAAGAGTCTGGCACTGTCTGACTCTGAGCTCCTAGCTCTGAGCACTGGACTTGACCCTGGCCCCTCTGGGTCGCTGTGGCTAAACCTAGATCCTCACACCAGCAACCACTGTCCTCTTGGGCCCTGGTTGGGGCCCTGCAGCCCCCACACCCTACCTCTCTGTCTTTGCTCTGCCTGCCCATGTAGCTCTGGTCAGCTGCAAACCTGGCACCAATATCTAAATGTCCCGCATTCTCAGACCCAAAAAAAAAATGTATCCAATGCCTAATGTATGAAACTGTAATATATATATATATATATATACATATATATGTATATATATAAAAGCAATTCTGGCAGGGGCCAGGAGCCTGCTCTAGTGCACTTCTCATTTTGTAGAACTCGTGTTCCCTTCCAGCAAGGGCTTGACAGGAGTCTAGTGGCCCCACTGGGTTAGAAGCAGTTTCACTTCATGGGTTGTTTCCCACAAGTCCTTCTCACTGTGGAAAGCAGAAGTTGAGGGTATTAAAATAGATCAAGTGTGCATGCAAGAGCAACTCCATCAGCAAAGAGGTCTTCCTGTTTGTCAACTTCTCTGTTTTGAAGCTAAGTCCTCTGCCAGATACCCTGACTTCACTTTGACGGGGAAGCTGAGAACATCTGCAGATGCATCTGGATAAGTGGTGTTTTATAAGTTCTATAAGCAATGTCCTAACAAACACTTGTAGCAGAGAAAGGCTGAGCCAAGGAGATCCATCCGATGCCTCCATACCTCAGCCCGAGCCAGGCACCTGCTTTGTGGAGGCAGGGCTCAGGGGCAGACCTAAAGATTTCTGGGATGACCAGAGGAAATTGCCCTGACCATCTTGTTTCTCATGTGTCTTTCTTCTTGCTCTTCATGTCTCTTAAAGACGTAGACTGGAATCCTTTTGGGGTCACTTTATTTTGGCACATGGCCCAAGTCAGAAATAAAAGAAAGGAGAGCTGCGGAGAGCTCTGCTCTGGCTGTAGCCAGACTGCAGCATTTAAAAATGTTAAGGCTCCACCCTCAAACTTGTGTTTAAACAAGATCCTTTCTAGTGTGCAAGATACAGTAAAGTGTAAGAATGGTGCAGAAAGAAGGCTTTAAAAATGAAGTGTTATTAGCTCTTTATAGCACCTTAATAATAATAAAATTATATTTTAAAATGAAATTTTAAAAAACTTTAAAAAACAAAGTGGAGGTTGAGAATATGGCCTCGCATACATGAAGCCATGGGTTCGATTGCTCAGCACCACATATATAGAAAGAGCCAGAAGTGGTTCTGTGGCTCAAGTGGTAGAGTGCTAGCCTTGAGCAAAAAGAAGCCAGGGGCAGTGCTCAGGCCCTGAGGTCAAGCCCCACAACTGGCAATCAATCAATCATAAAGCGTTTAGCCAGGCACCTGGCTCATACCTGTAATCCTAGCTGCTCATGAGATCTGAGGATTGAGGTTCAAAGCCAGCCCAGGCAGTAAAGTCCCTGAGACCCTTATCTCCAATTCACCACCAAAAGTGAGAAGTGGAGATGTGGCTCAAGTGGTAGAGTGCTAGCTTTGAGCAAAAAGCAAAACAAAACAAAACAAAAAAACAAAAAAAAAAACACCCTAAAAAACAAAAAAGCAAGCATCAGGGACAGTGCCCAGGTTCAGAAGTCAAGCTGGTCAAGGACCAGAACACACACACACACACACACACACACACACACACACACACACACACGTTTAAATTGCACTCATGAAAGACTTTGGTCACAGCGACACCTCGTGGGTACTTTAGTTTTTGCAGGTGCACTTGGCAGAGAGTGAAGTACCAGAAAAGTGGTTCAAGTTCCTTCATCCCTGGAGGGAACGGATGGCCATTGTACTGGTACCCACAGGTCTCCCACAATGGCCCCTGTTGGCAGGCCTAGTTTCTATATTGAAGGTGGCAGCATATCAAGGGATTTTAAGGAATTCCTTTTTTTTTTTTTTTTGGCCCTTGGACTCAGGGCCTGAGCACTGTCCCTGGCTTCTTTTTGCGCTCTGCCACTTGAGCCACAGCACCACTTCTGGCCGTTTTCTGTATATGTGGTGCTGGGGAATCCAACCCAGGGCCTCATGTATAGGAGGCAAGCACTCTTGCCACTAGGCCATATCCCCAGCCCCAGGAATTCCTTTTTTGTAACATTTTTTTTGGCCAGTCCTGGGGCTTGGACTCAGGGCCTGAGCACTGTCCCTGGCTTCTTCCCGCTCAAGGCTAGCACTCTGCCACCTGAGCCACAGCGCCCCTTCTGGCCATTTTCCATATATGTGGTGCTGGGGAATCCAACCGAGAGCTTCATGTGTAGGAGACAAGCACTCTTGCCACTAGGCCATATTCCCAGACCTTTTGTGACATTTTGATACTAAAAACTGCATCACCTGAATCAGGTCCATTGGCTCTATGATTTGGAAGAATGAGTCTATGGGCATAAAGGGAGAAGTAAAATGGCAAAGATTTATTCCAGAAAAAGATAAACAGAGCTTCTTCTAGACAGTTGGGGTACTGGGGTGCATCATGTTAATAATGTGTTTCTAGGAGAGAAATACATGACTCTTAAGATCACTGGACAGCCCGTGGGCCTTCCCAGACCCCAGACCCAATCAGAGGCAATAGGGACCCACATGGGTGACTGCTCAAGACCATGGTAGTGTGATGTCTAGAGGCCTGCACACGGGAATGCTTAAGGTCATGGTCACAGATGTAGAGCTGCTGTAGGAGGAAGATTTTGTCCTGACTTGCAGTCCTAGGACTAGAGAGGCAAAAGTTAACTATGGGCAAAACAAAAGGATTCAAGTTAAGGAGTTTTTCTTTTGGTGAACATAGAATAACTAAATTTATTTACGTCCTCTTCAATTATATTCAATAAAATGTTATCATTTTCTTCTAAATGCCATGGAAGGTTTTATCCCTAGATTTATCTCTAGACACAGAATTTTTAGACTATTATAGAAGATAACATTGTTATCTCTAAAAAATTACATAACTTCATTATTTGTTCATTATCTGTAGTGGGTAGAATACAGTCCATTTGGCATATTAATATCAAAATCCATTTCATCGTATTGTTGTATGGTGAGAAAACAGAGAAGCCACATTTTGAGAGGTCAAATAGGGAGTCTTTATCTTTTTTTTTTTTTTTTTTTTTGGCCAGTCCTGGGGCTTGGACTCAGGCCTGAGCACTGTCCCTGGCTTCTTTTTGCTCAAGGCTAGCACTCTGCCACTTGAGCCACAGTGCCACTTCTGGCTGTTTTCTGTATATGTGGTGCTGGGGAATTGAACCCAGGGCCTAATGTATGCGAGGCAAGCACTCTTGCCACTAGGCCATATCCCTAGCCACAAATCGGGAGTCTTTATTAAAAGGCCAGAGACTGCTTGTTGGGCTCCTGTCTCAAAGCCCAGCAGCCCAACAAATACACTTAATACTGTTCTCTGCCATGAAAGCTGGAGAAGAAAGGAAGAACTAAAACAATGCCAACAAACCAATTCAGTTCCAATGGAGAGCTGAATTGGGATGCTACAGTGACCAGAGGACAGCCAGGAGCCAGGACATGAACACAGAGACATGTGGCATGGTGTAATGTGGTCTCAGCCTAAATAGTGTGAGGGGCAGGGGGCTGGGTCATGGGAAACTTGAGTCCCAGGCACTATACTGAGGTTTAGTCACCTATCATCTAAGGCCCTGACCCAGCCTTCAGGGATTCAGGCACACCCATCACCTGGGGGTAAGGGAGGCTTTCACCTTTCCCCACAGTGAAGACAAGATGCCAGACCTTACCATCCACCATGTGGCCAAGATGGCGCAGGCCAGAGCCTATCTCTCCACTTCAATATAGCTAACATTCACTCCTTGTGACGGGCTTGGCACTTTTCTAAGAACCTTTGTATGTATGGGAGTGCATTCTGTCTCATAATGACTGCTTACATAACTTACAGATGAGTGCAAAGTTAATTGTTCAAGGTCATGTTCAAGGTCAGTGTGCAATACCCAAGATGCCAATTGTGATGTTACTCTTCCTGGTTCTTTTTTAAAAAATCAACTCTTATACCTGGCATATCTATTTCTAAAGTTGAAGTAAATACATTATAATAAATGGTCTAAAAACAAGTCAGCAAACATATGGTTAATGTGTTAGCAGAAAGACAGTGGGGGGGGGGAGAGAGTTCCTTGGAGGGAGAGCTTTGTGAAGAGAAACATTCTCCAAGGGAATGGAATTCACCAAGCCCTTGGGACCACTGCATGCTTCCCAAGGAGCAAGGAATTTCATGCATTTCAACACTTGCCAAAGCAGAGCGACCTCAGCAAGGCTCCTAGGAGGCCCCAATAAGGAATGAGGCTCAGGACCAAGCCCAACAGAGTGTCCAATAACAAGCCTGTCCCTTCCCACCCTCCACCACCAGCTAGACCCCTCCTTTTCACAGTCAGAGGCCTCTGGGGCATCCCCCCAGGGTGAGAGGTAGACAGCAATCCTGTGGGCTTCTGCTCCAAACAGCCTCGCATTGAAACCACAGTGTACTTGGCTCTAGTTTTTTTTTTTTACACACATTATTTTCTGCAGAAGAAAAAGGAATGAGAAGAATGAAAGGAGACTTTTTTTTTTTTTTTGAGAACTGGAGAATTCTTTCTCTAGCCTAATGAATGAGCTTAATAAGTGGAAAAACAGAACTACTCTTCATGAAGAGAGTCTTTGGGAGGGTTACTGGGCCTTGATCATTAAAAACGAGTTAAAAGGCTATATCATTTATTCAGCCTCTGCCTCAACTGTGTCAGCCCTGAGGAAATGAATGACCTCAGTGCCTTGGGGTTGGAAGAGCAGAGCCTTTGTAAGAGTGTTTCTCTATGGCATCCCAAATAGGAATTCACTCAAGGAGTTGACTGGATAATACTCCCTTCCCTCTACCAATCAGATCTCCCCTTAGAGTGAGTGTATTCAAGTATGTTGCATAGTGTGAAAACAAAAAAATAAGAATCTTACAGCAGACCCCAGGCTTGGTCATGTTGGGTAACTCACTTGAATTTCTCTGCCTAAGTATCTTTGTAAAGCGTGTATGGGGCCAGGCACCTGTGGCTCACACCTGTAATCCTAGCTATTCAGGAGACTGAGATCAGAGGATCACAGTTCAAAGCCAGCCCAGACAAGAAAGTCGATGAGATGCTTATCTCCAATTAACCAGGGGGGAAAAAAAAGCAGAAAGCAAAGGGGTAGTTTAAGTGGTAGAGCACTAGCTTTGAGCCCAGTAATGACACATACACACAAAAGAGTGATTCAGAAGAACATATGATAATATCTGTCATTAGGTAGAAATGGTAATACTTGCTACTTAATTAGGAAGGTTTCCTATAAAGCTACCCAATTGATATACATTGTACTCATTTTAGAAGAAATTCCAGGAATCAGAAATTAGGATTCTGGGGAGAAAACAGGGCTCATGGAACATAACAGGACCAAGGCCAAATAGTGAGTGAGCTGAGAACCAAGACTCAAACTCAGGTGTGAACTGACTTTAAATCAAAACACGCTACAGTTCCTTCCTAGAAGAAATGAGATCAGATTGTAATGTGTCCCCAAACAGTAACTGACAACAGGATCTAAGGAGGTAGATAACCAATAACTGGAAGTTATTGTTTCTGCTATGATGATCACCTCTTCTGTGAGTTCAAAATGCTCGTGTATACCCAGGATCTCTGTAAAGAGAGGGGAGGGAAAATGAGCAGTATTCACCACAGGGGGACAGTGGGCACATTTGAAGCCCAAGATGGGATTTTGCTTTGGCTTCCCACAAGCCTGCTTGCAGGAGTGATACACCAGTTGGTATATATTCTGTGCTTTTGCTCTGTTTTGGAATTCCAGGCTCTTGGTGGTTGGTGGCCATGACAGAGACTGTTTACCTTCTCCAAACTTGTTGACTTGTTCCTGGACACAGAGCAGCATTCTACTTTTCAGCCTCCCTTCAAGTTACATCTTCTGGTAAGTATCGGCCAACAACTGAGCTCTAGCCAAGGGGTGATTGATAACAAGTGCCAAGTCCCACTTCCTGGTCTAAACCATAAAATCTCCCATCATCCTCCCTGCTCTTTCCCTGTTGCTAGCTTGAAGCAGATGGGCGTGGTGGCTTGGCTTCATGCGGAAGCTGATGGAACCACAGATGGAAGGTTCCTGAATTCTTGCCTGGAGGACAGCCATCTGGTCATCAGAAGCTCCTGATTGTTCAGACTCCTATTGTTACAGCATTTACAACTTTCAACGTTTGCTATAGCAAGGAGAACCACCGTAGTAAGCAACCAGAGATGTTCTCTCCTGGACCCCATCCTTCTAGCTTTCCAAGTAGCTGTGGGAGATATAGAAGCCTAGCCCTGCCTTACCAGCAGTCACTCGGCTTCTCTGAGGTACAATCTTCTAGAATAGTTGTACTTTGCAAGATGGACATAAAGTTGGAATTTTATTGATAGTTATGCTGGTTAGCTTTTTATTTTTTAACCTACAGAAAAAAAATCATTCTTTTTGTCTTTAAGTTCTGAGTTTTTTTCCAAACAGGGTCTCACTATAGCTTTAAACTTGCAATCTTCCCACGTCTGCCTTCTGGATGGCTGGGATTGCAAGAAGAGGAAATGTGTATTTGGGCTCATTGTTTTGGCGGTTCCAGTGCATAGTCAGTTGGTCCCGTTGCTTTCGGACCTGTGGTGAGGCAACACATCATGGCAGGGACACCTGGCAGAGGAAAGCTCTTACTTCATGGTGGAGAAGCAAAAAAGAAAAACATGGGGGAAATGATGGAAAGGGTGACATTGAGCAAGATGCATTGCACTCATGAACCCCTTTGCTCAACTATTTCAAGATCATTAAAAAAATTAATTAAAATGAAAAGGAATAGAAGAGACTGGGTTCCCACAGTCCACTTCAAAGGCACACCTCTAAAGGCTTAAAGCATTAGCCTCCACCTCTTGGGTTCCTACTAGCTCCTATTATTACCAAGCTTTCCACACATGAACCTTGAAGAGAGCATTGAAAGGTTTTAAAATCGCCATAGGATGATTTCATCTCAAATAACTTCCTATCTGGCTCTGGCTGCCTCATAGAATATCTTGGAAAGGTATTAGAAAAGATATTAAGGATAATGAAATATTGATCCTTGTATTCATAATAACAATAATCAACACATGTAATTAACAATTATATTGCTATGTATGGGCACTCTTTTGTGTATCTTGTTACTTATGCCTCAGAGTTTTGTCATAGATGCTTTGTGAGGTAGGTGCTATCTAATATTATCATCTTTTTTTGTTTGGTTTTGTTTTTGTTGCCAGTCTTGGGGCTTGGACTCAGGGCTGAGCACTGTTCCTGGCTTCTTTTTGCTCAAGGCTAGCACTCTGCCACTTGAGCCACAGCGCCACTTCCGGCCTTTTCTATATATGTGGTGCTGAGGAATCGAACCCAGGGCTTCATGTATACAAGGCGAACACTTTACCACTAGGCCATATTCCCAGCCCTAATATTATCATCTTACTTTTACAATAGAGGTTGTAACGTGTCCAAAATGATAGCAATGGCAGAGCTAGGCTTCGATTCCAGGCAGTCTCGTTCTTTATCACTAAGCTTTGTTGCCATCACTATGGATAGACTCAAGTTGACTCAGTTCTGCAATGAGGGCAAGAATGAACTGACAGGAGGAGGGGGGGGCTTCCTCAGAAGATTCCTTGGCCCCAGACTGGACCTGGCCTCAGCCTGGGCCTCTCTGTCCAGCAGGGGGCACTCACAGCCTACATTTTCTGAGTTCCCCTTAAAAATCAGAACTCATCCTTTATATAGAAAGCCCTGATGCTACAACTTTTGTCTATCATTCTTTTTTTTTTTGGCCAGTCCTGGGCCTTGGACTCAGGGCCTGAGCACTGTCCCTGGCTTCTTTTTGCTCAAGGCTAGCACTCTGCCTCTTGAGCCACAGCGCCGCTTCTGGCCGTTTTCTGTATATGTGGTGCTGGGGGATCGAACCTAGGGCCTCGTGTATCCGAGGCAGGCACTCTTGCCACTAGGCTATATCCCCAGCCCCTTGTCTATCATTCTTGAACTATTTAACATTTTATTCAGAGGAACAAACCAGTGCACGTAAACAATCAAGGGAATATTCTTGTACATTTCCTGGAGGACCTGCAAAAGGGGCATTCATAACCAGCAACCCAGGAAATCTGTATAGACCCCAGTCTGACATGGGTAGACTGACTAGGTAAGGTACAGAGACACAAAGCCATCTACTACTCAAAGAAAGCATGCTACTAAAACTTGCCCCCTTATGGGGTGCCCTTGGATTTATGGAACCTCCGTGCTAGTTTGTAAGGTTTGGGGGCCTACCATGACTTTGTAGCATTGCCCTTTGTGCTGGGGAGTTTTCTCTCCAGTGGCCTCCTTATCTGACAAGTGACCACAATGAACTCTACCTCACAGTGTGGCTGAGTGCTTTTAACAAATGAATGCATATTGCAGCTGAGGCCCAGTGTTGGGTGCACGGAGCCACTGGACATCTCAAGGCTTTGGTGATGAGAGATATTTACACTGGGCAGAGCTCTGGGGAAAGGGATTTACAATCTCTCACTAGGGGGTCTTCACTAGTGCTCCCCATAGTTTCCTCTGCTCTGTGACATTGGCAAGACTTCCCATGTTCCACGAGGAACTGGACACTGCTCCCTGCCAAGCCCAAACACCTTCCTTCCAGGTAGCAGCAGATGCCATAAGGAAGTTTTCTCTCTTAGATTCAAGTTCCTGGCCATATGTCCTCAGGACTAACCAGCTTGTGGAGTTGAGGTTACTGGAAGTTCAGAAGAACCTCCATTTTGACGTTACTGTTTATTGATTTGTGGCCTGTCAAGTCAAAGTGCCCATCAGGAGGCCTCCAGAGGGGAGGCCAAGAGGGCAGCTCTAACAATGCAGCCCTTCTTTGGAGGCCCTGTTTGCCTTCCGGGAGCAGGCAGGGTGTGGCTAGAACTTCAGGGTGTGGTGAGAACTCTGGGTGTGGCTGCCTGGGCCAGGTCTGGGAGAAGGACCGAGAAACAATCCCCGGGCCTGGGTGGCCCAGGTCTCACTGCTTTATTGTGGGGTAACTATGGCCTTCACCTTCTGCAACCATGAAGTACAAGTGCACACCTGTGCTGAGGACTGCCTGCCCACCTGCGTCTCCATTGAGGAGGCCACAGCGAAGATCACAGGCTGCCTAGGAGTCCTGGAGCCCACACTCCCCTAGCTTTGCCACTCAGAGTTGCCTAGCCCTCTGTTCCTCAATCTCTTTATTTGTAGAAGGGCGTGTAAGAGGGTCTGCTTTCCCACTGAGCTTAAACTAAGATTAAAGGAGAAAAGTCTGGAACCATTTCTGGCACAAGGTATTGGAGGGAGGGAGCAGTTATTGCCATAGATTACTCAGGTGTGAATTCATCTTGTGTAACAGGTCCTTTGCACTGGGAAGCTGACAGAAACAAGCGAGGATCTCCTGATTCTGAATCTCAAATTCTGAGTCCCCTATCCATGGGCCTTTCTATCTTTGGCTGATCAACTTAACTTGAGGAAATATTTGCTGAGTGCATTATAATATATATGTGTGTATGCATATACACACATATACATATAAATGTGGGTGTGGAAATGTCATGATGAAATCTGTTAATGTACAAATAATAGGAAAGATTAAAGTACAATGTGATTAAAGAAAAAGGTAGAAAGAGAGGGAGGGAAAAAAGAAATATTAAATAAATCTGATTAGTAGTGGCTTACACCTATAACCCCAAGTATTCAGGAAGCTGAGAACTGAGGATCAAGGTTCAAAGTCAGCTGAGGCCGACAAACCTGAGAGACTTTTAATCTCCAATTAACCAACATAAAAACAGAACTGAACTCATAGCATAGCTCTAGTGTAGAGTGCCAGCCATGGTCTTAGGTTCAGCCCAAGTACTGGTACATGAAAAAGAGGGAGAGACAGGGAGGAGAGGGGGAAAGAATAAGAGGGAAGAGGAGGAGAGAGGAGAGAGAGGATAGTAGGAAGACAGATTTATTGACCAGTTGGTCACACACACACACACACACACACACACACACACACACAGAATTTATTGACCAGTCCACTATGAGGCAAGTGTTGTGATTTATTGAGTTGGGTGAAATTCCACTTAGCTGTACTCAGATGCACATTGCAACTAGGCAGTGGGCTGGGTCCTGGACCTAGTAAGAATCAGGTGTCCAGAAAGCCTACACCACTAATGAGATTATTTTGGAGCCCGTAGAAGAGTGTTGGTGCTATGAGGAAGAGCCGGACCCCAGGCCCAGTGGTCATTCTCCGACTAACTAGTTGGTTTCAGAACCTTAGGGTAGGTATTTGAGAGCAGGTGTATCAAACCTACTGGAGGTTGGCAAGGTTGTGCAATGGGTGGCTTCTAGAGAAACTGGAGGCCCCGTGGGTCCCTGAACCCTCTGTGGTTACCCAGACCAGGGTTGAGGGCCCTCAGGGTGTGGCTTGGGTGCAGCCCAGGAGGTAGGCTGCAGTGATAAGGTTTCCAACCACACCCACTTCCAACCCCCGGAGGTGTTACAGGCAGATCCAGAGCTGAGGAGTCAGGTAGGAAAGGGCTGCCATTTCTCTCTATGACCAAGCCCTCTGAGAACCGAGCCTGCCAGGGGATAGGTGCCCCTGGAAGTCAGGAGATCAGAAGGAACCAGAAAGTTCTCACTGTGTCAACTTCATCCAATTCAATTGGACAAATATTCCTATGTGCCCACTGTGTCTCAAGCTCAGACCTGGAATACAGCAATGAACAAGACAGATATTTCTTTGGTAGTGTAGGGGGAGAGGCAGATGAAAACCAAGGAAACTGACATTTAATTACAAACCACAGGGCATGCCATGAGACACTGGAGCCAGAGCCTGCCGGAGGAGGACGGCTTCATATGAAGCTGTTCTTAGATGGGACCTTTCCTCTGCAAGCCGTGGAGTTACCAGAGGCAAAATGAGGCCTGATTAGCAGTTCACCTTGCTGGGAGTCTCATCCAGAATCCGCTCCCCCACCCCCTATCCCCATTGCTTCATCTGCTGATGCTTTTGAAGGGTATTTTTTCTTCTTCTTTCTTTTCATTGTATCTAGTTTTTCCAGTTTTTCTTGGCAGAAGCTCTGGTCTGCTGTAGGCTACTCCATCCTACACAGAAGTAGAAGTCACATGACTTTTACTTTCATGTACATTGGTTTCTTTAGTAATTACCCAAATGGCACCTACATACAGTATTTTCATCCGAATGAATTTTAAGGAGTAGGAGGAGTATGTAGGATTAACTATGAACTTCTTTTTGTCCTTTGACTCAACACTTCTTGGTCTCCTTCACTCTAGATTTGCCTCCATGAGAAGTTGTGGCATCTGGGCCTCTCTCTCCTTCTCCCTTTCTGAGAGAAAGGAGGTGGCTTCGCCTGGTTGGTGAATTTGAGAACAATACAGGTGGAACCTCCGCTTTGCCTTTCCTGGGGGTTTTGCTTCCCTCGTGGGAGAAAGGGAGCAGTCTGCAAATCCTCCTCTGCTTCTGCGTATACTGTGCATTACCAGGCTATCCTCCAACCTCCCGCATTCTGAGGGAAGCCCTATAGGGCAATAAGCTGGCCAGGCCCTACCTTTAACATCAGGCCCTTCTAGACCTCGTACTAAGCATGCCTTGCAGCTTAGCCTTCACCAACACAGAGGGGGATATGTTGGAATTCATCTGACATGGTTTTGGTGGAACCTAATTCCCACTCCAAATCATAACTGCTAGAGAATCTAGAAAAGGTAGTTTTCAACTGGGCACCAGTGGTTCAGGCCAATAATCAGGAGGCTGAGAGCTGATGATCAAGGTTCAAAGCCAGACTCACCAGAAAAGTCTGTGAGACTCTTATCTCCAATTAGCCACCCAGAAGATGGAAGTGGAGCTGTGGCTCAATTGGTAGAGTGCCAGCCATGAGCAAATAGGCTAAGGGACAATGCACAGGCACCAAGTTCAAGTCCCAGTATGAGCACCAGAAAAGAAAACAGGTAGTTTTAGTGTAGCATGCCCTATAGTACAAGAAGAAAAGGGGTGATAGCAGAATGGCCACCCAGAATGTGTCATTTTGGCATATGGGTTATTTGAACTTCAGGCAATTGAGAAAACTCAGATACAGAGCAAGGTCTCTATTCTCTCCCTATTTACCTAAAAACAGATTTGTACGGAAGTTAATCACCAGTCACCTAGTACACATGGCATAAGATGACTCCACCTAGTCAACTTTCCTGGGAAGCAAACCCAGGCAAGTGCTCAGCCACCTGAAGCTGCATCCCACTGTGGTTGGTTCTTCAGGATACAATATAAGCCCAACATCCACCTACCAGTTGGGGTTACACTGAAGAGTCCTTTCAGTGTACACAACACTTTCTTTTCCGTATCAATATGCCTTTTGTTACTAGAGCCCCAGCTAAGAGCCTAAAAGGGCAGAAGGAAAGAGAGTTTGTATCCCAGAAGAGGCATATTGGAGAGGTAGCATGAACCATTCATTATACCCACCTTGCACTTTGGTAGAGTGTTTACCAACTTGTCTTGCATCCACACCCTAGAAGCCAATGGGCTAGCCTTTGAAGCAACCTCCAGTTGAGGTGTGTGGTCCTTAACATTAAGGTCAGATCATCTACCTTTCTTCACTGGAGTCAGTGGAGTCAGTTGGATTTTATCAGGAGAACCTGACAGTTGTTGCCCAATCAAATTACTTTAGCTTAGTTTGGAATAGGTCCCTAGAAATTAGATATGTGCACATTAAATTTTGATAAGCACTATTAAATTACTTTCTAAAAGACCTTTATCAGTCTCCCTAGTACAAGTGTTTGACTATGTCCTGGCCATGGCATCTTTTAAGCATTTTTCTTTTTGTTTGCATGTCCTATTCATTCTGAAAGCACACATAGTAGTAGTGTGAAAATAATAACTATGACTTGGGAAAAGTGCTATGTTGCATCAGCACTTTACAGACACTTGGTGTGTGTGTGCGCGCGCGCGCTGGTCCTAGGGCTTGAACCCAGGGTCTGTCCCTGAGGTTTTTTTTTTTGTGCACGGCTAGTGTTCTACCTCATAAGGCATAACTTTTTGGTAGTTAATTGGAGAGAAGAGTGTCATAGACTCTTTCTTGCCCTGGCTAGCTTTGAACCTCAATCCTCAGATTTCCTGAGTAGCTAAGATTACAGCCATGAGCCACTGGCACCCAGCCTAGAAACACCTTTTCTTTGAACCCCAACAAGCCTATCAGCTAGTTGTGAACTGCTCCTGTTTAGTAGAACAATGGAAACCCAGGGAGATTGGATAGCTTGCCACAAGTGTCTACATAGCCAAGAACAAATTAGTAATGTGTACAAGGCAACCATGTTTCAAGGGCTGTTGTTTTAAGAATATTATCTGTCTCCCCCCCCCCTTTTTTTTTTGCCAGTTCTGAGCCTGAACTCTGGAACTGGGTGCTGGCCCTGAGCCTCTTTGTGCTCAAGGCTAGTGCTTTCCCACTTAAGCCACAGAGACACTTCTGGCTTTTTCTGATTAATTTATTGGAGATAAGAGTCTCATGGACTTTCCTGCCTGAGCTGGCTTCTAACCACGATACTCAGATCTCAGCCTCCTGAGTAGCTAGGATTACAGACATGAGCCATCGGGGCCCAGCTTATCTATTCTTCTTAGTGGAGTGGACAAAACAAAAACAAAAACAAAAACAAAAACATAGTTTAGTTGGTACTTGATTGGAACAAATGGTATCAGGGTGGAGGGTCATAGTTATGAATGTCAAGTGCCTCATCCTCCAACAGTCAAGAAAAAAAGGTCATGGGCTGGGAATATGGCCTAGTGGCAAGAGCGCTTGCCTCCTACACATGAAGCTCTCGGTTCGATTCCCCAGCACCACATATATGGAAAACGGCCAGAAGGGGCGCTGTGGCTCAAGTGGCAGAGTGCTAGCCTTGAGCGGGAAGAAGCCAGGGACAGTGCTCAGGCCCTGAGTCCAAGGCCCAGGACTGGCAAAAAAACAAAAAAACAAAACAAAAAAAAAACAAAAAAAAGAAAAAAAGGTCTGTCATGTAGATGGAAAATGATCCTTCAGATTCATGTAGCTTCTCATGATCTCCAAATGGATGGAGTAGACTTGGGCCCTCACCTGGTCTGTCCTTCCTGGAGATGTGGAAAAGCATTGTTGCTTGTATTCTGGAGCACAGGAAGATGAAGAGCAGAGACCTGCAGTCTCCTGGTGACAAATTCCAAATCCCAGTGGATTGCTTATGCTCCAGATTTAATTTCTGCTCTCACTGTAGTAGTTCACAGGAAAATAGGGGTTGGGTGTGCCCACATGCATGCATCATGTACATGTGTAGTATTGGGAGAGGGAGAGGTAGGGACAGCAATTTAGAAAAGCTGACCTTGGAACCCCAGAAGATTCTCATAGGCCCTAGGATGTACACTGCCCCCATCTTCTCCTCCCCTGCTGTTTTCATGCCATTTTTACTCCACCCACTTGGTCCCCTTTCCTCTGTGGAGACAGAATGTCCAGCAAGGGAGGGGCGGGAGTCTGGATTTCTTTCCCCTGTGGGGCTGCAGATGAGTCAGATATGTAGGTAGCCCCAGCAGGTAGGTGGATTTCCTGTGGAGACAGTGCTCAGCTTCATGGGCCCCTCAAGCCCCTGGTAAGACCCCCCCCCCCACACACACACACACTGCACCCATTTCACGCTTCCCATTCACTTTGGAGCTTTCAGAAGCACATAGGATATTTCAGCTGTACTTTATGGGAACAGCCATCTCCATTCCCTCTGGCATCCCTTCATGTTACTAGGCCTGAAGCAGCTGTGGGCACTTTAGGGGATCACCTAGAGGAATATTAACTAGGAAATGTCCTTTCACTTGGGCTTAGTGGATTCTAGGCCTGTGTTTCCTGTCACTCTGGTGGCAAGTTCTGTCTGTTCATCCCAGTGTGGGAACCTTGCCAGAAACCCTTTTATCTCCCCTCCACCCCCCAGCCCCTGTGCTGACTATACCTGACTGACCAGAGCCTGGAAGCTGTAGGGCCTGAGGTTGTATCATAATAAAAGTCTGTGGTGGGAGGATATAATTTCAGGATAAAAGCTGTTGGAAGTTCCAGTAACTATCTCAGAGAATTATGAAATCTACCACTGCGGGAATCTGATTACCACATAAATTTGTTTTATTTTTCCAATTCATTGGCCACAGAAGTGATTGATAGTGTGCCCGTGGGGGGGGGGGGGCTTGAACTCAGGGTCTCATGCCCTCTCTTGGCTTTTTCCGCTCAAAGCTGGCACTCTATCATGTGAGCCACAGCTCTTCTTTCAGCTCTTGGTGGTTAATTGGAGCCTCAAGGACTTGACTGCCCAGGCTGGTCATTGAATGGTGATCCTCAGATCTCAGGCTCTTGACTAGCTAGGATAATAGGCAGAAACCATCAGCTCCTGGCAACAATGAATCCTTGATTGGCTTGTTTTTCCTTCCCTCTCTCACATTTCTACTCTTACCAATGCTTCTTGAGGTAATCTCTCAAATAAACTCCTTTGATTCAGAAAAAGAATGTCCTGTAGCATCTGACCAGACCAAAAGCATCAGTGGAAGGAAGAGAGAAACAAGGCTGGAAATGTGGAGTCAGAAGCTAGTCCCTAGAAAGTTCCTTCAGTCCTCTAACAGGTAAATTAGTAAGCAGGGGACTTAATTATCATCCGCATCTGACCCAAATAGTTCTTTCCTGTGAGCATTTACCCAACAATGCAACAAATACAATGGCAAATGAATCATCTGTTTTTCCTTTTGGACAGAATCACAGGAAATGGATTGTATCGAAATTTCTAGTTACAGGACACAAGCTGGCAGCAATTCCACAAAAGCCAGCTGATCTGTGTACGAGGTCACATGTTTGATCTAATGACTATATAACCATTATAATCATATATAGACTATATGAATCTATTCTATTTTCTTAACCACCCCCACCATGATCCACCAATGGGTGACTGTCAGGCCCCACAAAGGCAGAACTAGTCCTGACTAAATCATGTGGCATTTCTGAGCTCTTCTCCAGAGGTTGTAACCCATCCCCCTTTCCTTCTAGTCATCCCAGAAAGGTGGTATTTCTCTTGATTTCTTGGGGTGGGGAGTCGGGGGGGGGGGGGAGGTCACAATCTCCTATTTAATCCTAGCCAACTTTCTTCCTATGTATTAAATTCTTGTTAAATCCGCAGCAGCAATCTTTTTTGGTGGGGAGGGGCAGTGGCTGGCAGGCAAAAAGCTTGTAAGTATATTAAATTTGGTCTAATTAAAAACTCAAATATGACCAATTGTTCACTGTGTTCTTTATTAGAGAAGAGTGGCCTCTAAAAGAAATTAGCCAGATGACTCCTTTCTCATTTCCAATATTCTATTCTGCATTTTGCTCAACCATTTTAGTGCTAATAAAGAGAAAATTCTGGTAAGGTTGAAAGCTTTTTGCTTATTGAAAAAGAAATCAGCAAACCTAGAGTGCATTGTACAATATTACATGGATTTTTCAAGGTGGTGGTGGTGGGGGAAGCAGTGAACATAATTACACAGCTAGCATGTGGCAGACTAGCTAGGCATTCACAGATGTTTTCTAGTCCAATTTTTTTTCTGTGTTATTCTGGGATAGATGCTCTGAGCTGAAGTATGTGTCTTTCTACTTCTTTCCATCTTTACTAATCTCATCTTCCTTTTTCTTCCTCCTTTGATACACACTTTAAGATGTTTACACTTTAAATATATAGGCTTTTTTTTTTTTTATAAAACATGCAGTTTGTATTTATTTTTATTGGAAAGATATGTTCCCTATTTATCTCACTCAAGTCTACTTTTGAGGCTTCTTCCTTTTGGTCACTGTTGCAAGTTGAACTAAGGGCCTTCCTTATGTTTGCCAGGCAAGCACTCTATCATTTAAACTATCCCCTTCCATCCCTTTTGTTTATATTTTGTTTTCAAGATAAGGTCTCACTAACTGTGCTCAAGCTGACCTCAAACTGGAGGTCCTCCTGTCTTGACTCTTACTGATATTACTTGCATGTGTTCTTTGTACAGCCCTTCTACAGATGCTAGGAATATCTTGTCTCATTCTGTTAGCTATCACTAACTTGGCTTGCTGAAAGAAATGAAGTTTTATATAGACAAATCTATGACTATAGATGTTTGCATAGAGTTCACACATTTTCAGCCTGTGGGGAAAGAAAAATCTCTTTACCCCAAGAACTCAAGTGAGGGACTTCTAACTTGTCTATTCCGTTCTGTGGGTTCATTTGCCCCTGCGTACTTCAGTAAATTACGGAACCAAAAGTCAAACCACGTGGAAAGTGAGTACGATGTTAATAAGTAACTCTTGGGTTAAGAAAACAAAATTACAAAACAAATATTCAGTGCCCAGCAGCAATCCTACCTCAGGACTCTTACTACCCTGAATCAGTAAGAGGCCCCTTCTCTGGGTGACAGCTCAAGAGCCTGAAAGGAATGTGCAAGAAAACAGCATTTCTGCGGCAGGCTTTGGTAGTACATCCTGATAGTTCAAGAGGCAGCTGCAGGATGATTGAGAAAGTTAGTTGTTAACATAGAGTAGTGCACCTAGATTCACTGAAGACCTCTGATAAATACCAGCACAATAACAGTATGAGACTTTCACTCTTACTAACAAATAGCTCACCCAAACAACAACAAAGCCACAAAGAAATATGAGAATTAAGCAACACCATAGACCCAGTGGACTTAGCTGAGTATGTCATCCTGCACAATATACATTGTTCTCAGCAGCCCAAGGAACTTTCCTCCAAATAGACAATATTTTAGGACTGAAAGCAAGTTTTAGCAAATGTAAGAAAATTAAAATAATTTTCCTGTATTCTACTAAACCATAACGTAATTAAAGTATAACTCAACAGCAAAAGATACTACAGAAAGTATTCGAACACAGGGGAGATTCAACAACACATTGGCAAATGAACAGTGAATCACTGAAGAAACAAAAAGAAATTGAGAAGGTCCAGGAGTCTTATAAAAATGAAACCAATGTTCTAATACCTGAGCTCAAACCCTGGTACTGGCAAAAAACAAAAACAAAAACAAAGGAAGTACTCTTAAATCCTCATACTAAGCAATCTGTTGTTCCTGTGATGTTACTAAGATGACAAAGTCCATAGACATAGCCCCTAATGGCTTGAAAATTGTTTACCCAGAATTATTTACCTTAAGTGTTTAATGCAGTTACTGAACTCCCCTAGCTCCAAGTCTTGTTTTATCTGAGGCACAGGTGATCATTCCTATAATCCTAATTACTTGGAAAGCTGAGAGTGGGAGGAGAGTGGCAGTTTAAGGGCAGGCCAGACAAAAACATTTGGGATACCCCCTTTTAGCCCAGAGCTGGATTCAGTGGCGCATGCCTGTTCTCAAGCTCTGTGGGAGGCTGAGATGAGAGGATCACAATTCCCAATCAGCTCAGGTAGAAAATCTGTGAGATTCTAAGTGGGACATGATGGTGCATGCCTGTGAATCCAACATCAGAAAACAGGTTAAAAAAAGCAGGGCTGGAGGCTTGGTTCAGCGGTAAGAGTGCCTGCCTAGCAAGCATGAGGCTGCGAGTTCAAACCTGATGATCAGTGGTCACATTTTTAATCCTAGTGGCTCAGAAGGCTGAGATCTGAGGATCACAGTTCAAAACCAGCCGAGGCAGAAAAGTCAATGAGATTCCTATCTCCAGTTAACTACCTAAAATGCCAGAAATGGAGCTATGGTTCAAGTAGTAGAATAGTACCCTTGAGCAGCTCAGGAACAGTACTCAGGCAGAGTTCAAGCCCTAGAACTCTCTCTCGCTCACACACAAAATCATACAATGTTAAACATCTTAACTGTTTTAGTATATGTTACTATAACAATACCAGAAAATGGGTATTTGTATAAAACTGTATGCATGCATAGAACTGCTATAGTAAGACTCTATTATTAAAGCATGCTAGCTAATTAAAAAAACAAAAACAAAAACGAGTACTTAGCCTCACAGTTCGGGAGGCCAGGCAGTCCCAGATGCGGCACTGCAGAAAGGGCCTTGTGCTGGTTCCTAACATGGTGGAAATCAGAGGTATGAAAGGTATGTGTAGAGAAAGCAAACACAGGGGGCACCCATGCTCTGTAACAAGCCCTCTTGGGGCAAGTAAGCCAATCCTTTTACTATTCATTCAGTCACATAAGAAAGGTATCAATCTATTCATGACCCAGCCTCCACTGAGGAGTCAAGGTTCCAACATATGAATTCCCACAGGACATACTCATACCACAAGGGACTGCAAGAGACTGTTTTATGATTTCAGCTTAGTTGACTTCCTGCCAGCAGGTACCAGAAAACCAGGGTCATAGCTTCAGGGGAACTAATTAATTCCTTTACTGTACTATCCAGTTAGATTTACTTTACTCTCTATCAATGACTGCCCATCAGTGTGGCTAACTTTAAAACTTCTAAGCAGTGTCTTTTACACAACTCAAGTTTTGTTTCTGGTGACCACTGTCTATATAATATATCACATGATTGCATGTAATATTCTGATGATTTTATTAACAAGTATATAATACATATATTGCATACTGTATATAGTATATGAGGACTGTACAGTACAAATTTAATGTTCACAGTTTGACATGACAAAATGTCATTACTGAATTCCCATTGGACTACAAGAGTAGAAACAGCGAAGGTACGTTAAACATTCACATCTTTAGTAAGAAAGATTACCAAAATGTTTCAGTATTTGCAAGTATACTAATAATGCATGCTAAAAACCTTTACCCATTCAGTCTTATTAGCTTATAAAATATATTACACTTTATTAAAAATTTCTGCATAGTTTATACAAGTATTAAAGTACTGTAAATGTAAATCCTGCTATACTTGCAGGTATGGTTTTAAGAGATGCAAAGCAGAGAGATTATTTTGACCCTCTAACACTAAGTACACAACAGAAAAAAAAAGTGCTAGTATTTGTAAAACATGTTGTAGCCCTCGTTGAATGCAGGGAAGATGGCTTTGTAAATGCATTAAGTGAATTTGTAATCATTTAGAAATTATTAACCTTGACCCACAAGATAATAAGACAACTCTGAGTGTATAATGGCAAGTCCTTAAAAACAAACAAATAAACACAACAAAACCAACTGTGTTATTTTCACACCAAATTACTCCAAAATCTTAGATCTTTGAAAATTGTCTTTTAAAATAATCTAATCAGGAATGATATACAGATGATATGCAGTATTGGCAATATAAGCTGATTTCAAATTCGGCATTAGTGCAATACTGAGAGTGCAGATGGCTGGTTTAATAAACACACATATACACATAGAACTTCCCTGTGATCTGTTCCAAGGCTCTCGAAACTTCTGCGTAGTCAGCATCTCCTTAGTTGAATATAGCTATGTTGCAAACATTCTCCAAAGCCATTTAGAATGCTAATGCCCACCGATTTATGATGTCAATTCACATTTGAAAATTCTAAACTATAGGATGGATTTGGAATTACATTTTTATGACTTCTCCAAGGTGACACTTAAGCAAAACTTTAATCAACTATGTCAATTTATGGTACCAACTTTGTGTTACCCCCATCCTCCCCCCCCTTTTTTTTTGTCAATTTAAGATAATAAAAGTCACCAGTGATGGGTCACATAGCACATCATTAAACCATATGGTTTTGGGTTTTTTTTTTGCCAGTCCTGGGGCTTCTTTTTGCTCAAGGCTAGCTCTCTACCACTTGAGCTACGGCATCACTTCTGGCCTTTTCTGTTTATATGGTGCTGAGGAATTGAACCCAGGGCTTCATGAATGCTAGGCAAGCACTCTGCCACTAAGCTACATTCCCAGCCCCATTAAACCATATTTCAAGGGCATCTTATCTTATTTCTCAGGCCTTTCACATAACAGCTAAAAATTACTTAAGACTCAATTTCTCAGCTGTCATAATAAAATACAGATACATATGTGTGTGTGTGTGTGTGTGTGTGTGTGTGTGTGTGTAAAATTTGGTAAGGGCCAATTGGTAACTAAAGGAAACCAGGCCAGCATGGCAACAGATCTTTGAGTTCAAATGGTGAACACAATCTAAGCAAGCAGAACAGTCATGTCATACTATCTTTTCCACAACATTTGAATGGGCCATAGCAAATTCCAAATTTCAGAAGAGTTATGGAAGCTACTAACTACATTCAGAGGCAAAGCTGGTTCAAAAATAAATTCTAGCCTTTCTCATTCCCTTCCTTCTCTGTGGGCTGGGACACATCAACTGGTGATCTCTCCCTTGCACTTCCCACTTGATTCTCCCAGGTGTCACAGAGGCAGCATTGGAAGGCATGAATACACTGGTATGAACAAGATTAAACACTGCCAACGCAGTGGAAACCTGCCTTTTCTGAGAGCCATTTCTATTCTTCTGTTAGTATCACTCATACTTGCAAAGTGGAAAGCAGGCCAGTCAGTGTGTTTTAACATTTGAAACAAAACTTGCAGTGCTACGAAAGGCAAGAAAAGAAACCCAAGTGCCAAGATAACAGTTCTTTCCTCAATTTTCACCTACATTTCCTTCCAGCTGGTTCACACAGGGTTGAGTGGGACTTCTCAGGCATACAATCCCGACAACCTTCTAACATTAAGTGTCACTAAAGAAAGCTCCTCAACTCGTAGGCCTCATGGACCTTTTTGAAACAAGTTATGCATTCCTCCCAGTTAAGGTTGTGTTGGATCCTGAGTTAGGCTGGGATGAATCTCCAAGGACTCCGTTCTTCTCTCTTCTCTATCCTTTGTGTAGGGACTCCAGGGGCATTTGGTTATAGGCAATGGTTGCCTCTTTTCTTCAAACTTATGACCCAAGGTATTTCTATGTGTGAATTATTTTAATTGGCATTTAGTCTATGTTGCTCAAAAGCCTGCTTTTGAAAAACATGCCCCAATAATGGTGCTATTAATCTTCAACAGAAACATGAGTCATTATTTTCAGTTTGGTCTTCTCATAGGGTAGCCAAAGAAAATGGATAGCTTTTAGCAGTAAACTTTAGGGAATTTTTAAGCTACATGTATAAATCCCTGAATTGTGGTTTTTCTCTACTTTTTCAAAAACTCTGTCCTCAAAATAAAGATATATGTGCTTTACATTAGATCTATTTACAAAGAGTATAACCAGGTCTAATTGAACAAATAAACCTCCTGAAGCTTTAGCAAATACTCATCTATGATATGTGTTAGGAACGCAAAAACGATAGCCAGTTTGGCACCTTAGATCTCACACAGAAGCATTTCATAGAAAAGCTATGTGACTGGTTTGATAGGGGAATACAATACAAGTACCACTCAACATTTCCCTGTTTGAAAAGAAAGAAAGAAAAAAAAGCTCTAACTAAGCAGGTCGGGTAAAAGAAAGACCATCCAGACTCTGACACTAAAGATCTTTTTTTGCTGCTACTAAGCAGCTTTTTTGGTGGATTTCCAATGCTTGATGATCCATACTGATGAGATAGCTAGGGAAGGAAACACTTGCTTGGACGACTCCATTTGTAGCCCGTTCTGCACAGCTAAGTATGGATGGAGACTCAACTCACTATGCAATCAATGCACTGCACAATGTGTGAAGCCCTGCTGACAATCCCTAGGCAGTAGGAATCACCAGTGGTCTCCACTGTGCCCCTCTGCTTCTGCTCCATGTTGGGAAGCACAGCATGCACCCCTTGAACTTTTCATCACCCGTGTCATTTAGCAGCTCTGGCTCACCTCCCAGTGGTGACAATGCCTTCGATGATATCAGCTCGAGGCACGAAGGTGGGCTCTGGACTCGATCTAGAGGAAGTGGTAATCCAGGTAGTTGATGGGCAGGGTGGGAAGGGCAATGAATGGAGGCGCTGACATCTTCATGGCATACTTTGCTAATGGGTGATTGAGATCACCCTGCTCTTCCCTACCGAGCAGAAAATAGGATGGAGGGACACAGAGGTATGGGGTGGATACTGTATTCAATACATTTGCTTTGACATTCTTTGAGGAGTACATGGAGAAACCAACGATTGGTTAGTCTATATGTTCCCTTGTTCTCATTACATTAAACATATCTGGTAAAAAAAAGGGAGGGGATTTGCTTAGCAACCCCGGGGGGGAGAAAAGTTCACATTCTTTAGGTCTGACCCGTGGTAAGGAAAGGGAGGATTAGAGAATATCTACTACTGACCATATGGAAGTTTTGTACGATATAAATTCAGGGATCCAGACCAGCTGAATCAAAATTAAAATGTACACGTAAAAACTGAATCAGACAATGGGAGGGAGGAGAGAGCGAGCCAGGGGAGCCAGGAGAGTGGGAGTTGCTGAGACACTGAGGTGAGAGACGGAGGTGTTCAGACCAGCATGTGGCGTTTCCTATGGAGAGCGAGGTGGTCGGAACGGGAGAAGCTACGGTCACAGTCTGGACACTGGAAAGGTTTGATTCCAGTGTGTTTTCGGAAATGTCTTGTTAGTTCATCAGACCGAGCAAACTTCCACGTGCATCCTTCCCAGGTACACTTGTAGGGTTTTTCTCCTGCAAAAAGGAAGAAACATTTTTTTAAAAGAGACAGTCAAGTTTCTCAGCTAACACTCTTGAAATATACTACTTCCAAGATAAGATCCATACAGCAGTAATAAATACAGTGCCTTATAAAACCACCAGAGGTTGCATGCGGGTAGCTCATGCCTGTAATTCTAGCTACTCAGGAAGCTGAGATTTAAAGATCCTGGTGGTTCAAAGCCAGCTCAGGTGGAAAAGTCCATGAGTTTCTAATGAACCAGCCAAAAGCTGGAAATGGAGATATGGCTCAAGTGGTAGACCACTAGACTTGAGCAAAAAGGGCAAGCAAGAGCAGGAGGGCCTGAGTTCAAGTCCCACTGCAGGCACACATAACAATAACAATAAATAAAACAACCACCACCACTACTACCACAACAAACCCACTATAAGACAAGCATGAATCAAACTGATTTTTTGCCAAAAACAAAACAAAAGAAGATAAAAGTGGAGGACAGGATTTTAACAGTTTTTATTAAATCATACTGCCATGAAACCTAATCGGAACACCAATTTGTGTCTGTCTCCAGAGCTTAGTTATAGGTAGCACTATGCACTTAGTAATAGTCTTCATAGCAAAAGCTTGTGGGGTTTCCGTAATTATATGTATCAATGTTTTTCTGAAAATGTGACGTCTGTTAACTGAAATACTTGCGGAGTAATTTGGATTCCTATTTTCTTGGGAAGCCAATGACAATAATGTGTACACACAATATTTTAAATGTACAAATACTGAGATATAGCTAATTCTTCCTTACTGGCCTGAAGCGAGGTTTCTACCTTGTCCTCTTTTTTTAAAAGAAGGATGTTTTACAGGTAAGAAACAAAGTGTTTACAGAAAAATGATAGGGAGGGCTGGGAATATGGCCTAGTGGCAAGAGTGCTTTCCTCAGAAAAATGATAGGGAGAACCAGTAGGAACGTCCTTATAAATCAAATAGCTGTTTCATCTTAATGCTTAAAATGAATAATACCGGTTCAACAACCCTAATCTGAAGATCTGAAAGCTGCAGGGCTGTGGACCTGAAACTGTGTACTGACAGGATGCCACAAATAGCAATTCTTCATGAGACTTACTTCCATGTACAAAACTATGAACATGTAAAAATTATTCTATAAAATTACCTTTAGGTTATGCACCTGTGGCACATATAAAATAAATTTTGTGTTTAGACATGAGTCCTACACCTCCAAGATTTCTCATGTTCCTAGAACTGATTCCTCTGAAATCCCAAGAAATTCCTGGTCCCCAAATCATTTCACATGTGCGTAACACTCTACCTATCGTAGTTAATGGGCGTCACAAATTCCTGGTTAATATTACTTTCTCATTGGAAACCTTGCTATTGCGTAAGCAATTTACTCGGATTTGTATGACTTGCTTGGTTGTGCAGATTATACACACCAACTAGTATCTTTACTCTATCTGAACTATCATCCAGATATTTGATGTTTTTAATTTTAGGTTGTGTCTTGGCAACCTTTGACCCTTGGGTCCTGTCAATGCTCCAAGGATGCATTGATTAACTGGCTTGCTCTATTGTTTGTATCCTCCTCATCTTCGTCTGCCTCCTCCCTGTGATGCACTGAAAAAATTTCTTTTCTATGTAGTCAGGTGCTTCCCTCTCCTTCTCTCTAGTGACACAAGACTCAGAAAAATGATCTACATTCTGAATTCAGGAAAAAAAAAATCACACAGGCGAATGGCTGTTAAACTACAATTTCACATCGAAAGTTCGGAGGGTAAGATGAGCCTCTCTGTATGTATTCATCATCAATACTGACTGCAATCAATCAGGCCATTTATGACATTATTGTAGAATTTCCTACGGAGGCATTCAGGAGCACTGGGAGCAATCAATCACACATTTTCTCTACCTATGTGATAATGTCTAGATGATCTGACTGTTCACTCTATATTCAACACCAGACTTTCCAGAATAAATATGGAATACAATGAAATAGGAGTTCCCTCAATCTTCTACAGTTACTTTTCTTTAAGAAGAGTCTTCTATTTGAGTTTGCATTTCAATGCTCTGTGTAAGAACTGTTTTTTTGCCATCATAAAATTTATCATGGAAGCACCATCCCTTCCCTCCTTCCTTCCTAGAGGACAGAACTGCTTCTCTTAGGACAAAGGCAAACCCTTACCAAAACCTCATGACGCAGGACATCCATAGACCACCCAGATGGTCTGGAAAGCTGAGTATCCTTTATGCAAATACTGGGACCAGGAGTGTGGTTTTAGGGTTTTTCAGATTTTGGGATACCTACATTGATGTTCACTAGTCCCTAAAATGAAAACCTCAAATCCAAAGCCTCTTACTGTCTTGTTAGTAATTGAGAAGTTTCAGAAGGTGAGTCCAATCAAGGTGCATCCATGCATATGGATGTGACAAAATGAAATAAACCCCCACATCCAACTAACTGATGCTATGAAAAAAAAAGGCTCATATTTCAGAGCATTTGGATTCTGAGATTACAGATGTTCAATTACTAATATCCCTTTCAAGCTAGAACTGGTGACTTTGGTATTCCATTGTGGCACTCCTTAAGGAAGATCATGTAAAGCTTGGCACTTTTCCTACCTGTATGTGTTCTTCTGTGTGCTTTCAAGTGGGAGCTTTTAGTGTACACTTTGTTGCATCCATCGTAATCACATCTGTGTATCCTTCGCTTCCTTTGCGTATCTGGGGATTCCACGGGTAACGGTCTCTTCCCAGGCTGCACGATGACTGAAGGGTGATTCCTATGAAAGCCAAGGGTAAATAGAACATGTTGAGCGAAGGGGCTTTCTTTTCTTCAGTCTACTGAAAGCATTCACAATGTAAGGCAAAAACAAACACACACACACAAAATAACCCAACAAAATAAAAAGAAACTAGCTGATCAACCCAAGAGGCACTGCTATAAATCCATTCAACAAACATGTAGTGAGCACCTACCATGAGCCAGGCACTGTGCTTGGCACCACCAGCACACAAAGATGAATAAAAACAGGGTTCCTGCCCTCGAGGAGCTCACACTCTAGGGGGAGACAGACATGGAGATAAGTAATGACAGCAAGGAGGGGTAGGGGCTATGCTAGAGGGAGGTGCCACGCGCTGGGACAGATGCGTGCCCACAGTAATAGTAGGTCTGTCTGGAGTAGTTTGTGGTATTAGGCAATGTTGAAGAATATTCTATTCCCCTAGACTGTACTGATTAAGAAAAATGCAAAAAGGTCAAGTTCTTACATCTTAGGTGACGAGATTATAGAATAAATCTACCTTTTCATCCTCTGGACATTTGTCTGTCTTTTAAATAGACTGCCAATTAACATTTAATTCACCAATGCTGGCCTTTTTTATCTTCATGAGCACAAACTTACTGTCACTAAACTATTCCCATAGGAAGAAGAGCTGCAGTGCAGTTCAGTACAGGGACCCATATGACACGAGTTCCCTAGAGAGGAAACCAACCCTGCTATGCACCATTACTATGAATGGCGGGGTTCCTATGAAGGGGAGGAGAGTGATGGAGAGAAAAAGAGGAGGGGACAAGCTGGGAAATGTATGCAGAGTTTTCTCAGGCTTCTCCTGATTAATACGCATCACGGAAAAATTCTAATCCTCTGTCATTCACTTTCCTGATGGATTACTTGATATGGCAGTTGACCTCCAATTATTCTGGAAAGACATCTAGTTCTTTAACTTACAATCTATAGTTTCTGAAACAGCTCAAATTTAAGTACCTTTTCTAAAAAAGTGTAGAGGAGAAAAGATTGACAAAAAGGCCAAAGGAAAAAAAAAAACTAAAAAAACAATGTGGGCAAAGCTTGTAAGACCAACAAATAAATAAAACTTAGCTATGACAACCAAAAGGGAATGCCTGGAATGAAACTTTTTTTTTGGTCTTGCTAAGAACATGAATACATATTCTGTTGTGACTTTTCCAGACAATGCTAAGAAACAACGAGGAACCAAATAAAAGGTACACCTATGCTAAGTGAACTTACTTCTCACACTCTTATTATTAACACGAACTGTCAGTTTTTCAATATATCAGCATGTTCAGAGGCACAGAAAAGTAAAGATGAAGTAGTAGTGTGTACACGGGAGTACAAGGATGAATAAACACTGCATATGTATACTATATATATACATACTATCTGCCTGTAAGCCTTTGAGTTCTCTATTTTGTCTACTGCATGTATATGTATATATATATATATATAACTATAACATTATTCACTTTTAAATAAGGATTAATTTACAATCCTTCAGTAAAAAGAAATTTATTTTGACTTTAATTGGGAGCAAATTTAATAGCTAACCATACCCTATATGTGACTTTGAAACCTTTCCCAATTATTGAATGTTGCGGTTGAGAATCTAATCATTTCGGTGCAGTCATTATGACTGCCTCTTTTCAACTGTGTATTTTCTACATAAAGGTCGGTGAGCTCCAACTTTAAATCCTAGTGTGGTATGCACCGTCTCTGTGATCCTGGGACTGGTACAAGACCCTCTCTGTGCCTCAGTTTACTCTCTGTAAAAGGAGAACGATACTGTTACCTCAAGTGGTTACAGGAACCATTAGCATGCTCTCAGAGCTACTGTGGGCAATTGAAGCACCTGAGAATACTATCTGTTGCAGATGTAAGTTACTATGTAATTCTCCGAGGTTCAGACAAGCTCTTTCCATTTGGGAAGTGGCACCTTGCAGTGGTCTGTCTAACTTTCATGGGGTTTTTGAGTGGTGTTTCCAAGCCACTCTGGGAAGCCGATCCTCACGTGAGCATCTACCTGGAATCGTTGTGAGGGTGGGCAGCAGCCCTGTTCCTAAAGCTCAGGCTGAGGTTAGAGGGTAAGGGTCTTGGGAAATTGCACATGTTCTGTCATCTCACTCTTCATTTTTGAAGAGGTAATTTGGAGTCACTACAACCAAGAAATTAAATACCCAGTCAGTATCTTAAGTTAAACTTGCCCCTTCTAAGTTTGCTGCTACACAGGAAACAGGGAAATCTGACCTTTTTGCTCTAGATACAGCTTCACATACATAAGTACACAACAAAAGACATTTGATATACCTTTGTGCAATGATCCTAAACTCAATGAAAGGATGGAGCCAGTGCACTTGAAAGCTGTATACAGTCTCCCTTTGGGACGGGAGGGTTCCTCAGTGGGGAGTACTGGTGTGGCCTTGCTGCAGTGGCGCTAGAGGTTTCAACATCCTTTCCTGGCTAGCTGGTTTCCTAATGGGCTGCTACTGAGCCCACTCCAAGTTGTTACTTAATGACATCTGTGACAAAAATGACTTAAAGAGTCCATGTCCCAGTTGTGGCTAATCTACTTTATTTTTTTTTGGAGAAGTAAAATACATTTTTTAGTTAGGTCAGCATTAAAATAAACATATTATGCATTAAGCATTAAAAGCCACCAAGCATGATACCACCAAAGGAATACTACTTAAAGCAGGAAAGTAAAACATTTTTTCTTTTAATGATATTCAGAGACTGGGATACTGCCTCCAAATGTTGTTGTGTAATGTCATTTACAATGACCTAATTTCTGAGCAAATACTTTTTCAGTCAATGGGACCCCTTCGTAACTAGGCTTTCTATAAGGTCACAGCATCTTTTTCACCATCTGGAAAGAAACAATCACAAGTGCACATCGTGTTGCTAGTGGACACCCTTTGTAGCCTGCGAGAAGTGCCTGCCTGCAGTCACCATGCTGCTTCTCCTTTTGCCTGAGCGCATCAGCAGATGCAATCAGTTAGCTATGGAAAAGATGGAAGAGTCAGAGAGTAGCAGATCAAACTCAGGTCCCTGCAGGTACAGTGTGACTGTGACAACACCCCAATATCTTGGCCTTCAGTTCTCTATTTGCTCTCATCCCCACATTCTTCAGCAGGGTTGATCTGTGAGGGAGAGGGGTAGAGAAGACAAAGTGGAAAGGTGGCTAGAACCTCCAGTCAACTTGAGAAAGGGTGGTATGGGGGGGGGGATAATGGTGGGCGAGACCTGGTCGGGGTAGGGTTGGTGTTTCTGCACTAGGAAACTGGCCACGGCACCCAATGGGGAACATCACACATCATGAGACTACAACGATCATTACAATCCATGATGGAACCCAGCAGCATATGGTAGAATGCAGAGCCAGGATCCAGAGACATCCTCTCACCTACTGCAAGCGCGGCCTCCAATGTCACCAGTAGAACTACTGTGGCCAGCTGCATGCATGGCCCCAGGCCATCACTGCACCTGCTACAGTGCTTTCGAGTCAGTACAACCTTTCTCCCAGAAAGCATTTCTACAAGAGGGTGACCACGCTGAGGGCGGGTATAATTAAACACGGAAGATAAAGAGTTCCTTTATTGCCGAACTTTTGAGCAACCTTTTCAGTTGCCATCAGGGTGACTGGCCTGAAGATTCTGATTAAATACAGTCCGCACAACAGGTGCATGACCCTAGAAGCGACAGCTATGGGTGTGACACAATCCAAGCTTCTGTGATACATCTAGACACCAGCGTCACCCTGTATGTGGTAAAACTACGTGGTGCCCAGCCAAAGTATTAAAAAAAAAAAAAAGCCCACGATCTCTGTGCAAAGTGGAAAATCAGTGGCGAGTTGACGTAACTCTGCTGTGAGATTGTCTGTGCGATAGAAAGCTCATTGTTTGTGGAGATTCTCCTATCTTGGCCAGAGGTACTGGGCCAGCCCCTTCCCACCCCATCCCCCCAGTCATCCCCAGCATGTAACACACTTGACATTTCTCCCTTCCAGGTCCTCAGGTACACTCTACTGAGCAAACGCCTGGGACAACTAAGTATACTTACTCTTGCAACAGTGCTTGTGGGGGGGACACTGAGTTCATTAAAGGGGGAGACATTTCTTCGGGAAAGTAATCTGTCCGCTGTGGCTCGATCCCAGGTTCTATTTTAATTTTTTTCTGTAATATAGGCTTCTCATAGGATTCAATGACGGGTACTAAAAATAAAAGGCAGAAAAGTCACTGTATGTATGGTGTGCCAATTTTAGCTCTGAAATTAAGCTCATCATACAGCTCCTCCCTATTACAGTCAATGTGTGCTCACCTCTGGTGAGGTTATAGCAAGAACCCATCTGTGAGGGAGTTTCCTCTCCCCTGCTTGTTACTTTTCCCAAGCTTACAACTTGTCTAATTAGACTTCTAAGACACAAGACTTGAAATGATTCTTCCTTACAAATTTGGTTTCTCTTTTAACCCCAAGGTCCTCTGCCTGTGACCAGTTGGTAAGCCAGTTGACCTTTAAGAATCCTTAGTTATAATTAAAAAGTATCAGAAAGTATCAGTGCTCGGCACCAGTGGCTCTCTTTTGTAATACTAGCTACTCAGGAGGCTGAGATCTGAGGACTGCAGTTCAAAGCCAGCCCCGGCAAGAAAATCCATGAGACTTCTTATCTCCAATAAACTACACAGAAAAAGCTGGAAGTGGCTCCGTGGCTCAAGTGGGAGAGCACTAACCTTGAGCAAAAAATCTCAGGGACAGGGCCCAGGTCCTTAGTTCAAGCCCCAATACCACCCCAAGAAAAAATGTTCGTGAGATGCCTTTGTACTCAGAACCATGTTGGTATTTGCCAAATTAAAACACAGAACCAGTAGACTGAGCTTGTAGGCATGAAGCCCTGGGTTCTACCACCACAACTGGAATCCTACCAATCAATTGATCAATCAATCAGCCAAACTCAAGGTTCTCGGTATACTAAAGTTGACAATGACACAATGGAAGTAATCATCTCAGGGTAGTAGCCATTCTTGTAATCACTTCCACCACCAACACCACTGAAGCAAATGAGAAAGGCCGTGCCTTGAGTGTGGGTTTACCTTGCATGCTACTGTTTGCATTTTCCATCTCCTCCGATAAGGAGACCATGAGCGGCTGCTGGATGTGGCTGGTGTACATGAAGGGGACAGGCTGCACCACAACAGGCTGGATGACAGGCAGGATGCCGGGGCTCCGGATCCCGTGCCGGGAGAGGGCCGCGGCCATCACGGGCGGCATGGACAGGGGCACGGGGAAGGGCTGCACACCTGGAGAAGGAGGTGAGTATTTCTTAATGGGCGGGCTGGAAGATGGCATGCTCAGGCCGGGCGATGCTCTCCGGTGTGAGGATGGGAACTTCAGGGAGGATGGAGAACTTCCGGAAGAGGGAGGAGAACCCCGCTTGTTCACAGTCAGGTCCACTGGCTCCACCTGTATTCCGTGGGTCGTCAGGCCTTCCGGAGTCTGGAAGAACTTGTCTGGTAGCGGTGTAGAGTAAATGACCCCGTATTTGTTGGGCTTTATGGGCTCCATGTAATTAGATGGGTAGGACTATTGGAAAGGAAAAATAGAAAGGGAAAGGGATGAATTGCCACACGAGAAATGTATTTGCTCAAAACAAGACCAAAAAAAAAAAAAAAAAAAGAAGAAGAAACTTTTAATTACATGGGCTTTCAAAATCAGTTTGGATTTAGAAAGATATCTCATCCCCCAATAGGCCATGAGAGAGATGGTCCAGCGAACATTAGATCTGAGGGAATTTTGGTTACTGGGTCGCAGGAAAATCTAAAACCCCACTCTACATTTCCATGCCCAACATGAAGATCAGTACTTGGAAAAGTTCTAAAGCAAGTTAAGTGACAGGGCTGTGGCCTTTACCATGAAGCGTCATGATTAAGACATCACTACCAGCTTGGCTGCCTAAGATTCTGACTGGCAGGACAGGTAAAGGCTTGTGGATAAAGAGGACAAATGGGCTACATGGTATGCTTTTAGGCAAATTTATGTTGGCTATCCATCCAGGCCGTGAGCTCTGCCAGGCCAAGGCCCTTCTGGTTGCAGACAAACCAGTGCCAGTTAAACTGGTTTGCCTATGTTCATGATTTGGAGGCAATGCCACTGGAAACTGCAAAGGTCCTTCAAGAGGCCTGAATGCACTAGTCATTTCTGAACCCCTCTGGCTCCTGGGAGGGGGGGCACTCTTGCGTGTTACAATAATTTTGGGATGGCAGGGGACTTGACTGGGCCTGATCCAGGATCACATCCTTTCCTGTCTGGGTCCAGAGGGGTGGATCGCCATCTGCTTATGCTCACACTCTACACGCATAGTCTCTGCTGCAGCCTCAGAGTAGCTGGAAGTAGGGAACCAGGCAGGAACACTTTTCTTCAACTGTCTTTTATCTGGCTTTCACATCAGCTCCTTAGCCAAGCAATTCATATGCTTTGATTTTCCCTCCATCTTTTTTCTTTTTTAAATCCAGATCCTGTAATCTATACAACCTTCCAGAATAGTGACTCACTGAGCTCAACTACCTCTTGCTGGGATACCCACAAAGCTTACAAGTGGTACCCCAGCAACACACCTTGCTTTAAACTAGGTGTGTTTATCTGAGTATGTGAAGGGGAAAAGTAGTGATACAAAGCTCCTTTAAAGAATAATTTTATTATGTTACAAAAAAACACCCACAATTCTACAAAAGGCGAGAAAAGTGGCTATTATGAGTCTAGGGTATAAACTTGTCAACATGGTCCTGAATACCCACCTGGGAAACTAGGAGGTTAAAATTACAGCTAGATAAAATGAGATAACCAATGTAATGAGCTTAACTTAATACCTGACCCACAGGGTTGTTCTGAGTCCCCTCCTGTCCCGTACTCAGTCACCCAAGCATCATGGACTTAGAAACACAGGGAAGGAAGAGCCAAAGTTCTGGTGTTAGCAATAGGAGGCAGCCTTGTTCGGATTCACCAAAAGGTAGCCTCTCCCTCATTGTCAGCCCTGTTCTTCCAGAACTCCCATGACCTAAATTTCAAGGCCAATGGTAACTGGCAGCTAAATAGGAAGCAAAATGAGGATATACTTTCATTGCCATCATGGCTGGACTTTTCTATCTGTGGCTTGAGTTGAAGGCCAAATAGGAATTCAGACCTACATTTGCAAATTTCATCATGTGCTCTTCTTAAGCCATGAGGAAAGAAAAAGGCATACATAAAGCTAAGTCTTACATACACTATGCATAGTTTACTCATGATGGTTGGCTCTCAAATGAGAACTTACTTATATTGAATGGGTATTTATTTATTAAGATATCCAGTGAAGCATGGGGAGATACATTTGGACCGACACCCAATTGAGTATATAATTGGCTATTTCCAACACAACAGGGTGAAGAAATGTCCTTCCAACTTGCACACTGGTGAATTCTACAACTTCCTCTAAGGGACATTATTTATTTGGGCAAAGCACACAAGCCACTGCATTGGCTGGCAACAATTTGGTACTCCACAGTGTAAGAGGGAACCAGGATGTGTGTATGTGTGTGTGTGTGTGTATGTGTTGATGGGGTGAGTATGCCCGGGTAAGTCAGTCACTTCCCCTCTTGTCCAGACCGTTAGTATTTTTCCAGCAGAAAATGCAAATAGGCTCCAATTAGAGGCAAGAGTTAGAGGTCAAATTCTTCTCTAGCCATGGATGGAATAGCCAATACTCTAACACTCTGGAACAAAGCATAGGCTGGGCCCTGGTGGCTCACGCCTGTAATCCTAGCTACTCAGGAGGCTGTGATCTGAGGTTCTAGGTTCAAAGCAGCTCTGGGCAGGAAAGCCCATGAGACTCATCTCCAGCCAACTACCAAAAAGCCAGAAATGCAGCTGTGGCTCAAAGTGGTAGAGTGCTAGTCTCCAGTATAAAAGTTCTGAGACAGCAGTCAGACCCTGAGTTCAAGTCCCATAACCAGGAAAACAAAAGCACAGTATCTAAGACAGGACATGAGTAAGGGTTTGCCTGTCCCACCAAGGGAGTTTTATTTAGGAAACTTCATTCCTTCTGTTGTGGTGTGCACATGAGGAGTCTACCCCTCCGTGGTGGGAATGGTTGGTGAGGGAGGGGATAGGTGCTCAATAAACTCTCAGTGAATGCACTGACAAGTTCTCAGCAGGTCTCCACTTCTGAGCAGGCTAGAAAAACATCTTCTCCATCCTGAAAAGTGAGGAGGAGAAAGACTGGGGATTTGGGTAATTTCCAAAGTGCATCAACTATCACTTCATACTAAAGTGAGAATTTCCATAAGTTTCTCATTACCTTAGGAAGGATTCTGGAGACTGTGCCAAAACAGGACGTTTAAGTGGGTGGGGTGAGGAACATTAAAAAGATAACAAGATTCATTTAAAAAAAAGAAAAGAAAGGAAAAATAGGCTTTCTCCAAAACTGATCTCCTCTAGAAAGAATATTTTCTTAAAATCTGGCAGGATTTTTGGGTTGTTTTTACAATTTGTTTTCTGCTGACTCCCTGAATCAGATCCTTTCATTTTCAGCTTTATTAAAGAACTGGTAAAAACACTTTACATATATGCCATTTCATAGTTTATACTCAGGCTCAGGGCTCAGGGCGGTGGGGTGGATGTGTGGCTAGGGTTCAGGGTGCAGGCAGAGGGTCTTCTCTGTCCCTCAGGGTTTAGCAGAGTAAAGTATGAAGGCTTATATTTTCATAAGAGATAAACGACAGTTCCTCACTTTCTCTAAACTATGACGAAATACAAACTAAGAAGACTGTGTCTGCAGGCCTCTCTCCTTTTAAAAAGTGGGTGGAGAAAAGCTGTCATCAAGTATTTTTATGTGTGGAATTGAAAAAAAAAAAAAACACCTCATATGGGTGGGTGTGGTGGTACAAGACTGCAATCCCAGCTATGCAGGAGGTGGGAGGATCAATGTTCCAGAACATGGGGGGGAAAAAAAGTAACTATAGCAAAAAGAGCTGAGGATGTGGCTCAAGTGATAAATAAAACACAAGCTTAAGGCTCTGAGTTCAATGCCCAGTTTGAACTGAAAAAAATAAATAAACAACCCCAAATGAGAATGTTGTGCTGTCTGAATAGTCAGACTGAAATTTAAGAGTAATATATTAGATTCAGTATACTTTGCCTATGAGTAATGAAGACAGAATTTGAAGATTTAAGAGTGAGAACGAAAACTCTTTTAATTTTTTTAAAAAGTAAAATAATTACAATTCCCTACTCAATGTTTCAGTTAGCTGACTAAGAAAAAAATTCCTCTCGCTGGAACGGGCTGACATTAACTTTTGGTGCAACTATCCAATCAAGTTCACTAAGTGTCATCCAAGCTTGACAACTAGTACATGCAGGAGAGAAGAAATCTCAACACTTCTCCATTGTTTTAATTTCATATATCACTCCAACTTACAACATTACAAGTTTAGGTTACTTCCATTTCCTCTTATTTCCCATTCTTTTCAGCTAAGTGCATTTTTGTGCACTTAATTATTTCATACCAATTTAGTAGTGGGGATCTGCATGTTAGCTTGAAATTAGGCTCTTCATGCTTGATTAAATGCACTGGAAGCAGAGCGCGGAGTGCAATGCGTCATCCGGGGCTCTGACTGTTCATAAAATTTTTTTATATTCTACAGTACTAAAAACCTATTCACATTTCAAGGATATAACTAGGGATTTTTTTTTTTAACCTTAATTTCCCTCCTAGATGATCAGGCAGTAGCTGGTAAGAAAAGGGCTGAAGAATGACATCTTGGGATTAACGTAAGAAGGCAATCTAGTGTTTTGATTAATAAAATGTGCCTTGCTAAGCTAGTCTCATATGCAGATATACGCTTTATCCAGTGAACCTGCCATAAAAATGTAAACATTATTTACAGAACGACAACTCTGAGTTCACTTTTCCCTACAGACTCATGGGTCAGAACCTCACAGGCTTAGCCCTAGCTACGGCGACTCAGTCCAAGGGCTTCTGAGTGACCCCTAAGTCTTTTTTGGCAGGAACCTCTGCAGCCAATGCGTAGGGATGACCTAAGTTTGCAAGTGTGTCATCTCAAACTTTCAGATCCAAAGCTCAGGCCCAGTCATTCCCTTGGTGACTATTTTCCAAGTCTGTGGAAGAAAGACCCAGGAGAGAATACTGCCTTGTTATTCAGTATTCATAAGGCAGATTCCCTTACACTCACATCCACACCCTTCCTGCTTTGAAGCAAGACACTTCTTTGTCACTCATGCTTCATCTGTGACACTGGTGTTGGACTGACACGAACACCCGGGTCATGACTAGGTCCCTGGTGGGGACTAGGAGCCCAGCTCAGAGGGACTAAGTGAGCCCAGCTCAGAGGGACTATTAAGCACAGCACCGAGCCTGCTGAAGAAGAAAATGTGCATGGCTCTCTCCCTCCAACTCCAGGCAAAAGGACACTGTCCTCCCAGCCACCGCTCTTTTGCTCCTCGGCTTCTCCTTGTTCACTCACAACCCCAGATGGCAGATGCTAACAGTTTTGAAGCAAATCCCTATATTCAGAACCAGAACAACAACCACCACAAAAAGGGTGGAGGCATTTTGTGCATCTACTTTGGTCATGGCTAGCCAGAGTTGCCTGTGGAATGATCGTGTCTTGGGGGTTTGGGGCACAGGTGTGAAGGGAGCGCAGGTTCCACTTGTCAAGGAGGGTAGATACAGCATCCATTTATTACCTTGACTTCAAAAACTGTCAAGTAACTAGGAACTGGAGAGCCTAGCACAACACACGTCACGGCTAAAGGTTTTTCAATCCTGGAGGACTTACCAGCGCCACGGAGTCCATGGCCTCCTGCTTGACAGGGACTGGGTCGAACATGAGCATTCTTTTTGTTAAGCCTTCTAGGGTGCTCTGGTGGTTGTGGCCTAGAAAACAAAGCAAGATGTCCATCTGAGTCCTGAGGCCACATGAGGACTAAACTAGCAAACACAAAGTATCATCCTGTCCTTTTCCCATCTTCCCCTCTACCCCCGGAATGGCAAGAATTGTTTCCCTTACCTACAAAAGATGCCAGGTTCTATCATTAAAACCAGGCGCCATGGTCAGGGTCACTAGAGCCAACTGATGTTCTGAACCAAATACATAAACCCCGATTATTTCTGGTACAGTGTGTACAGTCCAGCCACTTGTGGCCAGAATCATGGAGCAACTCAAGAGAAGTGGCACTACACCTGGTGGTTAAATGCCCTGCCTTTCCCCCTTATGTTCATCAGGAAGAAACTGGGGAGAAATGGATGATGAGCAGAAAGAAAACATAGAAGTCACCATATCATTAACACCCCCTTTTTCTGTATATGTGGTGCTGAGGAATCGAACCCAGGGCTTCATGTATACAAGGCGAGCACTTTATCACTAGGCCATATTCCCAGCCCTCCTTCATTCATTTTTAAGGTAAACTTCTTGAAGAATTCTTGGGTGAGACACACACACACATGGGAATTTTTTTGTGGTGGTGGTGGTGCAGGAGACAACATGATAAGCATGCTCTACCACTGAGCCACACCCCAGCTTTTCCAAAACATTCTATTGGTCTCAAATAGGTAATTTTAAATTTAACAGAGGTTGAATTCTTTTCACCTTAATTTACACTTACGATTCTTCAAGAAATGCTTAGTCTTGAAGTGCCCTTCCACTAGCACTTTTTATATCAAGGTTCAGATCTTCAGAAACTGGCTTCAGGTACTTACTTTCCAATTTGGTTAAGAGTTTTGGCTTGAGGCAAACTCTTTATCATCCTGGCTCCATAGGGTGATGTAAGTTCTAGATGGAGCTAAAGTTCTACATTGAGCTCTACATAAGGAAGCTCAAGTCCCCATCCTGAATGATTTCTGGTATTCCAGCACTAAAACCCCTCCCCCCCAAAGCTCCAAGATAAAAATCTTGCAGTGTGTTTTCTACAGGGCACACTAAGGCATCTTCAGACGCTATAACAGGACTACATGCAGTTCCTGAAAATTTTCCCCACAACTCAACCTGAAGGCCTTGACTTCAACATCACATTTTCCTACATAGCAGGCTGCATTATAATCGACAAGCACAATTTAATTCCAGGCAGCTCAAAACCATGGTGATGTTTCCAACAGCCAGTGAAAAATGGATGATTTCAGAATGAAGGATGAAAACCCTTTTGTGTCTTGGGATCTATTACTAGGCAGTCCCAGCCTAGCAGCTGCACTGACATCTATAGCTAGAGGAACTGAGTCCAAGATCTGTATGGGACAATCAACAAGAAAGGTGAGATCTCCTGCTTATAAACAAGAATTGGGAGATCGGGTCAGATAATCTCCCAGCCAGATACCTACAGACCAGCGAGACCATAGCCACCCACCAGCACTTCCTACAAAATAAACTTGCTCTTACAGATGTGATAACCACTCACGCTACCTCGATGTGAATCTTTCTAAATAAAAGCATGCCCATTCTCCAGTGAACAAGCCTTGAGCGTTGGCTTTAAGCCTTTGTAGACTGTAACCAACATGCCACAGGCCACACAGATGCCCCCTACCTTACCTGCTTCTCAACGTTTTAGGGTGATTAAATCAGATTGTAAAAGCAAAACAAGCTGGGCTTCACTGGCTCATGCCTGTAATCCTAACTACTCAGGAGGCTGAGATCTGAGGATCATGGTTCAAAACCAGCTCCAGGAAGGAAAGTATATAAAACTTTTATCTACAGTTAACCACCAATGAGTTGGAAGTAGAGCTGTGGCTAACGTAGTAGAGAGCCAGCCTTTGAACAGAAAAGCTCAAGGGTCCAGGTCCTGAATTCAAGCCCTAGGACTGGTGCGTGCGCGTGCAGGTGCACACACACACGTACACACACGTACACACACACACACACACACACACACACGGGCGGGGGGATGGTAACAGAAGGTAGAAAGGAACTCAATATTCAGGAAGAGAACCAAACACAAAAACCAATCATGCTTTATCTTCAAAAATCATCTATGTCCTATATCAGAGACTTGTTACTGTTCTTAGGTTCTGGAATCAGAGAACAGTAGCTGTAATATCTTCAAAGTGCCTTTCACAGAACTGAAAAGTAGCCTTAAGTTCTGGAAGAACCGAGGTCCATATACTTGATGGCCTTTGTTAGCAGTGGGCAGCTCCATGCCCTGGGAATAGTATCATACTTGAAAAGAATGCTAAATAAACCACAAATGCTGTAGAAATCAATTACACAACACTGGCAAGCAATCATCAGAACCAGTAGGTGGCGCACTAAAACAGATATTAGCGCCTAGACACAGACCTTAGATCCAAGTTTATCTATCTCAGGGTTTTAAAACAAGCTTCCTGTTTTAGCTGGGGTGGGGAATTCTGTTGGCCACTGTGTGTGCTATCACAGATGTAGTAGAAGACTCAAGGAGCTTCTGTTTTTTTCCTTACTATTTTCCAATCATAAATATATTTTCACTTTAGCTCTACATAGCTTAGCAAAAAAGAGCTAACCTAAGCTATCTCAGGGTAACAAAAAAAGCATTTAAAAGGAGATGGGGGGAGGCAAAAACAACTTCTGAGTTACTGAGGTGCTTAGGAATAAAAATGCAACAATAACACCACTACCAAATAACTTCCCATACCTGTAGTAACTATGTTCTTTTGCTAGGATAGCCCATAAAACTTAATTTTTTTTTTCTCCAATAAAGAAAGGGATGTCTCTTACATCCCTTCCCACTTCTGACTTTAGGTGTCAAAGCAAGGGTCAGATTTCTGTGAAAATGCAAAATGATGTGATTATATATTAAAAGCATGGAGAATCACATACATGACTTCCAGGAAAGTTCTGCTTCAGGATTCTATCCAGCTGTCTGTGAGGTCCAACAGCACAGCTGCTTCAGAAAGAAATGGGACCAATGAGCTGCAGAGTCAGAGAAGGGGTAGGAGTGGAGGAGAGGGAGAAAGAGAAGGGGGGGGCAGAGTATCCCCTCCTTCTTACAGCGAAAGCAAGGCTAGCCTGACATTTGCTCTTCCTGTCTCTGTCTCCCTTCCTTTCCCAATTCTTGATTCTCAAAGGGTCCCGGCATTATCTTCCCCCAACCCACCCTGACCCCTCCAGCTCCCAATTATCTGTATCCCTCAAAGCAAACCTTTGTTTCCTAGCAGACCCAGGCCAGGTGTACAGAGAACAGTTCAGCCAGCAGCCCTGAGCAAGTGCGCTTTTCCCTCTCCCAAGTGTTTCCCTTCCCCCAACCTCTTTTCTCCCCAAAGGAACTGGGTGCAGGGGTGTGTGTTTCTTGGCCAGAAAAAGGGGCCAGGCAAGCAAGCAACCTCCCGGTAGCTAAACTTCCTTCTGAGAAATCTTCCCTCTTCATTACCCACTTCTTTACACAAGCTCTTCAAAAGCTCCCGATGGCCTGAGCATTGGCCAGGCACCGAGGGGACGGGCCACTCAGGTGAGCAGGCATCTCTTAGAGCTGGAGGTTTTCAGTGAGAGAGCCAGGCGCTGGCGCCTACCTAGATCTATCTCCACACCCGTCTCCACACCACGCAAGGATTTTCATTCACCTACCTCAGTCTTCTTTTGTTGGCTTTGAAAGGAAAAACTTCTGCAGAATATTTCCAAATCTTTGCCCCTCATAAATTAGGATTGCGTTGCACTTGTGTGCTTTTGTAAAATGACAGAAGTTAATTATTTCATTTCAGATGAAAATATAATGAGCTAGTGAGCAAGCACTCTGCCCTCTTCTCTCCCGGGTGAACAAGCCACCCAATTTTCCTTTCCTGCCTCCACCCATGTGCTCCACCCCGTGGAGAGCGGCCAGGGCGAGTCCAACTTGTCCAAACAGGACATGGCTCCCGATAAGATTCTGCCCACACCCTGTACTGCGGAAAGACCAAGTGGAGCAATTGATTCTGCATGTAAATAAGGACAGGTGCAAAGGTAACCATCAAGCAATCCTCTCCACACCCCCTACATTTCCAGACTGGGGGTGCCCAGCAGAGCAAGAGTGGGGAAACTCAAATACACAGTGGGCTGGAGTCAGCTCAAGTTCAAGAGCACCTAGTGAGTGAGTGGCCATCCACAACCTCCTCCTTGAAAGAAACTTGAGCAAACTCAGTCATTTCCCCAACCAAGACCGTACACTTGTTTTCCTCCTTTATGTCTAGGGACAACTTTGTTGTTTTCATTCTAAAGGCAGGCAACCCAAGAGAAACGGAAAAAATACCCACAATGTCTAATCCGGCTGTGTACACGGATCATCAGGCCTCGCCTAAACCCTCCCAGAGAACAGGGAGGCGTTATATAATCAAAGCCAGAAAGGCAGCAAGAGGCCACGTGGCCTCTCCACTCCCTCTCCTCTCCCGGGGTGCCCTCCCTATCACCGGAGACCCACCCCACCCCACCCCGCAGGGCCTCCACCCTTGGGGCCCCACCCTGCAGGCAGGGGGTGGTGGGAGGGAGTGACTGCTCAAGGCAGCTGCCGTTCCTGGAAATTCCAGCCTAAGCAAGGATGGCTAGAACCTTCCAAATAACCAGAGGAAGGCCATCAGGGTGGAAGGGAGGCCATTCCCGCCTTTCTGCTCCTGAGGAGCCCTGGAAGGCTGATGTTGGAGAGCTCTGGACCTTTAAATGCAAAGCCCATGCTGCTAACACTGCCCTCTCCCCTCAAAAGTAAACAAGGCAGAAACAGAAAAGCATCTGTAACCTCCACTATAGCCCAGGCCCGCAGCCCCAGGACTCCTCTTCCTCCCCCTCTTCAGGGCTCCTGCTTCTTAAAGGTGGCCCCTCCCCACCTCCTGTTTGCCTTATTTTCTGCTTTTTCACCATGGCAACCTAAGGTCAGTGGTGAGGCCTTCCTCATCCCTTTTCTTTCCACTTGTACCACTGCCACCAGGGCCTCCAGCCTGGGTCCATGGGAGCTTTCCTTGCTTTTCCTAGCTGCCCCACCTCCATGCCCTTGGACCCTCCAAAGCAGCCAGACCTCCTTTGGGCTCTTTCCCCTTCTCCCTCTCAAGCTCTCACAGCATCAAGGGGTGGATGCAGGTGCCTGTGCTGCTTGCCCTTTTTAACCAGCCATGCCCAGCTAACCCCCTTTCTAACCGGCTAAGCGCCCCTTGTGCTGGCGGCCCTGCCTCCTCCTTTCCAGCCTGAGCCTTTGTTCATTTTTGGCCCAGATGCTGGGCAACCAGGGTGGAATGCCCCCCTCCCCTTCCGGCTTATCTAAATCCTCCTAACTCTTCAAAGACCAGCTCAAGGCCCTTCCCACCCGGGCCAGGGCGCCAGCTGATTGCTCCCGGAAGATCCTAGGCCACCTCCGCTTACCTAGATGCTGAGCCTGCTTTAGTTCCCCCAAGGGGGCATCCCTGTCACAAGCAATGGGAGCATCCTGAGGCCAGACAGGTGCCACATCTCATCTGAGGGAGTTCCTTCTCCACACGCCCCCCGCCCCAAAAAAAGGAGAAGAGGGAAACATTTTTGAAAATCAGACCTTAAGGACCTCAGAGACCTAGCCTCCAAAAAGCAAACAAAAAGTAAATACAGATAAAGAGCTACAGCCATCTCTCTGTCTGAATGCACTGCAAATGTGCCCTAGGTAAGTAAGCTGTGGAGATGGGGATGCGGTGAATGTCCCCCTCGGCCCTGGAAGCCTAGGGAGCAAAACTTACTGCAAGGAGTTACAGCCTCTGACCTTAACCTTGCCTACCCAGGTCCCCCAGATCACTGTCCTCACAGAATTACTACCCACGGTTACTATCCACCACTGTCTTCCAAACAAGTCCTAGTGCCAAGTTCTCTATTTCTGTTTTACAATCTAAGACAAAATGGGGAGGAGGAGATGATGGAGCTCAGGTGCCCTGGATTCAATCCCAGAACCTCAGATAGTGATGATGATGGTGACGATGATAATGAAACAAAACAAGACAGGAGAAAAAGGGGAAGGAGGAAGAGACAACTGCAGGGAAAACGGGTGGGGTGGAGACAGCAGGCTTTTTTATAAAAAAAAAAGGCAATGCTAGCAAGGGACTAAGTGATGTCACACTTCCTGCTGGTCAGCTCCACCTTCCAAACTGGTAAGCACCAGTTCTGTTCTGTGCAAGAAGATTGTCACTAAAAGCCTGTGAGATGGGCACTGGGAACTGAAGGAAAACAACCTGCCATGATCAAAATAGTAGCTACATAGGAGAGCCAGGATTTTGAACCCCAAGTCATCGTTGGAAAAGAAGAGAACTAAACATTATACCAACATCTCACCAGTGGGAGTGTCTGTTCCCAGACTGGTCTCTGGGAAATATGGACCACAGGGCATGGGGTTACAGTAGTCAACAGCAGCAGTTTTTAACAACTCTCAACATGCTCCCTCCTGGCTACCCGCCCCCTTTTCAAGCATGCTTGGATCCAAGATCAAAACCCACATTCTGCAGGCCCCAAATAAGGCTATTCTTCCTTGCCAGTGCACCTGCAACTGGTCCATAAAACTGCTAAGAAAAATTGGCAGCTTGATGGATGTAAATACGGAAATCCTCCTAATAACTACAAAGGTGGTGGGGTCAGGTCCTCATCCCCGTTTTAGAAATGAGGAAATGGAGGAACAGAGGTGAAATGACTTGCCTGAATGTGCACTGTTGCTTGGAGCTGTAGCCAAGAACAGAGGTGGTCCTGCCTGCAGACCAGCGATATTTCTGTCCTTTGGAGCCTGTGAGGTAGCACCTGCTTTCTTGTGCCATGGCTCCATCCTGGGGTCACCGCAGGCACAGAGAGGGTGTGGTGTGCACACTCCTCTATGCCAATAAGCAGGGCCCTGGGGTGGTTCCACCGGACAATTAAGATTTCAAAATGCCTTTTCAGGTTAGATCACTGCAGACCGACTCCATCCAGTGGCATAACTCCCAATAAGGATTGCACATCATTTGAGATGAGTGCTAATGAGCAGGTTCTCAATAAATAGCTGGGAGATGAATAAATGGTTGTCAAATGACACTTCTCATATTGCTAGGATAAAACACAGGGTAAGAAGATCTCAGAGATGATTGGATGCCAAGAGCCCAACATGAAAAATTGGTCCAGAGGCCAGCGAAACTAGACTGGAAAACCATCTTCAATGGAGTGAAAAACTTTGCAAGAGCTCTCCTGCTTGGAGAACTAAGCAGAACAGGAACTTCATCTTTCTAGTACAAGTAGTTTTGGGGTACAAAGCTAGGCTCTAGAAGGTTAAGGATGTAGATAAAGGAGTAAACTGCAGTGATTATACTCCAAGAACAGTAGTTCTTTGAAAGAATGGCACACAGACCAAAGGAGAAAATACTCCAGTTGACTCCAAGGTTGTTCTCCAGGGTAGAAAACTTTGACCATAACCCCATCCTCCCACCATCTGTCCTGTCTAGAGTTGGCCAAACTGCACTAATCTGGGTTGAGACCAGCTGGGGACCATCCCTGGCAGGATCCCCAAACCTTTCAGAGGTTGGCAATCACCCTGAGAATGTCCTGGGCTCAATTAGGCTGTTTAGAAAAGCTCTTTTGGAAAGGGGCACCCTATTCCTGGAGATGAGGGATACTGGAACCATTGGGCTCAAGTGCCATGGAACTTGCTGCATTCCGTTTCCAGCCCCCTTTAACAACTAGCTGGGGAAACACTCAGATCAAAACATACAAACGATTCCTTCCTTGTGCCATCCAAGATGGTGACATTCCAGAATTAGCATGAGGGGCTGGCCAGGTGAAGGGTAGACAAGCCTGAGAGAAAACATTTCTAGTTCTGCTTCAGAACTGCTAAACTTCGAGGAAGGAGAGTTTGGGGTGGGGGGCACAGGGCTACCTCCTTTAGACAAAGCTATCCCTTATCGGGCAGACGCTGTCTGGTTTCCTGTCCCTGAGCTTGGCTGGATAGTGAAGACTGGGGGGGCGGGCAGGGGTGTCTGAACCCAAAGAAGAGACAGGCCACGCTTGAAAACACAACACAGACCAGCATCCCAACTAAAGCAGAAGAGTGTAGATCAAATCAATCAATCATTCAGTCAGTAAAGCTAGAACCAATGATAAATGAGGCCTGTCTGAAAGCTTAAACTTCCAGGATAATTCCTAGTATTGAAAGGCCGAAGTTGTTTATGTTTTATTTTTCTTAAATGGGTATGAAAACAACAAGAAATATTGCCTACAGAAGCTACCATTTATAGCAAAAGAGTAAATTTAGAAATACTAGGAAGGCAGAAAATCTAAAGGGAAGATGGAGGCACCACAATTAGATTAGGAATAAAGATTTACATCAGGGGGCGGGGGCCGGGAATGTGGCATAGTAGTAGAGTGCTAGCCTAGCATGCATGAAGCCCTGGGTTCGATTCCTCAGCACCACAAATACAGAAAAAGCTGGAAGTGGTGCTGTGGCTGAAGTGGTAGGGTGCTAGTCTTGAGCAAAAAGAAGCTAGGGACAGTGCTCAGGCCCTGAGTTCAAGCCCCATGACTGGCAAAACAAAAAAAATAACCTTACATGGTCAAAAGATAAAACTATTATTCTCATTTTTAAAGAATTGCAGTAACCATCAATGTTATTCCCCTCAACTACTTAACATAATTTAAAAGCCTTGAGAAATTTTTTGATATATTAAACTTTAACCAATCCTATTAACCAGCTCCCTCCCCATCTCCACTAAAAAGGGAGATACACATGATGACTGTCTACTAAATCTAGTTGGATCACCAGCTTTGGAACTAAATCCAAAAACCTGTTTCTATTTGGGTTACTTTTGAGTTGCAGGTTAAAGGCCTCTTGCTCTACAAGTTAGCTTAACATTTCATGCTGCTTTTCCCGAGGAAGGGAAAATTTCTTGCTGGAACTTTCTGGAGACTCTTATCGTGTGTGTGTGTATGTGTGTGTGTGTGTGTCAGTGGTAGAGCTTGAACCCAGGGCCTGAGCACTGCTCCTTGCTTTTTCACCCAAGGCTGGCACTCTACCAACTGAGCAACAGCTCCACTTCCAGCTCTTTGGTGGTGGTTAACTGGAGATAAGAGCTTCATAGACTTTCTAGCTTGAGCTGACTTTGAGCCACAATCCTCAGATCTCAAACTTGAGTTGCATTACAGGAGTGAGCCATTAGTGCCTGATTGCTCACATCACTTTTCAAAGAAGTGTATTTGGTTCTACTCACTTTAACAGATTTTACGCTTTCATTTTATACATAAAGCAAAAATGCCTTATATATAAATCTTCCCAACCAAACCCTTGTCCATCTGTATTTTGAGAGTTCAGAATCGAATGTACTGTCTCTGCAAACGTTTTGAGTTTCATCAGGGCAGTGTAGGCCATCCTTTTAGGTTTTACAGAAAATCCCAAAATAAGTTTTAAAAAGACACTTGCCAAAAAGAAAAAAATAAGAAAAACCAAAACTTCTTTGCCAACCATTTCCTTAAAACACAACTTTCTGGGGCTGGGGATATGGCCTAGTGGCAAGAGTGCTTGCCTCGTATACATGAGGCCCTGGGTTCAATTCCCCAGCACCACATATACAGAAAATGGCCAGAAGTGGCGCTGTGGCTCAAGTGGCAGAGTGCTAGCCTTGAGCAAAAAGAAGCCAGGGACAGTGCTCAGGCCCTGAGTCCAAGGCCCAGGACTGGCAAAAACAAAAAAAAAAAAAAAAACAAAAAAAAAAAAACCCACAACTTTCTGAAGACTCAAAAGAAAAAATGTTACTGTAGGTTTTAAACAGTTAACCCACTGATATTAAAAAATTTGGGATATGAAAAGTTTATCACTGAGGGCTGGGAATGCAGCTTAGTGGTAGAGTGCTTGCCTAGCATGCAAAAAGCCTTGAGTTCAATTCCTTAGCACCACGTAAACAGAAAAAGCCCGAAGTGGTGCTGTGGCTCAATGGGTAGAGCAAAAAGAAGCCAGGGACAGTGCTCAGGCCCTGAGTTCAAGCCCAGGGACTGGCAAAAAAAAAAAAAAAAGTTTATCATTGGAAAAAAAAGTGTTTTTCTTCTATTTTCAAAATATAAACAAAAACCAACACCCTATTATTAAGTGAATTTTATTACCTGTTTTCCTTTTCCTTATGCTTTTTATTCTTAAAATGGTTTAGAAATAATGACTAGAACACAGTAAAATTTGTCTTTAATAAAAGAAATAATCCTGATACTATATATGTATATATACATATATGTGCATATAATACACACACACACATAGCTTTGCTTAAATAATTTGTCCAAAGACTTCTTCATAACACTAGTTTCTTCAGTCCAGGTCAAGTTATGTGGACATTGCCCCCCCCCTCCATCCCAGCATGCCTTGGGCAGCCAGTGTGGAAGTGAACAGAATGGCCACAGCGCTCAGATAATGTTATGTCTTCTCTACTGTAAGATGTTAATCCTGATCTAAAATTGACAGCTTCAGGGCAAAATGCCTATCTGAGACACTTTACTCACCTTCACAGGAGGACTGCAAACACAAACAAAAGCTACCTCCCTCAGTTTTCTTTGCCACTAGACACAACATAAATTACTTAAAATCCACAATCAAAATGTTGGGGGGGGGGGAAGGTAAGAGGTATTGATTTGCCCATCTAAACCCAGGAGCAAAGGCTGTATGTAAAAAGGTTAACTGACTTTTCATTATGACATAATACTAGCATCTTAAGCAATCGTTCGGTGTAGAGACAAGATAACTACCTGGGTGGGGATAGGGAGTTGAGGGGCAGGGACCAAGGCCTGGTCCAGGCTACTGATCTACCAGAAAACAGCCTGAAACAGGAAAGAGCACACATATGCCACTTGGAATGTATGACGCAAACCCCAGCCTTGAAACAAAGAACAGGAAACAGCTCTGCTGGCTGTGCTGGAGAGAAAGCACAGAGAAACATTTAGCCGGCCCTCCCTGACCCTATATTCATGAGCAGCTGGAGTTTTTTAAGACAACAACAGGGGGGTGGAGGTGTTTGTTCTACGGGTGTGAATAATAACACCAGCTTTATGCAGGGGACCTGCCCTATTTACAAACAGGAGCTGCCACATACAGTAAACAGGGTAAGTGCACGTGTGATTTTTTTTTTTTTTATCATATTCAGGCCGCAGAGACCCTCCAAATGAACACCAGCCTTTCTGGTTTCTTTTGTCCCTTTCTGCTCCAACCCAATGATGAGTCCCCAACCCTGACCAAATCCTAGGTTAGGGTAATTATCATTCAGTCTCAAAAGCATCAAGAGGAAAATCAGGATAAAGCACTGCTGTTAAGACTTCAGATTACAACCGAGTTACCTACCCCACATAACTGAACTGGGACCAATTTGAGAGCCTCCCTCAGCCATGGTTTACAGCACTAAAATCCAAGGCAGGCTATGTATGGGACATCTAGTGGAAATCTTTGGTGTTTTTTCAAATGCAGGGAAAGAACCCTCTGTCCCTGGCACTTCATTGAACCCCAAATTTTTAGTCTGTAGACGAGAGTGTCAGGTCTTAATAGATGGTATGTCTATTTTTCCTTTAGCTATCTTTAAGGTAGTAAAAGTTCATTTGCAGTCCTAGTCAAGTTGTTTCTCTTTAGTGTGTTAGAATGGTTTAATGCAGATCTTTTCATGATCAGAGGTATAAAGATTGGTGTGGAGACAGAACTACAGGTTAAAAAAGAAAGGCATCACCAGTGCCCATAGCAACAAGACTGAGTTTTAATTTAGAAACTTTGTAGTCAGGAAAATAGCTTTCTCTAAAGCTAAGGTGTTTATACCTGACAAGACTTGTGGTCTAAGCAGCTACTTTTTCTTTGTTATTCTCACACTTGGATTCATGCAAACCAAAATATTCTTTACACTAAGTCCTTTTCTACAGAACTCAACCAACAACACATTAGGCTATTTTCTTCTAAGAGCAGCAAATCTCACTGACTAAAAACTGGAAAATTAGTTCCTCTACAGAGTGTAAATTAATCAAACATCCATACCCAAGTTTCTATTAACAGCCTAAGGTCAACTAACATACCTCATGTTTCAATCCATGCAAATCATCCAGGACTTAAAAAAAACAACCAATACTACTTGCTTGCAAAATGTTAAGATTGTTTCCCCCCCCCCCTAAAAACAAGACTTCCCCAGGGTGAGACACTGTCATCCAGATGGAATTCTCTGACACAAATGATCCTCAAATTCATACATGATACTCGAAAGAATAACTAACCTATGCCCCCCACTTGATTTTGCTGAATAAATCAACTCCGATTCCCACTTCATATTTTGCCCGCACACACCAGACTCTTGTGAGAATATAGTCAGCATATTTAAAGTATCTTGGGTAGTATTTAGGGAAATTTTTTTTAAAAGAAAGAAAAAGTTCAGTGATTCGGTGCAAAATGTTTATTTTGGCGAAATACAAGGTGAGCAATTACTAATTTCCTTTTAACCTGACTTATTTTGAATAAGTCTCCTTCACATTCTCCATCTAGCACAATTCAAAGCAGAAAGGAGTTTCTCCCTGTTATTGGCCAAGGACTCAGCCAGGACACTTCCAGGCGGTCTTATCCTGGGCCACCTGCAAGGCGCCCCACTCCTCGGAAACCGTAGATGGACCCCCCTAGGGTCCTGATCCGGGGATCCCCCAGTCCTCCAAACCCCACGGGGCTGCGGCCCCTAACCGCCGCGGGCAGTCATCCGCCCCAGGCGCGCTCCGCCACCAGCCACGCCGTAATCCTGGCTCCAGGCACTGCGGCAGGTTCTCCGCTGGCCCCCGGAGGGCTCGGCGAACCCTCGCGGTTCCATCCCGCCCCTGCCCCCCTCCCCCACGCCAGGAGGAGCCCGACGCCCCGGCAGCTCCCGACCTTCAGGATCCGGAGCGAGCGAGATGCTCCTCCAAGTCCCGGTGGCCCCAAGTTTCTTCCCCGAGGGCCAGGGAGCTCGTTCCAAGTTTGCAGGGCTGGGCGAGCAGCCGCGCGCCCAGGGCGCGCTGGGGGGGCGCGGGCGGAGGGCGGGGAGGGGAGAATGTGGGAGCGGGGGGAGGGTAAGGAAGGGGGGCAGGAGGGGGAACAGGAGGGGGGAGGAGCGGGAGCGCGCGGCCTCGGCGCTACCTTTCCCCTTACAACGCGGCCGCACGCGGAGAGCTCGGAGCTTTCCGGGGGCTTTGGTGGGGATCACGAGCCGGCGGGCGGGCAGAGGTAGGGGGGACCACACAGGTGAGCCCCCGCCCTCCCCGGGCACCAGGAGCCTCACCGTGTCTCCCCACGATCTCTCACTCCGGGCCGCGATCCCGGGGGTCCTTCCTCCCCCCTCGCCTTCCCCCGTCTCCCACCCCCGGCTGCCAGGAGCCGCTGCACTTTTCCCAAGCCCCGCAGGCGCCCCCACTCTGGAAAAATGTGACATAAAGCCTGGCCGAGGGTAATGGGGGGCGCAAGGGCCAGGGCGAGACGGGAAGGTGAGGGAGGGGAGTCTTACTTTGCAACGCGGGCGCGGAGCGCTGCCCACGGTTAGGAAAGGCCCGGGTCTCCGCCGCCGCGAGCCCCCCGGGGGCGGCGATGTCAGCGCTCCGGCGCGGGTGGCGGTGGCGGCCGCGGGGGACGGGGACGGGCGCGCGTGCGGTGCGGCGCGGTGCGGGTCAGCGGGCGCTCGCCTGGCGCTCCGGCTCGGGCCCCGGCTCCGCGCGGCTCCGCTCCTGGCTCGCCTCTGGCTCCTGGCACCAACTCCGGGCAGTCACATGACGCCGGCGCCGCTCGCTCTGCGAGCCTCCCGGGGCTGGCGGGGTAAGTAGAGGCTGGGACCCGGGGTGGGAGGGTCAGGGAGGGGAGAGGGAGCCGCCGCGGCCGCCCGGGCTGGGCGGGTCCCCACCCACTTGGGTGGAGGCAGCCGCCCGAGGGGTCGGCCGAGTCACTCGCGCAAACACGCACCCCGCCCGGCGCCCTTCCCCCGCCGCCCCCGCCTCCCGCGCCGCCTCCGCCCCGCCCCGCCCCGTCACCCGGGGACAGCCCGACAGTCGCTCATTATTCCCGGGAGCCGGGCGCCGCCCCGCCGGCCCAACCTGTCCCGCGAGGCGCGGCTCGGCACAGCCAGCCGTGGGGCCGGGCGTGCTCCGTGCGGGCCCCCGCCCCAGCCCTCCGCCCTCGCGGCCCCGCGCCTCCGCCCGGCCCTGAGCCCGCGCCCCGCCCCGCCGGGGCCCCACCCGCGCGCCGTCGCCCGAGCCCAGGGGAAGGAAGGGCGGCGCTGCCCGCCGCGGGCGTCGCTCGTTCGCTGCCCCGCAGCGTAGCGTCCAAAACACACAGCCTCGGCTCGGCAGGGGGAAGGGGGGGGCGGGCCGGGGCAGTTCGGGCCATCAATCACCCGCTGGGGCGGGAAGGGCGGCCCCTGGGCGCGGTGGGCAGGGCCGGGCCCCGCGGCCACAGCGAGGCCCCTCCTCGGCCGGCCGAGTGCCCCACTCCCGGAGGAAAAAAAAAAATAAAAAGAAAAGAAAACCGATCGGCCGCGGGTGGAGGAGCCGCCGCGCCGGGCCGCGTCCGGAGCCGCGGAGCGCGCGTGGGGGCCGCGGCCAGCCCGCCCCCGGCGCGCGCCTGCCTTGTGCATTGGGTCCCCTCGAGCGTGTCCCCCCGCGGAGGGTGGCCCCTCGCCTTCGGGGACTTTTCTTCGAAAGCCAGAAGAACACCCCCCTCCCACCCGCGCCCTACAGCACGCTACTCCCCCGGGCCGGAAAACTTGTTCAACTTGGGTCGGATCTTCCCACCCGGGGCGCGGGCGCGGGCTGGCCGAGGGCGGGCCCGGCGACCTTGCCTTGCACGTGGCCGCCCGGGGACCGGGACGCGGCGCGGGCGAGCCCGGGGCCCTGCACGCGCTGCCGGCCACCGGAGGGGCGGAAACCCCTGAGCACCCAGGCCCCCCAGGCCCCGAGGGGGACTGGGTGGAGCTCGGTGCCCCAGGGCAATGCCTTCCGAGAGCCTTTTTTTTTTTTTAAAGAAAAAACAACACAGCATTAATGTCATAAGGAATGCAATAAAAAAAAGAACAAAGGACAAATTGGTTCAATTGTTTAAGTTCTGTGTAATGTTTTCAAAAACCACCCCAGCTTCGTCTATAGCTTGTTATTGCTTCAAGATGTTTTAAAGCCTCTTTAAGTTCACCATCCTCACTTTGATGCTTTTTACCCGGGCATGGTCCTACTTACCACGGGAGCGATCCAGATAATTCCTCGCCCCTTTATGAAGCTCCACGGTATTATACAATTAGTTACCCGGTAACCTCAAGGGTGAAATTGCACACAGTGTAAATAACACACGCACATGAAAGACCCACGTGGTGGACACCAGGGTTGAGGCGGGTTCATGGCCTTGGCCTGGCTGCCTCACGTGACTAATCTTTGAAATGTGAAGTGGTGAAGGTCTTGAGTGGGGTTTCCCCCCACCCTCACTTAAAGGAATAAAAGACGAATGATGTGGAGGAAAAAAGTTGGATTTGTGTCCATTGCGGCTCGTTGAGCAGTAATCACTAAAATTCTGCGTGGATGACTTGAGGTGTGTATTTGCTGAAAAACCAGTTCAATGATGACGGACGGAATTGTTGGCATGGGTGTGCTGGGCGCATAGTAGGTGCTCAAAAATTACAGGTTTCTTGCAAGAGACGTGGGATGATGCAATCTTGAAGCCGATACCATGGAGTTTTGGGCATGGTGGTGATGTTATTTTATGTTTTGCCTGTGGGATATATGGGCCCAAAGAAGAGGAGAAAAATAAGTCTGTTAGAGTGAAGTGTGAGGGAGGATAAGAAGGGAGGGGTGTGATAAAGAATGGGAGGAGAGAAGAAAGCCTTCTAGCAGGTTAATCACTGAGCAGACCCTGCTCACTGCCTGCTGGAAGCAGCTCGGTGGAAATGTATAAAAATGCAAGCTTGCGGTGTGGGCCTTTGCAGCGAGGGACAGCCTTCTAGGTGCGCAAACTAGACCTGCCTGAAGTCAGCCTTGATGCTCCGGCACCATTGTAGGGCACTGTCTTAAGAGGCCCTGGTGTCTGTCTCATAACCTTAGCCACTAGCCTAGCCCATCTTGTGGCCACAATGCCTTTGCATCATCTTTCGTGTAGCTTGGTCCACGCGTGAGAAAGCTATGAGAGCAAGGGAGTAAAAAGAGCCTTTTCTAACCTGCAACCTTCCACATGAAGGTCCCTTCAATGACTAACTTGCTTTAGGATGAAGTTGTGACATGAAGTCTTTCCACCTCAGCCTTTGGTGTGGCAGCTTACCCTGGCTGACAGCAAGCCCCTCTGGGTTAGCTTCCAGTATGCTCAGGTAAGGATGCCCCTCCCCATTCTCTGAAGAGCCACTGTGGGTCCCAGCCTTCTGCTTGGAGAGTAGGTATATGACCTAGTTCTGGCCCTGGGGATAGCAAGGGAAGTGTGCTTGTGGTTTGTGGGAGATGTTTTTCTTCCTCATTACAGGAAATGCACAAGCCTACTTTGGAAGTTGTGATGTGATGCTGGGAGCTTCAGCAGCCTTCTTGTCATCATGAGATTTCCATGTTGTTGGTTCTAGTCTCTCCATGTTAATCCTCAGCTCAAATATGACCTCTCTATTATGACTACTGAAGATATCTTTCTACTCATGGTCTACTCATTGTCTTGTTTTCTTTTTTGAAACGTCATTAACTAAAATTACCTTGCTCATTAAAAGAAATGTATTTGTTACCATTTTATCCTCATTGGAGTGTGAGCCCCTTAATGGCAGGCACATTCTCATTCCCTCTGCTCTTGTAAGCTCCTAAAGCAGTGTCTAACAGATGGAAGATGTTCTGTGCATGTGCATGGGTCTGGGTGATGCCGAATGGCTACGAGACCAAGTGCCAAGGTGAAATTGGTGAGGGTGGGTGAACGGTGGCCACCACAGCCTCCCACTTCCCCTCTGCGCCACTGCAGACAATTATTCTAATGCAAGAATAGATGTCCTTGAGGCTTCTTTCTCTCTCATATATTACCATTCAGAGCTTTTCTTTCTCCAGAAAAGGCTCTTCTCCTTGTTTGGTGATGGCTGAAGGTCCAACATAACCACGTGCTTGTGAAATTGTGAGCAGCTGTGTGAATTCTCCGACGGCCCTACCTGACAGGGAATGAGGCTGGGTGGTTTAAAGTCAAGTTGGAAGCACACGAAGGCTTATCCTTCTTTGAAGTATCACCAAAGATCCAGCAATTCTCTCTAGCACCTCTAGGAATTCCTGTTGGTATTACCTATTGTCTGTCTGTTTAGGGTTACCAGGAAATACTGAGGTTGAGTGAGATGTCCACATGTTCTGATGAAGATTTGAACTGGGTGTACGACTCCCCACCCTGCCCTCTCCAGCAGCAGGAGCAGCTCCTGTGCGGGCGGATCGCTGTCCTAGATGGTGTTGGGCAGATCATGCAGTCTAAGGACAATGGCACAAAGATAGTTGAAATCTTTGAATCTTAGATCAAACAGAAGGAGGCTCTGCAGCGATAGCTGAGGAACAGAAGATCCCGGACACTGCCAGTAGCTGACAGGGTGGGTGGATTGGGAATGACAGGAAGAATGCTGTAGAAGGCTTGGAGGTAAGTGTTCAGAGAGTTGGGGACCTTTGAGCTTGACCTCTAGGGGTGAAGCAGTTCTCAGGGCTGGAGGTTGCTTGTAGGGGTGAAACACTATGAGGGGGTGGAGAGGATTTTGAAGACAAAGAGGAGAGATGGGGTCTGTGGGATTCAATATGGCTTCATGTGAATCCTGAAAGAACTCAGAACGGTGGGCAGAAGGGAGTCAGAGCAAAGGTTTAGACTCTCCAGGAAACTGGGAGTTTTATTGTAGTTAAATTCCTGATCATTCAAACTAAAAATAATCATTCCTATGCAGCTGTTGATTATTTTTCCTATAAAAAGCATGTAGCTTAGAGGCTAGGAATATGCCATTGTGGTAGAGTGCTTGCCTCGTATACATGAAGCCCTGGGTTCGATTCCTCAGCACCACATATATAGAAAAAGCCAGAAGTGGAGCTGTGGATCAAGTGGTAGAGGGCTAGCCTTGAGCAAAAAGAAGCCAGGGACAGTGCTCAGGCCCTGAGTCCAAGCCCCAGGACTGGCAAAAAGAAAAAAAATACACACACACACACACACACACATACATATATATATGCATACAGTTTTTTCTTGTTGCAAAGGTACTATGGTACATACATCATTGAGAGTTTAAGCCAGCTTTGGGGAACTCATCAGAGATCTGAAAATGTTATGTTTAATATTATTTCAAAGGAAAATGATGTATAATTTCCAAATCAGTGGCTTAGATATGTAAAGATTTAGAATGCAATTCATCCCTGAGATGGGAACTGACTGGCCTCTTCCTTGTTAGGGTGGCCATGTTCTACAGACTGTAGTTTGATTCGTTTTATCCCCATGGGTTCACATGTTGGCAGCTTGGTCAGCACTGAGCTCATGTCACAAGATGGAGGGATCTCTGAGCAGTAGGACCCACTGGTCTTTAGGTCTTTGGGGTATGTGCCCTCAGAGAGGATACAACAGTTCGCTTGGAGCCTGAGTTCTCACAAGACCAAGTTGTTATAGAAGATCCCCTTCCTCTCTCTCTGGCTTTCAAGATTATTTTGCTTTATTCATCCTTACATAATGAAACATATAGAGAGTAAAATAATTTTTTTAAGGAACAGTATAGGAGTTAAGCGGATAAAAAGGTATACTTACAAAAACATAGTTTACATCAAAAAACATGGTACACATCAAAAACAGGGTTTCATGTCTTAATCTGTGTTCTGTTGCCAGTAGCACAATACCATGGGCTGAGTAAAATACAAAGGAAAACGGTTATATTGGTTTATGTCCCAGGCCAAGGTGGAGGGACTACATTTGGTGACGCACAGCAACGGTGTGTGATCTTAAAATGTTTGTATCTTCTGGTCTCTGCCTCTTCTTGGGCAGCCACCTGGGTCAACCATGAAAGCCCTAAGCTGATGACCTCACCGAATCCTTACCCTCTTCCCAAAGGTCCTGCCGCCAGACCCCCAGTGGAATGAAGCTTCCAGTCTCTTCACACGTCACAATGGAGAGCAGCCTCAGGGACCCACTCAAACCCAATCGACAGTGCGCAGTGTTGAGCTGCGTCTTCAAGGAGCTTTCAGTCTTGAAAAATGACATCCTATCAGGCCAGTAAATCCCCAGAAGTCTTCATAGAGGAGGTGAGATCTGTGGCCATAGGTTCCAGTTGGGGTCCCGAAAAAGCCCAATGGAACCTGGGCTCCGTAGGCATGGTGTGAAGTGGACAGGTACACGGAGTGAAGCCGTGGCATGCACAAAACTGGAAGTTAACCTTGGGAAACCACGGCTTTTCAACAGGTGGATTTCATGCTCCCATGCGGAAAAAAGCACGGCGTCCAATGTAATGAAAAAATAAAGTTCTACCAGTCCAAAGCAAGAAATAGCAACTGTGGTTCCTACAGAAGCTCCACGACTTGCTGTGAGCTACCATCTTGTTCAATCCATCTGATGCAGCAAACACCGTAAGCGGAAGGTGCAGTGAGCATAGCTAAGCACTGAGCGCTGTACCTTAGCAACACCCTCACCGTAGGGGATGGAAGGGTCACCCTTAAGATCACCTGCAAGGCTGACCAGGAGTTGCCCAGCTTGGCCAGGGTATGTCACCAGCCCAGAGATCAGATTGAAACTCTCAAGTATGGTTTCTACTAATTGAATATCACTTTTGTAGCATTGAAAAGTAAAAAGCAATTAGTAAGTCAACCCATCATAGGTTGTACCCTGTCTATGTAGACGTTTGCTTTAGATAGCCGTGAGCTGACAGGCCTCTGGCTCTTGGCTGTAAAAGCAGCACTTCAACCCTTATTCCTTCATCTCCTCTGGCCAGTCTATATGTTCAATGCTTGATTTTCATCCATAGAGCGGCAAAATCTAAAGGCAACACAGTGAATGCATAGTGAGGTCATGATCAGCTTCAGAACTAAAAAAGATTTGCTATTGAGAAGGTTATGATTGTGATAATAACACTTTATCGAAGTGGCACATGTGAGGGTAATATTTTTTCTTTGCTTTCAATATACTTATGGGTGTTTTCTTTAATAAATGTGATTTCCTTAAAGAAACAACAAAAATGTGTGTTTTAGAAAATAGCTAGAAGCTGGGTGCCAGTAGCTCATGCCTGTAATCCTAGCTACTCAGGAGGCTGAGATCTGAGGATGGCAGTTTGAAGCCATCCTGGGCAGGAAAGTCCATGAGACTCTTATCTCCAATTAACCATTCAAAAACCTGAAGTGGTGCTGTGGCTCAAAGTGGTAGAGCCCTATCCTTGAGTGAAAGAGCTCAGGGATGGTACCCAGGCCCTGAGTTCAAGCCCCATGACTGACAAAAGAAAAAAAAAGAAAGTAGTTAGAGTAACCGGTGTGGTGGTTCACACCAATAATTCCAGCTGTCCTTGAGAGCAGAAGACAAGATGATCTTGCTTCAAAGCTTGCCTGGGAAAAATTCAGCAAAATCCTGTCACAAGAATAAGATAAGGATGGTGGTGAAAGTCTGTAATGCAGCTATTCAGGAGAGGAGGGTCATAGTCCAAGGCCAGCCTGGACAAGAAAATGCACAACCCTATCTGAAGAAAACTAAAAGCAGAAAAGAATGGGAGTATGGCTCAAGTGGTAGAACTCTTGCTTGGAAAGGACAAGGCCCTGAGTTCAATTGTCATTATTGCCCAAAAAGCAAAAACAAAAGAAAAGTATAAGCAAACAGGAGTTGCATGATGAAATGCAGGGTTTCATGTGCAATTTGGCAGGGTGGACTCTTGAAATCACTCTGGACTCAGAGGTACTGCCTCCTGCGTGATCATTTGGATGAGGGAAAAATGGAAGGAGACTGGGAGAGGTGCCACCCCAGGGAGGAGGCAGACATCTCTTCTTATTGATTCTTTTTCCCTTCCTCTCCCCTTCCGTCCCCTCCTCTTCTCTCCCCTTCCTCCTTTATTTTTTTTCTCTCTTTCCCTCTTCCCTCCTTCCCTCCCTCTCTCCTTCCCTCCCTTCTCCCCCAGCCTCCTCTTTCTTTTTCCCTTGATTTGAGAACTCAATACCTGACACTTTCTCTCATTGGTTAGCATTCTACCAACTGAGCCATGCCTCCAAACCCTCTTTGGCTTTTTTTTTTTTTTTGGCCAGTCCTGGGCCTTGGACTCAGGGCCTGAGCACTGTCCCTGGCTTCTTCCCGCTCAAGGCTAGCACTCTGCCACCTGAGCCACAGCGCCCCTTCTGGCCGTTTTCCATATATGTGGTGCTGGGGAATCAAACCAAGAGCTTCATGTGTAGGAGGCAAGCGCTCTTGCCACTAGGCCATATTCCCAGCCCCCCTCTTTGGCTTTTTAATAGCCACATGGGCATTGGATCTGTGCAGCTTCTCAACACTAGAATTCTTCCTCAAAAACAGTATCTTTCTATTTGAAAACCTCTGCAAAGAGAAGGAGATGAAAACCAAAGGAAACCAGCAAACTAGACCAAATAGAGCCCAAGTTCTTTTTCTCAAGATGGAGACACTTACTTCCTGGAGCACAAGGCTCACTCCTCCTCCTCTCCGGGCTCCTTGGCCTGGGGTCTGTCAAGTCCCAGCCTGGCAGGAGAGCCAGCTGTTGGGGACAGGAGTATGAAGGAGCTCACCTTCAGCCCCCTCCTCCAGAAAAACCCACCAAGACACTGTCTGGCAAGTCATCCTAGCTGGAGGCTGCTAGCTTCTCTCCTGGATATATGTGTTTGTTATTGTTCTTTAGTTTTTCTGGGTAACTATAAGCAACAGATCTTGTTAGTTCCTCTTGAGATCACCCACTACTCCCCACCCTTATTTCTCACCTCCCAGCATCCTGTTTACTCCCTGACTGCTGCCCTCCCACCCAGATGCCTGTCCTCTCAGCCAAGCTTTTCTTCCCTCCTTCAACTCATTTTAACTTGTTTTTACTATGTGTGTTCATGCCAAACAAGGTCCACAATGATTCAGGTTTTAATTTATTGAATAATGCTTTCTTCTTCTTGAACATGTTTAACACAGGTAGATGTTCCAGTGTTTTGTCTTTCTTTTTCCTTGAAGATAATGGAGAAGGATTAAAAGAATGTGAATAAGGAAGTAAGAGCTATTATAGTTTCCTCTCCCCCTCCCCCTCAAAAAAAAATTCTCATGTGATGAGAGACTGGTTCCAGCTGGTAGAGCCAATCATTGACAAGTGATTGGATTATGAAGACTGACCTAATCCATAGGTTCACCTACTGAGAGCAAAATTGGATGCCATCATTGGAAAATGATGGAGGAAATCGGTCACTGGGGGCTTGTCCTGGGGTTTCTCCCTTGTCCCAGGCCTGTCTGTGCTTTCTGCTTCCTGACTGCCATGAGGTGAGCAGCCTGCTGCATCACATCCTCTCTGCTATGGTATTCCGCCTGCCAAAGCAATGAGACCCAGCCATGGACTGAAACCTCAGAAACAGTGGTTCAAAGAAAATTTTCCTTTTAAGTTGTTTTTTTTTCTTAGATGTTTGTGACAGTGATGCGACACTAATGAACATATGGGGAAATCTGAACATTCTCCAGGACATTTTTAGTAGCCTTTGCCTATATAAAGTTACTTGGTTACAATAAGAATAAAAAGCTGCTAGGCGTCAGTGGCTAACACTGGTAATCATAGCTACTCAGCAGGCTGAGATCCGAGGATTGAGATTCAAAGCCAAACCAGTCAAGGAACTTGGTGAGACACATTTCTCCAATTAAGCACTCCCCCCCCATTAAAAAACAAAAACACACCTGAAAGTGGGGCTGTGGCTCAAGTGATAGAATGCTAGTCTTGAGCAAAGAAAGCTCAGAAATTGACTCAGACCCTGAGTTCATTTTATTAGACTTTTAAGGAATATTTTAGTCAGTTATTTTATATGAACTGTTAGCTTTGTGTCGCTATAATGAAGTACTTGAGACAGTCAATTTTATACAGAGAAAAGTTTTATTGCGACTCAGTTTTGGAGGGTCCTTTCCATGATCATTTGGCACATTGACTTGTGGGCTTTGCTGAGGCTGTACCTTATGGTGGGACTGCTCAGCTCATGGTTAGGAAGCAAAACCCAGCAAAGGAGGGGCTGTGTGTCTTAGAGCCCCTCTCAAGGGTATATCTCCAGTCACCTAAAAACCTCACACGAGGCCCTACCTATTAAAGGTTCAAACCCCTCCCAGGCATGCCACTCTGAAAACTGAACCTCTAATGCATTGCCTTTGGGGAAATTCAAAATCTCAACTCTATCCCAACTAGATAATCTGGACTATCTAGATGTACATTTCTATTTTCCTTATTGATGCACATGGGTAGATCTCAGATATGAAGTATTATGAAATACAGCACAAATTTTGTAGGTTTGGAAATTTTTGTAGAATATCCAATAGAAGTAATTGGTGGTCCAACAAAACTTAACAGATAATTCTATGCAGTAGTCAGAGTATCAATTCAGCAGAATAAATTAATCTTCTATGAAAATTTTATTTCTTCAAAAAGAGAAAAATACTTTGAAAACTCATTGAATACAAGTTTTGCTTCTTAGTAATTTATCGAATCACTTCCCTTTTCTGTGCTTATGATAAGAGAAATGAAGATTTGGAAGAAGCAGAAATTAGGGTTTGGGTGTGGCTCAAGTAGCAGAGTACTTGCCTAGCTTTGGGAAGGCCTGGGGGCCTTCCCACTGGGGGCCTTTTAATGGGGGGAAGAGGAGAAGCAGAAATTCTTGATGATAGGCTCTTAAATTCATGTTGACATTGTAGATTTCTCAGTGTTTTAGTAGATACCTGAAAACAATTAGCACAAATTTGGCTCTGTTTTTATGTTCTTTTTGTCTTTTCTCCCTTCTTTCCTTTTCCCTTTCCATTCTTGGATTTTATTTAACATGCCTCCCTTTAAAAAAAGTGTATTTCTCTTTTTTATTATTGATAAGTAGTTGTACAAAGGGATTTTAATTCAGCGTGACAATTTATGAGTACATATATTTTGTTTTATGTCTCCCTTTCCATCATTCTTTTCCCTCATCTATCCTGTTTAGTTTCCTGTGGAGCAAAGTTCCCAGACACAATTCACTTGGTGAATTTTTCCCCCCTTGTGCTGAAAAGCCCTTAAACATCTTCAAGACGTTCCCCAGAGTGAAGAGAGGACAGGGCAAGTCTTGTGGAGGATTCATTGCCACGTTCTGGAGCTTGCCAGCATGTTCGTTCACTGTCTTGCTCTCACCAAGCCTCTCCACCCCTTCCCCAATGGGCTATGTTTGAAGATCTCCTTTTAAATGAATGTGATATGGACAGTTTTACTGTGACAAACAGACTCACCTTTCTTACAGAATGTCTTTTCTTTTGTACTTGGAGAAAAAGTATTCTTACATCCTTAACCAAAAAACATAACCCTCCTTAGTTGATTTAATTGGAACATTCAGTGCTGATGACCTGACAAAGATGCGCTGTATCATCTAGACTCAGTGATTGCCGTGTCCCTGATAACACTGGATTATATTATTCCAATTCCAGATTGAAATCTTTCTCTTCTGTAGTTTTTAGAAACTAGGGAAGAAAGGCAATGTTTACTTAGCTCATTTTAAAGAAAACATTTCCTGTATCAGTGGTTTTTAAAAATGTTTACTTCCATTTTTTTCAAATCTAGAATTCTTTTTTTATACTTTAAATTATGAATTCTAGCTGCAACCCTAGAAGTTGTTTATAAGCTAACTAGGGCAAGGGACTTTACTTTTTGGTAGTTTGTCTTCCAATTATTTATACTGGGTCAGTTCTTATTTCCTTATTCATATACATGACTTTTTTTTTTCTTTGTGCTAGTCCTTGGGCTTGAACTCAGGGCCTGGGTGCTGTACCTGAACTTCTTTTACTCAAGGTTGGCACTCTACCACTTGAGCCTCAGCTCCACTTCTGGCTTGGTTTGTACTTTTATATTCTATAGATGGTTAGCTATCATTTGCTTTCGTATCTTGGAATTATATTCTTGAAAATATAATAGCATTATTTAGAGCCTTATAATTAAATATAAAGACAATACTTAAAATATAGTGATGAAATTTTCCATAAAATATCCTGATATATCCAGGTGCTGGTGGCTCATGTCTGTAATCCTAGCTACTCCGGAGGCTGAGATCTGAGAATCACTGTTTATGCTAGCCCAGGCAAGAAAGTCCATGAGACTCTTATCTCCAATAAACTACTCAGAAAAAGCTAGACGTGGTGCTGTGGCTCAAGTGGTAGAGTGCTAGCCTTAAGCAAAAGAAACTCAAGGATAGTGCGTAGGACCAGAGTTCAAGGCCCAAGACTGGCAAAAAAAGAAAGGAAAAAAAGAATCCCAACATGACACACTTGCTTGCTGAAGTAGGCAGACAGACTGTAATCTTCCTAGGTGTGAGGTTAGCATGCCTCTCTTGGTCCCAATTATCTCTATTTATCATTATTTTTTGGGTGTAATTCAGTGATCAGAGATGACTTTTCAAGGTCATCAGGAGTTGGCCTCAAGTGGTCAGAGAACAACCATGGAACATCACATTCATGTTTGTGAAAGGTTTTGCATTGAATGAAGGGCAAAGAATTTTCCTTATACCAACTTGTGTTTCACAGCAAGTGAATTAGAAAAAATCATTAGCAGTGTAAAAATTGAAACAAGAAACCCCCACATTGGTTCCTTATGGTATTTCTCCTATCCCTGGTTGCATTAAACACACTCCAGGTGTTTGCCAAGGCTCATGGAATGTGGTCTGAATCCTGTTGTGGTTTGGTTATCTGAAGTAAGTACCCTCTTCTTCAGGAAGCAGCATGAGGAAAGAAAGGTATGGAAGCCTTGGGAAGGGAATTCCCTGCATGAATCAACTAGGCATTAACCAAACTCAGGGCATACTGTGTGTCTGCTATAGTGACATGAGTGGAGCCATCATGTCCCTGTAATTACATTACTGATACAGGAATGAGCTTCCCTCTGTTTGTAGTACATGTGCACCTGAGTTATTAAAGAGACTTAAATTTGCCCATCTCTAGCTCGTGTGCAGTACTAGGGTTTGGAACAAATGCCCAGTGTGTTTTTTTCCCGAAGATTTAACTAAAACTCTGCTTATAATTTGCTGGTCTCTTACTTAGACAGGGATAGAATTAAATATTTTTCTAAAAGTCTTTGTCCTCAAATAGCTTTAAATCTAGAATGGGAACTAGACAGAAATATCTAAATAATACATTTTACCACACCATAATTTTCCTGCCTCAGCCTCTGTAGTAGCTGGGATTACAGATGTGGGTCAACAAGCCCCTCACAACAAATTATTTTTTTAAATCCTGATAGATGTTATAAAGGAAAAACACAGGTGGCCATAGATATAAAATAGACTAATTAATTTAGGTCGATGACCAGAGAATGGCTCTTTAAGGAAGTGGCCTTTGATATGAGGTTTCAAGTATGAGTTAAGTTGTGGGGAGGGGCAAAGATATTGTATGTACACTAATAAGATCAAATTCTCACCCTGAGCCATCACATCTAGCCCTTTCTGTTATGTGATTCCTGCAGTCTATCATCCATCTATCTGTTCACTCATCAATCTGTCCATTCATCCATTCATGCATGCATTCACTTACCTCTCCATTAATTACCAATTTAACAGATCTTCACTGAGCACATACTATGAGTCCGGTATTGTTGTGTTCTGAATCCCTTTTATCTCCATCTCATTTCCTTTCCCTTTTTGGTTTTGATGCTTTAGTCATCAAATCTTTATTTGATTTTCAAGTCTCCTATTTTTTTCACATTTTCAATTTTATCTTCTCACTTTTCTCCTCCTTTTCTCTTCCCTTTGCTTTAACTACATATTTGATTTTTAGCAAACGGAGTCTTCGTATTTTATGAAATATTTTCTACAAGTGCAAGAAAATAAAATCTCTAGAGACATGGTTGTAGAAAGAAAATCTTACAGGCAGAGGAAAACAGCCTTCATCACTGGCTTCATCTAAGAAACACTGCAAGCCTGAAAACAATGGAAGAACATCTTTAGAGTGCTGAAATAAGAAAGTCTGCTTAAAATTCCATATCCTGTAAAAACAAAGGTGAAATAAAATCTTTATCAAAAAGAATCAAGGGTATGTGCTACTGTCAGAATAAAAGAACAAAAATTTAAAGAGAATTATTCAAGCCAGAGCAAACTGAGCTGCAGATGGCAGCCTGAAACACTGGGGTAGCAGAGAAGGTAAATGTGTGGGAAATGGAAAATGTTTTGTTTTTCCATTCTAAAACTTCTCAAGGAGTTAATTGGCTACATAAAGCAAATTAGCAACAATTGATTTTTCAGATTTATCAAATTTGTGGAAGCGAAATGTTTGACAATATGTTAAGCATACTGGGATGGAAAGAGATGGAAGTCTACAGTTGTACAGTTTTCTATAGTTATAGTTGTAATTATTGTACCACTATGCATGAAATGGCATAATGTTGTTTAAATGTATGTTATGAGTTAAAATCCATAAAGTGTAGCATGGTTATAAACAACAACAAAAATAAAACAAGCTGAGCATTGGTGGCTTATGCTTGTAATCCTAGCTACTCAGAAGGCTGAGATCTGAGAACTGAGCTTCAAAGTCAGCCCAGTGAGTAAATTCTGTGAGAATCATCTCCAATTAACCAGCAAAAAAATGGAAGTGAAATTGTAGTGCCAGCCTTTAACAAAAAAAGCTAAGGGATTGCTTAAGGCTCCCAGTACAAGCCTAGTACTAGCACAAAGACAAACCAACACAAAATTTAAAAATAAAGAGGTTTATAGGGCTGGGGATATAGCCTAGTGGCAAGAGTGCCTGCCTCGGATACACGAGGCCCTAGGTTCGATTCCCCAGCACCACATATACAGAAAACGGCCAGAAGCGGCGCTGTGGCTCAAGTGGCGGAGTGCTAGCCTTGAGCGGGAAGAAGCCAGGGACAGTGCTCAGGCCCTGAGTCCATGGCCCAGGACTGGCCAAAAAAAAAAAAAAAAAAAAAAGAACATTAGAATTATAAATAAAATGTAGGTGTATTTAAAAAAAAAAAAGAGAGGTTTATAATTACAGTCACTCCTTAATGTGATTGCTTACATCCCATATCATCATCAGGTTGAAAATAATTAACAACACAGCTCATTTTAGAGCTGTCCATCTCTCCACTGTGGCCATCAGGAGCTGTAGCTTGAGCTGTTTCCTCACATCACAAGAAAATGCCACATAGTGCTAAATTCTAAGAATAGCTTCTATTGAGTGTATATTATATTACCACCACTCTAAAGTAAAAAAAAGAAAAGTTGTAGTTTGAACCATGATAAGTTAAGGACCATTGGTACACACACACACACACACACACACACACACACACGTACGCATACATGTGTATACACAGTATAAAATAGTATAGATATAATGCAAATTTAAAACACATTGAATTTTTTAAAGTATAATTATTTGAAAGAAGCAGGAAAAGAATACAAATGTAAGAAGGAAAAATAAGACAAACAGTAAATAGTAGGTTTAAACACAGCTGTCTTCATAATTACACTAAATATAAATGGTCTAAATACTTTAAAGTCTAAATATGCTAAAATAGATAAGATACTTATTACATACTTTATGCAAGATATAGGAGCTAGATAAATTAGAACTGAAAGGGTGGAAGAAGATACACTATGTTAACAGTAATCACAAGAAAAATGAACTGCCTACATTTGTATTAAGCAAAGCAAACAATATACAAAGGCACATTACTAAGACTAAGGGGAGATCTTTCATCAGAAAACCATAGAAAACAAAATGTAATAAAGTTTGAGAATACAGATAGCAAAACCTAACAAGTAAAAGTTTAAAAATTTGTAGTTATAGTTTGAGGTTTCAACAATTTTCACTTAATAAGACAAAATCAACCAGGATATAAAATACTTGAACAACATGGTCAATCAACAGAACCTAACTGGCCTTTTTCTAAGCACTCCAAAATATACATTCTTTTCAAGTTCACATGGAACATAATCCAAATGAGACCAAATGTTAAACATAAAACACATCCCACTAAGTTTATAAAGTGTTGTATCATGAGTATGTTATCTTACCAGCTACTATTAAAGTCCTGGGTTCAATCCTCAGTACCAAAAAAGGAAAGGCAAAAAAAAAAAAAAGTGAGCAAGTAGAAATTATTGTAGGAAAGTAAGAGATTCTGTGGTCAGCTTCCTGTTATCATAACAAACACCCTGAGATTATCAGCTTATAAAGAGAAAAGAGTGATTTGGTGTTATGGTTTTGGAAGTTTCCATCTATGATGTAAGTCTATAGTTCATCAGTCTTGTTGCTTTTGGCAAGGTTACACATAAGGATATGACAAAATCAGGCTGTTCACTTCATGGCCAGGATATAAAAGGCAGAGGAGCAGGAAGGGGCTGGGACCCCTCTATTCCCTTCAAGGCCCTGCCCAGTGTCAGGAGACCTCCCATGGGTTCTGTGTACTGAATTTTCTACTACCTTCTGGTAATGCCATGTTTGGGACCGAGCCTGCCTTTGCCACATGGGACTTCAGGAGAGATTTCAGATCCAAAAGCTCAGAAAAGAAAGATCATGGAAGGCGTATGAGGAAGGGTGTGTCAAAGGGAAGTAAAAATAAAGGTCAAAGGGTTCCTCTGGGTTCCAGGAGTCTGACTTTCTGTGAATACTGCAGCTCCACATGCCAGGAAGTTGGTTCAGACCTTCCGGTGAATTCTTTTGCTTGGTCTTGCTAAGAAACCTATGAGGTAGGTACTGTTCTTGTGGTCATTTAGTAGACCAGTAAACTAAGACCAAGAGGAATTGAAGAACCTCTCCACAGTCTTCTCGCTATGGAATTTTTTTCTTGAGACTCCACAGAAGAAACTGCTTAGTTTGGGTACCTTCGTCTAGAAAGGCTTTTTACATCATCTAAAACACATACTGCTTTTTCAAGTTACAGCCAAGAACTACCATCCGAGTCAAAAGACGAAGAAGTTTCAATGCCAAATATGTCCAACAGAAATTATTTTAATGAAACCATAAAACTCCTAACACTAGAGTGAGAGAAGAGATCTGTTATCCCCTTCTCCAAAGGCTATGGATCCTCAGAAATGGGTGGTGGGGAGGGAACCTAAAACACAATTTCCCTTCCCTATGGTTAGAACAAAGTGCTACTTCTTTTCCTGTGTAGAGATTTGACATTTTAAGGATCAGCCATGGCCTGATGGCCTAGGGACTCAGAAGTTGCACCGTGTATTCTCCTTTGCCACTTTCTGCAGCTTTCCTCAAACACACCTTCAAACATACATGACACCCCTTTATTTCAGTTCCCCCAATTGCATTCTTTAACATACAATGAATGGGCGCCTGTTTTCTCCTTTCCCCTTCCTTTACAGCTAGCTCGACTTTATTTTTCCCACAATGCTTTTTCTTTTCCTCTAACGATGCTATGGAATATACTTTACCTACAGATGTGTATATGTTTAGAATAATGTACATAGAATTACATGAAACTTGTAATGGTGATAAATTCTGGAGAGTAGCATTTTGTTGAAGGGGACTAAAATTTCCCAATAACTAATTCCCAGACAGTACTGGAAATTGAACCCAAAGCCTAGGACAAGTTAGGCATCTCTACCACTTGAGCCATGTTCTTAGCCCTTCCCTTTTATTTTTTGTACTTACATGCTTTTAAACTTATTTTAACAAACTTGTTCTACATTTATCTTCATTCTTCAAAAACAAAGATAACACAGGAATTCCTGACCTGGAAGTTCTTATCAACTATAAAACTTATTTTAAAATTTGAGCTAGGAGAAGCAACAGTCTTTGAAATGTCTCTATCTCTCCAAACTGAAATGCTTCAAGGATCTCCTGTGTGGGTGGTGGTCAGATCTATTTTTCTTAAAGTGACCAGTGCAAGACTTCCTTGAGGCCACTTCCCTAACTTCAGCAATTGTCTGTTACAGACTGTCCTCCCTGGAAATCATCAGGATATGAGTTTGTGGACTTGAACAGGGACTGGGTGCTGTCTCTTGGCTTTTTCCCTCAAGACTGATGCTCTACAACTCAAGTCACAGCTCCGCTTTTGGCTTTTTGTTGGCTAACTGGAGATAAGAGACTCATAGACTTTCCTGAAGGGTGATCCTTAGATCCCAGCCTCCTTGCATAGCTAGGATTACAAAGGTGACCACCAGCACTGAGCACAAGTTACTTTTTGACATATCATAAAATGCCAGCATTTTAGAACTGGACAGAATTTTAGAGTTATCTAGGAGGAGGTGTTTTCAGTTAAGCCTCAATGTATGAAGTGCAAGTTTGTGACAGTTTTCACAGTCTAGACCAAATCAGAACAATACAAGTGATGGAGCAGCTTGTTTAACAACACTAGGATTTAACTTTGATTGTGGATGCTACTTTCTGACTCAGGACTATGACTTCGTCCTTTCATTTAATGTGATTTATGAATGATTCCCTAGTAGGAGATGTTTTCTGTTTTCATTTCCTTGGCAACCCTGTGTGAGTTGTTGGTGCCTCCTTGATTTGTTTAGTTTCATTGCTCTATTAAGTCTATAAAGTCTGGAAAGTCTGGCTCTTGTGTATTTTTCCTGAGACCAAAAAGACTCTGGCTTTGTTCATAACTGGGCCAGATGTTGGTGGCTCATGCCTGCAATCCTAGCTATTCAGGAGGCTGAGAGCTGAGGATTCCGGCTTGAAGCCAGCCCAGAGATGACAAATCCAAGAGACTCTTATCTCCAATCAACAAGCAAAATACTGGAAGTAGACCTGTGGCTCAAGTGGTAGCGCACCAGACTTGAGTGAAAAAGCTAAGGGAGAGCTTGAGGCCCTGAGTTGAAACACCAATACTAGTACTAAAATAAATAAAGGAGGAAGTGGCACAGTGGCTCAAGTGGTACAGCGCTGGCCTTGAACACAAAGAGTCTCGGGGACAGAGCTCAGGCCCCGAGTTCAAGCCCCATGGCCTACCAAAAGAAAAAAAAATAGCCTAAAATAAGTAAAGGAATAAATAAATAAAAGAATGAACATTTCAGTTCTGTATCATTCAGCTATACTCTATATAACCTAGTTGTGAATGTTACACAGTATCAAATCCATTTGCTATGACTGGTTTTCTGTTTCAGCATTTTCAACTCAGAGATCAGACAGCAGATATATTTGTTGCATTGCAAATAAAAACCGACTTGCTCTCACAGAATGTCTGTAGCCATATGCTGTTGCTGTCTGTCAGTATTTGGTGTGGTTATAGGAAACATCAGAGACCTGAATGATATGGAAATGAAGGCTGTTCTGTTTAAAGTTTTCATAGTTTACTAAATTTGGAGGTGTTATAAACACCTGAAAAATTTTATTGTGAATGATTTAGGCTATTTCTTTAATTCTGATTTTATACAACTATATTGTCCAACATAGAAATTCTACTTCTAAGAATGTTCTTAATAAAATGGAGCTGGGAGGGGTGGGGTATGTGGCTCAAAGTGGTTGAGAACTTCTCTAGCAAGCATGAGGCTGAGTTCTAACCCCAGACACACACACACACACACACACACACACACACACACACACACACACACACAAAGACACCTTTAGAATGAAGCAAAACAAAATGAATGCAATGATAGACATGCATAGGTGTAAACATTTTCTTCAAATACTAGAAATTTCATATATGCCCAATCCTAAGGGATTGATTAAATATATTTTGATACAGTCATTCATCAAAAAGTTCCTTTGAGTTGGGCTATGGTGGCTCATGCCTGTAATCCTAGCTACTCATGAGGCTGAGATCTAAGGGTCACAGTTCAAAACCAACCCAGGCAAGCAAGTCTGTGAGACTCTTACCTCCATTGAACTACCAATTAACTAAATTAACTCCAACTAACTACTGAGCGAAAGGGCTCAGGAACAGTGCCCAGGCCCTGAGTTCAAGATTCATTTTGGTAATATCGCACCAAGAAACAAAAAAGAACTTGATATGACTGACAAAGAAAAGTTCCTTGGTTATAAAAAATGACTATTTCTCCTTCTCCTAAGTACTTGTCAACATTTTCAAATTCTAATCTAGTGCAAACATATTGTACTAAAATATATTTGTTATGGTTTTAAACCAGCCTAAGCAGACAAATCTGAGACTCTTAACTCCATTTAACCATCAAAAGGCCAGATGTGGAACTGTGACTCAAAGGGTAGAGCACCAGCCTTGAGTGAAAGAACTCACGGATAGTGCCCAAGACCTGAGTTCAAGCATCAATATAGCAATATGGCACCAAGAAAAAGAAACAAAAAGAACTTGGTATGTATTCTGCTTACAAAGAGAGTGATGTTGCTCTCTCTTTTCACAGAGATCTAGCCACAACTATAATCCTAGCTACTCAAGAGGCCAAGATGTGGAAGGATGAGGGTTCAAAATCTACCCAGGCAGAAAAATCTTTGAGATCCCCATCTGCAAGAAAACCAGTAAAAATTGTCAAGCTGAAGTCATTGCTCAAGTGGTAGAGTGCCAACTGAACACACTTGAGAACCCTGAGCTTAAATCCTGGTACTGACCAAAAATAAAAGTTAAAATTCTAATGTTCCCCTGCATAATCTTTCCCATCTGGAGGCCAATTCTTCATTTTTTCTTCACTAAACATGTCAACCTATCAGCTCAATAGTGTGTTGTTCCCAGTCTCCAAACCTTTTATCTCAGTAGACTGCATAAATATAACAATCAGTTACTTTTTTTCTGGTGAAATGCTATACTTTTTAAATCAGTGGTTTACAGAAGAATACTGATTTTTGTTATGTGCTGCAGAAATTAGAAAACAAATGGTGATAAAATATGCTAAGCATAAAATTAGTACACCTCCTTTTATAGACAACCAGAACTGTCGTTTCCCAGCTTGCTTGTCACTGAGAGATGCAAGAGACAGGTCTGTGCCACTTACGAGCTATTCTTAACTTTGAGTTTTCTCAAGCAGTGATTTTGTCTTCCTTACCTTGTTGCTTTACCCTTTCAAAAGTGCCATGATGTTTCTTCAGTTACTTCTCATGCTGTAGAAGGATGTGTTGTCTGTCTGTCCATGTGCTCTGCTGAATGCACTCTTATTTGCATTTCTATGTCTTCCACAAGTCTCTTCAGTCCTGAGACTGTATCACAAATCTTGTTTGTGTCACCAGGATCTGATTGTTGACCTAAACTGAAGGTACACCCTCAAGGGAGCAGGAAAGGTGGCAGATTCGAAGTTCCTCATTATTTTTTTTTCCAGGAGAGTGCTACTGGTGTGTTGTTTCATAACCAAACCAATCCATTGGTGAGTGGGCTCTAACTGAGCACCTCCCATGAGCTTTCTGCTGTCCAGGGCATTGAAATGAAGAACAAGTACAGAAAACAGACACAGACCCTGGAGAGTCAGGTACGTTTGAGGTCACTCAATGGTGACTGAAGGCATCTATCTACATCTAGGCACGTGCTTTCTGTGGCTCAGACTGGAATATTTTAAAATGTAAGCCAGTTGTTTGAAACTCTAGAGATTAGGATTTTGTTTTCTCTTGATTTTGTCCCCTCATGGATACAGCATAGCTGAAGATACTCTAACATCATTCCCAGGCTACTATGTGTGCTTGGGGCTGGGGCAGGTACTAAAAATCAAACCTAGCAGAGCACTGGTGACTCATCAGTCCAAACCTGAGGCAGATAGGACTGTTGCTTGTTACATTTATTGTGCTTGTACTTATATCATAGTGTACTAGTTCAAGTGTTTTGGTCATCCAATCATCCATCCATTTCTCTACAGGCAAAGAAAGGTAGACACAGTTGTTATGTAGTGAAGGAAGATTCAAATTCTGGCTGTCTCACTCTTCAGATTTTTCCTTTAATCACTCAGCTGTGTCACATGATGATGATGATGATGATGATGATGATGATGATGATGTGTGTGTGTTTGGGGTGGGGCAGATGCTAAAAAGCAAGCCTACCTACCTGAATACTGGTCACTCATATCTGTAATCTTCACTACTCAAGAGGCTGAGATCTGAGGATCATGGTTTGAATGTAGCCAGAAAGAAAAGTCTGTGACTCTTCTCTCCAGGTAGCCAGCACATCCTGTTTTGTTTTGAATTGAAAAGTTCAGATGTGCTAAATGAACTGTGCAAAGGCCTCATTGGAGACCTGGAGAGAGGGAGAGGTTGATTTGACTGAAGGGAGCCAGGACACAAGACAAGCTCAGGGCGAGGCTCAGGACTGGAGTTTGCATCTGTTAAGGGAGGAAAGTAGACTGGGGCTGGGTGGGTCAGTGGGGAAGCATGAAGGTTAGTCTTTTGACAGAGTAGCTGTGGAGTGAATGGATGGTTCTTACAGGAGTCCTGCTGAGCCACATCCCTGGCTTTCACAATCTAAGAAAGTAGGTGTTGTAACAGAGGTGTCCCTACAACACCAGCCTGACTGTTTACTTCTGCTTTAGGCCCTGGGCATGTGAGCAAATACTCCAGGCACTACAGTGAGCAGAAACTGGAGACAGAGCTTATCTTGTAATACTGGGTTTTGCATCATAGTCAGGGTGTGGTGTTACTTTAGAAGGCAAGTTGAATAATTATGTGTTTACACATTGAGCAAACAAGTCAGGTGCCCTGGGAGGGCTCAGGATCTAGCCTGTGAATGCTCTGCGAACTACCATTCAGCTGGAGGGTGGACTCTGTACATGGTGGTATCGATTGGGCTTCATATGTTATATGTTTTATGTGCCCACATCTGTACATATACGCTTCTACGTGTGCATAACTGAGTGTGCAAATATACATACATATGTAGAAGATGAGGGTGTGCCTATGCTTTCATTGAATGTCTATGGATCACCTTGTATTTGACTATACTAATTCACAAAATAGCTACGTTACCAAACAGCTCGGGGAAGCATGAGGCTGTGAAGTTAATTTGAGCAAGTCCAGCGCCTTGGCTCTCTTGGTGTTTGCTGGCTGTGGTGTATGCCATATGTTAAATATAACACTTTGTAGTGCTAGTGTCCCCTTCCTCACAAGGTGATGAAGTGACAAAAAGGAAATCTATGATCATTAGGCCGACCCCAAATTGCCTTCTTTAGGAAATGCAAATGCATGCTACACTGCTTTATTTTCTTATTCGATTATTATTTCTTTATGTTGTCTTTTTTTTTTTTTTAAAGTAAGACATAGGATCTTACTGTGTTACCTAGTATGGCCTCAGACTCTAGGACTCAAGTGAGTCTCAGCCTCTGACTAGCTGGGGTGGGAGGATGGGAGTCCAGGTACCACCAAGCCCAGCTTTTTTTCTTTTTCTTTTTGGTGGTGCTGGAGATCACACCAGCTTGTGTGAAGAGGGTTTGTCAGCTGTGGCTATAGTCACCCAGGGAAAGGACCAGCAGTAAGCTGGTCTCTCACCCACAGCCCACAGCCCTCAACTGATCTCAAATGATCGGTTGCTCTTAAGATGATTTCTTTCCTTTTCTGTTTTTGCTTCTCAGGCACAGACAATGCATCTGATTAGGGACTGTTTTAAACACACTTGAAATGTGTGTTTAAAATGTACTTGTTTTTGTAGCTTGATAACAAATCTAAGGCTCTCATGGAGCACTGATTTCTGCTTTCATTTCAGCCACTTAGAACTGCTTCATCTTCTACAAGGCACGGCTGTCCTTGGAGATGCCTTCGGGACCCAGGTGCTGTTTTGTAGACCTCCTGTGCTGTGATTTTGTATGCCTAGCTTTCATTGGTGTTATTAGCTTGGTGGATCTGGACACATCTTTGTTTCCCCTGGGCAGGGAAGAGGAGCAAGAGAGGCCCATCTTGTGAAGCTCATTTTTTTTTTTTCTGATAACGCCATAGGAGTGTGACATTCCTTTGCTCTGCTCAGCTGTCCTGGACCTAAGTTTCTGTTCCTTGTGGGATGGTCACCAAACACGGGAGACTTTGTTGTCCTTGGAACTGTGCTGGGGGAGCACACAAGGACCTTTGCCAGCCATGGCTGCATCAGGACCCAACCCTCGCCATGTCTCATTTCTGTATTTGTAAATGGTGAGAATCATGCAAGACTGCATCTAAGATTGTCTTCTGCTCGCATCTTCTATGAACCAAAAAAGGTTAACCACAAGCATAAATTTAGAGGTCTAGCATTTAAAGAATTAGCTGGAAAAAAATAGAATTTTGTCACTAGTCATCAGAAACAAGATGAAGATTTTGCAGCCAAATGAAACTAGTTGAGCCTTCTTCTTGTAGTGTTTTTCTCTGTAATATCTAGCAAATGACTTCTCTCTGGGCCTTAGATTTCTCCTCTTTGAAAGGAAATGCAGGACTGTGCATGAAAGCTCACAGCTGTAATCCCTAACTCATGACTGGGAAGTAAGAAGATTGAAATCTGAGACCTGGCCCAAGCAAAGTTAGTGTAAAACACTATCTGCAAAACAAACTAAAAGCAAACATGGACTTGGGGGCATGGCTCAAGTGATAGAGCATTTGCCTAGCAAATTCAAGGCCCTGAGACCAATCTGCATCCCCAATAATCCCCTTGCCCTACCCCTACCCCCACCCCAAAGGGAACACTGCTCTCTTCGAGGCAGGACTGTGTAAAGATTTAATGCATGTATGCAGTGCATGCATTATGTATGTACTGCAACGGCATAGCAGTCACTCTAAGCAATAAAGTCATGGTGATGACATTAATTTTGACTCCAACGCTTGGGCTTAACAGGTTCCTTGTGAGGAAGATGGCATGTAGAAGGTTTTGAAGTTGAAGAAGGACTAAGCATGACAGGATGGAGGAGCTACTGAAAGAAAGACGTGATTAAGAAAAACAAGTTGAGAGCTCTAATAGACAAGATCATTTATTCACTTATTTCTTGCTGATGTGGGTTTTTGGTTTTGTTGTTGTTGATTTTGTGTTAGTTCTGGGGCTTGAACTCAGAGCTTTTTTTATTATTTTATTTTATTTTTGCACTCTATCATTTGAACCACTGCTCTACTTCTGGCTTTTTCTATATTGATTGGAGATAAGAATCTCATAGGCTTTCCTGCCGAGACTGGCTACAAATCACCATCCTCAGATCTCAGCCTCCTGAGTAACTAGGTTTATAGGTGTGAGCCACTGGAACTGGCACCGTGTAGGTACTTTTGAGAAGCAAATCTTATTATTATCAGTATGGTCTGTGACTTGACCCTGCTTTATCAGGCAGATTATACTTTGTATCCAATGACAGTGGTAGATCGATGACATCCTCTTGCTTTTGTTATGCATGATACACACAAGCCTATCTGAAACAACCAACTCATGATGAAATCATATAGGATCTCCAGATGCAGAGATCTGGATTTTTGGCAATCTGCTTTGGTTTAAGTTTCAACCTTGAAGTTCTTGACAAAACCTGCGCACCTGTGCCTCACTCCTGTAATCCTAGCTATTCAGGAGGCTGAGATCTGAGCGTTGCAGTTCCAAGCCAGCCGGAAATGGAGATGTGGATTGCGTGGTAGAGTACCAGCCTTGAATGAAAAAGCTAAGGGACAGACCCAGCCAGAGAGAAAGAAAAAAAGAAAGAAGGAAGGAAAGAAGCAAGAAGGAAAGAAAAATAAGAAAGGGAACAAAGAAAGAAAAAGAAAGAAAGAGAGAGAAAACCTCTTGGCAGAATTGCATATTGTGAATATACTTGCATAGGAGTGGTGCAGTCCAGAGCAAAAGAATCAGTCAAAAAAAATCAGACTCAGGAAGTTTCGACTAGGAAAGAATTAAAATGACTTCCTAAGATGAGAAATGGCTCCAGATGGACCTGGAGATCCCCAAATACCTGTCTGTCCAGCAGCTTTAGAAATTCCAACACACCAGGACTTTCCTGTAACAGAGGCATAATGGCTGAGTGTCTTTGGTGAGGCTTTGCTGGTTTCTGGCCAGCTCTTTAGGACATAACCCAGGGTCTGCATGGATGGTTTAGGGGATCTCTGGAGACGGGCAAAAAATCTGCACTTTCTTACATTTTTACTTTATCCTTACAAAGATTTTGTTTGTTTGTTTTTTCAGGAAACCGAATGTTAGAGAATCAAGTTTCCCAAGAAAGAAAAACAGATTGTTTTTTAAAACAGGAGCAACTTAAAAGTGTAAAGTAAAAGTTTTCAAGATGAGAATTTTCAAAGAAAAGCAGAAAAAGTGCTTCTTTTCCAGCTTTCATTTGCAAAGAGAATAAATCCTTTGTGCCTGGCTTGGCCTGCAAGCCAGCTTGGGCCACAGGGCCACACCCCAAGGCGTGTTTTGGCTCTATTGCTCTCTTCCTCCTCCTCCCACTGCTTTTCCTCCTTTTCCTTCTCCTCCTCCTCCTCCTCCTCACACACCCTTTTCTCTCTCTGTTTCTCTCTCTCTGTTTTTGTTTCTCTCTCTCTCTCTCTTTCTCTTTGTCTCTGTCCTCTGTCTTTCTTTCTCTGTATCTGGACCCTGTCTTTATCTCTCTTGGACAAACTTTATTCTATCACCTTGTGCTTTGAACATCTTAAGGAAATATGGACCTCCATAGTAGATTTTTGTTTGATTTTGAATATGTGAAGCTTTTCTTTTAAGAAAAGGAGATAAACAGATGAAAAATATTGAGCCTAAAGCTGCTATCACACTGAAGGAGTCAAAAGCTCGAAGTTCGGTCATTCAAGAAATAATTACATATGCGTGCTAGGGGCTGACCATGGGCTTCTGAAAGTTTACCTTCTGGTTTTCATGTATGTGAAATAATTAAGAAGCAGCTATGTGCAGTCAGACTCTTGGAAAGGAAAAGATGAAGTGTGTTGAAAGAATGTACCAGGTTGTCCACAGAAAAATAGTTGATGTCAATGGAAAATTATTCACTAAAGGAGGGAGTTTCAAATGATAAAATACTATTTAGGAGTCAAAAATAAAAACATTGATGCTTAAATAAAGCAAGTTGTAGAGTATGCACAATATCACCAAATAAGTTTTTTTTTAATCCCACATAAAATGATGTGTAATTTCTTTTTGGTTTGTCAGTTGTGAGGCTTGAACTTCGGGCCTGGGCACTGTCACTGAGCTTTTTTGCTCAAGGTTAGCACTCTACCACTTTGAGCCGCAGTTCCATTTCTGGTTTCCTGGTGGTTAATTGGAAATAAAAGTCTCACAGGGACTTTTCTTCCTGGACTGGCTTTGACTCACGATCCTCAGATCTCAGCCTCCTGAGTAGCTAGGAGTGAGCCACTGGCACCTGGCATAATGTATATTTTAATGTGCCCATGTGTTTCTTTTTACTAGTCTGGAGGGAAACACATGGAACTCGCAGTTGTTGTTCCCCTTTGTGGAGGACTAGAAGGCCAGCATGGTGGGCAAGAGAGAGCTTTAGATTTGCTAGCCTTGTGCTGGGGATTGGCTCCACAGACAGGGGCCCAGAGCCCCATCTTTCTACCTCAGAAAGTAGTTGAGGTTTGGTAAATACCTTGCTTTTTTCTATTTGACCATGTGACTTACTTGGACATGAGAATTGCAGAGAGCTGAGCTGGGTCTCCTCCATTTTTTTTTTTTTTTTTTTGAGGCCGTCAGGATAGTTAAAAAAAGAAAAAGAAGAAGAAATGCCAAGAGGACATCACAGCCAACACAGTATATTTTCAATATTTCCATTTAACTATTAAAATTGTATGATGAGTCCTTCCCCTTCACTCCTGTCCTTGTTTGTCTGTGATCCATCTGAAATCCCTATTTTAAGCCCTGAGCCAATGGCTGACTGTTGGCCCCAGGAACCAGAAAACGAGTTTGTTCAAAACTGAGTGGCAGACAGAGGATGGGAGGGGCAGGTGAAGCAATTTCTAGGCCTCCGCCCCTAGGTTTTCTCCTGGGCCTGGCAGTAGTAACCATGGCTTATCCACTGCACAGAAAGCCCAGTTTCGGGACCATGCAGTGTCCTCCTCTGAAAGGGCACCATTTTACCTTGGAAACCCTCCTGGCCTTCCTCCAGGCTGGGCATTTAAGGTCAAGCAAACATTCAGTCCACACCCAGTGCCAGCCCCGCCCAGCCCTGCCTCCCTCGGGCCCAGGGAGAGAATTGAGGCCAAATATATAGCTACAGCCTAATAACCCAGAAAAATGTCCAACTGTTTTATTTTCCTAAGTAGAAAACGTTCATCCCAAAAGAAGTTTCAAAGAGGCATAACATACTTTAAAATGTGCATCAATTTGACTTCATTGTAAGGAAATGGATCCTATTTTATACTCATTACTTCTGAGCTGGGTGAAATTCTTGTATACATAGCTGGAGAAGTTAATAGTTTTAGCAAATTATAACTACACTGGAGAAACCTTTTGAAGAGGTCCTGTCCCATTCAATTTCCCTCCAGTTTTGTTTTTGAAAAAATATTAAGTTTTATATAATCTAGAGCATTCTCATTATAAAAACACTAAGCTGTCATTGGAAAGAATACATTCATTTAAACAAATACAGTCCCCCCAGAGAACCCAATGCTAATGCACATTTTACAGGATAAAAAGACAAACAGTATAATTATACATGCATTTCAGGGACTCAAAGTAGTAAGAGTCCAAGGCAGAGTTGGTAAGTTAACCCTACATACATCCACTTTCCCAGCTCGGGAAACCTGCTGCAATAAGCTCAGATTCACAAGAACGAAAATGTCTATTACTTTTTCTTTTGTTCTTTTTAGATCCTGTTCAAGCTCAATTGAGCTAGCATTATGCAGGGTTACCCTGGAATGTTGCAGAGGGTTCTTCTCTTTCTCTCTTTCTTCCTCTTGTTCTTCCTTTTTTATGCTTCTGTGGTAGGCATTTCTTAAACATTGTTATTGAGCCAAGCAAAGAACATTTGCTCAAAGGATAGAAAATGTTGAAAAAGTCTTATTTGTTTGAAAGCAGGTTAAATAGCAATATGATCTCAGGATAGGGCAGAGAGAGAGGGGCATTTATTTCTCTAAGTGATCTGATTACATTATTGCCATACTTTCCCCCTATTAAATAGATTTGTACTGTTTTTCAAAAATGTTGATATACTAATGTTTTCTAGAAAGTGTCTAGTAGGGCCTAGTTTCCTTCGATTTCATTTGATGTGTTTCAAATCTGAATTTTTGCTTTAGAGGTTTCTCATACTTGGGTGATCAGGATAAGAGTCACTGGTGATTGTAGAAAGTTTAGAAATGCAGGTTAAAACAGAATTGCCTTTTCATTTTCCATTCCCACACTTTGTCATCCAAAAGAAAAAAGATATGGAAATGTTTTTGTATTCGAGTGGGTTATCTCTTTTGGACCTGAATAGCTTTTTTACATTGAAGATGACAAATTCAGTGATGAATTCTAAGTTTAACTTTTGACATATAAGAAAAATAATGCAGGGCTGGGGATATAGCCTAGTGGCAAGAGTGCCTGCCTCGGATACACGAGGCCCTAGGTTCGATTCCCCAGCACCACATATACAGAAAACGGCCAGAAGCGGCGCTGTGGCTCAAGTGGCGGAGTGCTAGCCTTGAGCGGGAAGAAGCCAGGGACAGTGCTCAGGCCCTGAGTCCAAGGCCCAGGACTGGCAAAAAAAAAAAAAAAAAAAAAAAGAAAAATAATGCAGGCCAGAGCTGGTGGCTCATGCCTGTAATCCTAGATACCCAGAAGGCTGCAGTCTGAGGATGGAAGTTTCAAGCCAGCCTGGCAGACAAATTTGAGAGACTCTGATATGCAATCCATACGCAAAACGTTGGAAATGGGTGTGTGGCTCAATTAGTAGAGTACCAGCCTTGAACAAAACAGCCAAGAGCGTGAGACCCTGAGTTTAAGCCACAGGCATTTAAAGAAAGAAGGAAAGAAAGAGAGAGAAAGAAAGAAAGAAAGAAAGAGAGAGAGAAAGAAAGAATTCTCTGATGAATAGTAAAATCTGACCATAAACCACCTTTGTTACCAAGTATTCACCAAGGTTTAAATTGTGTTCTCTGTGATAATGTACAACGGCTCCCTCTAAATGCAACAAGGAACAATCCTATTCATAAAGATTCAGATCTCACCTCTGCCATTCATTAGCTGTGTGACCCTAGAAAAGTTACTTTGCATCTCTGAACTTCTGTGTCCTCATCTATGAAATAGTCATAATAGTACCCCATCTGGAACTGCTATGAGAATTAATGATTTGTAGAAGGTATCTTAGTTGTGCCTAGGGCATTGTAAAGGCTTTTAAAGATATTTCACATTTTCTGCAATTTATTCTAGCAGTACAAATCAATCTGAAGATGAAAATAAGCCAAATGCTTATATAAGTTATGATAATATTGTTTTAGTGTTAGGCTGTATCTGGATGCTTCATTTTTTTTAACTTGGACTTTAAATATACAAGTATAAAATAAGTCTGTGTTTAGTTTGATGAAGATAAGACTGAGTGCGATAGAATGTTTGGAGAATGCAATTCTAGGCAGAAGAATCTCATTTCTGAATTGCTGATTCTATCATGAAAACATTCTTGGTGAAAAGTAAATATGATGTGACTTTTTCCTACTCAGGATTTACATCAACTCCTAAGGGAAAAGCATGGCAAATCTTTTTTTTTTTTTTTCTTTGCCTAAATCCTGTGGAATTTGCCATCTCTCCTATGTTTAAGTTTGGGCTGTGGTTTTAAGCTTGGCTCCTGAGTGGCATTTTGTTGCGTTCTTGGCGCTCGACGGCACTGATTTTCAGCTTGGCTCTCGTCAATTGTGTTTTGTTACATTCTTGGCACCTGTCTGCACTAGATCCCCCCATACCTGCTCACAGGTCCCAGGCAGAGATCTCTGTACTTCCGGCTGCTCAGGTTCCTGGAAGTCCCTGGAACTTTTCACACCACAGGTTTTCCTGCAGCTGAGATGCCCCAAGCCTTGAAGAGATTCTGCCAACATCACTTTGGTTCTTTTAAAGCAGCTGTCACCCACCTGGGAACAGGGCCACTGCTCCCAGGCAGCCATGGTGATATGGGAGGCTGGCGCCTGTCCTCTGAGTTCCAGGTCCAAAAGAGCAGAATTTATAGTTCTCTTCCTTTTTAAAAATGCCATTAAAAACAACAGGGTCTTTTTGTTTTGTTTTGGCTTTTTTTTTTTTTTTTGCCAGTCCTGGGGCTTGAACTCAGGGCCTGAGCACTGTCCCTGGCTTCTTTTCGCTCAAGGCTAGCACTCTACCACTTAGGCTAAAGTACTATTTCTGGCTTTTTTCTATATATGTGGAGCTGAGGAATTGAACCCTGGGCTTCACGTATACCACTAGCCCATATTCCCAGCCAAACAACAGGGAATATAAGATTTATTTTCTTTTGTGTGTGTGTGTGTGTGTGTGTGTGTGTGTGTGTGTGTGTGTGTGTAAAATGCACAAGAAAGGCTGTTTCCCTTTGTATAGATGTAAACTATATCCTGGTAGTGGATCTTGAACTCAGGGGCTCAGGCTCTTGCTTGGCTTTTCTGATCAAGGCTGGTGCTTTACCACTTGAGTCACATCTCTGCTTCCAGCTTTTTGGTGGTTAATTGAAGATAGGAATTTCACTGATGGAACCTTTGAATCTTGATCCTCAGATCTCTGCCTTCTGAGTAGCTAGGATTATAGGCATGAGCCATGGGTCCTTCCTCCCGCCCGCCCTCCCTCCCTCCTTTTTTTTCTTTTGTTGGTCCTAGGGCTTGAACTCAGGCCTGGACCTTTTTCTGCTCAAGGCTAGTACTCTACGACTTGAGCCAGAGCACCATTTCGGGCCTCAAACTGTGATCCTCAGATCTCAGCCTCCTTAAATATTTTAAAGAGAGTACTGAGGCCTGATGGGTCTGTAGAACGCTTCATTCACACCCTGTTTGGCTGTCAGGTTTGGAGCATTGCCTATTGGTGCTTCTCTTCTACCCTCACTTGTATGTGCAAGACAAGCATTTCACTACAAGAAACATCCCCAGCCCTCATGTTTTGAATTTGATTTTTTTTTTTTTTTTGGCCAGTCCTGGGCCTTGGACTCAGGGCCTGAGCACTGTCCCTGGCTTCTTCCCGCTCAAGGCTAGCACTCTGCCACTTGAGCCACAGCGCCGCTTCTGGCCGTTTTCTGTATATGTGGTGCTGGGGAATCGAACCTAGGGCCTCGTGTATCCGAGGCAGGCACTCTTGCCACTAGGCTATATCCCCAGCCCTTGAATTTGATTTTTATGTAAGTTCTGGCTAACTTTGCCTGGACTGGTCTCAAACTCTGAGCCTCCTGCCTCTGTCTCCCAAGCAGCTGGGATTACAGGTGTGAGCCATCATCCTGACCTCCCCTTCTTGTCTTTTTTCAGTGGGCATGTGATTTGGTTTCTTCAGGATGGTCGTAAGATAGTCAACCACATCTCTAGGCAAACAGATGCCAATAGTCAAGTGGAAAGGACATTAGACATGAGAACCCAGAACAGGCAATCCAGAAAGGCTTCATTGAAGAGGCATCATTGAAGAATTATCTTGCAGGTGTCTAGAGAAAGAGGAAGAAAGGAGTGCTAGAGATGAAAGCCCATGGAACTACTCTAAGCAAAGAGAAAAACTACTTTGAGTAGGAGTGTCTAGAACATGTTGAGAATATAATGTGTACTCACTGGCTAACTATCCCGCAAGAATTGTTCCATTTACTCTCACAAACACTCTTTAGGGCAGATTATATTTTCTTTCTTTTTTTTTTCAAATTTATATTTTCTTTCAAATCTAGAGGAAATTGAGGTGCAGCAAGTGCTGCTACTTGTCCTCAGTTACATAGTCTGTAAGTGGTGATAGCAAAATGTGAACTCTATATCCAGGTTCTTAGTCTGTTTTCAGAGAGGAGGGGTTCTGTTGGATAAACTTAGTTGGAGCCTGGGCGGCTTCCTGAAGGTGTGGTGAGAGACAGTGGATTTTTGTTGTTGTTGTTGTTTTAAACCTGGGGAATGATGTGTTTCTCAGTCTCAAATCTGATTAGCATTTGCAACTTTTTTAAAAAAGAGGTGGGAGGGAGAAATGAGAAGGTGTAGGTAGGCTGTTAAGGTTTTCTGGGAGGGGCAATGTTGGGGTTGGAGGTCAGGCTTTCCCCTTTGCTGGGCAGATGTTGTATACCATATTCCTATGGTATACCATAGAGGTCCATGTTGAGCCATACCCCTAACCCTTTGAGTTTCTGTTATTTTTTGAACAGGGTCTCACATTTATGCCCATGCCAGTCTGGGATGTAACCCTCTTATTTACACTTTATGCATAGCTGGGATGACAGGTGTGTGTGCAAGCCAGCAGATTTTACTGGCACATCTATAATATGAAGGTACTATGTAACAGCCGGGGCAGTTGTAGAGGGGCACCTGGGGTCCAGGGGTACAGTGAGGAGGCAAGAGCTGTTGATGATGTTCATGTTGATGATTGTGTTCCTGGAGTCAACTTTCGTTGCTGCGACAAATGTGTTCATCTTATGAGAGAAAGGTTTATTTTGGATCCCAGTGTGCCAGGTTTCAGTTCATGGTTGGTTGGCCTGCTTGTGTTGGGGCCTGTGATGAGGCAGAGCCTTGTGGCAGGGCCTGTGTGCCCAAAGAAAGCGGATGACCTCATGACCAGGAAGCAAATGAGGGAAAGGAAGAGATTGGGTCCTGCTTCAAAGATGGACCTCCCCCACTGACTGCAAGACCCCCTCTAGGTCTCCTTCTCAGAAGTCTCTACCACCTATAGACAGGGCCAAGCTGAGGACTAAGCTGCTAGCACAGGGGCCCTAAGGGCCGTCCAGATCTAAGCCATAGCATTGTAGACAGGTACTATTTAACTGAGCACTAACTACAGCACTTTTTTTTTTTTTTTTTTTTTTGTCATAAGGCTTGGACTGAGTGCTGTCCCTGAGCTTTTGTGCTCAAGGCTAGCACTCTACCATTTTGAGCCACAGTGCCTCTTCTGGTTTTCTGCTAGTTTATTAGAGATAAGAGTCTCAAGGACTTTCCTTCTTGAGCTGGCTTTGAACCATGATCCTCAGATCTTGGTCTCCTGAGTAGCTAGAATTATAGGCATGAGCCACAGGCGCTGGCCAGTACAGCGCTTTTATGTGACGTTGTGCTCTTATTGGACCCTCTCAATGGCCCCAGGAGACATCGAGCCATACTCCCGATTTACAAACGAAGGTATCCAAGGTTCTCAGAGGTGAAATACTTGGTTGAAGGTCACACTTTAGGGAAGAGGCCAGAGGCATGACTTGGGTAGAGATTGATCTGATTTCAGAATCTTTACCCAGAGTGATGTTAAGGTTCTTGGGGTGCCCTGTGGGCATGGAGATATTTGGGGGTGGGGGGAGGACATGACCAGTGCATACATTTAGAAAGCAGGAAATTGGGGCTAAAACCCAAGGATGACTGTTTAGAGGAAGAGGTTAGGTAGGGATGGTGTTCTGGAGACAAGCCCTTGGAAGTGGAGAGGGGACAGAAGTCTGAAGGGGCTAGGCCTGGGCTCTGCCACGTACCCACCTTCCCTGTCATCTCAATGTCTGCACCTGCAAAAACCCAAGCAAACAAGCCACCTTCCTAACTGATGTCACGACGCTGCACGCAGCTGTGCTCTAAGGAGTGCAAGGAGTGTCACAACAACACCTGGAGTAAAGCAAGAAGGGAGTGGTGGCATGGGCAGAGCCCAGCATGTGGGCCGAGGCTGAAGGAGAACTGGGCTGGGCGCTGAATGACACACCCATGGGGACATGACTGAGATGCCCTTGTGGCTGGGCTCAGACACAAAGCCAGGGAGCCATAAGAAAGCTTCGAAAAGATGGAGGGAGAGAAACAAAGAGAAAACCTTGGGGAACCTAAGTGAAGTGGTTGGTGCTGGAGGAGCTTGGTCTGGGTCTTCTGGTCAGTTTCCGGCCCCCTGCTCTCCCCCTGCTCTTTAACTCTTAGTCCCTCGCTTCTACTTTTGGAATCTCTCTTCTCTCCTGTAAAAGTTGTGTGGCTGACAAATCTCTGACCGGAAGTGAGCAGGACTACTTTATCATCACCCCCCACCCCCAACCCAGGGCTAAGTGGAAAGTTATGTTGAGGAGGATGAGCGGCCTAGAAGACAAGCGCCAGGAATGAACAGAATGGTGTCTGATGGGCCCAGTGGTGTCCCTGCCTTTTCCTTTGTCCCCCATGACCCTGGCCTAGAAAACTAGGTGCCTCACAACCCAGGAAAGGCTGCTGATGGTCAGAGCAAAGACCTCACTATGCTGTCAGCAGCGTGTCCCTGTGATATGCTGAGGCAGACCTGGGAAGGAGGCTAAAAAAGGGTAACCAGCAGTAGCCAGAAGAAGAAAGGTAACTCCCAGGGACTGGGCCAAGGAAGGGTTTGCGATGGGAAAGGGGATTTGCAATGGGGAATGCTTGAAGGCATTGTTTAAGGCTTTATTTAAACCCTTGTCAAGGCAAGTAGCACAAGATAGGACTTATAAGTAACACACACACACACACACACACACACATACACACACACACATAGTGCAATCTGAAAATACTTCCCCCAGGAGCACTTGTGGTTTTGAACTTCCAATGTGTCCCTTAGGGAGGATATGGTGGGGGAAGGGGTTGGGTTAGGGACCCACAAAAGTGGGGAAAGCACAGGCTTTGAAGAATTTCCTCCCTTTTCATGCCTGGGGTGTAACCAGAGACCAGTGTCAACAAAGAGTCCCCGCTTGGGAACGCTTTTGTGTGCAGGGCTCCTTGGGGCGTGACTTGCTTTTTCAAAGGTCAATGAATTGTAAATGGTGCAGTTGCAGGTTCTGTGGAGCCGGGTTAGGGGGGATTTTTGAGAGGGTGGGTGGGAGAGGGGTGGTGTGTCACTCAAATGTCTAGGAAGCCCTGTGGTCTCTTTGTGAGCCCAGACCTGGCTGCATAAAACACTCACATTCACAAGAGAAAAGAAAAATCTATGGGTGTTGGAGTGTTCCGGTCTGAATTTGCTATAGCAAATGGATCTATGTCAAATGATGTCAAATTTTAGAAACAAGGCAATCGACTAAATTCAGAGTTGGCAAAAGCCATACAATTAGTTATTTGGCATGTATTGCATTGTATTTGTCTGGTTCTAACTACTTACTGTGACCTAGGCAAGGATGTGTTCTGTGCTGCAAGAAAGGTGCCAGCCTGTGACTCTTCCAGACTGGGGCTAGTCCTCCTCCTCCACCTTCATATATTATTATTATTATTATTACTACTCCTACTATTACTCCTATTACTCCTATTACTATTCATTTTGGAACCCAGGATGGCCTCAAACTTGAGATCCAGCCCCAGTCTTGGAATTATAGGTGGGAACTATCATGCCTGGCATTTTGCATTTATCATCCTCATTTCCTCTCCTTCACCATAAGTAATGGATTTGACATTTGTTCTTGTACTCAACACCACCATTTAGCTCATTTCAGCCACTGTAGTATGTGCTATAGATACAGAAAGGTACAGAACAAATAAGCTCTTGCTTTCTCAGAATGTATGTGCAATCTGGGTGAGAGGAAGGCCTACCATGACATCAACAGCATCTGCAAGAAGTCAGGAGTGGAAAAGGCTGCAAAGAACAATGAAGAGTACAGGAGACCGAGGCATCTTCACAGACGTGGAGGAGGAGGTCAGGGAGTCCTGTTTCTGATTCCAGGAACCCTCCCAGCTAGAGGAGAAGGAGGGGACAAAATAAATGGTGAAGAGCCCCACCCCAGGACCATCCTGCTTGCTGTTTTCTTCCTTTTATATAAATCCAATAGGGCAAAGATGGAAGCAGGGAAACAGGATACAATAATCTAAGCAAGGCCTGCTGGTAGCTTGGACTAAGATTTACCAGATTCTAAATATTTGGAAGGAACTGCTGGCAGGCTTTCCTAATGGATGGAATGTGAGGTTGGAAAGATGCAAAGATGAGTCAGCGTGTTATGTCTGAGTGGAGAGCAGAATGGAGCCAGCCCCCAGATGCTGGGCTTAGAAGCAGGGGGCACATTTGGAGGGGGACAGCAACATTTTGCTCCAGTTACTGTCAAGAATCTACTTTCACCCAGCTCTTCTTTGTGTGGGGAGGAAAATGGAAGTTGCATACAAGTTAACATGGGGCAACGGAGAGACTATTTGAGGTGAAGTACGAGAAGCTAAAGAATGTTCCTCCAGGCCTGGCTTCTTCTGGCAGGGCTGGGAGGAATTTGGGGATGGCAGAGTGTAGGTCAGGTGGGAGAAGTATGGAATGGAGGTAGGGGATCATTTGATGGCTGTGTAATTCCAGGGTTCTGATTTCTATAAACATAGCTACATCATCTATTCCTTCATCTGTTCATTAATTCAATAATTGTTGAGAGATGAATAAAACTCTGTCTTTGTTTTCAGAAAGTCACAGGAGAGTGGCAGGTGAGCAGAAGCGTCATCATTTGTAAGCTAGCATGATGAAGGGACAGGGGACCATGGAAGTTCGCATGGAACCAGTGCAGCCATGGTACTAACTAGACATGATGCTGAAAATGAGCAATACAGCTTGTGGGTGGGGATGGGAGGGAAAATCTGGAAGAAAAGTACTCTTTATCTAACGTATGGAACTGTAACTGCTCTGTACATCACCTTTATAATAACAATAAAAATATATTTTTAAAAAAGCATTCTTCTTGGTGTGTGTGTTGTACATGCACACGTGCTCATGTGCACAAAGGAGGAGTGATTTAATACTTTGTCTGGCACACCATTATGCCTCACTATTAGAGACCCTGGTGAGTATAAAGAATGGGAACTCAAGGACTGCCAAGTTAACGCCCCGTCTGCCCTTAGAAGCATCCGGGCCTACTTTCTTCCTTCTCTTCTTGTACTACAGTTCCATCATCTGAAATGCCTTTTCTACTCTTAGGCCTGTTGTATTCTCAAGGATCCCTTGAATTTCTCTTGCCTGAAAGCCCAGACTTTGGGAAAAATGCTATTTCATCTCTTCTCTACTATTCTTGGGAGGAAGGAGAAGTATGTATTTGTTAGAACTTTTCAGGACCTAATTTCAGCCTGATATTGTTTCCATTCTATCACAGAGGCCAAGAGAAGTTAAATGATTTGCCTACATTCATTCACACAGCTAAACTGGACACTGACTGTATATGCTGAGGAGTGACTATTCTGATAGGCCTGTGTCCCTTCCACACCCATGTGTTGAAATTCTAGGTGCTGGTGGAACCCTTGGGAGTGATTAGGATACCTCGTGAGTATGATTAGTGCCTTACAAAATAAGTAAATAAGTAAAAATAAAAGAGATCAAAGAGCGCTAGCCAGACCCCTTTCCCTGAGTGAAAACACAGAGAGATGATGTCCTATGTATATGTACCACTATCAGACACTGATGCCTGTGTCTTGGGAGCAGGCATAGTATCTTTAAAACAATCAATTAGTTTGTTTTAGTCTAAAATGTATGTCTTTTTAAATTTAAATTTTATGTTCTTATTTTGTGAAGGAGTGGGCACTGAGGTTTGCGCACAGGGCTGTGCTCTGATAGAATCCTCGGGTATTTTTTTTCTTTTTAATTCAAAATTTCCTAAGAGAAAAGAAAAATACTACAAAACGGCCTCACCACTTCATGATTCCTTCACATTTCTCATTAGGGGTCCTATCCACCTAGTTCCACACAGAACGTATGCCGCATATGTGTGTGTGTGTGTGTGTGTGTGTGTGTGTATGTATACACATATGTATGTATCTACACATACATGTATATATACATGTATCTACACATATATACTCTACTAAATATTTTTAAAATATACTGTTTTATATCTAAAACAATCTGAGTTTCTGTGCTGTATGGCTATATTTTCTTGGTTTCCACTCATGTGGTCTTGTCTTCTTGCTTTTCTGTACCCCTTCCCCCATTTATTAAGTTCAGGAATAAGATAAATTGTAAAGATGGGGTGTGGCTCAGTGGCAGAACACTTTCCTAGGATGCACAAGGCCTAGCACAGGAAGAGTGTTCTGAATAACCTAGTTTTCCATTACTAGAACAGAAAATCCTATTTCATTTGTTTAAACATTTTCCCTAAATGGGTAAAAGTTGTTTTAAGCTTATGTATTCTTTTTTTTTTTGGCCAGTCCTGGGCCTTGGACTCAGGGCCTGAGCACTGTCCCTGGCTTCCTTTTGCTCAAGGCTAGCACTCTGCCACTTGAGCCACAGCGCCACTTCTGGCCGTTTTCTGTATATGTGGTGCTGGGGAATCGAACCCAGGGCCTCATGTATACGAGGCAAGCTCTCTTGCCACTAGGCCATATCCCCAGCCCTCATTTTATTTTTATTTATTTTTTTTTTAACAAAGATGAAGTTTGGAGATTTTGCTCAAGGTACCAACTTTGTTGAATGATAGGCAGGGGAAAAGATGACATTTTCATGACTCTTCATAAAAGTGTTTATTCAGCAATGCCATTGAAAAAAGAAGTGAAATTATCCAGATAATGTAATTTTTTAAATAACAAGTCAACGGGCAACTGAATTTCATACCATTCTGGTCTGAACATGTTCCCCCCAAAAGCATGTGTTGGCAACTTACCCTTCAATGCAAGTGTTCTGAATTAGGGCTAAAGAGGAAGGTAGGTCAGGAGTGTTTCATCCGGATGAGTGGATTAATGCTGATTAGAACAGGGCTTGAGGCTGTGAGTTTGATCTCCTGGTCTCTTTCTTAGTGTTATATTCATCCTTTCCCAAACCAATTTCAACCATCTTTATTCTTCCATTGTTCCACACATATCTAATACTTTTTACAATATGTATCATTAATTAACATGAGCATATATTTCCTGTCAGCATCTCTAATTCACCACAGGCCCAGGGTATTGGGGCCAAGAAACAATGGACTGAAACCTTCTGCCTAAGTTAACCTTTCCTGCTTTTTTTTTTTTTTTTTTTTGGCCAGTCCTGGGCCTTGAACTCAGGGCCTGAGCACTGTCCCTGGCTTCCTTTTGCTCAAGGCTAGCACTCTGCCACTTGAGCCACAGCGCCACTTCTGGCCGTTTTCTGTATATGTGGTGCTGGGGAATCGAACCCAGGGCCTCATGTATACGAGGCAAGCACTCTTGCCACTAGGCCATATCCCCAGCCCCTCCTGCTTTTAACTTTATTACTGCTGGCATTTTGTCACAGTGACAGAAAGCTGACTAACACAGATACTGTCTGGAGATGGTAAGACAGGTCAGAGAACTGCAGCTCTTAGCCAGCCACACGGTCACAGAGACAAACCAGAAATCTGTAGTACAGTGTGTTATTCAGGTAATGTGCATCATAAATTATGTGGGTTACTTGACATATTTTTTGTTTGTTTGTTTTTTTGGTCGGTCCTGGGGCTTGAACTCTGATCTGGGTGCTGTCCCTGAACCTCTTTGCCCTCAAGGCTAGTGTTCTACCACTTGAGCCACGGCCCTACTTCCAACTTTTTTGAGTAGTTTATTGGAGATAAGCATCTTGTGGACTTTCCTGCCTGGGCTGGCTTCATCCTGAGATCTTCAGATCTCAGCCTCCTGAGTAGCTAGGGTTATAGTCAGGAGCCATCGGCTGCCGGCTGACATATAGTATTTTCAAGTGATGATGTTTATTAAGCAGCAATTCCATTGTGAGACACTTTGTGCATCCACTTTGGCCTCTGTTCTTCATAAGCACCGAATGTATACACTTACTGTGTCTCCTACCTGCAGCTCTTCTCTCCTAGCTGATGGCTTTGCAGGCCATTATGAAGGCCCAGCTACAAAGGTCATCTCAAAGCAGCATTCTCTGCTTGAACTTGAGACCATCCTGCCTTTGCCTCCCAAGAGCTGGAAAGGACCCGATCCACGAACACAGAAGTGAACCTGCGTCCTCAGATATTTAAAGATTGCACGTTTTCCTCATTAAGAATTGAGTGTCTGTGCCAATGGCAGCTGCAGGCAAGGCGAGGACGTTGTTTACACACAGGGCTGGGGGGCTGAGCTGACTCCCCCTCCACCTCACCTCCTATAGTCTTGGGAAGTGAGCATTCTGTTATTATCTCAGGCTGCTGCCCTGGGCAAAAAACCCAAAAAAACCCACCGGACTTTGTCTAGGGAATTCAAGAGTAAGCCTTAGGATCTAGCCGTTAGCTTGACTCCAGTTTGCCTGAGATTTTGAGGAGGGTTTTTTTTTTTTTTCCCTCAAATAAGGACACTTGAGAGTCACCTTGGTTGAAGTGAGCCTGATCACCACAGTGCTAGAGTTGGAAATGTTTACACAGATATGCTTCATACTTTCATCCGTTCTTTAGATGGGCACATAGAACATTCCAACCATATTAACCATTTCCACGTCTGCCCTTTACTGGTGTTAAAGCCGGTTAGAGACACAGTGATTTTGGCATTGCTTACATCCCTGGTGCCAGGAATGAGCTGGAGATGGGTGTGATGAGAAGCAGAGGTCGTGGGCGGGGTTTTTTGACAGCTCTCAGAGGAGCAGTTGTGGGGGTTTTGTTGGGACAGCTCATCAATTCTAGAGCTTTCTGTGGGCGAAGGAGCACAGTTCCACAACTTGTTACACTTCTGCACTACACCACACACCATTCCAGTGAGGTAGTGGGAGGACTCAAGGCCAACTGAATTCTGCGCTGGTCTTCAACCGGCTGACAACCTTGTTGGGACAGGAAGCTGGGATGGTGGCTTCAAGATGGACATGGATTCTTCCTATGTCTTCCCTGAGTCTAGGCTGGCCCTTTTACGAGTGGTGACCAATCCAGTGGCGTGGAACAATGCCGTGGGACTTCTGAGACAGGGCCTTGAGAGAGTTACTGCCTCTGTTTGTGACATTCTTAAATTTCTTCCTCCTCCTTCTCCTCCTCTCCTTCTCGTCTTCCTCCTCCTCCTCCTCCTCCTCCTCTTCCTCCTCCTCCTCCTCTTCTTCCTTCTTCTTCCTCTTTTACTTCTCTTTCTCCTTTCTTCTTCTTCATCCTTTTCTTCCTCCTCCTCCTCTTCTTCCTCTTCCTCCTCCTTTTCTTCCTCATCTCCTCTTCCCCCCTCCTCCTCTTCCTCCTCTACATCCTCTGCTCTTCCTCCTCTACCTCCTCCTCCTCTTCTTCTTCCTCCTCCTCCTCCTCTTCCTCCTCCTCCTCCTCTTCTTCCTTCTTCTTCCTCTTTTACTTCTCTTTCTCCTTTCTTCTTCTTCATCCTTTTCTTCCTCCTCCTCCTCTTCTTCCTCTTCCTCCTCCTTTTCTTCCTCATCTCCTCTTCCCCCCTCCTCCTCTTCCTCCTCTACATCCTCTCCTCTTCCTCCTCTACCTCCTCCTCCTCTTCCTCCTCTTCCTCCTCCTCCTCTTCCTCCTCCTCCTCCTCCTCCTCCTCCTCCTCCTCCTCCTCCTCCTCCTCCTCCTCCCCCTCCTCCTCCTCCCCCCTCCTCTCCTTTTCCCCTCCTTTCCCTCCTTCTTTTGTTGTATGAGGTTTGAACCGGGGAGTTTGCACTTGCTAGGCAGATGCTCTAGCACTTGAATCATGTCCATAGCCAGCCCTTTTTGTTTGCATTGGTTTCCAGATGAGGTCTTGCTTTTTTGCCTAAGCTGGCAGGGACCATGTTCCTCTCACAGATGCTTTCTGTGTAGCAGGGATGACAAGCACCATTGTGCCCAGCCCTTTATTGATTGAGAAGGAAGTCTTGAAAACTTTTTGACCGGGTTGACCTCAAGCTACGGTCTTCCTGATCTCCAGCTTCCAAAGAGCTAGGATTACAGGCATGGGCCACTGCTCCCGGCTTAAAATACATCTGATGGGAGTGTTGCCGTTTCGGGAATAGCCTTTCTTGGAAAGGGCCATCATGCTTCGAGGAAGCCCAGGCTGGCCCGATGGAGTGTGAGTGTGAGTGTGAGAGGAACAGAGTCCCCACACCCATGGGAGGGCCCCTCACAGGCTCGCGTGGAGGCCAGCCGTTAGTGTAGTGCCGTCAAGCCTCACCTACATTCTTGCCGCATAGAACGCCCACTAAAATGGCTCATGGTAAGTCATTGCATTTGGATGCAGGTTGTTACACAGCTGTTCATAGTGAAGTCTTCTCGGATAATGATGGGGGGCTGCGGATGATGTGGTAGGGGCACAGAGGAGAGGACCTATGCCAGGCTGCGGTGGAGACCCCACAGTCATGGAAAACTTCCAAAGAAGGCTTGTTTGCATAGAATATGCTTGCTAGCAGTCCATGTGAGCTGGGCTTGGGGAAGTGCACTAGAGCAAGAAACCATGGAGGTGAGGGATAGCATGCTATCCAAGCAAGTGTGGAAGCTGGGCGCTGGTGGTGTACCCCTGTAATCCCAGCTACTCAGGATTGCTGAGATCTGAGGCTTGCCGGTCCAAGTCAGATTGGGCAGGAAAATCTGTAATTGGTGATTATATCCAATTAACTACCCAAACACAAAACAGCCAGAAGTGGAGCTGTGGCTTCACATGAACAAAGAAGCCAAGTAAGAGGGCAAGGTCCTGAGTTCAAGTCCCAGAACTGGAACAAAACCAAAGAAAAAAGGCAAGTGTGGAACAAGGAGGCATAGACAAGTTCACAGCGTTGTTGCTGCTGGTGTAGCAGTAATGATGTTTATTGAAGGTTTCCTATTCAACTGTCTTATGGTTTTTACATGCGAGAGAAGAAAGTGAGGCAGGAAGATTGAGTAACTTGCTGAAGGATATACAGCTGACAAATGCCCAGAAGGCATTTGAACTCAGGCAGAATGGTGAAGAACTTCAGCAGCCTGGGATTTGCTCAGGACACCATGAGGAGGTGCCTAGAGGCTCCCGTTGCATCAATGATGTTGTAGTTTTGTAACTTTCCCTACTTACTTACTTCCTTGACTATGTCTTTTTTTCTTTTCTTATCTTTTTTCTTTTCGGCTCGTCCTGGGCTTGAACTCAGGACCTGGGTACTGTCTCTGAGCTTCTTTTGCTCAAGGCTAGTGTTCTACCACTTGAGCCACAGCGCCACTTATGACTTTTCCTGTTATTGTGGTGCTGAGGAATTGAACCCAGGGCTTCATGCATGCTAGGCAAACACTCTACCACTAAGCCACCCAGCTCTTGACTACTTCTTTATAGAGCTGTGAACTTATAACAGTAAGGGCCCTGAGTTTACCTCTGAAGGATACAAGGAAGGAGGGGAGGTCCAGTGGACATTTTCTATTCCACAGCTGCTCCTACCGTAGAGAGGTGGATGGAACTCCCAGGAGAGGATAGGTGTGGCAGCCACGAACAGAGGACAGTGGGCCCCATCCTTGACCTCACAGCGGAACAAACGCCAGCCTCTTCTAGAATCTTTGGAGCTGAGGCACAGATAGGCCTCAGGGACTAGAGAAAGTTGGCCTTTCCCTTCCCTCTCCCCCAGGCCTTTCAGGTGATTAGCATCAGAAATATGTAACTGTTGGGTTCCTAACAGCAGTTAACAAAGAAGAGGATTTCCAGTCTGGGTTAATGGCCCTCTCTAAGGCCCTCCAGGGCAAACCAGGAAGAGCAGTTCCTGTGTGCACCACACACGAGCTCTAGCCCCCTGCCTGACTACACTTCCAGGGGCACCTGAGCAGACACAGTAACTGAGTCTGAATCTGTGTCCACAGATTCCATTCACACTTCTGTACTCTGTTGTACAAGGAGGGAAGAAAGAAGGACTCACACACCAGCGAAGCTCAAGACCTGGCCTCACTTACCTTAGCTGATACAGGCAGATGTCTCCTCCTCTTCCTCCTCCTCCTCCTCCTCCTCCTCCTCCTCCTCCTCCTCCTCCTCCTCCTCCTCCTCCTCCTCCTCCTCCTCCTCCTCCTCCTCCCCCCTCAACCTCCTCTCCCCCCTCCTCTTCCTCTTCTTCCTTCTCCCCTTCCTCCTTTTATTTCTTTCTCCTATCTCTTTGTGTTTCTCTCTATCTCTGTCTCTGTTGTCTAATCTCTCTCCTTTGCTCTCTTTTTGACAGGGTCTTAATCTGTAGCACCAGCTGTCCTTGAACTTGAGCTGTCCTTGAACTCGCCTCATTCTCCCAAGAGCTGGGATTATAGCCATATGCCACTATGTCTGACATGTCTAAAAATGTTTCAGGTTCTCATGTGTAATTGGATGCAAACTGACTTCACTACAAATAATAAAAGCAAATCATAGCTAAGGTGTGCTGAGTGGGTACTAGAAGCTGGGCCTCTTGCTAAGCATTTTGTATGCCTAATTTATTTAATCCTCACAGTGAGTTCTGTGAAGCTCCCTATTTCCAAGCCTCCCTATATCCAATTTCCAACTCCAGGATTTGTTGTCTTTTGCTGTGTAACAATCTCAGAAACTTAAAAATAAAAATAAATAGCTGAGACTGGGGTTTTAGCTCTGTGGTAAAGAATCTGCTTAGTGGGCTGGGAATATGGCCTAGTGGCAACAGTGCTTGTCTCATATACATGAGGCCCTGGGTTCGATTCCCCAGCACCACATATATAGAAAATGGCCAGAAGTGGCGCTGTGGCTCAAGTGGCAGAGTGCTAGCCTTGAGCAAAAAGGAAGCCAGGGACAGTGCTCAGGCCCTGAGTCCAAGCCCAGGACTGGCAAAAAAAAAAAAAAAAAAAAGAATCTGCTTAGTATGTACAAAGCCCTGGGTTTGATCCTCAGCAATAAAAAAAAAAAAGTTAGGAGTTCTGAAGTAGCTTGACTGTAATTCTGGCTTAGTGTCTTCTAAGTTTGCTGGGTCTACAGTCATCTCTTTGGTGACTGAAGGATTGACCCCCACCCTACTGCCCCAGGCCCATACAGACACCAGGCAGGAACCTCAATGTGTGAGCCTGCTTTGATATGCAGGCAGGACATCTCACCTAGGCCCAGCTGTAATCAACTTTGGGGGCCAAACAGAAAAGCCCCAACTTCCTAGACCTAGGGGTGCTTTCCATAACGTGCCTCCTTGCTCAGACTCCATGAGCCTGGTCCCAAATTCACCCCCTTGCACAACCACCAAATCCGCAGGAAGGTCTGTGCCCCTTGCTGGTCCTCAATAAACAGTCCTCGGTCTGGCCTATTCCTTTTTCATTCTGCATTTTCCCAACAGTGACCACCTTTGCAATTGCATATTCCTATCATATTACTGCATTTTACTTCTTTTTCTTTTTATGCCAGTGCTGGGGCTTGAACTCAAAGACTCCCTTTCTTGCTTAGCGTTTTCCTTGCAAGGCTGGTGCTCTACCAGGTGAGCCTCACTTTCTTCTGTTTTTGTTTTTTTAAAACTGGACAATTGGAGATAGGACTCTCTCAAACTTTTCTGCTGGGGCTGGCTTCGAACTACCATCCTCAGATCTCAGGATTAGCTAGGATTAGAGTGAGCCATTGGAACCTGGCTGTGCTTCACTTTTTAACAGAACGTCAGTGAAATGCTCTTCCTTTCTTCTTTGAGATCCATTTCTTCCTCAGTCAGAGGTGAGCTTTCCAAAAGCCAGAGATTCATCTTGTCCTTGAACATGAGATGCATACTGTTCTTATTCTAGTTGCAGACCTGGAAAGGGGCTGGGAGAAGCAAATGCACCTGATGTCACATTGAGAGTAAGTGGGAGATCTGAATACACTTTAGGTGCAGGTCATCATCCCGACATGGAGTAGCATTCAAGGACTCCAGCACTGCCAAGTTGAATGATGTGTAGACAGGAGAGCAGAGCCTGCAGGAGAAGGGCTGGGAGGATTCTTGGACAATTGGGAAATATTAGGAAGAAGTGTGTGTGTGTGTGTGTGTGCGCGTGTGTGAACTAGATTGTTATAAGGTGATAATGTATTCTAGACAGCTGTTTTGACAGAGACCTGGAGATCACACTTTGACCTTAATCTTATTGGCTTCTAAATTCTTTGAAGAAGATTTAAAAAAAAAAAAGAAAGGGAAACTGTCTGCAAGAAATAACCTTATTAAAATGAGCTAAGTACAGTTTCCTTTACAATTCCCCCAAGCAATTAAAGTCGTTATTTTGCTAGTATGCATCTTGCTAAATTACACATGGATTGCTAACTTGATTATGTTTGTGGGAATTATCCATTTTCTAGATTAGTTGTTAGCAAAAGCAAAGTACTGTCTATGGGCCACCCACTCTCCAGCTCCTTCCCAGCCTCCTGAGGGACAGACCCTGGTATTCATCAAACACACAATTGGGTCCTCTTACCACAATGCCTCACCCACCCATTCTCCTGGCTGGGGAGCTGAACAATTTGGGGGTGGCTTGGAGCAAAATGACTGTAAATCCCCCACTTTCACTCCGTTACAGGGGCATTCTAGGTGCTGAGCTTTAGAGCAAGGGGTGTTGTCTGTGTGAATACGACTTTTGTCTTGGAGTGAGTGGCTGTTGGGCTGGCTCTGAGCTTGCCTGGAAGGAAGGTGGTGATGGTCCCTGGGTTTCTTCAAGGCTCAGCCCAGTAGGAAAGCAGAGACACAATGCCCAAGGCCTGGGCCGGAAAAATGAGAGCTTGAATGTGGTTGGAAGTATCCTCAGAAACCTGTGGGTGGCTGTGGTTTGCTAGCCTAAGACCAGACCTGGTGAAGCGATGGAAAAATGCTTGCCTTCAAAGGGGGAGCTTGTCTTCACTGCCAGTGTTCTGATGGAGACGGAGTGGCTGTGTGTTGAGGCAGTTTCCTGGGCTTACACATTAGGCTCAAGTTTATTCAGGGATAATCCTCCAAGGGCCCCACCTATCCTTTTCCATGACTCCCTTAATGTGTACAGTGGTGAAGAGCCCAGGCCTTCGAGATTTTCCTACTTCAGGCTGCTCTAGCACTCACTCATTATGGGAGCTCATGCCAATTGCTTCTCTTTGCTTCTGTTTCCTCAAATGTAAAATGAGGAGAGTCTAGTCATTGTTCTTAATTCATGATTGTAATAATGAGATTTGAATAAAGCCTGGGAAGCTCTTAGATCACTTTATGTTTTATTTATTATTTAATTTATTAATTATTGAGTTCTTATTTATTAATTGTTTAATTCTTTCCACAAATAAGAAGCAATACCTATTGCCATGTGTGAGGCATAGGAGAAAGGTGAAGAACTCCCAGTTCTGGCCTTCATGAGCCTGACAATCTAATGAGTAGAGGCAAAATAATGTTCTCTTTCCTCAGCTGTCTATAGTCTAATCCTGGAATCCTGTGAATATATTAGTTCATGTGGTAAGATTTCAAATGGAACCATCACAGTGATTCATGCCTGTCATACTAGCTACTCAGGAGGCTGAGATCTGAGAATTGTGGTTTGAAGTCGGTCCAGGCAGAAACGCTTGTGAGAGAGACTCTTAATTCCAATTAACTTGCAAAAGACTGGAAGTAGGGCCATGGCTCAAGTGGTAGGGTACCCGCTTTGAATGAAAAAAAAAAAACAAAACAAAACCCAAAAACTAAAGGACAATACCCAAGGCCCAAAGTTCAAGCCCCAGAACAAATTAAAAAAAAAAAAAAAGAATTGAGAAAAGATTGAGCACAAAAGCTTCAGGGAGAGCACCAAGGTCCAGAGTTGAAGACCTAACTAAGACTGACACAGAAAAAAGAAAGAAAGAAAGAAAGAAAGAAAGAAAGAAAGAAAGAAAGAAAGAAAGAAAGAAAGAAAGAAAGAAAGAAAGAGAGAGAAAGAGAGAGAGGAAGAAAGAAGGAAAGAAAGAAAAAGAGAAAGAAAAGAAAGAAGGTGAGAAGTAGCAAGCAGATTAGAAGAGGCCGTGGAGAAGATGGGCTACGTTCAGCCGGCAATGAGCAGCGAGTGAGAAGGAGTTGGAGGCTGGACACATCTTAGTGGTCAGAGCTGACTAGAGCTGCTGAGGGTTTGGATGTAAGTGTGAGGGAAGGAAAGAAATCAGAGATGTTCCCTAGGTTTAGGTCAGGGCATTGGCTTGAATGGACACAGCACACACTTACGTGAAGAAGATAGGAAAGGGGAAGATTTGAGAGGTAAAAAACAATCTAGAATGTCCAGTTTGTAAAGACTTAAAAAGTATTATCAGGACAGGTGGCTCATGCCTGTACTCCTAGCTAATCAGAAGGCTGAGTTCTGATGATCATGGTTCAAAGCCAGCCCAGGCAGAAAAAACCATGAGACTTTGTATCTGCAATTAACTAGCAAAAAGCCAGAAGTGGAGGTGTGGCTCAAGTTGTAGGGTACCAGCCTTGAGTAAAAACAAAAACAAAACAAACAGACAAGTGCTAGAGGCCCTAAATTCAAGTCCCAGTACCTCACACCAAAATATTATTGTCCATATTATTAGCAGTATTTGCTTTTTTGACACATTGGGCCCCCGTTTCCTGTCTTGTATCTATACTCATGATATTTTCTTCACCTGGACTTTCTCCTCCCACTCAATTATCAATGGTTCAATTCATATTCATCCTTCAAGGACCATTTTGCAATGTCATTCTTCCTTATTCCCATGATTGGAAATCTCTCTCTCTCTCTCACTGCATACAGGCTAATATTTTAATATTTAAGTTTCTTTAAGTGCATCATCTTCTCTACCTGATGTTAGCAACCTTGAATGTTTGACAATAGGTCAAGCAATGGGAATGATGGTGCCTATGATAGCTTTGGTAATTCCATTTCTTCAATGGTGCAAGAGTCTGATGATCGTTTTATATTTGGTAACATAATTTTGACACTAAATAAGCATATCTCTTTCCAATGTCAAGATAAATACATCTTCAAAGATCACATAATGATACATGTAGTGAAGCATAGATGCTTTTTACAAATAACCTCTGTGTTTACTTTTGCCACATGACAATCCACAACATAGCAGCTTAGAATGACAACCACTTCTGTAACTCTCAGTTTTGCAGTTTGGAATTTAGAGCTAGGCATGGTGGCATATGTTTGCAAATTCCAGCACTTGGGAGGCTAAGGTAGGAGGAACATGAATTTGAGGTCTGCCTGTCCTACGTAGTGAAATTCTATCTCATCCTCCACCCCATCCTCCTCCCTCTCAAAAACCAAGAAAGGAAAGAAGGGGAATGTAGCCTGGAATCCTGGGGTGGTTCCGGGGTTTTCAGGCTGATCTCAATCTTTACTATAAGGTTCTGATCAGCCAGTAGTTGATTAGGACTGGGCTGACTGGTTTGAAAGCTCAGCAGAGATGGCAGGGAAAACCTGGTCATATTTACCAGGGTTATTTCTTCCTCACTGTCTGGCTCAGCCTTTTTTATATGGGGGATCTGAATTGTACAAGTGAGGAAGGAATTATGCAAAGCCTCTTGAGGCGCTTGTTTTGAACATTTCAATGTTCTTCTGCCACATTCTATTACACAATACAAGTCACAAGCCTAGCCCAGATCCAAGGGCTTTAATAGAGGGACAAAAAGAGGCAAAGTTACATGGCTTAGGCCATCCATACAGGGAGTGAGAGAGAGATGTGGCTACTTAAGCCACATCCATAATCAATTAGAGTGCCTTTGCTCAGGTGCCAGAAAATCAAACTGTTTAAGCAATAAAGATGCATTGTCTTACAAAATAAGGCATTTGGAGGAAATGTTATTCCAAGGTGATTTCAGTTGCTTAGCAATGCCATCAGTCTTTTCTTAACTTCCCATTCTGTGATTTCCAACATATTGGTTTTGTTCCCATTTTAGACAGGATGTCTCTGACAGGTTCAATCCAGTGAAGAAAAGTAGAATGTCTCTGTCCTGGTTCTCCTGTAAGAAATGAAGAAAGTGTTCGCAATATTGCTCTTAAGTCCCATGATGTCATGTTCCTCTATGGGATACATGTAGCAGAATAAGTTAACAGTTCTGACTATAGAATTCATCACTACTAGCTTTGGAGGTAGGAGTTGGTGATGGGAATGGTAAGGTATGTGCACATTTCCCTTAAAAAAAAAAAAGTTAGCAATGAATGTAGGGCAAGCAGCCTTATGCAGAATGAGTATGATTGGATTTAGCCTTCTAAACTTCCTATTGTCTACAGTGATTTCTTTAGTAATAGGATAGTCACAAAAACCAATAATAATAGCTGATAAGCATCTGTGCAAATATAACAAATTCATTTGGTAGGTGATTTGGAATTTTAAGAGCTGTAAATTAAAAACCATTAAAAAAGCCTTCTGCTACTTGAGCCATGTAATAGCAAGTATTTTTTTTTAAATCTTAGGTATTAGTGAGATGAAGTTCTATGGCTTAACCAAAGAGAAAAGGGATGAAAAAACCCAGCCACCAGCTAGGAAGCTTGGAGCTCTTGCTTCCAGGATCTTTTTGTCCTGAATTGAAAGAACCCTCACATATCTATTAGTTCTTGTCTTCACATTTTGACCTGGACTGACAGACGTGACACATGCAAGGACTCTTCTAGAAAGTCTTAAGTTAAAAATGCCTTTCAGATGGGTACCTGTGGCTCAATACTGTAATCCTAGCTATTCAGGAGTCTGGGATCTGAGGATTGCAGTTTGAAGCCAACTCAGGCAGGCAAGTCCGTAAGACTCTTCTTTCCAATTACTATAAAAAAGCCAGGAGTGCAGCTGTGTCTCAGGTGAAAGAGCACTCGCCTTGAATGAAACAGTGAAGACAGCGTCCGCGCCTGAGATTCTTACTTTGCCTATAAGGAAGTTAATGTTTTAAAAAAGCAACTTCTGGCCATGCCTTGAGAAAGATTAAACTAGGCACATAAGTACAGTGTACATTTTTTAAAAAGAAGAAAAAAAAAAGAAGTTATACTGGCAGGCAAGTTTGAAAATGGTATACTGTTTCCTTCCACTTAGGATTTGTTTGACTATTTTCTGTGCTGGTGAAACTGCTTACACTTCAAATGTTTTTCCTCTTTCTATACATATCACTCTTATGGTGAAATCAGCCAGTGATTCTGGTTAGCATATTCCACACTGGGGGTTGGGGGGAAGGTGGTCTTTATCATTTCATTGCTGATACTTGGGGAAGATTTTATATTTGGATTTGGGGCTACCGTTCCTTTTGTCTATCCACAATAGGACTTTCAAACCCAACCACAGTGATTCTAGAAAACAACAGAATAGTTCATGGGCCAGTGTTCAAAAGTTGCTAATAAAAATATTTAAACTATATTCTTTTTCCTGGAGTTGTCTAATGCAGAGGTAACATAGGTTAGACAATCAGGGCTTAATGCTGGTTAGGAAGAAATTTAGAATAAATTTCAGATAAGAATTTTGGATGTTTTCTATGAACCAAATAACAATAGTAAGAAACATAACATCATTTTTGCACCCTACCCAGAATATTATACATGGAAGAAATCTGGGGGGGGGGGGGGAAGGGAGGGGAACTGTCTCTTCCCTCAAACCTTATTCACTGTGGTGATTTCTGGGGTAGCTGCTGCCTAAGGGGTAATTTCTATTGTGTATCATTTTAGCAGAAGGCCTTGTTCCTGTTGTCTGTGGAAAGAGAAGGGGAAGTCCCTTCCTACCTCGCTGCATGGCAAGCTGGGTGTGGTCATGGGTCCTAAGCTTGCACACCTGGAATTTCAGATCTTAGGTGATGGTGTAGGCCTACATGACAGGAGACAAGTGAAGCACTGAGTGTGTGAAGGTGTGGAGTGGAAGGAGGCATTCACTCTTGGTCGTTCGAGTGCAGATCTGCATTTGTCCAGCTCTGAGAACATCACTTAATCCATAAGCTCTTGGCTACTGGCTCACCACTTCTAGTTGAAGTCCAGATCTGGCTCTTGGAAAGTCAGGAATGGAACTTCATGGTGGTGCTGGAGGCCATGACAGTGGATTGAGGACAGTGACTGTAGTGGCAGCACAGACAATAGCAATGGTCATGGTGGCTGTGGGGCTGCTGTTTCTAATGGAAGCACCTAGAATATTGGAGTGAGCTTGGCTCTGGCTCCTGGTCAGATACTTGATAACCCTACGACATTCCCTTTCTGCTAAAACGAGTCAGAATCCATTGCTTACAACCAGAGTCTGTTGCTTATAACCAAGAATTCTAATACACTAGGATTGTTAGTCATTCACATATTTTGTTCTCCTTTGTGCTTTTCTATGTTTTCACTTTTTTTGTTTGTTTGTTTGTATGTGTGTGGGTCCTGGGGCTTAAACTCAGGGCCTGAGCACTGCCCCTGAGCTTTATTTGCTCAAGGCTAGCACTCTAGCACTTGAGCCACAGTGCCACTTGAGGTTTTTTGGTGCTTGATTGGAGATAAGAGTCTCATAGACTTTCCTGCCTGGGCTGGCTTTGAATCAAGATTCTCAGATCTCAGCCTCCTGAGTAGCTAGAATTACAGATGTGAGCCATCCGTCTCTCTCTCTCTTTTTTCTTTCTTCAGTTTATTTTTGTGCCAGATCTGTGGCTTGAACTCAGGGCTGGGGTATTGGCCTTGAATTTGTTTGCTGTAGGCTAGCGCTCTACCACTTGAGCTGCAGCTGCACTTCTGGCTTTTTGCTGATTAATTGGAGATAAGTCTCTCATGGACTTTCCTGTTCAGGCTGACTTCTAACTGTGATCCTCAGATCTCAGCCTCCTGAGTTGCTAGGAATAAAAGCATGAGTCACCAGCACTCTGCTTGTTTTTTTCTTTCTTTTTCTTATGCATGGACCGCCAACTGTTTTTTTTTGTCAGCTTGTTCTGTCATCAAGTAGATGGAGTACATATGGTGAGTCAGTTCAATGATTCAGTGATGTTATCATAGAGGATCTAGATTCTTTGTATCTCTCCATCGTCTCATCATTGATGTTGACTTTATTCTCAGGGACGGCAGCTTGATTGTGGCAATTCTAGGAGTTTCATGCGGAAATGGCAGTGTGTAGGGAAGGGAGTCTGTTCCTTTCTTAATAAGGAACATATTTTCTAGAATTCTCAACCAGATACCCCTTTAATTTCATTGCTCAAACTCAGGTTACTTGTGTAAGCATGGCTTACTTCCTGACGGGAGCAGTGGAACTCTTTTTAGACCAATCAGATCCACTCCTGAGCTGGGACTAATTTCCCCTAACATCATGACACTATGAGAAAGAGGACAGTATCTGGATACAATGGGCTTTTTGAGGAAAGAAGGGTGGAATGGAGGCTCGATAACCAAACTTGCACTATCTGTAATTTATTTTGGCTGTCTTGTTGGGTGTTTTTTTTCTTACTTTTGAATGATGTAGGTATTAGTATACATAATAGGCTCTCTTAGGCAAGTGCTGACCTCATCTTCTGTTAAAAGTTCTAAAATGCTGACTATAAAACATTGTAGAACAGTAGAGCCACTGTGAAAAACAAAATGGTGGCTCCCCTCAAGATTAAATGGAATAACCATATGAGCCAGTGATTCTGCTCTGGGTGTACACCCTAAAGAATTGAAAGCAGGGATCTGAACAGTTATTCGCTCATCAGTGTTCATGGCAGGGTTATTCACAATAGCCAAGGGCAGGAAGAAAGCAACCTTAGTGTGCAGTGACTGATAGAAAGAGAAACAAAATATAGTATATGCATAGCATAGAACATCATGCAGCCTACAAAAACCCAAAGATAGCCTGTCATATGCTAAAATATAGATGAATCTTTTTTTTTTTTTTGCCAGTCCTGGGCCTTGGTCTCAGGGCCTGAGCACTGTCCCTGGCTTCTTTTTGCTCAAGGCTAGCACTCTGCCACTTGAGCCACAGCACCACCTCTGGCCATTTTCTGTATATGTGGTGCTGGGGAATAGAACCAAGGGCTTCATGTATACAAGGCAAGTGCTCTTGCCACTAGGCCATATCCCCAGCCCCTAAAATATAGATAAATCTTGAAGACAGCATTATGAATACAATAAGGTAATCACCAAAAGGTCAACACTATAATTCTATGTACACAAATTATTTACAGTAGTCATATGTATGTGTGTAGATGTGTGTGTGGGTGGGGTGTGGGTGTATTTATATACACAAACATTCTATTGGTCTTTTTCTCTGAAGAACCCTAATGTTTTTCATGAGCAGCATAATATTGTAAAACTTTTTCTAATTCAAACAACACACTCCCTGAAGTCATAAATCACAGCAGTCCTGGGTCATACAAATGTCTATGGAATGGGTAGAAGTTGTATAGGAACAGAAATGGAAGTGTGTGGGTTGGGAAAACCTCAAGGGAACTTTCCTCTTGGCTAGAGCCCTCTTCCCCTAGCAAGTCCCTAGTGTATCCTTAGGAAACCATTCACAACAATGGCCGAGATAGCAAGCACTCAAAAAATGTTACCAGCTTTTATTAGTAGTAGTAGTATTGGAGGAAATGTGCCTTCCCATAGTATTTCCTTCTATGTGGAGGAAACTCTATTAGAGGAACAATTTCACCTGCCCCATCGCTCTCCACATAGATGGCTGAGTTTAGAAGAAACTAAATGTATGAGTGCCTTGTGGCTGTTGTAACAAATGACCACATTCTGAGTGGCTTAAAACAACAGATATGGATTTCTATTTTTTATTTTTTGCAATAGAGGAGGCCAGAAGTCTGAAATCAAGATGTGATTTCAGGATTGGCTCCTTTTGGAGGCTCAGAAGAAGAATCTTTGACACACTTCTAGTTTTGGGAGGTTGTCCAAGAGCCTTTGTGTTCCTTGGCTTATAGATCCAATTCCAGTCTCTGCCTCCTCTTCTCTGCCTGTATTTTGCCCTTATCTTCTAAAAACACTTGCGATTTGATTCAGAGTCCACTCTTAAGATGACCTCATCTCAAGATCCTTAATTGCATCTTTGAAGATCCTTTTTTCTCATCAAGCTCATGTTCACAGAATGTGGGGCCACATTCAATTCACTGCACTGAGCATAGCTACCCAGCATTTCCGGCTCCTGTACCTTTGAAGTGTGAGCCTGCCTGCAAAGAACATGCTGTTTGCTGTGTGGGTTGCATAGGGGTTTTCTCACCTGTCAATGCCCACTGCTTCCTAGGAATTTTTGTGATGGACAAACCTGCCCCATTCTGGGTTCAGAATTGGAACCCCACTTTCCTCAGTGATAAAGGCTGGTGTTTTTTATATCGCTTGGCCAATGAAAGATTTGGCCTTGCATCTACCTTATTTGTTAAAAAAAAAAAAAGAGCTTTTTTCTTTCATTCAACTACCTTGAAAACTTACATACTTAAGGCTCAGCTCAGTGTTGGTAGTGTTCTGAATTTGCCCCACTCTCAAAAGCAGAGTTATTGTCTTCTGGGTTTTCACACCCCTTTGTATGATTTTGTTGGTATTATTTTTCCCCCTTATTGGACTACAGCTGTCCAAAGGCCACATCTTATGTTTTTAATCTACTGAATGAATCTGTATTTTGACAACCCAGATGCCTTGTAAGAAGCAGATCACAGGATGCCTGTGTAGAAACGGTGAGCCCAGTCCTCTGTCACGCTGTGAATTCATTGTCATCCTTGGCTTCTTTCTTATTATGGGTAATGAATAAGAAAGGAAGCCGTCTTGATGTGGAATTCAAAGTTACTTGAATTTTGATGTTGTTAAAACCATGTATTGACTTTGCCTACCAAGAAAGGGAGTCTTGCATAAAGCTTTACATATCTTATAACTGAGTTTTAATTTTAATTTTGAGAGGTTAAGAAGACAAATCAAAAAAGAAAAAAGAATTTACAAGAAAGAATATAAAATTCAAAACAGCATCTGACATCTGGTCATTGGCAACTATCTTTCCAGCTTTTTCCATCCTCTCTTTCCATCTCTCTCTCTCTCTCTCTCTCAATTTAAAAAGTTATCTTTAAGTAGTTGTACAGAAGGGTTCAGTTCATTTTCTTTTAAGACTGTGTGTGAATATATGTATATATAGATATAGATATATAATTTGTTAACAACACATAACTTTTATATGTTTAGTTTTACATGTGAGAGTGTATAATTAATTTGCTGAAAGTATATAAAATTGTGTGTATACCAATTTTGATTTGACATTATATCAAGGAGTGTTTTACCTTGTCACATTTTCTAGGTCATTGTTTTTTTGAGGGGAAAGTTGTATAGTGTTCCTTCTTAAAAATAGATAATAATTTATTGTACTGTTACTCTCACCTGATAAAAAGTGGTTTCAGTTGGGCTATTTACTTTACTATTCATTATTGTTACTATTATGATTGTGTGTGTGTGTGTGTGTGTGTGTGTGTGTGTGTGTGTGTCAGTACTGGGGCTTAAATTCAGGGCTTGGGTGCTGTCCCTTAGCTTTTTTGCTCAAGGCTGGTTCTCTACCACTTGAGCCACAGCTCCACTTCTGGCTTTTGGGTGGTTAATAGGAGTTAAGAGTCTCATGGACTTTCCTGCCTGCAGGGGCTGGTTTCAAACCACAACCTTCAGATTTCAGCCTCCTAAGTAAGCTAGATTTACAGGTGTGAGCCACTGGTGCCCAGCTTGGCTATTTTAAATACCTTCTAAAAGGCATTTTCAAAAATTGTCTTAACTCTGAGATTATTTATATCAACTCTTGAAGGATGAGTCTAGCCAAAATCAAGATGGTGAACAATACGGTAGAACACTGTAGCCTCAGCCACATCCCTCCTGAGCTGCTGCCCCTAGGCTCTTAGGCACAGGATGACCCCGCTTCCCTGGCTACAGCAGACTAAACTGAGTAAATGCATAGAGTACTCAGTGACCAATGAGGAGGCCTGAGGCAAGAGCTCCACCCAATTCAGTCAGTGCATCCTATGTGGTACCAGGCAATCAAACAAAGCATTTTCACACACTTTGGATTTGAGACTCATGAATTTCTAAGCCAAAATGCTAGGCAGAAGCAGGCAGAAACTCTAAGAGACTTGGTCTGTGGATTCACAACAAACAGCAGGATTCACAGGGTAGAGAAGGCCCAGGCAGAGCAGGGCGGGGGGGGGGGGGGGGGGGGGGCAGGGAGGTGTTACTCAGAATATGACTGAGTAACCATTTTGGCAGAGCACTGGAGAAGGAGCAGCAGATGCCTGGTGCCAGAGCACTGTCTAGAAGAATAGGTGGCTGGAAGTCTACTGTGTCCTGAATGACATTCCTAGCTCTGCCAGGCCCCCACCAGGCAACTGCTAAAGTAGCTTCCTGTTCTTGCTACTTCCTCCTGTGCCCTCACAATGAACCACATTGACCCAAGTCACCAGAGCACATCTCTTTTCATGGCTACCTAAAAGAATCTAACAATGCCATGTAATATTCATATCTCTAACCCCTGCCATCTCATGTGACATTAGGGAGACTTGCTTTAAAAAAAAAAAAAAGATCCTCCCTGCCTAGACCATGTTTAATGTCATTTTAAGGATCACACTTAAGGTTAAAATACATATGTCTTGAGCCAGGCACTGGTGGTTTATATCTGTAATCCCCTGAGCTCTGTGGATTGTAGTTCAAAGCAAGCATGAGCAAAAAAGCCCATGACACTCTTATCTCTAGTTAACTACCCAAAAGCCAGAAGTAGAGCTGTGGCTCAAGTGGTAGAGCATTAGCCTTTATGAAAAATTTCAGGAACAATGCCCAGTCCCTGGGTTCACACACACACATACACACACACACACATACACACACACACACACACACACACACACACACACAGAGACAGTATAACAACACATAGAAGGTGTTCATTAATTGATGAATGAATGAGGATCATGAACATTCTACTGGCTGAAACAGAAATTGGAGCACATTTTTCTAAAGGAAGTTAATTTTTTTGTTGTTTGTGATTAATAACAGGCATGAAATCCATAACTCTCAAGAACTTTTGAAACAAGGACTTGAAAGTTCGTTTTTAATTTGATTACTAATAAAACACATTTTTTAAAAGCATAGTTATCCCTCACACATTTGGAATCCTGCCTCTTGTCCAGAGCTATTTAAACTAAGCTTAGTGTATGTTATTAAGCTCAGTGAGAAAAAGCACCTAACACCTGGAAAAAGCTCCAGCTTTTGTGAGGAGTTCATTCTAAAAGATTGTGCTGTGCAGAACAGTGGTGGGGTACAGAGTGCTACAAAATTTCTTGCTGAAATGCATTTATTTCCTTTTTTGAACTCAGGTCCTGGGAGCTGTTCTCTTAGTTTATTTGCTTAAGGCTGACAACCTACCACCTGAACCACAGCTTCACTTTTTGTTAGTTAATTGGAGATAAGAGTCTTACAGACTTTCCTGCCTGGGCTGGCATTGAACCATGATCCTTGTATCTCAGCCTCATAAGTAGCTAGGATGACAGGCATGAGCCACAGTGCCTAGCTTGAAATACAGTTTTAAGCAAGACAGGAAGTTGCAGAGAAAAGCACTAGAAGCTGAGGGGACAGAAGCATTATTCAAGTTGTGGTTAGTAATGCCCTGTATGTGTTAGTTTAATATAACATGTTTTTGTGTGGGGTAGTACTGGGGTTGGAACTCAGGGTTTCATGCTTGCTAGGCAGGCACTTAGCCTTTTAGCCTTAGTTATTGTTTGGATAGAGTCTCTCATTTTTGCCCAGGCCAGCCTGGGCTACGATCTTCCTATTTATGCCTCCCACATAGCTGGGGTCGCATGCATATTATAACCACCATGCCCAGCTTGTTGGCAGAGATATGATCTTGCCAACCTTTTGCCTGGACTAGCCTTGACCTGAGAGCCTCCTTATCTTTTCCTCCTGAGTAGATGGGATTACAGATGCGAGCTGCCAAGTCTGACCTAATGATTTTCAAAATTTCATACTCGGCCAAGTTTTCTGGAATGTCACGGAGGAGGGGGTGAGTTCTAGAATTGATTTTTTTTCTGGTGATACTTTACTGCCTGTTTTAAGGCAAGGTATTGTTACTACTGTCTCACAGGAGAAAAGAAATCCCTAATTTTATGTCTTCCAAAAAGTGCTTAGGAAACAACACTGTGATATAACAGAGTTGTATCAGTGTGCAGCTCTGAATGAGTTCAGTTTGGCAATGAGGAGTTGCTCTATCACTATGCACAATAACACGTGACTACACATGCTGATAATATGCCAGCAGGCAAGCTGAAATCCATCTTTCAACTCAAAACATTTATTTTACTTACAAGCTTTGAGCTGTGATTATTAAGATAGCTGAATGTCACATAAAATGACAGTGTAGAATTTTTCATTCGCTATTACAGCTATGTTTAAAAACATCTTCCCAGTAAATAAAGGAAACTGTTTATATGGTTCACATAATTTGTTGTTGTTGTTGGTGGTAGTGGGGCTTGAATTCAGGGCCTGAGAGCTGTCTCTGAACTTTTTCTCCTGAAGATAGCACTCTACCACTATGAGCCTCAGCTCTACTTCCAGTTTTCTCGAGGTTAATTGGAGATAAGAGTCTCATGGACTTTCCTGGCTACCAACCACGATTCTCTGATCTCAGCCTTCTGAGTAGCTAGGATTACAGGCGTGAGTCACCAGTGCCTGGCTATTAAATGCTATTTAGGGAAGGAAGGTTGCTGGGAATTGAACCCAGGTCTTGTATGTGCTAGGCAGGTGATCTATCACTAAGCTAAACTTGCAGCCTGTTAAACTTTGAAATAAAATTTCCTATTCACTTGTAGCCTACTTCTAAACGTGGCATGAATTGATTAAAGAAGATCCTCAGTGTCCAGGTTTAAATTCACGAGTGTGCAATAGTTACTATTTGTAAGTGCTCACTTATATGAGCCAGAATTGTCTCAGTGTTGCACCCATAAAACAATCAAAATAAAATATAGGGGCAAGTTGAGCATCAGAAATTCATTATACAGGTACAATAGTCACCTCTTTAAAATCTTTGTATTCATCAAAATGGAGTAGGTAGCGGTGACCTTACCTGTCAGCCTTGAGTGTCCATCTTCCTCTGGGAAACCATCCACCTCCTCTCAGTGTGTGAAGCCTTGGGAGGTCTCAGGTCCAGGTGGATCCGTCAGCTTTGCTCCAGCCACAGTGACAAGGTCAGGGATGGGCCTTCCTCAGACTGTAGTTAGAAATCTTGGTTCTGGGACTGGGCTGGGGAAGAAGACTGAAGGCAGGGAAGATGAGAGATGATCCCAGAGCCCCCTGAGGCTGCCAGGTGGGGGAACCTAGCTTATGAACAAAAGCAGCCACCCTGGAGGGACCTAGGACTAAGAAGTTTTGCTGATATTCTTTTAGCTTCTCCATTAACTGATTCTTGAATCCTAGAACCCCTTCTGGACTCATGTGAGTAATACATTTTCTGTGCCTAGCTTAGTTGGAGTTGGGTTTTATGTTACTTGCTTCATTCCCTTCCCACCCAAACTGACCAGTGTGCAGACACTCAGAACTTGTGCTCATTGGTTAAGCAAAAGCCAGTGTAAGAAAGCTGAGGTTATAAAGATAATTTGTACTAATTACACAGGATTCTAGATACTCACCAAAAGAGGATAGTCTTAGGAGAGAATCACAAAGGTACAATACCCAAACACCTCTTTATATATATTACATAAAGTAATATACATACTGAAAGAACTCCAAAGATATGGGAACAAAGGACTTTGTTTAAAAATTTGATTTTCTTTTTCTGGTGATTCTGTATTCTTTACCTTATATATGGTGTGCATTCATGTGTATATCTGTGGGAGGGTGGGAAGAGGGCACTGAATCCAAGGAAAAAGGGTGAAAAAGTGCAGCAGTGGAGCTGGATGTTGATGGGAGGGAAGGAATGGGAGAGAATGAGGGAACAGATGGCACTGTATGAAAGAAACTATACTTATTATCTGACACATGTAAATGTAACCCCTCTGTATTATCACTGCTATAATAACAATAAAGTAAATCTAGAAAGATAATGTGTACTAATAGAAGTACTTCTTTGTGTTGCATTATTTAGTTCTACCTAAAAGCTAGAAAAAGATTCTGTAAATATAAGAATGTAAAGTATTAAATATAGCCAGGTACTGGTGGGTCATGTGTATAATCCTAGTAACTCAAGAAGCTGAGATCTGAGGATCACAGTTCAAAGCCAGTGCAGGCAAGAAAGTCCATGAGACTCTTATTTCCAATTAATCACCAAAAAAAAAAAAAAATGCCAGAAGTGGCAGAACACTATATTTGGGCACAAAAGCTCAAGCATAGTGCCCGGGTCTTGAGTTCAAGCCCTAGAGTCTGTACCAGAAAAAAAATTGAATAGAAAAACATAAAAGCTTTATAATTCTATGGCCTAGAAAATAAGTTTAAGTGTGTGGGTAACTAGTCATTCCAGACCATTGGACCTCCCCATCCTATCTTACCAGCCTCTAGCCTAATTCTCTCGGAATGCCTGGGCCTTTCAACTCAGGAGTTTTCAGTTTTGCTCTGCTCCAAACACCATCCCTCCCAGTTGTTGGGTTTTTCATTCATTTATGAAGGCTCAGCTAAATAGTATCTCTTCACTGAAGGCTTTCTGAGTTTCCATGAGTAGGAGTTAGAACTCCACCTTTGTCAGAGTCTGGAGGATTTTACTACTTTCTTCCTAACCCAGGTTCTCTATTTTGCTTTCCTCCTGCTTAACTGCTCTCTGCCACATACTCAATTCACAGGGCAGATTTGTCAAAGGAAATTTCAAAGTCACACTTGGGAGCTGCTTTTGCTCTTGCTTACTATCGCAAGTGCTCTAGGCTCTTCTCTTCTAGGGTGTAAAGGAAGTCGTTTTGTCAGTGTTCAACACTGCCATCAAACATCAGCTATGACCCATAGTCTTCTCATGCATTCTGAAACTGAAAGAGTTCCAGTCCAAAGGTGAACTTTTATGAGCTCCATTTATTGGTCCAAATGTAAATTCCTCTATTTTAATGCAGCCTAGAGCCAAATATAGAAATGTACAAATCAAAGAGATGCTGAGGTCATTCTTTATTGTGGACCTTGTACTTTTTCATCTATATGTGTTATAGATTAGTGATTTCACAAAAATTTCCATGGCAGTTTCTACTAATCACCATCAGAGCTGCTTACCCAAGGAGTTTACAAGTTATTTCAAAACACATCCAGCTATCAGAAGGCTTGTGTTGTATCCAGCCACACTGGGTGTGTTACCTTCTTTTGGGTGTCACTCACATCTCATGTCATCTTTGTCAGGTTGCTAATTGACTTGCGTAGTTTGGGCCAGCTGACCTGGTATTGACATCCTATATTGCTCTCTGAATAACTAATGATAGTCTACCTATAAGGATCAGCCTCTCCCAATTTCAGTTGAACTTGTTAGTCAACATTAAATGCTTTTAAACTGGTCTTCTCCTTTTCCAAATGGTAAAGGAGGAAATCAAGGTGTCCACTCTACTCTCTCCTAGTCACAGTCAAGCCATCCTTGAATGCTTGTCTAACAGAGCTCATTCTTTGAACTAGCAACTAACTGGCAGAGAGGATGTTCTTCCTATAGATGGATTAAAAAGGTTTACTCAGGAGAAGGAATGAGGTGATAATGCTAGGTTGTTGGAAGTACCCAGGGCCAGTCCAGAGGTAGTGAGTCTAAACTCCTGTCCTTGTTTAGAGTAGTTTCCGCTGGGTTGGTAGTGGGAGGAGTAAAGGAGTGTTGGCAAGGGAGGTAACGAGGCTCTACGCCCTTGGTCAGTCCTTTGTTGGACCATGTAGGCAAATTATAGGTTGGAGGACACTATTCAAGACATGCTGACAGGTTAAAAAGGAGATGGCTACTATGGCTTTATAAACTTCAACAGATTTACTTTCAGGTTTCTCTTCTATATTGACCTCATCAACTGTTGACAGCTCTCTTGATTTATCCAGTTTCTCCTTCCTAGCCACTAGGGCCAGGAGAAACCCCAGGAGAATTCCCTTCAGTGAATACAGTGGAGGCATTACTTTCAGTGATTAAAACCTGAAATTATCAAGAAGCCCTCCCCATTCTCTTTCGTTCTTTTTGTCTCCTCCTGATACTATGAAGTTACACATGACTGCAGAATAAAATATTTAAGAAAATGTGATTACAGGTGACTATCCCTTGATTTCTGGAATTCATTCTGAGGCAGCCTATTGTTAGGAAAGGGTCAAGAGCTTTGGAATCTGTTGAGCCTGGGTTCAAATCCTCCCACTGGCTTATTCTAGAGTGGCTAGTGGTATTATTCAGAATATGTGTCTCAGTACTCTCGAAGTAGATTGTATTGTACAACATGGCTGTTTACAAAGGTAGCATTAAGTGGAGAGTACATCTCTTGAGCCTGTCCATGAATAAACTGAGATGCTGTCATTTTAATAAAGAAGTTGGTGGGGGTACCTACTTTGCATGCAGATTTCCTTTTCTTGCATTTTGATCTAGAGATTGGTGGATGTCTTCCTGTATCCTCAAAGGACTTAGGGCTTAGGGGATGCTGAGAGTAACATCCATTTGTTCCTGCGGAGATTTGGAACAAGGGGCTTATTGGCCATTCCTTTCAAAAGGCCCTGGACAGCGAGAAGGAGAAAGAGGAAGTCAAGAGATTTGGGAGTTGGAAGGAGATGAGTGCTCTCTGTATCTGACTGGCAGAGTGAAAGCTCCTAAGTTCAGAAAACATAATGACTGCCTTTGTTTGCTGGAAGGTTGCGGGTGGCTTTAGTTTTCAAGTTTCTGCCTGCTTCAGAAGCAGGCAGGAAGCAAGAGACACACTAGATTCCCTGGAGTCTAGCAATGCGTGGTTCTATGATATTAAAAAATATTTTAATTCATTGGCATGAAAATTTAGGAAAGAAATGTGGAACAGTTGCATAAATGCATGGTATTTTTAAAGCCTAATGGATCAAAAGCATTTTAACCTTGTAAGAAAAACATGAGACAAAACAATTTAATGTTCTTTTTTTTAAAAAATTTGATGTTGTTAACTAACAAAGTCATCATAACCACAGAAAGCACTAAAATATTTCAGACATTGATCTCACATTTCCATTACAGTGGGGTAAGGGGAAGATAAATGCTTTCCCCACTCTATAAATTAAAAAAAAAAAAAGCTTTTGGAGTATATTCTTTTCATTTTTTTTGTCAGTCCTGGGCCTTGAACTCAGGGCCTGAGCACTGTCGCTGGCTTCTTTTTGCTCAAGGCTAGCACTCTGGCACTTGAGCCACAGCGCCTCTTTCGGCTTTTTCTATATATGTGCTGAGGAATCGAACCCAGGGCTTTATGTATACGTGGCGAGCACTTTACCACTAGGCCATATTGTAGCCATTCTTGTAGCAAAGATCAAGGTATGGGATCTATTCCAATTTGAATGCCAGCTTTACATCCTGGAACTTTTTTCTTTTTTTAATTACCCGTACTGGGACTTGAACTGGCCTTGTGTGTGTGCTTAACTTCTTTACTCAGGCTGATACTCTCCTACTTGAGCCACACCTCTACTTTTGACTTTTTGCAGATTGAAGAGAAGAGTCTTTTAGATTTGTCTGTTCAGGCTGGCTTCAAACCTCCAACTTCAAATCTCAGCTTCTTGAGTAGTTAGGACTAAAGGCGTGAGCCACTGACACCTGGCTTAAGTACCATAGCTTTTTACAATTGGCTTACTGTAACACAGATTGTTATACTGACTGAATGTATAGGATATGCAATCCAGCATTACCTCCTGGAGAATATAAAATATAAAGTGACAAGTACCTTCTTTGGAGTTGGAGTCAGATTTAATAATCTACAAAATTGGGATTCAAATTCAGATGTTCCATATTTTGTTTTCCATCTTTCCCGTTATTTCTACGAATTGTGAACTTACTTCTACTTCATCTTCTCGACACTTGGAGAGTGAGTTGAACACAAGAATTGAAGAAACAGCCTTCTACCAATGTATATTTATTGACTGAATATTTAACTTTGCCTGATCTAATAGAGACACTTGCATTTTGTAGAATCCATCCCTACCTCAGAAGAAGCAAGTACTTTGTGATTATGTTCAAGGTTAGATTGGACAAGGATAATTAGTGTTTAAGACAGTATCATGCCAAATTCAGTAACTAAGTGTGAGCAGGCCCACATGCCTGATGGTACAACCCAAAAGCCATATTACAAATGATCCAGTCATTGAAAATGAAACATTTACACAATCCGAAAGTGTGATTAATCATACAAGATATGTGGCTCCATATGGTTTGTCTACACCATAGCTATCATTGCTTTAATCACAATAACACCAAAGTTGAATCACCCTTAGAGGGCCTGAGCAACAGGGACTGTGACAAGAAAAAAATGTAGAGAGAAATCCCTCATTCTGTGTGTGTCTACCAGAAGTGCCAGGAGCTTCTCCTCCAGGACAGAGAAAAGATGATGTACAATGTGAGGAGGAATTGTGGGAAAGGTAGAGCTTCTGAGCTGGAAGACTCAAGCTGTTTGGGGTGAAGTTAGTCACTAAGTTGCTATAGAAAGGTGTGTTTTATTTTTAGTAAATTTCAGCGAATTTAATCATTTAGAGAAATTTTTAGAGTTTCTGGGCCACTTTTTAAAAAAAAACTTTTTGGAGGGTTCATAATTAATTGGAACACAGAAATACTCAGCTATTCTTCCTCTGACACTCAGCAAGTTAAGCATAATCAAGTCAAAACTGGCTCGACTGAATCCTTTTTCTGTCTGACAACAGTGCGCTGCTAAATCCACAACAGTGCGCTGCTAAATCCTGCACTCGATGCACAGTTAGCACACTGCAAATCTTTTATGAATGAATGAATGGCTCTGTCCCTCACATCTTGGGTGTTTTTGTTTGTTTAATTTTTTGATAGTAGGGATTGAACCTAGGACCTTGCTCATGCTAGGCAAGCACTCTATCACTTGAGCCATACCTTCAGCCCTTTTGGTTCTGAGATAGAGTCTCTTTGATACTTTTGCCAAGATTATCGTTGAACTCTTGGCCATCTTCCCCCACCTCTGAAGTAGCTGGAATTACAGGAGTGCACTACCATTCTTTGTGTGGGGGGTCATTTTTGTACCCTAAATGGGGGGAAAAAGACAAAGATATTGCCATATGTTTTGCTGCTGCATATGGAATTTGAGAAAGTAGAGTTTCTAGCTCTGGTATAAATTCAAAGATATCCGCCGAAAAGCCACCCCACTTACATTACAGTTTGATATTGCCAAGGGGGAAATACTTTAAGAGATGTATGTGAGGTGAAGGCCAGATTTTAAAGTCTTCCCAGAATGGAAATTACAGATAATCAATTGTCCTGAGCCTCTGGGTGTGAGGCTGCTATGCCATTTTTCAGTCCGTTGTTCTGTCTGATTAGAAAAGATTGCTATTTCCCTGTTGCGGGTACCAGCAGCATAGAGAGCTCGTATTTAAGAGCCGTGTATCTACAAAGTGTGCGTTTTAAGCACACAGCCTCTTGACTTGGAGACAGGCAAATATTCATTCACTGATAGTCTCATATTCTCTCTTTCTGTCTTATTGTAACTGAACTTATAAAAGTTAAGGGTAAGATTCAACTCAGCTATTCTACCTGGTTCCTGAACCAAACACCAATAGGAACATTCTATAAGAAAAGTCCATATGAAAAATTTCTTTCCTTTTGTGGAACTTCTTAGATGAAGATGAGATGGCTTCTCTCCAGAAGTCAATAAATTCCTTGGCTGGGCAGAGATTTTATTTATTTGTCTTTAACTCTGGAAGCTTAGAAAAGAAGAAGGGGAAGTTTCAGTATGATATTTTTGGAAAGAGGAGACTGCATTTAGAGAAAGTGAAATATAAAAGGAAATCAGCCTCCATTAACTCTCCTGCCCCTTAAGAAAATCAAAAGGCTTAAAAAAAAAAACAAAAACCTCTAGAAAAAACTCAATTTACTTCCTTACCTTTTAAAACTTGGTGCAGGCATTGAAGCTTCCCATGGCTAGGAATATCCTCTTTGGGCTGATTTTTTTTCTTCTCTTCCTCTATCTCTGCTCCCTTTCTTCTCTCTACCCGCCTCCCCTCTATTCCCCAACCTCTGTTCCCACTCTTGCTCATGTTGACCCCGAGAGACGACACAGACACAGTGTGGTCTTATCTACTCTTCTAGATATTAGGAAGAAGTATTTTAGAAACACTTCATTGATTTCCTGAAGCTATATCTTGGGAATTTGTTTCTGGCCTAGAGGGTGCTATTTTAAGTTGTTCTGGACTTGGTGATGTTGGGGAGATTGTTGGAACCTTCTAGTATGCACAGGAAGCTTGGGCTCTCAGCCCAAGCAGCTCAGAGTCTAAATATTTGGAAGATGAATATTTGGGAATGCATTTAAACATTTAAAGCATTTGCTTTGTTTTCACAGTCAGTCTCACTGTGGGTGTGATACAGTTTTGCAGAAAGATCCTAGCTGTTGAAGGCACGAACCCGTGGACAAGCCCAGGCCCAGGCTCCACCTAAGGTCTTGGCTATACGCCACAGTGTGTGTCAGTTGGCAAATGTCCATACCCTGAAGGGTTATTATTACATCCTTTACCTTTAACACCTGAATTTTTAAGTCATGCTAAGTGTCTGACCTAGCTCTGCCCTAAAACCAGGAATGGACCCCACACACATATGCACACATGGACACACACGGAACCTATCCTATTGTTGCTCACTCTCAGTTCTAACCACAGGAGTCCTGTGGTGAGTTTTCCTCTCCCACTTTCCAGGTGAAATACCTTTGGCAAGTATATGGTAAGAGGATACAAACTAATAAGGATTCAAAGATGATTAGGAAGGTCAATTGGCAAAGTAGCTTGTGGGTTTCTAGAATGCAGAATGTGTGTGTTGCGGGGTGTGTGTGTGTGGATTTTCCATGTTCTTTCAGTCCACAGATACCCTTTAGGACTCAAATGATAATGAACTTTTGCCTTGACCTACTCAAAATCATCTAGATGGCAAATATGGACTCTGCAGTGTGATGGAATCAGGAATTCCCAACATCCCTGTGGCGTGGCAGTAAACACAGCCTCGTTTCTCACCATTGGAAGTAGAAAGGGTGTGGGGCCCATGCTGGGGTGGGGTGATGGGCAGAGCACCCGGCCTTGGTAATTGCCATGGTGAGGTGTCTTAGACAACAATGATAATAACCATCTCGATGGAATTGGGGATGCAGTAGCAACAGTGAAAATTATATGAAGCTAGGCCGGATGCCAGAGTATCAGCCTCAAGTAAACAAAGTGCAAGAAGCATCTCCAGAGGAGCTGAGGTGGGAGTCAAAGAAGCTAAGCCAGCCAGAGAAGTGCGGGGAAAAGCTATGCCCACTCTAATTCAAATGCCCATGGAATAAATATTGTATAGTAATCCGACCCATGGCCCTTTGCGCCATCTCTTTCTAATGACAGGACCCTGTCCACTGATAAACCACAGCCTGGAGTCCACTGGCCCACAGGTCTTGTTCTCAGCCTTCCCTGTTGGAGGTGGAGTCTAGTGGCTGGCGGCTGGGTGGTGGGGTCTCCGTCAGCATTGGTGTACAATGTAGAGTGCAGCGTGGCCATCTGCTGTGGAGGAGGGTGACGACGTCTGTTCCATTGTGGTAGATGTCCCCAGTGCTGGCCAGCTGGCTTACAGTGCACCAAGCTGCACAGCACAAAAGGTGCCCAGGAAGCCTCTGGGGAAATAACTCTGGGTCTTCTTCCTTATGTGTCACACACACACACACACACACACGCGCGCGCACACACACACATAAATGATTTCAACATCACAGAGTGAAATCCTGGTTACTGCTGATTCATGCCGATGCACACTTCAGTGCCTCAATGAAGTAGGGATAATTGAGCTACAAGTGTTTCATAGGTAGGAGAGATATAAAACCTTTTAAACAACTGGAATAAATTATATGAGCAATAACAGGATGATTTGAATGGCTGCCTACAGTTCATTAAAAAACAACAACTCTTTCTCATTTATCTCCTCCCCATTCTAGCTCCTGCGCCCCACCCTCTACTCTGTTCTTGTGGTGTAAGTGTGTAGCAGACATTGAAGCTCCTTTCCATCTGGGCTCTAGAAGGTTCATTCGTCTCATACTAGTGCCAGCTCAGAGAGCAGGAGAAACACATGCTGAATAAGCTAGACCTAACCTCTGCCTACATGGAGGTGGCATTCAAGGGTTGGGGCTGAGCAAGATCAGACTATAAACAAATGAATAAACAGAATGATTTTTTTTTAAGTGAAAGGAGGAAAAGGAACAGTGGGTTGGGTACAAATCATTTAGGAATATCTAGAAGTTTTCAAGTTGTGGTTGATAGGCCTTTATATATATATATTTTATTATCAAACTGAATTACAGAGAGGTTACCGTTTCATACATTAGGCATTGTATACATTTCTTGTACTGTTTGTTACCTCGTCCCGATAGGCCTTTATAAGATACAGACTTTTGTCTTCAGTGCTAGGAATTTTCTTATTCTGTTAAAAACTTTTGTACTATGATATAACTTTCTTCTGCTCAGGACTTGGTAGGCTCTCTGTAACTATAACTGAGTATTTATTAGAACTTCCCATGGCATCTTACATGTCTAGCTTGTCTTTATCATTTCAACCTTTGGCTTCTGCATGTATTCTGGACATTTTATTCTTATTTTTTTTAGCTCACTAATTTTTTTTTGTTTTGTTTTTTACCAGTCCCAGGGCTTGAACTCAGGGCCTGAGCACTGTCCCTGGCTTCTTTTTGCTCAAGGCCAGCACTCTACCACTTGAGCCACAGTGCCATTTCCGGCTTTTTTTTATGTATGTGGTGCTGAGGAATTGAACCCAGGGCTTCATATATACAAGGCGAGTACTTTACCACTAGGCCATCAGCCCCTTAGCTCACTAATTTTTTACACTGCTTTATCTATTGCTGATAAGCCTAGCCACTGAATTCTTAATTTTGGCCATTACCTTTCCAGTTCTGTGGTATACTTCATTGTATTCTCAGGTACATAATACCACTTTTAAAGTTTATTGATTTAAAAAAAACCACAACTAAATATATAGCCTAGGTTGGCCTCAAACTTGTGATCCCACCGCCAAAGCCTTCCAAGTGCTGGGATTACAGGTGTGTACTCTGACACTCAGCTATCATTATAATAGTTTGGCAACTTATCTTTTATGGCTTTGAACATAGTAAGTGTAGTTGTTCTACTCTGTCTTATTTGTTTGAAACGGGAATCTCCATGAGTCTGTTTCTGTTGTCTATTATTTCTGCTGGCTCTTGATCATAAGTGTTAGGTTCGATTCTTGTGCCCAGTCATTCTTCATGATGTCTCAAACATGTAATAGAGACTTCAGATGTTATTTTTCTCTTAAGCAAGTTTTATTTGTTTGCCCATCACATTGGTATACTTAGTGATCTGGAAACACTAGATGATATGAGAGAGTAAGCTAAGCCTTCCAAGCATACTTGGATGGACGTTTTGGATCCCTCTGGACAGGAACCCCGACTGCATCCATGTGAGGGTTGGTGCACCTTTGCATTCGGGCTGAGAGAGTAATCCATTGGAGAACTTTCCAATGACGAAAGCATTCCTTACATGCTGGACTCACTTCTCTGTATTCCTGCCTTCTCCTAGGTCCTATCTTAAAGTAGATGCTTCTCTGTCTTTGTCTCCTTTCCTCTCACCTCTCCTCTCTCTCTTCTCTTTCTCTTCTAGTAACCTTCTTTGTTGACATAATCTGTGTGTGTGTGTACACGCGCCAGTCTGTACTGCTCTGAGCTTTTTTAGTCTACCACAGCTCCATTTCCAGTTTTTGTTTGTTTGGAGTTGATTGGAGATAAAAGTGACATGGACTTTACTGCCCAGGCTGGTTTTGAAACATAATCCTTCTAAGTATCTGGAACTATAGGCATGAGCCACTAGCACTGGGCTGACTATCATCCTGTAAAATGAGGTCTCCTTTTAACCTCAAACAAGGATTACCACACTTAACAGAGTCACTTGAGAAACCTTCAAACCCTCACCTGGTTGTATGGACTTTATCAGGAGAAGGCTTTTTAAGGGCCTGTGAGCATGAATGTTTTTAAGGGAATTTCCCAGGTCCCTAGGTAAGTGCTCTTCCCTAAGAGACCGCCTGGGGCTCAGGAATCCTCACTGGCGACCTTCTTCCTACTACAGAAAGGGAGAGTTTTCTCACACCCAGTCTTTCCTGGAGTACAGCAACAAGGCTCCAGGGTAGAAAACCTTTTGCTCAGGCACCTAACAGCAACGTTTGGGGAGTGGATTGCCAGCTCTTTTTCACCCAAATGCAAGGACATCACTTCCAAAGTGTGAATAATAATCACATGTGAGCTTTGGTTTTTAACACAGAAGAATAAGAAACATTGCCTTAAAAAAACAACAACAACCAACAACCTTCCCTTTCCATATACTTATAATATGCGAACAAATTTTAGAGTTCACATGTCTAAAAAAATTGAAAAAAGAACAAGTCACCTATAATATTGACAAATATAATTATTTGTTTAGTTTTCTGTTTGGATTCTTTAGTTAAATTATTCATTCAAATTGTGTAGCTACATAATTAATTACTGACTATAAGCACCAGCACAGTGTTTGAAAAGTCCTCTTCCTTTTCCTTAAGTAGTTTCTAGAAGAATTTTACTTTTTATGATTGTTACTTTTCAAATGTTTAGATCTCTTTTTAAGTAGATCTTGCAGTATTAACACTATTTCAAACTAGAGGAAATTATTTTTAATACCTAAAGCCCTATTTATATGAAGATTAAAGAATTAAAATGTCAACCTATATAACTTTTTGTGGCAAAGTCACACTATATGGTAATCAATAAAAGACTCACAAGCACACATCTATATTTTATTGTATTATATTATATTATATGATTTCAGCAGGGAAGGAAATGGAATGACAAGTTTAAGAAGAGCCAAGACTAAAGTAACTTGCTCATTGTTCAAGAAAAGACTTTTTGTATTCTTAATGATGGCTATTAGGCATTTGTATCCCCCTAGCTATATTTAAGAAATTATTGTAGTAATTTTGTGTCAATATATGATATGCCAGAAATTTACATTCTTTGCAAGTTAACTAATGATGACTAGGTGTCAAAAGGGTGGGAGGGGCTGATCTGGTTGAATATTTTGGAGAATTCAGGGCTGTGAGGTTAATGACTAATGTTCGGAGACTAAAATCCAGCAGTAGTAATGAAATTAATAGCCCCTAGAATTGAAGACGCAGGTATACAGCAGAACTCTCTACAACTTTCAAGCTTAAACCTTCCCTGGGTATTTTAATGAGCAGCTTGGTGGGGAACCTGGCTGTCCTGGATGTAGGTAGGTGATGTGGCCACTTTTCCAAGGCTTTACTCATTCCTTACCATCCTAGTTTTAGTAGCTGGAAACTTGGGTTTGGAAAAGGACTCTCCCATTATATAGGTTATAATTAAATGGTTTTACTTAGCAACTTCATCTCAATCTCTCCCCAGGATATTTGAGGTGTGAATTTGCTCCCAAAAGATCCTTGGTACAATCTGTGTTGAGAAGTGGTTCCTGTAAGAGGTGATAGAGCCAGGCACTGGGGGCTCACGCCTGTAGTCCTAGCTACTTAGGAGGCCGACCCCTGAGAATGGTTGTTAGAAGCCAGCCTGGGCAGGAATGTCTGAGAGACTCTTATCTCCAATTAACAACCAAAAAGCTGAAGGTGGAACTGTAGTTCAAGTGGTTGGATTGCCAGCCTTGAGCAGAATAACATAAGGGATAGAGCCCAGGCCCTGAGTTCAAGCCCCAGAACTGGCATTAAAAAAAAAAAAAAAAAGAGGCAGTGGGGTGATGGAGCATCCCCCTCACATTAAAAGCCCTGATGACAGAGTGGGTAAGTTCTCACAGGTGGGCTCCTGGCAGAAAGATAAGTTCATTTCCATCCACCTTTTTTTTTTTTGCCAGTCCTGGAGCTTGAACTCAGGGCCTGAGCACTGTCCCTGGCTTCTTTTTGTTCAAGGCTAGCACGCTGCCACTTGAGCCACAGTGCCACTTCTGGCCGTTTTCTGTATATGTGGTGCTTGGGGAATTGAACCCAGGGTTTCGTGTATACGAGGCAAGCACCCTACCACTAGGCCATATCCCCAGCCTTTCCATTCACCTTCTTTACTGCCCTCTTCTTACCATTCTCACCTGGCTCCCTCCCTCACCCTGCAGTCCCTTCTAGCATGGAATGACCCCAGCACATGCTCTTGGACTTCTAACTTCCAGAACTATGAGCCAAATATACTTCCATTCTATAAATCCCCCAGTCCATGGTATCTTGTTATAGCACACAAAAGTAAATGAATACATTTCGAACCCTCAGTGGTTCTTTAAGGGGTGAAAATTAATGAGAAGAGGGTGTCAGGAATCTCCAGGGTGGAGAGAGGTGCTAGAGGCGAGAGCAGAACCTGAGACCTCACTGGGATCAGGGAATCTGTGCAAGGGTGGATGGGAACACACGCTTGAGAATCCACGAAGGTCAAGGAGTGCTTCTGGGGGTCGGGGCATCATTAGAGTAGCACTGAACTCACTCTTCATTTTCATTTTAAAGATAGCACATAAAAGTCCCCAAAATGAATGTCTAAGGAGAAGAAAATATCCTGATAAATGAATCAGGCCTGGGGTTTGAACTCAGAGCCTGGGCACTGTCCTTGAGCTTTTGTGCTCAGGATTGACACTCTACCACTTGAGCCATGGCTACACTTCCAGCCTTTTGGGTAGTTAATTGGGGAGAAGAGTCTCATAGACTTTTCTGCCCAAGCTGATCCTCAGATCGCAGCCTTCTGAGTAGGCAGGATTACAGGGATGAATCAATGCTTAAACAAATAAGAACACTACATATATTTCAGTTTTCATTTCTTGGTCCTGATATTTGAAATTAGGGACTCATGTTTGCTCAGGCTGTTCAGTGGCACTCTACCCTTTGAACTACACCTCCAGCACAGATTTTTGCTGGTTATTTTGGAGATAGAGTCTTTGGATTTTTTTTTTTCTGCCTGAGTTGGTTTTGAACAGCAGGTCTCCAGATCTCACTCAGTAGGTAGGATTATAGACATGAGTCACCAGCATTGGCTCAGCTTTTTGTTATTGTTGTGTCAATCCTGGGGCTTGAACTTGGGACCTGGGTGCTGTCTTTGAACGTTTTTTGCTCAAGGGGGATTTTTTTTTTTTGTGGTTAATAGGCGATAAAAATCTCATGGACTTTCCTGTTTGTGATCATCAGATCTCAGTTTCCTGAGTAGCTAGACAGGCATGAGTCACTGGTGCCCACCTGGTAGCTTTTTTTTTTTTTTCCTTTTACTATCACTCATGGTCTAGATGACAAAGACCAGGAGACTTGTAATGATCATGACAGGGTAGAAGATGAGCACTGTCATAGAAAGGTCTCCCTTACCACTGTGCAGTGGAAAGCTAGGAAGGGGCTCACACAAAGCAGTTCAAATAAAACAAAAAGCAGCACAAATGCAGGTGAAACCAACATTACAATTCGGTGCATGCGTATATAAACACTAGTCAAGACCAGGAAGCATTAGGATTATTTCTAGAAGGGAAATTGAAGCCAGATGGGCTTTCAAGATATCTTTTAGAGTGGACTGGAGTTCAGTTACAATGAAGAGAAAACTCTCTTCAGGGGCTGGGGATATGGCCTAGTGGTAAAGTGCTTGCCTTGTGTACATGAAGCCTTGGGCTCGATTCCTCAGCATCACATATATAAAAAAATGGCCAGAAGTGGTGCTGTGGCTCAAGTGGCAGAGTGCTAGCCTTGAATAGAAAAGAAGCCAGGGACAGTACCCAGGCCCTGAGTCCAAGGCCCAGGACTGGCAAAAAGAAAGAAAAAGAAAGGAAGAAAAGAAAAGAAAGAAAACTCTCTTCAGGAAGCCAATTGGACCCACTGTTCCTGGGCTAGACATAGAGATGTGAGGGGTGTTAAAATAGCTCTGTGACCTCATAGAAGTCACATTGAGTCTCCGGGTCTCTGTGGCCAGATGGACATTAAGGTTCCTCTATTGAAAAAAAATTGCATTTGCTCTCAAGTGAATAATGGAGAGGTGGGGTTGAGTTATCAGGTAGTGAGGGCAACTGGGGGAGTCTGGAGACTCCCAACAAGGAGTTGAAGAAAGGATTCCTAAGGATGTCATTCGATCACTAATAAGATGGGGAATTTGAATTCTAAGCACTCAAGGGCAGAAAGGAAAATCACATCTGTTTCTGTTAAGCTGACTTTGAACAGTGCCTAAGCGGAAACTGCAAACACAGCTGAGAAAATCCCAGCTGTCTGGCTCCTGGTAAACTCCACCCCCTTTTCCGGAGGCTCTCCAGTTACCAGTGGTTCACTAGCCCTGTAACCCATCGCAGTAGGGCAATTCTTTCATTTGTTCAACTCTTCCTCGGAGGCCAGATTATACAACCATACTTCTTTTTTTTTTCTCTTCAGCTCAAGGCTAGTTCTCTACCACTTTTTTTTTTAAATTTAATTTATTTATTAATTGAACACAATTTTTTTTGACAAGGTGTTGTGCAAAAAGGGTACAGTTACATAGTAGGGCAGTGTGTACATTTCTTGTGATATCTTACACCCTGTTTTTCTTTCCCTTCTCTAGGTCAGGTAGACATATATACAATATACAATGTATCAAGAACATATACAGTAGTCACGTGGCCAAGCCCAAGAAAATTCGCCTAGGGCTTTAAATGTAATGTCGATATTAGACAATATGTCGACAGTAGTCTTATATGAACGTACATACATAGCTTTTGAGCTATTGTATTCCACTGAGAGGTCAATTTCTGACCTTTATATGTTGAGTAGTTGTTTGGTTTTAGTTACATACTGTTGGGTCGCTGCCCCAGCCCTGTGGGAAATACCATTTGACAAGCAGTTTTTACAACCATACTTCTTGAAAATCACTTATTCTGAAACATTTCCTCCCTGAGTTGATTTTACAGTGATAGCATTTTTATTGAAATCATTTTCCATTTGTTTTTAGAGTTTAAAATATATAGCATTTCATATCATTTTCTTCCTTATGTACTGTTCTATTAAGGATTACACGAGGTAATGGTTTTATTATATGGTCAATATTATCACATCCACCTTTATGACTTTTTGATATAGAACAATGGCATGTTCACATGTCTTTTTCTCTTGATGCCAGTACTGGGGCTTGAACTAAGGGGTTGGATGCTGTCCTTTAGCTTTTTTTGCTGAAGGATATCTCCTTCAATCTTAGTTCCTTAGTTCCTCAGATCCTCAGATCTCAGCCCCTTGAGTAGCTAGGATTACAGGTGTGAGCCACCAGTGCCCAGCTATTTATACTTCTATTGTGCATTTCAACGATTGAATCTGTGCCTGTACAATCCATTAATAGTACAAAAACATGCTGTGTGTGTGAGAGAGAGAGAGAGGGGGGGAGAGAGAGAAAGAGAGAGAGAGAGATTTCTATACCTACTGCATAATGACTACTGTAGGCTGTGCCTACAAAATTGTGAAAACACACTTGTATCTGTTAAGGTTATTACAGTCCAATGGACATATGCTTTGATCATTTGTGGTAACTCTCAAATTAGAAAAATTTGGAGCTTCAGAAATATACTTTAGGGTTGGAGATGGTAGTTTATGCCTAGAATCCCAGCTACTTAGGAGGCAGGGACTGGAGGGTCATAATTCAATGTCTGTCTAGGCAAAAAGTTAGTAAGACCTTCATCTCAACCAATGAGCCGGGTATGCTGGAACACAGCTAGGTGGTAGGTAGGAGGATCATAGTCTGAGGCTAGTCCTGGCAAAAACTAAATTAAAGGTGAACTAACCAAAAAAAATGAAACAATGGAGCATGTATGTGTGGTTGATGAATTGGACCCCAAGTTCCAACTCTAGCACTGGAAATGAAAATGTATTTTAGGGCCTGTGGCATGGAACTCAGTAGATTTTTTAGTTTAGTTTTAGTTTTGTTTTTCTTATAAGAATTATGTTTTTGTTTTTGTCAGTTGTGAGGCTTGAACTCAGGGATTGAGTGCTGTCCCTGAGCTCTTTTACTCAAGGCTAGCAATCTATCACTTTGAGCCACAGTGCCACTTCTAGTTTTCTGGTGGTTAATTAGAAATTAGAATCTCATGGACTTTCCTGCCTGGGATGGAATGGCTATCCTCAGATCTCAGCCTCCTGAGTAGCTAGGATTATAGGTGTGAGCCACCAGTGCCCTTCAGGAATTATGTAGTGACATAAAGTAAGATTCTCTCCAAGGAGTTGTACCCTGATACAACTCTCCTTAGTTAAATTTACCAACATATTCATGACGTTTACCACTGCCCTAACAAGATACTATAGACTAGACAACTTAGAAAGAAATTAATTTCTCATAGTTCTGGAGTGTGGACAGTCCAATGTGGAAGGGATGCATCTGGAGCAAGTTTATCTTATGACACACTAAAACTCAGGTCAGTTGCTAGTGTCTCCTGCCTGTAATCCTAGCTACTCAAGAGACTGAGAAAGATCTGAGAATCAAGGTTCAAATCCAGTTTAGACAGATAAATCTTTGTGATTCTTATCTTCAGTGAAGCTATGGAGCTATGGCTCAAGTGGTAGAACACTAGCCTTGAGCAAAGAAAGCTCTGGGAAAGTGCCCAGGCTCTGAGTTCAAGCCCCAGAGGACAGGCACACACACACACACACACACACACACACACACACACACACACACACACACACACTTACAGCTGATGGGCTGAGGGGAAAGGCAAAGCATGAATGCACAGCTGCCCACAGGGGCAGTAGGTGCAGACCAGAAGGCTCAGGGAAAGCAGAGTGACCTGTGTGCACAGTACATGGACGGCTGTCCCTGGCTGCCGGGACTGAGCTCTGGCAGCAGAGCGAGGCCCCGCCCTCCCAGCGGTCACTCCCACGTGGGTCAGCTCCATGGCCTCGAGCAAAGGCTGAAGGACTTGTCAAGCAGGACTTCCTGCTGATACCCCACTGCAGTCTAACTTCTTATTCTTTCTCTTCCTTTTCACCAGGAACCAGGAAGAGTAGCTTGGCTTTCTTCCACTGACACCACTGTCGATTTGTCTCCTGGATCACTGGGCAGCTGGGTGAAAACAAAACAAAACAATCATGAATTGCTTTTCGTTGTCTCTAGATTAAAAGCCAATCTCCAACTTTCTTGAGCCTCAACCCATACGTCCTCTTTGCTGTGGCCTCTATTCCCTCCCTGAGCCACAACCAACATGGCTACAGTATGGCTATTCCTCAGACATGCCACCTTCCAGGCTTTTCTCTAATCTCTTGCACTGGCTTTTCCTTGGGCCTAAAGTACTTCCCCTCCTATTTGGATCCTGCTAAAGCAGCCTCATTTTTCAACACTAAGCTCCTATGTCATTTCTTTAGGCAGGTCCTGTTGACCTTTGAGATAAGATGGCTCTTAGATGACCCAAGACTTATCATACTTGACAGACACAGTGCGCCTCATGCCTTTGCTCCAAGCTTCAGAAGGAGGGCACAGACTAGGCCCTGTCTGGCTCATTACTTCTTCCCACCACCTGGCCCATCATTTGGAGGATATAGTGTTAGCTTCCGGGGTGTCCCCCGCAGGGACTTGGTTAAGGCTGCTTTCCAGGATTTTTATTTATTTTTTTGTCAGTCATGGGGCTTGAACTCAGGACCTGGGCACTGTTCCTGAACTCTTTTGCTCAAAGCTAGCACGCTACTTACTACTTTGAGCCATGGAGCCACTTCTGGTTTTCTGGTGGGTAATTGGAGATAAGAGTCTTTCAAACTTTCTTGTCTGGGCTGGCTTTGAACGATGATCCTCAGCTCTCAGCCTCCTGAGTAGCTAGGATTACAGGTGTGAGCCATGGGTGCCTAGCTTAAATTCTTAAGTTTTGAACCAAGTTTTCATTTTGCCCATGGCATCACATATTATAGAACTGATCCTTGGTGAGTAAATAAGTAAAATAATGTACATGTGTTAATCCTTGCAACATGTGGAACCAAGCCAATCAAGGTTTCTGCACTCCTAGTTTTAAACAAGCTAATTTAGGAAAATATTTCAACGTATTATTTAGATGTCATTATAATCTACTTTGCCATTTTCATATTTTGTTTCTATGAGAAAAAATACCAAAAGTACACTTTCATTTAAAATTACATTTTAGGGAGAAAGATGGCGCCGAGACAATAGGGAGGCACCCCGACTCGCACCAACTGAATAGCGAGCTGGGAACTCCAACACCCAACACTCCACCAAGAACCCAGCAAAACCAGCATCCAGAAGCAGTGGAGAAACGCAGGAAAACAAAAAGGAGCAAAAAAGAAGAACCGAAAACCTACACGGAGCCGGAGATTAATCGGGGCACCCTCCCCCCACCAGCCGGCCCTGGCCCAAACAGGGTCAGGCTGGGAAAGGGAAACCCTGCGATCGGCAGACAGGTTGCCAGGAGCGCAGAATCCATATAGCGGGAGACCCCACGGACACAAAACAGGGTGCGGACCAAGACACACCCAGCAGCGACGAGAAGTTCGGGTCCACACCGGATTCGGACAAGGGAACCCAGCGCGGCAGAAAGAGGGAACGGGGGAGCCACCACGACACTTCGCCAACCCCTGAAGGGCCAACGGCGGTGCGGGACACACACACAAAGCAGCAAAAGTGAGTCCCCCATAATCCCTTCCCCCAACGGGAGACCCAAGCCCGACAAAGACGATATATCTCCCTCCCTCCCCCTCCCCACTCCCGTGGGAACAAAGATTCCCCAAATCAGGCGGGAAGCTCCCAGCAGGCACTGGGAAGCCAGTCTAGCAGGGGAAGGGCGGAACAGCCCCAAGCCCCCAAAGGTTCCTGAACTGGCAGAACCGGCCCCGTCCCCTTCCCAACAGGGGCCAGGGACGGCCGGCAGGGCAAGCCCCACCCGAGGCGCCTAGACCTTGCAGACTCTTACAACTAAAATCACAGGCGCTGGTGGGCAATACCAGCCCAGCAGGGTCACCTGAGCCTGATCTCGTTCCCCCTCCTCGAAGCGGAGGCGAGGTCTGAGGGTGCCAAGCCACACCCGGACAGTCGATCCCACTGGGCCCCACACATACTGCTTCCCCCACCCAACGGACTCGCGGGAGGGCGCAAGCACAACCCAACAACCCAGGGCTCGCTCTGGGAGGCAGACCCCACTTAAGTGCCTGTTGTAGGGGACTCACAGTGCACAGGAGGGCGGGGCCCCGGCGAAAGGGCCCGCTCTGATAGGCGTGCCCTGCACTGGTGGGCGGGGCCACAGCGACAGCACCTGCTGACGCAGACACGCCTACACAGAAGGGAGGGAAGATCTACACAGACTTCCAGATGCGCAAATCACAAAGAAACATAACTCAGTTCATCAAAGGACAAGCCAACTCGCCAGCTCCAAAAAGCAGCACGACTGGAGAGGAGATGGAGAATAAAAAAGCAAATGAGGACATGTTAACAGGAATGATCGAAACCGTCAGAAATGAAATCAGAAAACAATTCCAGGAGTTTAGAGCGGAAATCTGGAAGGACACCCAGGAAGCCAAGAAAGAAATGGAAGCAAAACTGGATACAATGCAAGCCTCGTTTAAAGAAATGGAAGCAAAAATGGATACAATGCAAGCCGCCTTTAAAGAAAATCTCCACACCCTGAGAATTGAAATGCATGAAAAAATAGATTTAAAATACAACTCTTTAAAGGAAGAAATTTCCACGATCAGAGCTGATATGACAACCATGAATAGCTCTCTGACATCCATAAACTCCGCAATTGAAACCATAACACAAAGAGTGGACCATATGGAATCCAGAATCTCTCGCCTGGACGATGAAGCAGCTGACAACAACCAGAAAATGACCACACTCCAAGAAAAGGTGAAGCTTCAGGGAAGATTACTCCAGGAACTAATGGACAAAGACAAGAGATATAATCTGCGTATAATTGGAATAGAAGAAGGAGCCGAATATCAGAGCAGAGGGCTTAATCATGTTCTCAATAAAGTTATTGCAGAAAACTTCCCCAATCTCACAGGGGACCCCATCCAGGTAACCGAAGCCTATAGGACACCTGGCAGGCCAGACCCCAGGAAAACCACCCCAAGGCACATAATATTCAAGACTACAGACCTCAAGATTAAAGAGCAAATTCTGAATTCAGCCAAAGCGAAGAAGGAAACTTTTTTCAATGGGAAGAGGATTCGAATAACATCCGACTTATCCACACAAACTTACCAAGCTCGAAGTGAGTGGAAGAACACCATCCAAGTACTTCAGAATAACAATTTACAACCTCGGATCAAATATCCAGCGAAACTGGAGTTCACATTCGAAGGGAGAACCAGATCTTTCCACACCAAAGAGGAGCTAAAGGAGTATGTGAATAAAAAACCAGCCCTACAGCGAATATTAAGAGGGGAAGCCCACCCAACAGAGATCGTAAAAGACACACAGACAGATTCAGAAAGAAACTTCAATAGCCAAAGTCCAGCAGAAACACAAGCTCACTAAAGACAAGAAGAAAAAAAAAAAAAAACAACAGGAAAAAACAGCCCAACAAGAAAATGGAAGGAGAAAAAACACCCTTATCCTTGATCTCTTTAAATATAAATGGCTTAAACTCCCCGATCAAGAGGAGCAGACTGGCAGAATGGATCCGCAAGCAAAAAGTTGACATCTGTTGTCTACAAGAGACCCACCTTACAGCAAGGGACAAAAACAGGCTTCGAATGAAAGGATGGAGCAAGATCTACCAAGCAAATGCACCCACCAAAACGGCAGGTGTAGCCATCCTGATCTCAGACAAGCTGGATTTCTCTTTAAAGTCCACTCAAAAAGACAAAGAAGGACACTACATATTGATACAAGGAAAAATCCAGAATCAAGACATCACGGTGATAAATGTATACTCACCGAACAAAAGAGGCCCGACATATGTCAAGCAAATTCTCACAGAATTACAGAGCAAGATAGATGCAAACACAATCATAGTGGGTGACTTTAATACTCCTCTCTCTCCAAGAGACAGATCCAACACCCAGAGGATTAGTAAGGGAGCTGAGGACCTAAATAACACCATTGCCCAAATGGATCTAACAGACCTATATAGAACCTTCCACCCTACAGAGACCCAATACACCTTCTTTTCAGCAGCCCATGGATCATATTCCAAAATAGACCACGTCATAGCCCACACAAAGAACCTCAGCAAATACAAAAGAATTGACATCATCCCATGTATTATATCTGATCACAGTGGATTAAAGGTAACCCTCAACAACAAAGGATACCACAGAGCCTATACACACTCTTGGAGGCTAAACCCCACGCTGCTATCCAACACTTGGGCCACAGATCAAATTAAAGATGAAATCAACGAATTCATAAGCCACAATGACAAAGAAAACACATCACAAAGAAACCTATGGGACACAGCTAAGGCAGTACTGAGGGGCAAGATCATTGCACTCAGTACCCACATTAAAAGAATGGAAGCAGAGCAGGTGAATACCCTCACGATGAAACTAAAACAACTGGAGAAACAAGAAATGACAGAATCTAAAATGACTAGGAGGGGAGAGATTACAAAGATTAAAGAAGAGATAAATCTGATTGAAAATAGAAAGACCATTCAACAAATAAATAAGACTAAAAGCTGGTTCTTTGAGAAAATAAACAAAATTGACAGACCCCTTGCAAGACTCACAAAAAAAAGAAGAGAAGAGACTCATATTCGTAAAATCAGGGACTCCACAGGAAAAATTACAACAAATACACACGATATTCAAACAATCATAAGGAGCTATTTCCAAAACCTCTACTCAACAAAAAACAATAATTTTACAGAAATGGATCAATTCTTAGAGAAGTACAAACTGCCCAAACTGAACCAAGAAGAAATAAATCAACTAAATAAACCAATAACTTACGGTGAGATACAGGAGGTAATCAAGAACCTCCCTACTAAGAAAAGCCCAGGCCCAGATGGATTCACCAATGAATTCTACAAAACCTTTAGTGAGGAGCTAATTCCAATACTCCTCAAACTCTTCCGCGAAATAGAAACGGAGGGAAAAATCCCGAACTCATTCTACGAAGCTAATATCATACTCATCCCCAAACCAGGCAAAGATCCAACAAAAAAAGAGAACTACAGACCAATATCACTAATGAACACAGATGCAAAGCTCCTCAATAAAATATTAGCTAACAGGATCCAGAAAGTGATCAAGAATATCATACATCATGACCAAGTAGGCTTCATCCCTCAGTCACAAGGATGGTTCAACATCCGTAAATCAATCAATGTAATTCACCACATAAACAGAACTAAAATCAAGAATCACATTGTTATCTCAGTCGATGCCCAAAAAGCCTTTGACAAAATACAACATCCATACCTATTAAAAGCTTTGGAGAGAACAGGAATAGATGGAACATTCCTCAAAACAATAAAAGCCATATACAACAGACCAACTGCTAATATCATATTAAATGGAGAGAAACTTAAATCATTCCCCCTAAACACAGGAACAAGACAAGGATGCCCACTCTCCCCACTTCTGTTCAACATAGTACTGGAATCCCTAGCCATAGCAATAAGGCAAGAGGAGGACATCAAAGGGATCCACATCGGCAAGGAAGAAATCAAGTTATCCCTATTCGCAGACGACATGATCTTATATCTCAAGGACCCAAAAAACTCAGTACCCAAACTCCTACATCTAATAAACCAATTTGGCAAAGTAGCAGGATACAAAATCAACCCACAAAAGTCAGCAGCTTTTCTGTACACCAGCAATAGACAAACAGAAAAGGAAATTATGGAAACGATTCCATTTACAGTAGCCAAAAAAAGAATAAAGTACCTAGGGATCAACTTAACCAAGGACGTGACGGACCTATTCAATGAAAACTACAAAAATCTAATAAGGGAAATCAAAGAAGACACAAGGAGATGGAAAGACCTCCCATGCTCATGGGTAGGCAGAATCAATATAGTGAAAATGGCCATACTGCCCAAATTGTTATACAAATTCAATGCAATACCTATCAAAATCCCAGCCACATTCTTCACTGAAATAGAGAAACCAATCCATAAATTCATATGGAACAGCAAAAAACCTAGAATAGCCAAAGCAATTCTAGGCAAAAAACATAGTGCAGGAGGTATCACCATACCAGACTTCAAGCTCTACTACAAGGCCATCATAACAAAAACAGCATGGTATTGGTATAAAAACAGATCGGAAGACCAGTGGATTAGAATTGAAGACCCAGAAATAAAACCGCACTCTTACAGCCAACTGATATTCGACAAAGGAGCTAAAGACATACAATGGAATAAACATAGCCTCTTCAACTACTGGTGCTGGGAGAACTGGGCAGCCATATGCAGAAAACTCAAAGTAGACCCAAGCCTATCACCATGCACCAAGATCAACTCAAAATGGATCAAGGACCTCAACATCAGACCTGAATCCTTGAAACTACTGAAGGACAGAGTAGGAAAGACACTAGAACTTATAGGCACAGGAAGGAACTTCCTGAATAGAGTCCCAGGCGCACAACAAATAGGGGAAAGACTCAACAAATGGGACTACTACAAATTAAAAAGTTTCTGCACAGCTAAGGTCATAGCCACCAAAATAGAAAGACAGCCAACGATATGGGAAAGGATATTTACCAGCACAGCAACAGACAAAGGCCTGATATCTGTCATCTACAGAGAACTCAAAAAACTAAGCCCCTCCAAGCCCAATAAACCTATTAGGAAATGGGCAAAAGAGCTAAAGAGAGACTTCACAAGAGAAGATATAAAAATGGCAAAGAAACACATGAGGAAATGCTCAACATCCCTGCTAGTAAAGGAAATGCAAATAAAAACAACCCTGAGATACCACCTCACCCCAGTTAGAATGGCCTATACTCTGAACTCAGGAAACAACAAATGCTGGAGGGGCTGTGGGGAAAGAGGAACCCTTCTCCATTGTTGGTGGGAGTGCAAATTAGTACAGCCACTTTGGAGAACAGTATGGAGGTTTCTCAAAAAGCTCAATATAGACCTACCCTATGACCCAGCCATACCACTCCTAGGCATCTATCCTAAACAGCAAAACCCAAGATATCAAAAGGACATTTGTACTTCCATGTTTATCGCAGCACAATTCACAATAGCCAAAATTTGGAAACAACCCAGATGCCCCTCCACAGATGAATGGATCCAAAAAATATGGTACTTATACACAATGGAATACTACATAGCGATTAGGAATGGTGAAATATTGTTATTTGCAGGGAAATGGTCAGAACTCGAACAAATAATGTTGAGTGAGACAAGCCTAGAACACAGAAAACAAAGGGGCATGATCTCCCTGATATATGACTGTTAACAAAGGGAGATGGAGAGACAGTAGAGACCAAGTCTGTGAACACTGTATATGTGCTTGATACATTGTATACTGCATATGGGTCTACCTGACCTAGACAAGGGATGGGAAAACAGGTTGTAAGATATCACAAGAAATGTACACAATGCCCTACTATGTAACTGCACCCTCTTTGCACAGCACCTTGTAAAAAAAAAAAATTTATGTTCAATTGATAATAAAAAAAAAATTTAAAAAAAAAAATAAAATTACATTTTATTTCAATCACATCCCTTAGGAAAAATGAAAACAAATCTAATTAATCCAAATCTAGAATGGTTTAGTCTTACACTTGAATCATAACTGGAAAGACAAGTACAGCTTTAAAAGGAAGCTTGTCCATAGATCTACCTGTCTGAGACAAAAGCAAACTACAGTGCTATAGGACCCTGATCTCCTAGTTCATAGTACCTCCCCTATTGGCTTAGATGAATACCAGTCAGCTTGTAATTAAAGTGACTGATAGATTCCCCCCCACCCCAAATAAATAAATAAACAGATCAAATAAAAACTAAGGAAGCAAGAAAAGGTTTGAAATGATAAATACTACCAAGATTTCTACTTTCTACCTGAAAGGGATAAATGAGCATCATTGAGTGTATCTAGGTGGTAAAAACAATATTAGAAAAGAACATACCTCTAGCTGGGTGTTGGTGGCTCACACCTGTAATCCTAGCTACTCAAGAGGCTGAGATCCAAGGATTACAGTTTGAAGCCAACCTGGGCAGGAAAGTCTTTGAGACTCTGATCTCCAATTAATCACCAGAAAAAAAAACACATAAGTGACACTGTGGCTCAAAGTGGTAGAACGCAAGCCTTGAACAAAGAAAAAAGCTCAGGGACAGTGCCCAGGCCCTGAGTTCAAGCTCCACAACTGACAAAAGAAAAGAAAAGAACGAATCTCAAGGGTAAAACATACCGAGTATGGCTAATTCATTAATAAAAGCAAAGACACCACCCAAGAGAGACCAGTTTTGGTTTTGAGCTTGTGAGGCCTGTGGAGGAGCCGCTGGTAAGCTGTGTCAAGGCAGCTGGGGGCTTGAGGGGGGGCTCTCAGTCAATTCAGGCTGCTTTAGCAAAATATAGTCTAAGTGGCTTACAAACGACGAGAAATTTATTCCCCACAGTTCTAGGAAATTCATGATCGAGGTCCTAGCTGGTGTCAGCTAGGCCCTTCCTCAGAGCCTCATCCCCCCCCCCCCCCCCCCGCCACACACCGATTCTAGATGAAATCCTCCTTTATATAAGGGCCTTTCTGAGCTACAGCCCCCCCCCCCCCTTACCCCCCAACACTTTGCTATCTGGTTGAGGGGAGTGGCTATCTTCACCATCTTTCATACTGGAGAAGGAAGCTCACCACAAGGAAGCAGGTGGGAAAGGTGGATTCTAACATACTTCTAGAATGTCCAACAAGTCAGTTTTATTTTTTCCCTCAGCCCTTGACCCCTTGCTGTGTGTTCTCCCTTGAGTGTGTGCAGAGCTGAAAGCAGAAAGTGAAGAAAGATTTTGCTTCACCTCCCGCTTGTCTGCCAAAGGTCATTGCTTGGAGGATGGAGGCCAAGTCTACAGATTCCCTGTGCCGCTTCCTGGGTCTCCTGCACCTGCCACTGCGTTCATCCCAGTGGCTGGCTTCATTCTCTCCTCTCCCTTTCTGTCCATGCTTTCAAGAGGCCACATTCCTCCTCCCCCAAAGCCCTGTTATGCTGTACCCCACTTCTGCCCAGTCATGCTCTGGCGTCCCAAGGGTTCTCACAGCCTGTGATTTCCAGCCGCTTCCCTGTACTGCGTTATCATCGTCTATTATCTTGTTTATGTGTCTGGAATCTCAGAGTGCTTTGAGGGCTTGGACTCTGCCCCTTCCATAGCACGGTTCCTGGAACATGGTAGGCTTTCAATTAATGTTTGTAGGATGATTGGCTGAATGATAAAGAAATACACGATGACCTTATTTTTTTCTCACCAAGTCATCTTTTAAAAAATTTTGTTGCTATTTGTTTCCTTTTGTTTTTGAGGAAGGGTCTGCTGTAGAGTCTTAGGCTGACTTAGAACTTACTATGTAGCCTAGGCTAGCCTCAAATTCAAAATCTTCCTACCTCTGCCTCCTGAGTGCTTGTGTGTGTACCACCATGCCCAGTCTCTCCAGGTAGTCTTTTGGAAGGCAGTATGCTCCTAATTTGGACTCTCAGGGACACAGTAAGGAGAGAGGGTCAGGGTCAGACAGTAGAGATTTGGTCTGGCAGCACAAAAGGATTATGGGGGCCAGCAGCACGTTTGCCTGGTCTGTGCTCCATGAAGTGGCTCTCAGAGTAACTTTGAGGAGGCCACAGGGACACCAGGAAGTGGCTTGGACTTTATGTATGTCCTCTGCTGTGACCCGCCTTCATGGTACTGGCTGCAGGAAGGAGGGGGAGGAGCAATGCAACACCTGCTAGGCTGTGCTGAATCCTCATTCAACACTACAGCGGAGATGTGATCACTGTGTGGCTGACTGAGGGAGGGCAGGTGCTCAGCACGTATCCACGGAAGCCTGCTTTGCCAGCCAGTGGGCTGGAGCTGGCCCAGGTCCACTCAGTAACCAACTAGACACAGCACCCGCCTCAAGAAGCTGATAGCCTGTCACAGGAGCCAGACCACAAACAGGGCAGAACCGAAGAATAGCACTGGGTGCCCTCCTTACTTTCTTTGGAAGCTAAACAGCTCAGTAAGTATCAAAGTGGTATTGGATATTTAAAAATTTACCAAATCTTTTAAATCTATGGTCTTTAGACCTCATACAAACCTCACAAGGTCAGCATAAGTGTCCTCTTTGGAGATGAGGAATCAGAGGCCCACAGAAGTTGACTAACATGCATGAAGTCATGTGGGGATATTCAGATCATTCTCCTAACTCTGTCCTCTACTTTCCATCTTCCAGAAGGCTTGGTACATAGGAGAACAATTCTAAGGATCTTTAAGGGCTTGAGATACCTTTCATACAACCCAAAAGATAGACTCACTCTGAGACATAATTAGACACCCATGGAGGGCACATGACACGGTTGGAGGAGATCTGGCCATGGGAAGGAGAATGACCCCCTCCAGAAGAAGAGGTGGGTACAGGACAGGCAAAGACCAGAGGAGAAAGAGAGATTGGGGTACAGGTCCAGAACACTGAGCAGGCTGTGACCTGGGGATGGATAAAGGCCCCAGAAAGGCACCCACATGCATGGAGTGCCTGGACTATGGAAGGGATTTTTACCACATGGAGCTCCATCTTCTCTAGAGTCCTGCTGGCAAGCCAAAGGTTCTGGAATTAATGAGAATCCATGGCCAAGGCTGAAGATGAACAGAGACTCACCTAGAGAGTCTCCTCACACACAGGGTGGGCAGGAGCCTTCCAAGGGGCTCCAGGGATGTCAAGGACGCATGCCATCAAGCTCTGGGCCTCAGGACTGGATCCTGAAGCCACGCCCACCCTGGTACATCCTGGCTACTGACCTCCTTCCTGCCTTACTTGGAATCACTGGCATGTTGCTCCAGCCTCAAAGTTGGGGAGCCCCTAGGAGAGCCAGCAAGGGAAGGCAAGGCCAGGGCAAGGAGGAGGGCCTGAGCAGGAGTGTGGTAACTTGCAATTAAGTGGAAGAGTAAAATCACTCAGAAGACCACAGGCCTCAACCACTCTGAAATGAATTTACTGTAATTCCAGATTAAGAGGAAAAACAAGACTTGCAGAGCAGATCCTTCTAGACGCAAAGCAGGGTTGGCTTGCTTTTTTGTGTAGTTTCAGTCTAATTCAGCACTTTCACTTTGTGTAGTGAGGCCTGACCTCCCTGTGGTCTGGGGCGTGCTGACTCAACAGCGGGGTAACCAATGCACTCCTGACCCCAGGCCTGCACAGGTTCTCAAGCTCCTCACAGGGACTACACCCCATCTCTATCACCCTAGCCTCTGTCCACACCAGGAGTCAGTGTGGAAAGGGCTGTGGATGGTGGCAGTCATGAATTGAAGTCCTTTCAATGGGGATTTTTGTTTTCATGTTGGTTCATAAGGGGTGCTGATCTGGGTTAGGTCCCTCCTTTCCTACATAGGGCAGATGGTGACTGGAGATGAGAAACAAAAGGAGGAAGGAAGAGGGGAGAAAAGAGGAACAAGGGGCTTTGGAAGAGGGACAGCTAGAAAGGAAGGCTGGCTTGCCCTTCCTTGGAAATACTTTGCTTCTTTCCAGAGCTCACACGCATCTTTTTCCTGGAAAAGGAAACAGGCCTGTTTTCTTCTGTATACCTGTTGGTAGGATTTTAAGTTTTTTTTTAAAAAATTATTTAAAATTTTACTATTTTTTATGTTTTTATGTATTACTAAGTAATTGTACAAAGACATGATTGCTTAAGTCAGGCCATGTGTATAATGCTTTCTTGGACAATGTCACCCCTTCCTTACTGCTTCCCCAATCGCCCCTTCCCATCTCTACCCACAAGTTGCATAGCTCATTTTTATACATAGTGTTGGTAGGGATTTTTCTGTGGCATCCTTTTTATTGTATGCTTCCTTTTGAAATCCAGCTTGGAATTTGATTATTCTTCATGTAAAAAAAAATGCTAAGAAAATTTTCTATCCTTTCTCCAAAACAAAAAGACACACACACACACACACACACACACACACACACACACACACGACATTTCCAACATAATTATCAAACAATCAGATCTGCTGTGTATATCACCAGTAAGTAGCGCCAGGAAGCCAGCTGTAACCAAATCAAATGTTTCACCTTGACTTCTCATGCTGATGTAGGGAAAATGATGGGGCCTGGGTGTTCTGCATCTGCCCATGAAGAAGATCGGAAGGTGGCTGGGGACTGAGAAGGATCCAGAATCAATAATGATCCAGTAGTCTTGAGGGACAGACTCAGAAACAGATGAAGTGACCATTTAGGATCTCACGTGGTCTTAGGGTATGCATGGGGGTTATCTGCATTCTCCTGGGGAGTGGATGGAAGGGGAAGGTTCTAGAAAGGATCCATACTCAAGTCCTGCCTGGAGCCTCAGGCAACAGCCCTTAACCAATGGGATTCCTCATGAATGCACTTGGTCCACAAAATGTAGAGGGAGTGCAGCTGTGGCTCAACCCAGGCCTTGAGTTCAAGCCCCAGTGCCAGCATAAATAAACAAGTAAATAAAATATAAAATAAACACTGTGTGATGCTTGAAGGGGAACAAATGTCAGAGTGTATCTCTCCCACAAAGCAGATGGGATCTGATTAAGAAGAAGACACGTAGTCTCTTCAGGTACAAATAGTATGGTTTCCCTCTGCAGAGAATGGTTTCTTCTTTTGTCCTCATGCCAAAGTCTGGAGCAAAATTAAATTACTTCATATGTATTCTCCACTTTCCTACCTTACCTTCTCCTGCTTGATGACTCAACTAAATCATGAAGTAATCTCCTCACAGATATAGCTGAAATCCTCAATGACCGTCAACCCAATCTTGAGATGCATATCAATTTGTATTTACACACACACACACACACACACACACACACTAAGACAATCCTCAGATCTCAGCCTCCTGAGGCTAGGATTACCAGTATGAGCCACCAGCATCCTGCTAGAAATAAAACACTTTAATTCTCAATATTGTTAATGTTTTAAGTTGCCATCTACTAAGTAAAATTATTAAAACTTTTTATTTCTATACTCATTTATATTTGGCAATAAAAGTGCTTTGAAAAAATTAAATGTTACACATTTATAAAAAGTATATTTAATGCTATATTTATACCATAAATATGAAACAAACATTTCCTGTTGATTATTACCTTGTAGTTGAGTCAAGGAGGTTTAACGCAATCATCAGGAAGCTTGATTTCTCTCTCTGCTGCTTTTGGAAAGAGCAAGCACAAATACCATAGAAAAACCCTCTTCCAAAGCCACAGGTGAGAGGAGACCATGAAAACCTACTTGGATTCTTTCTAAAGCTTAATATCTCTTCCTAAGAAGTTCTTGAAGTTCTCAACAGTTACTTCTGCTTCCACAGAATCATTAGCTTCTAGAGTTGGATTTATTTGAAAGTACACCTACACAGCACTTGTATCATACCTTGATAAGTAACAAATACTAAATAATACAGAATCGTCATTATTATCAGCAATCTTTTTGTTTGTTTGTAGGGCTTGAACTTAGGGCCTGGGAGCTGTCCCTGAGCCCCTTCGTGCTCAAGGCTAGCGCTGTGCCACTGAGCCACTGTGCCACTTCTGGTTTTTGAATGGTTAGTTAGAGACATGAGTCTCATGCGGACTTAGCTGTTGGGGCTGGTTTCGAACCCCGACCTTCAGATCTTAACCTTCTGAGTAGCTAGGATTGTAGGCACGAGCCGCCTGTGCTGTGAGCCATCGGTACGTGGGGCTCAACAATCTTTTTGCGTGACCGTAGTGTGCCTAGCTTCTCAGGTTACCCAAGACTGAGGCAATCTCTGGAATGGGGATTTTTAGAGCTACAACCAAGATGGTCGGTCAACTTATTTAACTCTAGCTTTGGGCCAGACCCCCCCCCCCAAAAAAAAAAAAAAAGTGGAGACCAGGCCAGTGAATTCCCTTGGGATTTAGGAAGTAATTGGAAGAAAGAAAAATTCTCCTCAACTCCTAGTTTGCAAGTGAGGATTTCAAGGAGAGAAAAGATTTTGTGGCCCTCACATAGCATGATTTGTGACCCAACCCAGAGAAGCTCTTGATTTTAAATCCTATTGAGGACCCAGGCATTTTAATCCTAGCTACTCAGGAGGTTGTAATCTGAGGATCTTGATTTCAGGCCAGCCTAGTTAGATACATCCTTGAGACTCTTATTTCCTGTCAACCAGCAAAAAGCCAGAGTAGAAGCATGGCTCAAGGGGTAGAGCACCAGCCTTAATAAAAAACCTAAGTGGCTCATGCATGTAATCCTAGCTACTCAGGAGGCTGAGCTCTGAGGATTGTGGTTTGAAGCCAGCCCAGTAGGAAGACTATTAGATTCTTTGCTCCAATAAACTACCACAGAATCAGGAGGTGTAGCTGTGGCTCAAGTGGTAGAGGAGTAACCTGGATCAAAAAAGCTCAGGCACAGCACAGCACAGAACCTAGGTTTTGAGTTCAGGCCCCAGGACCATGTGTGCACACGCAGCTTACTGAGGAAGAAAATGACACATTCAGTTGGTAAGTATTAAACACCAATGATTCTTTTTTTTTTTTTTTGGCCAGTCCTGGGCCTTGGACTCAGGGCTTGAGCACTGTCCCTGGCTTCTTCCCGCTCAAGGCTAGCACTCTGCCACCTGAGCCACAGCGCCCCTTCTGGCCGTTTTCCATATATGTGGTGCTGGGGAATCAAACCGAGAGCTTCATGTGTAGGAGGCAAGCACTCTTGCCACTAAGCTATATTCCCAGCCCTAAACACCAATGATTCTTGTAGGAACTGAGTAAAGTACCAGATGAATAAAACTCATCTTGGACTCTATATAAATAGATTATATTCTAAGTGCTGGGAACATGGCTGAAGTGGTAGAGCACCTGCTTAGTGAGCATGAGTTCAAACCCAGCAATGCCAAAAACACAGAGAAAAGGAAACTAAATGGCTTACATTCTCTATATAGAGACCATTGGTTTGTAACATAAAATACCAAACAACCACCATTTAGAGAGCGTTCACCCTGAGCAAGATGCTTTAAGACAAGTGATTTCATTTACTCTCGGTGACAATGCCACCAAAGTATTCTTGCCCCATGTTACAGATGAGAAAACTGAGATCCAGAGACACGGAGTTCTGTAAAGTCGCAGTGGATGCTGTCATTGATCTCATGATCTAGATATGTAGTAGCTGAGACTATAGACCCTGGAGTCAGGCAAATCTATATTTGAATCCTTACTGTCTCCTGTCATGCTATGGGACAAATATAAGTGAGTTATTCTTCCCTTTTCTACATAATAGGAATAAGAAGATTATATGAGAAATTAGCACATGTTAATTAATTATATAAGCGTATTAGCTGTGCTTGATGTATTGAATGAATATTTATCATTACCATCACAACAGTCCCCATGTTTTTTTCTTACAATAGGTAGATTCTGCTAATTGGGGTGTGTGTGTGTGTGTGTGTGTGTGTGTGTGTGTGTGTGTGTGTGTGTGAAAGGATTTAGAGGAAAGAGAAATCAATGAAATATATCAAGAGCTCAGAGGTGGGGGAGGTGGTTTCACTCTCTGATCATCAGTACGAACTTTTAGTCACTCAGTTTTCACAAGTGAGTAGAACTTCAGTAGACTGAGGCTGGAGCAGGGAGACCCAGGCTGGGGGCAAGACTTCAGGTAGGGCAAAGAATCAGGAAGCACACGAGTTTGGGAAATGATAACTACTGTTAGTTACCTCGGAGGTTTCTTGTAAGGAGACTTGGTGGGATACTCCCAACTCGGACAGCATTTCTAGGATGCTTTATCACTCAGTTCTTTGCTGTACAGGCTCTGCTCTGGCTGTCTTTTCTCTTCTGGCTTTCCAGCTGCAAATCACTTCTCATCTCCACCCCTCCTTAGGCCATGTGCTGGAACTTGGTGTTGTGTAGCTGTGTGCTAAGCCTTCCAGAGCATTCTCAGAACCATCCCCCAAAGCATGGCTTACTGGGCTGGATTGAAGGCGGAGCAGAGGCGAGAGGAGGGTCACAACTGAGGATAAGGTCTGCACAAAGACGTAAAAGACAACACTCCTTTGGCAGACAGGTTTTAGGTTTCTTTTTTTCCTAGAGTATTAACTGAAATTAACGTAATATACCCTGTGGCATGAGTTGGTGGCATGCATTTCACAGGATAAATGTTTCTGGAGAGCTGGCCCCAAATAGTTAAAGAAAATCGAGAAGGAGATGTTTTAATTTTTCTGGAAATAAGGAATTGTATGAAGGGAGACCTCTGGAAGGGAGGCAGGACAGGAAACAGATACAATGCCATGACCTAGGGGAAAAGAACTTTTTTCTAGAAACGTTGGCATTGAGAAGTTGTTGTGCATGGAGGGTAGTATGGGCTGGATACATTCCCCCAATTCACATGAGTAGTAAGCTCCAGCGCTTCAGAAGGACTGCATTTGGAAACTGGGTCTTTGCGGAGATTCCTGATCCAGTATGGCTGCCATCCTTGTAAGAAGAGAAAATCTGCATTCAGACAGACCGGAGGAAGAGACCACGAGAGACACTCTGAGTGGGGGCCATCGCCATCTACAAACTAAGGACAGAAGCTTGAGAAGAAATGAGCCTTGTTGACACCTGGCCCTTAGACTTTGAGCTTCTAGAAACTGTACAAACAAACAAATAAGTAAAGAAAACAGCAGTGTTTGCCAGGCTCTGATGGCTTACACCTGTAACCCTCTCAAGTCAGGAGGCTGAGGATTGAGGCTCAAAGTCAGCCTGGGCAAAAAAAAATCCATAAAACTCTTGTCTAAAATTACCAACAAAAAGCTGGAAGTGGAGCAGTGGCTGGAGTAGTAGAGCACCAGTCTTGACTGAAAAAGTTAAGCCAAAACACAAGGCACTGAATTCAAACCCCACTACTGGCTCAACGGTAACATAAAACCACCCCAGACAATGGCCACAGAGACAAGGAGATAACACTGTCTCAGCTTGGGGCAGCATTTGGTGTATTGCTTTATCTGAGTCTTGGCCAGAAGAGCTAAAAAAAAAAAAAAAGGTAAATACTTCAAAAATCAATTGATTAAAAAAAAATCCTTTAAAAAAGTCAGTGCTTAAACAATAAAAGTGACTCTCCTCCATCCTTGGTGAGTTGTATGTGGCTTCTTTTCTGCAGCCTAGAAACAGGACCCAGAATTCCATTTTTGTTCACTATGTAAACAAACCCAAGATTTATTGAGGCTTTTTAAGAAGCAGGTGCTCTTTCAGCCATCAGACAGTAAATAACTCTTTCAATCTTTTGTCCCTCATAGGCCTCCTTACCCAGGGACTTCCTCTGGGTCTTTTCCTCCAATAGCCAGCTGCCTGCCCCCACCTCACCATGTTCACTGGGTAATTTGGCTGTCTGGTGTTGCTGTTGCCAATCATGGAGTCTAGGGCCTCTGCATTTACTGGAGGCTCAGTCACTCCTCTGGCCTAGTGAAGCCTTCACTCAACCAAAGTGACTCTTTCCTGGGGAAAGGGTTTCCTGAGAAAACAATGGGTATTTTTGTTTGTTTGTTTACGTGTTCTGTTGGGTAAATATCTGCTATCTTTGGCTTAGATGTCTATCAGACTTTTCTTTGCTAGAAGTGTGTGAACTGGAGAGGAGAAACAGCTGTAATGTGGGAACTGATCCTTCTCAGACTTGAGAAGTCCTCTTCCACTCCTAAGTGGAACCTTTCTGGCTTCAGCTTCCTTGTTAAGAGTTCAGGAAAACTTTCATATGTCCTGTCTGATCAGTTCCCTACCCCAGCCTGGACAGGCAGCAACCTCTCCATAATTGCCAGGTCAATGGTAATCCTTGACCAGTTGGGGGATAAGTAACACCAGGAAGATATAATATGCCTGGGGTGTGCCTCCCTCCACATTCAGAACCAAGGCTGAGTGCCAGGCCTCTAATATGGTTAAGCAACCATAAGGTTAGGCCTCTCTTTCCTGGGTCTGTGTCCCCATTATACATACAACACCGTGCCCTTCTTGGCCCTCAGCACCCTGTTATTTTCTGACTCAGGTTGTGAGAAACTAGAATGGAGTTGTGGAAAGACTCAAGGTGCAAAGATGCTCAGTCCAGTTGACATCAGGGTGAATGCCTGACACAGTTCCTGGTGGTTGGTGAGTCACCAACTTTTTCAATTTGTTCCATGGTGGGGCCGGGGCAGGGACCAACTCCTGAGTGGGTACAGCAATCTTGTTTGGGACAAAAATCTCCACAGTGAAACAGATTAGAGGACCTAGTATATGGTCCTCTGGAGTCCCTGATGTCCTTTGTGATCTCATTTCTTTCTTTCTTTCTTTCTTTCTTTTTTTTTTTTTTTTGCCAGTCCTGGGCCTTGAACTCAGGGCCTGAGCACTGTCCCTGGCTTCTTTTTGCTCAAGGCTAGCACTCTGCCACTTGAGCCACAGCGCCACCTCTGGCCGTTTTCTGTATATGTGGTGCTGGGGAACCGAACCCAGGGCTTCATGTATATGAGTCAAGCACTCTTGCCACTAGGCCATATTCCCAGCCCCTTTCTTTCTTTCTTTTTTGCTGGTCCTGAGACATGAATTCTGGGCTTGAGTGTTGTCCCTGAATTCCTTTTGCTCAAGACTAGCGCGCTACCATTTGAACCACAGTGCCACTTCTGGCTTTTTCTGTAATTTAATTGGGGATAAGAGTCTCCCAGACTTTCCCGTCTGGGAGAGCTTTGAACTGGGATCCTCAGATCTCAGCCTCCTGTGTAGTTAGGATTACAGGCATGAGCCACTGGTACCTGGCTTTGGTCTCATTTCATTAACAAATACTATGCTTCTTTACAAACTCACTCCATAATCTTCACTTTTGGAAGCTCCACCCAGCATCCAGCAATTACAAAACAGGCCTAGGGTTCCCAGGTCCCGTGCTTCTCCACTCCAATACTTTGTGTGACTCCATTTGTCACCTGAGTCTGACAAGGACCTTGGTGGTGGTGTCTACCTGGCTTACGTCTGAGCTGAAGTTGACTCTTCTGCGACTCAGAATGATCTAAGTATGGCTGATTTCTGAAAAGAAGCCTCTAGCTTCAGTGTCAGCCAACCATAAAACAGGAGTCTCTGCTTTTTCACAACTCCAAGATAAAACTCATTCCATCAAACACAGGATCATGTTGATTATAATGAGGAGAAGGAGAGAGTATTTACATTGTTTACTGTGTACCAGACAACTTCACAAAACTCTGCTGCTCCTTTAGTTTTCTACACCTTGAATTCCTTCTTCAGCTGTTAGTTCCTTGGTCTTTCGATGTGGTTTTATACAAGGACAATGAGGCCAAATTGATCAGCCTTTCTGATTTTTTTGCCTACCTGTTTTATCCATTGCTAAGACATAATGTTAAAAATCTCCAACTGAGACTGTGGCTTGAACATTTCTCCCTTCACTTCTCTCCTTTTTTTTTTCTCTCATGTATTTTGAAGCCGGGTGATTAGATGTATCTATGTTTAGGATGCTACATCTTCTTGGTAAATGGACCTTATTTTTTTATTGTCAAAGTGATGTACAGAGGGGTTACAGTTTCATATTCAACTTGTTACCTCCTCCCTCATTTTTTTTCTCCTACCTTCCCCCCTTTCCTCCTCTCCCCATGAGTTGTACAGTTGGTTTTACAGCATATAGTTTTGTAAGTATTGCTGTTACATTGGTTTATCTTTTATCCTTTGTCTCTCCAAGTAAATGGACCTTAAAAAATTTAAAATCATTATGAAATGTCTTTATCTCTGGCATTACCCCAGCCCTGAAGTCTATTTTGTGTGATACTAATAAAGATTTCTGACAACTAGTGTGTGTATGCTCTCTCATTTTTTTAATATGTAAAACCTCTACATCTTTATACTTAAATTTTTAACTTTGTAAAGAGTAGGTGGCTGGGTCTTGAGTCATGTCTCCAACACTGTGTGTGTGTGTGTGTGTGTGTGTGTGTGTGTGTGTGTTTTAGTGGTTGTTGTAGGACTTAGAATAACTCCTATATCTGACATCACTGTCAAAGTCTGCATTCAAATATTATTTCTCCAATGCAACTATCTTACAATCACTTGCTTTCATTTAATGCCTCTTGACAAGGGGTGTGTGTGTGTGTGTGTGTGTGTGTGTGTGTGTGTGTGTGTGTGTAGCATAAGAGTAATGTGTAGTTGCTCTGGGTTGGGCTGAGTTCCATGTATGGTCAGGTTCCAGTCACCTACTGTCTTTCTATTGGATATTTCATGAAGACAAGCTGGGGACTTCCTCTGCCCTCACCCTTACCCCCAGGGCCTGTGACACTCTCTCCATCCCTTATGCTTCATAGCCAAAATGTCGACTTTCCAAATTGTGAGTGACTTTTTTTTTTTTTTTGCACTGTAACCCAGCTGCCAGCTTTTTGAGCAGCCTGAAGTTTCTTTCTTTTTGCTGATCAAATTTCTCCTGTGGCGTTCTGTGTCTTCAAAGGTTTCTTCCTGTGTGACCTTTTGTCTTGTCTCACTCCTTGAAGGGCTGCAATGCACTCTGAGAACAAGGCAGGTCAGGGCAGGAGTGCTTTGAAGGGCCTTCTTTGACTATTGCCATCTCAGGATTTGGTGAACTCTGAGAGCTTGGGAAAGATCTCAGCTCCATTTCTCCTCAGGGGCAATCTCTCTTAGCTCCTCATCCCTCTATATTCAGCCCCTGGGAGGACTTGGCAGGTAGGTGAGAATCTGCTGAATGGCTGGGACCCCCTGGGTGGGAAGTGTTACTAGCTCTTGTCAGCTTAGGAGCAGCTATTCAAGACTTGTTAAGAATCCAGCTGATTTCTTTTTACTCTTGTCTCTAGAAAATTCTTCTCTTGCCCTTAGGCCCCGTGTTGGTCTGAATATATGGGTCCCACAAAAATATCTATGTTGACTTGCACCCCCAGAGTGATGGTATTAAGAGGTAGAGTTTTGGGGAGTTGATTGCCTTTGTGCATGGGATTGGTGTCTTTATGAAAGAGGCCCAAGGGAGCCTGTTAGCCATTTTTCCCTATTTCTCATTGCATTCTGAGTGTGAGAGAATGGGAGGAGCTGTCTGTTAGCATTCTCCACCAGAATCCTCCTCATCTTGGGAGTGTATTCTCCAGCGTCTGTAGCAACAACCTTGTATTCTTTGTCAATTACCCAAGGTAAGCTAATTTGTCTTTAAATTTTGCCAAACATCTCTGTGGTGTGTGTGTGTGTGTGTGTGTGTGTGTGTGTGTGTGTGTGTGTGTGTGTGTGAATTATCCCATTAGGAACCATTAATTTAATTGATCTTTTAAAGACTCATGGTTCATCAGTGAATGGTGGAGAGAGAGAGAGAGGGAGAGAGAGAGAGAGGACAAAAAGGAACTTAGGCAGGCATAGAAAAGAATTGGCATTTTGATTGAGTCTTGAAGAATCCATTATATTTTGGCTGGTAGAAGATTGGTAAGATAGTAGACTAGAGTGAAGGGAATTTTAGGCCTCAGAAATCCATAAGTAGGAGCAGTGATTTAGGTTCAGTGATTTTGCATGATCTCAATATAGGACACCTGTGAGGAAAGAAAAGACTGCAGTGGTAAGCGGCAGGATGTGGGCATTATCCTTCCATGATGTGATGTGATTGAATCTTTGATTTTAGCCAATAACTCTTACTTTCGAGACTGAAGCCTGAGGGCTGGGAGAGCAGTTAGATGTCTGGTGCCGTCATGAGGCCTAACTTGAGATAGAAGCCTCAAGAATCCTTATTTCTTCAATAATTCAAGGAACTGAAGAGGATCTCTAGATGGATAATGACCAGTAATGCTTTCTGACATCCCTATCTCTCTGTGTCTCTGTCTGTCCTTCCATCTGTCTGTCTGTCTGTCTGTCTCTCTTTCTCTCTGTGTTGTGTTCATACTGGTATTGGAGCTTGAACTCAGAGCCTGGGTACTGCCCCTTAGTTTTTCCTCTCAAGGCTGGTGCTCTACCATTTGAGCCATACTTCCATGTCCAATATTTTTTTGGTAGTTAATTGGAGATAAGACTCTTATGAACTTTCCTGTCCTGGCTAGTTTCAAACCTCTATCCTCAGATCTCAACCTCCTGAGTAGCTAGGATTACAGGTGTTAGTCACTGGCATCTGGATTCTGTATTTTTGTGTGTGTATTTAATTAAAAAATATAGCTTTATATTTAAAGGTATGTAATTTTGTGCAAGTGTCTGTATCTGAATTCTTTTATCTGAGATCAGAGATCAATATCTTTTATTTATTCAATAAATGTGGCATACAGGTAATATATTAAAAGACATATATCATAATTAGTGGAAGCTTTAATCAATTCAAAAAAATAACTCAAAACAGAATGCAAGGAAAGTACCTCTCACTGGTGGGAATTTCAGAGGGTAGGTACCCTGAGAACCACACCCATGAAGCAAAGATCTACTTGATTGGTGTGTTGTCAGCTCAGGGTCTAATTATAGCAATTGTCTATAACAAATGGCATTGATGCTTGAGGTTAAAAGGGAACTAATACTTCCTAATGAGGACTGGTTACATTTGCATGGGGGAAAGGTGGTCAGCAGAAGAGCTGAAGTGCTTTGAGAGGGAAGTCAGCATTATTACCCTTGACACCTCTGTTCCTAATCTTAGTAAGAGAAACGGAACTACCCTTTGATCTCAGGTCTGCTTGGAAGAGCAAGCCATCATGCTTCCTGATACCTACTTCTGTTAAGAAAAAAAAAGTAATTATAGAAACCACCTTTTAATCATTTTGTTTTACAAGTAACAAGAGAGGGAAAGAAGAGGGAAGGATATGTGTGTGTGTGTGTGTGTATATATATATTTCAGATGTTTTAGAATTTGGGCATTAAAGAGAACATATTTGTAGATGAAGACTTCCTAGATGTACCATTACCAAGGAACTAGTATAACTGTGGTCATCTTCCCAGGGGATGGGAGAGGTGGTCCTACCAGAGCACTTCAAAGTTTTCCCCTTTCCTGACTGCTTCATCTTCTTAATCAGATAGAGGAAGTTCTGGTATAACCTGAATACTTTCCAATTTGAGTAAAATAAGAAAAAAGTACAGAAAGGAGATATGGGTTTGAGAGCAAAGGGAAACTGACTAAATGTGAAATCTTTGGTCACAATAGAGGGTTAGAGTATGCACACGCGCGCTTGTGTGTGTGTGTGTGTGTGTGTGTGTGTGTGTGTGTACCAGTACTGCATCTTGAACTCATGGCTTGATGCTGTCCCTTAGCCTTTTCACTCAAAGCTGGCACTCTACCACTTGAGCCACACTTTCATTTCTAACTTTTTGCTGGCTATTTGGAAACAGTCTCAGACTTCTGCTGGGCTGGCTTCGAATTGTGATCCTCAGATCAGCCTCTTGAGTAGCTAAGATTACAGGTAGGAGCCTCCAGTGCCCAGTACTAGTGCCTGTTCTGAATTGTGTTGGGCTAATGGTTCTTACAGACATAGGCCCCAGAGCCTCACACCTGGTAATGGAGTAAGTCAGGGGTGATTCATGTGTTCCCACATGACACCAGCTCTTTGGATTTTACCTAGCTGAATTCCCACTGGATAGAGAGTTACATGAATAACTGCTGCAGAGTTAGAAAGTCTGTCAATAGAAAAGAAAAGCAGTGATAACCATTTTTGGAAGTTGAAAGATTCTGGAGGTTCAAATAATGCAAGGAAGTGGTGCTGTGGCTAAAAGTGGTAGACTAGCTTTGAGCTGAATTGCTCAGGGACAGCACCCAGCCAGGCCCAGAGTTCAAGTTCCATGACTACCACCACCAACAAAAAAATCAAATAATACAAGTAATGATTTGCTGTTTGTGTTGTACAGGAATCCATTTGCCAGAAACAGAAGAAGCCACATCTTTTTTTTTGTTGTTTTGTTTTTGTTTTTCCAATTTTTATTATCAAACTGATGTACAGAGAGGTTACAGTTTCATATGTTAGGCATTGGATACATTTCTTGTACTGTTTGTTACCTTGTCCCTCATACCCCCCTCCCTCACACCCCCCTCCCCTCTCCCCCTTACCCTTTCCCCCCCTGAGGTATTCAGTTCACTTGCACCAAACAGTTTTGCAAGTATTGCTTTTGTAGTTGTTTGTCTTTTTTTACCCTTTGTCTCTCAATTTTGGTATTCCCTTTCAATTTCCTAGTTCCAATACCAGTATACACGGTTTCCAATATACTCAGATAAGATTACAGAGATAGTGTAGGTACAACCACAGGAAGGTGCTACAAGAACATCATCAATAATAGAAGCTACAGATACACATGGGACGTTGAAAGTAGTTACATCTGTGATATAACAATTGTCTCCATAACATGGAGTTCATTTCACTTAGCATCATCTTTTTTTTTCCAATTTTTATTATCAAACTGATGTATAGAGAGGTTACAGTTTCATACGTTAGGCATTGGATACATTTCTTGTACTGTTTGTTACCTTGTCCCTCATACCCCCCTCCCCCCTCCCCCTTACCCTTTCCCCCCCTGAGGTGTTCAGTTCACTTACACCCAACAGTTTTGCAAGTATTGCTTTTGTAGTTGTTTGTCTTTTTTTTACCCTGTGTCTCTCAATTTTGGTATTCCCTTTCAATTTCCTAGTTCCAATACCAGTATACACGGTTTCCAATATACTCAGATAAGATTACAGAGATAGTGTAGGTACAACCACAGGAAGGTGCTACAAGAACATCATCAATAATAGAAGCTACAGATACACATGGGACGTTGAAAGTAGTTACAACTGTGATATAACAATTGTTTCCATAACATGGAGTTCATTTCACTTAGCATCATCTTATGTGTTCATAAGGTTATAGCTATTGGGCCTTGTGATGCTCTGCTATGACTTGCCTAAACCTGTACTAATTATTCCCAATAAGGGAGACCATAGAGTCCATGTTTCTTTGGGTCTGGCTCACTTCACTTAGTATAATTTTTTCCAAGTCCTTCCATTTCCTTACAAATGGGCAATGTCATTCTTTCTGATAGAGGCATAAAATTCCATTGTGTATATGTACCACATTTTCCTGATCCATTCGTCTACTGAGGGGCATCTGGGTTGGTTCCAGATTCTCACTTTGACAAATTGTGCTGCGATGAACATTGTTGTGCTGGTGGCATTACTGTGATTTTGTTTGTGGTCTTTTGGATAGATGCCCAACAGTGGGGGTGCTGGAGAAGCCACATCTTGAGAGGTCGAATTGGAAGTCTTTATTGGAAAGCTGATGACTGCAGGCAGACATTTGTCCCCAGAAAACTTGCAGCCTTGAATACACTTAACACTGTTAGAAAACTGAGCCATGAGAATAGGAAAGCAAAGAAAGAGCAGAAAAACAATCCCAACAAATGAGTCAACTTCAATGGAGAGCTGAAGTGGGATGCCCTGGTCACCGGAGGACAGCCAGGAGACATGAGGCATGGTTTCATGGTACCTGAGCTGGTCCAGGCCTAAATAGGATCCTAGTCAGGGGGCAGGGCCACAGGAGCTCAGAGAGTCTCGATTTTGTGGCACAGGTTGGCAAGTTCAATAACCTATTGTCCAAATGTCTGCACCTCAGCCTCCGGGAATTCAGGCATGCCCAACCTGGGGGTTGGACTTCCCTGCTTCTACTATAAAGGCAAGATGGTACCCATTAAATCCAATTCCTTATCATCCACCATGTGGCCAAGACGGTACTGGTTAGATCCAGTATCTTTATTTCACTTGAAAGGATAAAACTTCATTAGCTGATGGATGGTACATATTAGTTAAATTTTATGCTTGTCTGATTTAAACAGAATGAAACCAAATATATGTTAGCAAACAGTTCTCAACCCAAGCTTGTTTCTTTTTATTCAGAATATCCAATGGTAATTTGCAATAAAACAAGAAATTTTTTTACTAGTTTTAGTCTAATCCAGAAAGCTTGGCCTTGTTTTCAACTCAGGAAAAGGTTTTGTTTTATTGGCTGGTTTTTGTTTTTGTTTTTTTTTTTTTTTTGAGATAAGATCTCACTATATGGCCTAGATTGGAACTTAAAAATCTTCTTGCTTTAATCTCCCAAGTGCTAGGATTACAGGTATACACCACCATGCTTGATTCAAAAGCTTTTATTTTAGTGCACACTGCCATATTAATGGTACAGTACTCTGCTGGGTGTAGTTAAGTGGAAGTTTAATAGGGTACCTTCATCAACTTTCATAAAATAGAATACCTTCATGCCTAGATTTTTGTACAAGAAATTGTCTATTGATAGCGCTGTTTGTAATAACAGCTTGTCTTTCATGAAAGGTGCTGTTTCTCAGAATCCATTAAGAAAAAAAGTAAGCTCATACAAAGTAGAACTGGGAAAGATTAGACAGTATAGGGAAACTGTCATAATCAGGGACTGCTACCTTCATGAAAGAGAAGTTATTGGATAAATAAGCGGAGTCTACAGCTCATTTATCTAGATGGACTCAGCCTGTCATTTGGAATCATTGCTCGATGAGCTGGGTCAAGAAAGATAGCTAAAGATAGATATATCTAGGGCCGTGGACTTTGTAGAAGGCTGTTTTTTTTTCCCCTTGTGTTCCTTCAACATTCTTTCAAATTTAATCATTAATGAGAATCAGGAAGCTTTTGAAACATTTTCTTGTTCTGAGAGGAGGCTAGTGCAGGTAGAGTATAGCTAAACTTCTTTGCAACCTAGGAAATTGTCAGGCGGGGGATTGAAAGTACTTATGCCTATTTGATGGGGTCTGTGATCTGTTTCTGGTGGGGTCTGACTGGGTGACTACCTTGGCAGCTTATGCACAATAATGATGGCTAGTATTGATAGAGCATTTGCCTTCTAAGAGTGTTACTCATGTTTATTGATAATTTCTTCAAATGGCCTTGTGATATGTTCTCATATTATTGAAGAGAAGACTGAAGTGTAGGGATCTTTAATATGTTGACTGCAAGTACCTGGTAGTATTAGTTCAAAGCTAGGTTCTCTGATGTGAAAGTCCACACTCCTAAGCACATGGTCACTAGTAGAAGAAAGTATGCCAGGGTGGGCATGTGAGGTTGTGGCCAATTGAAGTGACCCACATCAACAAGATCAAGCCAGTGGAACATGGAATCTTAGGAATTCCCAGAGATCAGTGGGCTAAGATGAGCATGGGGAAGAGAGATCAGTACCTCCTATTCTTAAGCAAGACAGACTACTGTGACACCTTAAGGAATGGGGAAGGATAATAGGATCTGAGTTCTATAAGTTTATAAACTCCAAAATTTGAAACAGGCTACCTGATGAAACAGGCTGTGATGAAAGAGGGTAGTAGTAATCAATGCATGAAAAGGATACAGCTTATATATAATTCCTTTACAGCCCACAAATTATTTATGGAGTGTCTCTTATCCTATCTGCAACAGGCAGCTGCACAGAGAGGCCACTGCAGTCTCCCACTGAAGGACAGCCACCTCTGCATTGCAGGGCTGTAGACACTGGCTGTATGGGGCTCTCCTAGTGAGAGCCTACTAACTCACCTGTAGCTTGCTGGCCCCCACCTCTCCAGTCCTGGAGCTTGAACTTGGCCTGGGCACTCATTGTCCTTGAGCTTCTTTTGTGCAAGGCTAGCACTCTACCACTTGAGCCACAGCACCACTTCTGGCCGTTTCTGTGTATGTGGTACTGAGGAATCAAATCCAGGGTTCCATGCATGCTAGGCAAGCACTGTGGCTATGCCACATATCCTTGCTTTTCTCTTAATTGTCTGTTGAGATATTGTGACCCAGCAAGTCTTCCTAAGAGTCTTCAATATAGCAAAAGAGAAGTGGTCTCTCACAGAAGTGGAAGAGGCTGTCTACTCTCCAGTTGATTCTCAAATCCTCCCTATACTTACTTAAGTTGTTTTGGCTCATCCTCATAAGACAGGAGTACTTGACATGGGACTGTTGTATCTTGATTTAGATCACACAGTTTATAGCATTCTATGTTTTGCCACAGAATAGCAATTTGTTTAATTAGGTGAATTCGATCAGATTCCACCAGGCTTGGGCCCCATAATGCTGTACTGGCTGCCTTTGTTCTCCCTGTACAGAGCCACTCCCCATCACTTCCCTCTCCCTTGCTCTGTGCTGCGCCCTGAGAAGCAGGCTACGTGTAGCTCAATGGCCCCTCTTTTTTTTTTTTTTTCTTTTTGGCCAGTCCTGGGCCTTGAACTCAGGGCCTGAGCACTGTCCCTGGCTTCTTTTTGCTCAAGGCTAGCACTTTGCCACTTGAGCCACAGCGCCACTTCTGGCCGTTTTCTGTATATGTGGTGCTGGGGAATCGAACCCAGGGCCTCATGTATACAAGGCAAGCACTCTTGCCACTAGGCTATATCCCCAGCCCCAATGGGGCCCCTCTTGCTCTCCAGTTTCTGCTTGGGATCAGCCAATGAAAGTCACCAGTCAAGATCAGAGGAGGATATGTTTATTTGTCCCACCTTGCCCTGCAGCTTGGTCACAAGGTAGCAGTGGCTCAGTTCCTCTGTGAAAAGCCACAGCCCCTCCTAGAATTAGAGTTACAGCCTCCTACTACCTCCTATTTCTTCAGGACTGAAAATTGCCAACATATAAAGATATTTAACATGGAAGACACACAGGACATACAGTATTGTCTAAAAACCATAAAACTATGGTTTTGAGTATAGAAATAGTGTTTCATTATTCTCAGAAACATTTCATTGGTTTTACTTTTAGTTGTTTTCCTTTGTTTGATTGTTTTGGTAGTACTGGGCTTTGAACTCAGGACATTGACCTTGCTAAGCAGGTGATCTACCATTTGGGACACTACTCCAGCCCTTGTTCTCAGAAGAAAGAAGAAGGGGGAGGCCAATTAAATATAGAGAATTATTATCTGTGGAACATCCATTATGAGCCAGGTCTGTGTGCATGTGTCATCTTGCTTCATTCAACCAATGGACTTGTGAGATCTGTTCTTTTTTCTAGTCTAAACATTGCAGGCATAACCTTGTTTATACAGCTATGAGCCATTGTTATTAAGCAGCAGAGCCTGGATTTTCTGGCATTCCCCAGAGGAGCTGGAAAATGGTAAATGTGTCCTAGTTACCCCACAGGAATAGGAAGCTTGCCCTGGCATGGCTGGGCTAGACGACAACGGTACAGGAAAGGAAGGCTGGAATACCACAGTGATGGATTCCTATGTCAAACCCTTTCCTATTATAGCAGAGGGAAAGACAGGGAGAAGGGCCTGGGTACTAGAATGAGGCGTGAGCACTTAGTGAAGGATGATGGGTACACAAGAGAGTATCTGGTTTTTCAACTACTAAAATTGAATGCCACAGCTTGGGTAATATGGAAATTGATGTTTATGCATCTCATAGTTCTGAAGGTTAGGAAGCCTAAGAGCTGACATTGGCAAGGGACTTTTTTGGGGTAGGGTACTAGGCCTTTTGCTCTGTTCTAAAACAGGTGCCTGTACTTGTAATTGTGGTATTGATGAGCAGAGCATTGCAATCAAGGAGAACAAGCTGAAATTTGAGCTCATTTATGAATTAAGTTAGGGTATTATATTGGTGCTGTATAAAGTCTAAAGGATCAACAGACTAGAAGGCTATTTTTTTCCCCTATGCCACAGTCTGAGTCAGGTGGCCCTGGATTGAGATAACTGCTTTGTACCTCATGGCAATCCAGGAACCAAACTCCTTCAACTTCATTACACCACTCATAAGATGATGCCTTTAACAATGAGGTCCAAGACAGCCCTTTACCACCCTGCTAAGTGGCAGCATTTTAGAAGCTAAGTGGAATTGAAAGAGCTCCCTTCCCTTTGAAAGCAAGTCCAGCTTGTTCACTCCTATAATCTCAGCCCTCAGGAGACTGAGATAAGGGAATCACAAGTTCCAGGCTAATATGAGCATCTTAAGTAAGATTCCCTCTCAAAATAAAATATAAAAGGTTAAGGAGGTAGTTCAGTGATGGAGTTTCTTGTGAAGTCTCCTAGGTTTAACCAGGCAGGGGTGGGGGGTAGGGAGAGGGGGGGGAGAGAGAGAGAGAGAGAGAGGGAGGGAAGAGGAGGAGGAGGAAGAAGAAGAAAGAAGAAGAAGAAGAAGAAGAAGAAGAAGAAGAAGAAGAAGAAGAAGAAGAAGAAGAAGAAGAAGAAGAATTATTTCCCCTCAAAGCTCATTGACTAGATCTTAGTCCTATGTCTAGACCTGGTTGCAAAGGAGGATGGGAAATAATTACGTTTATTTTAAGACATCTTATGCCTATTCCAAAATCACATCTTCTAACACTGTGATACCTGCTGTGTGACCTCAGTCCGATGAATTAAATTCTGTATCTCTACTTCTGCATCTGATAAAGGGGAATAATGAAAGGCTGTGTCATAGACTGGCCATGACAATGAAAAAGGAGCATGTTTAAAGCACTTAGCAAACTCTCAGTAGCCATAGCTACGAATGGATCCCGGAGGCCGGGACACTAACGTTACCACATGACCAGCATGCCAGGGTCTTGAGCTTGCCATTCTCATTCACACAGGCTCATGTGTGAACATCTGCTAAAGGTCTTTCTGAGTAGGATTTGAATTTAAGGTTCAAAAATGACCAAAAAGTACCAATTCCACATTAATCCTAGGAGAAGAGAGGTAGCAGTAGCTACAATGTCTTTCTCCAGCCACCAGCTCAAGGGGGAGCAAAGCTTGGAAGGTGGGAGCAGAGTCTGATTTCACCTGCAATACTCACTATGCCCAAGGGTGACCTTCCATCTCCCAATCCAGCCATTCGGCTTCCAGCTGAAGTTGGCTGAAGTCAGCCAGCTCTTACCCAGTGGATCTGCTTCTATTTCCCACAGCCTGGCCCTTGTCCAGCCCACCACAGGAGCCAGGCATATTTACAGAAATCGTTATTAGAATATATATATGTATATATGCGCACATATTACCATCACTCAGTTTGTCTTTTGTTGACTGTTTTACGAGGCTGGTTAATAATGCAGGCACTAAGTCTGATGGGATAAAGAAGTGTCTTCCTTCCAGAAGCACTGACTCAAAACCTCATTAGCGAACACTTTGCACTCTGATGTGGCTGATTCATTTGAAGAAGACCCTGTAAAATATCTGCACTTGAGAGGAGAAGCTCCCTGCACCTCTCTAGAGGGTAATTTGGGCTGCGGCATATAAAATACCAGGTCTTCCATTTGGGTGGCCCCAATGGGAGTCCTTTGTTTCCAGGTAGTCTCGGATTCACTGAACACCTTCCACTGAAGGTCACATTTTTGAGCACCTACTATGTGCCCAGTGCTTTTGTCTCTCCAGCTTCTCTAACTTTCCAGAGTGATCTGGTCAACTTGATTGGTAGAAGGACAATGTGACCATTTAGCACAGTTCTGTGGTGACTCCGAATGCAGCTCAAAGCGTTGCTTCCTTGTCCTGATTCCTCCTCATGGAAAAAATTATCTCCTAACTTCATCACTCCATCTGGCAGCGAAACCCGAGGGCCTCTGGCAGTTGAAGCATGCATATATATTAAACCCACAGGGGTTCCATGGCCATCTTTTCTGGCTGTAAATCATCGAAGAATTCCTCAGCTGCAAAGACCCCATTATGAATACAGAGAGATGTTAACAAAAGCGGTTAAAAACCAATAGATAGCTTTTCTTTATTTTTTCTCTATATCCCACTTTATAATTTCCTTTTCCTTTCTTTTTTTTTCCTTTTCCTGTCTACTTCATTCCTTCCTCCCTTTCCTCTTCCCTTCCCTTTTTAATTCTTTGCTTTCCCTCTTTCTTTCTTTCTTTTTGTCAGTCCTGGGCCTTGGACTCAGGGCCTGAGCACTGTCCCTGGTTTCTTTTTTGCTCAAGCCTAGCACTCTGCCACTTGAGCCACAGCACCATTTCTGGCTGTTTTCTATACATGTGGTGCTGGGGAATCGAACCCAGGGCTTCATGTATACAAGGCAAGCACTCTTGCCACTAGGCCATATTCCCAGCTCTCCCTGATTCTTTAGATATATGTAAATCACTATGATTGCAAAAACAGCCTAAAGGTTTATAGGTTTTAGTGAACTATATCACGGCTAAGCTCTGGTTTGTCTTCTCTATGATGACTCAACTAGTTGCTCAGTTAAAGGAACTAAAGGAGTTTAGACCCTCACTGGTTATCCACAACCAACTCCTATTGACTTAACATGCATCACTTAACAGTGAAAATTTGGGTTTTTCGGATTGGTGCGATATTCCTCTTACCATCTGGAAACAAAAAGTTGTAACAGAAAACAAAGGCCTCCCCAGTTTCTGCCTGGAATAAGGGCCATGTGTAGAATTGAAACCATTACTTTTTGTGCAGCTTACGTTCCAACGACAGCTTCAGGAATTTTTTTGAGTGATAGCAAGAAAAGCAAGCACAAGGCAGTGTAGATTTCCTGCCCCCGTTGCTCTCCTTTAATCTTTTATGTTGAATCTTTGCCACTTAAATTTAAGGAAATAACTTGGATGAAAGATAATCGTTTTGTATTACCACAACCTGTTTCTGGGGGTGTGGTCTCAAAACAGCTTTTATTTCCAATATCTGCACTTTGATAATAAAATAACATGGCCCTTTCAGTCATTAGTAATGCTTTTCACCAGCTGTTCTCACTGAAGGGATTGCCATCACTTTCTTAACAATGGCTATGTTTCCTATTAGCTCTTGTCCAGATACAGGGAAGACGTTATAGACACACAGAAATACTATACTTAGCAACACTGAAGCCAATAAAATCCCAGTTGCTTCTCATTCTGTTGGGTTAAAAGACAAAAGGCCAGAGAACTTTAGCACTGTATGTTTTGAATGGTTTGTTTATTAAAGAAAAATGCCTTAGTTCTTCAAAGAAGTAGAAAACAGAACATAAAGAATCTTGTAACTCGAAAGTACTGCAAAGTTTCTAATCACAGAGGCTGGCAACAACTATTTTCCTCTTCTAGGAACAAAAAAAAAGGAGACCCTTTTCGATGTGGCAAAATAGGTCATAGATATGACTCAAGAAAAAGAGAGAAAAATGGCACTTCTCTTGGTAAGGCCAAAAATGTGTAGGAAATATTCATAATTTAAATGTAAGTGAAGTGAAGGCAAAATAGCATGTGATCCATATTGTAAAACCAGGAAAAATACATAAAAAAGATTGAAGGTCGAAAGTATATATACAGATATACAGACTAGCATATTTATTTTCTGTAGATATTTGGGGTATTGTTTGGTTGTTTCAGTGTTACTTTTCATTTACTTATTTATTTTGTGCTGGTCTTAGGAATGGAATTCAGGGATGGGTGTTGTCCTTGAGCTTCTTTTTTGCTTAAAGCTACTGCTTTACCACTTGAACCACAGCTCTACTTCTGGCTTCTTGGTGGTTAATTGGAGTTAAGAGTCTCGCAGACTTCTCTGCCCAGGCTGGCTTTGAACCATTTTATATTCAGCTTCCTGAGTAGCTAGGATTACAGGCATGAGTCACTGGCACCCATCTATTTTTAAAAAATTTTTATTCCAGGGGCCAGCTGGTTTTTCCTGTAAAGGCCCAGAGATTAGATATTCTGTGCTTTATGAGCCATGCAGTAATTCTGCTCTGCCATCAAAGTGTGAAAACAGTCATAAATAATATATAAATGAATGGTCACAGCTGTATTCCAATCTATTTGGATTTTTTTTCCTCTCTACTATTTCAAAATATAGCCATCATTTATCATTTGTGGGTGATCTAAAAATAAATGGAAGACTAGATTTGCTCCCACAGGCCACAGTTGGAGAACTCTGACTCGATTCCACCATTCCACAAGAGGAATCCATTGTATTTCAGTTTTTCTGACTTTTAAGTTGTCAACATTTTCTAATGCCTGCATAATCCCAGGTCACTTTTACTGTAGCACTTTCATTCCTGTGGGAGAGAGCCGAGCTGCGTTCTGCTGTCCTGAGATCTTAGCCCTTTCGAGTCAGAGTCCGCACTTAACTGAAGTTCATGCGGACGGCAGGGTGGGGCATCTTCCCCAGTGAACCTAGCTATGTCAGGGCTGTAAGTAACCTCCCATTCAAGATCCCTGGCATTTCTGTGACCTTTTTTCTGAGGTTTCATGAGGACCACAGTGTGAGGGAAGCAGTCCTTTCTGGCCAACCACAAGCCTGCCCCGGAGGCCCCCCTCCTCCCTCCCCCATTCAGAAGTCACCCCTATGCACTACCTCAGGCAGAGGATGCTGCATCAGTGTTAGCAATTCTGTGGTCACTCAGAGTGACTGTTGGAAGCTTTGGGGTGATTCTGGGTTGGGAGAAGATACAGTTGGACCCTTCTTGGTGTTTTCAAGTATTAGCACACTTGTTGAGGGCTTATTGCGTTGCTTCTTCCTGGATTCCTTTGTTTATTGTTGCTTTTGAAACAAAATCAGAAATTTTTTTCTGTTGTTTTTAGCTGCTTATTGCCTACCTCAGTAACAGTTTCTCCAAACTTCATCATGACAAGACTATAATAACTAGGGAGCTAGGAATAGAGTGTCTGGGGGAGGGACAGGGTTATGAGACTATCATAAGCTCAATGTACAGGATGGAACAAGGAAGACAAGCGCAATTCAAATATTCAATCAGTAAATCAACCACAAAATGTTTATTGCATACTTACAATATTCTAGATCTCCACAGCCCAGAACACTTCAGTATGTGTCTGTATTTATAACCAGACCAATGTAATAGGCTCTCAAGGCTGGTTGAGAGGAGGTCAGGAGAAGAATAGGGAGGGTTTTCTTTTAATACAGCTTCACAATTAATGAAGACTTAATGTTTTGCTCATCCGAAGGGAATTCTCTTCAGGTGACATTCTAGGATTGATTAAGATTCTTTAGGAGCTGGGAATTGCTTGCCTCATATACAAGAAGCCCTGGGTTTGATTCCTCAGCACCACATATATAGAAAAGCCAGAAGTGGCACTGTGGCTCAAGTGACAGAGTGCTAGCCTTGAGCAAAATGAAGCCAGGGACAGTGCTCAGGCCCTGCGTTTAAGCCCCAGGACTGGCAAAAAAAAAAAAAAATAATAATAATAATAATAATTCTTTAGGTGTGTAAAAAAGTGTTTATTGGAGAGGTATACCAGAATTCTAACTCAAAGCCTCCTGCTTGCTCAGTGTGTTGGCTCAGCCGGTGTTCTACACCTCCAGTCCAGCTTTTTGCTGGTTATTTTGGAGTTAAGAGTCTTGAACACTTTTCTGCCCGGTTGGTTTTGAACTCTGATCCTCGGGATCTCAACCTCCTCAGTGGCTGTGATTATAGATATGAGCCACCAGTACCTGGCTAAGAAGTGATTCTTTTTTTTTTTTTTTTTTTTTTGGCCAGTCCTGGGCCTTGGACTCAGGGCCTGAGCACTGTCCCTGGCTTCTTCTTGCTCAAGGCTAGCACTCTGCCACTTGAGCCACAGCGCCACTTCTGGCCGTTTTCTGTCTATGTGGTGCTGGGGAATCGAACCCTGGGCCTCATGTATATGAGGCAAGCACTCTTGCCACTAGGCCATATCCCCAGCCCAAGAAGTGTTTCTTAATAGCCTATGTTACAAAAGAACAAAAGCATACCTAGAAGACTTGAGATTTTGTTTGGTAGCCCAAGGTCACCCAGTATTAAAAGCATATCTTGAAGGGGAAGAGTCAGAATCATTTGCTGTGGGTAGAGTCTTCAGCTTCAGAATCCCGAGGTTCTGGAAGGGGTTGGTATTTGGACTTCTCTACAGGTGAGCGGACACAGTGGGCAGGCATGGGAGCTTACAAGACACCTCCGTGGGCTGAGACTGGAGCTGGAGTGAAACCCCAGTGCCCTGGAGAACTGAGACGGTCTCAAGCATCCTCCCTCTATGATGGAGCTGCTGGGTGACAGCTGTTACTTAGGGAAGAAGTGAGAGCAGAGGCCATCACTCAAGTGTGAAGAATGAGCTTAGGTGCAGGTCCTCCAGGGGCTGGGTGGGGATGGGATGGGATGGTAAGTCCCCTAAGGGCACTTCCTATACTGTGCTGTCACAGGCTGAGCAGGGCCTCTTGATGGCAGGGAGAGAGGGGATGCTTCTCACCCTAGCAGGGATGGAGGACATAGCACTTAAGACACCTCATAGCTTTTCTTGGGGTGAAAGCTTTTATCTCCAGAAGCACAAATGGAAGAACATTGCTTGCTTTGTGAAAATGGATTTCACAGCTTTTCAGAAGCTCTGTTAAAAAATGTAAACTATAAGCTGCTCTTATAATTATTCTTCTGGCTGGAAGAAGCTTACTATGTTTTGGGATGTTTAGATTTCAATGACATTGACCCAGAGGAAGTGGTCAAGAAGAAAGTGATGTGTGTGCGCGTGCATTTGCATGGCACATGCACATGTGTGCTTGCGAATGAGAGTTTCTGTAGTGACTAGTAAAATATAGGATCTGTGCCTTAGATATGGCACAAGTTAAGATCCTAGTTAACTATTAACTCTGTGCCTTGGGACAAGTTAAACCATCTGAGTTTCTCATCCACAAAATGGGCTTACACTTACTGTAGTATTAGAAACAAAATGTAGGGCTGGGGATATAGCCTAGTGGCAAGAGTGCCTGCCTCGGATACACGAGGCCCTAGGTTCGGTTCCCCAGCACCACATATACAGAAAACGGCCAGAAGCGGCGCTGTGGCTCAAGTGGCGGAGTGCTAACCTTGAGCAAAAAGGAAGCCAGGGACAGTGCTCAGGCCCTGAGTTCAAGGCCCAGGACTGGCCAAAAAAAAAAAAAAAAGAAACAAAATGTAAAAGAGGTACTCAATACATAACAATTTTTATAATAATACTAATAACTATTCTTTTGTGGTACCAGAGTTTGAACTCAAGACTACAGTTGCTAAACAAGTACTTTACTTGAATACTTGCACAGTACCACACAGCCTTTTGGCTTTAGGTTATTTTTCAAATAAAGTCTTGCAATTTTGCTTGGCTAGCTTCAGAATGCAATTCTCCCCATGTTTCCAGAATAGCTGGAATTGCAGACATGAACTACCATGCTAGTGTGTGTGTGTGTGTGTGTGTGCGTGCGTGCGCGTGCGCGCGCTTGTGTGTCCACCTGTCTTGGAGTTTGAACTCAGGGTCTGGAAGTTGTCCTTGGGATTTTTGTGCTCACGGCTAGTGTTCTGCCACTTGGGCCACAACTCAACTGGAGATAAGAGTCTTAGGAACTTTCCTGCCTGGGCTGGCTTTGAACTGCAATCTTTAGATCACAGCCTCCTGAGTAACGAGGATTACAGGCTTGAGCCACAGGCACATGGGTTTATGATATGTTTGACAACTCTTGCAGCCCCTTGCCACCTGTTCTCATCCCCAGCCATAGTCTTTGTTCCCTTGTTGAGGTTCCTTCTTGTTGTGTATATTCTATGTAATAATTACCCTGATAGTATTCAGAACACCACAAGTGGATGGGCTGACTAGTCTTACTGTTCTTCTTTGAGTTCTTAGCAATCAGATATCATGTAGGTGATTAGCAGTGTGCCTACTGCCTAGTTAAGTGATAGAAACTGGGCATTGATGGCTCATGCTGTAATCCTAGTTACTCGGGAGGCTGAGATCTGAGAATTGGGGCTTCAAAGCCAGCCTGCGCAGACAAATCTGTCCAATAAGCCAGCAAAAAGTTGGAACTAGAGGTGTGGCTCAAGTGACAGAGTGCCAAGCTTGAGCAAAAAAGCCAAACGAGAACTTGAAAGCCCTGAGTTCAAGCCCCAATACTAGGGGGAAAAAGCAATAAAACATATTATGTATGTATGTATGTGTGCATGTATGTACGTGTGTGTGTTTGAGAGAGACAGAGACAGAGAAAGTGACAGAGACAGACAGACACCCACACACAGAGATGGAGAGATAGAGAGAGAGAGAGAGAGAGAGAGAGAGAAAGAGAGAGAGAGAGAATGTTAGTGCTCTGCCAGGCCACTGGCATATTAACTCTGCTCCCCATTGTATTTCTAGGTTAACATGAGGCCTAGCACATGGTTGGCACTTATTAAAATGTGAATAAGCAAGTATATGAATCTACTAATACTGTATCTCATTATATTAGTATATATTATACTATATATATATATGGGAGGGGGGGATGCATTTCCCAGTAGGATCAATGGCAGCTAGTCTTTAAAATGACCAGGGAGAAGTTTTTCTTTCACGGATTCCATTTCTCTCCATCTAAGAAAGTTCCCCTTGGGCCCCGGCCTCCTGGAGCCGCCTGGAGCTGTCTGTGTGCCGCAGCTCTCTGCCCTGCTGGCCTCCTGCCCTGTGCTCAGCCTTTAGCCTCTGGACTCTGTCCTCAGCCTGCATGCTGTCGGAGTGTCCACGTCTGCAGGGGAGTGCCTGGCACTTCCTGGCTGGCTGCTTTGACATCGGAACCTCTGTTCCCCTGGGGACTGGGCAGCAAACAGCTCCTGGCTGTCCCAGCTGGGGGACAGACACGTCTACATAATTTTGAGCAATGATTAGGAAGCAAATGGATAGATTCTGATACGGCCAGTCTCAGCCAGAGCATTTTCAAGCCCATGTTAAAGAGAATAAAACATGTCTGTCAGGAATTCCTTTTAAGTTTCAGGGTGTTTGCTGAGGTGTGTCATTTCTAAATAAAGTCCTTTGGGCAGGAGGTCACGCTGAATAATGGTGGGATATTGTCTTACGTTGGAGGAGGTTGTGTTTCAAGCTTTAAAAAAAAATCCTGTATATACATTCAAGATACTAGTTGACTCCTGTTTTTTTTTTTTTTAATATACAGAAGAAGAGAAAAACAAATGTTTCTGCTTGACTTAGGGGTTAGTAAATTGAGTGTGGCTGCTTTGTGGTCATTGGTTTTGCTTAGCTTAAATGGATTCAAATCCCTGCTTTGAATCAGCTTTCAGTGCTTTGGGGTCAAATTGGGGCCTCTTGTTAGGGGGCGTCTTGAGTGGAGGGGGGACAGGAGGTGGAGGAATGGGAGTATTATAGGATGGCAGGTGCTTATCATCTCTTGAAGGGGAGGGGAGGAGAGGGAGACGGGGGAGAGAGGAGAGAGAAGAAAGAAAGAGGCTGTGTGACAAGGAGAGAGCCAGAGGCAGCGCCAGAGGCAGCGCCAGCGCTCTGGGGGTGGGGAGAAGAGGGAAAGAGAAAAGTGGGGAGTCTCGGATGGATGCCGCCATTAGGCCTGGCTGTCCCTCACTGCCCCCATCTTTTACCTCACTAACCCGCTGTCTTCTTGCTGACCCACAGACAGCATATAAATGAATGCTTTGCTGGTAAAGGACACTCATGGCCTGCTTGAGCTGAGATCATTTTCTAAGCAGCTCACTAATCAGAAGTGACTGGGGCCCTGGAGAGAATACAGTCCGGCCTTGGTTCCTCCCTCCATGCTAATGAGGAAGGCAATGAGGTGGATAATTAAGGGCAGTGATGTGAATAATTCCAAACTGATCATTGGAAGGTAATGAAATGCATTAGGAGTGCAAGGGGGTGGGGTGGGGGTAGATTTCCTGTCTAGATGTGGAGCTGCAGAGTCTTAGAATAGAATGAGTTTGCCTTTTCTAAGCACAGAGCAGCTGACTGTGGGAGGAGCCAGCCTGGGAAGGCTGGGGCTTGGGGAGGAGCTGTCTGGGATTAAGAGTCCTGTAGCCAGGAAACATAGAGTTTGAGAAACGTGCATAACCACACAAGCATACAGCAATGATCTGATCTTAACTGAGAAAAACTGAGGAAGCATTCAGAGTGAGTATTTTGTAGAAAGCAACACGAAAAACTCAATATTTTATACATGTGGAGGAAAGACTGGAAGGAAGTGTGTTAAATAGTCTGTGCTAGAGGCGTAGCTTAGCTGTAGTGTGCTTGCCTAAGCAACCCCAAGGCCCTGGGTTCAAAATCTACCACTGAAAAAGTCACCCGGATAGTGGAGTTGTATGTGATTTCTTTTATTCTTTACTATTACTTTCCCATATTTTCTTATATTAACTTGGATTATTTTCCTCACGAGAAAGGTGAACACACTAAAGAAAAGGAACTTGATATGACATAATGCTTGTCCTGGATAGACACAAGAAAACTGAAAGAATGCTGTTGGCCTAATGTTGGTTTAATGAAAGAACATGGAGTCTAGGCAGGCTGTATTTTACTATGGTCCTCTTCTGGAAGAAAATATTTCCTCTGTGAAATTCTCACTGTGGATCTCTTTGGTTTTGCCTTTCTCAAAAAATATTTTATAGACAGGAACTTTGTTGTTGTTGTTGTTTTTGTTTTTTTTTTTGGCCAGTCCTGGGCCTTGGACTCAGGGCCTGAGCACTGTCCCTGGCTTCTTCCTGCTCAAGGCTAGCACTCTGCCACTAGAGCCACAGCGCCGCTTCTGGCCGTTTTCTGTATATGTGGTGCTGGGGAATCGAACCTAGGGCCTCGTGTATCCGAGGACGGCACTCTTGCCACTAGGCCATATCCCCAGCCCTGTTGTTGTTGTTTTGATGGTGGTGATTTTCAGTCATGGAGCTTGAATTCAGGGCCTAGGTGCTGTCCCTGAGCTCATTTGCTCAAGACTAGAACTCTACCACTTTGAGCCATAGCTCCACTTCTGGTTTTTGGGTGATTAATTTGAGATAAGAGTCTCACAGACTTTCCTACCTGGCCTGGCTTTGAAGTGTGATCTTCAGATCTCAGCCTTTTGAGTAGCTAAGATCTTGAGCCACTGATGCCTGGCTTAAAAGATACTTTTGTAGATTTTTCTAGCTGGCCAAGACAGGAACATTTTGACTACTGAGTCCTCCTTAAGGTATACTCTATTTCTACATGTATTAGTCTGTTTTATGTTACTGTAACAAAATACCAGAAGCTGGCTACTTTATAAAGGAAAGTGGTTTATTTAGCTCATGATTTGGGAGTTTCAAGGTCATGGCGCAGTTCTGGTCGGGGTGTTGTAGTAGAGGCTTTACAATGGCAGGAGAGAGGGGGCAGTATCATTCATACAGGAAGCAAAAGAACACCCAAGAACTGGCACACCTTGTAGGATAAATCACATCCAAACCACAGCACCACCACATTCAGTAGCTTTCTGGAATTTACCACACTCATGTGTCTTGAACATTGCCTATTAAAATTAAGTGGATTCCTTATTGCATGACATCATAGGAGTAGCTAGGCTGTGGGATTTATGTAAGCTGGTATGGAAAAGAGCTCTGGTTATTTCTCACAGTTACTCATGAGACAAGTATAGAGGACTTGGTAGTAAATTATTTATTTTGTATTTTTTTTAATTTAATGGGAGTAATCTGCCAGTTCAAAATGAAATCTATATTTTATTCTATGTCTAAATTAAAACAAAATAAAACCCTAAAACGTCTGGATTCCCTACCTAAATTCAGATGCTAAAATGTGAATCCCCTAAATGATAGTATTAGTGTATGATATTGAAGACTTGCTCCCTAGCTCATGGTGTCTGGGAAAGGAGGCAGATATGGGGGTCTGGATGGAGAAAGTGAGTCACTGGTGATGTCTTTGAAGGAAGGGTATCTTGTCCCTGTCTCCTGCTTGACTCTGTACTTCCTGGCTGCCAGGAGGCGAAGAGTTCTGCTGAACCATACTCTCTCTGCCTGCCATGATGCCTGACTCATTATAGCCCAGAAACAATGGAGCCAGCTGACCGTGCTCCAAAACCTCTGAAGCTATAAACCAAAGCAAATCATCTCTTGTTTTAAGTGATTTCTTAGGCATTTGCCACCACATCAAAGCTCTGTCTAACATATGAAACAAGGTCAAGACATCTCTGAAACCTGAAAGAAATTCCCTTTTCTGAATCTGTCTGAAAGGGACTTAGAGTTAGATTCACTGGAGATAGAAATAGTCCATAGGACCACAATTTTATGTATGTATGCAGGTATGTATGTATGTTAGCAGAATTGTTTTTCAAGTGAAATCTTACCCCCAAACAAATGAAAAGCAATGTTTGTGTTGAAATAAAATCATGGCCAGAGCTACTCTTGCCTTTATTCCATCCCATGTCTTCCCAAGGGAACCCAAAATTTGCTGTGAAACACAAAGACCCCACAAAAGAGGATTTGGAAATAATTGGTACTTGCTGAAATCTCAGCATTTGGGATGTGAGGATCCAAGACTGTGCCTCAAAAACCAAAACAAACAAAAAAGAAAAATAATTACACTTGAAAGAAAGAAAAAAATGGTCACTGAAAAAAGAAAATAACTGATAAAGAGTTCAACTGTTTTGTGGAAGCCTATGGCACCTGAGAGTTTAGATGTTTTTTAAAATTATCTTTCTGTTGTTGTACAACGTGGATTTTAATTCGACATGGTAGTGATGAGTACAATGCATCTGGATTTGGAAATTAAGCTATGGCTCAAATGATAGAGAGCCAGGCTTGAATAGAAAAAGCCAAGCAAAAGCACAAGGTCCTGAGTTCAAACTCTAGTATTGGAATAAACAAACAGAAACAAGTTATGTCCATTTGAGAGCTTTTTTTGTTTTTAGTTCTTCAAATTGATGTTGACAATTTTGTGAAATTGCTGAATTCTTTGGCTCAAATTTGTGAGACACTATCTTGTGAATCCAAATTCTCTCTTTTTCCTTCCCCTCCCTCCGTCCCTCCATCCCTCCTCCCCTCCCTCCCTCCCTCCCTCACTTTCTTCCTTCCTTCCTTCCTTCCCTCCTTCCTTCTTTCTTCCTTTCTTCTTCTTATTTTTTGTTTCAGTGGATGATAACGAAACTTCTTTCAAGTTTCTTTTACTACTTGGAGTTTACAGCATCCTCAGGTTGACAGCAAGATGGTAGGAAGAACAATTTAATAATAAACAAAATGTGTATGGGGTTTACTCCATACTAGTATTTATATACATTAACTCATTTTTCTTTCATAGTTCATTACATATGAGAAACTCAAACACTGAAAGATTAAAACCTAGACTCTTCCATACTAGAGTATGTGGACTTGATGTCTGAATTCTCTTTACCTGCTTATCCTTGTTAGACTCCACCCTCCTTTGTTGTCTTTTCCTGTAGTTCTCTCAGAGGAGTAAAGGAAACGTTTCTAGCACTCTTCCAGCAGACAGTTCTGTCTCATGGACTCATACTCTCTTCTGAACCAATCAGATTAGCTTGGCCCAAACAGACCACCCCTGGAGTTGAAAGTGGGGTTAGCTTCCACTAGGGACATTGCTGGGTGAGGAAAGCTAAGACACATGAATCAGATCTGGGTTCCCTTTGGAAAGAAAATGGGGTGGGGAAAAAGGAGGAGATAGCCCGCAGTATCCCACTAAAGGCAACATCTACTCATCCTTTGTAGTTCAATGACTCATTCATTTGAAGGCCTGTTATGTTGTTCACTCAAGTGAAAATTCTCAGCAAGCAGTTGGATACATGGTTTAAATCTTGAGAAAAGTCCCAACTTGAGATATAGATCTGGGCTGGAGAATCACCAACACACAGATTGTAATCAAAGTCACAAACATGAAGAAAGTTCCCACGGGGGGACAATGAGGAAGTCTGAGAGAAGACAGTCCACAGCAGTTCTACTGTTTCTGTCATTGAATTAAATGCGCTACATTTAGTACATACTGCTGCTATTTTACAAAATAGCTGTACATTTGTTTATCTCAACAGTTGTGCTTTGAACATCATGGAGACATTTGTTCTTTTTCAGCCAAGATTTTTTTGGAGGGATACTGGAGGTTGAACCCAAGACATTGCATTTTCTAGGCAAGTGCTTTGCTACTGAGCTAAGATGCCAAAGTGTTCAGCAATCAAATTTTTGAAGAACAACTTAATATTACCCTTGAATATGTAAGAGCTGAAGTAATACTACCCTGTGGCTGGTAATAGAGCTATGTCCTGTCACATGAAGCCTCTCCATTTGATTTGTATGTTTCTTGTACTCTGCATCCTAAGGGTTGACTCGTCAATGAGCATAAGGAAGACAGCAAGCTAATTCACAAGCTCCAGAGACTGCAGTCAGTCCCTCAGGCAGGAACTGCTCTTTTCACCCAGAAGCCTTGAAATCCTCCACTGGGTCCTCAGCATTTGGCTAAGAGATAAAGGAAGAAAGGAAGAGCATAGGGAGTTGGATGCATGGCCTTCCAAAGTGGTGAGCATTTCATCCTTGTCATATGGTCCCAACAACCTGCTAGAAACTCTGGGAAATGTAGTCCAGCTGTGTGTCCAGGAGTAGGAGGAAAATGGGTTCATGGGCATTTAGACAATCTCTGGCATGTGATGGGTTAAATGAAACATTTAATATATTCAAACATTTCCAAATGATGCATTATGTGACTCATTAAATAAAACCTCAGAAATGTGTGTAACTTGTAGAAACACACCTGCTATTTCAAGATCAAAGCAGGTAACTTACATTAAACATTATGAGTTACAGAAATTATAAACTTTATTTCAAAGAGATTTCAAAAAGAGTAAATAAGTACTCAGAAACAACATACGATTTTTGACCAACAATTCATTATGTGCCCATCAACTGTCATTGTTTCTGTTTAAAAATTAATTGGTATGATTTTCCTGTGATCCCAACATGATTGGGTAAAAACCACACTCAGCTAAACCTTTGGGGAAACATTCTTGGGCATTTGAGATACATTGATGTTTTCCCCCATTGTTGTCATTCCTATCAAGATCAACACTGTACTTGGGGCTACCTTAAGGCACAGCTGCTGTGATTAATTGTGCCTCTGAGCCTCCAGAGACAAGTCCCAGGGAGTGACAGGTTCTAAGAGGAGGCCTTGGCAGAGTGTTCCTGGAGTCCCTCCCCGAACACAATCAGTAGCTTGATTAAGTGGGGCCCAGGCCAAGCCTGGCCTGGGGCTGGGGCTGGGCTGGGTTGGGCTGGGGTTGGGCCTGGTGGCATACTCCCAGTGCAAGACTTTTCATTGGCATGGCCACACCCAACTCAATTACTGTGGCCAAGCAACTCAACTTTAAGCAAAGTGAAGCAGTCTGGGAGCCATAAACAAGAATACCTGACAATTAGCTGCTGCTTTATGAGAGTGGCTCTTTGGGGCATCAGCTAGACATTTGTAGGAAAAGAGGCCTGACTGTTTACCATCATAGACAGTGAGGGGTGGAGACTACAGCTTTCCGTGATAGACTGTGTGCTACAGTTCGACTGTGTTTAACTTCCCTAAACACCATGACCCCAAATTTGATCAATAGTGTACTATTCACATCATACCACACACAGGGTGTGTAATATCTTCTTACTTTTTAAAACAATATTTATTTAATTGACTTGTTTAATGACTTGCTTGGAAGTCGGAATCAGACTTATAAATGCTATATGAAAAGAAATCTAGACAGAATTAAGCCTAGTCTGGTCATTTGATTATCTGCAGAATCTTAGTATGAGTTCTCCACATTGTTCTTGGTGGGATAATTAATTAGCAATTCCGTTGCAGGTTTGTGGAAAGACAAGTATTAAGGTGACTCCATGCCAGTGAAAAACAAGACTTGATCATTTTTATAACGACTCAAGGCAAATGTAAACCTTGTTCTGAAGTAGTCAAGAACCTGGGGCAAGAGAAAATGGGAAAATGAGAGATTTTAGCAATGACCTCACAGAATGCCAAGTCCTGAGGAGAGGAAGGGGAAGGAGGACCTGGCCTCATAGGTTGGTCTTAAAACAGAATTTCTATGTGTCATTTCTTTTTTTTTTTTTTTTCCTTCCTCCTTCCTTCCTTCCTTCCTTCCTTCCTTCCTTCCTTCCTTCCTTCCTTCCTTCCTTCCTTCCTTCCTTCCTTCCTTCCTTCCTTCTCCTTCCTCTTCCTCCTCCTCCTCCTCCTCCTCCTCCTCCTCCTCCTCCTCCTCCTCCTCCTCCTTCTTTTGCCAGTCCTGGGGCTTGAACTCAGAGCCCTGGGCACTGTCCCCGAGTTTCTTTTGCTCAATGCTAGCACTCTATTGAGCCACAGCACCACTTGCAGCTCTTTCTGCTTATGTGGTACCAAGGAATCGAACCCAGGGTTTCATGCGTACTAGGCAAGCGCTCTACCACGAAGCCACATTTCCAGCCCCTCTATGTGTCATTTCTTTCTAGATCAAGTTGTCCTGCTCTGACTCTTCTATAAAGTAGCTTTTTTTTTAAAACTTCCATTAAATAAATCACTGCTAAAAGTGAAAAAAGACTGATATCACTATTGGTTGATGATCGAGACACAATAGGGAATTTTTTATTGGTTTTACAGAATATCAGCTACTTTTTTGTGTATATGTATGTGTGTGTGTGTGTGTGTGTGTGTGTGTGTGTGTGTGTGTGAGTTTTGGGGCTTGAACTCAGGGCCTGGCCACTGAATTTAGTTTTTCACACAAGGCTGATACTCTACCACTTGAGCCAGAGCTCTACTTCCAGCTTTTTGGTGATTAATTGGAGATAAGAGTTTCATGTTTTCTCCTGCCTGGGCCAGCTTTGAACTGTGACACTCATATCTCAGCCTCTAGAGTAGCTAAGATTTCAGACATGGACTACCAGTGACCAGCTTAGGATAGTGTCTGTGAGTAAAAGGCTGTGGATGTCAAACAGAAAGGACTACAAGATCATGTCTGGCTCAAAAGCTACGTAATATTTTACAGGATTCTAGCATTCTTTGAAGGAGGAGACTTACCAAAATGTTTTTGAGTGGGAGCTGAAGTCAGTTTACTTATGCTTTTCTGAAGTAGCCATTTATAGGAACACACACACAACCCTATTGAAAGAAAGAATGAAAATTTTAAAGAACAACCAGTGAATAAATAAAAGGAACTTTTCCTTGAGGACTCTTGGTTTTCAGAAGGAAAAATGCCAAGGAAAAGAGCTGTTCTGTCCTAACATATGAGTAGAGTTTTCACTCAGTAAAGCAGTACTGTAGTAGGAGAAAAAAAAAGCAAAAATATGTTTCTGCTTTTGCTCTTGTCAGATTACGTGCTCAGACTCCAGAGCTAGACTGCCCGGAATGGAAGCCAGATTTGCTACTTAGGAGCTAATTAACCTCTCTGGCCTCAGTTTCCTCATTGGTAAAATGGGGCATAATAATAGCATCTAGTTCATAAAGTTACCACGAGGATTAAATGAGTAATTCATGTAAGTCCTCATAATGATGCTGGCACAGGGTAAATGGTAAAAAAAAAAAATCTTATTTATTGCAATAATAATTTTTTTAAACTCTCATCAACATGGTCAAATAGCTTATTGAAACACTGCCATATAATACTGCCTCATAGATACTGTGGATTCCTTAATATTGAATTTGGCAAAATGGGCACAGCAAGATTTATCTTGAAAGGGTAGTTTGTAAGATGACAGCTACTATGTGTCAAGTGCCTAGAACATTTTCCATAGTTTTGCAAGAAAAGGTTAGTATCATTTCTACTCTTAGTGAATATATTTTGAATTTAAAAAATTCAAAACCTATGTGATCAACCCCAAATGTGGTCTATCTCAGCATTTGTGTGATATAATGTCTATTAGATCAAGGTTTCCTCTGCCCCTACTGATTTTTTGCTGAATCTGTCAGTTACTAGTAGAGGAATATGGAAGCTGCCAACCATAATAGTCAATTTGTCCATTTTTCTCCTTCAGATTTTGTCTATTTTTTCCAGCAGAAACCAAGTTTCTGCTTCATATGGTCTCATGCTCTGTATTACATGTGTTGATCATTTTGAATGTTCATTTCCTCATGTGAGTTTTACAGAATCAAAGAGAGACATGGGTTAGTATGTATGCCATTTTGTTTAAAATATAGCCATATTGTTTAAAATACAGCACAGGGAAAAAATAGTTAGGATGAGTATAAAGGCAGCAGACGATGGAAGGTATGGTCTGATGTCTGTGTTATTTTTTACCTTTTGGCTCAGACGTCTTGGACTGACTTGGTGTTTACTCGTTCAATATTTCTCTACCTCAGAGAACTATCTAGGTTTATCTGGAAGACCCATTAGTTCCAGTGGGACCGATTGCCTCTCATATATGGGAGTTTAGCTGACAGCTAGAAACAGGGCTGACATTTCTCCTACCCCTTCCCCTCAAGGGGTTGGGCTTTGTGAAATTCTGAAAACCATTTTTTTTTTCTTTCAGGGGCAGAAGGGTGGAGTTGGAGAAGGGGTATCATGAATCAGGGTTTGGCTAGGCAAGTTCTGAGTCACTTATCTTCTGTAGATAGTGTTTAGGGATGCCCGCCCAGAGTGCCACGGGACTGAAGAGCTACCCCACCAAGTTCCCCAACTGCCAGCATGGTTAACTGATTATTTTTACTTTAGCCTCAATTAATGTTTTAGTTTGGGCACCTCTTGAGACCTGTAACATTTAGCATTTAGGTGCTATAAGGCACTGGATATGTTTATGTCTGTAAAGCTTTATAGTGCCTTTTAAAATGTTCTCACCAGATCACTGGAGATTGTATCAGCAGTACACATGTCATCCACATGAATATGCTTAGAGTCTTACCATAAATAATATGATTAACAAGCCTAATGGGTGGCCACCCAGCACATCCGAAGTCTCATCAGCCTGACTTTTCAGGGAACTTCCGGGGAAGGAGCAGCGTAAACATCCACCACGTGGTTTCTGTCTTGCCCAACCATTTTCCCTACTGGTGCCTGAGACCTGAAGTCCTACTGTGGGTGACCATGGAGGATTTTTATTTTTCCAAGTAGATAAGATGCACTTATTTTTGTTTCTTTTAAACTTTATTCTTAATTGGTATCCAACTGTCGTACGTATTTATGAGGTATGGTGTGATGATTCTGTTTGATATGTAAGGACCAAATCAGCGTGGTTAGCATTTCCATATCCTTAAATATTTTTTTTTTTTTTTTTTGCCAGTCCTGGGCCTTGGACTCAGGGCCTGAGCACTGTCCCTGGCTTCTCTTTGCTCAAGGCTAGCACTCTGCCACTTGAGCCACAGCGCCGCTTCTGGCCATTTTCTATATATGTGGTGCTGGGGAATCGAACCCAGGGCTTCATGTATACGAGTCAGGCACTCTTGCCACTAGGCCATATTCTCATCCCTCCTTAAATATTTGGCATGGGTTTGTGTTTGGAATTTCTGAAGAATTTCTCACTTCTAGTTCTTTATCCAATACATTCAGGGGGCTTAGATAGCAGGCACCACAGTACAGCTAGAGAGAGGCAAAGGAATATACCCTCGAGTTGAACAGCAGTATAAATGAACTTTATTTTCTAGAGCACTGTTTAGTTCACAGTAAGACTGAAATGCAAAGGACAGAATTCCTGCACACCTCATCTCCATAAATCACCACCTCCTCCATTAATGATGTCCCCACACCATAGTGCCAGCCTAGGCTCACATATCACTAGTATCCAAAATCCCCAGTTTAGAGTAGGAGCGATGCTTGGAGCTGAGCATGTTGTGGGTTTTGCTTAGTATAGAATGACATATCTTCCCCACAACACGACCATGCAGAATGGTTTCATTGCCCATTCCCATTCCATGCTCTGTCAACTTATCCCTCCCTACTACCTACAACTACCAATGTTTCATTTAACAAATATTTTTATTTTATTTTTTAAATGGTTTTTCTTGGGCCTCCTGTTACTCCTTTTCTTTTCTTGTATGAATTCTGCTTGCTTTAGTTGTCAGCTCAAAAGTCTAGGCTTCTATTATTGTAGATTTACAAGAAAGCAGCAACAACAACAAAATATTTAAACCAGCAGCTGTCAGATGAGGTCACCCCTCACAGATCCTTCGTGTGTGTGTGTGTGTGTGTGTATGTGTGTGTGTGTGTGTGTGTGTGTGTGTGTGTGTGTGATATGATAGTAATTTTCTACTCTTGACTTATCCTCTGTATTTAGACCATTTGTGAAGAAATGTAACCATATGTATTTAGAGGTGACTGTCACCAAGGGCATCTACACAAAGGGCATCACCCTGAGCTCTCTAGTCATTTCCCCACTTGAATCTCACACTAGTCCTCTGGGGCCAGGTAAGCAACTTGGGTGAATACTTTTGCTGTCTTTTCAATGAGCACACTGAGACATAGAACAGTTAGGGAACTGGACCGGAGTCACCATGACTGACCCATTGTTGAGTTAGGGTTTGGTTATTCTTTTCTTTTCTTTTTTAGGTCTGAGACCAGGACTTGAACTTGATTCCTGACACTTTTGCTCATTAGCTAGAGCTCTACCAACTGAGCCATGCTACCACTCCTAGGATTTGGATCTGTCTGGCTCCAGGTTTCTTTGAGTCTTCATCTTGACTACTATGAGATGGCAGTGTTGTTGGTCTAACAGGAAACTTCTGTCCCTCCAAAGGCAGGGAGTTAAAGTTGAGAAGTGGGCAAACAGATAGTGTCGATGAAGATCTTGACTAGCCACTCCATTCCTTGTTTCTTCATTCTCCACCCCCTAGGCACACACACACACTTCAAACATGGAACCAGAACCCGTTGTACAATATGTGGGGCTCTAGGCACAATGAAAATTCAGAGCTCCTTGTTTGAACACATTGAAACTTTCAAAACAGTGATCATAGAGTTGGACCTGCATCTTGTCCTGTCTTAGGCCTCGTAGTATATTCTTGCAGCATTCTGTTCCTAGCACTCTCTATCCCATTGAGGAAGCCATCTTTAGAGTGGGTACAGAAAGTAGGTATCCAGATATTGTTGGGTTCCTATTGGGGGTATTTACTTGTGGCCCAAGGCAACAAGGCAATGTCATGTTGCCATAATCATGCTAGCAAGAAAGGGAGGTTGTATACTACCGGTAAATACAGATTTGATTTGTTCCTAATAAATAGTTGATAATGTCTTCTTATGCATTGGAGATGAAGTGGTCCAACCTTTGGAATTGTCTCTCTAAGGAGCAAATTAATGAAAATGCAGCCATTTATTTCATTTAATTTATGCAATAAACAGAAACAAAAACCCCAACTTTGGGAACATGAAGAAGGGGCTATTGGTGACAGTGGTAGACCTTCTTCTCTAAGGTCAAAGGGAGGGTTTTGACAGGAGACCTTTTTTTGTTTTAACCAAGCTCTAGCCAAGCAACAGATTTGCTCCAGGGTAAATCCTTTCCACCAAGACAAGTCTGAGAACCGTGTGGCCCTAGTTTGCTTCAGGACAGATTGCAAGCCCTGCAGACAGCTGGGGCTGCAAACCTCCCTGTGCTGGGCAAACTGGTCAGGGGAGATTGCAGAAGGCCTGCAGAGACTTGCTTGACAACAGACAGCCCACACGGTCAGGGTGGAGACCCCTAAGGGTCTTTGGAAACCTGGGCAGGACCTAGGTGGGGCCCAACAGGCTGAAGTTCTAAAGGGCCTGCAGCTAAAATTACTGTTTCAGATTGCTGATGCAGCGAGGGCGTGCCAAGCACGGTTCCTTAAGCACTTGCCCACTGCTAACAAATCCCCAAACTTGAGTGTGAGCACAACCATAGCTATTAAAGCAGATGGCTGAGTCCCACCCCCAGAGCACCTGATTTGGTGAGCACTCTCTAATCTTCTCTTCTGGTCCCTCTGTCTGGGATTTCATGTTCTGTTAGGGTCTTCCTTCTCTAGGACAGACACCTAGTTGTCTCAGGTTTTTTCTTCTCTGAACTTTTCTACCTGAGAGTGTTTGGTTAAGGACAGGGACTAGATGTGGATTTGAATCCTGGCTCTGCCACTTACAAGTTCTGTGAGTTTAAACATGTTGTTTTATCACTTTGTGTCTCCATTTTTTCCACATGAAAAATAGGGATTATAACATAGCACCTACTTCATAGAATTGTGGGTTTTTTCATTTTTTAATAGAATTGTTATGATTAAATGAATATATATATTCACAACAATATAATACCTGTTACATATATAGATATATGTTTGGCATTGATGTATGTATGTACATGCATAATATATACATATATATACATATATAATTTTTTAAATGGTTGGACTATACTTTTCATTTTTTATGAGAAATTAATTCTGTTTTTCTTTGCAGAAATTGTAAGTGTAACTGTGTGTGTGTGTGTGTGTGTGTGTGTGTGTGCCAATGCTAGGGCATAAAATAAGGCCTACGCATTGTCCTTCAGCTTTATCAGTCAAGGTGCTCTTCTACTTGAGCCATAGCTCCATTTATGGCTTTTTGCTGGTTAACTGAAAATAAGGGTCTCAAGGATTTTCCTGCCCAGGTTGGCCTCAAACTATGATCCTCAGATCTCAGCCTTTTCAGTAGGTAGGATTACAGGTGAGAGAAACTGGTGCCCAGCCATACAATTGTAATTCATAATAGATATTCAAGTGTTTTTAGTATTAAGTCCTCCACTGGGAGCCTAGGAGAGCAGAAAGTTGGAGCAGTGGGTGAAGTGGCGAGTGTAAGACAGGATCCTAGGCTTCCATCTTTCATTTGGTGGAAGGAAAGTCAATGGCAGACCCAGAAATAAAGGCACAGCAAGTCAGCTCTGGCTGACAGGAGGGACCACATGTTATAATCAGGCCTGTTACATAGGAGGCAGTGAATGTCAGGCCCCTACAGCCATGTGCCCCATCAAACCAAGACCCCAGCTTAGAGCAAGAAAGTCAGTTAGGTAGGACCCAGGATCCCTGGACAGCGGGGCCGGCAAGCTGAAACCAGATACAAAAAAGACATTTTCAGGGGCTGGGAATATGGCCTAGTAGCAAGAGTGCTTGCCTCATATACATGAAGCCCTCGGTTCAATGCCCCAGGGCCACATATATAGAAAACAGCCAGAAGTGGCGCTGTGGCTCAGGTGGCAGAGTGCTAGCCTTGAGCAAAAAGAAGCCAGGGACAGTGCTTAGGCCCTGAGTTCAAGCCCCAGGACTGGCAAGAAGAAAAAGACATTTTCACAACCTCTTGCCTCTGCTTCTTACTAGGCCTTTCTAGTTTGCATAGCCTTCCTGTGACCCTGGTGAGAGAGTGGGGAAAGGACATGATTGGGAACTAACAACCAATCAGAATATTGTGGAGCTTGACCAATGAAGTATTACGTCCCCAAATATGTAGTTATTATTATTATTATTAATTATTATTTGCCAGTCCTGGGGCTTGAACTCAGGGCCTGGGCACTGTCTCTGTGCTTCTTTTGATCAAGGCTAGCACTCTACCACTTCAGCCACAGCGCCACTTCTGGCTTTTCCTCTTTATGTGGTACTGAGGAATTAAACCCAGGGCTTCATGCATGCTAGGCAAGGACTCTATGTCTAAGCCACATTCCCAGCCCCCAAAACATCTAATTATAATAAGAGCAACCAATCAGAGCAAGGCCCAGCGTACAAGAGCCCCTAGACTGAGAACCACCTAGACAGAGCCACCTGAGGAGGAGTGAGAGTGGACAATGGTTAGAAGGAACAAGATGTTTCTCTTCTGAATAAAGAGTTTGGGGACTAATAAGAGGACCAGGAAGCAGGTTTTGCTAGAGATTCCTGCTCACATGATGTTGGAAAGATACATCCTCTAAATCTACAAAACAAAAACAAAAGAAAACCTCCAATAACTCTGAATTTTTTATCTTAGCATCCAGCTCTCACAAGGAGGACAAAGGAACAACATTTAAGGATTTATCACACACTGTGCAATCGATCTCATTTCAGGCAAGTATGTTTAGTAGAAGAGACTCAGTAACCTCCTCTTGTTTCAATTTTCTGGGAAACTATGCTCAGATTTCCCTTCTTAGATTCATTAGTCACATTTCTTCAGGGCGTTGGCCAGCTTGCTTGGGGAGGACCAAGAAGATAAAAGAACTTCCTCTTACATTGACTGTAGTAGCCAGAGCTCTCAGTTTCTCAGGTGGCCAAGAAGGCTGGGACAGGATTGTCCCTAGCTCTGGGGATGTGGGGTCACACAGACCCTGTGGAAATCCTAGAAGCCAGCAGCTTTGCTCCTTCTGGCGTGGACTACTCGACACCATCTTGGAATAAGAATGATTTTCAGCATCCTCATACAAGTTATACACAGCCAGCCTTTTCTTCCCTGGACATCATTTTAAGGACTGCATACACAATCTGATGACCTTGAAACCCAGTGTGGAAAGGACAAAGCCTGTGGTTTTCCAAAGGTCAGACATGAGATAGAACTGTAGTTTCTCTGGATTTAGAACTCCTTTCTTCCTCCCTCTTTCCTTCCTCCCTTCCCCCTTTTTTAACCCCTTCCCTACTTTCCTCTTTCTTCTCTTCCTTCATCTCACTGATCTACTCAGCATATATGTATCCAAGTCTTCTTTTGTGCTGGCTTATGCTAGGTCTGGGGAGTCAGTGGTGAAGAAGATGGGGCACAATTTCTTCTCTGGGGAGCCTGCAACAAGAAAAGCCTTGAAAGACTACACAAACCTCGAACCCACCTAGAACCCAGGTGAGTCACA